>NC_045634.1:27694447-30194447 GCF_009829155.1 Mustela erminea | reverse complement strand
TATAGATCATCTGAAGAAGTCTCATTTTTATCTTTGAATAAAGAATACAATTTGCATTGTCTACTGATGGGTTAGAAGTCACTGCCACAG
Organism: Mustela erminea; assembly: GCF_009829155.1. Lineage (NCBI taxonomy): Eukaryota > Metazoa > Chordata > Mammalia > Carnivora > Mustelidae > Mustela > Mustela erminea. The sequence goes on along the minus strand of NC_045634.1, from coordinate 30,194,357 downwards.
GGTCGCACATCACATCGCTGAAAATGGTTTAACCTACTTCTAACCGATTTCCTGTGAAGTTCAGCTCACATTATCTATGACCTGATACGATCTCATCAGTAGCCCATAATCTCTTGCTGGGACAAGACTTAAACTACTTCAGTGCACATTGACTTCTCCACCTTTATGCCTGACATATTTCGCTATGGCACCATGAAAATTAGTTTATTTATGTTTAATGCATGGTATCTGACAGCACTTCCTTACCATAGCAGTCAGTGTTTAACAGCTTATCAAATGTCAGGTTTGAAGTTATATCGATAATCTCTGTCTGTGGCTGATGCTTCTACAACTGTCAATAGCCTGATCTTTGAAAATATCATCTTGCAGGCTGCTATAATACAGTAACATTTTTAGCTTTTTATTTTAGAATAAAAATCTATAGCTCTTGACCCCAGCTTCCTAACCCATGAAAGTGGGTTTTTTTTTCCTTAATACTTCAGTATTTCCCAACATAAAATATTTATCTGGTTTATACAAAAGTTTATAGGATAAAGAAATGAGCTCTTTCTTAACACGTTTTAATCCCCTGGACATCTGGTTTAGCAGACACTAAGAAAAAACATTTCACTGTCTATCATTTGCCATCTTTGTGATTCTGCAGAGTTCAGATTTTAGTTTGATGGCCCTGGGAATTTTTAATCACAATTTTTCATTCAAAAAGGAAAGAGAGAAAAGGAAGGTACACATGGGGAAGGAAAAGAGAGAATGAAAGACTAATTTAGTATTGTTATGTGCAGATATTGGTTAAGTTGACTTGAAACAGAACAATAAAAGCCGTGGGTGGAACAATGAGCAAGGACAGTATCTGAGAACAATATCTGAATGATTTTCTTGAATGATGCACTCTTTTTCTTAGTACTGAGACCAGATTCTAATCAAGTAGTATTTAATAGGGATGTTACGCTTTGATTACGTTGCTTAAATGTTAACACGCTTACTAGAGACAGATATAAAGACAGAAGCCAGCCCTGCATTATTTATTATTTTTAGAATAGCCATGAATTTCAAGGACAAGAGGACCTCTTCAAAGTTGTAGTTCCAGAGGCCAAAGCAGATACGTAGAGGAGGATCATGGTTTGTAGGAAATTTGGCTTAGTATGGTGGAGAGAGCCAGTGGTTCTAGAGTTTGGCTAATGATAACAGCCAGGGGTAGCTGCATATTCTGACTGATAGCAGTGATAAAAATGTCTCCAATCCCAAAAAAAAAAAAAAAAAAAGGTACCAAAGAGAGTTATGTCTTGGTGGCTTCTTTTATTCAATATAAGAAATTAATTGGAAGAAACTTGTACCAAAAAATGAACTGGTGTAAACATACACATCAGTCACAGTTGGGACATAAGTGGTCCTGGTACATTAAGTTTGCTCAATCCTATCATATTTCTGGATTGCCTTTGTCACTCCCCACCTCTGGCCAGTGAAGAAGTCTTCTGATTGACCAGGACTGTTGATCTCTACAGGTCTAGCCTGTTGCCCATCACTCTCTGATGACACACAGGCTGACGTGCTATGTATCTTCCCTTTGTTCTCTTCCGTGTTCCAAAATGCCCTGGACTCTTTAAAGCAGTAGAGAAGGTTCACTTTGGAACAGCCAGCTGAGATTTGAGAACAAAACCACCTCCTTTAATATAAAATGGATATTTATACTGCCTTTATCGCTGTAGTGATAGCTGCGCCTGTTCTCAGTGCTCTTAACTCTGAGAAGTTTATCTTCTCAATACTTCCCCCAAACACTCTACGTACCTCTCTCTCAATTCAGTGGAGTTGATCCATAAAAACAGACTTAAGTTTTCCTGATTTCTTTGGGGGTTGGGAGGGGCGGGGTTTCCCAGGGATGTCATTTGTTCCTTGCCTTCTGCCATAGATTCCTCTTCTAAAGAAAAATGTGAAAAAAGTGGAACTAAACTGGAGTTGAAAGTGTTGAAAACAGCTTAACTCAAATCCACCAAGTTCTAAGTTAACCATACTCCCTTGACTTATCTCAGTCTTGCAATGTCAGAATATTGCAAAATTCACCTATTTCCCAGCTTAAAAATAAGAGAAAACTTCTTGCTGTAAACATGCAAAGATGGCTTTTTCAGTTGAATGTATGATTTGTCTTTCCCCTACAAAGTGCTCTTAAAAATGAGAGAGGGGGAGGGGGAATAGTATTACCTGTTGGAGAGAGCATAGAAAGCGTGCTGCTTTGTGCACAAGTTTTCACCTCTCTCTCTTGTTTTCCAATTCAGCTTTGATACTGAACTTATCTGACATGTTTTGGTCTGTTAAATGAGATATCTGCTATTCACAGGCAATTTAATACAAGTTTTTTTTTTTTTAAAGATTTTATTTATCTATTTCACAGACATAGATCACAAGCAGGCAGAGAGGCAGGCAGAGAGAGAGGCGGAAGCAGGCTCCCTGCTGAGCAGAGAGCTCGATGCGAGGCTCGATCCCAGGACCCTGAGATCATGACCTGAACCGAAGGCAGAGTCTTAACCCACTGAGACACCCAGGCACCCCAATACAAGTTTCTTTTAATTAAAAATTTTTTGAGCATAGTTGACACACAGTGTTACACTAGTTTCAGGTATACAACATAGTGATTCAACTTCTCTACTCTTGGCTGACTGGTTGGGGAAGGGGGCAAGGGTGGACACCCATAAATTGTTTTTACTCTTTAGACTCTTTGCTGTTCTCGGAGCATCCTTTGTGCCATGACCTTTCCTCCCTGCCCTTCAGGACAAAGCGGTATTTTACCAAGTGCCCTCATTCTTTTGCATCAGTGACAATAATTATAAAATAAAATTCCAGCAAACTTTGGGTGGTTTATGTTATGAAACATCTAGAGTGTGTTAATTACCCCCTGGGAGTTGATTACAAGCTGCCTGTTTGCTTTTTATTAAATACACATCAAGGTATGTCCCTCTCTGTGCTGCTGAGCTGAATTCGATGGAGAGCTCAGAGAGAAGTTTTCCAGTCTTGGTGGTTGGTCAGGGACTCTCAGGATAAGAAGGTACAGGAGGGGTTTGAGGGTTCATGGTGGGAACTAAGGGGTGGGTGTGTCTGCAAGGAGGCAGGGGAACAAGGAACCCATGGGCAGACTGATGCTGTGCTCACCTCAAGGGTGGCTAATATCTCTCTTCATACAACCCTGTGGCAACACCATTGACTATATTCCCTATGCTTTGCCTTTAATTACCATGACTTATCCATTCCTTAAATGCAAGCCTGTTACCTCTCCTCACTCGTCCTCTTGCATTTTGCCGGATCCCCACCCCCACTCCCCTCTGGCACCGCCCCTCCCACCCTTTCCCTGTATGTACAGGTCTGATTTTGCTGTTTGTTTTTTGTTCGTTTGTTTGTAGAGTCCACGTATGAGCAAAATCATTTAGCATTCAGCACCTCTGAAAGCTGGTCCCAACATTCCTTCTCTCTTATAGTCACTTCTTAGAGTCTGAAGAGGCAGTAACCACCGTTTCTAGGAAACTGGTCTAATCTGGACTCCTAAGCAAGTTAAGTGTCTCTGTGCCAATATTATATTTCCAGCCATTTCTTCTCTACTCCACATCTCTTCTCAGTCTGTATACATACTCTATGCTCTCCACTTCTTTATAACCCAAATCATTGTCTAGCAGAAACTCACCTCCTACCTTTCCTTCTTAATCAGTTCTCTTGAAAGGGTAAGGTTCCCGAAGGATTAATGTTCATGAGGTTAGTCCATTTCTTTTCCTGTTTCCCCTCCCCTCAATCAAAAGGAATCTGGCTTCCAACGCCACAGTATTAATTACATTAAGGTCAACAGTGTCATCCTAAAGTCCTAAATTCAACTTTCAACAACACCCTATTTCTATTTAGTAGGCATCCAATATACATTTTTCCTGTTTTACTTTCTAAGATCTAATGGTTTTGCATAGACCTCTGAAATTCTTTCTCATACCCTTACCCACTATCTTTCTTCATCCCATTCAGTTGAAGACTGGGGCAATATAAAATTACAGTTTTTATCCTTTTCTCTTAGGCATATTCTTCTTTGGTAAACTTGTTTTTTTCCCAAAGATATGTATGTTTCCTCATCTCTGATTTTGACAGTGAAGTGTGCCTCAACTCAAGCTTGAAACCTGAGAGATATTTAGGACTAGTTTTCCCTTGATCTTCAACCCTATGTTCCTGTTTATTTGACCTCATAAATATTGCATGTATTACCTCTTCTCACAACCCAATAGTCCTCTCAGATCCCAGGGATTCATTCTCTCAACTCCGGTTCTGTTGCTCCAGATTCCTAATGTCTTTGAATCTTTCTTAGTGTTTCCTCCAAAACCATTCTCTGCATAAAACTGATAATATTCTTCTTATTAATATTTTTCTTATCTCAACAGTACTATTAACAATACTTCCTAAATTGTGGTGGAAAGAGATACTGCATCAGAATTACCCAGGGAGTATGCTAATAATGCTGATAGTAAGGACCAGTTAAAAATCTCTTAGAAGCGATCCCAGGAATTTGGATTTAAAAATTTGCACACTAAAATTTGATATCTAGATAACATTATTGCTACCCCCACTTAAAGGAAATAGTCCCAGAGTGACATATCCCTGCAAATTCTGACACTATTTCATTAACCTGTAGAAAACGGCATTTATATTGATATCCTATCTAAAATGGAATGACAATAGAAGTATTTCTTGATATTTAATACGGTAGTCAACAGGTCCATCACTGGCCTATTCCAGATGATCATGTGTCATGGAAAATGCATAATAGTGGCACTCTCACTATAAATTTTCTCAGATTTTAATGTATCAGTGTTTAAGGGAATAGGCAGATTGCATTTTCTAGTTTAGTTAAACTACTCATTATACAAAGTAGTCAAATGATTGAATAATCTTACACAAAATTAAGGATATTAAATATGAAAGCAATTAGATGAAAATTGTCTTCCTAATATTACTTTTTGCCATATTTTAAAATAAAAATAACAATATAACCAGATCTAAAAGGAGGTCTACCAAAATATTAAACATTTCTAAAATCTATTTGAAGTGTAGACTTAAATGTTTTATTGTTAAAGATCACCCTGGTCAAGCAAGGGTGCATATCATTCTTCAAGATCTATGTAAGTCATCCTGAAGAGCATGTCCATTGAAAACTGAGTATCCAAAACACAGAGTATTTTAGAATGAAAGGGTTTTGTACTTTAGCGTTTAAGTATGTGTAATTTTTATCTCATTATTTTAGGAGGATTTTAAGCATTTGTGAAATATGTATCTTCAACCTATATTAGCAAAGCTATTGATACATCTAATTTATAAATAAATAATATAGCTCTATTAGGTGTATGTGGTCAATGATTTACTAATTAGTACTTACTCAGAAATATTTGTAGACCATTGCATTATTATTATAGCACTGAAACTCTCTTTGATTTCTTAGATTAAACTAAACTTAACTTTTTGATAACAAATTTGACTTTGATTGCAATTACCTTTTGATCCACTTTCTTATAAAGATTAAGTCAAACAGGGATTCTTTTGAATTTTAATTAAAATATGTCAACAATAACACTAATTTACAAATCAAGGTGTTCTAATTCTAACAATATTAAAAGAAGCTTATTTTTTTTCCTGTGGCACTCAATGCTTACTAAAATATCAAATAAGAAGATAATGTGAAAGATATTATGAAGGCCATCTACTACGTCAGTTCAATGAGATTCATTAGAAATTACTCTTTGATTATATAAATAAGCTTGATATTTATACAGAATCATATTAATTCTCACCTCAGGTCGTGAAGTCACTTTAGTAGAACTGAGGTTTGCCATGATATCATAAGTCTATTAAATGGCATGAGAAAAAACATTGACTCAATAGTTACTCCAACCATATTTTTGAGGATATCTCCACTGCACTACACTCTGTTCCACTGAGGTCCTTGGACAATATTTTCCTCCAGCTTCACTTCTAGGAATAGTGATGTTTGTTTTAAAAATTTGATTGCATTCAATTAAAATATATATATTTTTTTAGTATGTAGTTGTAAATAAAAAAGAATACATAGTTACAATGTAGTAAAGAGACAGGTGATAAATAAATAAATAAATAAATAAATGGAACAAGTAATAACAAGTTGTTATATGTATTACAAAGTTTTGGAAAAGCATAGAGGAGATGTTTCTTGTGTTTATTATTGGGGCATATCAAGTTACACAGGGAGATAGGGAAGGTTGTTCAAAAGGTAACAATGAGCAAAGAAAAGTGCATTACAAGGTTAACAAAACAGGGGTGAAATGGGTGGCTCAGTGGGTTAAAGCCTCTGCTTTCTGCTCAGGTCATGATCCCAGAGTCCTGGGATGGAGCCCCACATCGGGATCTCTGCTCAGTGGGGAGCCTGTTTCACCCTCTCTCTGCCTACCTCTCTGCCTACTTGTGATCTCTGTCTGTCAAATAAGTAAATTTTTTTAAAAATCTTTAAAAAAAGAAAGGTTAAGAAAACATCTTAAAAAATTAAAAACATTCCTGAGAGGGAATAACTTGAGTGAACACCCTTCACTGGAAAAGAATTAGTTGTCATCAGATAATTGGATGGAAGTAACTTGTATTTGAAGCATTGAAGGAAGAGAAAAACTGCTTATATCTAAATTTGGCAAATCATCAGAATTTCAAATGCAAAGATTTTGTAGTTGTTTTGTTTTGGGTTTATTTTTTCCTTATGCATACGATTTACTTGCATTTCAGTGTAAAACCACTGAAGACCTTTAAGCAGGGAATACCATAATATTAATTTTATTTCAATGTTATAAATATGTTGCATTTTAAGGAATAGCTTGAACAAAAACCATGGGGAAACCAGTAAATAAGTTATTATAGTAATGCACCATTTATTTATTATTTATTGCCATATAACAAATTACCACCAACTTAAAAGATTAGCCGTCATTTCTCAGTTTCCAAGAGTCAGGAGTCCTGGCATGCCTTAGCTAGATCCTTTGCATAGAATCTCATTAAGCAAAAATAAAGGTGACAGCTGGGGCTGAGGCTTCATCTTCAAATTTCATGTATTTGTTAGCAGGATTGATTTCCTTAAAGCTGTAGAAGTTACAGCAGTCTCATTTTTCAAAGACAGTAGGAGAGAGAATCTCTGAGCTCTAGACCCTTCTTTAAGGATCCAACAGATTTGGCCAAGCCTACCCCAAATAATCACTTTTTGATTAACTAAACCTCAACTGACAGGGACCTTTATTACATCTGCAAAATTCCATCACCTTTTCCACCTGAAATAATCGAATTATGAGAATAATTCTCATGTCACAGTCCCAGGCTCCCACCACAGTCCCAGGTTCCACACACACCCAAAAGGAGGAAGTTATGCAAGGTATGTACACCAGGGAGCTCAAGCCTTGGGGGCCATCTGAGAATTCTACCTGTTACAGTCCCCCTTGGCATCCAATAATTTACCCTTCCCACATGCGAATTATGTTCACCCCTTCCCAAGATAACCCCAAGCTGCATATTTATAGTCAACTTAATGTCCAAAATCTTGTCTAAATCTCATCAACTCAAAGTCCCAAATCTTACCCTCTAAATGAGACCTGGATGAGGCTCCCAGGTGTAACATAAATGCACAGATCCTGGGGCAAGACTCCTCTCTACCCGTGGACCCATGAAACTGAAGAGTCCATTTATACCTCAGAACACTCCCAACAACGAGAAGAAAGGTCTCAGATAGCTGTGGTAGATACTCCACTCAAGTGAGGGGAAATAAAGAGTCAGAAAGAATCAACTGGTTCATGATAGTTCTGAAATCCAGTGGGGAAGTGTTGGATTTCCCTCGGTTAGGTTTCAATGCCTGGGTCAAATCCTCTGGGCTTATGGCGAGGCTCTTGGTTCTGACCTTTGAGTCTCCCTTACTTTTTCATGAAAGGTAGAACAAGCTTGAAGGTAATTCTGCTTCCTACCAGCAGAATTCTTGTGGGTCCAAAAACCTTTCATTTTTGGATTCTGCCTATTTTAGTCTACGTTGTCAGTGTTTCTGTTGAAATAAATTTCTCAAAATCTTTGTGGGTCTTGTGTAAATTTCACTGAGTTTGCCAAAGCCACATTCACAGATCATTTTGAGATAATCTTGTCTGTATCTTAGGCTTCTGCTCAAATGGCTAAAGGACAGTGCCCTTAAGCCTCTAGAGGTCTCTGGTTTGGGGAAGAAGGTATGTGAGACACATCCTTCCTCTCTCGAAAAAATAATTTTTATGACTGACTACTCAGACCTTTGTGAGGTTTAACCAAAGGTTGTACTCACATAATTTGTTTTGTTTATATTATAGATTTTTTGCAGACATTTCTGATGTCTTCTTCATATGGAAAGGCAACCTTTTTTTTTTTTTTTTTTAAGTGAAAGTGGGAATACAGGCAAGGGAGGCAGAAGAGAAATGCAGGCTTCCCTCAGAACAGGGAGCCCAGTGTGGGGCTCCATCTCAGGACACAGGGATCGTGATCTGAGATCGTGAGATCGTGACCTTTGCTTAACAAACATTTTTTTTTTTTTTTAAGTTATCCAGTCTGGTTCCTTTCTTTTTAATAGTTCTTCCTTCAGTTTATCTTTCCTTTCACATTATGCTATAATCACTTTTAAACATTTTACTTAATAGTCCCTTTGGCTATATATCCAGCTTTATCTCTCACAAATTTTACTTTCTCCACAGCTGCAAGACACAATTTCCTTAAGTTTTCTGCCACAACATAACAGGTATCCCCCTTCTTGGTTCCCAGCAGCAGAAGCTACCCCTCGTCTCCTTCTGAGCCTGCACTGGCAGCATTAGCGTCAAGTCCAGATAGTGACTAGGAGCCTGATGGAGATGAGGCAGACCTTCTCTAAAGTGATTTAGGCTTTCTATATCATAATCCACAAAATCCCTCCTGTCTTTACCCACTTCCCAGTTCTAAAACCATTCCAGCATTTTAGATATTTATCACAGTTGCCTCCACTTCCAGCTACTAAAATCTGAGTCACCCAATGGCACATGTTCAGAAGGCAAAACACAATATATACTTACCACCTCACAGTATCTGTGGGCTGGGACACTGCGTAATATGTACACACACACACACACACGCACGCATGCACATATATATGTACATATATGTGTAATATATCAAATTACATATATTATTATATATAATATGTTAATATATTTATAATATATCATTTATATTCTATTATATTATGTTAATGTCAGAGCCATAAAAATGTGGTCAAGATGAAGATATTGGTTAGGACTGCAGTCTCATCTGGGACTTGGGTACCTTTCAAAGCTCCCTGGTTTTTGGTAGAAATCACTGCCTTATGACTGTAGGACTGAGGACCTCAGCTCCTGGAGTCTGCCCATCAGTCTCTACCATGTGGCTCTCTTCACGGCATGGTGGTGTGTTTCTTCAAGGCCAACAGGGGAACTTTGCTGCTTCTTGTTTCTTACCTCTAGATTTTCTTTTGCAGGGGTCAACCAATTAGGGTAGATCAACCCAGGGAAATCTTCCTTTTGATTAAATCAAATTCAACTGACTAGGGTCTTGAATTATCCCATTAAAATTCTTTGAGCTTTGCTATATGATGTAACCTAATCACGATAATGATAATATCGCGTATATATGTGTTATATTCACACTCAAGGCAAAGATTGTTATTAGTTACAAAATATCTTTCATTTTATCTCTATTTTATTATCATTCATATCATCATCTGGAGCTTATATACCCATTGATGGGAATCTCAGGGAGCCATCGTTGAATTCTCTCTACCACCATGGTATAGTCTGTACTATGAACTAAAATAGTGGTAGAGGTTATGGAGAGACGTTCATAGTTTATATGATGTGTTTTAGAGGTAGTTATGACAGACTCTATTGGGTCAGATGTGAGGGTTGAAAGAGATGGAATAATTCGAGGATGATGACAGGGTAATCCCACCACCCACTGAGGGTCAATTATATTGCCACAACTAAAATAAATGTCTAAGTTTGTGTATAGCTTATTAATGCTAATCAGTCATATAAGTAGATGTGTATCTATTTTTGCACTGATGGCGAGAACACTTGAACAAAATTTTAGCTACCATCTGACAAGTTTGTCATTCTAGAATGTGTTACTGTTTCTGTTGTGCCAATATCTCCATTGCTTTATATCTTTATGACCTTATTTTTTGCTGTCTTGATATTCTCAAACTTTTACTATTATTTTAATAGATTCTCTCTCAGCATGATCCATCACTATAGGAGTTTATTTTTAGAACAAAATTGTTTATAATGAGTATATAAATGAATAACAGTATATACATGTATATATATGTACATACACATATGTAATACACATATGTAATATATATATGTTTATACATAAGCATTTCCATGTGTTTCACTGTTTTTCAATCTGCTGCTTGTCTCACCTTCATTCTCTATAACCCACTACCATAATTTTGAACTCTACTCACATAAAAATGTGAAGAGATGCTTGGGTAGCTCAGTTGGTTAAGCATCAGATTCTTGATTTCAGTTCAGATCACAATCTCAAGGTCATCAGATCATCTCCCTCAGGCTCTATGCTGAACATGGAGCCTGCTTAAGATTCTTTCTCTCTCTCTGACCCACCCCATGCCCCTACCCTCACTCTGTAAAAAAAAAAAAAAAGAAAGAAAGAAAGAAAGAAAGAGAAGAAAGCAAGAAAGCAACTCATTACCTCTTGATGAGTTTTTTTATCCTCAAATTTTATTATATTTTTTTAATTTTTAATTTTTTTTTCCTGTGACACAGGAAAAAAAAAAAAAGGTATTCCTGCCTTATAAAGCAGCACAGAGATTCGAGAAGGATAAAAGTGGCAGCAGAGGAGCCCTCCAGCACAATGCCCTACTTGGCCAGTGTGAGAGGATTGTGATTTGGACCAGGCTGTTGGTATCTCAGTGGAGAGAACTAAGGTGATTGGTTACATATTTAGCAGAGGATAATGACAGGATTTGGAGTATACTGGATGTAGAGATGAGAGAGGTTATCAGGACTGATTCTTGGGCTTCAGACTTGCATTCCTAGACAGACGAGTTTGAGAATCACTATGAGATGTTTTACTAAGAGGGTGAAGGGAAAGTATTCCTTCATTCTCTTCTCCTCCGTGAGTACCTTTATTTATCATTTAGGACACAGCTCAACCATAGACTTCCGTGTTGTCAAATCGATTGACATTTTCCAGCCTATTTTTTAAAATTATTATTCAATAGTGTTCAACATTAATAACGAGTCCCATACCCTTCAGACACTATTCCCTTGGCTGTCATGGATCACGTGGCTTGTTTCACACGGCTCACATGTTGTTTTGCTCCTGTGTCTTCAGCTACAACCTCTCTTTCTGCTTTGCCACCTTGTCTTCTTCTATCCAGCCATGACATGTGGGGATTTTTTTGCAATTAGACTTCATCAGCTACATTTTGCTTCTATTAGATAATCATTCCCATTAATTCACTCCTGTGGTTTCAAATGCCACTTATATAGGGATATCTTACCGTATCTTTAACCAACACAGCTGCTCCAGACTATAAGCCTGGATAACCAACTATGTAACAGCTCAAATTGAATAGGTAAAATATCTCTCAAACTTAGCTTGTTCAAAGGTCAAATTTTAACTTTTTGCCTTCCCCCATCAAATTAAGTCCCTCTGTAAAACATCTCTTAGTGATTCTCAAACTCATCTGTCTAGGAATACAAGTCTGAAGCCCAAGAATCAGTCCTGATAACCTCTCTCATCTCTACATCCAGTATACTCCAAATCCTGTCATTATCCTCTGCTAAATATGTAACCAATCACCTTAGTTCTCTCCACTGAGATACCAACAGCCTGGTTCAAACCACAATCCTCTCACACTGGCCAAGTAGGGCATTGTGCTGGAGGGTTCCTCTGCTGCCAATTTCATCCTTCTCTAATCTCTGTGCTGCTTTATAAGGCAGGACTACCTTAAAAAGAAAAAAAAAATGGTTTTGGTCATATTTAAAATGACTTGGCTTCCTGTTGCTTTTTGGATGACCTGCTTGCTTAACACAACATTTAAGTCTTGGCTTAATCTATTCTTTACTTATCTCCACACCTTCAGTTTTGACCACTCTGTCTTTCATACCTCAAGCACTTTGTTTCTTTCTTACCACTGTGCCTTCCCACGTAGGTGTTATCTTTATTTATAGCACTCTCTCTCCTAAAACCCCACCTTTCATCTAGCTTTATCTGATATTTCCTTCAGATCTTAGCTCAATTATCCCTTCCCAATGAGGTTTTTTCTGATCTGTCTGACTAGACCATTGTCCTCACTGGAGGGGAGAAGAGTTTTGAATTCAGTTCTGCAGCCCTGGGATATAGCTGTGCCTAACACAGAGAAGACACACAATGAGTGTTTGCTGCATTAATAATGAAACTCTTTCCTTAATAATGAAATGATACACCTTCTTCTTTATTGCATTTATCTTAATTCTAATTTCATAGTTATTTATGTGATTCTTTAATCAATGCCTTTCTCCATTAGACATTAGCTCCTCGTGAGAAGGAATTACATCACTCAATGTTCATCTGGTGTGCCAGCAATAAACACAGTGACTTTTTCCAGAGCAAATATTTTACAAATAAAATGAAATGAATAAATAATGCCTAAAAATGAAAGTGTGAAATAGCCTTCTAAAGTTATTTATGTATTTTCTTATATTCAGACAAGAAGTCTAACAATTCAAGTTAGAGTGGAAAATTTTTACATGTTTTCTAATAATGTAAAGAAATATATCCGATCTCCTTTTACCCCAGTTGTTCAGAGATATCTAAATCTCAAGTCTCTCAAATGAAAAATTGCCCTGAGGGCTTAAAAGAGACTAAAATACTGATTTTATCATTTGATGAAAGAAGAAAGGTAATATTCAAAGACGCCTAAAATTCTCTATATGATCTAGAATTCAAAAGTATGTGTTAGAAGAATGAATATGAAATATTAATGGATTTGTGATAAGGATTTCTAAGCAAGCATCAAGTATTTTAATAAACTCTCTTCTCTCAAATGATTTATGTATCTTTAGGAGAGAAGGAAAAGGAAAAGGAAGACACATCACTACAGCTATTTGTTTGTTTACATTTGTTTAGAATTCAACCAAATTACACTTCAGATAAGGAAAAATTTATTCTTAATGACCAGTTGTATTACCACGGAAAACACAGGCACTGAGAACTATCTGACCCAATAAATGTTAAGGGAAAGCTGGCAGCAGACATTAGCGAATACACTGGACAACCACACAAGCAGCTTAGCTGGAGAATAGACAGAGAAAGTAAATATTTCAGCAGCAATAGTGAGTGACTGATTTTCATCAATCTGCATGCCATCCTCTAAAAATTGAGGACAAAAATGATAAAACAAGAGTAAATAGACATTTATATTTTCTATATTCAGCTTAAAGTAGTACAGGTCAGGAGTTTCTCCCAATTCCTTCAAGAACAATAAATTGTTTTGCTTGTACATGTGGAATTTGTTTTCTTTCTCCCCAGCTGCCCTGGAAAGCACATATTTACTAACAAACTCAGGATCATTCCCCTCCAAACTATGTCCATCTGCAATAATACAGATAATTGGTTTTGTCCACCTTTCTGCTCCAAAATATTATACTTCCAAGACTGGGAGTTTAACGAGTAGTTCTAGTGTCCTTACTTGACTTTTCTTCCTTCACAACAATAACACTTTTATTTTTTTTTCCAAATTCAAAATGATAGTTTTCTTTCAATAATATATTATTAATTTGCTTGTTTATTTTTCAAGTAATTATGTGTGAAGCAACTCTCTTACATCAAAAACTATTTGGTATCAGTGAAGTTGAAAAGGAGAGATTCTAAAACTGTGGTGTTAAAAGCACAATAAACTAAACTTTAAGTATAAAATCATTTTAGAATGTGAGAGATAAGTAGGACTCGGAGGTTTGTAAATTAAGCATCCGCATGGATGACCAGTGGTTGAACAGTAAAATGAGTACAAATGAATGATAATGAAACTAGGCACAAAGTAACCTGTGAGGCCATCTAGGATGGGCTGTCCCATAGACAACAGGCTGCAGATACCTGAAAACCACAGATACTGATTCATGCAACAGGGATGGGTAATTAAAAAATCAATGTAGCATGGTTCTTAAAGAAAGTGGGATCAAGTACCGTCACAAAAATCAAGTAAAATGTGACTTAAAATAATCCACTGGATTGAGAAATTTGGGATCAGGCCTTCTATAAATCATGACTGAATTAGTGACGCAGTATCTTTGAGTCAAAGAATGGAGGCAACGAGGAGATTTAAGACAGAAGATTGAGGCTACAGCAAATCAGGAACTCAGTGGGGTCTTGCACAGTCATTGACAGTGTGAAGGGGCAACAGAAGCAAAGAGGGAAAACACCAGATAGGCAAATAAAAGATGGAGACCCGGAACACAACACGAGCAAAATGATTCAAAGTCAGATGGAAGCAAGGGGAGAAACCATTTCATGCTGTGGGGTGACAAGCCTACAGCTGCTTTTTCTAGCTCCTGTGGATCTGGGGAGTGAACAGTTGAAAAGAAAAGTGGTACCAGTTAACAGTTTCCACTGAGGAAAAACAGAAACCTGATGTCCAGTGAGGCCATTTTGCTTCCTTTGGGCATATATTCTAAACAAATTCTTCATATTCCTGTTATTATGTAATTTGAGAGGATAGCATACTCGCACTCACGTGCTTTGGAGCCTGGCTTACTCCAACGGTGCATTCACGGCGCGGATGGAGAGAGGTATTTAACTTCTCAGACGTGCTTGTTTCTTTATGTGAATAACAGAGATGACTGCGGTACCACCTCTTAAGGTTTTGGAGGAAATAAATTGAAATAGTTCAAATTAAGTGCTTAGCACCTAGTAAATAGTAAAAAAAAAAAAAAAAAAAAAAGTAAAAATCTACATTACCCAAAAGGTATATTTTTTGTTGTTATTTGTTTGTTCATTAGTATTTTCTCAAGAAAAAATTTTTGAGTACTTGAGGTAACATCAAGACATCTGGATTTTTGGAAAATTCTTTAAGTAATTTTGCTGTACATGAAGGATTATAAATAACTATATCAGTTATTGTTATGTGGCTGGGTATGTGGCTGGCAGGTTAGTCTAGAACTGGCTTTCTACCTCACCTTACACCTTAAGGAACAAAGAGCAAGTAGCCCGTATTGATTTGTCAACTTTTATGAGCCGAGCAATAGTGGGTGCTTTTAAAGTTGCATCTCATTTAATTCTCAGAACACACCTGTCAATAATTTTTGTTATCTCTATTCTATACGTGAGAAACTGAAGCTACAGTAAATAAAACCATTTCACAAGTTCAGGTTTTAGCTGCAAGTGTTAGATTAAGATACCAATCCAAAAAGGGCTGAATAGTTCCGTAAGTAAGTGTCTAAGCTCAAATTTCAAGTCACTATTACTTCCACTGCAATATTCTGTCTCCTTTAACAATTCTTTTAGTTTCATTTGAATAGATAACAGGGTAATAGGGAAATACATTTGAGAATGAAAAGGGAATTCACTTGAAAGATTTGCTAAAGGTAGACAAGGTCACTTAATCAGGTGCCAGTCTTGCTAAAGGACTGTAAGACACTAATATGTAAAGGTGCCTTTTCTCCATTAGATGTCTTCTATGAAATTATGACATTTATTATGGAGAAACAATGGCTCTTTTGACATCTGCTGTCAAGGGTTTCCTTCTGTTATTTAATTTGGACCTGTCACATCACAAGTAACTTATCCAAACAACTCTTTGTGTGGGAGTTATTATATTGTCTCAGATACACTAGGATTTAGAGAGATTGGCAGAACAATTCAGAGAGAGAAAAATCACAGAATGTTGTTTTTTCTTTTCTGTTTTTATCTTCTTAAAATAACCTGAAAAAAAATCATGAAATTATAAACACATAGCTACCTGCTCTAAACTCTTAAAACAAGTGTTGTCCCCAGTGTTCCCTAAATTTAAATGTTTCAGCTCATTTAAATCTCCTCAGAGATATTCTAAGTCTAAACAAATATAATGACTTTTATTGACACAATTTACAGTCAGTGTTGTAATCATTCCTGGTATCCTGACAAAGTTAGTTTAACTTGTTTTTGCTTCTTAAGTGTAAGTAGTATTTAGAGGCAAAGTATGAAACTGCCTTAATACATTTAAAAAAATTAAATGATGCCTTACGATGCCAAGAATAGCAATTTAGTAACATATGAAATTTAGTAACAACTTAGTAACATATTAAACATTTTGTAACATTTAGTAACATATTTAGAAACAACATATTTAGTAACATATTAAACATTCAATGAGCAATGCCTTTCAAAGTAGTTACATTTAGAAATTATATATTTTTTAATCAGATATTTTCTAAGTGCTTTTTACAGGCAAGACTATATAATTTAGCACATGTCCAAATATTATCTTGAATTTGTATTTATCTGTTTTATGGTTTAAACCCTCACTGATTTTTACTGTTATAGACAGAAAGAAATAATGGATAAGTCAAAGCTTTAAAATATTTATATGGATGCAGAATATTGTCATACATATATAGTCCAGAGTTAACCAGGTATTTTATAATTATTTATGCCATTAAGGAATACATGAAAAGATTTTATATTTTTGTAACATCCAAGAAAACTAAACTTAACCAAAATATCAAGATTTCCCTGGAAATTCATATTTTACGTAGCAGAAGGAGCTAAGTACATACTGTGTCAAATACTTCAGCTCAGTCTTTGGATAAAGTCTTCTCAAAATAAATGTAAAGTGTAATAGTATCCAGCACCAAAACCTCAGCACTAAGGAACTGTTGCAGATTGAGAAAGTTCTCCCCTTTTACATTACTTTCTACTCTGTGAATTACCTTAATCTATAAATATTTACAGAGGACCTGCTAATTGCTGGGCATTAATGGAGGTGCTGAGACAAAACTTGAAGAAAAACAAAGCCTTCGGCAACATTTTGGGAGGCAGCAAAAATGCACAGGGGAAGCAGTAACAAGTGGTCTGTCATGGCATGTGAAAAAGGAGAGAGGTAGTCAGTGGCTGAAAGTATTCCATGAGTAATGGTAATTGAAATAAATGTGATGATGTTTTGTGTTTAGAGATACTTTAATTTATGGCATGACATATTATTTTTCTCTGTATGGTAACAATTCGTAATTTTCTTTTTAACACTATTAATTTGGTATTAAAATGTATATTACTTTAAAATAAAATATTAACTAAGCAACATGTAATTGGTGAGTGGATGTAGCAAAAATGATCAATGACATGTTCTCTACTTTAAAAAAATCACAAATTAAAATCCTCCATTAGTATAATTTATTTTGAAAAAGAGGTAATGTTGGGGAAAAAATAAGCTAAGATCATCATACATAAAGGGAAGAAAAAATAATCAAGAGAAAAAATAAGCTCCATAACACATAGCTAGCATTTGTTTTGGCCTATGGATGTCTGAATAGCTTTCTTATTAAACGTAGGAGTGTATCTGGAGAAAAAGACCTCTTCCAGTAAACAAGCTCATAATTTTCTACGCTTACACTTTCAGACTCCCTTACAGGTAGGATTCAGGCTTTGCCAATCAGATACACTTATGATGTGCAAAACAGGAAGCGAGACACAAAAAATAGAAGGGCAGCAGGGAGTCATTTCTGGCAGGAGTAAGTTGTTACAGTAGCCATTGGGTCCAGTACAGGGGGCCAGAGGTGTGGGTGATCAAAGCGCAGTTTCTCCGGTGGTATCATAGTTACAGATCTTTGGCATGATATGGGTGTTGTTTCTAGCATGTCTCAATAAAATCAATTCTTCAATATAGTTTTATTTTTATTTATTTTTTAATATTTATTTATTTATGTGGGGGAGGAGAGCAGAGTCAGAGGGAGAGAGAGAATCCAAAGCAGACACCTCACTCAGCAAGAAGCCCTACTTGGGGTTTCATCTCACAACCTTGAGATTATGGGGTGAGCTGAAACCACAAGTTGGATGCTCAACAAACTGAGCCACCCAGGCATCCCACCAATATAATTTTAATAAAATTATTTCTATTTGAACAAGACACAGTCATTTCTGTTGCTTGCAGCTAAAAACTTGGACTACCACCAAGATGTTCAATGAGAAATACTAAACATGTATTGTACTTCAGACCTGAGATATAGCAAGTATTCAATAAATATTAAAGGAATGAATAGAAACAAAAAATAAACAATATGGGCTTTCCTGTCTTCCAGCCTAGAGAAGATATCCCCACATGGATCTTTGTTCCCTATTTTAATTGTCTCCATTTTCTTTAACTTAGATTCAGAAAAATTAACTTTTTTACACACTAGCAATAAGTTCTGCTCGGAAAACCTTCAGTGGTAATAATGATTGACAATATAATTTTGACATGAATTTCAACTACTTAAAATATAAACATGGTAGAAATTTTCATAGCAATTTAAAACATATTACACAATAATTTGGGATAAATATGGGAATAGTTATAAAATCAGAAAACAAATCTCTAATACAAAAATTACAGTTTAGTAAAAACAATACTTAAACTAGAGGCACTAGTAGGAATCTAAATACATTTCCCATTTTTCACCTGTAGAAAGAGATTTATTTTATCATGCAATGAGATTTGCAGGGTACTATGCCACAAGGAAATAAAGAACTTGGGGATGTATTAAGAAATACAGAGAAAGGTAAAGTATTTGAACTGCACACAAAAATAGAAACTGAAAAATCAAATGGATATCCTTGATACCTAAAGTAAGTCCACATAGAGACCACTAATTTGTAGAAATGCAAATAATTCATTCACAGTACACATGTTAACATCAGAACGTATCTATCTAAAGCTTCTAAATCACAGAGTAATTATTTAAAGCTTTCTCATGATGTTGTAATTCTCTAAAAGGTCTGACTGTTGTTGATGCCTTCTTCTGTCTTGATCTTTAAAGATCCAAAATGTCTTTATCATCCTCCTTCAAAACCCCAACTACATGGGAACATGGACCATCAGACTTTACTAATGACAGTTTATTCTTTTGGGTATCAGCTGATGTCCTGGTTATTACCCCTTATTCACTCCTGGCTTGATAAGTAACACTCTCTCCACCACTGCTATTTTTATAATCATTAATGAACGCAATGTACACCAACTCTCATTTCACTGAGATATTTATTCCTAACAAAAATGCATTTCTCAACCGCACTTCTGCCTACTCTCTTAATCATGACTTTGTTTCTCATATTCATTATTCTCTCTCCCCCACCTCTCTCTCTCTCTCTTTTATTTTTTTTTTTGTCTGTCTGTAACTCTTTACTAATATCTCTCCCTCTTCTGTCATCTTATGTACCAAACAAAACCATGCTCTGGTTAGTTTTTACCTCTCAACTGCAATTTGCCTATACCACTGTATTGTGAAAAAAAAAAAATATGCCACAACTGTGCCCATTATTCTACATGTACATGAATGGCAACAGACCTCATGTGAGCAATTAGTCTAATTACATTCTATTATGCCATAACTAATAATACGACTGTGTCATAATATTTATCCATTCTTTATAATCTTCTACTTTCCTAGCTTACTATTTCATATGCTTTCTTCTCTCATCAAACTTCCCACACATTCTCCTTCAACCTCATTCTTAATGATGAATTTTTATCTTACTGGACTGAGATTAGAGAGTCCAGAGAATTCCGAGGAAGAGAACCACAAGTCTCCATCACCATATCCATATCTACCCACCAACCAGCTTTGGATTCATATATTATTCATTTTATTCTGATAAATATAGATAATATGTCCTTGTATCTGATGTCAATATAACAATTTGTGCAACAAATGCCATTATATTTACTCTTTCAGAATCATGACCAGGAATTCCAAGCCCTAACATGATTTTTCCAAGCAAATATTCATTATCATAAAAGTATGATATTTTTATTTAAAACAGAATCTCTTCTTTGATCTGAATTCCAATTCTGGTTATCATCCTTTTTACTCCTTTTCAAAGAATTGCTTATATTTGGGTATCCAAGATTTCTCTTTCTATTCTTCGTTGAAGCTATTCAGTATATTTGAGTTTCCAAAATTCCTCAAGATTCTATTTTTCAGGCTCACTTGAACAAAATCGAATACTCAATGCCTAATTCTCACCTTCCTGGAAATACACGTTTCACTGAATTTACAGGGTTATATATTGCACCAGTCTAAGTTCAAGCAGGGAAGAAGAACCAGCAGGAGACACATATTAAGAAATGCATTGCAAGAAATGTGCTTGCATGATGGTGAAAACTGATTAGGCAAGTCCAAAATCAGGAAGGGTAGTTTAGAATTCTTGATCCTAAGCTCGAGCTGTTGTCCACAGATAGACTTTCTTCTTCTTCAGGGAAGTTCAGATCTGCTTTTTAGGCCAGTCAACTGAATGAAAGAGGTACATCCAGAATATCTGGGAAAATCTATCTTACTTAAATTCAACCAACCGTGAACTTTAACCACAAAATATTTCACAGCAAGACCACGATTTGCTTGAATGAATAACTGAATTATAGGCTAATTAAGATGATACATCAAAAGACCATCCTAGCCTACCCCTTGTTATGTTGGCTTCCCTATACATCTTGCACTACTCTTATGCTCCAAATTAAGACAATAACCAAATCGTATTTTTGCCTTATATGACTCTCCTTCCAAAACCAAAAGTATACTAATCTTTTCTTGAAAAAAGGAAGCAATTTCCTTAGGTGATGTTGTTTCTTCACCTTTGATATCCTGACTATAAATACTGTGATATAAAGTTGTCTATTATCAATTTATCTTGTGATAGATAAGAGCATTAAAGAGGGAATAAAGCAAAACTATTTGTTTAATATATGCACAAACACAATCATAATAAAATAGGAAAGAAATAATCATAGTTACTATGGTCTTCATCTGGTTGCAATCTTGGCTAACTTTTATGATATCCTTTCCGTCTTCAACAAGCATCTCAGCTAGTCACGGTTCTTTGTTTAATGTGATCACCTAGATGTCCATTCCTGAAGGGGCAGGTCCATTGACTGTCCTTCCTGTAGTCTGGGGGGCTTTTTGTAGATTTTAATTACAGATTATTGTAGTGCCAAGATATGGTCTAAGACATCTCCTATATTCCATACATGTAGTGTCTGATCTCTAGTATATAGGAGAAATTCAGTTTCCCTCTTGATTGTCAGGATCAATGGCCCCAGACACTACAGGAGCCCTACACTTTTCATGTTAATTCACAGACATGAAGAGTCCAAAACAGCCATGTGGCTGTCTCAATTTCCATCTCAGTGGAATCAGTGTGAATCCTAGTGAAAGTATTCATTCCTCTGGAACAAAGACCTCTAGACCAATAGAGTATAAGGTTGTGAGGATGGGAAGGAAACAGTTTGTTAGTAGATTACTAGGGGTATTAATGAATAGAACAACTTCTAATCCTTATTTCCTAGATCTGTGAATCTTGGCTATAAGGAGAAATAGCACCATATGTAGGATTATGATTAAGAAGAGCACGTATGACATCCTGGATATCATTGTCCCCATCCTACAAGATTATGGCTAATTAGTTATTACTGTAAATGAGTTTTCAAAGAGCCATTCCCTATTATATCAAGCCAGCTGCTTCAGATTGGTGGGCAACATGGTAAAACCAGTGTGTTCCATGAATATGAGCCCATTGCCACCCTTTGATTGCTGTAAAATGAATTCCTTGATCAGAATTAATGTTGTGTGGAAGAACATGTTGATTAATAAGGTATTCTGTAAGTCCATGGATGGTAGTTTTGGAAAAAGCATTGTATACAGGGAAGGTAAATCCATATCCAGAGTAAGTACCTATTCTAGTAAAAAACAAAACACTATCCTTTCCCTGATGGAAACAGTCCATGACTATAATCAACATGACACTGGGTAGCTTATTGATTGCAGGGAATTGTGTTATATTGAAGAATCAGTGTTGGTCTCTGGTGTTGGCATATTAAACACTCAGTAGTAGCTATTACCATGTCAGCCTTAGTGAATGGAAGTCCATGTTACAGAGCCAATGGCATAAGTTCTCTCCTGACCACCGTGGCCACCTTGCACATTAGTCCACTACACAATGACAGGAATGGGTGGGGAAAGAGGCTGACTGGTATCTACAAAATGATTCTTAAAATTTTTATTCCTAAGATCACCCTTCAATGAGAGCTCACATGGGACACAAATATCTTTATATTATCTGACCTTGCAGAGAGGTCTATCCATATACCTCCCCAGACCTCCTTGTCACAATTTCCAATCATATTCATTCCAAGTTCCTGACATCCAGGTAAAACCACTGGCTATAGCCAATGAACTGATATAAATTCTATGTTTGATCATATATCCTTCCAAGAAAAATGAACAACTAGATGCGCTGTTTAAAGTTCTACCTGCTCAAAGGATTTCTCTTCACTGCTCTTCATTAATATCCCACAAAGGTATAATGTGAGCTGAGCCCCCCCCCCCTCAGGTGGTGCCTACATGTTATGCTCAACCATCTGCAAACCAAGCCTGAAGTTTCACTTCCTCAGTCACAGAGAACTCCCCATGAGCTCATACGTGTTGGATGGGAGAAAGAAGGCAGCAGAAGTGGGACTATGGGCATTTGGGCCACTCTTTCACATAAATTACATATGCCTTTAGGATGTGAGGAAGGCGAGTTTGTGTATACCACGTCCTTTTGATAATGGAATGCTATAATGCATGCTCAACTTTATATTTTGGTGTATCAGGTGACAGCCAGGTCATGATGGAAAGCTCACATCCCATATTAATTTGGTGGTCCGTATTTCATCAATCCATTTCTACTAAGACTCATTTTTGCAGACCAGACTCTTCATCAAAAAGGGAGTATTTATCTACAGAGGAGGACAGAGCTTTGCTTCAAAATCTTAAGGGTCTGCCCTGTAATTCATCTATAGGGACCTGCAAACGATGCAAGTAGTACATCTACAATTGGCTCTTCAGGCACCATTGAATCTGCTCGATCCTATAATTCTCATGACAGAGAATCTTACTCATCACCTGTTGCAGACCCTTCTGTTGTTATTAACTCAAGAGTTATTAGGTTGGGGATCACTGAGTAAAAGGATCCAAGTAACACATAAAAATGAGGAATATATGCCTTCAAATACAAAGGTACTGTGCCTCTCTTTTTTTGTGGTGGAAGAGGTTAGATGCCGTGAAGTATCATCACCTTAGAAGGTATATTTCAACATGCCCCACACCACCAGCTCCCTGGGAATTTCGCTGATGGGGAGGGTCTCTGAATTTCTAGGTTTTATTTCCCACTTCTGACATCTCTACAGTAGTTGGTACTTCTTGATAACTAGGTTCAATAAAAAATATATCATCAATATAATAGACCACTATTGTATCTTATGGATGAGAAAATCCATCAGGGTCCCTGTAGACTAAATTATGACAAAGAGCTGGAGAGTTGATAGACCTCTAAGTTAGACTGATAGAAGTCCATAACACTGGCCTTGGTAGCTGAAAACAAATTGCTTCTGGTGGTCTAGAGTTAAAAGGAGAATTTGCTAAATCGATAGGTGCATGCCAGGTACCAGAGGATGTGTTAATTTGCTGAGACAACACCACCACAGCCAGAACAGTAATTGCAAGGGAAGACACTACCTGACTCCGTTTACAGTAATCCGCTGTCATTCTCTGCTTACTGCATAGGCCAGCAGGGTGAGTTAAATATGAATATGCTGAAAATCATCACGCTTGTATCCTATATCCTTGATGGGGCCACTGATTTCTGCGGTCCTTGAGGAATGTGCCATTGCTTTTGATTTACTATTTTTTGTGGGTAAAGGAAGCTGTATTAATTTTCAACTGGCTTCTTCTACCACAGTAAGTCTTTAAACCACAGGTCATGGGAACAGTATGGAGATTCTGCTGGTTGCTTATATGGCTATTCCAACTATATACATTCTGTAACTGGGAAAACAACAGAATAAGTTTGGAAACCAGCTGAGCCCAAGGTGAGACTGACCTAAGCTAAGCTCTTTGATCAGCTGACTGACATTTGACTGGTGGACGATGACATTTTGGGTCTCCAGGAATTAGTATGCCTATCCTCATACATACTTAAATTAATTAAGTATGTTATTTTAACTTAAACTAGCTTATTTTTATTTAACTAAAAAATACTCTTCAGACCCAGATAGCTTCCCAAGTATATTCCTCTCAACCTTCAAAGAAACGAATCCTCTATAAAGCCTTTTTGGAGAACAAAAATAGAACATTTTTCAACTCTCTTTATGAGAGAATATATGTTCAATAGGGAAACTTGAACAACAAAAGAGAAGACCTGTAAACAAATTACTTTCATAAATATACAGGCAACAGTCCTACCCAAATATTAAAAAATTAATTCCAACAATGGTGTATAGAGGAAAATGTATCATGATCATTAGGGTAGATAATAATGCAAGATTGGTGAGATATCTGTAAACTAATCAGTATAATGATTTGCTTTAATGGGATGTATACTGTGCTAAGTCACCTGAATACATTCATCCCCGAAACTGAAGAACTTAGCCAGCTGCTGAGAGTGTTGGTGACTGACAGATCTTAGCTGTCTTCTTTGAAGGAAATTGCATTTGGCTGAAGAAAGCCACCTTATCCATATATGTTTTTGGAAGCATTCTGAATCCTACACCACTTTTACTTCAATTCAGGAAAACTCTGTAAGGCCATTTTAGCTCCACAATTTCCCATGAAATGTCTAAAACCTTTGTTTTCCCTGTACTGCAGCTCAAATTCTCCCATTGTCCAATCCTTGCTTTTTTTATCTCTCTACAGATTTGGATTCTAAGAATATTTCCTTACAAATACTCTGCATGCAAATTTTTATCTCAAAATATGTATCCTATGGGATCTATCCTGTGACATTACATTAACAAACACAAGGGGAAATATCATATGATATTCTCAACAGATCCTAAAGTGCAGTTGAAACAAATTCAACACACATTCTTTGATATTGTCTCCTAGGAAACAAGAGATAGAGGGGTCTGTCTAAAGAGTCAATGCATGTACAGAAAACTGAGGGAAAGTCATATAGAAAGACGCCTTTTGAAAAGCTTTACTTCTGATATCAAGATATAGTTTCCCAGTGACACAAATTGTATTCTCCTAAAGACAGAGGTTGGTAATTTTTTTCTGTTAAAGGTCAAATAGTAAATATTTAGTCTCTGCAGATTCTAAGCAGTTTGTCACATCTACTCAATTTAGCCTTTCTAGTACAAAACAGAGACAACATATAAAGGGATAAGGACTTCTATATTGTAGTAAAACTGGTTACAAAAACAGATGGGTGAGCCACGTTTGACCTGTGGGTCATAGTTCGTTAACCCCTAATCTAAAGAGATAGCTGAAAACAGTAAAACAAGAAAAAGATTAAAGATAAGAAGGGAAGAATTATAAATTAATAATTGCATACTTAGAAAATCCTA
This sequence comes from Mustela erminea, assembly GCF_009829155.1. NCBI lineage: Eukaryota > Metazoa > Chordata > Mammalia > Carnivora > Mustelidae > Mustela > Mustela erminea. Next base: position 30,168,769 of record NC_045634.1, on the reverse strand, counting down.
AGGAATCCACATATGAAATATTTTTGCATTTAAAAAAAAATTTTTCCATTTATTTATTTTCAGAAAAACAGTATTCATTGTCTTTTCACCACACTCAGTGCTCCATGCAATCCGTGCCCTCTGTAATACCCACCACCTGGTACCCCAACCTCCCACACCCCCCGCCACTTCAAACCCCTCAGATTGTTTTTCAGAGTCCATAGTCTCTCATGATTCATCTTCCCTTCCAATTTACCCCAACTCCCTTCTCCTCTCTAACACCCCTTATCCTCCATGATGTTTGTTATGCTCCACAAATAAGTGAAACCATATGATAGTTGACTCTCTCTGCTTATTTCACTCAGCATAATCTCGTCCAGTCCCGTCCATGTTGCTACAAAAGCTGGGTATTCATCCTTTCTGATGGAGGCATAATACTCCATAGTGTATATGGACCATATCTTTCTTATCCATTCGTCCGTTGAAGGGCATCTTGGTTCTTTCCATAGTTTGTTTATGTTTTTGCATTTTTATAAGTATCCTTGGGATCTTTTTTTCCCTGAGTCATAGTTAAGTTATTTGGAAATAGTTTTATCCTTTGGGGTATCACTTTCAAAACTTGTTAGGTAGGAATTGAGCAGTAGTCAATCTGGAGTTAATGATTCTCCACTGCTGAACCAAATCTTTCTCTGTATTCTACCCAATGTTCCTTGAAGCTGAGGTTTTCCAGTCTGTCTTCTGGGAATAAGCACTATTTCCAGCCTTCTGAAAACACCAGACATTGCTAACTCTAATCTTTTTGGACTTTCTTCATTTTCTTGTTTCCTGGCATACCTGTGTTGAGCATTGCTCAGCTGAAAACCTGGGAGCTCTGTGTATGCAGCTCTTTCTTCCAGCAATCTGTCCTGTATACTCTGTCTCTGTTCGGCACAAAATCTCATCTCTTCGTCCTCAACTCAGGGAGGCTGCTGGACTCCATTGATGCCCTTCCTTGCACTGTGACCTGAAAACTCTCTCAAGAAAGTAAATTGGGGCAAAGGATTCACCTTTTTGTTTCTCCTATCTTGGGCATTTCTTTCTTTCTTTCTTTGAGGCTTAGTATCCTGCAAACTATTGTTTTCTTTTATTCCATCTGTTTATATGGGCTGTTTAAGTTTGGAGGATAAATCTGGTCCCTGTTACTCCATCTTGGTTGTAAGTGGAGTGTGTATAGCTTTCTAACATAACATAAAAATGACGAACTTACATTAGTACTGGATTTATTATGGTAACTACATTTCCCTTCTCTATGGGCCAAGCTTTTTTTTGTTTTTTTAACTGATATATCTAGTGACTAGAATAATACTTGCCAAATAACAGAAAATAAGTAGGTACTTGTAGTCTACGCACCTCACTCTCACACCTCAGAATTCTTTTTTTTTTTATGATTTTGTTTGTTTGTTTGTTTATGAGCAAGATAGCAAGAGAGAGCATGAGCAGGGGAAGGGATAAAGGAAGAGGGAGAGGCAGGCTCCCCACTGAGCAGGGAACCTGACCTGCCACTCAATCCAGGGACCTCTGGACCATGATCTGAGCCCGAGATAGACACTCAGGCACCCCAAACATTCAGAAATCTTGATCTCTACGATGCACCTCTCCTGCCACCACTTCCTGCTTTTCGAGCTCTTTGACTCCCATGTTTTTTCCCCAGTCAGCACGGTGACTTTCCATCCAGACGGTCTCCTTCCTTTTCTCTCTCTGTTGCTGCCCTCCGTACATGTCTCCTTGTTGAGACTGTGTGAACATCCCTATGTATAATCATTGTGTCGCAACCTTCCTAGACTCTCTTGTTCCAGTTTCTCCCCAATAAACCTAACTACCCACCCATTCTATCCTTGCACTCAGACAGCTTAATTTTGCTAAGAAGGTGACACAGATAGGTTGATTGATGTCCACAAAACATATGGCCATGGATCTTAAATACAGTCTATACACTGTCCAAGTACCCTTCTGCACATGTCCAATACATTCTTTGAAAAATACTGCACAATTCTCTTCTCCTCTGAAGACAGTACCCTATTCTCTCCTGATAAGCTCTCCTCAAAACCCTACAGTTAAAACTAGGTTAAGTCTGAAGAGAAATTCCTATCACGAAAGCTACCATCCTATCTACATCTATACCCTGATATTCTGCTTTACTTCACAATCTTTGCTCCTCTCTACCCCACCATTTGTTTGGATGCTGTCTGTCCTTAAGAAGCTTCATGCTGCATTATTGTACTCTGATTTTTTTTATTATAGGGCAAAGTCCCAAAAGCATAATAACCCAAATATGATAGTAGGAAAATATTTAAGGATTTTAATGCATCTTAGATTAATAATTTCTTTCAAATTGTAATAATTCCATTTCTACCAATACATGGTAATAACCCTTTAGCCGTTTTTTAAAAAAAAACTTAATTTTTCTAATTTACTATATATCTTTTGAATCCACAATTTTACAACTGTGCACTAAGGAAATATTTAAAAATATACAATTTTATTTCTGTAAGAAGTTCCAATCCTTCAGAACTCAGTTGAGAATCATGTCATGTAAGAAATTTCTCTGTGCCTCTAGTCAACATATGTGCCACCAAAGTTGTCCTCTGTGCTGACACAACACTTGGGACACATGTACCACAACACTTGTCACAACTGCTGAAACTGCTGGTCAAAGTTCATTAAATATTTATAACATGCTTGATAATATCCTAAACACTCTTTTACTCTATCGTTTATTCATAAAAACAAAACATGATGTGGGAATGACTTTCCACATTGTATCATTCATTCAGTTACCACTGCAACAGGACTCATAAACAGCTCAGGTCATGCAAGGAAGAAGTAAGGGAGCTAGAATTTGAAGGCAGGCAGATTGAATTAAATAATTTCATTGGCAAGTATTTTTTATGATCTTGGTATTAAAATTATATTAAGGTCTCCCAACTATTTAGGCATAAGGTAAATTAAAAAAAAAAACTTCAAAACTTAATAACTTTAGATTTTCAGTATTCAAATCATTAGTTTTATATACCTCCCTAACCCATTAAAATGTTTTTAGAAAAAAATTACTCGGGATTATGAATCTCTAGTACACTGCTGTTTGTCCTTTAAATTGGGAGAAGCAAAGGCTTCCTCAACTGAGAACACAGACACTGCATGAAAATAACTGATCCCAAACATGAGTATCAGATAATTAATATACTGCATTCAGGAGGGTCTGGTCAAAAGTGAATATGAGTTATTGCATGTGAGCAGTTCTTTGAAAATGCTTGTGGAGATAATATATGAATCTTAATGATGAAAGACTCAGGAAGGTATATTTTTCATTTGTATCTGACCTGATCAGTTAGATCAGGGAATTTTGCATGGGCCCATTTTTCAATAAATGTTGCATTTTAAATTATACAAATATAAAATAGGAGAAAGGGGAATCCTATGCTTCTATAAAATATCAGAAGCAACTTGACAGGAAACAGGATTATTTGAACAAGTAGATATTTATGGGGAAATTATCCATTTAGTATAGAGAGATTTCAACTATTAATCAATAAATCTCTCAGCTACTGAGAACCCAAAGGAAGGTTAAAAATGTAAATCAAAATGTGTATAAATAATTATTTTTAAGAAGACTATTTCAGTAAAACCTCTAATAGAAATGAAATAATTTATTTGAATCTCAGATTCTAATAATGCTAGGAGATAGCTGAATAATAAATAAGAAGTATTTATCTCCATATAATGTTTAAAGACTGTCATTGTAGAGACAGTGTATTGAACCTTAAGCCATGATTTTGAGAAGAAAAAGATGAGTTTTATTTACTGTGTGTGCACGAATGTCTAGAGTGAACTACTTTTCCAAGTTAAGAATAAACAGTATTCTTTAGTCCCATACTGCTTAACATTTTTCAATACCCTCCCACACATGTTCCTCAAATGATAAGCTTTTCTTTTCACATTCACATGTAGAAATCTAGTAAACACTCATTCCTTGGCAGCTCTGTAATAGTTTAAACTGAGTTCCCAGCAAAAGAAGAAAAAAAAGAGCAAGAGCCTCATTCTGATTGCCGGCCAAGTAAATATATCTTTAGAAGAAGACACTTCTTACCTTGCCTTACCTTGAAACAATTTAGACTGCTTGGACACAAATGATAACAATGGCATCATTTCCCCTATATCATCACACCTTTAACTATCATTACTGAGGAAGGGAATCAGATGTCTAATTCCACAGTAGGAGCCAACAGTGTTATCATTGGCCCAAACTGTCTGCACCAATGTAGGTCCCATGAGACCAGAGCTCAAAGAGTATCACTGCAAAGTTCTCAGAAAACTAAAAAGAAACAAGAATTATAGAGTGGGATGCTAACTCAAAGGCCTGTTCCTTTGATTATCAAGAAAAATTCCTCCTGAGCACATATGAAGAACGTCCGTGTTGGAGAGTTAGAGATCAGGAAGGAATGATAGGAGGAGAGGAGAGAAGAAGAAAGGAAGGAGGAAAAGAAGAAATAAAAACAGAAAAACAAAATGGGCAGATTGCAATGAACAATCAGGTTTTAAGTCAGTTCTACACGGCTATTTCCCATTACTGGGCTTTTGTAAGATTCTAACTTTTGTTGCTTGGACCAGTTAGCTCCATGTAAATAGCCAAAGGATATATGTGGTTTGATGTTTGCTATTTCAAACAAGAAGTTGTGAAATTTCCATTTAAAAAACCCAAGTAGGGGGGCGCCTGGGTGGCTCAGTGAGTTAAAGCCTCTGCCTTCGGCCCAGGTCATGATCCCAGGGTCCTGGGATCGAGCCCTGTGCCGGGCTCTCTGCTCAGCGGGGAGCCTGCTTCCTCCTCTCTCTCTCTCTGCCTGCCTCTCTGCCTACTTGTGATCTGTCAAATAAATAAATAAAATCTTAAAAAAAAAAACAAAACCTTGTAGGATGTTGAAATTCATCTTCTTTGATCAAGTACATTTGGGGAAGAGCTTCCATGGAATGGAAGAAAACAGTCACATTCCACAAAGCACAATTAAAGGAATACCAAGAGAGAGACTCACAAACTATACAGTCTTATATAGGTTGCCACTTCCTTAGGAGCTATCAATTTGCACTCAATGTTGGCATATAAAATGCAAGGAAATCACGTTCAATTGTTTTCTAAATGCAATCATTCCTATCATTTTCAGTGGCCAGTATAGTTCGACTGTGTCAGAATACAAAAGAAAATTGAACTTCTCAGAGGTAAACTAATGTTCTAATCATGGCCAATATTCAAATATAAAGATCACATAGCTTTATGATGATGCAAAAAATTACATTTAAACTTATATGGTACCTTATTTGGTTTTTGTTTTTGTTTTTTTAAATGCACTCAGACTCCTTCAAAGCAATGATCTCTTCAGTAATCTTGTTGCACATTGCCCAGGATTAGCAAATGTTTCCAACAGGGAAAATCACTGAGAGGTTAATGAATTAGATTTCTCAAATTTATCCATGGCTATTATATGACTAAATGGTGTTAGTTATAATTCTCCTTATTGCAAACTATAGAAAGAAAAAGTTTTAAAAATTAGAGAGAATATATTGGCTTAAGTAACTAGAAAGTCCAGAAGCTGTCATTAATTTTAGGCATGGCTAGATCCAGAAACTCAAACAACATCAGAATCCGATTACCCGCTTTTTAATCATTCAGTTCTACTGCTTCCATCTCCACTTGTTCATTTCTAGAAAGGCTTTCCCTTCATGGTGGTCCCACCAAAGTTCCCAACTTAAGCTCTCATCTGTGTGTGTTAAGAAAAATATTAGAATAAGCTCAGATTGGATCATGTGATCTTTTTTCTATCAAACACTGTCATTTCTAGCAAGTGAAGCGCTGGTTGGACAAGTCTGGGTCACATGGCCATCATCCAGGGACAAAATCAGCATAGGCTGAGAGTGAGGGAGAAAAATCAGGGTGTTTTCAGAGGAAGATCGGAAAAGATAATGCACAGATGAATAACAAAGAACATTTTACAAACCAGTCCTGCAAAGCAGCTTGCATCTTTAGAGTCACAAGTCATATTTCATTTAGAAGAATAAATGTTTTTAATAGACTTTTTAAATTTTTATTAAAATAATAATTAACAATGAACAAAGGAATATTACATTTATTTTTATTTTAAATGCAAAGTCCTGTTTCAGCTACCATCTCAAATAACATTTCATGCACCAACTATGAAATCAGTACAGAAAGGATATCCCCTTTTCTAGCAAGTGTTCATGATTAATGAGGAGATATTTAAAAAATCAGAACTATCAGCTGAGTTATATAATCATTGGAATAGGCTTGTCATTTCCTCTTTTCTATTATGATGATGGTTGATATTTGGTTAATTATATTTATGAAATAATATGATTGAATATGTGGATGCCAGGTAACACCAATAAACAACATTTGTTTGCCTTAAGAATGACCTCATTTTAGTTGCCTTTAAAAAAACAAAAAAGTCAGTTATGCCAGGAAATAAAAGGAATATTATTTTCAGACTCGTTGGTATTAAAATCAGTCTATTGTGGATGGTGAGGCAGATAAGGAAAAATATATCAGCTTATGAAGATTTTCTTTGCTTATTTATATAACTGCATAGCAAAATGGCCGCAGTGTTACTTAGGTATATTACTGACAGCCAAACCACAAGAGCACAGTTCTCCTTAAAACAGCATTTATTTTTATTATTCATACTTTCCTTACTATTACTTAGCACTGACATCTCAGGCTTTTTAATGGATTTAAGATTCTTCTGTGTATTTGATAAATCAATAGAAGTACTTCACAGGGAAAACAGTTCATAGTCTTACCATTCTAAAAGATGACACATTATTCCTTCAGCAACACATTTAGCTTTTTGTGTTGTTGTTAGTTGCATTTGGTTAAGAATTAAAGTGCCATTTTAATGAAGAAAATTTTCTGTCTCAAATATGTCAGTTTTGACATTTCTTTTTTCCAAGTTCAGTAAACCAAAGTTGTTTTTATGTGAGAGACCAAAATAAGAATCAATCTTCCTCAGCTTTCCATTTCTCAGCGTGAGAACTCTTGGCTGGTTGTCTACAAAAAGCTAATGAATGAGGCAGAAGAGAAATGCAAACCTTGAAATCCCACTACCTCCTCATGGAAATCGCCAGATCACAAATTCAGTATTTTTCAGATCTAGGAACAGAAGGTTTTCAGTTTTTTGGGTTCTTTTTTTTCTTCTGGTGTTAGTGTATCCATTGTAATTCAGACAAGACAGACCAGCCCACAAAAAGAAATCATAAAATGAATTATGTACTAGCTGCCATGGTGAAGTCAGAAATGCAGAATAAAATAACTACCTAATTTACCAGCGGCAAGCAAACTATAGGAGACAAAAACTTGTGGCAACACTTCAGTAAAAATAACAATGTGCTGTGGCTTAGATGTGGTGTTCTAATTTGCAAAATTTAATTAAAAGTTTAAGTTTAAATTTTCAAGTCACAATAAACAGCAAGCCTCATACTTCTGCTATGGAACAGGTATTCACAATATATAAGGATAATTTTACCAGTGATACCCAGTGTATGCCTGCATCATTATTTTTTTGATTTTCATAACTGAAACAATAAGAATGAACTGATTTTACTCACAGTGCTTCTGATGAGTGGTGTCTCTTCCAACGCCACTTCTCCAACTCTCCAAAACCAGCCTGATGTCCTCCAATTCAAAATAATTCTGACACTATCTACCTGGAGTTAGCATCAGAGCCACAGGTTGAGAGACTGTTCCTATACAACTTAAGACACCCACAGTCATCAGTCCCAAGTAGTCACTTATACTTCTGACCTACCAGCTATAAATTCAAAGAGTTCTCACAACTCCCTCCTCAGGATTTCTAGAATGACCCACAGAACTCAGGACAGTGCTTTATTTACTGTTACCAGTTATTGTAAAGATACAACTCAGGAATAGCCAAAAGAAAGAGATGAACAGGGCAAGGTATAAGAGAAGAGGAGTAGAGCCTCCAAGCACTTTCCAGGCACATCACCCTCCCAGGACCTCAGTGTGTGCATCGACTTGGAAGATCTCCAAAGTCCTATAGTTCAGGGGCTTTATGGAGATTTCATTAAGTAAGCATGAACAGATCGCTGACCATGAGTGATTCCCTCAACCTCCAGACATGTTTTCCTCCCCAGAGTTCAAGTGTGGAACTGAAAGTTCCAACCTTCTATTCAGCCTTGGTATATCTGGTGACTAACCCCCATCCTGAAATTATCTAGAGGACCAGAGTCACCAGTCACATTTTGAGATACAAAAGGCACTCTTACCACCGTGGAGATTCTAAGGGTTTTGAAGATGGAGAGCCAGGATCCTGGTATGAAAGACAAATACTTATTTCTTGTTACACTGCAATTCTTGAGGCCAATATTGCTGAATTAGAATCAGAAAGATATCTATTTAAAGGTAACTAAGCGATGTGTGTTTCTAGGTTTTAATTCTCTTTGTGGCCACTGGGTCACTAGTGTTAAAATAGTGTGTGGAGGAACCTGGGTGGCTCAGTAGGTTAAGCCTCTGCCTTCGGTTCAGGTCATGATCCCAGGTACTAGAATTGAAACCACTTCAGGCTCCCTGGTTCAGTGAGAACCTGCTTCTTCTTCCTCTACCATGCTCCCTGTTGGTGCTCTCTTGCTTTCTCTTTCTCAAATAAAGAAAGATCTAGACAATATAAAATAAAAAAATAAAATAAAATAAAAAACTGTGTGAATGGAGGCTTACTTCATATGAACTGAATTATGGTATCCTGAAGGAGAAGGAACATGAACAACTTAAATTTCAGAGCCAAAAATTATGCATCTTAGTATTCAACATGTATTTGATTAGACATAATTTTACTAGATAACTTTTTAATACAGAAAGATGCAAAGGGAAAAAGTAAGACAAAACGGGCCATCACTCCTAGTTTTTGACATTTTCAAAAAGAAAAAAAAAATGTGATTCAGCATTTAAGACTGTCTTGGCTTTCCTGAAAATACAATTTAAGCTTACAACTGAGAACAAAAGAGGCCAAGTGTCACACATTCTGAATTTTGAGAAGTGGGCACAATTGGGGCCAGCTGTCTCTTGCTCCCCTCCTTTTGAAAAAAAGAAAAGGACTATTAAGTACAGATTAAAGAACTAGCCCTGCCAGCCCATTAACCTGCATTTGAGAGGGCCATGAACTGGCCCTTTTCTCTACTTCCCAGTGGAACAAAGAACATTGGAAATATGCTGAGTTCAGATTTGAGCTAACAATCTCCTCCTTTCTAGCCCATTCTCTTGTTTCACAGGACTCTCAAATCCTTTGACCATGTGGCCTTAAGCCTGTTTCCTGTGCCAGTGTGTTTCTCTTTTTCTGTCTGATCTCCTGAGATTGGATTCCACAGCAGGTATGTGTGCCTGAAGGGGTAGCCTAGAAGGAGCATGAACCAAGCCTACATGTGCAGGCTGGACTGAATACAGGTGATTGCAAGGGGTGGGGAGAATGCGTTCTCCATCTCCCCAGGAAGGGAGACAGCTCTCCAGATAATCAAGTTCCAGTGAGGAATACTAAGAAAGCCTGAGAGCTCTATGATTAACCCCGGTTTTTCAAGTCATTATGAATGCATATTTTGCAAGGTAGGAAATGATGTTTAACTCTCTGTTCCATGTTTTATAAATCTTGTATATGTATATCCATAGTAAGTTGGTCACCATTTGTCCTCTTGCCCTAGTCCTTCACATGTTAGAGGTCAATGTGTTTGTCATCATCAATGTTTTCATCATCTGGGAAATATAAGATTAGGAAGATAAATGCATTTGGGAAGTGTAGTATTTAAAAAGTGGGACCAACTTTAGGGTTATCAAGAGACGTGCTTTCCTTTCTTGAAGTAAAGGAAGGGGACTTACAGAAAGCAGTAGCTGGTATTTGCTGGCCTTTTAGGACATTTATTTAGATTACAGTTACCTTTTTGTTAATGGAAAAGATTTTTTTTTTTTTTTTTTTTAAGCCAGGGACAGCCAGGTTTAAAGGTAGGGAAAGAGAAAGGTATACATTCCTTTCCTCTTTCCTCCAAAATTCTCCTTTTCCTATGGCACAAAGGAGGTGGAAACTTGAGAATTGACCTCAGCAAATGAATGATACTGAATATCAAATGAAAAATAAAATATACAGCTAACCAGGGACAGGACTTTAATGATGTCCGATTAGTTTAGGAAATATCTTATTTTCTCCTCTCGTTCTTTACTTTTCCAGGAGACACAGTAGAAGTCTCAGAAAGGCAGAGGAAGATAGCCTTCTCATTTCTGGGAGCCAGAGCTCCAACAATGGTCTGCACATGGAGGGGTCTATACCTGACTAAGATATGGGGGTTTAAAAGCAAAGGACCAAGTCTTAAACACTAAAATGTTGCTGTGGGGAAAATATATTTGTAACAGAAATTTGTCATGCCAGATATTATTTCTGGAAGTCTACCCAATGGAAAAGGGAGTTTTTACAAAGTGAATTTGGGTTGGTTATTTGAAGGAATAAATAATGTCCTATTCATATTCCAATAGGATGAACTGAGAATCTTTGGTAAACTTCTTACGCATACAATCTTGAACAATTTAAATACTATAGGAAGTTGCTAAATAAAACAACAAAATTAATTTAAAAAGAGTAGAAGGAATGAGAGAGAGAGATAATAAAGATTATGACTGTCAGTCCTAGAAAGAGATTGCCTTAAATTTGAAATCCTCAACTAAATAGAGGCATTTGACTTTGGTATCTCACTTAATCTTGACATGTCTCAAATTCCTCAATTTTATATCTTGCTTTAAAGATTAAGTGGAAAAAATATACTCATATATTTAGTGAACTTACCATTTAATAAATATTAGGTGTTACCTTTAGGACTGTGATAGTGGAAAGAAGGTAGGTTTGTCAGAAAGTTGAGTTTGAATCAATCTATATCAAAAGTGATTATTTGGCACCAAACCACTCAAAATTTGTCAGTACCAACTGTAAAATTTTAATAATAATATCTTTATCAGAGAAGTGCTTGAAGGATTAAATTAAATAGAGTGATTGGCAGCACATAGCTCTGATTTGGCACATAAATTTTGTCTAGGATATATGAATTGATTTATCTCTCTCTTAATGATTTTCTAATAATACCAAAATGTCTGTGTATTGCAATCATTTAGGAATTTCTACCATACATAATGCATTGGAAGAAAATTATTTTCTACAATCCCATTTTTGAAAAGGTGGTATATAATGTTATGGGAACTAAAGAGCCTATATGTTGTCAGAACCTCTCATTTCATTATATTTTGAAGTCGTAATTCAAGGAAGAAGATAGAGTAGTTTGACAGGAAGTCCATTTGGAAATCATTTTACATTTGTAAGCAACACAAATGGAGAACATCTGTAACTTGGACTTGGGAAGCATTTTCTAAAACAAACCCCTCAACCACAAACCAAAAACCAAAAAATTGATTAATGTTTAACACCCAAATTAAGAATTTTTTTTATAATTTTTTTATTTTTTATAAACATATATTTTTATCCCCAGGGGTACAGGTCTGTGAATCACCAGGTTTACACACTTCACAGTACTCACCAAAGCACATACCCTCCCCAATGTCCATAATCCCACCCCCTTCTCCCAAACCCCCTCCCCCCAGCAACCCTCAGTTTGTTTTGTGAGATTAAGAGTCACTTATGGTTTGTCTCCCTCCCAGAATTTTTGTGCTACACAAGATACCATGTACCATGCAATGGTTTGGCCTAATGAAAAAAATATATTAACAGTACTCAAACTAAGTCATATCAGAATATACTTTTTTCATGTTTTCATTAAAAAAAGAAACATTTTTCTCAATGTGATCATTTCTCTGTCCCTTTTATGTAAAATTTCAGTGCCAGTACTGCTTCCTCTTGGTGAAGTTTCATCTTTCCCTTCTGCCTGTGTTCTTTTTTCTTCTTAATACTTATTACTCTTCAACATGATGCTTTTTTACAACATTATGGGTATTTTATTATGTATCTTCTTTACTAAATTCCCAATAATCAAAACAGGATTAGGAAGAAGTGTGTATCTTTCTAATTAAGAAGGAAACCTTTAAGAAATATGATTTTATTTATTTATTTATTTTGGTCACTTCTATATCTTTGGAACCTAGAAGGGTATCTGGTACACAGGAAGTAATCAGTGAGTATTTACGTGATTTAGTGCAGGAATAAATATTTAAGAATTACTGTAGATCAGCAAAATTAGAGAATATAATAAAAATGTGTACAAGATATCAACAGGCAATTTAGGAAGGACTACTAAAAAGCCAATTGAAGAAACTCAAATTTGTCACTGATCAGAATAATAAAAATTAAAACAACAACGAAATATCACTTTATTGAATAGACCATTAAAGTTTATAGAGCTAGATATATGAAAAAGAGTGGGTAATATACGAATTATTATGCTTAGCTGACGAAAGGATAGACTCCAGTGTTCTGAAGAGCAATTTGTTCAATTAAGAAAAAAAAGTACCATATGACCTAGAAATTCCTCTCTTGGGCACACACACAAACACACACACACCACCACCACCACCACCCTCTCATACAGATCTAAAAAGGAGCTGTCAGTAGGATGTATACTGCAATTATGTTGAAGAGAGAGGGGGATCTTGGTGTTAATTACTGAGAGAGTGGGTGAATTTATACTGAACGATGCTAGGCGGTGCAGTGGTTGTACATAATCACAGCAACATGGCTAAGTCTCTTAAAACAGCTGAGTGAAAAATAGAACAGATTGAAATGTACAACCTAATAGATGAAAATGAAAATGAATATATGAAGAAATGCAAGAAGAGATCTAGCTAGCTATCGTCTAGCTATCATCTATCTATCTGTAATACAATAATAGAGTAGTTGCATGATGAATATGGAGAGGAATAAGATTGGAGAATACAGACAAAAGGAAATCAATCCTTCCATCATTCAGTTACACGAATCACCTTAAATGAACCAATGTTAATGATGCACTTTGAATAGGTGTATGATTAATACAATTCTATGTACCTGAGATCCAAAACCCAAGAGGTGAGTGAACACAGTTTTAAAATTAACTATTCCTATCTTTAAAAAAGAGAAAGGAAATTTCTAAATTTATTTTGAAAGAAACCAAAATTAAACTAAATTATAGGAAAGACATGTGTAACAAATATAAGAGAATTTATACCATGAAATTTTAAAAGTTCTTATAAATTGATAAAATATGTAAAGGGCATACAATCAAGTAGCATTCATTAATAAAACTACAAATATTCAATAAAAATAAACATGTTTAATATTACTAATAGTCATGAAAATGAATTTTGAATCTTGGCTAAGAAACCATTTTTTGCCTACCAAAATGTCATTTTATTTATTCATTATTCAGTACTAATACTCTAATTATACTAATACTAATACTAATACTGCCTTATGAGATGCAGAAGAACACACAGTCCTATGCATTGCTGGGATCAGTCCATATTGTCATAGACTTTCTTGAAGAATATTTAGAAAAGAAAAGTGTTTACACAGACATTCCACTCTTTAGAATTTATCTTAATAGAATAATCAGAAATCAACAAAGAGATCTATGAACAATATTAATACTAGATATAATATTGAGAGTGGTAAAGTATTAAAATAATCGAAATATCTGAGAAAATGAGTTAATAAAAATATGGTATACTCTTTTGAATAAATAATATGAAACCATGAGGTATGGTGTTTTGACAGAAAAATGAGATGAAAATATTATTTTTAACAACTATGAAGAAAAAGTCAATGCCAAAAGAGTTGTGCAGTACATTATCAAAACAATTTTAGGGATGCCTGTGTGGCTTATTTGCTAAGCATCTGCCTTCGGCTCAGGCCATGATCCCAGGGTCCTGGGATCAAACACCACATCAGTCTCCTTGTCTCCTTCTCCCTCTGCCTGCTACTCCCCGTGCTTGTGCTTTCTTTCCCTCTGCCAAATAAATAAATAATGTCTTTAAAATTTTTTTCTAATTTTTTGAAAATTTTAAAAGAACACTAATTTTTTTAATGTTTAAAGAACACTATATATATAATATATATAATATGTATACAGTACACATATACATACTAAATATACATTCTACATACTAAAGAAAAATTAAAATTTTTATATGTATTTAACATAACAAATTGGATATATATAAGTACATCAGTTGCTTGTTCTGAGGGGTGATTTTGCTTTTCTTTTTTATGTTTTTCGCTTTTTACAAATGCTCTGCTATGTACACACACAATGTATATATGCTTATACGTTGTGTGTGTGTGAAAAGTTAATTATCACTAAAACAAGGGTGTCCTTAAACAAAAAGTTGGCTTATTTATTTGAGAGAGAGAGTAGGGAGGGGGTTTGAGAGAGACAAGCAGACTCCTTACTGAGAGGAGAGCCTGATATAGGGCTCTATCCCAGGACCATGATGTTATGATCTGAGCCTAAATCAGAATTAGGATTCTTAACCAATGGAGACTTCCAGGTGCCACAAGGGTCCTTTTTCAAATGAGAATCATAATATAAAAATAATTTTGTGATGTCCATTGAGATCTAGACAAAAGAAGATTTTAAAAATTTGTTTTGGATTTTCTTTTAAATTAAGATCTGATTCCAAACAGTTAAACCAATACAAATAGATTCCCATTCTCCAAACTGGTCTTAGAAAGAAGTACACCAATGATAGAAATCTGAAACAGCTATGCTAGAAAGAAGCTAGCTTCAAGTCCTTCATTGACAGGACCTGAGGAGTGAAGGTAAAGGTTGTAGAACTAGAGAAATTCAAGTATTTGGTCACAGAATGATTTGTTTTGACAGTCCAGTTCAAAACCATGTTTTTAACAGGTGAAGGGGACAGGGTGAGATTGCATAATTAAGGACTGAGTTAACCTTTGTCATAACATTCCATGGAACCTACCTCGACTCTGAGGGGGAAGTGTCTGAACTATAAAAATATTCTATATTCTATGCTAGGTCCAACATTCGGAACGTAAGTATGGGCAAGTGGGGATTAGCAGGTGTGGAAGAATTGTTTGTCCATAACACACAAATAAGTAGGCTACAGTTTTTAAAGTTTTTGGCATATGATGTTCTATCCCAATAAAAGTTATATGGCAAATATTTAAAATCAAAAGCTGTTTATCACAACACTACTTATAATAGCAAAAATTATGATTATTGTATATTAAGTTACATCAGTATGTTAAACTTTACCTATCCTTTAGTGGTACTATTATATATACTTTTTCTTCTTTCTAAATTTCTGAACTTTGTAAATTATCTTCAGTTGTTAAGACATATATTCTGAAAAAAAGTTCAGTTTGCAAAGTGAGAAAATGCTAAGGAGAGTGGCTTGGAAGAAAGGAACTCTGACAAACTGATTATTTTAAATGTGCAGAATGATGTTTTTATGTTGAGAAATAGATTTTCCCAGATTAATGGTTTAATTTATTGTAATCATTGGCACCCCCAAAATCAAGGAGTTCAGTGGAAGTATATAGGTAGGTTCTTGATTTCAAAATAAGTAAGTGGGCTGTAACCAAGATGGAAAGGTTATGGGCACTTGGATGGCTCAGTTGGTTAAGTGTCTGCCTTCAGCTCGGGTCCTGATCACAGGGTCCTGGGATTGAGCCTTGCGTTGGGATCTTTGGTTGGTGGGGAGTCTGCTTCTCCCTCTCCCTCTGCCCCTGCTTGTGTTCCTTCTCTTATTGTCTCTCTCTCTCTCTCTCTGCCAAATAAATAAATAAAAATATTTCCAAAAAACATGGAATGTTGCAGAAAGTATCAAATTAATTTATGAAATTACAGAAAAATTACATTTGTGGTTTTTTAAATTTTTTATTTCTTTTCAGCGTAACATATTCACTGTTTTTGCACTGCACCCAGTGCTCCATGCAATCCATGCCCTCTCTAATACCCACCACCTGGTTCCCCCAACCTCCCACCCCCGCCCCTTCAAAACCCTCAGATTATTTTTCAGAGTCCAGAGTCTCTCATGGTTCACCTCCCCTTCCAATTTCCCTCAACTTTTGTGTTTTAATAAAGAATCCTGTGTATTTGTTTCCTATGACCAACTTTGATTTCTTACCAGCTTCAATCTGCAATTCACAAAACATTGCCAATCTTCCTTGCCATAATATATCCAATATTCTATGTGCTCATAGATCATAAATTACTTTAAACAATAATAATAATTTTTTAAATGATAAAGCCTAAAAAATAGAACATGCTAAGCAATCTGATATTAAATTAAAGTACTTTAGTAGTTTTCCTGCTTTCTATATTCAGAACTTCATCCAAAAGAACCCAGAAAGACTGGGTTCTTATTCTGGTTCTATAATTACAGTTCTGTGTTTTACTGGATACATTGTTCAGTCTTTCAGTACCTCAGCTTTATCATGTGTTACATGAATTTTTATGTCCCTCCTAGTTCTGTAATTGTAGTCCATTTCCCATCCTCACCATGTACAATCAGGTTCAGATAACTTTCTTTCCCTAGAATCAGAAAGGACAGCAAAACATCACTTTGCAAGTTATTTTTCCTGCTCTAAAGCAAGACTGGAAAAGAGCCATGTCACGTTGCAGTGAAACCCTGACTAGTTAATCACACTATAAACGCAGCCACCAAGCACCTGGTGAGGATGTCAGGAAATCTGTGAGTTTCCTGAACATCCTGAACATGTTTCTGCCAGGCCTGCTTCCAAAATGGGTCATGGTCCCTCTTTCACATTGTGTTATATGATGTTCTGAGGATCACAGTCCGCTAGGTATCCTTCCATAAGGATTCCTTTCTTAAACTGCGTGCTCAGTATTTTTTTCCATTAATTATTTCTGAATTCCTTGTTGTGGATCTATTTTTCTGCCCTTACATCTGTTGCATGTTCCTATTTGCTTTCCATTCCTCTTATAACGTGAGCATTGTTTGACTTGAGGCTTGGTACATCCCAACTGCCCTGCAAAGTAATATTATCGTGAGTATAAAGCATTTATTACAGAAAAGTCATGAACATCACAGTGGCCTGTTATTGGAAATGACCTCAATCATTGCTCAGTAAGATCCATTCATGATTTAGATTTGGGAGTAACTAATAACTTGCTTTTCTGTATATTTTTAAGGAAGAAGGCTCACAGTGAACACAACACCAAGCTCACCCCACTATTAGCTCAAAATCTTTCCAGTAAATTAAAGGCAAAAGAACCAAATCTCCAAACCACTCCCATATAAAATAAAACAAAATAGTTATCATTGTGGCAAACTGCCTAATTGACCTAAACAGTAAATTAAAGTTCTCTGCCAAAGTATAATTCAGCAAATTTTCCATCTCTGATAAGATTTTCTGACGGCCAGTCAGAAGGCCTTAAATGTCAGAGGAGAAATTCAGTGCTAGTTCCTTGAGAATCGAATTGAACTAAAGGTGAAAAAGTTTTGAATGTTGTACTTTTAAAAGGTTCTTCACTTGCATGTGCATATAAAAACAGCAGAATCATTCATTTTCATGTTTTATATAAAACAGAAGATTTCAAAGGAAATCTCTGTGTTTTCAGGGCTGCTTCAGGCTCTCTGCCCAGACTTTCCAGGGATATGCACATACACTGTCCCCTGCTTTAAGGAGCACTTCAGAGGAAAAGTTGGAGAAACAGTGATTTAGTTGAAAGAAGAATAAACTTAGTGCTGGGAGAACTGAGAACAAATTCTAGCTTTGATATTTACGAGCTATGTCACCTAAACTCTTAAAACTTCAATTTCTCCTTCTGCAAAATGGGGGGGTGGGGGTGGGGAATACCAGAAGCCTTAGAGGTAGATGAGAGGATTCAGCAAGTTAGGGCATCTGAAATAACTTGGAAAGGTATGAAGCGCTATTTAAATAAAAAGGTTTGTTTGGAGCAAGATTAAAACACAATGTATAAAAACCAAGGCTTATGTCGACAAACTGCGCTATCTAAATGTTGTATTTGCACGTTGAATTTTGCACACGTCCCTTGGTAGTCCCAGAACTTTGTGCTATCTCGCTGCCATGCAGTCTCCCTTCCCCAAATTCCCTGGGTTTGATGTTCAGTCTTGCTTTAACAACTGGCATTTGTAGGTGTCATGTCTTATTTAACTGACTAATACCCTTGAGCTATTCACAAAGCAGCTGTTTCTCCTTTTTTTTTTCCCTAACACCTTCTACATATAGACATTTAGTGAAAGCTTCCTGAATAAATAAAGGAATTAATGAATAACTGAAATTATAAACCTTTGCTTCAGTCTATGGTTTCAGGAATCAGGCTGTCTGAGTATAAATCTTGCCCTACCCCTTGCTAGCTCTGTGTTGTTAAACAAATTATTTACCTAGGACTCAAAATGTCTACCTAGAATATGGGAATTACAGGCACTTTTTAAAAAATATTAAATCTGACTATGTATATAAGGTGACAGCATATCTTTTGGCACATGCTAAGTATCCAAGGGTAATTTCTATCAACGACAGCTGTATACGTAGAAAAAGGGAAACAGCATGATAGTCGTTACATCTTCTTATCTATAAAAGCACAGATTTTCCGCCGGCTTCTAGAACTCATGGGTTTATGAGTTAATCTAAGATTCTAATTCATCCCTTTAAACAGAGGCTTGCTGTGAGCATCTCTCCCCCGTGACCTCACTCTTACTCTGCCTCCTTCAGGAGATCTGATGGGTCAGGAAATGGTTCCAGATCCTGGTTCTTCCCCATCCGTCCTGCCACTCCCTCCATTCACTTCCTCATGATGTAACACAATCCATTTTCATGAACAACTACTTTGTTACAAAGAGGCCTATTTTTTAAGGATTTTTTAAAAAGATTTTACTTATTTATTTGACAGAGACAGAGATCACAAGTAGGCAGAGAAGCAGGCAGAGGGAGACGGGGAAGCAGGCTCCCTGCTGAGCAGAGAAAAGATGCTTATTTTTATGTTAATGGTCTTCATAAATATGTTCATAAATTACTGCTTTCACTTTTTACATTTATTTCCATTTTAAGTAAACTGCCAGTGCCAGCCATGCAAGTTTTTTAGTTCAGTTCAGTTCGAATAATTCTTTGTGTAAAGTAGGTGTTCGATATATGTTATTGATTGCCTTAAAAACGCTTCCCATCACCTCTTAAAATTACAAGAAAAGGGTATTTATTCAAGCATAAAAAAGAACTTCCTGACTGTAGTATCACTAGATTCAGAAAGAGTTGGTCCACTGAGGCAGACCATCTTCTTTCCATGATGTCTTAAAAAAAATGGGAGAAGCATTCAAATGATTTCAATGAGTTAAATGCTATTCTGATACATTGATACTAAATTAGCATGTCTTCCAGCCCCAGAATATAGGTCCAAATTTTTTACAGAATACAAGGAATTAGGAGAAAATTGGAACTTTTCATACACGGAAAGGATGATAGTATATTGCACTTCCTTTTGTAATATTTAGAGCCAAAATATTTCACTCAATTCAAATCAATGAAAAATAAAATAATTGAATGGCTATTCTGTTTCAGGTACCAAGCTAGAAACTGAAAAATAAAAAGCCATGAACCTTTTATTCTCAAGATGCTGAAAGTCAGTTTGAGAAGACAGCTATCTAAAAAATACCACTCACCAATGAACGTATGCACTAAATAATAAACAATAAAGAGAAAAAGTCAGCATAGAGAAGTGACTGATTAGCTCTGAGGGAGATTCAGAGGACATACTTAATGATAATAGCTATCCTGGGTCTGAGTTGTGAAGGATTAATAGAAGGATGTCAGACCAGGCCAGAAGGAGCTTTCCAAACAAATGGAACATGCAATTTGATAGAGTGGAAATTGCAACAGATGAAAGGTGCAAGAGATAGGAAATGGTCAGATTAGGAGAAGTTGCGTGGTTCAACCAGAGATATGGGAGAAATAACGCAGTAAATTAATATAAATCTCCAGAAATAGGCAGTTAGATGTAAGCACAGTTCTGACAAGCATTACTACATGTGTTGTTCCTAATATAGTGTCCCACAGAGAATCCAGGCACAGGTGACGACGACTTCTCCATTTACAAAAGCACCATGCGCTAGCCTAGCATTACCACTTGATACTTCACTGAGAGCATTTTTCTCAACCTCCAATATCATAAATTTTATTTCAAAGTTAAGATGTTTCTTCCTATCTGAAGAACCAAAAAAAAAAAAAAAAAAAAGAGTTCTTTTAATTCCTGCAGATGGGCTTGTTTTGAGTTGTCTGTAAAAATCTGCCACCAGAAACTACAATCCAGAATTTATAGTTCAAAGTATCAGATAGGAAGAGCTTTCCCTAAATTTATTCTAATCAAAAGAAAGCCACCTGCAGTCACTCTTGTGATAGGGTATCATGAAGCTGATTAAGGATGATTTGCTGCACTAAAAAGGCTTTCAGAACAATTGCAAAAGTTGCAGCAGGCAAGGACAGAAGGGATTCTGTTAAAATTATCTTTTGCTTGTTCCGTTTTCTGAAATATCCATCTTGGCAAAATAGTCAGTGAATATTAATTATTACAAGAAAGCATAATTCCGTAAACGGAGACTTGTCACTTGAAAAAAAAAAAAAAAAACTAACCATGTGAAATCTTCTAAACGCTCAGGGGTGTTAGTATCTTTCTCAGTTGCTAATGCTTTATCCTTTTCCAGGCTTGTCTCCATCCTTCCAAAGGTATTGAACTACTCTCCTGCAGCCACTTGCTCCTAATCAGTAAACCTAGTCACTTTTCTAATCCTTGCAACTTGCCCTGTTTGAGGCCACCCCCCTCTCTCCCAAAACTGGCCTCCCTGGCCTTTTCTCACAAACACGGCTCCTTCTAGCTGTCCTTTTACTCCTTTACCCTTCCGGAGCAGACCCTCCCACTAGAGTCCAGTTCTTTTGGGTTTCCTAAATAGAATGATTTATTTTAACTTCTATACTTTAGCTCATGTATCTCTGCTGCCCTAAGTCTTCCTGGTGTTTCATCTTACCCTACATTTTCAGCAGCCACAAGGGCATCAGAAGAGGAATGTTCTGATGCTGGTTCCCCAAGATAAATACAGCCCAGAACTTAACCTCCTCTTGTAAGCATATAGGCTTCTCTTCTTGGGCATCTCTCTCTCTCTCTGCTAATGGGCATCACTCACAGAAGCTGAACATCTCAGAGAATGCTCTGTTTCTCTGCATACCATTTCCTCCAAATCCAGACTACTAATATTAATGGGAATTCTTCCAAAGCAATACCTCTTCTAAGCTGTGCTTCCTGAGACTCCTGGTATGACACTGGATTTCTTGGCCCCCATCTTCTCTCTCCTTTAAATGATCACACATCCATTTAAACATCCATTTGTTCAAAATTTCAGATCTTCACCATTTTCCACAATGTCTTCATTAGCAATAAAAGCCTTATACTTTGACACCACCACTCTTTCCACCATGACTTCCCAGCATTGCCACAATGTATTTTTGCCCAAGGTTAGTGCTACTTACTGTTTCCAGTTTAATGTCTACTTTTATCTGCTCTTGTTTTTTGTTTCCAAATTTCTGTGCCTCAGAACCCAACTCCATATACATACGCTATGCAATCATTATGCTTCCCTTCAAGTGCCATATCTGGAATAGAGCTGTCCATGATTACTTAGGTTAGAGGTTAGTATTTCTTTGAGCAGTCAGTCAGTTCATGCTAGGGAACTGCAGTGGCACATATGGCTTTTTGTCTTACAAGAGTCATGGTAAGCTAGATTTTATATACTCCTTGGTAAATATGGAATAAAAGAAGGGAATATTAAGTTCTCTATTTTCCCATGGGTTTTGACATGTCTTTAAAGACAACAAAATTGACATTTAAGTTAATAATCAGTTTCTAGTGCTTCATTGAATCTCTGTCTTCAAGAAATTAGGGGAAAAAAGAGATTAGACATTAATTTCTTTTTGATCCATTAAGCATCTAATATTTATATCTAATATGTGATGTACATTTTAAAGAGTCTCTTTTCCCTTGATGATAGATTAACTTGTGTTTTTAGGTCAAGATGGAGTCAACAACAGAATTAAAGTTATTCTGTCATGTTTAAATTTTTCCTCAACTTATCCATACATGCTGCTCTTCTTCTTTTCAATTCACATGGCTAGAAAAAGAATAAGATAAGGAAATGGGAATTAAAATCTATGTACATAAATGGAATAGTACTAAAGTTTTCAGAAACTCTGACTTCCTAAACCATCACATTAACCATGTGGGTTAAGAAGATTGAAACACATTTTTTCAGGATAGGAAACTCATGATATTAGTGGCTACTAGCACTTGAACTCAAAGATTTGACTCCAAATAAGGCATGTATCCCCAAACCGTTCCAGTTTGGGTCAGCTGCAATTTCTTTCATTCCCTGATTGCCACAAACTACAGCTTTTTAAGTTGTAACTGATATTAAATTACCTCTCCGTTTTCTAAGATTTTATCACAAAAAGAATGCAAATCATTTTTCTGTTGGTGGCAACAAAATCAGTTATAGGAATGTATATCCTAACTATACATGCTCACATATCACAAGAACTAAAAGGAGTTTATCAGAATCTTAAAAAGACAGGTAAGCAAGAATTATGAGGGAATTTCCAAGAGTCCCTCTCTGACTCTAAAATTTCCCCCAAGTGGAAGAGCCAATATAATAAGAATTCTGTGATTTCTATATAGAATCAAATAACAGTAAGCCTGTGTCTGAAAGATCTTAGGCACTATAAACAGAATTTCCTCTAAAACTCAATTTAACAATAATCTGAATGCATGACTTACATAGAGAATGCATTCGATTTTTCAATTGCATCTTGATATTTTTATAATTTTTATAAATGTCACATAGGCAAAATGGTAAAACAGCATATAGGTGCACAAATATATAATCAAACAGATCATTATGTAAATCTAGTTTTTGAGGGGCATATAATCTCAGATTATATTTGTTATAACCTTTGAACATTCTCTTTTACTTATCAATATAATTTTTCATAAGGTAACAGAGTTCATTCACAAAAACTCATGAATGGATAAACCCCAATTTCACTTTGTGACTTGAACAAAATAACTATTTCAAGTAGACAACAGTTTCTTGAGTAAATATATTCAGGAACTAAGGCAATTTTTATATTTTGCATTATTTATACATGTTAACTCACACAGATTTATGAGTGAACTCTAAGTAGACAACACATTTATATAAAATAATGGCTTAATAATGGCTTGAGGGAATGGATTATATTTGTCTACTCTTTATACCATATTTTAATAAAAGCAACAAAGATACTTCTTAGCAGCCAAAATTCTACCTATCTGCAATAACCCTAAGCTGTAAGAGTGGATTTCTTTCTTTTCCTTTTTTTAAAAGATTTTATTTATTTTTTTGACAGAGAGAGAGATATCATAAGTAGGCAGAGAGGCGGCGGGGGGGGGGGAGCAGGCTCCCTGCTGAGCAGAGAGCCCAATGTGGGGCTCGATCCCAGGACCCTGAGACCATGACCTGAGCGGAAGGCAGAGGCTTAGCCCACTGAGCCACCCAGGTGCCCCAAGAGTGGATTTCTTGACTCTGTTTTTAAAGGAGGCAATTTCTGCTGATTCTTGTTAGAAAATAATTTTATTATCACCCACGTACTGCAAATATTTTTGTAATCACCAGAAAGATGGCTTCAAAATATCTTTTTACAGCTTTATTGGGGGATAACTGACAAATAAAATTGTGGGATATTTATATTTAGCCAACAGAAGGGAAGGTGACACAATTATTCTCTTGCAGCAGTGGCAACAACGCGGTGTAAATTTGCACCATCTTGTGATTATCCTCTCACTTCAGTTCTGCACGCAGTTGGGATCATAAGCAGTAGTTTCCTGCGAATCATGCACTTTCTTCATCTCTTTAACAACAGTGGAGGTTGTCCCTTACCTCGACTCCCCATTTCCTTCCAGAGATTCTTGGGTATCCAATCCGTTATGTTAAATTTCTTTTCATTTGAAACACCTCGAGTGGCTGCTGTTCTACTAATTAAGCACCGACTGATTCAGTTAGTTAGTTAATTTGGTCCATGTATATATTTACCTTGTGGTCAGGGTCATTTAATTTCTAAATACACTGTTTCACCATCTATTAGCTATTTATTTTATTCCCATACCAGAAAAGATTATTCAGTCCGAAATACAGAAAAACTGATATACAACCAGAGATAGTTCTCAATCCGTCTCACTCTTTGGTTCCAAAGATTATAATTATGGTTGCATAAATTTTAACTCAGTCTTCATATAACCATTCTGGGTTGTATCATTTATTTTATTAATTAATGTTTCTGATATATAGGAGAATAATAAAATCTCAAAATAATGCTAACATTGTTCAGGATTTCCCCACTGTGAGAGGTGGGTCCAACACGGTGCTCACAAATCCCATGAAACAAAATCAGGATTTCTTTTTTCTTCAAAATCTTCATTGCACATATACCCAAGTTCTTTAATTATGCTAGAAAATAAACTCACTATAGATGGGTGGTATGCACCCAAATGATGTTAATAAGTACAGCAGTCCCAAATAAAATACAAATATTAGAAGAACAAAAATCAAATCAGTCACTGACTAGCCTCTTTTTGAAAAATCACCTTTTTATTAGAGACTAGGACATGTTTGGTTTTCCCTCAGACATCTGGATAAGAAAATAAGCTGTCAGATTTGAGTTCCAGTGCACACAAGTGAAGTTAAGTGGCAATTCAGTCTTTGAACAAGAATAGCCATCATCTAAAGAAAGGTAGAGTGGAGAAAAGAAGGAATTAAAGAAAGAAAAAAATGTAAAAGGAATTGAAATAAGAATACAAAGGGGATAGTTGGAGAGAAGGAAAGAAAAAAGGAAATATAGAAATAAAATATGCTAATTTACTGTAACAATGGTTATAGGACACGGTTAAATGCAGCTACCATGATAAAATACCCAAGTGTTCACTATGACATCAACTTCTTCCATTCTGGAATGCATTTTATTTGAAACCTGCTCTAAACAAGAAAGGAAATATACCCCATTCTCTGAAAAAGAAAATAGGTTTGTTAGGTTCTAACAAAAATTAAGAATGTTTATTTGTAACCAAAGGGAAATATGAGATCTCATGTAAATAAAGGCAATTGTTTGATATTATAACTTCATTTGGGACAAAAGTGTAAGGTCGTATGCTTCTGTTAAAAGAATATAGAAAATAACTAACAAATACTGGCACTTTCTTGACAAAGGTATATAGCTCTTTTTTTAAGAGATGAAACAATGAGTAACAAAGAACAAGTGGCTTCTCTTTTATAGTAATTTTTTTTTAATTTTGAGGCACAACTAACAAATAAAATTATAAGATATTTAAAATGTACAACATGATATTTTGCTATACGTACATATTATGAAAGGATTCCCCCACCAAGTTAATTAACACAACCATCACATCACATATTTCCCAGTTTTCTTTTCTTTCCCGCACTTTGGTGAGAACATTTAACTTCCATTCTCTTAGCAATTTTATTGTACAATGCAGTGTTCTCAACTGCAGTCACAATACCACACATCAGCTCCTAAGAACTTATTCATCTTATAATTGAAAGTTTGCACCCTTTTACCAATTTCTCCCTATTTTTCCCACTGCCATCCCCTACTCTGTTTCTAGAAGTTCAACTCTTTTTCTTTCTAAATGTTCCTCATATAAGTTATACTATATGTTATTTGTGTATATTTTTCTATCTCTATCTGAATTATTTATTATTTATTATTATTAATAATTATTATTTCACTTAGCATAATGCCCTTCAGTTTGTGGTCACAAAAGGTATACACAGAATCTAACATTTTCTTTATTAATTCATCCACTGACAGGCAAGTTTCTCCATACTTGGCTGTGGTGAATACTGCTGCTATGAATATAGGAATACAGATATGTCTTCAAAATAATTATTTCATTTCTTCTGGGTATATACCCAGAAGTGGAAATTCTGGATCATAGAGTAGTTTTATTTTTAAAATTTTTAAGGAAACTTTATACTGTTTTCCATAGTGGCTATAGAAGTTTACATTTCCAAAAGCAGTGTACATGTGTTCACTTTTCTCTAGATCCTTTCCAGAATTTATTACTTCCTGTTTTCTTCACAATAGCCACCTTACAGGTGTGAGGTAATCTCACTGTGATCTTGATTTGCGTTTCCCTGATGATTTGTAATGCTGAATACTTTTTCATGTACCTGTTGACCATATTTATGTCTTCTTAGGGCTCTCATGTTTGCCCCCTTTTTCTTTATCATTCCTCTTTTTTTTTTTCTATTGAGTTGTATGAGTTCTTTGTATATTTGGATATTAACTTGTTATTGGATAGGTCTGCAAATATTTTTTTCCCATTTCAGAGGGTTTTTTTTTTCATTTTTTGATGCTTTCCTTTGTTTAACAGAAACATTATAGTTTGATGTAGTCCCACTCATTTGATTTGCTTTTGTTGCCTTTATTTTTGGTGTCAAATCCAAAAACTCATTAGTGTGACTGATGTCAAGGAGCTTATCTACTATATATTCTTCTAGGAATTTTATAGTTTTAGGTCTTAACGTTCAAGTCTTTAATCTATCTTGAGTTGACTTTTGTGAGTGGTATAAGATAGGGTTCAATTTTACTCTTTTCCATGGATATATTCAGTTTTCCCAACAGTATTTATTGAAGAAATTACCCTTTCCCTCTTCTGTATTCTTGGCTTCTTTACCATAAATAAAATGACTATACATGAGTGACTTTATTTATGGACTCTCATGTCTATTTCAGTTGATCTAAATATGTATTTTTATGGCAATACCATATTATTCTGACTACTATACCTTTGTTACATAGTTTTAAATCTGGAAGTGTAATACCTCCATCTTTGTTTTTCCTTCTCAAGATTGTTTTGGCTATTTGGAGTTTTTGTCATTACATGTAGTATTTAGGATTGTTTGTTCTATCCTTATGAAAAATACTGTTGGAATTTTGGTGGGATTGCAGTGCACCTGTACATGGTTTTGGGTAGTATGGACATTTTAACAATCTTAATTCTTCTCATCCATGAACATGGGATGTCTTGTCATTTGTTTGTATCTTCTTTAATTTTGGTCATAAGTGTCACAATTTTCAGTGTACAGATTTTTCATCTACTTGGTTAAATTTATTCCTAGGTATTTTTTTTCTTTTTGATGCTATTGTAAATGGAATTGTTTTCTTAATTTCTCTTTTTGATGGTTAATTGGTGAATGGAAACATGACTTATTTTTTGTATATTGATTTTATATCCTGACTCTTTACTGAGGTTATTAGTTCTGAGAGTATTTTGGTGAAATACCTAGGGCTTTCTTTTCTTTTCAAATAATTTTATATTTTTAAGATTTATTTATTCATTTTAGAGATGGGGGAGGGGCAGAGGGAGAGGAAGAAAGAAAATCTCAAGCAGACTCCCTGCTGAGTACAGTGATAAACTCAGGGCTTGATCTCACTACCCTGAGATCATGACCTGAGCCAAAATCAAGAGTTGGGCACTTAATCGACTGAACCACCCAGGTGTCCCATATTTTCTTTTTTTAAGGAGGCTCCACACCCATTGTGGAGCCCATACTGGGGCTTGAACTCATGACCCTGAGATCAAGACCTAAGCTGAGATCAAGAGTCAGATCCTTAAACAACTGAGTCACCCAGGAGGCCTCACAACTTTCCATATATAATATTATGTCATCTGCAGATGGGAGAGAGTTTTACTTTTTCTTTTCTGATTTGGTTACATTTTTTTTTTCTTGCCTAATTTCTCAAACCAGAATCTCCACTACTATGTTGAATAAAAGTGTTAAAAGTGGACATCTCTGTCTTGCTCCTAATCTTAGAGGAAAAGTTATCAGCATTTCACCATTGAGTATAATGTGAGTTGTGTATGATCTTTATTACATTGAGGCACTTTTCCTCTATAACCAGTTCATTTTTTTATTATGAAAGAATGTTGAATTTTGTAAAACATTTCCCCCCCACATTTATTGAGCTAACCATATGATTTTTATCCTTCATTTTATTAATGTGATATACCATATTGGTTGACTTGTGGATACTAAGTCATCCTTGTATCCCTAGAATAAATCTTATTTGATCATGGTGTATGATCCTTTTATTTTATTATTTATTTATTATTTATTTATTTTTTTAGTGTATAATCCTCTTAATGTATTGTTGAATATACTTTGCTAATATATTGTTGACAATGTTTGCATTTCTGATGATCGGGGACATTGGATTGTAACTTTTTTGTATTATCTTTCTCTCGCTTTGTTATTATGATAATACTGGCCTTCATAAAATTAGTTTGAACATATTTCCTCCTTTTATTTTTTTGGAAAACTCTGAGAATTATTGACATAGTTCTTCTTTAAATGTTTGGTAGAGTTCACCAGCAAAACCATCTGGTCCTTGACTTTTGTTTGTTGAGAGAATTTTTATTACTGATATATTCTCCTTACTAGTGATGGGTTTGTTCAGATTTTCTATTTTTTCATTATTCAGTCTTGTCAGATTGTATGTTTCTGTGAATGTACCCCTTTCTACTAGGTTTTCTAATTTATTGGCATATGATTATCCTTAGTGGTCTCATGATTCTTTGTATTTCTGTGATATCTATTGCAATGACTCCTCCTTCATTTGTAATTTTATTTTAGTACTCTTGTTTGTTTTTATTGAGTCAAACTAAGAATTTGTCTATTTTGTTTACCTTTTCAAAAAAAAAAAAACCAGCTCTTAGTTTCATGGATCTATTCTGTTGCCTTTTTCATCTCCTTTCCATTTATTGGCTCTGATCTTCATTAGTTCCTTTCTTCTACTAACTTCAGGCTTAATTTGTTCTAAATTTTCTAGTGCTTTGAAGTACAAAATTCAGTTGTTTTTGAGATCTTTTTTCTTAATGTAGGCATTTGTTATCATAAACTTCTATCTTAGAACTGTTTTTGCTGTGTCCCATAAGTTTTGGAATACTATATTTAAATGGTTATCTGTCTCAAGATATGTGATTTGTTTTTTTACTCATTTGACCCATTGGTTGTACAGTGGGATTTTTTTTTAATCTCTGCATATTTGTGGATTTTCTTGTTCCCTTCTTGAAATTAATTTCTAGAGTCATACAATTTATAATTTCACTTGATGGATGAAATGAACCAAATGATCTGAATAAAAAATATGATCAGGTCAGCAAATTTTTTGAATTCTTAGTTATGAATTGCTAGCTTTGAAGTGAAATCCATACTAGTTAAGTAAATCTTTTTTTAATAATATAGAGCTCTTTGGACACTGTAAGTTGGATCATAGTATTTTTTAAAATATTTTATTTATTTATTTATTTGACAGAGAAAGTGAGCACAAAGAAGGGGGAGCATTAGGCAGAGGGAGAAGGAGAAGCGGGCTCCCTGTAGAGCAGGGAACCTGACCCTGGTCTTGATCCCAGGACTCTGGGATTCTGACCTGAGTTGAAGGCAGATGCTTAACTGACTGAGCCAGTCAGGCACTCCTGGGATCACATTATTAGAAAGGAAAGATAATCACTATCTGAATATGATCACATCATAGTATGCGTTCTAAATAATATTTTAATTCTGGGATACTTCTTAAATTTTATTTTTTAAAGATATAATCTGTTTACTAAGAACTGTGTACATTTAGAGGAATTTGTTTCCAGTCCATGACCAAAATTACCAATAAAACCTTTTGCACTAAATGAAATAACTCTCACAATTTTGTACATTGAGTCACTCTCCTCAGTGAAGCCACATTATTCTCAGCTTTAGGTGTATAATCATTCAGGTTTATAAATCTTTACTCTCTTAGTGTACCAATACAGGTTTTCTCTAGATATTTCTATCTTTCTTGAGAAGAGATAAATATGAAAGACAAGGAAGCATAAAGATATATGTACTTCTGTATCCATATATGTTTGTGTGTATGAGGAAAGTGGTTTTACTTTTTTTTTTTTTTAAGATTTTCTTCTTCTTCTTCTTCTTCTTTTTTTTAATTTAGAGAGAGAGAGAGAGAGTAGGGGTAGGAGCAGAGGGAAAGGGAGGGGAAAGAATCTTCAGCAGACTCCATGCTGAGCATAGAGCTTGATGTCGATCTCCATCTCACAACCCCAAGATCATGACCTGGGCTGAAACCAAAAGTTGGACATTCAGACTACTGAGCCACCCAAGTGCCTGGGGTTTTACTTTTTAAAAAAAGAAAGTAGAGTTCTCTTGGCCTCTTGCCATTATTAGAGATGAATTTGTTCTGTGGAGCCATCACATAATACAGAATTCCATTAACCAAATGGTATACACATTTGGGAATCATGTATGATAGAGATATAGAACAATAGAAGTGCCGTGTTTCATTTCCTTTTATTGTTTTTAAAGAATATATGTGTGTATAGTATGTACTATGTAAAGATGTAAAGTATTTTTCTGTAATACATTTGATTCTGAAAAAGTTTTTCTTTTGTTTATGGAAATGATTTATGTACTGCTGTAGATAAATCGAATTAGGACAATATTATCTTTTTCTAAAGTTTTTAAAGTTTGCCTTCTTAATTTTTTCTTACTTTTTTGAGTTTACTTTCCTGATTATGAATCAAAACTATTCTCTGAAATATACATCCATGATGTATATCCATGATATCCTACTTAAAATCCGTAGGTGTTTGTTAACTGAGACCTTAAGCTCTTTCACAAATTCTACCTCCCCACCCGCCGCCAAAAAAAGGTGTTTAATTGCCAATTGCAGAATTCCAGAGTGGGTAATGCTCCTCCATATCACATATGTAAGGGTAATTACTACGTTGAAACATAATGAAATGTTCATTATGCCCACAATCACCTACCAAAAATAAAATCATCTAGCAGGATTGATGCAGGTGTTTGCTATGCATTATAGAAATAAGTTTAAAGTTTTACATCTCTTCATCTGTCAGAAAAAAACAGAGTCATCTTTCCAGTAGTAACCACCCTTCAGAACAAGTCCGAGAGCCATTTACACTAAAAATCTCCCTCTCCCTTTCCCTGTTCCCACCGTGTCATAGGATCGCATAGGAGGTAGGAAGTGGGAAGAAAATCCTATGTGACCAGAAAAGTACTACCAACTATTAAAGCAAAACCTACATTCTTATAAACCAACTCCAGTATTATTGAACCTGAGATCAAGTATTTTCCAACTCTGTGATAGAGATGAAGCTCTTCTTTAAGTCTTATTTATTGTACTGTTTTAAAAGCTGAAATTTAAAGTTTGAAAATGGTCTCATCTGAGCCTCGATCTTTATCTGTCAGCTCAAAATCTTGGAAGTGTTTTGCTTAAGGTTTCTAAAAAAATAGCTATGTCTGGAAGAATATAATTTATTACTAATATTAGATAATAATGGTAGGTAAGTAATTAGGAAATAGTCCAAAAGTTTCCACCCAAATACTATTAATTCTCTTTAACAACTAAACATTCAAGTGTCCCTTTCCAATCATGACTCTTCTGGTACGCTGTAGGTTTGTATTACATTTGGACCCACATATTTTTCACTAAAAAAATTAATTAAGAAGACACATTTCAGAAGGAAATGTCTTTTTTATTGGACAAGTGTTAGGAATTGCATTTTTCCCTTATATAGCTTCTTTGCTGTACAATTTTTTCATGCTTTCGAACTCTTGGACAATACTTTCATAGATCTTGTAGCACCGACAACTGTCAGACATGTTATCCAACAGAATGAAGAATGTCCTCGGTTAGTTTATAGAAGATTGTTACAGACGATTGTTGTATTTTTATGTTCTTTGATGCCATAAGAGTCTGCCTGGAAGTGGACAACTGCATCATAGGTAACTGGGTTGTGAATCCCTTTTTCTTATTCCAGTGAATCAATGACTATCTTATATCTATTGTATAAAACATATTTTAGAAGCTTTTATACAGAGCCTGCAAAATTAAATTCCTCTACTGTTCTCGGATCCCTGGGGAAATTGGAGACTGTGTGCCCAGCAAATCTTTTTGCTTTCAGAAGTGTCCAGTGCACATCTGTCCACACCTTTGTTTTACTCCGAGTTCCTCACCAGTCACAGCAAACACACATTGATGGGAGCTGGAGCACATTACTCTTGAAGCTGCAAGAAAACTTAGTAACGGACTTTATTTTGTTTTATACTTTAAGGAAGAGAAAGAATTAAATTTACTGCTATTTAAAGTAAAAATATACAACTCTGGCGTGATTGCACATCTGTTAGCTGTAAGGCAAACAACAAATGTGCTGTTATTCCGGCCTTTAAATTGTTGCTATAAACTTCCAAAAACATCGAGCAAGTTTACTTATCCAAGCTACTTTAATTATATTGGCTTTTTAAAATAGGAAATGACAGAGGAGCAAAGTGACTTTTTCCCCCCAATATTAGGATGTCTGATTTATTTTCCTCCACACATGGACACTAGCCAAAATTTGGGAAATGCACTTATTAACTAATTACCTGCTACCATATGTTAATGGAATATAATGGTATCCTGTCAATTACTCTTGCAAATTATGGCTTTAATATTGTTTTTCTAAATGTGCTTTTTATTCTTTTAGCTTAAACAAAATAAAAATATATATTCTGAGGTTGTGCTAAACATTAAATGAGTTAAAATTCTTTTTCCTACATGGGAGGAACACGCAGAACCGCGAAACAACTTGCTTCAGGGAACCCAGTGCAAATCTGGTAGCTGAGCTCAGGAACACTTCTCCTAGCCAAGTGGTTCGAGTTGTTCTTTGTCCCACTTGCTCCCTGTGTAAAATGATGATTCATAAGTGCTTTCTAGTATCAGAAAAAGAAAATAGAGGATTTTAAACATAAGCAGTTTCCACTGCAATTTTTCACCTTTAAAACCCCTGAGCTAATCATTATAATAAAGATTTGTGTTTTCCTGTTTTTTTTTTTTAACTTGTTACTGTGTTTACTCCATAAACTTCCTTGAATCCTCAAGATGTGTCTTCCCTGGAGCCCTTGACTATAGAAATAAGATTCTCTTCCCTTCCTCTCACTCTCTCCCCCTGTTCTTACTTTTCTTTGTTTGTTTGTTCTCAAAGGAAATATGTATATTGATTTATCACCAACTATTTATATGACAGAGTGCAATTATCAGATTTAAATCATCATACTCTGATGTTTTGCTTTGAAATATTTGCTGGGGACACATAGTATCCTTAGCAGAATTTCATTATTTAAGGGAAATAATAAAATCAAATAGTAATAATAACTCTTTCATTTATGTACCTTACACTGCTTTGAGACCATCAGTTTTGTGTGCGATCCAGATAAGCCCATGTGTTTATTAGCTCCTATCTCTTATAAACCTTCCACTTCCATATGTTTTCTCCCTACATCCCTACTATTCTGAGTAGTATTTTGTGTCCAAATTTGCAAATCTTTTATGCTTACCAGGCCCTCTCTTCAATAAATTAATTAGAAATCAACATAGAAGACATATTGATAGAGATCATACCTAGGTACAAAACTGGATTTGATACTTTCAAAGGACAGTTGCCCATTAAATAAACCCCAATTTTTTTAAAGTTTACTTATTCAGCAAATTGAGCAATTATTTATCAGGCACTGGGGATGGAACAATTAACAAAACCAAGCCAAATCCCCTCCTTCATGAAACTTGTACTCTGACGGGGGAGAAGATGACCAAAAATGAGATAAACAGGTAAATTGTATATGTATTGGAAAAGCTCCCAAAAGAAAAATAAAGAAGTTAAGCAGGACAGAGTTGAGGATAGGGCATTTTAGACAGATGAGACTGATAGGTAAAGCCTCACTGAGAAGGTGATACTCAAATATAGATCTAATTAGATATTCAAATATAGATCTCAAATATATAGATATATATATCTCAAATATATATACTCAAATATATATGCAAATATGTATACTCAAATAGATACTCAAATACAGATCTAATAGAAGTGAGTGAACTTGGAAAAGAGAATTCCAGACAGAGGAAGTAGCAAGTTTGAAGGCCCAAAACATAAATGTGTTTCATGTGTTCCAAAGTCTTCAAGGAGGGCAACGTAGCTGGAACTGAAAGCAAGAAAAAGAGCATGGAGAGAAGGTAAGAGATAACCAGAGGCTAGCCTCCGCAAGGCCTTTTAACCAATGTTCAAAGCTTTAGCTTTCGATCTGAGCAAAAATGGGAATTCATTTGAATGTTTTAAGCAGATGAGTGACATGATGTGATTTTTCTCGGAATAGGAGTTATAGTATAACATAACACATAATAGAATGGATTCTGGTGTGAGATAGCCCAGGCCCTTACTTTTAACATTAATCGGCTATGGGGTCTTTGTCAATTTGCCTTACCTTACTGTGGTTCATCTCTCTAATGGGTAAAGTGGGGGTAACAGTTTTATCTGCTCCATAGAAGTATCGTAAATATTAAATGATCTGGCATTTATAAAGTGTGTGGATATATTAAGTGTATGTTAAGAAAAACAAAGAGTCTCTATGTTTGCTGTGTTAAAACAAGGTCTGTGAGGGTCAGAAGACAAAGCAAAGACACCAGTTAGGAAACTGTTTAAATAATCTATTTTTAAAGAAACCATGTTGGCTTGAATTAGGGCAGAAGAACTGTAAGTTGTAGAAAGAAGTGGTCAGTTCCTGCAGATATTTTAATGGTAGAGCCAAGAGAATGTGCTTAGTTTATATTGAAGTATAAAAGATAAAAAGCAAAATTTGAGTGGAAGGTTCTAGGCTAAGTGATTGGCAATTCTGGTTTTCATGTATTAAAATGGAAAAGGCAAGAAAGAGGAAGGGCAGGTTGGGTATTGAGTTGGACCATGTTCTCAGTTTGGACAATGAGTTCATTTGAATTTGTTTGCAAGTTTTGTTTCATTTTGTTTTGGTAACATTTTAAGTTCGAGATTCCTGTTAGATATTGAAGTAGGGATGTTGAAGATTGGGGATATATGAGTGTGGAATTCAGGGACGAGTGACTTGTTAGCCTGTCCAAAGCTAAAAGAGGGAGTGACAGGAGCACTAAATTCTGAGGCACTTCAACATCTAGATGTCAGGGAGACCAGAAGGATGCATATAGGAAATGGAAAAGCAGAAGAATGCGGTGGCCTCAAAGCCAAGTGAAGAGAGTAAATCGGTACGAAGAGGTAATCAGGTACACACCTGTTACTGACTGGTCCAATAAAACTGGAACATAGAATTAACAAAAGAGGAGTCCTTGTTGACTTTTAATGAGCAATTCCTGTGTAGATACTGGGGCGAATTCCTAAAAGTACTGAGTTCTATAACAAATGTAAAGAAAGGAGTTAGAAATAACTCATACAGGGAACTCTTGAAGAACAGTCATGTAAAGACAAAAAGAAAAGGTATATTAGCTAAAGGGGGAAGTGGACGAAATAATATTTTATTCACACAGAAAAGGGCATCATGACTTTATGCTCTCAGGAAACATCATACAGAGATTATTTTTTTAATTGACAATAATGCGGGGGAAATGGAATAATTTCTAAAGCAAAGTACTTCAGTAGGTGAGAGTTATGAAACTAGTTTAATTAACTGGAAGGATGGCCAAGTGAATCAAGGCTATCAAATCAATATATCTATTTGTATGGAGTTTTGCATTTTAATTATCCCTCAGGCAGAAATATTGTGAAGTTTCTGTACAACCCATTTTTTACCTTGTATGGGAACAAATTCTGTCAAACCACAACATCAAGTGTGCCTGGGTGGCTCAGTGGGTTAAACCTCTGCCTTCGGCTCAGGTCATGATCCCAGGGTCCTGGGATCGAGCCCTCCATCGGGCTCTCTGCTCAGCGGGGAGCCTCCCCCCCCCACCCTGCCTGCCTCTCTGCCTACTTGTGATCTCTCCCTCTGTCACATAAATAAATAAAACTTTTAAAAAACCACAACATCATATAGGTGGATTTCAGGAGCCATTGTTTTGAAATACATGGAACTGTTATCTTTGCTGCACTTGGATAGATCAAGAATGGACATCTGGCATCATATACACTAGCAGAATTCTCTCTCTTATCATTTGGAATAGCAATTGAGGGATTGCTGTGAGCTATTCTCTATATGAAATGTACCTGTCAGGGTAACACTGGGAAACAGAAATTATGCAAAGTTTTTTGAGAAGAGGAGCTTGAATAAGACAGATCGGTCCCTCAGATATTAGAAGAGCAAAAGAGCCAACAAGGAAGCCCTGAGGTTACCCAGAGTGTTACCACTGGCACCAAGCAGATACCGACTGCTGAGGGGACCTAGCTCCTGTATTGATAACCAGGAAGAAACTACCACCAGAAGACGGAGTTAGCCCAGGAGCTAGCTCCCACAGACAAAAGTAAGGAGATGGTGCTACCTCATCTGGGAGCTGGAAGAACCTTATATCTCTGAGGAAAGCACCACGTGCCTTCTCCTCAGAAGAGTAAGGGCTCATCCTTTCCCTCATACCAGCATCTGGTGATAAGGGCGCTAACATTTTCCAGAGAGAGATAGAGCTATAGTTGCCCTCTGCTGCCCAAGTGAGAGTGACAGGGTATGGAAATTTAAAAACCCTTCTCCCATGCTCCAGGTTTTCACTGTCACTCCAGATTCTGGACAGAAATCTAGTGCCATCTAGCAAGAAAGTCTGAGGAACATAATTTGCAAGCCCCAGCTCTAGCATCACAGAGAAGGAGAGTGGCCCCAGCAGGGAAGGACAACAGGTAAATCACCAGTAGAGTACGTACCCTGAGGAGTTTGGGGATAAACCTCCTCCACACAAGATGTGGGTCCAGAGGGAGAGAGATGCTGTCTTAGAGAGAGTGAGATTTTTTTTTTTTTTTTGCCCAAGTGGATACAGAGCAAATGAACATGTATTTCCTATTCATTTCATATTTCCAAGTTCCAACCACTGAGACCCAGCTAAATTCCCAATCTTGGATTTTACAAGCCATTTTTATATCCTTAAAACTAAGTCCCTCCCTCCTCTTAAGTTTATCTAGCAAAAGCACTTAGCAAAATGTCTAGCACAAAATATCAAACAATATTTATGGAAAGAGAAACTGGATGTTGTTTTCTGAAACTTGCCATCAATTGTTCTGTTACAATATTCTATGTTTCTCTGCTGCCCCATATGGTAGGCGCTCACTACATATGGTAACTGAGCGTTTGAAATATGACAATTCAAGTGCCAAATTTTATTTATTTTTATTATTTTATTTTATTTGAAAGCTTAAAAACAGATTCTTTAGTCAGTTGTTGGGTCAGTTTTAAGTATGTTTGGAACAAGTGGGTATGTGACTATTTTTTCTAATATAAATTTTATGGAATCTGAAAATGTCAGATACTTCTAATGAGAAGGTAACATTCCAACAGAGATGTATAAAAAAAAAAAAAAGAATTCCAAATATCTCATTAAAATTTTTATATCGGTTCTGTGTTCCAGCAATACTACTTGGGATATGTTAGGTTAAGTAAAGTGTATTACTAAAATTAATTTCACCTGCTTGTCTTTATTTTTAGAGTGGCTACTAAGAAATATAAAACAACACATTTGACTGACATTTCCACTGGACAATGCTGCTCTAGAGCCTTGCTAGACTTAAAGTATGTTCTGTGGACTAATAATATATGCGTCATCTAGATGCATATTCTGAGGTCCATCCCAGGCAAACTACATTTGAGTCTGAATTTGCTTTTTAACAAGATCTCCAGGCGATTTGTATGAATATTGTAGCTTGAGAGGCACTGCTTCAAGCTACTTTCATATTCATTAGTTCCTCTACAGCAAAGATCAAATATACTGTGTACTGCATGTTTCAAAACATGGTTTGGTAATGAAAACTGGAGCTTAAAACTCTCATGAAAACAAGAGTTTGGTAAATAGGGAAATGATATCTGTTTAACATGGAATTTACATTGAATATTATACACAATTTTCTCCAGCCTGTACCTGTAACATTTTTGTAGCACATGGCTGTTACTTTTTTACAAGTACAACATAGTAGCACCTTGTATCCTAACAGAGCTAACTCAGTAAGCGCACAGGGACCTTGGCAACATGTTACCATTCACTTTGATTTTTTTTCCCTTTTGTCTCAGTGTAGTCCCATGATTTGTCTTGGACAAATTTCCTGGAAGGTTCTCCCTGATCCCTGTAAATTTCATTTTTTCTTCATAATGAGTATCTTCAACCCTCCCTCTTTCCCTCTTCTAGCAACTGATTTTCCTATTATTCCTGAAAATCAATCATATATTGATCATTGCATTTTTTATCAGAACTTTACCATCTCTCTTGAACATCACTGGTAATACTAGAATTATTTCTGTTCCTTCTCTGATTACACAGGCTCTAAGCCTTATTTTCCTTAAGCCTTGAGATTGTTAGTGTGACTTAATGGAATGCACTATTACAGAAATCTCATATTGAAGGTGCAGAAATACATATTTTCTCTGTGCTTCTGTAAATCACAATAACACCAGAAAACCTGAGGAATTCCTCATGCCTTGTGTTTCACCTGTTTGGTTAAGGGATCGCTTCCAAAGAAGACTGTAAAATATGAGAGATGATTGCTGGGAAAATTGTTTAAGCCTGAAATAGATTTTCAACTGTTCTTAATTTATTATTTATAGTATGCTTAATTTCAAAAGGATCCGAGGCTGAGTACAATAAAAGACACAGATTCAAAAGACCCATTAAACAACTGAGTAATAATTAAAGGGGTAGATAGAAGGAGAAAAGAGGAAATATAGTTGTGCTAGAAATCTTGACTAAAAAGCTATTATTTCTGAACAATACACATATGCAGGCTAACTAGCAAAGAGGACAAAATATCCTAAATAATACAATAAGTCACATAATATTTTAAAGATCTCATATAAAGGACATGGAAAACCTCCCTGGCTATTTTATGCAAAATCAGCCTCTGAGTTACAAAAACATATTCTTCTAAAGGCCATTTCTTATATTAATCTCCATCAAAAGCTGACTACTCACTGCATCAGAGTTCTGTGAGGCAGCTCTAAGAGGAACTGATGAAAGTTTTGTTGATTAAAAAAGAAATTTAATACCTACCATATTCCACACATTGAGCTGAGAACAAGGGAGGCAGTCCTACAGAAAGCACACAGGGCGCTTGTCTTCCTGGGGCAATTCAGGGAAGAAGACACTATCGAGCACCCAGAAAGTGAAGTTTAGAAATTCCAGGATGCTACAAGAGCATATATCAAGACATTTTATTCTAGACTGAAGGTCAGGGAAACTTGCTGGAGGAAATGACATTTAAGCTAAGACTGAAAAATAAGTTTGAATTCTCCAGACTAAGGGAGCAATTTGTGTAAAGATTCTAAAGTGAGAAAGAAGTGCGGTGTGCTTGAGGGGGCAGAGTGAGGCCGACAGGTGCTGGAAAGGTTAAAGTGGAAAAGGCACTTTGCGCCTGCCAAGATTTTACTCTTACTCCTAAGGGGCGGAGCGGGGAATTAAAGATTTGGTAAAGCATGAGCGATTCACATTACAAAAAAAAAAAAAAAAAAAAAAGATATGCTGCTAGAGTAGAATATAGATAATATGGAAGTCTTACTGGACAGAAGGTATCAGTTTTAAGACTTTTGTAATTATTCAAATCAAGGACGCCTGGGTGGCTCAGTCGGTTAAGCGGCTGCCTTTGGCTCAGGTCATTGTCCCAGCGTCATGTATCAGAGCCCCATCCCCAAGGCTCTCTGCTCAGTGGGGAGTCTACTTCTCTCTCTCCCTCTCCCACTCCTCTTCCCCCCACTCATGCTCTTTCTCTCCCTCAAATAAATAAAATCTTTAAAGAAAAAGAAAGGGTTCAAATCAGAAACAGCAGTGATTGGGCTCAGAGAGAAATGGTGGGAACAAAGATGAGAAAAGAGATAGTTGGAGACAGAATGGACAAGGCTTGGGTTTGTGAAGAAATGCTTCAGGGCGGGGGGGGGGGTCCTTCAGCAAAAATTTTCAGGATCTTCCACATTGAAAGCTTTATTGTAATTATCTATGTGGGGAACTAGATGGACACGTCAGTTCTCAAAGTGTTTATAAGTCTTTTTTCTTCCCCTTTGAGCCAAGATTAGTCAATGGTGCCATCAGATATCTTTTTACAAAGAACTATATTATCTCTACAGGGAAAGATATGGTTGGTACATAAAAATAAAATTCATAGGGCCATTTTGCATCTTTGGATTAGTGTCTTATGCTGATAAACCACCAGATTGCCTACCCTTACTTGATGTTATAAAGCCAAGCCAAGTTCCAACAGAAGGGGGCTTCTTGCCATAACTAAGTAATTAACTAACTAAATAACTAACTCCATAAATAAGTAAGCTGCAAATGGGAAAAAATTATTTATTTGCTTTTGATAGTTGAAGAATGACCTGGAAGGCATACAGATTTAGCAGAAATAGAATGGCATTCCAGTGAGTTAATCATCCAACTTTATCACTAAAACCTGATCATAGTCATAATTCTTTAAAAACATTATTGTTTTTGTGCTGGAAATCTATCTGTCCTCATTCAATTAGAGATCCTAAAGATCTATTTTCTTTACTCGTGAAGTAATGGACATTAATAAATCATGTGAATCTTTTCAGTTTATAAGAAACTCCTGCTTTCTAAATTACCATTTTTCCCTGAGGAGCAAGGCTTCTAATTGAGGCAAGTTCCCAGATGTATTTTATGTTCTTGTAATTATTTTAAAACATATGGCAATAAAAAAGTTATGCGTCTTCAGTGTATTTTTATGTATCTTGTCATTTTACAGGTTCAAGTAGCATTCACTATTTGAAATCATTTGTTTCTTTTCCTCCAAATAAAATTATTATCCAATAAGGAGAATAAAGGTTCATAACAAAATACATACATATACTTTATTACATAAGCATGTTTATTTAATATTTTGAGTATTTTAAAACTTTATTGTAAGTTTTAAGTGCTGAATTTATTACTCATTTACCTGAAACTGCCAGATCAGTTGTCCGATTTGCAAATGGAAAATTAACAAATTAATTTAATTCAGCTCTAAATGTGTAAGTTTTATGATAGTGAATATATGGGTTGGCACAGGTTACCTAGAAGAATTTTAATTAGTTCACAAAGGAATTTTCATATCTCTTCAAATGGAGAGATTCATTTTAAGGAATGACTTCCTTTCTCAACACTTCATGAAAGATCCAAAGCATCATTGTGCTGGGGACCCAGTGCACAACATTTTGAAACTTACAAAGGGGTCACTTTAC
This sequence comes from Mustela erminea, assembly GCF_009829155.1. Classification (NCBI taxonomy): domain Eukaryota; kingdom Metazoa; phylum Chordata; class Mammalia; order Carnivora; family Mustelidae; genus Mustela; species Mustela erminea. Next base: position 30,127,470 of record NC_045634.1, on the reverse strand, counting down.
TTAAAGCCCACTGATTCATATGTAAATCTCATCTAGAAATACCTCACAGAAGTACGCAGAATGATGTTGGATCAATTCTCTGGGTGGCATGGCCCAGCCAAGTTAACACATAAAATTAGCTATTACTGGGGTGCCTGGGTGGCTCAGTGGTTTAAAGCCTCTGCCTCCGGCTCAGGTCATGATCTCGGGGTCCTGGGATGAAGCCCCGCATCGGGCCCTCTGCTCAGCAGGGAGCCTGCTTCCTCCTCTGTCTCTCTCTCTGCCTGCCTGCGTACCTGTTATCTATGTCTGTCAAATAAATGAATAAAATCTTAAAAAGAAAATTAGCTATTACTTACAGGAACATCTCCACAGGAGTTAGTCTTGGAGGGGCACAGCAATGGCCAGAACCTTAACAGTTCAGTGAGAGAGAAAGGAAGAAGTAACTCGGCCTCAATTACCTTTGGATCTTCAGAGTCAAAAATCCAAGTGATGGGGACTAAGCCTGTTACAGAGCTCTTCCTTTACACTGAATTCTTCCCCAAACTGCCAAGCCTACAAGCACCTAGTAGATATATTAATTCAGTACATACAAAAAGCCTGTCATTATGCTGGGCAGTGTGAGATAGAGCCATTTGCCTTTAACTTCTGTGAGATAACATAACATGATAGAGAACACCAATTCTCTAGAAACAAAATGGCAGGCACCTGAATTACCATTAAGTTTTTCTTCCAGTCTCAACACACATATATTTTAAAAAACCATTTAGGATACTCTCTATGTCCTACTCATGATGTCCATTCAGCATGAGATCCTCTGTGGTGGCATTGATCCTGTGCGGTGGTCTATGCAATACCAAGGTGAGCCAGATCCATCAAATCCATATTACATACTCAGGAACTAGGAACACATCTGTAAATTTGGTATGACAACAATTTGGTATACTGGAATCTCTGAGAAGTTTAGGCTAGGTTTTCATTTATCATCTGTCCTCCACAGACCTCCATTCTGACCAGTGGGACCTAGTAGCAATATCTAATAGTCCCTAAAAGTAGTATGGTCGGTCTTGCATTTTTTTTTTTTTTTTTTTGGCGTACCTGTTCTCTCCTCCCAGGAAAGACCTTGCTGTTCTCCTCTGGGCTATTATTTAACACACAGTAAGCTCAAAGCCAGTCCTTCACATCTGAATGTTCCATGACAAAACCAAACATTGTGTGTACATATGTTGTATGTAATGAATTAACTTACTGCCTACCCATCCAGAATGGTATTAGCTATGTATCATCCTTGGGAAAATTGAGACAATAGTCATTGAAAGTTTTAATTTTCTTGACAAACCGTGACCGTGAAAAGGCTGGTAATAGAAACTTGAAAAGAAAGCAGGGAGCACTTGTTTTATGTGATGTTATTCAAGATCATTACACAATCATCAGACAGGAGAGAGCAGGTAGATGTATTTGGCAATGATGGTTCAAGGTTATTAGGTTGCTTGAGATTGTCTATTCTGTCTATCCAAATATTCCTCTTCCAAATCGCAAGGCTCCATTTTTCCCCATTCAGCGCCTTCTCTTCAACATAAGACTTGTGAAATCCTGAATTTAATTGGCCTTGTGATACTGCAACTGCTAAGTTAAATTTTAAACCTGATCTTCAGTCATATGTGTCTGCAAATATAAGAAACAGTAAGGATTTTCAAGGTCACCATAGACAGTTTTCTGTTCTACTTCCTACTTAAGTTGGAAATCCAAGGCCCATTTTGTTGTTGTTTTATTTTTTTTTAAACTCTCCAGAGCAGTCAGAGAGAGGCAACTTGTATAACTCGTAGCATTTATAATCTCAACTGCAATCAAGTAAAACAGGCATTTGATCTTCGAAAGTTTTCTTTTCCACTTCGTGATAAGGATAATTTGAATAATTATGATAATAATGCCTGGCAAGGGTATCAGTGCCATCTCTGTATTTCCCAGTCCAATACTGAATGCCATCTTGAGGGCTACTTCTGGAACAGAACACTGTCAATCAGACTCCCACAGAAAATGGAATTGACCCCACATGGTTCAAATAAAAATAAATTAATGAAAGAACTATATACACAATTGTGGAAATAATTAAGGGATGAAACAGGAGTTGTCAAGGCATAGCCCCAAGGGACCATCAATTGTATAAAGCTGTTAGCACCTCCTGGAATAAAGAGATAAAAGAAAGAAATAATATTGCCAAAACCCAGTGAGACATGAGGACTTGAGGACATTTCTACCCAGAGTTGACTGTTTTTAAGAGGTATTCAGCTAAATGTAGAATAAATGCAAACTCCTCTTCTCTGATTGTTTGTTAACTCCCATTACCAAATTACTCAGAAGCCACTTATATCTACTCCATCAATAACTTTATGAAGTTGTTAATTGTGGTAAAATGCTGTTTCTGTTCATTGACATGAAATAAAATTAGCATATATAATGTATATAAGAAATATGATAGGTAAAGACTTTAAAATGTAACCATAACTGCTCAAAGCAATGCAAACAATAAAAATATTGAACATATTTGAATACTTTGAGTGTGCCAGGTACTTTGTGAATATTTAAGTATATGAGTAAGACTTTATCTTCCTTAGTCTTCGCTAATCTTTTTTTTTATTAAAGATTTTTATTTATTTATCAGAGAGAAGGGGGGAGAGAGCGAGCACAGGAAGACAGAGTGGCAGCAGAGGCAGAGGGAGAAGCAGGCTCCCCGCCGAGCAAGGAGCCCGATGTGGGACTCGATCCCAGGACGTTGGGATCATGACCCGAGCCAAAGGCAGCGGCTTAACCCACTGAGCCACCCAGGCGTCCCAGTCTTCACTAATCTTACGTGGTATCGACTAATAGTCTCAGGAAATGGAATTCCATCAGATTTAAGTTCACACATGGCAAAAAATGAAAGAACCAGGGGGTTGAAACCCAGAATATCCCAGACTTAATGCAGTGATATATATACCTGCTTTAAGCTGATTTAATTTTAAGACAGGCAGAATGGGTTTAGTTATTCTTATTTTGCAGATTTTGCTATTAAGCAAAGACAGTAACACAAAAAATTCTCTACCCAAGGAAGAGCCCCGTTAATGAACACCACAGCTGGGAAGAGAACCTGAGTCCCCTGCATCAGAGGCAAACCTTCCTCCCCGTGTCCCCATTTCAGATTCTTCAAACAAGTTGTCATTCTGCCATTGCTGCTTCCCAGATAATTATGCTATAATTGCATGCTTTAAATGATGTTTCAGTGTATCCTTCCAATATTTCTCCTGCCCACTTTGTGTACAATCAGCCTTAAAGAATTATGTAAACATCTTGTTTAGGTTCCCTCAGTTGCAAATTGCTTTTTAATTCACTTAATTATAAAGGACATTTGTCTCTTCTAATATTCAGTAACCAGGTTTAAGTATGCAGGCGAAGGCATCTATCGCTAGCAATGCTACTGTAGCATATATAATTTCATTATTTAATTTAATGTGCATATTTCATTCTTCCATACATTAAACATACAGATAAATATCATACACATACATATAATAATCTACAAGGATGTGTGTGAATGTGCACGTGTGTGTGTGTGTGTTCAACTCACATCTCACTCATTAAGAAAGGGCCAAACCGGGCGCCTGGGTGGCTCAGTGGGTTAAGCCGCTGCCTTCGGCTCGGGTCGTGATCTCGGGGTCCTGGGATCGAGTCCCACATCGGGCTCTCTGCTCAGCAGGGAGCCTGCTTCCTCCTCTCTCTCTCTCTGCCGGCCTCTCTGCCTACTTGTGATCTCTCTCTGTCAAATAAAAAAATAAATAAATAAATAAAATTAAAAAAGAAAGGGCCAAACCTTTATTAAAAGGTAAATAGATAGGGCCATGTTTACCTATGTTTACGCATGCCGTGTTCAGAAAGCAACAGGTCCATACTGCTTCTTCAAATGGTGGTGAGGTCCTAGAGCTGCTCTGTGTTCTAGACAAAGGCTACTGGCTCCTTCTGCTATGTATGGAAGTACGTCAGCCTCTAACTTCAATAACAACCAATTTGATAGATACAAATGTCTGGCATACGCAGAGCACCTAAACACCATTTCCTTGGTTGGTTCATAGGAGATAACCAAGGCCTGAAAATAGTAGAACCCACTGAAGTGGGGGGAGCCGCCCAGTGATGGGAACGGTTTTTTCCTGATCATGTTCCATTCCATGTGCTAACCCAACACTCTTCTCTGCTGTGATGGGGTCCTTTAAAAGCCGCCACTACCAACCTGTTAGAACTGAACAACAACCATTGTCTTTCCTTAAGATGAAATCTGGACTTTTCTTTATTTGAAATGATGGGGGGAAACCTACAATTTTTCTCATTTCTGTAAGCTCATGGTGGTTGCTAATGGCAACAGTCAAAACTAGAGTGATTCTGAGAATGTGTATTTGACTCTTTCCATTAATCTATCCATGTTTCTTCTCTGAGCACCTAGTACTGTACCAGGTGTTATGGATACATTAGTCCACAAAGAGATGCTGCCCTTGGAGAGCTCATGAGACAGTTGGGGAAAACATGCCATTGAGAAAATTAGATGCATGCCATAAGGCATATTAAAAGTTAACATGTGCTATGGAGAAAAATAAAATAGGGATAGGGGAAAGCAGTAGGTTTTGCCGTGTTATAAAAGGTGATCAGTTGGGCATTCAATGAGGTGTTCTTTTGGCAGATATCGAAGAAGTTGTGTGAGTGTGAGTGTTATGTGGGGAAAGGATTTTAGGCAGAAACAGCAGCTAGAACTGCATTCCTGTAGGAGCACATACTTGGGATTAGCAGGAAAACTCCATAAACGGGGGGTCACAAACGAGGAAGGAACTAACAGAACAGGAGGTGACAACAACAGGTTGTGGGGGAGGATGGGGACCTCTTGATGGGCAAAGGGAAACCGTCAGAGGAAAGGGATAGAGGGATGGAAAAAACCGGGTGTGGAGTGGAAGCCCTCCATTCCTGGTTCCGTATCACCCACAAAAGCAATGTCTATCCTTGTTTTGTCAAAGCCAATATTAAGGGGTCTGGCACCAGGTCTGGCCTTCAATAAATAAGTTGACTAATTGATTTTACTTTATTTTTAAAATAAAATTTTAAACGAGCAGAAATATATTTCATAAGGAAAATATACTGCCATTGGCATTCGAAACATGCTAAGGCTTCAGCTTGCAGCACAAAGATTTGCATCGCATTCGGGAAATCAGGTGTATATTGGTACAAGATTGGACTTCTATTATTTTTTTATGATACTCCAGTTCTAACCCAGTACAGTTTAAAACGAGGTTGAAACAGCTCCCCAGTGTTGCCAAGTTTGAAGTTATAAGTTAGTTCTTAACTATGACTAAATAGTGTAAGTGTTCCTCGTTATAAAGTATTTGAGTTTACACAACTATGAAGGTTATGTAAAAAAGAAAAAGTACCTTAACCAGATCATTTCCACGAATTTAGTCACTATTCAAACATCACTGTGATGGCTAATTTTAGCTCTCAGCTTGACTGGCTAAGGGATGCCCAGACAGCTGGTAAATACCATTTAGGAGTCTATCTAGGTCTGTGGGTCTGTCTAGGAGGGTGTTACCAGAGGAGATTAGCATTAGAATCAGTGAGCTGAGTTAGGCAGATGTTCTTCCTAATGTGAGTGGGGATGGTCCAATCCATTGAGGGCCTGAGGAGAACAAAAAGGCAGGGGAAGGGTGCATTCACGTTTCCTCTGAGCCAGGCCCTTCCTTCTTCTCCAACCCTCAGACACTGGCATTTCTAGTTTTCTGGGCTTCAACTAGGGGTAAGGACTTATACCATTGGCCTCCCCCAGTTCACAGAACTTTGAACCCAAACTGAATTATACCACTGGTTTTTCCTTGTTCTCCGTCTTTAAGACAGAAGATGGCGTCACTTCTTGGCCTCCATTGTAGCGTGAGCCAACTCCTCATAAATCTCCTCATGCAGATATGTAGAGAGAAAGAAGGAGATCCTACAGGTTCTGTTTCTCTGGAGAATCCTGACTAACGCAATCACATACCACTTAATACTAATATATTTACCATGCTGTCACGGTGATGGAAACTAAAATTAGTGTATTGCAAATACAGAATATAAATTTTGAATTGATTTTTTAAAATCTAGGTCCATAAAGGCAAAGGAAGCATTAAAGAACTGATAGAATTACATTTAAAGCCATTGACAATGAATATTTATCTGGCAGAGTGAGACCAGTTAAAAATTAAAGAAAAAAAAAAGATAATGAAGCTTATAAAAAGACAATGATGTGCATATCAAAGATTAAGTTAGACACTTGGAAAATTTGATAAAACCCTCCAATATTCTTTTTTTTTTTAAATGGAAGCCTTTATGATCATGCTGAAAGTCAAATACGAATTAAAATATGCTAATCTCATACATTTTATCTTAAAATTATATAAAACATTTATACTTGAGTAATTTTTGTTGAGTTAACATTTCAATATAAATAAATTGTTAATAAAACATTTCAAATTTTCTTCAAATTTTTTTTATTTCTAGAGAAAAACATACAAGCCACTTTTATACCATCTTCTACAAAATATTGGTCCCTGTTTTAAGTTAAACTATTTAAGCAGCCATTTATTTTTTATCATGCTAGCTATTGATAATTTTCTGTATGGCATTTAAAAAATAGAGTGAATTATTCAATAATATTTTATTGTCTCAAATATAATAGTGTTCTTTTGAATAGTCTTTTTTAACAACACTAAGTGAGCCATTGTGTTTTTTAAACTATTGCTTAGCGACCTCTGATTGACTCAGAGAAGGGAACAAATTCTTATTAAACCACAACGTATATTTACTGTACCACTCACTTCATTAAATTACCAAATAAAGTAAAACAAAATAAATAAAATGTAAAAAGCATGATGTAACTTTAGGACTTTTAAGTAACTTAATATAGCAAGTTATAAAGTTTCTTGGGGACAAAATCATAATTTAAACTCAAGTTTTTCTGATTACAAGGTTGATTTTGGTAGTTTTTCTAATTATAGTAATACATGTTCAACTGCCAACTCTTTTCTCCTGAAAACCATATGTATTTTGTGGAAAAACAATTAAAATATTTGAATCTGTTTTTACATGGTTATTTTTTTAAAGATTTGTTTAATTAAAAAAAAAGATTTTTTTAAATTTATTTATTTGACTGACAGAGATCACAAGCAGGCAGAGAGAGAGGAGGAAGCAGGCTTACTGCTGAGCAGAGAGACCCTAGGGCCATGACCTGAGCAGAAGGCAAGAGGCTTTAACCCACTGAGCCACCCAGGCACCCCTGTTTTTACATGGTCATTAAGGTAACTTTTTACAGTTAAATTAATGAAAGAACAGAACAAAAATCAAATTTTTTCTTACATATTCTATAGCAATTACGACTAGCTACAAAATTAGCTACAGATTTGTAATTTGTAATAGTTTTCTTTTGTAATATAGATATGTAATGGTTTTATCCTTCAAAAGATTAATTAAAAGTTCAACCAAACAACTAACTGGCAAATATAGTTTGAGTATAATGTGGTCACACTGTGCTAATACCATTCGTCACCCAAACAAAACAAAATAAAACTAAACAAAATCGCAACGGTTTTCCTCAAGGAACTTACAATAAAACTGATGACATCATACACGTGAGAAACGTAGACAATATAATGTTATCTAAGTCTAAATGAATTATTAAATTATCTTCATCTTACTGAGAGAAATGTTTAAATTCTTTTAATAACGCTGTTATTGTCATTTAAATGTTATGGTAATTTATTCCTTACCATCATCTCCAAAGCTCTCCTTCTGCAAAAGCATGGAGAGTAGAAAGTTCAAGGCAAGGTTTGAACCTTGGCAAAAGACAGTCTTTCTCAGGAAGTTACCACTAAGGACAAATAATCGTTATGAGTTGAAAACAAGCAGTGAGGGTTTATGGCTATTCTAAAACAACTATATCTAATCCCAAGAGAAAAGGCGATTGTTTCCCCCACCGAATTTACCCTGTGTCCTTCTGGCATTTACAGGTTTAGGAAAATGAATGGAACTGCCCATAACCTAATGAATTAAATGTGTAGAAAAGAGAATTGCAAAATGTTGACACATGAACATTTCCGTAGTCATGGCTTAAAAATTGGCACTTGACAGAGCCATCAACATTAAATGCCAGGAGCTCACTACAAAAAGGGCTCAAGATGTTTAACTGTAGGCATATTTAGTTTTCTCATTCAGCCAAATTTCAACACATGCTAGAGACGGTTGGAATAGAGGAATGTTCTGCTGTATGTTTTCACGTCCAACTTGGCAACTCTGGAAGTCAAGCTCCGAAAGATACAGTACGGAAAGGAGACTGAAGGACCAGTTTTTCTTCGTTTTTATGAAAGATGTTTAATGGTCTTGATGTGAATCCAGCTCTAAAATGTTATTGGCACAAAATACCACAAGTTATCCAGCTTTCTTTTGCCAAAGCCACATGGAAATTAAAGCTGTTTTCCAGATTTTGTTTTTTTTTAATTTTGGAAATGGTAAGCTTAATGACCCCAGTGCTCCGCATGACTTTGGCAATAAGTTGTTGTTACAAAACAGTAATGTAAAAATAACATGAATATTAAACCACAGGTTCTTGTTGTCTTGATCTGTGCCCACACTTGTAAAACCTTTTTTCTTTTTTTGAGAGGGGAGCGAGACAGATATTGAACTAGTTAAAAAGAAAAAGTGGTTCATAATCAGTGGCTTGACTCAATTAAAATAGAAATGTTTATTTTCAAATCGAATTCTGGAAACAGCAATATTCCCCTGTATCACTTAGGTATGTAAATGTATGGACAGGGTGCCTGGGTGGCTCAGTGGGTTAAAGCCTCTGCCTTCATCTCAGGTCATGATCCCAGGGTTCTGGGATCGAGCCCTGCATTAGGCTTTCTGCTCAGCGGAGAGCCTGCTTCTCCCTCTCACTCTGCCTGCCTCTCTGTCTACTTGTGATCTCTGTCTGTCAAATAAATAAATAAAATCTTTTTTTAAAAAATAAATAAATAAATAATAAACTTGTGGACAGGAGCACCTGGGTAGTTCAGTTGGTTAAGCATCTGCCTTTGGCTCAGGTCATGATCCCAGGGTCCAGAGATCCAGCCCCAACTTGGGGCTCCCTGCTCAGTGGAGAGCCGGCTTCTCCCTCTCCCTCTCATGCTATGTCTCTCCCTCTCTCTCTGTTTTCTCTCTCTCTCTCATATAAATAAAACCTTTTAAAAAATAAAATAAACTTAAGGACAGGCACAGGCATCCTCTCAATATATGAACAGCATCATTTTCTTTACTTCATATCAGGAAAAGTGTAACACCCTCAACGTCTGCTGCTGTATTCTTAACATTCAGATATAATCTCTGCTTCCTTAATTCCAAAAAAACTTTTAGAGATAGAATATGAGAAATAAACAGTACTCAGCATAAGACCCTTGTTACCAAAATTAGAAAGTTCACTTAATCACCAGCTTTTTTTTCTTTCCTTCGTATTGGCACAACACTTGCCAGTTTATTACTGAGAGTTTCCCATCCAAACGCTTGTTTTCATAAGCCGGTGAAAGAAACCTATAATAATCATATGGCTTTTCAACAGAGAGATAAAACATTTGATTATATTTCCATAAATCCCATAAATTCTAGAGAAAATCAGTTGTTTTAAAAGCATGTTCATGAATATCCAGCAGAATATTTTTCATATTATTTTGGGTACTATGATGAATCTCTCTGATTTAAACTAAAATCTACAGTTGTTTTGATTTCTACTGTTCAATTTTTATTTCCTCCTTTTTCGAGAAAGTAATGGTTACGATTAAAAATCTGTATGCATAGCTTATTAACCATAAATTGAGCCTTCCATTAGAGATTGGTCTATACAAAAAGTACAGGATAAATGACTTGCTATGAAATGCCTTTCTTTGAGAGCACGCAGTGTGTGTGAATCACAATGAGGAATTCAGCACTAGTGATGACAAATGACATGGGTTGATAATATTCTGGAGCATTTTAAAAGTTATCTTTATACATCGTATGTTAAACACAGAACCCATCCATTATGTATAACAAACACACGTGCTGTTTATTATACTTGCTTTTCAACGGTTTGCTTTTGGAGCTTTGCAATTTAAAAAATAATCCTAACAGATTGTCACTATTACATGTTTATCTAATATATATCTAATGTGGTTCTGTTCTGTCACATTATATATATAAGTGTATGACTTTATACATATAAAGTTTATAATACATAATTATATTTATAGAACATATATGTATATTATAGACAATAATGTATAAAATATAATTTATTTTATATAATTTATTATATAAATATACAGTTTATTATATATATATATATAATTTATTATATAAATATACACACACAAACACATATTTCCACAAATGAGTTTAGGACAGAACGTCGCATGTGGATACAGAACATCACTGCATATACAAACTGTATTCTTCTAAGTTCTAGTATATGCGCGTTGGAAACCTAGAAAGCTTTAATCATGTGAACATCTTTGTCCTTAAATTTAAACTATGTGAATAATTCCAGATCTGCCTGTCACAACCTTTTGAAGCACATTCTGTTTTTAAAACATCAATATATCTTTCCTTTGCTACCACTCCTTTCTGACCTTGTGTATACACTGTTTCCTGTTCTCTTTCTTTGGAAATCTCTACACCCCTTAGAGCTTCAGCTTTCCTTTCCGAGGGAAATACACAAGTTGAAATTCTCAGAATATATTTTGATATAGTATTCATTCATTTTGTTTTTTAAAGAGGTCAGTTTATTTGGACAAGATGACTGGCTTCTCCAGCTGTGCTGTGTATCTCTCTTTCATTGTTCATTACTGTTGACAAAAGGGGATAAAGCAAGATCCAAACCGTTTTTGACATATATTAATGATGTAAAATTAAGAAATAGCCAGAATCATAAAACTGAATAACATGAATATCACTAGGTGATTTTTTTTTTTAAGAAGTTGCAGTATTTTTTTTTAAAGATTTTATTTATTTATTTGACAGACAGAAATCACAAGTAGACAGAGAGGCAGGCAGAGAGAGAGGAGGAAGCAGGCTCCCCGCTGAGCAGAGAGCCCGATGTGGGACTCGATCCCAGGACGCTGGGATCATGACCTGAGCCGAAGGCAGCGGCTTAACCCACTGAGCCACCCAGGCGCCCCCACTAGGTGACTTTTTAAATTAAATTTGAAAGAATTGTTTAAGATCAAATCACTTATCCTATGTTCACATTAACATTGGTGAGCTTCAGAGATGTTTTTTAAAAGAAAGGAAGGCATTCCTCAGGGTGGTAAAACCAAGGTAAAATATGTGACTTCCAACTTTGAGAGACATGCAAAATAAATAGCCATTTCCACTATTTTCTGCACCATAAAAGGTAAATGCTGATTTATGACGAAGCTACTTTGCTGATCGGCAACCATATGCATCATATTCCAGGTTATGACAACACATACTTATTTATTGCAAGCTATTTAGAACTCTCATGAACAATGCTAGCAGGACCACTAGTTTATCATACATGAGGATGTGCATGGCTGCTCAGGGAACCAACTTGCTTGGACATGCACACGTGAGCAGAGGTGACCTAAATTCTGGTGCCAATTTCAGTATGAATTCTCCTGTAGCATTTTATATTTGACCACCCGAACTTTGATTGCCTGGGGAGAACAGGCAGTTGGATTAAAAGACTTACCAAAATACATAAGCAAGTATGACCTCTCTGTCGTTAGCCTATGATTACTGAAGGCTGAATATTTTTATTCACATATTCTGCAAACACTTTAACTTGAGAATAACTAAAATGCAAACTTAAAATCTTTCAGGAAAACCAGAACTCTTTTCAAATACTAGTGGAGTGGTAGAAAAATTAAAAACATGCTCAGGGTTAAACCACATTTATCACTTACCACGCTTTGCAAATATTTTTCTTAATGGATATTTATGTCATGCTTTCCTTCACATAAATTACCAACATTTTGTTCAGGACTTCATCAGAAGAATATGGCAAGACAATTCTAAGTGGTCTTTCTTCCTCTAACCTCTAACATATGAAATCCCCGTATATTAAAGTTTTATAAAGGTTTAATATTCATAAATAATGTCCAAATAGTATAACGAGGCATTATGGGACCTTGACCTCTGCTACTCTGTCTACATACTGCAGAGTCATATTCCACAATTTATCAACTTCTAAACTCAGCTGATTAGACTTATGCCTCTTTCCATAAATGGCCCTTCATCTGAGCTCCTGAAGTTCCATCTCTACTATTTTTTCTGTTCTCTTCCATTTTCCATGATCTGCCTATTCTGTAAGCAACAAGCATGCAAGCATTTTCCTCCCATGAAGACTTACGTATCTAGGCAAAAACCCTTCCTCTAAGTAACAGAAAATGCATGGCCCTCGTCATTCATTTGCCACCAGCAATACAAGATAGCTCATGATATACTTAATTTTCTGAATAGGATATGACTTTGAAATACATACTAACATCTTGAAGGCAAATGTCTTACTGTGTATCTCTTGATGGAGAAGTACCTAGCTTGAATTAGCCTTTGTTGCATAAATGCGTTAGTTTGTGAGGGATGCCACAACACATACTGGCAACCGAGTGGCTCAAACAACAGACATTTATTGTCTAAGTTCTAGAGGCTGGAAGCTTCTAGAAGTGTGGCTAGTGTGGTTCTTTCTGAGGACCTTGAGAGAGAATGCGTTCCATGCCACTCCTCTGGCTTCTGGTGATGTGCTTTCAACCTTCGGCATTCCTTGGCATGTAGAAGCATGATCTCTGCTTTCATGGTCATGTGTGTTCTCCCACTGTGTGTGTCTGTGTCTGTATTTCCTCTGTTTATAAGAACACAAGTCAATAGTGGATGATTGGATTCGGGCCCACCCTACTCCAGTAGGGCTTCATTTAACCTTAACTAATTACATTTGCAGTGATTCTATTTCTGAATAAGGTCACATTCTGAGATACTAGAGTTTAAGGATTTCAACATATGAATTGGTGGGGAGGAGAGGGGGACACAGTTCAACCCATGGCCAGAAGAAACCATGCACAATTGGATGTCTTGAAACAATCACCATTGATTTGGCTCATGGTACTGAGTCAGCAGTTTTGGCAGGGGTCAGCTGGACCCTTCTCTCAGCCTCACAGCGTTTCATTCATTCAACCACTCAGCGGCCAGTCAGCTGGGCAACTCTGTGCTGGGGCTGGCTGGCTGTCAGCTGGGAAAACGGGAGCAGTTGGGCCACAAATCTTTCATCATCCAACAGACTAACCCAGAATTTTTTATATGGTGACTGGGCACGTGTTCAAAAGGGAGAGCAAAAATGTGAAAGGCCTTTTGAGGCCTGGCTCAGAATTGGCACGGTGTCACTTTTGCTACAGCAAGATGTAAGGTGAGGCCAAACTCAAGACTGTGGGAAACAGATACCACCTATGGTAGGAGGAGCTGCAAGACCATATTGCAAAAGGACACTCGGGGAAAATTTCAATCCGTTTTTGCAAACCTTTTCTCACACAGCTCAATACCTCATACAATGCTATCTCTGAAAGATATGTCATGGTTATTGCTTTTTAACATATTGTAATGTAAATCTACTCTGAATCTTTTCTCTCTTTTTATTCCAGAGCTAACATGTAAAACCATGATAAACATCAACATAATAGCTCTAAGCCATCTGAATTCCAAATATACCTTAGTTAGTCTGGTATAATTTATGCTTGTTGACTAGAAATACAGAAATAATGAAAAAAAAAAAAAAAAAAGACCCTAGCATATAGAAGTGGAACACACCAGGCCACGATGATGTAAGCCCAAATGTGTAGTATGAGAAATCAAGAAACATACAAGTGGGATAAGCCGATTCATGTGAATAACAAAAAAATACAAAACCTATAGCTGATTCAGTGGTATTTAAATGACTGCAGCAAAACAATGGTTATAGAGGATTTCTTTGTGACATCTAAGAAACAGGGCTTGTTGCTGGAGCTCTGTTGTGTGTACAGAGCTCTGTAAGGGGAGGAGGGTTTTAGCGTTCTGAGTAACAGCAGGTCCTCCATACTGACCAGACAGGGTGATTGACTAGGCTTCTCACGTCCTCAGTTAAGAGATTACCAAATCTGTGGTAACCCCATTACTATTTCCGTACTTACTAAGTAATCTGATTTCCGATGTGGCCACTCGGGTAGTTTGCTGTCAGGCATGCGGATCCCTGATACGTGAGCACTTCTCTCCTTGGTCCATGAAATGTATCCCCCTGCTACAAACGAAAATTTGATGATATGTCAAGAGATGTAGAGAGGACACCCGGACATAAATACACGTGTAGATTTTTGTCTGTGCAAGTCAGCACTTAAGCACTTTATAATTCCAGGTTCACAGATGAAACTGAATTTCTGACCTTGGAAGCTGATGCTGAGGCTCTAACCCCATCAAATGAACTTACCACGGTATAGATACCTGATGGTTCCAACTTGAGGAACCAACACCTCTAAGAAATGACTGGCCCATCTTTGTTTTATGGGTTTTTTTTTTTTTAAGATTTTATTTGTTTATTTGACAGACGGAGATCACAGAGAAGCATGCAGAGAGAGAAGAGGAAGCAGGCGCCCCGCTGAGCAAAGGGCCCAATGTGGGGCTCAATCCCAGGACCCTGGGATCATGATCCAAGCCGAAGGCAGAGGCTTTAACCCACTGAGCCACCCAGGTGCCACTGTTTTTTGTTCTTTAATTTAAGTAGAATATATAATGCCAGCAACTACATATGTTATGTTATTTGTCAAAGAAATCAGTTGAACATTTACATGTTTTTAAAGACTATTTCCCAAATTGGTATTAAACATTGTTTGGGGGGAAATATATAATGTGTATGACCACACGAATTCATTGGTAACATGAACCCCCTATATTATAATAGACTATCACTTCTGTCTGTTAATATTATTAATTGACTTGTTTAAATTCACTTTGGCCATGTAGTTCATACTGCCCTGAGATGCGCAGGCTTGAATTTTATTTTGCCATTTCTCAGTTAATTTCCACAACATAATGTTCTGCCAAGAGACCTAAAAGATTTTTCTGAAGGCTGAATTTAGAGATAATGGTTACAAGGAAATACAACCCAAAGCAATAAAACATGGCCATTGATTGCTACGAAGTGACAGCTGCTGGACAAGCCACGCTGACTGCAACAAAGACATGTTGGCTTAAGAAAAAGCCATAGGATTCTGAAGTTAAAGGGACAGAATTTCATATATAGAGAAACCTAAAAGCACTGATCATGAAAGTCTGAGTTATCTGCAAGATGTTTCATTTCTCCAGGAAGAGACATTTGTTTTTAAACTTCCTTGTATTTATGCATCCACAGGGAGGTCTGATGATAATTTGGGCAACACCAGAGCAACCTGTATATCGTGTGGTTATTTTCACTTGAAGATGTTGCTGCTGATCACTATTATCCGTTTAGGAATTGTGGCAGAGGATGCTGACTCGTAAGTTTGGCCTTTTGTCAGAGAGCCAAAACTAAATGTTAATAGAATCACTAGTTCTTTAGGATTGTCTTTTTTCTCTTCATGCTCTAAGCACTAATCTGTAATTTGGTGGAAGAAAGGAACTATAGAGTGTTTATATATTGGGGCTGGTGATGTTTATATGTTTAAGCTGACCTTGATAAGGCTCACAAGCCACCCAAGCTATGGTTTCCTCATCTGCAGAATTAATCGTCGTCATCATCATCATATGAAAGAATATTTTATAAACATATAAAAGGGCATGTGCAAACGTGATTTTGCAACACAGTAGAATGTTATACAAATTTTGTTATCCTCTGTAGCACCGAGGATACAGTTACCTGTGAAGAGTAAGTGGTAAAGAAAAGCCAGGCAAATTACTGAAACTGGTTTTTTCCCCAAAAGAAGGAAACTTGTTGTGTGTAATCACTGCCCATTAAGTAAACGGCACTTACAGTGTTCTCCAATATTTTACAAAGTAGTTTAGGTTGTACAAATGGGGTCTTTTGTTAACCTCAACTTTCTCTAACTTCTATTAATCTAATTTCATATCTTCACAAATTATGTGTGTAACTGTGACTTTTTTTCCCTATTTTATTTACATATTGAGCCACTCTGGTTCCACACTGCAGAAAATATACTTTCCATACTGGCAGGAATACTTTACATAAATTTTAAAAAGTATCTGTTTGTCTTCTTTGTGCTAAGAAACTAGGAAAAAAAATAAAAACTTAGTAGATTTTTGCCAAATTTAAAGGATATGTTTGGGATTAGCTAATGTAAAGTCGGAGGTATACAGCATTCAAGAAATTCACTTTAGGGGATCCTAAGGGGCACCTCCCTTTGAGTAGCTGCAGGTGTTTATTTGCAATTTTGTGAAATTATAATGCACAATTCTTCATAGGGGACCCCAGGATGACTAGCAACACCAATTTACTTTTTAAAAATAGTTATTGTTTCTTCAGAACAATACAGGAGAACCCACCTGGTGGATAATATAGAATGACAGTAAGGAATATAAACATTGCCAGGCACACCATTTTCTTCAGAACCATCAGTATATTATACTAGCATTTTATAACAGTCTAATTGCTCAAAAAGGTACAAATAACCCATTTACAACCAAGCATAAAGTAGTCACAATATTTTTCAAAATTATGACATTTTCTGTAGTTTTGTAATATAAACAATGTATACTAAATGCATATATAAAAGACACCTTTAGATACAGGATCCTGGGGCCATAGCAGAATAGGAAGGACAGCATGTGTCACAATCACACTGGCAGAATCTGTCCAGTACTACTATTTTGGAACTCTGGAGTCTACTGGAGGTTTGTAACTTCCAGGAGAAAGCTTAGATTTTGGTCAATTTTAGCTCTTGCACAGATACACCTGTCTACCCTCTGTCTCTCATCCTGGCAGGCAGCTGTACACATGTTTCTACAGCATCTTCCACATAGCTTGCAGGACCACGGTGGGAAAAAATGGACCCTGTCCTCCAAATATCAGGGACCTCTGCTCTACTGATCGATTATCACTTCTAATCAGAGAATGCCATTGCAATAAGCCCCTCCTTCTCTGGCCCAAATGACTTCCAAAGTATTAAAATCTCTGGAAATTCCCCAACCTTTATTTTTCTCTTTTATCCTGTTGGGAGCCAAACATTGAAAACTAGGACATTACAAAGCAACCACATGTGTGGGAGAAATTGGAAAGTAATTGCACATGCTCAGAGGAAGGTACAAACTCAGAAATGACCTGATAAAACTTTAAGTTTACACATCAGTCTGATATCATCACAGAGACAACCCACAACAATCAAAGGAACAAAAGCAAAACAAACAAAAATAATCCCAGAAACTATGCTGGAAAGGGGAAAATCTGATTTTCCAGAGTTACCACATTATTACACTCAAATCTTTAGTTTTCAACCAAAAAAATCACAAGGCATACTAAGAAATGACAGATCTAGTAGCGACAGACTCTATTTAAAACAATGTCTTGAATGTACACAGAGAACTAAAGGCATGGAAAGTTCAAGAAAATGATGTGTGAATAAAATGGAAATATCAATAAAGAGATGGAAAGCTTAAGAAGAAACCAACAAGATATTCTGGAGCTGAAAATTACAGTAGACTTTTCTAGTCTAAGGAGCAGAAAGAAGGAAAAAAACAAGAAGGTGGAAGACAACAGAGTCTAAAAGATCTGTGTAATCCCACCAAGCCCACCGATAAATGAATCGAGGGAAACCCAGAGTGGAGGAGAAGGAGAAATGGGCAGAGAATATATCTGAAGAAATAATGACTGAAGGCTCCGTAAATTTGTTGAGTCGTGAATATAAACATCCATGAAGCTCAACACATTCCAAGTAAAAAAGAACTGAAAGACACCCCCAGCTATACACATTATAACCACAGTGTCAAAAACCAAAGACAGACAGAATCTTAAAAGCAGCAAGAGAAAAACTACTCCTCACATACAAGGGATCCTCAATAAAATGAAGAGCAGATTTCTCATCAGAAACTTTGGAATTCAGAACGCAGTAGGCTTGTATATTTAAAGTGCCAAAAGAAAGAAAAAAACTAACAACCAAGAATCCTAGGTCTAGCAAAATTAGTCCTGCGGGTGAACAGAAGCTGACAGAGTTTGTTACAATTAGACCAGCCCTGCAGCAGATGCTAAAGGGAATCCTCCAGTTAAAATCAAAGGACCCTAGATGGTAACTTGAAGCCATCTGAAGAAGTGAAGATCTCAGTAAAGGCAAATACATGGGCAAGGATGAAAGCTAACATTATTAAACAACAGTATGCAACTCTACTTTTTGCTTGCTACATGGTTTAAGAGACTTTCATTAAAAGTTATTAGATTATGTTTTTGGACACAGCATTTAAATTTTGTGACATTAGTAACTGATAGAAGTGGAGTTGGACCTGTTAAAGGAGCAGCTTTATACATTGTACAATACACTGTCAAATGTATTATACTTACAGTGAGATATCACACAACTTTAAAAAAGCTAGAAAGTTCTAGTATATGCCACAGTGTGGATGAACCTTGAAGATGTTATGCTAAATGAGATGAAATAATCATAGAAAGAGAAATATTGTATGATTCCACTTATATAAAGTACCTAGATTAGTCAAAATCATAGAAAGGGAAAGTAGAATGGTAGTTGCCAATTGGGGGAAGCCAGAGAGAATGAAGGGTTATTGTTTACTGCATGCCGAGTTTCAGTTTTGCAAGACGGAAAGAGTTCTGGAAACAGACGTCTGGGTTGGCTGCACAACACTGTGAATGTACCTAATACCAGTTAACCGTACACTTAAAAATGGTTAGGATAGGAATTTTTATGTTGTCTGTATCTTATCACAATAAAATGGGAGAAGAAGATAAATTCAGTAGACTTCCACCTTTGAACAATATAAAAAAGTGAAAAGAGAGAGAGAAGGAGAAGCAGCAAAAAGGCAGAGAAACACAATAAAAAATGAGAAAAAGTAAGGGTGAAATAGCTACCAACGTATAAAAAATGAAAATAAAATAAAGTAAATCTTAATACCTTATATTTTATGATTCAAAGCAAATAAATTAGAAACTGTAGATGCCATACATAATAATCTGAAGAAACATAATTCACCAGCCATGACTTTATGAGGTACGGGGAGTCTGAAGAAACCAATGATGGGGCTCCTGGGTGGCTCAGTGGGTTAAAGCCTCTGCCTTCAGCTCAGGTCATGATCTCAGGGTCCTGACATCTCTGCTCAGCAGGGAGCCTGCTTCCCACTCTCTCTCTGCCTGCTTCTCTGCCTATTTGTGATCTCTCTCTCTGTCAAATAAATAAAATCTTTAAAAAAGAAGAAGAAGAAACCAATGACAATAGCAGGTGTAGAAAAAAAAAATTTCAAACAACCCTTGCAAAAATGCCTAAGTCCAGACACTTTAAAAGAAAATTGTTCCATTTTAAAGGAAAAGATAATTTCAGCACTCGCTAAACTTTGCAGAGAGGAAAACATCTTCCAAAAATTTTTTTATGATGTTAGTATGACATTGACATCTAAATGTGAAAATACTACAACATACAGAAAATAAACTACAGAACTTTCCTCTTAGAAAGTTCAAAATAAGAATTTTAAATAAATATTGGTAAAAAAAAAAAAAAGTTTTTCACTTGTAAAAAAATAATACATTATGGCCAAATGTTATTTTCTCCTGGATTATAAGGTTAGTTTGATATTTTAATAGGCTTTTACCATAACTCACCTCATGAAGGTATCTGAGGACAGATGCTATATGATCACCTTAGTTGCTGAAAGGGTACTTAAACTCATTATGCATTCACAATAGCATCTTGCTCTCTTCCTTGGCAGATGCTATGCCAACATCCTCTTTTGTGGGAAGCCACCGTTTGCATCTTTGCTGAAGTGAAAATAAGCAAAGAATGTCCACTTTCTTTACCACTGTTTAATGTTCTATTGAAAGAATTAATGAGCATAATAAGACAATTTTTTTCATAATTTTGAAATGCTAAAATTCGCACAATCTCCACATGCAGCTAATCAAATAGTTACCTGGAAAACCCAACAGTACCTAGGAGAATATCCAAAAATAAACAAACAATAAAGTAGCAGACTATAAAACTGATAGAGAAAATCAGTAGCTTTCATATATTTGAATAATAATTACATACGGTCCTGGATTTGGATAATTCAGAAATGCATGCATACATTCCACTTGTCATGATCTGTGTGAAATAACTCTGATCCTCCCATCAACATGGTTCAAGTTTCAGTTACCATGACATATTAACTACTAGAATTGTATAATGCACCAACTTTATAGCTAGCTCCTCAAGTCATGACATAAATCACAAGGTATACATCATGGTAAGTGAAGTATCACCTCACATCTTTCAGAGTCTGCCTGTGATTGGCCACCATGAATCTGTCGTTCAGTGGGTGCCCAAGCAGCAAAGTTTGTAGCTGTGTTGCCACCCTTGTCTCCCCCATGATATTTTACAAAAAATGGATAATCAAAAGAGAGAATTTGACCAACAGAGCAGAAAATGCAGCAAGAAAAAGATAAGTAATAATGCCTGAATTGAAATGGAGTTATAAAGGAGAGAGCTGCCCCTGGAATGTTGGCCCTGCTGCCCCTTCAGGAGAGGCTGGATGTGTAACCAGAGGAACTTAATGACATGAGGATCAACATAAGTGAGGAAAGTAGTTACAATACAAAAACTGAAGATGGCCCACAGGAAGGGATGCTGGCAAAATCCCTCCTATTAAAGGAATTCTCAGAAATAGTTCACGACATTGAAAATGCAAAAGATGAAGTGCTCTAAGCTTATCCATACTTAAAAAAAGATAGGGCAGTTTGCCAAATATAGGTATTGTTCAATTCCATGTTGTAAATTCTGTGATGAAGAGCAAAGCAAGCATCGTTCAACTACTCTTTTTTTTTTTTTAAGATTTTATTTATTTATTTGACAGAGAGAGATCACAAGTGGGCAGAGAGGCAGGCAGGGGTGGTGGGAAGTAGGCTCCCTGCTGAGCAGAGAGCCCGATTGGGCTCTACCCTAAGACCCTGATATCATGACCTGAGCCAAAGGCAGAGGCTTAACCCTCTGAGCCACCCAGGCATCCCTCAACTACTCTTGATAAGGAATATTACTCCGCCATCAGAAGGGATGAATACCCAACTTCTGCATCAACATGGACGGGACTGGAGGAGATTATGCTGAGTGAAATAAGTCAAGCAGAGAGAGTCAGTTATCATATGGTTTCACTTATTTGTGGAACATAAGGAATAACATGGAAGACATTAGGAGAAGGAAGGGAAAATCAAACGGGAGGAATTTGGAGGGGTGAAAGAACCATGAGACTCTGGGAAACAATCTGAGGGTTTTAGAGGCGAGGGGGTGGGGGGATGGGTGAGCCTGGTGATGGGTATTAAGGAGGGCACAGATTTCATGAAGCACTGGGTGTTATACATAAACTTGAATCTTAGAACACTACATCAAAAACTAATGATGTACTATATGTGATTAACATAACATAATAAAAAATTAAAAAATAAAGATTTTTACAAAAACAAAGTTACCTCTCAATGCTTCTAATGGTTTAAATGATAGTGTACTGTATGATATTAGTTTTATGATTTTTTTTCAATATTCTACACATTTATAACCTAGAGCAAGAGAGTTTTTAATGTTGTGATAAAAACATTTAAAGCCCAATAATCATAAATGTTCCCATCACTTTCCATGGTTTCTCATTGCCCAGTCATTTTTAGAGTCCTGTGGTATCCATGTAAAGCATAAACTGGGCTCACTAGAGGTTCTGCATTTATGCTTATTCATGTTAATGATACATGCCTGTTTTGTTCATGCTAATTAGCTACTAAAGGGATTCCTCCTCTGCTGGCTTGATTGGCGCCAGATTAGAATCAAGGATTTCTTGACTTCAATCACTGGCCTGGGTAAAACACAGTAAGAACACATTCTGGCTGCATTGTGACAATAAAGTTCCATGGAATGTCCTTGGAATCTAAACAGAACTTTAGTCACTGAAAAAAATATATATATTCTGAATTTTTTACTAATTGATAATAAGCTTTTGGACTAGGAAATGTTCACATTTCAGCGCATCCTTACATCTCTTGGAAAGACTGTATGTAACAAATGACGAAATCCATTCCATCATTAGTGCTTCTAGGAATAACAAAAGTAAGTTATTCTACCCCTTCCTAGTATAATACTTCAGTTCAGCAATTTTCTAAAATCGGTAACTCATGAATCTAAGTATTTTTTTAATTTAAGTTTGCTTCTGTTTTTTTTTTCTTTTTTTAGAAAGAGAGTGTGCACACGCCCAAGCAGGGAGAGGGCAAAGGGAGAGGGAGAGAGAATCTTAAGCAGGCTTCACCCTCTAAAGTTGCTTCTCTTTTTGTATAATTATTTATATTATGTATTTCTAAGGTTTATAGAATTTATTCCAGTTATAGGTTATGTTACATATTGTTAATATTTACAGGAGACATTCATTCATTTAAATTAATGTTCTTAGAGTAAACCAACTAATTGCCAGGTACTGTTTTAAAGATTTAAAAAATAACTAAGCCCAAATCCTTGCAAATGACCTTGTATCTACTGGAATAGGAAGAACTTAAGGAACAATTATCATATGAGTAATTGATATACAAGATTAAATGGCTTACCCCACGCCACTCAAATGTTTATAAATACAAATCCTGCATCTTATTATTGCATTTCAGGTATAAAGATACACTACTAAGCCTACAGGCTTGAAGATAAAATTTCATAGGTAAGTTATAAATCATACATGATCATAATTACAATACCGGTTATTAATATCATCAAGAATAGTGAATGGAAAGAAAGAACATATTCAAAATTAAAGTTGAAATAAAGAGGAAAACATTTATTGAATTTTTAATTTTGACCAATTCTAAGTAGGAACTCACTCTAAATAGGTAATTTGAGCTAAAAAAAAACCTCACAGATATGTTAAAAAGAGTCTGGTGACAATCGCCTCATCTACTGAGCTGCAGGAAATTTTTAATATGATAGTAAATTTACAGACAAAATATTGATTTTTTTTAAAATGGCACTCAATACTAATTTGATTCTATAATATTTAAGGAAATTTCCTTTTGCCCTTTAGAAACAACAAAAAATATATAACACAGTGCATTATTTCATTCACCTTAATAAGCTTTATTTTATTACCAAGTCAAAGTATTATGAGGTTTTAATGTATTTAATAAATCTACTTCCATATCCTCAATGTCTTCTACAATGCACTAATATTGTAACAATTCTTCCTTAAAAAACATCTGATGTGTAGAGCAATAAGAGAATGTTTGTATTGATCAGATATATAGACTTCAAAGCCAGAATGGATTGAGTTCAAATCTCAGCTTTGAAAGGCGTTTGTTTCCATTACTTTGGCAAATTACTCAATCTTCCCGAAACTAAATTTTTCTTCTCATGATATTGGGAAAATAACACTGCCATGGAATTGAGGTAAGAATACAATAACAATTTATTTTAGAAGTCAGTAATAGTAAATTTTATCTACTCGACGTCTTTTATGTTGTTGCTGCATATAGTCACAATCATGCGGATACTACAAATCTAATGTTCCTAAAAGGACTGAGTTTGCAGGATTTCTGTGTCACAAAATTTCATGTGGTTTCCACTTCCTACCAAAGTAACAAGCAAAAATGCAAATAATAGTCTACACCTGAGATTAAGCAACACATTGTAGCTTGACAATTATTTTCCTATTTTCTCCTGTAACAAGCTGCAGGACTTTAATAACAAATAAGTTTTGATTGGGTACATTCACTGAACATTTGTTAATAAGTGTAAATTTCCCTTACTCAGTTTAAAAAATAAGTATATTTAACATAAATAATAGCAATTTCTAAACTCAAGATGTGATTAATATTCCTCTGAATATTAAAACTTGTATCAATTTTGGTATTCTAGGAAACTTACCAAGTTTCTCATGTAAAGGCATATTGAATTTTTTCCTTTAAACGTGCCTAAGTTTAGGGGCACCTGGGTGGCTCAGTGCATGAAGCCTCTGCCTTCAGCTCAGGTCATGATCCCAGGGTCCTGGGATCGAGCCCCACACCGGGCTCTCTGCTCAGCTGGGAGCCTGCTTCCCTCCCTCTCTCTGCCTGCTTCTCTGCCTACTTGTGATCTCTCTCTGTCAAATAAATAAATAAAACCTTAAAAAATAAAAATAAAAAAATGAAAAAATAAAATAAACATGCCTAAGTTTACTTTCCAGTCAGAAGGTATAAATGACAGAGTTGTGTGATCCACTCCATTCTAAGGTAGCAAGTGACTGATTCTACTCTGTAAGTAAGTGCTTCTAGTAACAAGAAACATAAGTTATGCTATTTCTTCTTGGCAAAATTCTTTAGGTCAACATTCTTTTGAAAATCAATTCTTCATGAATGAGGAAAATTATCCATTTGCTATATACTTTTCTTTAAAATAATCGTACATATGGAATTTCTCCCAAGAGTTAGTATTGTTACTTAGAACTTTTTCTTAGTCCTCTTTAGAATGATAGACACTATAATTGAGATACATTGAATGTTAAAAAAAACTGGATTTGTGAACATTCAAATATGAAACTGTCACTGATAAGTTGGTGAGAGAATATTTTTATTATAAATTATTGTTTTAAAAATTGTTCTTTTGGGACGCCTGGGTGGCTCAGTTGGTTAAGCAGCTGCGTTCAGCTCAGGTCATGATCCCAGCATCCTGGGATCGAGTCCCACATCGGACTCCTTGCTCAGCAGGGAGCCTGCTTCTCCCTCTGCCTCTGCCTGCCATTCTGTCTGTCTGTGCTCGCTCTCCCCACCCCCCTCTGATAAATAAATAAAATCTTAAAAAAAAAAAAAAACAACTGTTCTTTTAAATAGGAAGTTTATCTTAAAATTTAAAATATCAAATTACTTATGTAAATACAAAAATAATTCACAAAGACCTTCTAGTATAAACAAGTTGTGTCGTTTGACATATCTACAAAGGCAAAGAAAAGTGTGAAATAAAAATGAACCCAAGGACAGACATACACATAGATAATTACAACTGAAAGAGAAACAGGAATGACGAATGTGCAGATCATCACAGGCCAATGAGGTGTAGCAGAGTCCTGCTCAAAAATGTCCTTATAAACAAGCCAAAACTCCACATATTGAGATAGCAGAATTTTGGCTGAAACTCAATAAGCTACTCTTATTTGTGTTACTAATATCACAATTGTCTTGAAAGTATAAGACAAACAGTACATATCAAGCATCTGATTTCACAACGTACCTAACTATCTTTATCAATCAAAGATTATAACTCATATTTAAAAGCCGAACGATAAATAAAATAAATAAAATAAAAATGAAAACAAAATAATGCCTTCACAGAAACTCAATTAGGAGTACTGAAAATGCTCCACCCATACTTCCTAAAAAATTACTTTCTCTCCCAGAGGGTGAGAACAAACTCACTGTGGTACCTTTAAAAATAGGATGTGGGGAGCGCCTGGGTGGCTCAGTGGGTTAAAGCCTCTGCGTTGGGCTTGGGTTGTGATCCCAGGGTCCTGGGATCGAGCCCCACATCGGGCTCTCTGCTCGGCAGAGAGCCTGCTTTCTCCCTCTCTTCCTGCCTCTCTGTCTACGATCTCTGTCTGTCAAATAAATAAATAAATAAAATCTTAAAAAAAAAAAATAGGACGTGACACTAAATGCCATAATAATGACGGCATAGTCCTATCAACGGCAACCACAACAACTTATATTTAATGAGGTTTTTTTTTTTTCTATCAGGCATGTTTTACGGTATATCTCACATTAATCTTCACAATAACACTAGGATGAAGTACGGTTATTTCCCTATAATCGGCGGGAAATCTGAGGCAGGGAAGGGTGAATAACTTGACCGGAGTCAGGCAGCTAAGGAGTGGGAGAGCCACAATTGAAAATGAGGCAAGCTGAGCAGAAATAAGGTGTTGACCAAAATCAAAGTATGCCACGCGTGCTTTGTATAAGGCTGACTTTTGTGACTGTGGGCCAAGAGGGCACAAAGAGCAGAACTCATTTTTACCTGGTGCGTGGAGCACTCTACCAACAAAGGAAGGGAAATCTTTTGCGAACTCCTTCAGGCTAGTCAAGATAAAAATTAGCTATTTCAGGGGCGCCTAGCTCTGTCAGGCTCAGTCAGTGGCTCGGTCACTTAAGTGTCTGCCTTCGGCTCAGGTCATGATCTCAAGGTCCTAGGATCCAGTCCTAAGTTGGGTTCCTTGCTCCGCAAGGGCGTCCGCTTCTCCCTCTCCCTCTGTTCCTCCCTTCTGCTCGGGCTCCCTCTCTGTCTTCCTCTGTCTCTCAAATAAATAAATCTTTTTTAAAAATAGCTATTTCACAAAGCTTTACAGTTTGCTACATCCCTAGGCCTTCTAAATATTTTTATCACCCTATCCAGGGAGTAATCAAACTCCAAGGAAAAATGAAAAACAAACAACAACAAAACAAAACAAAACAAAAAAACTGGCTTACCACGCCACAGAGCAAGTGAAGCCAATTTAACAGGCAATACTTAGCTGATGATTTAAAAAGAAAGATAAATTCAGACAGTAGGAAAAGTCCCTGTAGGTGAATGTATTCATGCATTTATTTATGAAACTTGATAGTATTTGTTTGCCTACGTTAAGGTCTATACTTTAAGGTAGGTTGAATTAAAAATAATGGAGAAAAGTAAGTCTGGGAATCTATTGAAATGGACACTGAAAAGAAACCACATATATATTCTGAAATAATAGGTGTATTTTTCCAGATATGTTCTAGTGTTGGCTCCATTCATTTTAGCAATAATATAAACATGGAAACTGAAATTCCCATGCAAATATCTAACTTAAAAAATAAGGATTCCTAAGAGAAATATACCTATTCTTGGCACTGTGATCATTCAAGAATTTCTCACAAGTTTGCCAATAAAGAAAATTGTGTGGCAAGTGAACCAACTCCATTTTAGTTTTGTCATGTGGAAGTAATGGAGTAAAAACTCCATTTCATAGGTTTCTTTAGAGGTTTCAACACAATGAATCATGTAAAGTATCAAGCACAAGACTTGGCTCGTAGAGTGAGAGCTCAAGAAATAGTAGCTTCAAGATTATAACATCAAAATATCAAACTCTCTAGTCTCCTCGATGCTTTTTATAGTGTTATTTACACTGATGATGAATTTCAGCAAAAGTGTCCTTCTTTGCAATGATTATGAATGAACTCAAGTATGTAGAGACCATACTGTTAACACTTTATTTTTTTAAAGATTGCATTTATTTATTTTAAAGAGAGAGAGAAAGAGAGCCTGAATGTGAGCATGGTGAGGGGCAGAAGGAGAAGGAAAGAATCTCAAGCAGATTCCATGCGGAGAGTGAATCCTTACACAGGGCTGTCTCACCACCTGAGATCATGACCTGAACCAAAATCAAGAGTCAGATGCTCAACTGACTGTGGTACCCAGACGCCCCTGTTACCACTGTTTAATCCAAAGATTGAATGCAATAAAGGAATATACTTGTAAAGGCAGCCCTCTTTATGACTCTTCTGTAATGAATCAAGAGGCTATAATCATTGCCAAAAACTTATTTTAGCATCCCATTATATATGCTGAAATGTCCCTTCTTTATCACTAATCCTTTAAATTTTTCTCTAAAAAGCCAGCATTTAAAAAAATTAGGAGCATTAGATATTGTCTTTCCTTGG
Organism: Mustela erminea; assembly: GCF_009829155.1. Classification (NCBI taxonomy): domain Eukaryota; kingdom Metazoa; phylum Chordata; class Mammalia; order Carnivora; family Mustelidae; genus Mustela; species Mustela erminea. Next base: position 30,099,620 of record NC_045634.1, on the reverse strand, counting down.
AAAGAATTGTTTCATTTTGTTCTTATGACAGGATGACTTCATTTACCACATAAGGATTACTCTTCAGAACTAGTGAAGTAGTTCTTACAACTATGTGTGAAGATTGCATTCCTATATGCTGCAGGTGAATTAGAGCAGGCTTGGACTTGCCTTAAAGAAAGTATCTGCATTTTTCTGCATATGTTGTTGACTACTGATTCTCGTTGTCAAAGCTACTCCTGGATTTTGTGTTTCCTTCCCAAAGAAAGTGAAAGTCCACATAAAAACTAACAAACAAAAAAAACACTTTTGCTTATTACTGTTTATCATGGAAATAATGGCAAATAGTATTAAACCTTGAAATTTTTATTTTTTCATGGAATACAAGTTTCTCACTTGAACGGACATGTCCTTGATAGCAGGTATCAATGGTAAGCTGTTACCATATTCCAGTTTTCTGCAATGTACATATTTTTTCTCTTCTCAGTGGTTGCCAATATATTCTTATCTGCCTAGAAGTCTCAAATGTCAATGGTAAAAACAGAATTACCATAGAATTATACAATTCTTTCAAAAATTATATTTTTAAGATAATGGCACAGTTGCTGCCCCTAAAGAGATTAAAATACAAGTAGTAAGTCTGTAAACATATGTCAAAGTGTAAGTAATAAAACAAGATACTAGAGGCCAATCATCGAGAGCCGAGAAGGTTATAAATGCTATTGGAGTTCAGATAAAAGAGCCCAAAATGCAAATACTTTATGTATCATATATGTGCATCATTTCATATACATATAGACATATATATGTGTGTGTGTGTATATATATCCATATATCAGTATATATAATGATATATATCCATCACTGGACTCCATAATGATAGATATGGATATATATATGGATGTGTATGTGTATATATATATATATATATATATATATATATATATGGATATCTATCATTATGGAGCCAGTGATTCAAAGTACTATTATATTCTTCACTAACATAATCTCCAAAAAATGTCTGATTATCCAGGCACCCAGTATTTGTTAAAGGATATTAGCGTCCTCTTAAATGTATAGAAGTTACTTGGTTTTGGTTAGCAAGTCAGAAAAAATACCAAAAGACTACAGTTACATTAAGGTGAAGCCTTTTCTATGATTGAAAATACAGATTTCACTGGAAGGAAGCAGCAGCTGTGTTCCTGAGGTTAGAGCAGTTTGTTGCAGAAAGAATATCAATGGAGTGTTTATGAAATAACAAGGGAACATCACATCGCAAAGAGCAATGAAAGCCTCTTTTAAAAAATCTGTATAATAAACATGTCTAGATGGTTATGGTTCTGGCAGATCGCTACAGAGGAAATATTAGAAAAAAATCTCATACTCATACATTTTTCATGAAATGTTCTGTATTATACATCACAGCTGCAAATCTGCCCTCTGAAGTTTTCAGCTTCTTAATGACACCAGAGATTTAGGGCAAGGGGTGGGGTCAGACTGACATGTGACTGATGAGGTGGAAGTGTGAGTCTGAGGGCCATTGAACACAGAGAATTTTCCCAATGTATCATAATTACAGAAACACCTGCGCTGAAGAGTTTGTGCTGATTCAGAAAAAAAATGTAAGGACTTAATGGTCTGCAAGATCCTTCAGCTCGCACCCTTGGCAGTGAGGAGTAAAGGATACCGTTGCATTTAAAAATGATATTAACACATGGCTTTTTAAAAAATGACATTGGTCTGTATCCTTCCTGTAGATATAGCTTCCATCACCTGAAAGTGTTTGTCTCATCTGAGAATGGGAAATTGGGTCTTGAAACACCATTGAAATGTACAAGGAGCATTTTCTGGAAAATGATGCAGAAATGTAAGATCATAAACTACTGGGCTTGATGAAGCCATTAAAGCTGGATTATTCTGAGTTTTCCTTATCTTTATAAAGTCCATTATCGATTGAAAGCAGTTCTTAATGCAGGTGTATATTGTAGGCAAAGTAACCTATGATTTGACAACAAAGTCATTCTTCAAGAATTCTTAACTCAGTGTGTTCTGTGCTGTTAACCATCTATTATATCTTGGAACTAGGGTACAAATTGGGATGGCGTAGAGGCGTCATAATAGTTCATATCTAGTTGCCTTTGAAAAAAGTGTTCAGAAAGTGTTCAAAACATTAAAATATGTTGGACTGATTTGAGAAGGGTGAGCGAAGAATAGGCTATGATGAAATATGTTCATTATGATAGAAATGAAGTTCAATATTTATGAGATAAATAATATTTTTTTAAATCAGTGAAAGTGAAGTAAGTTCAGGAGGTAATAGTAAATACGAAATATAAAGTAATTCACATTATTAGATCAAGGTATCCTTAGTTACATTGTTTTTTTCAGTTACATTATTTTGTTCTCTCTAAATATTTAATCTGTAATAAAATACTCTTCTTTGCATGAGTACTATGTCTGAAATTTGAAACAAGATTTGCAACAATATACACCTATTTTGGGCAATGTCCTTATATGAATTCTTCAACATTCATTCATTTTTGGAATATTCTAGTATAAAAACAAAGAATAAAAATCATAAACAGTGTATAATGTAAAAATTATACACTGTTTATGATTTTTATTCTTTGTTTTTATACTAAAATATAGTGTTACAGGGTTGCTGGGATCAAGTCCTGCACTGGGCTCCTTGCTGACCTGAGAGCCTGCTGCTGCTTCTCCCTTTGCCACCCCTCCTTGTTGTGCACCTTTGCTCTCTTTCTCTCACAAATAAATAAATAGGAAAAAAATCAACATGATAGAAAAATAAAAGGTGAAAAGTAATAAAAATTGTTCATGACCTCATCAGGCAGAGGTATCTACAATTAATATTGTGGTGTAAATCTTTTCAGGAAAGTAGCTCATAATATTATCATAACAGAAAAAAAATTAAATTATACCGCTTTGCATATGAATTTAGGATCAAAGATCTATGACCCTTTTTCAAATTTTATGTATTTATTGAATAAGGTGTACCACAATTAGCAAGTATTTTAATAAATATCAGATACAAACTTAATTCTTGAGTTTAAATATGAATAATATTAATTACATTTACATATGAATAGTTCAGCAGGAAGATTGCATTTAAGTGAGTAACGTTGCTGTCTGACCCATGAAGAAATAAGGTAATGATGCAAACAAAATTCAACAGCCTGAATACTATTTATGGGAGGATCAGAGAAGGAAATAAATGTGTAGATGTGACATATGCTCTCATCCAATCCCCACAAAGATCCATGAAAGACCGCTCCCAGGTGCCTGTTAAAACCTTGGATTCTTAAGCATAATTTGGGGGGTTCAGCCCCTGTCTCTGATACTAACCTGATGACAGACTTGGATGGTGAATCTATTATCTAAATCTTAACTATTGTTCTGTACACTGTAACTTTAGGAAACTTACTGACCTCCCTTCCTTCAGTTTTGTCATCTCTAAAATGGAGTCATTGGAACTTTAATGAGTGACCATCTGCATTGGGTTTAGAACATTCGTACTCACACAGGAAGCACTATGCAAACATTATTTTTATTATTTTTTAAAGATTTTATTTATTTGACAGACAGAGATCACAAGTAGGCAGAGAGACAGGCAGAGAGGAGGAAACAGGCTCCCTGCCAAGCAGAGAGCCCGATGTGAGGCTTGATCCCAGGACCCTGAGATCATGACCTGAGCCAAAGGCAGAGGCTTTAATCCATTGATAGCCACCTAGGCACCCGCAAATATTATTTTTAAACTGGTAACTTACTTTATTGTTTATTTTATAGATGAGGAATTCGAGCCTTAGTTTGAATTTTCCATTTTCTCACCACAGATGGCGTAAAGTCCGTTCTGGTGTCAAATAATTTTTGTTTTCTCAAGCTAAATATATAAATATATATATATATATATATATATACACATATGTATATATATATATTGTATTTTCAAGTAACTAAGCTTGTAATTACATTATTTCTGCCTTTAGAATCACAATAGCAAAGCCATACAAATAAATAATTGATTGTGAATTTCCATGAATTTGATGTTTTTTTCTTAAACAGGAGCTTTTTTCCTGAATCATCCACCTTCCTTACCCTCTGACTCTGTTGCACTGCCTTCATTTAAAATTTGGTATTTCCTCATCAAGAATTCTTTTTGCATTGATTTTTAAATTTTCTAATTATTGCATTTAAATGTTACTTGTCTTGATTGCTAAATTTTGTGACCCCTGAGATTTCATACCTGAGTCAAGTGCCCCACCTAGTCCCAGCCCCTGCAACTGTGACCATGAAGCTAGAAAGAGAGAGAGAAGTCTGATCAAAATGGGCTCTATTAACCATACTAAAATGTCTGGGCTTTACCTTAAAGGCAGTGTGACAAGTAAGAAATAAAAATAATGGGGGGCACCTGGGTGGCTCAGTTGGTTAAGCGACCGCCTTCAGCTCAGGCCATGATCCTAGAGTCCCAGGATCAAGTCCCACATCGGGCTCCCAGCTCCATGGGGAGTCTGCGTCTCCCTCTGACCTTCTCCCCTCTCATGCTCTCTCTCTCTCTCAAATAAATATATAAATAAATCTTTTAAAAAAAAGAAATAAAAATAATGACCCCATATTTGAGTGAACCATGGGATTTAGGGAGGAGTGAAATATTTTGCCAGTGTTTCTGCCTGATCATTTGGCCAGAGAAGAGAGCTATTCTCCATTTCTGAGGGAGGGAAAGCAGGAGAAAGTCTGTGTTTCTGAGAAGAAGGTCTGATGATGAGTTCAGAGGTTAGACTCTGAGCTGTCTTTAGGAAATTAAAGGAGAGATGTGCAGAAAGCAGTTGGAAATTTCATCTGTAGTCCCAGTTCAGATATGGACTCCAGAAGCTGTCAGCAACGAAATTCATGAAAATAGATAAAATCACCCTAGCAAAGTTAAAAAAATAAATAAATAAAAAGGACTAGTCTAAGGTCTGAGAAAATAATAGAAGGAATAGAGAGTGTTTCAATTGCTTTAGACCAACTTGAAAATTTCCTGATCATAAATTCCTTAAGAAAGGCAAAGCAAATAGTCCTGAGTTTGCATGTGAGCTCTGTCCCTGGCCATCTGTGTTACCTTTATTAAATGATTTCCTCACTTAGAACCTGGAAATAATAACTACGCATTTTACAGGGTAACTGCAAGATTTTCAAGAAATGGAAGGAAGGCTTAAAAGAGTATTTGGCACAACTAAAAGTGCTCAAGTAACAAACTGCATTTAATAATAATGATCTGAAGGACTGTGGGCTCTGGTGCTAGACCAACTGTGCCTGCAAACCAATTCCACCGGTACTAGAAGAGCTACCTCACCATGCAGTGTCATTATTTCCTGTGTCTCAACTTGGCAAAACAGTGATATCATCATTATAATAATATCCACTATAGAGAGCTCTTGTGACACTCAAACGGAGTTAGTACATAAAAACTTTATTACAGTGCAGACAATTATAGCTCACAGTTTATAAACCTAGTTTATAGGCAGAACAATTTTTTTTTTAAAGATTTTTTTTATTTATTCATTTGACACAGAGAGATCACAAGTAGGCAGAGAGGCAGGCAGAGAGAGAGAGAGGAGGAAGCAGGCTCCCCGCAGAGCAGAGAACCCGATGCGGGACTCGATCCCAGGACCCTGAGATCACGACCTGAGCCAAAGGCAGTGGCTTAACCCACTGAGCCACCCAGGCGCCCTATAGGCAGAACAATTTTAAGCTCAATCTCTGAATATATGTGGAGGGTTTTTTGTATTTTGTTTTTTTTTTTTTTTATCTTTAGTGCTTCTCTCTTTCAAATTTTTTAACTTCATCCTTTTGCTTATGTTTTGAAAAATATTTTTAAGAGAAAAGTTTAAATACAAATAAGTTCAATGAAGATATCAATAGTCAAATATAAGAAACTTAAAGCAGTGCCTTCAAATAGGCTTATCGTGAAAAACTCAGCATCCTTTGAGCTTAGACCAATCAGCCCCTGCCTGCCACAGAACCTATGTTGGATAACTGGGTATATACTTTTACTCAAGAGAATACCAGAAAGACCACAATCTTTAGGATCAGACAAAGATGAATCCAAATCCTGATTTCTTAAATGATTGTTTGTGTGACATGGATTGTTGCTCAACATCAATGAGTTGCAATTTTTTTTCATCTGTAATAACTAATAGAAATATCAGAACATGGCATTAATGATGAAATGGTATATCAAAATCACAGCACATAGTAGGCCTTCAAAAAAATGTGAGTTTCCTCCTCTTCTGCAAGATGACAGTCATTCCCCAAAGATATGAATCCAGGAAACTTGGTTTTAAATTATTGCTGAAAGTAGATGAAAGACACAATAGCTCTAGTGAGAAAAAAACAAATAAGCAAAAATTTTATTACATTCAGAAACCACAATTTAAAGTAAGCCTGGACTCCATCCTAGCTAATGATTTCATGTAATCATAGAAAGTAGTAAATACTTTTTATTTTTTTCTCCTTTTTTTTTTTTTTTTTTTTAAGTGTCCTCCATGCCCAGCATAGGGCTTGAACCACAACCCTGAGTTAAAAGTCACATGCTCGGGGCATCTGGGTGGCTCAGTGGGTTAAGCCTCTGCCTTCAGCTCAGGTCATGATCCCAGGGTCCTGGGATCAAGCCCCACGTTGGGCTCTCTGCTCAGCAGAGAACCTGCTTCCTCCTCTCTCTCTCTTTCTCTGCCTGCTTCTCTGCCTACTTGAGACTTCTCTCTGTCAAATAAATAAATAAAATCTTTAAAAAAAATAAAAAAATAAAAAAAATAAAAGTCACATGCTCTATGAACTGACCCAGCCAGACACCCCTAAAAGTAGTTAAATACTTTTTAACATGATTATTTACCCACCATCATTCTTCACAATAAAAGCTGTATATTTTATACATTGCTAATTTTTTTAGCATGGCAATCAAATTTAAATGAACTTTTAAATGTTAGGGTAATGATAGAAAACACAGAGAGTGGAAAAATGACCACAAAAAGACAGAGACCCTTCTACGTGGATATGGGATGAGGCCAAGACAAAAGAGAAACAAATACTCTTTCAAGAGAAGCTGGGGGGAGTCCTCTACTTGGGATACCCAGAGTTTTTCCAGATCAGAGGCTTTGCAGTCAGATTTAGTTTTTTAGCACTCACCACATTGTGAACTCTCAAAACTACTAAAGAAGCCTGGGATATTTTTGACTTTAATGTGTGTAATCAAATAAAACACCTGTTGACAAATATGTCAATAACATGTTTCTACTAAGAATTATTTATGAGTTCCTTTGTGAACCTTGATTACAATTTAATTAAAAATGGACACTTTCATCCAAACTTCACAACAGTGTTAAAATCTTATGAAAATAGAAGAGATTGACCATGTCACTTTTATTATAACGTGAAGTTAACAATTAGCTTTTTTCTCTATCCAATTTCATCAAATAATATATGAAATTATATATTCTTTTTCTCCAATGAAAATTATGTTAGAAAAAATAGGCAATATCAGGAATATTTAGAAAACAGTTGAACATTTCCTATTTGATATCTAGTGACACTGAAACTTTAAATAATACATATAAGCTAAATATTTTGTTAAGTGAAGAAATTACCTTCAGTGAAGGATTTTAAATTGGTTAACATAGGGTTTGATGTACATAGAGCAACCAAAATTGTATAGAGTATATATTAGAACTTTTTATAGTCAATTTAATTTACATATCCTTCGAAACAGAGAACTAAGTAAGTAATAGAATCTGGACCTATTAGCTGCATTCAAGGAACATATCTTTGTACAACTGTCTTAACGCTGCTCTAGCAGTATTTGCTGAAAGCCATTCTTCAACTTTTGTTCTGAGTAAAATTATGCGGGTACATGTATGAGCACAAGCAAGTGTGGGGCACATGTATGAATGTGTGTGTTTATGGAAGAGAGAAAGATTGAGAGAGAGCACCCTAAAATCTGGCCCTTTTTCATTAGGGTAATTGATACATGGGGACAAATCGGCCATTCTTCTCAATTAGCTCATTTGGCAATGTTACATTTATATGTCGATTGTCATCAACTCTAGTAGCTGAAATTTTAAACATACTATTGTAAGCTGGCCTAAAAAGTAGTATTTTTAACCTTTTTAATAGTAAAATTCACTACTTAAAGCCAGTATTCCTTGTGCTACACAGGTGTCAGATTATAAATTTTAAAAATTCTTATGATATCGTCTCAGCTCATGAATGTAGGTTTTCTACCAATTTTAATAGATTTTTTCCTTTTATTTTAGTATTTGGGTTTTTTAAAAGATTTTATTTATTTGAGAGAACACAAGTAGAGAGGGTGGCAGGCAGGAGAGGGACAGGGAGAAGCAGGCTAGCCACTGAGCAAGGAGGCTGACACAGGGCTTGATCCCAGGGCCCTAGGATCATGACCGGAGCCAAAGGCAGACACTTAACTGAGCCACCCAGGAACCTATGAGTGTTTATTTTAGTGATATAACTTAGTGTTAACAAATGCAATTAGCACATGCTAATATGTATTAATGTATGTTCTTCAAAACTAGGAACTCTGTGTCTGTTGTGTAAAACTCAAATTTTGACACACTGTGGTCATAGTTAACATATGAATATAAAAAACAAGTTCAGTTTATTAATGTAAATTAATCACATACTTTGACATGTAGCAACCAGATAAAATATTGAAATTTTCTCTGAAATGATTATTTTAGTATGGTTAATGATATATTTTAATATATAATGATGTGTTTTAATATATAATGATATATTTACAATGATATACAATGATATATTTTAATATATATTTTAAACATTAAATATTAGCTCCTATACATATGCAGTGTGATTATACCGTATATTTGATTACTAATTTGTCGTGGAGGTTCACTAATAAAATGCATGGGCCGCAGAGCAAGTCAAGAACTGGTAGACAATTTTCTTTTTTTTCTCTTAGGAAGTTTGCTGACTAAATGGCACTCTGACTTTCATGTGTAAGTTAGGGCTAATGGAGTTACTCTCTGCACTGAAAAGACCTAAATATTTATCTTTGGGGAGCTGCAGTCAAACCTTTTTTAAGATTTTGGGATCATTTCATATTTTTTACCCATTCTATTTAAATCTCTGATTAAAAAAAAAAAGACAGTTGTGTCTTGTTTTGTTCTGTTTTTCTGTGAGTCTAACAGTTTTATACTTTCCAAATAAGAAAATGATGTACCTGAGCTTCATAAATGACATCTCCCATATCATCAATAAAAATGATATACATCTTGTTGTAGAGATATTCAGCAAACAATTCCCAGAAATCACCTTTATTACGGGGAATAAAACAGATGTACAACTCCCTCTTTTGGATGTCAGATTTACACAAAGGCAACACTGTACTCCCAAGCATAATATTAAAAGAGCATTAGTGTTGGTGATGTTTCACTCGATAGATATGAGGTCTATTATAAATATATTTACAAATCCTTTGGATAATTGACTCATCAAAAATACGGAAGGATCTCAGCACAGATATATGGAAGAAATTCCCTACTCAGCCTATCTCACATTGAGGAAGTTATAGCCAACATCCCATAAAGAGTAAAACAAAGATAAAGAAGGAATTTGAGCCATCTATGTGGCACTTATTTTTTGTAAACTATTCCATTGTCTGAAATTACCCAGGATATAAATACTGTAACAGTGGAAACAAATCAGCCTGATCCTCCTTTTGTACTTCAGGTGAACACAGCATATTACCTTCTGGAGCCACAAGAGGGACATGGTTTCCTTTACTGTGAATCGCCTACCCTCATTCCTTCAGACTTCTCCTTTCAAGGTTGGTGATCCTTGTTTATCTTAATGTGAGTATTTTTATTTATCTAGTTATTCATCTACTCACTCGTTCACTTTTACTTCTACATAGCTGAGTGATGTACATATGTTTGAATTAAGCATGGCTAGGTACCAAAAGAGCATTGCTGAACTAACCCCAAGACATATCTCTCCTCATTCCTTGAAGTCTTCTCATAGGTCGAAATGTAATTGGTTGTTGTTTTTTATATTCATGTCATTCCCTCTAACCCTTCAGTGTAAGGGAAAAGTCTTTAGGGTACTCCCAGATGAAGTGTGATAATAAACAGGTGTGCAATATATATAACTAAAACAAGACACATTTCCTATGGTCCAGCATTCGATTTCATTTTTGATGCTCCTGTTACATAAATATTATAGTAGAGTGTAAGAAGTTAGTTGTACCTGGACAAGACATGGTAAAGGAGAGAAATTACTAACGTGGTATAAAATAAAGAAGATTAAAAATAAGGGCACTGGGGTGGCTCAGTGGATTAAAGCCTCTGCCTTCGGCTCAGTTCATGATCTCAGGGTCCTGGGATCAAGCCCCACATCGGGCTCTCTGCTCAGCAGGGAGCCTGCCTACCTCTCTGCCTACTTGTGAACTCTGTCAAATAAATAAATAAATTTTTAAAAGATTAATTAAATAAATAAATAATAAAAAATAGGGCACCTGGGTGACTCAGTTGGTTAAGTGACAGGCTTCGGCTCAGCTCATGGTCCCAGAGTCCCGGGATCGAGTCCCACATCAGGCTGCCCACTCAGCGGGGCGTCTGCTTCTCCCTCTGACCTTCTCCCCTCTCATGCTCTCTCTCTCACTCTCTCTCTCTCAAATAAATCAATAAAATCTTTACAAAAAATAAAGTAAAATATCAAGAAAAATATGATCTCTTTAATGATAAAGTGACAGTATCCTCTTGTTTTGTGCATTTCATGAAAAAGAAAACTAATATATATAGTTTGGAAGACAGAAAAATAATTTACTCCAAGGTATTATGTACCAGATAGAGGTGGATGGACTGATAGAGAGGTACATGCACCGCACACACACAGTCTAGCCTTTTAAAAAAGTTATTTTAAAGCATTTCATAATCTGCTCCCAGTTTTATTTAAATCTTGATAATAGTCTATTTTTTTCTCAAGTCAAACAGGTTTATATTTTGCAAATAGGAAAATGATGTACCTAAGCTTCATAAATAGCATCTCCCACATTACAAATGATAAAAAACCTTCTTGTGGAGAAATTCAGCAAACAGATCTCAGAAATCATCTTTATTACAGAGAATAAAACACATTATCTATTTACATACAGGTATTCGTATATAATAGTGTTTTATTGTTGAAATAAATTCAACCTCTTGTTAAATTATTAAGCAACTTAACATTAATTTGTTTAAATGTGCTACAAGGCTGTGTGGAGAATGAAAATTACTTGTCGATTCTGCCCTCCTCAAGGTTCCCAAAGCTGAATAGATTGCCATTATCTATGCAACTGATAAACTGAAGGAAGAAAATTAAAAAAAAAAACAAAAACTGAAGGAAGGCACTCACTGTTACTATTACTCCTCTAATAGAATATTATAAATAGGCATTTCCAAATATTGAGGAAATTCATACTATAATTAAGTAAAAATAATTCAAAATTTAAGTGGGTATAATTTTATTTTAATAATTTTAAGGGAAAAAATTTCAGTATGTGACAGAGCACGGTGGACCCCATCTCAGATACTTCGACGATGATGCAAGAGACGAATGTTTGTTCATAGACAGAAGAGTTCTGCGCTCTGGTCGGTGGGACCCAACTGCCCTCCACTCTGTCGTGCGTCAGAGTCCACGACCACCATTCTCTACAGGCCTCCAAGGTGACCCAGACAGGACCCGGCTCCGTTTAAACCAGATGCATGCGCATTTTCTTCAGCTGCTGCAGAAAGTCTCACGACGGCGGCAGGACACACAAGCGCTAGATTTGTGTGTAAGCAACAGCAGAGTGACAGGGGCCAGCACACTGCCCCTCCCTATCCCGACACCTTGAAACAAATGTTCTTTCACCTTTCACCAACTCAAGCTTCCTTCCGGAGCTGCCCCCGCTTCTGCACACCTTTCCTGTACCCAGCAAGGTCTTAGAAGCACGCCTTCTCCTCTGTTGTCACTGGTCCTTGAAAATCACTTCATTGTTGAATACAACTTACCACTGTCGTCATTTCTTTGTGTCCTGCTACACTCCCAGCACACTTATTTTCATGTTCATATCCCCTGGTGTCCAGCCCACTCTGATACTTACGTAGTAAGTCACCAATAAATGGTAAGAATTTTTAGAAACCAGTGAAGGACCGACAGAAAGTCAGAGCTCCACAGGGAAAGACCTGACATAACAGTGGCTGATTTTCCTGCAATGAATCAAAGATACTGAGTAAGTAGTATTAGATCAACAGTACAATACAACAACCATCCTCTAGTACCTTACTCTTCGGTAGTACTCTCTACCAGGTGAGGATCCGGGATTTGTGATTCCTGGAGCTTATAATAAGGAGAGTGGACTTTTTAAGAATAAATAGCTCAGAATTATGAGTGGAGGACGTCCATGCCATCCCAGGAACTGCCCCCTGCGAGACTTGAGACTTGAAGGCAAACTTGAACAAGCCAGACAATAGAGATGAATCTGAAGAAAGCGTCCGTTCATAAATGGAATGTTGAAGGAAAAGGGAACAGTCCAGAAGGAAGCCTGCTGTCATCACTCAGAAGAAAACCTTACAACTTATTACCTGTGTAACCTGAGGCAATTTATTTTACTTCTTTGAACCCTCATTGTCGTAAACCTAATGTTAAACAATACATAGTACCTTTTATTTTCCAGGCAATGTTCAAAGCATGTTCTAAGATAAATGAATACACTTCATGGTCAAGTTGTTACTTGGTGAGGCCATTTAGCTAGTAAGTGGCAGAGACCAGATTCAAACGCTTCTGCCCCCAGAACTGGCTCCACTGTGCACACAACTATCTTCTATAGAAGGAGATGACATCTACCTGCTTTGCCATTATGAACAGTTTAGTTCCTGTCTTGTGGCTTCTTCCCTCGGTGTGTACCCAAGGACCAGAGTCAGAGACGATTATTCAGGAGGCTTGATTGATTGAGGAGATGCTCTCCAGGAACAACAGGGAGTGAGGACAGTAGGTCAGATGACGGGACAGTGCCAAGATGTGGCCTCAGGTGTAGTGTAGCATTGGCCCAATCTACAGGTACATAAGGAACAGAAAGGACCACGCTCTTCCTCACCCCTGACCCCTGCACCTAGAGCAAGAAGACAGAGGCTTTGTTTTCTGGGTTTCCGGTTTGTGGAACCACCTCTCAGGTAGCAGGCTGCCCCTGGGGGTGGGGCTGGGGGTGGAGAGAGCAGGGTCTGTAACCTCCCAAACTAAACAAACAAAATTCTCCAGAGAAGGTGGGTGGTGAGTGAGCCCTTTGACAAATCAGTTGCTCCCAACACCCGCGAAAAGGGGCTCTAGGAGGACCTCAACGGCATCTGAAACAGTTCTTAACACCTGGTAATTACTCAACAAATATTTAGTATCATTTATTAGTCTGATCTGTTAAAGTGTGAAAGGGGAAGCCAAATGCAGTGTTTTCAATTTTGGCTGAGTGAGATGTACATGATTACTATGGGCATTCTTGCTGCCGAGAAGAGAATGTATAATGATGATTTTTCATGCACAGATTTTGGAGTTTGTGTGTTTTTTTCACTCTATTGAAGTAAAGCGACAAAAAAAATAAACCATTGCTTTTATATTTTTATCCCAGAAATGCTATCATTGCAATAATTTGCTTATTGCTTGCAATAAGCAAAAAGTGGTAGCTGATCTAGGTTCCAAAAATTATGAAGGCGGAAGAAATAATATTGGGCCTAAATATGTTACCAGTCAAGGGGGGGAAAGAAACGTGGAGGGAGCTTTGAATCTTTTAAAAGATAGATTATTTCTATGGATTTGTTTTTCAGAGGGGTGTAAATGCTTTTAAGGAAACATTAAGGCCCCTTCAATCTCTGCACTGGCTGATTCATTCCGTGATGCGTCTCTGACCATCCGGATAAAAGAGGGGGCGGCTCGGGGTTTCTGTTTATCTCTGTGTCCAGGACAAATGGGTAAAATGAAACTGAAGAGTGACGTCACCACCAATGAAGTGATTGACACATTAAGAATCCACGGTGACATTCGGATTAAGTAGCCCCATCTTCAGAAGGGTCCTGGCCTTTGCTATTTGCCATTTAAGGAGCAAATGGTGGTGGGCCACGCTTGAAGTGGGACGAGTCTCTGCTCTCATCATAACAGCTCAGCCTTTCTAATGAGTAAGCCCATAATCCAGTAACTGTCGTACTTAAAACCACCAGAAAATTGCAGACTATCAGCTTTAACGACCAGAAGAGTATATAAACAAAACATAATAATCAGATCTTTCCTGTTGAAATTCAAGTCAGGGTTAAACTTATTTATAAGTGTTGAATTCATAAATTATCCCTATTTGTGGTATTTCCCTCCCTAACAGCACACTAATTGTTAACTCGCTGATCACAATTTTTAGAACTTAAACACCTCATGCGTTCCAAACGGGCGTACAGATTTCAGTGAAATTACTCACTCCCACTCAATAAAAAACACCGTGACATAGTTCCAAAATATTTTACAACAGAATTAAAATAAAAACCCAGCATACAATGTACGCTCATGCCACATTTCACACAGATATAACCTAATTAGTACCAGAGGAAAACCCCGAGTCGAACCATTTCAATATTTTTGTTTAGAAACCGATCTGAACCTGTATAATATGAGACAAGAGTATCAGCCAGTAGATAAGTGTAACCATAATATTTAATAGGAAACCCTCCTTTGTAATGTGGTTTTGCTTTTTCAACCTATTAAGTTAAAAGACATGTCTAGGCGTTTGCAGGACAGCCCACAATAATTCAAAGTAGTGTTCTTATTTTCAGTTCACAAAATTCATCTCTCTCTTGAATATGGCCAATCATTAAAGATTCAGTTCAATTCTGGGAATTTAAAAATGACAAATGCTTAGACTACGTAATGATTGATCTTGCATGAATATAAGTGAACAAATACATGTGGCTTTGTCACCATCAGTGCCCTCCTCTCCCGTCATTGCCGCCCCAGAGGATGTTAACATTTCTGTGTTGATACTCCCCAAAGTGGGCCCAGGAAATTTTTTTCTTTTAAGTAGGCTCCATGCCCAGCGTGTCAATGAATGCCCAGCGTGGAGCCCCACATGGGGCTTGAACTCATGAGCTCGAGATCATGACCTGAGCTGAGATTAAGAGTAGGGCTCTCACCTGACGGAGCTACCCAGGTGCTTCTGGCCAAGGAAATCTTAATTCCGTACATTCAGAGCTACTTTTTTTTTTTTTTTAAAGATTTTATTTATTTACTTGACAGAGAGAGATCACAAGTAGGCAGAGAGGCAGGCAGAGAGAGAGGAGGAGGAAGCAGGCTCCCCGCTGAGCAGAGAGCCTGATGTGGGGCTCGATCCCAGGACCCTGAGATCACGACTCGAGCCAAAGGCAGCGGCTTAGCCCGCTGAGCCACCCAGGCGCCCCCAGAGCTACTTTTTGAGCAGGGACTGTGTGTCCCACCTTCTAGCAAGCATCGGGTGTAGGAAACATCTCTCATTGGAGAGGAAAGCACATGGAATTATATAGCAAATCACAAGAAGAAACGCAATGGAAATTAAGGTCACGCAGGGAGAAAGCATATCCATGGTCACAGTAATTTCTTGAAATGAGCAAGATTTAAGGTAGCCTGGAAATTATTGAGTGGTAGTGTTATCATTTAAGGCAGTGGGATCAAAAACGGGATGATAAATCCCCACTTGTGAACTAACTGCAGTTTTTAATAAAACTTACCATAACAAAAAAAATTCAAAAACAGGCAGAAACAACACAAACTAGAAAGTGATCATAGATTTCTGATCAACTATTTTTCATATCTACCTTGTGAATTTAAAATAATTCGATTAATTTCCCTTAAAACACATGTTTGAGGAAGAATGTTAAATAAGCTTTATTACATTTTTAATTAAAAAATGCTTTCTCTGTCGCACATTCTAAAGACCTGAGAATGTACCTCATCTTCCTCCTGTTAAATGAACAAGTTCAAGGGTGTCTTGTTGACCTCTGTATGCCACCCACATTGCATGGTAGTCATAGCTCGGTGAACATCTGTTCTATGGTTGATGGAAGGAACAGACAGCAAATACTTTATTTTCTTTTATAGACAAATTTCTGCCATTCATGAAACGACCTACCATCAAATAAATCCTTCCTTGATAACCTGTGCCTTGAATTGTGTGAGTGTTGTATGGGAAATATTTATCTTCTTGACCTACCAAATAACACGGTAAATGTTTTTTCAAATGTGAATGAATATAAATAAATATGCATTACAATGCCCCTCAAAAGGACCAGAAAGAAATTCCCCTGTATGAATTCAATAATGACAGAGGAAAGTCAGTGATTCAACAAAAAGATTGGCTACATCTTCTAGGACACAGGATGGCACAGGTAAATGAACAGATTCAGATGATAAAGTCTAGATAATTAAGACTCACATCAGAACTTCAGAAATTTCCACTGGCCCTTCAAAATCCAGGCTTTTATACATCTGGCTGGAAAGTTATGCATGTAGGCAAATCTGGATGTGGGTTTCTAGTTTTTGTTTGAACTAGGAAGTATTTTATGAACTAAGATTTATAAATTTAGGATATACCTACAGGGGGACAAACAATACAGAATATTCAGACACAAATACAGACCTCTCTGATCAACTTCCCCAGATTAACACAGTCTGGTTTAAGGGTTTTCCTGATCCTAGAGATGGTGAGCAGGAAGAGAGGTCATTTACCTATAAATCTCAAGGGTTCATATAAGGATTGGCCCTACACCGGCTGTAAGACTTAACCCACACTACCAAAACAAATTAAATGACACAGGGGGGACAATTTCAGTGCCTTGTTGAAACAATATTGATGATATAAACAGTTTAAACTAGCTTAAGGACAAAAACTGTAAATTAGGGCCACTTCTAAGATCTGTGATGTAATTCTACATTGGGAATTGGAACAAACAACGTGCACCACCCTTCTGAAAAAAAATTTCTGAAAAAAAATTAAATAACCATACACTGTAAGTATACATATGAACCACACAAAAATAACACTTGTTTGTATTAGCATCAGCTGTTGAGGAGATAAAAAACATAATACTTGGATTCTCATGTATATTTGTTCACATTAAAAATTCATTTTCATTATTAGTGTGATGAGCAAAACAAAAACATAACTCCCAAACTACAGAAGAAATTTTAAAAGAATTTAAATCCAAAGCATATGGTAATTACTTTGAACATGGGACTCACACTAAATCAGTTCCTCTTAAGATAGAGTCCACAAACAGGGGTGCCTGGGTGGCTCAGTTGGTTAAGCATCTGCCTTTGGGTCAGGTCATGATCTCGGGGTCCTGGGATAGAGCTCTCTGCTCGGCAGCAAGTTTGCTTCTTTCTCCCTCTGCCCCTGTGATCTCTTTCTCTCAAATAAATAAAATCTTTAAAAAAAAAAAAAAGATATAGTCTTTTTGCTGGTCTGCTTCAAAATATGGACAGAAATTGAGAGTAGTCATTTAAACATTTTTAAAGCAAATCTGACCTTGTAGTGACATTCAAGCATGTAATTTCTTATATTACCAAGATATTAGGCTATAAAGAATTAGGGAAAAAGTAATACTGGTACTCCATCACAGATAATTTGAGAAAGTGCTCAAGATCATTTCTTCCCAAGAAATATCTTTTCTGGGGCACCTGGTGGCTCAGTGGGTTAAAGCTTCTGCTTTCGGCTCAGGTCATGATCCCAGGGTCCTGGGATTGAGCCCTGCATCGGGCTCTCTGCTCAGCGGGGAGCCTGCTTCCTCCTCTCTCTCTCTGCCTGCTTCTCTGCCTACTTGTGATCTCCCTCTGTCAAATAAATAAATAAAATCTTTAAAAAAAAATCTTTTCTGGGCACCTAGGTGGCTCAGTAAGTTAAGCAACTGCCTTCAGCTCAGGTTATGATCCTTGAGTCCTGGGATCAAGTCCCATATTCGGCTTCCTGCTCAGGAGGGAGTCTGCTTCTCTCTCTGACCTCTCTTCTCTCATGCTTTTTTTTTTTTTATCTCAAATAAATAAATAAATAAATAAATAAAAAGAAATATCTTCTCTGTATTTAGAAAAATACTCTTTTGGGGGGGAGAGCAAACACATACATGCACACACACACACACACACACACACACATAATGACAACACCTGTATACTCATACTTCTCTAATGATACTATGTATCTAATTGTATTCATATGCAATCACTGATTGCAAGATTATTTTTGTCCCTTGTGGTTTCTTTTGGGTATGAGTAACAAATTCAAACAGGAAAAAAATAACCTCACATAATAAGACATTTGGGATTAAGGACAGCATGAACTCAGGTGAATCAGATGCTTAGTCAAGGTTCTATTACCTACTATGCCATCCACACGAATGCAATTTTTGAGATGGTTGTTGCAACTCAGGTTATCTCTTTCTCATACAGAAGGAGAAATGTCTCTTTCCACATGAAGAAAACTTACCATGAACTTTCAAGCCAACTTCCTGTAGAATCGCCCTTCCCCTTTTGCATTGCTCAGATGCAAATATCTGTTTACATTTTCCATATCGAAGCCAATTGGTGCCAAGAGGACTAGAATTACCATGTTTTGTTTATACTAATAAGGACTCATCCACCTTCTGGTCTGGGAAAGGGCCACCCATTCATGAAAGATGCTTAAACCTAACTTTTAAAAAGAGTTCTTACAGTGAGATAAAGGTGAGAAATGATGGTGAGGCAGGCAAAAGTGTTATCTTCCAGAACAGAAGGATTGAGGTTAGAGAATATTTCCTCCCAGAACATGTACATGAATATCAACTAAAGCTCCTCTGGAACAATTTCTGAGATCCGGCATTTCAGTGTCGGGAGAGGAGGAAGATCTAGCCACGCCAGTCTGGCCGTCTACCTAGTTTGAGCTCTAGTGTTATGGAAATAGTTGGAGAAAGATGTGAGTAGTGAACTGTGCCAAAAATTAATAAGAAATCAAGCAAGATGAATAATGACATATTTTAGTTATACTTGGTAAAAGAAAGTCGTTAGGGATTTTAAGATGAACAGGTCAATGGAAACGTGACCATAAAACCAAAATGGAGTGAGAAAAAGGAAGCCAAAATGCATGCAACGTTTGAAAATCAAAATCAATACACAAGAGAAAAACTGCCAGGAACTTTTGAAAGGCGGAATAATGGCCTCCTAAAGATGGTCATGTCCTAACTCCTGAAACCCATGTATGGCAAAAGAGAGTTTGCTGATGAAAAGAAATAAATATCTTGAGATGTGAAAATGATCCAAAACTTGCCAAAAGGGCCACTCTATACTCTGATTTTTTAAACTAGTATTGTACTATTTAAACTTAAATGAATAAAATATTTCTGTAAAATGATATTCGTTCGGATTATACAAAATAGACTTTTTAAAAGTAGTATATTTTTGTAGGGACAACAGACATAAATCATGTAAAAAGATGGGAAAATATGCATGTCAAATACTAGTAACTGCAGAAGTTACTTCGAAAAATATCAACTGCGTGATCATTTTTCTCAAGGTAATTTAAAATTACTGACACTTTACATAAACTCAGTAAAATTTGATTAAATCTTGATTAAATCTTCATAGGTGGAGTTAAAAAACTAAAATTCATTTCTTAGGGCCTAAATTAATTACAAAACTTTTGTGTCTGAGTTTGGAGATCCATAGTAATTTTTACCAAGCACATTTTTAATTAGTAATAATATAAACAACTTGGAAGTTGTAATTTTTCTTAGTGAGCCCAGCCTTCTCATTTTACATACTTATTTTTCAAATTCACTGGTTTTTTGCTATGTAGATGAATTAAAGTAAATGCCAAGTTTTCGTCTTAATGGGATTAAATATTCCTTCTCTTTCTTGTATCGTCCAAAATGATGTTCTTCCACAATTTGGTGACTCTAGCCTATCTATCTTCTTCTGTCTCCCAGTCAAGAAAACAAATGCAATGTCTTTAGTGAGGAATTAGTTGAGAAAAAACTTGAGTTGGGAATAAACCAGAAATCACAAATTAGTTGATATTTGATTGCCATTAGTCTACACAGTCTTAAAGACCTAAGAGACACAGAAGTACTGTGCACATACGTACACAGCATAGAGTACGACTGAATTGAATACATGCTCTAAGTACTGGCCAGTATTATAGATTGTAAAAAAAGTGAAAATGGAAGCAACGAGTTTTCAGTAGAGACATGAGAAAATAGCAATTGTTATCATTTTATCAAATTGACAGGTGCTTTATTGCAATGACTACATCCATCAATCTAGCATCGTGGCATCAGTTATAAACAGACTCAGAAGACTTCTACATCCAATCAAAGGAAATTCTTCAGTGAAATTCTGTGAGGTAAGTTTTTACAATTTTATTAAAGATGACATTGTGATAAGAAGAGTGTAGGCGATTTGTCCAAGGTCAAATTATGAAACATTAAATGGAAATGCATGATAAGCAACTTTGGAATTCACAGACTATTGGTATTAAAGTAATGCTACTTACTTTCCCAAATCTAGCCAGCTTGATCTGTCTTGTTTGCTTTTTTTTCATTTAGAAATCAAGCAAATATTCATAATCACTCCTTTCCACTCCTTCCTGTTACTCTTTTCGTGGTTGAACCTATATCTTATTTATATCCCTCAACATTTGCCAATCCCACTGTCACCTCATCTGTTTGTTAGAAAATGATCAGTTTCCCGCTCTGCTCTTCCTCCTAGGCTCTTGTCTCAAAATTCCCTCGACAGTGAACATTTCAGTGAGATTTCAGTGATAACAAAAGATGGCAATGATACACTGAAAGTAATCAATAGAAATGTTTCACAAAATGCTAATAGAAAATCTCAATATTTTCTAGTTCTTACGAGTTGCAAATTAAGTTGTAAAGGAACTAGCTTTTCTTTTTTTTCTGCTGAGTGAACTGTTTTTTTCTTATTTCTGAATATCGCCAATGAGCTCCTTAGCATGTTTAACATTGAACACATTACTACAACATTGATTTGCTCCTATGGAGGTATTAAGCCTGAATCTGAGATCCTACTTCAGCTGGAGTACCTATTAATAATACTATGTTGTTTTCAACCATAAGCCTTGTGATACAAAACTCCACAGTCTGGTTTGATTAAATTTGGGCCTCTTTGCAGGAATAGTATCATTGAACACGTTTATGAAGGTTATTTTGACTCAAGGAAGACTCCTTACCTGCCTCTTTTCTTAGTTCTCATCGGTGAGATGGACTATTTATAGTTTAGCTTGTTGTCTTTCTTCATGGAGGTGCTAACCTCCTCCTAAATGTTTATTACCAAAATTTTCATTGTTTTCTAGAACATTGTTCAGCTTGAAATTCCTCATACGCTTTTCTAAGTATAATCAGTTCTTCTGGGAAAGAATTCTGAACTATATGTCTTATGGCCCTCCTCTTGTCCTAGGAAAGATCTCTAAGCCACTTCTTTGGAGTGAGGGGCTGGACAGGGGTCTGCTTCTCTAAGAGGAACTCTCCTGTTTCATGAGCAAGGTATTGCCAGGGGCAGGAGCCTCTGGTTTTGCCTTGCCTCACCAATTGTGGACTCTGCCCTAGGAGCTGAGAGAAGGGCAGCACAGATCCCTGTACACTGAGGAATCTGCCATGCCTAAGGTAGAACATAAGCCCTATGAATGTGGACTGGGTGAAGAAAGGGGGCGCCCTGCCTTTAGGTCACACTTGCCTAGATTTTAGCCTCTTTAACACAGGTTGAGGGGAGGAAAAGAAATACTGGATAACTGGCCCTAAAGGGAGTGTTCTATTGAGTGTGAACTGGGGAATAGGGAGCGCCATCTTCTTGGCTATATGCGCCCAGAATGGAGGCTCTTTCTGTCTAAGCTGGGAATTGGGGGGAGAGAGCGTGTTGTCATTCAAGTACCATAATCTCACAGTAACTACAGAAATTTATTAGATTTTCTTAAATAAATGCTTCTTTACTTCCTTTTATGCTCTTAGAACAATTTCCAGAGACCCCAAGTGGTTGTTTTATAATCTCTATTGGTTATAGTTTTCTCACTGAGGATTAGTTCTGCAAAGTTCTTTATGCTGCCATTTCACCTATGTAATATATTTTTCAAAGATTTATTTACATATGTATTTATATTTATTTATTTATATTGAGCACCTGGGTGGCTCAGTGGGTTAAGCCTCTGCCTTCGACTAAGGTCATGTTCTCAGTGTCCTGGGATCAAGTCCCACATTGGGCTCTCTGCTCAGTGGGGAGCCTGATTCCCCCCTCTCTCTGCCTGCTTCTCTGCCTACTTGTGATCTCTGTCTGTCAAATAAATAAATAAAATCTTTTTTAAAGATTTATTTATATATTTGAGAGCGTACATGTCGGGGGGTTGCGGTGGAGGCACAGAGAGAGTGGGAGACAGGCTCTTAAGCAGACTTCCCTCTGAGTATGGACCTGGATGGCTCAATCTTACAACCTGGAGATCATGAGCTGAGCCAATACCAAGAGTCAGATGCTTCACCGAGTGAGTCACCCCGATGCCCCTGTAATATTTTTATGTTAGAATGTGTATAATTCATTTTCAGATAAATTTCTAAGTGTTGCTCTATCATGTTCTCAAGCACAGTAGCCAGATTCTTCCCTTATGGGTTAGAGCAGAGTTAGTGTCCAGGGGTCTTCAAACAAGCAAAGTGACTCTAGGGTAGAGGACTAAGTAAGCCTCCACCCCAGACAAACAGTGTGTCCTTTTATTGCAGGCTCTCTTTGCACATCCACTGTCCCAGAAACTGGATGAAACGGTGCTTCATCAATATCTGGTCTGTGTAGGCTATCACATTCCTGAACAAGTTTGCAATCTTTTGGTGAATAGAACTAATATATACTTATGAGGAGGGTTTGTGTGTTTGGTTTAAGACCATCAAGCCATACCTCAATGAAAACATAACAATCCACTTCTCAAACATCAGAGAATTCCCAATTACTTCCATTTTAACCATTTGTTATTATTTTAAATTTTTTAAATCTTGACTCTACTCATTCTTCAGCTTGGATCATTATTAACAAAAGTTAACAAAAAGTTTTCGATTGATAAATAATAATAGCTAACTATTACTAACTATATACCAACTATTAATAGCTACAACAGCTAAACTCTTCTTCTAACCCTTAAGCTACAGTTATATAGCAATAAAGTCACAGAAGATCACAGTTGAGAAAGACGGTGCCTTCAGTATCCCCTCCCCTCCCCTAAATTTTCCCAAGACAAATTATGACAGCAAAGCTCTATTTCTCCTAAAATGATCCCAATTATATGGCTCATTAAGAGAGGGCTATGTTGTTGATATAAAGATTCTGTACCTCACAGCAAGCTCCCCAATGTTCAACAGTGCCCTGTGCATAATAGGCATTCATTGTATATCTATTCATTAGAAAGACCTCCAGATACTTAATTGTGAAATTCACGAATCATAATTTCAGACAAGAGGATTTAAGGGCAGCTAGGGGGAAGAGATTCCTTAAGTACAGAGGAAGGACCATCAGAATAACATCAGACCTGTCCACAGAAACCTGGCAAGCCAGAAAGGGCTGGCAAGACATATTAAGGGCACTAAATGAGAAGAATATGCAGCCAAGGATACTTTATCCAGCAAGACTGACATTCAAAATGGATGGAGAGATAAAGAGCTTCCAAGACTGGCAAGGTTTAAAAAAGTATGTGACCACCAAGCTGGCAAGAAATATTAAGGGGCGGGGGGGGGGGGGGGTTCTATAAAAGAAGAAAGAACCCAAGAATGACATAGAAAAGAAATTTACAGAGACAATCTATAGAAACAGGGACCTCACAGGCAACATGATGTCATAAAAATGTATCTTTCAATAATCACTCTCTAAGTGAATAGCCTAACGTGCCCATAAAACAGCACAGGGTTGCAGATTGGATTAAAAAAACAATGTTGTGTACAAGAGACCCATTTGGAACCTCAGGATACATCCAGACTGAGAGTGAAGGGATGGGGAAGCATCTTTCATACCAATGTGCCTCAAAAGAAATCTGGGGGAGCAATTCTCATATCAGATAAATTAGATTTTAAATTAGATTTTAAAGACTGTAGTCAGAGATAAGTCAGAGATAAAGAAGGACACTACATCAT
This sequence comes from Mustela erminea, assembly GCF_009829155.1. Classification (NCBI taxonomy): domain Eukaryota; kingdom Metazoa; phylum Chordata; class Mammalia; order Carnivora; family Mustelidae; genus Mustela; species Mustela erminea. The sequence goes on along the minus strand of NC_045634.1, from coordinate 30,075,450 downwards.
TCTTAAAAGGTCTGTCCACCAAGAAGATCTAACAAATGTAAATATCTATGCCCTCAATACAGGAGCAGTCAACTACATAAAACAACTATTAATCAAGTTAAAGAATCATATTCATATGAATACATTAAAAGTAGAGGATCTTAACACTTGACTCTCAGTAATAGACAGATCATCCAAGTAGAAAATCAATAAAGAAACAAGAGCTTTGAATGACACATTGGACCAGATGGACCTCATAGTTATATACAGAACATTCCACCCTAAAACAACAGAACACTCATTCTTCTCGAGCGCACATGAAACTTTGTCCAGAATAGACCACATACTGGGTCACAAATCAGGGCTCAACCAACACCAAAAGATTGAGATTATTCCCTGCATTTTCTCAGACCATAGTTCTTTGAAACCGTAACTCAACCACAAGAAAAAGTTTGAAAGGAATTCAAACACTTGGGAGCTAAAGACCACTCTGCTTAAGAATGTTTGGATCAACGAGGAAGTCAAAGAAGAACTTAAACAATTCATGGAAACCAATGAGAATGAGGGCACTTCAGTCCAAAACCTATGGGATATGCAAAGGGGTTCCTAAGGGCGAAATACATAGCCATCCAAGCCTCCCTCAAAAAAGTTAAAAAATCCAGAATACACCAGCTCTCTTTACACTTTAAAGAACTGGACAATCAACACCAAATTAAGCCAACCCCACACACTATAAGGGACATAATCAAGATTACAGCAGAGATCAATGAGATTAGAAACTAGAGATACAGTAGAACACATCAACGAAACTAGAAGCTAGTTTTTTGAAAGAATTGATAAGATTGATAAACCATTGGCCAAACTTATCAAAAAGAAAAGAGAGAGGGCCCAAATTAATAAAATTATTAATGAACAGGGAGAGATCATGACTGACAACAAAAAAATAGAAATAATCATCAGAAATTATTATCAACAGTTATATGCCAATAAATTAAGCAACCTAGATGAAATGGATGCATTCCTGGAAACCTATAAACTTCCAAAACTGAATCAGGAAGAAATTGACAACCTGAATAGACCAATATCTGTAATGAGATTGAAGCAGTGATCAAAAACCTCCCAAAAAAACAAGACCCCAGGACCTGAAGGATTCCCTGGGGAATTCTACCAAACATTCAAAGAAGAAATAATATCTATTCTCCTGAAGCTGTTTCAAAAAAAAAGAAACAGAAGGAAAACTTCCAGACTCGTTTTATGAAACCAACATTACGCTGATCCCCAAACCAGGCAAAGACCTCACCAAAAAGAATTGCAGATATTCTCCAGAAAGAAGAATATCCCTGATGAATATGGATGCCAACATTCTCAACAAGATCCTACCTTATAGGATCCACCAGTACATTAAAAAGGTTATCCACCATGACCAGGTGGGATTTATCCATGGGATGCAAGTGTGGTTCAACATTCGCAAATCAATCAATATGATAAACAAACCAATAAGACAAGAGAGAAGAACCACATGGTCCTCTCAACTGATGCAGAAAAAGCGTTTGACAAGACACAGCAAGCGTTCCCGATTAAAAAGCTTCAAAGTATAGGGATCGAGGGAATGTTCCTCAAATTCATAAAATCTATCTATGTAAAACCCACAGTGAATATCATCCTCAATGGGGAAAAGCTGACAGCCTTCCCTTTGAGATCAGGAACATGACAAGGATGTCCACTCTCACCACTGTTGCTCAACATAGTACTAGAAGTCCTGCAACAGCAATCAGACAAGAAAGAGAAACAAAAGATACTCAAATTGGCAATGAAGAAGTCAAACTCTCTCTCTTCGCAGATGACATGATACCTTATACGGAAAACCTGAAAGACTCCACCCCCAAACTACTAGAACTCATACAGCAATTCAGTAATGTGTCAAGATACAAAATCAATGTGCAGAAATCAGTTGCTTTCTTATACACTAATAATGAAAATATAAAAAGGGAAATTAGAGAATCGATTCCATTTACTACAGCACCAAAAACTATAAGCTACCTGGGAATAAACCTAACCAAAGAAGTAAAGGATCTGTACTCGAGGAACTACAGAACAGTCATAAAAGAAATCGAAGAAGACACAAAAAAGTGGAAGAGAATTCCATACTCATGGATTGGAAGAATAAACATTGCTAAAATGTTTATGCTGCCTAGAGCCATCTGTACTTTCAATGACATCGTGATCAAAATTCCACCAGCATTTTTCAAAGAGCTAGAAAAAAAAAACCCTAAAATTTGTATGAAACCAGACAAGACTCCGAATTGCTAAAGTAATGTTGAAAAAGAAAAACAGAACTGGGGGCATCACATTGCCTGATTTCAACTTTACTACAAAGCTATCATCACCAAGACAGCATGGTGCTTGCACAAAAACAGAGACATAGACCAGTGGAACAGAGTAGAGAGCCCAGATATGGGTCTAGGGTCAAATAATCTTTGACAAAGCAGGAAAAAATATACAGTGGAAAAAAGATAGTCTCTTCAATAAATGGTGCTGAGAAAATTGGACAGCTATGTGTAGAAGAATGAAATTCGACCATTCTCTTATACCATACACAAAGATAAACTCAAAATGGATAAAAGACCTCAATGTGAGGCAGGAATCTATCAAAATCCTAGAGTAGAACATATGTAGTAACCTCTTCGACATCAGCCACAGCAAACTTCTTTCAAGATATGTCTCCAAAGGCAAAGGAAACAAAAGCAGAAATGAACTTTTGGGACTTCATTAAGATCAGAAGCTTCTGCACAGTAAAGGAAACAGTCAACAAAACAAAGAGGCAACCCACGGAATGGGAGAGGATATTCTCAAATGACACTACAGACAAAGGACTGATATCCAAGATATATAAAGAATTCCTCAAACTCAACACACATAAAACAGATAATCATGTTAAAAAATGGGCAGAAGACATGAACAGACACTTCTCCAAAGAAGACATACAAATGGCTAATAGACACATGAAAAAATGTTCATCATCATTAGCCATCAGGGAGATTCAAATCAAAACCACATTGAAATACCCCCTTACATCAGTTAGAATGGCCAAAATTAGCAAGACAGGAAACAATAAGTGTTGGAGAGGATGTGGTAAAAGGGGAACCCTCTTACACTGTTAGTGGGAGTGCAAGTTGGTGCAGCCACTTTGGAAAACAGGGTGGTGATTCCTTAAGAAATCAATTGTACTACTGGGTATTTACTCCAAAGATACAGATGTAGTGAAAAGAAGGGCCATCTGTACCCCAATGTTCATAGCAGCAATGGCCACAGTCAACAAACTGTGGAAAGAACCAAGATGCCCTTCAATGGATGAATGGATAAGGAAGATGTGGTCCATATACACAATGGAGTATTACACTTCCATCAGAAAGGATGAATACCCAGCTTTTGTATCAACATGGACGGGACTGGAGGAGATTATGCTGAGTGAAATAAGTCAAGCCGAGTCAATTATCATATGGTTGCACTTACTTGTGGAGCATAAGGAATAACACAGAGGACACTGGGAGAAGAGGAGAAGTGAGTTGGGAGAATCGGAGGGGGAGACAGACCATGAGAGACTGTAGACTCTGAGAAACAAACTGAGGGTTTTGGAGGGGAGGGGTTGGGGGATTGGGCGAGCCTGGTGGTGGGTATTATGGAGGGCACGTATTGCATGGAGCATAGGGTATGGTACATAAACATTGAATTTTGGAACACTGAAAAAAATAATTTTTTTAAAAAAGAAATGATACAGTTGGGTATCTGGATGGTTCAGTAGGTTGAGTGTCTACTCTTGATCTTGGCTCAGGTCATGATGCACAGTTGTGACATTGAGCTCTGCATTGAGCTCCTTGCTGGAGGTAGAGCGTGCTTAAGATTCTCAGCCTCCCTTTCCCTCTGCCCCTCTCTACTCATGTTCTCTCTCTGGGGCGGTAGTCAGAGGGGTGGGGTGGGCAGAGATGGTACAGTGCATTCCAGTTCTTTCTTAATAGTTGGTCCCTGCAGGCACAATCCAATGGTCCTTTACTGCAACTCCATCACATAGACCATGCAGGGAAGGTTTATGTGGACTGCGTCAGCTACCTGGAAAAAGCTCTGGTATGGCATTGAAACTTCTTTCTCCAACTATCTCCAAATCCAGATTTGACTTTTCCCCCAGATTCTCCAACTACAGGCTATATAATATCTGCATTAACAAAGTAAAGACAGAATAAAATCGAATAATCCCCTTCTTTCTCTACTATTGGTCTGAACTATTTAAGCAGGACATTGTTTTGTTTTATAATTTCTGAAACACACCATCACAGTGTCCTATTCCATGATGAGCACGTGAAAGATATTCTTAGATAAAAGATACTAGAGTGAAAATAAAGGCAACCACTAACAAAGTATGACCTAGTATGGGCTGAATTCTGTTCTCTACAAGGTTTATGTTGAAGTCTTAACTCTCAGTACCTTAGACTGGAACTATATTTGGAGACAGAGATTTTAGAGGCAATAGTTTAAAATGGGGTAATTAAGATGGGACCTGATCCCACTTGCTTGATGTGCACTGGGTGTTACATTAAAGTGATGAATCACTAAATTTTACTCCTGAAATTACTATTACACTATATGTTAGCTAACTAGAATTTAAATAAAAAGTTGAAACAAATGAACAAACAAAAGATGGGCCTTAATCCAGTATGATTGGTATTGTTATAAGAATGGAGATTAGGGGGTTCCTGAGTGGCTCAGTGAGTTAAAGCCTCTGCCTTAGGCTCAGGTCATGATCTCCGGGTCCTGGGATTGAGCCCCACATTGGGCCCTCTGCTCGGCGGGGAGCCTTCTCCCCGCCTCCTCTACCTACTTGTGATCTCTGTCTGTCAAATAAATAGATAAAATCTTTAAAAAAAAAAAAAAAGGAAAGAAAAGAAAGGAGATTAGGAGGAGATTAGGACACACACACACACATACACACACACACACACACACACACACCACACACAGAAGCAAGACCACATGAAGTCCAAGCGAGAAGACAGCCATCCCCAAGCCAGGAAGAAAGAACTCAGAAGGAAGCAGGTCTGCTGATACCTTGATCTCAGACTTCCAGCTTCCAGAATCATAAAAAAACAAATTTCTGTTGTTGAAATCACTCAGTTTGTGGTGTTTTGTTATGGAAACCCTAGCAAATGAATACACTGCCAATGTTTGCCTTTAAAATAAAGATATAGGTCCACAATCTTTTTTTTTTTTTTTTTTTTTTTTTTAGGGGCTCGGTGTGATTTGGAGTTGGATTTTTTTTTTTTTTTTTTTTTTTAAATTTTAGAACATGTGCTACTTCTGTAAAACACCAGCAGTGGACTGGGGCCACAGGGTATAATGAAACTCATGAGGATTCTGCGGAGAGATGTGTGAATATTCACACTACAGGTGAAACATAAAATACAAATAGTTTCACATCAGTTCACGTCAGGAGTTGATACAAAAAGACTGGTCGCAAGCCGAAATCAACTTTGAACATACTCCACTCCATTCCAGAGACAGAACATTAGAGGTGTGTAGGACTTGTTAAGGTACTTGTTACTGAGTGTGCTATTTCGTAATTTGATAAGGCAAATGTTTGGTAATTCGTTGGCTTATTTTTGGTCCACTTCTATATGTCAAAAGGCAAGTGATTACATTTCTGATATCAGCTACTTTGCTGATATAAATGAGCCCCATTTATGTCAGACCCATATATCTGGAAGTACAGATATATCATGACAAAATAGACTCATCAGAACTTCAAGTGAATTCAGGTTCTCCAATTTTTAAAACAGTTCTCTTCATTGATAGATTCAACGCTCAGTGTCTGGTTACTCTCTAGTTACATGTAGACTTCTAAGTTTCATTATTTGTTTTTTAAGTCTGCTACCCTTACTTTCTGAACACTAAACAAAATGTGATTTAGCTCTCACAAGAAGAAGACTATCAGAATGGGTCTTCAATATCCATAGTATATTGAGCATTAATTATCAGAATATTGCCCCTAGACATTCCTTCCCTCTATGGATCACAAATAACCACGTGCTGGGGGCAGAGGAGTGTACATATGTCCCAATGAAGCACTAACATTTCTAACCCAACGCAAGCTCCTTTCCATCACCTTATTGACCTAAATCGTTCTGACATGGAAAATCTACAGTACAAATCTCTTCCTCGCATGTCGCTATAAGGAAGTACTCCTTGGAAGAGTTCTTACAGACCATTGAAAAAGAGATGAGAGTTCTACAGAATCTGTGATCAGCAGCGTAGAAGCCTCCAATCTAAATACCTGGATTGATCCGTGCTTGTCCTTAAAATGGGAATTCCAGCCGTGGAAGGAAAAACTACATATTCAATGATTTTTTTTTTTTAAGACAAGATGCTGTTTTTAACTGAATATTGACAATGGCACTGGCTTGAATTTTGTCCCCTCCCACAAAAAAATTCACATCTACCTGGAACCTGAATCTATAATCCTATTTGGAAATTGTGTCACTGTGTATATAAGTAGTTAAGATGAGATTAAACTGATGAGAAGTCATGAGATGCCTAGTGTCCTTATGAGAAAGCTGTCTCAAGTCTTGGGCACCACAAAGAAGGGAACAAAATGTGGAAAGAGACAGACATTGGAATGATGCATCTACAAGCCAAGAAATTCCAAAGATTGCTGAGAAGCGCTAGATGCCAAGGGAGACATAGGGTACAGATTCTCCCTGAGAACCACCAGAAGGAACCAACCCTCCCAAAACCTTCACTTCAGATTTCTAATCTCCAGAACTGTGAGAGAATAAATTTCTGTAGTTGTAAGCGATCTAGTTTGTGAAATTTTGTTACGGCATCCCTAGGGAGCTAATACAACCATAGGTAATCTCTTCAGGGAAGACATTCTTTGAAGATAGCGCCAACCAATGTAGAACTGAAATGTGGGAGCAAAACATTTTTGGTTTTTGTAGAATCCCCAACAATAATAGTGCATCAGTAATTATAGGACAAAAAAAAAAAAAAAAAGCCAACCCTAGTCATTGAAGTTGTCAGTCCCCAGCTTTTAGGAAAAACAGTGCCTTGTGGACAGAAACTCTCGCTGCCTCAACTCAGCACAAGTCTCTGCCTAGTTGAGTCTGTTCCACTCTTCCGGTTCTCATCTGGACCACGTACTCTTGTCCTGATTACTCTTGAAAGTTTTATTTTGTCTACCCACAGATCCACGACTAAAACTGACCCCAAAGGTTTACATAAGAAATCAGGAATTACATTCTTTGCATATAGATGAAAGAGAGGGTGTGAAACAGGTATAATTAATAGAGTTTTCCATTCTGTTACTTAATGGAGTGATATGGGAATTTTTTTTTATCAAGATAATGTTTGAACTTGCAGCCATAATTTCTACTTTCTTCTTAAATATTTAGTGCTGATTCTGTGAGAACTCTTTCTAACAATTCCAAAAATGTTTTGAGAACAACAAAGCATTAGCCAGCCCAGGAGCCCATTAACTGTTAAGAAATATCCAAACATAAATTCTGTGTGAATCTCAATGCCATCTTTTTGTAGCACAAGCACAGATTTCACTATGAAAATGTTCCATTATTGCTAATTTGAGATTCAGTGTCATTTCAATGGATTTCTGTTTTAAAAAGCCTGTGAAGGTTTTAGAGAGTATTTTTTCAACTTAAAAATTTATTTAGCACTTTACTACTTTAATTTTAAATTAATTATAAATCATTCTATGCCATGTAGCTAATGGGTGCTAAAAACAGCATTTAAAACTCACATCCTTATTTTTTTTCTTATTTTTTAAATAATGGTTTAAATATTAGGCTTGTTGCCCACACAAGTCAGCTTTTCATTTTTGAAAATGTGCCCTTTGACAAAGCACACAGGTACTGAGAAGGAATATGGGCCAGAAGATGGAGGTTTGTTTGTGGTTTTGATTTTTTTTTTTTTTTTAAAGAAGAAACACAGTGGCTCTAAATCCCAAAAAATCTCTCTCTTCATACAATGTGATTGAGTCTTCAAGGAGCCAAATTTCATATGAGGTTGATACGATCAATAAAACTTTATTAATGGTTCCTGAATCAAAACGTCTTTAGAGACAGGAATTCTCTCCAGGAATTCTTTCGTCAATGGTATTACCCTTTTGAGAGTTAGACAACAGTGACAGCTTCACCTCTCTGAAGCCGACCTTTGCATTCTGTCCACCGAAGGTGTATTCGAAGGAAACACAACAGAAATTTGTGGTGAGTGTCTTGTTAGGTCAAGCCCACTCGCATTTCAGTGAATCAAACTACAAACAAATTGCTTTGAAATGTTCATGATCCTTCTGCTGAATATACTTTTTTTTTAAAAGATTTTATTTATTTATTTGACAGAGAGAAATTACAAGTACACTGAGAGGCAGGCAGAGAGAGAGAGAGAAGGAAGCAGGCTCCCTGCTGAGCAGAGAGCCGGATGCGGGACTCGATCCCAGGACCCTGAGATCATGACCTGAGCCGAAGGCAGCGGCTTAACCCACTGAGCCACCCAGGCGCCCCTGAATATACGTTTTCATTTAAAGTGGGAAAGCAGCAAATTGGCATGATTGGCTTCATACAATTGAGCTACAGTCTGTGGACTAGCCTAATAGCGCCTGTTAGGAGTATCATTTAATTCCGTACGACCAGTATTTTACCAGGTCATATATTGCTAGTAATACAAAATTACGAAGTTGACAAATAGAAAGACATATCCTGAAAATAGACCAAGTTAGCAACCTTTTGTATTTTTTCCCGGCTTACTGCTGAAGTTTAGAAGCACTCCCAAGTTTCATAACCAAGAACATGGGCAGAGTAGGTACGAAAGAAAGAAGCAAGGGACATGTAAATTATGCCGAGAACTCAATCATGGGCCCCCTGTTCGTTTGTGGATCGCAGAGCTGACACACCAGGGTCAGCCCACTCTCCAGTAGGTGAATATGTGGCACACGTTTAGCCTTTGGCTTTGCCTCCGGAAAAATACTTCAACAGCTAAACCTATATAAAAATTCATACCTTTCAATTATCCCTGCCTGAGAATGGCTTTGCAGTGATGTGCCCAAGATCAGAACAAGGTTAATGCATTTAACATTTTTCTTAAAAAATGGTTTTCAAGCTTCGCTATAGGGAGGGGCCACGCGTTGCCTTCGTTTGACAGGCAGAGCTCCCAGCACCCCTCCTGTGTCAGATCCCTGCCACAAAGAAAGGTGACATGGCTTAGACAGGAAGATGCAAGTCTATTCTCAAAAGGCAGCCAGACTCGTCTTGTCTTCAGGGGCTTTAATTTTAATATAAGAACATATTGAGAGTATTGATGATAATTTGGAGTTCCCATTTGGTTGCTTTTATGTATAATAATCTCTAAAAATTGTATTCTGAGGATAAAGAAATATTATATTATTGTAATGGCCAAACTTCTCCCTTGAAGCTAGGAGATTAAGAAAATATTATGCAGATAACAGTAATATACCAAATATTCACATTTTTATATGGCTTTAAATAAACATTTTTCTTTGGGAATAGCCTTTGGCAACATACATAAAACATGTATTGCTCAAACATATGCTCTTTATATATAAATAATATAATCCAGGTTTGTGAGGCAGAGGCTTACAAAGGGGCGGTTGGGGGCGGAGGATGAGTGAAAGCCCCCTGAGCACAATTTGAAACATCCTCTTGTTGACAGTTGGATGTCATTGAACATCCAGTGTGAGACACCAACATCATCATATATAAGTAGAGATACAATGCATATTTTTTGTATGCTGTGAGGTGGAAGTAGTAAGAGACAAACAAAATTATCAAACTTTGAAACTCCTTTTCAATGGAGAACTGATCTTTGTGACTTAGACACAAATGTTTTCTGCCTTATCCCAGAAAAATATTCAAATCATGTAAGTTTAGGGAGTGGTTTTGGGGCCAGTAGGAAGAGGGTCTCACATAATCAAAACAATAGCAACAATGACAGTAACAACAACAACAACAAAAAACAACTAAAAACTTTACATTTCTACATGTAGGTTTATAATGCAGGTTCCAAAAGTTGAGTAAGATTCACCAACCTGTGAATCACCTGCATGACTTTTGTAAATCAGATGTGAATCAGATGGAGGCCTTACCTCAGAAACATGGTTTAAAGGTCTAGTTCTTATATAAAATGTTTTATGGGAAAAATAGAGTGTTAGCTTGGCGAAATCAGATATGTTTGTTATCTGTAGATTTTATCCTTTTTTAAAAAACTCATTTTCTTTAAATCTTTGGTTCATACCCTTTTACTCTTCACATAAGCATTAAACAAAGTTTTAATCTTATTGACTATTGAGAATCATTTAACCTTAATAATGACTAGATATGGGACACTGGAGTGGCTCAGTTGGTTAAGTGTCTGCCTTTGACTCAGGTCATGATCCCAGGGTTCTGGGATCAAGTCCTGCATAGGGTTCCTAGCTCAGCAGGAAGTCTGCTTCACCTTCACCTGCCCCTCCCCCTTCATGTGCACGCTCTCTCTCTCTCTCTCTCTCTGTCTGACCAATAAATAAACAAAATCTTTTTAAAAAATGAATAGATATACAGCTATTTAGATCTACTTTAAATGCATCATTTTGACATCTATAAATAATAAAATCTCAGAAATGTACAAAATCTATTATGTCAAATCATTTTATGAGAAAAAATCCCTTTTACATACTTAACAAAGTAAACGCTTTACTAAATTAGCATATTATATATGCATATATGTGTATATGTTATTTACGTGTGTGTATAATTACATATGCATATCTTAAAACTGATCAATTTAGCCTAAAGACTAATTCCACAAGATGCACATTTAGTACTATATAATCAAATTGAAAATCTCACTAGTTTTTTCACTATGGAAACAGTCATATAGAATTACTTAAAGGATAAAAGGAAGTGTGTGTGTGTGTGTGTGTTAGTCTAGAAATCAGATGACCCATACTGTGTGTGCTTCTAGATAAATGACTTCATAGAAATCATTTACCTTCCATCTGGGTCAATATTTTTAATCAGAAAAATGGTGACACCAAGATCTGCCCTGTTGGCCACAATCATAATATGACATGTATGAACTCAAAATGAAAATCATAAAGTATTTTGCAATTAATTAGCTGCTTTTAGAACCAGATATGAACAAGATAAATGGAGATTAGTAATGGAAAGAGAGAGAATTAACTGCAATAATCTACCTGATGTAATTGTGTTTTACACAATATTAAGCGGGTCAAGGTGGGAAATTCTGTCAATTGGCTGCTACCTGACAATAAATAAATTATCTCACTGATTTTTCCCCCTAAAATGACTGAAAAGATGAGTTGTTTTGGCAATACTGTAAACACAGCCAGAGAAGAATTTCACCTTCTCTAACCTCCATTAACTATCTGAATTTGAAACCAAATGCAGATGGAGAACTCATTATTGGAGTGACAACCCCTATTGTAATTAAAAAACATGGGATCTATTTCTAAAGTAGGGGTAAGTCAAAGGGCAAAGAAATGTCTGACCCTTTCCATGCATTATCCCAAGGTTTCTTAACATGAAAGTGCTTCAGCTGTTTCATGCAGATATACTGACCTATGACTGACTAGCTACTACAACTAGGGACAGAAAATTTTAAGTGCTATTAATTAGCCACTAGAGTATAATAGTCCAAAGGTGAGAATTAGAATAAATTCTGGATGTCTACAGATTCCTCTCACACAATTGTATAAACTTCACCATTCTCTTTCCAAAGGACACATTTATACAATATAATGTGACTAAATTAAATCCTTGGTGCAATGTTTGTGTTTTGTTTTGTTTTGTTTGTTGCCAGTTTCAATGTATCTATTGATCTCACACCCAAATAATTATGGAGCCTTCACATCTCATTTTGCTACCCGATATATCAGCCGAAATCAATTCCTTTTCACTCCCTTTTTCTTGGTGCTGAATGCTATTTCAAAATGAGTATCAGACATTTTAGTACAGCGACCTGGTGAGCCATGTTTTATGCCGGATAACCTAGAAACAAAAACAAAAATAAAAAAAGTGAAAAGTGAGTGATTTCACTGAACTTCTTTATCCTGAAAAGTAAGGCAGAATACAGAAGTCGTTAAAGGAAAGGAGTGAAACCAATAGGCAAAAAAATCCTGTATTGTCCTCTCTGTCTTACAATTTTTGGTTTATCAGATTGAAACTAAGCAACAACAAAAAGTCATGCTACTGATGCTCTAGAATATTAATTCTCTAATCTAGTTCCTTTGTTTCCAAAGGACAGAGCCTTTGTATCCACTTAAAATGTGTAAACAGTAGTCACGGCAATTAATTAAATTTCCTCGCCATTAAAATGACATTTGAAATTCACCTTCGTGTAACTTGGATTTTCATGCAGTGTGGACATGATCTTATTCCTCATCTTCATATGCTTCTCGTTTTCCCTATTGAATGGTAATTCTACCATCCAGATGCCAAACTGCGAGAATATTCTTCCAGCGGCAGCATATGGTTCCTTGGCAAGCTTATCTAGCATCTGTACAAAAAGCTTATAGTTTCCTTTGGGTATGTAATACTTCTGGCTGCTAAGAGGCGATTTGTGTAGTCTCTTCCTCACAGACACTATTTCTTTTGACAAACCTTTGGTTCTAAGCAAATTTTGTACTTTTTTTTTTTTTTTCCATTTGAGAATCAGTGATCTACAAAAGCTTGTTTTCTAGCCAGGCAGCTATCCAAGTAGCCTCACTTTATGACCCCAGGACGGATATGGCACTGATACAAATTGATTTAAATACAATAAGAGTTTATTTAGCTACCTTAATAAGGAATATTTTGTTACTAATGAAACCGGAAGATTACTACACTGGAGTAGCTATTCCTGATGGTTGTCAAGGTATACAAAAACTGGGTAGGGTCACAACACATGAATGGGGACAGCGTCCAGCATCAGTGCTGTTGTAGATGGTGCGTGTGTGATGTGCGGTTTTTCATACGCAAGTCCCCCCCGCTGAAAATTCAGTTTCTGCAGCTGTTCTGACTGAGCTCCCCAGAGGGTGTATAACACCAGTCCCTCCAGCACTAGGACTGTGGGGAAACGTTTTGTCAGTTGTCATTTTATCTAAGCCATAGAATTCTAATTCTGCCAGAATTAGATACTGTTTAACACTGAAGAATTTAAGAGTTAACTGATGTCAAACTGAGAACAAAATCCTTTACAACTCCTCATAACCTTCCCATCATCATCCTCTAAGGTGGGGGTCATCTTCTCAGACGAAAGTAACCAAAATTCATGAAAAGGAAACATCTTTCGATAGGACTCATTTATTCCTATTGACAAGCTAAGGCAAAACAAAATGTATGAAAAAGTATCAACAGCCATGCTCTTGTACTATGTATGCAATATTCCTAGAAGCTAGCATTCTCTGTATCCCATACCTTTCTTGCACGGTCCTTTTAAGAATATCTTTTTTTAAATGGGCTCTTAGGGGAAAATAAAATAAAATGGGCCCTTAGCAATACAGAATTGAAGCGTATTTCTACTATTTGTAATTTTTTCATGGATGGTTACATGATCGGAGATTTCGGAATAATATTTTAGTGAACTTGACAGAAGTGTAGAAGATCTGAGCTACATCGAAGGATGTGTGCCTCGGGTATGTCCAGTACTGTTTAGAGATGACAGTATTTCCCACATACTATTTTGTGGGGGGTTTTCAAAATAATGGCTAATTCCTTCATTCGAGAACAGTAAATGTATTTAAGCAAAGTGAAACAGGCTTCGTTATCAGAAGACGTCTTCGAGTCTTCAGTATACTGGTTGTGACTCTCTAAAAGAAATCTTCTTTACATGATACTTTACCCTGAACTCTTCTTTCCTAAGTAAAGTCTACTGGACTGCTCCTGTGCAGAATTTTGGGAAATTCTTATATATAGAAAGAGTCTGCCTCTGGATTTCTTAAGTACATTGTATGATATTACTTTGAGAACTTCAGTAAATACTCCAAAAATACAGGACCTCTAAGTAAGAAATGTACTTACTTAATGCAAATAATATTGGAGAGTCCTAATATAGATTCAGCATAGTTAGAGTATTTTTAAATACTCTCTCTCTATATATATATATGTATATATATATATAAAATAACACGTTATATAATATATATATAATGATTTAATGATTTGTGGTCACTATAGTAGATTGGACTGATAAGGAAAAACTTACAACTTCCTGCTACAACGACAGGTAAATACCAGATAATTTGGAATCAAGATATAGTTCAATACATTAAAAAATATTAAAAGAAAAGAGAGAAATCCCAATATATAGATATGAGCATTAAGTACGTGAAGAGAATACAAAGGGAAGATAGCTCAGTGCATTGTCAAATCTCGGTAATGATAGGAATGGATCTTTTGGCTAATTAAAGTTTGATTTTCATAATTACTTTCTTCCAGACTTCAAATTATTCTTGAGTAAAATTTTGCTAATTCATAATTTTCTTTTAAAGAGTGTCTATTTCTTTTCAAGTTTACAAGTTAATTGGTATAAAGTTGTTTAAATCCTTGACTTTGATTTTTAAAAATCTCTATGGAGATAAATACATTGAAAGCAGTAGAAACTCATTAAATGTTTTGGGATAAAGTTAGCAAAAATTATTTTGGATCCTCAGGTTAACTCAGAGAAAATAGCCAATTGAAAAATGTCTTCAAAGTGTACCAACAATTTGAAGTAACATTTCAGAGGTTTGGTCTGGTATGAAGTTTGTGATATGGGGCGCCTGGGTGGCTTCGTAAGTTAGGTGTCCAGCTCTTGGCTTCGGCTCAGGTCATGATTTTAGGGTCATGGGATCGAGCCCTGAGTGGATCTCTGCACTCAGCACCGAACCTGCCTGAGATTCTTTCTTTCCCTCTCCTCCTGACCTACCCCCAACAAATCAGTAAATAAAATCTTTTAAAAAAAATTGAATATGTGATATCATATTCCATTACACAGCGTAGGGGTCAAAGGCAGAGAAACTGGAGCTATATTTAGGAAATGGGTTAGGACTAAGGAGGGGAAATCACTCAGTCATAGTCAATCCTTGTGACTGAACATCCCGGAAGTGGAGAGTGGGAGATGGGCTACAGTCTAGACCTACTGAGGGCTCATGATAATCAACACCTACCAGATCTCAGAGTGAGAGACAGGGAAGTTGGCAGGAGGGAAAAAGGAGTTTCTCAGACAGTGATTGGCCACCAGCTTTGTGTTGAAGACATGCGAATTGGGATTAACCTTTTGATATCAAATCTCAGCCCCTGTCCACATCATGTCTGTGACCTAATCAAATGTATTTTTAAACTTTCTAGATTTAAGTTCCTTCCTTTACAAAAGACAGACAATAATTCTTACCCAGTAAGGTTCTTGTGAAAATTAAATGAGATGATCTTTTGAAGTCCTTGTCAAGGACACAGAAAATGTTAATAAGTGTTAATATTATTATTAGCAGGATTAATAGCCTGAGATCCACCTAAAGCCAATCCTCAGCAGCTGACAGCAAGATAAAGGAAGGGGAAGTGGATATACATTTTGATACTGAAATGTTGGGTTTCTGTAAGTGAATCCAACTTCAATAAACCTGGGAAGATAGAGGTATGAGAGTAAAGAAAGGAAAGCCATGTAAATGGCTTTTGCCTAGTGCCCTGAGGGACTCAAGACAGGTCAATACTGACAGCAAGTGAAAACTGTGCCCAAGATTCTTACAGCGGTTTAAAAAAAAGAAGACTGAAATGTTGGCTCAAAAGCATCAAAATAAACATCATCACAGTAGCTGTATCCTCTGTTATTTCCACCATGCTATCATTTTATCTACAAAAGAAAAATGCGGTTGGTGAAATGTGATCTTAGATTCTTTGTTACTAGTACTTAAGTGGCATAAAGCTCTGATATTACAAATGAATAACATAATAGGTAGATAATAGCAAGTAAGTTTAGCTTAAGAGGCAAACAACAATTTAGAAAATGCGTCTCTGCCAACCCATCCTTATTCTTGGGGCAAGCTCAGTGTCCTTCAATTCTTTGGTAAGCTTAGATCACCCAGAAAGATAACCATAACCATAAGGTAAATAACCATAGATCTTTGGTTATTTACCTTATATCCAACACCTTTTTTCTTCCTTCTTGATGATGATAATAATAATAATAATAATGACAATAATGATAACGAACTACTTTCCAGTTGTGTCGTCTCACTGTGCCCATATAACTTACTTATGCTGCCACCATTCTCCGTCCCAAGGTATAGATTCTGAATATTCTATCCGGTCTAATTATTTCACAAATCTTATATTAATTTGCTTTTTACCATCTAAATTAAAAATTCTACCTAAGTTGGCAAGTTTATGATCATTCTACTTCAATCTTTAAGACTTACAAAATATTGATCACATTCACCTTCTGAATCTTTTTCTCTGTCTTATCTCACTTAGCAGGTACCCTCAAGGTCCATCCGTATTGTATCAAATGCTTTCTTTTTATTATGGCTGAATAATATTCCACATATATATTTCACATTATCCTGATCCATTCATCATAGCTGGACATTTAGGTGGCTTCCATATCTTGGCTACTGTATATAATGCTAAAATAAACATGGGGGTAGAGATTTTTTTTGTTAGTATTTTTGTTTTCTTCGGATAAATACCCAGAAGTAGAATTGGATCCTATGGTAATTCTATTTTTAATTTCCTGAGGAAACTCCATAATGCTTTCCATAGTGGCTGCACCAATTTCTTTCCTATTTACAGTGCAGGAGTGCCAACACTCCTTTTTTTTTTTTTTTTTTTATCCTTTGGATACTAACCATTCTAATGTGTGTGAGGTGATATGTCATTGTGGTTTTGATTCGCATTTCCCTGACGATGAGTGATGTTGAACATCTTTTCATCTGCCTGTTGACCATCTAAATGTCTTTTTTGGAGGAAAACATCTACTTATGTCTTCTGCCCATATTTAAATTGAATTATTTTTTCTTTCATTTTTATATTGAGTTGTACGAGGTTTGTTTGTTTGTTTACACGTCTTGGATCTTAATACCTCAGTAGGTTATTTTGTATTTTGTTTCCATCACTGTGCAGTTTTTAGTTTGATGTAGCTCCATCTTGTTTATTTTAGTTAATTCATTTTCTGTGTTCTTTTGATTTTTTATTTGCCTACGTGTGATTTTATTTTTTAGATCTGTAAGAGCTTTTTCAGGAACACTGACCTATACTGCACAGACCACTGATGTGTATACACTAGTTTTCTTTCTTGTTTTTCTTAACTGTAGTAAATTAGACATAACATGAAGTTTACCCTCAGCCATTTTTAAGCAAGCAGTTTAGAACTGTTAAGAACATCCACACTGCTGTGCTACCAATCTCTAGAATTCTTTGTCTTGCAAAACTGAAACACTATTTATTCAACAACCACTCCCCATTTCTGCTTCCCTTCCCCCAGCTCCTGGCAACCACCATTCAACAAACAAAGTAATTTTGTGTGTGTGCTGTTTGTTATTGTTTTGTTTTGTTTTGTTTTTTCCCTACATCCATTCCTGAGATGGCTAGTATTTTATTGGTCTTCTAGGACACAAAATCTATTTGGCTGATATTAGCTGGCAATAGTTTTCAGAATCACAGATTGCTTTTGTAGGTTGTAACTCTAATTTAACATCCATGACTCTACAGAGGAGTTTTCTGGAGTTTCCAGCGTTAAGCCTACCTGAATGAGAATTATAAGGGGCATTTGTAAAACATGCAGATTCTGAACTGTACCTCAAAAGAACTATGCCAGAACTGTCTATATAATTTGTTTTCTCACCTGCAAGTCCTCAAAATCTACATGTCTTTCAAAAGATCCTGATGATCCTTAAGCAAATTAAAATGGGGTCATCTTAATTGGGTCATTCTTCCATATGTAATTCAACGATCCTATTCTATTATGAAACTCACAGCTAATCCAAGAAAACTACTCTCCATCCTGTGTCATCCATAACTTGGAAACAGGACATTGAATCTTGTGACTAAGTTAGTGTGAATGGAGAGGAGTCACCCTGACAGCTGAGTTCCTGGGGCAGGGTGTATATTTCTAGGTCTTTTCACTGGATACTTGGTCAAGGGCCAATTTAGTGAGTGTTTCAGCTTTTCTCTTCTTTGCTGTAAGTCCATCTTATAGTTGCCCCAGCTCTATAACAAATGTGTTCCCATAGCCTTTTTTATTATGGAGTTGTAATTTTAGGTTGCCAAAAGAGCCTTGATTTGAAGGGGAAAGGCGACTGGTCTCATGCCCTCGTTTCGTTGATTTCAGTGGGGCGAACATCAGTCTCTATTGGTTTGAGATTCAGTCTCTGATGGTGACCTGACTTCAGACGCAAGGTAGACCTGAAGGAGATGTCTTCCAAGTTTACGTCTCACTTCTATTTCTAAGGAAGAGAAGGAAAAACAAAAACAAAAACACAAAGGCATTATCTATACATATGCATAACAAAGAACGCTATACAGGTGAAGCAAAGAGTTCTACCCAGATGATCTATTTTGTTAATTTGTGCCTTTCGTGAGGTTTAAATACAGTCATCAGATAAGCCTCCTATATGATCCTAAAAACGATACTGAAATATTTTATTTTTCCAAGTAAATGGCCAATGAAAACCAATCTGAAATCTATGAAAGACTTAACCATTTTGCTGCAGGATTTCATTGGTCCTTGTCGTTTCAATGACATTATCTTATAAATCAAATATTAAAGCTTTGCAGAAATTTCTTGATTCTTATTTATCAGTTGCTATGCTTATCTTGTCTCCTTGGCTAATGTCTAATCCCGATGACTTGTTTTGCATGTGTCTCAGTGGATTCGAGCTCACTTTTCTGAGTACATTCAAATAGAAAACTTTCTTCCAAACCTGTCTCCTCAAAGAAAAACCATTAGCGTGGCCCAGGGCAGTGTGGTTGCAGAGCTCTTTTCCAACATGGCCAACTTCACATTTGCTCGCTACAGAGCAAACTTTCAAACTTTCAAGCCACTTTCAAACTGTAACTTTAGCCTTCGAAGTACTGATTTAGTTTCAGGAATTAAAACAAAACAAAACAAGAAACAAAAAACTCTGTAACCCTGAGCACTACCAAATTGTAGCATTTCACAGAACACTTAAAATCAGTCATTATGAAAAAAAAAATCAGTCATTATGTACATACCATTTTTTAAATACATATAAATATAGTTTTAATTGTATTGAGTACCTGTGTTTATGAGTATGTGTTATTAGATCACAACTTTCACAGTATAGTCACTGTGGGGGACCTAGTAGTCTTCGGCAGTGCTAAGGAGCAAAAAGCTAGGGAGAGATACATTTTATTTAGTTTAAAAATATCAGTGTTTAGGATTAAGTATCTGAAAGTTTTTAAGGAAAGCTATACCTAAAATTCATGATTTGGGTAAGAGACAACAAGCATTTTACTAAAACTGATAAAGAGAAGTTATACTACATGTTCTATAAAGACGTGTAACTATAAAGAGCTACTTTAGGTAGGCTTTGAGCATCATTCTCTTATATTAGTATACTTTAAATATCATATCGTCCAGGACCTTCACAAGAGGAAAACCCCATGGTTGATGGGTAATCAGAAACTGAGGCAAAGAATGATAATAAATGTTTTGACTCACCCGTATTCCAATTTCCAGTTGAACCTGTTTAGATACTGATTTCCAAGCATTCCGTTCTACCTGAATCAGAAAAAAGTACAGTGAAATGTAAATAATGTATACTGTATTTAGAAAAACAACGTAAATACTTTATAGACTGTTCAGTAAATAATGTATATACTTAGAAAAACAGTATAAATATTTCATGGACTGCTGGGCCCCTGTTAAGACTCAGATTAAACCTCTGGGTTTAAAGAACACTATGTTTATCAAAACTCAATTTCTTCTATGCAATAGAATTCTGCAAGGTTTGGATAAATGGCCATATATAAGCTTCATATTCATGGTACAGCCCTACTGCAGTCACTGTATTAAGTGTACATTATACTTTTTAGTTGCTGCACACTGAAATCGTATGAACTTCCAAGTCTGAGCTATGTTTTACTGTTATAAAATATACAAAAAGACTTCTTGTCAAGCCCTTGCCAACCCTGCCAGTCACATTATACATTCATATTATATTCTTGATCTATCAGGATTACAATCTAGAGTCCCATATTTCTAATAATAATGTTTACTGTTCTCAACTTCTGATTCCATTAGAGAAATTAATTTCCTTCCTCTCTCCTCTCAGAATAACCCCATTCTTTCTGCATGGATGTCGCCTACTAATGCTTTTAAAAAAATCTCTTTTTTTTTTTTTCAGTTTCCTTTAAATCAGAGCTAAAAATGTGCTGCCCATGTCTGTCCTTTCAGTACTTTAGCTCTATAGCATATCTTTGCAAGCTCCGCATTTAATATTCAATATCTATTGTTAAATTCCTCATAAAATGCCAGTAAGTGCTCATATGTTCTAATTAATAGGCATAGTGTGAAGGCCATAACCAGCTTCACAGAGGAGAACAATGAGCTCACAGATCACAGCTGCAATCCACCAGAGGTTGGATGTGAACATTCCCTCCTCAACTGCTGAGTATTTCAAGCAGGAGAAGCAGCTGGCGAGCGAACAGAACCCAGGATGCAGTAACAGTTTGCTGGAACCAGGAAAAACTATAAATGTCAAATGCATATCAAATAGTATTCTACACCAACTGGTTCACATTGTTTATCCCCAAAGATAGGGACTAGAAAAATGGAGGCTTCCTAGTAAATGAAACGGGGTATTTAGAGGGATAAAGAGAATAATTCGCAAGAATGCTTGAAGTCTGAAGAGTAGCTTTAAAGTATTTGGGTTGAGAGTAGAAGGAGATTTAGAGAAGATAATATGTGCTTTTTTTTTTTTTTTTTTTTTTTTTTTTTGATGATGATACTAATCTCTGGTGGCACAAATTCTACACGATATGGGCCAGGCATTTGGGGTATAAAAATAGTACGTTCCTCATTTGTAGACATGTATGTTTCTAAAGCAAGATGGAAATCAGAGAAACACATCCTTGGATTACCACAGAGGCTAACCAAGTGTTCCCAGACTAAAGTACAATTTTTATTTTTTTTTTTAAGATTTTATTTATTTCACAGAGAGAGAGAGATCACAAGTAGGCCGAGAGGCAGGCAGAGGGAGAGGGGGAAGCAGGTTCCCTGCTGAGCAGAGAGCCCGATGCAGGGCTCGATCCCAGGACCCTGAGATCATGACCTGAGCTGAAGGCAGAGGCTTTAACCCACTGAGCCACCCTGGTGCCCCCAAAGTACCATTTCTACATGAAAAACAACTCAAAGTGTATGTTCCTATCAATTTACTCTGTATATTCATGGATTTTAATACTTTGCAATTGACCTCCTGACAATGAGGTTTTGTTTTTTTTTTAAAAATTACTGATAAAGGGGTCATTTTAAATGTATGAAGTGAACTTAAATTTTAAGAAATCTCTGTTCACTGACCAGAAATAGAGTATTTTAAAATTTCCATTTCTTAAATTCAAACTGTCCTACATTTTGAGAGACGCTGTAAATACTACAGTCTGATCTAGGGTTTCCTTACACACCGGTTTCTTAATTGAAGGTGATGGGTGACAATCAGGGCAGATCCATACCTAGAAATTGGAACTACCAGAAGGTCTTTTCAACCATAGTATCTGCATCTTCCTGCCCAATCCTAGCAGAGGGCACTTTGTTCACTTTCCTGAAATAAGATATTCTGCTCCGATATTATTTTAAAGTAACAAATTGCCCTGGAATTTGCAGTCTTTGGGCACATATCATCTCATCTGATTCTCAAAATAAACCTAAGAAATGGATAGGTGTTCGTTCCTATATATAGTTGAAGAGATTGAGATCCAGATGGATCGAGTAACCCACTTAAGGTCTACGGCTAGAAAAATGCAATAATGTTACCTAAGCCTACGTGCATTTATTCCAACCGAACAATCTCAGACAAAATCATAAAGGAAAAAGAAGAAGGAGGAGGAGGTGGATGGGGAGGAGGGAGGAGGGAGGAAGGAAAGGAGGATTTCTGCACCAAATCTTTGGGGTAGAGAGAAAATTTGGGTCTAGTGCCTTGGAACTCTGCGCTGTGAGCACCAAAGCTTAACACTTATTAAAATCATGGGTTTGAAATAAAAACTAAAGAAAATAATTCAAAATTTTAAAACATATATTTAAGGTCTAAGAATGTATATCCAAACACCTTCTGCTAACTATTGGATACAACGGGAAAAAAAAGTGAGTAGATGCATAGTTTGTTTATTTATTTATTTTTTTTTGCATAGTTTGTTTATTAATGACTTGAGTTGTTCCTGAATTTGAAAGAACAATAATTTCACACTCTAAGCAGTTTTCACCTGTAACTCCAAGCACACAAATATTTAATTTCACTTTACTCCTTCTACACATCCACTTAAATTTCTCTCCTTATTGCAAACCCATCAGGGAATAAACAAGCTTTGCCAAATTTAATGAAGCAATACATGTTTAACATAGAATCGGTGATTGTATCAGGAATAGCTTATTTTTTTTTAATTTTTGCCAACGAGAGTACATGGAAATATTTTCCACTCTTGATTTTTGCACATCAGCAGTAGTAGAGGTTGACAATAACCGCAAAAAGAATCAACATCTTTTGATCCAAAAATGTATCTACTAGTACTCACTGGCCCATTCCAGTTCTTGCTCTACTTGGCAAATTGTTCAGGTTAACCACAATTGAACCAAATGTATTGTGTGCAACCCCGAAAAGATGTGTATACATAAAGATGCAGTATATTGTTCCATGTCTACCCAATTGTATCATGATTGTTCACTAGATTTCAGAGCACAGATTAGGAACTGTTTCTGGCTGAACTATTAGAATTTGTTAATTACTGCTATTCAATGAATTTTGAGAACTGCTCATATTGTGTATAAATATTAAGTAGAATTTTTCAAAGTTTTCTCTGCAAAGAATATTTTATGAAATCAGAAGTGGTAAACAAAATATTCACCTGCCATCCGCAAGCCAACTCAAACAACTGAACATTGGTTTTTCCATCCATAAAATGGGTTTATTGAGCCAAAGTTGATACCTTTACCACTATTAATAGAAAATGAGATAACATGTATGGACATACTCCCTAAACCACACAGGATTCCTCAATATCGATTGTTAATCTGCATTGTATACGATCCACCTGCCTAAGAATCAGATCTTTATCTGTCAAGCTGTTTTATGGAAACAGAGTTTACTCAGGTCCCATGATGTGAAGAATATTCTGGATGGTGTTTTGCCTGCCAAGGGTCTCCTCTATCCTTCCCCTTCGTAGCTGGCTTTCCTGTTGGCTTCCCACGGGGCTCTGCTCACCAGTTCTGGAACAGTTTGTAACTGCTGTTGTCGCTTATGTCTCCTCCCTTCCTGGTTCTCTTTTCTTCCCCCTCCCCTTCTTTTTGCAAACTGTTGGCTGCTTTTTTACAAATATCTTGCATGTCCTCTGAAAAGACTCAAAGAACATAACCAAGTCACAACAGGATCTGTGAAGACCTCTGATAAGCAGTAAGGCTCTGTCCACATAGAGGGAAGCGTTCCTGCTAGTTAGTCAGAAGACACTGCTTCAGGACTTCCGACTCCTAAGTGATCTTCACCACTGGTCTCTTACTGCGGAGATTCCTGGAGCGGCTGGCAAGTTTCAAGTTCCATTACTATTATTATTATAAAACATAACATTAATTAATAGCCAAGATTCCAACATAGCTCCCTGGAAATGATGTGGGGTGGAGAAATCTGTCCTTAAATTCTCCATACTGAACATTACCCTACTCTGTAGCTACAGACATGTATTATTTAAGTTATTTATTTGTTTGTTTGTTTATTTATTTTAAAGATTTTATTTATTCATTTGACCGAGAGAGAGTGTGTGCAGCACAAGCAGGGGGAACAGCAGAGGGCGAGGGAGAAGCAGACTCCCTGCTGAGCCCAGGACCTGAGCTGAAGGCAGATGCTTAACCAACTGAGCCAAGCAGGTGCCCCTGCAAACATGAATTTAGTACGAACCTGCATATGTGTGTCTATGTATGTGTCAGTGAGTGTGACACACACCCTCTAAGAGATACAATAATAATGTCCATCAGCACATACTAGCTATAATGCCCCACATACTGTTTTATATGCTCTCGGTATTAAGTTGATTTAGTTGATGCTGTGTTGTAGACATTAATTCCTATTTGTTTGCCCTACTTATACAAGAAATCTGTGTTTGAATTATTTCCACCATGAATTTAGTTTGTTGAGTATCTAAGGGGGGTTCTTGAAGTAAGATACTTAGTTACTAAAAGAAAACACAAGGAAGACCCACTATGCTAATCAACTTTGGAGATGAAAATACGTGGTGAGTATCTACTTTTCTATGTAGAACAGTGCTGCAATGCATTTGTCCCGTTTTAAAACAGGAAACTAAAAGAAGTTTAAGTGATCTGGCTAAAGTTACAGAGTTATTAAAGATGAGTTAATATCCTGTCCTTCACGCTGCATTGTATTTCATTCTAACTACCTTAGTTTCTTGGATGGAGAAAGTGATCAGTCAAGGAGCTTACCATAGAACTGGTCAGGGAAAAAAGGAGAATAAATACATCAGTGAAAGAGAATACACTATGTTCTATGACAGGGAGACATGCGGAGAATGACAGGCCATCAAGGAGGGATGCCAAGTTCATCTGAATGAGGGTCCCCAGACGCATCTCAGAATAAGGTATTTGGTTTGAGTCATTGAAAGAGTATTTTCCGGGCTACCAAGAGAACGGGGAAGGTAGTTTCATAAAAGCAAAGCATAAAGCAAAAGTATTGAACTGAGAAACAAAACAGTTTGAAAACACGTAGATCTGACTATGCAGTTATATGAGGCTCCCTCTTACCTGGTTGTAAAATTGCTGTATTAAGAACTGAGCCCTTCCAGTTTGCCTAGCATCATACATGATAAGTTATATATGACCCATGAGTTAGGTCTTTTATTATTCTCACTTCCCAGATAAAGAAGTTGAGTACAGCAAAGTTTAATAACATATCCGGGATTGTATAACCAAAATATGGCTAAACAAAGACTTGGAACCAAGAAGTGTGAATCCAGAGTCTGGACATTAACCACTATGCTAGCCAGGTAGGCAATTTCAAGTTCCATTATTATTATAAAACATAACATTAATTAATAGCCAAGCTTCGAACATAGGTAATAAACTACCAGTCACAATGAACATTTGAAAAATGATTTTAAATATGGTTACAATAAAATATTTAAACAAATGGAAAAATCATACTAGCTAAGAATTATCGTGGGCATATTTGCTAAGTCACAAAAAGGAAAGGCACACAGCAAAATCAGCAATGGATGTCTTCTGCACTGCTTGCCAAGGTAGGTCTTTTCAAGAAAGCCACTCAGGTTGCATATGTATTGGTGTGTGTTTTAAGGTCTTTGGTGTTCCTGAGAGAAATCTAGGATTGGGTTCCAAGAGAGCCTTGTGCGGGCAGCTATCCTGCTCCACGGCATTACGTAAATGTGCGTTTTCATATGTTAAATTAGAGATTGCCCCAAAGCCGCATCCACTATTGATTTATCACGAGATGGAGCAGTTAGACCATCAAGGATATCACTTGGCACATCCCTTTCATGTAATGAAATTTACAGTGAGAAAGTCAAGGATTCAAAAAGAGAAGACTGGGTGTTGTGGCCAAGGGGGAAAAGACTCAGTTCAAACTACTTGTTAATTCCTGCTGAGTAGGCTATTGAAGTGGTAATAAGGCAGAGGCATTGCCGCCGGCCTTCGCATTTGTAGCTCTCAGCCTGGATTGCGCTCCCCATCAAGGACATTATTCCGCGAGGCGGGCGGCAGCCCCCCGCTCATCTCTCCCTGAGCTTTGGCGGTCCGGCTGCAAAGCCGGGGTCCTAGCTGAGAAACACGGAAATGCTCCATATTTCCTTGAACACTGTTTCTCCGAGCACGATTTATTTTTCATATCCCCCTGACACTGAACTTTTTTTTTTTTTTTTAGGTTCACAATTATCTCTTTGCCGTGAGTTGAATAATAGAACGTTGTCTTTTTAATAAATCTGTGCAAACCTCATCTCATTAGTGACTGTTTGGGAGGCAAAAAACAGCGAAAGTGAGGGCTTCTTGGTCATGTGTTACATCCTAGAAATCTATGCCAAGCATAGGTCAAATTCTTCTTTCAACATAATTTTGAACGAAAGAGCTCCAGGGAGGCTCTACTATCTGAATTAATACCATTTTGAACAGAACAATGGACCAAGCAGTAAGGCTCAGGCCCAAGTTTACATCTGAGTCAAAATACGTTTGGCAAATTTTAATGTGGCAAACTCACCAGGTAAAACATTCCGTAAAGAGATTCTGTAAAGTTAAAATAGCCCAAATGTGATTATTTTGTGAATCGACAGAGTAATCAGAATTAAGAAAAAGAATTTTAACATTCCTAGGCTAAGTGAATACTCAGAAACCCAAGGGCGGGGGCGCGGAAGGACCGAAACATTGTGTCTCCAGTTTCTCATATGACAGTTTGGTGGAAAAATCAAAGTTTGGACCAGTTCTCACGATTTTTACAACA
Source organism: Mustela erminea (assembly GCF_009829155.1). NCBI lineage: Eukaryota > Metazoa > Chordata > Mammalia > Carnivora > Mustelidae > Mustela > Mustela erminea. The sequence goes on along the minus strand of NC_045634.1, from coordinate 30,048,767 downwards.
GTGGTTTCACTTGCACACAGTTAACTTCTTCTCCAATCCTTTGGAGTAAGGCGACCTCTGATTGCTTGCATGAGGACCCTATGATACGGTAGGAAAAGCCCAGCTGTGTGAGATCCACGTTCAGTGTAACTCTGGTGTGCAGTAGTGGTAAGAGAAAATGGCACGTTGTTGATGTGTAGGTAATATATATGTTTCGGTATTTTTTTCTTTTACAACGTTTTATTTATTTGTGAATGGATGAAAGTGCTTGGTAACCTTTGAAGTGTGCTGAACTTCTGAGATAATATGAGTATATGAAATATTTAAGTCCTTTACACACAGCCTAGGGTTAAGACAGTGAGAGTCTCCTCGGACTGTCAAAGAGAATGAATGGAATTTAGAAGTCCGCATTCTTTAGATTCCACACCTGGCCTTGAGGCTCAGCCTTAGCCTTCTGGCTCATTTCTTGCAGAAGAAATATTTATTTTGTTCTTAAATAGTGGAGAAGCAATGTACAGGAAAGGTAGTTGCAAAACAACAGAAATCTTTATGAGGCCAAACGTTGATTAACTTGCAGGTTATATCATGGAATTTTCATGTATGTTAAGAGCTTACTGTGTGCATAGTGGGAGATCCAATTTTATTTCCTATGGGAAGAGATTGGCAAGTGATGCGGTAGCAGGATTTCCCTTAGTGGGGCATTGGCCCAGACTTAAAGCTGTGTTTCACAGAAATAGTTTCACAAAATGTGGAAGACAGTGTTACGGTGGCCAAAGAGTGACGGTGTGGATTGATGGGTTGACTTCTCAAGGTTCCCTCCAGTGCTAACGCCCCCAGATTCCTTCCATAGTCTACAAAATATGCAAAATATAGAAATGAAAGAGTTTCTACCCTAAGGTTTTCTCCATGTTTAAAAACACAAATCATAGGTAGCAACAGACTTTGGGGAACGGATGAAATAGAGAGAGAAAAGATGAAAGAATGAGTAAGAACAAAGAAGCAGAAATAAAGGAAAGAACAAAGAAGTGGGAGTAAAGAAAACCATGGCAAGTGTAATCAAAAGGGAAAATGCTAAATATTTAAATGACAAAAATGAGGAGAGTCTGAAACAGAAAATAAACACTTTAACGTGCTTGTCTAAATGTCCAAAAGCTGTAACGGAGGTATGGAGGGTGACATGTTCTTACAAACCATCAACAGTTTCCATCATTGCCATTTCTTCTGTAAATTCTTTAAAGAATGTTGCTATATTTTACGTATGTACCTATACCTGTATCTACACCTATATAGCAGCATCATTTTTTTTTTTAAATCTCTTTGGCATTAACCTATTTACCTGCTATGCTCAAATGCAGAACATGTCTTTATTCCCAAACCAAGTATACACTCATTCTAGAGCTTGAAGAGCTGGTAGAGGTCATTTGACTCCTTTCATTTGAATCCTTTCACGATTCAAATGAGCCAACAGGGACACAGGAAACTCAAAGAGCTTATTCCAGAACCCACACATTAGCGGTGAAAGGATTCTGATGAGAATAAAACACTTCACTCCTCTGACTCTACCACCTAGTTCTTTGTGAGTACAGTTTTAATATACTTGTTTGCCTTATAAGAAACGTAATGCCTATTTATTTATGATTTACAGAATACTAAGTATCTGACTTAGACACGAGACTAAGAGAAAAAAACAAAATTCTAAAAGTTACACTGGGTGCGCCTGGGTGGCTCATCTGGTTAAGCGTCTCCCTTCCACTCAGGTCCTGACCCCAGCGTCCTGGGATTGAGTCCCACACAGGGCTCTTTGCTCAGCGTGGAGTCTGTTTCTCCCTCTCCCACTCTCCCTGCTCTTTCTCTCTCTCTCTCAAACAAATAAATAAAATCTTAAAAAAAAAAAAAAAAAAGTAACACTAAAGAGAAAGAGAAAGATCATTTACATATTTATCACATAAGCAAATAGCAGAAAATATGGCAAAATGATAGAAATCTTGAGTCTCAGTCCAATTTAAAGACCATGTGAAGGTTTCTGCTTTTTGGATTCTGTCAAATCTCATTTTGCTTTCCTCTCTGGACAAGATGTGGTATAAAAACTATCACTGAAAGTCATAACCATCTGGCACATATCATTCGAATCATCATGAGAGAAACTCCCTGGCTGGGTCAAAGATGGGGTCTGGGATACTGCTTGACTTTGGACACAGTACTCATTGTTCATGAGTGCTTGATAAATATGGTTTCATCGTCATTTATGTTCTAGAAAGTTAAGCAAAAAAGAAATTTGGGAGTTTTGAAATAAAAGTGTATGACGATATGAAGAAAACTGTACACATTTATTGTGTAAAAAAGACACACGCAATCTCTCTTCCAAAGTACATACTATAACTTCTAATTTAATAAAATCATTGAATTTTAAAACAAAACATTTAGAAGTAGCAGAATAAGAAAAACATGGGTAAATGAAAATTCAAACTGCAAGGGTAAGTTAAATAGATTTGCAAAGCCTTGTAGTGATTCTTACAAACTCTGGATAGTATTGCTTTAAATTCAGCATATGTATTTTGCAAAGTATTTAGGTTTTAAACCACAAAGCCAATAGAGCCTAAAGTTATATGGAGCCTATTATGGCCTCCAGTATTCGACTTTTATATATGAACTCACTTGTGTGTGTTCTCCATGAACGCAGGGATACATCGAGTCTCTGCCTAATCAGTCAATTTAGTGTCTAATCCATACAAGGTGCTCAATAAAAGGGTCTTTTCCCTTTTATAATGTTAGTGTCGGGTAAAATTTTCAGAGTGAAAGTCATTCAAGTATCCGTGAAATTCATCGAATACATACCATCTCTAAACCTTCACAAAAATCAAAATTTGGATCAGTTCCATCACCTCCCAAAATGCCCTCCTGCCCTTGTACAGTCTAGTCCCTCACCACTCATCCTCAGCCCGGGGCAGGCACTAATTTGTTTCTGTCCCTGTCGTTTTTCCCCTTAACAGAATGTCAGGTAAATAGACTCTCACAATATGGACTCTTTTGGTCTGATTTCCTTCACTCGGCATACTTTTCTCAGATTCATTCACGGTCTTGTGTCTATGAGCAGGGTTTGGTTTGGGTTTGTTGCTGCTGTTGTTGGGAAGTATTCCGTTGTACGATTATGCCACAATTTATTGATCCATTCACCAGTTGATAAGCATTTTAAGTTTTTCCCAGTTTGAGGATATTAGGCACAAAACTCTTATGAATAATCATGTCCAGGTTTGTGTAGACCTTTATGATTTTTAATGCAAGAAAGTGTGGCTTAGAAATTACTGCCTAGGACAGCAGTAATTGCTTGGTGGCTCAGTCGGTTAAGCATCCAACTCCATTTCAGCTCAGGGCTTGATCTCAGGTCATGAGTTCAAGCCACACATTGGGCTCCATGCTGAGCATGGAGCCTACTTACAAAAATGAATTTACAGAAAAATACTGGAAAGAAATGAAAAGACCATCCTTATCTCTGTGTGGGGCCAGGCATATCAGCAATGTAGTCACAGGACATCTTCCAGAATATTTTTATTGCATTCTTTGCTTAATCATGTGATAGGGGTTTTGGGGAATATGGGTAAGTAGAGAGAAGAGAGTGATTGGGGAAGTGACTTGAGTTTTTTAGCTGGCTACTGTATTCTCTATAGCTTTGTCCTCTAATAATTGTATAATTATAGTAATATTAGCAACAGTATGAACAGGAATAGGGCAAATGGCTAACACAACATGATGCCTTGTATGTACCAAGAATGATCTAAGAGTTTGACTTTTCAAAATCACTTGATTCTCTTAACAACTCATAGTAATAGGTTAGCATTGTTATTATCGGATTATAGAACCAAGACCAGGAAATATACGTGAGTGGACCAAGTTCACGTAGCTACTCAGTGATGGAGTGACATTCAGAAAGGAAGATTAACTCCAGAATTCATGCTCCTAAACCCTATCCAATACTACTTTAATACAATAGCTATCCTATTCATAAATTATTCTTTTTTAGTGAGTACTATTTGTGAAAGACACTCTCAGTTCTCACCATTAGAACATAGTGAACAGAGTAAGCCAAGATTTATTTGATGATCGATACTAACTCCATCCTATTGCCTAAGAATGTCCTTAAGAAAGCTCTCTTACATTTATTAGACAAGGCTATGTGGAAATACTTAAGCTATAACTCTACTTTCTTTATAGATATTGAGAGAAGTTTCTCTTAGTGAAATTCAAAATCAAAGTTGTCTAGTATTCTGAATAAAAACATATCATACTACATCCTTTTGGTTATGTTCATAATGTGTTCATATAACATAAAATCAAGAGATCAGTTACAACGAGAAAAATGATCTCGTATTTAATATTGAAAGATCACGCCACACCTCTTCCCATTTACTTGAAAAAATGTGGTTGGGAAAGTATTTTGGAGCTCAAGGTAAGGACTTCAAGGAGCTTAAAGAAAAATTAGAATCAATTAGATTATCAAAATTATTTTATTAGCCATAAAAGGTTAATAAGCAATTTAAAAATGAGGAGTCTGGCTTTAAATGATTCGGGCATTTCAAATATAATGACAAATGATTCAAACTTATGGTTTTTTCTTTTACACAATTCATATTACCTCACTATTTAATTTTCAATACAGGATGGTACTTGCTCCTTGTTTGTGGATGAAATGATTTCCATAATATGTTTACAATGACTTTTCCCACTGTTTATCTGTTTATTACCTATTTTTAACAGATGGGTTTGGCGAGGTAAAGATTAGAGCATGACACTAACTAAAATCAATCCTATTACGGATTAAGTGTATTCCCTAAAAAGATACGTGGAAGTTCTTCCCCTGGAAATTGTGATTGTGACCCTTTTGCAAAAAAAGAGCTTTCTTGAGGTCATTGAGTTAGGATGAGGTCATTAGGGTGGGCTCTGATGCAATGTGACCTTGTCCTTGAAAGAAGAGGGCAATCTGGGTGCAGACACAGGAAACAGTGACCACCAGGTGAAGACACAGACACAGAAGGAAAATGGTCATGGAAACACAGAGGGGAGGACGGAAGTCGCGCTCCCCCAAACCAGGGAGCATCTGGGGCCACCAGAAGCCAGAAAAGGCAAGGAAGGATTCTCCCCCAGAGGCTTCAGAGGGAGCACAATGCTGCCAATACCTTGATTCTGAATATCTAGCCCCAAGAACTGTAAGATAATACATCTGTGTTGTTTTAAGCCACTCAGTATGTGGTGCTTTGTTATGACAGCCTTAGGAAACTGACACACTGACAAATAACAAGATTGATGCCAAACATTTTAAAGAAACGTTCTGAAATCTCTGGCTGCTTCGTATTCGAGATCAAATTAGTGATCATCAACATAGATCAACAGAGTAGCAGTCTGATGAGTTCAGCTCTATTGTTACAATTAGGCAGCCACACAGCAGGGCTTCAAATAGGAATCCTAGGCTTTTGAAGGACAGGCAAGTACTTTGATTTCTGGACCTCTCACTGGATTCCCATTAAGGTCCTCGATTTTATATGCAAGCATTTTCCAATTTTCTGTAACATGAATTCTCTTGTTTGTCTGATATATGCTGAGATCATTTGCTCAGTCCAAGGTTATGCACCACTCAGTTGTGTCACAGGAAGGTGGAATTGGAGTTCTGCACGAAAGTAAATCGTGTACTAATGAACAAAGAAGTCAAAGAGGTCGTAAGAGAAAGGAAGTTTCCCTTGAGATCTTTACTTTGCTCTTTTTTTTGGTGACAGGTTTGAGAAACACTGTGATGTCCTGAGGGCTGTCCAGAGCCCGACGGAAGAAGAAAAGGTGAATATCAAAATGATACAGCAAGGCTCCTGTGCCTGTACTCAAAGCATTTTGGGCAGAATTGCTGAATATTTCAAATACTCCATTCAGCAATCCCAATAGATGAAAAGATCGGCCATTGTATTTATGTTAAATATTCTATGCCTTATTAACTTGGCATAACTCATCCCTACTTTTCCCTTAGCCCGAACTTAGAATCCCAATAGAAATATTACCTTCACATGCTAACGATCGATAGCAGATTTTCAATATACTCTAGTAATATACTTGGATAGAACATCATCAGATTGGCTAATTCAATGAGACCATTTCCCTTGCAGATGAGCTACGTTCGATTTGTTACCTGCCAAGTGTGGCAGCTCAATACTGGGCCCATTATTCAAGAATCAGGGAGAAAGTGTGCTAAATGAGCCTGGCTGTCAACATGTTCTCTCTTTGCAACATCATCAGCCCTGTCTGGGATGAACCCTCCCCACCCAAGTCCACATACACATTGTTCTTCTATCTGCTTTCACAGCGGGTTGATGTTACAAGAGACCTGAATCTACACACACACACGCTGTATTGATTTACGCTGTTCCTCTAGACGTCAGTCTAGGAAAAAATCTCCCCTTCCGGCTGTTCATCTTCAATTTGGGCATAGACATTTTTTTTATTTGTTATTTTTACAAAAAGGGAAAAATGTAAAGGATCAGGAAGAAAAAAAAAATATGGGAAGACGCCTATTTGAATATGTTAAACACAGCTGGCCTCAATGTGAATTTTTTTAAAGTGTGTAGAGCCAACAAAGAGCATGATTGGTTGTTTTTTTTTTTTTTTTAATTACTCAATTCCTTCATGTAACTTTCCATAACTGAATAGAAGCTCTGCATGGAGAATGGATGGCAGGGTAGAGATTAAACCAGAGCTGACAAACTCTCGTTTGAGAGCTACAAGAGCTACAAGAATCATTAGGTCTGTCATTTTGTTCTCTACCCACAGTGTTCTGCAAAGATATTATAGCATGGGCACCCACTGACTTGAGATTTCTGTAACACCTGGACCCAGAGTTATAGGAAAGGGGTAGTAATGACAGTTCCATGATTATTCCCTTTCTGGTCAATTTCAATCAGTTCCTTAATGTGACTTTAATGATGTTTTTTAGTGTTCATTCCTTTTTATTTTTTTAATGCTATACCAATAGCATTTCCATTCAACCACTGTGATTTTTTCATTAGGATGATTATAATGGAAGATGACTCTCAGTGGAAATGTATGAGACACTCTTGTTATCCATGCGCCATTGTTACTCTACGCTAATTGCTCCAGTCTGTCATGTGAATGAGTATTTAAGGAGATTTTAATCCCTGAACCACCACATTCATTGCAATTCTGTATGCTAAAGATCCTTACAACGTTATAGTGATAAAATTGGTAACGTGGCACACATGCCCAGATCTTCTAAAATTTAAACATAGTTAAAGTGTTTGGATGCATTTTAATTTGTAAGTTATTTGTGCCTCAAATAAATTGATGTGCACTGAGTTATAGTTCGGAATAAACTTTATAGTTAAAGTTTCACAAATACAGCCTAAGAGAGGACTGAATCCTTTTGCTGATTTCCGGCTCTAACTTGCAAGCCTTGCTTCAATTAAGTTCCTGGTAAGGGTAGGCAGTTATGAATCATGTCCAACTATCACGGCTCCTTGCTCCTATGAGAAAGATGTCAAATGCACTGAACCCATCAAGGCAGGGATGTAGGTCATTAACTCAACTCTAGGTCTGAAAGCATTTTGAAAACTGGGTCAGTTCATCAAAAGTGCAAACATGACATGACAGAGCCTGTTGCTAAAACGGAAGTGTACAATTACAAGTCACATCAAAAGTAATCAATGCAGTTCATTATACAATCTGTTGTTTGGGGCGACTACTGCAAAGTTCAAAGTAAAAAATATACTTGTCTCTATCTAGGAATGATAAAAAGGTTAGAATGAGAAGATGGCGACATTATCAAAGAGTTGTAAATATATGACATACTGAGCTGGCATTTTTGAAAGTTTCTCTTGCAGCATAGAACTTCTATCACCATAGCAATGAAGTCTACAAAGACTGTATTAATTAGATGCAAATGGCTGCAAGGGAAATAGAACCTTTTAGTTTTTGAGAACCAGAGTTTAAGCCTAATCTATTACAGAATATGCTATGGAAACCACATCGTCAGTTGAGCGTACTGAATTTGATATACCGTCTCGCAAGGAAAGGTCATTTGAGTTGGCATGATTACAGTTGTTTGGAAGTAGGTGTGAAACTACCAGTACTAAATAAAGTTAAGTGATGATAGCCCTGCAAGTATTAAAACGTACAGATGCCATAAAAGGATCCGTACAAAAATGACAGAAAATGTACATATGGAAGGAGAGTGGAGTTCCAAGAGCCCATCCGCCATGAACGATTGATGAGTTGGGAAGGCAATCATACGAAATAGTTCCGTCATAATCCTACATAAGAGTTGAAGCAACAATTTTTAACGTTTAGGTCAACTTTAGGTAAGTTACACATTTCTGAAAATGTTGAAATCTATCGTCTTGAACATAGTTTGCATAGAAAGAACTCAAACTCATGTCAAGCTTGGTGGAAAATTGAGGAGAGGCAGATCCAGAAGATTCCCTCAACTCCATTCTTCCTGGTTTTGGGCCCCTTAATAGCAACAGCAGGTCAAAGTTAGTTTATGGAAGCAAAGGCCCTTGGATGCTTTTCCAAACAAGTTCTAACCTTCTGGAGTATGCAGCTTGGTTTCCTCCAGCGTCATACAGAAAATCTCTGCAGCACCCACTTCCACATAGAGAACTTTGGAGTAGGGGCACCTGGAAGGCTCAGGCAGTTTAGTGTCTAACTCTTAATCTCAGTTCAGGTCTTGTCTTAGGGTCCTGAGTTCAAGCCCCACATTGGACTCCACACTGGGCACATAGCCTACTTTAAAAAAAAAAAAAAAAAAGGAAAAAAATGAAACTTTGGAGTAGGACTTCTTTCCACTGGCCAACGACCACAGATACGCCAGTTTAGGCCTGCACCTGTACACAGCTATGTGAATTATAGAGATCTCAAGGAATTGTGTGCACTTTGCCATACCCCTGCTTATAAGGTTCAGTACCTCAACATAAGCATCGACAAATATAAATGAACCCTCCTTAATTACCTTTGGGTCTTATTGCTTAAAGCTGGATCAAAATGGCAACTATAGTGAATTCTCACAATAATGGCATTGCCATTTCTGTTTTAAATGTTCTTTGCTCTCTAGGGTCCCTAAACCTAAAGAATATTAGTCCCAAACTGCCTGCATTAAAAACAAAAACAAAAACAAACCCAGTGGGGCACCTGGGTGGTTAAGTGTCTGCCTTCGGCTCAGGTCATGATCCCAGGACCCTGGGATTGAGCCCCACATCGGGCTCCCTACTCAGCAGAAAGCCTGCTTCTCCCTCTCCCAAGCCCCCTGCTTGTGTTCCCTCTCTTGCTCTGTCTCTCTCTGTCAAATAAATAAAATCTTAAAAAAAAAAAATTTAAAAACCTGCCATGGAAGAGAAGGAAAAAGACAAGAGAGAAGGTTTTCCCAATTCTTGGATGCAATTTTCTCTGAAGTCAGCTTCTCCTTTGCACCCTGTGTGTAATTTCAGCCAAAGAGGTTCTATGAAAAGTTGATATGTTCAAGGACACTTCATATAAGTCTTGAAGATGAGTAGAAAATTTTCAAGACTGTATATTAGGTATATGTACTTTGGGAACACTTGGGACCGGAGAAGAATCTAGCAGTGGTCCTGCGATGGAGGAGAAGTTTGCTACCAGATTGCAGGAAAGAGGAAGTCTAAGAGCCCCCCAGGGAAGTAGCTTGCCACATTCAGGGAACTGGAGACAATGCCATGCGATTTAAGCACTGGGAGACTGCATATATGAAATAAGTGAAAAAAATGGATGGAAGGGTGCTTCCTAGGTACCAAACACCCTTCTTAGCATTTATACCTATTATCTTACATATCGATGTAATCCCCATAGCAACACTGTGAGACATGTACTATTATATCTCTGTGTTGCCTACTATAAAACTAAGGCACAAAGACATGCAGATTCATGAGTAGAAGGGCTTCAGACCCTGACAGTGGGGTTCCAGTACATGATCATTAACTCTGGGCTACAGTGGCTTTCCAATGAGCTCGTGTAGGTAGACCTCTCCATCAAGAAACCTTTCACCAGCTCTGTAAAAATCTGGGGGAAGACATCATAGGATGTCTCAAAACTACTGTTGAAACTGCAAGAGATTTGTTTCAGATCATTTTGAATCTAAGTAGTAAGGAGATTAAATTCAAACAATAAAGATGACTCAAAGCAAAGAACCTAGTCAGGTAACTATTTCAACCGTCAGGGAAAGGCTGATGGGTACATCACTACGATGTCAGTGGGAATGGAGAGGAGGGATGATTTAAGAGACATTCAGGAGACACATCTGCTAGGACTTAGTAACTAAATAGTTGAAGGCTTTTCATTTGTTTCTTTTAATTTAATATCTGGACCATCCCTATTCTTGTTAGTTATCTCATTTCTTAATGTTTATTCAAAGCCTGAAGAGTCCAAACCTAGATGTTGTCCTTCAAGCCATTCAGATCTCTCTCTTTTTTTTTTTTTTTTTTTTTTTCTATTTCTTCTAACTTCAACCTGAAGCCAAGATTGGGAGGTAAGAACTGGGAGAGTCCCCATTATTGAAATCTTCACACTCACACTCAACATGTGTTTCTTGAGACTAAGTATTTTTTTGTCAAGTCCAGTCCTTTCCTGATGCTGCCACTAGGACACCTCTAGTGCCTCAATTCAACCATCATGGTGTGAATTTGCACCTTAGAGACCTTTTCTAGGACACCATTTCTGATCTTGAGAGGAAAAAGCCTCCCTGCAGGAATTAAAATTTTTCTACCTTTTTCCACAAAGCGCTGTTACTGGAAAATTGCTTACTGGGTCCCCTTTAAAGTCTCCTGTATTACCTTTGACAACATCCTAGTGAACCCCCAGATGGAAAGCTGCCCTTCTCAATCAACCATGCTCTCCAGCCCTCCCCAAAAGGTAAGGGAAAGGCCTATTCGAGTGTAGGACTGGTCCTACATGATGAAAAGTTTCATCGTGTGTACCCCGTGCCATGATAAGTAATGATAGGTATCTTAGAAGTATACCCCAGGGCCAGCTTCCTCCAATAGAGCTGTTAATAGCACGCCTTCTCTCAATTAAATATGTGAAGAGTCATGGCACATTGTAGTTCACACATCACAGTTTTCGAAGGATAGCACATAAAATCTGTGGAACAAAGCTCCATTGAAAAGAAGTAACAAGGGGTGCCTGGGTGGCTCAGTGGGTTAAGCCGCTGCCTTCGGCTCAGGTCATGATCTCAGGGTCCTGGGATCGAGTCCTGCATCGGGCTCTCTGCTCAGCAGGGAGCCTGCTTCCCTCTCTCTCTCTCTGCCTGCCTCTCCGACTACTTGTGATTCCTCTCTGTCAAATAAATAAATAAAATTAAAAAAAAAAAAAAGAAAAGAAGTAACAAAATTCTCTTTCACATTCCACAGATTGTTTTCAAATTACCCTTGTCAGAGTACTTCTTTCTAAATTACGCTTACTTGTCATAATTATGTATTTCCCACCATTCCTGGGATAGTAAGTTACTTCCAAAATGCTTAGCAAATGGGGAAAAAAATTAGAAAATGAATCCATTGCTCTTTTTTATCTGAAAGTACTTGAGATGATTGCCACATATATTTACTTTTGCTTTTGCAGAAAAGAGTGGAGGGCAACTTAAAAATAGGCTCAGAACATTTTAAGAGAAACAAAAAAGCAATAAGGAAGGAAATTTGTGGATAGATTAGCAAGATGGAGAAGGAATGAGTTTAGAATGTATAGAGTTTTCCATAAAAATCTGAGAACTTAAATAGAAATTGTTCGCAAATTAGATTTTATTTACTAGTAATCAGCACACGGACAGAAATATTTATTATCACTTTCAAAAGGTCAAACTGTAGCAACCAGGGTGTTAAAGCTAACAAAGTTTTCAAATGGTTAAGTACAGAAAGGACACTGAATATAATGAACAAATTCCTTGTTACAATTTGGGCGGTAATTTTCACAGAGATGTGTCTTTTGATATTTTTCATTGCAGAATGAAATGGAAGGGCATTGCAGGGGATTTCAAGGGGCAACAATTTAAAATATTCTAAGTTTGCATGCCTTGAGAGTCCTAAATTTAGGTGGTAGATTTTTATTTTTTTTTTATTTTTTTATTTTTTAAAATTGTATTTATTTATTTGACAGACAGGATCACAAGTAGGCAGAGAGGCAGGCAGAGAGAGGAAGGGAAGCAGGCTCCCTGCTGAGCAGAGAGCCCGATGTGGGGCTCCATCCCAGGACCCTGAGATCATGACCTGAGTGGAAGACAGAGGCTTAACCCACTGAGCCACCCAGGTGCCCCCAGGTGGCGGATATTTAGATTACCTAGTGAAATATTTGGACTGAACTTCCTTCAAGTATATTCCTGTAAATACGTTTCTGAGAGGAAAACCCAGGAAAGTAAGGAGGAACTATGAGTTGAAAAAGGGGCAGAAAACACACATACATGATCTGTTTGCTGGTGGAAGCTCTGGGTAAAAGAAGGGAAGGAGGGAAATGTAAAAAGGAAGTGAGATTTGTTAAGTTGAATTGTCCAAAGCCCTAAAAAAATTAAGTTTAACCAAGAGAAGATGTGCATCAGGTTTTTAATAAGCTTCTCTCTTAAGCCATTTAAATTAACAGTCATAACATTTACAGAACATTTTTTTAATTGCAGAAATGTTGCATTTATTCAAAAATGCATAACAGCGATCATGATGTGAAAAACACCTCCTCCCGTTGCCTCCTCCACCCCCCCCCGCCCAGCCTGCCTCGTTTTTTTGCACGTGTCACATGACCAGATCTTCTGCAGTTAGAGAATGTATCTACCTTTCCGTCATGTTTTGATTAAAGACAAATGTCAACTAACGAAACAATCATTCTAAATAAAAATTGCCTTCCTATAATTCTATATTAAATTTTCAAACATTTCCCTCACTCAGGGGATTATGTAATGTGGCTTATCTGTAAGTTTCCCTGCAATGATTAATATTCAAGAAAAAGTTCAAACTTAGTTAAAAATCAGTTAAAATTAAATAACTGCTTAGTGGAAACCATTCATTTAATGAAGGATATTTTTTAAACCCCTGCAGCATGAACTGTCCTTTGGGGGATAAGTAAAGCTTCCTAGGACTTCTAATGGTCATTCCATAGGTGTTTGTGGAACTTATCAAATATTCAAAGTGCAAACATACACATCTTTGCTCTATCAATATTTATAGCCTGAAAACACATTATTGTTGCAAATATGTCAGGACAATGAAAAATACCCATTTACAATGGGAATATATAACAAAGGGCAGTTGAACAACATAATTTATTTCTATCATTTATTGAATGGCTCATAAGTAATAAGAATGAAGCTACAACTAAGTTATGAAGGTCATTTCCTCTCATGTATGAAAAAACATAAATTGTTTATATCATTATCTGCTGTAAAACATCCTGCCCATTGAGGATCCTGGAAATTAGGAGCCTGGTGTGTGGGCTCTATACTGCATAAGTGCCCCAAATTGGCTTTCCGTTGGCCATGGTCATGTGCAGATTTCTCTGTGCTTGCAAGAATGCGGGCATGGTTCGGACTAAGTGTTTGTGCTTTTCTTAATTCAAATTTGTGTCAATATCATCGCAGCCTGCTGCAGATGTAGTCAATCTCCATCTGATCAGAAACAGATTAGAACCTGGGAGCTATCATTAGGATAGATGATAAATAATAACCACTGGCATTTATATTATTGGTGATCATTTTAAAGTACACTTTAGAAGGATCATTTTCAGGATACTTTAGAATGCTCCTTTTTAAAAGACTATCAAGGGGCACCTGATGTCTCCGTCAGTGAAGCGTCTGCCTTCGGCTCAGGTCATGATCCCAGGGTCCAGGGATGGAGTTTCATATCGGGCTCCCTGCTCAGCAGGGAGTGGGTTTATCCCTCTCTCCCTCTGCTCCTGCTTGTGCTCTCTCTTTCCCAGATAAATAAAAATCTTAAAAAAAAAAAAATAAAAGACTCTCACATAAGCATTACTATTCCATTTTAACACTTGAGCAAACATGAGTTCAGAATGGCATTCTTTGACGAAAGTCCCACAACCAAGAAGCATGTAACCAGGAGGGCAAGACTCTCAATTCCTGGATTCACCCACTTTCCCCTACATCATGCTTCCTTTTCAGTCCTAATACAAGTAAGTCACTGACACTTACTGGGTGTCGGACCAGTTTGTATGGGCTGTTCCCTTTAATCTTTTCAACTGTCCTTAGAAGTAGGTCCTTAACTTATGTTACATATTCGTGGACAGAAGTTTGGAGAAGCTCAGAAACTCCTCAAAGTAGCAAACATGGGATTTGAGACTGGGTATCCTTTAATCTAGAGCCTGTAGTTTTGAACGATGCAGTAGAGTGAGCAATATTGTTACCTAGGCCTGAGTGTCTCAACTGTTAATGTCTGCACGTGTCCTCCCTGGAGTTTCCATGCAGATCCTTTCTCTCTTCTTTTTTCTCTATGAGAGAGAGAGAGAGAGAGAGGGCACGAATGCCTGTTTGGAATGGAGGGGAGGGATCAGAGGGAGAGTAAGAGAGAAACTACAAAGCAGTCTTCATACCCAGCATGGAGCCCGACTCGGAACTCGATCTCACGACCCTGAGATCGTGACCTGAGGCAAAACCAAGAGCCGGACACTTAACCGACTGAGCCACCCAGGCGCCCCCCGTGCAGATTCTTACTCAGTAAGGAATACTGGGTGACTCCAGAAACTGCCTTGGCCTCATACTCATAGGTGATGCCAGTGATCTCTGTCACTTAAACTCTATCACCTGGTGGTTTTATACACATAATTTAGAGATGCTTTTCTTCTTAATTCATTTTTGAGCTGCGTTTCTCTTCCTTTCTCTCTCTGTCCCTTTCCTCTTATACATCTTATCCTAACTACATCAACACCTTCATCTTGAGTGAAAATTGCTCGTGATCAGTGATACTGAGGGAATAAATTATTGCTTCCTTATCTGATTTTTATTGATGGTGTAGAGAAGACCCCCTAAAAATGCCCACATCCTAATTCCTAGTCAAGTTGCATAACATAAGGATAATACAGGGGAATTAAGGTGGCAAATGGAGTTAAGAATGCTCATCAGCTGACTTGGAGGGGAGGTGAGTACCCTGGCTTGAAGTTTAGCTAAGCTACATCCGTTTTATTTGGCCACGGGGCCTGTGGAGGCCTTACCCTGACCTTAACTCCTCATACAAACATTTGCCCAAGATAACAGTCCCCTGCATTACCAAAAATGTCAGTTCCTGCTATGACTTCTCCAGCAGCTTTGGTAATCAAAACGCTTCCCTTCCCTGTGGAGCTTTTCCCTTGTATGCTGCTTTGTAAGACCCCAGGGGAGCTACCAAAACTGTTCTTTTTGGTTTGGATTGACTAATCCAGCCTATCCCGGGAAACACCAAAGCACTCCACCACCAGCAGGAATAAAGGCAAGTGTTCCAGATCCTGAGGTTCTCTGCACACATACTGCTTGACATCCCTACATGGGCCCTCAAGGCATGCCACGTACCTCCTCTAGGACCTCTCAGCAATAAAGGTCTCTGTTTCCCAATTTCTCTTGTGATTTGTTGTTGAAACTCAACTCACCATATGACAGATGTTAATTTGATAGTCATGACACCAAGATTCCCCAAGTGGGTCCAGTGTAATCTCAAAGGGTCTTATGGGTAGAAAACAGAGGCGAGAAAGAGAACAAGAGCTGATGGAAGTATAAGAGACACATGACCTCCTATTTTTGGCTTTGCAGATGGTGGAAGAGGGAAGGAAGAGACATCTAGAAGCTAGAGAAGACAAAGCAGTAAGTCTTCCCAAGAGCCACCACAAGGATGGCAGCCATGACAACACATTGCTCAGCCCGGGGAGATCCACTTCAGCCTTCTGTCCTCCAAAAAGTAAGGTGGCAATTTTGCACCATTTAAGCTACTACCTTTATGTAATTTGTTACAGTCCTGACAGAAAACTAACACACTAAGATATTTCACTGTGTGAGGTCTGCCCTCTAATCTCGGAGACATGGGTTATATATACATTTTCATGTAGAAAAGAGAGAAAAAAAATCTACAAAGATGCCCTTATCTAATTATAAAAAATCTATTTTCTTCAAGTGAGAATTATCACTGGCAGGTGGGCAACATGCTTTGATTTCTCTTTTCTCATAATAACACAACATAAAGTGAAAAATATTAAAAAGCAGGAGAATGGGGCGCCCGGGTGGCTCAGGGGGTTAAGCCTCTGCCTTTGGCTCAGGTCATGATCCCAGGGTCCTGGGATCGAGCCCCACAATCAGGATCTTTGCTCAACAGAGAGCCTGAGTCCCTCTCTCTCTCTGCCTACTTGTGACCTCTCTCTCTCTGCCAAATAAATAAATAAAATCTTTTAAATTAAAAAAAAAGCAGGAGAATGTAGAAAGCTGTAGGGAAAGAATCAAAAGAGTGTTGGAAACTTAGACTAGCACTGAGTCAATGGATTCACACAAGAACTAGTCTACCACAGGTGCCCAAACGCTGTGTTGACTTGGCTATGTCGTTGCGCAAACAGTGCTTAGAAAGTTACTGCCTTTCTCTGCCTCTTGTGCTCCCTTTCCTGGAGTCCTGGGGTCCAGGAGGAAGTCATGCTCGCCCCTCTCTGCAGACCTTGAACCAACAAGGTAAAATGCATATAAATGCCCATGATAGGGCTTCCACTAAGTTTTGTACGTACAGAACGTCCCTAACCTACGTAGTTATTTACAATCTTATCTGTTGCCCTTAGTTAACAAAATGCCTCACTTATCGTTAAATTGTGCCAGTTTTCATTTTAAAGGGAAAATGTCATCCCCCTTGTAACTGATTTTTTAAAATAAGAAGTAAGGAGAAACACAACACTTGGGTCAATTATCTAGAGGTTCTGAGTTCAAGATGCTGTTTAACTTAACGCATGGCCACAGTGGGGCATCTTGCTCTCTCTGTCCTGAACTGGACCTGGGCAGGGCCTGGCCTCCCGATGCAGCACGGCTGGATTCCCTTTGCTTCTGCTCTAAGAGATGAGGACAGAAGATCTCGCCTCCCTTCTACTCCACCCACACCTCTCTTCTTCCTCCTTCCTCCTTTTTCACTCTGATCGACCTTTCACGATGTAGCCCTTAATGGAGATTTTCATCAGACTTAATAAAAAGCTTTTTATAAATTGGCATAAATGGCTTTTTGTTAATTGTAATGAACAATTCTTTGATAAAAGCTTTATTTTCCTGTGTGCATTTATACCTCAAGTCTTGGAAAGCCCTAAAAGGAAATTACAGTATGAAATTCTGACACTGAACTTCGGTGCTTGGTCTCAATCACATCTTAGTAGTGTGAAAACTCAACCTAAATCATAAATCATAAAACTTCTTTGTGTTCTTGTAATGGATCATATGCCAGCACATATATTAACAGTGATTTAGTGAGGGGCAGAATCATATAAAAGACACACAAGATAAAAATTGATAGTAATGTGGACCACTCTACTTCTAGGTTATTATTTTTTTTAAGATTTTATTTATTTATTTGGGGGCACCTGGGTGGCTGAGTGGGTTAAAGCCTCTGCCTTCGGCTCGGGTCATGATCCCAGGGTCCTGGGATCGAGCCCCGCATTGGGCTCTCTGCTCCGCAGGGAGCCTGCTTCCTCCTCTCTCTGCCTGCCTCTCTGCTTATTTGTGATTTCTCTCTGTCAAATAAATAAATAAAATCTTTAAAAAAAATTAAAAAAAAAGATTTTATTTATTTATTTGACACAGAGAGAGAGAGATCACAGGTAGGCAGAGATGCAGGCAGAGAGGGGGAAACAGGCTTCCTGAGGAGCAGAGAGCCCGGTGCGGGGCTTGGTCCCAGGACCCTGAGATCATGAGCTGAGCCAAAGGCAGAGGCTTAACCCACTGAGCTATTCAGGTGTCCCACTTCTAGGTTATTTCTAAACATATACAAGCTACACTGTTATTAGTACCTTTAGCAACTGCCTCTTAACATTTCCCATCTGTGAGAATTGTCTTGTCTTACCCTGAAGTTTGAGATCTAAGATTACACTGATGTCCCTCATGGGTTTCAGGCCTGTGTTGAAGCTGACTCCACCATGTGTGTCAACTACCAAGTGTCCAAGTTCAAAGTCATTTTTCCAAGGTAACCCCCAGTCTTGCCTTGCTCTGTCCTAAACTTGCATCAGACCTCATGCCTTTGGAATTTAGGCTAAGTTCTTGAAGACTGAATAAAAGGTAGTTAGGTTAAGTGTTTTGATACAAATGTAGGTTAAAATATTCCCAGCAGATTGGAAGGACAGAAATGCAGAAGACCCCCTATGGATGGAACAAAATTTAGCTTGAACCCTTCCAGCAGAGGTGCTAGAGGAGAAATAATAGAAAAACCAGGAAATAGAAACAGAATTCAATTTACCTATGCAGGTAAAGCATTGTAATTTGTGTGTGCCACTTACACACTCCCTTATAGACTGGCAAACAGACACAAGTCAAATATATGCTTTATTGCCATGATAATATAAATGATGCAACTTCCATACCATTGTGCTAAGTCGAAAGTCAGGAAAGGAAATGTTTTCTAGGGGAAATGATGACAATTGGGTAGCATCCACGTAGCTAATGCCGTATGTAGGGAACCAGCTGTAGGAGAGAAAGAAAACAAGCTCAGCTTCAACCTTCCTTGAGTCTTCTTTCGAGGACTTTTTATGATCTTAGCAATGATTTCCCTTTGGAAAATTGATTACCAGCCCCTTTCATTTTCATGATTAATACTTACAAAAAGAAACCTTTCAAGTATTAGTTACAAAAGTAACAAGATTTGTGGGATTCTACTGCATTGTATTTTCAGAACTTTAGAGAATTTTTGATTATGTCTTTATGCTTAATACATTATTGAGATGAATGGTGGGATAGAAATATTTCTGAGCATAAACTTTCTCCTCTCTCTTTGTCAAGCTGTATTTGTATAGCAGGTAATGAACGCTGATTTCAAAATTTATATATGAGAATCACTCTATTCAATTATATTCAATTAGTTTTATGAATACAATTGTCTCAAAATCAAAGGCTGCCTTATGGTTTGAATGTTTGTGTGCCCCCCAAATGCATAGGTTGAATCCAAATCACCACAGTGATGGGAATAGGAGATGGGACTTCGGGAGGTCATTAGATCATGATGGTGGATCCCCAATAAATTGCATTAGTGCCTTTATAAAGGAGGCTCCAGAGAGATCCTTTGGTCCTTCCATGAGATGCCAAATCCAATGGTGACATGATCTTAGACTTCTCAGCCACCAGAACTCTGAGAAATTAATGTTCATTGTCTGTAAGCCACCTGTTCTACAGTATTTTGTTAGGGCAATGCAAATGAACTAAAACAACTATATTCTGACTTCTACATGCCATCAGGGTATAAAGGGCCTTACACAGTTCTGTTTCAGTGATGAAGGTCCTTCAAATCCTCTTCCATGCCAACCAAGGACAAAGGCCAATGGGTGAGACTGGGCGTTCTTTTCCCAGTTGGTTGTGAGTGCTCCTTATTTCCATTTGTCTCTCAAGTCTTGCTTTATTCCACCTCTACACAGAAGCAGGGCCAGATCCTAGAAGACTTCCCTCTCCCTACTCTATTAAAATCTAATCCCTTTCTTTCTAACGCCTTGACCTCAAAGATTTTCTCCTTCTGCCTTCCTTCTCAGACCCAGCTAGCTTCATTTTCTCAATAGGCTTTGGCTTTTACAAAATAGAGGTCAGACCTTGACTTTTTACTACACCTGCATTCTGCCCTGCCAAAAAAATTCCTGAAGCAATGAAGCCTAAAAACAACTATAATTTGTAGAATGCTGGAGCAGAAAATACAAAGACCAAAATACAAATTATTCTTTAAGTAAATTACCCAGTAAACATTTTAGCTTCATAAAATTTTTAAAACGAATGTTATCTGGGCATACATTTTTTACCCCCAAAATGAGCATAACTGATAGAATTTCCTAATTTTAAAGCACACCCCAGTCAGTAATAAGTCCTTCAAAAAATTCAGGAAGTCAATTGGAACATTTTAAACATATGTTCTCATATGCTTTCTTATTTAGTGTGACAATATTCTTTACATCATGTGATCCTTTCATGTAAAACACCCTAACACTACAGTAGGCTAAATCAACCAGAAACTAAATAAAAATATATAAACCCATATTTTATACAACAAAGAAAAACAAGGTTATCAAAGAAGTTATGTTTTCTATAAAATAAAATTTAAAAAAATAAGCACATTTTCCTCACCAGAGACTCAGAGGCACTGATGTATTATGTTGTTGAGATTTGAAAGTCTCATTCCGGCTGTGATTAACACTCTTGCATATAACAAGCAATGCCTTAAAAATGAAAATCTATTTTCCTTTTTTTCCCCCTCCATTTTCCTTGCTTTCTCTCAACTCCCACTTAAAATTCAAGTAGGGTTTTTTTATTACTAAGGTCACATTATAAAATAGCACATAAGATGAAAGTAATAGAGTGTAGCCAAAGAGGGGCGTGAAAATGAACACATCAGAAGCCAGCATCAGTTGCATGCAGTTTCAGAGGTGTTCGTTCTCATTGGATCTTGAAGGTAGGCTGACAGGAACAATCAGTTGCCTCATAGATCACTGACAGAACCTCGGGAAGACAGATGACATCCAGAAGAGCAACCCCACAGAAATTAAACAAAGCGCTGCAAGAACAATTAACATCTTTGGGGATAAAAATGCCAAGGAGGAACGTTGCTAATTTTAGGGCACAAAACGAAGCCTAAATGACATCTTCATCTCAGTGGCAGTTAAGCCCACAAAAGACACACAGTGATTCTACAAGTCTAATCATGTGTTTTCATATCGTATCTTTTTACAATGTAGAGTCAATTTCTGATCAGTCGCAGGGAGATGAACTTGCATGTCTCAAGAACACCCATAACGTATGTGGTATGGATCATTTTAACCCTTACTCCACCCCCAAGATAGGAATACAGTAGATCAGTAAACAGTGGCACTATCTTCCTGAGACAAGTGAGTCAGGAAGAAGTTCCTTCCCACTCTGGATGGAAATGACTCAGCATCTGGAGAGTGAAATTTGGAAGCTTTAGAAAGTTCCCTGGGGACAGGGTGCTTTTATATTCTTAAAGCATGAAAAAAAAAAAAAAAGGTGAAGTTCAGCAAATCTTAAACCTATAAAAATGCTTTAATATGATATAATGAAAAACTGTGTTAGTTATTGAGATCCCAAAGTTTGTAACATAGTTGAACTTTGTCTTTCTATTTTCACTGAAAACAGTTAAGACGTAGAAGATTACATATTTTGAGTATTGAAATTTATATAGGTGGATTCCACTCAAGCAGTATTTTAAAAATATAGTTATGTTTTCAGGGGGTGTAGTATTTTTGTTTTATGATGATTTGTGATCTTATTTTCTAATGCAACCCCATACTAGAAGGGGAAACAAAGATACATACATGTGGGGGGGGTCTAAAATAAGAAAAATCAGATGAAAGGAAAGTGGTCCCCTGGGAAGTTCCTTTTTATTTTTTAAAAGATTTTTTATTTATTTGACAGAGAGAGACACAGCAAGAGAGGGAGCACAAGCAGGGGGAATGGGAGAGGGAGAAGCAGGCCTCCCGCCCAGCAGGGAGACGGATGCAGAGCTCCATCCCAGGACCCTGGGATCATGACCCAAGCCTAAGACAGCCATTCAATGACTGAGCCACCCAGGTGCAAGCCCCCCCAACCCCCCACCTGGGAAGTTCTTAAAGTTAGACCATCTCGTGTGCCACTGATGACTGCCCCCCCCCAAAAAGAAAGAACAAAAATCTCATCACTTAACCCCATTCCCTATAACATAAGAATAATGTAATATTAAAGTGTTTTAGCTAATATGGATTTTTATTAAAAAATACCTATATCATCACTAACTACACCACCTTTTGACTGTAGATTATTGCAAAGTGCAAATTAAATGTCCTCATATCCACATCTCCAATGAACTACTAACCAGCATGTAATTAAACTTTGTAAAACCACAGCATATTCTACGATTTTCTTGTTATTTTAATACAGAGAAATCTTCAAACAATACTTAACTATATAACATGAAAATAAAGCATTGATTAATCATGGCTTAAATCTGGAAATCCAGGTTGTCTGAATGAAATTTTTTCCAAATAATTTGTCTAATATTTTGATCATTGTCAGTAAGTATTATTTTATAGTTTTTATCACATAATAAAACTGAAGTGTGAGATTATTTGCTCATGTGGCAGATATCGCGATTGCTCACATCAAACTAAGCTCATTCAGTGAAGTAGCCCGATCACAAACATAGATAGGCAGTGATCTAATTAAGGAGAAATTTCTGGAACCAAAAATTTGATTTATTTATACATCTAACCCTGGCATCCTGTAACCTTTTCTTATCAGCTCTTTTACAATTCAAATCTAAGTAAATTAAAACCTCATCCAGAGAAGGTCCTGTCACTGCGAGATATATAGATATGTAGAGATGATGCTTTAAGACCAGAGCTTACGGGGTGCCCAGGTGGCTCAGTTGGTTAAGCGGCTTACTTCGGCTCAGGTCATGATTCCAGGGTCCTGGGATCGAGCCCTGCATTGGGCTCCCTGCTTAGTGGAAAGCCTGCTTCTCTCTCTCCCTGTCTCCCTGCCCTTCTGCTTACTTGTGCTCTCTCTCTAGCTCTCTGTCAAATAAACAAATAAAATATTTAAAAAAAAAATATGGTCTCTCCCGTAAGACATCTCTGTGATATTTGGAACAGAAAAAAATGCCTACTTATTAAAATGTGAACTAATGTTATGTGTAAATAATCTTAAAAAAAAAAAAAAAAAAAAAGACCAGAGCTGTCATTGGCTTTACTCACACCATTAAAGGTGTTCATTAATATGTGCCTGTTGCTTAACAGTAAAACACCTTTCCTACCTTGCTATGCTAATAGATCACAGAGAGGATAAACATAATTGAATGTACCCAAGTATATGTTTAGAAAGCCATAAAAGAAGGCGCCTGGGTGGCTCAGTGGGTTAAGCCTCTGCCTTCGGCTCAGGTCATGATCTCAGGTCATGGGATCGAGCCCTGAATCGGGATCTCTGCTCAGCAGGGAGCCTGCTTCCCTTCCTCTCTCTCTCTCTCTCTGCCTGCCTCTCTGCCTACTTGTGATCTCTGTCTGTCAAATGAATAAATAAAATCTTAAAAAAAAAAAAAGCCATAAAAGGAAGATGGCCTTGAAAACACAACAGACACTGAAGAATGTGGGTGTAGGGAAGGAACGTAGGGGAGCAAAATCGTCCCCAGTTGAGAACCACTAACCTAGGCAGAGGAGTCTATGGGGGAAAGAGAAATCAAGGAAGGTTTTAATGACCAAAGGGGCAGATGAAAGCAAGGTGCCTGTAGAGTGTGGAAGTTTCGGCAAATAAATGCTAGCTGCCGGATTTTGAACCTGCAGTGATGTGCATAAAAAACTATAAGCTTGAGCTAGAATTTTTAGATCCTAGGGGACAGAGGTCTGCCAGGAAAAACCAGACCCCTCTAGGCCAGACAGGTAGAGAAAACAGGCTCATGATGCTGCTTGTGAGAAATGCCTCCCCAGTAGGAGGCACCTGCCCCAAATTCACAAGACCCGCACTCGAGACACCTGCCAGATCTGAAGCATCAGAAGGGAGGAGGAGCCTGAAGAGCCAGACTCCAAACTGCAAAGAACCAAATTCAATTTCACACAAGGAGCAAGGCATGCCAATCAGAATTCCAAGAGAGCTGGATTCACAAAACAGGATGAAGTCAAGCACGGGCTCTATCCGTCTATACTACAGCAAGGTCGATGCCGGATTGGATTTAGCCCCAGTGCTTTTTTTTGCCTAACACAGCAGAGGAAAATATCTTCAGGCACAAAACACCCTTCTCTGATGCTAGAAATGTTCTTTATCTGACCTGAGAGGTGGTTACATGTGGAGTATAAAACATTCTCAAGTTTCAGATTTTAGTGTACTTTCTTGCATTATGTTATATCTCAACTAAAAAGTATAATGATAATAGCAATGACCATAATTACGTATTAAGTGCCTGTAAATCCATCATCCAAAACAAAGCTTGAGTCTTGAAAATATCATGCGTCTGATCACCCCACTCCTTCACCATTCCGGCCCCTTTAACTTCTGCCCAAATCCCATGTTCACTATCTCTTTGCTTTTGCTTATATTTAGTTCCATTGTGTCTACTTGTATTCCTGAATTATATATGTAGGCTAATTGTAACAAACTGCTTTTTATTTGAGATGTTCAAATTAGTTTATCTTTCTCACTGTGTGTCAGTATCTTCAAAGTAATGCCTCAAGGTCAGCGGTCTCTAACAATTATTCCCAGTTGCCATTTATTTCGTTAATAGATTTCAATCTTGTTCTAAGTATATATATATATTTTTTTTTATTAAAGATTTTTATTTATTTATTTGACAGACAGAGATCACAAGTAGGCAGAGAGGCAGGCAGAGAGAGAGAGAGAGAGAGAGAGAGGGAAGCAGGCTTCCTGTGGAGCAGGGAGCCCGATGCGGGGCTCGATCCCAGGACCCTGAGATCATGACCCGAGCCGAAGGCAGCAGCCCAAACCACTGAGCCACCCAGGCGCCCCTTCTAAATATATTTTTGAGACCAACTTTTTTGGGGGAGTCTTCCTTTCAGGAAAAGTTGGAGTGTCTTTTCTGCCCTCTATGCATACTATGTTACCTCTAATGGCTATAATCAAATTGTCTTTTATTCCTTGATTTTAATATGATCATATATCAGTCATTTCTTCCATCTCATTAGTTTTATTTTAAACACATTATATATTGTCCCACTTTTATAAATTGTTCGTTAGGACTATAATGGCATTAGTTGGTTCTCATTTGGCTTTCATAGCTTTGCAATCTTATTTCAACATTCTTTGGTTTTATCAGTTTGTATTTGAAAAAAATGATTTACAGAATGCCTATTAAGTTCATTTTGTCTGTAAAACAAATCACAATTAGGGAATATGCTTCTGTTTCTTGAATTATGCCTTTTTTCCAGATTTGATCTCTCGACTGCATTTTGCACGCTTTGTAGAAGCTGTTTTCCTCTCTTTCTAGTCTCCTGCATTTAGACTTTCCATTTTCTTTGAAGGAAGGAGGCACATTCTTCTGGATATCATTCACATCTTTTCTCAGACCAGATTCTTCCAAAGATCAAGCCTCAGTTTGACTTCCACTCTTCCTACTTCTCTTTAGCCTGTGGCCATTGGGGTCACTGAGGTGGGGTACCCGCTGGGGTAAGAGCTTGAATTTTTTCTTCCATCTTCCTGAATGGTCACACCTAAGACCCATTCCAGCAAGCCGGTGTTGTAGTTTGTATCTGTGGAATCTTAGTTTATTCCCCTTTCTAAGTAATGCACTAAAATACAGGAAGCCATGAGATATGACAAAGCCTGGAAAAATTGTAAGCCTGATAATAACACAAAGACTGAAGAATGGCCAGCCTTGCTTTTGACCTTGATGTAGTGAATGCCTTTGCAGCCATTCTTACTGGGACCAGATGCTGAAACATCTACAGATGTTTCAATTATCCAGAGTAGTCTACCAGTTACCATAGTGAAAAGAAGAAAATAAAATAAATAGAATAAATGTCAACCTTGCTTATGATTTGAAAACAGTGTAATGTTTGCAATGACTACTCCTAGAGCAGAGAGGAACTGTATGAGGTGCTCTGGTGACTGTCCTGAACCATTTCCACTACTGTTTGGGTTGTTTGGAGATTGTATTTGGCAAAAGCCTCTTTGATAAGGAGCCAGTGAAGTCAAACTATGTTCCAACAGGAGTGACTGACCACATACCTACTTGGAGCACATGCCTCTCCAAGAAGAATGCCTACACTGGGTTTCTTATCTTGAGACTAAGGCTGGATGATAAGGGATAATGGTGATTGGTACCTTTTTCTTCTGCAACTGACACATCCAATACATTAGTTTCTCCATTCTTAATTAAGATCAAAGTCTTTAGTGCTCATATTGATCCCTACAGGCATGTGGCTTCTTAAAGACTGGGTTAAGCTGCTTTTACTTCTCTTAATCCTACAATCTGACTCTGAAGCCCCTTAAAACAGGAAAATCAAGAGAGGACACAAAAAAGGATAATTCATAGCACCAAATGCTTTAAAGAGGTTAAATCAGATGAGGAAAAAATTGTCTTTCGGTTTTTAACCAAAAAACAATGATCTTTGCCAAGTTTTGGGGGAGGCTAGATAGCAGATTGCTAAGTGAACAGGAAATGAATGAACAACATCATGTTCAATGTCAAAGGCTGCATGGAAAGGACAGAATTTAGGGAAAAATAAAGAATGTAGGTAATTTTATCTTCCTAAAGATAGGAAAGACGTAAGCACACTTACGTATTAATGCAATAGTCAAGGGTATTCCATGAGAGAATGCTTGGTCTATGGCAAAACAAAACAGCAATAATAATAATAACTTGAGAAAACCCTAACGTCCCTCTAGTTTCGTGGAGAGAAGACAAGAAGGCACCTCCCCCCAAAACTAAATAGAGTGATAAAAATCTAGAGCCATCACTAGAATAACCAGGGTGAAGCTAACATTCTTGAGACTAGGAATTTTGTTTTAAGGCCTTTTTAATCACCTAAAAATGCTAAGACTTTCTTATACATATTAAAAAATGTCTACTAAGTAAATAAAACTCCAATGTTCAGTGGCACTGAATAAAGACAGAGTAGTGCAGAAGGAATCAGGCAAACAGGAACAAAACAAAGAAAAGAGCATCCTGGCCCATCTTCATTAGCACATCTACAAGCGCACACCAGGTGTCAATTCCTTTTAATTAAAAAATAATAATAATAATAAGGGATTTTTTTTATTAACAGTTTTATAAATGTTGAGGCAGGTATTGATTCATGTAACTACTACCACAAGCAGCACAAGGTGAAGTCCCACCACCCCCCAAAACCTCCTTTCTATGCACAGTTAATTCTTTTTATTGTGAAGTAACCCCTCATTGCCCAGATGCATCCTAATTTGTTTCTCCGTTCCCCCATTGAAGGATGTTTGGACTTTTTCTAGAGTTTGATTCAGTGATGTCACTCATGGGTAGTCAACCTCTAGAAACGGAGGCCGTGTTTACAAAAACACTGCACACAAACATTTATAACAGCTTTTTTTCATATTCCCACCAAACTTTTCATGTGAGTTTCATTAAAAAATGAAAATTTAATTGTGTATGTATATGTGTAAGTATAGTTATATGCTCTCTATATACAAATACCCATGTGTGTGAAATCTTCAAGTTGACTATGGGGTAAAATAATTATAGCTCTCATTCCAGAGATAGCATCCATCATTCTAATAAACACTTGCTATCTTCATGAAACTACAGTGAAAGGATCTCATCCAGATATTGTTACATTTATCTGAACTGAGCAGGCATTTCCTGTTTCAGCCAAGTTTCTTATAAACGAAAAGAAACAAAACAGATGTTGCACTCTTACACACTGCAGCCTTAGCCAGGGGTTTCAAATTTCTTTCATTGTTCTTGTTACACATAACAGAAGGAAGCCTCATAATGGGCCCATTTATGAATATTTTTGAAGTACATAAACTAAATATACTATAGTTGAAGTTAGCATATGGAGGATGATGTGAGAAACTGTCCACAATACCTATCCTTATTTCTATGGGGAGAATGTTTTATAATTTTTCAAAACTACCAATTTGCATGTTGGATTTGCTTTAATAATGATAATGTTTTCTATTTGTATGTCAGTCTTATTCCTATGAACATTCTTTAACCCACATTATGTGATTTTTGTTTTCCCTTCAGTGTCAGTCTCAACTAAGGAAAGATTTACAAACATAAGTACATGGCCCATACCTTTCTGTCTCAAAGATTAAGTCAGCCCAGGAACTGAACTCTTGGAAAATGTTATTGTAGATCATACATGTCTGGAATTAAAGAATGAGACTGTAGAGGTTTTAATTTAGCAAAATACACCAGGATTTCAAGAATCCTTGTTTGTCGACCTTAAGAATTTTGGACATTTTTATCTAAAAACTGTACCTTAGACCCTCAATTATTTCTGCTGATGGCATGATTATTTGAGGTCTTGATGACTCTGTGCCCAAGAAAAATGATACAAAGGACAAAATTGATGACAGGTTATCATAGAAAGAAGTTCAAATTATGGTAATATTAATACCACATCTTGGTATTAATCGATACCTTGGTATGATAATCCATACCTTGAAATTTAATGGAGTATTTCTTCCCATATTATACTTTTTAATAGGCTGAGGTCCCCACCCTAATTATCTTTATAGTTTCTGAGAGAAGGGTCCATATGAACATGAGCTAGGTTTAAATAAATGGTAGAATATGGTCTAGTAAGTGTGGTAACCAGCTGACCCTTAAAAAGCTGGGTCATTTAGTCCATTTCCTCTTCCATCCCCAGTGTAGCTGACTGCAAGATTATTGCCACAATTTTAAGGTTTGCCTGAGAAGAGCTCCTGGGCAAGGTATTAAAAGTGAAGGTGTCCTTCCGATAACTCCAAACTAAAAAATAGAACATCATTTGTTTCCATAACCATCCAGAGCTCAAGGGGTAACTGGTTTCCCTGAAGCTCCTATAATAATGACATGTGTTCTCAGTCTCTGCTCTTAAAGTAAAGGCTTCGATAAATTAATTCATTTATTAGTGCAAATTTCAAACCCAGCTTGATAGATTTTTTTTTTTTTTTTTTTTAGGTCATGATCCCTTCCAAAAAAAAGAGGGGGGGGAATGTCATTGTAATTTACATACCCCTTTCCTACTCATCTCCATCTTAGGGGGTACTTGTTCCTGCTTGAGCATCTCCTATCTAATCCAAAGAAATTTTGATTTTTGGGGTCAGACTTGGAAATGAAATCATAGAATGTGACTGACATAGAATGCTTCAGTGTGAAGATGTTGTTATATTTATTGTGGAAGAATGCCCTAAAATGATGGCCAATTTTTTTTTTTAATGTCAAACAACCTTCTTCTGTCCTCTCCACACATTATCATTCTCATCACATCTGCTAGTATCTCCACTGATAAGTGTTTAAGTAAATCTGATCATCATTGTATCACCTAGAGTGGTTTCTCAAATACGGCTGGATTTGGAGATAGATTTTAATAAGAGTTCATTTTAGTCCAGCGGTGTACTTTCTATGAAGACAAAATCATCTTCAAAATAGCCCTGTGTCATAGGGGAGGAAGGAAAGATGACCTCCTGTTTTCCTGAATAAAAGTGCAAAACACTCTGAACTTCCAGTGGTTAAATAATTTGTTGTAGATAGCCTGGTTAATAAATAGGAGATAGACATGAAATATTGTGTTATGCAAGTGATATTTTAAAATTAAATATTTACTAATGAGGTAATTTCTCAATCTCTCAAAATTTCTATATGAAAAAAACAGATAACTGTCATAAAAATTCAATTGTTATGAGGACAATGAGTCTAATTTAATTTTAAGATTTTATATTTAAATATTTTTGAGAGGTATTTTTGTCAAACATGTGTTTCTCTTAATCAGGGGGTAAAGAAAGCAAACTAATTCACTTCCCTTTAAGTTAAGTGGTTCACAATAAATGTTGCTCAAAATTTCTCACCTGAGCCTACTGATACCAAATTAAATGTGATTCATAACCCCTTTTCTTCCGTCTTCAAACATTACGACACAGAAAAGATGCACTTTAACTTAACATTTAATTCTACTCTTATTTCTCCAATTAATGTGATTTTCATAAAAGGTTTCAGCAGAAATCTTTGGAGCAGCTACTGTAACATTAACATGTGAAGAGATGACAGATTTTTATTTTTTAATTTTTTAAAGACTTATTTGAGAGAGAGAGAGAGAAAAAACACAAAGGAGGGGCAGAGGGTGAGAGGGAATCAAGCAGACTCCATATTGAAAGCAGAGCCTGATGCAGGAGTTGATTCCACGACCCTAAGTTCACCACTTGAGCTGAAATCCATCAGACACACCAACTGAACCACCCAGATGCCCCAACAGAATAATTTTTAAAAATGTGGATTGTAAATTTGGTAACATTATGAGAATACTTTTTTAGGAATCAATAAAATGCATATGCAGATGTGTATTTCTAATCTGTGCTGTGGTATTCTTCACTAGCATTCTTTGTATTTGGTATTCTTTTTTTTTTTTTCTGATATAAACAAAAGAATAGACATCTACCATAGTGAAAGACTAAATAGACACAATATCATACTTTCATTATATCACACATTTAAATGAAGAAAGGGTTTTTTTTCTTCCTCAAGGAGTACATTATTTACACTGTCACCGTAATATACATTTCTGTAATTTAAATTGGCAAATCTAATTGTGCATTCTGATTTTGTCCTTATATCCATCCACTATTATCAGTGGAAAAAGGAGAATTTCTCTAAAAAAGGGAGTTTTAAATTGAAAATACAGATTATCCCAGTTGGTAATCTGTCATTCTTTTCTGTCTTTTTAGTGCTTTTTTCAAAGGAAACATTTTACATTGCTTTCAACACTCACCTAAAAGTATGAGAAATCTCATACCTTTATTCTTTTTTAATAAACCTGTATTTTGTTGAACTTTCTAGCAGACATAAATATAGGAAAATCTATTAAACATAAATACATCAAATCTTTTGTTAAGTAAAATGTAGGGGAAAAAAAGCTTAATGCACAGGTCATTAGTATCTATACAGCACTTATGACAACTTTGTTTACACTTTTTTATGGAGCATCTCCTGCATTAGATGGTTAGTGTTACTTGAAAGGAAACGTTGATTTTTACTTATGAACATACACGCAGCACTTAGGATTCAGACAGCCTTCCAGCTGAATTTCAATAAACGTTTAATGAAAAAAATAAATAATTATTTTTTGACCAGTGTAATTGTTTAGGTATTGGGCGTGCATCATAGATATTCCCATCAGCATCAGTCAGTAAACTTTATGCAAGTAGGAGTCTTTTCTTCCTTTTTTTTTTTTTTTTAAGATTTTATTTATTTATTTGAGTGAGAGAGAGAGAGAGGCAGTGGGAGAGAGCATGGGCAGGCACAAGGGAGAAGCAGTCTCCCCGATGAGCAGGGCTATATCCCAGGACCCTGAGATCATGACTTGAACTGAAGGCAGACACATAAGGACTGAGCCCCAGGGGCGCCCCAGGTAGGATTCTTTTCTTACTGAATATTTACTGCTGTGTCATTTCATCTTCTAGTCAAAAGTGAAGCTTCCATTAGTCAAAAGGAATCCTGCCGTTGCATTGTATGTTTTGAAGACTGTAATTTTTTCTGGTACAGAATATAGAATAGTTTTTTTTCTTTCCTCCCCTTTGCATTTCTAAAGCTAGTGATGCAGTCTGTAACGCACTCCACCCTCTGGTGCAGGCAGAGGTGTGAAAGCCACCTGAGGAATGAAATTGACCTGATGCCCGCGGCTACATTTTGCACCCCCACCCACATTCTTGTGTTCAAGTCCTAACCTCCAGTAACACAGAAGCTGTTTGTGTACACTGGCCCCTTACAGTTAAAATCAAGCCATCAGTGTAGCTGTAATAAAGTCTGACTGGAGTCCTGGTAAAAAGAGGAAACTGGGACACACATAGAAATGCCAGGACATGAGGAGACAGAGACAGGCCACGGAAGGGCAGGGCGGATAGCATCTGCAAACCCCGGAGAGCACTTAGGGGTACCCTCCGCTGCCCCCCACCTGGATCCTGGCTCTTCAGCCTCCGCCCCTGTGAGGGAGCACATTTCTGTGGTGGAAACCAGCCTGTTTGTGAGGCTTTCTTTCCCTCTCCCAGCAAACCAATGCAGATTTCAAAAGCACATAATAGTACAAAAGGTTTTTGACAGAATAAGGATAAATCCACCCAAGATACAAGACGTGAGTCAAAAGAAATTACCCATGCCAGCCTTCAGACAGACACCACCCTTCCGTGCCACCAATCACGAAGGGTGCCCTGATGACTAAAGTAAGAGAAGCTCTCAGTGTATGCAGGTCTCTAGTGAAAGGAATGTGTCCCCACAAAACTTGATGAATTAGCCAAATTCTGCTAAATAGTGGTTCTAGGATAACAGTTCTCAGATTGGGGTCTGAAGACCTCAGCGGTTCCATGAGAACCATGATGGCATCTTGTCATCTTTCTCCAACTTGATGAACATCCAAAAACATTTCGCAGTGATTCCGGAAGGAGATGTGAGAATTCTGTGCTCTCCTATCAAGGTAGACATGAAAATTTGCAAAGATGTACTACATCACCATATTTCTTATTACATTTTAGAAACAGAGAAATTGTAGCTATTTCCATAAATGCATGTTATTTGTTAACATTAGTATGTTTATTACTTTGAATTATTTTAATCATTCTCACTATTAATATCATTATGATAAATATTGACAGCTATAACTCATGTAAACAATAGGCTTTTGAGGTTCTTTAAAATATTTGAGAATGTATAGGATCTTGAGATTAAAAAAAGCTTTAGGACTATTCCAGGAGAATTATTCCTTTTTTACATGTCATTGCCTCGCCTTAACATCAGCATAAAAAATGTGGAGTATTATCTTCAAAATGTATATTTCACTAAACTGAATTATTACTCCAAAATTATAAAGCTGATTCTATAAAAGGCAGCTTTCTAAAAATGGAGGTGTTCATCCTTCACAAAGCATAAATAACTCAATTAGAATCAGCTCACTGATCAGAATGAGCAGCAAAAAACAAAAATAAATGAGACTACATAAGACAAAGCTTTTTGCACAGTGATGGAAACTATCAACAAAACAAGAAGGCAACCTACTAAAAGGGAGATAATACTTGCAAATCATATGTGATAAGGACCTAATATATCTACATATAAAGTTCATAAAGCTCAGAAGCAAAAAATAAAAAGTCTAATAAGTGAGCAGAAGATCTGAACAAACATTATTCCAAAGAAGGCATACAGATAGCCAACACATGAAAAGATGCTCAACATGACTAATCAGGAAAATGCAAATCAAAACCACAATGAAATATTACTGCGTATTTGTCAGAATGGCCATTATTAAAACAACAACAACAGCAACAAGAAACAATAAGTATCAGCCAGGACATGGAAAAAGGGAAAACTTTGTGCACAGTTGCTGGGTATATAAAATGGTTTGCACTATACAAACAGCATTTTCAAAAAATTAAAAGAACTTCCATATGGGACACCTGGGTGGCTCAGTTGGTTAAGCAGCTGCCTTCAGCTCAGGTCATGATCCCAGCGTACTGGGATCGAGTCCCACATCGGGCTCCTTGCTCGGCAGGGAGCCTGCTTCTCTCTCTGTCTCTGCCTGCCACTCTGTCTGCCTGTGCTCACTCTCGCTCTCTCTCTCTCTCTCTGACAAATAAATAAATAAAATCTAAAAAAAAAAAAAAGAACTTCCATGTAGTCCAGCAATTGTACTTATGAGTATTTATCCAAATAAAATGAAAACATTAACTCATAGAGATATATGCACGTACCCATTCCTTGCAGCATCATTTATAGTAAACAAGATATGAAAGCAACCTGAGTCCATTAATGGATGAATGGATAAAGAAATTTTATATATAATCTTATATATTTAAAGAAATACATATATATGAACATACATATAATGGAGATATATATATATATATATGTGTATATATATATATATATATATCTCCATTATATACATATATATATATATAATGGAATACAACTTGGCCATAAAATAGAATTAAATCTTGCTATTTGCAACAATAGAGGGTATTTTACTAAATTAAATAAGTCAGAAAAAGACAAATACCACATGATTTCACTTACATGTGGAATCTAAAAAAAAAAACCAGACTCCCAGTTATAGAGAACAGGCTGTGGTTGCCAGGGGAAGTGAGTCGGGGGATGGGTGAGGTAGGTAAATGAGGATAAAGAGGTACAGGCTTCCAGTTACAAAATAAATAAATCATGGGGATATAATGTACAACACAGGGAATGTAAACAATAATATTGTATTAACTTTGGTGACAGTTGATAACTTATTATGGTGATCATTTTGTAATATATATAAATGCCAAATCAGTATGTTGTACACCCAATACCAATAAATATTGTATGTCAAACTTCAATGAAAACAGTTTAAAATAAATAAAAATGAAAGTATCCAAACTGAAAAAAAAAATTACTGCTAAAAATTCTCAATCTTCATGGTGCTCAGTTGGTTAAGCGTCTGCCTTCAGCTCAGTTCATGATCCTAGCTAGGGTCCTGGGTTTGAGCCCCGCATTGGCTCCCTGCTCAGCAAAGAGCCTGCTTCTCCCTCTCTCTCTCTGCCTCTGTCTGCTGCTCCCCCTACTAGTGCTCTCTCTCTCTCTCTCTCTGTCAAATAAGTAAATAAAATCTTAAAAAAAAAAAATTTCTTACTCCAAAAAAAAAAAAAAAAAAAAACCTCAATCCAAAAACCTAGGATACAATTTTGACTGCTAATTTCCTCATAATCATTCAACAAATTCTAGCAGGGCTAATTTCAATATACAAACCAGACAGAAATAGTTTCACTAACTGCTACAGCAGAGTCTACATTACTGTCATTTTTCAGGTAGACTACGAAAAAAGCCCCATTTTTTAATCTTTTCCTCTAGCACCCAGCTCACACAAAATTATTTCTCCATTTAACAAAAAAGGAGAATGGAACTAAAGCAGAAATAAAATCATTCCTTTGCTTATTCAAAGCCATAATAATTTCTTATATATATAGGACAAAAAATTTAAATCTCAGGCCTCTGAGATCTTTTTTTTTTTTTTAAAAAGATTTTATTTATTTACTTGAGAGAAAGAAAGAGAGAAAGCATGAGAAGGCACAGGGTCAGAGGGAGAAGCAGACTCCCTGCTGAGCAAGGAGCCCAATGTGGGACTCAATCCCAGGACTCCAGGATCATGACCTGAGCTGAAGGCAGTCATTTAACCAACTGAGCCATCCAAGCGCCCCACTATGAGATCTTTTAAAAAATTTATTCTATTAAATTTAATTAACTATTATTAAGTAAGTAACTATCATTAGTTACAACCGATTCCGGGATTCATCAGTTGCATATAAAACCCAGCGCTCATAACATCACCTGTTCTCCTAAATGCCCGTCACCACCCTCTACTGCAGCCAGCAACACTCAGTTTATTCCCTAGCGTTAAGAGTCTCTTATAGTTTCCTTCCCTCTCTGTTTTTATCTGATTTTATTTTTCCTTCCCCCACCATGTTCATGTTTTTTTTTTCTTAAATTCCACTTATGAGTGAAATCGTATGGTATTTTTCCTTCTCTGACTTATTTCACTTAAGATAATACCTTCTAGTTCTATCCACATCATTGCAAATGGCAAGATTTCATTTTTAATGGGTGAGTAATATTCCATTATATATACATTCATCTTTATCCAGCCATGTGCTGCTGGACATCCATGCTCTTTCCATGATTGGTTTATTGTGGACATTGCCGCTATAAACATTGGGGTGCAGATGCCCATTTGGATCACTGCATTTGTATACTTTGAAAAAAATCCCTAGTAGTGCAATTGCTGGATCATAGGGTATCTCTGTTTGTAACTTTTTGAGGAACCTCCATGCTGTTTTCCAGAGTGGCTGCACCAGCTTGCATTCCCACCAACAGTGGAGGAGGGTTCCCTTTTCTCCGCATCCTCGCCAACATTTGCTGTTTCCTGACTTGTTAATTTTAGCCCTTCTGGCTGGCGTGAGGTGGGATCTCACTCTGGTTTTGACTTGAATTTCCCTGATGCTGAGTGATAGTAAGAACTTTTTCATGTGTTTCTTTGGCCGATGAGATCTTAATGAATTGGTTCTTGCCATGGTCAATGGATGACAAAAATACCACTAATGCTTTCTCTCTTCTTTTGCAATACACTCCCCAAAAGTGATCACCTAGTTCCTTATCCCATAAACCGGGGTTTGCCTTGTGATTTACTTTATCAAATACAATGCAGCAGAAGTGCGTGCATGAAGGTTTCATGGCTAAAACACAACCGGTCATGCAAGTCTGGCTCGCTCTCAGACCCCCACCTCTGGCACAAGCACAAGCCTCAGCCAGCCCACTGCAGGACAGACACCACGTAGAGTAGAGGAACCATCCTGGTGGAAACCACCCAAACCAACCAGTGAATGCGTGATGTACCAGGTAACCGCAGAAGCATAATCAAGCCCCACAGAGATTGACAGAGCTAGGCTGATAGACTCCTGTGAAGTAATAAATGACACTTTCTTTTAGGCTACTAAAATTGTAGAGTGACTTGTTATGAAACAGTACCTAACTGATACCTGGGAAAACCTTCCAAGCTCATTCCCTACAATGACCATCCGTGTCCTTTTCCTCTAGTCTCAGTGACCTTCCTTGAAGTCACGGCCCATGCCTGTCTCTAGCCTTTGTAGCTCCTTCCTGTTTCCTCTCACAGAGCTCTTAAATGAGATTTTTTCATGGATTTTTCTCGCACTTTCTTCTGCCCTTTTGCATAGATCATCCCCTCAGAGAGGGCTTCATAATCATTACCCTTTTCCCTCAACATGGTATTTTTTTCTATACCAATTATCCCTACCTGATATGGATAGTCTGTTTATTTTTTCATTTTCCCCATACTAGGGTGTAAGTTCAATGAGTGCAGTGATTTTTGTATGCCTAGGACCTAGAACTTCCTGGCACATGACCTCGATGAATAAATCAAAGAAAACTCTGTATGAAAAGATGCTATATTTGCAAATTTAGAGCCTTGTATTAAAGACATTATATTATTTAGTAGAAAAAGAATCAATTTGTTTTTCTCAACTATATTCATATAATAATATCAGCTCAAACAAAAACCCTAAAGAAAATTCAGATATCACCAAAGACTGCTATGACAGTTTTTTTAAAACAAAGTATTGTGTAAGCTCACCATGTTAGAAGAAAAATGCAGAGACATAGCAAAATTGTTGATAACAGGACTGGTAGATAATGTGGGGGACAATCCCATCTCAGAAAGTTATTTAAATAAATACGTAACTGAATTTTTAATCATACTTTTATGATTATTTTAAAACTTACTGTTTTAAAGCAACTTACAACTACCTATGCCACATAGATGATTTCTCCCTTATTCATAAAAATGATGTACAACAGGCCATAGTTACTCAGTCAACAATTCCCAGAGATCACCTTCGGTGTTCAGTCCAAAACAGACCTGCGATTGCCTTACTTGGATATGAAGCTTAATGGAGCAGCAACTTCTCATTTGCGTCTACTTTGTATGGAGAGGACAGTGCTGCGGACAGAGAACAGTACATTTTCAGCAAGCCACCTCAGGAATGGGCAGTGATAGTCTCATTAATGCTTGTAGAAGCTGCTATACTTAATCTCTGAACACATCACTCAACGTTCCCGGGGTATTCAATTCTCCCAATGCCATGTGCATGACATGACTTGGGATAAGGATATAGGTCCACTTGAAGAAAATGTGGGCTTGTGTTCTAACAAAGTTTAATTTCAGTTTTCCCCCCCTTAAAACTTATAGATTCGTTAACAAAGATAGGCAGCAAGTTTTGCCTTACAAGACAGGTTAAGGAAGCAGGAGTCTAGTTGTTTCCATTTTATGAAGGCAGAAAGACAAATATTTTTAAAACAAACCAACCAATTTAGTTACCTCATCTTCTGAACCCAGTGCCAACACCAAGGAGTAAAGGATGGATTTGGTCATTCCCATAGCATCTTACAATATACTCTTTTTTTTTTTTTAAAGATTTTATTTATTTATTTGACAGACAAAGATCACAAGTAGGCAGAGAGGCAGGCAGAGAGAGAGGGGAGGAAGCAGGCTCCCCACTGAGCAGAGAGCCTGATGCAGGGCTCAATCCCAGGACCCTGAAATCACGACCTGAGCCAAAGGCAGAGGCTTTAACCCACTGAGCCACACAGGAGCTCCCTTATAGTGTACTCTTGCAAAGGATTTGGAACATCCAGGATGTCAAAACACTGATGATTTTTTTTTTTTTTAAGTAGGTTCTACTGCCAGCATAGGGCTTGAACTTGCACTCACGACTCTGAGACTGAGAGTTGTGTGCTCTACCAACAACAGCCAGGCACCTCTCATAACATATTTTTAAATTACCTTGCAGAATCAGCTTTGATTTGAGTACCCCACAAATAATATATTTCATGAATTTTTTTTAGTGAAAGGAATAGTAAGGAACTGTTTCTCCGTGTTAATTCAATAATGGTAGAGAATATAACAGTTTTAAAAATTCAGAGTTTAATTCCTATTACCTTTTCATTTTTCAAGTTAATTATTTTCCAGTCATGTATCATTCGGTTTTTGTTAGCTCGGAAACCATTTATCGACTTGTGGGAGGTAAAAACTGGTGATGGAATGAGGGAGTCAAAAGTAACTCAAAGGAATCTAGCTCCAATGAGTAGATAGCATTAACTAAGACCAGAGGACAGAGGAAGGAAAGCAAATCTGAGATAAGCATAGTGAATTTGATTAATTCAAAAGAACATTATGGAATTTTAAATGCCAGCAAGATTCATAGCAAGAGGATTTCGTGCACGGTTGGATCTGTGTAGCACTCAGGAAGGCGTTCAGGACAAGAGGTAAAGCACAAGGGATCACCTCCATTTATAGCTGAAAAGGAGGTTCAAGTGCTCAGAGAGAGAGGATGACTGCCCGATGGGGGCTGGGCCCTTATCTGGGGGCAGAAAAGTCCATGGGCGGGAAGCAACAGACACAGCCAATGTAGATGCTCACTTAAGAAGTCTGGTAGTGAAGGTGAGATGACAGACACTTGATAGATTGGCGGAGAAGATCAAGTGCGGTCTGTCCTTGGTTCCCTGCTTGACACAAGGAGCTTCAGTGAAATCTCAGGTGCCTTGTACCGAGAACTGCGTGTCTCCAGATATCGCTGGAAACCCCACAAGTGACCACCCCCATTGCTTACGGCGCCAGGAAGACACCCAACCCGAAACACATAGTAGGGTCTCATCAGTCTCTTTCCTCGTCCAAAGTGTCAGGCTGGGTTACAGTTGCGGCTCTCGATAAAAGGGAAAGCAGTCCACAAAAACCATCACAAGTGTGCCTCGGGTCCTTGCCCTTCGCCAACGGCGTGAGCAGGCTCTTGGAAATTTCTACGTTGCCCTGATTCCCTGGGCCACTCCAGGCAATCTTCCCCCGGGGCTCTCAATTTCACGCATGGTGATTTTCAACCTTTGATGCCCATTAGGATCCGCTGAGAAGCTTTTTAAAAAGTAGGGATGCCCCAATCTCATTGTCTCTATTCTACTTCTCTGGTCTTAATTTCAGCCTTCATGTCTTTCACCCAGATGACTAAAACAGTCACCTACCAGTGTCCTAAATCCTACCTCTCAAAATCTCAGCTCTGCAGAGTCCCTAGGTAAGCCATTCAAAAGAATATAATCTTGTCACATCCCTGCCGAAAACCTTATAATAGTTTTTTTATATCCTTTGGTGGTTAAATTTATTTTATCTTCACTTACCTGTTCTCCTATGATCTCCCTTTCTTTATGGCGAGCCCAGTTTCTGACCCATGTCATTTACCTACGACTCTCTGAAGGGCTTATTTTCACCTTGCAAGGCAGGCCCACTGGCAACCATTCCCCTCGATTTTTGTTTGTCTGAGAAAGTCTTTGTTTCTCCTTCACCTTTGAAGGATAATTTCACAGGGTACAGATTTCTAGGTTGTTGTTGTTGTTTTTTCCCCCACGACATTGCTTTAAATATTTTGCTCTCATCTTACTGCACAGTTTTTCAGGAGAAGTTGGATGTAATTCTTAGCTCCTCTGTGAGTATTTTTCTCCCTTCTGGCTTCTTTCAAGTTTTCTCCTTTATATTTGAATTTTTTGAAGTTTGGGTCTAATGTCTCTAGGTGTAGGTTTTAGGGTTTCTGGTTTTTGCATTTTCCTCTTTGGTGTTCTCTGAACTTCCTGGATCTGTGGTTTAAACTCTGACAATCATTTGGGAAAATTTTCAGTGATTATTACTGCAAATAGTGCTTCTATTCCCTTCTTTCCTCTCCCGGAATCCCCGTTACACACATGTTACACTTTTGTAGTTGCTTCACAGTTCTTGGGTATTGTATTTTTTCCATTTTTTTTTCTCTTTGCTTTACAATTTCAGAACTTTCTTTTGTCATATCCTTAAGTGCCAGATTTTCTTCAGCTATTTCCAGTCTACTAATGAGCCCATTAAAGGCATTCTTCATTTCTGTTAGGGTTTTTGATCTTTAGCATTAGTTAAAAAAGAAAAATTCCTTGTCTGATAATTCCAATATCCCTGCCATCTCTGATTCTGGTTCTGATGGTTGTTCACTCTCTTCAAATCATGATTTTCGCCTTTTAGCATGTCTTGTCACTTTTTTGTGGAGAGGTGGACATGATGTACTGGGTAAAAGTACTGCAGTAAATCAGCTTTTAGTAATGTGGTGGTGAGGGGAGGGGAGGGAAACTCTTCTGTAGTTCTGTGATTAGGTTCCAGTAGCTCCCAGTCCCTTAGTGACCGCGGTGTCTCTGGACTGTGACCTTCACAAGAGCTTCTCAGTTTTCTGCCCATCCCTTAAGTTGGAAAGCGTGGCTACCAAGGGCGGCAGTTGGGCAAATTGCTTCCTCCAAGTCAGTTAGGCTCTGCTAAAGTAGTTTTCCCTGTGATAAGTTCTTGTTAAGAACATCAGAGCGCTCTGGTGTATTTCAAAATAGTTCCTTTACCCCTTCCCCTTGTGGAAGCCTGAGGGTGAGGATCTGGTAGAGCTCCTTGAGGTAAATACAAAATTACGGGGGTTCCTGATGACCATATCTGCCTGAAGATTTTATCTCTTGGATGTGTCCACCCTGTGCCTCCAGGAATTTGTCAGCCGTGGTTCAGATTTCCCTGTCCCAGCCCTGCTTTCCAGGTAGGTTTCTGCTCACCAGTTTCTACTCTAGTAAGTCCTGATTCTCGAGACCTGTTTTTTTTCCAGTGGTTTTTTCCTATGACCTCTGATGGATCTAGGAAGAGTGCTTAATTTTTCTCTTTAGCTTTTTTACTTGCTGTTAGGAAGGAGTGGTGATTTATAAGCTGCTGTTAACTTCTGATATGATAATATTTCTTTAAATATCCACTTGCATTTCATATACCCCCCCTTTTCTGGATTATTCTGAGATTTTAGAAGCAATTGTTGCAATGAAATATTGAGCACAGTTTGATGGTGAATTAAGAGAGCTGTATCTTCCTTCATACTTTGTTTTAAAATGTAGGATCCATTCCCTTCTCTTGGCCTGTCACTACTTTGAAAAACAACATGCTGTGGGAGTGACCATATGTCAGAGGACTGGGAGTCTGTCCACGACTGAGAGCATTTCCGGGTAAGTCTCTGCTGTTCTCCTTGGGTGCTGAGCTACCATGTAAATTGTCTGAACATTCTGCTACAAAGTTTACATGCAGAGGGCACCTGGGTGGCCGAGTGGGTTAAAGCCTCTGCCTTCAACTCAGGTCATGATCCCAGTGTCCTGGGATCGAGCCCCGCATCCAGCTCTCTGCTTCGCAGGGAGCCTTCTTCCTTCTCACTCTGCCTGCCTCTCTGCCTATTGTGATCTCTGTCTGTCAAATGAATAAATAAAATCATTAAGGAAAAAAAAAAAGTTTACATGCAGAGGCCCAGTAGGATGAAAGGGGCCCAGATGAATCTAGCCTTCCAGCTACCCCCAAAGGGCTCAATGCAAGACAGCTGTTGTCTCAGATCCTGCAATCAAGCCTTCAGCCAAATGCCTGGTGACCCCCATCAACATCACTTGAAGCAAAGTCACTCAGCTGAACCCAACTGAATTCCTGATGCACAAAATCACAGGACAGAATAAAATGGTAGTTACACTAATATATTAAATTTCCAGTGGTTTATTACAAAGGACTGAGTAATAAGAACACTATCCCTTTAGGCTGGTCCGTGGGGGGGTCTGCCTCATCATAGCCTGGGGAGGGGGAAAGTCTCCATTCCTCATACAGCACAGCAGCCTCTGGTTTTCCTGCGTATTTGTCTGGAGTCATGCAGTTCTAGTATGTATCTACCAAGGAAGTCCCTTTCTTGGCTCTTTGTCTAGAGAGACGCTCACTTTCGCTGGGTCAGTTTTATTCATTTGTTTTTAATCTATGTCCATTAGCCTCTCTGGTTTCCTGGCTTCTCATCTCCAAATTTGGGATAAAGAAAAAAAAAAAAAAAGGAAAAACTGGGGTATTCACACCGTGTTCTTTGTTGAGTCCCAAGTACGCCTGCTCACCACCCTTCACAGTCCTCTGGGGGTTGTTTTATACATCAACATCCTGAGTTACTCTTTGCACTCAGTGGGAGGAATAGGGAAACTTTTATATTTGCAAATATTCAAATTTTCAGATTTAGGAGTGCCATTTCTTTTTTCTGATTTTTCTCCTCTGGTTTTCATTTTTCTGATTTCCTTTGTATGCCCAATACTGTTGAAATATTGGTGAACCCATTTTAAGTAAATGAAAAACTGGTTTTGGTTTTGTTGTTTTTTTTTTTCTATATCTTTGTGTATTTTAGTTGTATCTCTTTCTATCAGTTTTTCTTCCTCCACAGATTATACGTAATTAAACTTCTACTTTTTTGATTTAAAATTATACCACATCAAATAAAATTTAGAAGCTTTATCCCTAGGTAGATATCTTGGATCTCTCCTTTTCACTATAGTTATCATAATTATTTTATATGTAAATTTAAATGTATATAATAAGCTTTTATGTATAGATCACCAGTAAGAAATATAACATAATTTTTGCTTTCAAAAATTGTCTTTTGAAGAACTCACCTTGACATTAACCGTTTCAGAAAGTTGTTATTCCTTCGCTTCTGAAAATCCAAACCTCTCTCTCTCTTTAGCTTGATACTTCGTTAGCATTCTTTCAGGGCAGGGCTTCTGGCAACAAACTTTTCAAATTCTCTCATTTACATCTTTATTTTGTCTTTATTTCTGAAATGGAATTTTGCTGAATATAGACATGTGGTCTGACAATTATTTATGACATTTTCCCACTACCTACTGACCTCCATGGTTTCTGGAGTCTTTGACATAATTTTCTTCATGTGTACAAAACGTTATTTTCTGAGTGAATGAATGAATGAATGAATGTTTCTTCTTCCTTCAAATTTCCCACTCCCCCCCCTTTTTTGGTTGTTAAAACATTTGATTTTGATGGATCCTGACTGGTTTTCTTAATTTATCCCGGTGGGGCCTGATGAGATTTTTGAATCTCTAAATGTATATTTTGCTTTCCAAATTTGAGAATTTTTATCAAATATTTTTCTGCTCCATCACTGCTACCTCTCCTCACACAGCACGTGTGTTAGAGCTCTTGGTGTCCCGCAGATCCCCGAGAATGTTAGCTTTTTTGTTTTAAATCTTTTTT
The DNA here is from genome assembly GCF_009829155.1 of Mustela erminea. Lineage (NCBI taxonomy): Eukaryota > Metazoa > Chordata > Mammalia > Carnivora > Mustelidae > Mustela > Mustela erminea. The sequence goes on along the minus strand of NC_045634.1, from coordinate 30,005,291 downwards.
TTTTCTTTCTGATCTTCAGATTTAGTAAATTCTATTGATCTGTCTTCACATACACTAATGTTCCCCTCTCATTCCCATCCTGCTGCTGTGCCCGTCTAATGGTGTTATTTTTCAGTTACTGTATTCTTTCTGTTCCCAGATTTCTTTTTGATTCTCTTCTGTAGTTTTTATTTCTGTTTTCAGAACTGTCCTTTTCTTTCATTTCAAGTATGTTTATCTTTTCTTTGTGGAGCATGATTATGAAAGACATTTTAAGGTCCTTTCCCAATAATGTCAACTCATTTTGAAGTTAACATCTGTTGATGGTCCCTTACCTTGAAAACTGGCCACATACTCCTCCTTTTTTGTGAGTCGAGTAACTTGGATTGACTCGGCAGTGTTTTGACTATGATACTTAGATTATGGGTCCTGTTATAATCCTCTGGAGAATTTCATATTTTATTTTTTCAAGCAATTAGCACAGGTGACTTCAAACCACAAGATTGGTCTTAAATTCTTTAAGTGCTGGTTCTAATCTCAGTTCTTCAGAGCCTTTGTATGCTGCACTGAGTCTAATGCGCATGCGTGCATCTCATTGGCGAGCCCAAGATCGAGGTGGATTCCCATATATGATTAGGGAATCCCCTTTTCTAGCTGTCTCCACATTCTCTGACCCACATAGTGCCCTCTGTCCAGTTCCACTGTTTTTTATTGTTTTTCTTAATTTTAGCCTATGGCTTAGCTGTCACTTTATGTACCCATGGTACTGGCTTCTACCTTTGAGGCAAAGTTAAAGAGTAAAGAGAACAGTAACAACAACAACCGAGGACACTCACCCCTTTATAGCTCACTTCTGATTTTGGACGCCTTTCCACAATCTACCTGCTCTTACTTATTTTTCAGTCTCTTCAGGTAATTGATTGTTTGCATTTTATATAGATTTTAGTTGTAATCAGTGGGAAACATGGCCCATGATGGACATATTGTGCCATGTTGGAAGCATGAAACTCCAGGGCAGAGATTTTAATTTGAGATGAATCATATGGTTCTAAAGATTTTACTTGATCAATTGAAGATACTTTTATAAAATAGAATCAGTTACACTTTATTGAAAATGGCTGAATGACTAAGGAAGTAAATAAAATAAATAAATATTTATTTATAATAATATTCCATATATAATATAGAATATATAAATATTACATATTTACATGCAATATTTATATATTCTATATTATATATAATATGCATTATATTATATATATTATATATATATATATAAAATATAAATATTCCCCTTCAATCCAGTGGGGAATTCTACAGAGATTGCAGTGAAAGTTTAGCTTTATCCACCAATGTTTCATTTTCTGAAAATTATCATGAAGATAGAAATAGAAGACCATCCTATTTTAGAGATATATATATCATTCTATTTGATGATAATGATAAAAATTTGTCCTATTGATTAAAATTTATAAAATACTGAGTCAGAAGGATATTAAACAACATCATAAATATGGTTCCACATTTTTTTTCATTTGCTAATGCACACAACTCATTACAATTCTGAGACTTTTGTTAACAAGGATTAACATTGCCCTTTTTAGATTCCACATGCACATAAAAATTAAATATATGTTCTCATCCATCCTTTGCTTCTAACCCAAACAGAAATAACTTTGCAGAATGTAGAAAAGGTGTTATTACAAAGCTGAACATCCCCTCCAAACAGATTAAAAGAACCTATCTATTATTAATCCTGATGTTACCAAGCATATTAAATGTTGTTTTACCTGCTACAAATAATTGAACTTGTTCAACCACTGTATGTGCAAATACTGAGAATTAGGCACACCATTGATTGATGTGGTAGATAGTTTAAAGCCCCAGGGCCTTAAAGCAGTGCTATTAATCTGCTTATATATTTAAACATAAAAATAATGCATTAAAGAGCCTGTGAGGACTTAACTTTGTACTCTCCCTCTACTTAGTTGTTTAGAACATAAACTGAAATTGAATTGTAGATGTAGAAACTGCTTATCATTTTGATTTAGAAAAAAAAATGTCATTTGTATTTAATAAGTGGTCAACAGAGTTTGAAGTAAAGTTTTTCATTTGTTCATTTATACAGAAAACGGGAATTTGGTAATTACTGTAAGATTTAAAACTGTGAAGTGAGAAAACATATTTCTAGATCTCGAGTGATGTAAAATGTAACTAATATGAAAAGCCAGACTGATGAGATATCTTATCACTCAACCGGCAGGATGTGTTAAAATTTTGTCACTTATTTTTTCTCACGTATGAAATGAGTGTGGCTCTACATTTTTCATGCTTCTAAACCAACTGCCAAATTAGTGCTCTGGACATAAGTACTGTACACCAGTATAGGATGCAAAAGGAATAACTGTTGTTCCCATAGCTTTAAAAGGCTTGGTGTGTCCTGGTTAATAGGAAGTTCATTAACAATCAACCAGGTAAAGAGATTATCCCCCGAAAAATAATGATTTTAAAATTATACTTAGCTAATTGTTAATGAAATATACATGTAATATAAACTATATAGAATTAGAGATTTGATAATAATACAGAAACTTATCCTGGCCAAAGTACACCTAAGTACTATAATATCTGTGTTTCATGTAAGAAGAGATAAAAATCTTTATCCACTCAAAATATTTCAAATGAGAAGAGGGCCAAAGGAACTACATTAAGAATGGGCATAATTGATTCTTCATTTAATTGAAGGCTGCCATTGAGAAATTTGAATAAACAAAAGTGATACAATCACAAAGAATCTTTTAAAAATAATGAAAAAAAAGATGTTTATCTTTCTTAGTCAGATATACATGGAGTTGCCCCATCAAATAGTACTTTTAAAAATGTCTTTTTAGGGACGCCTGGGTGGCTCAGTTGGTTGGACGACTGCTTTCAGCTCAGGTCGTGATCCTGGAGTCCCGGGATCGAGTCCCGCATCGGGCTCCCAGCTCCATGGGGAGTCTGCTTCTCCCTCTGACCTTCTCCTCGCTCATGCTCTCTCTCACTGTCTCTCTCTCTCAAATAAATAAATAAAATCTTTTTAAAAAAAATGTCTTTTTAGTTAAGAAATTTTAGAAAATTAGAATATAGGGGCATCTGAGTGGTTCAGTTGGCATTGGACTCTTGATTTCTGCTCAGTCCATGATCTCAGGGTTGTGGGATCGAGCCCCGTGTTGGGCTCTATACTCAGCGGGAAGTCTGCTTTTCTCCCTCCGTCCGTCTCCTTCTGCCCCTCCCCCTGTACTCTCTCTCTCTCTCTCTCTCTCACATAAGTCTTTTTAAAAAAAATATGGAATATTAACCACTCTCAGAACTTCTCAGCATATTTGTATATTAAAGAATCTGGGAGTTCCTACCAAAATGAAAATTGTTTAATACTGTTTAACATAGAAGTTCTCAAGCTTATGAGGCTGTGAAACGTTTGTATACTTATGGAGCAACTAGAAACATCCTCCAGGGTTAATATATGTTACAATATTTTGCGAAAAACCTAGAAGTATTAAACAAATTTCAGGTCAAATCTTATTTCTCATTGTTGGACTTGGCCACATGTGCATCAGAAATATGGAGACTTCTTGTGTTGTCTCCATATTTGCTGAGCTGGAAATCTAAGAATGCCAGGTGTTAGGTATTCTTACTTCCTAAAGAAATGCGCTAGATTGCTGCCTAAGTCACTTTGGGAACCAAAGCCCATCACCCTTGTGGCCAATATATGGCAAATATAGAAAAGTGAGAAAAAAAATAGATGTTTGATTTTTTTTTTCTTTAGAAAAAATTGTAGGAGTTCTGGGGATTTCCCTCCCTGCCACACCTGGTGGAGAGGAATGCTCTTTGTCAGACTAGAGTTTAATAAAACTGGTAGAACTTGACATATGACCGCTTAAGTTCAGATACAGAACGTGTATCTGGCTCCCATGTAAAAGGTTAAGGGTGAGATTCTGACTGGAGCTTACCTTGGGGGCAGAGGAAAGGAAGTAAGACTCCAGTGGAAGTGACCTACACTTCTCATGTTTGGAGGCTGAAATCAATATCATATGTAGTTCAGAACTCATGTTGTTAGTGAGCTGGAGGGACAGGAGACTTTTATTAATTTATTTCTTCTATTTTTTTGAAGAAATAAATTGAACAGGGAGCTGGATTCTGGACTCCATCCCAGGACCCCAGGATCATGACCTGAGCCGACAACAGAAATTTAACAGACTGAGCCACCCAGGTCCCCCAGGACAGGAGACTTAATTAGAAGAGTGACTCATATGTCATTTACATGGTGTGAGGTTATGAATTTCTCAGACTGGGATTGAGAGTGACCAGGAAACTTTGCCTTCTGTTCCATACTTTCTCCTACACCAGAGATAAGAAATCCAATATGGCAGGCTTCAAGAAGAATGATGGGAGGAAAAGCAAAATTAGTGCATGATTTCCCCTTTTGTGGTTTAGATAGTTCAATAAACTATTTGCAAATACATTTCAATCCCATAGGAAATTGCCATTTTCACTGTTCCTGCTCAACCTTGCACCTGTATGGGGGGATTATTGTACAGCAGTGTGCTCGGTTCAATTCCTACTAGAGTCTATAGATTCCTTCCAACTCTGACATTCTACCATCCGGTTTGGATATGAGGGTATCACTTAGATCTGCAGTGTGGAGGAATTCACAGACCTAGTAACAAACCCCCTGCACTGCTGTCACCTTGACACTGGAGTTTATACTGCTTTTCTATAGAATCTGAGCTTTAAAATCACATGGCTGTGATTAACAGCAAACATTTATATATCATCTACTGTGTCAGAAATATCCCCAATCTTTTTCTATATTCACTTAATTTTCACAATAAACCTGTAAGTTGGATCCAGCATTGTAGTGATGAAGAAACTGATGTGCACTAAGCTGAGGTATTTTTACAAGTTACATAGCCAGAGGTTTTAAAACTGAAATATTTACCCGAGTATATAACTTATCTCCAAAGTCTATGCAGTTAATGCTGTGTTTCTCATCACCAAAAACATATTATGAATGTAAGACCTCTACAGGCTATTTGAAATTCCTCCTTCTATGGTTGAAGCACAAAATTAAGTAGCAAGTTAATGAGATGGGCGTAGTACAGCAACCCACAACTAATGACTACTTTTAAAATGCTCTTTTACTCTGCAATTGTTTTTGCAAACTTTTGTTTCAGTTGAAGAGAGCCTTTCTTCGTAAGAGTCCTTTTTGGAAAATTTGCTATTAAAACTGATAAAAGTGTCACTATGCTATTTATCACCGAAGTGGGAAATCTGAGCCTTACTGTCTCCCCAGCACTGATTCTTGTCTTGTTCAATATCTCTGTGTTTTCTCATGTTCTTTATTTGGCTTTTCATGTGGCATCTGGGATATGGTACACCTCTAATTCTCCTCCTATCCATATAGATAGGTAGATAGACAGATAGATAGACAGACAGACAGATATAGATAGATATATAGATAGCGAGAGAGAGAGAGCGCACAAGCAGGGAAAGCAGCAGGAAAGGGAGAAGGAGGCGGTAAGGCGGGGTTAATGCCGGTTATGACGCTGTTGAGGTAAAGAGGGGATTAAATATCTATCGATTAAATAACATATCTATATATTAAACAACATATCTATATCTATAGATAGATAGAGAGATTAAATAACATATGCCTTTCCCATTAATTAAAATAGTACTTTTACTTTCATCACTGTCTTTAAAGAGTTATTGCATTCCCAGTGGGCCTTAAAGTCATTTTTAATGAGATAAAGAATCACTGAACTTCATTAACCTATTATTAAGAAAACTAGAGAGACTGAAGGATGTACCTAATTTTTACTTGGGGCAGACAGTGGCAAGGGAAACCGACTTTGTGGTTCAGCAGTGGAAGTCGGTACAAATAATAACGGGAAGCAAACAGGAACACTTGCACAGAGTCTTTTCCTTGTGTTCTCAGGCTTTCCTGTGCGTATTTGAAAGGGATTCAATTCCGAGTTTAGTTAATACAGATAGATATTGGGTGTGGGGGGGTTGGTCACCTTTTTCTTTCCCTCTGCTCACATCTTAAGCTGCTGACAGGAATATTCAGTGACTATGTCCCCAATATGAGCTACAGGCAAGCATTCTTTCTGATATGAGTAGATAATAACTAGGGAATTGTCAATTCACTTAAATTGATCGGGCAGGTAGGAAACATGAGGTGATGGGCCTTGCACGGAAGGACAGGACTAGAGCTGTGAATAACGGACCATACATATGTATTTCCCATCGTCAAACCAACTGAAAATCATATTGGATATATTTACACATCTCCAGATTGATTTGTGTTTTTTGGGTCTGAGAATATTAAAAATATAGTCACTAGACATTCTATAATAGAACAATTTTCTATATTACCTGCATATATTATGGTTAAGTGGTATAACAATGCTCTGAAGAATTCTTTTAAAAATTTTTATTTAATTTAATTTTTTTCAGTATTCCAGCGTTCATTGTTTAGGCACCACACCCAGTGCTCCATGCAATTGCATGAAGAATTCTTATCAAGTATGTGAATATGAGAAAAGTCTCTCAATATAATGACTTCCTTCTCCACTCAAAACCATGGGGGCTGTCAATAATGATAGCACAATTACATGTGTGTGTGTCTTTGCATAGGCACACACAAAACATGCTTGCATGCATATCAACAGACATATGGTGTTTTGTTACAGGTATAAGAAAGCTTCATTATGTAATATCTTCTATAAAGCATATATTATCATTGAAATTTTATTGCTACCAGAAAATTGCCTCTTCCATTTTATCTTATTTAGAAAAGATAGCTCATGAATTCATTCAAGTGCAAAGACATCTTTAAAAAGGTGGTAATCTACTTTGAATAATGAATCTCAGTAATAGCAGTAAGAAAAGTCTCAAAGATGGCAAAATATATATTTTAGCCCTGTATCTATATGTACAAGGTAAGGCACTCTGATCTTAACTGTCAGTATGGATTTTTTTTGTTTCAATTTATAAAGACCAAATTCACTTTTTTGAAGTGAGTTATTATTGCATATCTTCATTTAAGGTCAAGCAAAATTTTGAACATGTTAATCAAAGAGAATACTTATTGTCATATCTCACTTCTGACATTTAAGAAAAACTCTTCATGCAAATTAAGTATGTGACTAAACTGTCAAGAGAGTATATCAAATACTTAGCAGAGAAATACAATGAACTCCTCTATATTGACTGAAGTCCTTCATGTGCCTCCTCTCAAGTGCAAATTAGACTTAGATTTCTTCTCTTTGAAGTAGAGTTACCCTTATCCATATGCTTCTTCAAGCATACTGATGTCTATCGTGAATCAAAATTGAAGTATCACTTTAACATATTTCCAGGCATGGGATTTTTCTTTCTTATAAAAATACATCCAACTCAGAAGGAATATTAAATTCATCAAGGTGTTTTGTGTAACTTATAATTGGCTTTTTTAAAAACTTGAAATATCAGTTCATTTTTCCTTTAGATAATTTCCCTCAAATACTTGACTTTCTTATTGCATCTGATTTTTAATGATTGCCTATTTTGCTCTAATTTACAGTCTCTCTATTTATTATACAAATTGTACTTCATCAGATAGGAACCTTAATTGGATGTAATAAGGATGAAGGTGTTCTCAGTCCTGGTTTATGAATCTTAAAGGCAGGAGATAATGGCAAATAAGCACTGACACCCACACGGCTCTGTGCCCTTCTCCCCACGGCAGCACCTTTGGCCAGGACGCTGACGGTCACATGTCCCACATGTTCACGCTTACCAGGGTTCACGTTGCACTCCAAATCAAGTGCGTATTTTATTTGTCTAGGGGTCCACTGGCAATCATGCACAGCAGGAAGTAGTACCTTGTTAAATAAAGGAGTGTTTTCTCAAAACCCAAATAAAAAAAGTAAAACCAGAATCCTAGGCAAGGTTAGAATGACACACATACTAGAGCCTGCTTTCTTCTAGTTGAGTAAATGTTATTTAGCTTCTGGAATGACCCATCACAACAGTATGCCATTGACTCAAAGGTGCCCTTGGAGAGCCCTAAAATTCTATTTTTATATCCAAGATTTATCTTGGATCATTTCATTTTTTCCTCTCTTTAAATGTAATTGTCCTTTAATAAAATAGCATCACACAAGTTCTATGAATAAAATGTTGCTTGGTTCTGGAGGGTTCTATCGTTAACCTACAATCTAATTTTATATATTATTTATCTCCTATTATGGTCCTATAAACAGGAGAACAATGAAATGTCATCTCTTGATTTAAATCTCACTTTAATTCTCTACCAAGCGCTTTATTTGATCATAATTATTCTGGCATCAGAGTAAACCTGGCTGTTAATATTTAACCTGTATATGCCCAGGAAACACCAGAAAAACTTCTTATGACAGAACAACAGAACACATTTCATTACACTTCTGTGAAGTGTCATACACATATTGTTGGAGGTCAGGTTCCCGGGAAAAGACTCTGAGATGCAGGTTTGTGTGCTGGGATTTTATCAAGGAGTGCTCTTAGGGTCAATCCCTGGGAGGAAGAAAAGAAAACAAGATGGGGTAGGGCTGCTCTAGTCACAGCAATGACCTCAGAGGACCCTGTAGTTGGTTCTGGAGCTAAGATAGCTTCTAGAATTGTCCCTGGTTGCGTCATGGTGGCTGGATCTTGATAGATCCACGGCATCTAGGGATGGGACACAGATGACTGCAGAAAAGGGAGTATCATCTTGGACAAGCAGATCTCTTCCGCAGTGGGTAGTCCCTGGAAGGCACAACAGTGTGGCACAACTCTCCCACTCTCCCAGCGTCTGGAGAAGTGCAAGCTTCAGTTCTGAAAGGTGGAAGGTAATGGTGTCCTAATAGATCCCTATAGCATCCCTATATATCTGGCTTGTACAACATTCTTTTTCTTGAATTTTTGGAACCAAGAGGTTGGGATACATTTGTTCATTGAAATCTGCATTTGTTCAGTTCAAATACTGCATCTTCGGCATTGCAATAATCCTGGTGCCCTGACAGCACCAAGACCTATAACTCATCCAAACGTTGCATTGTTTCTTTCATTCCCCGCCCCCATCCTTGATTCTTTAACTAATCTTCTTTGGGCAGTTTGCTTGCAGCACAGGGAGTAACAACCACAGAGGAGTTTAGTTAGTCACATGACCCCTGTTACAGGAAGAAAGGCGTTTCCCCAAAGTCAGGAGTGGGTGTAACCACAGAGATGGGGAGTAGCTACTGAAATTTTGGCGGCAGGGTAACACGAAGAGAGAACATGCTGGCAGATGGGATTCCTCTTTTTTCTTTCCAGTTTGAATCCAACTATTTGGGTAGATCCAGTGGTAAAGACAGATCAATCCTGATGAATAAGTGGAAGTTATTGTTCATCAGGAAGTAAATCAGTGGGATAAAACAAAGGCAGAATCAATGCTGATGGGTTAATTTGCACTCTTGATAATTGGGTTTTGAAAATTTTGAATTGTACAATAAAATATCAAAAAAAGAGTTTGGGAACAAGATAGTTGTGCATTAAATAATTGGATTGTATGGAAGTGTTCCTACTTACTACACCATCATTGGATATTTTTTCTGGGAAAGGCTTGGATGGGATCGTGAGTAGAGGTAGGCTGGAGACTAGAACCCAGGACCTTGAATACTGAGGCGGAGGTGTGAAATGTATCACAGCCTCACCCAAAGCAGGAAGAATTTAGAAATGGCAAGTAAGAGTCCAAGAAGAAAATCAATACTTTTCTAGGATTGAATAAGTAAACAGAAGTTGGTTATCAAATATGGAGTGGGGGGAATCACAGACCAGGAATAAATCTACCTGCAGGATAAATGCAACGACTAAACACAAGGACATTAATTGGGTTGTGAACACATGACTCCAATTCAAAAAGTATCTTAAAACCTAAGATATCCAAACACTGAGCTATACCACATTGTTTTAGTACTTACTTTCCACATTTTTCAGGGCTTGTCTTCAAATAACAGGGAATGCAGAAGAAGATGTAAGCTGACACATGAGACAGAAAAAATGTTTTTTTATAGTGCACCTATATGTCTGATATTTGCTAAGCACTCGGTGTAATTATATCCTTTCAGTTTTGTAAAAACGAGAGAGACATAATCATTATTTTGTATTTGAGGAAACTGATGTGGGGGAAGTTAAGTAACTTGACCAAGTGGACACAGCCAAAGAGTAATAAACCTGATTTCAAATCTTCTACTTACGGAATCTAGGAATGTGGTTCATGGTCTATGAACTGACAGCTGTTTTTGTTGTTGTTTTGTTTTGTTTTGTTTTGTTTTTTCTCTCCATTTCTTCCCCATTTCCTCCAAGAATTGACTATACACATAATATAGTCAATGTCTTATTTCACTCCAAAATTATAAGATAAATTTTGATGCTGTATACAATTGTCAGAACAGTAGTCATTTGTCACAATTTCTATAAATGCACACTTGATAGAATTTAAAGAAGATGTATATCTTGATTAGACATGTGATTATGGCATAAGTCTTTATGTATATTGAACCCAGCATCTGTGTATTAGAAAATATGATAGAAAAAACACCAGAAACCATATTTACTCATTTCCATATTTATTTGAAACCAAAAGTTGTTGTACTATTCAAGGGGCATACATGAAACCAGCAAAGCTATAAGAAAATGCGTAGCTTTTCCAGAAGGAAATGGCCCTATTTGCAAGGGTTAGACTTTTACCTAAAAGCTTTCACGTAAAATAGCCTTCATGGTAGGTGGGTGGATGGCAAAGCAAAAGAAATCACTTGAGATTGGAGAGAACATGGAAAATCAATATATCCTGGAAATAACTTAGCTATTACATGATTAAAGTAGAAGGAAGACATGGAAGCCTATCTCTGCCAACTGGTGTCATAACTTCTGAATCACTAGTCTTTCTTCAGTAAATTAAAGTAGGTCTTGGTAGATTTTTTAGCTCTGCTACCTCCACTCAGCATGTACCTGCACACAAGAATTGGGGCTTCTCACTAACCTCACTTTCAAGCCTCCAGCTGAGAATATGTTGATTATTAGAGGATAATATCTATTTTGTGATGCTTTTTTGGAAATGAGAAGGCAACTGATTTATTTAAAGCCATGAATCATTTCTTTTCTAAGTAGAACTTTAACTGGAAGAAAAGTCTTCTCTGAGATCAGATGGGAGACACATGGCGGTGTGTATCACTTCTAATTTTGCTACTTGTGTGAAGGGTACAAATCCAGATGTTTTCTGACTCATGACATTGAATGTGAATATCCATTAGCATCAGTGCCTTTGCTAATGAGACCAAAATGTGTTTTTCCCATAGACATGACATCTGATAATCAGGGTCATGAGAAAATACCAATTAAGGAAATTCTTGAAAAAAACAATAAAGAATATTCTTGTCTGACAGGTAGATGGCCAGTGGCTTTTTAAAAATAGGACATGTCTTAAAATGTATATATGTGGGTAGAAATATTAGTTTTGTGGGGAAAAAAAGATTGTTTAATTTCAAGCTAATTCAATAGGAAAGACCTCTTTCAGTGCTTCACTGTCTTGAATAATTTTGACCTCATTTATGGCATCCATCTTTGTTTTTTAAAGACAAAGGTCACCCTTATAGATGCTCCAAAAAGAACCATATGGTGTTTTCCATGCGGTCACTGTGGAAGAGAACATAGCCTAGTCACACAAACTTTGCCAAGTTAGAAAAAGCACTCCTTCAAGATGGAATTGAAAACTACAAAGTCTTGTCAATGTTTCTGTGGACAGAAATCTCCAGGTACCTGAAAACAAAGAACACTTTAAAATATTTCCTTCAGATGACTTTAGAATTAAAATGTGGATTCATAATACCTTTCTTGCTAATAGAGACAGCATTCGTAATGCAGCCGCTAGCCAAATTCAGTGGAGCTCTAACGATACAGGAAAAAGGAAACATTCTGACATTAATTGAATTCAAGTAGTCATGAAGAATTGTGACTTATTTGACACAATTTTCACTTCATTTGAAAAATTAAATATAAAAGTTCTGAGTATATATTGAAGCTACATTCACTTGTGAGTCTGGTTTTGTGTTTCCAAGGTCATAAAACATGCAGCATGTTTGTGTTCATTGTTACCAGAAGGAGGAGGTCCTTAGTCTTCGACAGTGTTGCCAAGGAAATTGTTACCCAGATGACTTAATTGCTCAATGTGATGATTCTTTTGTAAAAATATATGTAAACATACAGTAGAATTATAAAAATATGCATTTATGTGCTGTCTTAGGATTAATAATAACAATGCTAGTTCTGTGATTTCTGATTTCCACATTTTAGAAATAAGAAATAAGTGACTCGGGTTGTGTGGGGCAAGATGAGTGGCAAGATGAGAATTTGAATGAGGATCTTCCACTCCAGGCACACACTGGGCTGTTCTCTTGAAGGGGAGGTAAGGGGGGGTTCACACAGCACTGAGAGGAGGATTAATTCTAACTGATTCCTTAGAGAAGGCTTAAAGGAAGGACACTGTTGGCACCGAGACTTGAATCAAGAATAGAATTTAATGAGTAGGAAAAGGCCACCTGTTTGTAGTACAACACTAAGTAGAGACCGAGAGATATGCTTGTGAGGATAGACTGAGTCACCCAATGCAGCTCTTGATATGTAATTTTGAAAAATGATTATGTTATGTTCATCTATTTTGGGAAATGCGGGAAGGCAGAGCAGATAACCTTGGGCTGGGAAATTTCCTACAGAATATTATAATTAACTTGGTTTGGATAAAAGTAGAAGTTAGAGGGCATATTCTTAGGTTCTAGACATCTTTGGTGTATAGCTTTCTATAAATCAGAGATAATTTATTAGAAAGAGGGAAATGTTAGAATTTAGAACATGATGAACGTTGTGCAATTTAAGTGTTTTGCCGTGAGCTGATAGGCGGTTGAGCCCTCATTTTCCCTGCGCTGAATCATCGCTGAGAGGCCCCAGAAGCTCTCCAGTGCTTCCTCCAGCCTGGCCGGACTCCAGCCCCTTCCCCTGCTTCCCCTCTCCCAGCATCAGTGCTCCGTCCCTAGTGGTACAGGCAGTCGTTTAGGACTCCTATCCCTCACCAGCTGTTCATCTTGGCATAATAGGTATTTACTGCAATTTTGACCAAAAAAAAAAAAAAAAAAATCCCACCAAAAGGAAAACTATTGCAACCAACGTACCTCCAGGAGGGAGATAAAGCAGCAATGCGGCTCTCAGAAGAGTGGGATGCGGGAGGTTGGTGGGAAACGGGGCCGCTGATGACCTGCATTCACTGAACCAAAGGGCTCCTCAAACCACACTGCCTGGAGAAGGGTTTTTGTTGTTGTTGTTTTGTTTTTTAAGATTTTATTTATTTATTTATTTGAGAGAGAGACAGAGTGAGCAAGGGGCTGAGGGAGAAGCCCACTCTCCGCTGGGCAGGGAGCCCAATGTGGGGCTCCACCTCAGAATTCTGGGATCATGACCTGGGCCAGAGGCAGATGCTTAACCAACTGAGCCACCCAGGTGCCCCTTTTCTCTTTCCTTTCTTCTTTCGTTCTTTCTTTCTTCCTTCTTTCCTTCCTTTTTTTCATTCTTTCTTTCTTTTCAAGTAGACTCCATTCCTAGTGTGGAGCCCAACACAGGGCTGGATCTCACAACCCCAAGAAAGATCCAGACCTGAGACAAGACCAGGAGTCAGATGCTCACCAGACAGAGCCACTCCAGCGCCCCCTGGAGGAGTTTCATGGGGTAAGCTAAAAGACTTCTTTTTTTTTTTTTATTTCCAGCATAACAGTATTCATTATTTTTGCACCACACCCCGTGCTCCATGCAATCCGTGCCCTCTATAATACCCACCACCTGGTACCCCAACCTCCCACCCCCCGTCCCTTCAAAACCCTCAGATTGTTTTTCAGAGTCCATAGTCTCTCATGGTTCACCTCACATGGGGACTTAGAGCTAAAAGACTTCTTGTTGGAGTGATTGGGTTAGTTATCTGTGTATGCAGAGGAACAGACAATATCAAAGCTGATATATGATCTTAATGGGGTTAACTCTAATGAGATGTAAACCTTCCCTTCTAATAAGAATGTTAAAGCAGAGTGCCATTTATCATCTGGTTCTATCAGAAAGCTTACAATAGGATTGGGAACTTATTATATATATTAAGGTATAATCACAAAGTAAAGAGAAAAATAAATTTTTATGCTCTGAATGGGAGCTAAGAAGACTAATTAAGACAAAATTTTCAGTAGTGGAATTGTGTTTTAAGAAGACGGTCCTGACAGAATTTCTGAGAAAAGTTCAAAGTTGGAGAAATGTAACGTATCAGAAATGTTAAGATGACCATAGATTTTCTTGTTGGCACAAGGAAGACAGGTGGTTGAAACATGGCTGCACATTTTTGACACTCCCCGCCTTGTGTGGTTGGACTCTGTTCCCCTTCCACTTGAATGGGAGCTGGCCTGTAATTAATTCTGACCAAAAGAGCATGGCCAAGAAAGATGCTGCCACAATATGGTGGTTCTGAGAGTTGCTTTTAAGAGGACTGGCAGCTATCTCCTTGCTCCCTTGGGGGATTTGGGTGGCCACATCAGAAGTCCACTCTCCTAGTGAGATCACATGTAGAGTCCCTGACATGACCTTAAGAGGGAGAGGGGCCCAGGGAAGCCCATCCAACCAGCTGTCCCACATGTCAGTATAGGAGTTAAACAGTCTTGGACTCTCCAGACAACTCAATGACTAATTCAGTACCAACATGTAGTCCCAGATGAAGCCAAATGGAGCAGAATTGCCCAAATTCCTGCCCCACAAAATGGTTGTTGTTTGACACCTCTAAATTTGGGGATAGGTTTTTTTGTTTGTTTGTTTAGCCAGTTTGTTAACACATACACACATACATACATACACAAACAAAATATAGTCGCCAAATCTGAGGTAATTGTGTTAATTTAGACACAAATTACCAATGGACTGAATTATGACATTAAAACTAAAAATATACAAGATATTCAAGAGAGAGTGAAAATTGATAGAATTTTGTAACAAATTAAATTTTGAGAGTTGAGTGAAAGAGATGTCCCTGATGAACATTTGGTGTGAATCTAGAAGGCAGGATGCATTTGATCAATTGCCTTAATTAAAACCTTGAAGAACTAAGTAGAAAGCACACATTTCTAGGAGATAATTATACAAGAAGTTTCATGTTTTCTAGATTTAGTTTGAAAATTCAGTTGAACGTCCATAGAAACTTTAGGGGTCAGACATCAAAGAAAACTGGAGGTAAAGTTTGGAAGTCATAGGTAAGAGAGGTTGTTCTAGCCACAGTGGTAGCTGGTAATAGCAGGAGTGTACGCTGAGAAGAGAAGAGACAGGTGGATATAGTTTCAGAGGAAGCTCCATTTCAAGAGACTGCAGGAGTCAAAGTGCTTATGATAATCTGTTTTCCTCATGAAGACAAATACCTGCCTTTTCTTACCATGACTAACTTTTGAGTTATCCAAAGTCTCATGACTTCCTTATAAAGGTGATGTTGGCCAGCATTGTTGGCCAGAAACTTAAGAGTTGCCCCTAGACCCTATAAATCCTGAAATGATTTAAATAATTTTGAGCCACTTTTTATTTCCCAAAATGAGCCCAAAATACTATATTTATTCATGAAGAATTTATTTAGATTGCATATACCTTTGTAAAACTACTTGAACTATTTTATAATAAGAACAAATAAAAATAGAAGGACAAACAAATCAGGCCATTAATGAATGTTTCTTCTATGTACAAGAATGTGATCAAGTTACTGACACCCACGAAATGGAAATAATCATGTCTAAATTCTGTTTCAATGCATGAGTAAAGGATTGGTCAAAGAACTTGCTGCTCTAGCTCATTCATGTAGAAAGCATATGTTTTACTGGGTTTTGTTCAAAATTCCCAGAGAAAGAACTCAGTCTGTTTCAGGTCAACTTATTGTATGCATGAAATGATTTTCTTATTCATCCTTTTGAAAAATAGCTAAAAACAGTGTGGAATTTTGTTATTTTCTGTGCTAATTTATCAATAGAAAAAAAAATCACATCCTTCATATGATAAAGTGAAGCATGTAACTTGGGAATATTATTATATCATTAGACTATAAATATGAACTATGTAATATGAACTATATTATGTAGTTTGCCTGATTTGTCAGGGACAAGAAGGCTTACTGGGGCAAAGAAGTTTCAGTTCTAAAACTGAAAGTGTTAGTGGGAAACTGGAAGTTATTGATCAGCTTAATATTACACAAGTGTTTAACAAGGAATCACAGCTATGAATAGAGCTGGTCCAAGAATATGCCAAGCTGAGCTTCCAGATTGAACATCAGTTTAAGGGCTGAGATAATCAGGAGCTCTGTCAACCCAGGGCACTGGAAATCAATGTTTAACTTTTTCTGTATTCCAGAATTAAGGTTCAGACCTCCAGGTAGAGATGAGGTCTAAATGTCTGGGGTCCTCCAAATATTTAGACTGAGAATAATACATTAGTCCATATTTCATATGTGAATAACATGAAGTAGAGCCACATATATTTACATCTTGGAATAAGATGTTAGTATGTAGAAATGAATCTGCAGCTCTGGCTCTGAAAGGGAATTAGGTATGAAACAGTTGAAAGGGAGACACACTGAAGAAGCAAGGGCTAGTCTGGGATTTCAGGACTTCCCCGGCTCAGAGAGAGGGATTCAAGAACAGGATGCAGCATCCCCAGGGCTTAAGGCATTAGCCCAGTTGGACTGAAAGTGTATAGGAAGTCAACTTTGCACAAACTGAGGTATGCTGGAGGTATGGAGGCTTTGCATGCTCATGGCAGAATCTGTGAGCAGAAAGAGCTATTAGGAATATCAGGGGGTTTATCACACTCAGAAGTTAATGCAGAGCTACTGAGAAAGCATGATCACTGGCTAAGTGTATGGTGGGGGGAGGGGCAGGGAGCTTTCCTCTGAGGAAACCTCTGGAGTGGCAGAAAATCTTTAGGCTTCAAAGTGACTAGAAATGTCTGGAAAGGAGCTATTGGATGTAATTCAGTGCATTCATGAGGAGAATAGCATTTGTGACATATTTTTCATACAGCAAAGAGTGTTCCTTTCAAACCTTGCTATTTAGGAATCATACAGTTTAAGGCACCTGGTAATGATGAGTAAAATATTATAATCATTCTTGACATTAATAACTAACCCTCATGAAGTAAGATAACATCAGAGAAACCAAAATTTTAAAGGAGCAGAATTCCAGAGTAGAGAACTTCAGAAGACCAAGCTCTGACCCTCTAGGGGCATTTGACTCTCAGCCAATCACCTTAACCTTCAGTCAGTTGGGAACTAAGATTTACCCCAGCAAAGCTAAGCCCTACACATGTTCAGCAGAGGGCAGAACGAGGTGATGTATGTGGGTATGGTCTACATACAATATAACATGGATGTTGTCTCTTGGAAGCTGTGCTCCCGATGACGACTGTATTCACACCGTCCTTCCTCGCTGGCATTGAGGGTTTGATTTTCATTACTAATACGGTTGTACAAACCACAATCATAAAAATAACTTAAAAGGGTTCACGGGTTGCTTTACAAAAGCAAAAGCAGATCCTCTCTGGATAAACCCATCTTCAACCCCTATCTCCCGTAAATAAAACCTCATAGAATTTGAGCTGACTAACCAAATTCCCAAGCATAGGAGAACAAAAGAAGATCACTGAGAGACATTAGGATTAATGAACAGGAGAGTCCTCAAATATTTATATTTTGGAATAATAAACTAAAGAATATAAAATAGTTATTTTACAATTTTTAAAGACCTAGAGGTTGAAACACAATCATAAATAGTAGACAGATACAAAAAAAATAGAGCTCTATTAAAAATGAAAAAATATAAATACTAAAATGAAAATTTTAAAAGATGCATTAAACTGCTGATTAGAACCTCCTAAATAGTGACTTAGTCCAGAAAGATTGACAAAAGCTTAATATCATAGAAAAACTAGAGAAATGCAAACCAGAATATGCATATAGAATATAGGGCACCTGGCTGGCTCAGTCTGTAGAGCATGTGACTCTTGATCTTGAGGTCATGAATTCAAGCCCCGCATTGGACGTGGAGTCTACTTTAAAAAAATGAAGAACTTTTGAAAAAGAATATAGAATAGGGGCGCCTGGGTGGCTCAGTGGGTTAAAACCTCTGCCTTTGGCTCAGGTCATGATCCCAGGGTCCTGGGATCGAGCCCTGCACTGGGCTCTCTGCTCAGCGGGGAGCCTACTTCCTCCTTTCTCTCTCTCTGCCTACTTGTGATCTGTCTGTCAAATAAATAAATAAAATCTTAAAAAAAAAAGATTAGTTCTTCTTAAAAAATAATAATATTTAATTTTTTACAGAAATAATTTTAAAAATTAACATTCAAATTTGGGAAATTAAAAAAAAACGGCCACAAATAAAAAGAAATTCACAAGTAGATATATAGTATTAAACCTACCAAATAAAAGTCAAGGAGAATATTATAAAAACAGCCTTAAAAGACAAATTCCCTACAAAGGAATGACAAACCAGAGGGTATAAACCAGAACCTAATGGAATTGTATTCGTAGAATGTGGAGACACTTGCTATTAATCTGCAATAATAAAAATTTCTGATGTATCATTCAATAAAAAGTGGAAAATAAAAACAGATATTAACACCATCCTCGGAAAATATGCCTCTAAATATAGTGCTATAAGAAGATAATAAAACCTGAGTATACCTATTTCTGTTAAACAAATAGAACTGGGAGGTAGAAATGGGTTTAAGATAAGTCCTGACTATTTAAGAAACAAAACAGAGGAACACAGGTGGGAAAAAGAGAGGCAAACCAAGAAACAGACTCAGCTCTAGAGAACAAACTGATGGTACCCGGGGGGTGGGGTGTGAAATAGGTGATGGGGATTAAGGGGCGCACTTGTTGTGTGGAAGTGTTGAATCACTCTAGTGTACACCTAAAACTAATACAACACTATGTTAACTAACTGAAATTTCAAGAAAAACTTGATAAGGAAAAAAAGAAAAAAGATAATTCTTGGCAAATTGTCAAGAGGGAAAAATTGTAATTTGATACAAAATCTGTTAAAGATAAGAGAAAGAAGAACTGCTCTACGATTGATTTTCTCTTAGTTATGACCTTAAAAAAATACATTTAAAAGTTATGTATGAGTAGGTAAATGAGTCAGGTTTGTCTGGGCTGATATTGGCAGGATTAAAGGAGAAAAACTGGGGACTAGATACAATAAATGTGATTTTTCTTACTCACGCACAGCCCCCGGAAGCTTTGGTTGGTTTTCCAGGGCATCTATCCTTTATGTAGTCGTTCAGTATTCATGGTCACTTCCAAGATTTGGCTCCCCAACCTGAACTGGAAGGAAGGAAAGAGAATACCAAGAGCTCCGACCCGTTCTTTGATGTTTTGTTTTGGAAGTGACATGGATCACATTGGAGCACAGCCCCATGGCCAGCATTTGTCACACACCCCTGCTTATCTACAAGCAGCCTGAGAACCGCAGGGAAGAGACTGGGGATCTGGGGTGGGGGGTGGTATTACTACCTCTCCCACACCAAGAAAATGCCACACTGGGTGGTGAGCTTAGAAGAAATTATTAATTATTCCTCCTCCAGGAATTATTAATTAATGATGTTGATAATATTTTCATTTAAGCATAGAGATCCTGCAAGACCAGTAAAAGAAGGAAACATAGATTTATGAGACAGGCACAACTCTGCTGGATATTTTCTTTCTTTTTTTTTTTAATTTTTAATTGAATAAATTTGACATGTAACATTTTGTAAATTTAAGCTGTGGAGCGTGTTACTCTGATATATTTATATACTGTAATACGATGGCTGATGGCAATATTTATCACATTGCATAATTATAGTATAATATTATTTATATTCATTTCATTGGCCACTAGATACCTATGGCTTATTTACTACTCATTACAAGTCTGTACCTTTAAACACCAACACTCTTTTTCCCCACCCCATGCCCCTGTAGGTCCAATTTACTGGGTTTTTTTTTTACAGGTTTAACCTTATTAGATTCCACGTATAAGTAAACATAGAGTACTTGTCTTTCCCTGTGTGACTTACCTCGATTAGCATAACATGCTCAAGTTCCATTCTTACTTTTACTTTCATTACTGAGTAATATTCCATTGAATGTGTGTGTAGGTGTGTGTGTATGTATATATGCACACACATACAAATACATACACACACACACACACACACCCCACCCACATTTTCCTTATTCACTCATTTATCCACGGACATTTACATTGCTCCCATATCCTGTCTATAATAAATAAATAAATAAATGTCAAAATATAAAATATAAATATATAAATAATATGTTAAATATTTATATATGTCTATAAATAAAATATATTATATACAAAGTATGTATAAAGGATAAAATATAAAAATAGTAAAACAAACAAACATGGGGTGCATGTATCTTTTCAAATTAGTTTTTTTGTTTCCATTAGGTGGTGGAGGTTCAGGGGGGTGGGGTTTCTGAGTGGTGGAATTACTGGATTATATGGTATTTCTATTTTTAATTTTTAAAGGAACTTCCATACTGTTTTCCATAGTGGCTGTATCAATTTACATTCCCTTCACCAGTGCACAGAGGTTCCTCTTTCTCCACAACCTCGCCAACACTTGTTGTTTCTTTTTGTTTGTTTGTTTGTTTTAGTCATTCTGACATGGATGGTGACAGCTCACTATGGTTTTGGTTTACATTTCCCTGATGATGACTGGTGTTGAGCATCTTTTCATGTGTCCGTTGGTCATCCAAGATGTCTTCTTTGGAAAAATGTCTATTCATGTCTTCTGCCCTTATTTTAATCAGATTATTTGGTTTTTGGTATTTGAGTTGTGTAAATTCTTCATATATTCACAAATACCTATATTATTCATATACTTAATGCTTATTAGATTTATCATTTGCAAATATCATCTCCCGTTCAGTAGGCTGCCTTTTTGTGTCGTTAATGGTGTCCTTGACTGTGCAAAACCTTTTCATTTTGGTGGAGTCCCAATAGTTTATTGTTATTTTTGTTTCCCTTGCCTGAGGAGACAGATCTAGAAAAATGTTGCCATAGCTGATTTCAAAGAAATTACTGCTTATGCTCTCCTCTAGGAGTTTTATGGTTTCAGGTCTCACATTTAGGTCTTTAATCCATTTTGAGTTTCCTTTTGTGTATGGCAGAAGACAGTGGTGCAGTTTCATTCTTTTGCATGTAGCTGTCCAGATTAACTGATCATGTAAGCATGGGTTTATTTTATTTTTTTAAAGATTTTATTTATGTATTTGACAGACAAATATCATAAGTAGGTAGAGAGGCAGACAGAGAGAGAGAGGGGGAAGCAGGCTCCCTGCGGAGCAGAGAGCCCATTGTGGGGCTCGAACTCAGGAACCTGGGACCATGACCCAAGCTGAAGGCAGAGGCTTTAACCCACTGAGTCACCCGGGTACCCCAGCATGGGTTTATTTATTTATTTTTTAAGATTTTATTTATTTATTTGAGAGAGAGAGTGAGAGAGCATGAGAGGAGAGAAGGTCAGAGGGAGAAGCAGACTCCCCAGTGTGGGGACAGCCCGATGCGGGACTCGATTCTGGGACTCCGGGATCATGACCTGAGCCAAAGGCAGTCGCCCAACCAACTGAGCCACCCAGGCGCCCTGCATGGGTTTATTTTAAACACAGAGCCTAGCATATACTGGAGAACCATTAAATGTCATTAATGCATTATTAATGTGTGAACTTTGTATTATTGTGATTTATGCAGTACCATAAATGGGGATTATTAAATATATGCATATATTTCTATTTCTCTCTATATGTACATATATCTATATAGAGCTATATATTTATATATAGATATTATATAGATCTATATACTTACAGATCTATATAGATATATGTATTTACCCACATCGAGATAGCTGGATTATTTTTCTGGAAGGTTTTGGACCACTAGACCATGTAATAACAACGAATGTTCAATGTTTCATGGACGGGCTACCACTGAGCAAGTTTGGGGCACTTTGTGATCATATTAACATACAATAGTTCATATTTACAGTCTCTTTTCAAAGTTTCCTTTTAGGTAGTTCTGTATGTATAAAACTACAATTTTTGTCTGCTACAAGATGATCTGAGAAACGAAGCCCTTTAAAAGTTACAGGCTATGAAACTGGCGTTATCCTGGACATGACCCTAGAATCCTTCTTTAAATTAGTTAAACTGTACCTGTGAAAGAAGTGATGATGCTGTGAAAATATTGTTTTTTATTCAAAGAATTCAGAGTGTTTTTGAAAGAGGTTATATAACGGAAAAACTAGCCCCTCCGAGAGAGTATCTCAGCATCACTGAGTCCTTAACCTCATTTTTTCGGATCCCACTTCTGATTTGCTCGATGGAAGAATACATTAAGGTCCCAGGACATAACAGGGATAATAGAATAGTCTAGTTAATGTAAACCCTTTCTGTTCAGGAAAGGTTTTATAATATTAAAAATACATACAAGACAGATACATCTAATCTAGTTGTACACCAACATTGGCATTTTATGGATATCTTAAATATTTGGATGCATTTCATTATATGTTCTTAATAACTCTGGTAAGGTTTTTTCAAATAACATTTAGCTCAACCACTTCCCAAGACCTGGTATTCTGCGCAAATATACTTGACCACCTTTTCAATGAAGAGTAGGTCTTAGAGAATGATATTTAAATCACAGAATCATGCAGAATTAAGAGCTTTAAAGAAATAAATCTGCATCAGCATGATCTGGCCTCCTGTCATTCCTGTTTTGCTGGCTGTTCATTATCCAAACTCTGCGGCCACGGTAATTATTTATGCTGTGAATTATTGTCATACTGTTAAATACAGCTTTGAAAATGACAAGACCAATCTTTTTTATTTACCAGCAACCAATCATCCTGCCTAGAACCAACAAAAGCAAATTCCATGTCTGTTAAGCATTTATTGAAAGCACTGTGTGTTGTCACTCCAGTTCTTCCAAGAGAAGAGCTGAAGTGAGTGAAACAGCTGGGCTCCCCTTTTCTCAAAAACCCTTTGAAATCCATATGAAATAACCTAAATGTAAGATTCCGTGCCACTATGGTAAGAAAGAAGAAATGAAACTCGGATCTGCATCGCAATCACTGCCTCTCCCTCAGATTTTCTCCTACCGGCTTCTCTTTCACTCCATGATGGGATTCTTCCTCCAAGCATATCTGGTCTCTGGCCACTCCTGTCCGTGTCTCTCTCTACTCTAGCTGCTAAGGTGCGAATCACTCTTGCCTCCGGTCAGGTCCTTGTGTAGAAGAACCGTCACTCGTTGCCCTGCATCTGCTTCTGCTCGTCTCCTATCCATTCTCACTCTGGCAGACACAGAAACTCTCTCCAAACAAAGCCTTTTGGCTCAGAATCCTACAGTGGCTTCCAAAGTCTCTCAGAGTGAATCTAGAGTCAGCCTAGAAGTTTACCGGGTTATAGGGGTGCCCCCTGGGGTCTCTCTCTCCTCCTTTCAAACTGTCCTTCCTTGGTTTCCTTCCTGTCCCTCTATTGTGCTGACTTTTTCTTCTGTGTGCATTTCCTTCCTTCAGGATAGTGAAGTTCCCCAACCTCCTTCACCGCCCAACCCATAGGAGTCCTACTTCCAAAGACCTCACGTCTCTCTTGCAGATTTCTTGCGCACACCCATGTTCCCTCACTCCCTCTGACCTCGACACACATCAGCCTCTGGCTCACGGTGACTGTATTTACTTAATTTTCCTTAACGTCCCTTTTCCTATCTTCCGTAACTGAAATGGGAGCCACCTGAAGGTGTGTTTCATTCACTAACGCATGTCCAGCACCAGGGCCTGACACACTACCACGTGACATGTTGAATGCACAATGGCATCCCTGGAAAAAAATCGAGAAAGTCTCCCCAGGACACTCTGATCAGAGCGGCCTGTGTCACTTTCTCCTGTGAAGGCTGTAAGCTGATCCACATCTGTATCCATTGTCCTGCGCTTACGTCCTGCTTTAGGTTTCCTCCATTCAAAAGCCAAACCCTCCACCTCCAGGCCCACAGTGAGTATGCACTTAACCTAAACAGGAGATTTAATCTTTTTCCATCTGAACATTTTCCCATTTATTACACTTCTTTTCATTTTCCACTCCCTCTCATCCTGCTTGGGTTATGACATTGTCCCACTTTGGCAAACATTTTGCCAAAATGGGACAATGTAATAACCTAAGCCTGCCTTTCTGTCTTATATCCATTTAGCGAACTAAGCCTAAATGAACTAATTCCACAAAAGGCTTTCTCCAGGCTTCCATCTGGACGTTATTGAAGAATTCAAAACTCAGTCTTGCTGACAGTCTTACTGCATGATTCAGGTCAATTCGGATCAATTCTGTCCTTGATATTTCAACCTTACGCGTCTTAAAAAGCTTAAACAAGTAAATGATAGGACAGCCAACGGGGCACACTTAAGTTCCTTCCACTGAGTCTGCAGAAGATTCAGAATTAATTTAAAGCAACAGTTGAACAGAGTCAAAATCTACCTGAAAGATATCTAGGACAATAAATTCCAAGGTGTTTCGTGCATGGCTTCTTTCATAGTTCTGTGAGAACTTAATTAGCTGTGGAGCTAACATTTCATGACGGATGTCCTTTAACTGTTCAAACAAACAAACAAATAAAACTGGTAAAAAATCTCAAATGCACTTGTGATGTGGCTTCCAATACAATTTCATCAAAAATACGAAAGCTCAGTTTTAGCCAGTTTATGACTCTCAAATCAGAAAAATCAGAGAATGCATGTTCATTAAAATCTTCAGAACTAACTTAACATTTTAAATACTTCTAACGCTGACGCTGATATTTTTCTTCCCCTGTGAGATCTTTTATGTTTAATAACTCTCCAATCTTCTTCAGTGCCAGATCTCAGAGACTTAACCCTCAGACAGAGGCAATCTCATAAAAATTAAAGGCCAAGAACACAGTGCACTCCAATTGTGTGTCGCAACCCCCGAGTGCCTGTGGGTTTATTCCTCAAACCCCCAGCTCATTTTGCTTTTATTGTCACATCTCAAGGGATAAGGGAAAATATATCTGATCAGTAAAATCAGTGAAATGTGTTAAATAAAATCCATCACTATTATGTAGAAAAATGGAAATAAGAACAAATAATGTTAAACCCAAATTTAGAGCTTAATGAAATCTTATTAATTGCATAATAACAACTGATCAATACAATTGGATGAATACCAAATATTAATTAGTAGTATAACTAAAAGTAAAACAAAAATCTATTGGTCTGCTCTAAACTTAGTCCAATTGATATTTTTGAAATGTATTAAAATAGCTCATGCTTTTGGAACTCTGCCCACCAAATTAATAATTTAATCAAACCTGTAATTTAACAATGACACCTCGCCATTCACTGCCTCTGAATTTCTAAAAATGGTATTTTTGAAACTTCCTAAGTTGAATGGTAGGATACATTTTTATTAACTGTATGTTTAAAAATAAAGTAGAATTCACTCAAAGAAGGAAGTTCCTGATCTTCTTAGTAAAAATATAGAAAAAGATCCTTGGTCAATTGAAAGAATTTCTAATTTGTTACACATAAACAGAATTTTAAAAGATTTATGTTTATATTAAACCTATACCTGTGTGAATGTAACTAGAAACACAACTTCATAATTTTACTCTTATTGTTCATAAAGCTATCTAATTTATATATATATATATATATATATATATATATATATATATAATTATATTCCTGTTACTCCTTACTCTGGCCCTAGTCCTTTATTTATGAAAGATGAGAATTTTTTATGTATACATATATACACATACATATATATACATACACACATACATACATATATATACATATACACACACATACATAGGTTTAAGGTACAGTAATATTACTGTCTTGCATATGCGTGTTCTTTAAGTTTCTTCCTGTTTCCTACAGGCAGTCATGTACTATATGATATAATGAATCCCTGATCTACATATCTTAGAAGAATGGAATAACAGATTGCTGCGTGGTCTCCTGCAAAGCATGAAAATTGGCTATAGCCAACTACTTAAACCCCTTAATGCTGGCGGAGTCCTGATGTCGTGAATTAGGCCACCTGTCGGCCAGGAGCTTTATGCGGCAACCACAAGGCTTGGACACCATGGAGAGGTTGTACTCCGCACGCACATTCGCGGGGACGGTGAGACAGACCAGCCACTGACCTGCCTCATCTCACATCTGTAAGTGCAGGGCCCAGATCTTTGCAGGTGACGGTATGATGCTTGTCCTCCCATGAACGATGAGCTGGCAAAATGGGCTCGAGACAAGCATTTGCTCCATTATACTGCTGTTCGATTTCAGACGCTGGCACTACCAGAGGCAGGTCTGATTCTTCCTCAGGCTCATGATTTAAGATGTCCCTTCTCCCTCTCCCAGAGCTGATGTCCACCGCTGCTGGATCCCCATGCCCTGAATCAGGATGCCTTGTAGGAGAGAAGACTGCATATCAGCCACATCTCCTGCTTCCGTCAGTTTATCTCCATAAACATGCCAGGAGGCCCAAGGTGCGTATGGTCAAATAACATCTAATTTTAGTTCTTAAGTGGCAATACCATAAGGAGCCATTTCTAAATTCAGTGGAAGAGTCTGTACATTACTCAGAGATCCTGGATTTTGACACAAATGAAGTGATTGCATAGACTTTTGATTATATCCCCGAGGAAGGAAGTGAAAAGTGTTCTTGGTGTGAGGGTAGGAGTGGATACTGATCTCCGAGGGCCGGAGACTATGTTTAGCGAGTCCACCAAACTTTATTTTCATATATTTTATGAATATACCATTGACAGTAGCTGGGAAGGAGCTGCCCATGTAAAAAGCGACATGTCTCCTACCTTTTGTTGTTAGGCGTGGCGATATGACAATTCTTTCCAAAACCAAGGCATGCTTTTCAAGTTGAAGATGTGAGAGTGCCTGCCCAAGTTCTTCTGCCACTTTGCCTCTTGCATGCATTCGATAATGAGGCTTTCAGAGATGATGGGTTCCTATAAAGGAAATCTGGGTGAAAAATAACACAGAGAAGAGCTTCCTTCCCATTGAACATGAACAATCTTCTAGAATTATTATATAAGCAAGAAAGAAGTCTTTATGGTGGTGCGCCTTTACATATTTGACTGCTATATTCATTGTTTCAACCTAGCTCACCCTGACATACACAGTAACATTCTTTCCCCCTACTTAATTGAATTAATTAGCATACTATCCTCAAAAACCAGAAAGCACTGGCTGGATGTAAGACAAAAAAGTAAGCGAATCTAAGTTCAAATCAATTGGAAAAATGTTGGATTGTTTTCTCAAAGGAACAGGTTTTATACCACTTATGATGTGAGACCGGATGCCCCACAGACAGATACGAGAGGAGCAACCTTCAGTCAGGTAAAGTGGGAAAAAATCATAGCATACCCCAAGAGTACAAATCGTGGAAAAAGTTTAGGAGAGAAAGTTAGTATTAATGCAAAGAGGGAATTCTAGGAAGGTAGCTTCTATTAACTGATATTCTGATTTTTGAAAACATTAGTTAGTAGTAATGATGGGATAATCTAGCTAATTTCTTTTCTTTTTTTTTTTTTTAAGATTTTATTTATTTATTTGACAGACAGAGATCACAAACAGGCAAAGAGGCAGGCAGAGAGAGAGGCAGAAGCAGGCTCCCCGTGGAGCAGAGAGCCCGATACGGGGCTCGATCCCAGGACCCTGGGATCATGACTTGAGCTGAAGGCAGAGGCTTTAACCCACTGAGCCACCCAGATGCCCCCATCTAGCTAATTTCAATGTTAGGTGTACTTTCATATGTGTGCCATTATAAGTCACCAGCTCATTAGTTCTCACGAATATGTTCGACTTCAAAATCTTCAATTAGACTTCAGTCTAGGACAGCTAATCTGTCTGTCTTTTTTTGGAAATACTTTCTTTGATTGGATATTTAGGTGGGTATATGGGTCACGTTTGCAACAGTTCACACATCTAAATGCTTGGAGTTCTCACCCACTTAAATGTATCCCCACTGACATTCACACAGGATTCTTTTATTTAGCTCCTCGACCAGCCTCCAGCCACGGGGGGACCCAACTCTGCATCACTACCAGACACATCTGCAGCCCCTACCCTCCTGCCCTTGCTTTTCTCCTGATGACCAGCACTCTCCAAGCCCCTTGTGGCAGCCCGAGACACTACCTGTAATGTTGCTGATGTTTTCCAAAATTTCATTCTTCAGTATATTCATGGATGACTCTTGCTTGGGGGTCACCAGTGCCCCCCTTATGCAGACCAGTCATGCCCAGTGCACTGTCCTTTTCTAGTGGGCAGGAAAATTTCTGATAAATCTCTTCATCCACCTTGAGGAATGTCTTTTCAAAATAGAGCTTACAGACTGACACTAAGTATCACAATTTTTCTTTTAGAAAAATCTTTTCCTTCTCCTTTTTAAAAAAGGTCAGGAAAAGGTGGGGAAAAAAGTGAGGTTTGGGCACCAAAGGGCAGTTAAATGTAGCTTCACCTTGCCCACATGACCACTGACCAACATCCAGGATGGACGTTCAGTGTGTCTTGCACTGACATATATTTTTTATCCATGAGAGCTTTGTTTTGTAAGTCTGTTTCCTCCCTTCCAAAATGAACCTTAGTACATCAGATTGAGATGTACCTGTTTGATTACCAACTATTCAAATAAAGTTCAAGTTCTTGACCTCAGAGCTCAGGACAGGATACAGAGGGAGCCACAGATGTGTATGTGATCCAGAGAAGACAAACATTTCCCTTGATTTCCATCCCCATGTCAGCAGGACTGGAAAGTCTCAGACCCAGGAGTGCTCCAAGGAGTGAGGGATTTACCCTCATACCACAACCACATCACCATTGGATGGACTAAATATGGAGTCCAAAAACTTTGCATGATTTTCAAAATATAGCCACTACTCTGCTGACAGCCCGCATTGAAAGCCTAGGTGCTACCACATACCTGCAAACCTTCAGAGTTTGTGAGATTATATCTCTTGTCCCTCTTTGTGTGAGCTCACTACAGCCATTTCTCAATTCTGGGACTCACACCAAGACAAAATTCTACTTTCCTTTTCTAATATTACTTCCAGTCCTTCCCAAATTCCAAAATCTTTCATTAGGCTTCTGGAACTACAGCCAGTCATCAGCAAATGTCCTGTCTAACCTATATCTGACTTTTCCTCTGCTTTCCTTCTCTAATAGAAACCTTTCTCCCTAAGGACCACTTCCTGCAGCAGCCCTAACTAATGTGCATTTTCTGTCCCACACCCTGCACACTGCTGGGTCTGTAGGGAAAGTTTTTGGTGTTTTTGCAGTTTTCATTGTTTTCCCAGATCTTCAAATCCATCCCAACAGGTGATAGCGCTTACCACATCCCCTTATTGTGCTCATCTACAAAACTATAGTTCTGCCCACTCATTCATAGAAGATTCTAGCCCCAGGATCATTTTCTCTGTCTTCATAGTTCTTTCATTGCTTAGGATGATTTCTGCACCCATTTACTGTATTCTTCTAATATCCCGGCCTCACAGTTTTCGGCCTTGTGTCAGCTAATAACTTTGTTCTCCGCTCACCTCAGCTTTTCAGTCCATGATCATGTCTCTTCTCATCACTAATCATCACAACCCCTCTTACCATAAACAACTACAGACAGCTCAATTTTCAGCCGCCATGCCCATATTTTTCCAGTTAATTCCCTGGAGTACTCCGTTTCTGATTATTCTTCAGCCTTCCAAAGAATGGCATGGGTAACACCCCCATTTCAACCGAATCATTTTATTTTCATCCTAAAGAGTAGGACTTATGGGACATCACTGTTTTTGCCTCTTGCACGATTCTTGAATTTTCTTGCCTCTCTGTCTCTCTTTCCATATACTTCTAGCACACTTCCAAACCTGACTGAGTCCAACTCACCACAGACTCTGGGCTTGCCATGTGAGGCTACATGGGTGTGTGAAAACTATACAATCTTCCCGACTTAATATAAATTCCCAGGCAGGGGCACCTGGGTGGCTCAGTGGGTTAAAACATCTCTCTTCTGCTTGGGTCATGATCCCAGCATCCTGGGATCGAGCCCTGCATCAGGCTTTCTGCTCCACAGGGAGCCTGCTTCCTCCTCTCTCTCTGCCTGCCTCTCTGCCTACTTGTGACCGCTGTCTGTCGAATAAATAAATAAATAAAATCTTTTAAAAAATAAAAATAAATAAATAGAAATAAATAAATAAAATAAAAATTAAATGTTAGTTAATTAATTAATTAATTCCCAGGCAAAGACATCAGTAACAATTTTAAAAATGGATGGCAGTGTATCTACGGTTCTCTAGATAATTTATTCCTTTTCTCCTACAGATGCTTTTGTCATACTTCTAAAAGCTCCTCGATTACATCTACCCGCGTGTGGTAGTTAATTTTATGTGTCAACTGCCCTGGGCCGTAGGGTGCCCAGGCATTTAGGCAAACGTTATTCCGGTGTCTGGGAGGGCGTCTCTAGATAAGACTGACGTTTGAATCAGGAGGCTGAGTAAAGCAGATTGTCCTCCCTAATGTCAGTGGGCCTCCTCCAGTCAACTGAAAACCTGAATAGAACCAAAAGGCTGAGTAATAGGAAACTCCTCGTGCTGGATCATGTGAGCTGAGGCTTTTTCTTTCTTTTCTTGTCTTTGAACTCAAACCAAAACATTTTGAAGGCATAATCCTTCAAAAAGGTTTATACCCACTTTCTATCTACTAACCCCAAACCTCAATTATCAGAGTTGCCAATTGCTAAAACTTCATGTTGCTAAAGCAAATGGTCAATTCATGGTTTGCCCCTAATGTCACCACTGATGCTTTTTGACATTGGCGAATCCTGGGCCAGAACGGCTCACACTGCCTTGCAAGAGCTGCTTGGGCATCTCTTCTAAATTCTTGAGACAGTTCTTTGTTTTGTAGGAAACAGCATTCCCATGGCTTTCCTTCTATCTTGTGGATAGCTACTTCTCCATTTTCTTTGCTGCTCCCTACTTTTCTCCTGATTTTTATGTAGACACGTCCTCGAAATTGTTTTCTTTTTACATTCATTTCCTTGGGTAGAGTGAACTCACAGAGTACATATCTTAAATAATACCTTCTGTATAAATTATCTCCACCTGTGTATCTCAATCTTCTCTGAACTAGAAATTGCTGTATGCACCTGCCAACTGCACATCTCTCTGGATTAAGTAAAGCAAATTTAGTAAGTCCAAACCCCGAATTCTTGCTCTTTCTCACATACTTTCTCCTCACTTGGTCTTCCCTGTCTTGGTCAATGTCAACTCTATCCTCTAGTTTTTCAGACCCCAAACACTTAGTGACCTGCATGATTTATAAGCATTTTTAACCAACCCCACCCTCACACTCTTTCTAAACCATCAACCCCTCTCATCTAATTTGTAGGAATTATCTCTTAACTTGTTTGCCTACTTCCAATCTTGACCACATAATTTTTTTTTTTTTTTTAAACAAGCCACAGTACCTTTTGAAAAACCTAAAACAGGTGTTCTCATTTCTTTGCTCCCCTCTTGCCAGTGGTTTCCTGTCTCAAAATAAATACTGGTACATTCAGAATATTCTCAGTCTCTCTACCCCACCTTAAACCCTAATGGCCATCAGGTGAACTCTTAGCTCTGGGACTCTGCATTTGCTGTTCCCTCTGCTTAACCATAGACTTACGAGCTACCTGGCTTTCTCTCTCATACCCAAGAGTCTGATAAAGTCAACTTGGAGGGTGGGGGCCTTCCTTGAACAGACAATTTAGGTTTTCAAGTATTCTTCCCCAAAATGCCCATCCCTATTTCCTGACTCATAGTTGTCTTTAGCACTTATCACCAAATCACTGCTCTATCTCTTTTTTGTCTATATTCCTCACTCAGATTTAAGGTCCGTGAAAGCAAGGTTTGTTTTTTTTTTTTTTTTTTTTTTTTTTTTTTTTTTTTTTTAAAGATTTTTATTTATTTATTTGACAGAGAGAAATCACAAGTAGATGGAGAGGCAGGCAGAGAGAGAGAGAGGGAAGCAGGCTCCCTGCTGAGCAGAGAGCCCGATGCGGGCCTCGATCCCAGGACCCTGAGATCATGACCTGAGCCGAAGGCAGCGGCTTAACCCACTGAGCCACCCAGGCGCCCATCAAGGTTTGTTTTTTATTTGATTTTGCTCATGCTGCATGCCAGAAACTCAACATAATAGGAACCCACAGCAGTTGCTCCATGAATATTTGTTTGATAAAATACTGCAGGTCAGGTATGTGTTTGCATCTCTTTTAGTATTTCTGAACATTCCTTGATTAACAAAAGTATTTCAAATTTTGTATGAAATAAAGGAAGCTCATATGCCCAGACAGGACATAGGACCTCTTGTTCTCAGAATTTCTTACGTCTTTTAATTTAACTATTGTATAAAGTATCTGGTCTGGAAACTAGCATTATCGAGAACTTGACAGTTATCCTGTGTGCTCTCAGTATATGCTTTTAGAATTGACTTTATTGTGTAAATTAACCAAATTTCTCTGGTTAATATTGGAAAACTTTTTCATTTGATGAATTTTTTTATAATTAACTTATATAATTGTTTATCTTATATGTGTGTAATGGATTTATTTTTAATGTTATATTTTATATAAATTTTATAATATATAAATTATATATACTGTGTATATAAATTATATAGAATAAATATATATTTAAAATCTATAATAAAATACACTGAAACATATATTTTATAAAATATATGTTAAATTTATCATATATATTTTCATATATACATGTATATATTTATGATACCTAAAGTGTATTGTAATAGGACTTTTTCCTGTTGCTCTGGATTTATAAATAGAGCTCTGAGCTGAAAACAGCTGACATCAAGCTTCCCCTAATTGTCAAAAAAGCTACAATGAGCCACATACAAAATCACATGTCTTTGCAGAGCTTGCTTGCTTGCTCTCTCTCTTTCTTTCATTCATTTATTTGAGTGAGAGAGTGTGTAGGAGCGGGGAAGGGGAGTGGCAGGGAGAGAATCTCAAGCAGGCTCCACACAGGACAGAGCCGGACACAGGGCCCCATTTTAGGACCCTGAGATCACCAGGAACCCAACCCTTAACTGTCTGTTAAGGTGCCCCTTTGCAGGGCTTTCTAAGGGAGGTTTTAGTTGACTTCATTGTATTAACTAACCACCAATGCCCTTCCTAATATTTAGTATAGTTTTAATGGGCAACCTCCAAAAGAGTTATTCATAAAGATTGATCATCCTCTCAAAGATTGACAATTTCTCTTCAGTTGCCAGCCGGGTGCTGTGGGACCACTGTTCCTGTAGGCTGTCCAGCGATGGGTCACACTTGAAACACAACAAAACATGGTTGAGGTTTCTATAGAGAACGTGTACAACTTTTTTTCTAGAATTTTGGGACTAATGTAACTATTTAAATTATATTCCTGTGTATCAAGTCATCCCAAGTATATTGGCACAAGGCAAAAAATTTCCTTTTTTTAAATCTGAAGCGTAATTGACGTATAACATTGTATTGATTGTAGGTATAAGACATAATGATTTAGTATTTGTATATATTGCAAAATGATCACCGTAATAAGTGTAGTTGGCATCCATTCTTATACACATTTACGAATTTTTTCTTGAGGACTTTTAAAATTTATTGTCTTCACAGTTTTCAAATAAGTAATGTAGTTATCAACTAGAATCATCATACTGCACTTTACATCTCCATGACTTTCTTACTTCATAACTGGAAGTTTGTACCTTTTGATCGACTTTACTTGTTTCTTCCACGTGGCACCTTATGCCTCTGGCAACCACTTCTATTCTCTGTATCTTTGAGCTTGTTATTTTTGTTTTATTTTCTTGGCACGTTGTAACAAAATGTCAAGGGTGCATTGTTTTCTATGTCTGAATAACATTACATTTAGAGGGTGTGTGCACCTGTGTGTATGTGCACATATGTGCGTGCATATGTTTATTACAACTTCTTATCTATCACGAGGGGATACTTTGTTTCCATGGCAAGGCTATTATAAATGTTGCAGAGAACATGGCTATGCATCCATCTTTTTATTTTCTCAATTTCTCTTTCTGCTGCTTCATTATTGGTATATGGAAATGCAACAGATTTATGTATGTTGGTTTTTATTCTGTGAACTTACTGAATTTATTTATCAGTTCTAATAGTTTTGGGTAGCATCTTTAGGGTTTTCTACATATCCTCTGTCACCTGCAAGTAGTGAAAGTTTTTCTTCCTCCTTACCACTTTGCATGCTTTTTATTTCTTATCTGATTACAGTGGCTAGGACTTCTAGGACTTCCAGGACTATGTTAAATAAAAGTGGTGAGAGTGGACATCCTTGTTTTGTTCTTGATCTTAGAGTAAAAGTTCTCAGTTTTTCACCATTGAGGATGATGTTAGCTATGGACTTTTCATATACGGCCTTTATTTTGTTGAGATATGTTCCTTCTAGAGCCACTTTGTTGAAATATTTCTTGTCTTTTTGATAATAACCACTCTAGAGGTATTAGAATTTTCTTAAGCTCATAAATTCTGAGGTTAGGAATTCAGATGCAACATAGCAAGATAATTGATGTGTGGAATTGCTGAAAGAGGCAGAAACATTTGGGAGCTGGGATTACGTGGGAGCTCCCTAATTCACATGTCTGGAAGTTAAAGTGGGATTAATTGAAAGCTGGATTTAGCACTGACAACCAAAGTGCCCACCTATGACCTCTCCTTGTGAGGTATGTTTCCTCACTGTACGGTAGACTCAGAAGAGGCTGAGGGAGACGATCATTGACAGGAATGAGAGAGACAACTTTCTTTAAGGGAGTCTTCAGCCACAGAAAATGTATCCAACAATGGTGTGCATGTACTATACCCAAAATGTGCCTTCCAAACAAAGGAATACAGGAACTTCCAGATCAAACATATTTGGCCATTTTTGACTGCCTCCCCTGCTTCTCTGATCTATTCCCATCCAATCCTTCAAAATGTATATGCATAACATCCAGAGAAAGAAAACACTTCTCACATTTCACATAGTCATGTCTGCTCTTGTGGCAGTAGGAATCAGAGCTCCAAGTGCACTGGACAAGGGAGGTGTAGTGCCTTGATTTGCATGTGAAATTGGAAGCTTTAAATGATACTTACTGAACTGGACTGGTCCAGAAAAGACCCAAAGGTTGTAAGATACAGGAGTTATATTCTTAAGGAAAAGGTAGAGGGAATTTAACAAAGCATCATTTAAAAAAGAAAAAAAAGTATGATTAAGAAAAAGAACAATTTATATATTTTTTTAAGTTGAAACTCCTCAAAGGTCAGTGGCTATGTTTCCAATATTATAAATGAAGTTGGGTACTATTTTGAATTTTAAGCAAGTTCATTTATAAGTAATATAAAATATAATCTAATTCCTAGATTTCCAGAAATGGACCCACTGGCTGCTTCAATATTTTGTTTCAATGTTATCTTATAATAATCTGAATGTTATCTTAATTATCTGAAAGAAATGTCAAAATCCAAATGTCTGTAGGAAATTAGCATATGATGTGTGAATTGGATTTAGTGTAAGAATTAGGAAATACAAGTAATAAAAATGGCCTAACACAAGAAAGCACATCTATAGTCCTTATTAGAGGGCTAACCCTGGGCATGCCACAATGTAGGGAATAGAGAAGTTTGGATATGACACAGTGTTATCATTTAGAACCCTTGGTGCTTTTCTTGATTACTTAAAAGCATATTTATAGAGATTCAATGAATTGTATTATATACACACATACATATCTATAAATAACAGATATGAGAGAAGGATAGTATTGAATTACTTGAGGGAACAAAAATTAAGAAGCAATATGGAGAGGAATTTCCTATAACACCGAACTAATGAAGAAGATACACAAGACTCACCAAAAAAAATTTTTTTTAATCCATTTAAATTATATGACCAACTAATAAATGAATATGCTATTTATTTTATGATTTGAAAAGCTTCTTTTTCTAACAGAAAAACAAATAACGGTGGTTCCAGATTTGTATTTCAATTTAACACAAAAATCCCTGCATTTCAAACATATGCCTCTTTTATTATTGATCATCATTGTATAATATGCGGTTATAGAACTATCAGTTTGCTCAAAATAACCTTGGATTTTCAAGACTGAGGGAAATAAAAATAAATCACATACTGATAGTAGGTACACATTAAGTGATCTGTATTAACCTACTTACTTGATCCACTATGAGCCCATTTGGTTATTATTATGGAGTAATATCCTTTGATGCAGAAGGTCTATAAAGATTTTGCAAATCATATAGACAGTAAATGGCACAGCAGGGATATGAAAGCCAGTTGTCTTCCTCTTCCCATTTTCTTTATTTAAATGAAATATTGTGTTCTTCATGAGTTTGGAGGGGACTAGACCATTTTTAAAACAGGTTGTGTAGAATGTATTGTAAAACTACATTTTGAAAAATCAATAATCACGTTCATACAAGGGCACTGAGCTTCTACAAGTACTCTGTAAATATATAATTTTATAGAGAACACCTTTATTAGACATTTCATAGTGTCATTTTAAGTTTTTTTCTAATTGGGAGCCTCTACAGTTTACCACTACCCCTAAGAAACAGATGGGGTAACCACAAGATATTGAAACACCCACAGGATAACTGAAGAGAGATTAATTAGCAGAGTATTTACAGAGTTTGGGGCAGGATTCAGGAACTAACCGGGGAGGGTGAAGAAGGTAGCAACCAGTGACAGAGAGGGAACTTCCTGGGCCCTGAGGCGCGGAGAGGAAGAGGCAGTTTGGAGAACTCGACAGCATTGGTTGCAACCACAGGAAGTGGCCTCCAGACGGTTCTAGCTGTGGTAGAAGAATCCAGCCCCTAAAACCAAGGCAGGAATGTATTGGGGGAAGTAAGAACCTTGGGTCTGTCTGTCCTATCTTCTCCTCTCCGCTTCCTGCATCAGCCAAACCCAATGTCCTAGTCCAAGCTGCCCTAACAAAATACCACAGATGGAGGGGCTTAGAAATAGAATTTTATCCCCCCACAGGTCTAGAGACTGAAACCCTAGAATCAAGGTGGCAGGTTGGTCAGTTTCTCTCGCAAGCTCTCTCCTCGGTGGCAGACAGCTGCCTTCTCCCGGTGTCCTCACATGGCAGAGAAAGTCGGCAAGATTTCTTATGTCTCTTAAAAGGGCACTAATCCCACTACAGGTCCCCACCTTCATGGCCTCCTCTACACCTGATTACCTCCAAACAGCCCCATTCCCAAATGCCATCACACCGGAGGTTCACTTCGACGTGTGAGCTGGTGAACAGTGGGGCACGGAATTTCACCCACAGCACCCGGCTAGCAGCCTTAGGGCGGGGAGCCCCTCTAGAGTCAGCACAGTCAGCTTGCCAGGACACAGACCCAGCCGGAAACCACCAAACTCGCCCAGTTTAAAAATCTGCCTTTGTCATACTGATAAGAAATGCAGGTTTCCTGTCCTGTTTAATCAAAGAGCCATCTAAAGCCTTTCCCTCTCTCTCTCTCTCTCTCTCTTTTTTTTTTTTTTAATTTTTGAAGATTTTATTTATTTATTTGACAGAGAGAGCACAAGCACGGGGGAGGAGCAGAGGGAGAGGGACAAGCAGGCTCCCTACTGACAGGGAAGCTAATGCAGGGCTTGATCCCTGGACCCCAAGATCATGACCCAGCCAAAGGCAGATGCTTAATTCACTGAGCCACTGGGGCAGCCCAAAAGTCTTTCTCACTTTATTTATTTATTTATTTTTTCGCCATGCTCAGCATTTCTAATTGTGTAATAAGGAAACTTTTAAGGATTTAATATACATGTCTGTACTTCACTGTTACCATTTCAATCTTGAAAGTATAATTTTCACTACTATCTCAGAGATAAAATGTCTAATTTTCAAAAATGAGCACATTTTATAGATGGGTCGTAGATGCATAAATCTTTGACTTTTATTAAACTGCATTAAATGATTGATTATGCTTAGTCTTTAAATTGGCATCCAGTAGACACAAACTCAATTATACATATTTTTAACGATTTAAAAGAAGTTCCTTAAAGCTATAGATGTAAGAACCCATATTTTACCTGATAGTGTTGAAATTCCAATAGAACAATCATTTCTTTTGATAACTATTATGATAGACCTTCCCAGAGGTATATTGGTGGAAAATATCTTTCATTCTTAAACATCTGTAACCAAACCAAACCAAACAACAATAACAACAACAACAAAAAAACCCTTAAAACTCACACTTTACATTATTTTTTCTTTTAGTTATCAGGTTAAAATACAGAAATAAATGTATTTAACATGCATTTCTATACACTTCAAAATCAGATCAATCTACCTTATAAGTTACTATAAAGTGTAAGATAAATATTTTTGGTTTTTAAGTCAATTTAAACAGTACGGCTTAACACTGACTTGAGGAAGAAGATAGTAACATTTCATGCTTGTTACAAAACATAGTTTTGTGTATCTGTGTGTTTGTTTTTGACGTAATGGTGGAATTCTCTCTTATTTTGATTACTCAGAAGGTACTATTGTAAGACAGTTGGAGGTTAGCAGGACGTCACTTTTTTCCTCTCTAGTTAGATGTCCAGATCCATCAAAACACACACATATTATTAGACACACACATATTATTGTTCTCAAGCAACAACAGGTATCTGGTGCTGTATGGTACTGTGTTAGTAGTTTCTTCTGAGCACAGGTGAACAATTACTGAGAAAATTGCAGCCACACCTTCCATGTATATGGAGAGACACACTCAACCTCAAACCTGATGTTTTCCAGTGGTCTAAGAAAACACTGTCAAAATTGTAGATATTTCTTAAAGAAATAAAGGAAACATCATTTCTGTGTTTTTATTATAATTCTGTTGTTTTGTCCAAAGATTTTTTAGAACAGAAAATACACAGTGTCTTAAAACTCTTGTTAAGGCTGTAGTTGTACCTTTTTTTCTTATTCCTTTTTACCTCTACTTTAATGTTATCACATTCCATTCATTCCTTTTATAAAAGGTAATTGCTTTCTGAGCATTAAAATCTGCCCTGATTTAAAAGAAACTGATAAAAATGAATAGGAAACAAAATATGTTGAGATTACATTTGTTATAACTTCAAGTTATCCTAGAGGCATCAACGTGTTAACTAGTAAAAACACTGAAAAACGGTGACAATCATACCAAGATGCTCTTACGTTTCGATGAAGGTAAGCTGAGTGGGGTTTTAGATTTATTCAAGATATACTAGTTAATAGGTGCTGGAAAATAGCTTTTAGCATGTCTCTTGGAGTGTTCTAATAAAATTCTAGAAATGTAAAGTAGGGTACATTATTTTTTCAGAAGATAAAGGAAAAAAGAATTTTCATTTATCAAAACGAAAAGTGAAAGTAAAGGTTCCCAGTGCAAGTCACACAGAGGGACAGTGCCGAGCATTCTGAATTTAGAATTTGTTTTGTATGAAGAATCATTGAAAAAATGATCAAAAACTTAAGTTTCCAAGGACAATATCCTTTTCTGTGAAGTTATCAAGGTTATGAAGAGAACTGGAAAGTTCCCTTCACATTTAAGATTAGTAGGTGGGTTTTGTTTTATTCAAC
Organism: Mustela erminea; assembly: GCF_009829155.1. Taxonomy (NCBI): domain Eukaryota; kingdom Metazoa; phylum Chordata; class Mammalia; order Carnivora; family Mustelidae; genus Mustela; species Mustela erminea. Next base: position 29,965,469 of record NC_045634.1, on the reverse strand, counting down.
TGTTTTTATGGCTAGAAGAGCTGCTCTACAGAAAAAGAAAATATTTTATATTAAAAATAAAATGCTTCTTTTTTATTGACCTGATACCTGCTAAATAATTTGGCTAAAAATTTGACAGATTTGTCTGGTCATTTAACTAAACCAGTTAAGTCTGTAGGGTTACATATTCATCCAGTAGGTAATTAAATGGAGAAATGGGTATCTGTGACGGTCACATTTAGACCGACTAGTTAGACAATTCAATTTTATTTCAATGACAAATGAATAAAACAAAATTTGTTTTTGTAATTTAGTTAAAAAAAAATTACGAACCAGACCTGTGAGCTGTCATTACGTTGATTCAGCATATGTATTAGTTTTTGGATTGATTTTGGTTATTTCTGGTTTTTCTGATATGTAAGAAGTGAACAGCTACCTGTCAGTATTTGGCCAATTCATAATTCCTGCTCCTTTCCTTCCTTCTTTCCTTCTTTCGGATCGAGAGAACATGTGCACAAATGGGGGAGGGGCAGAGGGAGAGAGAGACTCTGAAGCAGGGACCACATTCAGTGTGGAGCCCAACGCTGGGCCCGATCTCCTGAGCCTGAGATTGTGACCTCAACCTAAATCAAGAGTCGGATGCTTAACCAACTGAGCCACTTGGGCGCCCCGAATTCCATACTTTAAATATGAGTATGATATAATGTATAAGTATACCCAATACAGTATTTGTCATGTGTGAATTAACTTTTTAAAAGTTTCACATACTCCCATTTTTTCAAAAAGCAATTATAAGAACAAAAGACAAGTCATATGCTTATAGTACACTAGTGATATAATTTAGTCTCCTTTCTGATTCTTCACATTTCTCAAGATACAAGTGCCACAGTCATATAAAAACGTGAAAAAAAAAACCTCTCATATTTTATATTTCTTTACAAACAAACCCTTAAAATGTATAACACCTCAAGTATGGGGGATTTTTAGTTCAACCTTCAAAAAACATATAAAATATTGAGGGTTACTTTGTCTTAATTGAGAGGAAATGTAATACTTAAGTTATACATCAAATAAATATCTTTTTTTATTATATTGTCTTATTTTCAATTTCTCTCTGCATTTTCCACATGCATAATCTGCCTGGGTCATGAAAGATGATATAATAAATGAATAAAAGATACACACAAAAAGAAAAGAAATTGTGCTTTCACTTCTGAATATGAAGAGAGAAATGAAATTAAAAGCATTTTTATTGAAAAATAAAAATTTCTACTTAAGACTTCTTGCTGTTGGATCCCTAGGTTTTCCGTATATCCTAGAAAATACTCATACTACCCTAGAAATATAGAATTGTAATGTAATTACTGTTTACTAGGTGCAGAGAATCCATGTTTCTACATTTTGATATAGACAAGACCAATTTCATTAAAATTATGTGGAAAGAATAGAATATTCCTTCATTGAACTATTTAAAACCCTTATGATATAGCAATATCTAAAGTTTTACACTGGTTTTTCCTTGATACGTGTATATCATTACTTTGGTCTTCCATTTAGTTTTATTGTTAAAGATCAAGTGATATGAAGATAATGAAAAAACAAATACAGTCATTTCAGTTGTCCATATTGGTAACTTAATTCTACTCCTGAAACTAATATTGCATGACATGTTCCTTAATTACAATTCAGATAAACTTGAAACAAGCAAACAAACCAAAAAATTCTGACGTACTTTCATTTCCTCACAGTCCTTGACCAGTTGGCTAAGTGCATCCTTTATTTAGTGTAAAATGGACAAAAGAGGGAAAAAAAGGTTAGTACAATTTATCACTGTAAAAATTATTGACATTTTCTTGAAAATAGTTTAGGTTTATGTTAATGAAGTAGGACAACAGGGTTTTTCTAATTTTTTTTCCTAAAGATTTTATTTATTTGACAGAGATCATCACACGTGGGCAGAGAGACAGGCGCGCGGTGGGGGGGGGGGCGGGAGCAGGCTCTCCGCTGAGCAGAGAATCCGACTCAGGGCTCGATTCCAGGACCCTGGGACCACGACCTGAGCCAAAGGCAGAGGCTTTAACTCACCGAGCCACCCAGAACCCAGAAGTCCCGGGGTTTTTCTAAATTTTTAAAATTTTAATTCCAGTATAGTTAACATACAGTGTTATATTAGTTTCAGCTATATAATTTAGTGACTCAACACTTCTATACCTTACCAGATGCTTATATACCTTATATAGATCATATATACCTTATATACCTTACTAGATCATAAGAAGGGAGCATAATCGGTTTTTGCTGGGTTTTTAATCACAGACTATAAATTTAGCAAGACTAAAACATTTTTTTCAAAAAGCTAACGCTTAGAGAGACGCCTGGGTGGCTCAGTTGGTTAAGCATCTGCCTTCGGCTCAGGTCATGATCCCGGGGTCCAGGGACGGAGTCCTGCATGGGGCTCCCTGCTCCGTGGGGAGCCTGCTTCTCCCTCTGCCTGCTCCTCCCCCTGCTTGTGCTCTCTTTTTCTCTCTCTCTCTGACAAATAAATAAAACTTTCAAAAGCCAATACTTTGAATGAGTATTTAGTATCCAACCTTTTGTTGGATGCCTTGCAAGCAAAACTTATTTTTTTTCTAGAAGTGATCTGCTCCAGAGATTCTAAGTTTGGGAAATCTGCCTGGAGGCTCACAGTAAGGACAGGCAGTGAAGAGTCCCAAAGGGAACCAGTCCCACCCTGGGGGAACGCGGAGAGCCCAAGTGTGGGGCTCAAGTCTGTAGGACGATTGCATTGACTTTAGGGAGGAAATTATTCACAGAAGCTCTGGATAATGACGCATCAGATTACGCCAAAACAATTTTCGATTTGGAAAGCAGCATCAAAGAAAGTAGCGCCTGTAAAGAGATGAGAGTCTCTGTTTGGCTCTCTTCCTAGAACATGGAAGAACTGAGCTCTTACGACTGAGTAACTGGACATTTTTTAACAAATAGGAAGGAGTAGGAGATATTTATGTCATTAAGTGTCAGTGGTGCTTAAGTGTTTACTTAGAAAAGTAAAAAAGATAGAATTACGTTTGAATCCTGTGTTCAGGAAATTCTCTATAAGTGCTGTTCTATCATATAAGCTCTCCTGTCATACTAGCTCTAATTTAATTCAGCAAATGTTTATTAAACACTTACCATGTGTCTGGCATTTTAATAATGGCTTAATTGGTCATTTTTCATTGACAAGACCTGCTAAAATGTTCAATGTTAAGCTAATTCATTTCTAAAATGCTTCAAAATATTTTTTGTTTTTTTTTATTTTTTATTTTTTTCTTCAAAATATTTTTAAGATCAAAATGACTTTTAAATATATTGTCAATTTCTATTCCCTGTGTTACAGAAACTTTAAAATAGCTGTGTTTTGGGGTGCCTGGGAGGCTCAGTTGGTTGAGTGTCTGCCTTTAGCTCAGATCACGATCCTGGAGTCCTGCATCGGGCTCCCAGCTCCGTGGGGAGCCTGCTTCTGCCTCTGGCCCTCACTGCACTCGTGCTCTCTCACTTGCTCTCTCGCTCTCTCTCAAATGAACTCTTTGAAAAAAAAAATTAAATAAATAAGATAGTTATGCTTCATTTTTATTATCTTAATAAGAAACTTAGTTTATCAATATGGTTTCACCTATTGTTAAACATATTTCTTGTACCCTTATAGAAGACACAGTGACTGTGCCCACATGACATCAAATCATTTGGATGAGAAACAAACAAACAAACAAAAAAAACAAAAAAGAAACAACCAATCCCAATTATCCAGATGTTGAGCTTAAATAATACCAAACATCTGGTGTTTCCAAATAAATTTTTCTTGAATCTGCAAAGCTTTAATTTTTAAGAATGGAGACTTAAATGTCAGACCCAAAATATTTCTTAGCCTAAAATTAACACGCATGAATTTATGATATGTTGGAAAGAAATTATTTCAACAGGTGGGCTGACACAGAAATGTAAACCCTTTTACTTCACAATCACACCCAAAAGGATCATTCTATTACCATGCAAGCAAAGAGATTTTCACTTAAATGTTCTGACTTTTAATGTTTCTTGTCATTTATTTGACCTATGATCTTATCCATCTGCTCAGCTTCTCAGTGTTAATAACTATTCAATTCTCAAATTACAAAATATCATGTAGTTAGAATGGTCAAGACCTGAAAATTTCCAAATTCACAATATGTCTGTGGTTTATAGATCTAAAATACAAAGAATAGAAAGATTTGAGTGGAAAAAGGCATTTTATACATACGATTTACAATGTAATATGCAAAATAACATATTTTAAAATGTTTTTAAGATAAAAAAAGTTTAATGTTTTGGAAAACTAACTGTTTGATATAAATATATCTGTCACAGATTTGATATACAGTCTACGTACACTTGCTTTTTTTTTTTTTTTTTTTTGGTGTAAAGGTCAAAGCTTAATTTTTTCCCCTGGTGTACTTAGTACCACTTATTGCGAAGATCATTCTTTTCGACTGCTACACAGAGCAATCTCTGTCATAAAGCCAATGTTACATTTAATTGTTCCTGTTCAGGGCTTTTATTTGATCCTTTTGGGCATTTGTCTACCTTTGTGCTATTACCATACTGCTTTAATTACTTTATTTTTTAATAAGCTCAGCTGCATACCAAGAGGGGAATTGTGGCCGTGACTACCTTGGTAGGTAGGAAAACTTTATCGCTGATATTATTTAGAATTTCCTGTGCATATTAATTATAATAATTTAAAAAAAAACACTTGGTCACTTTTTATAAAGAACTTTTAAAATCCATATAGACAATTTACTGCTTTATTGCCTGAATCCAAAAGTGAATTTCTGTCATCATACCCCTTCCTCCCAACCCAGTCGATTGTCTCTGTATAATTTTTTTATCTGCTAGAGCATATTCTCCAGAATTTGTTCTTGAAGGAGCCTTGTCTAAATTTGATAATTCTTAATTCCATGTAAATTTTATAATTTATTTAAAAATAATATAAACAGACCACGACCATAAGATAACTCTCTCTAATGCAATTTGACATTGACATTGTCAGGAATTGATAGAGCATTTTAGAATTAATTAACAACTTTATATTAACACCACATTCCAATCATGTATATGAGCTATCCCCTTATATAATTTGTTGTTATTAATTTTTTCTCAATAATAACATATTTTTCCATATAAAGAGCTTATATATTTATTGCTATATTTATTTATAAAGAATTTGATTCTTAAAAAAATTGTTTTGAAGTTTATTTATTTGAAAGAGAGTGCAAGATAAGAGAGCATGAGCAGGGGGGAGGAAGAAGCAAGCTCCCTCCTCAGAAGTGGGGCTCGACCTAGGGGCTCAATACCAGGACCCTGGGATCACAACCTGAGCCAAAGCAGATGCTTAACTGGCTGAGCCACCCAGGGCACCAAGAACTTGATCTTTGGAAGCAATTCCACATGGAATCCTTGGTACCCTCATTGAAATCATTTATTACTTATAAAAATTATCTATAGAATCATTTGAAATTTCTATCTAGGAAAGCATACTCCCTGAGAATAATTTTGGTGGTAGATATAACTACATAACAAATAGATATAACACCAAGAAAAAGGTAGACTGTTGTACCTTTATGATTTTGACTTAAGGGGATCCTTTTAACAGAACACACAAAGTAAAAATGACACATGAAGTAATTGCTCATTCAAACCATGAGTAAGTTTCTGTTGCTGCATAACAAATGACCACAAACTTAGTGGCTTAAAACAGCACTCATTTAACAGCTCAGAGTTCCATAGGTCAGAAGTTCAGTGATGGTGTGACTGGGTTCTCTCTTTAGGGTCTCGTAAGCTAAAAACAGGAGGTCAGCTGGCCTGAGTTCTCATCAGGAGCTTAGGGTCTGCTTCTGAGCTCCTGTGGTTGTGGCCGATTTCAGTGTGTTTTTGGTTGCCCGACTTAGCTCCTGTTGGCTTGCTAGCGATCTCCCAGAGTCATAGCCTTCAGCCCTGGTGATTACATACACCAAGCAGCCATCTTAGAATTGAACCTACCACAAACATCTAAATTAGTTACGATCTTTCCTTAAAATGCACTGGTAAGAGGATGAAAAATCAAGTAAAGGAGAAGGTTATGACAAATCTCTAAATATTGGTGGGGAAAAATGGCGAATCTCATAGAAAACAAGGGAGAGCTGAAAAAACTTAAATTGGCTCAGTGGGTTAAAGCGTTTTTCTTCAGCTCAGGTCATGGTCTCGGGGTCCTGGGATCAAGCCCCACATCGGATTCTCTGCTCGGCGGGGAGCCTGCTTCCACCCCCCCAACCCACTTGTGACCTCTGTCTGTCAAATAAATAAATAAATAATATTTTTTAAAATAGGTTTTTTATATTAGAGTCCATCCAACTGTCCATTAAAATATATACAGTTGTCTGCAGACATCACACAGAACCAGACAATTGAAAGTATTCACAGGGTATACCCACATAAAGCTTCAACTACACTTGTAACAGATAAAGAAAGCAACCCCCAGCAAGTATCACTGATGTCTAAGACTTTCAGGCCCGATTCTCAGGGCCGTTTCACAAACTCACTGAAGTGAGCTTCATTTGCATTTGTTAACCATCCAAGTAACAAGTTTACATCAAGGTAACAAGTTTAAGGAGAGTTTGGTTACAAGACTAGAATCAGGCCGTGTAACAGGATAAACCAAGTACAAAACATCCATCAATGCACTTTTAATGAACACTGTATCCACATTTGGTGTCCAGGGCTTTCATGCCCGTTCTGACTTTAAACTGCATAACATAAATCACAAGCTAGTAAGCTCCACCCTCCTATTGTGGTTAAAAAGCATTACCATAGATATCCCTGCGGAAAAGCCTAGAGTTACCCTAGACTAGCTACAAGTTCACCCTCTGTTTATACCACAGTATAAATTGAATACATTCAGTTTCATTATTGATCAGATACATGTAAATTAAAACTTCCATTGGATATCAATGTCCACCAAATGGGTTGTAATTAAAAGATTGATATTAGCAAATATTAGAAAAAGGGAATATCAAGAACTCTTACAGCACAGCGTCTTTGACCGTAAATTGGTAGTGCCCCTTGGAAAAAGTAAGTTTTTCATTATCTAGTAAAGTTGAAGGTGCACATATCTTATGACCAAAATTTCTGCCCCTATATATATATATATGCCCACCAGAAGTATCTGTGTATGTATTGCTTCTAACATGTAAATAAAAATAACTGAAAGTTTTAAGTAATCCAGGTGTCTATCGTCAGGAAAATGTTTAAATAAATTCTGGTGTGTTCAGGCAGTTGAATAGAATATAACAACGAAAACAAACCAACCATTCTGTAAACAAGAGTATAAGAGAAACAAGCATAATTTTGAACACAAAAAGTTAACATAAAACATAGACGAGTCTGTTTATACAATCTCCAGAACCAGACAGGCTAAACTGTAGTGTTTAGGGATAAAATGATACATAAAAGCAAGTAAGTGATTATGATAAAACTCTTCAGGGAGTAGAAAGTAGGTGGTCATTGGAGATTGAATGGAGAAATGAGGAAGGCCTCGCACTGGTATTTTAAGGATGTTCATTTTAAAATAATTTGTTCAGCTCTATGCTACAGTTTTGAGCACCTTTCTGTTATGTGTTTATGGCTCTCCATTAAAAAGCTATAAAATACAGAGGGAATTCATTTAAATTTTGTAATGTACTGAATGTCATGATTTCATACCAATTGAAACAATTTTAATTACTCTCTCAAAGAAAGAAAATCATAATATTTAATGCCTAAATAATTAGAGCTGTAGCCAAATGAAATCATATTATCAATTCTAGCACCAGAAGTCTGAATTTGCAACACAAGGTTAGCCCCTTAAAAATAATCACCGGTTCGGGGTAGGGGCAAATCACTCATCCTCGCGATGTGTGGTGATGGGCTCTGCAGAAATTAAAGGACAAGATGACACAAGTCACCATTGCAACATCGTACTTGCATTGCTTTACTTTTTCCAAATTAAGTTTCAGCCTGACTATCAAGAGTGTCTCCTACTCAGAGGTAAGTGTCCTTCCTTCCACAAAATTTATGAAACTTGTCAGAACCTGGAAAGGGCTTTGATAGGCATTTTCCATCCATCTGCTCTGGACTGCGCCACTCCCTCCTCACTGGCCCAAGCGAGCCGGCCAGACATCACAGATTAGTCCTCCCGTGCCTGGAAAAATCACTTCATCACTGCCCTGCCTACTCAGGGTAAATCATGAAGTACTTTCATGGTGCTGGTTTAAAAGTTGAGTAGAAATTTTTAACACTTGGCTGTTTGGATGCTTCTCTGGTGCTCCTGTTGAATTCTGCATACCATTTAATGGGATGCAGTAGACTGCGTGTTTGTGTTCCCCCTGGATTTCCATGGTGAAGCCTAATCCCCAGTTGCAATGGCCTTTGCAAGTGGGGTCCTTGCAAGGCTCTGCCTTCAAGAATGGGATTCGTGCCCTTATAACATGAACCACAGTGAGCTTCTGACCCCTTCATCCAGGCAAGGATACAGTGACAAGTTCAGTCCAAGGAACCAGATACCCAATCTGCAGGGCAACTTGACCTTGGACTTTCAGCCTCCGGGACCTTGAGAAATAAACAATTGGAGGGTTTTTGTTTGTTTTGTTTTGTTTTTTTCTTTTTAATAAGCCCCTCATCTGTGGTATTTTGTTATAGTGGCCTGAGCAGACCAAATATGGAGATATATATGAATTATATACACGAGAACAATTTGGGAAGTTAATGTTCTAATTTTTATTCCTGAGTCTGGGTCCATAAAGAGGGAAAAAAAAATGCTGTGATCTTCTTCCTCAGATTAGTATATTAACAAAACCAAGATCCTAAATTTGAATTTTATGTATACGTTGGTTCGTTTTTGCCTATTACATTACAAAGCTATAATTTTGTACAGTGGGGGGAACTGAAAGGGTGAAACCTCAGAAGGCCTTCGGGTGGTCAATTAGTGCTAAGAAGTAATTATTCTGTCGCTGCCGGGAAGGAGAGGAAAGAGACACAGTCCCGTTGAGTGCAGAAGTGTAATCCTTCCCCAACTTTTCCCAGCCTCACAGGAAGGAAGGTACCTCCTTTACTGTCTTTTCCCTCAAAATTTGTCCTTCTAGGCATACCTGACTTAATGTTTAAGTTCAATTATCACAACAAATTTAAAATGCCCGAAAGCTAGTCACTCTCCATCACCTTCAATTTCCAAGTCCAAGGGCCATTTCTCTCCTAGTCTAAAGGAACTGCTCACACACCCCCCACCCTGCCCCAGGGCTCCATTTAAATAATCTTTGTGTCCCCTAGAGGCATTTCTGGTTTGTCTCCACTTCACCGGCCACTCCTTGAGAATTCTTTTGCTGACCTGTGGTCTTGTACTTCAACTTTAAACGTGGAAAGGCTGTGAGCTCCCACCTGGACCTGCTATCTTCTTTTCTGCAAAACAAACCAATGAACAAAAAAGTTGTTTCATCTGGTCCGCTCCCTTTAGATAGTCAATGGAGTTAGTCTCTATCTGCATATCTAGTCCCAAATCTTCCCCAGCTCTAGCTTGTTACATGCAAGTGCCGACCTGCCCGGACCATTTTCTGGGACGCCTTCAAAATGGAAATTTTGTTCCCTTTTCTGTGTCCCAAATATATAATCCTATTTTCTGTTGAGAGTTCAGGAATGTGTGATAGGTTCTAAATCACCATTTACCAACATGTAACAATTTTTTTTCTTTTTCTTATGAAATAGAGGTTAATGACAATCATTCCATAGCAAAAAAAAAAAAAAGTATCAAAAGACACTTGATCACTTTTTTGCCTGTTTGCTCTGAAGAAGGGTGATTATAGGTTATTCATTCAGGGATCAACTGAATCCATACTGGACCGAATAGAATCCCTAACCTAAATACATTTTAAAAAGTCACTTTCTCTGTGCTTTGGGTGAATTTTATGTGTTTTGGTAATTTCTGAAAGTGTCTCCATTTTCCTTTTTCTCTTTGCGTGCAGCCTAGAGGTATTGTCTCTTTCTGGGTCATTTAACTCATTTCACAGTACATTGTTCATTTCAAGAATTTTTAATTCATTAGTTTTTTTTTAATATTCTTAAGAATACTTTATTATTTATTTTTCAAAAATTTTATTTATTTATTTGACAGAGATCACAAGTAGGCAGAGAGCCAGGCAGAGAGAGAGGGGGAAGCAGGTTCCCTGCTGAACAGAGGGTCCGATGCGGGGCTGGATCCCAGGACCCTGGGATCATGACCTGAGCCGAAGGCAGAGGCTTAACCCACTGAGCCACCCGGTCGCCCCAGAATACTTTTTTTTAAAGATTTTATTTATTTATTTGACAGAGAGAGAGATCACAAGTAGGCAGAGAGGCAGGCAGAGACAGAGGGGGAAGCAGGTCCCCTCCTGAGCAGAGAGCCCAATGCCGGGATCTATCCTGGGACCCTCAGATCATGACCTGAGCTGAAGGCAGATGCTTAATGACTGAGCCACCCAGGCGCCCGAAGAATGCTTCTTCTTCTTCTTATTATTATTATTATTATGAGATCTATCATCTTAAATGTTTCAGGGTACAGTACAGCTTTAAGTACAATGTAGTACCACAGATCTGTTCGGTAGAAACTATGTATCCGCTTTTCCTTGCTTCATTTCTGGGTGGTATTTTGTTTGTTGGCTTGTCTAATAGTTTCTTTTTATAAATACTTTGCATTATATTTTGGAAAATCTTGAACACAGGTTCCACAATCATTTTTAGGTTGCTTCCCTCCTTTCCTTCGATTTTAGGGGTTTCGTCTCCGAATTATTATTTTGTGAGCTAACTTTTGAAGTTTTACTACTCCATTTCGGAATTTTGGTTTGCAGACTCGTATGGCGCGAATTTTCTCTTGATGAAAATTCTATGGTGAATTTTCTTCTCTATTGATTTTTGTTTGTTTCTTTCTTCTGGTGCCTCGCTAGGGTCCCCAGGCCTGAGCCGTGTTTGCAGTCCTTCTGCGAACGGTGGCAATATTGCGGAATTAGAAGGAGCTACAAACAGCTGCGGAGCCTGGGTGCTCCCTACTCCTGTATTCTTATGGAAACTCAGTGAAATCCTAGTTGCAGGTAGGGCTCACCTGTGCATTTTTCAGCCTCCTTTTTAGGGCAAGGCGCACCCGCCGCGTGTGTTTATTGCGGGCTGTGAATCTGGATTCAGTTCTCCCTGCTACGTGGATTCGGGAGGCGAACCTGCAGACCTAGTGCTACTTGTTTTCTGTTTCTTTGCTACTCTTCTATTTCTTCTCCATGTACGTTTTTATTTTTTGACTGTACATTTTTATTCTGTTCATCGTTGCTGTATATTTGAAACAGAGAGAGAACTGTGCGTGTGAACGCGCAGTGCCATCTAGATTGGGAGTTTCCTTAGCATAAAAATTTCATACAAGACTTGGATGACGGTGCTTGCTTTTGGCTTTGCTCCTCACATAGAATTCACAATTACTTAAGGAGCCTGTCACACTGCTCCAGACCCCATGCCTTTATTTTGAAGAGCCTCACCTTTTGTGAAGGAGGTACCCTAAGTTGGTTAATCAGGACCCCTGACTTTTTCTACTATCCAAGATGTCTTTTTTTAATGCAAAAAGAACAGAATGGTGGACGCCAGTTATTAGAGGGTGACATTCAGGAAAAAAAAAAATCCAACAGTTATTAACCTAGTCACCTGTTCTTTGTTATAGTTCTGTTCTAAATATAAAATTCCTGCTAAGGTTTCCTAAGTTCCGTATTAGATAGTTTATAGTGTTTTCATGTGTCATTCTTTTTTAACTCAAAAATGCTAAAAATGACCTTAAAGTGACTCCATCCATGTTGCTTGGCTTTGTTTATATGAACAGCCTCAGGATCTGTGCACATTGGAGGTTTTGACAATTTTAATTATTCTACACATTTAACTGGTGAGAACTTAATTATTCTAGTGTTTCCAGAGGGCTGATGACATAGGCGAGATATTAAAAAATAATAAATAAATGAAGGCATGTATAATCTGTGACTCCTTCAATTTGTAGCTAAGAATATTGTAGGACTCATAGAATATACCTTACTTTATTATTTTTTTAATTAATTTTTTCAGCGTAACAGTATTCATTGTTTTTGCACCACACCCAGTGCTCCATGCAATCCGTGCCCTCTCTAATACCCACCACCTGGTTCCCCCAACCTCCCACCCCCGCCCCTTCAAAACCCTCAGATTGTTTTTCAGAGTCCATAGTCTCTCATGGTTCACCTCCCCTTCCAATTTCCCTCAACTCCCTTCTCTCCATCTCCCCATGTCCTCCATGATATTTGTTATGCTCCACAAATAAGCGAAACCATATGGTAATTGACTCTCTCTGCTTGACTTATTTCACTCAGCATAATCTCTTCCAGTCCCGTCCATGTTGCTACAAATGTTGGGTATTCATCCTTTCTGATGGAGGCATAATACTCCATAGTGTATCTGGACCATATCTTCCTTATGCATTCGTCCATTGAAGGGCATCTCGGTTCTTTCCACAGTTCGGCGACCGTGGCCACTGCTGCTATAAACATTGGGGCACATATGGCCCCTCTTTTCACTACATCTGTATCTTTGGGGTAAATACCCAGTAGTGCAATCGCATGTACCTTACTTTAAATCCCTATTTACCAGTTCTTTAATGTTACCGTTTTCCAGAGTAGTATCTAATGGTAATGTAATATCGTATATATTATATAGAAATATAGATTCCTTTATGTATAACTTATATATTATAACATAAATATATGTGTAAATATTTTGAAGATTCTTGTTTTGGATTAATTTTAGATTTATAGAAGATTCCCAAGAATTGTAGGAAGACATTTCATGTGTCCTTCACTTAAGTTGCTTAAATGTTATGAAATATTTGAACATAAATGGCTGATATGATATCCCTTTATCTTTAAAGACTTCAATAAGTTTTATAAAAATAAAAACAATATTTTAACTTAACCAAGTATCAAAAAGTTGGTTTACTTAACCTATTATCACCAAATCAAGGAATTAACAACAACAAAAATACTGGTGCCTAATCTGCATTCCTTATTCAAACTGTGTCATTTATTCCACTAATATCATTATACATGTAACAAATGTGGCAAAATATATTTATATATTTTTTCTTGGTCCAGGATCCAACCCACATGTGACACACAGCCCCTTAATGCCCTTTGGAACAGTTCCTCAATCTTTGCTGTTTCATATCTTTGACTTAAAAAAAAAATAACAGTTTATTATTTGTTGAATGACCTTGATTTGACTTTTCTGGTGTTTCCTCATGATTGCATTATGCATTTCAGGAATCCCACAAAGTTCATGCATATCCTTCTCAACGCGTTAGAGCACCAGTCATGTGATGCCCAGTTTTTCTCTTCGCTGGTGAGACTGACTGATACTTGGTTAAGCAGTGCCATCACTTTAAAGTTTCCACTTCCTTGTAATTAGCAAATATAGGGGGGGAGATACTTTGAGATCATGCAGGTATCCCATTCCACATCATAATTCTACCTATTGTATTAGCATCCAGATAATTTTTTGCTTACCATGATTATTATTATGATCTTGTCAAATGGTGATTTTCCAATTTTGTCACGCCTTCTGGATTAATTAGTTGGCATTCTACCATGAAGATTTCTCTACTGTCCAATTTAATTATTTACTTAAGCATTTGTAATGAGTGATAATCCGTTACTAACATTATACTGATAATCCAACTGTGTAAGTCGCTCCAAGCTGACCCCAGTGTCCTTTGGCACGTCACCATTACTCTGAGGAGCCCTTTCCTCTTTCTGGCACAAAAAGATGATCTGGGTTAATTTTACTACTTTTTTCTCCCAGCCATAGCCCAGGAAATTAGGTATTTTTCCAAGAAGCTTTGATGCTGTGTTTCCTTTTTGTGGAAAATGCATTTAGAAACCAGGTGGTAGGCGCTAGGTCTGTTCACTACTGCTGGGATACCGCTGTGTTTGGGTCCTTTCAGCTGATAGGAAGATCTTCAGATGCATGCCTGGAGCTCCCCCTGAAAGACCCTCGATCCGCACCCAAGAAGCAGACACCAAGCCTCCACTGGATGCAAGTTGCAAGAGGTTTATTGGTTACACAGGCGCCTGCGGAAGCATCAGCCTTTGTGGGCTGAGTGCGCCGGGCTAGGTTGGGGAACAGATTATATAGGGCAAGGGTTGGGGTGGCGGGAAGCGGTGGCGGGAAGCGGTCTTACAGAAGCAGATGCTTGGTTACAGGAATCTGATTGGTAAATTTAAATCAAGCATTGTCAGGCACTGGGTTTAAGGCAAGGACACAACGGTTTGTTCTGGTGGGCCTTGGCTCAGCACTCTGGAAAGTCCCAGGTACACTCTATTCCTCATTTGTCTTTTCTTTTGACAGACCGGGTGATCACAGACAATAGACATCCTGGTATGTGTTGCCATCCGGCTATGGGGACAATCAAGCCTTCAGCAAGGGGAGAGGGGGTGCTGTGGGGACATCAGGTTACTTAAGCCTTTAGCAAGGGGAGAGGGGTCTTTCACCCCTGCCTTTTTTTTTTTTAAAGATTTTATTTATTTGTTTGACAGAGAGAGATCACAAGTTGGGAGAGGCATGCAGAGAGAGAGAGAGAGGGAAGCAGGTTCCCCGCTGAGCAGAGAGCCCAATGTGGGGCTCGATCCCAGGACCCTGGGATCATGACCTGAGCCAAAGGCAGGGGCTTTAACCCACTGAGCCACCCAGGTGCACCAGGTGCCCCAGCTTTCCCCTTTTCACAGCTGCAAGGTGTTCCATTGCACGGATGCATCATAGGGCATGCGACCCTGCATCATTTCGCTTTTTCCCAGGTCTTTGCAATTACAAACCGTGTTGTAATGAAGAATCTGGTTCACATGTATTTTTTAAAGTGTATCTTAGCGGCAAATTCCTCAACGTGAAATCACCAGTTAAAAGGTAAAAAAATATACTTGTCAGATATTTGCCAAGAGGGTTGTATTGATTTGCATTTCCATAAGCAATTATGAGAGTGTTTATTTCCCACAGCTTTTTCACCAGAATGTGTCCTCATACTTTTTAAATTTTTTTTTGCCATTCTCTTAGGTGATAAATGGCATGTCAGGCAGTTTTTATTTCCACCAATGGCAAGACTAACCATATTTTACTATGTTTAAGAGCCATCTTTATATCTTTCATTGTGAATTGTTTGTGGTGCTTTTGCTCATTTTTCTCTAGGAATTTTAGGGTTTTTTATAATTTTTTAAAGAGTGCTTTTATATGTTAGGAATATAGGCCCTTTATCTTGATATATGTTGCCATTTTTCCTTCAAGTTCCTCAGTTGTCTTTTGACTATGTTTATGGGGGACTTTATCCAGAAAAATGTCTGTTTCTTATGGTTAAACTCATTAATCTTTTATTTTATCTGAATTTCCAGTTATAGTTTAAAAATACTTTTCATATGCTCAAGTTACACAGTAATACATCCATGTTTTCTTATGGCTTTTGTAAAGGTTCTTTCTTTCTTAAAATTTGTTTTCATTTAAATCTCAGATTTACTTTGAGATTCTACTTATACATATTATGAGATTTAGAACTAAAAGTACATGATTTTCCAATGGTCATTGTCTCAGCACTCTGTTAACAGTCCATCGTTACTGCAAGATTCAGATGCTGCTTCTATCAGATCCTGAATTCCACGTGTACTAAGTCTGTCTCTGGGCAGTCTCTTTTATCAGATTTCTCCAATTGTCTTCTTATGTATCCATATGACAGTTTTTCTGTAAAGGGCTTAGATATTAAAACATCATGTGGTGTTGATCCTTTCTCATAGCTTTATCTTTTTCCATAATTTCCTGGATATTTTTTGCATACATGTTGCTTTCCCTTTGAACTACATTATCAAATTTTCCTTTTCATTATAGTTAGTATTAGGGGAGGGGGTTTGATTACATTGCATTCATAACTTAGGAAAGTTGACATCTTTAGGATATTGAGTCATTTCACACAAAAACAAAACTTCTCTACATTTTTTTCATGTGTGCTTTAGGGTCTTTCAAGAGAAATGCACAAAACTTAGAAGTTGTAGAAAATAAGGTTAAAATTGACATTAGTCCTCACTTTATTGATAAAAGCTAATTTCTAGTTTTATTTTAATTTTACTTTTGCTGTGTGTTATATAAGATATATCAAGCAATTATCTAAAATGCAATAACTAGCCTCTTCTAATTTTTCTGTTTGTTAATAAATGAAAGACTATTTTCTCCATGTACAGAAATTTTCTCTTTCTAATCCAGTACTTTATGCATTTATTGTCATATCTGTGATTCATAACTTGTGTACCTATTAATGTAAGTTCAGTGAAATTAGTTTCTTCCTTTACCAGATATTTTAAGATATATAAATGAAAATAGATGGTAGTGCTAGAATCTTTTATGTGTAGATTTGACAACTCTGCAACAAGATCAAAACTGATACATCAGACACATTCTTGAACTAATCACCTAAATAAATTTGCCACAATAGTATCCAGTTAGCAGGGGGGTGTATACATTGTGCATTATTTTATGCACCACATATTACTTCCCACACAAGAGTAGTAGCAACCAGAGGGGCCATTTAATTGTAAATTTCCTTTAATTGATAAGACTTTTAAGTATCTTTTTAACGTAAAATGAACTTAGTCTTTTTATTGCTTTAAAAAAAAAAAACAATAAAACTATGCCAGTAGGAAAATGTTACTGGAGAAATGCAAATTGTACAAAAAGTGTGTTAGGAGAAAATTATTTCCCCAGTATAGTAGTATTAAAATTTTCTAGTCTACAGCAAATTTGAAAATATTTACACTGGCTCTGTATAGGCTTACAAACATGTTACTGTGAATAAGTTACTTTAATTATCACAGATTAGGACATCTATTCAAGCTATATGATATAAGTACATCATATCAAGCTATGTCATTTATGATACCTTTCAAAGGAAATTGGAATCATGATATATTCTCATAAAGACATCAGTATTCATACCATTAATGAAGATTTGGTTAATGGTAATGTTATTTCTTGTCATTATATCTATTATATATAATCTATTAAATATTTATATACTTACAATGATAATTTGGTTGCAGTTTTATCATTTGATGTAAGATTTGCTCAGTGCAATACACAAAACTTTTACGACATATTCACTAGTGTCTGAAAACTGTCTGCATTTGTGTAACCCACATCACGTCAAGATATAAAACAATATCATCCCCTCAGATTTAGTTTCCTTCCACCCTTTCCAAGTCCCCAGTCCACAATAAGTATCTCACTTTTTTACCATAGGGATTAGTTTTGTGGTCATAAAAGTTCAAGTACTTAGAATTATCTACCATGTACTCTTTAGCATAAAGTTTCTTTATATTAGCATATCATCTTTGACATTAATCAGAAATGTTGCAAGTATCAATAGTGTGTTATCTTTACCACTGAGTAGCTCTCAGTTGTTCGAATATACTAGCTTTTTCATTGATGGACACTGAAGTGGCTTGTCAAATTGAACTATTACAAATAAAGCCTTACAGATATTCCTGCACAGATTTTTTGTGAATATATTTTCCATTTCCCTCAAGTATATACTTAGGAATGACAAGTGATGGGGCAAGTGAATGTTTGGTTTATAGGAAATGTTCCAAAATATTTCTCAAGTAATGGTACCATTTTAAATTTCCACCAACAATTTCTGAGAGTTCTGATTGCTTCACATTCTTGCCAACATTGATCTGTCAGTCTGTTTTACTTTTAATCATTCTGATGTCTGTGCTGTGACATCTCACTGCAGTTTTAATTTACATTTCCATAACAATAAATAATGTGAGCAGATTCCAACTGTGTAATGGTCATTAGTATATCTCCTATTTTAAAGTGTCTGTTTTTCTTTTATTTAATTGTGGATGTGAGTATATCCTCTATGTGAGTCCTTTGTCAGGTATATGTCTTATGAATGATTTCTTCTACACTAATGCTTGCCTGTATTGGACTCTGAAAAACAATCTGAGGGTTTTGAAGGGACGGGGGGTGGGAGGTTGGGGTACCAGGTGGTGGGTATTATAGAGGGCACGGATTGCATGGAGCACGGGGTGTGGTGCAAAAATAATGAATACTGTTATGCTGGAAATAAAAAAAAAAAAAAAGAAAAAAAAAAAGATGTCTCTTAATGGGCAGAATTTTAGCAATTTCGATGAACTCTAATTAGTCACTTCTACGGTTATTACTGTCTGTAACCTAAGAAATCTTTTCTTGCCCTCAAGTTAGAAAGATACTCTATTATTTGTTGTTGTTTTTTAGAGTTTTCATGGTTTTTGCTTTTGCATTTAGGAATACTCTTTTTCTGGAATTAATCAGATTATTTTGTGCAGGGTGTATTTCTGGACAGAACTCAGGTTTGGCTGTTCGCTGATCGAAAAGCAGTACTTGAGAGATAAGTCATGGAGAGAAAGGGAAGGTTCCTTTATTCAGGAAGTCAGTACCCTGGGAAGATGGTGGGCTGATGTCTCAAAGACTATCTTGTCCAGTCAGGGGAAGCCAGAGGGTTTAAAAATGGGAAGGTGTGAAAAAAAGGAGTGGGGCTGCCTGTAGGAGAAACAGGTTCCAGGCTGCTGGTCAGATGTTGACAGACATGACCTTAACAGATTTGCTGGCATCCCTGGCAGCTGTTTTCCAGCATTGTCAGGCCTTATTTTCCAGGAAAGTTTGGTCCTTCATTTCTCAAGGAAAAGAAGTTAGTTTTGCTACAGGTCATCAAGGGACTTAGGTCATCCTGCAAGGAATGCATTAGCTTGAAGCAAGTTAACACTTAAGACTGGCTGAAATGCTATTAAGTGAGGAGAGGTCATTTTATATAGATAGCTAGCTAGAGGTGCAGCTATCCAATTATTCCATTGCCTTGCAAAATCATTCTTATACAAATCATGGTTTTCATGCTTTTGTCATAAATACAAAGACCTTATAAGGGTAAATCTATTTCTGAGCTATCAGTAGTTCTCTATTATTGATTGTTAAGCCAATGCCACATTATTTTGCTTATTCTGGATTTATAGTGGGTAATGAAATCAAATAACATGCATTCCTATTTTCATTCTCTTTCTTCAAGATATATATGTGTGTGTATATGCCAAGGTCCTTGGCATTTCCACATACATTTTAGAAATTTTGTCCATTTCTCTTTTTTTAAAAAAGTTCCAGGGATTATAGGTAGGATAACTATGAATATATGAATCAGTTTGGGAAGAAAGGAAATCTTGATAAAATGGAATCATCTAATCCATGAATACTGTATATCTCTCCAATCTATTTAAATATTTTAAAAATTTTGTCTGAAATGTAAGAATGTTTTCCAGAATATATTAACTATGCTATTAACACCCTTGTTTTCTACTGCTTTATGCAAGAAATGCCATCTGTAGTTAATTAAAAGGAAACCCTCAGTACCATTTTAAAATCTAACGGAATGAGGACTCTGTCGTATATGATAAGCTTCTATGCTGATAAAAGCAGTGCATAGCTAATACTTGAATTCACTTCCAGGTTATCTTGGCTCCACGTAACTTTGTGGCCTCTTCCAAACCCTTGTGTAATAGATCCAGTTGAGTTCAGTTCCCTGATTCTTAGGACACGTTTGTGTGACTTTGTGTTGTATGATCCAGGGCAAATCACTTTCTCTGTTACTTGTTTCTCAACTCTGAAGTGGTGAGAGGGTGGTAAGGTTGTCTGATTTCAAAGATATAATGAGGTAATGCCTAGGCACAGTTGGCGAGCTGGCTCAGTCACACAGGTAACTGTGTTGGAACACAGCCATCAGTAATGACCACCTGTTGCGATGATTTTCCTTCCGTCCTCCCCTTCAGCCTGCCAAGCCCTTTCCTGCTTTAGAGACTTCTTATTCCCTTTGCCAAATTTTTAAGTACTTCCAGGAAAAATACTTCATCTTTCCTATCATAACTGAAATACTTCTCCTTGGCAAGTCCTTCCAATCATTTCATCCAAAGGAGAGGCACCCGTTTGCGGTCTCCATAACTTTTTTACTTTGTTGTTCCCTCCAAATCAATCATTATGTTTTTTGAAACATTTGTCTTTCATTTTTTTTGGTTTCACTTTGTGTATTTGTTTTTCGTGTCTAATGTAAAGATTAGACACTGTGCTATTCTCTGCTCACTAATATTTCTAACTAGTATGGTAGAGGGCCTGTCTCATGTAGATATTCCGTTAATATTCATGAAGTAAATTAATTTTCAATAAGAAATAGGATAGTTCTCCTTTTAGAAGTTTTTGATAGTGGTGCCTGAGCAGAATTTTCACCTTTTTAAAATCAAGTGCTAAGTCCCATCTGGCAGTTCTTATTTTGAAATCTCACCAGAGTTGGAGATAAGAAAAATGGAAATATAGTTGTTGATATTCTTCAGAGAAACTTGCAACTGAGACGTGACTCTGAGGAGGTTTTGAAGGTGGCAGCTATCATCACCAAAAGGGTCCTCTTCTGCAGAACTAACTCTTTGAAAACAGTTCTTAGAAAATCATGGTTTCTGTTTGTTTCAGGGTTTGGAGTCATTATTTATTCATTCAACACACACATAATCATTTTGTTCTGTGAGGGCTAAGCACTCTTGAGAGCTTAGACAACAACTGAACAAAACAATTCATGTTACACAGCGATAGAATGACATAGATGTTTTTTAAAAGAATATTGAAGAGTTCCCAAGCAAAGATTTTAAGGAGGTGGTCCATCTACTGAAATTCTTTCTCTGTGCCTTTCCTTCAAAGACTCCCTGTGTGTTCTGCTACCTAGGCTAAGTCATAGTCCTGGTAGAGTCTGCATTTTCCCACTTCTGTCTTGTTCTTTTCACTGGCTTCCTCTATCCAGAAAAGATTTTTCATCTTCCCACTTCTCTGCCATCATTCTCATTGAGCAATGATCAGGGGTTGCCTGACTTCCCACAAAACCCTCTCTCGTCCTGTGCTCCTTCGGGCATCATCTAGAGATTAGTCAGAACTGTATTTGTTCCTGAGCATGTCACTCAAATACTGAAAATTCTTTAAAAACTCCTCTTTTTTCTGGTGATAAAAGACAGAAGATTCACGTAGCCCTGTGCCACCCACCACTGGCCGCCCCCCAGCTTCACCTCATGACCTGTCATTTGCCAGTTGCCTGTCTTTCAAGTTCTCGACCATATCATGGTTTTTCCTTCTTCAGAGCCATACCATATGCTCTTCCTCTGCCTGAAAGGCTTCTCACACCCAGCCAGCCGCTATCTTACACGATCCCTACTCATCCTAAAAAGTTAGCTCACAATTCACCTTCTAAGAAACCCTCACCGTCATCCCTACCTATCCTTGGGGTACAGGCGTGTTTTATTACGTGAGCTCAAAGCACACTGAATTTCTCTTTCATAGCATTGTATTGGAGCATTGCTTCATTAGTAATTAACTGTCTGTCTTACCTTCTGTAATATTAAAGAGAACAAGGACAGTTTTTTCTTCGCTTCTAGAATTCCACTACTTAGTATAACTTTTGCATAGAGTAGATATTTAATAAATGCTTGTGGAAGGATGACCTATATAGTTTTATTTGCAAAATGAATGTTTATTTTGAAAGAGAAAAGAAATAGGTTAAACATTTTAAAAACTGACAAATACCAAATAACACAAAATACAGAAAAATAATGGAACATTTTGTTATCAGCTACCTCACATACTACTATAATATTTCTCCCCTGTACATTCTATGTCCTCTTTGGTTGCCTCTAAACATGAACATTTTGTATTTATGGATAGAAAAGAAAATGAATGTAGTCCTTCATCTAGCTTAATGAATTTTTTTTTAACTTTTGCTAACTGGGAAATATAAAACATACACTTTCACACATAAATGTACTCATTTCTATCAGTTTAGGTTTTTAAACATGGAAATTTGATAAGTTTCAGTCAGATAATACCCCTCAAAAACATTTCATACGTATACAATTATGTATGTTACATTATCAAATATATCTTTGAAATGAAGATACTTTACTTTTGACTCTTGTTTTCAAATTTGCCTGCTTCGTAATTGGAAGGCTTTTTCAAAACTAACTTTATGTGTTGCATATCTCACATCTAGCTTCTCTTTGATCCTCAGACTTCTAGACGGGGATTCCAGAGTACAGGACTGTAGGGTAATATGGCCTCTGACCACAAGGCTGGTGAATCAGCCTAGTGGTGGTACGAGTATTTCCTAAAATCCTTCATATCGTATGTTACAGTTAATAATAACTTTACATGGGGCATCTGGGTGGCTCAGTGGGTTAAAGCCTCTGTCTTTGGCTATGGTCATGATCCCAGGGTCCTGGGATCGATCCCCTCATCGGGCTCTCTGCTCAGCGGGGAGCCTGCTTCCTCCTCTCTCTCTGTCTGCCTCTCTGCCTACTTGTGATCTCTGTCAAATAAATAAATAAAATATTAAAAAATAATAATAATAACTTTACATGGACGTGATCTTGAGCCCCATAAATATATCGCCTTCACTCTGACTTAAATCTGTTCTCCACTCAATTTCCTCATAGCCAAATCTGTAAAAATGACCTTCATACCACTGCGGTGCTATCTTAAAGGAAGGGAAGAGAGGAAATAAATAATACTCAATAGATAATGGTCAAATTATCTTTTTAAAATTTTATTTTAATTTTATTTTTACCTGAGTATAGTTGACCTACAATGTCACATTAGTTTCTAGAAGCCTGTATTTATTTCCCACTTCAAACCTTTTAAATACATGGCCGTGGGAAAGCATTGTATTGACCTCTCAATGACTTTTGGAGCTGAAACCTAAATTTCATTAGCTTTATGATAAGCCTGCCTGCTCTGAGCTATTGTATATGATTTCTTGACATCTCACTCAAATGTTAAGAAACTAGCCCAAGATTTTTTTACCTAGAATTTCCCTTTGGGGTAAGTAGATTTTTACTACTTTATTTTTTAAAATCTTTTAAATTTAAAGATTTTATTTATTTGATAGAGGGACAGCGAGAGAGGGAACACAAGTAGTGGGAGTGGAAAAGGGAGAAGCAGGCCTCCCACTAAGCAAGGAGCCCCGAGGCAATGTGGGGCTCGATCCCAGGATCCTGGGATGCTTACCTGACAGAGCCACCCAGGCGCCCCTAGATTTTACTACTTTCATTGGTTTCCCTTTTTGCTGGGGACCCAAATGCAGGGGGAGAATTAGCCCTTCCTAATTATTTTATTAACTTATTTTTCTCTAAGTCTTCCTTCTCAACCTGTCCTCGTTTTTTTTCTACTTTCCTTTCTTCCTCTTTGATTTTACCAAGAATAAGACTCCTCATTTCCATGCTGCTTTTCAACCCCAAGTTACCAGGTGCATCCGATCTCCTGAATTAGGGTGGTGGGTTCCCTACTCTTCTATCCTGGGATGCAAAGTGAGTGATCATCCTAAAGCCTCAAGCTCTTAAGCCTACAGAAAGCACTTGGCAAGTACAAGGAAGCAATTCTAGGGGAGAAATGACAGCTTTTGTTGGGCGAATGGGTTTCATGATGGCCCTCAGTGCGTGGGGGTGCTTTGCTGTCTTATTCACAGCCTTGGAAATGTGCCTGGTGAAGTTGTTGATGTTTCACACGGTAGCAGTGACAAGGTAACTGTCTAATCTCAGAGCCTTCACCATAAGTCTCCGTGGATCTTGTGTTTCTTTCCTTCATTTATTCTTTTTTTGTTTTTATTGTTTAAGATTTTTGCCTCTTTGTAAAAGATCTCAGCCTCTCAATTTCTTATCATGTCTTCGTTACGATTTTTTTCATCTTTATACTTTCTGTAGTATGTTGTTTGTTTTAAGAGAATTTTTTTTAAAGATTTTATTTATTTATTTGACAGACAGAGATCACAAGTAGCAGAGAGGCAGGCAGAGAGAGAGAGAGGAGGAAGCAGGCTCCCTGCTGAGCAGAGAGCCCGATGCAGGACTCAATCCCAAGACCCTGAGATCATGACCCGAGCCGAAGGCAGTGGATTAACCCACTGAGCCACCCAGGTGCCCCTGTAGTATGTTTTTTTGTTGTTGTTGTGTCCCATTAGCCAACATATAGTAATCATTAGTTTTTGATGTAGTGTTCAGTGATTCATTAGTTGTGTATGACACCACACGTGTCACCCAGTTACCCTGTCCCCCATTCCCCTTTCTTCTGTGACCCTCGTTTTGGTTCCCAGAGTCCAGAGTCTCTCATGATTTGTCTCCCTCTCCCATTTCTCCCCATTCAGTTGTCCCTCCCTTCCTCTGGGGTCCTCTGCGCTATTCCTTATGTTTCACATATAAGTGAAACCATATGGTAATTGTCTTTCTCTGCTTGATTTATTTCACTTAGCATAATCTCCTCCAGTCCCATCCATGTTGATGCAAATGCACATTCTGATGGCTGAGTAATATTCCATTGTATATATGGACCACATCTTCTTTATCCAGTCCTCTGTTGAGGGACATCTCGGCTCCTTCCACAGTTGGGCTATCATGGACATTGCTGCAATGAACACTGGGCTGCGTGTGCCCCTTCTTTTCACGACATCTATATCATTGGGATAAATACCTAGTGCAATTGCTGGGTCATAGGGTAGCTCTTTATTTTTAACGTCTTGAGGAACCTCCGTCTTGTTTTCCAGTTTTCATCAGGATTTTGCTAGCCAGATTTAGCAAATTAGGAAATGTTCCCTGTTTGTCTACTTTGTGAAAATTGAATACTGTAGGCTGAATGTTTGCATCCTCACCATATTCATGTGTTAAGTCCTAAGGTTTGGTTGTGAGCCTTGAGAGGTGACTAGGTCTTGAGGACGGAACCCTCAGGAATGTGACTAGTGCCCTGATAAAAGAGACCACCGAGAAACCTCTTCCAAAAAGTAAGAACGTAGTGGAAAGATGGCCTTGTGGGCATCAGGAAAGAGGCCCCCCCAGACATAGCATCTGCCACCATCTTGAACTTGGACTTCCCAGTTTCCAGAACTATGAGAAGCATATTTCTCCTGTTTACAAGCACACAGTCTGGCATCTTGATAGAGCAGCCCAAGCAGACAAAAACACTGAAGGATGAGTTTTCACTTAGAAACTCTTTTTATCTTCACAAGCATACAGCGGGTGCTCCATAAGCCGGGATAGATGTGAATTAACGGCGACTACCTCTGCTGTCTTCAGCCATTTCACGCCACTTGTGTGCCTTTACATTTGTGTGGTCAGCTTCTCTGAATTTCACAGCTAATACCATGGACTTCCTCCCCGCAGGCAATTCCCTAATTACTTGGACCATATAGTTTTAAGTGGATGATACGACCTGCTGAACTGTTCTCTTTGCCGTAGACTTTTGAATTTTGTGCGAGAAAAAGGAGCATCATTCTAATGTACAATTTCAGAGATGATGTGTAGTCAACCTGAGGGAAGCTGTGTATGCTTGTGTGTGTGTGTGTGTGTGTGTGTGTGTGTGCATGCATGTGTTTGATTATATATTGTTCTAATGTCCACAGGGTGGACTGGGTGATAAATGATGCCATTTCATCATGAGCTCGGCCCCATATATTCCACAGACATGAACGTTGTAACTTGCCCGACTAGGATCCAGAGGTGTAGTGAAAACTTCTTATAGATGGGGTATAAAAAGGGCTGCCCTTTATTATGGAACGGACAGCTTTTTCCCTGAACCTTTCTAAGGTTTCCAGACAAGGAAGCCCATATTCACAGAGAATATAGCAGGAAAGTGTGTGATGTGCCCCCCATTCCTCCCAAGCACCTTTGAATCAGGGCTATCGCAGATGAAGTCCCGGCAGAGGTAACTGATACGTTAATGAGGGGTTGAGCAGATGCAGAATTGCGAGCAAAGAGGATGATTTTAGAATTTCTAGTGTATGTTTGGAAAAGGAAAACTTCCAGACAAATATGCTATTTTTGCGTTAGAAACAGGTTTTATTATTGAAGTATCATCATATAGTATGTACTGCCATGAAGAACATGTAAATGGGCAAAAGTAAGCAAGCTTATTTAATTCATAAAGTCAAGTATTTGGCAAACCTAGTATTTTTGGAAAAGGATTATGTCATCTTTTCCAGGGTTCCTTAGCAGCGCTTTACATAAATAGGGTGAGACAGTATGTTTATACTTTGCCTTAGACATCATTAATAAAAATCTAGTCACTTAAAAAGGGATGATATATTATTTGTGGCTCTTTGATTTTTCACAATGAAGATATATATATATATATATATATATATATATATATTTATCTGGATTGTAAATTCTGTAAATTCTTACAATTATTTTTTATTATTTATGATGCTGTGCATCTGGTAAGTACTAAGCAAATATTTGAAAACTTGAATCCCATCAGGCAGATTTTCCTATGCAAAATTCAGGGTTTTATTCTTAGTTACTTATTATTTTGACCATGACCTTCTTACCCACTAAACCAACATTTAGAAACAGAGAACAAGGATTGCAAATGTTTTCTGGATAGAGCCAGATAATAAACAATTCAGGCTTACTCAACTCGGTTGTTGTAGCATGACATCACCTATAGATGATATGTAAACTAATGGGTGTGGCTGTGTTTTCAGTAATTTTATTAACAAAAGCAAGAGATCTGCTACATTTGGTCATTATTTGACACTGAGCAGATTACATAGTCACCTAAATAGAGCTCAAGCCCATTCAGTTACAAAAATACGTTCCCCTTTTCTTCCCCTATTACCAGATTCAGGTTCTAATTTGATTAACAGCACTTGCTGGGATGTTTTCGTTAGGGATAATGAAGTTGTGCACCAATTTAGGCTCACTGTTCCCACTTTTATATATTCCACTTAGGACATCTGCAGAAATGGAACTTTTACATTCTGGTTATAATTAATTTATTACACAAAGCAAGTTTCTTCAACTTTATTACAGATTCACAGTCTGTGGAATAAAACTTATTAGCAGCTCTCCTTACAGAATAGAAACAGAGCATACTAGTTTGCTTAAACTTGTGGAAAACATCAGTTTTGTATCAACTTGTCAATTGTATCCATTGACCTCCCCCCTTTCATCTGAGCCACATAATTTATTTTGGAAGCTCTGTTGTTTCTGTTTCACTGAATTCTCATTTCTTAGATCCACTGCCATAGGGTAGCACCTTTTAATAAAGTTTCATTCCAAAAATGCCACACATGATGAAAAATAGTACAGAAAATAACAAAAAAGGAGGAATTCAGTGACAGTCAGTGATTCCTATACTCCTGGGCAAGACTCTCGGTTAGTCTTCTATGTGGCAGAAATGGTGACACCCGTTACATTTCTTAAAAGGATTCTGATCACCATTATTCACCTCACCTTTGTAAAAATGTCATTTTTAATGGAGATTTCTTTTGCTAAGCATTCTTTTTTTTTTTTTTTTCATTAACATATAATGTATTATTTGCTCCAGGGGTACAGGTCTGTGAATCGTCAGGCTTACACATTTCATGTTTGCTAAGCGTTCTAATAAGTTACTAAAATAAGGACATTTTTCTTAATGATGTGTGATAGGAATTTTTGTCCTTTTCATCATTAATAATTATAACAATTAAATTTAATTAATTTACTTTTTAACTCCTGTATAGTTCATAGCATTATATTGTTTCATGTGTATGATATAATGATTCAACAGTTCTCTACATGACTCCGGGCCCGTCACAGTAAGTGCACTCTTAATCACCTTCCCTGTTGCACCCATTCCTCCCTTTACCTCTCCTTCGGGAACCATCAGTTTGTTCTCTGTGGTTGTCTGCTTTTTGGTTTGTTCCTTTTTTCTTTTCTTTTTTTAGATTTTATTTGTTTATTTGATAGACAGAGATCACAAGTAGGCAGAGAGGCAGGCAGAGAGAGAGGGGGAAGCAGGCTCCCCGCTTTGCAGAGAGCCCGATGCGGGGCTCGATCCCAGGACCCTGGGATCATGACCTGAGCCGAAGGCAGAGGCTTTAACCCACTGAGCCACCCAGGCGCCCGGGTTTGTCCCTTTTTAACTTGTTCATTTGTTTTGTTCCTTGAATTCCACATGGGACTGAAATCATATGGTATTGTTCTTTCTGTGGCTGATTGCATTTAGCATTATACTCTCTAGAGCCATCCATGTCGTTGCAAATGTGCAGAAATGGTGACACCTGTTACATTTCTTAAAAGGATTCTGATCACCATTATTCACCCCACTTTTGTAAAAATGTTCTTCATGGTTCTTTCATGGTTGTTCTTTCATGGTCAAGTAATAGTCCAGTGTGTGTGTGTGTGTGTGTGTACACATGCCACTTCTTTATCCATTCATTGATCCATGGACACTTGGGTTGCTTCTATAATTTGGCCATTTTAAATATTACTGCAATGAACCAAGTTAGGCTCGAATTACTATTTTCATATCCCTTGGGTTAATACGCAGTAGTGGCATTATTGGGACTGGATCATATGGGAATTCTATTTCTAATATTTTTAAGAAACTCCATTTTGTTTTCCACAGTGGCTGCACCAGTTTGCCCGAGGGTTCACAAGGGTTCCTTTTTTCTGCACAGCTTGGCCAGTATTTGTTGTTTGTTATGTTTTTGATTTTAGCCATTCTGATAAGTATGAAGTGATATCTCATTCTGGTTTTGATTTCTATTTCCCGGATAACTAGTAATATTGAGCATCTTTTCCTGTATCTGCTGGCCAACTGTATGTCTTCTTTGGAGAAATGTCTACCATGTTTTCTACCAATTTTTTATTTGGATTATTTGGTGGGTTTTTTAGTGTTGTGTAAGTTCTTTATGTATTATGGATACTCACTCTTTATCAGATTCGTCATTTGCAGATATCTTCTCCCACTCAGTAGATTCTCTTTTTTGTTGAAGGCTTCCTTCACTCTGCACAAGCTTTTTATTTCGATATAGTCCCAGTTGTTTATTTTTATTTTTGTTTCCCTTGCCTCAGGAGGCACATCTAAAAAAATATATCCAAGGCTCCTCTCAGAGATATTGCTGCCTGTGCCCTGTGATTTTTATGGTTTCCTGTCTCACATTTAAGTTTTTAATCCCTTTTGAGTTTACTTTTGTATATGGTGTGAGAGTTTTGTCCAGTTTCATTCTTTTGCATGTAGCTGTCCAGTTTTCCCACCAATTTTGGAAGAATTATCTCCCCTCCATTGAGTATTCTTGTCTCCCTGTGGAAGGTTAATTTACCATACAACCATGGATTTATTTCTGGGCTCTCTATTCCCTTTCTTTGATTTTTGTGTCTGTTTTTGTGCCAGAACCGTACTTTTCTTGATTATTACAATTTTGTAGTATGTCTTGATATTTGGGATTATGATACCTCCAGTTTTGTTCCTTTTCAAGATTGCTTTAGCTATTCAGGGTCTTTGTGGTCCATACAAATTTTATGATCATTTGATCTATTATTATGGAAAATATTTTTGGCATTTTGATAGGGATTGCATTAAATTGGTGATTGCTTTGGGAAATAGGGGCATTTTAACAATATCGATTCTTGCAATCCATGAACATGGAATACCTTTCCTTTGTTTGTATCATCTTCAATTTCTTTCATCAGTTTTTTATAATTTTCAGAGAACAGATCTTTTCACCTTCTTGGTTAAGTTTATTCCTAGGTATTCTTTTTGGTACAAGAGTAAGTGGGATTGTGTTCTTAATTTCTCTTTCTGCTATTTCATTTACAGTGCATAGAAATGCAATGGGTTTTTGTATATGGATTTTTTTAAAGATTTTATTTATTTATTTAACAGACAGAAATCACAAGTAGGCAGAGAGGCAGGCTGGGCTGGGGGGGAGGCAGGCTACCTGCCAAGCAGAGAGCCTGATGTGGGGCTCAATCCCAGGACCCTGAAATCATGACCTGAGCCGAAGGCAGAGGCTTTAACCCACTGAGCCACCCAGGCACCCCAATGTATATGGATTTTGTATCCTGTGACCTGATGAAACTCATTTATAGTAGTTTTTTGGTGGAGTCTTTTGGGTTTTCTATATATGACATGATGTCATCTGTAATTAGTGAAAATGTTACTTCTTCCCTACCAATCTGAATGCCTTTTATTTCTTTTTGTCTGATTGCACTGGCTAGGACTTCCAGTATTATGTTGAATGAAAATGATGAGAGTGGACATCCCTTGTCTTAGTCCTAATCTTAGGGGAAACACTCTCAGTTTTTCACTACTGAGTATAATGTTAGTTGTGAGTTTTTCATATCTAGTCTTTATTATGTTGAGGTGTGTTCCCTCTAACCCTACTTTGTTGCGGTTTTTTTGTTTTGTTTTGTTTTTTAATCATAAATGGATGTTGTCAAATGCTTTTCCTATATCTATTAAAACGATCAAATGGTTTTTATCCTTTCTCTTTTTCATGTGATGTATCATGTTGATTGATTTGCAAATATTAAACCTAAGAATTAACTCACTTGATCATGGCAAACAATTTTCTTAAATGCATTGCTAGAATTGGGTTGCTCATATTTTGTTGAGGATATCGGCATATATGTTCATTAGAGATATTGACCTACCATTCTCTTTTTTTGGGTAATGTCTTATTCTGATAATGCTGGCTTCATTGAATGAATTTGGAAGCTTTCTTTCCTTTTCTATTTTTTTGAATAATTTGTGAGGAATAGGTGTTTACTGTTCTCTAAGTGTTTAGTAGAATTCACCTATAAAGCCATCCATTCCTGGACTGGTTTTGATTACTAATCCAAATTCATCGATGACAACAGTCTGTTCGAATTTTCTATTTCTTCCTACTTCAGTTTTGGGAGGTTGTTTCTTTGAATTTATACATTTCTTCTAAGTTTTCCAATTTGTCGGCACATAATTTTTCATAATATTCTCTTAAAATCCTTTATGATCGTTATATTCTTATTCTCTTAGGAATCCTTATAATTTCTGTGTTGCTGGTTGTTACTTCTTTTCTTTCATTTCTGATTTTATGTGAGTTCTCTCTCTCTCTCTTTCTGTCTCCGTTTGATGAGTTTGGCTAAAGGTTTATCAGTTTTATTGATCTTCCAAGAGAAACAGCTCCTGGTTTTATTGATCTTTTCTATTGTTTTTGTAGTTTTTATTTCATTTTTTTCTGATCTAATCTTTATTTCCTTCCTTTTACTGGTTTGATTTTTGTTAATTGTTTAGTTCCTTTGGTGTAAGGTTCGATTGTTTGAGATTTTTCTTTCTTCTTGAGGTAGGCCTATATTGTTACATGCTTCCTTCTTAGAACAGTTTTTACTATATCCCAGAGTTTTTACTGCATTCACCGTGCTTTCATTTTCATTTGTCTACATGTATTTCTTTTTATTTCCTCTTTGTTTTTCTTTTTGTTGTTGTTGTTGATTTATTCATTTTTTGGTAGCATGTTGTTTAACCTCCATGTATTTGTGTTCTTTCCCAGTTTTTGTTGTTGTTGTTATTGTTTTTCTTGTGGTTGATTTGTAGTTTCTTAGCATTGTAGTTGAACAATATGCATGGTATGTCCTCGATCTTTTGAATTTGTTGAGACATGCTTTGTGTCCTAATGCATGTTGTATCCTGGAAAATGTTCCACATACATTTGAAAACTAATGTGTATTCTGCTGGTTTAGGTTGGAATATTCTCAAGATATCTGTTAGATCCATCTGGTACAATGTGTCATTCAAAGCCTCTGTTTGCTTACTGATTTTCTGCATTGTTGTCCTTTTTTTTTTTTTAAGATTTTATTTATTTGACAGAGAGAGACACAGCTGGAGAGGGAACACAAGCAGGGGGTGTGGGAAAGGGAGGAGCAGGCTTCCTGCGGAGCAGGGAGCTTGTTGCGGGGCTCTCCCCCA
Organism: Mustela erminea; assembly: GCF_009829155.1. Classification (NCBI taxonomy): domain Eukaryota; kingdom Metazoa; phylum Chordata; class Mammalia; order Carnivora; family Mustelidae; genus Mustela; species Mustela erminea. Next base: position 29,933,597 of record NC_045634.1, on the reverse strand, counting down.
GGACCCTGGGATCATGACCTGAGCCAAAGGCAGATGCTTAATGACCACCACACAGGCATCCCTTGATTTTCTGTTTAGATGATCTACCCATTGATGTAAGTGAAGTGTTAAAGTCCTCTACTGTTACTGTATTATTATCAGTTACTTCCTTTATATTTATTATTAGTGCTTTATGTATTTGTGTATTTCTATGTTAGGTGCATAAATACTTACAATTATTATATCTTCTTGTTGGATTACTCCCTTTATGATTATATAGTGTTCTTCTTTGTCTCTTGTTAAAGTCTTTGTTTTGAAGTCTATTTTGTCCAATATACGTATTGCTACCCTGGCTTTTTTTTTTTCCACTTCGCTTTGCATGGTGAATGTTTTTCATCCCTTTACTTCTAAACTGCATGTGTCCTTAGGTCTGTAATAAGACTCTTATAGGCAGCATATAGATGAGTCTTGCTTTGTCACATTTCGTCTTTCAATGGAGCATTTGGTCTATTTAAATTCAAAGTTATTATTGATAGGTATGTACTTATTGCCATTTTGTCACTTGTTTTATGGTTGGTTTTGTAGCTCTTCTTTGTTTCTTCCTTTGTGCTCTACCCTCAGTTTGCTGGCTTTCTTAGGTGATGGACTTAGATTCCTCTCTCTATTTTTTTTGCATATATATTATTACTTTTCTGATTTGTGGTTACCATTCGATTTATATATAACATGCATATGCAGTCTATATTAAGTTGATAGTCACTCAAGTTTGATACCATTCTTTATTCTCTCCCCACCCCACATTTTAGGTATATGTTTTTACACTTTACATCTTTTTTTAAAAGATTTTATCTATTTATTTGAGATGGGGAGAGAGAGAGAGCATGAGAAAGGGGAGGGTCAGAGGGAGAAACGGACTCCCTGCTGAGCAAGGAGCCCAATGCAGGACTTGATCCCAGAACTCCAGGATCATGACCTGAGCCGAAGGCAGTCACTTAACCAACTGAGCCACTGAGGCACCCACTTTATATCTTTTTATTATGTAACTCCCTTGACTGAGTTTTACAGATATACATTATTTTGTTGCTTTTGTTCTTTCTACTCTCCTTACTCCTGTTTATGGTCTTTCCTTTCCAGACTCCCTTTTAAGCTGGTTTAGTGCTGATGAATTCCTTTAACTTGAAAGGTAGAATATTCTTGTTGCAAGTGTTCTTTAATTTCAATGTTTTGAATATATTATGTCACTCCCTTCTGGCATGCAACAAATCTGATGCCTATGGGGTTTCCCTTTTATGTAACTGTTTTCTTTTCTCTTGTTGATTTTAAAATTCTCTTTATTCATTACTCTTTGTCATTTGAATTACCGTGGGTCTTGGAGTGGACCTCCTTTGATTGACTTTTTTGTGAGGCTCTCTGTGCCTCCTTAATTTAGATTTCCATTTCCTCCCCCAGATTTGGGCAGTTTTCAGCTGTTACTTCTTCAAATGAATTTTCTGCCCCCTTTTCTCTCTCTCCTTCTGGAATTCCTACAGTGCAAATGTTACTATGCTTGATAGTCCTGAATTTCTTTACTTTTTGTTATTATTTTTTCTGTTTCCTGTTCAGGTTGATTGTTTTCCCTTAGCCTATCCTCTATTTCACTTATCTGTTCATTGTTTCTTCTATTTTACTATTTTACTTACTTTCACTTACTGAGTTCTTCATCTCTGATTGGCTTTTTTTATGTTTTTTATGTTTCTTCTCTCTTTGTTGAGGGTCTCATTGAGGTCTTCCACTCTTTTCTCAAGCCCAGTGAGTATCTCTGACCATTACTTCAAATTTTTCTATCAGGAATATTGCTTAACCCCATTTTTTGTAGCTTTCTAGCTGTGATCTTGTCCTGGTCTTTCATTTGGGGCATTTTCCTCTGTCTGCTCATTTTGTCTAACTCTCTGTGTCTGCTTCTGTGTATTAAGAATGTTGGTTATGTCTTCTGCTCTTTAATGACCTTTTGAAGAAGAGTTCCTATAATGTCCTGCAGTGCAGTATCCTGTCCTCTGTTCATCATGACCAGCACTTCAGGGGTGTTTTCTATGTGTTGTGTGCACTCTGTGGTTGTGGCTGAGTTACTTTTGCCTTTAGTCCAGTTGTCTGCACTGTCTCTCTTTTTTTTTCGTTGTAGGAAAAGTTTCATCCCTTCTTATTAGTGAACCAGTTTGGGGCTTGACTTGAGTCAGACCAGGGGTTTGCCAGAAATGCAGTAGCAGGGAACTACATTGTGCTTTCCTTGTCTTCGGGCCTTAAGGTAGAACCAGTGTCTGTTTAGAAGCCCACTAGTAGGCCTACAGTTGAACTGGTATGTATGGTTATCTTCCCCTCTCCCTGGGGTAGGAGTCATCTGAAGTGGTGCTGGCTTTCAGGGCTGCTGGCACAGTGACTGGCCTGGAGCACCGCTTTGATACTCTGTTCAAGGGTATTTGCTAGGGAATCCACAGGATAATGTGAGGACAGGGCAGGTGGTGCCATCAAGGTCAGCACTGGTCTGCTGTGAGGGGAACCTGTATCTACCTGGGAAAATTCCTGCCTAGGCCACCAGGTTGGATGTGGCAGATCCGTAGAAGTGCCCAGGGGCTGGGCACACAAAGAGTGTGGAGCTATGCTGACTCCCACAGATGTTCTATAGCTCGGCTGAGGGGTAGGAGAGGGAAATGGCACCTTCTAGCTCATTTTTTCTTAAGTCTCCCGATGATCTTTGCAAGTACATACTTTGAAATTAGTAAATAAATCTTCCTCCCATATACCTCAGGCATTTTCCAAACCATTGCTTCTGTGCTATATCTGTTTGTTGTGCTGTCTCTTCAAAAGCTGGCATTCTGGGACTCTGTCCCCTGGGCTCTCCCAGAGCCATGCCTGCTGATTTTTAAAATTGTTTATGTTAAGCTCCACTGATTTTTAGGCCTCTCTGGTTTCCAAAGCCAAATGTTATATTGATTTGTCTTCACTGTGTGGTTACTCCATGCCTGGGGTGCCTGGTAAGGGTATCTGGTCCTCTCTCCATGCCCACTCAACCCTTCCTCCCATGGACAGTCCCAAGGGTCCATTTGGCTCTTAATGGCATCTTCACCCTATCTACCCTCTTCAGTGTGGCCTCTTTTCTATGCTTAGCTGTGGAGGTTCTGTTCTGCCCATTTTGGGGTCATTTTCTGGGTTATTTATACTGATGTGGATATTTACCCAGTTGTATCTATAGGAAAATGCAAGCTTAGGAGCCTCCTATTCCACCATCTTCCCTGGAAGTCCTTAATAATTTTATATACATTACTAAACCCATCTTTCTACTAAATGAACCATCATAATTCTGTTATATTGTCAGATTTTTTTTATTATTAGCACTGGCATGTAAAAACATAAAATAGAGTTAAAATATGAAATACAAACCTTAATCCATAAAGTACATTGTCTTAGAAAAATTAAACTACTTGTACATGAGCCAGCTGTTTATACGAACATGATAATTTTTTATAACCCAGAAGATGCTTTTTATACTATAGTTATATGTTTCATAGGCAAATTACTTGTTTGCTATGAGAAAAACTGTTCAAACAGTTTAGCATATTGAACTGAGTGATCCATTAAGAAAAAAAATTTTTTTGAGAAGCAAGGGATAGGTATCAACAAAATGGCCAAATAAGAGATACGTAGCGTGTGTCTTCCCCTTAACAATAATAATTTGGCAACCATCTTTAGAAAAATGTGCTTTCATGGAAGCTTTGGGACCCAGATAGAAGACTATGAAATGCTGGTGTAGTCTAAGACCAAAGAGAGCCATTTTGAGCAGACAGCTTGAAACCAGGCAACTGACTCATGTATTGGTCCAGCTACAGAAAAGAAAGAACTGTTCTTCCTGACAACTCCACTGCAGCCTCATTTGGATTTGGGTCTGTCACCAACACCATTACACCAAGGGACCAAGGAGGAGTCATTTCTACCTAAACATCAGGTAATGGACATAGGGTCCTTAGTACTGGCTGTGGGCTCTGAAATGCCCCCCAAACCTGGCTTTAGCACCCCCCCCCGCCTTGGCTGTGGTCTGGAATATCTTGGAGGTAAGCCCCCAAACTTGATGAGAGTTTAAATTCTGAAAGGACCCTGTCATTGGGCTCTAGCCTGTTCCAACCACAGTCCTGGTGGCACAGGAACCGGGCAGGAGACATTCCTATCTGTGCCCTTGGAGATCCTGAAGGGGCCCTATGATAGGCATCACCCCTTCCCAGCCGGAGTGCCATAACTGGCCTGCTGGCATAGGAACCAGGCAAGAACAGTTTCTATCTACATCACTGGAGGTTTTGAAAAGTCCCTCTCTGTGCTTCTAGCTTCTTCATAGCCATAGTCTGCCAGTAGTCCTGAGGGTCTAGGGTCCTAGCTGTGGGTACTTCCAGCTGCAGCCCCAGAGATCCTGAAGAGTACTGCACTCAGCTCTAACTCGATCACAGGTGCAATCCCCCAGCAGACCTGTCAACCCCAGGACCCATTTGGAAGTACTTTGTCTACCCTCATGGAGATAGCGAAAGGGCCCTCTATTTGCCACTAGCCCTTCCATGTCTTGGTCAGGGAACAATCCAGCTCTCCCATGGATCTGGAAGGAGACACACCCATCTGTGCCTCAAGAGTCAGGTCTGTAGACCTCACACTCGGCCTTGGAAACTGAAACAACCCTGGGACACGGTCCCTATCCTTGACTGTGATCCAGGGCCTTTATTGCCCATCCAGTGATGAGGCCATGGACCTGGCAAAAGCCATACTGTCTTAACATCTAGTAATGAGCCCACTGTCTGAGGACCCTGAAAACATCAGTGCCACCCTACTGAACAAGGCAATGGGGGCAGTCCCATCTACCCAGTGACCAGATGGGATCTGAGTCCCTCATAACATGCCCACCAACTGCAGACCCCACTACAGACCCATCTACAGCCTCCTCACATTTTCTGATCCAGCTTGACTATGATTCCAGAGATAATTGGATTCACCCAGGGAACAGACAGGAGAATGTCATTACCTGCTGAAATCAGTGTAAAGACTAGAAGATGTGTCCACTCTTTCAAATGCACATGGTAGAATAGAGCCCTGAAATAAATGCCCCCAGGTGGGTTCAGGTAATATCTTACAGGGGAGCCTGGATTACTTGGGAAAATAGAGCTTTTTCAATAACTGATTTGGGAAAACTGGATATTCACATGCAAAATAATGAAATTCAATCCCTCTCTTACACCACTCACATAAATTAACTTGAAACAGGCTAAAGACTTAAATCTAAGACTTGCACTCATAAACCTCTCAGAAGAAAGCAGAAAAAAGCTCCTTAACATTGGCATTGACAATAATTTTGGGGGGTATGACATCAAAAAAAAAACAACCCACAAAAAAGTAAAAATAAGCTAGTGGGACTACATCATCCTAAAACCTTCACAGCAAAAGAAAGTCAACAAGATGAAGAGAGACAATCTGGAATGAGAGGCTTCTAAGAGAATTAAATAAAATAAATCAGGCAGGAAAAGATAAATAGGGTATGATCTCATTTATATATGGAATCTGAAAAAAAATGCCAAACTCCTAGAAACAGAGAGGAATAGTGGTTTCCAGGGGTTGATGGTTGAGGGAAAAGAGGTGATATTGGTCAAAGGGTACAGACTTCCAGTTATATTGGATGAATATTGGAATCTAATATTCAGTATTGTGATTATAGTTAATAATACTATGTTATATGATTGAAAGTTGCCAAGAAAATAGATTCTAACCACACACACATAAATTGTAATCATGTGGGTTAATAGATGTATTAACTAACTTTATTGTGTTACTCATTTGTAATGTATACATGTAACAAACCATCATGTTGAGTACCTTAAACTTATACAATGGTATATATCAGTTATATTTCAGTAAAGCTTGGAAAAATAAGAACACGTCATTTTCATTTTTACCTATAAAGGAATATTCATTGAATAATTGTATCCAAAAATTGATATTAAAATTGTTTTTATTATAAATATAAGATTCAATAACAGTGAAAAATTTTAACATATGAACTAAAGGACAGGCTTAAGAATATCTAGAAAATATATTTCCAGCACTAACATCTAACTCACAAGTATGGAAAATCTCGATCTATTTATAATTCTGGATTTTGAAATGACAGAATTACTTTGTGTGAATAGTTATCGACCTCCGCAAAAGCATCTTTTTAATTGTATTGCATCAATTTTTAAGTTATTCTGAGTTATAAAACTTGAAATACTATCACATTTTAAATATAATTTTTAAATATGGATGTTGCTTACTGCCATTGGAAAGTCATTTTTTAGGAATAGCTTTTTTTTCCTCTTTTTTTTCAAAGATTTTATTTACTTATCCAACAGACAGAGATCACAAGTAGGCAGAGAGGCAGGCAGAGAGAGAGGAAGGGAAGCAGGCTCCCTGCTGAGCAGAGAGTCCCATGTGGGGCTCAGTCCCAGGACCCTGGGATCACTACCGGAGCCAAAGGCAAAGGTTTTAACCCACTGAGCCACCCAGGCGCCCCTTAGGAATAGTTTAAAACAGAGAGAGTCAAATACATTTGCATTTGCATGTATCCTAGATTACATAAAATAAAATACCCATAGTATGGGAGGGTAGATTTCTCTCTTCCTGAATCTTTCTTCCAAAATTCTTTATTGATTGGTTACCTGAATCCATGGAAATGTTACTTAATGTTTAATTTTGTTTTCATAATATGTAATTTTTGCTCAAAAGCAGTAAGATTTTGGCATTCTGTAAATTCTCTAATCCTCTGAAATAATGTAAGAGACTGTAAACGCCTCACTCAACAGTAAGGGAATATGGCTGAATAAATCATGGAACATTTAAATGGACTTATTTAGTTATAAGAATAGCCTCTTTCCACACCGTTCCCTAAATTAGTGTATATTCAAGCATATTATTAAGCATATCTAAAACAATGTTTTCAAATAAGTGATATTTAAGCATATGAAAATGAATTATACTAATAAAATAACCAGCCTGCCTTCAAATTAATAATTTATAGATTCAGAATGAGAAATTAGGAGAGTTTTTTTTTCTGAGCATTTATTTTAACATATTTAAAAATGCAATATGTATAGTATCTGTTGGAAATTAGCAGGTAAACATCATATGCATTTCAGAAGTATGGATGAAAATAAAAACAATGTAACCAGAATTTCATTCTTCAAAGAAATAAATACGGCTTCAGGTGAAAAAAATTTATTAACATGAAAACTATCAGGTTTATGAGCTGCAAAAGTAAAACTGTCTTCTCTAATAGTATAGATTATTCTTTAGTATTTGAATGTATAGTAATAAATATTTTGATCATCTTGGAAAATATTAATATTTATTTTCAACATATTTACTATAGGAGGGCTTTATTTGTTAATATATTGTATCTACAGAAAATTTTTTTAAAATAATTTTTTGGTAAGTACTTTTTTTGTTTCTTTCTAGAATCAATGCTTTTTTAAAAATTTATATCACTCTACTTGAAATATTCTTTGTTTTGCAAGACATCAAGGCATCCACTAAGCAACCTTAATGTTCATTTCACAGATTTGCTTTAAATTCCATCCAAAGATATATTTAAATTGCCAGTGAAGTCTGACAGTTGTTAATACATTTTACTTAATATTTAACTTTGCTTAAATATATCTTATGGATCTTCTAGTTTGATTTTATTATAGGTATTTTATTGTTAATAAACATTAGTATAATTATGAGGAGTATAATATACATATATTTTATGTATACACATGCAAAATACATTTACATATACATACAAAATACATTTACATATACAGTATACATAGTATAATTAGGAGGAGAAGCAGAGTGATAGATGAAAAAGGAGAACACCATGTAACCACAGAGCCATGGCATTTCTAAATGGGGAATAATACAAAGAAACAATTTTTACCAAGTGAACAGAAACTAAGGTACTGTGGGTGGTATCAGCCTAAAATATTTGTAATTGAAGTCCTAACACAGAGGAAAGAAAGGTAATGTAGCAGAAAAATACTGTTTATAGAAATTATGGCAGAAAATTCAAAAATCTGATGAGAAATGTAAATTGACAGATTCGAGAATGTCAGAAAATACCTAAAGAATGGAAGAAAAAGGAAAAAAACCCATTCCTAGGCAAAGCATAATCAAGCAACTAAAAATCAAAGATGAAATTTTCAAAGGATTGAAGAAAGAAGTATGATACTTTAAGGCTAACATCAGTTCAAAAATCTGTAGAGAAGTCATCAGAAATTGTGTCGATAATGTAATAGCATCTTTAAATTGCTGCAAGAAAAACAAAACCAGGGGAGCCCGGGTAGCTAGTGGGTTAGCATCTGCCTTCAACTTGGGTCATGATCTCAGGGTCTTGGGATGGAGCCCTGTGCTGGGCTCCCTGCTCGGCAGGAAGTCTGTTTTTCCCTCTCCCTCGGCCTCTCTCCTGGGCTCATGCTCTCTCTCTCTCTCACTCTCTCTCTCAAATAAATAAAATGAAATCTAATAAAAGAAAGAAAGACTCCCAAAACTGTTGAACCAAAGATGATACCTCCAGGGAGAATAACTGAAAGGATGTGTAATAAAGATATTTTTAGACTGTAAAAATTATAAATAATAACTAACAGAATTCGTCGTCAGCACATACAGTACACATAATGCGAAAGGAAGTTCTTTAGGCTGATGAAAAATGATACGAAATGAAGCTGTACCGGTAGAGGTGGGTACAGCTCGGTGCTGACAAATTTATAGCTATAAAATTTATATTAGGCTAGAACATTGGTTTAAAATTAAAAACTGGGGGCGCCTGGATGGCTCAGTGGATTAAAGCCTCTGCCTTCAGCTTAGGTCATGATCTCAGGGTCCCGGGATGGAGCCCCGTATCGGGCTCTCTGCTCAGCAGGGAGCCTGTTTTCCCCCATTCTCTGCCTGCCTCTCTACCTACTTGTGTCTCTCTCTTGTCAAATAAATAAATAAAATCTTCAAAAAAAAAAAAGAAAACTGGAGTTGCCACATTTAAAAGCTAGAAAAAAGATAAAGACAAAAAGCCTAAAAAGAGTAATAATACATATATGTGAAAACAAAGTCAATACAGAAATTACCATAGACCAAAATTGATCTTTTGCAGTAATGAACAAAATTGGTGGGGATTCCATCAAGATGGTGATGGTGACAGGTTGCCCCTGATGACTCCTCACAGGAATGACTAACACTGGGCTGTGGCAGAAGCACCCGCTGCACCAGGGAGGCCAAGACAGAGCGCTTTGGAAGGTAAGAGAGTAGCTCCATGTTGACCACACTGCCTGTCTCCCAGGTCAGTGCAGCCCTGAGCCTCAGTACCTCAAGTGGGAAAAGAGAAACCAGGAAGGACGCGCAGCTCCCCAGTCCGCAGCAATGTGGGCCACATGCTGGAGTCCTCCCTCTGGTCTTCAGTCACAGGGCATGGCAGAGGAATCTTCCTGGGCCATCCACTGGGAACGTGACTGTGTCGGTCTCGCAACAGCCAGGACACAGATTTGGCAGCTGGTGTTCATACCTGCCGTGCCCAAGTAGTGATCCCAGCCTGGGGTCTGGCTCATCTGTAGAACCAAGCCAAGGGCACACATCACCTTGTCTCTCAAGGATGTTGGTTGTATACACAGTCATAGATCAAGTCCTGGGAAAGGAGGGTTGGAGACATGGGATCATGAGAGACCTATGGGGGATTGTGCCTCCCAACATCAAGGTGGAAGTGGAGTATTATTGCCCAGAGCTAACAGATCAATAATGGAACTGAGTGTCAAAGAGTAGATCCACATAAATATTGAAACAGTCTGTGATGCCAGATTTGGTATTATAGATAAAAAGTTGGAAAACAAGGATCCAACAAATAAACGGTGCTAGTAAATTGGTTATCTATGTAAGGGAAAATGAAATTGGATCCTTACTTACCATTATATTGTAAAATCAATTCCAGAGGAAATAGAATATTTTAGAAGAAATGAACTATTTTTAATTTAGAAGACATAAGAGAATGCTTTTATGATTGAGGACGGCAGAGAAGGATTTTTAAAAATAATTTTCTTTAAGATATAATTTATTTGAGAGAGAGACATATCACAGGTGCAAAACGGGAGGTGGTCAGAGGCAGAGGGAGAAGGAGACTCCCTGCTGAGCAGGGAGCCGGACACAGGGTTTGATCCCAGGACCCTGGGATCATGACCTGAACTGAAGGTAGATGCTTAACAGACTGAGCCACCCTGGCACCTTGAGAAGGACTTCTTAAACAAGGCATTTCATAAAGCAGTTTTTGGTACGCATTAATCTAATGAACATACTTTGTTCATCAAGTGATACAACCAAAATGAAAAGGCTCAAAGTGTCTTTACAATTTAAAAGAATATATTCTAAACAATTTAAGAGAATCGAAGTCCAGAAATATGAAATGAATTAATGGTTTATCGTGAACCACGATTGAAAAAAGCAAGAAAGGCTGAAGAGACAGGGAGAGAGGGTTGAAAAAAAGCCATGCACGGATGGCCATTTTACATGGAAGAGACCGCGTTTCGAGAATGAACATAGTAATCAGGGCTATAGATTAAAACCACAACACCTACTATCTCATACTTTCCATACTGACAGAAATTAAGAAATCAGAGACTATGAAAATTCATAGACTCCTGGTGCAGTTTATGCTGTTTCAAACACATGAACTCTATCATTACATAGTAAATGGAAGTCATATGTAGCCCACAAAGTCTTGTACATATGGGGCAAATGCATCCCCTAGTGTATGAGAGTGTATAAACAGTATCACTTCTGAAGTAAACTAGTGGCCATGATTCACACGTCCACTGACAGTAAAATAACAATGTTGTAGTGTATTCACAAAATGGAGTAATATACTACAGTGGAAATGACACTAGAATTACGTGTCTTAAAATGGATTTATGTGGGAGAAAAAGGAGTAGGAAATGGTATAGTCACAGAAAAAAATAGTATGATTTTATTTCTATCATTTTTTTTTTAAACAGCTCATCTGTTGTTTATCATTGAGTTAAAAACTTCAGAGCAAAGCTTGTAAATAACACAGTTCAGGACAGTAAAACCTGCAGTGGGAAGAAGATACTTCTGTGATATTTGTATATTCTTTACTCTGCTTGGAGCTGATTTCGTGGGTGTGTGTTCTGCAAGCAATCATAAAAATCTTGTGTCCACGTATGTTATACTGTCTTTTTTTTCTCAGTAGATAAATAAGAAGTAAAGAAGAGTCTGGGGAACGGCAAGCAGGATGAATGAATCATATATAGCCATATCTTTGTAATATTTTTGAACACCAAAAATGGATAAAAAAGATTTCAGGTAAGAAAAAAATATGAACCTTTAAAGAAACATGCCACCATAAAGTAATTAGATAACTGTCGCTTCCAGTGGAAGCTGGATGACAATAAAACAGCTCTTGGTGCACTAGAAAAACAGAGAATTTTATGGAAGTTAAGTATAGAGGAAGATGTATATTCCATATTTACTTTGTGAAAAAAAAATGTTTTTTGAGAAACTGCGTAAGCAAAATAAAAGTGATGTCCGTGCTCTCTTCGGCAGCACATACACTATAATAAAAGTGATACCAAAGCATGGGAGAAATTCTTTGCAGTGAGCAATAGAACCAACGAAGCGATGACATGAGAAAAGAAATTGCAGAATGAGGGCCAAACTAGTATTTAGGTGTTATTTGACATAAATTTAAAAAGAGCCCATTTAGCCCAAGAAGACTATCTTTGAAAAGTGGAATTCTTTTTATTTGAAAGATGGGGTAAGCAGGGGTTTCCTGGGTGGCTTAGTTGGTTAAGCATCTGCCTTCAGCTCAGGTTGTGATCTCAGGGTCCTGGGATCGAGTCCCACTTGGGGCTCCCTGCTCCGTGGGGAGTCTGCTTCTCCCTTCCTCTGACATGCTCTTTCCCTCTCCCTATCTTTCTCTCTCAAATAAAATCTTTAAAAAATAAAAGATGGGGTAACAAAAAGCCAAAAAAATCAGTGATTTCAAGGCATAACAAAGATAAAAACAAAAACGGTATGATGAAGTCACGATCCAGAATAGAAAAAGAAGCAAATGGAAATGTGGCGTTATTGTCACTAGAGATCTTCAATAAGGACACATTAGCCCTGGCAATAACAACAGAAGCCGTGTCACTGTGACAGCAACGGTCTCCATCAAGTTAAGACACACGTCTTGTGATACTGCTTGGGGGTGGGGGGGCTGATTCCATAGTAATTAATAATTTGCTCTATTTTTTGGTCACATTAAACTGTGCCATTGCACTGTGTTCAAGTCTTGGATATTTGAATTTGGGCTGCATAGAATAGAAAGTTTTGAATCTCGACAAGATAAAAATTAAAGTTGTAGAAAATGACATGACAGGATTTGGAGGGTGGTTGAAGTAGGCTTAAGGAGAAAGACAGGATATCCTCTTCTCATACTGTGACGAGTTTAAAAAAATAAGAAATATTAAGTGTGATGTTACATAGCTTTGTATGTCTTCATGTTTGTATGCCCCAAACTTTTTTTTTTTAATTAATTTTTTATTTTTTATAAACATTTATTTTTATCCCCAGGGGTACAGGTCTGTGAATCACCAGGTTTACACACTTCACAGCACTCACCAAAGCACACACCCTCCCCAATGTCCATAATCCCACCCCCTTCTCCCAAACCCCCTCCCCCCAGCAACCCTCAGTTTGTTTTGTGAGATTAAGAGTCACTTATGGTTTGTCTCCCTCCCAATCCCATCTTGTTTCATTTATTCTTCTCCTACCCACTTAAGGCCCCATGTTGCATCACCACTTCCTCATATCAGGGAGATCATATGATAGTTGTGTTTCTCCGCTTGACTTATTTCGCTAAGCATGATACGCTCTAGTTCCATCCATGTTGTCGCAAATGGCAAGATTTCATTTTTTTTGCCCCAAACTTTTGTATTTTGAAGCCCGAACCCCCAAGGGGAAGGTATTTGGCTATGGGGCCATTAGAGTGTAAACGTAGTTACATGAGGGCGTGAGTGTGTGGAGTTCTCAAAATGGAATTAGTGTCATAGTGGAGACAACAGAAGCTGATTTACACACTCTGGCTCTCTTGTTCACACTCGTGCTCTCACGCACGCTCTCTCCACTAGGAGAGGACACAGTGCTGGAAGCCGGGAAGAGGGCTCTCCCCGGAAGCAGAATCGGTCCCACCTTGACCTTGAACTTCCCCGCCTCCAGAACCGTGAGGAATACATTTCTATTGTTTAAGCTCCCCAGACGAAGGTATTTTGTTATGGCAGCCCAAGCCTATGAAGAAGAGAATCATAAGTGTTTCATTGAAAACAACAAAGGTGATGGTTAGAAAAAAGTTAGATTGACCAGAAAAATGGCTAAATACTAAAAGGAGAGAGAAGTGAAAGTTGAGGATTTTTTTTTTTTAATCCACATATTTCATTGCAGCCTGTAAATGGATAATGTGTATAGCTGGTGAATCGAAACAGCACCGTGACCATGGTATTTGGAGAAAGAGTTAAGCATCGGAAGAATCAAAAATATAAATAATTGAAAATGATTGTCTCTGAAGACTGCTCGGTGGAAAGAAGGGGGTAAGTTGATTCAGTCTAAATTTTTCTGTATTATTTAATTTTAAACAGTTGCATGTGGCACTTTGAATCAGAAAAGGAAAACCAAACATGCAGAATGCCGTCTTATCAATGGCCCTGTGAGGGAAATGTTGCATAAACATGGATTATAAGTTCCTGAAAGAGAAGAGCTGCATTTCCCATTTCCCGCCCGCCCCCCGCATCTCATCATCATACATAACCCATAACCGAGTGTTTTGCACATGGTGGGGCTTAACAAATACAGTTGACTTACAAAGTTTATGTTAATAGCAAGAGAGATGCTACAGGGACACCCCACGAGTTGCGATCCTTGCGGTTTACTTGGTCCAAATGCTTAGGTAAGGACAAAAAATTGATCAGTTTGGAGCCTCGCTCATTAAATTAATAATGAAGGCCAGGGAGATGGGGACCATGGATTCTGTCATTTCCCTTTATAAATGAGAAAAACAATAAGGATGCTTATGACTTTGGGGGAACAAAAATATTAAAACCGAGACTTGTCTTGAGAAAGTTAACTCATCGTGCACAGAAAGCTGAATCGATTTTTAAATTCTATTTCTTCTTAATTGACTTTAATTGCTAATTCTTGTCAACAAGGACAAACAGGCCTTGCATTTTCAATGAAAGGATGCAAGCCATATTCAGTGCCGCCTTGAAATTTCCAGACCATTTCAGATGCAGTGGCCGTAGTGGTCTTTGCTTCTACAGTGAAGCACAAGAGAATCACATGAGATTCTATATTTCACATATTCTCCAGAAAATCCTATGCTGAAGAATGCGTCTTCCATGAAATAGTAATCTTTTTTTTCCTTTGTCATGCGCGGACATTAAAAAATGAAAGTGATCTTAGCATCTCAGCATTAGTTTTGTTTCTACTTAGCACTATATTAAAAAAGGTCTGCTTTTATTTGGCATCTCTGGGTAATATTCATCCTTTTTCAAACTGACTGAAACAAATTCTCCAGGCTCCTACTTCCGTATGACACCTCTGGGACTTCGTATAAAACTGTGAAACTTAAAACCCATCATTTCTCATACAGTTACGTAACAGGAACACAATTCTGGTTGCTGCATCTTTCAGACTCCACTGATAATCTCATCTAATGCTCAGCAATCGCACTGATTAAAAAGTTGTCCACAAAGAGACATAGGGAGCTTTGAGTATTTATTCACTGATTCAACGGAAAGCAGTCAATTAAGCATGTGCAGATCACTGTCCAGCCGTGATGCCAGTGCAAATAGTTTCTTTTCATCAAGTTTCTCCTCTTTAGCCAGAAAATCATGAAGCAACAAACACACCCGGTCAAACCAGCCATTTGTTCTTACTGTCCCATCTCAGGTGAATCCGCACAAATTTGATTCCACGTCCCCCCTCCAGAAGGAGAGAGTACTCCTGACAGTTTTTGTCCGTTCAAGGATTATTGAATTTTAGTTAAGATCACTTCATGCTAGTTGAGCAATATGTGGGTAGAGCAAAAAGAGTTTGGGGGCACTTAATACAGGAAGGACATTACACTCATGATGTATCGTAGAATGGACATTTTCTTTTTCAGAAAGTTCTGAAGCTTTCTGAAGTTTCAGGGGATTCCTGGGTGGCTCAGTTAATTAAGCATCTGCCTTTGGCTCAGGTCATGATCCCAGGGTCCTGGGATCGAGTCCCGCATCGGGCTCCTTGCTCGGCAGGGAGCCTGCTTCCCCTCTCTTTTTCTGCCTGCCTCTTTGCCTACCTGTGATCTCTCTCTCTCTCTCTGACAAATAAATAAATAAAATCTTAAGAAAAAGAAGATTCATGATGTTTTTTACTCTTTGCAACATATTTCATATTCCATAAAATTGTAGGCATCTATTTTTTCTAAACATATATATGTGTCGGTACATACACACGTGCATAAACATTATGTGCTAAAGAAAGATGTACCTTTTTTATACTTATTTTTAGTTAGGTTTTCTTAACTAGATTGCTTCCCTGATGTAGATGCTCCTTATTTTTATTTGTAGAAAATCTGCCTTTCATTTTTCCACTGTTGAGCATAGGCCGAGCTCACTGGGAATTGAAGTATACGATATTCTACAAGTAAAGAACAAAATTCCACATCCAAAGCAGCATTATTCTTTGAATTTAAGAAATGTTCCTGGTGGTTTTTTGCCCCTTAGTTCCTTCCATTTTTTTTAATTCATGATGATGAAATGATTATTAGGAACTCATAAAACTGTATGCTTTGCTAGTGACAAAACCTGGTGTACAGTATTTTGATGATCATTTTTTAAAAAATCTATAGTTGCATCTAGAGAGTTATCCTCATAAAAAAGTAAGATAATAATGCTTGGATTAATATTAGTCATACATATCCATAGGCACTTAATAGCAAAAATATTAGCCATGAAAAAATGAACCTTTTTCTGAATGACTAAATATCCGGTCTACATCTATGACATATTTGACAATTATATTAAGCAGAGCACTTTGAAAAAAAATCTATTATACAGTAGCCTAAAAAGAAATGCGGACTACCAGAAAGCGTGTCCAACATGATTCTCTTGTTAAAATAGGTTGATAATTGTATCTGCGAAATAAGAATAATGAACAGAATTTTCACCAACATGTTAACTATGATTGTTTCTGGATGGTGAGCTTTTGATAAATTTTATCTTGTTTCGTCCTTGTTTTTCTTTGAAAATATGCTATTGTCATAAGAAAAAGAATGATCAAAGGAAAGTATTTTTCTTTGACTTTTTTTGAGATTTACACGTTAAAGTTACCTTGAAATGTTGTAGCATAGAATAATTATTCCCCAAATCTAAAGATGCCTCTTAAAATATTCAGTTACACAGCATGTAAGAATATCCTTTAGAATATCTTTAGTCGAGTGTGAGGGTGTTTACCCTTTGAAAGGACAACGAAATCACCAAAAAAAATCACCCTTGTTTTACTTCCTCCAGTGCAGTTCTTGCTATGCACGGGGAAAAGGGCCTCCAACAACCGTTACTGGGGAAAGGAAACCATGTATGTTCGGCCGCTGATATTAAAGGTGAATTTCTTTTGAGGTCAGGATGAGTAATAAGCAATTATGCCATTCAGGGTTGAGTTAAAAAGTACTTGCTGTTTATATGACCTTCCATGAGTAGTTTAGTATATTTATAAATATTTGCCATCCGTTTGCCTTTTGTCATTGACTAAGGATTGACCTGTGTCTCTTGTCACTGACACCGAACACCAAAATGAATTGAAATTCTGTCTTTAGAAATAGGTCTCCTTGATACTGGGACATTTATAAATGGGCCTTTAAAGACTGCACTTTTTCTTTACACTTTGTTTCAATTTCCTGTCACTCTCAAGTGGAGATTTTTATAATACTAAATTTATCACATCTTTCCAAGATCACTTCTCTGGCGCTAAGCTTCTGGTGTGTACTTCATCTCTGCAGGAATCCGTGTTTACGCTGTCCCCTTCCAACTCACAGCAAAGTGTGCTATGAAAGCACTCTCAGACAGGATGTGGCATTCCTTTCTTTTAAAAAAAAAATACAAAACAAAACCCTAAAATTAGAGGGAATCATTGGTTTTAACAGCTAAGTTAATTAGAAGTCTGGTCATGACGGAGGTTTTGAAGAGAAGCCATTTCCAGAAAATATCAACCTCGGTTTCTTTCCTGTTTTGAGATACAGAAGTTCAGATGGAGGAAAATATTTAATTGGTTTTTGTCATTATTTAAGCGGCAGCTTACCTAAAGTTCTTTGTTCTGTCCATCCTGTCTTGAAAGGCTTTTATCCATCTTTATTTTCTCTTTTCCTTTTGTGAAGGAATTTATGGCAACTTGAAGCTCTTCTCTGCTGTGTGAATTATGTCGCTTACTGCCATCACTTTTTGCACTTTCTGCTTTTTCTTAACATCTTTGTAATTTTTATAGCCTATTATTTTTCATAAAGACAGGCAACTCAGTTTCACTTGACACAGTTATACAAGTTCTAAGATTTTTTTTCCTCATGTCACAAATAAGCTTATGATCGTTGCCTCTAGCACGAGTCAAATTAAAGAATTAAAAGAGGAAAAGAAAACAAAATCTTAATTTGGGAGATTGATAATTACTTTAGTTTCCAAACCTAATACAAGCGAAATCTGCATTTCGCTTTCTATACGCTTCAACATATCGCCACCATCACCGAAACAAAGCTTCAGTTTCCAAGTCAACTTAACGAATTTAAAAGCCTACTTCCGTGTTTAAATTATACATTTTAGTCCATTCTTCAGTTTATTACGTTCCTTTTAATATGTATAGAACAGCACTATTGCCACAAGAAGATAGCGTCTGGAACTTAAATGTCCATTGGGCAACAACTATCGGCATTTTTCCTCTGTCGAGGTCATGAACCCAATTAATCCTCATTGCAGAAAGGATAAAGGAAATACCAGTGATCATACACACTAAATGTTATCCAAATCTAATCTGACAGTCATTGCTGATTGAACTTTGTATACCCTGAAGCCTGAGAAAGGAGTCTTAGCAGGCATATAGATCTCTCTCTATTTTACTAATGGCTAGTCCAAATGCTTTTTAGCATCAGCAGAAATGGAACTGCAGAGTTACATGTGGGATTAATTTTTACTGCGTAGGCTATATTGAGTGTGAATATCTAAAAGCATTTCATGGCTTTATAGGAGAATGTACATTGTCTTTACTAAAAAGAAAGGAAAACCTGCCTGTGTTTTTCTAATACCCTGTATATGAAATTGATGACCCATGGAATAAAATGTTAGTAAGTTCACCCCAGTAGATGATTAATTTTTTCCATATTTTTAGCAAGTAGGGATTTTAGTGATCTCTCTAATTCTAGCCTTTCACACAGTTCTGGGGTCATATTAACCTATAAATAAATTTTTGCTGGACTTTATATAATTACATAAAATTTTACACATGTGGTCATACATAAGATTTCAGATGGTTGTAATCATGTTTATACATAATGGCATACCTACTATTTTCATGTATTCATTCCTCTTACTATGGATTCTTCAAAACCATAATTTCTAGTATGGTTCTCAAAACTATGTTTTCTTCTGGTCTCCTTAACCTGGAGTCCACATATTGGAAAATATAGTGAAAGATATACCTGAGATTAAATCCAAGAATTCATGTCAAAATGTCAGAACTAAAGTAAAAGCCTTTCTCACTACAGTGAGTCCATCCTACTGTATTTCCAGTCTTCCTGCAATGGAATCTACATCCAAATTGGAAATGAAGAAGCTTTCCCCTTTCACATCTAAATTTTTATCCAGTGTTTTCTGCCTCCCAAATGTCACTCAGATCTCCCTGCTCTTTCAACACTTGCTGAATGCTAATTACTCCTTTCCTGAATTAGGGTACCACCCTCCCCCAAAGTTTTCCCTCTTCCTGGGTGTTCCTCCGTTCTCTTCACACCAGTTTGAATTGCTTTCTAAAACAGTAATCCTTCCTTCTCTGCTCTTCACAGAGAAAAGTAGCTCCTTTTCTTCTAGAGGATAAATTAAAACTTTTCAACATAGCCTGCAAGGTCCATCGTTAATCTGGTTTCTATCCAGTTTTATAGTTGATCAATAAAACTTCTTAAATACCCCCCATCCTCAGTAGAACGCATTCTTATTTATAATGCTGCGTCTGTGGTGGGCAGTCCTGGAAGATGCTAATATATCATACAAAAGTCTTCACATGTGTCCAGTGCCATTGGGCCTTCTTGTTCCCAGATTTCCATTCCATTCTCCAGTCCTTAGGATTCCTGGTCAGTCTTTGCCTGATTCATAAGCAGGAGTGTATGCAGGGTGAAAGTCTAGGAAATCAAAGAGTAACTCCTGGAAGACTGAAATTAGAACAGATATTTCAAAATTTTCATTGTTTGAGATATAACAGGATTTTTTAAAATTTTTTTAAAGATTTTATTTATTTTATTTATTTATTTGACAGACAGAGATCACAAGTAGGCAGAGGCAGGCGGGGGGGGGGGGGGGGGGGGGGGGGCGGGGAAGCAGGCTCCCGGCTGAGCAGAGAGCCTGATGCAGGGCTGGATCCCAGGACTCTGGGATGGTGACCTGAGCTGAAGGCAGAGGCTTTAACCCCCTGAGCCACCCAGGTGCCCCATAACAGGATTCTGACCAGCCAGAATGAAAAGACCTTTGAGAACATCTCAGGTACTCATTTGAAAGGCTATGTCATAGAAGTCAAGACCATTCTTCTAAGAATAAGTTCTCTCCTCTAGGAGTAAGATCAAAATTAGGTACAGACACACCCTAACAAAACCTGTCAAAGCTTAAAAGGATCAAGGAAAGCCACTAGTATTTTGACTAGTATCCACTGGTAATTTGACTTTCTGCTAAAACAATATGATGTTATAGTAAGGTAAACTTTAAAAAATTACCCATAATATAAAGTCGGAATAAAAAATTGCTAGACAAAGCAATAGGAAAAATTGATAAGCAATCTGAAGATAAGAAAGTAAGTAACAGATTTCAGAGATAATCCAAATATTAAAGTGATCAAAGATTTTCAAACTATAATAAGTTAACTAGAAGGAAAGATAGACAATGTGGTTGAAAGGAAGTATTAAAAACAACATTAGAATCAACATGCATCAATCCAGCAAACCTTCAAGAAGTATAAATGCCTGCCTGAAATGAGGAATGCATTGGGTGGGTTTAACCACAAAGGCCCTCAACTAAAGATAAGATTCAAAAACCTGAAGCAGTTAAAGTAAGGGGAAAAATATTGAACTAAAGCACAGAAAGAAAACATGAAAGTAATAGGAAAAAATATATATATACATGTAAAAGAAAAACATTTTCTAATATAATTTAAGTCCTAGGAAGAAAGCAAAGGGAACATGGCGGACTCGGTAGAGCATGGGATTCCTGATCTCGGGGTTGTTTGAGCCCCTGTTGGGCTGAGAGCTTACTTTAAAAAAAAAAAAAAATTAAGAGTAATAATAAGGCAAAAATAATTCTGGGAGACAATTCTGGTGAGATATTTGCCACTGATTGAAAAAGCTCATCAAACCCCAAGCAGAATAAATAAAAGTAAAACGCCACACAGATATATTGTACAAAATTGTTAATAACAAAAGATTAGGAAGACCAACAGCAACAGAAATTACAGAAACCAAGAGATAATGAAATGGGAACTTTAAAGTGATAAAAGAAACAAAAACTCCCCATAGAGAATACAATACCCCATGAACATGTCTTTGAAAATTGAAGTAAAATAAAGATGTTGATAAAGAAAATGCAGACCTCATCACTAGTGGGTCACATAACAAATACTAAATGCTTCTTTTAGAAACATGTAAGTGTAGGAAGGAACAAATACCATTAGAATTTATAAATATATGAGTACATATATCCAAGAGTATGAACTATTTAAAGCAATAATAATACATACAGGGAGAATGTTTTGGTTTATAAAGTGTGTAGAAGTAAAAAATATAGCGAGGACCAAAAAAAGGCAGGAGGCTAAACGCAGTTTAAAAATACTATCTTGTGCATTGTTTGATAGGAAAAACATTGCGTTCTTAGACACTACAATAAATTAAATATGTATTTTGTGATTTTTGTTGACAGTTACCAATAGAGCAATACCAAAAGCTATAATGTAAAGCTAATAGAGACAAACCAAGTAATAGGAAAGATATGATTGATAACAAAAGGAAGCACATAGAAACAAAGGTCACATGAAACAAATACAAGATGGTCAGTGTGATGTCAGGTAGTCATAGGAAAGGTACTTGTTGGTCTGTCTGGGGAGCTGACAATATTCTATATATGTATATAATTATATTGCTTGATGTGGGAGGTATTCAAGATAGATTTCTATTTGATGGACATTTTAGCTTACAGTTTTTTTAAGAAAAGTGAAAAATAAACAATATTTAATATCCAAGGATTCACATTCATGCAGAGCCACAGTCATCAGCTCACATCATTGGGGTAGCAAGTACCCCTATTCAAGGGAGCGTGGATTTCCAAGATGGCAGGTAGACTTCTCAGGAAGCCTGCTTCATATTAATGTGCTCTGTCTTTTGCGATCCGTTTTCCCAT
Source organism: Mustela erminea (assembly GCF_009829155.1). Lineage (NCBI taxonomy): Eukaryota > Metazoa > Chordata > Mammalia > Carnivora > Mustelidae > Mustela > Mustela erminea. The sequence goes on along the minus strand of NC_045634.1, from coordinate 29,911,899 downwards.
CTGTTCCTTACACACTCCGCTTCATGAGAGTCCTCACCCTCATTTTCTCCTGAACGTCAATCTGAAACCAATTGCTAGTGAAACGGAGCTGCCAGTCCTAGGTTGCTAGCGTCCTTGCCATAAGCGTTGACTTCACAGAATGCTAATACCTTGGAACAGGGACTAGATCACCTACCGATACTAAATGAGGAATACATGTCTAGTGATCATTTTTCTAAATGCCTTTTTAAAATTAAAAAAATTGGTTTAAATTTAAAATTTTAAATTTAAAACATTTTTTTTTTCAGAGATCTTAAATCCTCAACCAGAGCAGTTGATGAGATGGCAGAATCCTAAACAGACGTCAGGACAGTGGTGCTGATGATGGTATTATTTGTTGAATCCTTCACTTGCTATAGGCCAGGTATGGTTTAGATGTTGGAAGGTTCTATGTGGCTCCTCTGGTCTTCAGTGGAGCCCCTGAGGGGTTCCATCTATCCCACAGATGGAGAAACTGAGACCCAAAGTAGTGAAGTGGCTTTTCTAGACTGTGTGGCAAGTAAGTTCCTGATTTATTGAAACCTTATTGAAGCCTTACATCAGGGTCACGCTTAGAGTCTGTATCCGGTAGCTTTTCAGATTCTACACATGCCATCTTAACAGTATGAATATAAGTAGTGTATCCTTATGAAGCAGTAGTCTTGGAAAAAGTACTTATATTGAAATATATATTGAATATATTTTGAAATATAATATATTAAAATATTAGGGTTTTATAAGGCTAAATATTACATAATTCATATTATATGATTATATGATTATATTACATAATTCATATTATATGATTTTGTAGATTGTATGAGTGATAAAAGGAGGCTAATCATAAGAGACAAAAAATAAGTTTGGTGCATGTCCTTTTTTTTTTTTTTTGGTATAACGTCAGTTTAACCGAACATGTTGTTTTTCATTGTGGATATTATATATTTCACTTTATAAGAATCTTGGCCTTGAGATTCTGTGGCTTTTATAAAATAATTAGATGACTCAAAGGGCAAAATAGAGCTTAGACAGACAGATCCACAGATTAGACCATATGCCTTCTAAGTAGACTGTCATAATATGTAATTTTGTCATGAAACATCTTCTAGTAAAATATCCAAGAGGTAACCTCTTTTTAAAACTTCCGTTTATGAGTTATGTGGGCAAGACTTAAAATAAACCATTTAGAATATATATTGCTCTATTGCTATACATTTAATTATTTTAGGGTTATCCACATTTTCTAAGAACACTAAATAAAATGTATTGAGAGAATACAGCTAAAGTAATAAATAACTGACATTTCTACTTTCAACATAGTTTAATTTAAGTAAACTTGACCTTATTAAATTGAAAAAGAGAGGATAGGCTCAAACTCAGTCTTGCTAAGATTTCAAATTTTAAAGGAAGAAGAAAAAATGGTAGGGGTACAGTGAAATTATAACATGAGCTTGTTGGTTCCCATCATCTTTGAAATGTGAAAAACAAAAGACAAGTTGAATGTGATTGCATGTGTATGGGGAGTGGGGTCAACTCTAGACCCTTCTTTAAATGCGAGAAGCTATTAAATGGACAGTATTAATCAGTGAAAAAACATATCAAAGTTATTTATCAAAGTACTTGGAGTTCTGGCTACCGGGGTGGGGGGCAACAGAGGACAAAAGAGAACTCTTGCTGGGAGCGGTTGTGATGAAAACCAGCCAGTGTCGGTGCTTCCACCAACTCGAAGATGGGAAAATACGGGGCAGATGGAAATTTCTCAAAGCACCTCTAGCACCATGATCTAATTTTAGAGCAATTTTATCACCCCCCCACAAAAGAAGCCCATACCCATTGGCAACCCCCATCCCAGCCTGCAGATTCAGGCAATTTATAATCTACTTTTTGTCCATATGGATTTGCCTATGCCGGACATGTCACATAAATGAACTTGTGGGATTTTGTGACCGGTTTCTTTTATATACCGTAATGTAATACCTTCAATGAAAAAGTGGTATGACACATGGATTATATCTCAGTGAAACTCTTTTTAAAAATAAGATGGACCATCTCGTAAAAAATGGCTAATGTTCACGACAGAAGAGCTAAGGTGTCTTTGCTTCTTCATCTGAGAGGCAAGTGGCTCTTTCTGAGATGGTAGAAAATCTAGCAATCAGGATAATTAGCAGCATTCAGCTATTAGTAGCTTCCCTACCTGAATGCAGTGATCAGTTGGGCATGTAAAATTATAAACTCAAGTATCACCAACTCAAAATAAAGAGCTAATAGTAGTTAAGTTTCTAGGGATCTTAGGAGCAGAAGCCACCCAGTCAATTAAAAATAAATTAGGCATCCAACCAGATCTAAGCAGGAAATTAAGTGCCTCATCAGCCTGTTCAGAATTTTATAAAACTATAACCAACTTTAGGGGAGCTTATTAGATCCCATCCAGAAGTAACTCGAATAAGTGACCTTGGTTTTCTTCTCTTCAGTGATCTCACATTCAACATAGTATGAAAAATTGGCAGTAGGGAAATGTAGGATGTGAGGGGAATATATTAATACACATAAAGATTTGGATATTTGATCCAGTAGGTTGTGTCCGTAACGTAACTGAGCTCTGAGTTTGTTTTATGTGGAACTAAAAACCTCGAAAACCAGCTAACAAAAACGAAAATATTTATAAATGCATTAGGAACACTTTAAAGGCAATCTAACAATAAGTTTGCAACTAAAATGTGTAAATCAGAATGTAATAGCTTATTTTATAAATTGGTTCTCATGGAACTTAGACACTGTGGCACCATTATGGGACCACCAGAATGACTCCACTTAAGAATGCAAAGAAGTTTGGGAGTTTCTCATGATTCCATTTGATTACATCTGATATTTTTAGTTAAGTTTTAACAATCCAACAATGAATTCAGTGTTGAGATGCCTATCTATTTATGCACATGTAAATATAAATACATATAAGTGAATATATATTCATTTAAAGACATTTTGAAAATTGGATCTGAGCACTAGCTGCTGGTCATAAAATAGAAATACTAATATTAGTGCCCATAAAAATAAAGAGTTAAATGAGATTCCTAAGCCAATGTCAAAGGTCTGGTGTTGTGTCTGTTGTTTTATTCGTTGCGGTTTAACACATACAGAGAATGTTACCTAAGCTGTTGAGTATGTTAGCCATTTTAAAATGTCTAGTTCCTCCCATTACATCTTTTAAGGTAAGTAGTACCGTGGGCACATACTAATTGTGACATCCTTTGCACCTCTTTGCTAGTAATTGAATTCTAAACATTTGGGTAAAAACAGTACAGTACTGGTGAGAGTTTAAGCCAAGGACAAGGCCTCGGGCACTGTTGTGCTCTCTTCTAGGGAGTCTTTTCACATAAAAAATAAGTATTCCTTTTCCACTTCCAACCTTTTGGGACCTGGCAGATTTTTAAGAATAGGCCTCAAATCAGAAAGGATTATGAAGCTATGTCTGCTACGTTAGCTGGCATCTTATGTTTTGCTTGTTTTTGTGGAGATTTAAAATTTGGTTTGTTTTTCACTGAGATCGTCGGTGGTGAGCACTAAGTCACTTACTGATCTGCAGTTCATAGCTCCTTGTATTTCCCTTGAACTTTATCTGTCTCCGATGAGCAAAATATAGATGATAGTCCAGCCTACAAATCATTTTGTTGTGCCAAGTTTTAATAAACTGCTCAAGCACCACCTTCAATCAGGGATTAAAGAAGTCCAAAATCCTGGAAGCACTACTTAGAAAAAAAGACCCTAGAGCAGTAGAGCCAAATAGAAATACAGCGCACACGACAACAACCAGCGTAGTTTTAAACATTTAGTAGCTACATAAAAAGTCAAAAGAGAGAGGCAAAATTAACTTTAAAAATATATTTAGCCCAATGTATATAAGCAAAATATTATCACATTATTATTATTACAAATTAATTACACAGAAGTCAGCTTATTCTTAAAATGCATTCAGCTTCACCGCCTATTCAAGGTATGAAACATTTTTTTCTCTCTACTATGTTAAAATCCTAATGGGTGTGTGTGTCAGTCCATCCAACGGTTCTGTCCCCCCGTGTGTCAAAATTCCAGTTCAGCAGGTCCAGAGAAAAACATAACTGGGCAAGTGAGCAGTTTAACCTCTTGGTTTAACAGTGGTCAAAACGTCTTTCAAACCCCCAAGTCTGAAGCACCTTGTTCTTTCTCAAGAGAAAGAATGAAGCCTGTGCTTGTGTGAGGGCAGAATAGTTACTTTTTACATACGATGTGTCAGAGTTACACATAGTAGTTCATATCTGGGATATTTCTTCTATCCTGCTGTCTTGTCTTTCGCAGCATGGGACATATTATTTCAGTTTTAGTAGGTGTTACTATCAGACAGAACATGTCCCAAATCGCTGCTCTTTTTGTTCATCACTTTATTTTTTTGCATGCACTCACCGTGGATTTCTTTATCTTTTCTTGGGTGTTTGAGGTTTGTCATCATCTCCTCGGGGCACAGCATCCCATCACCTTTGGTAAAAGGCTCATGTCTTATATTAAATAACCGTTTTCACTTCATCTTCATCTCACCCCACCTGAGAACTTGCATTCTAATGTGTTTAATATATAGCATTGGATTTGTATATATCCTTGAAAAGTACATAGTGCTGATTTGAATACTGTCTTTAATTCATTTAATTGTTATTGAGCTGTGACTCTGATTGCTGCTTGCGCACTTTCTGTCTCAACAGGTGACGAGAGACTCAGCACTTCAAGTTCTGCAGGTGGCCTAGCTGGAGACCCAGAAGAGCCTAAGGCAGGGTTTCAGTCCGAGACTAAGCTGTAGACAGCAGACTTCTCAGCCTACATAATTGAGTGAGTGAGTTCCTTATAGTAAATCTCTTTATATTTCTGTGTCTTTCTAGGAGAGCTGGTGGTGGGTGGGTGTGTGTGCGCGTGTGCACGTGCGTACACATATATACATACCCATGTACACAGATCTCCTATGGTGGTTTCCCTGGAGAAACCACATTAATATGGGTTTTGACCTAAGGGTAGTTGTAGAACAACAGCATGTTAAGGATGAGTTCTTGAAATTGGTTCTGGGGTTTTTGGAATTGGCTCTCTAATATGTCTAATATGATTAGATTAAAATGGTAAGTCTATTACCAGTTATAAACCATGACCCATGACATGACTTGGCAATAGAAACATGCAAAATATCTCTGTTGGATCCTTGTAATCAACCAGTTATAAAAAGCAAGGAGCTGGGTGACTACATTTGTTCTGTTGAAATGTTTTTGGAAAATTAACAGATATAATGAGATTGGCTGATATCTCCTCGGGTCACTGGAGAAAGTGGTAAGAGAAGGATAAGCCCAGGGATTCAGATTCCAAGCCCAAGTGATGCGAAGTTGGCCTGAGAGACGTGCTTATGTCCTGAGCCTCCAGGCTGAGATTGGCTGGACATCACTCTGAACCCCATCCTGTGACTCGCCAAACTGCAAAGCAAGTTGAACTATTAACCTCACAGGGCATCTACTCTTAAAGGGAGGGCACTGACTGGGAAAGAAATGGATGTAGTCCATTGGATTGAGGATGTGTGGAAAGAACCGCAGAAGAACCTGTGGGAAGAAACTAGAGACAATCCCTAAATTCGGATGAGTCTTCGTTGCAGGGAAAATGGCCTCCCTACACCCAGCCCTTGGTGCTTCTCTACCGCCATTGCCTATGGAAACTGTAATGGCCTCCCCTGAGGTAACCACCATGCAAGACACTGCTGGTTCTCCTCAGGACTTCACCACCCCTCTGTTCGTCTAAACCTGTAGCTATACTCAAAGCCTGGTAGGACTGTCAAGGTGAGGTACAACATGTGACCCGTGCAGAGTGTTGTACACCAAAGAAACCACTTGAGTTTCTCATTTATGCAGACAGAAATCCAGGAAACACATGTGAGAATGTATGTAGAAGGTGTGCAATAATGGTAAAGGAACATACAGTTGGATTAGGGCTAACTTACTGATAGGAGCTCACTAGACAGAAGTTCTGCACTTAATGTTGCAGTTCAGGAAGTTAGGATGAAGTGTAAGAGTTCGTGTAACAGGCTGGATGAAACTTGGATCAAAAGCTGGCCCAAGGTGGTCAGCAGACACAGTAAAGATGTTCGTCTTCACTTATCAGAGAAATGCAAATCATAACCACAGTGAGATACCATCTCACACCTGTCAGAATGGCTAAAATCAGCAGCGTGAGAAACAACAGGTGCTGGCGAGGGTGTGGAGAAAAAGGAACCGTCTTACACTATTGGTGGGAATGCAAACTGGTGCGGCCGCTATGGAAAACAGGGACGATTCTCAGAAAGTTAAGAGTAGAACTACCTTATGGTCTATCAGTTGCACTACTATTTACCCAAAGGATACAAAAATACAGATTCAAAGGGGCACATGCAACCTGATGTTTTTTTTATAGGAGCATTATTTACAAAAACCAAGATACAGAAGCAGCCCAAAATGTCTCCATCAATTTATGAATGGATAAAGAAGAAGTGGTATTTATATATAATGGAATATTACTCAGCCATAAAAAAGAACAAAAACTTTCTGTTTGCAACAACATGGATGGAGCTAGAGAGTATAAAACTTAGCACACTAAGTCTGAAAAAGACAAATACCGTATGATTTCACTCGTGTGGAATTTAAGGAACAAAGCAAGTGAGCAAAGAGGGAAAAAAGAGATAGGGAAACCAAGAAACAGATTCTTAACTCTGGAGAACAAACGGATGGTTACCAGAAGGGATGAGTGAAATAGGGGACTGTCCAGGTGAGCACTGGGTGATTAAAATAAATCTGAAAAACAAAAATGCCTGCCCACAGTGAGTGACTTGCCTTAGTTTAATAAGAGGAACAGATTGAGAGGCTTAGAAAGATGGAAAGTTTGTGTGGGTTTATCTTTTAAGACTGACTCACCCACACTGGGAGTGTCCAGACCTCTCACCAATACTGTGAGAAGTCAATTTGTGAGGAGAGTCTCAGAGTCCTTGAAAAGCAATGCATTCACTCTTCTCTCTAGGTCAGACCTCCAGGGGAACCAGGATACAGTGGGAGTAATTGGATCCCAAAGCGATGAGAGCTATGTAGCATTACTCAACCAGGGAAGGCAAGGTGGGCGTGGCTGCCGTAATGGAGGACAGAGTCAAAGCAGCAATCAGAATATTCTGACTCTCTCAGACTGATGGCATTGGCTAATTGATCATGATGCTCCTAGAAATAAAATAGGAAGCCTACTGAATTCTCAATGTGTATAAGCAGAAAATTTCTATGTCCAGTGAACAAAAGTCTAACCTGAATCATTAAAACAGTGAGTCGTAGCCCCTGAATCAATTCCCAGCCTTCAGCCAGTTAATAGACATAAAACCTCTTAAATGAAAGGCAGACCGGGTCCCCTTGAACAAGGACTGTGCTGTAAGAATGGATAGTCTTCATCTGTTTCCTAGGCTTCCCCAAAAGGTCTTACATCTTTTTCTCAAGGTAACTGTGCATTGGGGAAAAGGGACTACTGTATTCTTGCTCTGAATTGTTGTCAACTCCAGGAGACCCAAAATATCACTGGTCTACCTGTCAGAGCAGGAACTTATGAAGGTCAGGTGGTCAATGCAGTTTGGGCTTAGATTCATCTTACATGGGGCCAGATGGGTCCCCAGACCATTCTGTGATTATTTCCCAAGTTCTGGAGGGCGTAAGTGGAATAGATATACTCAGTAATTGACAGAATCCCACATGGGTTCCTTGACCTGTGGATTGAGAATTATTATGATGAGAAAGGCCAAGTGGAAGCAACTACAACCACGTCTTCCTAGGGAAATAGTAAGCCTAAAATACTACTGCACTGCTGGAAGGGTTGTAGAGATTGGTGCCATCATCAAGGGCTTGCAAGATGCAGGTGTGGTGATTCCCACCACATCCGCATTCAGTCTGTGTACTTGGACTGTTCAGAGGACAGATGGAACTGGTGGATTATCATAAACTTAACCAGGTGCTGACTCCAATTGCAGCTGCTCTGCCAGGTGTGGCTTCATTGCTTGAGGGAATTAACGTATCACCTGGTATCCGATACGACCTGGAAAACCCTTTTTTATTGAGACCTATTAGTGAAGACCTTCAGAAGCAGTTTTCTTTCTGCTCGCATGACCAGTTATATCCCTGCACTACCTTACCTCAGGGGTGTATCTATTCTCTGCTTCATAATTTAATTTATAGGGGTGCCTGACTGGCTCAGTGGGTTAAACATCCAATTCTTGATTTTGGCTTAGGGCATGATCTCAGGGTCATGAGTTCAAGCCCCGCGTCTGGCTCCACACTCAGTGCGGAATCTGCTTTGAGATTCTTGCCCCATTCCTCTCCCTCTGTCCTTGGCTTGCATATGCACAAGCTCTTTCTCTCTCCCAAATAAATAAATGGATTTTTAAAAAATATATATATAGTTTTCAGAGATCCTGACTACCTTTGCTTCCACAAGATATCATACTGATCCGTTGCATTGATGTCGTTATGCAGAATAGACACACTGAGCAAGAAATTGCAGTGAATGAAAAGCCACATATCCACAACAGGCATTTGTTGGTTTTAAATTACCATATATATATATATATATGGGCGCATTTGCTACATTTAGCCGTAGATGTGTTGTCTTCTTGGGAGTTGGATTGTTAGAGAAGATACAGGTTTTTTCAAAAATAGAAATAATGAGGGCAGAGATTTTGGAAAACAGTTGAAATATCTTTGAGTTACGTAGTCTTTTTTTTTTTTTTTAATTTCTTGCGGTAATAAAGCGATTTCCCTCTTTCTAGTTGGACTTTCAGGTTTGCAGTAGAAAGACATATCATGACTTGTTTTTCTGTGGCTGATCCATTCCTCTTTTTGAATCCGTTGGTTATAAGGTTTCTAATTTCACAACCATCATTTCAGGTTTGACCATCACAATGTATGTCATGTTCCTTAGATTGATTGCTTGAATTCCAGAGGGAAGTTAGAGAATAGTGAATCTAGTCTTACTAACTTCTGGTCGTCATAATCTGGAAGACTGCAGAAATTTCATAATCGACAAAAAGACCCATGCGTGTATCAAAAGCATGAAATACAGTATTGTATTCTCTGTTAATATACAAATGAATGAATGAGAACAAGGTTAAAAACTATAGGTTTGAACAACAAATAAGGTTTGTTTTCTTAGGAAGTGGGGGAGGGAGATGTATATCTTCTGGGATGTTTGCTTCCCACAAAATTGGAAGGTTTTAGGAAGGTAAATGACCTCTGTATTATTAGTTACAAGGAACTTGCTGGTAAGTGGAGCTGATTATTTAGAATAGGGTCTTCAAACTGGAATTTACGTAGGTTCAGAGGCAGCCAGACATCGAGGCATAAATAGTCTAAGGGAATTCCTCAATGTTCATGACACAATTTTCTTAATGTGCTTAGCTCCCACCTGCTCTTTCATCACTCTGCTTTCAAAAAAACGGCCTTATCACACCGTAGAAGAGAAGCCCTGACTTCTCATCTACTTTGACATATGGTGCAGTGTCCTGTGGTGTCTAAAATTTCCTTGTATGTAACAGACACTTCAAAATATTTCCGTCGGCAGGGGTTGGAGAGAGAGTGAATGACTTTAACAACTGGGAGATAGAACCTTTTGAAGGTCCGTTGTTCTCCATATCTTTAAACAATTTGAAGGAAGATTGGGTTTTCATCCAGTAGATCATTAAAAATATCTTTGATTATAAATTACCGTGTAATTTGTGCTGTTAAAAAAAAAACCCTTTCATTTTCATGAATTTAAGTGAAAAATGCTTTAAACCTTTTTTAAAATTAATATTTATGTTTTATACTTTTTTATTTTTTGTTTTTTAAAGATTTTATTTATTTATTGACAGAGATCACAAGTAGGCAGAGAGGCAGGCAGAGAAAGAGAGGAGGAAGCAGGTTCCCTGCTGAGCAGAGAGCCCGATGTGGCGCTTGATCCCAGAACCCTGGAGTCGTGACCTGAGCCGAAGGCAGAGGCTTTAACCCACTGAGCCATCCAGGTGCCCCTGTCTTACACTTATTTTAAAAAGTAAAAGAGAGAATTCATGCTCAATAGCATTTCCTTGAAGCAACAAGTTCTGTTCATTAGTAGATAAAAGAGTTCACTTGAAAAAAATAAGATAGGACACTCCATCTGTTTAATAGATACATTTAAAATAGAATTTTCAGGGCACCTGGGTGGCTCAGTGAGTTAAGCCTCTGCCTTCGGCTCTGGTCATGATCTCAGGGTCCTGGGATCAAGTCCTGCATGGGCGCTCTGCTCAGAAAGGAGCCTGCTTCCCACCCCCTCTCTCTGCTTGCCTCCCCCCCACCCCCCGCCTGCCTCTCTGCCTACTTGTGAGCTTTCTCTCTGTGTCAAATAAATAAATAAAATCTTAAAATAAATAAAATAAAATAGAATTTTCTCTTAAAATTATTAAAGTTAGTGACATATTAATACTTTACTGATACTAATAAAATTGCAATGATAAATCAACCCAGAAGAGATATTTAGACCTTATTATTATAAAGCATTTTAAAAAATGCATATAATATATGTATATGGTTTTGATTTAGAAAAATAGGATAGTGTAATCAGTAAAATAGTTTTGAGTATGAAATACTTCATGAAAATAAAATTCTATGGAGAAAATAGAGTGGAGATATGGAGAGAAAATAAGTAATATAAGATTTCTGGCTTTTAAAGATACTCATATCTCTATGTATAGATACAGATATTGAGTAAGTAATAGTATCAAAACCTAGTATATTTTGATTCTGTTGGATACATTTATGTGCAGTTCATTGTAAAGAGCAAATATTTGCAATTGGCCAACAATTTCATCATTTACAACCATTTAAATTTTAACAAAATTTTAGATATCTTAATAAAAGCAGGTCAAGAAATACATAGGCTTTCAATATACTTCGAGTAGTTTAATCAAGCAAATAGTTGTGGTGTCAAGTGCTTTACAAGATACTAGGAGTGCAAAATCAAGAGTGCACAGATGGAAAGAGAAAAAGATAGTACCCAGAACAGCAAAGGGAAATATTTATGCTGAGAAAAGACATATAACATTAGGAGAAGCAGAAGATGACTTAATGAATAAATGAAACCTTCTTTCGCCTCCTCAAAGAATAATTGGGTAGAAGTGAGGCAGAATAAAAGGAGTTTATGATTTGACATCAGAATTAAGAATAATTCCTTTACTATTACATATTAACTCTTTAACTATGTACCAGTCACAGGTGAGACTCAATTTTCCCAAATGTAAACAGGAAGTCTGCCTCTATGGCTTATTAAAGACTGAACATAGTGATAAATACGACTCACCTCTACTAGCTTGAGGAATATTTACTAAATTAATGAGAATTCCAATAATTAGGAATACAGTATACTTTTTATTATGTCCTATTGGAGGCATACATTTTTTTTGTCAATGCCCCAATTAAAGAATCTTAATTAGGAATTGTTTGTACTAGCAATCACAAATCTGTGTGGACTTTGCCTAGCATCTGCTCATTGGATTAATGCCCAGAAAAAAAGATGGAATATTCACTGTTTCATACACCTGAACACCTTCTCTTTGGTAAGAAAGAGGAATGCATTGATGATGCCAATAATATGTCCTATACATGAAATTATTAGGTGTGTTAAAACCTTAATGCTTAAAAATACACATTGTTAACATCTATATGTAAAATATTTAAAATGTATCATTCTGACATTTAATTTGCCATAAGGGAAATCTGTGCCGATTAGAAATGCTGGTTAGCCAATGACCGTAGAACACTCAACCTACATTTTTGCCAGACTCATAGTTAATATTGAAAAAGATGATATGTTGTCTTATGAGACCAAAATACCAAATGTGATTGAATTATTTCTAAGGATTGCTCAGCACTTGAGAACATGTCTAATCAGAGTTCTGAGATACAAAAGTATTATTATTTGAAAAAGAAATTATCCTACCTATTGTGTGTCAGGCAACTGTAATTTGACTTGAGTAGCAAAACAACTTCCCAGCTGTTAGTGGATGGCATTTAACAATAGTAATTTTTGTTGCAATAAAATAGCATTAATACCCAAAAGATTGTTATTTCTTCTGCTGAGTTCACAACAATAAAAGCGTTCATTCACATCCTCTAAAATTTGGTAACATAATTATGTAACCCATTTCAAAATAATTTTTTTTTTATTTTGAACTTTGCAGATGCTGTTATCCTAAGAGATGCTATTCTATTTTGAAATGTAGTACACAAATTTTGAAATACTAACTGGACCTCAGTTAGCAGTTGTTTTCTGAGACTTTGACCTGAACCTTATGCTAAAGATGAAACTGAGTAACCTTTTTGTTTGCTCAAGGTCATTGTCTATTCTGCATTCTAGAAATATGCGAAAGGAAAACCATGTCTTTGGCCAACAGTTGGAGGCCCCTTTATGCATCCTTACCTGAGCATCAAAGATCCTGAGACAAAATGTGATAAATTAGCTACTCAGATAATCAAGACTTGTCTCTTTTGCTATATATTTTTATAAGTAAATTTCAGTCCTTTATTTTAAAGGAAACAAAGTAAGATAGTTCACCAGTAATTGGTTAACTTTAAATTATTTTTTAATTAAGTTTCTAGGAAATTCAGCTTAAATCATTAAGGAATTAGAGATAAAACATGGTCAAAATGTTTACAAAAATCAGTGTTTTGTTTATTCCTATTATTTAGGTGAAAAATACCTAACATTTGAAGGAATACTTTTCCTGGTGTGACACAAACTTTGTTGGATTTAAACACAGAATTAGAGGTTTTTTTTTTAATGTCCTAATAATAGCTCCAAAACTATCATGGGTACCTTCATTAGATTTTATCCTTTTTATAGCTAGTTCTTATCATCCTTTCCCAGCAGAGTACTCAAATTGCTTTCAAGTTCTTTTTTCTCTTAACAATATTCTTTGTTTATTGACTTACTTATAGTCCGTAAGACTTTTCAATAACTTTTGAAACCAAATAGCCAAAGCAAACACTGAAAGTTTGTAGCACGTGATATATTTATGATTAATAGCACAAAAGTTAAAATCTGTGGTATCTTATGTATGTATAAATGCTGAATATATTAGTCATGATAAATACTCAAATATTTGAGCATTTATCATGATATATAACTATAGCTATAGTTACACAATTATGCAAGCTATGTTTTTCAAAGTTTTTATTTATTTGTTTGACAGAGAGAGAGCGCACAAGCAGGGGGAGCAGCAGAGGGAGAGGGAGAAGCAGGTTCTCCACTGAGCAGAGAGCCCAATGCGGGGCTCCATCCCAGAACTCTGAGATCATGACCTGAGCTGAAGGCAGATGCTTAAACATAATTTTGCAATTAGGCAAACTATTAAAAATGTATTTAGTAGTAGAATAATGTAAACATTTTTAACTAAACACTGGCACATAGCACCATTTTATAATAGCAATACCTTTGCATATAAGTGAACACAATTGAATAAGTAATTTCTCACAGATTCAAGCATGCATGAAACTGGATAAGCTAAGAAACTGGAAAGGAATGAAGTTCAAAATTACTTTTGCAATTTGCAAAGCCAGTCGGCAAACTGCTGCTGAATGGATTAAGTCTCTTGAATAATGGTGCAGGGGAGTTACAACAAAACATGTTAGTAGCTGTCAGTAGGCAATCCCTTGTTAATTCCATCTGAGTAAAGAACAGACTTCTTGGAAGACTAGTAGTTTTTAACTAGCCGTTTCACGGACAGCTCCCAATGAGGAAACTAAGTTGAAGCCATTTTCCCAAGTCAATTTTTCATTCTATGGAGGAAGAAAACCCAAACCTTTTTTTCCTTCTTTTTGGGAAAAGCGTGCCCAGGGCACTCTGTTGCTTGGCAAAGCACTTTATTCAGACTGTCCCTCTTACTTTCTTATCAGTTAACAATTTGTATTAATTTCCTTAAAAATTGATGCTAGATTTTATGATAAACTCCTCTCTTTTGTGCCAGTTTTTAATTTTTCAATAGAGTAGAAAGTTTTAATCCTACAGGACCATTGAAAGGATTTCACAGTAAAAACCTGTATCATAGGAACTTAGATGTACCATTAATGTGTGTCACATAAATCATGTGACTTAGCATATATCCACACTGCTTTTGATGCAATAAAAGTACATTGCAGGACTCCATATACTCTCACCAAAATCTTTAATATTTATAACATTACCTGGAATACAGCATAGTTTGGATTTTTTTCTTTTGATGAAAAAGTTTGCACAAATGCACAAATATTAAATGCACATTTGCTAAGTGTTCACAAACACATCCTTCTTTCTTACCAAGATATAATGCATTATGATAACCTAAGAAAGTTTTGTGTTTGCTTTATCTTTGCAGATCACTGATCATCTTATAACTCCCGGAGGCAAACCACTATTCTGATATTTCCCACCATGACATAGATTGGATATACCTGCTCTGGTCATTTTTAGAGTCTTACACTGTGCACTTCTATGGGTAAGTCATTTTTCACTTAGCAGAGTTCTGAAATTCGCCATGTGGACCCATGTCTCAGTGATATTGCTGAGTAGCATTCTCTCATGAATACACACGATTTGTTTATATTTTCTCCTTTTTATGAACTGCCTAGATTTTGGCAATTTTGTTTTTAATTATTATAAATAAAGTTCTCGAAATGTTTTTATGCAGTGTTTTTGTGCGTGGGTAGACCTATCTAATACATATCTATAATATGTATTATATAATATATATATATAATACCTATCTATAATATATTGTATATAATATATATAACCATATACATATAGTCTTCTTTGATAAACACTGAAGATAGGGATTTCTGTGTTATAGGCATACCTTTACTTTTTAGGAAACTGCCAGAAGTTTTTTTCAAGTGACTTTACGTTCCCACCACCAATATCCGAGAGTTCTGTCTGTTCAGCATCCTCAGTAATATTTGGTCTCAGCAGTCTTTTTTCATTTAAGTCATTTTGGTGATTACCATGCAGAATTTTTAGTTACTGTTTTGGATGTTTTATTTCGTCTTTTAAAGTCGTTTGGTAATCAATTTTGCACTAAATACCAAGTCTTCTCCACATTCTAGCTCTTCGTTGACAAACTTCCCATAAGTTGACTTGCTGTAAAATATTGAAAAAAAAGGATATGGGATCCACTATCAACACTGAATGTCCTATTTCATGAGAAAAAGTAAAAGTAAAGCCAAAACCTTAAGAAATAAAGAATACAAATAATACAGCAGAAAAATTTTTTTTATGAATAGAATTATTAAAAAGAAACTTTAATAATCAAGACTTAGCTTAGAAAATTATTTTCCAAGTTTGCGATTTTTTTTTTAAGGGACTGCTAAAAGCATCTGGGTACTCAATTTGGACCAATTCTAGCAAGTTAAAAAATTGAAAGTTGGAAAAAGTGCTAGTCACAATAAAAGACAATATGAGTAGGTATGATGTCATGAAGTTTATTAGCCTCTCAATCCTTTGATCAGGACAAAGCTCTGTGAAAAACAACAGTACTCCAGAGTTATATTTATTCTATATTACTAATATTCATTTTTTCCCATTTATTTCTTTTATAATATTCAAGAAATATAACCTTGGAAAATCATTCTTAAATGGTAATGTTATGTCATCTACCTGAACACATTACTGCAGTGTAGTCCACAGACAAATCTTTACAATATGGTTGAGGACAGATTTTATTGCTGTAGTGAATGGCTTCTGGACCAGAAAATGTGTACCTTGCTTTTAAATCTTTTATAATGTTCTCTTTCTTGCTCCTACTGCTACGGTTTGCTCATTCTTTTCTTAAAACGCTGTTCCCTTTATTGACTCAAAGATTACTATCAGATGTCACCTGTGCTACTTAACCGTATATCATAATGCCCATTAAACTATGTGCCTATGAACGTATGGAAATAATACTAAATAATGCTGGGCACAGAGGCTCAGTGCGTCCATGCATCAGTGTAAGTAATAAAATGTTTTACTGACTAGAGATGTGGTGCTTTAAGACAGGGTTACAAAAAGTCCCCAGTGCCTTCTTTAAGAGAATATGTCAAATGATTTCATTGGATAATATTGCCATGTAAACTAACAAAAATGAGAGATGTACCTAAACTATCCTTTCTTTTATTAATGTGAGAATCTCTGGAGTTTAAGAATTTGCCAAGACCCTAATTGTGTCCTTCTGTCTTTCTCAAGGAGTGACAACAGCTAGGTGCAGGACATTACTGCAAATACAGGATGACTATTAAAAACCACGAGAGCATGATTATTTGGTTTATAGCAGAAGAACCCTCCAGTAAGCTACCATTACTGATTAGTGAAGAGCATTGTACCACTAAAATCAACAAAGAGCCGATGAATATGCAATCCATAAAATTCGAGAGCTAAACACAAAAGTATTATCTAATTCTTACATAATGTGGCTTTAATAAGAGTCAGCATTGCAAAAGAAAAAAAAATAAGAGTCAATTTCGCAAAACTGGTGAAAATTTTTACAATGAAAAAAAAAATGTGTCTAAATTAACAGATTCTACCTACACTGGAATATTGATCAGCCCTCATGGTCAGAAAGACTCTTTCAAATGTACTCTAAATGTTTTATCCTAGTGTGAGGGTTAAAATTGCTTAACATCACCCACAATTTTGTTGTAGGTCTTTGTAAATATTAGGTCATTTCTTAGCCTTCTTGGCTGTTGGTAAATACAGGCCATATAAAGTTCTAAAAATAATTTAAAGCCATTTATTGTTGAAATGGTTACTTTGGTAATCATCTGGGTTCTCCCAGTACATGGTAAAAGTTTTTCTTTTCTACCACTTTGAAGGTGAATGTGACTACATGACTTGCTTTGGTCAAAGAACCATGATGAGAAGTGGTGTGCACCACCTCCAGACAGAGGTGTGAAGATGCAGGAAGGGGTTTTCTTAAGTCTCCTTTCTACTGCCCCAGGGCCTTGCAATGCTCTGGATATGTTCCCTCATTCATTCTGGGCCCTCAAAGGACGCATGGAATTTAATGGAAACCCTAGCCAATCCAAGATGTCCATAAAGCTCAAGCAATCCAAGATGTCCATAAAGCTCAACCTTTATGGGGGAGTCATTTGCTGCTACAGAATCACCTGGACTATCTTGACTGCTACCACTTTTGGGTGCTGCCGTAACAAAACGTAACAAACATGGCATTGTCTTTGTGGTCGACTGGAAAACAAGAAGGGAGCGGATGCTGTGGGCGGAGTGCTGCTGATCCAACATGAACAGTCGCTGAGCATTTGGAAAACTGCTGCCTCCCTTAACTTGGGAGGGTAACCACGTGTCTAAAGAATCCATAGCTCTTGGGGAAATGATTGCAAAGTAGAGTGTGAATTCTTTGTGTTCACTGGTAGGGCTGAATTTGGAGAATCCAGTATAAAAAGAGGCAATTCAAGCAAGGAGAGTGGAGTTTTAACAGCGGGAATGAAAGAGAATAAAGTGCAGAATTGTAGGGTCTTGCTGGGTTAGAAGTGGCAAATGTTCCTCCATCCCAAATGATAAATTATAAAACTGAAAAGGTACTTGAGACTTGAGGCCAATTACAACTCAGCCTTGTGGTAAATAGCAAATCGATGCAATAGTCATCTGACCCATTGTTAAAATATCTAAATAAATTAAGATGCCTCAAGGCAAAGACATTTATGCTTGTGGCATAAATTTGAATTTAAGAAGTGGCTCAGAGAAAGGCTCAATAGGACTCTTAAATCTAAGTATCTTAAAGTCAAGGTATCCACAATTAATTTGTGATAAAAGGCATAGGAAGAAGAAAGCAGTATATGTAGCAAATCTAAGAACTGTCTAGAAATAGCTGTGGATGTCGCTGTTAGCTCATGGAGGTCAACAGAAATAAAATGGATAAGAAGCCAAGTGAGATTTAATTGATTTGCAGAAAGAAATTAAACAAATAACCCACAAGCCATAACCAAGACTCTCAAAGATTTTGAACCTCCAACTTTCAATGACAATGAAGTAGTCTGAGAAAACTGATTACCTCAAGGAAAACAAAAATATAGTCTAATGCCCACAACATACAGACAAGGAGAAGAATGGAAAATGAAGCATCTCCTGGTACAAAGTCAGAGAACAGAGATTGTAATTACAGACTGTTGGCATGGTCTCTGACCTTGATGATGCCCGGTGGGATCCAGAATCACTGTGACCCCCTCATGTTCTATCTTCCTCAGTGTGAGTGTTTATCATGGATGCACTTGCCCCAGTTCTGCTATTTTATATGGGTGTATATGGCCGCTGATTTTTCTTTTTCTAATTCATAGGTTTTTAGATGGAAGCTAGACACATGATGAGTAGATGATGAAAATATAGTCATCACGCAAGTTCATGAACTTGTAGGTGGAACCAGAGACAAATAGACTTTGAGTATCGTCTGTCACAGGGTGAGCAGATTGGCATATAGGGAGAGGATACGCTGAATATTCAGTGGCAAGAAAGTCAGACTGGAGTCATCTTTAGAGTTCCCCTAACGTCCCAGTTGCCCTCCAGGCACAGATGACCTTCCCTACCACTTCAAAGTCGAATGAGGCCACTTGAGTTGTAGGTTAGTATGAAACGAACTGGCATATGCCTGTCTCAAATGCAAGTTTTAATAACCTTTGTGCGCTCCTTCTTTTTCCTTTCCTCCTCTCTGCTCTCTTTTTCCTTGTGCAGCGATCCCAATGGTGGCTGCTCTTCAGCTGAAGTTCACGAATGAAGACACTGTGGAAAAATACGCTTTCGTAACCTGAGAGGCCCGTGGAGCTTGAATGAGAAGTAAGCCCATGTTGCTTTAAATCATTAAAATTTGGAGGGTGTTGGTTACTGGAGCATGATGTAGATGATCCTGCTTGACACATTTTACACTGTTGATCTGACGTGAAACAACTGTAAAGTACTAAGTTTTATATCAGGGGACTCTTCTAGCTGTTGTGGTGTTCAGAATATCCTTGTTCAATTGAAATAGCTTCAGCATACACAGCCTTTTAGAGAGTTGCAGGAGAGGAGATGGAATACTGAAAGTAAAGGAACTTGGGGAAGTGTTTGATTACCGGATTGGCAATAACTTCCTGAGCATGCAATCAATGTCAGAAAAATCAAGACTGATTTGTTTACTATTAAGCCTTAAAAAAGTTTGACCCCTCTACGTAAATGACAAGAAGACTATGACAGGCTGTAGTATTTGTAACATATACAATAAAGGGTTAATACTTTGTTAGTGCCAACCAGTAGATGAACACTGGGAGCAAAACAGAAATAACAACTCAGAAAAGACAAAAAGGTGAATTGTGAATATTGAAGGCTGGGTCCATAAGTAATAGAAATCCAGTGACAACAATGAAGTGGTGGGGATTGTGGGGGGCGCGCATTGTACAGGGCACTGGGTGTGGTGCATAAACAGGGAATGCTGGAACACTGAAAAGAAATACGATAAAATAAAATGGAAAACAAATGGGTGCCTGGGTGGCTCAGTGGGTTAAAGCCTCTCCCTTTAGCTCAGGTCATGATCTCAGGGTCCTGGGATTGAGCCCCGCATCGGGCTCTCTGCTCAGCAGGGAGCCTGCTTCCCCCTCTCTCTCTGCCTGCCTCTCTGCCTACTTGGAATCTGTCTGCCAAATAAATAAAATAAAATCTTAAAAAAATACATTAAAAAAATGGAAAAACAAAACAAAACAAAGAGAACGTCCATAGTTTCTGTATGAAAATAGGCAGTATCTTCCAAACGATAAAGGTGTTGTTAGAGAGGTATCCTCACAGGCTAGTGAAGGCTCTTTTTAACAAAGCAAATTTGATTGATTTATTTTTAAGTATGTTATATAAGATTTATTGTTGTAAATGTTATATAAACATATATAAAAATCATAGTTATGACCTTATAATTTTATTTCTAGAAATGTATCCCTAAAGAATAACCATAAACATCACAAAACCCCACATTTGTGCAAAAAGATGTCCACCATTTGTACATTAACAGTTTTAAACAACTAAAAACAATGTAAAAGTCTGAAAGAATTGAATTCCTGAGTAATTTATGTTGTTTCTTCTTAAGGGCTCATGCAGTTCTTAAATTGTGTCTATAAGAATTTCAAGAAAATGTGAAAATTCTTATATAATCTTTCAATTCAAGCAGAACAGATAATTAACCACAAAATACGAAAGTCATAAGTATATTTTATCCTTGGAACGAGGATTATAAATAACTTGAATTTTATTTTTACACACAGTATTAGTGAAATTTTCTCCTAATCTTTCAAGATTAGTTTCTTAGAATAGAAAATAGAAGCAAAAACCCATTAAGTCTTTTGAAAACAGGAGGGAAGGAAAAAATAGGAATATTGTTAGTTTAATGGAAAATAAAAATATGTGGCTCTTTTTAATTCTAAATATGAGTCACTGACAGTAAGCAAATAGTAAAATGTGTCTGTGCTAAAAAATACTAGCTGAAGTATGGGAAAAAGTACTTCCTGAAGACCAGCTGTATTCAGAGACATCCTTCTCCTGCAAACTTCTGAATCACGTATATTGGAAATGTTACTTTGCCCCCATGGTCATTTCCTTGAGTGGAGTTTAATGTTCTCTCTGAAAAATAAATGTACTTCCTTAAAAGTATCTCTAAACTTAATTTAACTGTTCTAAACACTCTGCTCTTCATTTAATTTACATGTAATTTGAAGTGGGAAGGCAAGATAAAAGCTTTCTTTAAAAAAGTGTTAACTTCATTTTGTATCACTCAATTTTTAAAAATTAGTACGTAATCCAACGAACATAGGATAGTATCTTGTGTTGATTATACTTAAAATATGCATTGTATCAATATAAAAATGAACTTAATTAGGAAAGGAATCAAATAAGTGTCCAGATCATTATTTTTATCAATTATTTCCTATAAAAAGCAATGAAGATTAATTTGAAAAGAGCATCATAGTTATCTAATTACTCTAAATATGAACTGAGCTGACCACAGGAAGCATTTTATTTACAGAAAAAAATGTAGTAATCAAACTTAGAATTTACTTCTGGAGTTTCAAGTTTTTTTACATACTTTTGCAAAGTATGATATATAATCTTACTATACCAGCTTCAAGATTTGCATTAAAAATAACAGAATAGCT
This sequence comes from Mustela erminea, assembly GCF_009829155.1. NCBI lineage: Eukaryota > Metazoa > Chordata > Mammalia > Carnivora > Mustelidae > Mustela > Mustela erminea. Next base: position 29,890,684 of record NC_045634.1, on the reverse strand, counting down.
ATCACATTAATAAATCTTTGGGGAAGTATCTTCTCACCAGTTATTTTATAGTGTTAACACATTTTTATTTTCTTTAATTAGAAATGACCTTAGAGGTCACATGATGAGATTAAGAAACTAAGGCTAAATTATTTGTCAAAAGCTACATTGCAAATTAAAATCCAAGCTGGGTGTGGAATTCAGACACATTGTAGTTTGTTTGATCTACTGATTCACTAACATAAATTTTTAAAGAAGGAAACATATGATTTTCCCAGTTTGATGAGTAGACATGGATTTTTCCCAGAGCTGTGCAGTGCTTGGAATGTTATAATGTTAATAATGTTTTTAACGATGTTTGTTGGTCTTTAATAATGTTTGTTGAAGTGAGTTAAACTAAACTACTTTAAAATCTATGTTCGTATTCAGAGTAATTTCTTTAGGAATCATTATGAAGGTAATGTTTTTGATTTCAGTAGATAAGAATAAAATCTACATTTCTGCATAGAAAAACAGGTGCTCAGTGCCTGCAGAGTCAACAAAATTACAAAAAACATCAATTAATTTGAAAAAAAATGTACAAATCTATTAGGAAAGAATGATTGGTCAATATTGCAGAAAAAAAAGAAAATTGGCTTCTCATATTAATCTTGGTAAACTTTGTCCTATTCCATTGTAATATTTTATTGGCACAAATATGTATATGTCTACAAGCTATTTTATCATTTAAAATATCATTTTAGCATGAAAAAATACCAAATTAACTTTTAATCTGGATGTTAATGATACTCATTTTGCTAATGAAAAGTCAGATCTAATTCACTACTGTGAATGATATTTGCTGATTGGATTAAAGTATCATCTTTCCATGAGTAACTGAAGCCAATATACATAAAACCAAATGCTGTATCTATATATACATGGAGTAAAGTGAGCCAAGAAAGTGAAATATTTTTCAGAAGCATACAGAATTATTCCATTCTCAAGTATTTGTATAATATTTATTATCTAGATAACACCAATGCCAAGTCTCTCTTACCCTGAGAACATATAGGTAGGGGATCTACATGATTATTAAACATGTGAACATTTAAAAAAACATTTAAAAAAGACATTGTTGGATCTGAGTCCTTGTTTTGCTATTATGGACTCTGTGATGTTTCCAAGTCAATTAATTTCTTAAAAGTCCCCGTTTCCTCCTCTGTAAAATGGGAATTGCAATCGTAGTTAAGTTCTGGAGTTACTGTAAAGGTTCAGTGAGAGAATAGACTCAAAGACTTAGCAATACTTTCGGCATAAAATAAATTCTTGATTTTCCATAAATGTTATCAGTTCTATTTCAAAAGTGGCATTCATAAAATTGTGTTATATATAAGAAGAACGATAACAGTTTAAAAATCTTACTGGCTAAAAAGAAAAAAAATGTGATTAATCATCTCTAAGAAAGAACAACGGGGGGAAAAGCCAATCCCATGCTTCACGCATAGCACTAGAAAACAAGTCAAGTGTTAGCGTTCATTTGGCTGAAGCTACTTATTCTCATTCTCTTCAGCCTTTGCCTTCCCAGAAAGTAATCTAAAATTTATCTATATTCAAAATTAATTTTTCTGCACTTTCCAACCATCTTCCTGCAAGTTTACCTCCTGTGCCACTGTCCTGTCCGCAGGCACCGTCAGATTGACCCATCAAGTTTAACTGCATTTGTCTCTCATAATCTCCCCAATCTTAGGCTAACACTTGAATTGCTAAACAAAAGCAATTATAGATAGTAGAGAACAAGAATGCACATTACTGACCTTTAAAACTCACCAATTCAAGTCAGTATCCAAAATTTTGTCATTTTTTTAAACACTTTTAAATTTTGTTCTTTTTTTTTTTAGTTTTTTGAAGGTTGCCTATCCCACCTTTTGGGAATCAGAATGTGTTTGTGATTCTGGGTTGGAATGGCTGCCAAAATTTCCAAAAAAAAGAACCCCCCGAGTTCAGGGATGTGACATGCATGTTTGGCACCACAAGGAATTCCAGCAAATCTGTGTTCAAGGAGGTAAGATGTGCCACCGTCCAGTGCCTGGCCTGGAGCAGGTGGCAAGCGAGCCACAGGACTTGCTTGCTGAGTCTTCAGGCAGACACGGGCAACGACATCAAACGAGCAGAATTCGCTATTGCCACGTCAGCCAGAATGGGGCAGCTCTCTTCGCTGAAGAAAATCCTATTTTCATACTTCTCAAAAATAGCCGTAATTTATAAAGAATGACAATGAACTCATTTTCCGTTTGACAGTTACAATTTTCTAGATTTTATCCATGACCTAATGTAAAATAATTTGTCATGGGTATGTAAGATATTTATTTAAGATATGTTTATAGCTATCTAAATTTAGAGGACAGAAGGGGGGAAAGCATGGTCTGTGTGGAACTTTTCTATGGTAGATAGTTAGGATTGCCTCCCCTCATGAAGGAGAAGCAATCCCCTAGTGACTATTTGGTTTAACATACAGAGTTAACCAGGGATAAATTTGTACTGGTCTCCTGTGCTGGCCAGAAAAAATATATATTTTTTTAATATACTTTGGGTTTATATTATTATATATCTCTAATTACTAAAGGAGATTATGCATATGAATCAATTTCCCCAAACAGATTTTTGGGAGAAAAGAACTTTCGAGAAGGTAAGTCACTATTCTTGCTGTACCAGCCTTGGAGGAGATGAACCTCCTGGAGCAGGAGTAGTGAGCTCTAGTATGTGATGGTTGGGGAAGAAGTAGCAGTTCAGTAGAACAGCTGCAGTACGCAAAGGGGTGTTTAGACGATGCTGTGAAACCCAGCAGCGATCCCGTGATATTATTACCAGGTTAAATAATTGGCTTAAGAAGACACAGACGGGGGGCGCCTGGGTGGCTCAGTGGGTAAAGCCTCTGCCTTCGGCTCAGGTCCTGATCTCAGGGTCCTGGGATCGAGCCCTGCATCAGGCTCTCTCCTCAGCAGGGAGCCTGCTTCCCCCTCTCTCTCTGCCTGCCTCTCTGCCTACTTGTGAACTCTGTCAATTAAAAAAATAAAATTGAAAAAGAAAAAAAAAAGACACAGACAGGAAGTGTTAGAGAAGGGACCTGAATTAACAGTGTGTGACCAGAGAGGATCTGGACTTAGAAATTCAGAATCACCCCTAATAGTGAGAATACCCTGCCCACTTTTAGAGAGGATGAGCAATTCAGGATACTTCTGTTTACTTTTCACAATTGTTCCTTTTCCCCTTTCACACTGGTCCATGAAGAGCCTGAATTATTATTTGCGTAAGCTGGTACTAAGTAAGCCCCATGTGGTCAGTACCAGCAGGTGGCTTAGGGACAAGGGAAGTAGGCGGGCGCAGAGAGTCTTCTACAACAGCGAGTAAGACACAGTTCAGTTCTTTCCCCCAAATTACAATGTTAATCCAAAACCTTCCTTTGTTCCATTTTTAAAATATATGCTCTAAACTTTTTTCTGCCCTTTAGCCTACTGTACAAGGCCACATGCGAACCATAAAAGAAAGCCCCTTCTATGTAGAAATAAGCAGGCACTTAGAAACTCAGTGAAAGATCATACCGTTTCCTAGTGGACAAAGTGCTTAACTCCATTAGTGCCATAGGCTGATTAAATCACCCGCAGTACATTTCGACGGTGTTTCAGCCAATTAAGCCAGCCCAATTCATCTCTGCTTTCTGGGGTCATAAAGACATTAGAAACAAATTTACGATCTGGCCTGTTAGTGAAATGACTTGTGGAGTTGTTTTTAAATCAGAGTGGCTAAATTAATAATTAAAAAAAAAGTTTAAAATGATCTGAAATGGGTAATTTTTTAATATTCAAAGGCATCATGATATGGTCTTAATTACATTCAGAAAATGCTTTTTTCTTTCTTTCTCTAAGCAGACTTAGAAAGCAGTGAACTGAGCAAACCAGCCATCTGGAACAGAGGAAGAAATAAGCTGAATTCATTCTCAGTCAGGTGACTCCATTGTGGAACTATCTCCTCATAGCATTCAGTTCCCCGGCATGATAATTCCACCAAGTCGCTCACAGGAGAGGGCAGATTCCATCCCTGAAGCAACATGCATCTTGTAAATGTGCTTTAGCCTACTAGGTTGCGCAATTTCTAGAACCCTGCAGAAAACCGCTGCCGCTATCCCTGGCCCTCGCGCATCGGGCCCACCTCAGGGCACCATCCGTCATCAGAGGTTTGACCAAAATGAAAATAGAGAGCTGGCCAGGTGTGGGTAAAAGAAATGTATGTAAATTGATGGCAGCTCATGCTACGTGAATAAATAAATTTCTATTTTGTTATGCTGGGAAGACCTCTGAGTCTTTATGGTTCGTAAGACAGTTTTACGAAGCTGGAGAGACATTTTGTATTGAAGGATCCTTGACTAATTTTGATAAGACACGAAATATATTTTTCTACCATAAACCACTCTCAGAAATGTGAATGTGGTGGCATCTTGGATCCATCGTTAGAGCACCTCTCCCTTATAAATAATCATTGGATTTGTCGTAACATCAATTTGCCCAGTAATTGGTTACATCATAAGTTTGCTTATTTTTTAAAAAAATATTTTGTGTATTTATTTGACAGAGAGAGATCACAAGTAGGCAGAAATGAAGGCAGAGAGAGAGGGAAGCAGGCTCCCTGCTGAGCAGAGAGTACCATGTGGGGCTCGATCCCAGAACCCAGAGATCATGACCTGAGCCGGAGACAGAGGCTTAACCCACTGAGCCACCCAGGCGTTCCTTGTCTGCTTATTTTAAGGGACACTAGTATTAACAGTGACTTACACAAAATAGGATTTGTTGTTGTTTATTTTTTATATATATACTTTTTTTTTTTTTTTAAATCCAACGCTCCACAGATCATAGATGCAGGCTGATGTAATGGCTGTATTTGAAAAACTCATCCGAGGACCAGTCGTCTTAGTGCTCCATCATTCCTACGTGGTTTCCCTCCAAGCCATTTGTTCAAGATGGAGAACCCACCAACTCTGCATTTTAGCTAGCAGAAAAAGGAAAAGGAAAACAGGTAAGAACACCCCTTATGCTTAAGAATACAATTCAGAAGACACATATCTCACCTGCCTTACATGTCATTTGCATAACTGATTCATAGGAAAATACCTCGCTCCAAAAGCAGATGGAAAATGTTGCGGTATCTGGCCAGCCCTGTACTCAGCTTAAACAGCTGTTATTGTGGCAGGGGAAAGGGGAAAATAAATATCGGAACACAACTAGCAAACTGCTCTACCAATGGGAAGTATACAATAGTCACTAGACAAGAGGCTCCAGGTGTCAGAGAAGGAAGACTTCACATGGTACAGTGTTCAGGGACGGTATTCCCATCTAGTCTCCAGTAATGAGGTGTTGAAAAGTGCATCTTCTGATAAAGCCGCAATCTGCAGGGCTCCGCAGACTAACCACGAACAAATGCAAACGGACACTTCTGAAATGGATTAATGTGCATATCAACAATCTCTTAATGGCTTTCATCCTTTCTATCACATTTGACCTTGCCTTTTGGAGGCATTTGATAAATGATTAATTATTCATTCTAGAACTTGATCCTTGAACAACTAAACTACTTCCCGGAAGCAAATATGGATGTGTATTAGAGCATCAGAATCAATCAATTATTCATTGATTGTATGCCTTGTATTTGCCTAGCGTGTGCCAATCTCTAACTTAGGCAGTCTGGGAGATATAAAAATAATGGAATACATGGTCTCTGACCTCAAAGGACTTACAATTAGAATGAAACAAATAACTGAACAGGATGTGTGGTCTGGGGTGGTTATAGCTGACTATCTTGGTGTCTGTCTTCAGGGTCTCCCACTCAGCCCTGTGAGTCTTGGCCAAATTATAACCTATCTCCAGAGCATTGGGAAGGAAAGCTGATTTCAAACAAATGATCAAATCTGAAAATAAACAACAATGAAAAATTCGGTGGTAGTGCGGGAAAAAGAAAAACACCCCAGATCCAAATTTTAGATTATAATTTGAATATACTGTTACCATCATACAGGAAGAAGTGAAAAAAAATACATGACGCGGATGTGAGCACGTCTGCGGGTTACTGATGGAGAGTAGAAGGGGTAGAATCATGCGCTGGAAGTGCAAGAAGGGGAACGTGGAATGTGGGAAAGGAAAGCTGGAGGCGAAGAGGAGGAGGAGACCATAATAGTTGGTCAGACCATCACCTACGAATCAGAGGAATGAACGAAAAAGAAATCCATGTCTGGACTTTCTAAATATGGTAAGTTTTGACCCACCAAAGGGTGCCTTCTCAATGTCAGAGACCGGTAAAGCTTTCAAACATGAGAGCCCAAGAGAATCCTCTTTATTTCCTTTTACTTTCATGTTTTTAAATGTGTTTTTATATGGAATAATTATATGTACACAGCTTAGGATCTTGAGGAAGTGCTGGGAGTCAGTTTGTCATAAGCTTTTTCTTTGGTTAAAGGTCAACAGCCGACCTCAACATTATGGAGAAATATCACGTGATAGCAGCAGCTGGGTGGCTTAGTCGATTAATTGTCTGACTCTTGATTCTGACTCAGATCATGACCTCAGGTTCGTGAGATGGCTCCCCATGCTGGGCTTCATGTTCAAGGGAGTCTGCTTGAGATTCAGTCTCTCTCCCTCTCTCCCTCCCTCCCTCCCTGTGCCCCTCCCCCCCTCACGTGTGCATTCTCTCCCTCTCTCTTTCAAGTAAATCTTTAAAAAATATATGTCACGTGACAGAGAAAGCAAAGGCAATTCTGCTAGGGGGTAGGTTTCGAGGGGATTTTATCATTTCCCTTTTGCTACTTCTGCATTGCTCCTTTTATCTGTTCCTTTACACGTAATATTTGCCATGATTGCTGTATAGCTTGGGGACTGAGTTTAAGAAAAAGTTTGTTTGACTGGCTTTGGGGGGTTGTGTGATGATTGACAATTGGGTGTTCGGAGGCAGATACACTAGCAATCCCAGACATAGGGTTGGCCATTTGAGAGAGAAGAGCATAGGGAGAAAGATAACGTGGAAGACAGACAGTAAATAAGGTAAAGGTGGTTGAGAATTTCATTGCAGAATTAGCTCACAGTGTCTCAGTGTGTACCAAACCCCAGAGTTATTTGGCCTATATTCTGCGAAGTCCTTTGAACTTTCTTGGGTTCTCTTCTGGTCTGATAATAATGCTCCTCCATGGTAAAGTGACAAAGGAATAAAAAAAAAACTTAGAAATTCTTGTTCAAGCTTTAAGTTCACTAAGAAAATTGTTTTTTATTTATAAAGCCATCAAATTTTAATATTTCCTTTAAAGACATTTGAAAAATGTTTATTCTCATTTTAAATATTCAGTTAATGTCTTATACATTTCTTTTTAAAATTTTTTTAAAGATTTTATTTATTTGAGAGAGACAGAGACAGAGAGCATGAGCAGGGGGAGGGGCAAAGGGAGAGGAGAAGCAGATTCCTCACTGAGCAAGGAGGCCAATGCAGGGCTTGATCCCAGGACCCCTAGAGCACAACCTGAGCTGAAAGCAGAGGCCCAACCCTCTAAGCCACCCAGGCACCCCATGCCTTATACATTTCAAAACTCCACTAACAAATTAGCATTTTTTAGGAGGTATTGAACTACCTCCTAAATCAGGTAAATCAGCATACAAAACCTTCTAAGATACTAATTATTTTTAGGTCATAACATGTAAAAGCTGTTTTCAGGTTATTAGAGAAACAGGGCCCCTGCGTGGCTCAGTTGGTTAAGTGGCTGCTTTCCGCTCAGGTCATGATCTCAGGGCCATGGGACGGAGCCCCGAGTTAGGCTTCCTGCTCAGCAGGGAGCCTATTTCTTCCTCTTCCTCTACCTCTCTGCTCTGCTCGGGCTCTCTCTCAAATAGATAAATCTTTAAAATTTTTTTAAAAATAGAGAAACAGCAGGATGATGAATTTGGTTCTAAAAGGACAGCATTACTACATAAAAAAAATAGACAATCCAAATGAACCTGTATCTATTAAAAAAGTAGAATGAATAACTAATAATCTTGCTAAAGAGAAAGCACCAGGCCCAGATGGGTTCACTAGTGAATTCTACCAAATGTTCAAGGAATTAAAGAAACCATTTCTCTAATCTCTTTCAGAAGATAGAAATAGGTAATACAGCTCTTTTCTTTAGGTCAGTATTGACAGAATATCAAAACTGAACAAAGGCATTTCAGGAAAACTACAAACCAATATCTCTCATGAGCATAGATGCAAAAATACTTAACAAAATATCTGCAAATCAATACAACAGTGTATAAAAATAACTATACACTATGACCAAGTGGGATTTATCATAAGTATGCAAGATTGGTTCACTCTTACTATGTCAATTAATATAATTAATCACATCAACAGGCTAAAGAAGAAAAATCACATGATCATATCAATAGATACAGAGGAGCATTTGACAACATCCAACATCCAATCATGTTAAAAACTCTCAGCACCTAGGAATCGAGGAGAATTTCCTTAAGTTGATAAAGAATGCATACAATAAATTTATATCTTATATCATGTATAATGGTAACAAACTCAAAGCTTTCCTACTAATATCATCACTGCCCTCATACTGGAAACATCATATTGGAAACACCAACTAATAAAACAAGGAAAGGAAAAAGGTGTACGGATTAGGAAAGAAGAACTTAAACTGTCTCTGTTCACAGATAATATGACAATCAGTGTTAAATCTGAAAGAATCAATAAAAATAAACCTATAATTATAATGTTATTATAAATTTGTAGGATAAAAGGTTAATATAAGAAAGTCATTAGCTTTTCTATATATGAGCAGTCAGCAAGTCAAACTTGAAATTAAAAACACAATATCATTTAAATTAAGTTTAGGTATAAATCTAACAAAATATGAAGTTTTTGAGAAAAATTATAAAAACTGATAAAAATTGAATTAAATGGGTAGTTCATATTCATGGATAAGAAATCTGAATATTTTCAAGATGTCAGTTCTTACCAGCTTGGTTGATAGATGTAGTCTCAATCAAAATCCCAACAAGTTATTTATAGATATTGATAAAACAATTATGAAGTTTATATGGAGAGTCAAAAGACCAAGAACAGCCAACACAGTGTTGAAAAACAAGGTTGGGGGACCGATACTACCTGACTTCAATTTTCTATGAAGCTACAGTAATAGAGACAGTATATTATTGGTGAAAGATTAGACAAAAGGTCAATGAAATAAATTAGCCCAGAAGTAGACCCCCATAAATAAATATATCAACTGATTTTTGACAGAGAAGCAAAGGCAATGCAATGAAGCAAAGACTGTGTTTTCAGCAATCGTACTGGAACAACTCTATCTGCAGAAATGGTGAGTGTAGACACAGACATTACAGCCTTCAAAAAGGTGAAATCAAAATATGCCATAGACCTAAATGCAGAATGCAAAACTAGAAAAACTCCTTTAAGAGAATATAATAGAAAATTTAGATAACCTTGGGTTTTGTAATGATGTTTTACATGCAACTCCAAAGGCACAGTTCATGAAAGAAAGAAATTGAACAGCTAGATTGCAATAAAATTAAAATAAAAAACTTGGGCTCCATGAAAGGTGCTATCAAGAGAATGAAAAGACAGCACACACTGGGAGAAAATATTTGTAAAAGACATATGTGATAAAGAGCTATAAAATATACAAAGAACTCTTAAAACCCAACAATAGGTAAACACACAAATCAGTTACAAAGTGGGTCAAAGACCCTACCTAAATGGACACCTAACCAAACAAGATAAAGTTGGCAAACAAGCGTATGAAAAGTGATCCCACATCATGTATCATCAGGGAATTGCAGATTAAAACAACAGTAAGACACCCCTGCTGTGCACCTATCAGAATGGCCAAAATCTAAAACACTGACAGAGAAGCAGAGCAAAAGGAAGTCGTAACAGGAATTACAAAATGGCATAACCACTTTGGAAGGCAGTTTGGAGATTCCTTAAAAACTAAACCTAATTTTCACCATATAATCCAGCAATTGTGCTCCTTGGTATTTACCCAAATGAACTGAAAACCTATGTCCACACAAAAACCTATAAATGAATATTTATGGGAGCTTTGGGTATTTATAGAAGCTCTATTGCCAAAACTCGGGAAGAACCAAGATGTCCTCCAGTAGATAAAATGATAAGTAAACTGCTTTATATTCAGACAATGGAACAGTATTTAGTGTCATAAAGAAATGAGCTACCAGGCCATGAAGAGATATGGAAGAAACTTAAATGCATATTACGAAGTAAAAGAAAGCACTGTGTAAAAGCTTCATACTGCATGATTCCAACCATATGTCATGCTGAAAAGCCAAAAATCTGGAGACAGTAAAACAGTAAGTGGTTGCCTAGGGTAGGGACTTGAGGGATGAATGGAGCATGGCCTGATTGTCAGGGCAGTGAACTGCTTGATGCTATAATGCTGGACATGTGTCAATATTAATTTGTCCAAACCCATAGAATGTACAAAACTACGAGTGAACCCTAATGTGAACTGTGGACTTTGAATTATAATGGTGCATCAAGGTTAAGAGTTATAAAAAGTGAAAAAAAAAAAGAGTTATAAAAAGTGGACCGCTCTGATGGGGGCTGCTGATAATGGGGAAGGCTACATATATGTAGGGGTGGGCATATTGGGGAACAGCTGTACCTTCCTCTTAATTTTCTTATGAACCTAAACTATTTAAAGAATGTAGTTTTTTTTTAAAGAAGTAGAGGAGATCCAGATGTATGTATGATTACTGAAAAGAAGAAAATTGGAATAAGACTATGAAACTACATGTAAAACTGAATGATGTACTATAGAGCAGTACAGTTAGAACTCTGTTCTTTTTTTCTCACGCAGAAACCATTTGCATGATCGCACAACAAAATTCACTTATGTGGCTCTCAGCCAAAAACCTGTTCAATTGTCACCTATTTTCAACAAATTAACCTCTATCCTTACAGAACTGTAAATTGTCAATAATATCAATAATACCAAAAATATCAATAATAATAAATAAAATAAAATGCATACGTGTAGGGGCGCCTTGGTGGTTCAGTTGGTTGAGCGTTTGCCTTCAGCTCAGGTCATGATCCCAGGGTCCTGGGATCAAGTCCTGCACAGGGATCTCTGATGAGCGGGGAGCCTGCTTCTCTCTTTGCCTCTGCCCACCTGCCTGCTTATTTTCTCTCTCTCGGTCTCTCTCAAATAAATAAAGTCTTTAAAAAAATACATACCTATAGAAAATGAGATAATATTTGGACTGGCTTGTTAGTCAAGAACATGAAATGACATAACGTAATCCTTCCCTTATTTCCAAGTTTCAGATACTTATTTTTTTCTTTAATAGTGAACCACTCCCATGATTTAAAAAAAAAAATCTTCAGAGATTTTTAAACAAAAATAGCTGGTATCAGCAGAAGGTGTTGGTTATCACACCTTATGACGTGGTTGGCAAATCAAAATCCATACAGTGTTGATTAACTACTAAGACCATAAAGGTAATTTCCATTTAAAGATTTTGGAAAAGGAACTAGGATTGCATTTTTTTTTTAAGTTTTTATTTATTTATTTGACAGACAGAAATCACAAGCAGGCAGAGAGAGAGAGAGAGAGAGAGAGAGGGAAGCAGGCTCCCTGCTGAGCAGAGAGCCCGATGTGGGGCTCTATCCCAGGACCCTGAGATCATGACCTGAGTCGAAGGCAGAGGCTTTAACCCACTGAGCCACCCTGGCACCCCTAGGATTGTATTTTTTAAAAGATTTTTTTTGTCTATTTATTTGACAGAGAAAGAGCAAACGTAAGCAGGGGGTCAGTAGAGGGAGAGGTAGGAATAGGCTCCACACCAAGCCGGGAGTCTGACATAGGGCTAGACCTGGGGATCATGACCTGAGCCAAAGGCAGATGCTTAACCAACTGAGCCACCCAGGTGTCCAGTAAAACTTATCTTCAAACATGACATGCCAGAAAATTCAAACAACGTTTCAGCAACTAATTCATCAAATTATATTCCATTTTTTTTAAAGGAGGACTAATTCTGGCTTTCCTATTTAAATAACTACAGTGCCATTAAGAGCAAAAAGAAAATCAGTAAAAACATTTGCTCCTGAACTCTGAGTGACTTAAATAAAGATGACATATGAATAAAAAAGGGGGAAAAAAGGATTCTTTAAATATCTAACAAGGTGGGTAGGGAAAAGACCTTTCAAGATACCAACAATGTTCTAAGCAAGTAACTGGAGTGAACTGTTTTTAATCCTTTATTCATTCCTACTTGAACTGCTTTTTGTTCTACTAGGTCCTGGGTCTCTAGTCAACGTTCATGAAATCCTCTATATCTGTGTAAATTTGTCTTGAAATTGCGGACTCAGATTCTGACACCTGTCTGTGCGGTGTCCGCTCAAAATTCTGTCCCATCGGTCTTTTCCTGAAGTAACGATAGTTTATACACGAGCTGCTTTAGTCCTATCCCTGAGGTCTGAGCTCTGAGCCCTTTGTGGGAGAACACATTTCTAATCTCCAGCTTTTAGCAAAGTTTTCAGGAAACACGAGAGATGGGCAGAAATCACCAAGAGGTGACAAGACTAGATACCTGTGAGTAATTTACAACCAAAAATGTCAAGAATGGAAAGGAATAAATAGAATCTATCACAGATGCAATAAATGGTTCAAAAAGACTTCATTAGTGTTTCTCCTGAGAGAGAGACATTTTATAAGCAGTGAGGGCATTCCTAAATATTCAGGGGTTTCCTCTAAAACACACAGCCTTGGAACAACTTACATTAATAAAAATTTACCTGAGTTATAGTTAACCTTAGGAAAACTGAGTTTCTCTTTTAATAGGATTGCTTTTTTTTTTTTTTTTCAGGAAGCCAATGCATTGTGTTAAGAAAGAAATACGAAGCATCAAAAAATTATTTCTAGCATACCACTATTTTTTTTTAAGATTTTATTTATTTATTTGACAGAGAGAAATCATAAGTAGACGGAGAGGCAGGCAGAGAGAGAGGAAGGGAAGCAGGCTCCCTGCTGAGCAGAGAGCCTGATGCGGGACTCGATCCCAGGACCCTGAGATCATGACCTGAGCCGAAGGCAGCGGCTTAACCCACTGAGCCACCCAGGCGCCCCATTTTCTTTTTTTTTTTTTCCCACTTTTTTTTTAAATCATGTAAAAAACTGTCCACCTGGAAATCTTAAATGTAATTTAAATGTAAAAGACATTTGACTTTTTGTAATTTAGAGATTAATTTCAGAAAGCCAAAATCATGAGCACTGTCAGAGGATAGTAGTTAATGTGATTAAAATAATACGGTAAGATCCTGGAAACAATGAAAAACTGTAGCTTGCCTCCTATAATTCAGAGAGATAGCATATATTTAAAAATATAAATAAGAAAGTATCACAGACATAAGGAATCTTACTTCTTTCAGAGGTGAGAAACTTGATTGTTTATTTTAAATAATCAAGGCTATAGAAAAGTCAGCATTAAGCTTAGAAAGCTACTCTGAGATACACAATCTCTGTCCACTGGAAAAATTACAGAAAGGGGAAAGAAACATTTTCACTACCTCTTGTTATGAGCAGACTAGATATTCTTTTTTTTTTTTTTTTTAAAGACTTTATTTATTTATTTATTTGACAGACAGCGATCACAAGTAGCCAGAGAGGCAGGCAGAGAGAGAGAGGAAGGGAAGCAGGCTCCCTGCTGAGCAGAGAGCCCGATGCGGGGCTTGATCCCAGGACCCTGAGATCATGACCTGAGCTGAAGGCAGAGGCTTTAACCCACTGAGCCACCCAGGCGCCCCAGACTAGATATTCTAATTTTAGACTAGATAATTCTAATTTTAATCTTACAGTTTTATGATTTATGACATTAAGCATTTTGTGACTAAACCTACCAAATTGGGCAATTTGCTAAAATTTCAGCCTAGTCTTCTCAGACTCGTCACTTGCCATTATTATAAACCAAGACAGACAAAAGGCTGTCCGCTGACTTCTTGTGACCTCTTATACCCATTCAAATCATAGTTTCCTCATCTTTTCACATATGTAAAAAGATATTTCCCTTTAAAGATAACTACTCTCTTTTTCTATGGAAAACATAGTTCTTGCATACATACTCTTGTTTCTGCCCGGCTCCTAATATAATCTAAATCTAAATCATTAAATTAACTTGTGATCAAAGTAACTACCTCTTGTTTTACTAGGAGCTTGGTAATTGAGAACTGTCTTTACTGTGCAGGCTTTCAGAGATCAGCCATGAACATAAGCATGTAGGCAACAGACTGCAGCCCCAAACTTTGCAATGGCACAGTTTAAGAGGCAAAAAGAAAACAACAGAGTAGGCCAGAAATATAGCTATTTCATAACATAATACCTATGGGAAAAATAGATATAAATTCTATATGTAGATATATCACGTGTGGATATGTTTGTGTATGTGTGGTGGAGGAGAGCTTGTATGTGTCTAGTAACCGACGTTTTAGTATTCTCCACTAAAAATCGTAGAGGCATCTAAAATGTATTCATCATTTAATTCTATTAATATGCAAATTTGCCTATTTATCTAAGGATCTCAGAAATTAAATTTCAGTTGGCTTATTACATAATTGCCCTTGCTGGAGAAAAATATTTTCAGAATCATAATTCAATTTTTATTAAAAACACATTTACATTTTTCTTCCTTGTAAATATTATATGGACATAATATTAGCTTATCTGGTCAGTAAATAAGTATAAGGAGTTTAAGAATCAGATTATTTAGTCTCACATAAGAAAATAAAGGCAACTTTCATTTTAAAACCTACAAAATAGGGGCGCCTGGGTGGCTCAGTGGGTTAAGCCTCTGCCTTCGGCTCAGGTCATGATCTCAGGGTCCTGGGATGGAGCCCCGCATCGGGCGCTCTGCTCAGCAGGGAGCCTGCTTCCCCCTCTCTCTCTGCCTGCCTCTCTGCCTACTTGTGATCTCTCTCTCTCTGTCAAATAAATAAATCTTTAAAAAAAAACCCTACAAAATATATTCCTCCATTGTACATTATGGGGAAAAAAAAACCAACAACCCAGGATTTCCCCAGGGATTCATACCTATTCATATAAACATGGATTATTACATAAAGCTACTTTTGAGCTGAAAGTTTTTGTGAGAATATTTTTCCCCTTCAATATGTAAACATTGTAATCAGTAAACATTTTTAGATTTTTTTTTCTAAGAATGTTTGCGCTCTCTGTATTTGAAATATATAAGCTATTATCTTCAATAAAACAATACAAGCAGTACTCTCTAAGGAGGATTTGTAGTATAATTTATTAAAACAGTCCAAGATAGGAAATATTTCTAAAATATAAGATGAGAGATAAAAGGTTCTTCTCAGTTGCAGGCACATAGAGCATAGAGAGTTTTACATATGCTTTTACAACTTTGGATATAGTTTAAATGATACATTGGCCATGAGGAAGCCAGACCATCCAAACTTTGCTAATATCAGAAAGATGAAATGACAAAAGATCAGTGAAGGTAAGTTTTATTGTATTTGGGATTCATTCCAGGGACAAAAAACTCACTTGAGTTTGGGAAGTTCATATCTTACCTGACACATTTTATTTACTTACTTACCTATTTATTTATTTATTTATTTATTTTAAGACTTTAATTGATTTATTTGACAGAAAGAGAAAGAACTCAAGGAGGTGTAGCCACAGAGACTGGAGAGAAGCAGGCTCTCTACTGAGCAGGGAGCCTGAAGCAGGGCTTGATCCCAGGACCCTGAGATCATGACCTGAGCCAAAGGCTGATGTCTAACCAACTGAGCCACCCAGGTGCCCCTTACACCAAAGCCATTTTAAATGGCTTTGGGAACTGAATCATTTTGGGTGTCTTAGTGGGACCTCCATCAACTGTCAAAGATGATTTTCAAAAAGTTAAATAACATGATTCTCTTATAAATGTAAACTAAGCATCTGTCGAAGATTTATTTAATTCAGTAATGAGGGAACCAGCAATCTGGGAAAGGCAGTTGCTTAACAATTTTTACAAGCTTGATAAATTTCATTCATAAAGAGTGTATCTGAAGATATTAACTGAATTCTGTATTTTAAATTTTGGTCATAGAACCATGGCTACATTGTTAACATAACCCATAATTGTGGATTCAAATATAAGCATCTACTATTTCCATCCAGATTGAATGGAATCAATAGAATTTTATTAGCAGAACAATAGAATTTTCATCTCTGCCGTGAATATATATAATTTTTTTAAAAATTCTAACTCCAAATAATTTTTAATTGGATGGGATATTAAAGAACGCAAATACATCTTTCAACAGATTTTACAGATTTTAGATGTTTGTCAAAAAATGCATGCTCCCATATTAATTCTATGTAAATCATATCCAGTAACATTTGGGTTATACTTGAAACTAGTGTTTTATTTTGTCTTCAATTTACTTTAAAATATTTAAGCATAGGCAACGTGGTATTAGAATTACATTGGTTGATTTAACTTAAGCCAGAGGTGCAGGTAGATGCTTTAATTGAGAATTTGGACAGGAAGAAAGAGCTGCTAGGCAAGGGCCGTGCTGTAAAGCGACTACCACTAGCGCGTCCTTTCTCTTTGCCTCTGATTACACCAGATGGTTTGTCTTCAATTGGAACTCTTTGTTTTGCTGTACCATGTTTTGTGTGATACACTTTTGTGTAATACAAATTAGTTTATATCATTCTTAAGTACGGAGTGATATCATTTTAATGTAGAAATTGTGCTGCGTAAGATGTAAAATTTCCCAGCTTGTTCCTTTTTGCACCACCAAATCACAGTGGCTAGGCATAAAGTACACAGAGACTGTGAAAGGCAACAAACTGTAGAGAAAGGTGGTATTGAACATGACGCCTGGTTCCCCTAAATTCTTCATCTTTGCTCTGTTGGGTCACATGATGGTTGCTAGAAATTCTCTTTGTGTTCGTTTTCTCTGATCTTACGTAACCTAACTCAGCAGCCTCCAGCCTTCCTTACACATTTTTTTCCATGAACTAACTCCAACTCGTTTTTAATGGCAGATCTGAAATTTATAGTATTACTATATTACTGTGCAGTAATAGTATAGTATTACTGTATTTAAATTCAGTATAGTATTACTGTATTTAAAATTCAATATTTTTGTTTGCACGTTTGTTTGCTTGGTTATAAATATTCATGTGTACAGAAAAATTTGCTGTGAAACCTCTTTTCCATATAACCTATTCACAACATAAGGTAAAAATGTTCTTGCCTAATTCCAATTATTTTCATTACAGCCCCAATAAGTTAATATTTGTGCCTAATAATATTGATACAGATCAGCCTGATTTTAAAACTTTTTAATTTTTTCTAGGGAACAGATTTACTCTCTTGGATTTCTAGTTTTTTTTTTTTTTAAGATTTTATTTATTTGACAGACAGAGATCACAAGTAGACAGAGAGGCAAGCAGAGAGAGGAAGGGAAGCAGGCTCCCTGCTGAGCAGAGAGCCCGATGCGGGGCTCGATTCCAGGACCCTGGGATCATGACTCGAGCCGAAGGCAGAGGCTTTAACCCACTGAGCCACCCTGGCATCCCAAGATTTCTAATTTTTTAAAGGAGAATGCTCTCTGTGTAGTCATTGGTACTATTTGTCAAGTGTTTCTGATCTGCCTTCTGGTCTCCTGATAGTTATGGGAGCCATATGTCTGGGTCTTGCGTATAAACTGTGAATAGAAATGATGTTTATCAAACAGAGCACTTAATTGCTGATGCAAGACCCACCTTCAGAGCTTTTTTTTAACTTTTGGCAAGGTGATTGACATCCTTCAAGTAGTTGCTTCTCTGCTAGCTTGAATCCCTGGGTTAAGAGCAGCCTGGATCTTTGAGTTACTTGCAAGCAATTCATCTTTCCTCAAGCCCCTAGGACTTTGGATTTGGTTCTTAACTGCAACACAATCTACCCTATCCTAACAGATATGATGTAAAACTGTATCTTATGTCACAGATACTCTCACATTCACAGACTAAAATTCATTGGTTACCTTATATATATGGGTACTTAGAGTTCTTATTTTTAAATTACAGCCAAATTTTATGTAGAACTATATAAATTAAAATCAGTCTCCAAAGTAATTTATAAATGTTAGAAAAATAACAAATATATATACAAATATGGTGCAATTAAAAAACCACTGCTAGAAAATTGTTGCAAATATTGTTTAGATTTTACTTACTTTTATGATAGATTAACAGATTAAGATAATAAGACTATATTCCTTTTATAAAAAATCCATCCATAAATGGCAGCAGTTTTTACAATTCCAGCACAATTCAATTTTCATACGTTTCCTTAAAAACTGTATGTTCGTAGTAGAGTTTTAATTATGTTTTTAGCACATACATTCATAGTCCTGGATGGAAACTAACTATTCTATAATAAATACTAATTTTTTTCTTTCTACATTTTTAGAACAAATTTTTAGTTCTACAAATGAACTAAATTCATCTCCATTAAAAAATGTACAGTGTAATGCATTTTAAAATTAAGAACGTTAAAAATTTTTATATTGATTATGAAATGCTTTTAATTACCTTCTGAAATGTTAAAATAGTCCCAGCATTAGAATAAATGCTCAGAAAAATGACAAATGACAATTATTTTTTATTTCCTACTTTTTTGAGGAGATTTTATGTTTAAGTAATCTCCACACCCAATGACATGCTCTACGGACTGAACCAGCCAGCCACCCCAATAATTCTTTTATTATAAACAAGTCAGAGGTGGTTTGTCTATTTCTATTTTGATGACTTTTATTACAAAGCAATATTGAATCTCTCTGCTTGCTTGCTTTTTCTCTCTTTCCTTCTTCATTTTTTTTTTTAATTTTAAAGTTTTTATTTATTTATTTGATAGAGACAAAGCGAGAGAGGGAACACAAGCGGGGGAAGTGGGAGAGGAAGAAGCAGGCCTCCCCCACAGCAGGGAGCCTGATGCAGGACTCAATCCCAGGACCCTGGGATCCTGATCTGAGCCGAAGGCAGACTCCTAACAGCTGAGCCACCCAGGGGCCTTTCTTTCCTTCTTTCTTTCCTCCCCCACTTCCTTCTTTTTCTTCCCCTCCCCTCCCCTTCCCTCTCCTCGCCTCGCCTCTCCTCTCTTCCTTCCTCTCCTTTTCTTTCCTTCTCTTTCACTTTTTCTTTTCCTTTCCTTCCTTCCTTTCTCCTCCTCTCTTGCTCTCTTTCTTTCTCTTTCGAGAGAAATTTGCTTAGTGTACTTAAGCTTATCTACTTCTTGGTCTATTGCTTTTTCATATCTTTCTGACACGTGTTTTCTTTAAACAATTCATAGTGGCATAGCCTCATGTTTAATACACAGACTTGTCAGAGAGCTTGAAACTTAGCCGTAGAACTTACTGTTTGCTTTAGGGCACATTTCTTAACACCCTCCCTGAGAAGGCTTTACATTTGTTTAGCTGTACAGAAAAATTCAGAAGCTATATTTTCCTTGAATGTTTTTGATATTTTCTGTCTTAGGGAATTTTTTCACTCAATGTTAAATTTATTGAAAAAGTAATTCCAAAGAAAGTATTCATTACGTTTTCTTCTATTACCTGTAGGATCTGTAGTGATGCCCTCTCTTCAGTTTTGTTACTGGTAATTATGTCATTAATTTTTTAAATTATTATCACTGTAAATAGGAGTGTTGATTATTTTTAAGCACTCAGCTTTTGAATTTATTATTTGCTCTATTTTTGTCCATTTTGTAGTCATTAATTTCAAGCTTTTTGTTATTAAGTTAATTTGACTTTAATTTGTTCTTCTATATCTTAGCTCAGTAAGACTGACGCTTAATCATTGATTTTAAATTTTTATCCTTTTCTAATAGACCTCTTAAATCTATAAATTTCACTATGAGCATGACTTTATCTTCATACATCACATTTTAATATATGATTATTTTAATTTCAATAAGTTAGAAGTATTTTCTAACTTCATTTAACGTGCAGTTTACTTAAGTTTGCTGTTTGATTTCCAGATTTCTTTTGTAACAGTCAGAGAACAATCTTTTCATCATATCAAATCTTCGAAATTTGTTGAGTTTTATGGTCTATTCTGCTGAATGTTCCTTAATGAGAAAGGAGTGTTGAAATCTTAAAATACAATTGTGCATTTTTCTGTTTTCCTTTAAGATAGCCAGTTTTGCTTCTTTTAATCTCTTTTAAGTAGGTACACCTTAAGGACTGATATCTCTTAACAATAAATTGACCCCTGTTATAATATGAAATGTTCCCTTTATCTTTAACAGTTCTTGTTCTGAAGTCTAGTTTGATATTAATTTAGCCATGCCAGCTTTCTTATGATTAGAGTTAAACAGCATATCTTTTTTGTTGTTGTTATTGTTTTTATTGATTTTACTTTTAAACATGGAAAATTGTATGCATGCTTATAAATTTCCTTAAACCTGTTCATTTTTTTCTTTCTTTTTTCTTTCTTTCTTTCATTTTGATATATTTAAAATGGATTTACATTACACAGCATGAAGTTAGAATTCATTTTTTATCCATTTTTGAATTTTTTATTGTTTAGGTTATTTATATTTGAGGTAATTTTCCATCTTTGAGTTTAACTCTAGCATTTTCTAAAATTCCATATGTTTTTTGTCCCTTTATCTTCCTAAAATTTATTTTTTAGGATGCTATTTTTTTCCTCCACTCTTGGAAGAACCACTGTTACATTTATTTTTTATTTTATAGTATTTTTACCAGGATTTACAATATGTATATTTATAGTATTATAATCTGCTTTCATAAAATATAATGGCAATCCACATAAAAAAGCTTCAACAATATAGGTAGATACACCTCCTATTATTTATTCTGTTGTTGAAATATATTTTACTTCTATATATTATAAATCCAAAATTAAGGGCCTAAGTACTGTTCAAACAGAATGAGAGGGAAAATAATTATGACTATTTGTTTATTTACCCCTTTCACTATTCTTCTCTTATTGTTTTCATCTGGTACCATTTCCCTTCAACCCAAGAAAATTCCTTTAAAATTTTTTGTAGCTGAAATCTGCTGGCAACTACATCACTCAGATTTGCTCAGCTTAGTCTTTATTATGACTTTAGTTTTTTCATTTGCTGGCTTTATAATTGTACGCTGACAGCTTTTTTTTCTTTCAACACTTTAAAGCTTGCATAATTTTTGATGAAAAACTTATGGCAATTTTCATCTTTGTTTCTTAGTATGCAATGATTGTGTGCACATATGTGTTTTTTTGACTGCTTTATTACTTGTTTTAAACAAGATGATTATGATGTGAGATGGTATGTTTTTGGTTTTGTATTACTTGATGGTTTATGGTTTTCATCAAATGTGAAATATTTTCAGATACAATTTCTTCAAATATATTTTCTGTCCCCTGCCCTTTTCTAAGACTTCAATTACATGTGTGTTATTGTCCTACAAGTGACTCCAGCTATTTTACTTTCCTTTTTTTCACCATCTTTTATCTCTGTTCTATTTTTTGAATATTTTCTATTACTCTGTTTTGAAGTTTGCCAGTTATTTCATCTTTAGGGTTTATCCTGCTATTAATCTCCTTTAGGAGAATTTCATACACAGATTGTATTTTATGTCTTTTAGAATCTTTGCTAATTCTATCATTCTTATCTCTTGCAATTTTATTTTATTGCCAGATTTTTCTCCTGATATGGCTCACATTAACTTACTTATTCACTTTTTGCGTGTGTGTGTGTGTGTGCGTGTGTGATAGGAGAATGTCATTTTTCTAGGATTACACCTGTTTTATTTAAACCCGTTGCTAAGATACAGCTTTACCCTGTATTTTTATTTATTTATTTATTTTTAAAGATTTTATTCATTTATTTGACAGAGATCACAAGTAGGCAGAGAGGCAGGCAGAGAGAGGGGGGGAAGCAGAGAGCCTGGCTTCAGAGAGCCTGATGCGGGGCTTGATCCCGGGACCCTGAGATCATGACCTGAGCCGAAGGCAGAGGCTTTAACCCACTGAGGAACTCAGGCACCCCAGCTTTACACTGTATTAAGCAGATTCTCTCCATTCTGGTTGTTTAAAGACTCTAAAAGTTCAGGGAATCCTGGAAATTTTTCTCCTACTACAGTTTCTCTTGTTTGGCCTTATGGAGTTTAATCCAAAGCATGTTTGGACTGGTATTTACCCAAAGACTCAGAGACCTTGAATTTCTGGAATTTACTTCTCTGTGCAGTTCCTTCCTCTCAGGTACACTGACCCACAAATCTAGGTGCCTTTCCTTTCAAGAGCACTAATTTTAGTTTCTTCAGCTCAGGAGAAGTACTAAACTCTGTTTGGATTTCCTTTCTCCATATTGTGACCTGCAAATTGTTCCCAGGCAGAAAGCAAGGCACTTCATAGGACTCATTTCTTGTTTCCCTTTTTTCAGTGATTATAGTCCTGCACTCCTGTGATGCTATGACTAGAAAGTACTCTTTCCTATATATTGTCCAGAATTCTAGTTAGTAATGTGAGAGGGCAGATCTCATAGAAGTTACTCCTTCGTGGACTGAAGGATAAAAATCCAAAACATTATTTTAACTCAATAATACTTGTATGGATTATAGAATTCCAGAGTCATTTTGAAGGAAGATGTAATTTTAAGTGTAAACAAAACCATATAACATACTAAAGACAACTTTCTTATGTAGTTATAGTAAAAAAATCTTTATCTATTCAACATTTGTTGCTAAACTAAGATTCTTTAACTTACATGCAAATAATTCTGTGTTCTGACTTTTTGTAATTTAAGCTTATTCCAGAAAATTATTACTCTGTGCCAGAGTGCCATATTGCTTTTGGCAATTTGTCTGGATGTCCGTTATCTCTAATGTGGGTTCATCTAAGGATCAGAAACTTCAATGACAGTGACAAGAGGGCTAAATCTTCTATTGAGGAGACCTGATCGAAAGTTTCCTGGTATCTTTGGAGGTGGAGAATCACATGCTGAATTAAATAATTTTAAGGGTAAGTTTATTTGACACCAGTAATAGAGAAGGGGAGTAAAGGCAGTGAAACCAGGAGGGAATCTCAGGGGCCAAGACTTAAGTAAGGTAATAAGGAATGAATAATTGCAAGGGCCTGGGGCACCTGAGTGGCTCAGTCAGTAAGCATCTGCCTTCGGCTCAGGTCACCATCCCAGGGTCCTGGGATTGAGCCCCGCATCAGGCTCATTGCTCTGTGGGGAGCCTGCTTCTCCCTCTCCCTCTGCCTGACTCTCTGCCTGCTTGTATTCTCTCTGTGTGTCAAATAAAAAAATAAAATCTTTAAAAATAATAATAATTGTAAGGGCCCTTCAGCCCTCTGAAACCATCTCCACTTTTGACTTGAGTTTTTTGGTTCAAGATCTCAATGTTTTGTAGTTATTTGTGGCAAGACTCATGTTTTTATATATACCATGCCTTTGTGTAGCAAGAATGAAATTTTAATTTTAATTTTTCATTAAAAATCTCAAGAAAAAAATAGTCAGAATCCATGAAGAGACGACTACAGTTTGAGCTCATTTCTGCTCTTCTGAGTTTGAAGTTAGAGACCAGGAGCCTTGGTTGTCCATCATAAAATGAGTTGGGTAGATGTCCCCATTGACCTTAAGCTAAGGAAGGATTCTTTTTTTTTTTTTTTTCTTCAAATAAAAAAAGAGGGAGAGATGGTGACAGAGACATATGACAAACTGAGAAGCAGCCAAGCCTGTTTTATGTTTCCTAACTGATAAAACACTGCATTTCAATTCAATATGATTACTTTTCAGGTACTGAGTCAGACACAGCAATCTCCAGCAACAGAAAAAGTGAAAAAGGAAACATTTAAAGTAAGACAACTGTGTGATGCTGGGACTCACAGTGCAGTACCTTCTGTTGTAGCAAGTGTCTATATTGCTATGAACAACCCAGACAATGCCAGAATGTTGTAGCAGTAAGGACCACAGACCCACATTTCAGCTTAAGACCATCATTTACTGAAATCTGCTTATAGGAAAATGTGATTAGCTGGAAGGTGAGTAGTTTGATTTGTCTTCCCTCTTAGTAGTTCAAAGTTACAAATAAGTTACAAATGCTATTTTATAGTTATAAGGAATACTTGTATTTGAATACTGGTAACTCATTTTTAATTGATCTGCCATCCATGTTGTCCTAAGAATTCTCTTTTTAGTCAGTGGTCTCATCTGATGTAATAATATCAGTACCCAGATATTTCTTGTAACACAAAAGAACCCTGAGCTTCTTAGACAGGAGAGGTAAAAGGAAAACAGATGAAGAAAGCCAAATAGCCCCATTTGGTTGATGTAGATATAGATGGGTCTTTCAATCCATTTTTTTTTTTTAAAGATTTATTTATTTATTTGACAGAGAGAGATTACAAGTAGGCAGAGAGGCAGGCAGAGAGAGAGGAGGAAGCAGGCTCCCTGCTGAGCAAAGAGCCTGATGCGGGACTCGATCCCAGGACCCTGAGATCATGACCTGAGCCGAAGGCAGCGGCTTAACCCACTGAGCCACCCAGGCGCCCTTTCAATCCATTTTTGAAACTGGCTGATACAGCTACCACCTGATTTCTGGTGATATTTTCTCCCAGAATCGGTTTCCACTTCCTCTGTTTGAACAACATAGAGGGATTTTCAAAGCATGTTCACAGGACAGTTTTGCCAAAAATCCAAAACAATGCAAGGATAGTGTAATACACCACTCCAAAATCTGCCACTTTGCCATATTGATTATTTATAGCAAATGCAGGGCGATTTCTATGAACTCCCCTTATCTGCTGAAAGGCAGAGCCTCTAAATGGAACTCCTTGTCATAATTCCCCTCCAGGAATGTCATCGTCACAGAGCACTGACTTGTCACAGGAGAGGAGCCTAGAAGTCAACACCGTACCCAGACAGATTCCTGTCACCAACTATCACACTTCGTATTTCTTCTCCAAGTGCCCATCACTTCTCCTAAAAATCACTTCTCCCACATCCATTTCCCATATTGATTCCCCTTTCTTTTTCAGAATGGTATTTAAACCTGCTTTTTAAGCCACCTCAGGGAGTTACTCAGTTTTCCCACGGGCATCTTCTATGTATACCTAAGGTACACATATTCATCAAATATCTGTTTCTTTTATTAATCTGCCTTTAACTACAGGGGCCTCCGCTAAGACCTCCAGAAAGTAGAGGGAATTTTTATTTTTTTTATTTTTATTTTTTTTGCCATTCCTCTACCACAAGTAATTCTCTTAATATGGTGTGATAGTACAAGATTGTGGCAAGTACAAGATAGTGGCTTACATCCCTTGTACTATCTTTATTTGTCACAATATATCTTACCCATAGGAACTGATAACTATGGAGAAATGACTGTGTGTGAAGTACTGTTCTAAGTCACGTAATACTCATAACCTAGTAAAGTAAGTGCTATTGTCATCTAGTTTTCATAGATGAGGAAAGAAGTTAAATGATATCCCCAAGTTTACATGGAAAGGAACAATTACAACCCAGGCAATTAGACTCAAATTCATGCTTTTACACACTACACTATAGTGTCTTTTTATAGTCTCACAGGGTCCTACACAGTAGTGGACAAATAATAGGAACTCAGAAAATACGTGTCAAATAATAATTTCTTAGGTCACGTAGTGGGTTAATTAATAAACAGTATTTTTAAATGTTATAATTAAAATGCATACTATTAAGCACTACTTTTAGACTTAACCATTTTGTTTACTTAGAAGGTAAAAATATAATATGAAATGATTTTATTTTAATATTATATTGATCTAATAAAGTAGGAGTAGATGAGTGGAATTTTCTAAATTATCACATGTAATTTTAAACAACTTCAGCAATTTACTAGAGATTCTAGAACTCTTCTTAGAATTCTATTATGGAACTGCTCTTACATTTCAGTAACATCACTTAAACTTCTTCCAGTTTTTCTGAAAAAGAAAGATGAATAGTTCTTAAATAAGTTCAGGAGGCAATTCACAGAGAAGTAAATAAAAGATTCCACACATTCATAAAATTCTAGAGCTACGCTTGACCTCAGGAGTTCATTCATCCTCCTGGGAACCAAGTTTCTTGTAGGTAGATGTTTTTCAGTGTTTCTGTGTGAAGCTTCCATTAGTACAGTAGAACTTGCTGTAAAGAATCAGACAAAAGGAAAATCTAGACCCTAAACCATTTGCATATCCTATTTTTAAACACCATTTTGGGTTTAATATTTATCTAAGATGTACACTGACTTATACTTGTGTTCTGTAATCGAACATTTAATCTTTACTATTGACCGTAACATCTCAGGTATTTTTTATTACCCTCCCTTATGGAGCTACCTTTCCCTCCATCATGAGAATTTTCCTGTTAAGCTCTTCATCAAGATTAAGTCTCTCTTCTTGATCTTTGGTACTCTTCCAGCATTTTCTAACTGTACTTTCTCTAATTGCTTTATTTCATTCAGGTGAGGCTCTTAATGAGGTCTTTAGTCTCTCCTTCTCCTATTGTTTTTTCTTCTTCTGCTTAACTTCTGTTTCTAACACTTAGAATGATATCCTTTGCAATCAAAACATAAGTGCTGACCTCATGGCCCATTAATGTACTCAAAGAACTATGCCATTTTATTACATATATTGGGTTTATTAATAATAGACTATAGAATCTTCACCTACTTTAGCCTGTATCCTCAAAAAACAAGTCACTTATTCTCGATACCATGTTGCTTGTCTTTATACCCTTGAAATTTTAGTGCATATATACTAGGAATAAAAATATAGGATAAGAAAGAGAATACAGAGATTCTAGAAAACTCAAAAGTATAATGAATATGATGGGTTAGGAAGTATAGAAAGTTGAGATAAAATATTGAACATCGAGGGGCGCCTGGGTGGTTCAGTGGGTTAAGCCGCTGCCTTCGGCTCAGGTCATGATCTCAGGGTCCTGGGATCGAGTCCCGCATCGGGCTCTCTGCTCGGCAGGGAGCCTGCTTCCTCCTCTCTCTCTCTCTCTGCCTGCCTCTCTGCCTGCTTGTGATCTCTGTCTGTCAAAATAAATAAATAAAAAAATCTTTAAAAAAAAATATTGAACATTGATGACTAGATGAGTGAATGTACCATTAATACAGATTCTGAATTCTGGATGGAAACATCATAAGTGGGAAAGTTGTGGTTATGTTGAATCTGAGTTCCTGGAGATGTGATGAGGCATAATGGTTTTACAAGTATTTAGAAATTTATGACTTTCTATTTTGAGAATGACTTAATGATTGGAGATACAGACCTATATATTTCACAAAAAGATGAAAGTTGAAGTTATAGAAATAGATGAAATTTTAGAGAAAAAGAATAAAAAGTGAGCGAATCACAGGTGAGAGTTATTGAGAAATGCTGACATTTGGAAAAGAATTAGAAAGGAAATTGTCACAGACAGAAAGAAAACTAGAAGAATGCAATATTATAAAAGTAAACAAAGACTTTAATCAGAAGTACACACTCAATATAGTCAAGATGCCTATGCAGAGATAGAATTAAAGATATTTCAGGGAATGATACTTGCCAAGCAGTCTCTTTTCTTTAAATAGTAATCTTTTTTAACTCCTAAGCAGAGAAGTGATATTACTACCTTCAGTGAGTGAATTTATTAAGTTGGGTTTTTTTTTTTTTTTTTATGAGAGATACCTCGGAAAAGAAGTATTTTTAATAAGTCATGATATGTTTTAACAACTTGTGCCCACCTCCTGGCTTGTAAAGAGTTTACCTGGTCTACAGTGCCTGACTTTCTGACAGAGGCTGATTCCAAGGACTGCATGTTCAGGCATGCCTAGCCGGTTCATTCTCAGATTAGTACAGTGTGGTCTTCATCTGCCAAGGGCACATTGGTGGTGAGAATCTATCTACCTTCCAAATGGAATCCCAGGAAAAGCCACATTTCATTAAAATTGGAGTTAGATCAAGACATCCTTGGTATCGAACTACCTAGTCTTTATTTTTTAAACCTGAATTCAACATTGCCATTATTAATTCATTGTCTCCGTGCTCCAAGATAACCCCATTTTTCTGCTCTGTGGAAATGGACATGGACCTTTAAATATTGGTTGTTTTTTTAGGCGGTACTGAAGTTTTCTCCATGGAGAATGCTGGAGAAACATTGTAGGAAGAAAGGGTTTTGCTGCCTAGTTATGGGGTGCTTGCTTGATAGACTCCTGTATTGCATGTCGCCTCCCCAGTTCACAGCTCTAATGTGAGAAGCTTGTCTAGAATCAGGCTCTTGCAGTGTGGTGGCTTCGCTAGTATCAGGTGCCTACAGTTGATGGTGGTCAGCAGCACCCACATGCCACCAGGTGTCCTCATCCTTCCCTAGACACTTTTGTATCAGAGGACCTCCAGCTTTTCCAGTCTCTACAGGGTGAGTAGCTTTCCCTGGCCCTAGAGGGTGGATTTCCAGCATGTTCAACCAGCACCCACCATGGGAAACTTTCTGCGGAAATGTGAGTCATAGTGGTATGCTCTCCGAAAAGGTCTGAACCTCAGAAGAATGGGAATATATATGGAGCTTTCCCTTGAGTGTTCATATCAATTCTGACTAGTCCTTATAGCTGATATTTCTATACCCTTTAGCGTTCTCTTTAATTATTAGCCCATCTCTCATTACTTTAATCTGTTGCTATACTTAATAACTCTTTATATTGATATTCTCTGTTCAAATTACTGCATGTTTTTCTACTCCTGATTAGACCCATACTGATACATTGACCAAAGGACATCCTACAATCAAGTTTATGAAACTTTATGCAACTGAATAGAAAATGGTATTTTTGTGCTAGTTATCATAATTAAATAGCACCACCTCTCTAAATCTATATCCCACATGGATTATAGATGTAAATATAAAAATTAAGGTTATATGGTTTTTCAAAGAAAATATCAAGGAACATATTTATTGATTTAGAAAAGACAAAAATCTCTTACACAAAACCATTACAAAACCCATCATAAAATTTTAAAAAATGAAAAATTGTACTAAGTACAAGTAAGAATTTATATTTATCAAGAAGCACCATTAAATAATAAAAAATACAAGGTGACTTTCATTTACTATATAAAAACAGCTCCTACAAATGATTACAAAAGCTGACAACACAACAGAAAAATAAGCAAAAGACTTGATAATTCATAAAACAAGATAGATATCCAAATGGCCAAATTATATGAAGATGTGTTCAGCTTCATTAGTCATCAGGAAAATACCAATTAAACCCCAAATGTGACATGTGCTAACAGTACAACTACCAGAAGAGCTAAGATGGAAAAAAAAAAAAAAAAAGAAATAAGAACTATACACAATACTAAGTCTCCAGCAAGAGTGTGGAGCAACTGGAATGCTTACAAATTGTTAGTGAGGGAGCAAATTAGTATAACAACTTTTCCAAACTGTTTGCCAATATCTACCAAAATGAATACATGCATAGTATATCACCCAGCATGTATATTTTCCAAAAACCTGTCCAAAAATATTCATAACAGCACTATATAGATTAGCCCAAGATTTGAATTAACTTTGTCAACAATGAATTGGAAAAATAAATCGTAGTCTATTTAAGCAATTGAATACTGTATACAAATGAGAAATGCCAAACAGTTCCACACATAAGAAGCCAGACAAAGAGCAAATACTTAAAAATTAGCCTCAATGGACAAAAGTCAGCTTTGTTCAAGAAAGTATCTGGAAGGAAAGGGGGTGGATTTGGAGATGCCTGTTAATCTTCTGGCTCTTCTTCTTAGTGTTAGAATGACAAGTGTGCTGACATTTTAAAATTCAGTTAAGGTACACACTGAAGATGTGTACCATTTTCTGGATGTTTCTTATTGGAAAAAAAATTTAAAAATTATAAAATAAGATGGTTTTTCAATAGAATAAGAAAGGTCTTCATACATGCAGTATATGCTGTGCCCATTCAGTTCTCAAAAGCACTGAACCTCCCTGGGGTCATATTACTCACTGAATTATTATTAATTCCCAATTACCTTTATCGATGTTACTTTCTAAAGGATTCTTTAATTGGTATTAGTCGATTCTATTCCTCTCTTCATTGGGCATATAAATTAGCCATTCGGTTACAAGCTCACAGTCTGAAGCTTTCCATCTCTCACAGATTTACGTGATAAATAACAGTTATATTACTTAGAGAAAATTCTATGAGTCCCATCAAAAGCCCCCAGAAAGTCATATCTAACACTGTTAAATGTAACACCCACCATTCTTGTCTTAGATATTCAATACTCAACTCAAGGTTTAAGGGCAAAGAAGTAAGCATATGAATTAAAGCACCAGTAACAAGAAGAGCTGACATATTTGGCCTGTAATAATCCTTTCGTTATCTGCTACTCCATTGTTTGGAATCTCGGGGCCAATAGCAAGTTTAAATTCTAGTGTCTTGAATCCACAAGTAAGTGCATTTTATGGTGCGTATGATGGGGTGCTCAGATGGTGCATTAATGTGTTGTGATGGTTGCTATGTGTGCAATCGAAAGAATGACTCACTGTACATCTATTTATTATTTATGGATTACATGGTGGGCCAGCAGAGAAAGAGAAGAAAACTTGCAAACTAAAATCAATACAAATAATAGTCTCTCCCAAGAGAAATCCCAGGGGCTTAGATAGCTCGCTCTTTTCTTTCTTTGAGCCATCTTTTTCTTTCTCACTTTTTCTGTTTATCTCTTTGCTATAAAAACCATTGTCTATGAAAGGGTATTTCACTATTTTGCTCCATTATATTCTTTGTAAATAATATTAATGTTCCTGCCCTGTCTTTTCTGAAGTGATCCATTCTAAAATAAAATAAATGGTAACAGGTAGGATACCCATTTTTAAAAAAGTTTTTTTAAAGATTTTATTTATTTATTTGACCGAGAGAGATCACAAGTAGGCAGAGAGGCAGGCAGAGAGAGAGAGGAGGAAACAGGCTCTCCCCGGAGCAGAGAGCCTGATGTGGGGCTCGATCCCAGGACTCTGGGATCATGACCCGAGCCGAAGGCAGAGGCTTTAACCCACTGAGCCACCCAGGCTCCCCACAGGTAGGATACCTTTGATTAACTTTATACCCCACTACAATTTGTAGAAAATATATGTTGAATGGTAGACCCCTTTCAAGACCAGGAAGACAATTAACTTGAATAACCAAATACGCTAAGATTTATATTTTATTCTTTCCTAATGATCTTATGAGATATTATACTCCCTCCTTACTAGTTTGTTAATACTCAGTATAAATAAGTACAATAAACTAGATAATATGTCTATACCATATACATAAACTGTTTTGTTCAGTGTCTTTAGGATTTTATTTTCCTGAATAGGACTATACTGAGGTAGTTTCACATTGATATAAATTGTACCTCAACATTAAATGTATTAATAGAGTATTAGAAAATGAAAGGAGCAAATACAAAATATATTATCTGGAATCACTGCAAATAAAGTTTAAAAAAGCAGTCTCTCCAGTATTTTACTTCTGCTCCTAAAGTTCAGTAATAATTTAGTCAGGTGAACAGAAACAGAGTTTATGAATCTATTTACTTATTGAGAAAAATAAGTGCTGTTAAAAAAAAAACCTCTAAGTTACATGCTTAAGTTTGCTGGTATAAATATCTATAATAATATTCACAAAAGAATTTACAAAAATAGTTTCCTTCAGTATATAAAAAATCAATATTGTGCAAAATTTATTTTCTTATATCTGTATCAAACAATAACTATATTCTTCCTTACATTGATAATTGGATTATCTTCTTGACAGTTTATCTTCTTATCTTCCTGTTTTTCAATTTCAGGGAAATTGATTTAATATAGCCACAAAGGGTGATGGTTGATGGAGTTAAGTAATGAAGGGTCTTGTGGATCACAGAAAGACACTGATTTTGGTTCTGAGCAAGCTAAGAAGCCATTAGATAATTTTCACTGATGAAAAAGATGATAAGATTCTGTTTAAAAACTTAAACTTTAGCTACTCATTTGATGATGGACTGAAGAGTCCAGGAAAGCAGCTGGGAAAACAGCAAGAAATGATCAAGATGGTAGCAGTAGAGATAGTGAAGGTGGCTGGCTTCTTGGCATGTATTTGAAGGGTTTAATTACCTCAACAGGATTTCCTAATGGCTTGAACATACAAAGTGGGGAAGAGAGTTAAGCAAGACTAGGGTGGTTGACTTGAACATTGCAAAAATGAAACTCTTAACTCTGAAGAAAAAGACAAAGAGTTTTTGGGGAAAACATGTTAAGTTTGAGATAGCCATTAGATGCCTATGGAATATCCAAAAAGCCATGTGGTCAGAAAGTTTGATTAAAGAATCTAGAATGCATGGATAGTATAAATTTCCCGAAGGGTAAAATTTCCCAAAGACATATTAAACATTATACTTTGTTACTGGATGTTAGGTTGAAAGAATAGCTTTTTTTTTTTTTTTTAAGATTTTACTTATTTATTCAGAGAGAGACAGAGAGAGCAAGCAGAGGGAGTGCAAGCAGAGAGAGAAGGAGGCTTCCAAGCAGGAACCCTGGGATCATGATCTGAGCTGAAGGCAGATGCTTAATCCACTGAGCCACCCAGGCATCCCTGAAAGGATAACCTTTTGAAAATGGTACTTTAGCATCTTGGTTTCTGACATCAAAACTAAGTATATGCATACTCAGAAAGAATGAAATGAGATCTACAGTCAATATTGTTGGAATATTCCCATGGTTTATACATCTTTCAAAAAGTTAACAAGTCCTTCAAAATATGTGATGTCACTGAGATTACTTCCTCTTTGGAAGAGGCTATGAAAAACTACCAAGTTTGGAAATCTGTTAATCCTATTCTTGATTTCCATAGCACCTTAAGGTTGTGTAAGAAATGACTGTCTTCTATCTAAAATAATTAAAACCTAGCCTTTGACAAACTTATAGTGCAAAGTATTTATACTTTTCCTTAATAACATAGTTAAATTATATGCCCATATTATCTCCATAGAAGAAATTGATGAGGCAGTCAATTGTTACTATTCATGGTAGTTGTATTCTATATAGTCTCTGCAAAGGCTGAATTAGCTAACAGTGAACAAATGTTCCTAGGGGAAAATGTTCACAGAGTTCCTGCGAACTCTGGTCACAACATTTTGTCAGCTGATCAATACATAACCTTGTCTTATATACAAGTTTTGGCTCAATAGTACCTTAATGTATATCATTGATCCATTAACACTGAACCCATGGACAGTTGCACTGTAAGTCATATCTGAAGGGAATTCATCTAACACATGTCCTAATACACATTCCCTTTGAGGCACATCACAGCCTTCCTGCTCTTAGGAACACTAGACAGCACTTGAGCCCTACACCCAGAGGTCATTTTAAATAGTAAAATCATTTTAAATAGTAAAATCACTAATAGCTCAAAAATGTGAAATATGTCACACTAAATAGACTGGAAAAGATACGTTTGTCATATGAGAGCTGAGACAAGAAGGCAAAGCATCATACTGGTTCACCTTCCCTAGGAACGTACACATAGAATGACTCAAATTTTTAGCCAATCTGCACATATCCGTAAATGACCATGAACAAGCTGCAAATACTGATTTTGAGGGTTACAAATAGACTTTAACAAGTTGGAAGATTTATAAATATGGAATCTGTGAATGAGGATTAAATGGTCATATATGCCTATATTCTTATATTCACATCTAAATATTTCTTCATACATACCTATATTCTTATATTCACCTCTAAAAAAATCTATTCTTCACCCATAGACAATAAAAATGTCAAATACTCAATAGGAGAATGGGAAAATAATAAAATAAGTGAAAAAGCAAAAACAAAAAAAATAAGGCCTATATCATAATCTCAGTGCTATACTACTGAAGAAAAGTTAGAATGAGGGGAACAATGTGTGCTGGATACTAACAGAGAAAATTATGCTAGTTTATAGCTGCTTAGACCTTATGTGGCCTTTCAAGCCAATAATCTTCATGGATCTCTATAATTTTGCTTGTAAATACCACATGTCGGTTACCCATGCTAATTGCATCATTGTTTCTGTTTCACTCTAAAACCTGTTCCAACTAATATAGATGCTGTGGTAGAACATGCTACAATAGTTGATTTCATATCGATCTCAGTTACCAGTATCATCACCATTCCCTCCATTCTTCTACTGAATTTTAATGTTCCATACTATCTTAAATTACTGATCATTTGCTTTTCTGTATGCCAGCAAGAATAAGATCTTTGGAATTTTTAGAATTCTCCAGAATATATTTGGGCATCTGAACAAAAAGGCATAGTTCTAGATAATTGTCCTGTGTTTATAAAAAAACCCAAATGAGGGAATATGTTAATCTGTAAACATTTCAAATTAAGCACAATTTGATTATTAACACAATAACAATCAGTGTACAATGATAATTTTTATTTGATTTTATTTCTAAATTGTTTCATAATTTTAAAAATTTCCATGTAAATCTTTCAGACCCCTTTACTTACCTTTGTTCAGAATTTGCCAAAGAATTATGTCTCAGTTTGGAATCATATCAGTATGTTTATCATATACTGTTTAATAAATAGATGTTAAGCATTATTATAAAGTGGACAGGCTGGGTCCAAGGACCTAGAGAGGGTCCTGAGGGACCAGCCGAGAGGGTTGCTGGCTGTGCACAGAATAGAAATCAAACATGAGACAGCAGGAAGGGAAGGCAGAGTTTACTGAAGATACGTAGAGAGTGTACAGATACAGGTAGAGTGTCTGGGAGATTCAGAAAGTAAAGGAGAAAGAATCTCTGCTTTGTGTCTGAGGTTTTTATTGAGCACTGTGGTCTGGTGTATTGTCCTTTCAGACATCCAGAAACTGGTTAGTACAAGGAAAAGGGTCCAGGAGTCCTCCATAAATCACTTCTTACATAGAACCAGAGGGTCTTGGTATTGAGATGTTTAGCACCAGTGGTCTGGAACATGAGCTTAAATGGTTTCATCCCATCATCTTTGACTAATCTTTCCTTAGATGTTATCTGTTGTTCTGGAAGACTTTAGAAAAATGATCAACTCCTTATCCCTTAACACGGAGGGGGCATAGATTGAGGCACGTATAAAGTGGGGGGAGGGGCACAGGTCCTAGCAAGAATAGAAGCAGGAAAAGGGACAAAAACCATCATAACATGTATAGAATGTCTTCAGCTTCCCTATCCCAATTATATTAACAGAAATGATGTTGTGTAGTTTTTCATTCATCCCATCTGATATTTCTAAATCTGTCTTTGCCATCTAAAGTTTACCTTCTTTCTTTGTAATTATTTTCTTTGAGTTTTCCTCTGCTGTTGGTAGATTTAAGATCACGTTTCTGGTTGCGTGTTGCTGGACCCAGAACCTACCAACTGAATACACAACTGCCAGAGAGAGAGAGAGAGAGAGAGAGAGAGAGATTTACATAACTAAACACTGAATCACAGACTTTGTAGAATAATTTAGTCTCATTGCTTTCAATGAGTTTGGAAATTCAAAGTATCTACTAGATATCACACTTAAATGAGTAGTTAATCATTGTGAATGCACAGAACTAACAATGCTCACTTCCGTTCAGGTTGGAATTATGCTACTTGCATATCACTTGATCATGGTGCTTGAAATCTTCTAATTAAATATCCCTATGCAAATTTGTTAATATAAATAAACATTTCAAATTAATACATATTTCATATCAAACAGTATTTGATTATAACACATTCAGTTCAAGATTTCTTCAGCTAATACTTACACCAGCTATCAAAAATTCATTTTCATATATATGTGAACCAGTTTCACACTCCCTATTTTCAAAAATGCATCATTTTCTTCTCCTCCAATGATCT
Source organism: Mustela erminea (assembly GCF_009829155.1). Lineage (NCBI taxonomy): Eukaryota > Metazoa > Chordata > Mammalia > Carnivora > Mustelidae > Mustela > Mustela erminea. The sequence goes on along the minus strand of NC_045634.1, from coordinate 29,854,761 downwards.
TTTTGCATTTAAGTCATTTCTTCTGGTCAGTTGTTTCGTCTTGATACCCACTGGCACATGGAACACTTTGTGCCACATCAAAAAAATAAAATGTGTCAGAAATGGGGCGCCTGGGTGGCTCAGTGGGTTAAGTCTCTGCCTTCGGCTCAGGCCCTGATCTCAGGGTCCTGGGATCGAGCCCCGCATTGGGCTCTCTGCTCAGCGGGAAGTCTGCTTCCCCCTCTCTTTCTGCCTGCCTCTCTGCCTACTTGTGATCTCCGTCAAATAAATAAATAAAAATCTTTAAAATTAAAAAAAAAAGTGTCAGAAATAAGTGTAGAGTGAAGAAATACTGTCATCGAACCAAGGTGAGTTCGCTCTTTGGTGAGTCACCTAGGAACCACACCGGGGGGAGTTGTCCCACAAAGGAAACTTTATCTGTAGCAAATAAGGACATCATAGGGAATAACCTCCAAAGCCGTGACTCTCCAAGAGAGGAAGAATGAGTCCTTTTGTTTAGGGTTAGAAAGGGGAATCTTGTTCATCGGATACTGAGACAGGCCTAAGGCTACTTCTATGTCTTAAGGAAACATGCTACACATATGTTGTATGTTATGTAAATGAGACTTGTAATTTCTCCTTGGGCAGAGATTTTAGTATTGCAGTGAGGTGAAGGTAACTGGCCGTCACTCCATGGCTCACTCCATGGTCCATCTGCACAAGCATGAGTTGGGGTCAAGTTCAAACTGGTCTGTGTGGTCTGCGTGCAGGTACTTGATACAGTTTTCAGGGGTAGTTCTGGTTTCCACAGGGGACCCTAGGCCTGTAAATCTTTTGCCAGAGTTAAGAGATAAACTGAAAAGAAGAGCTTGAGGAAAAATAGGGGACAAAGGTCAGTGGATACAAGCAGGTGAGTAAAGTTCAGGTCTTAGGGGGTGGCCAGTGACAATATTAGAGCCAAAGATTATTTTAAGTGTCATTGCAAGACACGTATTAAAAGAGGCTATGGCCTGAAAGCTCACAGAAAGAACTGAGATGGGGGTGTGGGACATGGTAATTATTCTGTATTATTTTCTTCAACTTATTAACCACTGACTTCTCTGGGAAGAAATGTGGACTTTGTTCCTGTATATTTTTTAATCCGTACTCTAAGTTTTTGTCATTTGATAAATAGTACAATTAAAACATTAATCAGCGATTTTGCCTTTCTTTACATTTTAGACACATATCATTTGGGGAAAAAAAAACCCTAATTATAGAAAGTTTCTCTTGATTATATTAACCAGAAGTGTTTTAGTAAAACAATATCTTGATTAAGCCACATAAATCATAACTCTTAATGTTTTTATCAATGGAGATCATGTATATTTTTACTGAGTCCAAATCAATAGCAGAAATAAATTAGTGATGAAGTAGCAAAGACCATATGGTAAATTCAATTCAATTAATTAAGAATTTAATTAGAAACAAACATGTGCCTAGCAGTCTATTAAATATTGAAGGGCATACAAAAGAAGCACAGGGCACAAAACATGTTCTCTAGATATATACAACAGCATTTAAAAAATACATGAGATACACACCTAAAATAATTAACAGTAAGATAGTTTAGAACTTTGGAATTGGAGTGGCTTGAGTATAAAACTTAGAACCCCAGCTTCTAAATCTTTAATTTTGGGCACATCTCTTGACTTCTTTAACCCTTAGAGCCTCAACTGTACAAAGGGAATGTAAACACATCAGTGGTTTCCTTCAAGGATAAATGATAGAGGCATATAAAATAGTTTATAAAATACTTGACATATTGTAAATATTTTTAAAAGGGCTAAGAAGTGAAAATATGTCAGTTCGTGTCCATTGATGTGATAATGGCTGCATAGTATCTAACCATACAGATACGATGACATGAATGTTAAGAGGAAAGCCTACAAATGTGTTCAAGATGATGCTGAATCGGGTGATATAAAAATTAGTCATGATTTTTCAGAGTGGTTGAAATGATAAATGATATTTATATTTTATTTTGTCCTCATACTCTTCCATATTTGCAGAATAGTTTTTTGTAAGAGTCATAGATTACTTTTTAATCAAGAAATTAAATCATGAATGAGATTTTGCGTTTGTGGGTGTTCCCTAGTGAAACGAACCTGGGGGCGGGGTACAGGGAGAGAGATAGAGGGAGAGAGAGATGAATGTATTATGAGGAACTGGCTCACAGGATTACAGAGGATGAGAAGTCTCCTGATCTTCCGTATCCAGGCTGAAGACTCGGTAAAACCAGTGGTAGAATTTAGTCAAATGCCCAAAGTCCTGAGAACCAGGGGAGCTAAAGGTGTCAGTCACTCTAGGGCAGGATAAGAAAGATGATCCAGATCCATTGTCTGACTGAAGGAGAAATTCTGTTTTCTTCCAACTTTTTATTCTGCCAGCCCCTCAGCCATTTGGATGCTGGGCGCTCACACTGAAGAGTGCAAGCTGCTTCACTCAGTGGACCAACTCCAATGCTCATCTCATCTAGAACACCCTAATAGACACACCCAAAATAATGTTTACCCAAGTATCTCGGCCCCTTGTGATCCAGTCATGTTGACATGCATCTTTCACATATATTACAAAGACATTAAATTTTAGGAGCAGTCAAGTATGGGAGATCTATCAGAGAATGCTCTCTCTTCCGCTCTTCTGTAGTTAGAAGAACGAAAATGCACGTAGTGCATGAACTTGAAAGCACTGGACCTAGTGACTGCTTCTTTCTTGAAACATTCTGTCTTAGCCTTCTAGGGCTGCCATCACAAATAATCATTGATTAGGTTGCTTAAATAACAGAAATGTTTTTAATTACAGTTTAGGAGGTTGGAAGTTTCTGGTGAGATTTCTCTTCCTGACATAGATGGCTACCTTCTCACTGCATGCTGACATGGCCTTTTGTCTGTGCAAGCATGGGAAAAAAGAGAGAGATGTCATCTCCGTTTTCTTACAATATTCTTGATTGTAAGACACCAACCAAAGTTCTAAGAAACCCAAACCAAATTCGGACCCAATGATTTTTATGTCACTTAAACTTAAGTATCTCTCAAAAGGTCCTATGTCTAAACACAGTCACATTTAGGGGTTAGGTTCTCAACATGTGAATTGGGAGGGGGGGCGCATAGAAAGCCCATGACATCTTTAAGCTTCTGTAATATACAGTCTTCTATGATTTCTCTTGTCATTTCACCATGAGACTGGCTTCACAGGTGTGCAAAATGTGTGTAGCTGCACAGGGTACCCTATTTAAAAGAGCCCATAGTTGATTATATTCTTCAATGTTGTCATCTTAAGGTTATTAGTAATTTTTTTTAATTAAGAAACTTTGTTTTTTTATAGCAGCTTTTGGTTCACAGCAAAATTAGGTGGAAGTACAGAGATTTTCCAAAGATCCCCATTCTTGCCCACACACTACTTCCTTCACTATCGGCCCCTAGTAGTGGATAAAGCTATTATGACTGCCTCGCCTCTGCTGGTACATCATTATCAAAGTCCATAGTTTATGTAAAAGTGTGCCCTTGCTTTTGTATATTCTATAGATTTTGACTAATTACATGATGACATGTACCCACCATTTTACTATTATACAAGATAGATTCATGACCCTAAAAATTCTCTGTGCTCTCTGCCTAGCCAATCCCTCCCTTCCCTGAACTGCTGGCAATCACTGATCTTTTCACGATCTCCATAGTTCCGCTTTTCCAGAATATCATATAGTCGGAATCATACAGTACATAACCTTCTCAGATTGCCTTCTTTCACTTGGTGCTGTGCATTATATTTCCTCCATGTCTTTCCATGGCTTGATAGCTCGTTTATTTTTATCATTGTATAATACTCCATAAACCAAAGTTTATTCATCCACTCACTAACTAAAGGGTATCTTGTTGCTTTCAAGTTCTAATGTTGGTTTGGTTTTTCTTTTTTCTCACAACACTTTTAATATCTCCATCTACTTTTTCTTGCTTGCATGGTTTCGAGGAGAAAACAGGTATGGTTCTCATTGTTGCTGCTCTTTAAGAACCGCCCCCCTGACTTTGTTCAAGATTTTTTCTTTATCTTTGATTTTTCTGACATTTAAATATGCTTTGCCTAAATGTAGCTCTTTTTGTATTTATCCTTCTTGGCATTCGTCCAACTTTCTAGATCTGTGGTTAGGTGTCTGACATTAATTTGAGGACATTTTCATTTATTATTGCTTCGATTACTGCTCCTGGTCCTTTCCCCCTCTTTTGGTATTCTTATTTAGGCATGTTATGCCTTGTGTACTTGTCCCACAGTTCTTGGGTATTCCTTTTTTTTTTTTTACAACTATCTTTCTCTTTTCAATTTTTGAAGTTTCTATTGTTATATCCTCAAGCTCAGCCATACCCAGTCTTCTCATGTGTCCATCAAAGACATTCTTAATTTTTATCACACTAGTTCTCTACCATTTCTTTTTTATGTATTCTCAGAATGCCCATCTTTCTGTTTATATTATCTGTATGTCTGCCATTAAAGTACTAGCATATTAATCGTAGTTTTAAGAAAATTTCTTATGCGATAATTTCCACTTTCTTGACATATCTATCTCTGGTTCTAAGACTTTGTTTTCTTCAGACTCTGTGTTTTTCCTCTTAATATGCCTTGTCATTGTGAGAGCCATACATGTTCTACTAAGGGAAAGCAACTGTTACACATCAATGTTGAGTGATATGGTAAAGTGTGGGGAATAGGGATGTGTTGCATAATCCTATGATTAGGAGTCTGTCCTTCGGTGAAGCTATACCTGAATTGTGAACTTCACAGGTGCTTCTCAGTTTTTTGCCGTCCTCAGATGGGACAGAATGGCTGAAGGTCACTGGAGTTGTTTCTCCCTTCCCCATACAAAAGGCTAGAGAGGGCTGGAGTTGGATATTTCCCTTCTCTGAAGTATGTTAGGCTCCAGTAGAAGTTTCTCCTTAGAGCAAGTTTTGTGAAGAACAGTAAGCTTTGGTGTATTTCAAAATGATTCATTTTCTCCTTTCCCTGCCAGAAGCCCGAAGGGACTTTTCTACAATATTCCATGAGAGGCCCAGTACAACTTCTAGAGGTAAAATTGGGTCCCCCTGGGGTTTTTCTATCTCTGACTTCCCTACACCGAGACTCCAGCAATCTTGTCAATTACAGTTTAGGTTTTCCAGCCCCAGTACTGGTTCCTGGGCAGGTTTCTGCTCCCATAGTTGGGATTCTCTGTATCTGCTTGTCTGTCTCTAATTTTGCTAACAGCAGTTTGCCCTGGCATCTCACTTCTATGATAGATCTTGAAGAGTTTGATTTTTTAGTGTGTTTGGGTTTTTTACTTTACTTGTCATCACGATGGAGTGAAGACTTCTAAGCTTTTTAAATGCTGGGCCAGAAACCAACAGTTCAAGTTCTCAGCAGATTTTTTTTTTTTTTTTTTTTTTGGTATCAGGGCCCACATTTTTAATTCCTGCAAATTGCATAGGACAGACTGTTACAGTGCTCAGAGGCTCAGCTCCTGCCTTCTTCCTCTCTCGCTCTCTCCCTGTTTTGCTCTCACTCTCCTGGAACTCCCTAGGTGATCTCCTCCATGATGACTGTCTTACCATCTGTCCTCTGCTGATGCCTCCCAGATGTACTATACCCAACTGCTGACTCAGTTGTTATCTTGACTCTCATATTTAGTAAAAATCTGAAATGTTTTCCTTGTATATTTTTCATCATCATCATAGGATCACCATAGGCATAATCACACACTCCAAAAGAAAAAGCCTGAGAATCTTTTTATGTTTCATTCTTTTATTCCCTTCAGATTCTACATGCAATTCAACAGAATGCTCAGCCAGCTCTACCTTCAATATCAATGCCAGCTTTGGTAAGAGGCATCACCTCTTACCCTTTCTATTATTCTGGCATAAACTGCTATCAGTAACTCGGCCACAGATAGAATGAACCCATTTATACGAGATGTCTACAAAAAAGCAAATCTATAGAGACAGAAAGCAGAGTAGTGATTGCCTAAGGTTGGGGATGGGAATGGAGATGAGCTGCGGTGGCCATAATGGATCTACGATGGGAGGCAAAGGGGGGTGATTCAAAACCAATTCATGATAATGGTGAAACTGTTGGGTAGTTACTCAAAATCAAGGGTTTGTACACTTGAGTTGGATAAACTTTGTGATGTATAAAATATACCTCAACAAAATTACTGGAAAAGTAAGTAAACCCTTAACCTGTTCCTCTTTTCCTAAACCTGTACCTGTGGAATGCATTGTCAGTTCAACTGTCAGAATAAAATTCCTATCAGTCACTCCTCCTCAGGTTTCCAGTGACTTCTCACCATCTTGCCCAGATACCTGAGTTTGTATTCCACGACAGCTTTGGTACACCCAGCTGCCCTGGATTCATTTTCGTTTCATGAACTAGCAAATCTTCTTTCTGACTTGGCCTCTCCTATTTGTTATTACCTTGGCCATTGGCTGGTGTCTTCTCATTATTGAGGCGTAATGTCAAAGCTCACAGGGGCTTCCCAGATAACTCAGCTAAAACACTCTGTCCCTTAACCCTAGTTCATCTTCTTCATACCATCTGCTGGCCTCTGAAATTCTTTATTTCTGTGTTTGTGTATTTAGATTTGCTTCTACCCCCTAAATATCAAGTTCCTTGCAGGCAAGGATTCTGTTTATTCACCAGTAAATTCCTAATGCTCAGATGAGTATCTGTTAAATGTTAGAAGCTTCAACACTGTTTGATTGATTGACATTAGAAATGAAGCATAAGGTAAATTAAGAAGACACCTTTAATTGTATAAGGAAAAATTTTTAAAGAAATCTGTGGGGTACCTGGGTGGCTCAGTTGGTTAAGTGTCTGCCTGTGGCTCAGGTCATGATCCCAGGGTCCTGGGATCGAGCCCTGCATCAGGCTCTCTGCTCCACAGGGAGCCTGCTTCTCCCTCTGCCTCTACCCCCACCTGTGTTCTCTCTCTCTCAAATAAAATCTTTTAAAAAATGTAAGAAATGTAACTGCATATCTCTTCCTAAATACTATGTCATTTTTTATAACATTCATAACATAAATGGTTCCTTAGAATGTTACTCCTGCCAGGTTTTTTATCCACATTCTTCATCATTATAATCTTAATAATACTACTTAACAAGCATAGCATGTTCCAGCTTCAAACTGCTTTATAAATGATAACTGACATTAATTAATTAGTCATTATCAATTGATTTGTTGAATTAATCTAATTTCTAAAATTTCATTTTTATTAAAGATAATTAAGAAGGTGTCCAAAACAGGATCTCAAGCCATATCTAATCATATCTTCTGTGCATATATTGTGTCTCAGTAAGAAATGGGAAAATACTTTTTTCTGTATATTTCTAAATGAGTACAGTTAAGATGACCTTCAGCTAACACCTAATTCATTCATAGTCTCACACTTTTCTTTCTGGATCTCAAAAATCTTAAAAATGTCCTATGATAAGACATTCTCTTATCATAGTTCAAAAAGCTCACAGGTGATCAGAGTAAATTCAGTATTTCACTTCCTTCTTGTCTTTCAATATATCTTGAATTTTTATTTTTATTAATAATGTTTGAAATCATGTCTGTATTTTATCATATTATATTTTATCCTCAGATTTGGGATATTTGTAATTAACAAAATCCATTTCATTTTTAAGTTTTATATATTAATCTACACAAAGAACTTCTAACACCCAGCAGCAAAATATCAACAAGTATGAAAGAACAGTACTCATCTTTCCACTGGGATTTCCATAGTATTTAATGCTTTCACATTCTTCATTAAGAGAGATTAGAAGATACCTTAAACACTGTAAAACCCATTCTAAATATATGTTTTATATCATTTTAGTAATATGAATTATAGAAAAATAATAACACCCTCTGAATAACAGTTTTAAAACTCTCAGTATTTACATTTACTATCTTATGTCTAACTGTCAGTAACAGCAAAACTGAATCAAATTTGAACTATTCTGTGGAGATCTGTAGTCAATAAACCAAAAATAACAAAATATCAAAAATAATTTGGCTTATCCAACAACAACAACAAAACCCATAAACAATATATATATATTTTTTACTTTTATTCCCTTAACAAATCTAGCTTTAAATTTGGTGTCTTATCATTTCCACATATGGGTGGCCATAGTCACAGTACAGGTTTAAGTTACTTTGATATAGGCATTTTCTCCCCATTGTCTGCTTTTATAGTCTTATTCACCCAAATTCCAACCAAAGAAAAACAAATTACAAAGTTTCATGGTAGTATATCAAATAATATTTCTGGTTGAACGTAGGTTCACTAAATACAATTTTGTGATACCTACTCAGAATAATTGATACCAGCCTAGATGAGTGATTGAATATACTTTTATCTTTACCTTGTTATGATATGGGAAAATTCCTATAAAACACATTAGGGCTTTTTCTCTGCATATGACACATCATATATTTGTGTCCTTTTCCCATCTGGTCTCCAGTTAAATCAGGTTACTGTGTTTATAAGGTTAACCATATAGTTTTGACCATATGGTAGTTTTAGTTGCAATGCAGATTGATACATTAAGGGAGTTACTGAGGTGGGAAATCTATTATTAATTTTACTACAATAATTTACTATAACAGCAATAGTATGTATTAGTTTCCTGAGGCTGCTATAACAAAGCATCACAAACTGAAGCACTAGAAACAACAAAAATTTATTCTTTTACAATTCCAAAAGGAAGTCAGAGGCAGGGTTGGTGCCATCTGGAGGCTCCAAGGGAGGATCTGTTCCATGCCTCCATCCTAGTTTCTGGTCATTGACAGAAAGTTTTGGTGATCCATGCCTTCTAGAGGCATCCATCCAATCTCCACCTCCATGTTCTCATGTTCTGATTTCCCATTTCTTAAAAGAGTATCCTTCATACTGGTTTAGAGCCCAAGCTAATCCAGTTTGACTAGACTACCTCTGCAAAACCCTATCTCCAGGTGAGGTTACGTACTGAGATTCTGGGTAGATGTGAATTTGGGAGGAGGGTATTTTTCAACCCAGTACTGTCTGCTGCTGCCCACCCTCTCCACCAGCCCCCTAATTCAAATCCTTTCCATCTCAACATCTCCAAAAGTCTTAACCCATTCAAGCATTAACTCTAAATGTAAAATCTTATCTAAGTGTCAACTCAAAAATGTTCCAGATTTTATTATCTAAGTCAGATATAAGCAAGTCTCTGCATATTGTCCAGTGATCAATAAAACTAGTAAACCAGTTATCTGCTCCCAAAATAGTGTGATGGGGCAGGAATGGAATATATATTCCCATTCCAAAAGGGAGAAAATGAAGAAAAAAAAATAGGGCTTAGTGGTCTAAAGCAATTTTTTAACCTATCAAAGCAAATTCCGGTAGATCTCTAGGCCTGACAGTAATCTCCTGTGGCTAGAAGCTCTGTCCTCTAAGCATTCTGGGATAGTCCACCCCTCTGATCCTCCAGGGCAACAAACTTGTCCTTTCTGGCCTCAGCATCCTTGTCTCTGCTCTCAGCATCTTTCCTCCTTCCTTTTGTCCCATTTCTCTCCTTTTCAGTCTAGGCTGGGAATGTCAGTATAAAATTCTCAGAAGCTTTACTATTGCTCTTCTGTGACTGTCGGGGATCTACACCATGAAATATGAGGGTTCTTCACAGATCTTTCCTGGACTCTCCTGGATAATCCCATGTCTGTTCCTGGCTTCTGCTGAGATGGTTATTGGATCCCTAAGTCTCATTCCTAATCTGGTTGGCAGAGATCGCCCAGTTATACCCTCAGGCTTGTTTCTAATGCAGACTCTCTAGATATGCTGAGAATTTTCCAAGTCATCAAGTGCTGATTCTTTGTGTTTAGCAGCAGCTTCTTCAGTTTCTCCCTTTCCTTTCACATTTTATCATAAGCAGCAAAGAGAAACCAGGCTTTTCCTTTTGCACATTGCTTGGATAGCTCCTCAGCTAAATATCCAAGTTCATTACTTACAAGATCTACTTTCCACCCACCAGAAGTTAATTCAGTCACATTCTCTATGACTTTAAAACAAGGATTGAGGTTTCTGTGTGACTCAGCCCATTAAGCATCCGACTCCTGATCTCTGCTCAGGTCTGGATCTCAGGGTCATGAGCTGAAGCCTTGAAACAAACAAACAAACAAGGATCGTCTTATTCTAGTGTCCAGTAGCACGTTTCTCATTTGAGCCTAAGACCTAACCAGAAGGACTTTAACACATTTCCAGCAGTATTCTGTTCATGATAATACATGTTTTCCTAAGATACAGACATTTTCTCTAAATCTCCTTTAACTTCTTTTTTGAGACCTCACCAGCATTGCCATTAACATGCATTATTTCTAAAAACAGTCTCTTCAAGGCAACCTAGGCTTTTCTATCCTGAGCATCAAAATTCTTCCAGCCTCTACCTATTACCAATTCCAAAGTCACTTCCACATTTTTCCATGTTTGTTACAACAGCACCCTACAGCCCAGTACCAATATCTGTCTCAGTTTTCAAGGGCAGCTTTAACAAAGCCCAACAAAGCACGTTTAAAACAACAGAAATGTATTCTATCACAGTTGGGAGGGTAAAGTCCAAAATCAGGATAACAGGGTTGGTTCCATCTGAAGACCATGAGGAAGAACACACTCTATGCCTCTTTCCTAGTTTCTGGAAGTTGCCAGAAATCCATAGTGGTCCTTGCCTTGGAGATGCACCATCCGATCTTTGTCTATATCATCATGAGGTGTTTGCCTTCCGTGTCTCTGTGTCCAGTTTTCTCTATTTTTATAAGGGAATCCACTTTTCATAATTTGAGAAGGGCCATATTCAACCCCATACAGCATATTTTAAGGAAACAGGTAAACCTAATAATATGACATTAACTGAATAACTGAAAATTTAATTATTATGTCAACCCAATATTTGGAACTGGGTAAATGTAATTTCTTGAATTTGAAGAAACTTGAAAAAATGACATGAAATAAATTGGTGTCTTCACTTTTTCTAAACAAAACTATCATGATAATATGAATATTTTACTAATAAAAATGATCATATCCTATTAGTGGTCAAACATTAAAAGTTAAATATTAAAGCTTAATTGATAAACTTGAAGTGATCAGTAACTTTTAACTGTTGCATGTTTTATTCTATGCATTTTTCATTTTCCCTCCCTAACTTATACAAGTTATTATTTAGTCCATGTTAGCAAATACAGAAATCAAAGGTAACAAAAATTCAGTTACTTGATTCCCATGGGAATGAGGAGACAGTTCTGCTTGATGACATGTTTTAGCATGCCGAACATGTTTATTTGCTACAGTCTTCTTAAAAATTTTTTTGCTCTTCGCAATTTCTTTTAGTTATTCAATCTTTATTCTCATTCCAGATAAATTTTATCATCATAAATTCGTTCATGACTCCCTTAACCTGAAGGTGGTCTTGCCTCCGATCTACTGGAGAAAGCATGGTAAGTATTGGGCACATTCAAGTTTATTTGACAAAATATTAATGGGGATCATATACTATCTATATGCTGATACAGAAATTGAGATCTATGGAGGCTTACCATTATGGTTTTGTCACAGAAATTATTTAAAAGTCAGTCAGTCTCATAGTCACTGTGTATTAAAAAAGGAACCAGGCTTTGGGCAAAGAAGAATGTTCATCAAAATTGAAAGTAAGATTCATGTCATTATGAGTGTTTTCCTTGGGGCCATGGTGCTGCTTCCTGTGGTATCTACTATCCCTTCTTCATTGTGTTCCTGGAAAATGGGATTAAGTGGGGAGTGGGCCATGGCAGGGGCTCTGTGGGAGGATAAAAATAGAATTTGTGGATTTATCTACCAGTCAGAAATTTTCTTTAGTAGCTTAAAATGACTTATGACCATGATTATTACATTAATTTTTATGACACCCTTGGGCGACAGTTTGAAATATCATTCTTGCTATTCTTAGAGAGACAAACCTAAAATTAACAGATTAAATAACTTTGCACAGGGCAAACAAGTCCTGAAGTGGGAACAATGTTCCCAGAACAGGACTTAAGTCTACTATTCTGCATAAGTACAGGAAATCTTGCACCAAAGGCAGAAATTCAGTTCCAGGTGGGCCTCCAAAATGGCCCTAGGCTTCCCAGGCAATGCAGTAAGATGGTGAACACAGTAGACAATCTGAACATTTGGATTAAAATCCAGTATCTACCTAGGTTACTTCCTAACCAGTGCATGACATTTTGCAAGTTGCATTAACTTCTCCGAGCCTCAATTTCTACCTAACAATTCAGCTCTGCTATGTTTTAGTGATTGAATGAGAACGTATATACATGAAAACACTAAGCCTAACAGTCTGGCACATAATAGGCACTTCTGGAAACATCCGCACATGCCTCCAGGACACAAGATTGCCAGTCACAGTTAGAAGTCTATTCCTCCCTTTAATGACCCTCAGATTAAGTCTCCGAAAAACATTTATTTAACAAGCCTGTTGTTCTCAGCCTGGCATGCCTGAAGTACATTAAAAAGCACCTGTTTGGCTCCTGTAGAAAATCGGCACTGAAGAATGACTAACCCAGTGAGCCAGGCAGAGTCCGGGACGGCTGCTAGTGTGTCTTTCAAACGGTAATTTGGTAATTTAGGTTTGCTCCATAAAGCAGTCTACGAGGTGCGTCTCAAATATACCTAACGGTCAGCACAATATGTTAAAGGTAAAAGAAAAGCACAATATAAATATCAGAGCACTTCTTTTTTTAAAGATTTTACTTATTTGTTTGAGAGAGCGGAGCAGAGGGAGAAATGGGATCCCTGCTGAACAGGAGCCCCATGCAGTGTTTGATCCCAGGACCCCGGGATCATGACCTGAGTCAAAGGCAGATGCTTAAGCACTGAGCCACCCAGGCACCACAGTATCAGAGTACTTCTGTCAGAGAAGTTATGCAGACCCAGAAATTGTAGCCCGAGTGGCTCTATTCACTTTATTCAGCTAAGGATTGAAAGTATAATTATTAACCATTTGTGAAACTCTGTCATATAATATTAACATAACTGGTACTCCTAAATATTTCATTATAGAAATCTAGGCTCCATCCTAGTCATCTTAAGAATTGAAAGTAGTTTTAAGTTAATAATGATCAGGGGAAAATATTTTATTTTAACTCTTAAGTATGTTGTATTAACTATTCCTGCAAACTATGCTCTTGATTTAAAATGATAACATAAACATTAATTCTCTCCCACAAATTTATTATGCTTAATTTTATTTGATGGATTTTACAATAATAAAGGCATATTCATTTTGCATTTTTGAATGTTCAAAGCTTCTCTTTAAAATTGTTTCACTACTTTAAAAAAAAACTTGTCAAATGCACATGCCTCTCTTTCATACCAGATTTCCTTATTTTTATGTAAAGAGAAAAGACTGTAATAAATAACTGCCTCTACTCTGTGATGTGGTTTTAGGATTCAACAACAACAACAAAAAAATACCTTGGTAGCTAAATACAAAAGGAAATATTTTCAGGCAAGGCAGACAGGGAATATACCTTGCAAATTGCAGTGAGTTAAAATGCTTTCGTTAAGAAGAGGAGTGTGCATTCACAGAGCACTCGTTAAGAGCTGCCTCTTGGCTTCTCGTCAGGCTTTGTGGGATCATCTAGGGATGGTTCTCACCTCAGAGCTTATTTGCAATCTAAGTGTAATATATATTGATTTAAAAACAATTTCAGAGCTGCAGTTTTTCCCAAGAAAGTTTAGTTTGTAATTAACCCCTTATTTCTGGGAATCAGTTTAGATAATAAAAAAAAAAATTTTAAATGTAATTAGCACTAATAATTAAAACTATTATTACAGGTTTATACCATTCCCAATATTTTCAGAGATCAAATAGATTAAGTTTTGTCTTAAAATAAGTACTTCTCTATCCTTGTAAAAGCAGAGAATGTATTTGAATGGAATAGTTCAATTATTTCCAAAGAATCAAAAGGTAACTACATGTTATACTTAGTAGAAACTGTGAATTGCATATTTGCTTGTATTCTTGAATTATTTACATGGTTGCTGATGACTTAAAATTTCTGGAAAGCATAATGCTGATGATGACCGGAGCAGGTGTGAAGAATACAACACTAAATCTTATGTCGACCCTATTATATACCTAGGATAGTATTAGTCTAGCAAAGAAATTGAATGTTAATATGAAAACAAATGGTCGGGGCACCTGGGTGGCTCAGTGGGTTAAGCCTCTGCCTTTGGCTCAGGTCATGATCCCAGGGTCCTGGGATCAAGCCCCGCATCGGGCTCTCTCTGCTCACTGGAGAGCCTGCTTCCCTTCCTCTCTCTCTCTGCCTGCCTCTCTGCCTACTTGTGATCTCTGTCTGTCAAATAAATAAATAAAATCTTAAAAAAAAAAAAAAGAAAAGAAAAGAAATGGCATGGCTGTCATAGATAGTGTCAATATAACAAATCCTTTATCCATGAATTTAAGCTTTTATGAACCCATTTATATTTTCAGTATTTACATTTTAAAATAATAAACACCATGGATTTACTACCAGTAAAACCTTAAAGAGATCAGCTGTCAACACCTTGGAAAACATGGTTATATATTGTCATTAACACGCGCGCACGTGCACACACACACACATACACACACCCCACTCTACAGAAAGAATATAATCCAGATTTTAAAGAGTATATCCAGTGCATTGTGTTTCGCTGTGATAACGTAGAGAAAAAAAGGAGTCCACTAGGATGAGTTTATGCGGTCAACTATAAAGAGACAAAATTTTCACCCAAAAGCTAATAAAAATGGCAGAAGACAGAAAAAAAAAAAAGCTAAGAAAGGACAATGAGGATGCTTCCAGTAATCTGGATAGAATTAAAAACTGTCATAACTAGGGTACCATGAGACACTGATGGCAGAAATCTTCCAACAAATAGAGAAAAAGTGCCGTGAAGCAGTCTCCTTGGCTGGGCTCTACTGCCCTGAGAGCTCGAGCTGATTGACAGCTGTTAGACGTCACTCTCCCTGTTCTCGGATGCGTGGGTTCTGCAGAAATCCAGAAAACAAAACGTCTGACAACGGGGACATTGATCATCCTAGAGCATCCACGTATAGCCCGTATTTCTTCATTCCTGCCAAGTATCAACCAGCGCAAGGAGAGGCGCAGCAGTGACCTCAGAGGCGTTACTGCCCAGACTCTCTTCTAGGATTTTTATGGTTTCAGGTCTCCCACTTATGTCTTTAACCCATGTTGAGTCTATTTTTGTGTATGATGTGGGAATTTGGTGCAGTATCATTCTTTTGCATGCAGCTGTCCAGTTTTCCAATACTATTTGAAGAGACTCTCTTTTCCCCATTCGCATGCTGTTGTTGGAAATACATTTTCTGTCCTCTTGCTTTCTAGTTATTTGGATAGAATTAAAAACTCCAATAACTAGATATTGTAACTACTTCTGCTAATTCTTCGGTTAGGTTATGACCTAGGGTCTTATTTGGAAGTTTTAATTCCACTTCAGAAAATGTTTTGGGAAAAACCAATTTATTATCTGTGGATTCCACCCACAAATTCATCTTAATTGAAGATAATGTTTTGAATTTGGCTTATATTGGTATGCTGGTCAAGGTAAAATATTAATGAAAATTTTAATATTTCTTCTTAAGTGTCCTCTGTTGGAGCTCTCATTCCTCCTTGGTGTCGCTGCCACACTCCGAGGCCAGCGTTCTGGAGATGCGTAATGGAAGCCACCCCATGCCTCCTTCCCTGAGGTATCTAGCAGTTGGTCATTCCTAACCCCTCCCAACTTGAGGGACACTCTGAACACATCTGTGATGATGTAAATATTTATCACATTGTTTCATCGAGACTATCTGCCTCTCAGAAAACCTCACTAAAAAGTGAGCTCCGTTAAGCAGCCTTGTAATTTTCATTTTAAGTTCTCTGTGACAAACATAAAACTTGACAGAACTTTCTGGATTTTAATATTTTTGTTTTTCCTTCAAGAGCGTTCAAGGACCCACCAAGTTTTATTAATTTCGTTATGTATGAAGTATAAAAGGGAAATCCTTGTTAGACCTTGTTAGAACAATGTCCAAAATAAACTCAGAAATGAGTTTATTAAACATGTTGAGACTTCAAATCTACTTAAACTTGAAAAATAAATTTAAGTCAATGTTTTCTAAGTATTGATTAGTTTTTAAACTCTTAAACTCATATAGCTCTTAGCAGCATCTTAAATTCTGAAATTTGCAAAAACCCTTGTTAGGCACAAAGCATTTAAAGGGATTAAAAAATTTACTTTCTGCCATTAAAGGCAACTTGGTAAATGTTAGTTTTTTACTTTCTCCTTTTATTAACCTTTTTGGTAGATATTGGGACAGAAACCTTGTTTTCTTAGTCCCAAATTAGTATCAAACTGATCATCCAGACATCAACAAGTGATAATTTTTTCCAAAGAGGCTCTTTGCTAAGATCTTTTTTTTAAATTGCTAGTTTAAATGAAGATCAACTATTATTCCTGCAGTAGGTGATAGGTCTCAGGAGGGTTTAATTTCAACAGGAAATATTATAATTTATCAAAAAACTCTCATATTCCTGAAAACATTTATATTAACACCTTTCTATTCCACTTTATCTCCATCCCAGAGTAGAAGCTGAAACAGAAATTTTTTATCTGGTAAAATCTAGCTGTTTATAGAGGGCTATTTTATTTAAAGCAATTTAAGTTTGCATAAAGAAAATTTGGAATGAAAATTCCAGTTATGACTCTTTTTCACTTTCAAAATGTAATTGTATTGGTAGTTCTTCGGTTTCACTGGATTTTGTTTCTTTGGTCCTCAATTTGTTTTCTGTTGGTAACATTTTCCTTTTCCTTTTTCTAACTTTTTTTTTTGTAATTACACTACAAACCAATTCTGATTGTAGTTTTGGCAGAGAAGTCTAAATTGCATTGTTGTGCCAGGCCATAAACATTTTTTCTGGGATTCCACAAGAACATGGTTTGACCTTGTTAGAACAATGTCCAAAAGAAAATAATGTCAGATTATGAGACGTTGAAAAAGGCAATGAAAACATGGCAGAGTTGAAGAGCTAATGTGGACAGTGCTACCAGTTAAGTATTTGAAGTTCACGTGGTGTTTATCATTTTGCACTAACTTCGTATGCAGCAACTGTAACAGGGCCATTTAGTGCCATCATGACATTTCTGCTTATCCAGATGTCATATAAATTCAATTAATTTCAACAGTATCTAGGTCTTCAAAGACCATATGCTATCTCTAGGGAATGTTTGTGCAGTCTACTTGCCAGATGTGAAACCAGAGCTAGCAACCAGCAATTTTCTGACTTACAGTTACAGTATTTATGGTCTGATACCATCATCCACGTGAAGGAAGAATACAGACCAACTTCACTCAGTCTGTGGTGTAAGGATGTAAGTAGTGCAGTGAGTTGAATGATCTCACATTATGCTTTTATAGTTCTCCCTTACCATCCGTAGTGCGCTCTGTCCCAGTGTATTTTGTGTGAGAAATTAGAAATATGTATAGCAAAGTCAGTACATTTCTCTTTTAAAATGATATATTACATTTCTGGAATGTAATAACTTCTCCCTACAAAGCATATCCCTTAGTAGAGAATCCAAATATCTTTCCTATTCCAAAATACCCGACTGATATTCTGTAATGGTTAATTTTAAGTGTCAAGTTGATTGGGTTAAAAGATGCTCAGATGGCTGGTAAGACATTATTTCTGTGAATGTCTGTGAAGGTATTTCTGAAAGGGATTAGCGTGTACTTCAGTAGAGAGATGCATTCTCACCACTGTGGGTGGCCATCCTTCAATCTACTGATGGCCCAAATGGAACAAAAAGATGAAAGAAGAATTAAAACCACATTGAGATATCACCTTACACCAGTTAGAATGGCCAAAATTAGCAAGACAGGAAACAACATGTGTTGGAGGGGATGTGGAGAAAGGGGAACCCTCTTCCACTGTTGGTGGGAATGCAAGTTGGTATAGCCTCTTTGGAGAACAGTGTGGAGAGTCCTCAAGAAATTAAAAATAGAACTTTCCTATGACCCTGTAATTGCACTACTGGGTATTTACCCCAAAGATACAGATGTAGTGAAAAAAAGGGCCATCTGTACCCCAATGTTTATAGCAGTAATGGCCACGGTTGCCAAACTATGGAAAGAACCAAGATGCCCTTCAACGGACGAATGGATAAGGAAGATGTGGTCCATATACACTATGGAGTATTATGCCTCCATCAGAAAGGACGAATACCCAACTTTTGTAGAAACGTAGATGGGACTGGAAGAGATTATGCTGAGTGAAATAAGTCAAGCAGAGAGAGTCAATTATCATATGGTTTCGCTTTTATGTGGAGCATAACAAATAGCATGGAGGACAAGGGGAGATGGAGAGGAGAAGGGAGTTGAGGGAAATTGGAAGGGGAGGTGAATCATGAGAGACTATGGACTCTGAAAAACAATCTGAGGGTTTTGAAGGGGTGGGGGGGTGGGAGGTCGGGGTACCAGGTGGTGGGTATTGGAGAGAGCACGGATTGCATGGAGCACTGCGTGTGATGCAAAAATAATGAATACTGTTATGCTGAAAATAAATAAAAAATAAATTAAAAAAAAAAAGATGGAAGGACGACAAATTCCATCTCTCTTCTTAAGCTAGGGCATCCATCTTCTCCTTCCTTCAGGCATCAGAATTCCTGGTTCTCAGGCCTTCAGACTCAGACTGAATTATATCACCCATTTCCTGGCTCTTCCTCACCTTGCTGACAACAGACTGTGGGACCTCTCTGCCTCCATAGCCGTGTAAGCCGATTCCTGTAACAAATACTCTCATATATCTATGAATATCCTCTTGGTTCTGCTTCCTTAATACAGTATCTAAAGTTGAAGATCCATTCACACTGGAAGGATTTATTGTCAAGGAGGAAGTAGCTGGAGAGAACGCTGTGTGTGCACTTGTGTTAAAGCAAGTGCATGGGTACTCGGACTGTGAAATAAACACAAGAAGAAACAGAGGTGAGCAAAGTACTAACCCAGACATTACCCAGTGTATTCTGTTTAGCCCTGCCATGTTCTTGTGCATTTTACTTTTTCCTTTCGTTTTCCTATTGACAATATCATATTTAATGGAAAATCAAATTTTCACCCTCTGCCATTTTAGAAAGACTGCAGTAAATTCACTTTACTCCAGTCTTGGGCTGCACTAAATCCCCCAGTCTAAATCAAGCAATTGTTAAAGGTGCACTAAACCATCAAAGAGATTTCATAGGGACTTTTAAGCAAAAGGAATTTTGGAATTTCACATTTTACCCATCGGTGGTGGTGGTGGTGGTGGTGGCAGCTTTTATTTGGTTTAGTGGTTTTGTGCTTTTAGGGTTCAGAGTAAGTTGTGTTTTTACTATGTGTGGTCTGTTATATTTTTTAAGTATGTATTTAATTCAAAAAAATCAGACTGATACAGTGGTGTCTTTCTCATTGGTCTCGGATTGTTCTTCTTTAAAAAATAATTAAATAAAAGGTCGTGTAAGACAAACTCTTTGTGAAAACTGAAGATTTCTAATGCAGCAATGTAGTGAGCATGTTAAGCCCTTGTCAAGGAACCTATCATTTCTATTTAGCTCTTCCTAGATAAAATGACTGTAGTGAGTCTTCAGTGAGCTCTCTTATTCTGGAGTAAGTAGAAATGACTCAGAGGACATATATGAAGGGCAATTGAAAAAGGGACTGTAACTATGACTTATCAAACCTTTGCCTATCACAATAGTCTACACTAACTGGTATTCTGCTTTATATTCAAATTCAGTCTAAGGTGATTAGTAACACTTAAATTAGAGACTCTTCCTATGATGACACTGTTAGCTTTGAGAGAAAATTAAGTTACGAAGAAGAAGTTTGGTTTGATAAAGCACAGTTGCAAAATTATATGTCAGTGTCTGTATTGGTTTATTACTTGGAAAATGAGTGGGAGGAAGCAGTATCATAATAATATTTTCATTCAAGTTTTTCATACTGGAAACGTTAATTCATTTATAAAAAGGAGGGACATAGAACTACTGCAAATCTTGATTTCAGCTAAGGTTCCCTTCAAATAGAAAATCTGCCACCGTGCCTATTTCTGATCCAAATGCAGGAAAACACAGTGCCATTTCTCAAAGGTAACAACCCCACCATTGCTCTGCCTGAGGACTTTATTAGATTTAATACTGAGAGCTCACAGTCAGCCACTGCCAGTGAATCCCTTGAAAGCTGGAAACTTGGATTATCTTTTGTCTACATTTCTATTACACAGACAGTTGTTAACCTTCCATTCCCAACTTGAACCTACTTAATGGTGTTGCCAACCAGCAGCTGTACCTCTGAGAGCCTCCAGCAAAATAAAAGCTGTATTTCACATCTTAGGTGTAGTGTGGATTTCCAAGAAGAAAGGTAACCTGATCTTTTAACATTCTGTTTGTACTTGAAAAGTATAGCACATTTGCAATATGATATTCCTTCTGGGAGATCAGCGTGTGGATTATTCTGCAACTTTCAGAAGTGATTGAAATATTTCAGATTACAGTCTTGAAATAAAGAAGCTCATGGCCAGGAGCATTATCACTTCAGAGAGTGGAAAATGAGGTTTACTAGTTAGTAAATCAATAGAAATAATAGGATTTGTATGAATAAGTTAGGAACTCTTTATTGAATCTTTTGTTTTCTTTTTTTCTTTTATTTGCTTGCTGCTGGTTTAGAAGACACCAAGTATGGCCAAAGCTTTACCCTTCAGTGTATAACTTCAATATTCTTGGTTTTGTATATCCTACAAACACATACATATATCAGAATGCTCAAGGTTTACATAAGGGGCATCATATTTGCTTACTTATATATGAAACTAAAATTCATGCCTATTAATTTTCTCATTTAGATACATGTAGGAATAGTTCTTCTCTTTGTAAGAGAAAATCAGAACTTTATCTGTGGAAAAAGTCATTTCACAGACTAGTTCTTTATTGTACATCCCAGGGTTACATGCTTTTATTAAATATATAGGCCAATACTTCATTATTAATAATATCTGATTAGTTGCCACAAAATAGTATTGTATTTAAGCAAGAATTTTGGTGCATATATATAATTCAGTAATCTTATTCAACATTTAGAGATTGTGGTTAAGGAAGTATTCTATTCAGGTTATATACTTAACATGAAAGAAATGTTAAAACAGAAAAGCAACAACAAACATTATTATTCCCCACAATTTTTTTTCCCCTAACTTCTGACATTTTTTTAGAGTGGCATTCCAGATTCCAAGTCTATTTCCAATGACTAGGATAATTCTATGCTTTAATGTCATAGTTTCCCAAATCAGAAGTTAGGGAAGGCTAAACATCCATACATAATCTGACCTGTCCTGCACAGCCTCGACACTAGCTTTAGAAGCAAACCCAGTATAGACTCAAAACATAGGAACCAAAATTCTTATGGAATATATGGAAAGATGACTGATGCTTTACAGAGTACAGAAACTCCCTTCCTTTTATTTTTTCTTAGTATAGTTAACATACAGTGTTATATTTCAGGTGTATAATGTAGTGATTAACACTGTAGAGTCAATTCTATTCACTACTCCGTGTTCATCACCATAAATGTACTCTTCATCGCCTTTACCCATTTCATCCATCCCCGACCCAATCTCCTCTGATAATTATCAGTTTGTTCTGTATATGTAAGAGCCTAGTCTGTGCTTTGTCTTTCTATGTTCACTTACTTTAGTTCTTAAATACTACGTATGAATGAAATCATATGCTATTTTTCTCTTATTTCACTCTTATTTACCCTGTAAATCCATCCATCCTGTTGCAAACGGCAAGATTTCATTCTCTTTTATGGCTAAATAATATTCCAATGTATAAATGGGCCACACTTTCTTTATCCATTTATCTATGAAAGGGCACTTGGGTTGCTTCCATGGTTTGACTATTATAAATAATGCTACAGTAAACACAGGGGTGCATGCATCTTTTTGAATTAGTGTTTGTGTAATATTTAGTTTAAGTACTAGTAATAGAATTCCTGGATCATACAGTAATTCTATTTTTAATTATTTTTAATTGAACATGTATTTTTTTAATATTTTTTTAATTTTTTCAGTGTTCCAAGATTCATTGTTTATGCACCACACCCAGTGCTCCATGCTATACGTGCCCTCCTTAATACCCACCACCAGGATCACCCAATCCCCTACCCCCCCTTCCAAAACCCTCAGTTTGTTTCTTAGAGTCCACAGTCTCTCATGCTTCCTCTCACCCTCCGATTTCCCCCAATTCACTTTTCCTTTCCTTCTTTTAATGTCCTCCATGTTATTCCTTATGCTCCACAAATAAGTGAAACCATATGATAATTGACTCTCTCTGCTTGACTTATTTCGCTCAGCATAATCTCTTCCAGTCCCGTCCATGTTGCTACAAAAGTTGGGTATTCACCCTTTCTGATGGAGGCATAATACTCCATAGTGTATATGGACCACATCTTCCTTATCCATTCGTCCGTTGAAGGGCATCTTGGTGCTTTCCACAGTTTGGTGGCTGTGGCCATTGCCGCTATGAACATTGGGGTACAGGTGGCCCTTCTTTTCACTACATCCGTATCTTTGGGGTAAATACCCCATACTGCAATTGCAGGGTCATAGGGAAGCTCTATTTTTAATTTTTTAAGGACACTCCACACTGTTTTCCAAAGTGGCTGCACCAACTTGCATTCCCACCAACAGTGTAAGAGGGTTCCCCTTTCTCCACAGTTTGTGTTATTTACTTATTGCAAACAAACAAATACTTGCTGTTTACTGTTTGTTAATTTTGGCCACTCTGGTATAAGGTGGTAGGTATCTCAGTGTGGTTTTGATTGAATCTCCCTGATGGCTAATGATGAACATTTTTTCATGTGTCTTTTAGCCATTTGTATGTCTTCTTTGGAGACGTGTCTGTTCATGTCTTCTCACTTTTTGACGTGATTATCTGTTTTTTGAGTGTTGAGTTTGAGGAATTCTTTATAGATCTTGAATATCAGCTTTTCGTCTGTACTGTCATTTGCAAATATCTTCTCCCATTCTGTGTGTTGCCTTTTTGTTTTGTTGACTGTTTCCTTTGCTGTGCAGAAGTTTTTTTTTTTTTATCTTAATGAAGTTCCAAAAGTTCATTTTCACTTTTTTTTTTCCTTTGCCTTTGGAGACACGTCTTGAAAGAAGTTGCTGTGGCCAGTGTTGAAGAGGTTACTGCCCATGTTCTTCTCTAGGATTCTGATGGATTCCTGCCTCACGTTGAGCTCTTTTATCCATTTTGAGTTTATCTTTGTGTACGGCGTAATAGAATGTTCGAGTTTCATTCTTCTATAGATAGCTGTCCAATTTTCCCAGCATCACTTATTGAAGAGACTGCCTTTTTTCCACTGGATATTTTTTTCCTGCTTTGTTGAAGATTATTTGATCATAGAGTTGAGTGTCCATATCTGGGCTCTCTACTCTGTTCCACTGGTCTATGTGTTTGTTTCTGCACCAATACCACGATGTCTTCGTGATCACAGCTTTGTAGTAAAGCTTGAAATTAGGCAATGTGATGTCCACAGTTTTGCTTTACTTCTTCAACATTACCTTAGCAATTTGGGGTCTTGTCTGGTTCCATACAAATTTTAGGATTGTTTGTTCCAGCCCTTTGAAAAATGCTGGTGGAATTTTGATCAGGGTGGCATTGGAATTATAGATTGCTCTGAGCAGTATAGACATTTTAACATTGTTTATTATTCTGATCCATGAGCATGGGATGCTTTTCCATCGTTTTGTGTCTTCTTCAGTTTCTTTCGTGAGTGTTCTGTAGTTCTTCGAATATAGATCCTTTATCTCTGTGGTTAGGTTTATTCCAAG
This sequence comes from Mustela erminea, assembly GCF_009829155.1. Lineage (NCBI taxonomy): Eukaryota > Metazoa > Chordata > Mammalia > Carnivora > Mustelidae > Mustela > Mustela erminea. Next base: position 29,830,824 of record NC_045634.1, on the reverse strand, counting down.
GTATCTTATGGTTCTTGGTGCTGTAGTAAATGGGATCGATTCTCTACTTTCCCTTTCTATATTTTCATTATTAGTGTATAAGAAAGCAATGATTCTTGTACATTGACTTTGTATCCTGCCACATTACTGAATTGCTGTATGAGTTCTAGTAGTTTGGGAGTGGAGTCTTTTGGGTTTTCCATATGAAGTATCATGTGATCTGTGAAGAGAGAGTTTGACTATGTCTTTGAAAATTTGAATACCTTCTATTTATTTATTTAGTTAGTTAGTTAGTTTTCTGATTGTTGTTGCTAGGACTTCTAGTACTATGTTGGACAACATAGTGTTCAAGAGTGGGCATAGTGGCGAGAGTGGGCATCTTTGTTGTGTTCCTGATCTCAAAGGGAAGGCTGTCAGCTTTTCCCTATTGAGAATGATACTTGCTGTGGGTTTTTTCATAGATAGGTTTTATGAAGTTGAAGACTGTTCCCCCTATCCCTATACTTTGAAGAGTTTTAATCAGGAAAGGATGCTGTATTTTGTCAAATGCTTTTTCTGCGTCAAAAGAACCATATGGTTCTTCTCTCTTCTTTCATTGATTTGTTCTATCACATTGATTGATTGATTTGCACATGTTGAATTATCCTGGCATCCAGGGATAAATTCCACCTGGTCATGGTGGATAATCTTTTTAATGTACTGTTGGATCCTATTAGCTAGGATCTTGTTGGGAATCTTGGCATCCATATTCATCAGGGATATTCGTCTGAAATTCTCCTTTTTGATTGGGTCTTTGGTTTCAGGATCAGAGTAATGCTGGCTTCATAGAAAGAGTCTGGAAGTTTTCCTTCTGTTTCTGTTTTTTGAAACAGCTTCTGTAGAATAGGTATTTCTTCTTTGAATGTTTGGTAGAATTTCCCAGGGAATCCATCAGGTCCTGGGCTCTGGTTTTTGGGGAGATTTTGATCACTGCTTCAATCTCGTTACTAGATATTGGTCTATTCAGGTTGTCAGTTTCTTCCTGTTTCAGTCTTGGAAGTTTCCAGGTTTCCAGGAATGTATCCATTTCTTCTAGGTTGCTTAGCTTATTGGTGTATAACTGTTGATAATAATTTCTGATGATTGTTTCTATTTCCTTGGTGTTAGTTGTGATCTCTCCCCTTTCATTCATACTTTTATTAATTTGGGTCCTCTCTCTTTTCTTTTGGATTAGTTTGGCCAGTAGTTTATCAATCTTAGTGATTCTTTCAAAGAACCAGCTTCTAGTCTTGTTGATGTGTTCTGCTGTATCTCTAGTTTCTAACTCATTGATCTCTGCTCTAATCTTGATTATTTCCCTTCTTGTGCATGGGGTTGGCCTAATTTGTTGTTTATTTTCCAGTTCTTTAGGGTATAAAGAGAGTTGGTGTATTCTTGATTTTTCTATTTTTTTGAGTGAGGCTTATATGGCTATGTATTTCCCCCTTGGGATTACCTTTGCCATATCCCATAGGTTTTCGACTGATGTGTCTGCATTCTCATTAGTTTCCATGAATTGTTTAAGTTCTTCTTTGATTTCCTGGTTGATCCAAACATTCTTGAGTAGGATGGTCTTCAGCTTCCAAGTGCTTGAATCCCTTCCAAACATTTTCTTGTGATTGAGCTCCAGTTTTAAAGCATTGTGGTCTAAGAATATGCAGGGAATAATCTCAATCTTTTGGTATCAATTGAGCCCTGATTTGTGGCCCAGTATATGACCTGTTCTAGAGAAAGTTCCATGTGTGCTCAAGAAGAATGAGTTTTCTGTTGTTTTAGGGTGGAATGTTCTGTATATGAGGTCCATCTGGTCCAATGTGTCATTCAAACCTCTTGTTTCTTTGTTGTTTTCTGCTTGGATGATCTGTCTGTTCCTAAGAGTGGCGTGTTAAGATCCCCTACAGTTAATGTATTCATATCAATATGACTCTATATTTTGATTAACAGTTGGCCTATGTAGTTGGCTGCTCCCATATTGGGGGCATAAATATTTACAACTGTTAGATCTTCTTGGTGAATAGACCCTTTAAGAATGATGTAGTGTCCTTCTAGATATCTGACTACAGTCTTCAGCTTAAAATCTAATTTATCTGATATGAGAATCGCTACCTCAGCTTTCTTTTGAGGTCTATTGGCATGAAAGATGGTTCTCCATCCCTTCACTTTCAGTCTGGATGTATCTTTAGGTTCCAAATATGTCTCTTGTAGACCGTATATGGATAGGTCCTGTCGTTTTATCCAGTCTGCAAACTCTGTGCTGTTGTTTGGGAGCATTAGGCTGTTCACATTGAGTAGGGGGGCTGGACTTTATTGAAAGATACGGTTTTATTGACATCATGTTGCCTATGAAATCCTTGTTTCTGTAAATTTCTGTTCTGTGTCACTCTTGGGTTCTTTCTTCTTTTATAAAATCCTTCCCCCCTTAATATTTCTTGTAGTGCCAGCTTGGTGGTCACATACCCTTTTAAACTTTGCCAGCTCTTTAGCTCTCCATCCATTTTGAATGTCAGCCTTGCTGGATAAAGTATTCTTGGCTGCATGTTCTTCTCATTTAGTGTCCTGACTATGTCTTGCCAGCTGTTCTGTCTTGCCAGGTTTCTTTGGACAGGTCTGACATTATTCTGATGGTCCTTCCTCTGTATATAAGGAATCTCTAACCCCTAGGTGCCCTTAAGTCCTCTTGTCTGAAATTATGATTCATGAATTTCATAATTAAGTGTCCGGAGGTCTTTCTAGACTCATTGATCTTGGGGGCTGTCCTTTCTGCTTCTAGGACATGAACACTTGTTCTATTCCCCAGATTAGGGAAATTATCAACCAGAATTTGTCCAACTATATCTTCTAGTCTTCTTTCTCTACCCCCCTCAGGGATCCCAATAATTCTGATGCTGGAATGTTTCATGGCATCATTTATATCCCTAATTTTGTTTTCATGGCTTCTAAGCTGTTTGTTCCAGTCCTCCTGATCCTTCTTTTTTTATCAGTTTGTGTTCTAGATCACTAATTCTATCTTCTTCCTCAATCACCCTAGCTGAGTATTTAGATTAGATTGGATCTCATTGATAGCATTTTTAATTTCTGCCAAATTGGCTCTCACTTCTACCCTTAGAGATTCTGTGTTGTCACTAATGGTCTTCTCCAACCTAGCCATTGCCTGGATAATTGTTACCCTGAATTCCCTTTCTGACATACTGTTTGCCCATATCCAATAGTTCTGTGGCAGAGGGCATAGTCTCTGAATTTTTCCTCTGTTGGGTGTTCCTCCTCCTAGTCATTTTTGGTGAGAAAGTGCACCACAATCCAGGCGAGGTGCACCCTGGAAAGTTACAGAGCAATCAGAAGTCACCACCAAAAAGAAAGAAAAAAGAAAAAGAGAGAGAGAGAGAAAATAGAAAACCCAGGCAAAATGAGGCCCTAAAGTAAGATTTATAAGTACATAAACAAAAATGAAGAAACAAACAAACAAACAAACAAACAAAAAAACCCAGCCAAAATGAATCCTAACAATAAGATTTATATAATACCAGAACAAAAACAAATACACAGAAACACTGACAGAAGAATAAGATGGGAGTGTGGTTATAAATCCTTGATGTGGATGAGGAAGTTTATTTTGGTTCTTCCTGGGTGTATCTTATTATCTTTGTTAAAAGACTTAACTTTCCAGAGATACAGGGAAATTAAAACTGGTTTATATATAGGGGTAGTATTGAATAGGGAAAAAGGATTACCTTGAAGCTTCTATCTATATGTATATTAAAAAAAAAAAAAAAGAAACACAGGTATATGTATGAAAAAAGTTCAAGTTAAAAAGTTTATTATGGAATATGTCGTATTAAACCTCAGTTGTAATGGTAAGTAGGTTTAAAAAATTAAAAGAACAAATATCGTGAGAACAAATTAAAGACAAAAAAGTTGTATCTATGAAATATATAGTTGTTGGGACAATACCAGGAGCTTAATATACTGTTTTCCCCTGATGTTGTTTTACAGTTTTATGGGGACTCTGTGATGGTTGTCCTCTTGTTCTTTTGGCTTGTCTTCTGGGGGAGGGACCTGCTGCATTGTTTTCCAGTCAGTCTGGCATGGGTTGAGTTGCCCAACCCCCTATCAAGGGGTTGGACTCTGTAGAAACTAGTTTTTCAGGCTTTTGTTCTACTGGAGGTTTTTGTTCTCTGGCTTTTCAGAAGGTCAGAGGAAACCCAGACCTCTGCCTCAGAGAGATGCCTCAGACTGTTCCCCTCTGTGTGGTCCAGAACACGCAGACTCCTCCTCTGCAAATTCTGTTGAACACCGCAACCTACCACAGGTGGTACACACCCCCAGCCACCAGCCCAGTGGTCACTTGAGGCCCTCACTTGGCTCTGCACCCCCATGCCACTAAAACTGTGAGCAATATTGGTCCAGGGATCCTGCTTCTGGTGGCTGCCTTTGCTGGGACTGCTGTCTGGACTCCAGGCCCATACTGGGTGTGCTCACCCCCCGTGGCTACACAGGTTCTATTTTTAATTTTTTGAGAAACATCCATACTCTTTTCCATAGTGACTCCTCCTGTTTGTATCCCAACAGTGCATGATTTATAAGTACACATCCTCACAAGCACTTATTTCTTGCATTTTTTATTTTATCCACTCTGACTGGTGTGAGGTGGTATCTCCTTCTGGTATTGATTTGCATTTCCCTGGTGATAAATGATGTTGAGCATCTTTTCATCTATCTGCTGGCCATGTGTATGTCTTCTTTAAAGAAATGCCTATTCATGTGTTCTACCCGTTTTTTAAATTGGATTATTTGGGTTTTGGTGTTGAGTTATGTAAGCTCTTTATGTATTTTGCATACTAACCATTTATCAGATAAGCCATTTGCGAATGTCTTCTCCATTCAGGACATTGTGTTTTAATTTTGAAGACCATTTCCTTCGCTGTGCAAAAGTTTTCTGTTTTTGCTTTAGTTTTCCTTGCCTCAGGAGACAGATCTAAAAACCATCGTTACAGATTATGTCAGATACATCACTGCTTGTACTTTGTTCTAGGATTTTTATGGTTTCAGGTCTCCTGTTTTGGTCTTTAATCCATTTTGAGTTTATTTTTGTGTATGGTGTGAGAATTTTGTCCAGTTTATTCTTTTGCATGTAGGTGTCCAGTTTTCTAATACTATTTGTTGAAGAGACTATCTTTTCCCCCATTGTATATTCTTGATTCCTTTGTCAAAGATTGACCATATAATTACGGGTTTCTTTCTGGGCTCTCTTTTCTGCTCCATTGATCTTTGTGGTGTTTTTTGTACCAGTACTATACTGTTTTGATTATTACAGCTTTGTAGTATATCTTGATATCTGACGTTATTGATACCTCCAGTTTTATTCAACTTTTTCAAGATTGCTTTGGCTATTCAGGGTCTTCTGTGGTTCTATACAAATCTTGAGATTACGTGTTCTAGTTCTGTGAAAAATGCTATTGGTATTTTGATAAGGACTGCATCAAAGCTTAGTTTGCTTTGGGCCATAAGGTAATTTTCATAAAATTTGTCCTCTCAGGCCATGAGCATGGGATATCTTCCCATTTGTGTCATCTTTAATTTCTTTCACCACTTTTTATACTTTTCAGAATACAAGTTTTTGGTTTTTTATTATCTTTGATACAGTTGTACATTGATTGTTTTCTTACTTTCTCTTTCTGGCTACTTCATTATTAGCATATAGAAATGCAATGGATTTTTCTATATTGGTTTTTTATCCTATGACCTTACTCGATTTATCAGTTCCAGTAGATATTAAAATCATGAAGAGAAAAAGCATAGACATTTAAATTTAGAAGGAACTAAAATCAGTTCATCAAATTCCAAAATGGCTGAAGATGGGAGAGGTCAAGTGACTTAAAAAGTTAACATAGAGCCATACCTAAACCTAGGTCTTCTCACATTCCAATTTCCTTGTGCTCTACAGTTTAAAATACAAAATTACTATATTGGATTTTATCTTAATATATCTGAAGCTTATTAGAAGGAATGAGGTTTGCTGTTATCTGGCTCAGGCCATAATGGACACGTCATGTGTCTGCTCAGCAGAGTCACTGCCAGAGAGAGTGCATATTTCTCCTACAATTTCCAGTTAGCTTTTTCACCCTTTATAGTTAGTTCTTCATATACCTCAAGCATTACTATAGGAGTTAACTTTGTTGAATCTTCTGATTTAAATCACTAACCTGAAGCCTTCAATTTTAACCAATAGAAACGCTCTACAAAGTGTCTGCTATTTAACTGTTTTGTGATAACTATGAAAGTAGTATCTAGGCTTATAACTAGGTTATTAGGTCAATAAATTTTTTTGAATAATTCTTCAAATATTTTTTTGAGACAGGGGATCATCTGTCATTCAAGGTTGAGGAAGTAGAACTTTTTCTCTCAACAAGCTATGAATTATGTGAACATATATAATTTATGGCAAAACATTCGATTTGTCCTAAGAGACATAACAAAGTGTTCCATGGTTTCAAAATTCAAGTCAGCTACACTTGTTTGAGGAAGATCTGGAAAGACTTGAAAGGTAAGATGATATTTGATTTTATACCTTGGTAGTTTTTTTTTATACTGAAAAGAGTGCTTTAATATTAATTTACAAAAGAATTTATATTCATTATAAGAAAAAATATGGGTAGAAACCAAAAATGTAAAATATCTAAAATTCCATCATTTATAGAAATGTATTTCAGTGATACTTGGTGCATATTATTCCATACATTCACATGCATGATATGCATTATATGTTCTAAATTTAAAAATAGGTGTTCCCATGTAAAGAAAATATTATTCATATGGAATATGGCTGTGCACATTTTATTTAAGAAAATACCTTTCTTTCAACATATTTTAATTTCCAGGAAACAGAAAAATGGATATTTTTAATTATAGCAGAGACCCTTCTAAATCTAATTGAGTGGTAGCTCAATGCTCCTGAATGCCAAAGTTGTGTTTATGTTTGTTATATAGTATGTAGTAATATTAAAATTGCATTTTGGAGATCTATACCTCCTTATAACCAGAAGAAGAAGGTCTTTTTAGTTCTTAATACAACAGTGAGTATATGGTAATTTATTCTTTTATTAATATTCAGCACCTAGCATTGGGTTACTATAGTCTCATTTATTAGCCGGGGATTTTTTATTCAATTATTTTTCTTAATGTTAGTATTATAGTATTCTACATTAGAAAAAGTGCTTTATAGAACTTCAGTAAGGATAGAATACATCTTCATTTCCAGAAGATTTCATATTTTTCTCTGTTCTTCTCAAAGAAGTGTTAAGGGTAAATAAAGATGTTTTAAATATTTAAGTGCCAATTTACCCAAAGAAAATTTCCTACATTATGAGGGCTTGAAGATCTGCAAATATATTTTAAGGGAATCAGATAATAGTTAAATATATTTATACCTAGTGTGTGTTGTGAGCTGTGTTACTCGGTGCCACAAACTTCCACAATTCACAACAAACTTACGAGAAAGGTATTAATACTATTCCCATTTAATAGCTTAAGTGACTAAAGCACAGAGATGATAAGATTATGCATAAGGTTACTAGCTGGTAAGCGTGGGAGCTGAAAGAGTGATCCAAGCCATTAGTCACAATGCCATACTAACTCTTATGATGAAGTAAAGCTACATTTATTCTTTTAACAAAGAAACATTTTCAGTGGGGCAGTTTTGTTCTTGGCTGAAGGTCTTTTACATATATCAGTACTTTCTACAAAGAAGACATTCTAACATTTATTATGGCACAGCTTTTAATATATAGATTAGCACTTTTAAAAATATGTTCTCCACAACACTAGTTTCATGAAATTTTAAAATGTATGATTTGAGGAAAGCTATTGATAATAAAGTAATTTGATAAATTTAGTATTAATCGACATTAAACAGACTTCTATACCATGGTAATTTTAGAGACTTTAAATGTGAATATATACTGTGACTCCTCATATATAATAGGTTATGTCCAGTTTATAATATGAAACCCATGTGTGGAATACATTTATTTAAATATTTAGGCAGTTTTTTTGCTTACCTTAAATATGTTACATGATAATAGGAACAGTATAGTAGTATATAGTTCTAATACTGCTCTATTTGGTAGGAAGTTGGTTTGGGGAATGTTGTAGATAACTCAATATTTGCATTTATAATGGTTTATAGAGGTATGCCACTTTTTTCCTCAGTTAGAGATATTTAAAACAATCTTGTCTGATAATTATAACCCTCTGGATACTCAAAACTGCATTGCCAACTCTGTTTTTCAAAATTTGCACATGGCATCTTGTGATTTTTATTTTTCTAATCAGAGATACAATGTGGTAAATATCATTCAGCTTAAAACATGTTGAAACTCAAATTCCAAACCTCTACTTGAGAATATTTCTGATCTTTTTCATTTTTTAGCAGTGTAAAATTTTTCATCACCTACAAACCTTTTCCCAATAGAAGTCATTTACCTTATTTTAAAAATTAATTTCAAACAGTGGTTCTCAAAGTTGAGGTTACATAGGATACACTAAGAAGGGCACAAATTGCTTATTACTAGATTCGTGTTAGAGCCAGAGAATTAGCATTTCTAGCAACTTCCCAGATGATATTGATATTGCTGGTCTCCAAAGCATTTTCAGAATCACTGGAAGGTTCATCTTCAATATTGCTATATACCAATTATATAGCAATAAATACTTGTGATCATAATATTATTTTGAAATACTCAAGATGAGATATTCTGATTCTTGGTTTTCCAGATTATATAAATAAAACCAGTTATTCAATTAAATACTGACATGGTATTTAAAACACAACATTTGAGATCACTTTATACCAATAACTACTTTCCATACTAATGAATCAATGAGGTTTGAATTACTTGGAAAATATCACACCCAGAATCAATGTGTTTAGCATGGGATACATTATTAATAAACCGTGAACTCCAAAGCATGAATGCAACACTCGCCTCACGTGGATTCATCAGTGATGACAGAATAGACCATCCACTCCTCTCTTCACCACCGTGCATGTTACAGAAGAGAAAAAGATAAATGGTAAGTTACTATTTAGACAAGCTCCCCAAGTCAGACAGTATTTTCAGATACATAGTCAAGAACAGCAAATTTCAGTGAAAAGGATTAGATGAGCTGGATTGTTGTTCATTGTTTCATTATTATGACTACAGACAAATCAAGTAAACTTTCAGCACTTCGATGTATTTGTTAAATGAAGGGATACTGTTGGATGAGCTCTAAAATCTCTTGTATTTCTGAAATACACTATTTCTTCGCTTTTGCTCCTATAAATATTTTTCAGCTCACTTGCTCAGAACACTGTGATATCCTGACAGTGGTAATGCTTAGTTTTACTCATTTAATAAAGTAATTAGGTGCTCTCTGATTGTAGTAGCCATAACTGAAATCAATTGGAAGTCATTAAGAGATCATAATTACATTTGAGCAAGCCCTACTATAATTCAAAATTCATGTTGCTTAATAGGAACTTTTAATAAACTCGCATTAATTTTAGATTTAGAAATTATAATTATCATAGTTGTATCCACATGTTTGCCCACAAAAATACAGAAAGATAGCAAGTACAGTGATCAAGTAGACAAGAACAGAATATAAATTTCTGAATATTTTCACTAGTCATATATGTACATATATACACACCTAACTTTGTAGATTGCAAAACATAACACTCACATGAAGAAATCATGGAAAGAAAATTGTCCTTCCAGATACCAGTTAATGTTTCATCAAGTGTAAAGTTGATCTATATATGAGGAAGAGTCATTAGAGACCCAGAAGGAAACAAATCATAAACATATTCAGGTGACTGACCATGTAAAATGTTTTAGAATCAGACTTCAATTCCAAATTAAATACTTAGCTTAAAAAAATACACATCAATTTGCAGATAGCATGAATATGACCCATAATCCAGGGTATTTAAAAAAAAAGGGCTGTTGATATGTGTGTGGACCATAAGTCCAAAAATGATATTTTTTAAAAAGTGAAATGACAGCACAAAACAAAGGAGCAAAAAGACAGGATTTTTTTTTTAAACCTCAAGCCATTTTATTTAGAGCAATAATTTCTACTTAGAGAAATAATTCCACAACAAAAATAATTTATCAAACATGAAGACCTGAGAGAAACATTTTGATTTTTGGCACGTTGTGTTTTTAAAGCTAATATGAGGTATCTTGCAGAATATATTTATTATTATGATCAAGTCTTCTAGCCACTGCTTTTGAGACTCTGTTAATATAATATTCTTTACTTTTAGGTTTTGGTAGAATAGTATTATTCTCTTGTCACTGGTGTTTCAATTTACTTGGTTCCGTTCTGATTAGTGAGTCCTTTTAATCCTTTAATAAAACTCAAAGGAAACAACAGATTCAAAACTGGGTTATTTTAAACCTACAAACTTGGTAAAAATTATATCTGATTGCATAATATGAGATATCTCCAGTTTGCGAGCCATAAGGAAATAAATAACTGTTTCAAAATACTAAAATATGTAAGAACAGGAAGAGGAATCTGACTATCATAACCTATTTTAAAAGGGAAATCTGATTTGTATCCATGTAAATGTACACAAGCAACATGGTGCTTTACAGGCTAAAACAGATAATTAAGAAATGAAAAGAATACAATTTAAAACAATAATACAAAGCATTTTATACACCAGACATAGTCTTATTGATAGAGAACCTTTACAATCAGCATAGGTAATGAAAACAAATGGCACGGGAATTGAAATCAATATAATTTGGGAAGTAAATATGAAGACAGAAGATACTGAAGATAAATGACTAAAAGAGGAATAAATGTAAGCTCAGAAGCATTCCTCCACTCCTGTAAGGAAGCAACTCAGATACATGCATGGCTTTATATGACTTTCTTAAATAGTCCATAATAATGAGTAAATAAAGGAGTATACTATGGACTCAAAGAAATGAACATATGCAGAATGCAAAATCTTGCCAGGAAAATGGACTCAGAAATGCATATAATTATGGGATAAGAAAATAATTATTCAAACTGGTTATGATGGGGATTAATGACTTATTTTTGATGGAGAATAACGGGTGGGATACAGAGTTGAATTTAGAGAAAAGCAAAAATCTAGGTCAGGTTGTCGTATGACGGAAAGACCTTCGATATTCTGGAGGATAAAGCTGTACAGATGTTCTCTGAAATGTCAGTGAATAAAATACATGCATCTTTTGTTTAATTATAATAATTGTTAAATGAAACTTGAATCATAGGTGGTTTTTTAGTCTCTTTAACTGAATTTAAATTTTTAAAACATACATAACAATGGACAAAATGTACAGTATAATTGACCCCTACTTCTCAGAAAAGTCCATGATAAGCAGAATCCCACCAGCCAAGTTTTCCCTGATGGCTCTGTTATTCTAATTAAGGCTAGAGTTTTAAATACACATACCCCATACAAATGTGGTTAGAATGACCCAAGCCACATCAATCAGAATTCTGGTCAATTTCAACCTGGAAGAGGATAAAGCTACTTCCTTTTAGTGGGTTGGAACAAGACAGTGTAAATACCTAGTCAACTAGTAGGCTTGTTTCCTAAGGGATTCCTAAGATGGTATTCAGAGTAATGAAGCTAAATGAGACAGTAAAGGAAATTTAGAGGGGAACAGAAGGAGAAAAAGAGATCACTTCAAAAGTTTGGTGGTTTTACAACTACTGTGTTAATTTCATTTACAATTTGGCTTAAGGGAGAACAGGTTTACAGCAACAAAGTGTGTTAAATAACATACATGGATTATTGAATCCTTTTTACGGTAAGATTATAATATGTGAAAAAAATGCTCTCGCATAAACAGTGAATTCTGTTATGTTGAAAAGAAATGTAAAAAAAAGTGCAAAAAGGAAAAAAAAATTCTCACAAAACTGCCCCAGAAATTTTTACCTCTAACAGTATGTAGGAAACCCAAGTATTTGGAAATTAAATAACACATTCTAAATAATCTATCAAATTAGAAATAACATACATGCAAATTTAATATTTTTAACCAAATGATAATGAATAGTCAACATAGCATAAAAGCTTTCAGAATACATATAATACTTAGAGGAAAATTTATAACTCTGAAAGTTTATATTTAAAAGGAAATAAAAAAACTAAAAGATAAATCTGTATTTTGCCAATGCAAATAGGAGCAAATTAAAGTCAAAATACGTATAAGGAAGGAAACAATTTAAGAACATAAAATAAGTAAAAATAGACAAATATTAGAGAAAATACATAAAACTAAAAGCTGTATTTGGAAAAATGAGTAAATTGAAAAATAATTAGCAAGAATGATCAAGTAAAGAGGAGAGACCAAATTGCCCATTTCAGAACAAAGTGGGGATATTACTACACCATATACAGACATTAATAAAAGAAATGAAATTCTGAAAACACTATGCTTGAATAAACTTGACAACACAAACCATTAGAAAGTAATTTGTAATTAAAAATATTTCCAAAAAGAATTCTCCAGGCCCAGATTGTTTCACTGGTAAATTTTAACAAACTTGTAAAGTAAAAAAAGTACGAATTCTACTCAACTCTTTGAAGTAAAGGAGGTTAAAATGTTTTTAATTCATATTCTGAGGCCAAGCATTTTAATGACTGTGAAAGTAGAAGTGGTTATTAAAGTACAGAGTAATATACCTCATGGCTACAGAAACAAAAGTCCTTAGCGGAATGTGAGAAAACACAGTTTAAAGATACACAAAAAGGACAAGAATCCATAACCAAAGTATGTTTATTACAGGAATGCAAAGTTGCTTTAACATTAAAATATAAGATCTTGTAACCATATTAACAGTCTGAAAAAACAAAAGACTTTTCAACAGGTGCAGAAAAAATGCTTTCGCTAAATTCAACATCTATTCATGATAGAATTTATTAGCAAACTCGGTATAGAAGAGAATTTCCACAGCCTGCTGAAGGGCATCCACAAATTGCCTACAGTTAACATTAATTTGTGGAAAAATACAGAACATGCTTTCTTTCTATACATTAACACAAGGACACTCAACTCTCAATTATGTTATTGTGGAAAACAAAAATGCAGGAAATGCAAACATAAGGTGTCCATTTTTCTCTTATCAAAAGTTTAAAAGGAGATCCAATTAGGTTTCACAATTTACTAATTTGTTCTCTACATCCTTTTCCTTTCCTGAATTTTTATAAAGGAAAAGCAAATTTCCTGAATTTTTATAAAGGAAAAGCAAATATGCAGGGAAATAACCATTCCTTTAATTATCTCAAAGGCAAGAGCAGTTTGACGGGGATTTCAGGAAATGTAAGAGAGAGATGGGTTTTTTTTGATATCAAAATTTATCGATTGAATAAGATTTATTCTGAAAGAACAGGCAGTGTAATTTTGCAAATACACATATATTGTAAATACATTTAAAGTTTTGTTCATTTTCTGTATAGCAAGACTCTTGTATGGTAAAGGCTTGGGATGAATTCTGCTTCAAGTCTTTTATTGAAATATTTTGATATTTTACAGGTCTCATAATCCTACTGATATTGATATTATTTCCAGTATAATTAAACAACTTGGAAATTCACTTTCAGAGTTACTCACATTAGCATTCACAGACGAAATAGAAGAACCAATTTATGACAAATAAAGTTGATAAAATTTATTATAGTATTCTTCGTCTGAAACATTTGTTACATTTTTAAAAAACCATGCTAAGTTAAAATAATTAAACTTGGGGGTAAATTCCAAACAAGGAGAGTGTTTTGGCAAGTGGTAAGTCACAGTGTTTCAATAACAGGGAATAATCATAACCATCCATATGTTTTCATTAAATTTCTGTTCGGTGTATGGGAATGTAGTAATCACTATAAGGAATACAAGTAAATATGAAACAAACAGAGCCCCTATGCTACAGTGCTACAGTTTTTTTTTTTATTCAATGAAAAAAGTAAAATACATGCAAATACCAATCACAGAGTCCAACCGATTAGGACAAGTTGCCAAGAAAGTGATGATTGCAGTGATACCACATTTCATAACTATTATAACACAGATTTCACATGGGGATTATGGAAGAGGAGGATGTGAAAGTAAAGTCATAATGATACAATATAAATATTAATGAGTTTATGTAAGATAAAATAAGGTAAAATTCTGTTTTTACAAGCTCCTGAGTTTATTGGAGGCAGGAATAAGATATTCCATAACTCATCTAAAGAACCCTGGAAGAATGCTTAATTATAAGGCTGAAAGAATAACAAATTGTTTTTATTGCTTTCATGTAGGTTCTTTGAAATGTGATTTTTTTAAGATAAACTTTAAAGTGCTGAACGATGGTTTGCTGGCATCCTCATTACTTTCCTCCTTCACTTTTACAGGCTGTAGTGATCAAATATTAGAAGACTATAATGGTAAACACACATACACATGCAAACCCCATTAAATTAGTAATACTGGGGGCGCCTGGGTGGCTCAGTGGGTTAAAGCCTCTGCCTTTGGCTCAGGTCATGATCTCGGGGTCCTGGGATCGAGCCCCACATTGGGCTCTCTGCTCAGCGGGGAGCCTGCTTCCCCCTCTCTCTTTGCCTGCCTCTCTGACTACTTGTGATCTCTCTCTATCAAATAAATAAATAAAAATCTTTTTAAAAAAATAGTAATACTGATATTTAAGTAATATTACATATTAAAATAATCTCAGATATTTCATCAAAAGAAATTTCTCTAATACTTAAAATATATTTGTAATGCATCTATGTGTGTGTATATATACATATATATATGTCCTATAAGTATGTAAATAGATAAATACTTGGCAAAATCACATTGCAGGCAAATTAGACAAATCAAGAGAAGTTTTATTAAATTTTTTAAAGATTTATTTATTTATTTATTTGAGAGAGAGAGAGAGAACACAAGTAGTGAGTAGGGGCAGAGGGAGAAGCAGACCCCCGCACTGAGCAGGGAGCCTGATGTGGGCCTCAATCCCAGGACCTTGAGATCCTGACTTGAGCTGAAGGCAGAAGCTTAACCAACTGAGACACCCAGGTGCCCCTTACTGATTTTTTTGATGAAGGACAATCTTTTTTATATATTGACACAGCACTTATTAATTCATTTGACAAACATTTACTAAATATCTCCTGTGTATTAAGCATTGTATTATACATTGGTTATATACACTATCAAAATAGCAGCTGCTCCTGCTGTCAAGAGGTTTATATTCTAGTCCCACGGCAGCCCCAGCACTAGGCTGGGAGAAGACATCTAGTATGACTGCAGGGCCCACCCATCAAAACAGGCTTCTCAGGAGACAACTCCGGGATGTCATCCTGCAGTTTGGCGCTACTGCATCTCTGGCAAACACCTGACCTGACTACTCAAGTCCAATGTAGCTTCAGACTAGTCCACTAACCACATGGGGATCAAACCCTGCTCACAACAAGCCAAGAGAGCCACTGAACTGAAGGCAAAATTGGCTCAGCCAGAACTCTAGGGTACACACAACATACACAGGAGACATTCCGGAAGTGCCAGATTCTGGTGAACAGAGTACATGCACTGCATGGTACGTAAGGACTTCTTCATAAGGCCGATATTTTCAAGAGCAGGACACTTGGCTAATTTTCCTAACCCACAGAAACAGACACAGTGAGTTAGTCAAAAGGAGGAGAGAGGGGAATATGTCCCAGATGAAAGAACAGGACAAAATCACATCAAGAGAGCAACAAATGGAGTTAAGGAATGTGCCTGATAGAGAATTTAAAGAAATGGTTATGGGGATCCTGGGTGGCTCAGTCGTTAAGCATCTGCCTTCGGTTTGGTTATGATCCTAGCGTCTTGGGATCGAGTCCCACATTGGGTTCCCTGCTCAGTGGGAAGCCTGCCTGTCCCTCTCCCACTTACCCTGCTTGTGTTCCCTCTCTCACTGTGTCTCTCTCTGTCGAATAAATAAATGAAATCTTAAAAAAAATGTTAAAAATGGTTATAAAGGTGCTCACTGGACTTGAGAAAAGAGTAGTGGACTTCAGCAAGATCCTCAACAGAGATAGAAAACATGAAAAAACCTATTAAATGAAGAACTCAATAATGACAATTAAAAATACACTATGGGGCACCTGGGTGGCTCAGTGGATTAAGCCGCTGCCTTCAGCTCAGGTCATGATCTCAGGGTCCTGGGATCGAGTCCCACATCGGGTTCTCTGCTCAGTGGTGAGCCTGCTTCCCTCTCTCTCTCTCTGCCTGCCTCTCTGCCTACTTGTGATCTTTGTCTATCAAGTAAATAAATAAAAGCTTAAAAAAAATCCACTAGAGGTATTACATAGTAGACTAGAGGAAGAAGGACAGAATAATGTAAAGCAATCAAGCTGAAAAGGAAAGAAAAAATAAAAACATAGAGTAAAAGAACTCAGAGACATCCTCTAGAATAGTAACATTTGCATAAGAACAGAAGAGGAACAATTTACATATAAGGGAACCCCCACAGGGCTATCAGCTGAGTTTTCAGTAGAAATTTTTGAGGGTCACAAGTGGGTGGCATAAATTCAGAGGTCTTAAAGAAGTAAATCCTAAAACCAAGACTACTTTACCCAGGAAAGCTATCATTCAGAATAGAAGAGTTTTCCAGACAAACAAAAGTTAAAGGAATTCATCAGCACTAAACCAGACCCAGAAGAAATGCTAAAGAGGAGTCCTTAAGGGAATTGGAAAGAGCAGAAGCAGGAATAAGTAAAGTAGGAGGCATAAAAACAGTAAAATTAAGTATATTTATAAAAATCAGTCAAGGGATTCACAAAAGGATATATATTATGCATCATATATTATGACACTATATACCAAGAATGTGGAGGGGAGAGAAGTAAAGAAAGGGCTCAAAATCAAGTGAACAACTTAATATAAACTGCTGTATGCATAATGTGCTATATATAAATATAATGGTAACCACAAATCAAAAGCTAGCAAAGATATGCAAAAAAAGAGAAAGGAATCTATATAACTATATAAAGCCAGCAAACCATGAGAGAAAAAAGCAAGAAAAGAAAGGAACAAAAAATAACTACAAAAACAACCATAAAACAACAAAATGACAGTGAGCACAGACCTATCAATAATTACTTTGAATGTAAATGGACTAAACATTCCATCAAAAGACACAGGTGATGGAATGGATAAACAAGCAAGACCCATATATATGCTGCCTCTGGGAGATTCATTTCAGACTTAAGGACACAGTTTGAAAGTGAAGGGGTAGGGTAGAAAAGCATCTATCATGCAAATGGAAATTAAAGAAGTCAGAGTAGCGGTACTTATCTTGGACAAAATTGACTTTAAAACAAAGACTGTAATAGACAAAGAAGGATACTGTATAATCATAAAGAGAAACAACGTAACAAGAAGATATAATAACTAAATATTTATGCACCAAATATGGGAGCGCCCAAATTCATGAAGGAGCTAATAACAAATATAAAGGAAATAATCAATAGTTACACAATAATAGTGGACTAAGCAGCCCCACTGACATCAATAGACAGTTTGCCCAAACAAAAAATTCACAAGGAAACATTGGCTTTGAATGACACACTGGACCAGATGTTATTCAAAGCCAATAACAGATAAATTCAGAACATTCCAACCCAAACTGTTGAGTACACACTCTTTTAAGGTGCACATGGAACATTCTCCA
Organism: Mustela erminea; assembly: GCF_009829155.1. Taxonomy (NCBI): domain Eukaryota; kingdom Metazoa; phylum Chordata; class Mammalia; order Carnivora; family Mustelidae; genus Mustela; species Mustela erminea. Next base: position 29,813,103 of record NC_045634.1, on the reverse strand, counting down.
GAATAGATCACATGTTAGGGCAAAAAGCAAGCCTCAAAAATTCAAAAAGATTGATGTCATATCCTGCATCTTTTCTGACCACAATGCTATGAAACTGGAAATCAGCTATAAGAAAAAATCTGCAAAGAACACAAATACATGGAGGTAAAAACCACATGCTATGAACAGTGAATAGATCAACCAGGAATTCAAAGAGGAAATTAAAAAACACATGTATGGAAAAATACAAATGGAAATGAAAACACAATGGTCCAAAAACTTTGGGATACAGACCTACATCAAGAAGCAAGAAAAAATCTCAAACTATTTAACCTATACCTAAAGGAGCTGGGAAAGGAACAACAAAAGAAACCTAAAGCCAGCAGAAGGAAGGAAATATAAAGGTTAGAGCAGAAATAAATGATAGAAAAAAAATACACAATAGAACAGATCAGAGAAACCAGGAGATGGTTCTTTGAAAAAATTCATAAAATTGATAAACCCCTATTTAGACTTCTCAAAAGGGAAAGAGAAAGGACCCAAGTAAATTAAATTACTAATGAAAAAGGAGAAATAACAGCACAGAAATACAATTATGAGAGAATATAATGGAAAACTACCTGTCAACAAGTCAGATAACCTAGAAAAAAATGAATAAATTCCTAGAAACATATAAATTACCAAAACTGAAACAAAGAAATAGAAAACCTGAACCATCAGTAACCAGCCAATAAATTGAATCATAAACAAGAAACTCCCAGTGAACAAAAGTCCAGGGCCAGATGGCTTCACAGGTAAATTCTACCAAACATTTTTAAAGAGTTAATGTCTACTCTTCTCAAACTATTTAAAAAAATAGAAAAATAAAACAACACACACACACACACTTTATGAGACCTGCATTATCCTGATACCAAAATTAGAGAAAAACTCCACTAAAAAAGACAACTACAGGCCAATATCCCTGAAGAACATGGATGCAAAAATCCTCAATGAAATACTAGCATACTGAATCCAACAATACATTTAAAAAAATCATTCACCAGGGGCACCTGGGTGGCTCAGTGGCTTAAAGCCTCTGCCTTCGGCTCAGGTCATGGTCCCAGGGTCCTGGGATCGAGCCCCGCATCGGGCTCTCTGCTCAGCGGGGAACTTGCTTCCTCCTCTCCCTCTGCCTGCCTCTCTGCCTACTTGTGATCTCTGTCTGTCAAATAAATAAATAAAATCTTAAAAAAAAAATCATTCACCATGATCAAGTGGGATTTATTTCTGGGTTGCAAGGGTGGTTCGAAATTATCAAATCAATGTGTTATACCACATTAATAAAGGAAACAATAAGAAACATATGATCATTTCACTTGATGCAGAAAAAGCATTTGACAAAGAACAACATCTATTCATGATAAAAAACCCTCAACAAAGTAGATTTAGAGGGAACACACCTCAACATAATAAAGACCATATATGAAAGACCCATATCTATCTTAATGGGGAAATAATATCATCCTTAATGGGGAAAAACAGAGATTTTCCTCTGCCTTTCAGGAATAAGATAGGGAAGTCCACTCTCACCACAAGAGGTTCTAGCCACAGCAACCAGACAACAACAACAACAAAAAGAAATAAAAGGCATACAAGTTGGCAAGGAAAAGGTGAAAGTCTATTTGCAGATGACATGATGCTCTTTAGAGAAAACCCAAAAGACTCCACCCAAAAGTTGCTAGAATGTAAAGTTGCAGGATGCAAAATCAGTGTGCCAAAATCCTTTCCATTTCTATACACCAATAATGAAGCAGCAGAAAGAGAAATTAAGGAATCAATCCCAATAAAAAACAATAAGATACCTAGGAATAAATCTAACAGCAGAGGTGAAAGACCTGTATTCTGAAAACTATAAAATAATGATGGAAGAAATTGAAGATGACACAGAGAAATGGAAAGATATTCCATGCTCATGGGTTGGAAAAATAAATATTGTTAAAATGTCTATACTACCCTGAGCAGTCTACACACTTAATGCAATCCTTATCAAAATACCAGCAATATTTTTCACAGAGTTAGAACAAGCAATCCTAAAATGTGTATGTAACCACAGAAAATTCCAAATAGCCAAAGCACCTTGAGAAAGAAAACCAAAGCTTCAGACATCACAATTCCAGATTCAAAGTTATAATGATCAAAACAGTATGGTACTGACACAAAAACAGACACATGAATCAATAGAATGGAAGAGAAAACCCAAAACTGAACGCACAACTATAGGCTAATTAATGTTGAACAAACCAGGAAAGAATATCTAATGGGAACAAATAGTATTGGGAAAACTGGAGAGCAACATGCAAAAGAATGAAACTGGACCACTTTTTAAAAACACACACACACACACACACGAACCTCAGAATGGGTGAAAGACCTAAATGTGAGACATGAAACCGTAAGAACCCTGGAGAATGATACAGGCAGTTTCCTTTTTGACAATGGCCATAGCAATTTCTTTCTAGATATGTCTCCTAAGGCAAAAACTGTTTGGACTTAATCAAAATAAAAAGCTTCTGCACAGCAAAGGAAACAATAAAACTAAAAGGCAACCTATAGAGTGGGAGAGAATATTTGCAAATGACATATCTGATAAAGGGTTAGTTAGTATCATAATTATACAAAGAACTAATAAATTTCACCCCCCCAAAAAACAAATAATCCAATTAAAAACTAGACAGAAGACAGGAATAGACATTTTCCAAAGAAGACATCCAGATGGCCAACAGACACATGAAAAGATGCTCAAAATCAAGATCATCAGGGAAATACAAATCAAAACTACAGTGAGATAACACCTCACACCTGTAAGAATGGCTAAAATCAACCACACACAGAAAAACATACATTGGTGAGGATGTGGAGAAAGAAAAACCTTCCTGTACAGTTGATGGAAGTACAAACCAGTGCAGCCAATCTGGAAAAAAGTATGGAGGGACCTCAAAAAGTTAAAAATAGAACGACTCTATGATCCAGCAATTATACTACTAAGAATTTACCCCCAAAATACAAAAATTATAATTTGAAGGGATGCATGCACTCCGATGTTTATAGCAGCATCTCCAATAGCCAAATTATAGAAATAGCCCAAGTGTCCATTCACTGATGAGTGGATAAAGAAGTGATGTGTGTGTGTGTGTGTGTGTCTATGGAGATGGAGGGATATATATGGAGGGATGGATATATATCATGGATGATTACCTAGCCATAAAAAAGAATGAAATTTTGCCATTTGCTACAACTGAGATGGAGCTACAGAGTATTATGCTAAGGGAAATAAGTCAGAGACAAATACTGTATGATTTCTCTCATATGTGGAATTTAGAACCAAAACAAGCATTAGGCTGAAGAGAGAGAGAGAGAAGCAAACCAAGAAAAAGACACAACTATAGAGAAAAAACTGAAGGTTACCAGAGGGGGGGTGGTGGTGGTGGGGTGACAGGTTAAATAGGTGATGGGGATTAAGGAGTACCTGTATGATGAGCACTGGGTGTTGTATGGAAATGTTGAATCACTGTATTACACACCTGAAACTAATATCCCACTGTATGTTTACTACCTGGAATTTGAATAAAAGCTTTTAAAAAAAAAACTATAGAACAGATTATAGAAACCAGGAGTTATTTCTTTAAAAATATCAACAAAATTGGGGCACCTGGGTGGCTCAGTGGGTTAAGCCTCTGCCTTTGGCTCAGGTCATGATCTCAGGGTCCTGGGATCGAGCCCTGCATCAGGTTCTCTGCTCAGCAGGGAACCTGCTTCCCCTCCTCTCTCTGCCTGTCTCTCTGTCTACTTATAATCTTTCTCTGTCAAATAAATAAATAAAATCTTTTTAAAAAAATCAACAAAATTGATAAAGCTTTAGCCACACTCAGAGAGAGAGAGAGGACCAAAATAAACAAAATCACAAATGAAAGAGGAGAAACAACAACCAACAGGCATACAAAAGATTATGAAAATATTATGAAAAATTATACACCAAAAAAATTGAACAACCTAGAAGAAATGGGTAAGTCCTGAAAACATATAACCTCCCAAAACTGAATTAGGAAGAAATAAAAAATTTGAAATACCAATTATTAGCAATGAAATTGAATCACTAATTGAAAAACTTTTAACACACAAAAGTCCAGGACCAGAGAGATTGACGGGTAAATTTTTCCAAACATTTAAAGAAGACTTAATATCTATTCTTCTCAAACTATTCCAAATAAATGAAAGATGAAGAAAACTTCCAAATTTATTCTACATCTATTGAAAAGATATTTTTTATCCTTTCTCTTATTGATGTGATATTATCATATTTATTAATTTTGCAAAATTTGAACCATATTTGCATCTCAGAAATAAATCTCACTTGATTATTTTTAGTGTATTATTGGGTTCAGTTTGCTAGTATTTGGTTGAGGACTTTTGCATCTATGTACATAGTAGATATTAGCCTATAATTCTTTTTTTGTTTTTTAGTGTCTTTATCTGTTTTTTATATCATTGTAATGTGTGCCTGGTAGAATAAATTTCCTCTCAGAGGCTTACGAGTACACTTAACATGTTGAGCACTAAGAGAATCGTTGAATCACTGTATTATACACCTGCACTAATATAACAACACTGTATGTTAACTATACTGGAATTATTTTTTACAAAGAAGCTTATATTTTATTTTGCTCTTCCATTTACTCAGTATTTTATAGTTTAGGGTCACTCTACCACACAGAATCATTTGTCTCTGTCAGTAAGTTGCTCTAAGATTGTGTTTATGAAGAATGTAACAGAACATGGCTCAGAATGAAAGTCACAAATACATGCAAAACTACTAATTCCTTGGGCGCCTGGCTCTCTCTGTTGGTTAAGCATCTGTCTTCAGCTCAGGTCATGGCCCGGGGTCTTGGGAACAAGTCCCATATGGGGCTCCCTGCTCAGTGGGGAGCCACTTCTCCTTCTCCCTCTGCTGCTCCCCCCACTTATTTTCTGTCTGGGTCAAATAAATAAATAGAATCTTAAAAAAAAAACAAAACCAAACAACAAAAAACTACTAATTCCTTGCCTTGGTTACCATCCTTCTAAGCCCTGTACCAGACCAAATTAAAGTATGAAGCTTTTTTTCTTACGAACTCTTTAACATGACCAACATTTTTTTTCATTTTCATATGTAAATATCATTAATGCAACAAGAGATATTTCTCTATCTTATCACAGTTTAGGAGGCATTTGGGGAGACCTACGAAGGGCTTATAAATATTTAAATTGAATAAGTGTGTTGTTGTTTGAACGGTCAGTGCCTAGCCATACCTTTGAACAATTATGCACTTTCAAAGAAAATTTCTGATCCTGAAAGCAAAAGCTGTGTGACAAGTCACCTGACTGGTTCAAGGAACTCTGGGTGCATTCTGGAGGGACACTAAACTAATCTTTGGTAAAACAAAAGAAGGTGTCATGAAGGAAGTACAGCCAGAAGTAAAACAGGAAGTTAGCATCTAAGAGAGAAAAAGGAGGGAAGAAGTTCTCCAAGACTGATTCAGGGAATAGACAAGGAAAAAGTTGAGGGCCTGCGGACATATATGTGACAACTGACGTATATTAAAGGAGAAGAGTACAACAGGAAATGACAGCATCTACCAGAAAGTTGCAAAACAAACTATGGCACTATGGTGCATATCTTAGCAAACAGAGTATGGAACAGGTGAAGGACTTTACATTGGACACCTCAGCTATTCTTAAAGGCACAAACTCTCCCACTGTCACCATCTTTGACAGGTAGATGGGCAGTTTTCACTTCACCCAAATTGGTGAGGAACGCTGCTTGTCTTAGACATTACAGGATTTTGAGCCAATTGTTTCTCCAAGGCACACTAAAGGATACTGTCATTGAAAACTTTAATATTGGTCTTATACACCAGCTTTTATATTTTTAAAAATTATCTTCAAAGGCACTGTTTTAATGTATACACCAAATATATTTTCAAGTGGAACAATCTGGAGATTCTGCTATGAAATATTCTATGTGAAAGACAGAAAATTTCACAGTCTTTCATGCTACATTGAAAGATTTACTGTGAGTTAACAGGTGTATGGAAGCATTTTTACCTGCACAGAAAAAGAAAGCAAGCCATTGTTCTACTATACAGTAAATAATCATTTTTAGCTTCTGGATTATTGAAAATTCCAAAACACCAAGGTTCAGAAAAGTGACATTGTAGATATATAATTATTTTATGGGATTTTTAATATATCATATACATATATATTTTTTATTACATTATGTTAGTCACCATACAATATACTAGTTTTTGATGTAGTGTTCCAAGATTCATTGATTATGTACAACACCCAGTGATCCATGCAATACGTGCCCTCCTTAATACCCACTACCAGGTTCACCCATCCCCCTCCCCTCTAAAACCCTCAGTTTGTTTCTCAGAGTCCACAGACTCTCATGGTTTGTCTCCCCCTCTGATTCCCCCACCACTGATTTTTCCTTTCCTTCTCCTAATGTCCTCCGTGTTATTCCTTATGCTCCACAAGTAAGTGAGACCTTATTATAATTTACTTTCTCTGCTTGACTTATTTCAGTCAGCATAATCTCCCCCAGTCCCATCCTTGTTGATGCAAAAGTTGGGTATTCATCTTTCTGATGACCGAGTAATATTCCATTGTATATATGGACCACATCTTCCTTATCCATTTGTCTGTTGAAGGGCATCTCAGCTCTTTCCACAGTTTGGTTATTGTGAACAATGATGCTATTAACACTGGAGTACATATTTTTATTTACTTGTATTTTTCATTTGATGAAAACTTTTCTGCTTGGAGAAAGGTAATACGTACTGCAAAGATAGCTTTGATGACAGTCTCTGTGATGGTTAATGTGCCAACTTGGCTAGGCTATGGTACCCAGATGTTCTGTCATTTACCAGTTTAGGTGTTGCTCTGAAGGTATTGTTTTTAGAGGTGATTAATATTTAAATCAGTAGACTTTGAGTAAAAGAGATTATGTTCCATAACATGGGTGGGCCTCATCTAAGCAGTTGAAGGCCTTAAGAGAAAAGACAAGAGTTTCCCTGAGGAAGAAGGAATTCTGTTTCCAGACTACCAGTTTACACAGCAGATTTTTTACTCTTGTTCTCATAATCACGGGAGTTGATTCCCTAAAATAAATCTGTATGCACATATGTATATACATGGGGTGTGTGTGTGTGTGTGATGGTTCTGTTTTCTTTTATAGAGCCCTGACTAATGCAGTCTTTCTTATATAATTCATGTTTATTATTTGATTCATTTGACAGATATTTATTGCATACCTATTTCATTCTTTTCTCTGTACTTAGACTTTTAAGTACAAATTAAAAAAAAAAAAAAGGCTAACACAAGCTCCATCCTCATGGAGTTCAAAATATGATGGTTAGTCAGAACCTCATCAACTGGTCATTACAAAACAAAACAAAACTGAATTAAAACAAGGCTTTCAACAGCCTGACTTCAGGCAGCTTAATCTTTGTGTTCCACATATATTGTCAAATTCCCCAAGTTTGTTTCCACCTTAGGAACCAGCTGATCTGAATATTCACAAGGTATCTCAGTGTCAGAAAGTAAGAAGGCCAACTCCCTGGGAATGGGTGCTTTGGCATTCTGTACAGATTACCCTTCCCAGGCCGGCACTCTTATCTCCAAGCTGCTGCAGGGAGTTACCCTGAGCCTAAAGGGAATCACCACCCACTAGGATACACTCTCTGAAAGTCAACAGCCAAAGAATTACCGACATGAGGATTAACAAAAACAAAAACAAAACAGAACAAAACAAAACAAACCCCTCTTCCTTGGCAGGAGCAATGCTTCCGCTGTACAGCCCCCCATGAAGGAGGCTAGAGACCACATCTCTGTGTAATGTCCCTCCCTTCCCTATTTTGCACCTCCCTCTCCCCTCCTCCCAAAAGCACTCTCTGGGGAAGTCACTTTCCTAAGAATTTGCATTCCAGGTTCTGCTTGTAGGAATCCTAACCCAAGATACCCGTTCTTGAGGAGAATCTTTTCTACTATGGAAGAAGTGCCAACTTTTCCACCAATAGATACTTGAAATGGTTCTGTCCCTGACGCGCGTTCTTCCTCTCACGGCAGGCACGAGGGAGGACACTGTTCCCCCAAAGAGATTTTTCACTAAGGATTCCCATGGAGAACTGTCTAGGTTTCAATGGCTGTAGTTTTGGATATTAGGATATTAGGATATTTCCACTTTATCCCCATGTGGCTTTTCCTCTAAAACACTCCCATGGGGCTAGGGGACTCTAGACACAATCAATACTCCTTTGCAGTGATCTAGACTTTGGAACTGAGTCCCAGTACCTTCTAAATGTCCCTCTTGTGCTTGTCCTTTTCTGTTACCTCTCTTGCCTGCTTTCCACCAGTTTTACTCTTTGCCATCTCATAAATTTGATCACTTCCAATCACAGAGAGAAGGGATGTCCAAGCTGATATTCATTATCCACACATCTAATCCATATTTTGCAAAATACGCCCTAATGACTACATGAAGGAAACACACCATCATATTCCACTCAGTGGAGCAAAAACCTAAATATCCACCATATGATATGCCACTGCCTTGAGAAAAGAAAAAAAAGTTTTATTATATTTTAATCAAAAACCTCAAGTTAGGGGTGCCTGGGTGGCTCAGTGGGTTAAAGCCTCTGCCTTCGGCTCAGGTCATGATCCCAGGGTCCTGGGATCGAGCCCCGCATTGGGCTCTCTCCTCCACGGGGAGCCTGCTTCCTTTCCTCTCTCTGCCTGCCTTTCTGCCTACCTGTGATCTCTGTCAAATAAATAAATAAAATCTTTTAAAAAACCCCTCAAATTAGGTTTAATTATATAATTTTTATCCAACACAACCCACCTCTGCTGATGATAAAAGTAAAATATCAGGGTCTATTAATAAACATATCAGAAAATGACTGCAGGAGACTATAATGTTTACATAAAAATTTATGAATTGAAACTGTTCCAAATTTTCAAAAGGTAAACATAGCAGAAAAAAAATGGTAAATTGAGTAACTATTTGGAAAATGTATTTGTAGAAAGCTTTTGGTGTTTTTAGTGTCAAGGTAATAATACTGTGTACCTTTGTATTTGGGTGCAGTGATGTGGGTGAAAAAGGAAGATTGTGTTGCAAGTTATAAGGTCATAGAGTTTATTATACAAATAAATCAACCAATCAAAAAGTATTGAGTTCTAAGAAGAGAGAGGGAAAGCTTATAAAAGATGACCTTTTAGTAAATTTCTTAATTATTCTAGTTACAAGTTGATAAAATGACTTATTTTTTATGGACGTGAAACGTATTGCCTCCAGTATTTGAGTATCATAAATTTTATTCTGAGTGACTCTGATGGGCTTGAGAAATGACCCACAATCAAATTAATGTATTAACTAAATCTGAAATGGAACATCATGTGCAAAACTGCGGATGTGAAATTACTTGAAATGATTGCAACAGGGTCCATAGGCAAGATCACAAGACAAGAAGAGGCATACAGGGACGCCTGGGTGGCTCAGTCGGTTAAGCAGCTGCCTTCGGCTCAGGTCATGATCCCAGCGTCCTGGGACCGAGTCCCACATCGGGCTCCTTGCTCGGCAGGGAGCCTGCTTCTCCCTCTGACTCTGCCTGCCACTCTGTCTGCCTGTGCTTGCTCTCCCTCTGAAAAATAAATAAATAAAATCTTTAAAAAAAAAAAAAAAAAGAAGAGGCATACAGGTGATACATTATAAAAGGGTTACATGCCTCATTGGAAGGTTTATTGATTTTTTTTTAAAGATTTTATTTATTTACTTGAGAGAGAGACAGAGAGAAGCAGACTCCCCATGGAGCTGGGAGCCCGATGTGGGACTCGATCCCGGGCCTCCGGGATCATGACCTGAGCCGAAGGCAGTCGTCCAACCAACTGAGCCACCCAGGCGTCCCAGGTTTATTGATTTTATTAATGTTTCTTAAAAGTGGCATCAGAGTTATTGTGGGGCATACTTTAAAAATGCGGATTGCCCCAACAGGGATTTTATTATCAGTAAAGACTGAGAATCACTCTATCAGTAATGGAGAAGCCTAGAAGGGTTTCAAACAAAAGTGTGACAGAGAAGTGAGGTAAGAAATAAAAGAAGAAAAGGAAGAAAGATCTGTTACCAGATCCAAAGAAATATAGAGACTGTAGAATAAAATCAGATGCTCAATTAGAGGCTATCATCATCACTAGAATCATAGATACATTCAGCCCTCTTTTCTAAACTGTGTTGCCTAGGATGAGTATAAATACAAAGCCAGTAAAGCACGTTTTAGATAAATTCAGGAATTACCATAACAAATGCTTCCAAATTATGCAGACAGTTAAATGAAGAATTACATCACTACCTTTTCTCCTTTCAAGTAGTTAGTTACCTCAGGAGACATAACTATCTTCTAACCAATTTTGATTTGGTATAATTTCAGCTTGACTGGTATTAATTTGTACTTCCTTTTACTTACCAGAGGATACGGTTATATTTTCAAATATTTTTTGGTGCATGGGATCAGAAATGGAGAAGTGAGTTTTGATGATTCAATAACTAATGCTCTGAGCATATAAAACAAAATTAAATTCTGGAGCATTTATCTTCTTACAAGTAATTTTTTTTTTTTTTTAAATTCTGGAAAGAGCAAACCTAAATCTCAGTGGGTTCCTTGCGGAACAAATAGTTACTAAAAATACTTTTTTAATTGTCGCAGAGAACATGCATGCCAAAGCCTTTGGCTCAGACTGAGGTCAAGTTAAAACGTCCAGAACTAAACAAATTTTCTGTATGCAAACATCTTTCCAGCAAATAAATTAGTTCCTTAGTTTTTATAAATTTACAAGTATCTGAGTAGCCATGTTTGCTAGATTTGAGACTGTTCCCTAGCCCTTTGGGTTCCTTATGCCAACCAGTCAATAGGAAAAGAAGGGATCTTACTATACTGGCTGGGTTAAGTGATCCTGTGGATCAAGGGGTATTGATCTTCTACCACATAAATATGGGGCAAGAGTGCGTATGTCTAGAGTGAAAGGGATCCATTAGGTTTCTTAGTATTCCTATGCACTATGATGAAATTAATTAGAAGATTACAAAATCCAGCTCAAGGTACACTACTACTGGAAAAGATCCCTGGAAATTAAGGTTGGGTAATATAGCCAGGCAAGAATTTTGAGTGTATGTTGAGGGCAAAGAGAATATGGGATGAGTAGTTGAAGAAAGTAACTATAACACCAGCTGCAATCACATGAGCATTTGCAAAAACAAGGAAGGAAATAATCATGAGTATTTCTTCCGTTTTGCAATACAATTACGTTTGTGTTTATTTTAACCAATTATTTAACTTTTTTCCATTCTCTCATCTTCTTATCATTGAAAGAGAGTATGTTAGTGTTATATAAGAGAGTAGTATATATATAGTGTTATATAAGAGAGTAGTTAGTGTTATATCTCATTCATTAATAGAGATCCAAAAGGGAAGTATGACTTAGCTAAAGAATGAACATCACACAAAGACAAAAAATAGACTTTGTATCATCTTTAATCTTTGTGTCATTAACATTTTTTTTCTTGTAGGCAGGATAATTGTAAGGCAGAATGTGACTTTGCTATTGTCTTTAACAATTAAGTGTGGTTTTAAGAGATGTGTGTGTTTGCCAAGTTGATAAGAGGTAGACTATGATGACTTTGTAATGTCTCATAATGGCTAGGTATAACCACATTTTCCTGAATATACTTTAAGATTCTGGTTAGAATGGTCCACAGGAGAGATTCTTGGGAATATTTGGAGGTTGGCAGTAGAGCAGCTGCCATTTTGTTGCTCACTGTCTTGTTTCTGATCTGCTGACCTTCCTCCTAAAACTGTTTCACCCTGAAGCACTCCTTTGCATGGTACAGCTATGATTTTGAACTTGACAGTGGTCCCCCATTTCCTCAGGACACATTCCACCAAGGTCAGAGTCAAAGTGATATCGGCTCTAGTCCATCCTCACAGGCTGCAGTGTGTATGTGTGTGTATGTGTATGTGGGGGGGTGGGGGGGTGGGGAGGGTGGTTTCCAGCTTCTTGCTGCTCTTCCCCACACCACACACTGCTTCCATCTTCCCTTGTCAACTGCCTGTCCTTCAAGACTCAACATCAGACGCAAAAAAAAAGTCTTACACAGAATGCCCAACTGTCTCCTATAATTGCATCAGAATATCTACCTGTGAAAAATATAATCATATTATTCTGAACTTAATTGAACCTTGACTGATACACACAATAACTCAGAAAGCTAGTGCTAGAAATTTCCAACTCATTAATCCCATTCATTCTACTGCAATTGACAATACACCACCCAAATATCCGATGCTCATGTATCACAGGACATCCTTTGTCTCACTTGTAACTGTCAGTTAGGAAGGAGCCAGCCCCACAGGTGCTGGCCACACCCTCAGAGCCGCCCCCTTGGGTTAATAGCCACCTCTAAGGGCTAACAGAAGAGGAACAGAGCCGGCTCAAAAGCTGCAAGGGAACTCCTCAGAGCTCAGCATGTGCACAAAATGTGTGGTTTGCCCTTAAGTGCCTTTAAGGTCACAACAAAAATTCATTAGACATTCATAACTATACAATACATAAATAAATGCAATTAAATAGCAGAACGTGTCATAGGTAGGCACATGCGCAGAAGGTGAAATGTTGTGTAACCTCCAACTGTCAATCAAAAATGCCAATCAAAGCCATAATTATACATGCAGAAAGCAGGCTTCGAATTAAAAGGATGCAGCTAGAGTTTCTCGGGGCCGTTATACTTCTTGCTCTGGCAGTGACCCATTTTGACTCTAGAAAAGAGTCTATCCCTTTGACTCTATCTCTCCATTCTGGTCTTGGGTCTCCAATTTTTTTGGTGCATCTGGGATAAGAATCTAGTGATAAGGTAACAAACTGAGTTGTTTTTTTTTTAAAGATTTTGTTTATTTATTTGACAGGGAGAGAGATCACAAGTAGGTAGAGAGGCAGGCAGAGAGAGATGCAGGATTCAATCCCAGGACTCTGGGATCATGACCTGAGCTGGAGGCAAAGGCTTAAATTAACCCACTGAGCCACCCAGGCGCCCCCCAAACTGAATTTTGACAGAGACACTTTCCTTGACCAAACTCTAGTTAGGCTCCTCTGAACTTTCTTCTCAACTAGGCTTCAACCTTGGCAAAGGAAAACTACTTACTCAAACCACAAAAGATTTTTTTCAAACCGCCCCCCTTACCCTGTACATACACAACATACCAAGAAACAAACACTGTAAAGGAGTTTCTAACCACTCAAACTCACATCCCCGGGATGAAGTCTCCAGTACCCTAAGTTCTTGCTTAAGAAGGCTCAAAGTGACCGACGAGGTTACTATTTGTTCTAGCGAAAACCCAATGAACAGAAAGCGTGCATTATAAATCCTTTCTCTTTTCCCTTTGAGATGTAAATCCTCTACCATCAGAACCACCTTCTCAAGAACCTGAGAATGCATTTAAAATGAAAACATTCCAGAGGATCGTTCTTATACTTGCTCCCTACAGGAGGAGAAGCCCCTGACTTCAAGGGGCTTCTGCTGTAAAATACACCACGGCCTCCTGTGGTAAGGTTGGGAGAAGGTTTGTTTCTTCTCTGGATGTGAGTCAGTTAAGAAACCCAGTTGGCATGGTCACATGAGCCAGACTCCCTTACCACCACTCAGTATCTTACCTTTCACACAACCCAGCCTTCAGTCCCCCCTCATTGTTAGGTGAAGCTGAATTTAGTTCATGCTGGGTCCTCTTCCCTCTTGTAATAGTTATTCCTAAATAAAATCGATCCTTACTCCTTTAACTAGTATTGGGCATTATTACCTTGGTTAGTTCATTCCTTTTACGATCTGTATATTGAGCTACTATTGGGACCAGAGTGGGTCTGGGAATTACTAGGAACCAAACATTTAGTTGGAGATATGCATTCATTATAACTTTGTCACCTTTTAGGGGTGAACTGGTGGGTTTCAAGTTCCTTTAGGAATTTTCATAAATTAGAGAACCTAACCATTATTCCCAAGTTATAGCTAAGCAGCTTAAAATGTATCTGAGAAGTAATAATAAAAAAACTAAGAGTAGCTGGTTAAAATACATTTATTTCAGGGGACACTAAATTCCCTAAATTCAATAAAGCCTTACCAGAGGATCACAGAAATTCCAAAGTTATTCTTTCATTATCTGAACTTAAGAACACTTTCCAAAATTTGAGGAATGGTATAAGCCTACAATTTTGGGTTTCTAAGTAGCTATTCTCTTATGTAGACATAATTAAAATACACATATATTTTCAAGCAAAAATAGAAAAGGCCTTTTGTTCTGTTGCATGGAAAAGTCATTCATTTTCAAAAATACAAATTTAATTTACATTCTTTTATAGTAATTTTAGGGTTAATAATTTCCTTTCTATTTCCCATTGATATAAAGTAAATTTACTTGGAGAAAAGTAACCATTTCTTGCTATACCCAGTAATATGCCTAATTCTATAAATTTGCAGTTTACTGCAATGAAACTACAGATTTATATATAAACTAGGGGTAAAAGAGTAAATGAATAGGAGGTTACACTATTTTCCCTTGTTAAATTCTTACCCTATAAATAAACCATTCTGAATTACCATGAGTGTCCTTATAGTCAACTACCTAGCTAACTAGAATGTTAAAGTATCCAATAGGTAAATCTAAAAACACAGACATACTGACTCCTTGGCTAATGAGTTCTTTGAAGTCCCTCTTGGATTTGATGCAATCAACATTAGTGGCCTTGTCACTTTCCCTTCCTATTGATTTTCTGAATATCATTTTCTTTAATGTAAAAGGTCAGTGAGAAACACAGAGATTGCATACAATGCTGAAAGAACATGTGTGTGTGTGTGTGTGTGTGTGTGTGTGTGTGTGTGTGTGTGTGTGGTGTGAAGACAAAGATACAGTGTTTACTGAAACAAAATGTTGAATAATGTCCTTTTAATTTTAATCATAATTTGGCCACACTAAACCACCTCTGGTCTTTGATTTAATAATACTCCATGATAAGACTTTCAATTTAAATCTGGTATCATGCAAGACAACAATAAGGCTCATGTATAAATTAGAAGGGAAAAAACTGTTGAACATATTTAGATCATAAATAGCACCGCTTATGTTCCTGACTGGCTATTTCTGTAAATAAAGAATATTAATTTGTTGTAGTCAAGGCAGTTTCTGTGCTGATCACATGTGAGAGGAATCTCATGTCTAGTACAGAGTTCAATGTTTCTAACCCTTATCTTGGGTATTTTAAAATTTATGCTACATCTAATTTTTGAGCACAATGTCATTCTATTCTAGTCTACAAAAGGCACAATGTTATTTCTAGATAAAGGAGATTTTTTGATAAATGAATTCAAGATGAAAATTTCCTTTCCTCCTTTCATTCAGGATAAAGCCCAAGTTCAGGTTATCATTAACACAGTGGTCACCTCAATAAAACTTCAGTAGTATAGAATGTTCAGAGGAAGGAACAGAGTGTTTGCTGCCTTGAGCTGACAATTGTTGTCAGATGGCGAGAATGTGATGCAGACATTCCTATATGGCCATGAAGGGTCCGTGCACGTTAGCTGAGATCTTTGGCACGTGATTATGTCTGATAGGGACAAACATACTTTCTCACGCAAGTTGTAAGGAGTCTGTTTGGGCAAGTTTCAGGCAGGAGACATGGGGCCTTGAGGAGGTCCGTAGCACCATCGAAGAAGAGGGAAGCTCACTGAACCCTGGGCAAGGCACCAGACAGAACTACGCATGGTTTACCTATTCTCCATGACATCATTCTCACTTCCCATACAAGGCTGAGGGATTTGTATCATCAATAAGATCAAGAAGAGGATGTTCGTGCTGGCTCAGACCAATCTTTGGTTCTCTCTTGTGCCACGGGCTTCCTCACAGTTTGTGTTGCCTTTCTCTTGACTTGATTTCCTTCAAGTTAGCCAAGACAAGGTTTTGATTGACAGATGTCCGCATTTGACAGTTGTTCTATCCATCATTGGTGGGAATTTCAACTCAAGAGGTTAAGGAGCTACAAGTTTGGCTCTTGGACAAAGTCTCATTTCACAGTCCCATTTTCTGCAATTTGTTCCATCTTTATTTCACTCCTTGGGGCTATTTTTACTACTGGTTCAGAATTGGAGGTGGGGGAGAGAATTATCTGCCTTAAACACCAAAACTTTGTAATAGATTAGTTTACTGATTCATTCACTGATCCACTAAAGACATTTTCATTAAGAACCTACTATGTGTTGGGATTCAGGTTAAATCCTGGAGATAAGATAATAAAGAAAAACTTGCTTGATTTCTGATCTCATGATATCTATGGCTTAGAAAAGATTGATATTAATAAAATTATCACAGCAACACATGTAATTTCAAACTGAGATAAGATACTGAAAGCACATTGCAAAGGAAATTGATCTTGATGGACCAATTTAATAAAAAGGAGTGGGATTTCAGGGAAGACCTCCTTATAAAAATGATACTTATGGTGAAATCCGCAGGATAGGTAGTTAAATAGGTTACAGACTAAAGGGAGAGCATTCCAGTCAAAAAGAATGAGCAATAATTAGGTCCCCCAGTCAGCTTCATTTATACTGAAATGATGGGCCAAAAGTAGACATTACTAGGGGCCGATGGTCTTGAAGGAACCACTGTGCAGATTTAAGGAGGTTTATGTTTCCCTAGGGGTCTTGAAAAGATGTTTTTTGAACAGGGCCCATACCTGTGTTCTGTGGTCCTGACTGTGGTCTGAAAAACCACAGAACTCCCAAAAAACCGAAGGCTTGTGTAGCTCAAAAGCAGAGACAAAGCAGGAAAGCAGGAAAGAGGCAGGAGCATTAGAAGTAACACAGATCAGGTTTGCATTCCTGAGAATCGTGGGTTTTATTATATGAACAATGGGAGGCAACTGAAGAATTGTGTGATCAGATACGTGTTTTGAAAATGTCACTTATGGGGGTCTGGGTGGGTTAAAGCCCCTGCCTTCAGCTCAGGTCATGATCCCAGAGTCCTGGGATCAAGCCCCGCATCGGGCTCTCTGCTCAGCAGGGAGCCTGCTTCCTCCTCTCTGCCTACTTGTGTCTGTCAAATAAATAAATAAAATCTTTATTAAAAAAAAGAAAAGAAAAAAGAAAATGTCACTTACGTGGACAAGGAATTGAAAGATAAAGAGTGATGGCAGAGTAGATAAGCCATTAGGGTAGTTCTACTGTCCAGGTAAGAGAGGATAATCTATTAAGGTGGTAGCACATATTTTACAGAGAGATTTAAACTTAAAAACTGTAAGTCAGGGAGACAACTGTGTCATGCAGAATTGCAGAACATGGGCAGTTTAACTCATGATTGTACTATTCTTGATTAGGAATCTTGGGTGTAGTCATGTCTTATAGGAAAGGATGTAAGTATAGTTTTGCATATACTGAGCTTTGCTTGTATCATATGTAAATGGCACATCAAATTTTATATAGATCTGAAACTCACAGGAAAATTGAGAAGTACGTATATAAAATTAAGAGTCATCATGTGATAGTGGCAATAAATATGACAGTACATATAAAGTTTCTTATGGAAATACCTTTAAGTTAGGAACCAATTGCCTTCAAAATGCAGTGGTCCGGTGGGAGATGATAATGTGCAGGAAGAAGGACAGGACCAAGGAGGAAAACATAGTGAGAAAATACAGACGTAGTGAAAAGAAAGGGCACTTGCACCCCAATGTTCATAGCAGCAATGCCCACAATAGCCAAACTGTGGAAGGAGCTGAGGTGTCCTTCAACAGATGAATGGATAAAAGTATGGTCCATATATACAATGGAATATTACTCAATCAGAAAGCATGAATACCTACCATTTGCATGACACGGATGGCACTGGAGGGGATGATGCTAAGTGAAATAAGTCAAGCAGAGAAACACAATTATCGTATGGTTTCACTCCTATGTGGATCATAGGGAATAATAGCACGGGGAGGGAGGCGGAGTGTCAGAGGGGGAGATGAGCCATGAGAGACTATGGACTCTGGGAAACAGTCTAAGGGTTTTGGAAGGGAGCGAGTGGGGGACTGGGTAGCCAGGTGATGGGTATTAAGGAGGGCACAAGTTGTAATGAACACTGGCTGTTACATGCAAATAGTGAATCATGGAACACGACATCAATAACCGATGAGGTACTCTATGGTGACTGACATGACATGAAAAAAAAATAAAATTTTATAAAAGATCAAATGATGTTAGATTTCACCTAGAAGGACTGACAAGTGCTCACTGAATGTAATGGCATTAAAGTCACAGGAAGCAGAAATTATTTTGGGAGAAAGTCTCTAGAGGCTAGCACACTGACCTGTGTTAATGAGTGACAAATGAGGCAGAGGGAATACTCATACCACAGCAAGTACAGACAACCCGACCCCAAAGACTGGCTAAAAATGGAAGGAGAATAAAGGGGGTGATAGCTGGAGAGTGAGGTGAAGAAGAGCTGGCGGAGCTGCCTTATCGTTGGAGGTAGCGTGTGATTTAATTTTACAAAGGGAGAGCGTTAAATTGGATTAAACACTGGAGAGCAAGATTGATTCTGCAAGTAGTGGTTGGCTACTGAGTGAAGAGGGAAGGAATTACAATCAAGACACAGGTAGCGGGATAAATCCACATAATTAATGATTTTCTCAGATATATATTAAGTGCCTACTTAATGTGCCATGTGTATGTGTGTGTGTGTGTGTGGGTGTGTGTAGAGAGAGAGAGAGAGAGAGCGCGAGCACGCACGCGTGCAAGTGCGCGCACATCTGAGAAATGGGACCACAAAGTACTGGGGAACACTTCTACGGATAATGGGCTTGACTGGGACGACAGTAAAATAATAAGTCACCACAGTACAAACTTTATAACCTTTTCACATTCAACGTTCAGAGATAGCATGTTTATTATTCTAAAGCTGTCTATTAAAGTTAACTCATTTTTTCATTTGTAATCGGATTCATTTAAACATAAAACCCTATGTGATACAGTCTTTGCTAAAGTGTTTCTTCAAAAAGGCAGAAGAGCTAAATGTATAAACAGATACCTAACTGAACTGTGAAATTTTACTATTGCGATCGTGCTCCATGTACTTTGTTGAATTCTAATGTTCGAATGCTATCAAATCACAACCATAGGAAAATGGCCTGCATCCTAAATGTATATACCAAGCTCCATGAATGTTAATTATTGTATTTATACCAAATTCTCTGTCCAGTGAAATATTTGCCTTTTTCTGCTTTTATAACGGTTTTCTATAAAAATGTATTAAGGAATTACTCTGATCCCAAGTTGTAATACAATTATTTGGCTCACAAATAATTGGCTCACATTGTGGCTCAATTCATTAATAGGAAGGAAAAAATAACAATAAAGCCTATTTGTTTTAAAAAGCAAGTAATAATAAAGTCTAATTTTTTTTAATTTCAAGGTCACTTCAACTGATCTGTCAATAGAAAATCTGGTCTATCTTCACAGAAACTGCCATCCGTATATTACAAGGTATGATGAAAGAGTCTTGCTTTTAGCAAGTGCAAAGGGGAAAATTAAAATGCCACAAAATGTATGGAACTTGAAGAATATGCATTCTAGCTTCATTTGACAAGAGAAATTTGTCAAACTCTCAATTGTACTTATTAGCCATATCGCTTCACTGTACCAATGTTTTATCTCTCTTCTTAAGTTATATTATAAATTTGGCTTTCTAGTTAACAAAATACCCTGACACAATAAAATTATACATTTTTCACTTACTAGTTAAGATTGACTTTCAGCATTATCTGTAATTAATATTATCCTTATTGTGTTTATGACTTCTTGAAAACTAGCATAGTTCCTGGTTTATAGATAGGTATTATCTGGGTGCTCAGTTCTGGACAGTACATCATAACTGGGAAGTGTGGAAATGCTAATAGAAACAGGTGGTATTTTCAAATGGAAAACAGCCACTACTGAGTTCATTTATATTAGGTAATTACACTTCTCATTACCTTTTCCTGTTGATGCCAGATTGGTTGTTACTCCATAGGGAATACATACGTAAAAACTACATTTTCACAATTACCTAACACTTATTTGGTGCCAAAACTGAATCCAGCATGTGAAAATTTACAGATTGCAAAGAGACATGACTTTCAAGCAGCGAGGGGTATGCATGAAAATTTAAAGATTCTCATTCAACACATTATCAAGCCATACCCTTTTGCCCGTTTCTGTCGGCAGGGCCTTAATCAATAAGAAATCTTTTACTGTAAGTTGCAAGAAATGCCAAATTCCAAAGAGCCAAACATGCTTCTAATATAAATTATTTCCCATTTTCTTAAAATTACGTTTTGAGCGTTACCAGCCAATATTATGATTTTGATAGAGAGAAAGACTGATAGATCTATGGGATGCCTGTATATAGTCTTGGCGGACAAGTGGTTCTGAGCCTTGCTCTTAATTGACAATGAAATAAGTTCTTCTCTTTTGCAAAAGCAAAGGAGTGAAGATCCATTATTTTGAAGGTGGGTAGAGCCCTCTCACGAAGTAGAGACCTATGCTCTAGACATGTACAGGTCCACTTGTAAGTCAACGTATAAGCTCATTTTAAAAGCTATTGGCCTAACTTCCATTTCAGTCTCATATTTTGATTATATACTGGCTTTTTATGAGGAAACCTAGTATATTTCATTTGCACAATTGTGGAAAAATAAGCAAGAGAGAAAGTAAACAAAGAAGTGTGTATGTTAGCACAAGTGCTAAGTTTCCTACTCCCACATACGAATACCAACTCTTCCCCATTTCTGATTCCTCCCACACCTCAAACCTGTCTAGATTAGCACAGTCATTAATAAACCAACTACAACAGGGACCATGACTTTTTTGCCCTTAATTTTATTTTTGTAACCACGGATTTCCCCAAATCGATTGCATCTCTAGTTCATATATGCACACAATTCTTATATATCACAGACCTCTCACAGAATTAATGTTTTTAGTATTGAAGGAGTTCTTTTGTCCCAGGATCTAGCAGTCTCGACGACTTCACGTCCCAGCAGGAGGTGGTTTGCATTCTATAAACCGTCATTTTGCCAGTAGCGCTGCTCTTTGTCCAAAGTAGTGTGCATTCTCTCTTCAAATTTAATTATAATTATTTTGCTTTCCTTTCACGGAAATTTGAAAAAAAATATATATTTTCCAGTGTATGATTTTTCTTCTCTTCCTAACAAACTATTTTCAAATGTTCTCCCCCAGAGGCACTTTCCTTCATTTCTCTTCCTTTCTTGCTTAAGACACCTGTCAGTACATTTAATATTTTCTATTATCTCTTCAACAGAAGGGGCCTCAGGCTATAGCTTGACGAAGGCACCCAAAGGTATCGACATCTCAAGTAGACCCCAGCTGTCACCACCTCCCCATCCTCTTGTTCTAAACAGGGAATGATTGAAGTGTTTGGTCTAATGATGGTTTAACATTTATTTAGGGCCCATTTTGGGTCAGGCCTTTAACATGTAAAAGATAAACAGGTCCTCCCTCCAAGGAGCTTACATTCCAGCATATTCAAAGATGACAGACTTGCAAAGAAGCTCTTTGTGAAATATATTTTCCCAAGTGCAAGGGAACGTAAATGGAAAGAAGATAGGGAAACATGAAAGGAGCATTTATGATAGAAACAAAAAAGACCACTGTCTCTCTGTTGCCATTTTAATTGCAGAAATAGTCTTAGACAACAGAAAATAATTTATGCTAAGGAATCAAAACTGGGGAAAATAAAATTGCATTGCAAGTTTTTATTCTCACATTTCTATAACTCTCAGTGTAAATATTGATTTACAGATAGTATAAGATGGTTAATTTCAGGGCAAATCTACACACAAAAAAACAGTTTGTTCTTGGAGGAATTGGAAAGACTTCAGTGTTGTTTCACTTGAGGATGAATCTTAAAGTCAGATAAATACCGGAATCTCTAGTGACTTTGAAGTCTGGGAAGAAAGGAAGAAGTAGATTTTTAACTCTTCCTTGAATTGTATTCAAACCGCAGAAGAAAAGGTGATCCGGGGATCCTGGCTAGGAAGACAGCTCTGAAGAGCAGCATCTGTAGTTTTTATTCACAGTTTATGATAACACACTAATAAGCAATAGACAAAAATTTCTCCTTATATCAGGGGAAAATGGGTTACCCGGAAACTCTACTGTCTGAAAAGAGACTTAGAGAAGATGATTTGAGAAGCAGAAATAAACAATCCTAGATAAAACCATAAGAGATAGTATAAAAACAACAATGTGGTATGACAGAAAATACAATTCTCAGGGTGAGGGAAAAAAAAAAAGGAAAGAAGTGAAAATAGTTGCTATAACCTGTAATTTTCTATATGTCAATAAGTAGTTGTTGCTAATGAACACCTCTTTTTACTTTCATTTAAAAAAAAGGTAGAATTTTTATCCAGGGAAGCAGCCAGGAAGATATCCACGGAATATCTTAGAACAGCTATGAGCAAATTTTTCCTCTGTGTGGCCAGATAGTCTATTTTTGGGCTTTGCCAACTATACAGGTCTTTTCAGCGAATACACAGTTTTGCCTATATAGTGTAAAACAGTCATAAACAACACAGAAATGAACTGTGCTTCAGTAAAATTTTATTTTCAAAAGCAAATGGATTGGGGTGCCTGGACGGCTCGGTAGATCAAATGTCTGCCTTTGGCTCAGGTCATGATCCCAAGGTTCTGGGGTCTAGCCCTGAGTGGGGCTCTCTGCTCAGCAGGGAGCCTGCTTCTCTCTCTCCCTCTGCTGTGTCTTCTCTCTCTCTCTCTTTCTCTCAATCAAATACATCAATAAAATCTTTTTTAAAAAGTGGATTACCAGCTTTGATTCATGGGCCACATGAATGCCAATCTCTATTCCAGAACCACTGAGGTGGTTAATTAAGACACTCTAAGTTGGTATTGTTGATCCTTAATTCAGTATTGTTGTTGTTTTTTAAAATTTTACTTATTTATTTGAGAGAGAGAGATCACGTGCAGGGGCAGGGGCTATAAGGAGAAGCTGGGTCCCCACAGAGCAGAGTGCGCGATATGGGACTCGATCCCAAGGTCCTGATATCATGACCTGAGCCAAAGTCAGACAGTTAACTGACAAAGCCACGGACGCACCCTTTCATTCTGTGTTTAATTCTATAGTATTTTATTTTTATTTTTTAAAAAACAGATAGTTTTATAAACAATGTTATGTCACAAAAACCATACACATTTTGAAGTTTAAAAATTGTTGTGTATATTCTCAGCAAAAAATAGAAAATCTGTATGGGATGCCTGGGTGGGTCACTGGGTTAAGTGTCTGTCTTCAGTTCAGGTCATGATCCTGGGGTGTAGGGATCCAGCCCCTTGGGGTTCCCAGCTCAGCAGGGAGCCTGCTTCTTTCTCTCCCCCTGCCCCTCCCCTGTTCATGTGATTTCTCAAATAAATAAATAAAATCTTTAAAATAATTGAGGCTCTTGTAAATTAAAAATAATGAGCTCCTATGGCTTTTAAAAATTTGATCAATATTAATCCATTGGAAAGTTTCAGGTCACCTACATGTCAACAAAATGGATTACGTTAAATATTAACAGCGATTTAGATCATATTTATAAACATATACATTTATTTAAGACCTTAGTGTTACCTCACTCCTCTTTCTCACTCAGGGCTCTGTGAATATTCTTCCCACTGCATGTCACTTCCTTTACACGTGACCAGGGGCACCCGTCATTCCCAAAGACAACCCCTCGCGGTGCTGTAGAATGTCAGCCATGCTCTGACTGGACCTCCTCACGCTGCTGAGGGGTAATCTCTCAATGGGTGTCTACACGAGAAAGGCTACTGGGCCCTTAACAGAGCTGAGGTACAGGGGAGACTCACAGTGAGGAGGGAACTAAATAATGTTAATCACTCAGCTGGCATTTTTCCAATCAGCAGCTGTCAAAAGTGTATATTCATGCTGTAGCTACATTCACCCTCCTAGAGGACCTCTTTCCTGAAACAATTTTGACACTCACAATGAATCAAGAAATGGTCACTTGCACAGGCAACCCTGCACCACATTCAGTCAATTCTGTGACTCTTTTATCCCCTACTGTGAGAAGCGACCATCAGGACATACAAGCCAATAAATCTGACTGTCTTGGTCTGGTCTCCCAAAGTTAAGGACTGAATGCTCCAATGAAAAGCATGTACTTCTACCAGTAACAGACATAGTATTTTCAGCCCATCACAACTTACATCCACTTTTAAGGGAAGAAAATAAATTTCCAACATTTTGGAGGCATAGTTCTGTTAATAAACCTAATTTGAGTTACTAAATTCTGGTCAATGGTGACATTACATTTTCCTCCAAGAACAATGAAGCTACTGACTTTGTATTTGTGTAACTAAGGGAACCTAATTAGTGATTTTCCCCAAACAAAAGGAAATCTGCCAAAGGTACATTGAATTTCTCTCTACCTCTGGAGACATAAACTGTGGCAACTTTTAAATACATGTAGTCTAGCTCCATAAAGATAAAGACTCAGTATTCACCAGGCACCCAATTGCAATACAATTAGAATAAATAAGTATTGACAGCAAATTTCCTAATGTAATCTCCGAGGAGAAACTGAAGGCTTTCAAGGGAAGCTAGAATCAAAGCATCTGGAAGCAATCACTCTAGTAATGCCTTTAAAAGATGAAAATGCCTTACAGCAAACCAAATGGAAGTAATAAATAGTTTGAACACCTATTCACACAAAATATCCTGCATATTTACCTGTGCTGTTTCCTCGGCTTGAAAACCGCCCCCAACGCCATGAAATCTGCATGCTTCCCTCTCTCACCTCCTCTGGGTTTTCATTCTCTCTACCCTGAGACCTTTTCTAGACACCCCACCAGAGACTGAATCCTCCTTTCCACTTTCCTCCACACTCCCTTGCTCTACCTTATTTTATTTTTTCATCAGCATTTATCAGCATCAAGGTTTGTTTCACTTAGAACCAGTGCTTCGAGAAAGCCAGGGCTGTCTACGGCCATACCACCCTGAACGCGCCCGATCTCGTCTGATCTCGGAAGCTAAGCAGGGTCGGGCCTGGTTAGTACTTGGATGGGAAGAAAGCCAGGGCTTCTTCCTTGTACACAGTAGGTGCTAAATATTTACTTGATAAATAAGTAAAAGATTGGATGGATGAATGAGTAAATGAGTGGCCATCATGGAAACCATTTTCTTCACTAAACCACTTCTCTTCACTAAAATTTAATATAGAGTTAGGACTTGTGGAGACGTATATATAAATTAGAAATATGCATTTCTTCTACTTTAGATTCATTAGTGTTTTCTTTTCTTTACAAACTTAGATTTTTCTCAAGCTTGGTTTAACATTTGATGCTTGATAATGACATTGCAGACAACCACTCAAATATAGTGGAATTATTATCGGAGGTACATGTAATTTATGTAAAGAGCAGCTTACTCTACTGGCATGGGGAGAAAGAAGAAAAATACTTCATTGGTATAAATCATTCTACCAACATTTACCTTAGCCTGTCTCAGACCTTGAAGTGCAGTCCTGATATATCTCATCTTAAGGCACACACTTGTTTCTAGGATGTCTATCTACTTATTTCTTATAAATTACATATAATTTAATTCCTTAGTGACTTAAAAATGTGAAAAAATACTTCAACAAAATACTGAAATAATATAAGTACCTCAGAATAAATTTAATAAGAAAGCTAAGAAACTATATGAATAAAGGTATAAAACATATTGAAGGTCACAAAATATCTGAACAAATGGAAAAGTATTATGTGCTCTCTGATGAAAAGACGTAAAATAATAAAAATGTCAGCTCTCTCAAAATTAATAAAGGCATGTAATCCAAGTTCAATTAGAATCCCAATAGTTTTTTTAATTGGATAAAATAAATTAAAATTTATATGGAAAAATTAATAACTAACAGTGGCAAGGAAATGTATGAATAAAGAACAGGAAGGGAGAAGTTCCTTTGGTGGATTTTGCTGTTAGAATGAGGAAATGATGTCTTCATATCTTGCTGTGGGAATATGCAGTGCTATGAGCTTGGAAAGAGAACAGGCATTATCTAGGATAATTAAAAACACACAGACCCTGGGATTTAGCTATGTGATCCTGGAACCCAACCCATAGAAATGAAGACCTTGGTATGTAAGACATACATACAAGGATAATGATTATAGCTGAGCTCAAATGAAAAATAACCAAAAATCTTCCTAATATCCATGGATAAGACAATGGTTGGGAAATTTATGGTAAATGTGAACCACGGAACATCATGAAGAGACTGAAAATGATGAGTTTATTCGATCTCAGCTGACTTGGAGGATTCTTATTAGGAATCATTTGGTGAAGAAAGTAATATGTAGAAAAATGTATGTGATATGTATTTGTACCTAAACATATCAAGGGTGGTAGCCAGGATGTACAGGTGCAGGTGTTGGGGCAAAAACAGGGTAATGTAGAGACCTGTGAAAAAAGAGAAGTGAAATGAAGGTAGCATGAAGAGTAAGGCATATATAAGATGCACACATTTATACATTCATATAAATCATACACTCCTTAGCCAGGGAAATGTAAATCAAAACAATAGTGAGATACAACTTTATAGCACTAGGGAAGCTATAATCAACAAGACTGATAACAACATGTGTCAGCAAGGTCATGGATCCATCAGAGCCCTCACACACTGCTGACAGCAATGGAAAACAGTGCAGCTGCTTTGGAAAACATTCTAGAAGTTCCTCAGACAGCTAAGCACAGAGTTACCACAGGATCCAGAAATTCTATTCCTGGGCATAGACCCAAAAGAAATGAAAACATATCCACATAAAAAAATGTACACAAATATTCAGAGAAAATTACCCAATAGCTGAAAGTAAAAACAAAACACATGTTTGTTAGCTAATAAGTACAGAAAAAATGGATATGGATAAATTAATGTGGACTATCCATATGGTGTAATATTATTCAGCCGTGAAAAAGGAGTGGAGTACTGATATGTGTGACAACATGGACGAATCTTTAAAGCATGACAGGTGAAAAAAAATCCAGTTGTAAAGGATCTCCTGGCATGATTTCATTTAAATGAAATGTCCAGAACAGGCAAGTTTATAGAGATAGAAAGTAGGTCAGAATTTACCTAGGGCTAGCTAAGGAAGAGTTGGGAGTGGTTGCTAAGGAAAACAAGGTTTCTTTGGGAGATAATGAAAATTTTCTAAAACTAATTATGATGATAGATGCACAACTTCTGAATATACTGGAAGACCCTAAATGAATTATACCTCAATAAGGTTTTTTGAATATACACATATACATAACATATATAAACCAATCGTTTTAGGCCATCAGTACCCAAATAATATGCTAAACTACTGCAAGTTAAGTATAGAAACCTTTTTCTTTACTTGTAAGAAAACAGACACTTGAGCAAATTTTCTTTTGTTATCCCACTTTCAAAAAAGAATTTCAGCTGTATGTAAAGAACTTCCAATTAAAAATGTTAAAATCTCAGTCCATGCACAAGAACAGTATTGGTATTGTTAAATACAGATTTAACATCCTGGTTTATTCATTGGAGCAACTGTTTATTGTGCATGTAATACTACTTTGCAAATTTCTTGCTGCCCCAAGCTGTAGGCAATGGTGGCTTTCCCCTGAAAGCCAATTATGTAGCTTTCTCCCAACTCTCTGTTCAGTGACATCACACTGAGAGCTTGAAATAGGGCATGGTGGCATACAAAAAAAATCCACAAATGCTAAAAGTTCTCCCTTCATCCCTACCCCACCCAACTCTGCTCAATTTTGGTTCATCAGCACACCATTGGGTATAGTCAAGAGGCCCAGGATTGAGAAATGAAAGACATTGAGGGCTTACCATAAAGAGAGTTTCTAGTTTGCTCCTAAACTGGTTGGACCAAAAATCCCCACTAGGGCTTGCTGAATTGATGCATTTCTACCAACTCTCTCCCCCCCATCCCTTCTTTCCCACTGGAAAGAAGCCACTGCAGCTTTTTCTTTTGGGGCAATAGGGAGAGGCTCACTCTTCCCTGAAACCAACTAAAGGGAGTTCAGAGAGAAGCACTGGAAGTTGGACGTGCCCCTTCTAGAACAGGATCTCTAAGATTCACTCTTCTCCTGGGAACTTGTGCAACTGCCAGATGCCCATGGTCACCCTGGTGCCACCAATGAAGCAAAGCGTGCCCAGGTTAATCTCAGGAAAGTACTGTCAGAGACTCAGAGCATGGCACAGCTTCCTTTTCAGACCTTCTGTAAATACGAGAAAAATGTGGGTTGTGTTCCTATGGGCCTCCTAAGCTTAGGTAAATACTAGACCATAAAGATGGAAGTTCCTTTTGGTAGAGGTTTATTGTGATTGAAAATAAATGACACTGAGACTTAGTAACAGTTGAAAATGGGAGGACATTTATGGAATCTGAGCAAGCTGTCATTAAGCAACCTACAACCCAGTGGGAAATCTAGATTCCTCATGGTCTAGTAAAATATGGTATCTGAGCAAAATAAACTTATTTCATGTTTATCTTCCAACACGTTCATCAACAAACTGGCTACATTAGTAATTACTCTCTTTCCAGTTGGATCCTTTCCATCACCTTTTAAAGATGCTTGATTTTTTTAAACTGAATATACAATGAATGAATGAATAAATAAATAAATAAATAGATAGATAGATAGATAGATAGATATTTTTTCCCCCTCTCCTGGACTATCTAAAATTTTACTGAGAGTTGGACTACTTGCTGTTCTCAGTTACTTTTAATTCATCACACTACCCTATTATCTTCCTCTTCGCTCTCACCAGTCCACCAAAGGAGATCTTTATCTCTCTTAAAAGCAGTAAACACTGTTCAACCATCACCCAACTCAAATTCACAACAGTACATGGTACTAAGGATTATATCCTTAATTTAACTCATTTTATTTTACAATGTTCTGAAGTATTTTAAAGTGCATATACTGAGATAGTCCATACCTACATACTTCAGCATGATTCTTCAGACACACACACAAATCCATACAAAACCAAGACAATAATTCAACATTTGCCATAATTAGTATTAATCCCTTAAAATCTATTTGTTTGTCCATATTCAAATTTCTATAATTGATCTTAAAGTATTTGTTGTGATTAAGCTTTTCTTCTGGAAATAGTCTTCTCTAAGCATTCAAGGTCCAAATGTCCCTAATACTTCTACTCATCTAACCTATTCCTCCCTGAGTTTTTTTAGGGAATTAAATATTGGGTTCCTTATCCTATCCTTCCTTGGAGCTATTCTTCTTCTAGTCAAGGTAGTTCCCCAGAGCTAGGATTAAACTCTTATTGTTATCCAATCCACTGAAATGTATTTTATTTACTTCTTAAACAGTGTTTACTTGTTCACTTTTCTTATCTCTCCAGCCACTGCATTAAGTTTAAGTCATCTTTTCCCATGACCTCTGCTATGGCGCAATCTTACAGACACACTACCAAACGGATTTTCTGCACTTTGCTCACTTATTTATTTTCATATTTGATATTTCTAAATGATGCTATTATCCACACTCAGCCCATGTTTGCATCTTTTGTGCAAGCACATGAGGTTGTTGAGAAAGTGTTTTATATTAAGAACAATCTTTTTTTGAAATTAAAATATTAAAATATTAAACCACTTTTTTGCTTAAAAACTTGAAGCAGCGTCCATTTCTTTTGTGATGAAGACCAAACTCCTTAACATGAACACCACCGACAAAAAGACTTTGTGTGTGGAACAATAACAACAACA
This sequence comes from Mustela erminea, assembly GCF_009829155.1. Classification (NCBI taxonomy): domain Eukaryota; kingdom Metazoa; phylum Chordata; class Mammalia; order Carnivora; family Mustelidae; genus Mustela; species Mustela erminea. The sequence goes on along the minus strand of NC_045634.1, from coordinate 29,783,186 downwards.
AAATTGTGTGATCTAACCCCTAAGTACTTCTCCAGACTTATTTACCAATGTTTTCCTCCAAGTTTTCTTTATTCTCTTCTACAGGTCTTTCTATTCCTTCCCACAGCCCACAGTGCTTGGGTGTTTTTGCTGTGATCTCTACCTACAATGTTCACCAATCAACACTGCGTTCATTGCTCACAGGTATCAAATAACAGCATAAGTAGCTGGTCTTCCAGGAAGCCTCAAGAGATTTCCCTGTTCCATTCTCTTAAGAAAGCATTACCACAGTTGGTCAAAATAGAAGGCTGTTTTATACACTAGTCTGCGAGGAGCATGAGGTCTAGGCAGGTGTCTCATTTTAATTGAGCTTGTACTTTCAACCCTCCTGTGTCATAGGGATGCTCAATAAGTATCCATTGAGTGGATAAAAGAAGTCAACAAATGTTTCACTTATCTAAACCCTAATATAACTTAGAGCATGCAGAATTTGCACCTTGGGTAATAATATTGAGTAAATAAATGGTATGATAACAATGATAACAAGATTTACTTAATATATATGTCCTAATTTCAAAGAATACCCCTTTGTCAAATAATCACACAGTTTTTGGAAAAAATGAGTCTCAAAATTAGAACAAAAAGAAACATATAACAAAATTATGTCATTTTCCTTGCATAAAATACTAAAGCTACATTGTATAACAAAAGAAGAAGCAAAGGTAAATGGAATCCCTAGGAATATACCTTTTTTTAAATTTATTTTTTATTTTCAGCATAACAGTATTCATTATTTTTGCACCACATCCAGTGCTCCATGCAATCCGTGCCCTCCCTAATACCCACCACCTGGCACCCTGACCTCCCAACCCCCGCCCCTTCAAAACCCTCAGATTGTTTTTCAGAGTCCATAGTCTCTCATGGTTCACTTCCCCTTCCAATTTCCCCCAACTCCCTTCTCCTCTCTAACTTCCCATGTCCTCCATGCTATTTGTTATGCTCCACAAATAAGTGAAACCATATGATAGTTGACTCTCTCTGCTTGACTTATTTCACTCAGCATAATCTCTTCCAGTCCCGTCCATGTTGCTACAAAAGTTGGGGTTTTAACCAGTAACTGATTCTCAATTCAAAGGTGAAGTCCAAAAAGGGCTCTTTTACAATTACACTAGATTCTGAAACACAAGAATATACACTCAAGCAACACAATCAGAAATATTAGTGCTTTCTGACTCTGTAATGTGTGCCCGATGGAACCTAAATTTTACATTTTTACCACGGTTACCTTTAGTTTCCAAGATGTCACCACTAGGTCAACTACTATTTAATAATTAATGAGTGAATCATAACATAGACAATGTAAACAGAAAAGGACGCAGACTATTGAAACACAGTTATAGCAACTGAAAAAAATAAGACAAGAATCAGTATTTTAAGCATATAAAGAGTTCAAATAAATAAATAAGAAGATTCTCAGGCCAAAATTGCACAGAATTAAAACAGAAAAAGGTACCTTCCTATCAAATGAACATATTTAGCAAGATGATATGAAAACAGGGAGCTTCACTAATAGAGGGTTGTGATAAATACTTGAATCCAAATTTTTGACTCATCTACCCCAAAAGACCATAAATTCAACAGAGACGACAAGCAAAATCGTACATCCCTCAGTCTTTAGGATTACTAGAAGCCAGAGAGCATCACAAAATCCCAACTACCTATGAGCCATGAAATAAAGCCTAAATCCCAAAGAGCTCTCACTGACACTGTAGACCTTGTGAGTGTGTAGAGCTGGGCAACAGAAGAGAGGGGAAAGATCACATAGGAAAAGCACAAAGCAATAGTAACCCCCTGAAAGTTCAACACTAAGCATGAAGATGGTCAAGACAGTCCCAGGACACAAAGTTCACCATATTGACTGTAGGTGCTGGGCTGGGCAATGAGAGGCAGTGACTGACGGCCTTGAGGTAGCCCAGATTCTGAGGCCCAAGCAGATCAACAGAGAAGGATGTTCCTCGAAGACATGGCAGTGAAAGAAAAGAAATGAGGAAATTAGGAAATCTACAGAAATCAAAGATAAGCTCAGATCTCCAGAAGTCCTGCTCTTCCTCTCGCCACCACAACCAACTTCATCTATTACGGACACTGAACATCACCTCATCACAGAAAAGAGCATTCTGTCTACCATAAAATGTGGAAATAGAAGGGGAAAAAAAGTTAACAACAACACAGTACACTGTAAGAAGAAAAAAGCAGGAAGTGTAAACCACAACATATTCACTGATAAACCCGTACACACCTCAGAAGTAATAAAAATAAAACAAGAGAAAAAGAAAGTTAACATCACATTCTGTTACTCACATCACTGAATTAAATGTCTTTAAATAAGCACATGGAGATAAACAACGAATACCACAAATAAAATCAGATGTGCCAAAACTAGGACTGAAACGGACCAAGCAAAACAAACAAAACAAAACAAAACACAAGCAGCAGGGAAAAAAAAAAAAAAAGGCAGTGGAACTTGAACAAGGTAGGAAAGAAATTAAAAATAAAGACTACATTATCTCAGAAGTAGGACAAATTGCACTTGAGCAAGAAGGATCAAATGTAAAATATATCTCAGCCAAATTTTTAAATTTATGACAAAGGTATTATTCTCAGGACTACAGGCCAAAGTTTAAACTATTTTTAAGGGTAAATGAACAAACTCCTCCATGACTCCTTTTGTGTTCTGCTTCTCTTGGCCATAATATCCCAGTGCACTGGGAAACTTGTCCTTCTTTAGGAGTCTGATGCTGCCATGGCCAAGGAAAAACAAAGAAGGGTTCAGGACAGAGAAAACAATCTTATTAATTTGCAGGTGGCAGGGCAGAATGGTTCTACAGTGCAATTTATACACCATTTAATTAATGAAAGTCTGTTGTGAATGATAGTTTGCCAATGAGTCAGATAAGATTCAGATTTGATGGGCAGCAAATCAATGAAACAGACACATCCGCACAGTTGGAAATGGAAGCTGAAAGAAAAATTGGTATGCTCTAGTAGCAGACAGTATTAGAAACTGAAAAAAAAAAAAAAACACCAAACTTGGTAATTCATATTTCTGATCTTGCAAACAAGATATATCCTCAATTAATAAATAATTTGATACTGCCACATCCTTACTGCTTTTAGCATGCCCCCTTTTTGTTTATTTTGCACAAGGTACCTGATGAAGGGGCATGAGCATATAATAATTTTTTTAAAAATTATTTTGGCTGTTTACCAAATGGTCAATGTTTTACTTTGATCCAAACACATAAAATTAGATTTAAAAATAGTTCTCTAAAAATGTCTCTCTCCTTTGAGTGCCTTGAAAATCCAAAAGGAAAAAAAAAATCAGACATTGTTCTTCATTCTTTACTAGAAGATGCAGGAGGCAGGAATTTGATTTTTTACTGTGGAGGGTATGTGCGGGCATATACCCGACCACCGAAATTAGACCCCTTCCCTGGTGTCATGTCTTGCATCTTCCTGAGGTTTCTCTGCCATCCTTTGAGCATATGTGTGTTGCCAAGCCTACAGTGCACAAATCGCTGCCAAGTGTGGGGCCCTTCTGAGTGTGGACCCTGTGTGCCTACACAGGTAAAACACTCAGGACACTGGCTGTGGCAGGGAATGATGGCATTTTATTAGCAAGCTGCCCTCAGCCTCCTGTATCTCCATTCTTGCCCCCAGTGGTGCTGTGTTCAATTGAATATTTCCACAACTTTCTGTGGGCTTAATCCCCAGAACTGCTGTCACTTAAGTGCCAGTGCATGACCTCTATTACTTGGAGTCCCATCACCCCAACTTTCTGACCACTTCTCCTAATCAAACCTGAAACAGATAGGAGAGCACCACTAGACTTTGCAATTCATTTGAGGCCAAGCTTAAATTGAACTATATTTTTCTTAACAAAATAATTATTTCACAAACATTTCCAAATGCGTTGGAATAGAACTCTATTGACCAATATGGTCACTGCTAGTCTCAGATGGTTATTAAGGACTTGAAATGTGGCTAGCCTGAATTGAGATCTGCTGTAAGTATGAAATAAATTTTAAATTTTGAATATTTAATAAGAAAAAAGGATCTCAATAATCTTTATAATATTACATGTTACCATACTATTTGGGGTATATCACATTGAATAAATTGTGCCAATGAAATTAATTTTACCTGTTTCCTTTTACCTCCAGACAAAGAAATGTAAAATTTCATAATAGGACTTTTACTTCTGGAAAATAGAGATAGACACAATTTCATCATTTGTCCTGCTAAGGACAACTAAAAACCCTACATATTGCATACGAAACAGAAGGAGGCTCTGAATGGTTGACCAAAAAGAAAAAAGCAGATCCACTAGAAACCTCAGAACTTGACTTGATGAGTTCTCTGGATTTTCTTCTTGCCTTATAATAACCCTGACCTAGAGCTGCAGAAACCAGCAACCCAGAAATACCAAAGACAGCAGACAAAATTGGAGCCTAATTAAAAATAAAAATATTACTTGAGGTTCAAAAAAAAAAATTATCCACAAGAAAAGACCACTGTCTAGCCGAAGAACAGGGAAGGGGACAAGCTACAAATATAGAAAACCTGTAGATAAGAGCTGTAGCCAGATACCATATTAAAAACTGTAGGCTTGGGGGCGCCTGGGTGGCTCAGTGGGTTAAGCCGCTGCCTTCGGCTCAGGTCATGATCTCAGGGTCCTGGGATCGAGTCCCGCATCGGGCTCTCTGCTCAACAGGGAGCCTGCTTTCCTTCCTCTCTCTCTGCCTGCCTCTCTGCTTACTTGTGATCTCTCTCTGTCAAATGAATAAATAAAATCTTTTAAAAAAAAAACAAAAACTGTAGGCTTACTTCTACCGGTGTCAGCAAAGCCTAGACTTTGACTATAACAAGACAAATAACCCCCTTCAGACTGGTGTCAGAGAAGCTCTAGTAGGGAGCTAGGACTTACTAATTACAATATCCGTCCTCACCCCCATCCCACTGTGTCCATAAAAACCACATGAGGAATCTGGACTTTCACCCCTAACCTATAAGGAACCCAACACATTCATCCCTGCTGCAGTGGTGATAGAAGAGATTCAAGCGAGTGTCAGAACTTCGACCATTCCTGAGAACTAACCATATCCCCATGCCATAAAACAAGCCTCAACAAGTTGAAAATAATTTAAATCATATAGTTTGTTCTACAAACATAATGGAATCAAATTGAAAATGAATAACTGAAAAACAATTGGAAAATAGCCAAACACTCCTCCTAAATAACCTAATTCACAGCACGCATGTCTTGTTGAGCATTTTAGAGTCTTTCTGCCTAGGAATTAGCAAGTGAGAAGAAGAGTAATCACTATGGCAGAGTAATTGATTCTGATTAGGAGAAGTAGGGAGGCTTTTACCATGTAAGAGGAAAAAGACCTATGTTTGGAACTCATGTGGTTCACTTGGGCACCCCTTCTTACTCCTTTGACCAAATACAGCTGTGGGACAACCTGGCATTAGAAGGGCATGATTGACTAGAGCTCAGACCCCTCTGGAATGAGTTTTGGCCATACTAATGTTAAGATCAGCTGATCGCTGAAGGTAGGGTAATTCAGAATGCGCAGTGCAAGAGAGACATGATGGGTACCATTTACAGCCTCAAGTCCAACTATAGAGTGGGGGGGTCCGCAACATCCCCCTAACTGCCTTCACCAGAGTCCTTCTCTAGAGATGTCCACAGGAACTTGGACCACATTCTCTGCAGATCTGCAAGGAGAGGTGAAAATGTGCAGAACAAAGGGAGAGCTGTGCAGAGGGTACACCCCCTCTTTTTCTTGGCTTCAGTATGTGATTTGAAGATATGGCTTACCAGAACTTCCCGTTTCACAACGCATAGATTTTTAGAACTAAAGGGCAGAGGGTTATTTTAAGACTGCTTAGTCCTCTTTTCTTAGACACTGCATTTTCCTAGAGAACAAAGGAACAAGGGTGCAAGAACCGAAAAGACCCAATCTTCCTTTTGACTCATGCTTATTTAAGTGGAACAAAGCATGGAGATATGTAATAATTTTATGGTAATACCAACAGTTTTTCCTGGGCTCGCTCTATTCAGAAAAGTCATTGCACCTTGTGGAATTCTGAGATAGAGTGTTCTGGAAGGTACTTTTAATTAGGAAGTTTACTTCCGTTTTTGGTATAACTCCATTTGGTATAACTGTGGCATGTAAAGTAATAGGGAAAAAGGTGGCTAGTGTTCCCAGCTGTCAGACATCTGAACAGGGAAGTGTTCTTATGCCTCCCATTTCGGTGCAGAATTTCATACCCTTCTTGTCCGTTTCCTGGGTCCCCCCAAATGATAGAAGATTATCACTAGTTCTCAACATGTGATTTGCTATCCCAATATTTTCTGAAGGGTCATCTGGAGAGAGAGCACAATTTTCAGGGGGACAGTTCATACTACACGAACAATATTGCGACGGCACTCCAGAACCCAAAAGGTATTCCTTACAATGTGTACGGCAAGTCCTTCATTAGCTTGCGCAGTGTTTCCGAAACATTAGCTACAAACCGTACTGTGAAGGGGAGGACTGGACACAGATGGAGAGTGTGTGCCGCTCTCTGCCAGTCTTGCTCTTTGCCCATCCTCTGTTTTCCCTCCTCCCTCCCTTCCTTCTGCTGCCTCACTCTGCCCCTACCCACTTCTCTTCTCTCGTTCTGTCTTCCCTCTCTCTTTCTTCCCTCCTCCTGCTTCAAGTTCTCCTCTCCCTCTTCCCCTTCTGGATCTTCCCTCCATCTCGGACTTAGACCTTTGAAAGAAAATTAGCTTAACCTGAAGCCAATCTGTCTTATTTACTTTTCTAGCCCAAAGAACTCCCACAATATGGGATAAATATGGACCAACTTTTAATAGTTGTTCTAATTAATTTTTCTTGTACAGGTTATAACTTATGTCTTCGTGTCAAGAGAGAGCAAGCAGTGGTCTAAATGACATATCTGACTTCTGTCATTCCAGGACTACATTATGAAATTCTGAGGTCTATTAGAAAGAAGCAAGATGCAAGAGATCTTATGTAGTGAAGCTCTATTTCACAAAGCTTACTAAGATATGCTCATGTACAAATGCCCACTCGAGTATAAATGCATAAAAAGACAAAGAAAGAGGGACACCTGGGTGACTGAGTCAGCTCTGGTCTTGATCTCAAGGTCATGAGTTCAAGACTTGTGTTGGGCTCCATGCCCACCATGTGCCTAGTTGTTTTTTTTTTTTTTTTTTTTTTTTAAAGACAGGGGCACCTGGGTGGCTCAGTGAGTTAAGCCTCAGGTCATGATCCCAGGGTCCTGGGATCGAGCCCCGCACTGGGCTCTCTGCTCAGCGAGAAGCCTGCTTCCTCCTCTCTCTCTCTCTGCCTGCCTCTCTGCCTAATTATGATCTCTGTCTGTCAAATAAATAAATAAAATCTTTAAAAAAACAAAAACAAAAACACTGCCTTTAAAAAAATTAAAAAAAATTTAAAAGACAGAGGAGAAAGTACTTAATGTGCATTATCCATAACTGTGAGTGTAAATATATATATATATATATATATATATATATATATATATATATATATATATATATATATATTTGACATATGCTAGTGGAAATATATCCATAGAATATTAATACCAAATTCATGAATTACATGAGCTATAGCCCACTATTATATGGTCAGTTACATTTCCTGGAAATATAACCTTCCTCTCCTAGCATCTCCTTTTAGCTTGCCCCTGAGAGAAGCTTTATAAAACAGATGTTTCAATTTTATTCATATACCTGATAACATCCTTGGTTGCCTATATTAAAGACAGCATATATTAGAGATATTATTATGTAGTTGCCTTTTTAAAAATAGTAATATGGAGCCTCTTAACATAAACATCTCCACTATAATATTTGTAAAGATAATTTTTGTACGTACCATACCTATATAGTTGTATGTTTATGCTACTATAAAATTTGCCAATTATATAAACATATCTACAAAATATACAATAAACTATGTACTAAAAATACACTAATGGGCTTCAAATTATATCAGAGTAGGATGATAGAGGTATATAAATAATATATATTTAAGGTGATCTTATTATTGGTTACAAATTTTAGCCCTTTGCTTGTGTTCCTCTGCCCATCCCTAAATATGAAGTTAAAGACAGGAAATATAAAAATAATATATTAGGTAGAGTTTAATAATGATAAATAAGAAAATGGTGTGTGTGTGTGTGTGTGTGTGTGTGTGTGTGTATATATATATATATATATATATATATATATATATATATATATATAATGTTGACATGCAACGTTTCAGTCACTAGCTCTTATTGTTAATATGAATACCCAAATACAAGAATTATAATCTCCATGGATTCTTCTGGAAAAACAAATTCCAAAATGAGGACTGAGTGTCCATCTGTGCATATTTGAGCCACAATGACAAACTGTTGATTTCATACCATAGGCATTATTAAACTCCAAGTCCTGCCAACTCAGTTTTCATACAGAGCAGATTATACTAATTATCATTTGGGGCCAAAATGACACTCTTAATATTAACTCTTATGTACCTGAAGAGATAAAATCAAGTATATAGAATACAAAAGCCAGCAATGTCCGAAACAAAAGATAATTGGACAAGAAGATGACATGCCCTAATAAATTCTGATATCTGCCTCATTTCCAATTTTATAAGTAAACAGAAATAATATTGGGTGTCTCTGAATCAGCTTTTCTGACACTGAAGAGCCACTGTTATACTACTCCACACAAAACTATGGTTGTCTGGATTTGAAATTTTCACTTCTCCTGCACTTTTCTTTAATATATTCTGATACATTTTTTTCTCTATTTTTTCTATTCTCTGAGTGAAATATGGAAAGAATAGAGGTACCTGGTTGCCTCAGTTGGTTAAGTATCTGACTCCTGGTTTGGACTCAAGTCATGATCTCTTGGGTCGTGAGATCCAACCCTACATCAGGCTCTGCACTCAGCAAGAAGTTTGCTTGAAGATTCTTCTCCTTTGCCCCTTCCCTGACTCACACACACACTCTCTCTAAAATAAATAAGTAGATCTTTAAAAGTATATGGAAATAATATGGATTAAGTGTCCTGTAATGGATCAATTAATAAATCTTTCTCTCAGCAATCATCTACTGAGCATCTACTATGTGTCTGATAACCTAGACTTTATTATTTATGCAATTTAATTATGTTATTCATGAAACATCATGTTTTAAAACCCCATGCTTTTAGTTGTAAGAAGTCCATTATTTTATGACTACCCCTATGTAAACACTTAATAAAAATTTCCATATATGCTTATAGTAAGAAATTAACATCCTCACTGAAGTCCAAGGCCTGACTGCATCACCAAATTTCCACTCACAAACATCCATGGGATCGCCCGCTACCATCCTTAGAGTAATGTAAGGTGAGTGCTTTTTCTGGTTTATCCTGTTGGGAAGGATAAGGCCAAGTGTTTCTGTTCCCAAGGGGTACAATTATGAGTGACAAAAGTCACGATTTACCACAATTAACCACAATTAACTTCCATATTACTGAATCAAGGTACTTCACCATCTATATGCTTCAACAGTTGACCTATTTGTTCACTCCACTCTTGAAGACACTATTTTCTTCCATGATAGCCCATGATAGTTCTCCCCAAACTGCCATGCTTATTTTTCTCAGTCTTCTTGGCCAGTATGTGCTTATCTAACTCATCCGTCATGATGAGCTCCTATGTCTCCATCTTGGTTCTTATTTCCATTTTACTTTCTCCTCTCTTCTCTCCACCTCTGCCCTACCTGTTTTTCATCTGAGGACATCAACCCACTTTTCTCCTTTCTGAGGATCTGGACACAAATAATTCAAATCAGTATTTCAAACTCAGATCCCTCTGCTAAACTGTAGATCACTGTATCCAGCTCTTACTGACATCTGCAGACAGATGCAAATACTTCAAATACAGCAACGTTTTCAAAACTAGTATCTTCTTGATTCCTTAAATAGTATATCATTAAATTGTATCATTGTCCTAAAAATGTTCCAGCCCAAAATAAAAGACTTTTTGACTCACATTCCCACAGCCTCATTGACATTACCTCTTAAATATCACTTACACTTTCCTTCTGCCTAGTCCTAACCACCATGTAAGAACTATTTTTGAATATTTCAATAGTTTCTAGTATCTTCCTTTACACAATCTATTTTCCACAATGTAACAAGAATATTCTATTTAAAACACAATCTGATTATTTTATACTTCTGCCGAAAATCATATAGAAGTTTCCTACTTTCCACTGGCTTTAGAAGTCCAGTGTTTTGAAGAAGGTTTGACAGGATTTGTCTTTGTTCATCTACCCACAGCATTCTATCACTCTTCTGTTTGTTCTCAATATCTATTCACACCCAACTCTTTCCATATCTTTGTTATTTCTAGGTCTGTTCTTAACTTCATGACTGGGGACCATCTAAAACATCTGCCTAAAACAGTCATTGTCAACTAATACTTCTTCCTTCCCAACTCAGCTCAAGTGTCACTTAGGACATTGTTTCTATCTCTGGCAATTTTAAATCCCCAGAATGCACATTTGTATACTTATATTCTAGGAAGATTTTGCACTAGACTGTTTCTCTACTATAGGAGACTGTTTAACCACATTAGTAAGAATGCTTTTTTTTTTTTTTAAATATTTTATTTATTTATTTGACAGACAGAGATCACAAGTAGGCAGAGAGGCAGTCGGGGGGGGGGGGGAAGCAGGCTCCCTGCTGAGCAGAGAGCCTAATGCGGGGCTCGATCCCAGGACACTGGGATCATGACCTGAGCCGAAGGCAGAGGCCTCAACCCACTGAGCCACCCAGGTGTCCCAGTAAGAATGCTTTTGAGGGAAGCAAGACATAATATCTCTTTCTCTGTTAAACTGAGAGTGGGTGGAGAAACAGATGCCAGATACTGTATGTCTTTAAATACAGAGGACATTATCTCCTTGCATAAGCATACACAAGCAGGGAGGGTGAGTGGACCATGATGAGTTTTATTACCAGGCATCTCACTGTGTCCAAAATGAAAAGATGTTTCTGATTCTTACATCTTGAAATTCAGTTTGGATTAATGCCCTATATTTTTTCTTCCTTATAATGAGTTAAATCTGGGGACAGAGACTTGTGTTGGAGCCACCAAATGTATCATGGTTTGTGTATATTTCTGAATTTCAGTCATGGTCAGGTCTTTTTTTCTTTTTTCTTTTCTAAGATACAGTTTGGTACTTATATAAGTAAGAGGAATGGCTGCGTATGAAAAGGGGCATTGTCAAATAAATTTTAATCAAATTTCTAGCTTCTGTTCAGCAAGGAAGTTCTATTATAGACAAACCCTGGCAATACGACAAAGTTATATTTATAGAGATGAAAAGATATTGTATAAGTCCTTAAGAAGGGTGATAGACCATTTTATATGTCACTTCAGGTGGCCTACTGAAGCCAGTCATTCAATGAAACGGAATAGGTTTTGCTGTGAAGGTATTTTATAGATGTGACTCGGGTCCATAATGAGTTGACTTTAGGACGGAAGACTATCCTAGAGAATGTGGGTGGTCCTGATTCAATCAGTTGCAAGGACTTCAGAGCAGAGTTGAGGTTTCCCAGAAAAGGTGGAATTTTGTCAAAAGTATCAGCATATCCTTCCTGTTAGCCTGCCTTAAGGATTTCAGTTTATCTGGCTAGTTCCAATCATCATAGAAGCCAATTCATTTTAATAAGTCTCTTAGTATACATATCTCCTGGCAGTTCTATTCCTCTATTCTTCATGCGGACATACAGAATGAGGCAGGGGTAAGGAAAACAATATTGACAAGTGGAGGCACAGTGATGATGCAAAGGAGGAGGCAACTGTGTCTGTCCCAGGGTACAGATGGGCACAATTATTGTTCTAGAAAAGCTACAACAGTTCTTAAGAAATTAATAATGAGGGGCGCCTGGGTGGCTCAGTGGGTTAAAGCCTCTGCCTTCGGCTCAGGTCATGATCTCAGGGTCCTGGGATCGAGCCCCGCATCGGGCTCTCTGCTCATTGGGGAGCCTGCTTCCTCCTTTCTCTCTGCCTGCCTCTCTGCCTACATGTGATCTCTGTCTGTCAAATAAATAAATAAAATCTTTAAAAAAAAAAAAAAAGAAATTAATAATGAATGATGGTCTAATCAGAAAGCAAAGTAAGGAGAACCCAAAAGCAGTGAGGAAAAAGCACATGAAAAAGAAAACATGGAGACTGCTAGGTTTCAGGAAAAAGAAAGAGTTGACTTATATGGATGATTATATGGACGGAATAAAATGAGAGACGATGAATTTAGGACTAGCTAAACATGGATCATTAAAGTCATTAAATGTCAGGTTAAGTTATTCTGATAAAGTGTGGGCTATAATGAAAGGTAAAATACTGCATATAAATACAAGCAAAATTTGTGTTTTATAAAAAGATGGACATGTGCAGATGATAGATTAGAATGTAGCACATATGAAGTACTAAGGTAAATAAGAGACACATTCAATGTTAATGTGACATAAGTTGAGATCTTGAAAAAGGACAGTGCCAGGTGCGTGGAAAGAAGGAACGAATTACAGATATATTCAGGGGGACCTAACTATTTATTACATATGGGGGATAAGGGAAATTTTCTGTCTAGAAAGGTTCTGTATTTATAACTATATTCAGGAAACCAGTAGCAGTAATGAAGATACTCCTGTCAAGAAAGGAAATAGGGTATTCGATTATAGAAAGTTCAGTATTAAATATCTTGGTCCTTAGGTGCACGTGAAATGCCACATACATGATAAATATATTCATGTGTACCTTAAGAAAGAGAATGGTAGTATTTCATGCAGTTATGAGTAACAGAAAACCATCACTTGAGTGGTATAAACAAGCAGAGGTCATCAGATTATGTAAAGTCTTGAGACTGTCAGCCCAACATAGACATGGTGTCCAGCAATGCTACCGAGGACCCAAGCTTCTTTAATCTTCATGTTGCACTGGTACAAAGAGGAGAGTATTTTTTACTCATATCATAGGACTAGTTGCCATAAATTCAGGGACTGTGCTTGTTCCAGGAAAGAAGAAGGGAGTAGAATAAAGGACAAAAACTAAACTGCTTTTCCTCTGTGCACGTGCACCTGTAAGAGAAAGATGGAGATAGACTCCTTTCCCCAAGGATTTCTGTTTATACCCCATTACATAAAACCATGATAAATGCCCCTTCTCCAGCAATGAGAGACTAGGATGTTGAGTATTTTGGCTTTCCAGACTCTAAAATAAATAAAGGCAAAGAAAACATGACTTGAACTTCCTAATGAGTAGGTAAGCCATTAGTCTCTGCCACACTGGTGATATCTAGAAGCACAGAGAGAAGTAGGATTAAAGATATGAGTATAAGTGAACTGTGGTTATGAGATGAGAAAAAGACCAGAGGTGTTAAAATTATATCTTGGACAACAAATAAGGAGTTCACAAAGTAAAATGGAAGGGAGTCATCCAAAATATACAGTCATAATATAGTGATGTCAAATAAGCCAAGAATAAAGGAATTTTGAAAAAGTATCTAAGAAATTTATACATGAAAAATATTGAAATTTGAACATTAGATTTGTAAACTAGGGGGTAAAGTATGACTTTTACCAGTTTCATCCAAGTATTTTTCATGCAGTAGCTTTATTAAGTGACTAATATAGTCACTGTGTTGGGTGCTGAGAATATAGTAGTGATGAAGACATATTGCTACCTTGCCTCAGTATATATATACACATAAAATGTATATATATATTTAAAAATGTATACATTACATGTAAATTTGTACAGATACAGATACAAATGTACAGATACATACATTTTTAATAAATGAATTAAAGGAGACAATGAATAAAACAATAAAATAAAATACAAATCAATGGATTAAATAATCAAGGGACTGAGAGAGCAAATCAGAGAAGGGAACACCAGTTAGGTTGGGTTCTCATTGATGGTCCCCCTGAGGAGATCCAAAGGAAATATGGTGGGAAGGAAGAGACCCTCTTGCTGAGCAAGTGGCAGGTGAAAATTCCTTAAGGTGGGAAAAGCATGATGTACTTGAGAATCTAAAATTCAAGGTAGTTAGAGCATAATGAAGACAGAGGAGTAGAAAATAAAAGGGTGAAGAGACAGGCCTGGGCCATATCAGGCCAAGTTTCTTGGACCATGAAAAGGAGTGGATTTTATTCCAAGTAAAATTTAAAACTTTGATGGGTCTTAAGTGGAAGCAACCCCATGATATGACTTACATTAAATGATCACTTCTGAAGGAAGGTATGTTTTAAAAGGGATAAGAGTGAAGGGGTGGGGGGAAGAAGATGATGATGATGAATTCCAGTAAAAAGGCTGTGTATTTCTCCAAGAGAGAACGGTAGCTTGGATTCAGGTGGTGGTCATGACCACAGCAAGATGTCAGTAGAGTTGAGATAATGTGTTTAACAAACAAATAACTAAGGGTAAGTTAGAGTAAAAATTATGAGCTCTTGTCTTAAGTCAGGTTCCCTGGAAGGAGACTCTGACATAAAGATTTGTACTCGGGCATTTTTGTGGAAGTGCACTTGGGAACGACGCTGTAAGGAAATTAAGAAAGCAGGATGGGGCAGAGGGAGGAGTTTAGATGCAGTTGCCACAGAGGTCACAGCCAGTTTCATGGGTGTTCTGAGGTGGATGATGCTTTGGAGTTGTCCAAATAGAAACAATGGGATTGGTACTTGGACCCTTGACTGACTAGTCATTTAATAAGGCTACCCTGTGTAGGGGCATTAACCTTGGGGTAAGGCAGGTTCCTTGGGTAGGAATTAATTCATAGAAAGAGATATACTAGAGGTGTCAGCAAATACTCCTAGAAGATGGGAGAGCAAGTGACTGGAGAGATTCTGGAAGAAGGGATCTGAATAGTACATCACATCAACTACTATAATGCTGTAAAATGCACACACACACACACACACACACACACACACCCCACAAACATCTGTGATTAATACAACCATGGTCTGGATTTTTTTTTGTTTGTATGTTTCTGGTTTTTTTTTTTTTTTTCCCAAAAAAAGTCCAAAGTGAATGTCCTAGGCAAATCTTCTACATGGGTCTCCTATGAGAGTTCCCTCCTATAGTGGATGCAGGAGATGTCCCTGAATATATCCAGAATCTCTCCAGAATATGAGAAGCAAACTCCTTTGGTCATTTCCTCAGTAGCCTTTTCCTGACCTTCTGTAATTTTAGTTTATTTTTGTTATTGCTAATGGCCACACCTGAAATGAGTGTTGGAGAACACACCCTCTTTAGGGTCTTCATAACTTTCAGAACCCAGGTCCTGCTCGGACAAGGCAGGAGGGTAGGTAACGAGGATTGTTTTTAGCCTTGAAGAGTCAAAAAAGTTTTCTGAGTTCAGGACCATGATCCATTTGTCAATATAATTTCTTTAGAAATGGAGTCGGCATCTGATTTATTCCATTTCAGCCAGTTCTACGTGCCAGTAATCACCTACAAGGTTCTTTCCCAGACATTGTTCTTAACTGCTTTATTTTGCTCCCTCGCTCTTCGAGTTCTCTTGCCAGTTAATGGAGACTATTCTGAGACTCTATGGGAGAATAGGAAGAAAGACCTTACTCTGAACCTGACCTTTGGCCTAAATTGCTTTTCTTTTTTTCTTTTCTTCTTTTCTTTTTTTCTTTTTTACTGAAATATTTTCCCAGGCCCTAGCCATGAAAATCCCTTTTAAATCACAACTCCTACTTTTTAGGATTTATTACCTGTCATCTTTTCCAACCTTGCAAAGCTCTGAATTTCTGAATCCTTTCATTTCTGCTGGCAGACTGGCCCACTATACCTTGAGTTCATCTCTTTCTGTTCAAACAGAGTCAATAACAACCAACCAATAAACACACCTTGAAGATCTGTCTTCCTACCTCTATCCTAGAGATGCTGGCCAATACGGCATATGTTCCAGAGATGGCGGATTTATAAAACATTTTTCTGTAGACCGTTACCATTTTTTCAGTCTTTTGTGTGAGTGTCCCTCTTGCCAACCATCATACAGTTAAGTCAATGTCTTATGATTTAGATTTGTTACCTTTACTAAAGTAAATAAAATATATTCTCAAGGGACCAACTTCTATATTAGGGTAAACATGAGCTGCTATGTTAAACAGTACCCAAATTTTAGTGTCTCAGTATAATAAAGGTTTATTTCTTAGTTTGTTCAGATAGAGATTCCAGGGTTCTCATATACGTTATAATTAAAAATTTGAGGGAGTTTTCATTTGGAAGCTATAACAACTTGAGAGTACTTCCCTTCTGTCAGATACCAGGGATAAAGTTTGAGACATTGAAGAAGTCACAGTTGGAAAAGGTGCTGTCACTTCTACTTATTTCAGTTGGCCAGAATTCAGTCTTATGATCTCATAGAAAAGTACTGGGGTAAGTTTCTGGGAAGCATAGGCTTCCTGTGTATTTAAGGAAGAATGAAAAAGATTGATAGGCACGTGGCACTAAAGGGATGCTGGAGATGTGATTGATATGATTTTTTTAAAGATTATTTATTTATTTGACAGACAGAGATTACAAGTAGGCAGAGAGGCAGGTGGGGGCGGGAAGGGGTGGGTGGGAGGGAGCAGGCTCCCTGCTGAGCAGAGAGCCAGATACAGGATTTGATCCCAGGCCCTGAGATCATGACCTGAGCTGAAGGCAGAAGTTTAACCCACTGAGCCACCCAGGCACCCTGATATGATTTTGTTTTGATAGTTTGTGTATGTGTATGTATGTGTTGGTGGATTGTGCAAAGAGTAGGAGATGCTGAGGTAAAAGGAGTATTAAAAGAAACCAAAGGCATCTTACGGATTATTGTAAGATGGTGTATCAATGGTTTCCACATCTTCATTGGTTGGCACTGGGAATACTTGAATGAATCAGCTGAAAAGAATAGGGACCAGTGATAATAGAGATAGATTTTGAAATCAGAAGGCAGAGTTTAAAAGAGAGGAGATGGCACAACAACAGTTGGCTTTGGCAAGAGCCAACTCCAGAACATTATTGGCTGTAGTTATGGTTAACTAGTTTAGTGCTGCTTTGGATCTCTTAGCACCTTGAAAATGTCAGCCAGATATTCTGGTATTTGGGATGTCTCAAATGAAACTGTTTCAAAGAGACTGGTCTTCCACAAACTGTTTTGTTTACTTCTTTAAAGGAAGAGAGGTTTAGAGGAAAAAGCATGTTAAAGAGGCAACCCTGAGGAAATAAAAAAATATTGAAAGAAGTACAGAGAATGACACAGTCTTGATGAGAAGAGAGAAGTGCTTTTGTCCTTTGAGGTCGGAGGGGAAGTAATGTTGCATATGGATTTGTATGTGTGAAAGAAGTTGAAGGATCCCATGCCTGATAGATTCTTTTGTGCCCAGGAAAGAAGAAACAAGGTCACATGATAGAAGGCTTGGAGCTGATCACAGCCTACTTCTCCAGTTTCATCAACCAACTTTCTCCTGCTTGTTCATTTGTATCACACACTAGCTTTTTATCTGGTAACCAACAGTTAGAACTTCTCTGCGTGGAAACCCTTCACACCTTCTATTCCTCAGTCAAGGGTCACTGTCTCATCCATCTGTGTTCTGCTAACTTCTACCCAATACTGTGGTTCCAACTTAAATATCACCTCTGAGCAGCATTCTCTGGCTTCTCTTTCACATTAGCTTACTTCCTAATTTCACGTTTATTTCTGCCCTCATTATTTTTTCCACATGAGGTAAACCATGAGATCAAGTCATACATATCACCTTCTCCTCAGTGTCTGCACTTAACGAATATTTAATGAATGAATGCATGAGTAAATGAATGAGTGAATAAACAACCAGATGAACAATGAAGACTACCTAGCGTAATTTATAACTTCATCCGAGAGTATCAATAGAGGACGCTTATCAAGAGTGAGAAAGAAAATCTCATTGTCAAGCCGTACAAATAAATGTCCCTAAAAATTTGATCGACAAGTTTGTAGGTTTGACAATTCAGTATACACTTATTCCCATGTATCTTCAGACTTTTCTCAAATTCGTGATTGTCAAAAGAGAGGAAGTATTGATCTCATCAAAGCTAGTCTCCAAATGCATCTGTGAAGAACAGACACGAGCGAGCCCATCTCAGAGACTGTGATGGATTGGATTCTCCGGAAATACAGACATATTAGATGCCTTCCAGACATAACTAAAAGGCCAGTGGAGTTCGGAGGGAAAAGATAAACAGAGTAAACACACAGAAGCAGGAATCTCATAGCTCACCTCAAACATTTTTTTCCTACTTTTTAACCTCATTAGACAATGACAAATGGGACAACAATGAAAAGGAGGCAGTGGTGGGAAGGAGACAGGGACAGGAACAACATCAGATGAGCATCCCGTACTCCATTCTCGTCCTGTGTGACTAGTTTCATAATGCAAGAGGGACATAGTAATGACAATGATGACGATGGTGATAAAAATTAACCCTGCCCAGAACTTACTGTGAGCCTACAATGTCCTGAGTGGTTTTCATTTTAGTAATGCATTTAAGTGTCACAGCACCATGAGTTAACTACTAGTATGATCCTCATTTTACATGGAGGAAACTAGATTACTAATTCTACCTAAATAATAGATTTCTTTTATCTATAATAAAATTAATAACTTTTTGAAAAGTTGATCTTTGGTTCTTGAGCAAACATGTGCTTAAGTGGTGAAAGTGTTTAAATGGCATTTAAACAAAAATAGGTCAAATACAGTGAAATTAAAAAGTGCACTCTGATTCCCTTTACCCAGGATGTCATGGAATCATTATCAGTCACTTCAATATCCTATTTTTGCAAAGACCATAAATGTAAAAACATTGTACCTCTAAGCTCTCGGAGAAAAAGCTATTTAACCTTCTAAATCAATGCCCAAACTTTCTATAGTAGTGGGCATTGACACATCTTTTCTATGAATGTATAAAATCAAAGAATCTTGGAACCTGAGATAATTCTGCTTTATAAGGTTTTAAAGGTTAAAGGCATAGAATGATTTAAGTATTTAGAAGAGTAAAGGAGTGTTTTCTGAAGCAAAGAAATCACTCTAAGTTATTCAAAGGCTTCCTTTTCCTCAGGGCAGCTTAAATAATTGGATTCATGGGTATCTGAATCACTGGCAGGGGGTAGAGAGGAACTAATGTCACTTTTCATATTCATCCTAAAATATTTGCTCCACTTTATTATGTCTTTTAAAGATAAACTCTTTCATAGAATTAAATACTAAGTATGCAAAGTAGGATCTTAGGCAAACCATTTTTACAATAATGTAAAGGAAATTACATAAACTTCCTCTAACATAAATTTTATAAAGTTAAACTGGGTAATCATTTAACCATTGATTATTGAGGACACTTTATTTATTATCATCTATATGTTTAACTTATAACTTTATAAGACTGATATTACCATTTAATAAAACAAATGCCATATCTAATACAATTCCAGGTCTTGAATTCTGGATTTTGGTGTATTTTGATAGTTAGCTGCCAACTAATGAACAACACTCTAGCTATCATAAGTTATAATAAAGGTTAACAATTATAAGATTAAGGTGAAATATTTACAGAATCAGCTTGACTGTCACAATGTTCTTATATGTCAATGTCAGAATAACAAGGGCTATCTCTCCAGATTAGTTAATTCACATAGTATAAATTTTTGTGCAAGGTTTCAAGTTAGGTTAACATATTGGGGATTGTTGATGAGATTAAATACATAAAGAGAAATACTGACTTTTACATCAAGGATATAATCTAGTATAAAGATGTAGTTTTTCTCAGTGGAAAGAAATTCTTAGTGATAAGCTTAGTAAAATAGTTGGCACTAATTCTTAAATAGAGAAAGACAAGTTAGATTGATAAAAACTTAAGAAAAAAGATAACTGAGGAAGCTTGGGTGGCCCAGTTGGTTAAGGGTTTGGGCTCAGGTCATGATCTCAGGGTGGTGAGCTAGAGCCCTGCATCAGGCTCATGGCTCAGCCGGAAGTCTGCAGGAGCTGTCTGTCTCTTCCTCCACTCCTCCCTCTGCTTGTGTCTCTCAAATAAATAAATAAAATCTTAAAAAAAAGAAAGATAACTAAACTGATAACAAAAGAGTCAAAGGATAAAACCCTTAAACTATTGCCAATACCATCTATTTTTTTATTTTTATTTAAATTTTAGTTAACATAGCGTGCAACACTGGTTTCAAGAGTAGAATTCAGTGGTTCGTTACTTCCACACAACACCCAGCACACATCACAAGTGCCCTCCTCAATCCTCATCACCCCTGTAGCCTCCTCCCCACCCACCTCTCTCCATGAACCCTGTTTGTTCTCTACAGTTAATAGTCTCTTATGGTTTGTCTCCCTCTCTCCTTTCTTCCCCCGTTCCAATATGTTCATCTATTTTGTTTCTTAAATTCCACATATGAGTGAAATCATATCGATACCATCTAATTTTAACATCAAAAAACAAGGTATTTGCAAGGATCATAGGAAGGAACATTAATGTTTATGCCCAGATTCCTGAAATGACTATCTTCCTACTACTGATAGAATGTCTGTAGCTCCCAGGATTTGGAGTAGATAGTAGTATGCTTATCTACTTGGTGATTAGAGAAGAAGAGTAGTTAGAAAAACAGTTGGTCATGAGAAAATGTTGGGTTGGGTATGCAACCACTTGTCTGCTGCTTGTTAAGTTATGAATCAGGAGAATACATCCATATCCTCCTCAGTTGGTCTTCCTGGGCCAAGTGGGAATAAAATCCAAGTAATAAGACTGGTGAAATATTTCTATCTCCTGTTACTCTGAAAATGCCAGAAAGGTCATGATTATTCACAGAGGTCCTTTTTTAATACTGAACCTTACCAAAAATCCTGATGTCACACAATCAAATATGTGGCTTGCAGTAAAGATTACATTTTTTTAGCCACATTATGGTTTATAAAATGGTTTTTACTGGATTTTACTGGATTTTGAGTGTTAATTAGGTGATATAATACATGCAAAGTCTCTGCATATTACATTATTAATATATGTAGTTATAGTATTATAAAGAGTATTATTATTATAGTATTACTAATTAGGTACAGAAAGATATTTTTAACTTCAAAGTGTTAATAGTTCCCATAATTTTGTTTTAAAAAGGGAAAGACTGAGGACACTGATTATAAAGCCAAAGTACTATTACAGAGGCCTTTCTAAATATTATTTAATATTTACTGACTATGCAATAAGCATTTTTATAATCTTTTATATAAAAGAAAAATCTGGGTTTATCACAATATTATAAAGACTAATGTTTGTAATTTAAAATTTATAAAGAGTTGTGTATTTCTCATTCATTGGCATTTAATGTATTTTAAAAGGATTTAGAAGTGAATTGGGGATCATTTCACATTTTCAAACCACTTTACTGTATTAAGTACATAGCTTATTTCCTTGATTATAAACTTAAACAGAAAACTGGATAACACCTAACTTAACCAAGGTTTATAGAATAAGTAGAATTATTTTACATTAGGAAAGAAATACAATCTAAAGCTAAGTCACTATAAGATGATCTAGAAATTATTAATTCAAAGACAATTAAAAATCATTAAACTTTAAAGCCATATTAAATGTTCACCAGAGAATGTCTTAATTATCCAAAGACACTGAAATAATTTCTTTAATAACAGAAAAACAATAAACAGCACAGTTTCTTTTCACAGTGAGTATAAACACAGTAAATGTCCTGGGTGGGGCTTTAATGTACCCTCATTAGAACATTGAGCATGTTAATATCAGAATGGACCAGGAGCTCTTTTGAATGCATATTTAACATATATTGGTGCTCACCATATTTGTATGTTAAAATTTAAGAATTTCCTGAAGAGATAAATTTAAATAATTGAGTTGACATAGATTGAAATTTGATGCAGAGATTAAACAAGCAAATCCTTTTGGCATATCCTAAGGGAAAGTGAGTTTGGTTCTTAATAGGAAAAAGTCAAAGTGTTTGGGCATCATCCAGGGAATAACCTCTGTAGAGAAAGAAATTGTAGGCTCAATAATCTGTGATATAACTTGTACACTTCTAAAAATTTGAGAACTACGAACTTGAACTTCTTAAGATAAAGCACTATAAAAAAATCAATAAGTATAAGTCAAATATAATTGTAATCCTAGGGATTCTGGGGGAGAAAATAGAAGAAAGTCCACTCTGTTCAAGATTCCAACTATTAATTTTAAAATCGTAATAGTAGTTGGCAACAAGAGTTAAAAGGAAATGGGGTCAAACGCAACAACTCAGACTACCACCTTGAGCTGAAGTTACACTCAGAAGGTTGCGTAAAAATTTTTTAATATATGTGGGAAACCAAAATGCCTGGAACAGAACATATAAGCTACTTTGAAATCTGTGAGAGGTTTTATTAAAAAGTTAGGTCAGGTGAGAGCCTAGAAATATGATGCAAGTCAAGGATCAAAGAGTATCATTATTTTTTTACGTTGTCTTCATTACCCATACCCAGGTCTTGAATATATGAATGTTACTCAAGGAGTAATTATGCAAGACTTAGTTAGAAATAAAATATACCTTAAATATTCCAATTTTGTATTTTCCATAGAAACATAAATAAAAATGAGAATTTCAACCCAGACTTCTATTCTCAGAATGTGGCAACTGAAAGACACTTATAGATAGGTGGTCAAGAACAGGAATTTAAAAAAAAATAATAATTTCTTTGAAATAATTATCCATAATAAAATAATACCAGAACTTTCTAAAACAGAAAAGAAGAATAAAACCTTTGTGAACATTGTCTGTTGCTGAATATTCACTGCTAGGAGCTTAATTATGTGCCCTCCAATATTCATATGTTGAAGCCTGAACACCCAGTACCCCCAAATGTGACTGTATTTGGAAAAAGGGCCTTTAAAGAAGTGATTGAGTTAAAATGAGACCATTAGAGTGGACTCTTTTCTCGTTTGATGGGTGTCCCTATAAGAGGAAATTTGGACACACAAAGACACCAGAGATGCATGCACACAGAAGAAAGACTATGTGAGGACACAACAGGAAGGCAGTGGCCAAATGCAAGCCAAGGAGCTAGGCTTCAGAAGAAACCACACCTGCTGACATCTTGAGCTTGGACTTTGCCTTCCCAACTGTGAGAAAATAAATTTCTGTTGTTTAATCCAGCCAGCCGATAGCATTATTGTTATGGCAGCTCCAGCAAACTAAGGCACCCAAATATGGTTGATTCTTGTTATTCACAGAAATTATGCTCTAAAAAGTTGCTATGAACACTGAATTAGAGAATCCTAGACCATTAGTCTTCGGGGAATTACAGGGTCAGTTTCCTGAAAGCCTCTGTTCATTACATTTTTATCAACTTGTCAGTATATAACATTGCTTTACATACATTTTTGTGTAGAGAGACCCATTTTAATATTATTGTTGATTTTTTAACAATTAAGCACATGGCCAACAGCACTATAATTCATGCCTAAATAAAGCTCATCTAACGTGTATTATCTCCGTAAGGCCCATCATGGCTGTCTTGCAATTAGGAACACTGGATAGTACTTCGGCACTATACTTTGAGACATTTCACAGTGAAATCACCAAAAAAAGCAAATAAATGTGAAAAATGTAGCGCTAAATATACCACAAAGAGGACACTTGTTTACAGCATGGAAGTGGAGACAGGAATACAGAGCTTCCCTTTGTTTAGTCTCAGCTTGCAATGTGCATACTGGGTGACAAATATTTTGTCACTCTGGGCACACTCAAAATGCCATGAAAGTGCCAAAAACATTAATTTGGGGGATACAAATAAAATTTAGAGGGTAAGAAACCCCCCCAATATGCACTCCATTAACATAAGGATCAAAGATCAAGGATTTTTTTCTCTTTCAATGCCAACCTTGCCGTCTAACACCAGCCACCCATGCCATGTAATGTGTACTCAGGAACCCACCTCCCCCACTGTGCTGACAGCAGAAGTAAGTGTGCTATTTAAAAGATAGCTAGTAGGAAAAGCTAGTAGGAAAAGGTCACAGGACTTCTGGGAAAGATGGTGGAGTAGGAGGTCCTAACCTCACCTCGTCTGCATATCCAACTAGAAAATACCCCATTAATGTACAAAAAAAAACATGGAAAAGACCCAGGACACAGGCAGAATGATAGTAAAGGGATAGAAAAGCTTTGATCATGAAAAAGGAAGTGAAAAAAAGGCCAGGATATCACTACTTCTATCAGACAAAATAGACTTTAAAACAGATTATAACAAGAGACAAATAAGAACACTATATAATCATAAAGGGAAAAAATCCAACAATATAACAATAATAAATATTTATGTACCCAAAATGGAAACACCCAAACACATAAAGCAGCTAACAACAAGCTAAAAGGAAGTAATTAATGATAATACAATAATATTAGGGAACCATAAAAGCCCACTTCCTCAAAGAACAGATCATCCAAACAGAAAACAAGGCAACATTGGTTTTGAATGACACATTGGAACAGAAGGATCTAACAAATATATGCAAAAACAGTCCAACCTAAATACCAAAAAAATACATTATTTTCAAGTGCACATGGAACATTCTCCAGAACAGATCATATGTTAGGCCACAAAACAAGTCTCAACAAATTCCAAGGACTGAAGGCATACCAAGCATCTTTTCCAAACACAATGTTATGGAACCTGAAATCAACAAGAAAAAAATCTGGAAGAACACAAATACATAGAGGTTAAATAACATGTTAATAAACAATGAATGCGTCAACTGGACAATCAAAGAGGAAATAAAAAAATACATAGAGACAAGATTGGGAGGAGTCAAGATGGCGGAGAAGTAGCAGGCTGAGACTGCTTCAGCTAGCCGGAGATCAGCTAGATAGCTTATCTAAAGATTGCAAACACCTGAAAATCCATCGGCAGATCGAAGAGAAGAAGAACAGCAATTCTGGAAACAGAAAAACAACCACTTTCTGAAAGGTAGGACCGGCGGAGAAGTGAATCCAAAGCAACGGGAAGATAGACCCCGGGGGGAGGGGCCGGCTCCCGGCAAGCGGCGGAGCAACGGTGCACAAAATCAGGACTTTTAAAAGTCTGTTCCGCTGAGGGACATCGCTCCAGAGGCTAAACCGGGGCGAAGCCCACGCGGGTTCAGCGTGGCCTCAGGTCCCGCAAGGTCACAGAAGGATCGGGGGTGTCTGAGTGTCACAGACCTTGCGGGTATTGGAACGGGAAAGCCGGCTACAGAGACAGAGCCGACAGTAAGCTCACAACTCGGTGTTACCTTGAACTGGTCGCAGGCTCGGTGAGCTCGGAGCGCGGCCGGAGGTCAGGCAGACGGGAGTTAATGGGCGCTGTTCTCTGAGGGCGCACTGAGGAGTGCGGCCCTGGGCTCTCGGCTCCTCCGGGCCGGAGACCAGGAGGCCGCCATTTGTATTCCCGTCCTCCGGAACTCTACGGAAAGCGCTCAGGGAACAAAAGCTCCTGAAAGCAAATCCGAGCGGATTACTCACCCCAGCCCCGGGTAAGGGCGGTATAATTCTGCCTGGGGCAAAGACACTTGAAAATCACTACACCAGGCCCCTCCCCCAGTAGATCAACAAGAAATCCAGCCGAGACCAAGTTCACCTACCAAGGAGTGCGGTTTCAATACCAAGGAGAGCAGCAGAATTCCAGAAAAGGAGAAAGCCAAGCACGGAACTCATGGCTTTTTCCCTGTGATTTTTTTTTTAGTCTTGCAGTTAATTTAATTTTTTTTTCTTTTTCATTTTTTTTTTTTCTCGCCTTCGGGTAAAATTTTTTTTTTTAAACTGTTACCTTTTTCTTTTTTAACGATTTTTTACTAGTTTATCTAATATATATATTTTTTCTTTTTTACATTTTTCTTAGGTGTTTTCTTTTTTTTTTTAATTCTTTTCTTTTCTTTTTTTTTTCTTTTTTCTTTTTTTTTCTTTCTTCCTTTTTGAACCTCTTTCTATCCCCTTTCTCCCCCCTCACGAATTTGGATCTCTTCTAATTTGGTTAAAGCATTTTTTCCTGGGGTTGTTGCCACCCTTTTAGTATTTTACTTGCCCCTTCATATACTCTTATCTGGACAAAATGACAAGACGGAAAAATTCAACACAAAAAAAAGAACAAGAGGCAGTACCGAAGGCTAGGGACCTAATCAATACAGACATTGGTAATATGTCAGATCTAGAGTTCAGAATGACAATTCTCAAGGTTCTAGCCGGGCTCGAAAAAGGCATGGAAGACATTAGAGAAACCCTCTCGAGAGATATAAAAGCCCTTTCTGGAGAAATAAAAGAACTAAAATCTAACCAAGTTGAAATCAAAAAAGCTATTAATGAGGTGCAATCAAAAATGGAGGCTCTCACTGCTAGGATAAATGAGGCAGAAGAAAGAATTAGTGATATAGAAGACCAAATGACAGAGAATAAAGAAGCTGAGCAAAAGAGGGACAAACAGCTACTGGACCACGAGGGGAGAATTCGAGAGATAAGTGACACCATAAGACGAAACAACATTAGAATAATTGGGATTCCAGAAGAAGAAGAAAGAGAGAGGGGAGCAGAAGGTATACTGGAGAGAATTATTGGGGAGAATTTCCCCAATATGGCAAAGGGAACGAGCATCAAAATTCAGGAGGTTCAGAGAACGCCCCTCAAAATCAATAAGAATAGGCCCACACCCCGTCACCTAATGGTAAAATTTACAAGTCTTAGTGACAAAGAGAAAATCCTGAAAGCAGCCCGGGAAAAGAAGTCTGTAACATACAATGGTAAAAATATTAGATTGGCAGCTGACTTATCCACAGAGACCTGGCAGGCCAGAAAGAGCTGGCATGATATTTTCAGAGCACTAAAGGAGAAAAACATGCAGCCAAGAATACTATATCCAGCTAGGCTATCATTGAAAATAGAAGGAGAGATTAAAAGCTTCCAGGACAAACAAAAACTGAAAGAATTTGCAAATACCAAACCAGCTCTACAGGAAATATTGAAAGTGGTCCTCTAAGCAAAGAGAGAGCCTACAAGTGGTAGATCAGAAAGGAACAGAGACCATATACAGTAACAGTCACCTTACAGGCAATACAATGGCATTAAATTCATATCTCTCAATAGTTACCCTGAATGTTAATGGGCTAAATGCCCCTGTCAAAAGACACAGGGTATCAGAATGGATAAAAAAACAAAACCCATCTATATGTTGCCTCCAAGAAACTCATTTTAAGCCCGAAGACACCTCCAGATTTAAAGTGAGGGGGTGGAAAAGAATTTACCATGCTAATGGACATCAGAAGAAAGCAGGAGTGGCAATCCTTATATCAGATCAATTAGATTTTAAGCCAAAGACTATAATAAGAGATGAGGAAGGACACTATATCATACTCAAAGGGTCTGTCCAACAAGAAGATCTAACAATTTTAAATATCTATGCCCCCAACGTGGGAGCAGCCAACTATATAAACCAATTAATAACAAAATCAAAGAAACACATCAACAATAATACAATAATAGTAGGGGACTTTAACACTCCCCTCACTGAAATGGACAGATCATCCAAGCAAAAGATCAGCAAGGAAATAAAGGCCTTAAACGACACACTGGACCAGATGGACATCACAGATATATTCAGAATATTTCATCCCAAAGCAACAGAATACACATTCTTCTCTAGTGCACATGGAACATTCTCCAGAATAGATCACATCCTCGGTCCTAAATCAGGACTCAACCGGTATCAAAAGATTGGGATCATTCCCTGCATATTTTCAGACCACAATGCTCTAAAGCTAGAACTCAACCACAAAAGGAAGTTTGGAAAGAACCCAAATACATGGAGACTAAACAGCATCCTTCTAAAGAATGAATGGGTCAACCGGGAAATTAAAGAAGAATTGAAAAAAATCATGGAAACAAATGATAATGAAAATACAACGGTTCAAAATCTGTGGGACACAACAAAGGCAGTCCTGAGAGGAAAATATATAGCGGTACAAGCCTTTCTCAAGAAACAAGAAAGGTCTCAGGTACACAACCTAACCCTACACCTAAAGGAGCTAGAGAAAGAACAAGAAAGAAACCCTAAGCCCAGCAGGAGAAGAGAAATCATAAAGATCAGAGCAGAAATCAATGAAATAGAAACCAAAAAAACAATAGAACAAATCAACGAAACTAGGAGCTGGTTCTTTGAAAGAATTAATAAAATTGATAAACCCCTGGCCCGACTTATCAAAAAGAAAAGAGAAAGGACTCAAATAAATAAAATCATGAATGAAAGAGGAGAGATCACAACTAACACCAAAGAAATACAAACTATTATAAGAACATACTATGAGCAACTCTACGCCAATAAATTTG
This sequence comes from Mustela erminea, assembly GCF_009829155.1. Lineage (NCBI taxonomy): Eukaryota > Metazoa > Chordata > Mammalia > Carnivora > Mustelidae > Mustela > Mustela erminea. The sequence continues at coordinate 29,754,701 of NC_045634.1, read as the reverse complement.
ACAATCTGGAAGAAATGGATGCATTCCTAGAAACATATAAACTACCACAACTGAACCAGGAAGAAATAGAAAGCCTGAACAGACCCATAACCAGTAAGGAGATTGAAACAGTCATTAAAAATCTCCAAACAAACAAAAGCCCAGGGCCAGATGGCTTCCCAGGGGAATTCTACCAAACATTTAAAGAAGAACTAATTCCTATTCTCCTGAAACTGTTCCAAAAAATAGAAATGGAAGGAAAACTTCCAAACTCATTTTATGAGGCCAGCATCACCTTGATCCCAAAACCAGACAAGGATCCCACCAAAAAAGAGAGCTATAGACCAATATCCTTGATGAACACAGATGCGAAAATACTCAACAAAATACTAGCCAATAGGATTCAACAGTACATTAAAAAGATTATTCACCACGACCAAGTGGGATTTATTCCAGGGCTGCAAGGTTGGTTCAACATCCGCAAATCAGTCAATGTGATACAACACATCAATAAAAGAAAGAACAAGAACCATATGATACTCTCAATAGATGGTGAAAAAGCATTTGACAAAGTACAGCATCCCTTTCTGATCAAAACTCTTCAAAGTGTAGGGATAGAGGGCACATACCTCAATATCATCAAAGCCATCTATGAAAAACCCACCGCAAATATCATTCTCAATGGAGAAAAACTGAAAGCTTTTCCGCTAAGGTCAGGAACACGGCAGGGATGTCCATTATCACCACTTCTATTCAACATAGTACTAGAGGTCCTAGCCTCAGCAATCAGACAACAAAAGGAAATTAAAGGCATCCAAATTGGCAAAGAAGAAGTCAAATTATCACTCTTCGCAGATGATATGATACTATATGTGGAAAACCCAAAAGACTCCACTCCAAAACTGCTAGAACTTATACAGGAATTCAGTAAAGTGTCAGGATATAAAATCAATGCACAGAAATCAGTTGCATTTCTCTACACCAACAGCAAGACAGAAGAAAGAGAAATTAAGGAGTCAATACCATTTACAATTGCACCCAAAACCATAAGATACCTAGGAATAAACCTAACCAAAGAGACACAGAATCTATACTCAGAAAACTATAAAGTACTCATGAAAGAAATTGAGGAAGACACAAAGAAATGGAAAAATGTTCCATGCTCCTGGATTGGAAGAATAAATATTGTGAAAATGTCTATGCTACCTAAAGCAATCTACACATTTAATGCAATTCCTATCAAAGTACCATCCATCTTTTTCAAAGAAATGGAACAAATAATGCTAAAATTTATATGGAACCAGAAAAGACCTCGAATAGCCAAAGGGATATTGAAAAAGAAAGCCAACGTTGGTGGCATCACAATTCCAGACTTCAAGCTCTATTACAAAGCTGTCGTCATCAAGACAGCATGGTACTGGCACAAAAACAGACATATAGATCAATGGAACAGAATAGAGAGCCCAGAAATAGACCCTCAACTCTATGGTCAACTAATCTTCGACAAAGCAGGAAAGAATGTCCAATGGGAAAAAGACAGTCTCTTCAATAAATGGTGCTGGGAAAATTGGACAGCCACATGCAGAAAAATGAAATTGGACCATTTCCTTACACCACACACAAAAATAGACTCAAAATGGATGAAGGACCTCAATGTGTGAAAGGAATCCATCAAAATCCTTGAGGAGAACACAGGCAGCAACCTCTTCGACCTCAGCTGCAGCAACATCTTCCTAGGAACAACGCAAAAGGCAAGGGAAGCAAGGGCAAAAATGAACTATTGGGATTTCATCAAGATCAAAAGCTTTTGCACAGCAAAGGAAACAGTTAACAAAATCAAAAGACAACTGACAGAATGGGAGAAGATATTTGCAAACGACATATCAGATAAAGGACTAGTGTCCAGAATCTATAAAGAACTTAGCAAACTCAACACCCAAAGAACAAATAATCCAATCAAGAAATGGGCAGAGGACATGAACAGACATTTCTGCAAAGAAGACATCCAGATGGCCAACAGACACATGAAAAAGTGCTCCATATCACTCGGCATCAGGGAAATACAAATCAAAACCACAATGAGATATCACCTCACACCAGTCAGAATGGCTAAAATAAACAAGTCAGGAAATGACAGATGCTGGCGAGGATGCGGAGAAAGGGGAACCCTCCTACACTGTTGGTGGGAATGCAAGCTGGTGCAGCCACTCTGGAAAACAGCATGGAGGTTCCTCAAAATGTTGAAAATAGAACTGCCCTATGACCCAGCAATTGCACTATTGGGTATTTACCCTAAGGATACAAAGGTAGTGATCCAAAGGGGCACATGCACCCGAATGTTTCTAGCAGCAATGTCCACAATAGCCAAACTATGGAAAGAACCTAGATGTCCATCAACAGATGAATGGATCAAGAAGATGTGGTATATATACACAATGGAATACTATGCAGCCATCAAAAGAAATGAAATCTTGCCATTTGCGACAACATGGATGGAACTAGAGCGTATCATGCTTAGCGAAATAAGTCAAGCAGAGAAAGACAACTATCATATGATCTCCCTGATATGAGGAAGTGGTGATGCAACATGGGGGCTTAAGTGGGTAGGAGAAGAATAAATGAAACAAGATGGAATTGGGAGGGAGACAAACCATAAGTGACTCTTAATCTCACAAAACAAACTGAGGGTTGCTGGGGGGAGGGGGTTTGGGAGAAGGGGGTGGGATTATGAACATTGGTGAGGGTATGTGCTTTGGTGAGTGCTGTGAAGTGTGTAAACCTGGTGATTCACAGACCTGTACCCCTGGGGATAAAAATATATGTTTATGAAAAATAAAAAATTAATTTAAATTAAAAAAAAATACATAGAGACAAATGAAAATGAAAATACAATCATCCTAAATCTTTGAGATGCAGCAAAAACTATTCTTAGAGGAAAGTATAGGGCAATACAGACCTACTTCAAGAAGCAAGAAAACTCTTAAAAAAACTAAAATTGTACCCATCGGAGTTAGAAAAGGAACAATAAACAAAAACCCAAAACCAGGAGAAGAAAGGGAAAGATAAAGATTAGAGCAGAAATAAATGAAATAGACACTAAAATAATAATAATAAAAGAGAATAATGAAACCAGAAGCTGGTTTCTTGAAAAAAAAATTCAACAGAATTGATAAACCTTAGCCAGAATCATCAAAATTAAAAAGAGAATGAGAGAGAGAAAACTCAAATAAACAAAGTCACAAACGAAAGGGGAAAAATAACAATAGACACCACAGAAATACCAAGGATTATAAGAGAATATTATGAAAAACTACATACCAAAAAATTGGAACACTTTAAAGATATGGATAAATGCCTAGAAATATTTAACCCTACAAAAATAGAAAATTTGAACAGATCCATCATAGCAAGGACATTGTATTAGTAATCAAAACCTTCCAACAAACTAAAGTCCAGCACCATATGGCTTCAGAGATGAATTCTACCAAATATTTAAAGAAGAATTAATACGTATTCTTCTCAAACTATTCAAAAAAAAATAGAGGGAGGAGTCTATGAATCCAGCAGTACTATGATACCAAAACCAGATAAAGACACCACATAAAAGAGAGAACTCCAGGGCAATATCCCTGATGAACATAGATGCAAAAATCCTCAACAAAATACTAGCAAACTGAATCCAACATTAAAAACATCATTTACTGCCATTAAGTGGGATTCATTCCTAGGATGCAACAGTGAACAATAGTTGCAAATCAATTAATTTAATACATCTCATCAAAAGAGAAAAAATGAAAAACCTATGATAATTTCAATGCAGAAAAAAAATCATAAAACACAACATCCACTCACCAAAGCCCTCAGGAAATTAGGTTTAAATGGGAACATACTTCAATATAATAAAGATCATAAATGAAAAACCCATACCTAATATCATACTCAGTGGTGAAAACAGAGCTATTCTTCCATGGTCAGGTACAAGACAAGGATGTCCATTCTTACTGCTTTCATTCAGCCTAGTACTGGAAGTCCTAGCAATCAGATGAGAAAGAAGAAATAAAAGGCATCCAAAATGGTAAGGAAGAAATAAAACTTTCAGTATCTGCAAATGACATGATACTGTATACAGAAAACCCAAGACTCCACCAAAAACCTACTAAATAGATATATAGAACTGATAAATTCCATAAAGTCATAGTATACAAAATCAGTATACAGAAATCCATTGCATTTCCATACACTAATAAGGAAGTACAAGAAAGAAAAAAAAATTAAGAGAACAATCCCATTTACAATTGCACCAAAAACAATCAAGTGCCTAGGAATAAACATAACCAAGAAGGTGAAAGATGTTATCTGAAGCTATAAAACATGGATGAAACAAATTTATGAGTACACAAACAAATGGAAAGATATCTCATGCCCTTAGGCTCAGAGAATAAATATTGTTAAAATATCCACCATACTCAAAGCTATTAACAGATAAAATTCCCTCCGTATCAAAACACCAACAGCACTTTTCCACAGAGGTAGAACAAGCAACCCTAAAATTTGTATGGAACCACACAAGACCCTGCATAGCCAAAGCAATCTTGAAAAAGGAAAAAGGAAAAGCAAAGGAAAAGAAAAAGGAAAGCAAAGCTGGAGGCATCACAATTACAGACTTCAAGTTACATTACAAAGCTGTAATGTTGAGAACAGTAGGTGACTGGCACAAAAATAGACATATGGATCAATGGAAAAGAATAGAAAACTCAGAAATCAACCCATAACTATATGATGAATTAATCTTCAACAAAGCAGGGAAGAATGGCCAATGGGAAGAAGTTTCTTCAACACATGATGTTGGGAAAACTGGACAGCTACATGCGAAAGAATGAAACTGGACAAAATTCTCACACCGTATGCAAAAACTCAAAATGGATTAAAGACCTAAATGTGAGATCTGAGACCTAACATCCTCGTAGAGAGCACAGGCAGTATTTTACTAACATTGGCTACAGCTGCATTTTTCTAGACATGTCTACTGAGGCATGGGAAGCAAAAACAAAAATAAACTATTGGGACTACATCAAAATTAAAAGCTGCTTCACAACAAAGGAAATAATCAACAAACCTAAAAGACAACTTACTGAATGGGAGAAGATATTTGCAAATTGTAGATCTGATAAATGGTTAGTATCCAAAATACGTAAAGAACTTATACAACACCCCAAAACCCCAAATAATCCAATTAAAAAGTGGGCAGAATACACAAATAGACTTTTTTCCAAAGACAGACAGATGTCCAACAGACACATGGAAAGATGTTCAACATCACTCATAATCAGGGAAATGCTAATCAAAACCATGAGAAGATATCACTTCACGCCTGTCAGAATGGTTAAAATAAAAAAACACAAGAAACAACAAGTGTTGGTGAGGAGGAGAAAGGAGTCCTTGTGCACTGTTGGTGGGGATGCAAATTGGTGCAGCCTGTCGAAAACAATATGGAGGTTCCTTAAAAAATCAAAAATAGTTGGGGCACCTGGGTGGCTCAGTGGGTTAAAGCCTCTGCCTTCGGCTTGGGTCATGATCCCAGGGTCCTGGGATCGAGCCCCACGTCGGGCTCTCTGCTCAGTGGGGAGCCTGCTTCCTCCTCTCTCTCTGCCTGCCTCTCTGCCTACTTGTGATCTCTCTCTGTCAAATAAATAAATAAAATCTTTAAAAAAAAATCAAAAATAGAATTACCATATGGTCTAATAATTCTACCGCTGGATAGTTACTGAAAGAATATATAGACTCGAATTTGAAAATATATATGCACCCTTATGATTACTGCAACATTATTTATAATAGCCGAATTATGGAAGGAATCCAAGTGTCCACGGAGAGATGAATGGATAGAAAGAAATGGTATGTATATGCATGGAAAATTATTCAGCCATAAAAAGAATAAAACCTTGCCATTTGCTACAACATGGATGGAGCTACAGAGTATTGTGCTAAGGTAAATAAGTTAGTCAGAGACAAATACTGTATGATTTCAATTGTATATGGAATTTAACAAACAACACATAAACAAACAAAAAAAAGAGACCCAAAAAAAAAAAAAAAAGGACCCTTAACTATGGAGAACAAACTGATGGGTACCCAAAGGGAGATGGGTGGGTGGGTAGAGGGGGAAGATAGGTGAAGGAGATTAAGAATACATATACTGGGGCGCTAGGTGGCTCAGTGGGTTGAGCCTCTGCCTTTGGCTCAGGTCATGATCCCAGTGTCCTGGGATCGAGTCCCGCATCGGGCTCTCTGCTCAGCAGGGAGCCTGCTTCCCCCTCCCCCACCCCCGCCTGCCTCTCTGCCTGCTTGTGATCTGTCAAATAAATAAATAAATAAATAAATCTTAAAAAAAAATGCATGTACTGTGTTGAGCCATCAGTAATGGGCAGAATTGATGAATTGCTATATTGTGCACCTGAAACTAATATATATCTGTATGTTAATTATACTGGGATTAAAATTAAATTTAATTTAATAAATTTAAAGTAATATAAATACTGTAAACAAGGAAATAAGCAAAGAATAATAAAAGACTACTACTACTTAATGACGGGTTATTTCAGATCATCATTTCATTTTATGGGTAAGTTACAGGTATGGAATCAGTTCACCCAATTCACTTTACTTGTGCTACGTTGCTTCTCGCTCTGACCCCCTGGGGTTTTGACTCTTCTATGCTTCTCTCCCAGCCACTGTGAGATTCTTAGGTTCAACCCTGAACCAGATAGAAGAACCTTCTTTTAAAACTGTGAAACTACCTCGGACACTAACGACTGATTTTTGTTTCCTGGGGATTCCACAAAATATCCCAGGCAAGAAAAAGAACAAGTTCCAGAATAATCAATACGTTACAATATGGACAATAAGTGTTAACTATTAATACTGCAGACATAAAGAAATTACTCTAATATTTTAATTTATTGCTTCAGCTTTATTATTACTCTTAGTGCAATCGTATTCTCATACTCTTTTGTTAGTCATTTACTTTTATGGTTTATAAAATGTTATTTAATAAGAACATTTAATTATTTCACACATATGAAATAATGTTAGTTCTCCTAAGTAAAATAGTATATTAATCTCTTTTCAATTTTTTTCCATTTTCATTATCTTTAAAGGGTTCTATACTGTAATCATAAATGTGATTTAATCTCTCCCACAGGTAACTTAAAAAGATATTTTACTCATGATCAGGTTTCTTTTGATCCACTGGTAGATCTTTATCAGGCTTCTATTTTCTTGAAGTCTTTGATACTGGAAAAGCTATTCAAAAGTAATTTTATTTTCTAGAACTTCAATGCGAGAATCAAAGATTAAAACCTCTAATTAGATGATAGATAGCAACCAAAGATCCATTTGAGTCTACTAAGCCCTCGTTTAAATTCCAGATAATTCTTCCTTTAAGTAAAAAATTGCTCATTCTGTTTTAACAAAGATTCTGTTTTATCATTTTCTTACTTGAAGAAATTTATATAAATATAAATGAATATGAATTTATAGATTATTGTATAATATAGATGTGAAATGAATAGTTTCAGAATAACCATTACAAGATATCCATGTAGTTAAGAATAAAATGTCACTAAATATGGAATTTATTTTCAAAAATAATTTTAGTATTGAAAATTATGTTACAAATGGAAATGGAAGTGGTGATTAAAATAATTATTTCTGTAAACTGTGTAACCTGCTGGTTTCTAAGTTTATGTAGACATGAGCTTTAAATTTATAACTTTTGACTGCTTTTCTTTTTCTGGTGAAGCTGGACAAATTATACAGATTATGTTTTTTAAAAAGAGGCACTCAATAAATAGGTCCCATGGATTGTCGCTGTGTTAAATCTCTCCCTCTAGCAGGATTTTTTACCCTTAGTCTACTCACTACCTGGGCTTTCTGCCTCTCCTATGCTCTCAAGCTTTTCTTTACACACAGAATTCTGTAGATTATCTACTTGGAAAAAACCTCAGGATATTCTTTGACACATTCATTAACCGATGATTCTTGCCAAGTACATCCCATAGGATATGATCCAAATGAAATCATGCAATTATAAGAAAGAGACAAAAGGAAGGCTTGAACCAACACAATGACTGAGGCCACAGAACCAAAGACAAGGCATTCAAGATGGCTCATTGACCTACCCAGAGATGGAAGGAAAGTGTCTTTTCCCTCTTGCTTTCTCATGACATCATCTTTGCCCTGGGCTCCATTCTCAGTAACGGATTCCCACTGCAACACAGTCAAATACACCTGTTTCTCAAGGGTCTGTTCTCTTCCTTTTTCAAGATGAAAGGCCATAGAAATAGAAGGGTCTATTCACTCAATTCTAATCTAACCTCCTGCAAATCACTGTCACTAACTTTTATTTATTCAACTGGATCCATGACAATTCTTTTTTCTTTTTTTAAGATTTTATTTATTTATTTGACAGAGAGAGATCCCAAGCAGGCAGAGAAGCAGGCAGAGAGAGAGGGGAAACAGGCTCCCTGCGACCTGAGCTGAAGGCAGAAGCTTTGACCCATGGAGCCACCTAGGTGCCCCGATCTGTGACAATTCTAAATATTTTCAACAGATCTAAATGGGATCAATCCTCTTTTAAAAGATTGCAATATTCTTAGTCCATGGTAAGCAGAGCCTTAACATTTAAGAAACAAAATATGCTAAGAAATTGAAGATTCTTTTAAAAATTTCTATATGAATACCTTAACAATAATGTATTAGTTTGCTTTTTACCCTAGGGGAAGACATAAGATACAAAGATTTTATGTCGGTATCTATAATTAGAGATGTAAAAATGTTTATTGCCTTTGTCTGAAGCCAAATCTATATAGTAGATTTAAAAGTTTATATTGTATTTGGTCTTGATTTTTTTATTTTGAAAGGTCAAATGTAGGATGTGATTAAGCATGGGGAGACTTTCAGCTTGCCTAATTAAAAAGAAAAAGCAATACTTTAAAGAATGTAACTTTTACATGTACCAAATAAGAAATAATTAAAAATTACTAAAACCTTGTGTTGTGTGTGTCACAGCAAAAAAAAGCAAACTTCCAGTTGATCAGTAAAACCACAAATGGACATCAAACATTTTGGAGGGTATTTTAATAACAGGATTCAAGACCTACAAATTGTTAACAACCTTTCAACAAGGAATTTATTAAGGCAAGGGTCATGGACCTAGGATACAATAAACTGTTGAAATAGGTTGAAAGTCCAAAAGCAGAAGAGATGTTAGGGTTTGGTATATTCGCAGAATGAATCATCACTTACCAGTCATCAATGTAATAGATATTTAGATACTATATTTGAATACCAAGTGGGATTTTTTACTTCCTCTGAGTATGGAGACTAAGAGCTAGAACAAAGTAGTATAAAGTAATTCCACTTTCTAAAGTGAGATCAATAGAGCCAGGCACCCCCTACAGGGTTCTCATGTCACAGACTGTATTAAACATTCCTCTTTTGAATGTCATTTCTGTCTTTCCTACTACAGATATACCCTACCTTTTTCCGTGAACTTTCCAGTAGCCAAATGGTGTTGATTCAGTGGGCTAAAATCACAAAAGTAGCATGAAGTTTCTAATACGAGGTCCTAGGTTTAAGAGGTACTTGTCACAGGCATCCTCAGAATGGAAGCTTATTCAGCTGGTAAACAGTGAATAATATCTGTATAGCAACATAGCAACTCTAAATGGTAATACTTATTTTTTTCTAAATTCCAATGCAGTTAGTATAGTGTATGGTGTTCTATCAGTCTCAGGTGTACAACAATGATTCAACAATTGCACACATCACTCAAGATAAGTGTTCTCTGAATCCCCTTTACCTATTTCACCCATTGCTAGGACTTTTATTAGCTTTTTCTTAGCCAATATATACATCCTATTGCCTTGAGGAGAACTAGGTTGATTTGGAGGAAGCATAGAGACCAAAAAAAAAAAAAAAAAAAAGTTAATGAATTAGTGTTCCTTTTTGGTTTCTGTGTCTTCCAAACGGAATTTGTAAAGCCAAAAAGGAAGCCCCAAATAGTCGATCATAATAAAAGACTGCACAACTACAGAGGCAAAAATAATAGAACCTTTGGGTCATCACCAGCAAGGCTAGAGAAGGAAAGGAGCAGGGTGGGGCTAACACTTGCGGCATCGGGAGGCTGAAGGGTGGGGGCTTGGGACGTCAGGAAAGAGCAGCCCTGGTGGGACCACTGAGGATGTACGGTCCTCCCTGGAGCCTCCCAGTACCACGTGGGCTCAGCATAATACTGCAGCCCAGAGACTCGAGCAATCCCCTGTCAGCCCCAGGTCAGGAGTAGATGACCCTCCTTCTGAGGAATCATCAAAAGGTCGACAGTCACCCAGAGCTATGTCACAGTGTCTACATCATTCACCTCATTTCATCGCAGCATGATGGTGCGCCATCATCTCACAGCATCACAAGAAAGTGGGGGAGGGGGGACGATTACATAATTTGAGAGATCACATTCACACAACCTTTACTATTGTATATTGTTAACCTTGTTTCTTTTTATTGTTAGTTATTGGTCTCTCAAGGTGCCTAATTTATGAAGTAAGCTTTATCATAGGTGTGTACATATAGCAAAAAAACACAGTATGTACAGGGATTGTATCCCTGCTTGCAGGCGTCCTCTAGGGATAAGATAGGAACTACTGGATAGGAATCTCACCATGCAAAGGAGCTATCTTAGCTGTGTTTGCTATTGCCAGCTCTCACAGCTCACTTGCAGTGTTCTTTGGAAACAGACTCCTGAGGCTGAACAGGGAATACAGTGTGGTGTTCTCTTGTTACTTGGGTGGTGGTGGTGGTGGTTTTTTTGTTGTTTTCTTTTTCTTTTTTTAATACCTGAAAATCAGTGATGATAAGAAAGGGAAACCTCCAAGATTTGTCCTTGAGCGTGGAACCAGAGAGTGATAAAACCCTCACTCTTGACTACGGATGAAGACATTTTAGAGGAAGAAAGTCCATAGACTTAACCACATTCTCCAGGATGGCAAATCACAGCAAAGTCCAGGTAGCAGGTAATGAAGGCTGGAGGCTGCATTCTTGTGGCTGAGATTGGGTCCTGCTGGATGAGTGAGCTTAACTGAAGAACAATCCGTAGGACAACTGCAGGAATAAATACACCACGGATCATTCAGTCCATATATTTGTCCATTGAGATCTCCAAGGGGGTAAAAAAAAAAACAACAGTGCTATTTTTATTCATCATTTGATTTAAATACCTGTGCTAACTGTGCTATAGTATTAATGTGTAAATCCAGAAATTATTCTGGAACAAACAAACAAAAAAAATGAGGCCAACTCCGAGGTCTAATAGGGGAACTATTGATCACTGCCGGTCTTGGGGCGGCTAAGGAGGAGATCAAAGAGGGGAAGGAAGAGGAGGAGGTCCACACTGCCTTGAGAGTGTAGACACTCCTCTGGATTTTACCTGTGGGGTAAGAGACTCACCTGGAAAATGGGTTCCAGAATGCAAGGATGTCACCTGGAAATAGGAAGAGAGGCTGAGGAAGGGCAGTTGAGCAGGCTATTCAAGGTCCACTCTAGGCACGTTAGGGAAAATACCTAGATTTCTGCCCTTACTTGTTCATTAAAGAATTTAAATCACTTCCCTGTCAGTTTTGCCATTTGAGGTGTCTGTTGACTACTTTCTCCAAATACTTACACTCCACACTGCTACAAAATTATTAAAGAACACAGTTCAAGTGATACAAAATGATACAATTTTGCCGAGTTTCCAAATAGCCTTTCCCCCAGTTTTGGGTTTTTTGTTTATTTGTTCATTTGTTTTCTTCCCTTCTGAAGAGCTGTCCTCAATTTATAGGACAGCTGTTTTTCATTCCTCAAAGAACTGGGTTGCAACCTGACCAATATCAAGGTGCTGACTCAGCAATCCAACTATACTATCTTCCCTTTGCTTCTGTGTATCAAGGAAAAGATCCTCGGCTAAGACAGAAATCAAAGGTCCCTATGTTCTAGATGTAGAGCAGTTTGTCTTTCCCTCTGAGTATACAGTTTCATTTATTTTGGGAGAGAAGGCATAAAAAAAATTCTGAACAGGCTCTGAATATCACCTTCCAATATGGCCAATTTCAACCCACAGAGTGAACTTTAAAAAAGCAAAACAAAACAAAACAAAACATTCCTTTGAAATATCTTGTCAGGTTTCAGTAGTGCTGAACAGTAAAATATTCGTGGCAAAACTGAACAAACCCTGGACACAAGAGGCATCTCTAAAGAAGGTGCAAAACCTCCTGCCAACACATGATCCAGAGCCAATCCCAAAGTCAAGCAAAAGAAACAAAGACAAAGTAATTCCCCAGAGAGCCTGCCACAGTAGGTAGGAGTCAAGTTTCATGCAAATGGGGTGTGACCATCACTTCTGTCTGGCCATATCTGAGAGGCCTCCAGCCTGACAGCTGCCAAGTTCTCAGGACGGGAAAGGAGACAGACAAGGAGGTGATGGCTGTCCCTAGGTGAAAAATAGATCAATAAATAATAGGTCTAAATTCGGAAATGAAGAGACAAGTTGAAATTTTATTTTCCTCTGGAGACAAATTGAAATTTTATTTGTCTGAACCAGGCACTAGAATAATCCAGAAGAGCTCACTCTGGTAAATCCTCACCCTTGGCCAGTTTCTACCAGTTTTCCCAGGATCTCATCAACTTTGAGCAAGTGGAGTTTATCACAGAGAATAGAGCTTGCGTATTTACCAGAATTTGGTGTTTTTTTCCATGAATTTTAATTTCAGTTTCCCTTGGCTGTTTAAGGGAATAAGTGGTAACATTTTATCAGATTCACTATGATTCTCATCAATCATCCCATCAGCCCTTGGAGGGGCCCATCCTGGGGCCTTCAGAGATAGTATAGGAGCATCTATAAGACCACTAACTTGGGGGACTTCTGTTTACCATATTGCAGTCTACTTAGATCAGAAGGTAGTTCAAAGGATTAGCAGGCTCTGAGTACTCTGGTAAATGTGGAGAGAGGGGAGTAGTAGGAGTCACATTGTCTTACTGTCTTTGTCTTAAGTACTACCTCTTGTGTCTTTAATTTTTTATTAACCTTTGGCAATAAATATTTCAATGAAATTATTTTGAAATTTTGGAGTTTTTGGAAGTTTTCTACATGCCAGTTAAAACAACATTCTTTTTGTTGATTTGGGAGCCCTTGTGGTCAAGGACATTTCTTTCTTTCTTTCTTTCTTTCTTTCTTTCTTTCTTTCTTTCTTTTTTTTAAATAAAGATTTTATTTATTTGACAGAGATCACAAGCAGGCAGAGAGGCAGGCAGAGAGAGAGAGGAAAAAGCAGGCTCCCCTCAGAGCAGAGAGCCCGATGCAGGGCTTGATCCCAGGACCCTGGGATCATGACCTGAGCTGAAGACAGAGGCTTTAACCCACTGAGCCACCCAGGCGCCCCAAGGACATTTCTTAACTACTAAGCTACTGAGGCGTCCCAAGGACATTTCTTAAATAAAGAGCTTGTCTCTCTGGAATGTTCTCCATAATGGCCATTATAACTATAGGTTGTTTTAGTAAGATTTTGCCATTTCTGTAAATATCTACAACCTCCAGGACCATGATTGTCAGATACAAAATAAGCTGTTATGCCGGAAAGTGGCAGGGCACACCCAGTTCTCTGAAACTTGAGGACCCCATTCCTCTAGCTAAGACTTGGGTTCCTCTGACTGGAATTAATACCTAGGAAGGATGTGCTGCCTGGCTGAGGATCTTACAGTGTTTTCCAGTGAAACTTGTCTCACATAAATTTTCTTGAGGTTAGCAGGGGGTGTGGTGTCCATCTAGCTGTTCCATGACCAATGTACCCTAGCACAAGAAATCTTAGAGCTAGGTGGTGAGCATTCTAACAGCTTTAAAGCTCTCCAATCACCAGTTTGACAGCTTTGGCTTCCAAGATTCCCATTTGCAAAAGATTTATTATTCCTTTCACAAGATTTCTTCATAGTGGTGGACACCTTCATGGCTTTTAATGGTCTGGCTTTTCCCCACATAGACTTTTTTTTTATTAATTTTTTAAATTTTTTATAAACATATAATGTATTTTTATCCCCAGGGGTACAGGTCTGTGAATCGCCAGGTTGCTCACTTAGATTTTGATTTTGGTGGTCAAAACAGTCTCAGTTTCCTGTGTTAATTATTTCTCCATGTCCCTCCATGATTTATGCTGTGGACTTACCTTATGGCATTGTGAGTCTCCTCATGGCCATCACCACTTTTGGACATTTCCTTCTGAGTCCCCTCATGGTGCCACTCATCGCCGACACCCCATTCCTGGCAACTCTTCAGGAATTTAATAAACTCCAGAACCGTTCTAGGGCCCCAAAACCTTTCTGGGAACCAGAACTTTAAGGACTCAGCAGGCGCCTCACCTGTGCATCTCGTCCTACAGGCCGTTAGCAGTCAGCCCTGAATTTCATTCCTGGTTGTCCAACACTGTTTAAAAAAATGATTAAAGAAGACAATTTAGGTGACACAATCCAAATTTAACACTGCTTGAAGTATACCTTGTTTGTTACTGTTTTTCTTGAGAACTGCCAAATGGGGTGGAAGACAAGAAGCTTTTATGGGCTAAAGACTAACACAAGGAAGGAAGAGACAAAACACTGATAGGCTGGAGTCCCACAGTCACTTTGTTTGTTGAGAAGAGCCAGAGGAGGCTTTGTGCTTGGGAACAGGCTGACTGTTTATACTGTGTTTCTGGTTAACTGGGGCATTACAAGGACATGGAAGTTATCTGAGTTTCGGTTTGCTGACACGGTACCCCAGGAAGGAGCAGCTCCATCATGGGCCTAGAAATGTATTTCAACACTATTTATTAAATTGACCAATGTTGCAAAACAAAACAGAAATAAATAAAAACACCAAGCATGCTAAATTCTGTTGTGATTCTTGGTTGTTTCACACAGTTCATGTAATATATGCATCTAATAAATAGGAAAAGCAAATAATAAAAGATAATAATAAAAAGGCAAAATAGGAAATCTCTTGTGTTAAATAACTCTTGTATTAAAAACACAGCCAAGCCAAAATAAAGGTTTCTATGAGCATGACAGAGATATAAATTCACCTGGCAGCCATGAAATCTTGGTTAGATGCAGGAGACAGGTTTTGTGTTACACACTTTCAAAAGTTGGAAGATTTTTCAGCTTTCTTATTTTTTTTTAAGATTTTTATTTATTTATTTGACAGACAGAGATCACAAGTAGGCAGAGAGGCAGGCGGGAGTGGGGGAAGCAGGCTCCCTTCTGAGCAGAGACCCCCCGATGGGGGCTCAATCCCAGGACCCTGAGATCATGACCTAGGATGAAAGCAGAGGCTTTAACACACTGAGCCACCCAGGTGCCCCTCATCTTTCTTATTTTCACAAACATTTTTCACAACCAATATTTTGGACATTGTGGACTAACACAATGTTCAGGATTACACCCCTTATATACTGGTAACATGAATATTTATGCTGCCAGTTAAGACAACTGTAGAGTCCTCATAACTTGAATGATGGTATTTTGTAAAAATTTCAAAGCCCATCGAACGTGTTTGCCTCAATACAAACCCATACAACCTCCAGATCTCTAACATCCTAATGCTAACGACTGCCAGACGTGGCACACTAGTGCACTCTTCATTTATATAACCAACAGCTGGTTGGTTGTATTTCTTCTTGGAAGTCTCACATTGAAACGTTGACATCAAAGTTAACTTGTCCACAAACTAACTCCTGATTCCTCTCCTCAGAGATGTCTTCAGATCCTCCTCCACTGCAGTAAATAGTAGCATTCTCCACTGTGTGGTTTAATCAGGAACCTAAGGAGTAGCCCTGTTTTCCTCTCTGGTGTACATCCCACATGAATCAGTAAGTCAGACTTTTTACATCCTCAACATATCTCCAAATTGCCCAGTCTCTATACTTTTTTGCCAGCTTCCTAGTTATAATTTTCACCTGGACTATGGTGGTAGTTTCATAATTCATCACCTACATCTGTTCTTGGCTTTGCTCTCATTATTGTCCACATACATAAAAAGGAGTAGTTTTCCCCCAAAGATTATTTACCATGCTGTCCTCTTTTCTTCTGGCTACTCATCACTTAGCTCTCAACTCAAGCTCCACTTCCTCTGAGAAGCCTTTTTGATCTCTGTCACAATAGCTTTCATAGCACCAATCATCAATCTCTTAGAGAAATTCTAACATTACCATTTTATACTGACTACATGATTACTTAATTGGTAGTTATCTTCCCCACAGCCTCATGTGAGCTGAGCCATGCCAATTTTATCTATTTTACCTTAGTTCTAAGAACATCAGGCTCTCAGTGGATGCTCTAAACCCGTGTTAGGAGAGTAAGTATATCCCTTAGATAAGTCCCCATAGATCTGGACATTAGCGAACCTTGCCGGGGGTCTCTTTCCTTTGTCGACTCTACCCCAGTCACACTGAGCTTCTTTCACTTGCCAGAAGGAGTTTCCCATCTCAGAGTATTCCAAAGAGAATTCTCAAAGTAATTCTAGATATTACTTCTACTTGGAATGCTCTTCTGATGGTTCTTAATAGAGGTGGCTTTCTCTCACCATTCCATGGCCTACATGTATCTTTCTCAAGGCGCTGTTACTTGAACTCTTTTATAGGTTGGTTCAACTTCTTGGTTTTTCTAAGTTATTGGTATATCATTATTTTCCTCCCACTGTTCACCAAAATCATAATTGCAGTTACTTATAGATCATTGCCTCCTCTCTTCTATATAAGCTTTTTGTGGAGAATAACATTATTTTATTCACCAACATATACTCAGAATCTAGCACAGTCCCAGACACATAAGGACTTAGTAAATATCAAGTGTCTGACTCTTGGTTTTGGCTCAGTTCATGATCTCAAGGTTGTGGGATGGAGTCTTGTGTTAGGTGTGGAGTCTACTTTGGATTCTTTCTCTCTCTCCCTCCTGGTACTGCTCTCTTTCTCTCTCAAACAAATAAATAAAATCTTTTTAAAAATAATAAATCATAATCACATAAGAACACTTACAGTTAGGTTCAAGATTTTCCTCAATAAATTAGGGTCTACATTATCTCATATTTGAACAGGTAAGACTAGGTAATAGATCACCGTGAAAATGTTTTATATCTAAATAATTTTAAAATAGGTCTCAGCAAATATGCACAAAGGCCATGTAAAAAAAGAGTACACCCATAGAACATCCAACATTAACCAAGGTAATTCCGGTGTACTTTTAAGGGTAAGTTGAATGGGGGAAAACTTCAACTTTAGTTAACTGAATATGATAGGTTGCTGTGTAGGGTTTTTAGCTATAAACAAGTTGCATATTTTGAGAAATGGCATTTGTCCAGAATAGTTTCTTTCTTGGCAAGATTTAGATGACAATATCTGCTATTTTTTACAGTCAGCTGGAAACAGTATATTCTACTGATTTAAGACTGTGGGCTGTGGTTTCAGACATACTTGGATTCTAATCCCATTTCTATACTAATAAACAGCTATGTAGAAATTTGGACAATTTGTTTAACATTCATCAGTTTAAAATGAGGGAAAAAATGTTTGCCTCTTCTGTAAAATTAGGTAACGTTACTTAAGACATTTTCATCATGACTTCCAATTTGTCAACCTAAACTAGGGTCACCTGCATATAGAAACACACATTATCTTTTGCTTTTTTATGATAACATCCAGGCAGAGAAGGGCTAGACAGCAGATGACCTGGGCAGGCTCCTGGAATGCCAATCTACAAATAGTACTGTTTCTCTGGGATTCTAAATATTACTGAAAATGTAGAGAACTGAATTTATCAGATTACATCACACATCTGCTTCCTATGTGTCAGGCAATGTTACAAGCTTTTTAAAATATATTATACTGCTTAAATTCGGCTGCTAAATAAAGATAAATGGGACAAACACTTTGCTCAGCCATCTAAGGCATGCTGAAAAGCCTTCTAAATAATGTGTACAGCAAAGTGCAAAGTTTTATTGTGGTTGAGTGGCATATGCAAGTTTATGACAAAAGGGGAATTTCTAGGGACACAATATTGAGAAAGGGCTGACCGCAGTGGTCTTTGCCTGTCCCTTTTGCATCGCTTAACCACTTTCCAAGTAAATGTTGAATAAATATTTAAATAATTGGGTTTAATAGGGGAACCACTCTTTCTAATATACTTTAAAAAAAAGATTTTATTTATTTATTTGACAGAGATCACAAGTAGGCAGGAGTGGGGATGAAGCAGGCTCCTCCCGATATAAGGCTCAATCCCAGGGTCCTGAGATCACGACCTGAGCTGAAGGCAGAGGATTTAACCCACTGAGCCACCCAGGTGCTCCTATAGACTTTTATTACTTGTTCTACTTTTAGATGCAAGCATGTGACTAACATACAATTATGCTAGCAAATCACTGACATCAAACTTCTATAAGAAGTTTAAAAGATTGGGGCACCTGGGTGGCTCAGTCGATTAAGCATCTGCCTTCCGCTCAGGTCATGATCTTGGGGTCCTGAGACCCAGCCCCACATCAGGCTCCCAGCTCAGCGGGGAGCCTGCTCCACCTCTCCCTCTGCTCCTCCCCCCTGCTCCCGTGTGAGCTCACAGGTGGGCTCTCTCTCAAATAAATTAAAAAAAAAAATCTGAGGCAGTTTAAAAGAGTATATTCTTTGTTATCAAATACAAATTATTACAGAATTGATCAAAGGACCATTTGAACCAACGCTGACTTTGGGAGTAAAAATCAAATGTAGGTCATTCAGGAACACCAGTAGCGGGCTTTGGAATTGAGTTCATTGAACTTAGTTGGCAACATGTTCCTATCCGTTAAGGAATTAAACAAAAGTCAGAAACGCCCTGACTTTAGGTTTTCCCACCTGGGTTTTGAAGTGGTAAACAACTACCAGAGCAGACGCTTATATGATCCTCACGCACACAATACTGGCCTGAATATCTCTGTTTAGCAAAGTAGCAACAAGAAAATTCATAACTTTAGAAGGAATGCGTATTAAGAATACAGATTATGATCTGGACGAAACAAAAAAACTATATATCTTATCCTAAAATAATATACTAATATGTATTCCTCTTAGGAAGTCTCAAAGTATTTAATTTATGGAATAGTCCTACAAATTAGCTACAAGATATATTTGCATTCTCAAGATAAAAAATGTTAAACAATATTTTAATCTATATATCTATATACTCTATTATATATCTATATGTTATATAGATATATTATCTATAATATTAATCTTTGATTAATACCATTAATTTAATATAAAATACTTCTGGGTTTAAAACTATATTTTAATGCAATAGTGAGCAAGTAGATAGATATAACCTTACATAATGCCACACTGGAAGAAAAAAATAGGCTTTCCTGAATATAAAATTTATAATGCCCAATAAGTAGTTAGGGAAAAAAGCGTTCTGTTGCTTAAAACACAAAGTTTAGAAATAAACTAAATGATAATGATAGTAACATCTCGGACCTCGTCTTGGGGACCTCCGCCTCTCCTACCCTGCTCCCCCCACCCTGCTCCCTCTGGCTGAGACCACCTTCTCACCTGCCGGCGCCCCTCAGCAGCGATGTGGTTTCTTCTGGGACAAGCCTTCATCCCATTAAGCTCTCAAATTCCTTTCACCTGCGGAGGAAAGCACGCAAACACAAAATTTGGAGGTCAATGAAGTAACACGAGGATGATAAAGATTTCAACATTTTTGGACTTCCTCTAGAATAAGGTAACATTTTTTTAAATATATGTTCTAGACGTAAGTGAAGCTGCACAAAAATAGAGGAAGGTAGAAACTCTGATTCCTCTTTGATAAGTAAAGGGGCGGAAACTTGGTCTGATTAACTTACCCACGGAAACGGCTAGTAGGTGATTGAAATGAACTGTAACCCACCGTTGTGCCCAGAACCTACCTCCAAGTCAGTTATAACTTTATTATGGAATGGCCATTTCACCAAGATGTTACAGTAGTAAGGAAGTCTTACAGAAAATATTCTTGTCTATAAATATAACGCATGCTTAATACATCTGTATATAGTAATGAGTTATATCAAAGAAATTTATGACATATGCATTATATAAAGCTTTATGTATTTTTACTCATTTATATCTTTATCCTTATTTTTTAATTACTTCATTCATTTCATAATATATATATTAAACTCATCCAAATTTCCAGCTACTTTGCTAATTCTTGTTCTCAAGACTCATAGTATTTCATTTCACAAATATAAAGAGCAAGAGGATATTCTATAAATTCGGCAAATACTTTTTTTAAACATTTGCTTGATTAAACTTGTGAAACCTTTTTAGCAAATACACAGAAACATGATTAAACTACTTTTGGTTCTTGTTATAAGACTGTCTTAGCACATAAGTTTGAGGAGAAAAATATTCACCAAAGTTTTGCTATAGATTCTATCAGAACATTTGTTTATTTTTTGCTACTTCTTGTTTGTTTTAATTTACAAGTAACCATCTAAGCAAACTAGAGCAGGCTTATAAGATATGCATTATAAATTAAAGTCATCTATTTGAATCTCCAAATATTTAGATCAAGGCAATATTCATTCTTGACATATGCAGAAAGGAGAAAATTGACTTCCTGTTCTCATCATGAGCCCTGGCTTGCAAATAAGGAGTGTATACTTTTAAATGCATACAATTTTGACCTCAAAATTACAAACTGTTAACTTCAAGAGCTATAGATATAGCCTCTTTGTAATGCTCTTGAAAAACCTCTTTAAAGTGCTCAGAATTTCTGGGCGCCATCCAGAAAACCAATTAAAAATGTCCTGTATGGAGATGGGGAAATACAGTTGTGCCACTAAAGCTTTTGCCATAAGGAAGGGAGGCATTAGCTACATTGAATAACCTTACATATCCTTAGCACAATCACCTCAGAAAGTCTTCTCTTAAATATGCGATAAAGGAAACGCTCCATTTTCATTAGTTCATTTGTATTGATTCACCACTGCATTACCTTTGAGAGTTTTGATACACTATATTGAATTTATGGAATTATAGAAATTAGGGTTGTAAAAGACCAATCAGCCTATCTCGCTCAACTCATCAGTTAAGGATTATTTGGTGTGACTTATTCTTTAGGGTTTAGCAAAATTGTAAATTAGTTAAGCAATAGTGCTTTTGGGAAATGACCTCAGTGATAAGAAAAGTTGGGGCACGCATTTTTCATCATTATCACTAAAAAACAAGTTTTTAACCATATCCTAGCCATTGTGATTTCAAAAATACAAATCAATTTTTTCCAGTATTTGAACTTTCCCATAAGGAACATGGCAATGCTCTAGTATATTTAGTACTAAATACTGAGATAAGTATACTAAGTTAAGTACTAAATACTAAGATAAGTATACTAAGACAAGTATACTAAGTACTAAATACTAAATAGTAAGAAATATTACTCAAGTGCCCAAGGTTATGCATTTAAAATCATGCTAATACCTTTATTACCAGGAAAAAAATGATTGGATTTTTTTAAAACATAGAATATAATATCAAGAAACCCATTCTGTGGGAAACCCATTCTCAAATGTTCTTATTCATGTCATGAATTTTCACAAGTCTAACTTACTAGAAAACTTTCCATGACTGCTTTCCTCACCCTTAGTTAACTCACATAATCCCTACAACTCCATCAACTCCTTTATTCACTCTGACAATCCTCACTTTCTATCTATGGAAATTTAAAAAAAAATGGCCACAGAATCTTTAAAATATTTCAGTGCAATCACCATAGGTTAATTTTCTACAAATGACATATTCAAGAACATTTCCTTCAGTAAGATGAAAGTTGAATAAATCCCCTGATCCCTCATCAAACTCTGTAAGTCAGTCTATGTTGATGAATATTCTGTTACAAACTATTGTGTCTGTTTCCTAGATTTAGCATGGAGTCTGAAATGGGGAAAATGAGAATTGCTCTCACATCCAGCTGCAATCAATCATCTTGGAAAATACTCTCATCCCTGTGAGTGACACAACATAATAATTAAAGTCCTCTTCTGTCAGAAATTGAATGGATTCAGAAACATTTTTTGATAGAAATAGACTTTTTAACTTTTAATTTTCAATTGTTCCTAATGAATTCCCATAAGCATACATTAGCTCACTTAATTCTTTATTCTTTCTTGCAGAAGTGAAATCCTTTAAGCAATGGGAAATTATTATTTTTTTCCATTTTTATTTCCCTCTGCTCATACATTTTATTATATTTATATCATATAGTAGAGGTTTTGACAGGATCATGTGTTTGGGAACTCTCTTTTCAATGTCTATTACTCATATGAGTCTATTGATCAGATGTAAAATACTCTTGATGCAGCTTAAAAAGTAATTTGAATGTGTTCATTTTAAAATAAATTAATTTTTACAAGCATATTTTATTTAGTACCATTGTTTTTGTGGTCACTGTCTCTTAAAATTCAAAATCATCTCTATTACTAATCCATTTCTCTCCTCCTCTTTATTTACTTTTTTTCAGTGATTCTATCTCAGAGTGATCCAGTTGAGTAACATTTTTCTTTTTATGTAATCTGATTTTTCCTTATAAATTTTTTTTTCATAAGCTACCTTGAAGAAATGGAGGAACCAAATTTCTTACCTTGGTTCAAAATAGGTTCCCTTTCACATTTCAAATGCCCTTGAAACCATTAAATAATTAACTCAGCAGTAACCTCATCATAGTATCTGATCACTTACTCTGTTCAAGTCTCCAAGCTTAGCTATTCTGAGGAAATTAAAGTTTTGATGAATTTTAGATAAAAATAGATTTTTATGAACGATAGAACTCAGTGTAATCAGGAGTGATGGGAAGCTTTAGCAGAGAGTTCTGAATGCATCCTTTAATTCACAGATTGATCAAGAAGGCACCAAGGATTATGCTGAGTGAAATAAGTCAAGCAGAGAGAGAGTCAATTATCATATGGTTTCACTTATTTGTGGAGCATAACAAATAGCATGGAGGACATGGGGAGTTAGAGAGGAGAAGGGAGTTGGGGGAAATTGGAAGGGGAGGTGAACCATGAGAGACTATGGACTCTGAAAAACAATCTGAGGGTTTTGAAGGGACGGGGTGGGAGGTTGGGGGAACCAGGTGGTGGGTATTAGAGAGGGCACGGATTGCATGGAGCACTGGGTGTGGTGCAAAAATAATGAATACTGTTATGCTGAAAATAAATAAAAAATAAATTTAAAAAAAGAAGACACCAAGGACAGAGAAGCAGGAGAGAATGTTCTCCTTGACAGAATAACTAAAAAACAGCTGCCAATAAAGAAAGATGTTTAATTTGCATGTATGCCTAAGGATGCTCATTAGTACTTTTTATATATTTCATTAAATGTTGAGAAGGCAGTTAATGTATGTGAGGGACTGTGGTAGGTATTGACAGAAAACGCTTTCTTTAATATTAGGTAAGTGGAGTAGATAACAATTTTGCTGAGATATCCAATAGTTTCTATGCAATGAATAGTTCCTTCAAGTTGCTGGCAATCTATTTAAAGAAGGAAGCAATAACCACCAAGAACAAAATTATAATCTAAGACTTTACTAACAAGATATCTCACAAAGTAGGCTGTGATTAAGTCAGAAATGATTCATATAGACATCATATACCATTGAATGGAAGAAGGAGCAGTAAAATAACCATCTACTGATTTCATGTCCTTGAGTTCCTCATCCGTAAGGACCTCATAATGCATGATACTGTGGTACTGTGGTAAGGGACAAATGAGATTACCTATATGATAAATAATATCTTGTATTATTATAACTTGTGTCTATAATAAAGGTACATTGTAAAATGTTCAGAGCTATACAAAGGTAGGATTTTTTTTTTTAGTTTCAAAAAATTATTGTTATTTCAAGCAGTGATTCCCTACTTGGTACAGTTTTATCCCACAGAGAACATTTAGCAATGTCTGGAAATAATTTTGGTCATCAGAACTTGAGAAGTGGAGAAGCTACTGGTAGTTAGTGAGTAGAGGCCAAGACTGATGTGAAATATCCTGCAATGAACAGAACAACCCCTTCACCCAGCATAGAAATTTCCAGCCCAACAAGCCATTCTGCCAAGGTTGGGAAACCCTGTTTGAGAGCATTTAGGAAGTGACTCATAAGTGAATTGTAAAAGATACATCTTAAAGAATGGCTACATATTGAAGAGAGAGGAAGTATTCTTAGATGAGGAGGAAGACTGAGTGATAGTGAAGGTTCTGGAAGGAACCTTGTTTTTCATCCATGGATTGTGAAGGCAGCCATAGAGCAATAGAGTGAAGTGGGCTTGTTGGTGCAAATATCCTGGGCTGTGCTTGAGAGAGTGATTACTTAGTTAACATGGAGAAATTTAAGACTAGTATGATTTTGAAAAGTTTGTATATTTAAGTTGTAAGGAAATACTGAAGCAGAAAAGACTAGAAACAAGGGGGAAAAATCCAAAGGCTATTATAATAGGCCTTATTTGTGTTAAGGGAGACATGGCAATGAAAACCGAATGGAAAGGGTAACTGAAAGTATGAAGAAATTCCAAAGATTTTGGATTGTAGGAAGGGAGATGGAGGCACGTAAAAAGAGGTTATCACTGGTTTATCTCAGAAATGAATATTCACTACTTCAGACAATGTAGAATACCATGATCTCTACTGATTATTTGGTGAATTGCATATATTAGGATTATTTTGCTGAAGAACTCAAATTCTCCTTCTCAGAGATTCTCATTGTCATAGGGTAAATAATATGGAATATCTATAATCCAATGTACAAGGAACATGAGAGCTTAGAGGAGTTAGTACACCCTAGTCTCATTTCTGGTTAAAGATGTTGCTTAGAGAAAATGAAATTAAAACTGAATCTTGAATTAGGGAGAATTCATCAATTCTAGGATATCCTATCATTAACCATCTTCAACTCCTTCATCTAACTTCTGCTTTCTTGGGGTAAAGAAAGCTTTGGGTGTTCTCTCACCTGTTGGTAAGTGCGGAATATTTGGGGTAGGTACATTAGTCTCCTCTTTGTCTCCTAGCTGCTTGCACAGGCACACTATTTTTGCCTTAACTCCCAGGACCCAACAAGAACTGGATAATAAGCATTCTTGGCTGTCATGTTCTCACAATATTCCAAAAACTGTATTCTCTCTCCAACTATAAAAATACTGCAGCCCCACCCCCATCCAACCATGCTGAAAATCTAGCTTTCTCTACAGAGCTTACTCTTCTCAAAACAAAACTTAAAGAATTTTATCTTGGCAATGAAAACTATAATGTGGGAGGCAAGAGGAAGATAGTTTTGTCACATAATGTGTACTTTCAAATCTTCCAGTCTTCCCCTCTTATAAGTGATTGAAATTAAAGTCCAAAATAAGAAAGAACATCTCCTCTCACTCTACAAGAGTCTCTGCACCTCCGAAGATGAAAAGGGAGTATTTGGGGGGAGGTGTGGGGGTGGTGGTGCTGGCAGGGACGCTGTCTCTGGATATCTAATAAATCATTTCATCCGGATACCTGTATCATCAATTTGAATGAGAACTGGCATTACTGACTCATTTTAGGTGTGCTATCATACCAGCCAGGGGGAGAGACATTTAAACTTGCTTAACGCTCTGCTATTCCATAGTAGGGTCTGTCAAAAGGAGTCATTCAGTAAGAGTTCAAATGGTCTTTCTCAGTTTCTTTATATTACATTCCTGCCAGTCACCTTGTCATTCTTCCAATCAGCCAAGCTAGGAATGTGAGTATTAGTCTTTCACAATTTTCTTTTCTTACTCTATTGTATAATTTTCATGTCCTTCTGGTACTTTTCTTACAATATTTCTTAGGGTTGTTCTAATCCCTTCTGTTTCTGATATTCCTACTCAGGACAGCATTTAACACAGTTGAAAGAATATGTATGTCCTGAGTGCATTTAAATCTTTGGTCTCTCGCCCCCAGGCTAACCTAAAAATACAACCCAACCAACAGAGGGAATGTAACTTTAATGTCACTGAATCTAAAAGTCAAAGGGTTTAAGACCATTTCTATGCTATCATGATCATGGGTTTCCCTCTCATTGTTACTTTTACTCATCCTTATTTTTGTTTGCTATATGTGTAATTACAAATTGACACATATAAATTCTTTACATTCCATATTTACTTTTCAATGTTAAATGAAAAATGTTGCATGTTTATAAAAATTACACCATGATTTTTCATAGAAATAAATGTATTGAAGGGGAGGAGCAAGATGGCAGAGGAGCAGGAGACCTAAATATCATTGGTCCCAGGAGCTCAGCTCAATAGTTATCATACCATTCTGAACACTTGCAAACTCAACAGGAGATTGAAGAGAAGAAGAGCAGCAATTCTAGGAACAGAAAAGCAACCACTTTCTGGAAGTCAGGATGTGCGAAGAAGTGAATCTGAGGTAACATATGGGAAGAGAGACCATATCATCGGGGGAGGGGGAGGAAGACTCTGTCAGCCACTTACCGGCAAGCAGTAGAGCAG
Source organism: Mustela erminea (assembly GCF_009829155.1). Taxonomy (NCBI): domain Eukaryota; kingdom Metazoa; phylum Chordata; class Mammalia; order Carnivora; family Mustelidae; genus Mustela; species Mustela erminea. The sequence goes on along the minus strand of NC_045634.1, from coordinate 29,728,150 downwards.
CAGAACAAATCAGAACTTTTGGAAGTCGACTCCACTGAGGTCATCGCTCTAGAGGCTAAGCGGAGGGTGGAGCCCTCATGGGGACAGTGTGGTCTCACTTGGGTCACAGAAAGACCAGGGGTGTCTGAGTGCAGCAGAGCTCCCAGGTATCAGAGCAGGGAAGCCAGCTGCAGAGATGGAGCCAAGGGGTGAGCTCTCAGCTCGGGTTTATCTTAAACCATGATCTGAGGCTCTATCAGGCCACTGCTTTTTGAGCAGGGACTCCCCAAGTGGCAGATCCAGGGAGGCCCCTTCCTTCCTCCTCCGGGAGGAGTGGCACGCGAGCATGCGGCAGGAATTTGCTGGGTTTGGAGACTCCAAATGGGGCCGTGCACCAGAGATAGAAATGCTCCATCACAGGCTGGGTGAGCTCGGAGTGCTGTCAGAGACAGAGACGGGAGGGGTTGACTGCTTTTCTCTGAGGGCGCACTAATTTCCCTAGTTAGGCAATGGAGGAGTAGGGCCCCAAGCTCTCAGCTCCTCTGGGCTGGAGATTAGGAGGCTGCCATCTTCATTCTCCTCCAAGTTTGTACAGAAATTTTGAAGGGAACAAAAGCTCCTAAAAGCAAAACCATGCAGATTACTTAGCCTGGCCCCTGGCAAGGGCAGTGCAATCCTGCCTCAGGCAAAGAGATTTGAGAATCATTGCAACAGACCCCTCCCCCTAAAGATTAGCAAGAACATCCAGCCAAGACCAAATTTATTAATCAATGAGGACTGCAGAACTCCAGAGCTAGGGGAATATAGCACATAGTATTCATGGCTTTTTTCCCATGATTCTTTAGTCTTTCACAGCTTTTAAATTTTATTTTTTCTTATTCTATTTTTTAAAAAAAATTTCCTCTTTTCTATTTTAACATTTTTAACTATTAATACATTTTTTAAAAATCTTTTAAAATTTTCATTGTTATAGTCATAGTCTATCCCTTCACCCTATTCAACCTTATTTTTTGTATACATGTAGGTTTTTCTTTCTCTACAATTTTGGGATACAGTTTCTTCTAATAGATCAAAATATATCCTAAATCTAGTGCATGGATTTGTTCTAGTCTCCAGCCTGATCACATTCTTTCCTCTTTTTCTTTTTTTTTTTTGACCAACTTCTTATCAACTCCTTTTTTAGAATCTTTTAAATTTTCATCTTTACAGTCATAATCCATCCCTTCATGTTTACCCCATATATCTGTGTTTTTCTTTCTTTAAAATTTTGAGAGGCAGGGCACCTGGGTGGCTCAGTGGGTTAAACTCTGCCTTTGACTCAGGTCATGATCTCAGGGTCCTGGGATCGAGTCCCACATTGGGCTCCCTGCTCAACAGGGAGTCTGCTTCTTTGTCTCTCTCTCTCTGCCTGCCTCTCTGTCTACTTGTGATCTCTGTCAAATAAATAAAATCTTAAAAAAATAATTTTGAATTTTGGGAGGCAGTTTCTTCTAACAGACCAAAATACACCCCAAATCAAAATCAAGTGTGTGGCTTTATTCTATTCACCAGTGTGTGTGTGTGTGTGTGTGTGTGTGTGTGTGTGTGTGTGTATATATATTTCTCTTCACCCCCTGGTTTCAGGTCTCTTCCGATTTGGTTAGTGTGGTTAGTGTATATTTTTCTGGGGTCATTGCTACCCTTTTAGTATTTTGTTCTCTCATTCATCTATTCTTATCTGGATAAAATGACAAGGCAGAAAAACTTACCTCAAAAGAAAGAACAAGAGGCAGTATTGATGGCTAGGGACCTAATCCATATGGACATTAGTAAGATGTCAGAACTAGAGTACAGAATGAGGATTATCAAGGTGCTAGCTGGGCTGAAAATGGAAGATACTAAAGAATCCCTTTCTTGAGAAATAAAAAAAAAAAAATCTAACCAATTTAAAAAAGCTATTAATAAGTTGCAATCAAAAATAGAGGCTCTTACTGCTAGGATAAATGAGGCAGAAGAGAGAATTAGTGATATAGAAGACCAAATGATGGAGAATAAAGAAGCTGAGGAAAAAGAGAGATAAATAACTACAGGACCATGAGGGGAGAATTTGAGAGATAATTGATACCATAAGACTAAACAATATTAGAATAATTAGAATTCCAGAAGAAGAAGAGAGAGAGAGAGGGGCAGAAGGTATATTGGAGCAAATTATAATAGAGAACTTCTCTAATTTGGCAATGGAAACAAGCACTAAAATGCAGGAGACACAGAGAACCCCCCCCTCAAAATCAATGAAAATAGGTCAACACTGAGTCATCTTATAATAAAACTTACAAGTCTCAGTGACAAAGAGAAAATCCTGAAAGCAGCTTGGGAAAAGAGGTCTATAATATACAATGGTAGAAATATTGGATTGGCAGCAGACCTATCCACAGAGTCCTGGCAGGTCAGAAAGGACTGGCATGATATGTTCAGAACACTAACCAAGAAAAATATGCAGCCAAGAATACTAAATCCAGCTAGGCTGTCATTGAAAATAGAAGGAGGATACAAAGCTTCCAGGACAAGCAAAACTAAAAGAATTTGTAAACACCAAACCAGCCCTACAGGAAATATTGAAAGAGGTCCTCTAAGCAAAGGGAGAGCCTAAAAGTAACAGACCAGAAAGGAACAGAGACAATATACAGTAACAGTCACCTTACAGGCATTACAATGGCACTAAATTCATATCTTTCAATAGTTATGCTGAATGTATATGGGCTAAATGCTCCAATCAAAAGACACAGGGTATCAGAATGGATTTAAAAAAAAAAGACCCATCAATATACTGATGGCAAGAAACTCATTTTAGACCCAAAGACACCTCCAGATTTAAACTGAGGAGGGTGGAAAACAATTTACCATGCTAATGGACATCAAAAGAAAGCTGGAGTGGCAATCCTTATATCAGATAAATTAGATTTTAATCCAAAGACTATAATAAGAAATGAGGAAGGACACTATATCATACTCAAAATGTCTGTCCAATAAGAAGATCTAACAATTTTAAATATCTATGTCCCTAACATGGGAGCAGTCAACTATATAAACCAATTAATAACAAAATCAAAGAAATGCATTGACAATAATACAATAATAATAGGGGACAGTAACACCCCCCTCACTGAAATGGACAGATCATCTAAGCAAAAGATCAAGGAAATAAAAGATTCAAATGACACACTGGACCAGATGGTCATCACAGATATATTCAGAACATTCCATCCCAAAGCAACAGAATACACATTCTTCTCTAGTGCACATGGAACATTCTTCAGAATAGATGACATCCTGGGTCACAAATCTAGGCTCAACCAGAACCAAAAGATTGGGATCATTCCCTGCATATTTTCAGACCACAATGCTCTGAAGCTAGAACTCAATCACAAGAGGAAAGTTGGAAAGAACCCAAACACATGGAGGCTAAAGAGCATCCTCCTAAAGAATGAATGGGTCAACCAGGAAATTAAACCAGGGAATTAAAGAAGAATTGAAAAAAAATTATGGAAACAAATGAAAATGAAAACACAACTGTTCAAAATCTTTGGGACACAGCCAAGACAATCCTGAGAGGAAAGTATATAGCAATACAAGCCTTTCTCAAGAAACAAGAAAGGTCTCAAGTATGCAGCCTAACCCTACACCTAAAGGAGCTGGAGAAAGAACAGCAAAGAAAGCCTAAACCTGGCAGGTGAAGAGAAATCATAAGGATCAGTGCAGAAATCAATGAAAATGAAACCAAAAGAACAGTAGAACACATCAATGAAACTAGGAGCTGATTCTTTGAAAGAATTAATAAGATTGATAAACCCCTGGCCAGACTTATCAAAAAGAAAAGATAAAGGACCCAAATAAATAAAATCATGAAAGAAAGAGGAGAGATCACAACCAACACTAAAGAAATACAAACAATTATAAGAACATATTATGAGCAACTATACACAAGCAAATTTGACAATCTGGAAGAAATGGATGCATTCCTAGAGAGGTATAAACTATCAAAACTGAACCAGGAAGAAATAGAAAACCTGAACAAACCCATAACCAGTAAGAAGATGGAAGCAGTCATCAAAAATCTCCCAACAAACAAGAGCCCAGGACCAGACGGCTTCCCAGGGGAATTCTACCAAACATTTAAAGAAGAATTAATTCCTATTCTCCTGAAAATGTTCCAAAAAATAGAAATGGAAGGAAAACTTCTAAACTCATTTTATGAGGCCAGTATTACCTTGATCCCAAAACCAGACAAAGATCCCATCAAAAAGAGAATTACAGACCAATATCCTTAATGTGAAAATTCACACCAAAATACTAGCCAGTAGGATCCAACAGTACATTAAAAGGATTATTCACCACAACTAAGTGGGATTTATTCCTGGGCTGCAAAGTTGGTTCGACATCTGCAAATCAATCAATGTCATACAATACATTAATGAAAAAAAGAACAAGAACCATATGATACTCTCAATAGATGCTGAAAAAGCATTTGACAAAAGTACAGCATCCTTTCTTGATGAAAACTCTTCACAGTATAGGGATAGAGGCTACATACCTCAATATCATAAAAGCCATCTATGAAGAACTCACAGTATATATCATTCTCAATGGGGGAAAACTGAGAGTTTTTCCCTTAAGGTCAGGAACACAGCAGGGCTGTCCACTCTCACCACTGCTATTCAACATATTACTAGAAGTCCTAGCCTCAGCAATCAGACAACACAAAGAAGTAAAAGGCATCCAAATCAGCAGAGGTCAAACTTTCATTCTTTGCAGGTGATATGATACTTTATGTGGAAAACCCAAAAGACTCCACTCCAAAACTGCTAGAACTCATACAGAAATTCAGTGAAATGTCAGGATATAAAATCAATGCACAGAAATCAATTGCATTTCTACACACCAACAGTAAGACTGAAGGAGAAATTAAGGAGTCCATCCCATTTACAATTGCACCCAAAACCATAAGATACCTAGGAATAAACCTAATCAAAGAGGCAAAGAATCTGTACTCAGAAAACTATAAAGTACTCATGAAAGTAATTGAGGCAGACACAAAGAAATGGAAAACTGTTCCATGCTCCTGGATTGGAAGAACAAATAGTGTGAAAATGTCTATGCTACCTAAAGCAATCTACACGTTTAATGCAATCCCTATCAAAATACCAGCAACTTTTTTCAAAGAAATGGAACAAATAATTCTAAAATTTATATGGAACCAGAAAAGACCCTCAATAGCCAGAGGAATGTTGAAAAAGAAAATCAAAGTTGGTGGCATCACAATTCCAGACTTCAAGCTGTATTGCAAAGCTATAATCATCAAAACAGTATGGTACTGGTACAAAAAGAGACACTTAGGTCAAAGGAACAGAATAGACAGCCCAGAAACGGACCCTCATTTCTATGGTCAACTAATCTTCGATAAAACTGGAAAGAATGTCCAATAGAAAAAAGACAGTTTCTTCAACAAATAGTGTTAGGAAAATTGGACAGCCACATGCAGAAGAATGAAATTGGACTATTTCCTTACACCACACACAAAGATGGACTCAAAATGGATGAAAGACCTCAATGTTAGACAAGAATCCATCAAAATCCTTGAGGAGGACACAGGCAGCAACCTCTTTGACCTCAGCCACAGCAACTTCTTCTTAGAAACATCACCAAAAGTAAGGGAAGCAAGGGCAAAAATGAACTATTGGGACTTCATCAAGATCAAAAGCTTTTGCACAGCAAAAGAAACAGACAACAAAATCAAAAGACAACCAACACAATGGGAGAAGATATTTGCAAATGACATATCAGATAAAAGGCTAGTATCCAAAATCTATAAAGAATTTATCAAACTCAACACCCAAAGAACAAATAATCCAATCAAAAAATGGGCAGAAGACATGAACAGATGTTTCTGCAAAGAAGACAGCCAAATGGCCAACAGACACATGAAAAAGTGCTCAATATCACTCAGCATCCCAGAAATATAAATCAAAACCACAGTGAGATACCACCTCACACCAGTCAGAATGACTAAATTAACAAGTCAGCAAATGACAGATGCTGGTGAGGATGCAGAGAAAGGGGAACCCTCCTAAACTATTGGTGGGAATGCAAGCTGGTGCAGCCTCTCTGGAAAACAGTATGGAGTTTCTCAAAAAGTTGAAAATAGAGTTACCCTACAACCCAGAAATTACACTATTGGGTATTTACCCTAAAGATACAAATGCAGTGATCCACAGAGGCATGTGCCCCGAATGTTTATAGCAATAATGTCCACAATAGCCAAACTATGGAAAGAACCTAGATGTCCATCAACAGATGAATGGATAAAGAAGATGTGTATATTATATATTATATGTAATATATAATATATATATAATAAAATACTTTATATATATAAATATATATATAAAGAAGATGTGTGTGTGTGTGTGTATATACACATATATATAAAGTATTCCATTGTGTATGTATACACAATGGAATACTATGCAGCCATCAAAAACCTTGAAATCTTGCCATTTGCAATGACATGGATGGAACTAGAGGGTATTATGCTGAGCGAAATAAGTCAATCAGAGAAAAACAATTATCATATGATCTCTCTGATATGAGAAATTTGAGAGGCAGGCCAAGAGGTCATGGGAGGGGAGGGAGGGAAAAAGTGAAACAAGATGGGACTGGGGAAGCAGACAAACCGTAAGAAACTCTTAATCTCAGGAAACGAACTGAGGGTTGCTCGAGGGAAGGGAGGTGGGAGGGACAGCATGGCTGGGTGATGGACGTTGGGGAGGGTATGTGTTATGGTGAGTGCTGTGATATGTGTAAGCCTGATGAATCACAGACCTGTACCCCTGGGTCAAATAATACATTATATGTTAATATACATTATATGTTAATAAAAATAATTTTTTAAAACGGGGTATTTACTATCATGAAACTACATAAAACTTTTAAAGATTTATAGAAAGTAGAATTGTATATAAATGTAAAATGATAAACTTGCAAGAAAATTCCAATTACCGGCCCATCCTGAGTAACCTAAACTATTAATCATGTGTTTATGAGTAGCCAGTAAGAAAAATTTTCTTCTTACATCCACACAAAGCCCAGTAGGAAATCTATATGATCCCCTTGGATTAATTCCCCAGTCCCGCCACAACAAACTGACACAAACTCGGTGACTTGAAACTACAGAAATTCATTCTCTCATAATTCTGGAGACCAGAAGTTTGAAATCCGGGTGTTGGCACAGCCGCAGTCCCTGAATGGTTGTAAGGGAGAAGGCTTGGCTGTGCCAGTTTCGGGTAGCGTGCCTCCAGACTGGACCTCCATCTTCACATGGCTTTCTTCTGTGTTCCTGTCGGGTCTTCCTCTCCTTTCTCTTACAAGGACAGGATTTAAGACTCCAACTAAATGGATGATCTCATCCCAAGACCCTGACTTTGTTATCTCTACGTATAACTTTACATATACAGGTAGGAGGCTCTGACTTGACGTGTATTTTTGAGGTACACATTTTTAGCTCATTAGACCCATGGAGGATTAAATTTGAGCTAATAGCTTTCCTTTACTACTGTCATCCCCCTTACCCTAAAGTGAGATTATCCAAGGCAAACTTTTACCTCTTTTATTATCTGTATAACTGTGTTATAGTATCTACTATTACATATCAATTATAGCATAATTCTAACTGCATATTAGTTATTAATCCTATTAATAGAAACATTCTGATTTGTGATGGTTCCAATTACCTACTTCATATATATCATTTGAATATAAGTTGTGTGTGCAAATTAAACATTTTATTTTAAGAGTAAGAGCAATTAAATGATCAGAAAACGTCTTTCCTAGATAAAAAGGATATTTAAATGAACATTTATTCAAATAAATTTGGTACCTCAAATAGACCATGTGTCATTTCTTTTGGTGACACTCCACTTTATACATTCTTCCTATGTTTGGGGGAATTTCCCTTATCATTAATCTCTGCCACAGACCATAAATGCCAGATGCTCCTTGTCCCAGTCCCCTTTGTTGTTAGGGTATGGGGGAGTGACTTTGTGCTTCAGCAATAAGATGAACCCAGCCCATTCTCTGGGCTATACAGCAGGGATGTGGCACTAGCTATGGGAGTGGGGACATTTAGTTCTCACAGTGGCAGATTGGGCTGTGTGACAGTCACATGGGCTCTGCAGCCACGTAGTGTGCTCTGGGGTCTTACTCCACGTGGTGCAGCGTTCAGACCTGCTGCGGGCCTTCCCAGAGATTACGTGGGCTATCTGTCATTACTTATTAGACTACTTTCCTGTGTCACTGGCAACAAAGAACAATGATTGATATATCAACTCATCAGATTCTGTTCAATGGCAACAACAAATAATCCAATATTTCAATTTGAATTTAAAAACTGACTAGGCGGCACAGGGAATGAAAAAGGATCAGAATGTAATGGCTTCGCGTAACACAAAGAAATGAGTAAGACCCCAGATTTCTTCATCAAATACTTTATTTATATAAAATATAAGTTTTAATATGTAATCTGTTCTTTAAAACTTGTCCAGAAGAAAAGGAATATCTTTATTTTGGTAGCTTGTCAATCTGCATGGAAAATAATAAGTAATAAACAAGACAAAATGTATCTTGGTGAAAATGATTTATTTGGTATTGTTAAATCAGGCACAAGAACTGATGTCATCACCATTGTTAGTTTTTTTTATTATAAACTATAAATTTCTTGGAAATCTCTCTTATTCTCCATAAATATTCTATTCTTTTCCCCAGTAATACACAAAGCCAAGATAAGAAATTTTCACTTTTATTTAATTTTACTATATGTATTTATTTTGCTACCAGTATTGTAAAAAAAAAAAAAATAGCCAAGTTAAGGATCTAATTTCATACAAACATAAATAAACTTTTTTTTTAAACATAAATAAACTTTGGAGAAATTAACCCAAGGATCTAATTATGATTTCATACAACTTGTTTTAATCAAATGAAAGAATGCGTTCTAAGTTCCAAACAACAAACTTGTATGTGAAGTTTTGTAACATCACTGCCTGAAAACAGAACTTACTAATTAAGCTTCTTCTATAATGAAATAATATGAAGAAGTTATTAAGCAATGTCATCGCTGAACGTGAAAAATAAGTTTTGCATATTGGAAAGGATGAAGGTATCAGAATAGACTTTGAGATTTGAAAAGTAGCTTTAACTTTCGTCTTCAGTTTTTGAGAATCAACACGCAAATTGCTTTCATAAGAGCCATGGAAAGCTGATAGGAAAATAGAAAATGACAATTGTTGCAATATTAAATGTTGGAAAATAAACTTTTGTTTAATTAAGAACTTAAAGAAAATCATTTACGTGATGAAATCAGCAATGAAAAGTAGTGCCTTCAAATCTGTCCTTAACCCTGTGCTGTCTGAACCTTCAAACAAAACCATTCTGCAACAATAGGAATCAATGACTCATTAAGAACCTTTTAAGAAAAAAATCAATGTATTTTAAACTCCCTCTACATAGAAAATACATAGGCCACTTTAGCAAGCACTTAGAATACGTCCCCACTATAGCTATTTTTATTTGCATATTTGCTGAGCACCTGTAATTTGTTCTCCAGGCTTTTTCTCTCAGCTAATTCTTATTGTCTGAGGAAGAGAGACATTCCACAGCTCATGTGCTTGTAAGAAAACTCATAAGTTTTCTTACATTTTTACTTTTTCTTATTGTGAACATTGATTTTTGAGGAGAATTAGGCTGAAAAAAAAAGGAGTGATTTGTATTTACCATTGAGGTCAAAGAATGCCCTCCTGAGTCATACATCTTTAAGCACATTGTCTTATATTTTACAGAAAGAGGAAAAATAACACAGAAAATTGCTGTAATTTAAGGTATAAGTTCTAAAATTTTAAAATTATTTATATTTAAATTAATTTGGGACAATATTTTTCAGTAATTTCTAAAATAATTTTAAAATTGTACTTATAAAAGTAATCAGTACTGATTGATTGATTGGTTTGTAAGAATATTACGTGACTACAAAATTTCTGAAGACATAAAGCTTGCTTGATGGTTTATGTGCCCTTAAAAAGTTAGAGATAGACAGACACACTGAAAAACACAAATAATGTGGGCAGTTGTATTAAAGAAATTTGTACAAGGTTGAGTCACAGCTTTAAAAAAATGACCAATGATAACTGTGTCTCAAATAACATATTTTTTGGAACTCAATCTTGAAAATTAATTGGTGATTCAATAATTAAACAAAATTTAAGGGAACAAATTATGGGAAGAAAGAATAGATTATGTGAAGGCACAGAGGCATGAAACAGTATGTTTGGAACTACAGATCCTTTATGAGTTCTAATGTTTGAGGCAAATGTAGTACATGGTTTATTTCCTATTTTATTTATTAAGACAAAATTCACATATTGTAAAATTCATTTTAATCATTGTTGAGTGATTCAGTGGTTTTTAGTGTATTCACAGTATTTTGCAACCATCATCATTACTCAATTCTATAACATTTAATTAACCCCTAAAAGGAATTCCTGCTAGTAGTCAAAACTAATTTCTCCTTCAACGTTTAATCTACTTTTAATTTAATTTTTTAAAATTTATTTTCTATCCCAGTGTTGCTTATTCTGGACATTTCATATAAATGGAATCAGGCAATAAATGGTCTTTTGTTTCTGGCTTCTTTCAGTTAGCGTCTTGTTTTCAATATCCATCCATGTTGTAGCAGGTATCAAAACTTTTTTTTTTTTTTTTTTGCTGATTAATGTTCCATTATATGACTATACCACCTCTGTTTATCTCTCCATCATCTGATGGACATTTGAGCTATTTCCACTTTTTGGTTATTATGAATAATGCTACTATATCCATTTGTGTATGTTTGATGTATATATATATATTTTTTTCATTTCTCTTGGGTATATACATAGAAGTACAATGATGGGGTCATATGAAATATCTATGCTTAACAATTTGAAGAACTGCCAACCTGTTCTGCACAGATTGTAGCACTTTACATTTTCACAAGCAGTGAAATAAATACAGACTATTATATCTTATATAAACATAAACTTTATATAAGTATATAAATTATATATATAAAACAAATTCTATAGGATGTAGAAAATATATATACAATTATATATATGTAATTATAGCCAGCCTAGTGAGTACATGATTGAATCTCACTGTGGCTTGATTTTTACATTTCCATAATGAATGAATATGTTGAGTATCTTTCATGTGCTTATTGGCAATTCATATATCATCTTTGAAGGAATGTTTATTCAAATACTACACTTATTTTTATTTTATTTATTTATTTATTTTAAAGATTTTATTTATTTATTTGACAGAGAGATCACAAGTAGGCAGAGAGGCAGGCAGAGAGAGAGAGGAGGAAGCGGGTTTCCCGCTGAGCAGAGAGCCCGACGCAGGGCTCGATCCCAGGACTCTGGGATCATGACCTGAGCCGAAGGCAGGGGCTTTAACCCACTGAGCCACCCAGGCACCACTTCACCATTTTTAAATTGGCTCATTTATCTTTTTATTCTTAAGCTAAGAGAGTTCTTCCTATATTGAGGATCCTAACCCTTTATCATATATAGGATATGCAAATATTTTCTCCCATTTGGGGTTTTCATTCGCTTTCTTGATAGTGTGCTTTGATGCACAAAACTTACTTTTTATGAAGTTTATCAGATTTTCAAGTTCTTACTTTCTGTGAAGTATAATTTGTCATTTTTTTCTGTTGTTGCTTGTGCTTTTGGTATTCTGTATAATGAAGTATTACCAAATCCAAGGTCACAAAGATGTCCACCTATGTTTGTTTCTAGAAATTTTGTAATATTAACTCTCTTACATTTAGATCTTTGATCCATTAAAAAAAAATGTTTATTTAAACAATCTCTGCACCCCAACATGGGGCTCAAACTCATGACCCTGAGATCAGAAGCCACATGCTCTTCCAACTGAGCCAGACACGCACCCTCTTTGACCCATTTGGATTTAACTTTCATGTTTGGTAGGGATCGAAATTCATTCTTTTTGCACGTGGAGAACCAGTTGTTCTAGCACCATTTGTGGAAAAGATGATTTTCTCTGTCTACATGGTGATAGCATGCTTGTTGAAAATCAAATTTCATAATTTATGGATTTAATTTGGAACTCACAATTATATACCATTGACCTGTATGTTTATCTTGTGTCAATACCACACCATTTGGATCACTGTATTTTTACAGTAAGCTTTGAATTTAGGAAGTGTGAGTCCTCCAATTTTGTTCTCCTTTTGCAAGATTATATTGGCTATTCACATCTTTGGCATTTTTATTTGAATTTTAGAATCAGCTTTTCCAGTTTTGTAAAATATAAGTCAAAATTTTCATAGAGCTTGTATTGGATCTGCAGATCACTTTAGGGAATATTAGCAGTACTGAGTCTTCAAACCCATGACCACAAGATCTCTTTCCATTTATTTTGTTCTTCAATTTCTTTCCACAATGTTTTGTAGTTTTGAATCTAGAAGCCTTCATTTGCTTGGTTAAATTTATACCAAAGTATTATAGTTTTTAAAATGCTATTACAGGGGCGCCTGGTTGGCTCAGTGGGTTAAAGCCTCTGCTTTCGGTTCAGGTCATGATTCCGGGGTCCTGGGATTGAGCCCGTGTGGGGCTCTTTGCTCAGCGGGGAGCCTGCTTCCCTTCCTCTCTCTCTGCCTGCCTCTCTAACTACTTGTGATCTCTGTCAAATAAGTAAATAAAATCTTTATAAAAAATAAAATAAAATAAAATGCTATTACAGAGAGAATTATATTGTATTCTTAATATCATTTTTCAGATTGGTCACCATGTGCAAATACAACTGATTTTTCAATCTTCATTGTGTATCCTGCAACTTGGCTGAACTCATTTATCAGCTTTAATCTTGTATACATGCATGTGTATTCTTTGGGGGTTTTATGTATAAAGCCATGTTTTCTGCTAATATTTTTTAGTTTTAGTTATTCCTTTACAATCTTCATGTCTTTTATGTATTTTTTCTTTACCAGGTGCACTGGGCAGAAGTTCCCCTGCAATGTTAAATTGAGGTGAGGAAAGGGGACATCAATAATAATCAGGGAAATGCAAATCAAGACCACAATGAGATATGACCTCACACCTGTCAGGATAGTAATTATTAAAAAAATAAAAATTTTTAAAAAGATATCAACAGTTGGCAAGGATGTGGAGAAATTGGAACCCTGTATACTATTGGTAGAGATGCAAACGATATAACTACTATCGAAAATAGCTTAGAAATTCCTCCAAAAACTTAAAATAGAGCCACCATGGGATCCAGAAATCCTAGTTCTGGGTAGTTATCCTAATGAACTGATATCATGATCTTGAAGATACAAGCATTCTTATATTTATTTCAGCATGATTTATAACAGCCAAGATGTAGAAACAAACTGAATTATTTCTTTGTGCATAAAGAAAAATGTGGTAGACACATATGATGGAATTCTAGTCTACCTTAAAAACAAAAAAAGAGAGAGCAATGTATCACAACATGGGTAAACATTGAGAACACATGACCTCCCTGATGCCCAGGTATAAGTCAGAGTTTTTTCAAAGCCCTTTCTTCCCAAACATTTAGTTGGTCTACTCTTTGCCCCAGTTGTTATCTGTTGCTTTAGGTAGGTGACACCAGAACATTTTCTGTAAATATTTTTACAATGTTCCCCCCAACAGTGGCTTTAAGCACTCTGTGATTTCCCAATCAGGAGAGTTAAAGACACACAATTTGAGCTGTTCTTCCAGGGAGTCTCCAGACAAATCACATAAAAATTCTTTATCAATGAAGTCTGTCCTGCTCCCTCAGGTGCAGGGACCAGAAAAATGCAAATTATTATTTTTAAGTCTTCTACTGAAATGGAGAACAGAGGACAGGAATAAAGTAAATTAAGACACCACAATTTTTGCTCTCACAGAAAATCAGCTGAGATTTGGCAGGGGGAGGGAATGGTTTGTTTGCTTGCTTGTTAGTTTTTTAAATGAATGATTTACCAGATGGCTACAAGCTTTTGGTTGGGTTCTAGGTTTACCAGCTTCCTCCCCAACAAAAAAAAAATTGGGGGGGTAGTTTTTTGTTACATTTGTCACTATTTTTACAGAGGGTGGCCTTAAACTGATTTTTACTCTGACCCTTTCTCTGACATCACTCTACTACTTTGTCCTTAAACCCTAATTATTACTCCTAATTATTACAGTTTGTGGCAGACTGAGGCATCCCTCTACAACACAAGTGTCTGTTCCATAGGAGGATCTGGGTAGAGCAGCCAGCGGAGAGCAACTTTCCTGTCCCACCCCACAGAACACATTGGCTTCTGTTCTATAGTGGAGAAAGCCTGTTCAGGGGAATCTTAAGACCATTTTGTCCCTGTTAAGAGAACTGACTATATTTGGGTCAGACTATGGATCAATATATATCCCAGAGACTATAGAAACAATGGAGCAATTAAAGGAAGCTGAGAGCTTGAACAGGAAATGTAGTCTCTAAGGCATACTCAGATGCGCATAATTAGTGAATATCTTTCTGGTTCAGAGAGTTTAAACACAATCTCTAACCTATCAGTAGCTGACCACTAAATGACCTTGATCCAAGAGTGGTTCTTAGGAAGTCAACTTCAAACATAAAATGAAGGAAAAACTATTTGAGCAGAGCTATCAGAGTCTGCATACTTCAGGGAATAGTTAAGTAAGCTTTTGGTAGATGTCGGTTTTTTTTGTTTGTTTTTGTTTTTTCAAATGATGGAGATTGATTTCTATTGCTGGTTGCCTGAATGGATGCTGAATTTTCTCAAACGATTTTTCTGTGTTCTTGCAGTATCATATGTTATTTTTTCTTTTTTCATCTATTACTATGTAAATTACATTAGTTGATATTCCATGTCGAACCAACCTTGCTTTCCTGGGATGAACTCATTAGATTGTGATGAATCATTCTTTGTATGTATTGCTGGATTCAATTTGCTAACATTTTGATGACAATTTTTCATCTAATTCTTGAGGGATATTAGTCTACAATTAATTTTTTTTAATGTCTGATTTTGTTAATGCAATGCTCGCCTCATGAACTAATTTGAAAGTATTTTCTCCTCTTGTATATACTTGAAAACATTTTGTAGAATTGGTATTTTTCTTTTTAAATGTTTGGTAGAATTTATGAGCAAACACATCTGGAGTTTTCTTTTTTGGAAGGTATTTGAGTAAGAGTTCTGTTTCTTTAATAGGTATGGAACTTTTCACATAAATCTTCTTGTGGAGGTTTTGGTGGTTTGTGTGGTTCAATGAACTAGTCTTTTCAACTAAAGTTCTGAATGTATGGACTTAGAATTGTTTGTGAATTCCTTTATCATTCAGTTAGTATCTGAAGAATTTATGCTAATGTCTTCTTCTTCATTCATGATGTTTCGTCTATCATTTTCTTGGTAAGTCTGACTAAAGGTTGAATTAACTGATATTTTCAGAGTCAACATTCCATTGCAATTTTTTTCTATTGTTTTCTATTTTTCATTTCATTAGTGTTTTTATTTTCTCTTTTAATTTTTTTTTTTTTTTTTTGGTTTCTTAAGGTGCAAGCTTAGAACACTGATTTAAGAAAGACCTTTTTCATTTTTTAATTTTAGTGGTGAATGCTAAAAAACTTCTTTCCAAGCACTGCTTTAACTTTATCTGATAAATTGGCATATTATATTTTAATAATTTAGTAAAAATATTTTAAATTAATTTTTCCTTTATCTTTAACACATGGGTTATTTAGAATATTTTATTTATTCCAAATTATTTGGAAGTTTCCATTATCTTTCTACTATTCATTACTAGTATATTTCCTTTATGATCCAATAATATAGTTTTATTTTTATGTACACACACACACACACACACATATGTATAGTTTATAGTTTATAGAGTTTACTTTATGGACTAGAATACAGTCACACTTATTGAACGTTCCATATGTTTGAAAAATATGTATTTTCTACCATTAATGAGTGTTCTATAAATATCAGTTAGGACAATTTGTTGACAGTGTTGTTCAGGTCTTCTAATATCCATACTATTTCTGCCTCCTTGTTTTATCAATGATTGAGAGAGGAGTCTGAATTCTCTCATCGTAATTATGGAGTTGTCTGTTTATCTTTCAGTGCTGTTAGTCTTTGTCTCATATATTTTGAAGTTTTGCTGTTAGATGAATACAAATTTAGAATGTTTATGTTTTATTGGAGAATTGATCTGCTTCTCATTATGTAATGTCCTTCTTTATCAGTGATAATATAACTTATTTTGAAATTTCATTTATGCAATACTAAATAGCCAAAATTTCTTTTTATTAATATTTGTGTCATGGATCCTTTTCCATCCTTTCACTTTGAACTAACATTTGTCTTTATACTTACAGTGAGTTTCTTTTTTTTGTTTTGTTTTTATTTATTTATTTGACAGAGATCACAAGTAGGCAGAGAGGCAGGCACAGAGAGAGGAGGAAGCAGGCTCCCTGCTCAGCAGAGAGCCCAATGTGGGGCTTGATCCTAGGACCCTGGGATCATGACCTGAGCTGAAGGCAGAGGCTTAACCCACTGAGCCACCCAGGCACCTCTTAAAGTGAGTTTCTTATAAACAACATATAACTTGGGTCTTGCTTTTTTTAATCTCACTGAACAGTCTCAGGTGTGAATTTGCATTTAGATCATTCACATTTAAGGTTATTATTGAAAGGTTTGGATTGAAATCTTCAATCTTTTTAGCTATTTTCTAGCTATTTTTTCAGGGGTTTTGTTTGGTTTTGTTTTTCCCCATTCTGTCTTCTGCTTCTTGAATTCCCATAATGTGTAATTAGATCATTTATTAGATTATTTGTCTCATATACTTGGTTATTCTGCCTTTTTCATTACTTCTTTCTATTAGGTGTCAAGATAATTTCTACAGCTTATTTTCAAGTTCACTGATTCTTCCCTCCTTTATATCATCTGTCTTTATTTTACTGTGACTCCTTTATCTCTTTCACTATGTTATCATTTCTAACGTTCCATTTCATTCTTATAGTTTGCACCTCTGTTGAAATGACTCAAGTGATTTTGCATGCTTTTTTCCATTAAGGTCTTTACATATTAATTATAACATTTAAAATTTCCTATCCTATAGTGCCAACATCTGTGTCATCTTTCCACTTGATTCCATCGATTGTTTTCTCTTTTGGAGGTGTGCTGCCTTTGATCGTCTTTTCTTGTGCTTCATAATGTTTTCTGAAAGCTGATTCTGTCCTGTAAGACAACACAGACTGAAAACACCCAATTTTTATTCTTAGAAATTGGCACGCCTTTCTTCCTGCAAGGCATGCAATATGGTGGTTTGTGTTAATCCAGTCAACAGCTGAACTTGGCGCCAGGTTTGTTGTCACTGGGATCACCCCCAGTATACTACAGTTTTCAAACCCCTCTATGATACCATGTATTTAGTGGGAAGGCTGGGTTACTAAATGTTGTTTCTCCGTGTTCCTGCAAGCTCGCACTTTGGTCCTCCTTCTGCACTGAACCTCAGGCAGAGTCAGCCCCTCACAGATCTCACAGAACCATTCCATGGTTCCATTTACTGAAAGTCTACTAACTCGGTAGTGCAGGTTTGGGAAGTATTATGTGTTGTTCTGATTAAGCCACTGGTTAAGCCTGATTAAGACAGGCCCCTCGTCCTAGGGATATTACCTTCTCAGGTGTTCCTCTCTTCCTCCACATGGTAAGTTCTGGTCCCAGCAGGGATCCCCAGCAGGGATCCAGCCCTATGCCTAGTGATGGACCGTTTTATTCTGTTCACTTCACTTAGCCATGATCAGCTTTCACTGTGCCCTAAAAGTGGCAGTGTTTCTTATCTCTTCCCCCATCCTTTAAGACTTTTGTTTCACAGGAGAGTTTTATAGACTAAATTGTGTCTTGAGTCTGTTCCCAGCTTGAAGCCCTAAGCCCCAGGGTTACTGTGTTTGGAATGAGGACCACAGGGTTGTAAGAGTGAAGCCTTAATCCTACAGGACTGATGTCTTTATAGGAGGAAGAAATGCCAGTGAATTCTGTATGCTTGCTCAGAGGAGCGGCCATGTGAGGACAGCGAGAAGTCGGCCATCTGCAAGTCAAGGAGGAAGGCTTCAGAACAAATACTGTTGTGTCAACCATAGCTTAGTCCTGGATTCCAGCCTCCAGAACTGTGAGAAAGTACATGTACATCACTGAAGCCACCCAGCCAAGGGTATTTTGTTATTGCAGCCTATGTGAACTAATACATGAAGACAGAAAACATAGTTGGAGTTTTGTGAGGCTCCCACTGTGGCTATGCCTACCCTGCCCAAGACTTGTGCCACCAGCAAAGCTTTCCAGATACTCTTCCCAGGAGTCTGTACATGTGTTAGGTAGGATTAGTGGGAAACAATTCTTCAAAAGTCTATAAACTACTCTCCTGGTGTCTGTGGTCCTCAGAATCTTTCCATTCTCGGCATTCTGCTCTCATCGACTCAGCCTCTAGCAATGGGTCGCCCATTCCAACTAGTTCTTTGTACTTGCATTTCACTGTGTCTGCTCAAGGAAAGCAAGGGCTCAGATCCCATCTCTGCACAGGGTACCTCTCTCTCAGGCATAGGAGATGATTTGGTTGTCTCATAATCTAAGTTCCCTGTGGATTCATGACTGGTTATGAATTTACAGTCTGTCTGATTTTTATATGGTCGAATGCATTTCCCCACCCCCTCTGTAAATCCTTGAGCAGAAAATCAACTCTCACATGTTTTCTATGTATGTGGTATTTTGTGCTGCAATCTGGTTAATATGTTTAAGTATATATTAAATATCACGGATTTATTCTTAGCTATTTCTAAATGGCCATTTTAAATTAGAATGGGATTTTAAATTTTACTTATTATATTTTTATTTCTGTTAGAATAATTTTAATTATGGAATCCAATTTTGATTTTTTTCACAAATATTCTTCCTTATGGTTTCTATTTCCCTTTGTATTGTTCTATCATTTTTCTGCATATTTTATTTATTGTCTGAAATGATAATCCCAATATCTAATACCCATAAGTCTCATTTTCTTCTTGTTTCTCTGGTTTCTCACTCAGATTTATTTGCTTGTATACATTTTTTTAAAGATTTTATTCATGTATTTAAGAGAGAGAGAAAGAACACAAGAGCAGACCAGAGGGGCAAGGGGAGAGGGAAGAAACAGACTCCCTGCTGTGCAGGGAGCCAGATGTTATGCCTGGGGTTTGAACCAAGGTTCCTGAGACCAGGACCCAAGCCTAAGGCAAGGATTAACTGATGGAATCAGCCATGTGCCCCTTTACTTGTATAAATTTTTTAAACTATGGATGGAGTAGTGTATTCTGTAAAACTGAACTATCCTTGAATGCCAAGAATAAAACATGATTGGTCATTTTAATACTCTCCTGTGTTGGTTTTCTCAGAATTTCATTTGAAATTTCACAATTAAGACTGTTATGTAGTAACCTAGAGTAGTTTTATGACTATCATTTACTTAGTTTGAGCTGCTATCTTACTCTGTGTTTGGAAGACCTTAATTGTCATAAGATTTATCTTTTTTATGAAAGGTGTTTTGTAATAGATCGATGAAAACCTCTGAGTCTACATTTAGGTCTAGGTGTTTAATCACTCTTGGAATATCCTTCCTAGTTATTGATCTATTCAATTTTTCTACCTTTCTTTTAGTACCTTATGAAAATTTACATTTCAAAAAGATATTTTAAACTTAAATTTTTAGTGTATTTTTACTGAATTGTATATAAAATGATTATAGCTTTTTAAAATTGCATTTACAATTGTAGTTCTTTCATTATTTTGTTTGTACTATTTATGCATTATTATTGTTCTTTTTGTTATTATTCTTTATTAAAACACTTCTAGAAGTAGAATTCTCTAAGTATCCTTCTTAAAATGGACTTTTTTTCTAATCTGGACTTCAAAAAAACAGGCTTTTAAAATTAAAAAATTAAAAAATTTAAAAAACAGGCTTTGTATTACTTTTTAAAATTTATTTTATATTTGTTTCTTGTGTTTTTTTTAAACTGATGGACCTATAATTTATTTGGGAGGGTTTCTTGTTTTCTTTCCTAAGCTACTTGGATGAATACTCGTGTTAATGTTAACCAGTCATCATTCAATTATTAAAATATGCTAACAAATATCAATATCCATTTACTCTAAGATAATTAATGTATGTATGTAGTACACTTATTTAGAGAGAGATGGTTTTCATTTAGCCAAAACCTTTGATAAATACACCTATTATCCATAATAAAAACAGAAGTACAATGCCTATCAATATGAGTATGGTGTGATCGCGACCTCAGTTCCTCCTAATCCTAAAGGCATTTCAATTGAGCTGTGAAATTCATCCCACTGCGGCATAAAGGTGTACTGATGAGGTTTAGTTTACAACCAAGGAGACCATTTAGAAAAATTTTAATAAGTAAATATAGGGTAGGAGTCAACAAGTTTCTTAATTCAGGTGAAGCAGAAAAGTACTGAGAAAGGGCTAGACATGAGAGTCACTTTAAATGGGAGCCAATATGGGGCGCCTGGGTGGTTCAGTGGGTTAAGCCACTGCCTTCAGCTCAGGTCATGATCCTCGGGTTCTGGGATCGAGTCCTGCATCGGGCTCTCTGCTCAGCAGGGAGCCTGCTTCCTCCTCTCTCTCTCTGCCTGCCTCTGCCTACTTGTGATCTCTCTCTGTCAAATAAATAAATAAATTCTTTAAAAAAACAAAATAAAAAAATAAATGGGAGCCAATATTATGTGCAGTGGTTTCTTTTTTTAAGAAAAATGGTGTGGATCACGTTTGGTCTGAGACTTCAAACTCAGTGACAAATCTCATGATAAGCATTATTAAAAAGAAATTTGATCACTTCTTAATTCATTACTGGATTTGAATTTTCTTCTTCAATAGAAACAAACTGTACCAGAGATGTTAAGACCAGAAAAAGAATATGGAAGCTTTTAGTCAAAATGTGTACATCTCTAGTTCATCCCCTTAGAAAACAAATTTTTTCCAGGCAAATTATTGCATACTTACCTTAAGATCCCTGTGTTTATTTCCCACTGGCTCTCAGAATGTGTTCTGAAAATAATACTGTAGTAATATTATGTGAAACTATTTTATAGGAACTCTATAAAATTACACAGAAAACTAAGAAAATGGTAGATATTACTTGGAAAATCAAGGTACCTCTCTGCTTTCAGGAGTCAATGTTATATTCATATGAGATGGAAAAAAAATGTTTTCAAGCTTCTGTTGTTGAGTTTTTATTCGTAAAGAAATATGCCTCATGTTTCCAGGAATAGAGCCTAAACTTTAAATTGTCCATTTTTTCATTATACTTTACATTTAAATGCTGGTTTAGAGTTTAGAAAGTGGTTTGTCTTGTATGACTGCACTAAGATTCTGACAATTCTAGGAAGAAGGGAAATGAGGTGTTCCCGCCGTTGTATATAGGAGAAAGTTAAGATTGGAAAAAGACGGACACAGCTCTGAGATCAGTGTTCTAACTCCACCTGTGCTTCCCGGAGATGGACAGGTAAGGTCTTTTATAAGAGTGGCTTAAGACACTTCAAATGTGGAATGACTTCTAGCTGCAGCATAATATAACCTATCTACACTGATACTCAAATCACTTCTACTTATGTGGTAATTACTATTAAAATAGGCAGATGATAAGATGTCTGGTGTGCTGGTATGGTAATTTGTTTGAGCCTCCTTTCAAAAACAGCAAAAATTGCTGATTTTCTAATATGTAGAATTTGAAAAGGGGTAATCACCTCGGATATATTTTTGGAGCACAATTGCTAAGCCTATTAAATAAAAATTCAGTTTTAATTATTCCATCGGATTTGTCTAACAGCCGTTAGCTGAGTGTTCTCTATTTAACAATCCAAATGTAATTCAACTGGTTTTGAGAGATTAAGTGTACTTAACTGTCTAACTTGATTTTTGGCTTCCTTGCAGTACCTCCACCCCCCAAAGGAGGGAGTTCTTTTACTTTCTTATGAGCTCAGAATACGAGAACTTGGGAATTTCATTGCACTACATTTTTTCAGATTTTATAGTTTGCCGTATTATTGGAATTGGAATTGTGTTAGTGGCAGTGTATGAAGTGTTAAAGGATCGTGTATATTTATGTATCTGTATGTATATATTATCTGTCCAAATGTTTTCTTAAGGAATCTGTGATTCTAAAAAAATAATAATAAAATAAATTAATGAATTAATGAAAAAAAGGAATCTGTGATTCTATCATGTTTCTATCAATCAATTAAAAAATACAAAAGCCACCTCAAAATCACTTTGTTTCTTGCCTGTTTTTGTTCAGATTCATGATTACAATCAATCTTTATGTTGCACACACTCTGTGATGGCTCTGGGAAAGTCACCTTCACTGGCATCTGTGTTTTTCCACAGGAAAACTTGGTGTGGTCCGCATTGTAGGAAGCCCAGTTTTGAAAGGTGGGCAGCTGAGAGTCAAAATCACGTATTAGTTACAAAAAATGACAAGTCAAATAGATACGTGAGTCATAATTACAAACTGTACTTTTGTGAGTAAAACATCATGATTTTTTTAAGGGAAAAAACAAACAAACAAAAGGAAAGAGTGTGACTTTTGCCGCTCCATCTGCCACCCAATGAGCTCTTGTAGGGTGTTTTGGATTTGGTTTCCTGTTTGTGGTCTAGAGTTGAGTTCCAGCTGCCTCCAGGCCTCATCCCTGGGGCCAGGTCTAAGCAGGCTGTTGTATCAGTTCTAACAGGGCTGTGTCTTTCTGTTCTGTTTCTGGTCCATGGTGATTTAAAACTATAGCTTAAATAGGTTTTAAGACTTAAAAAAAAAAAAAATCTTTTAACCTATCAGAATAGTATTTAGGTTTTGGATTGGTAAAATAAGAAAGGTCTAAAGTAACTGGAAATTCGTGCCTATTGCTTTGTTTCCTACGGCATAAACCTAATTTGTATTTGTGAATGTATCCAATCTACTCAGTGTGACATCTAGAACAAGAATCCACCTTCTTACCACCAGTGTAAAAAAGTTACCTACTAGATTATCACTATTACTAGATCCAACTTAAAAAAAAAAAATGTGGCCAGTCTTTTTTGGTGAAAATGGCACATCTTTCTACTATTCTGATTGCGGTGAGATTAATCAATTTTCATGAGTTTCTTGGCCATTTGTATTCTTACTTTTTTGTTACTTGTATTTTGTTTGGGGATGATGGCTTTACTTTATTGGTATTTAGGAATTCATTTTAAATTAGGGTTATAAATCTATATCCTGTTGCATAAGTTGCAGATACGTTTTGCCAGTATGTAACATAAGCATTAATTCTGAATATGCCATTCCACTGACAGAAGTAAATGTGTTCACATCTGTCTACTTTTTCTTTTCTAACCTCTGGGATTCCTCATTATGTAAAGCTCTTAAGCATAGTGCCTGGAACTACAGAGCAACGCAAAATCATTAGCGGTTATTATTCTCTTTCGCTTTCAATGAAATTCTCCTGAATTAGAGTGGAGGGCTTCATTTTAGCAGAAAGTCTTTCTAAAGGCAGGTTCTGTAAATGCAGGGAAGGAGAAACTTTTCTACACACATGTACTTTATGATTAATAATCTAAGGAATGGTTAGTTTCCCACAATTATTTCTGTTTATTTTAGTCTGTTGATAGTGGGGAGGGGTTCTCTGTATCTCTAATGGGAAGAATGATGTCCAAGGGCAATTTTAATTTTACAAGGTTTGGGTGGGAGATTCGTCTACTCTGCATTGTTTCCGCATCAAATCTCAACTAAAAATTTCTATCACTTTTAGTTCAAGTGATATAATTTAGATGCTCTGGCATCATTATGAATTTATTAATTTTCTTTTTTTTCTTATTATTATATTCTGGTATTTCAGAGAATTTAGGGGGAAGTTTTGGTAAACATTCAATCTTCAGTCTCCAAGTAGAGATTCAATTTCTTGCCTTCATAAGTAAAAATCTTACTTTAGTTTTTTTTTTATTATGAGGAGAGGTAAAAGGTACAACTATTTATTGATGATAGGAAACACATTTCAAAATATGTGACTCAATAAAATGCAAATAAATAGAAAGAAGGTTGGCAACATTTATGATATACATATTGAGGTAGTATATAAACATGAAACAGAGAAAGCCACAAAATGAGTTCCATTTTTTATTGAAGATATGTAACATTCATGAAAATAAAATATAGAGCAACATTTTTTATACTGTATAATTCATGATAAAAAAACTTAAGAGATAAAAGAAAAATTTACAAAAATTATGAAAGGGAAACTTTATCACATAGCACTAATTTTTTTTTAAATCAGTTGAGTTAGATAATTAAAATACAAAATGTAAGAGATCTGAATAATATTATAATAATATCATACTTCCTTTCTGAGAATGCATATTTATTTTTAACCACTTGATAGAAAAATGAAATTTATTAGATTATAAACTATGCTTTCATATAATTTATTTAGGAGAAATCATGTAGACTTATTCACTGACCATGTGATAGAAATAAAACAAAATTTATAAATTAATTTTAAAAAGAAAAAGAGGACTTATAGTACCACAATCAATATTACCATGTGTTAAAATTTAGAAATCAAAGGAGAAAAAAAAGAATATTTACTTAAAATGTATGTAGTGTGAACATAACCATTAGTAGAAATGCATGCTAGTCTTAAATTATTAGATTATGAGGTAGGCTGAATGATAGTAAGAGAAAAATCTCACTCAGACTTTTAAAACTGGAACAGCAAAAAGCCTAAAATAATGTTAGAAAGTATTTAGTAAGAACTTTAACTGAAATTAATAGTATTAAGAATAAAATTAGAAGCACTATGTATTTACTTACAATCTGTTTCTAATATGAATAAATATATATTCACATGTGAGACCAATATTAAAAAAAAAAGAAAACATTAAAAAATTTGGGAAAATAATATTGATATTGTTATAGGTATAGAAGATATTTATATCTTTTTCAAAAATAATGATATTTTATTAAAATAATTAAAAATCTTTATGTAAAATTCTGTGTTCCAGAAAAAAATTGCCTAATTAGAACAAAAGAATGATAAAAGAAATTACATAGAAATTTATTATAAAATGGAGAATGCCAGCAACAGGGAGGAGTAGGAGATACCAGCCTTAGTCTTGGAAAAACAACTGGTCAGTTCCTTACAAAGGTAAATATCCCTGGGAAGGCTGAAGTGTTCAATTAAAAACAGCCGGGTGCCTGGGTGGCTCAGTCAGGCGGCTGGCTGCCTTCGGCTCAGGTCACGATCCCAGGGTCCTGGGATCGAGCCCCACATCGGGCTCTCTGCTCAAGGGGGAGCCTGCTTCTCCCTCTGTCTCTGCCTGCTGCTCTGCCTGCTTGTGCTGTCTATCCCTCTGTCAAATAAATAAATAAATAAAATCTTAAACAACAACAAAAAACAACAGTCATCCACTGCATTCAGTAACAAAGAAAAATCACCTGAAAAACAAAACAAGTACACAAAAACCTTGGAATTTGCATGACATTTCAGGAGGTGTCCAAGAACAAATTTAGTGTATCATTTTATCATTAATTAACAGATAGAATATATAATATTCACAAATATACCACAAACGTAACTATATTGAGGTAAATTTGCAAGAAAATCGTTGAAGAAAGACATGATTAATATTTTTCAAGTTTTCTTAAGGGTATCAGAGACCAGATATTAAAGAAGCATATGATTAGACAAGTGATATTCATTGTAGTAATTATGGATCCACAAAAGCCATGTCTGTTTTCCTGTGTTTGCCCCTGAGGATGCACCTTCCTCTTGTATCTTGCCCTTTAGGAGGGGAACCAGAATATGGACTTTATTTGCGGAGCTTTCTTACCCAGTGATTTCTGGTTGGGTTTAGCCAATAAGAAGCGCTGGCAGGGAAAGCAGAGCCTTAGCATGTGTTACCTTGACCCTTCCCAGCATACTCACCTCCGGTTGGCTTTGAACCCTAAGTGGGTGCAGCTCACTTCTCTCTGAGGATGGCAAGGCTTACCACTACCGTTTCCCAATACCCACTCTTCCATGCGTATTCCTTAGTATGTAAAAATTCTTCACAATATCTTCTTCTAAGCGTGTCATCTGCTTCCTATTACAACCCTGACAGATTCAAGGACAATTCTCTGTAAATAAATTTATAACATTATCAAAATTATAACCTTTTAAAACTTGTTAAAATAAATCTCGAGGAGAAAATGTGTTTTGTGTTTTTTTGAAAATGTGATGTTTATAGAAATTTAGAATTATATAGCCAGACTGGCACTATTAAATATTAAACATAAAAAACAATGATTGAAACAGTGTGGTAATAATTTAGAAATTACAAAGATAAAGGGCACAGAATGTGCCAGAAAAAACCCTAAATATGTCTATGTGTGTATATCTACATCGTGGAGAAGAGGAGAAACAGAGAGAGATTATAGTATCATAGTACAATTGTTTCCAGATTTTTCCCATAATCAGTATTTTAGGAAAAGCCTTTAATTTGAGTCATGCCTCCTCAACCAGTGATGAAATAGAAATAAGAGAATAGAGAAACAAATTATAGGATATAATATGATTATATTTGAAATCATGAGAAAAACACTCTGAGCCTTGGGCATTCACACCATAAGAAGATGGGGACATGAAAAGAAATCTGTAAAAGAATCTGAGAGGGAAAGAAAACAAGATTTCATATCAGAATTGGTGTAAATATGCAACAAATGTAATTATATAAATAATTTGTAATATAGTTAGTTGAAATCATTGTAAACAGATGATAAAAATTAGGTTTAGGAAATAATGATAGGGAATATAATTTAAATAAATAAAATAGGGGACATGATATGTTGAATATACTTTCATTTTTATTATTCTCTGTATGTTTGCATATAAATATATTTTGTATTATATATAAATGTTAAATTATAAGATGGATATAATAGATTAATATATGATGTTGATGTTTGTGCTTTTCCATATTCATTTAAAGATTTTATTTATTTATTTGACAGAGAGAGACAGAAAGAGAGAGGGAACACAAGCAGGCAAGAGAACGAGAGGAAGAAGCAGGCTTCCCATCGAGCAGGGAACCCGATGTGGGCCTGGATCCCAGGACCCCGGGATCATGACCCGAGCCAAAGGCAGCCGCTTAATGACTGAGCCACCCAGGCACCCTATGCTTTTCTATATTTTCAGAATTACCCACAATAAATACTCACTCTTCTTATGGTGCTATAATAGATGCAACAAATTACAGAATTCGAAAATAATACCCAAAACTAATTGACTAAAAATCAGGTTTTGTTCAGAGAAAGTTTCCTAGAACTATCTAGACCAGAGCAAGATATCAGAAGCCTAGAATAATGAACATTTTGAAGCCAAGTCTTAGTTAACAGGTAAATGAAAATCATGGATATTGTGTTCCTGATGTTTTACAGGGAAATTCAGTTCAAATTTTCTTTGTAATTCGGTCAGTCATTTGAAAGAGAGGAGGTTCCTTTCCTAGGACCTAACTTATTATAAATGTGTTGGGAGCAACTGATTCCTCAAAACTGTACAAGTTTTTGAGAATTTTTTTTTTTATGAAAGTAAAACAATTTTTAGGAATCTGGTGAAGTTTGCAGCTTAATTAATTTTTGCACTATAATCACAAATATATAACCATGATCCAATTTTCCAATATTTTGTAAATAAAATTATACCACCACCACAGAGACTTCCTCTCATGACCTGTCTCAGATGCAAATGCTCCCAAAATAACCACCATGCTGACTTCTATTATCATTGGTTAGGTTTTTTATTTTTGCCCTTCCTGTTTGGGACTTTATGTAATGAAATCATAAAATCTGTCCTTTTTTGGGTCACATTTCTTTTGCTCAACATTTGTTTGGAAATTTTCCAACTTGTTGTGTTTCATACTGGCTTGTTAATTTACATTGCTCTGTCATATTCTGCTGTATAGATATACCAACATGTGTTTATCCATTCTTTTGTAGATGTTGGTCCTGGCATAGGGTTTTAATAATTTGCACTGCTGTGAACCTCCTTGCCCATGTCTTTGGTGAACTTATGTACACATTTCTGTTGAGTATATTACTAAAGCAGAATTGTTGGACCATAAGACATATATTTTCACCATTAGCAGATACTGTTAGCTTTCTCATGTTTCTATGAGATTGTGACCTCATCAGCAGAATATGGGAGTGTTTTAGATCTTTATTAATAGCACCATCTCTCGATTTCAGTTCTTCTGTGGGCATAAAGGGGTAGCATATTGTTTTAATTTGCATTTATCTGGTAATGAATGTGGTTAAGGAGATTATCCTGTTTACAATTTGTGTATCTTCTTTCATGCGGTACCTGTTCAAGTCTGAGGAATTTCTTGGGTTTCCTCTTATTCATTATCGATTTGAACATGCCTTGTGGATATGATATACACATTTTTTTTCCACTAAAATGTGGTTTTCTTACTTGCTTTCTTGAGGTTATCATTGGAAGTACATGGATTCTTCATTTTAATAAAGTCCCGTTTATCATTTTTTAAATAAATATGCTTTGAGGTACCCCTTAAATATTCTTTCCCTGCCTGACAATCATAGAAATATTCTATATTTTTATCCAGAAGTTTATTAACACCCGTATCTAGAAATAATGCTTAGGTATGAAATCTGTTTTTGAAGTATTCATTCTATACTCAGATATAGATGTAAATACACAAAGATCTCTATTTCTATCAATCTATTTTTATGTATATATGCATCTTTATGTCTGTGTATATGGATATACAACGTTCATGCACATACACGTGTAGGCATATTAGCATATATATGCCATATATGAATATACAGACATTCAAATATAGCTTATTTCTTACTAATTATGAATAAGAGGTTATTCTTCTTCTCATTACTTAAAATACACATTTTTAAGGTGGAAAGTACTTAATTACTGATGAATAAATTTATTTACTAACATTAGTAGTGTAGAATAAACACTACTCTGTTACCTTTTATAGATTTTGAGTGTTTGAATATTTTAATCGTTGCCACCATCATGTACACTTGACGGGACAGATGTATTGAACATGCTGAGGAGATGACTCTTGCCTATCACAAGTCCTATGACATCTAAGACCATACAAGAGAAAGACAAGGGTCTAATTTGTTCACTGGACTCTGATTCCTCTGCTTCTAATCTCATTGGCTGTAACATGAAATGCTAAATTACTCATTTCGTAATAATAATGAGCACACTTGGGAATTCAATCAGGATAGTAGGTACAGTGAAGTGAGTATAAGCACACACAGTGCAGAGTTTTCAAAGGTGTTAATGAGTGACAGACTACTGCTTTCTTTACAGTGTTTGACTTTGAAGAATAGTAGACACAGACAAGTCAAGGCAAGCATTAATTATTCTAGCAGTGGAACAAAAGTTAATATTAGGATTTGGGTCTTAGTCGTTGAACTTCACTAACCTCTAATGTGTTTTCAAGCTAAGAATGTGTAAATAACATTACACTGAAAAATGTAAGCCTCAAAATTAGAGAATGAGGTAAGTTACTGTAACATTACTGTAACATTACCATTTCATAGAAAGTGAGGCTTAAAGGAAAATAAGCATCCTTTAAAAAATTTATTCAGGACTATCAAATATTCACCAAGTGGCAAGACAGTTGCTTATATAATCATGGCAATGTTGAAGGAAGGTCAATGTAAAAGGATTTTTGAAATTGTAATTATTTGAATTTTGGACCATAACAATGTTTCTTACAATTACATACAAATAATACTCTTCAAAATGATATAGATATAACAAGGTCAAGATAAAAGTCAATATTTTTATACATCAACAGTTAATTGCTTTTGCCTATACTCTGATCTTATTTCAGTCTTATTATTAAGCTCTGATTAGAAAGCATATTTCATATCCATCTTGAATTATATCTTGCACTTAAACATCTACATCAGTACATTCTTTCTTTCTTTCTTTCTTTTTCTCTATTTAATAGGCTACATGTTAAAGAGGTGTCTCTTGATGGAAACACACCTATTCATTTTGAAAGGTGACTTTCCTGACAATATCAGAAAAACAAAAGACTCTCCTCATACATGAATTTCAGACCTTATTTTATTATCTTTCTCAGTACTTTATCAATCGGATCTTCCTCGTCCTGACAATGTCTCATTTTTTGTGTAAAATAGAAAGAATAATAATGATATATTTGAATTAAATAAAAGATTCCGGGGCGCCTGGGTGGCTCAGTGGGTTAAAGCCTCTGCCTTCGGCTCAGGTCATGATCCCAGAGTCCTGGGATCGAGCCCCACATCGGACTCTCTGCTCGGCAGGGAGCCTGCTTCCTCCTCTCTCTCTGCCCGCCTCTCTGCCTACTTGTGATCTCTGTCTGTCAAATAAACAAATAAAATCTTTAAAAAAAAAAAAAAAAGAAAGAAAGAAAGAAAGAAAGAAAGAAAAGATTCCATAGATTGAAGAGAGCTATGAATCCTTGTGTAAAATTTTCAGCAAAACAAACAATAAACTAAAACCATGAATAATTCACCACTGATTCCAAAATATGTCCCATGTACACTTTACTAGTGAGTTCTCTTACTCTATATAAATGTTATTCTTCATTCTATTCATTATTCTTTTTAAAGATTTTATTTCTTTATTTGACAGGCAGAGATCACAAGTAGGCAGAGAGGCAGGCAGAGAGAGAGAGGAGGAAGCAGGCTTCCCACTGAGCAGAAAGCCTGATACGGGGCTCCATCCCAGGACCTGGGATCATGACCTGAGCCGAAGGCAGAGGGTTCAACCCACTGCGCCACCGAGGTGCCCCCATTATTCTTTATTCTATTAAGTATATTTCAGTCTTATGAATGTTATTACCAGAACATATATTGTTGAAAAATATTTTATCGAGGTATAATTGACATATAGCACTATGTAAGCTTAGCCTATACAGCATAATGATTCAATTTACATACATTATAAATGATTACCACAGTAAGCTTACTTAATATTCATCATCTCATAGAGATACAAAAAAAAAAAGAAAGAAAGAAAAAGACTTTTTTTTTCTTGTATTGAGAACCCTTAGGATTTCTTAAAAAAATTTTTTTTAAGATTTTATTTATTTATTTTACAGAGATCACAAGTAGTCAGAGAGGCAGGCAGAGAGGTGGGGTGGAAGCAGGCTCCCTGCTGAGCAGAGAGCCCGATGCGGGGCTCGATCCCAGGACCCTGAGATAATGACCTGAGCTGAAGGCAGAGGTTTTAACCCACTGAGCCACCCAGGTGCCCCCACCTTAGGATTTCTTAACTTTCAAATGTACCATGCGGTTGTACTAACTGTAGTCATCACATTGCATATTGTATCCCTAGCACTTTTTTATCTTATAAATGAAAATTGGTACCTTTCACACCCTTCATCCATTTTGCTTCCCCACCCCCCCACTCCAATAACCACAAATTTGATCCCTTGGGGTTTGATTTAGAGGGCACATATAAGTGAGATCATACAATAATTGTCTTTTTTTTTTTTTTACTTCTTTCACTTAACATAATGCCTCCAAGGCCATCCACATTGTTGCAAATGCAGGATTTCCATCTTTTTCAGGGCTGACTAGTATTCTATTGTATATATATGTGCGTGTGTAGCTAGCTAGCCCATATCTTTAATCCATTCATTCATTGATAAGTACATAGACTGTTTCCATGTAAATAATGCCATTATAACCATGGGGGTGCATTTTTTTTTTTTAATTCCCGTTTTTTGTTTCTTTTGGTAAATATCCTGTAGTAGAATTACTGGATCATAGGGTAGTTCATTTGATTATTTAAGGAGCCACCATAATGTTTTCAACAGTGGCTGCTCTAGTTTATGTTCTCACCAACAGCACACAAGGTACCCTTTCTCCACATCTCACCAGCATTTGTAATCTCTTGTGTTTTTGATAATAACCGTTCGAACAGCTGTGAGGTGGTAACTCATTGTACTTTTAATTTGCATTTCTCTGATGTTAATGATGTTGAGGACCTTTCCATGTACCTGTTGTACACCATATATCTTCTTTGGAAAAAATGTCTATTCATATTCTTTGCCCAGTTTTTAAGTGGATTAAATTATTTATTTATTTATTTATTTATTTATTTATTTATTTTGCTATCGAGTTCTATGAGTTCCTTATATACTGTGGATATTAATCCATTACCAGCTATATGGTTTGCAAATACTTTTTTTTCCCATTCCATAGGTTGTCTTTTTATTTCATCAACTGAGTCCTTTTACTTAGCATTTTTTATGTACAATTTTATATTCACTCTTTGCAAAACATTGGCTTTTAATTTTAATAAAACATATTTTCAGACCTTCTATCTTAGTTTTCAAATTCAATGACACAAGAATTTGGTTTCAATGTCTATGACACATTCTCTGTAACTCCCTGTCAGAATCCATGCATCCAGTTAAAAGACACTGAATACACTATCTGTCCTGGACAAAGATGTAGGCATACCAGGTTCAAGAATGAACCCACCAGACAAGCTCTGGTTCTCCTATAGTTGATGTCCCTTGAGGAGAAGCAATAATATTAATAAAATAAGAAAGTAAGACAGAGCCTAATGCTATATCTTGAGAAGTTCTAGAAAGGTAACCAAATATGTTAATAAGATAGAAAAAGAGAAAAGGAGAAGAAGCCTCTCTGAGGTGATATTTGAGTTGAAATCCAAGTAACAGGGGTTCCAGGTTGGCTCAGTTGGTTAAGCTTCTGCCTTCATTCGGCTCAGGTCATGATCCCAGAGTCCTGGGATCAAGTCCCACATGGGACTCCTTGCTTAGTGGTGAGCCTCCTTCTTCCTCTCTTTCTGCCCCTCCCTACTACTTGTGCTTGTGCTCTCTTGCTCTCTCTCTCTCTCTGTCATAATCAATTAATTAATTAATTAAATGTTACAAAAATCCAAATAACAGATAAGTCACTCACATGACATTTTGGAGACTTCCTGTAAAGAAGTGGGGATTGAAGCAGCCTTGTATCAGAAGCCCACCTGGTGTGTTCAGGAAATAAAGGGACCAACTAGGGCTGGAACCTAATGATCAAGAAGGAGAGAGAGAGAAATGAAATTAGGGAGCTCATGAGAAACAGTGGCAAGAGGCTCTGAATGAAACAAAGTTGCATTCAAATTTAAATTTTAAAAAGGCACTTTGAAAGGGAAGGAGCTGAAAATCTTAGAAAAATACATTTATCAAAATTAAAAAGAAAAAAATAGTTAGAATATATAATATAACTATTAGCTTAGTTAGTATTTATGGGGACCCCATTGATTATAATTAATGTGCTAAAATACTGAAGCAGGAAAATTTCCAGAATGTAGTATGGATATTCCAAAAGAAGGAAAACAGGAGGGTGATGTAGAAGATAGACTGAGAAATTGAAAAAATGGTCCTACAAGAAATCCAGAAGGAAGAATAGAGCTCATTTGTGTGTTAAGGAATATAGCTGATCCTCAAATCCAAATCCAAACAAAAATTGGGGATTATAAAATCATATGCATTATAAAATGCACGTGACTGTTTGGAGACTGTTCTTACAAATACCAGGTTAAAAAAATACCACATTCTGACTTCTGCTCACCACACTACCACTGTCTACAGACTAATTCCTGGGTGAATTGGCCTTTATTCTCTTAACAATTAATGATGCTGTGAATCAGAAGCAAGTGAGTGCTGCTAACCCTCTCTCAGAGCTACATAATTCTGACCATAAAAAAGAAAACTTTTGGGGTTCCTGTGTGGCTCAGTTGGTTAAACAATGTACTCTTGGTTTCAGCTCAGGTCATAATCTCAGACTTATGACAGAGAGCCCCAAGCCACGCTCGTGTCCAGGGTAGTGTTTGTCTGTCCCTCTCTCTCTGTTCTGCCCCCACTCCCCAATATGAATAAATAAAATCTTTAAAAAAAAAAAAAAAGAAGAAAACTTTTACTGAGAAATCTTTGCTTTGTGTGAAACCTCCCACTGATGTCATCTGACAAATATCGTTGCAAATTTGGGTGTGACAGACTGTTTTCTGCCTTTCATTTATCTTATCCATGGAGTCTCCAAATGGCAAAGATCATTTCCTAAATGAGGTTAGACTATCACGGATTTTTTTCTAATTCAGATAAAAGAAAACCAGCTGAATTCAGGGCGTTACAGGAAGGCAAATAAAGAATGAGCATGAACAAATCTCTCTGGTCTTTCACTTCTTCCTAAGGGTGTATTATGATTGTTCCTGACTGGCCGAAATATTTAGCTTAGAAAGAAATCTCAAAATAAAATGTTTTGAAGAAAGGGATTTTATAGTCTTCGTGCTTTTAATCCAGTTCACGATTACTGGAATGTATTTCTATTATTACGTTGTACTTAGTTAACACGAGGCAGACTACATTTCCCTTTTGTCAGTTGTTTTAAGTTTGGTAAGCAAAAAGGCTTTCATAGTAGTTTTGCCTTAGATAAAACTTGGAGCCCATTAGACAAGTGTAATTATTTTTAACACCATTTATTCTACCAGGGGGATCAGCAAACGTTCATAATTCTTCCTAGTCATCCTAGGAAATCAACAGAAAGCTTAGATATAAAAGACGCTAGAAGAGTTTATTATTTGGAACCTGGAGTTTGAATTTGGGAAAGACACAGTGAGGAGATTTTAAAGGAGACAAGATATGCACTTAAGTCATAAATATCTAAAAGAAATAAATGAAGTTCACATTTTCATAATGCACAGTAATGAAACAATTATTTGCAAAGTTTATCTTTAAAAAATATGGATTCAAGAACCTACTAAAAAAGACTAGAAAGTTAATATTTGGATGATAAAAAGTAAACTCTACTATGTAGGCAAAAAGTAAATAATTATTTTAGAAAAGTAGAAACTAAAATTCTCATTTTCTTTTTCTCTTTTCTTCTGGGATATTATTCAAGTAACAATTTGCATAAAAGGATTTAAAAGCTACCTTTACTAATATTAATCACATAGACCTATAAACTGACACACACACTCAAATATATAATGTAGATATGTAATTTTATAAAAATATATAAACAGATAATCAAATTAAAGCTTCCAGCATTTTAAATACCTAACAACTGTATCTATCAACATATTTAACAACTATTTAAAATAAGGCAATATTATTTAATGTATTTACTGTTTTAATAAGTTATGACTGTTACCTCAATAAGGAGATAATTTTCTTGTATACATATTTATAAGTTTCTACTACAAATGTATCCTGTGGTTTTAACACTTGTGTAGTTTCAGATATTCATATTAATTAAAATCTTTAACCCAAAGCAATTTACTTTGTTTTATCCAAACACAAGAGAAAACTAGACAGGAAAACCCAGATATTTTTTTCATTAGCAAACATTTCATATCACTTAATTTTAATGTGGCAAAATAAGCATTATTTTAATAC
Source organism: Mustela erminea (assembly GCF_009829155.1). Lineage (NCBI taxonomy): Eukaryota > Metazoa > Chordata > Mammalia > Carnivora > Mustelidae > Mustela > Mustela erminea. The sequence goes on along the minus strand of NC_045634.1, from coordinate 29,692,565 downwards.
TATTCAAAGGCATTTGTATAAAGTTTTATAGTCTTCCTACTAAATAAGGATAAATTACAACCAAGTTCAGCAATCACTGACTTGTTTCTTATTCTTGCTTAGAAATTGGAAAGCTATCCTAAGATTACATTTTAATTAAGTCAATTGGACATTTGTCTAAGATTTTAAAGTCAACAAAAGGACCTGTATACACACTTTCACTAACAATTTATTTTTTTAATTATTTGCATTATTATGAGATTTTATAAGCTTTAACTATTTCAAAATATCCTTCATTGTAATTCCCTGTAACTGAACATAAGTTTATATGGTTTTTAAAACATTAAACATAGGAAAACAAGTATAGCATATTTGACTCATAAAATCAATACAGTTTGGAAAGTGCTCATAAATAATTTAACTCTATTCATCTTGTAGTAGAATATGGTGATTATGTTATTTTTATATAGTAAAACCAAGGTAGAAAAATAGAATTGTCTTCGAATCAATACTGTTAACTTACTTTAATTTGCCATGTTGAATATATAATATCTCAACTATTACATTTAATATTATTTTAATATAATTTGTAAACTTCTAAGTTAATGACCACATTTAAGGACTCTGAATCGTGCCAATATCTGCATGCCCTGCTTTTCTTAGATTGAAATCTAGTAAGCAAAGCTGTAATTAAAAAAAGAAAAAAATCACAGTTAACCTCTTTTTTTCTTTCAGTTAAAGCTTTTAGAAGGAAGAAATTTAAAGAGGAATAAAGATATATACACTATTATAAATTTAATGTTTTCGCTTTACTTTAAGCAAGAATGCGATAACTACATTTTTACTAACTCTTCTATTTGCAGTAAGAACAAATATCCATGTCAAAAAGATGAGGGTTTTTTGTTTCCTGTTAAAGTTTCGTTAACTTCTAAATCACTTTCATGACCTTGCCAACTAGCCACTTTCAGCAAAATTTTTGTATCTGCTAGCTCCACTAAAAGAATAGACATATGGTAAGAGAGAAATGAAGTATCAGGGACAACTCGGAAACTATCAATATCAACATTTCTTTTTGTCCTGGGAACTGGGAAATTTTTAGCAATGACACATAGATCCAAATGTAACCCAGATTTTAGGCCCACATTAAGTCAATGTTTCCCTTAAATAGAGATTGCATTCTTTGAAGATTTTATTTATTTGAGTGAGAGAGAGAGCATGAGCTGGGGGAGAGAGGCTGAGGGAGAGGGAGAAGCAGACTCTCTGCTAAGCAAGGAGCCTGATGTGGGACTCAATTCCAGGACCCCAGGATCACGACCTGAGCTGAAAGCTGACCCTCCTCTCAGTGAGCCACCTAAGCGCCTATAAATAGAGATTGAATTCTTAAGAAATACTGGCTTTATATTTTGCTAGGGCAAACCAAATAAGACCAATTGTGATGGTTTCAATGAGATCATCAGAACCCAGGCTAATTCCCTTGAAGTTCTGGGAAGGGTGGTTTTCCCTTCGACCTAGTAGAGGTGAAAGGTCTCAGCTGTATGCACTATTTATTATCGAGCACAACACCAAGTGTTTCAGACAAATCATAGTGGAAACTCTAGTTTTGCTAAAGTCCACTAAGAACCCCAAAGACTCATTATTTTTAATAAGTCTTCAGGAAAAATACAAGAAAAGAGTAGAATTAAAACTAAAATGTGCCAAAGTTCCCAGGTGCTCTAGAACTCTGTGGCCTAAACCTGTTGACCTAAGCTCTTCCTTTGTGAGTTAATAACATGCTGAACCTTGAATTTGGGGATTTCACTACTGATCTTAGACTGCCCTAATGTAAACTAGTATGAGAACTCCTGTAAAAACTCATTTGGTGCATACAGGTTTAAGATCAGTAGGCAAAAGAGCATTTTCAAGACACCCAATATGTTTACCTAACCAGGTCCTAAATAGCCTGAAACCAAAAGACTTAGTCCATGAAAGAAACATCCCAGAGGTCATTTAGAGTCTCAGTGGAAAGACCTTGTTGAAAGGTCCTGTTACCAATTGCAATAATATAGCTCCAGGAAACCAATCCTTGGATTCCTGCTCCCTAAATTAAAAAGTATTTGCTCTTCTCTATAGATCTGTGGCCGTTCATTTCTTCATGAAAGTTAAGAGAGTTAAGAGAGGATTCTTAGGAATCCTCCAGAAGCCTATAACCTTTGGGAGAAAAAAAAAAAACCCAACCCTGAATGCTTTTAACAAGCAGATGCTGACATGGCGTAAACAGATTTAACCCAAGATGAGGAACGAGATTCCAGATTATCTTTCTGATACATCTCCTTGTTTCCTTTTTTTCTTTTTCCTCTTTGGTTTACCACTAATCTTAGCTAGTATTATGTGGTGGCTACTCCTCGGCAATCTCCTAAATTTGTTTCCCTAACTTTATTAATCCAACACGTTACTATAGTAAAAATTTTGATTACAAGTCAAAGTATTTCTGCTAAAATCATTAAAGCAGAACCAGACTCACCTAAGGTGGGGGATCCAAAGTGGGTCATCTGTTGTGTCATTCCACTGTATTCACTCCAGGATTTTGATCAAAAACTATTTTAAGTGCACTCAGAAAATCTACCTGGTTTAGGTAAACAATATTTAATTCATTTTTGTTATGGTAAATAATAGCTATATGGCCAGCGTTATCTGTGACCATTAACCCACTAATTCACTGTTTCTTTGGTAGATAATACTTCTGTATCAAGTAATTAAAAGTCATTTGCTTAAGTACTTTGGTAAACAATTTAGAAAAGTAGATGATTAGAAAGATAGATGATAGATGATAGATAGATAGATAGATAGACAAACTGATCATCCATAAATCAAATGAAATATCTATACTAGATGAAAAGAAAAGCCACCTCTTTAGAACTGTCCCGGAAGAACTGTGGGATATCTGTTCATTTTCATAACTTGGGTTTCAGACCCTTGGTTTATAGGCTCTTATGAATACCAATAATAATTTTGCTGAGGTAATTGCTTATAATGGCATATGCTTTTTTTAAAGTCTTAAATGCTATTTGTCAAGAACTGGAGAATCTCAGATTTCATCCTACCTGTAAGCTAACCAGGATAGCTCGCCACAGTTCTGTGGATACTGGCAGAAGACATGAGACTCCCAAGTCAGAGAGGACGGACTTTATTACTCAGGGCATAGCACACAACAAAAGTTTTCACTTTCACATCCCTTCCCTTTGTATCCAACTTATAGAGATTGGCCCACATGAATGGTACACACTCCACTGGTTTGCATCAAGGCTGAGAATCTTTTTGTTGCAGAAACACCAGACTTTTTCTTTAAGAGACTGCAAGCAATTTTTCAAAAATTCTGCCCCATAAGGAAACATCTTTCTTAGTAGTGGAGAGTGTGCTGCTATGGAGGTAGACAACGATCTCTATATCTCAAGGCAATTTGCTACACAGATATTCTTTTTTCACTTACTTATAAAAATTTTAAATAAAAATTTTGTACATTTAACATACACAATATGATGACTGATGTACATATGTATGCATAGTGAAACGGTTAATGCAGGCCAGCTAATTAGGGTGTCATCTCACATGGTTACTGGCGGTTGTGTGTGATGAGTGCATCTGAAGTCTACTCTTTTAGCATATTTCTAATATTCAATACAGTACTAAGTACTGTACTGTAAGTCATCATTAGACTTCTAAATTTACTCATCTTCCATAACTGCATCCTTGTTCCTTTGACCAATGTCTCCCTAGTTCTCTGACACCCTCGGCCCCTGGTAACTACTGTTCTACTCTCTGATTTATGAGCTTGACTTTAAGTTTTAAGGTTCCACATATAAGTGAGGAGACACAATCCCTGTCTTTTTCTATCTGGCTTATTTCACATGGCATAATGCCCTTTATGCCCTCCTACGTGTCACAAAAGGTGGGATTTCCTTCTTCTTTAAAGCTGAACAATATACAATTGTTTACATTTATCACAGATGCTTTATCAATTTTGCCATTGACAGACACTTACATGGTTTCCATATTGTGGCTATTATGCTATTATGTTTCAATGGACATGGGAATACAGGTAATTTTTTGAGATCCTGATTTCATTTCCTTTGTTTATCAGCATTAGGACTGCTGAATCACATGGTACTTTTAATTTTTTGAGGTACCTCTATACTGTTTTCCATGGTGGTTGCACCAATTTACATTTCCACCAACAGTACACAGGGTTCTTTTTTCTCCACATCCTAACCAAAACTTGTTAGCTCTTGTCTTTTAGATAATAACAGTCCCAACAAGCGTGAGGTTGCATTTTCCTGATGATTAGTGATGTTGAGCATCTTTTCATGGACCTGTTGGCTATTTTTATATCTTCTTTGGGAAAGTGTCTAAACATGTACTTTTCTCACTTTTTAATTGGGTCATTTGGTTTCTTGCTATTGATTTGAGTTCTTTATATATTTTAGATATTAACCTCTTATCAGATTGCAAATTTTGTTACTTTCCATAGGTTGTCTCTTTATACAAATATTCTTGAAAAGAAAGGACAGAAGTACAAAAACTACCCATGCCTCTTCTTAAAAGACATGCAGAAATGAAAGGCACCCATGGAAAATTGTCTCCCAATGCCTTAGAGCAGACATTACCACATCAGACTATTCAACAGGCAATCATGCAATGGAAGAAACAAGATGTAAGTCTAGTCTAACTTCAGACAACATTCTCTTACAATCCCTGGACCATAACATATGAAGAACATGGTAGATCTGAACCCTACAGAAAACTCCTCTGCCCTTAACTTGATTCAAGTAGGAATTATGTGAGGGGGGAATATTTATCTAGAAACCAGCAGAGGGCAGCTAGACCGTGATCTCTCACCCTGAAGAGGAATAATTTTCAGAGAGCCTTAACAATAATCAGACAGCATTCCCTACTTGATCATGCAAAAATGAAAAGGAAGTAAGATTGTTCAATACTCACATCTGGACAAAGTCCATATACAATCACATTAATACCCTAGTATTTCCTTCCTCTTGCTCGTGTAAGTTACTGCTGACTTATTAACAACGATTACCTAGCCAGGTGATATTCTTCTAGTCTTTTAATAAAATGTATTAAGAAAACCAATCATTGAATTGTCCTACCTAGTCAGACAACTTCGAATTGTTTTCTTGGATGTCCTCCAAAAACTTGAAGAAAATACCAAATCATATAGTAAACATCATCAAATATCTCTTGCTGAGATATTCCACTGTTGTTCTAGTGTGTTCTTTCTTCTAAAGCAATTTACTAACACTAACTTCCTTTGCATTCGGGGGTATTGTTGGTAAAATTTGTTTAGTGGGCTTCCAAAAGCAGGCACTATCACCAACCTTATAATAACTAAACCGGGTTAAAATGCACATTTTATAACTTTGTTCTTTTTAGCATTTTCCCTCTCAGTGAACATCTCCTTGTGGATATTATGTCATTTTACTGAAACGGTTCATCTGAAACGGTTCCATTCTGTATGATAACACTGTGAATTTACCATATAGTTGGATTCTTTGGTTTTACTTTTCTTTTAACTTGTAGGAATTGCTTTTGTTTAAAAAAAAGTCATTAATATTGTATCATAATTTTGTAAAATATTATTAGGGTTCCCAAAACAAATTTAAAAGAAATATATTGAGAAGTATCTGTCTTACATTTTTGTGCACTCCTTCTGTTTCCCTCTTTTACCCATATGTAAGAATTGGAGCATACTTACGTACTTTTCACCATTTTGCATTTTGTACTTATGCTCTGTTATGTTACTTTTCTTCTGATACCATTCCAGTGGTATTTTGTTTGGAACTTCATAGTACTCCACTTTGCTTACTGTAGTGTATCATATTTATTTAACCAGTCCCTTAATGACGAGTCAGGGTTTTGTCCTATTACACGGCTATCATACTTAGGACAGCAACAGAAAGACTGTATATTTCTTTGCTTTGTTGCAGATTAGCATTCAGAATAGAAAGATAAGAATAATATTAGTGGGTCAAGAAGTAAATGCATATGACATTTTACTATTCTAAATTTCCTTCCATAGAATTTGTATTATTTTAATAGGAATTTTACTATTTCATCCAGGCATTACACCATGGTACCCAAAATATTGCAAAAGAGTATTGCCTTCTCAGGCCCTCACCAGCAGAATTCCATGTCAGGATTTTGGACTGTTGACAAAATGACAGGTAAGAATTGGCAATTACTGGAGTTTTCATTACCCCTTCTTTTATTATGCATGTGGTTGGCAGTTTTATAGGTATAAGTTCCATTTTCATTATTTTTCCTATAAAGGGTCTACCTATATATGTTTTTATTTTTTGTTAGATTTTATCCTTTTCCTCTATATTTGAGGCTTTCTTTATATTCAGGACATTAACTTTTTTTCTGTTGTGTAAGTTACTTGTATTAATAATATTTTGATATCACACATCTTTTGTAAAGTTGTATTTCACTCAAACATTTTTAAGCTTGAAGTATTTTATTAGTCTATTTTGTTTCTCCACAACAAAACGAAGCATAAATTATATATTTTTATAAGTAATTATTATTTTTTTTTTTTTAAAGATTTTGTTTATTTATCGGGGGGAGGAGAGAGCAAGCACAGGCAGACAGAATGGCAGGCAGAGGCAGAGGGAGAAGCAGACTCCCTGCTGAGCAAGGAGCCCGATGTGGGACTCAATCCCAGGACGCTGGGATCATGACCTGAGCTGAAGGCAGCTGCTTAACCAACTGAGCCACCCAGGCGTCCCAGTAATTATTATTTTTTAAAATTCTCTATTTAATTGTAAAGTGTAATTAACATATAGTGTTATATTAGTTTCAGGTGTGAAATATAACGACTCAACAAGTCTCTACATGACTCAGTTCTCATCATGATAAATGTACTCTTTTGTTTTGTTTTTTGTTGTTTTTTGTTTGTTTGTTTCAAGAGAAGATTTTAGTGACTCATCCCTTACATGCGACTCCTGGTGCTCATCAAAACAAGCGCCCCCCTTAATACCCATCCCCCACCAGCCCATCCCCCACCCCCCACCGTCCATCAACCCTCATTTATTCTCTATCGGTAAGTGTGTCTTATGGTTTGCTTTGCTCTCTTTTCTCCCCTTCCCCCATGTTCTTAGTTTTGTTTCTTAAATTCCACATAGGAGTGAAATCATATGGCATTTGTCTTTCTCTGACTTGTTTTGCTTAGCATAATACTCTCTAGCTCTAACTATGTTGTTGCAAATGGCAAGATTCTATTCTTTTTGGTTGCCCAGTGTGTGTGTGTGTGTGTGTCTGTGTGTCTGTGTGTGTGTGTATCCCTCACATATTCATTTTCATTCATCAGTTGATGGACTTTTGGGCTCTTTCCATAGTTCGGCTATTGTTGGTAACATTGCTGTGAACTTTAGGTATATGTGCCCCTTTAAATCTGTATTTTTGTATCCTGTGGGTAAAACCTAGTAGTGCAATTGCTGGGTCATAGGGTAGTTTGATTTTTAACTTTTTGAGGAATGTCCATGCTGTTTTCTTTTCTTTTTTTTTTTTTTTTTTAAGATTTATTTATTTATTTGACAGAGAGAGAGAGATCACAAGTAGATAGAGAGGCAGGCAGAAAAAGAGAGGGAAACAGGCTCCCCGCTGAGCAGGGAGCCTGATGCAGGGCTTGATCCCAGGACCCTGAGATCATGACCTGAGCTGAAGGCAGAGGCTTAACCACTGAACCACCCAGGTGCCCCTCTGGTGCCCCCCCACTGTTTTCCACAGTGGCTACACTGGTTTGCCTTCCGACCATGATGAGATACCCTCTCACACCTTTCAGAATGATTACCTAAAATTAGTAACAGCAACAGCAGCAACAGATGTTGGTGAGGATATAAGTCATCAGAAAATAGTAAAACATTGCTTTTTGGAAGAGCAATTCATAGTAAGATTGTCAAGGGAATAATTAATTGTGCCTGAACTAAACTAAACCAAACCAAAACAAAAACAAAAAAACGTTCTGTGACAGTAATAGTTCTAACACTTTGTTTCACATTTACATCTCTAGGAAAAGTTATCACAATAGGATTTAAAATGCATTTAAATTTTAAAGAGTAGGTAAAGGATGGATGTGAACTAAGAATGAAAAAGGAGAACCCTCTAAAACCTTGCTCAAATGGATGTTCTAAAACAAATGAACTTCAGAAAAATTATACATGAAAGTTGAGGATCTGACAGTTTCCACAGAAACGTATGTCCCTGTCCCTTTGGAATATGTCCATGAATGACCAGATTACACACACTTCCCTCTGTAGATTGCTAACCTGGTTGGTCATCTGACGAGGGATGAGTTCTTTGGAAGAATCTGAGAAATTCAATGTCCCAGAGCATAGATAACAAATGGAAGGATAATTGAAAAAAACAAATGGATAAAAATAAAATGGTCTGACATCTAAATAACACAGGTTTAAAGTACGATATTAGAAGGAATAGATTGAAGATATCATTTAATCAAAATAATGATAAAAAAATGAGAAAAAGAGGAAGAAATTATTCGTCTGGCAAAGCATGATGGAACTGCTGTGAACCGAAGAGGAAGAGAAAGTCTTGACAGCAATTGGCCCTGGACGGAGGGTGCCTGCAAAGGAACTTCAATTAACCTAAGAGCTGAATGTTCAAGGGCAGGAAGGAAGTAAAGGAAATTGTTATATCTTTAATGTGCTGAAAGAAAACACATTTCAACCTAGAATGTTGTAAGCAGTGAAATTATCCTTCAAGAGCAAGAACAGAACAAGGACAGAACAAACACAGAATAAGGACATTATCTGACAACCCAAAAGTGAGATTTTTTTTTCCCCATTTCAAATAGCCAATAAAAGTTAACAGGGACAATTACTTACAAAATAGAGTGAAAATAGTTTAAGAGAGACTAATGAACCTCAAAATTAAGCAAAATGGAAAAGAATAAAAAAACAGCACAAAGAAGATATTAGAAAGAAGTCAGTGGGCACGTGGGTGGTTGAGTCAGTTAAGGGTCCAACTCCTGATTTAGGGCAAGGTTATGACCTCAGGGTCATGAGATCAAGCCCCTCATCTGCTTCTTTGCTCAGCGGGGAGTCTGTTTGAGACTCTCTCCCTCTCCCTCTGCCCCCCCGCCCTGCTTGTGCATGCTCTCTCTGTCTAAAATAAATAAATAAATCTTTTAAAAAAGATAAAAGGGCTGAGTTCAAGAGATATACCGGAAACATAACATCAAAAACTTTAAATTCTAAATATTAACCTAGATATATATTAATTAAATTAATACTGATACATAACTATTAACAGCAAAATAGAAATTAAAGTAAAAGTGTTAGCGTCATATGTATTAACTTATGTATCATATAAGATTAAAAAATTTTAAAATGCAGAAAGATATATGAATGTAATATTATTGTTTTCCTAAAGAAAATGATCCTGTCACAAACACATATGTAGAGAGATCACATTCATTTGAAATATAAAACTCTTCTAGTTCATAGATCATAATAAAATCATAGTTTAAAGTGAAGGAGTCAGAATTTAACAATAAAGGATGTGATGCCAATTAAACATGTAGAAAGTTTACCAAAATACAGATTTTTTTAAGCATTTATTCAAACTCTAATTAGTTAACATACAGTGTAATTAGTTTCAGGTGTACAATATAGTGATCAGCCCCTCCCATACATCACAAGTGCCCTCCTTAATGCCCATCACCTCTGTCTCACCCCCCATAACCATCAGTTTCTTCTCTATAGTTAAGAGTCTGTTCCTCAGTTTGCCTCTCTCTCTCTCTTTTCCCCTTGCTCATTGTTTTGTTTCTTAAATCCCGCATACGAGTGAGGTCATACGGTATTTGTCTTTCTCTGACTGACATTTTTCACTTAAAATAGTACTCTCTAGCTCTGTCCATATTGTAGCAAATGGCAAGATTCCATGCTTTTTTAAAGGACAATACCCTAGAGATGCTTGGGATCGAGATAACTTGACAAATTATGTAGTGAAAGAAGCCCGAAGCAAGAGAATATTCCTTGGATATTAAGGAATTCCTTGGATATTAAGTCCCAATAGTCGTTCCTTCAGGCACTGTGGATTGGATGAGAGAGAGCCAAAGGGGGCCGAAGGGGGCCAAAGGGGCTGGTGAAGGTGTGTGGTCCACGGTGACTATATCCTCAAGTACTGTTCAAACTCTGCACCTTAACATCGTGCACTTTGCTTTATAAAATTCTGTCTCAGTAAAAATAAGTAAGTGAATACATGTAAATGGCCGCTGCATAGTGATCTTGTTCAAAATCTGTGAAAAAATTTAAAGCAACATAGAGGAAAATGAAGGAAACATAGATGAAAAGAAGAGAAATCATAATTAACTACCCCCTTTTAACAAAAAGATAGAAAACAGAAGAGTAGGAAAAACTGAAGAAATTTAAGGAAAGAAGTAATAATGGTGACTCAAACTTAGTGAAAACACTTGTAAATAAAAGTACAGACTTCTTTTCACAAAGACTATGCAAATAATCTTCCGTGATTAATAAAGAAAAATGAATATAAGGTACAAGATATGTATTTTAAATAATATAAAAGGCTTGAATGTGGGTTTATAATTATTCAGATCTTAAAAAGAATATTTGATTTTTATCAAATTGAAAAGCTAAAATGGGAAAAATATAATTCACTCAAACTGACTCAGGTGAAATAGTAAAGCAAATAATTTTATAATCATTGAGGAAATTGAACTTCATGTCAAAGTCTTTTCACAAAGAAAAGTAAGGGGTCAAATCATTTTAAAGACAAGTTTTACGGCTCATTAAAGTAATAGATAATTCTGAATTTACTGAATCTATTCCTCAATGTTATGAGATTAGTACATTTTTGATACATAAACCAGACAAGAACATTAAAACACATACAAATTATAACCTGATCTTGTTTGTGGATTTAGAGGCAAAAATACTAAGGTTTAACCATTAACAAATGAACACAGCAGATATTACTTCTGGATCGATTTAGAGTCATACCAAGAAGGCAAGTTTGGTTTAACATTTCAGAATAAAATGATGTAGGAGTGCCTGGGTGGCTCATTGGGTTAAAGCCTCTGCCTTCAGCTCAGGTCATGATCCCAGGGTCCTGGGATCGAGTCCCGCTTCGGGCTCTCTGCTCCTTGGGGATCCTGCTTCCTTTTCTCTCTCTGCCTGCCTCTCTGCCTACTTGTGATCTCTCTCTGTCAAATAAATAAATAAAATCTTTAGAAAAAAAAATAACAAAATAAAATGATGTAAGAAGGCAAATTTAAAAATTAATAAGAAAAATATAACTAACATAATAGGTACTGAGAAAAGGATGATGAAATCTAATGTCCAATCTTGATAAAAGCAATGAATAAAAGTTATTCATTTACAATGTACAGGCTGTATCACACAATTTACTACAAATGTTATCCTTACTAGTTAAATTTTACTGCATTTTTTGAAGATTAGGATTGAGACACAGATGCAAACTATTTACACTTCTGTTCATTTTTACTTAGGAAATCCTAGACAGTTTACTTTAAAAAAAAAAAAGATTTACAAGAGTGAAAAAAATTACAATTATTTGCAAATGAAATTCTTGTGTACTTAGCACATGCAAGGAATTTATAAGTTATTTGGGTTAATAACAAAGTTTAGCATGGTTGATTAACAAAAAATCAATACATGTCAACAATTATTTCTTTATTTTCTAACATTTCCAAAGTATGTTTTGATACTTGTCAACATCAATATCTTTTACAACAGAAATAAAAAATAAGAAGTATCTAGGAGTAAAGCTAGCAAATGATGTGAGAGGCCTTTAGGAACAAAATTATAAAACTTTATTGAACCATATGAAAGCAAAATACCATTAACTATCATAAAGATGACAATTTTTTCCCAATTGAATTAAAAAAATAAAGTGAATAACTGTAATGTAGTATGTTTATACAACAGGAGAGCATATGGCAATAAAAGTGAAAGAACTATAGATGCCTGCATGAAAAATGTCAAATAGCAAAAATATAACTTTGAACAATAAAAAAAGCTTCAGAATGATCCATTTTACAAGTATTTTTATAAAGTGAGAAAACAAGCAAAATTTTTAAAAATGCACACATTCCTTAGGACTATAAACCTGTTATTAGTTTGCTTACTTTTAGCTGCCCTCAATACCCAAACTTCGAGAATTCATTTCTTTCTCATGTTCTGTGTCTGGAGCCTGCGTTCCTCTTGGACAGGTAGCTTTACCTTGCATGGTGACTCCATTTACATTGTGACTTTATCATCCTCTGGAGTCACATATTTCTTTTCATCCATGTGGTTGATGGGGAAAGGGAACATGGAAAGCCACACCCATTTCCTAAGCACCATGATTCAGAAAGGACCTGTATCACATCCAACCACATTCCCTTTTGGCAAGGACTTGTCCTTATCACCCACCTACACACAAGGGAGTTGGGAGATAGAGCCCTTGAACTGGCAGCCACTTCCTAGAGGAAACTTGACACCAAACAAGGAAGCACATATTTCTTGTGTAGGTCAAGGCTCTTTGTTATAAAATGCAAATGAAGATCTCAAAAGAAAAAAACATAGTGGGGTGCTCCGGTGGCTCAGTTGGTTAAGCATTGGGACTCTTGGTTTCAGCTCAGGACATGATCTCAGGATCACAGGATGGAGGGCCCTGGGGGCTCTACATTTCTCTTGGAATTTGCTTAAATTTCTCTCTCTCTAGGGGCATTTGGGTGACTCACCAGTTAAGCGTCTGCCCTTAGACTCAGGTCATGATCGCAGGGTCCTGGGACGGAGCCCGACCACATCAGTCTCCCTGTGGGAAGCCTGCTTCTCCTGTCCCTCTGCCACCTCCCCTGCTTGTGCTCATTCTCTCTCTCTGTCTCTCAAATAAATAAATAAAATATTTTTAAAAATAAATAAAAAATAAAAATATTTTCTCTCTCCCTCCCTCTGCCTCTCTCTGCCTCTCATTCTCTTTCACTCAAAAAAAAATTTTTTTTTTTAAAGAAAAACATAGGGATGAATAATAGAAATGTAAACATTGTGGGTATATTGAGACAAGTTTGGGAAAGTAATCATAGTGGTACAGTGGATTTTTTGAAGATACAGATAATATATATTATTTGTTTGGGGTAAGTAAGTACCTAAATGTTCATATTATTAATATTGAAAATGTGAATAATTTCTATGATTACTATATATTTGTTTAACTATATAGCTTTGTGTGTATGCATATATACACATGCATGTGAACAACAAAAAATGAAAGATAGGATAGAAGCAAATATTATAATAATGATAATTATAATAATAAATAACATTGGTTAAGACTTACTACAGACTAAGAGTTGTTTGAAGCACTTTAAATGTTCAGTTTAGTGATCATAACAAATCTATAATAGCACTGCAATTCCCTCCATATTAAAGATAAAGTGAGGGGCGCCTGAGTGGCTCAGTGGGTTAAGCCTCTGCCTTCGGCTCAGGTCATGATCTCAGGGTCCTGGGATCCAGCTCTGCATTGGGCTTTCTGCTCAGCAGGGAGCCTGCTTCCCCTCTCTCTCTGCCTGCCTCTCTGCTGCCTACTTGTGATCTCTCTCTGTCAAATAAATAAATAAAATCTTAAAAAAAAAAAAAAAAGATAAAGTGATGCAGAAGGAGAATTACTTGCCAAAGTCACCCAGCTTGAACAAGCCAAAAATTGCAAAGCTAGTGAAGTAGCAAAGGAGATCCTCCATTATCTCTCACAATTGTAACAGTTTTTCTAAAAGTGCATTAATGAAGAGACAGGCCTTACCAGAGTAAAGACTCTCTCCACTTGTGCTCTGAGTTTCTCCCTGTTCTCTGTGAACTCTTGGCTTCTCTGAGGACTTTCTCATGGCCTCTCCCCTGTATGGCTTGTCAAGTCCTGGTTACCACCTCCCTGGATCACATTGAGTCTCTCACATTCAGCCAACCCAGTTCTTTGCACCCCGTTCCACAGTACTCTACGGAATAGGAATAATCCTCATTTAGAAATAAGGAATAGACACGGAGAATGGTTAATGGGCATGAAAAGGATCCCAAAACTGTTAGATTATTTAGCCCAGACAGACATGCAAGTCAGATTTCTGGCTGATTCAGTAGCTTTATCCAGCCAGGGTTGAATCAAAAGATGTAACATGAGGCATTTGCTTTGGTCTAAATATCACCGGCACGAGTGTAGTTAACAGGTTGAGGAGAATGTACCAAGCCTTGGTTCCTCTGTGCATCCCCTAAGAGGCTTCACTGAGTTCCCCCAAAAAAGAAGTTCTAATTTTACTGAAACCCAAATCTGATTATGTTATCACCGTTGTCTTAGCCAACACACTGACATACTTAAGTCTTTTGAACGAGGACAAGCCTGGGGACCATCTCCAAACCATCAGAACAATGGACATTTAATCACTTTTGCCAATGGTCACTTTAGATTATTTCATTTGTTCTACCATTTTGTTTCTGTTTTCCTTCAAGCCGCAATATTAAAACACAAACATAACTATTCTTTTTTTTTATAATTTTTTATTTTTTATAAATATATATTTTTATCCCCAGGGGTACAGGTCTGTGAATCACCAGGTTTACACACTTCACAGCACTCACCAAAGCACATACCCTCCCCAATGTCCATAATCCCACCCCCTTCTCCCAAACCCCCTCCCCCCAGCAACCCTCAGTTTGTTTTGTGAGATTAAGAGTCACTTATGGTTTGTCTCCCTCCCAATCCCATCTTGTTTCATTTATTCTTCTCCTACCCACTTAAGCCCCCATGTTGCATCACCACTTCCTCATATCAGGGAGATCATATGATAGTTGTCTTTCTCTGCTTGACTTATTTCGCTAAGCATGATACGCTCTAGTTCCATCCATGTTGTCGCAAATGGCAAGATTTCATTTCTTTTGATGGCTGCATAGTATTCCATTGTGTATATATACCACCTCTTCTTGATCCATTCATCTGTTGATGGACATCTAGGTTCTTTCCATAGTTTGGCTATTGTGGACATTGCTGCTATAAACATTCGGGTGCACGTGCCCCTTTGAATTACTACGTTTGTATCTTTAGGGTAAATACCCAATAATGCAATTGCTCGGTCATAGGGCAGTTCTATTTTCAACATTTTGAGGAACCTCCATGCTGTTTTCCAGAGTGGCTGCACCAGCTTGCATTCCCACCAACAGTGTAGGAGGGTTCCTCTTTCTCCGCATCCTCGCCAGCATCTGTCATTTCCTGACTTGTTGATTTTAGCCATTCTGACTGGTGTGAGGTGATATCTCATTGTGGTTTTGATTTGTATTTCCCTGATGCCGAGTGATATGGAGCACTTTTTCATGTGTCTGTTGGCCATCTGGATGTCTTCTTTGCAGAAATGTCTGTTCATGTCCTCTGCCCATTTCTTGATTGGATTATTTGTTCTTTGGGTGTTGAGTTTGCTAAGTTCTTTATAGATTCTGGACACTAGTCCTTTATCTGATATGTCGTTTGCAAATATCTTCTCCCATTCTGTCAGTTGTCTTTTGATTTTGTTAACTGTTTCCTTTGCTGTGCAAAAGCTTTTGATCTTGATGAAATCCCAATAGTTCATTTTTGCCCTTGCTTCCCTTGCCTTTGGCGTTGTTCCTAGGAAGATGTTGCTGCGGCTGAGGTCGAAGAGGTTGCTGCCTGTGTTCTCCTCAAGGATTTTGATGGATTCCTTTCGCACATTGAGGTCCTTCATCCATTTTGAGTCTATTTTTGTGTGTGGTGTAAGGAAATGGTCCAATTTCATTTTTCTGCATGTGGCTGTCCAATTTTCCCAGCACCATTTATTGAAGAGGCTGTCTTTTTTCCATTGGACATTCTTTCCTGCTTTGTCAAAGATTAGTTGACCATAGAGTTGAGGGTCTATTTCTGGGCTCTCTATTCTGTTCCATTGATCTATGTGTCTATTTTTCTGCCAGTACCATGCTGTTTTGATGATGACAGCTTTGTAATAGAGCTTGAAGTCCGGAATTGTGATGCCACCAACGTTGGCTTTCTTTTTCAATATCCCTTTGGCTATTCGAGGTCTTTTCTGGTTCCATATAAATTTTAGAATGATTTGTTCCATTTCTTTAAAAAAGATGGATGGTACTTTGATAGGAATTGCATTAAATGTGTAGATTGCTTTAGGTAGCATAGACATTTTCACAATATTTATTCTTCCAATCCAGGAGCATGGAACACTTTTCCATTTCTTTGTGTCTTCCTCAATTTCTTTCATGAGTACTTTATAGTTTTCTGAGTATAGATTCTGTGCCTCTTTGGTTAGGTTTATTCCTAGGTATCTTATGGTTTTGGGTGCAATTGTAAATGGGATTGACTCCTTAATTTCTCTTTCTTCTGTCTTGCTGTTGGTGTAGAGAAATGCAACTGATTTCTGTGCATTGATTTTATATCCTGACACTTTACTGAATTCCTGTATAAGTTCTAGCAGTTTTGGAGTGGAGTCTTTTGGGTTTTCCACATATAGTATCATATCATCTGCGAAGAGTGATAATTTGACTTCTTCTTTGCCAATTTGGATGCCTTTAATTTCCTTTTGTTGTCTGATTGCTGAGGCTAGGACCTCTAGTACTATGTTGAATAGCAGTGGTGATAATGGACATCCCTGCCGTGTTCCTGACCTTAGCGGAAAAGCTTTCAGTTTTTCTCCATTGAGAATGATATTTGTGGTGGGTTTTTCATAGATGGCTTTGATGATATTGAGGTATGTGCCCTCTATCCCTACACTTTGAAGAGTTTTGATCAGGAAGGGATGCTGTACTTTGTCAAATGCTTTTTCAGCATCTATTGAGAGTATCATATGGTTCTTGTTCTTTCTTTTATTGATGTGTTGTATCACATTGACTGATTTGCGGATGTTGAACCAACCTTGCAGTCCTGGAATAAATCCCACTTGGTCGTGGTGAATAATCCTTTTAATGTACTGTTGAATCTTATTGGCTAGTATTTTGGTGAGAATTTTCGCATCTGTGTTCATCAAGGATATTGGTCTATAGCTCTCTTTTTTGATGGGATCCTTGTCTGGTTTTGGGATCAAGGTGATGCTGGCCTCATAAAATGAGTTTGGAAGTTTTCCTTCCATTTCTATTTTTTGGAACAGTTTCAGGAGAATAGGAATTAGTTCTTCTTTAAATGTTTGGTAGAATTCCCCCGGGAAGCTGTCTGGCCCTGGGCTTTTGTTTGTTTGGAGATTTTTAATGACTGTTTCAATCTCCTTACTGGTTACGGGTCTGTTCAGGCTTTCTATTTCTTCCTGGTTCAGTTGTGGTAGTTTATATGTTTCTAGGAATGCATCCATTTCTTCCAGACTGTCAAATTTATTGGCATAGAGTTGCTCATAGTATGTTCTTATAATAGTTTGTATTTCTTTGGTGTTAGTTGTGATCTCTCCTCTTTCATTCATGATTTTATTTATTTGGGTCCTTTCTCTTTTCTTTTTGATAAGTCGGGCCAGGGGTTTATCAATTTTATTAATTCTTTCAAAGAACCAGCTCCTAGTTTCGTTGATTTGTTCTATTGTTTTTTTGGTTTCTATTTCATTGATTTCTGCTCTGATCTTTATGATTTCTCTTCTCCTGCTGGGCTTAGGGTTTCTTTCTTGTTCTTTCTCCAGCTCCTTTAGGTGTAGGGTTAGGTTGTATACCTGAGACCTTTCTTGTTTCTTGAGAAAGGCTTGTACTGCTATATATTTTCCTCTCCGGACTACCTTTGTTGTGTCCCGCACATTTTGAACCGTTGTATTTTCATTATCATTTGTTTCCATGATTTTTTTCAATTCTTCTTTAATTTCCCGGTTGACCCATTCATTCTTTAGAAGGATGCTGTTTAGTCTCCATGTATTTGGGTTCTTTCCAAACTTCCTTTTGTGGTTGAGTTCTAGCTTTAGAGCATTGTGGTCTGAAAATATGCAGGGAATGATCCCAATCTTTTGATACCAGTTGAGTCCTGATTTAGGACTGAGGATGTGATCTATTCTGGAGAATGTTCCATGTGCACTAGAGAAGAATGTGTATTCTGTTGCTTTGGGATGAAATGTTCTGAATATATCTGTGATGCCCATCTGGTCCAGTGTGTCGTTTAAGGTCTTTATTTCCTTGCTGATCTTTTGCTTGGATGATCTGTCCATTTCAGTGAGGGGAATGTTAAAGTCCCCTACTATTATTGTATTATTGTTGATGTGTTTCTTTGATTTTGTTATTAATTGGTTTATATAGTTGGCTGCTCCCACGTTGGGGGCATAGATATTTAAAATTATTAAATCTTCTTGTTGGACAGACCCTTTGAGTATGATATAGTGTCCTTCCTCATCTCTTATTATAGTCTTTGGCTTAAAATCTAATTGATCTGATATAAGGATTGCCACTCCTGCTTTCTTCTGATGTCCATTAGCATGGTAAATTATTTTCCACCCCCTCACTTTAAATCTGGAGGTGTCTTCGGGCTTAAAATGAGTTTCTTGGAGGCAACATATAGATGGGTTTTGTTTTTTTATCCATTCTGATACCCTGTGTCTTTTGACAGGGGCATTTAGCCCATTAACATTCAGGGTAACTATTGAGAGATATGAATGTAGTGCAAGTATTGCCTGTAAGGTGACTGTTACTGTATATGGTCTCTGTTCCTTTCTGATCTACCACTTGTAGGCTCTCTCTTTGCTTAGAGGACCCCTTTCAATATTTCCTGTAGAGCTGGTTTGGTGTTTGCAAATTCTTTCAGTTTTTGTTTGTCCTGGAAGCTTTTAATCTCTCCTTCTATTTTCAATGATAGCCTAGCTGGATATAGTATTCTTGGCTGCATGTTTTTCTCGTTTAGTGCTCTGAAAATATCATGCCAGCTCTTTCTGGCCTGCCACGTCTCTGTGGATAAGTCAGCTGCCAATCTAATATTTTTACCATTGTATGTTACAGACTTCTTTTCCCGGGCTGCTTTCAGGATTTTCTCTTTGTCACTGAGACTTGTAAATTTTACTATTAGGTGATGGGGGTGGGCCTATTCTTATTGATTTTGAGGGGCGTTCTCTGAACCTCCTGAATTTTGATGCTCGTACCCTTTGCCATATTGGGGAAATTCTCCCCAATAATTCTCTCCAGTATACCTTCTGCTCCTCTCTCTCTTTCTTCTTCTTCTGGAATCCCACTTATTCTAATGTTGTTTCGTCTTATGGTGTCACTTATCTCTCGAATTCTCCCCTCGTGGTCCAGTAGCTGTTTGTCCCTCTTTTGCTCAGCTTCTTTATTCTCTGTCATTTGGTCTTCTATATCACTAATTCTTTCTTCTGCCTCATTTATCCTAGCAGTGAGAGCCTCCATTTTTGATTGCACCTCATTAATAGCTTTTTTGATTTCAACTTGGTTAGATTTTAGTTCTTTTATTTCTCCAGAAAGGGCTTTTATATCTCTTGAGAGGGTTTCTCTAATATCTTCCATGCCTTTTTCGAGCCCAGCCAAAACCTTGAGAATTGTCATTCTGAACTCTAGATCTGACATATTACCAATGTCTGTATTGATTAGATCCCTAGCCTTCGGTACTGCCTCTTGTTCTTTTTTTTGTGTTGAATTTTTCCGTCTTGTCATTTTGTCCAGATAAGAGTATATGAAGGAGCAAGTAAAATACTAAAAGGGTGGCAACAACCCCAGGAAAATATGCTTTAACCAAATTAGAAGAGATCCCAAATCGTGAGAGGGGAGAAAGGGGATAAAAAGAGGGGCGCCTGGGTGGCTCAGTGGGTTAAAGCCTCTGCCTTCGGCTCAGGTCATGATCCCAGGGTCCTGGGATCGAGCCCCGCATCAGGCTGTCCGCTCCGCGGAGAGCCTGCTTCCTCCTCTCTCTCTCTCTGCCTACTTCTGATCTCTGTCTGTCAAATAAATAAATAAAATCTTTAAAAAAAAAAAAAGAGGTTCAAAAAGGAAGAAAGAAAAAAGAAAAAAAAAAGAAAAGAAAAGAATTAAAAAAAAAGAAAACAAATATGAAAAATATAAAAAAGAAAAAATATATATATTAGATAAACTTGTTAAAAAACGTTAAAAAAGAAAAAGGTAAAAGTTAAAAAAAAATTTAACCAGAAGGCAAGAAAAAAAACAAAAAATGAAAAAGAAAAAAATTAAATTAACTGCAAGACTAAAAAAAATCACAGGTAAAAAGCCATGAGTTCCGTGCTTTGCTTTCTCCTCCTCTGGAATTCTGCTGCTCTCCTTGGTATTGAAACCGCACTCCTTGTTAGGTGAACTTGGTCTCGGCTGGATTTCTTGTTGATCTTCTGGGGGAGGGGCCTGTTGTAGTGATTCTCAAGTGTCTTTGCCCCAGGCGGAATTGCACCGCCCTTAGCAGGGGCCGGGGTGAGTAATCCGCTCGGGTTTGCTTTCAGGAGCTTTTGTTCCCTGAGCGCTTTCCGTAGAGTTCCGGAGGACGGGAATACAAATGGCGGCCTCCTGGTCTCCGGCCTGGAGGAGCCGAGAGCCCGGGGCCGCACTCCTCAGTGCGCCCTCAGAGAACAGCGCCCAGTTACTCCCGTCTGCCTGACCTCCGGCCGCGCTCCGAGCTCACCGAGCCTGCGACCGGTTCAAGGTAACCCCGAGCTGTGAGCTTACTGTCGGCTCAGTCTCTGTAGCCGGCTTTCCCGTTCCAATACCCGCAAGCTCTGCGACACTCAGACACCCCTGATCCTTTTGTGACCCTGCGGGACCTGAGGCCACGCTGACCCCACGTGGGCTTCGCCCCGGTTTAGCCTCTGGAGTGATGTCCCTCAGCGGAACAGACTTTTAAAAGTCCTGATTTTGTGCGCCGTTGCTCTGCCGCTTGCCGGGAGCCGGCCCCTCCCCCCGGGGTCTATCTTCCCGTCGCTTTGGATTCACGTCTCCGCCGGTCCTACCTTTCAGAAAGTGGTTGTTTTTCTGTTTCCAGAATTGCTGTTCTTCTTCTCTTCGATCTGCCGATGGATTTTCAGGTGTTTGCAATCTTTAGATAAGCTATCTAGCTGATCTCCGGCTAGCTGAAGCAGTCTCAGCCTGCTACTTCTCCGCCATCTTGACTCCTCCCCCCAAAAATAACTATTCTTAACTATAATTTTGTAAGATCTTTCAAACTTTTGAACTTTATTCTGTTTAACTAGAATAATATCCATATAACAAATTAGACTTCTGAAGACACCCATAAAATATTAAATTTATTTCCTAGTGTGCTACAACTATTTTCAATGCTAAAATACATGTACTCATTGTTCCTAACCTTCTCTTTCCTATTTGATATTTTTTCCCAAAACTATGCTCATGATTATGGATTGAGACAGAGAGAAATCACGAGCCCAGATTGAATAGTGTCATTGCTGAAAAGTCTTCATGATTAAAGCAGTCTGGCATCACTAAGCTTATATTATCAACACAAAAAGCTAATTTTCAAATATAAAAGATATCACTTCAAATATTTCCAGTCATCCATGAATGTCACTCTGATTACTTAACAAAAGAAAGTTAAAGTTTAGAATTTTTACTAATGAATAATGTGTAAAAGATATTTCACTATTGATGATAACAGCTATTAACATTTCCATAATAAGAGACAGCTCTGCGTGTGACTGTGAAGGCGGGAAGCTTGTAGGAAAAATATATATTGCTGAAGTGAGGAGTATTTCCATGAAACTTTTTAAAAAAGCTCTTCTAAGTCTCTAACACATTAACCAGAGGTGAAGATGAGCTCAAGAAACAAAAACATTGGAAAATAAAATTTTAGCCTGTTAAATATTTTTATGTCTCTCTTTTTTAAAAATTTTTTTAAGATTTTTTTTTTTTTAATAGAGAGAGATCACAAGTAGGCAGAGAGGCGGGAGGAGAGAGAGGGGGAAGCAGGCTTCCCGCTGAGCAGAGAGCCCGATGTGGGGCTTGATCTTAGGACCCTGAGATCATGACCTGAGCTGAAGGCAGAGGCTTAAACAACTGAGCCACCCAGGCACCCCTGTATGTCTCTCTTTTGATCTAAACTTTCCTTTAAATTAGATTTTCTCCACTAAATGAAATGTATCCATATTTCACTAGAAAACATAAATTCTTCTTATTTATTAAAATGTTTTTATAAGTTAATCATAAATAATTTAGCATAACTATAACATGGGCAAAATGCCTGAAAATACATTAATGAGCTAATCTTTCAAATATTTACTTATTTTTAATATCTCTATTATATATTTCATAAACCCAAACTTTAAGATAAATGAGCACTTTTGAAAAATTTGAAAAATATCAAATAAGAGTGCCTTAGATATATGAATAAATTTCAAGAAGTACTTATAGGAATATTTGCTGCAAAAAAATCCACTGTCTTCACATAAAATAGTGCATTCATTATAAGTATTTTACATTTGTTATAAGTATTTTAGAACTAAGAAAATAGCTTATAAATATTGAAGGTAAATAGTTTTATAATATAATTCAATTTCAACAAATATTATAAAGAAAAGGAAATTATGACAATGTGATGTGTTGTGTGAAGCTTATACATCTTAAAAAAACAAATTTCATATTGCATTTATGGGAATATAAATTATATTTTACCAATATAAATAGTTCCATAATGAGTTAATAATATAAATTTCATTAGTTAAAATGGTTCATTTGGATGTCATAACTTCCTTAAATATTGTTTCTTCTCTGTTTACATTCAAATGATAAGATAAATTAATATTTCATATATTCTCTCCTTTCATGGTGACAAATTAAGAAAAAGAAAAGTCCATCCACATCCCCTCTAGTAGTCATCAGTTTGTTGTCTTGAATTAAGAGTCTGCTTCTTGGGTTTGCCTCCTTCTCTTTTTTTCCCCTTTGCTGGTTTGTTTCTTAAATTCCACATACGAGTGAAATCATGTGGTATATTTCTTTCTCTGCCTGATAAAATTTGCTCAGTTTTATTTTCTCTAGTCCCATCCATGTCATTGCAAATGGAAAGATTTCATTCTTTTTGATGGTTGAGTAATATTCCACTATAGATTCCACTTCTTTAGTCATTCATCATACTTGGGCTGTTAGGAGATAATTCTACTATAAACATCAGGGTGCAAGCATTCCTTTGAATTAATATTTTTGTATTTTGGGGGTAAAGAATAGTGCAATTGCTGTATCATAAGGTAGTTCTATTTTTTTTTTTTTTGAGGAACCTCCATGCATACACCAGTTTACATTCCTATCAATAGAGTAAAAAGGTTCCTTTTCTCCTTATCAACACTTGTTGTTTCTTGTGTTTTTTATTTTAGCTATTCTGACAGGTATGAGGTGATATCTTACTGTAGTTTTGATTTGTATTTCCCTGATGATCAGTGATATTAAGCATCTTTTCTTGTGTCTGTTGGCCATCTGGATGTCTTCTTTGGAAAAATGTCTATTCATCTCTATTTCATGTTCTCTGCCAAGTTTTTAATTGGATTATTTGTTTTTGGGGGGTTTGTTTTTTATATATTTTGGATACTAACCATTATCAGATATGTCATTTGCAAATATCTTCTCCCATTCTGTAGGTTGCCTTTTAGTTTTGTTGCTTGTATCTTTTACTATGGAGAAGCTTTTTATTTTGATGTAGTCCAAACAGTTTGTTCTTGCTTTTTTTCCCCTTGCCTCAGGAAACATATCTAGAAAGAAGTTGCTACAGCTCATGTCAAGGAGGTTACTCTCTGTGTTCCCTAGGATTTTTATGGTTTCAGGTCTCATATTCGATCCTCAATCCATTTTGAATTTCTTTTTGTGTATAGTGTGAGAAAGTGGTTTGTTTTCATTCTTTTGCATGTTGCTTTCCAGTTTTCCTAATACCATTTGTTGAAGAGACTCTCTTTTTCCCATTAAATAATCTTTCCTGCTTTGTCACAAATTACAATTGACCATATAGTTGTGGGTCATTTCTGGGTTTCTATTCTGTTCCATTGATCTATGTGCCTGTGTTTGTGTCAGTACCATACTGTCCAGATCACTATAGCTTGGTAATATAACTTGTGATGCCTCCGGCTTTGCTTTTCTTTTTCAAGGCTGTGTGGCGATCAGGGTCTTTTGTGGTTCCATACAAATTTTAAGATTGTTCTAGCTCTGTGAAAATATGCTGTTGGTATTTTGATAGGGATTGCATTTGAACCTGTATTTTTTGCATCTTGCTTTTTTTTTTTTTTTTTTTAGTTACTTGTGTTGGTGTTTATACGTTAAGTTCAACTACAATATTTTACTGTTTCCTAGTTTACTCATAGTATGACAATACTTCATTTTATTTAACTAGTCCTTTAGGTGGGTTTTATGTTTTCTATCCCATTATAACTAATATTACAGTGAATATTATTGTACGTGTCTCCTCAAATACAGGTCTGAGTGTTTATCCAGAATCGGTATTTTTGGATTATAGCCTATGCACACCTTCAGCTTCCTTAAATATTGCCAATTGCTTTCCAAAATAACTGACCAATTCATATTCTAACCAATGTGAGAATTCTTGTGTCTTCTTGCATTAGGATGAATCACATTTTTAAATTATTCCATACAAGAGGGATTTGATCTTCTAAAATATACAATTTCTTGATCAGTGATGAGATTAAGTATCATTTGTGTACTATAACCATTCAATTTTATTCATATTATTTGGCCATATTTTTATAAGTATGTATGTTTTTCTTATTATGTCTCTGTAATTCTTATATTCTGCTGCCTGCTTTTTTATCAGTTACATGTGTCATAAATGCATTCTTTCAAGTTCTACTTGATTCTCACCTTTTTATGGTGTCTGAATTTCATATTACTCTTCCACCTTTCCTTCTGAATACATTTGCTTATCAGTGTGAAAGTACTATTTTTTATTTGAGCAATTGGTAATAGCAATAACTACAGACAGTCCGTAATGTAAATTTCAAGCATCACAGTCTGACCACGAACTTCTTTTTCCAATTCAAACCCTAATTTCAAGGATTCACTATTCCCAGTGATATCCCTCCATCTCTTCCCCTTTATATACTGTTTTTTCTTTCTCATGTTCTTTAATTTCCAAGGTCTACATTTATAATGAGTCTTTTAAGTATACACCCTCCATAATCTTGTTTCTCTTTGAGAAACAAGTTGCTTTGGTAAAATACAACCATAGTCAAAATCCAATTCTCTAGTTCTGTTTGGCTAGAGAAAAATAAAGAGTCATGCTTTAACATCCTCTCTTTAAATATATGGCAAATGAATTTTCTCTCAACTTTCACGCTCTCACTCAACCTTCAGTGGAGTGTTATGTAATGTCCAAATAATGGCTGATTTTGTAGATATCTTATGGGATTGATTTACAAGTTAGCCTAACTGTAGTCAGATAACCTACTTTGTAAGAATTATATCCTTTCAAAAATATTGATTTTGTGGCTCAAACTAGAATCTATCTTGGCAAGTGTTCTATATTCACTTGAGAAGAATGTGTATCTTATGAATGTTGAATAAAGGATTCTAAAAAATGTCATGAGGAAGTATTGGTTGATAATACTTTTCACATATTTTATATCCTTACTGATTTTCTATCTATCTGTGTTATCAATTATTTTGAGTGAGATATTTTGGGTTATTTCTCCTTTCAGCTTTATAAGTATTGGTTCATGTATTCTAAATTTCTAAAAATGTCATAAGGAAGTATTGGTGATAATATTTTTCACATATTTTATATCCTTACTAATTTTCTGTCTATGTGTTTTATCAATTATTTTGAGTGAGATATTGTGGTTTATTTCTCCTTTCAGCTTTTTAAAAATACATGTTGGTTCATGTATTTTAAATTTCTATTACTTGCTAAATGGATGATTAGACTTGCTATGTTCTCCTGATGAATTGACCATAATTTTATTACTCTATCTCTATTATCAACATTTGTTCTGAAACCAACTTCGTTATTAATAGAGTAATAGAGGCAACCTAAATTTTATTCTTAATGATGTTAGTATAGTGTATCTATTTACATAGTTGTACTTTTAGCCACTTTGTGACTTTATAACAAATAGGTTTCTTACTGGGCAGCATGTAGTTGGCACTTTTTTAAAAAATTTCAAAATGAAATTGCCTTTTAAATAAGATGGTAAGACCACTTACATGTAATGTGATTATTGATATGTGTTTAAAACCACTGTAATGTCATTCATTTTCTCTTTTTCCCATCTATTTTTTGTTCCATTTTGTCTTTATCCTGCTTTCTTTGGAAATAATTAGTATTTTTTTCTGATTCTTTTTTATTTCCTGTGTTGATTTATACCTTTCTGGTATTATTTTACTTGTGCTTTATGGTATTTGTGATATTTATCTGGTATTTATATATATGTATTTGTGATATACATATGCTCTTTATGGTATTTATAATATTTATGGTATACACTTTAACTCCTCAAAATTTACTTTCAAAGGCTAGTATGCTACTTAACATAAAACACAATATCCTTATAAGCATATCCTTCTAATTATCCCTTCCCCGACTTTACTTTGCTGCAGCCATATATTTTAGTTCAACAGATGTTTAACCCTACAAATATTGGATTAAGAGCGTGTGTGTGTGTGTGTGTGTGTGTGGATAAATAGTGAATTCATTTTAATTATTTAAATAATAATGGTAATCTTTGTATTTACTCGTGGATTTTCTATTTTTGCTGCTCTTTGTTTTCTTTGTATACATCCAGGTTTTCATGTGGGGTTTTTTTACCTTCTGTTTGAAGGATTTCTTTTAATATTTCTTCCAAAGAAGCTTACCTTGGGATGAATTTTTTTAGCTTCTGTATGGCTGAATGAAGTCCTTATTTCACCTTTATTTTCTTTTTTACTAACATATAATGTATTATTAGCCCCAGGTCCCCTTTATTTTCTAAAAGGTGTTTTCTCTTAGTGAAAGATTGTAGGGTGGTTTTCCATTTTTTCCTAGTACTTTAGAGTTGATGTACCACTGTCTTCCCTCTTGCACTGGAAAACTTTGCCATTACATCTTTAAATACTTTTTGCTACCACTACCACGACCACCCCTTCACAAACACCCTCTGTAGAACTTGTTACCCACATATTTGGCTGTTCGACGCAGTTCTATACTTCACTGATGCTTTGTTCAAGGTTTTCTTCCCGTACAACCTTTCTCCCTCTGGCTCAGTTTTTATTAGCTTTCTTTGCTATACCTTCAAGTTTACTAATCTTTGCTTCTGAAGTATCTCATCTAGTATTTATCACCATTAGTATATTTTCTGTTCCTTTTTCAGAAGATTTTATTTATTTATTTAGTGAGAGAGAGCACATGTGAGCAGGGGGAGAGGAAGAGAGTGAGGGAAAGACAGCATTTCTAACAGACTCTGTGCTGAGCTCCGAGCCCAACATGGGGCTCCATCTCCAGACTCTGAGATCACGATTGAGCTGAAACCAAGAGCTGGCCACTTAACCGACTGAGACACGAGGCACTTCATCTTTAGTGTATTTTAATCTCTGGTATTGTAGTTTTCATGATTAGAAGTTCAATCTGGGTCCTTTGTTATTTCTTTTGTATCTCTGTGTAACATGTTCCACCCATCTTTGACATAGCTTCTTGATGGAGTATACAATAATCTAGTTTTTAAAGCCCTTGTCTAGGGATGCCTGGGTGGCTCAGTTGATTAGGCATCTGACTTTGACTCAGATCATGATCTCAGGGTCCTTGAGCCCCATAGTGGGCTCCCTGCTCAGCAAGGAGTTTCCCCTCCTTCTCCTTCCCCCACCCCCGCCATGTGTTCTCTCTCTCTCTCTCCGCTCTCAAATAATTAAATAAAATCTTTAAAAAAAAAAATAAAGTATCTATTCTATTAGTTGTGCCATTTCTAAATCAATTTTGATTGATTTTTTCCCCACCATGAGTTATAGTTTTCTACTTCTTTTGCCTGACTCACAGTTTTGAATTAGGTGCCAGATGCTGTTAATTTTATGTTTGTGTCCTGGATAGTTTTTAAAGATTCTTGACCTTTGTTTGATAATTTACATGGAAACAATTTCATTCTTTTGGGTCTTGCCCATAAATGTTCCTAGGTCAGAACAAAGCAGATATAGTATAAAGTATAGGGTGTTTTCCCTGCTACTGAGACAAAATCTCCTCACTACTCTCTTTGTTGTCCCATTAACTGGGCATTTTGCATTCCAGCTGGAGGGTAGAGGTCCTAGTCCAAGCCTTGTGTGAATGTCGGACACTATTCCTCCTAATCCTTTGAGGTGTTTCCGTTGCCAACCTCTTAGTTTCCTCACACAGTTGTGCTGATCAGTACAGGACTGTATATTTGAAGGGGACCCTCTGGAGATCTCTGGGGTTCTTTCTCTGTTCTTCCTCTAATACTTGGACCTGCACACTGTAGATGCCTTGACTTGCAACAAACTCATTCAGTGTCTGCAAGTCCAGGGTCTATCCCAAGACCTCTGCAACAAGCTAGAGAAAGTGTAGGACTCACTTTGTTTATCTCCTATCACTATATTTCATTGCCCGAATTCTAATTTCTTGAAAGCCACAGTTCTGGTCAATAACAAAAATTCAACTGAGTGAACCTTTAAGATCTAATTGGCTTATCAAATGATTCCTGAATCAGGCAGCATCCCATCCAACAATAGAAAGGAACTTCTAATAGAAAGGTCTACAGAGAAGACCATTTTAAAGGCAGGATAAGGAAGTCATAAACAAAAAGGATTGTGTCTGGTGAGGTATCTTTCTTTGGGAGACCAAAGGATCTATTAGGGAGACAATCGTATCTTCCTTCAGGGTGTGGGGGTGGGGAGCGGTTAGAAAGGGCCTATGTGGCTGGTTACCTCATTGGTGCTGGTGAAAACTCCAGATTCACTGGTTAAGATTATAGTTCTGGGGAAGATGGAAACTGTGGATAGGTCAGGTATTAAATCTTAGTCTGGTGTCCTGGGCTTAACATAAGTGACTCCGTTTTGGGCCTCTTGCTTCTTTTTAAAAAGCTCAAATTAAAAAATCTGGATTTTTATTTGTTAAAAATAGAGGTGGAAGTTGTAAATTCCACCCCAATTACTGTGTTGTCTAAGTAGGTGGCAACTTGTTGTATGTTCTAAATGACTGTTAAGCAAGGTAATTACTTCTATGTTGATATCCCTTTTTGTCTTTACTGTCATATAAACCCTATTATCTTCCAGCATTAACTGCTGCTGTAGAGACATTGTTGTAGGACTGCTTATCATTATACTTATTAATATATTTTTTTTCTTTAAAATACTTCTTTATTCCTTGTGTTCAGTTTCTCAACATGCAACTGCCTATATGGAATTTTTTCACTGTTAATATACTGAGTGCTATTTCAACATCAAGATTTCCTAAGAAAAATACTCATATTGGAAATAACCGAGTTTTAACTCTGCATATCACTTCTTTGCTGTTTCCTCCATTCTCTGTCCTCAAACTTCTCAGAAAAATATTGGCTTCTGAATTTATGTCTTCCTCTTTCCTACTTTTTACATTTTTAAACTTTTTAATCTTTTGATACTTAATTCTGTGTGATTGTTCTCACTTTTATGTTCCAATTTGCTATTTTTTATACTGCCTAGAGTCTATTCCTTCTATGCATTTTGAAATTTTAAAGGCTGCATCTTTGATGTGGAAAAAAGTTTAATCCGTTCACTTTCTTATTTCATTAGTCTGCTTCATTCGATTGTGTTTGTATTTCATCATTTCTTATTTTTTATGGTTGTGATGTCTTCATTTATTTCTTTGATAATAAATTTAAAATACTAGAATTTTCTTTACATGAGCATTCATGAACAAAGACATGTTAGTGCTCTGTTAAAATTACTTATCTTTCATATAATTGGATTTTTTTCTTTCTATTTGCTTTTGCATGCTCACTTTAAGTGGGAAGTATCTACTTTTTCAGTTCACAATTACTTGATTTTTTTCATTTTGTTCTTCTGTGCTCACCCCTTCTTATATAAGAATTATGGAGTTGCCATGTTCAAAGACAACTATCTTCCTGTCACATTACACATTTCTACCTTCCCGGTGACAGTCATATGTTATAGGTAGACTCTGTGCCAGCTGATAATAATTGTTTATTTCTATATCATCCTTCCTCCCTAGGCTTAGAGTTCTGTAGCCACAGGCTACTTACTGAGAAACAATGCAAGCACATTCCAGCTTCACACCTTGAGATAAGTCTTAAAGAGAGCCCTTCTATTCCTTTTCTAACCTACTAAATTCAAACAACTACGATGCTTTCCTGCTGTAGACTCAGTCTCAATCACCACTTTATTTATTCCCTTTTTTCCCAATATACAAAGACATCATTTTTTAATCTAAAAATATATATATATAATATAAATATATATAATATTTACATATTATATGTATAACTAAATATATATAACTAAAATTAATATGTTTGAAGTAGTAGCTGCAATCAAGGCATGCCATTATTTCTATAAAATCTTTAACCAGATTATTCATTATAAGAAAACCATCATACCAACTAATAATTTCATTTATAACACTTCCATTCATTGTAACACTTTTCTAAAAACAGCAGATAAAAAAGAGAAAAAACCTCTGAAAGAAATTAATCAGAAAGATGACTTTCAAGCCTCTCCTACCCTGTTCATCTTATAAACTGAGAGACAAACATTAATAATTTTTCTTAATTGAAATGACATGATTTTTAAAAATCATTTTTTTAAAGAGAAAACCCTAAAGAAGGTAAGCTATTTGTAATCTGAAACAGAGAAATTAAACTAAAATACCTAAGTTATATATAGATGTCTGTTTCCAAAGAATTAGCTATAAAAGTACTTTTTCAAACTTCTAGCTTAGAAAGTATGTATCCAATTAACCATTACCTTAAAGGCTTTTCTACGTGCACCTCTTGAGGTAAGGGTCAAACAGAAGAGTTAATTGGAAATTTCAAAGTGGAATTTTAGGACAAATTAAAGAATTGCTCTCAGAAATCTGATTCGTTAGAGATACCTTGTAATTGGCTTGAAGCTGTACCCACACCAATGACTCCATGTAGAATAGCTCTATATTGACTTACAACACAGGGTGCTAAAAGATATATTAGTTTAATTATTTCATTGAATGTATGGTCTCAATTTGGTCAGCCTGTTTAATGATGAGTTGAAAGTAAAAACATATATGATGTTAAGAAAAATGGCATAATTGTTATTTAACCTTACCAACAGGATAATCTCAACCCCAAGCACAGAGTTAACTGTATTCTGACATGCAGCTCAGCTACAGGCTACTATTTAAAAAAGCTAAGTTATGGATGCCTAAAGACTATTGTTATCTTGAATAATTTATTACCACTGACTTCCTCTATTCCATCAAATTCACTATGAAAATTGCTCTTTTCGAAGAAGACCCTAATATTAGCTTGCTACCTATCATTTTGTCACTTCTGAAATCTCACTGGGATCATCACACAACCAAACAAAAAATGGAAACTGTATTAGCTTGAGTGAGTGCTTAGGTTAACTTGAAATAGGACAAAAAACAAAACAAAACAAACAACAACAACAATAAAGATCCTGACTCCATATAATGATTCCTTTGTCCTTTGGCCTAAGTCCTTTTTATTGAAAGGGATGCAAAAAAAAAAAAAAAAAAATCCCTGGGGAAATGTTACCCAAATGTATGGGGGTGGAGGGTTATGCTTAGGCAGTACAGAACATAAGAAAGAAAATCCCACATATTAAACTATAAGACACACATACACACACAAATTTTTTTTTTTTGAAAAACCTGGGATTCAGGATTCAGTGATGGTTCAGTGCAACTTGTAGACTTCAAGACCATGAAAAATTTTCTCAAATGTTTTGCCCTTTGTCCTCAAAACAAAACTTTACTATGTCTAAATGCCATGACTTTTTTTGGCTTATGGCTGTACCCTTGTTGAAGATAGACTCTGATTTAGAGAGCAGAGAGGGACTGAACAGCTTAGGTAAGATCACCTTTTTCTTTGAATGACTGAAATAGATCTTCCTGAACAAAGTATTTTTTTCTTGGGACAGTCAAAAGCCCTTTTGTTTACTCATATAATGCAGTTTGAGAGTATTTGGTAATTACCAAAATATTGTACTCAATTGAAGTTGAGGAAATTCTGTAAATTGAACAAAAATTTCTTTTTTTCTAAATATGTTTTCTTTAGATGTTTTTCTCTAGATGTTACGTTACTGAGACCTATTCCTATTCTTTCCTGCCATATTAGTTCCTTCACTTTACCATATTATCTTGCATTATATCATGATTTATTCACATACTCACTTGTGTTAGGTTCTTCTGTGTTATGTCTTGTGAAGAGTACTGCTGTCATCTTTCTTGTACATGTCTTCTCTTTTATAGATAGGATTTCTTCTGGGTTATCTACCTGTGGTTGGGATTGTTGAAGTAACACGTAAAATGTGATACTGCTTCTTAACCTCAGCAATCCGAGGGAGAGTGAAGGCTAGAATCATAAGTAGCTTTATTTTGATTTAAAAACTTAGCATATCAAATTACATTTCAATTCATTTATTTATATTTCACTAAATTTTACACTATGTTACAATATGAGAAATTTCAATGGATCGAAATAGAGCAGAAACGGAAACTACGACGTTCTAGGGCACAGGGGAGATTGCCCTTGCAAAGAATGGTTAGGGTTGGCCCTAGATAACACTTGTAAGATAATCCTTGATCCTATTAGGGTAACACTTGATGCTATACTTGACGAAGATGAGGTAGGGACCAGGAGGAAGAAGCCATGAAGAATCTGGAGGAAGAAGGAAATAAGATCCCAAGGCAATGGCTGAGGAACTTCAAGGAAGAGCAGAGGAGTTCATACGGCTGCGGTAAAATGAATAAGGGCAAAAGGATGGAGATGTTTCAGGGTAACAAGAGAGGGGTGTGGACAGCTCCTGCAGAGGCCATGGTGAGGTCTTTGGCTTTTACTCTATATGAAAGGATACAATGTTAATCCGAGGAACACTATGATCTGACATGTCTTAAAAGACCACTCTGCCTCCTACTTGAGTGAAAGAGAAAGAGAGTGATGAATGTAAAAGAAAGCTAAAACTGAGTCTCAGCATATCTTTATATTTATTGCACTCCATGTTCGGGGGCAGCAGGTGTGCCTGTGTATTGCTGGTCCGCACCTGGCAAGGAGGCAGTGTGGACTTTCACCGCACTCTCTAAAGGGAACAAGATATAGAAACATATATTTAAAATAAGTGAAGATTCTGACTTCAACAATCCTTACAATAATATTCCGTGCATGAAATGAGTTCACTAAAAGTCCACCCTACTCACGAAATTTTTTTTTATACCTAAAAGGTGACTGATGGACATTAAAGGTTAAAACAGTACTGCTCTCTGACAGTTGAGTGAAGATGTCATTGGTCATGCGAGAGTGAATACTGAACAGGAAAGAATTTGGTCTGATCGTCAAGGCATCTGAATGTATTATTGTGTAAAATAATCTCTCTTCTCATTCTGAATCTAGATGAGGTATTTCTTCAAGGTCTGAGCAGAAAAGTTTTTTCTAGACTCTTACACTTTCCCTAAAGATTTTTTTTTTTTTTTTTTTTTGCCAGAGGTCATTCAGAAAAGTTCTGTCCTTGAAAGGTGAGCTAAGTCAATAGATTTTTATTTGAAGTTGCAAGCACTCTATAGCATTTCAGCTGTAGGTGCTGATTTCTGCAGTGGTATGAGACATGGTTCTTGTAAAAATTTTCATCTATGTAGCAGAAAATCAAAAACAAGTATTGTAGAGTGTATTACTTTCTGTCGAAGGTTATTCAGATACTGTTGAATGATGAGGTTCGTTCTCTCAACAGTTAATGTCATTCTCAAGATCCTATTTGATAAAAATAACAATGACAATAAATGAAATTTACAAATCAGTTTAAGAAGCTAAAAAGGTCGTGAATCAGTTATTTTATGATTTCATGGAAAGTAGAAAACATGCAAAAAAATTTAAGGCAGTTTCATGAAGCCTCAGGAAATGGGAGATAATATTTTTATTTACAGAGAATTTTTGAAGTTGTTTCTTTAGAATATGTTAGAAAAGACTAGAAGAGATTGGATCATGTCAATAAATATCAAATTATTTTGAGATATGAGACCTTAAGATATAAGTTTTGAGTCTTTTAGCTATATACCTATCCATTTATCTTCCTTACATATAGAACATAACGGCTAGGAAAAAAAGTGGAAAGTTAAGCAAGGAACTTCAGAATTAAAACATATAAAAATTATCAAGGGGCCCCTGGGTGGCTCAGAGGGTTAAGCCTCTGCCTTCAGCTCAGGTCATGGTCCCAGGGTCCTGGGATCGAGTCCCACATCAGGCTCTCTGCTCAACGGGAGCCTGCTTTTTTCTCTCCCTCTGCCTGTCATTTCCTCTGTTTGTGCTCTCTCTCTGGCAAATAAATAAATAAAATCTTAAAAAAAAAAAAAGTTTAAAAATTATCAAGACTCTGAAACTCCAAAAAGGGGAGAAAAATGATTTAAAAATGAACTGACATAAGAAGAGCATAAAAACCAGGTACACCCTGTACCCCTCCATTTTGGTCATGTGCATTAACAGACGTGCTCAGATACTGAAAAAAATCCAGAGGTTCCATCCTGACAGTAACATTATGTAGGCAACCTCTGTGAATAACCCAATAAAAAGGCATTTGAACGTCAAAGAACTCCCTCCCTGTTTCTTTATTTCTTTCCATAATTTAATAACTAAATTACAAATGTGATGAAAGTATGAAGGAATGACCCCAGGGTCATTTTCTTTGGCAATGTAACTTTACCAAAACTTTAACATTGCTAAGTCCACTGGTCTGCATGCTATTGGGGGCGGGGGGGGGGGGGAGATTGTTCTGGAGAGGACATCATTTACCAGCCTGTGAGGACGATCTTTGTTTAGAGAAAGCAACACTGTACGATTTGGTTGGTGACAAGATTACAGAAACCTTCAAAGCCAGGCATGTCCTCTCAACTAGGGCAGCGGCACTTGGTTGAGACAGTCAATAGCGTGCCGTCACTCAGAGATGGAATCAGAAGTTGGGATACAAAGAGGCAATGACACTGGGTTTTTTCTGGCAGCCCTGTGGGAATCGCAGACAGGACTGACAACTGTTCATGTCCGGTGGTGCCAGCAACAATAAAAACATCCTAACCACACTAGTGCTGAGCTGCCAAGCTTCTGGTCTCTTGAAGCCTCTGATTCCAGTGAGATCTTAGAATCTGCTTCTCTGGGCTTCTTATTCTATGAACTACTTCTTGTATTTCTAAATCGATTTTCTACATCTATGGCCAAAGTCAATTTCTAATGCCTGTAACCAGCAGCCAAACCAGCTGATGCTAGTGTTGAGGAGTGTTTCCCAGATATCGACAATTTTTTAATCATTTGTTGATTTTAGTAGCTTTTTAGACTATCATTAAAAAAAATCTGGTGATAGGATAATTTATGCAGTACTTTCTCTCAGAATTTGTCACAGAAGTGTATTGTGCAAGATGGGTGAAAATGGATTTTAATAAGTAATTTTTGTATTATTTTTCACCTTCCTGATTTTGGGTGTCAATAAGTGGATTCTTGAAGTCGATAAAGTGCTTTCATTAATTGGTTCATAGTAGCACATGATTTTATTTATGTAATTTGGAAATATTTATTTTAATTTCAAGAATTCAGTAAGCAAAAATCATCTGTACTTTATTTTGAGATAAGTTTATTTTTATAGGATTAAAAATGAAAGAGCTATCTTAGAAGAAAGAAGTAATATTTTCATCTTCTTTCTCTTCTTTGACTTTTAAGCTCTTTAAGTGGAACCAAGTATCCATAAACACTAGGGAGACCTGACCTTTCTGTGACAAGTATAGAATAAGTGCATGAACCTCAGGGGGCATATTTGAAAGGAAATATCCTAAAGGTAATTAAGTACATTTTTCAAACTAGGGGAAAAAAATGCCTGTGTGGGGCATATTTTTAGTTGAAACTCATTTTTTTAACCTAAAAATACAGGAGAAAGATTATTGTTGCAGGTTTTCAATAGGAATCGCCTTGAGAATCCTTCTCTTTGAAGCATTTCCCTGAGTTGCATAGAAAATTTGCAATAACGAAGTGATTATTATCATTGCACTCGTTTTTCCCCTCATATTTAACATACCCTGTAAGTGAATCTATACCAAACTGAGTACAGTTCCCCTTTAGCTAAAAGTGTACTTTCACCTTTGCTTAAATCAGAATGGAGAATTTAAATTAATGGAGAGGTGAGATCTGTATGGATAAAAGGAAAGGTTGAAAACTAGGGCATCCTGGATTTCTTAGTTCAAATCCCATCTGGTCTCTTCTTTTGCCATGGTACAAAAGTTGGCCTTC
The DNA here is from genome assembly GCF_009829155.1 of Mustela erminea. NCBI lineage: Eukaryota > Metazoa > Chordata > Mammalia > Carnivora > Mustelidae > Mustela > Mustela erminea. The sequence continues at coordinate 29,656,198 of NC_045634.1, read as the reverse complement.
AGATGACCAAGCATAAAACTGGCCCAAATCTAAGTAGAATCTCATTTTTAAAAATGAATACTAAACTAAAGCTCTTGAATATAGGAATTATAAAGATACCTTTATGACCGCAGGTTTCATAGATGGAAACAGAGTAAAGTGATATGGAGAAGAAATAGTTACATATGATATACTTTGTTCATCTCATGCACAATTTGCTAGTAACTTCAATGTCAAGATGCTCTTTACACAATGTTGTAAGTACAGCTGTAAATATGTGCTATATCTTTTAAATCTTGATTTTTATGGCCATTACACATAGTAGAGTTGTGAGAATTTCACCAGGGATTTGTGTCAAGTTCAAACAGTCCTTGAAAGATTTTAGTAAAGAATGGATATCCAGATCCATGATACTGAAGTGTTTCATGAAAATCTACATTGAATAGAAGTAGATTGTATAGCATGACCCAGGATTCAGAAATTCAGTAAAAGAAGGTAATCGAGAAAAATGCAATGGAAGAGATTGCTATGTGGCACTCAATCGTCAGATTGGGATCACGTAAATGGAAGTAGCTACTTCAATTAACTATGTGTACCCATCAAATAGGAACTCTTTTTTGAGCTCTTAGTTGACCGAACAACGCAAGTCCTAACATTTATCACCTTCCATACACTTACTTATTCAAATTATATATGTAACAGATATATATACACACACACGCATATATGTAAACATATATATTCATTCTTATTGTGTGCAATGTGCAAAGGTGGCTTGAAGTTCAAAGAAGTATGAGCACTGACTCAAAGTGAAATTACCTATTGGGTAATAAGCCGAGGAGATATTGCAAATCGAAAGTCAATTTGATGTTTAATTATTCCCTCTGTAGTTAAGATTGCCAATCAAAAATATAGCCACTTTTTTCCAATAAATTATTGAGTTTTTAAATATTTAAAATTAAGGGATTTGATACAAAACAAAATACATCTTTACAGAAAAGAATAAAACCTTATATATACTGTTCTATATAGTAATTCACTATAAAATTAAAAATTCCGAAACTTCTAATAAATGATATGTTTTATTTGCTTTATATTTTATGATACACAAAGGTGAGCCAACTTGAATTAACATATGAATAATTTCATGTAAAAGTTGTAACAAATTAAGGTTAATCCCACCCTGAACATAGAAACTTACTATCCTCTGAAACAATGCTTATAGCTGAAGTATATAGATGAGTATAGATGAGACACATAACAAAATCAGTTACTGAAACTTTGTTTCAAGGTTCTTTTGTGAATTTTGATGTATTCTAGAGAATTTGAACATCTAAAAGGAAAATACAATAGGCAAAATAGTTTTAATTTTATGAATACATATTTTTCTCCTTCATTTTATTAATAAGAATATTCTTCCTTTTTCCATTCCCCTCCACCTCAGGAAGCAGTTAAGCATTATTATCTCCATTATTCAGGTGACAAATAGAGAAGTCCAGAGGTTATGGCAAAGGCTACTGATATAATCAGCAGCAGATTCGCTGTATGGAGAAGTATTCCTAAGCAACTTCATTCAAAAGCCATAGGGCAAAATTCTGTGATGCTCTCTTTTACGATTTCATGAATTTTCCTGCTCCGTTCTACCCCCATGCCAAAGTTTTAAAGGAGAGTTGTGCAATTAGGATTCAAAATAGCTCTTTTAAATTAGCAGTGCAAAATTTGAAAGGGTAAAAATAACAATACTGTATGAACTGGCTTCACTGTTCCAAGTCAATTGAAATATATATTTTCAGCCATTCAAGTATGGTTTTCTTTGAGATTCCAGCTGAGGTTTCACTGAATAAAATATGATTCAAACATAATGCTTTAGGATGATTTTCTAAAGTCCAGGGGAAAAAACCTGTCATGAGAATAAAAAATTAGAGTTTGTTTAAACTAGAACTACTAAAATTAATATATAAATGCTGTCATAAACACACACACACCCAGATGTACAAACGTATGTGTGTTTGAAGAACATAATGGAGTATGTGAGAAAATTCTAAAATCTCTGTAATAATTGAAGGTATGAAAAAATTTATGGTGGTTATGGATGTCTAGAATTTCTAAGTGGCCTAAGAAATTGAGACGTGATAATTTTCTTTTTGACAAAGAATAAATTAGAGCACATCATTTTTCTTTTTGACAAATGATTATCTTTTATATAATGTTAACAATACAAATTACATTATGTCAGACCTTACATCAGCTATTCAACGCTCATTTTTTAATTAAAATTCTCATGAGCTACAGGCAAGTGAAAATTAGTGAGTTGGAAAATGGAGGTGAGACACTCTCCCAGAAAACTTTTTAAAGAAATCTCAGGGAGAGAGAAAATTGGAGAAAAATAATCAATACAAAGGATACAATTCAAAGAATTAAGTTCTCCGAGGAGCCTTGGCATAAAGGAAGGGACTGGAAAGGATGGTGTGTGTTTATAGAAATAATAGCAAGTGTAGCAGCCCAGGGAAAAACAGTTTAACGTAAATGTCCTAGTGTGTGTTCCCCATAAAACAGTGCCCAAAGCGTATGGATGCATCGATCCCAGGAAGCAAAAGGGAAGAAGGGGGTAAGCTGGGATAGGGAGAAATTGGTTTGCTATCGAGCCACCAAAGCCCCTTGTGATGTGAGGACCTCCATGGAATGTGCTTCAGACATGTCTTTCCTAAGGACAGAAAGTTGGGACTTCTATCCACTGACTCCCAGAGTGGCCTTTTGGGGGCTCACTCCTGAAACCTGTGGATTGCCCTAGACTGAACAAGGCTTTTTCCTAAGGCAGAGAAGCAGAGATGCTAGGTACTGAGGTGCGTGGCTGCCAGGACACCAAGAGACTGTCTACCATCGCTGCTGTTGAAATTGAGGGGATGCTGTCTAGGACTCAAAAGTGTGTCTAATACATTTACACTGAAATGGGGGGGCTCATAAAATGCAAAAAGGAGAAACAGGAAATAACTTGTGTTATACATGTGCTGGGGGAATTTAGGAATATCGCAACAATCTCCCAGAAAGAATACAAAAATACATCACATAAAAAGAAAGAATATAAGATCCACATCAGGTTTCTCAATGACAACGCTGAACGGAAGAATAAAATGAAGCAATATCCCTAAATTGCTGTAAGTAAAGCACTTTACGCTATCGTTTAAATGCATAAGTGCCAAGTAAAGAGACTTCAGGCATTCAAGTTCTCAGAAAACTTATTGTACATAGAACATATCTGGGAGGGAAAAAAAATTCTTTTTTTTTTTTTTATAAATAGGCAATGACTTACAAATATAAACATCAGACATGAATGTTTGGGATCACGGGAAAATAGAAAAGATGTGTTAGGTGTTTAATGTGGGCAGTGAACATAAGAATGAGTTTTAACATTGACGAGGAAAAAGGTAGAAAAGGAGGTCAGAAAAATTAGAAGAATATAAAGGGTGAAAATTTTCCTTTAAATCTAAAAATTGCTAATTATCTGAAATTCATACATTTCAAAAAGAATATGTATTGGGAACACACGATTATACAGCTTAAAGACTACTGATAAAAGGAGTGTTCATCCTAGGTTATCAATTATCAATTTTATTATCAATTATCAATATTATTATCAATCCCAGATTGAGAGCAACACTAGCTGGACATTTATAGTCTTTCAATCTTGATTCAGACCCTTTCTTCACCTTGGAATATAGTCATAACCATGAATTCTTCCTCTTTGCTTGGTTTGATGATTCTACCACATATGCCTTTATGTATCGATTGACTGATCTATCACCCATCAATACTCCTGTTGCTTTTTTGTAGTCGATATAAATGGAATCTTGTATCTCATATGACCGGCTTGCTTTCTAAAGTTATAGTATATTTTGAGCATCAGTCATGTTTGCACACACAGCTTAAGATCGTTCATTTTTACTGCTACATAGCATTCTATGGGATGATACTCCATAATGGGATCCTTGTTCTACTCTTCCATACATTCTGTTACACTGTTAATGTAAATGTAGGCAGCTGCTTGCCTTTTTTACCCCCATATTTTGATCAATGAGATACAGGTCTTCTAGAAAGAGATTTTTCAAGAGGATTTTACCAAAAGGCATTAGTAAAGTAAAATACATAATGGACACGAAACTTGAAAATTCCCGTAGCAAACAATACTAGTTAAGCCACCTAAGCAAAACTGAATGTAGCTTATTTCATGAACATAGGAAAAACATAGGTCATTTCATTTTTTCAGGAGATTTTATTTATTTATTTATTTATTTATTTATTTATTTATTTATTTATTTGACACAGGGAGAGAAAGAGAGAGACAGCGAGAGAGGGAACACAAACAGGGGGAGTGGGAGAGGGAAAAGCAGGCTTCCTGCCGAGCAGGGAGCCCAGTGCAGGGCTCGTTACTTAGGACCCTGGGATCCTGACCTGAGTCTAAGGCAGACTCTTAAAGACTGAGCCCCCGCCAGGTGCCCCTGTAGGTCATTTCTTATAAACGTCTCTGGTAAATCATAAAGTAAACTAAATCATCTTAAAACCGTACAAAATAATCACTTCTAACCAATCCCCAGCCACCTGCAAACTCTCATTGTAACAATCAGTCATCATAAAACTTAAATAACTTCCCATTCTCACTTTATAAGCCTTCCTGTGTTGCCATGCCTCTGAGTTTCATATCAGTTTTGCATTTGAAGACTTCCAGTTCTCCAAATGTTGTTCTCTATACTGGAATTTTGACAGTGCATTTGATTCAACCCGTCTAAGAGCTTCTACATTGTTTCTTGATGTGATTGTACATGTTTATTCTCTAAAATCAGTGGTGTATACTGGGAATATTCACTATACCACATACTAACCCTTCTGTAGGTGGCAGTGGTTTTTGTTTGCTTTGTTTTGTTTTCCATGAAAAGAAGTTTGTTCATTTTGGTACAGAAAAAATAATCAGTATTTTCCATTATGGTTTGTATCATTTACATTTGATTTAGGAAAACCTTACTACCCAAGGAGGAGAAAATACACTTTTATAATATTTTCTAATCTTGTTTTGTCCGTTTTCTCTTTCCACAATACTACATACCCTTAATATTGTCCATACACTTTTTCTTTATTTTTCAGGAAGGGCTTGGCTATTTCTTACTTTTAATCCTCTCTATTAAATTTTAGAATCTTATTGAGGTTTAAAAACTAAAAAGAATACCATTGAGGTTGTGATTAGGATTGCATTCACATGTGGAGAGAACTGACAACTTGACAGTATTGATCTTTGCAGTCAAAATCGTAGTAAATTTCTTTCTGTATTTACAGCTGCTTCCATGTTTTTTATTTTTTTAAAGATTTTATTTATTTGACAGAGAGAGAGATCACAAGTAGGCAGAGAGGCAGGCAGGGAGAAGAGGAAGCAGGCTCCCTGCTGAGCAGAGAGCAGGATGCGGGGCTCAATCCCAGGACCCTGAGATGATGACCCGAGCCGAAGGCAGAGGCTTAACCCACTGAGCCACCCAGGCACCTCCATTTCTTTTATTAACATTTTATTCTCTTTAAGTAAATATGCTCCTGGAAGAGTTTGCATGTCTTAGGTAATTTATAATATTGTTATGATTGTCATTTTTGGATCACATTTAAAATTCCTGTTCCGCATCTGTAACACTGCAACTGACTTGTCTATTAATAATGCACAGAACGTGACACATTTATTAATAGTTCTAAAATTTCCATGTCATTTCTTTCGAGTTTTCTGCATGGACAACCAGATGACCTGGAAAAAAAAAAACTGTTTAATTTCTTCATTTTCAATCAGTTTTTTTCTTCTCTTTTCTAAAATTGAGGGTTATTACTACAACGTTGAATAAAATTGGTGACACTGTATCTAGTCCAAAAGTAACTGCTTCTTTTTTTTTTTTTTTAAAGATTTACTTACTTTAATTTTAGAAGAATAGAGAGTGTGTCAGGAGGGAGATGGAGAGAGAGGGCAGAACCTCAAGCAGATCCAGGGCTCAGTCCCACGACCTGAGATCACAACCTGAGCCAAAACCAAGAGTTGCCTGAACCACCCAGGTGCCCCCAAAGTAACTGCTTTTAATAATTTACCATTAAACATTGTATTTGTGTGACTGTTTTGTGATGCTTTTCATCAGAATGTTCTATTTTAAATGCTAATAACTTATTTTAATCACATATAGATATAAAATTTTACTGAAAACTTTTTTGTGTGTTGAGATAGTTACATATTTTATTATTTTCTCCTTTTATCTGTTAAAAGGAATCAACCCAATTGTATCGGGTTTACCCTTTTTTCTTCATTACTGGTTTCATTTTGCTGTGTATTAATGTACTGTGTATTAATGACTAGACTCATAATTTTTTACTCCTATTACATTTGCTGTCACCTTTTGGTATCAGGGTTTTATTAGCCTCATAAAACAACGTGACAAATACTGCTTCCTTTCCTATTCTCTGTAACGGTCTAAGTGAGAGTGGAATTTCTTTCTGTATTCGGTAAAATTTCCTTCTAAGGCCATTGGATCTAGTGTTTCACTTGTATAAAGGTTTTATCGAGATATGATTGATACACAGTACTGTATAAAGTCTACAGCATAATGATTTGACTAACGTGTATTCTGGAATGATCATCACAATAAGTTTTGTTAACATTCATCATCTCGTATAGATATAAAATACAAGAAGAAGAAAAAAGTGTTTTTCTTGTGATGAGAACTCTTAGCATTTATTCTTTTAACAACTTTCCTATGTATCATACAACAGTGTTAACTGTAGTCACGACCATGTACATTATACTCCTAACCCTTATTTATCTTATAACTAGACGTTTGTAATTTTGTGCCTCTTCCTCCAATTCCCTCACTCTCATCCCCCACCTCTCATGACCACAAATATGATCCTTTTTTAATGAGTATTTGTTTGCTTGTTTTTAGATTCCATGCATAAAAAGGATCATACAAATTTATCTATCTATCTGACTTAAGCTGACCTTACTTCACTTAGCACAGTATCTTCAAAGTCCGATCATATTGTTGCAAATAGCAGGAGTTCCTCACTTTTATGGCTGAATAATACACCATTGTGCATATATATATATATATATACATATATATATATGCAATAATATTCCATTGCACATATGTGTACACACACAGATTCTTTATCCATTGATAAATATTGATAATACCCATTGATAAATATCCATTGATAAAGAAAGGGCACTTAGGTTGTTTGTATGTCTTGGTCATTGTAACTAACGTAACCATAAACATGGGGGTGCATATATCTCTTTGACACAATGTCTTTGTTTCTCTCAGATATATTCCCAGAAGTCTGATTGCTGGATCACATAGTATTTCTATTTTTAATTTTTTGAGGAACTTCCATACTGTTTTTCATAGGGGCTGCCTCAATTTACATTCCAACCAACAGTCAACAAGGGTTCCCTTTTTTTTTTTCCACATCCTTGCCAACACTGGTTATTCCTTGATTTTTTGGTTAATAGTCAATATAACAGGTATGCTATGATATCTTGTTGCAATTTTGGTTCACATTTCCCTCATGATTAGTGGTATTAAGCATTTTTCATATATCTGTTGTCAACCTGTATGTCTTGTCTGGAAAAAAAATTATTCAGATCTTCTGCCCATTTTTTTAACTTAGAATTTTGTGTTCTACTTATTAAGTTATATAAGTTTTTATAATATATTTTGGATACTAGCCCCTTATCAGATATAGGATTGGCAAATATTTCTCCCATTCTGTAGGTTGCCTTTTCATTTTGTTGATGGTTTCCTTTGCCATACAGAAGCTTTTTACATTTTTGAACAAAACTAGATTCCTTAGAACCCTTTTACTTGGAAGCCCTTTCTCTGCATACTAGTAATTTTTGTGCATATCTATCCATGATTTTTAACCTCACAGTTACTCAACCAGTATTTCCTTGGGAATACTTACCTATCGGCAGGATTTTTGTTTTATTGGTTTTTATGTGTTTTTGCTTTTTGTCTGTGACTCTTCATGCATATGCTCCATCTGGGACAACTTTTCTCATGACTACAGCACTTCCTCACTACCACCCCCAGTTGACTCACTTATTTTATTGAATTAATTTTTCAGAAGGGAAAAATTTATATCAACTTTGAAATTTTTAAGGCATTTAAAAGTGCACAATAAAATATCATTTTGTGTCAGTCTAGACTGTCCATACTGGGCTATCAGCTTGGAATGCCTGTGACACACTTGTGGCAAATTCCAACAGAATTTCCCCAACTAGGTCCACTGTTGTGGCTGGACTGGCTCTTGCAGTTCTTCTTCTGATCACAAGATAGACCTCAGCAACAACCATCAGGGAACTTTGCAAAAACAAATGTCATGACTAACAACTCCCAGACAGAACGCAGAACACTTGGGGTCATGCAGCAAGGTCATGGGGAGAGAGAGAGAGAGTCTCAACCCGGAGCTCTGCACTTATTGGAGTCAAGTATGGGGTGCCTAGGGTTTCACAATTTCACTTTTTTGGTGAATTTAAAATGTAACAGTGGAAATTAAAGCTCAGGAAGGAAAAAGCAGGAAGGAAAGAGTGAAGTGATGAGTTATCTGTGTCACCCAGGCTAAAACGGGAACTTCATGGGGAAGGCAGGCTGGCTTTCTTGTCTAGTTGTGTATCTGGCAATGTGTTTATTCAAGATGGATGTCTTAATCAAAAGCTTAATGTCAGGCACTTACATTGCATATATATATATATATATATATAGTATATATATATATATACTCTTAAAAAGTGTTTGTCTGTGGGGAGGAGGGGGCCCTGGGAGGCTTCGATGGTTAGGCATCTGCTTTCATCTCTGGTCATGATACCTGGGATCTAACCAAGTCAGGCTCCCTGCTCAGCGGGGAGTCTGCTTTTCCCTCTCCCTCTGCCTGCTGCTTCCTCTGCTTGTGCTCTCTCTCTCTCTCTCAAATGAATGAATAAAATCTTAAAAAAAAAAATTGTTCCTCTATACCACTAGAAGCCAAAAGAGACTTTGTATTCCGAGTGTAACAAGAAATTGTGTAGCACATTCTTTACAAATATGTTAAATGAGGTTGTGTTGGCAATAAATGCAATCAATTTATTTGCTTGAATAATGTTTATTTTCTTTTGAAATGGCAAAGTTGTTTTGCTTGGTGCAGAATTTTAGATTGACAGTTATATTTTTTTTTTCTCAGCTCATTTTTCATGGTACCCTATTGATTAATGGCTTCCAAAGGGTGCTGTTATGAATTAACATTCAGATTAATTCTGTTCCTAGGTGATTGGCATTTTTATTTGACTGTCTTTAAAATTCTCTGTTGTTTATGTTTTACAGTTTTGAAGGATAAATCTATGTGTGGCTATCTTTTCATTTGCCAAGGTAGAAGTTCCTTGGAGGTTTCTGAAGCTGAACATGACATTTTTGGACAGGTCTAAAAAAATTATAGTCATTCTATTATCAGATACTTTCTCTTCTCTTCTGTCTATATTTTATTATTGCAGACATTCACGTAGCTATATGTTACACTTGTTCATTATATCCTACATATTTCTTAACCTTTTAAAATTTGTCCCATTTTTTCCTTGTCTTAAGGATGTGTTCTGAATAATTTCTTTGTATCTGTCTTCCAGCCACTTATTCTCTCTTCAGTGATGATTAATCATTTTTAAATTCTTTGATTGAATTATATAGATAGAGATACCTACATTTCAACTAGTAATATGTAGTCCTGTATCAGATCTATCTAGTCATTTTGTATCGGATTCTCAATCATACTTTCAAAATTTTATTTATGAAATCCTATTGTATATAATTTTCTTACAGTTTAATGAATTCATTATTAGTCTTTGAAGGCCTAATTCTGTTTGTATCACTTTTGTCTTTCATGTGTGGTGCCCGCGTTTTTTTGTTTTGTTTTGTTTTTAAAGTGCCGTGTTTTAAAAAGCTGTATATTACTCATGATCTTTGAAGTTGCTTGTGGGAGTTCCTGATGAATGAGGTATGGTTGCATCTGTTCAGAGACTGTTTGCATGTATTGAAGAGGACCTTATCAGTCTTAGAAGACTTTGAATTAACAGTTTGCTCATACTTGGAAATCACGCATGTGGTTCAAATTTGGGCTTTCATGTTCTTGATACCCCAGCTTTTATTATCAAATTCTGATGAGAATTTGCTTTTTTCTATTATCACTCAGCACCAGATTAAGTCAAGACCCATTTTTGTGGATAGGATTAGTTCTTATTCATCTGCATGTTCAGTGTGAGCCTTACGTGGAACATTCCAATTAGACGTTTCACCTTGGGCAGGCTCTGTACTGTCCCTCTTTGGAATGTGGGTCTGCTTTCAAAATGGAAGCTCCTGCATGATTTACCTGGTATCTTCAAAGTGAATACGCTGGAGTTGCCTTTCATTCCAAGGTCACTGTTTTCAATTTAATTTTGGTGTCTGTATTTATCTTACATTCTTGCCAGGTCAGGTATTTGTTTATGAAGATTTTAAATATTTTTTCTGAATTATTTTTCTTTAGTTTTTGTCAGGGCTGTAATCAGTGTACCTAGACAGTGATAGTGTTAGAAAACATGGTATAACACTTAAACCAAAATAGAGAAAAAACATTCCATATGTAAACAAGTCATTGAAAAGACCTCTGTCCACCACAGAAAGTATAGAAAATAAGAATCCAAAACAGAAAAGCATGATATTTTGAAGATCCATAAAATACTGGGTTAGAACTAATTCAGAATAAAGCATTAATCTATTTAAAGGTCATCACAGGAAACTGTGACTGAAAGAGTGCACAAAAATTATCTCCACCACCTGACCAACAACAAATGTAATTCATCAAGGTGTTGTCCACAAGATAAAAATACTTACACTGATACCATGGACAAATATATTTAAAAAATAGAATTTGGGGTACATAGGTGGCTCAGTGGGTTAAGCCTCTGCCTTTGGCCCAGGTCATGATTTCAGGGTCCTGGGATCCAGCCCTGCATCAGGCTCTCTGCTCAGCACATGAGAAGCTCTCTGCCTGCTTCCCTCTCTTTTTCTGACAGCCTCTCTGCCTACTTCTGATCTCTCTCTCTGTGTCAAATAAATAAATAAATAAATAAAATCTTTTAAAAAAATTGAATTCAAGGCCAGAGTGAAGCAAACAAATCAACATTAACATTTTTAATAAGAATTTTAACGCCAGAAAAACGGAATTGAATAAAATAATAATTTAAATGGCTTAATGGTATATATGCTCAACAGGTTAAAGCGATATAACAATTGAATGAGCGATTGCTTTCATAATCTTCTTTAATCAGCTATCCTAAACTCTCAGTGGCTAACAACCGCAACATTAATTTTTCTTATTGACACACATCAAATGTGACTGTTGAACTCAGCCAAGATCAGCTGAGCTTGGCTTCTCTCTGTCAGTGTGGACAGGTCTTCTCTGCATGTATCTCTTTTGTGATATCAGTAACTACAGGGCCAAGTGTTCTCATGAAGGAATTCAGAAGAACAAGAAGTCAACATCAAGCCGATCGAGTACATTAAACCTTTCAACACATCATGTCTACTAACATTTATGGATCAAAGCAAGTCACACAACTAAGCTCAAAGCCAATGGTAGGAACACATTCTCTACCCATTCTTCTATGATGCCTTCAACAGTTACAGACAAGGATATGGAAGAGTAACTGTGCAACAGGGAAGTAAGAATTGGAAAAAGGACTTAGTCTGCCCCATATTTGAACATAATTGTGATTGATCTTTATAATTATATATATGTGAAATATATGTTATATATAATATATAATATACATTATATATCCATATAATAGAATTTCATCTGGCTAGAGTATTCTTTAATGTAACGATTTTCAGAAGTCAGTGGGAAACCTTTTATATAACCCAGAAACTTTATGCCCAATATAGAATTAAAGCCAACACAAAAGAGATTTAAAGAAACTTGAGGGCTCATAATCTGTTTTTACACATACAGGCTTCAAAAGTACATGAGAACATATTCATGTTCCTTGTTCCTCACATTCCAAGAACAACTCATTAGAATGTAAAGAGTAGAGGGGCGCCTGGGTGGCTCAGTTGGTTAAGGGTCTGCCTTCAGCTCAGGTCCTGGGTTCCAGGTCCTGGGATCGAGTTCTCACACTGAACTCTCTGCTCAGCAGAGAGTTTGCTTCTCTCTCTCTCTCTCCCTATGCTCCCACACCTTGCTCGTACTCTCTCTCTCTCTCTAATAAATAAATAAAATCTTTTTTAAAAAAAATACAAAGAATAGGGGCGCCTGGGTGGCTCAGTCAGTTAAGCATCTGACTTTGGCTCAGGTCATGATCTCAGGGTCCTGGGATCAAGCCCCTTGTGGGACTCCACACTCATCAGGGAGTCTGGTTCTCCCTCTCCCTTTTCCTCTGCCCCTCCCACACTTGTGCCTGCATAAGCTTACACTCTCGCTGTCTCTTAAATTGACAAATAAAATATTTTAAAAATATATAAAGAATAATAACAAATCTAGAGAACTTTTTAAGAAATATATATAACCTATATAATGAAGTTTTAAACAATTGTATTGGGAGAATTTTAAATATGAGAAAGGTAATACATAAAAAAACCCCACATGTTCGTAAAACATAGACATTTTGGAGAAAATTCTCCATTTTGTCCAAATTAAACTATAATTCTATAACCTGTAAATTATAGCAGCAATATCTTCTTTTGCATTCATGTTTTTGGTCCATTGTGGATCAGTGATGGTCTTACTAAATATACCTTCATTCGGGAGCCCAGGTGAATCAAACTGTCCCTATCTAGGACATTGTTGTTTTTGTGGCCACATCAAAACAAAGAAAGATGGTGGAAACATGTGATGGCTCTTAAAATTTCTCCTTGGAAGTGGCATATCACTTCTGCTCATGAGCCATTAATTAAAGCAAGTCACATTGTAAAGAATGTTGTCTATGTGGTAGGCATGTATAATTTCCCACAGGGATGAGAACTGAAAGTCAGTTTCCTACTGCTACTGTAACAAATTACCATAAATTATTATTTTATAGATTTATTATCTTAGAAATTTAATATTATAGCTCTAGAAGTCAGAAGACTTAAAATCAAGATATCAGCAGGACTGCATTTCCTCTGGAGACTCTAGGACAGATTCCATTTCCTTGCTTTACCCAAATTCTAGAAGTTGCCTGCATTTCTTGTTTTCTTGGTTAATGGCCTCTTTGTCTTCAGAGCCAACGGCATAACATCATCAGATACCTTCTCGCTCTCTCTCCCCTCTGTATCTATCAGCACATCTTCCTCTCTCACTCTGACCCTCCAGCCTCTCTCTAATAAGGATGCTTGTGATTACATTGTTCCCACCTGGACAATCTAAGATCATCTCTCCCTCTGAAGATCCATAAACTAATCATATCTTCAAAATTCTTCTTGCCATGTAAATTAATACATTCATAATTCCTGGGGATTAGGACAGGGACATCTTTGGGAGACCATTATTTATCCAACCTAACAGCAGGGAGGAGATACATGGTTTGAAAAATAAGCAATTTACACACTTTTCTCTTGGTCACAAAATTTCACTTCCCTCTCTTTTACCTGCATGTATGTTCATTCACCGCCCTTCCTACTATACTCCCAAAGCACATCCAAGAGTCTAATCTAGTATCAGAGTCAGTGTCCTGTGTCTGCGTCAGATTTGCATATAACTTGTCTTGATTCAGAGGTCAAAGAATTAAATGAACACACCCAATAAATACAGGGTAACCTGAAAGAACTCTGATTCCAGAAAGGGAAGAATGAAAGCAGCAGAGCAGAACTAACTACGAACCAGTTCTGACATCTCACTGGGGGAGGGAGCAGGGTGGTTTATCTAGTCTTTTCTGCGCCACTTGCCTCTGCCTTTTGGATGCTCTTCCTTGATTGTCTTTCTTTTCTTTCTTTCTTTCTTTCTTTCTTTCTTTCTTTCTTTCTTTCTTTCTTTCTTTTTTAGATTTTATTTCTTTATTTGACAGAGAGAGACAGTGAGAGAGGGAACACAAGCAGGGGGAGTGGGAGAGGGAGAAGCAGGCTTCCCGCTGAGCAGGACTGGGATCATGACCTGAACCAAAGGCAGATGCTTAAGGATTGAACCACCAAAGCACTCCCCTTGGTTGTATCTTAAAAAGGTATCAGAGAGTAGTCTATCTTTGGCCAGCTAAGCTGATTTTCCATAATTTGGAGTATTTGGGATTCAAGGGCAGTCACTGGTGGGTTGCTTAGTGTTTTATATCGCTCATAAACATAGCTTTTCCTCCAATTAGTTCCATGTATTATAGCCATATGCAGAAGTTTTTGGTAACTAATGCTCTCTCGTCATGATTATAGGTACTTGGTACTTAAAAGGATCACTGTTCCTTAGACCTTTCCCTCTGAAGGACTTTTGACCAGTGGTTGGTCTTTACTGGTACCAGCATAATCAGAATTTTAAGTGGTAACAGAGGAAATAACCTCAATTGAGTCCTTACCACAGGTTGAGTTTCTATCTTGCTACCTGATGACCTCTTTTTGTTTTGTTTTTCACAGTTAAATGAAGATCTGTTGCATTTCTCTACCCTACAAGTCCCAGAAGGTGCGCTCAATGAATTTTCTTCTAATCCTATTTGTAGAGGATTTGCTTTTCTAAACTCATCTTGGAGCGCCCTGTGAGATGTAGCCAATGGTAACCAACAGCCTATTTCCTGACTCTTTCAACGAAAGCCGTGGACTCATTTAGTACATTTATCTGCTCCCGGAATTGCCACAGAAAACACTTAGAAAATATTCCACCGCTACAGTGCAAGATTCCTCAGATATCCCATCCATGAAGAGAATTTTGGTTATGAATCACACAGTTGTAGCTTATACAATTTCCAAGGAGGATGCTTTGTGAATATAAAGATTCTAGGTTTGTTTTCCAAAAAGCAATCCTAAACTGCAGGCGGTCTGCTGAAAGCATTCCACAGATAAAGACTCCCCCTTGGCAATATAATTAGTCTATTTGCCAAGAGGTCCAATTATTAGCATGTTTCCAGGAAGATTAGCCTGGGTCACCTGCCTTCCATCTCAGAATGTCCTACAGGTAAGGAGAAAAAAATGGGTCATAGTCCATTTGCTTTAGCATACTATCAGATAAGCAAAAGTAACAACAAAATTGAGAAATTGATACTTATTTTACATCACTGTAAGTTAATAAAATGGCTTCTTAAAACCCATTTACTAGTTTGTTAAGGAACTAGAAACTATATGCACTTCTTGATTGTGAAAAGTATTGAGTACTAATTTATCTTGGGGGACAAATATACTTATAGGTAAAAAACTATAAGGTAAGGATTAATTATAAAAGAAACTTAAGGGGCGCCTGGGTGGCTCAGTGGGTTAAGCCACTGCCTTCGGTTCAGGTCATGATCTCAGGGTCCTGGGATCGAGTCCCGCATCGGGCTCTCTGCTCAGCAGGGAGCCTGCTTCCTTCTCTCTCTCTCTCTCTGCCTGCCTCTCAGTGTACTTGTAATTTCTCTCTGTCAAATAAATAAATAAAATCTTTAAAAAAAAAAGAAACTTAATAGCCAAAATAAACTACATTATAAAAACAAGCATATTAAAATGTAGCAACTCCATATCAACATGAAAAACTGATTATCATGAACACCCATATGTAGAAAGATTCAAGTTATACATCCAGTCTTACTTCTTTTTTTTTTTTTAATTTTATTTGACAGAGAGAGAAAGAGAGAGAGCACATGAAAGCACTCAAGCAGGGGGAATGGTAGGAGGAGAGGGAGTAGCAGGCTCTCCACTGAGCAGGGAACCCAATGCAGGACTCCATCCCAGGACCCTGGGATCATGACCTGAGCCAAAGGCAGACGCTTAATCCACTGAGCCACCCAGGTGCCCCTCCAGCCTTGCTTCTAATCGCCTGTCCTTATTCTCTGTCCTTTGTTTCAAAACATCATATGAAAATTGATGGGTTATTGCAATTGCTTATCGGGTATGATAAAAGCAGTTATTATGTTTTCTTTCAAATTTAGGACAACAGGTAATAGAATTACCTATAACTGAATAAATAAATTCCAAATTTTAATGCAAAGAAATATCCAGAGTTAATGCTCCTCCGGGCTATAACAAGTACATACTCATTCCAGGAAAACTAGTATGGTCCTGAAAGGATACAATATATAGATAACAAATACATACTTTTCTGTTAAATTTCCTTTATCTTATATTTGGAGCACAAAATGAGTTACAAAGCAAAATTCATTTAAATTTTAATAATAAAGACACATTTGTCTCTAGCATCTGATTTAAGCATCTTGCTTTAAAATAGTTCATTAGAAGAAGGGAGGGAAAAATGAAGGGGGGAAACCGGAGTGGGAGGAACCATGAGAGCCTGTGGACTCCGGGAAACAAACTGAGGGTTTTGGAAGGGAGGAGGTTGGGGAGATGCATGAGCCTGTTGATGGGTATTAAGGAGGGCATGGATTGCATGGAGAGCTGGGTGTTATATGCAAACAATGAATCATGGAACATGACATCAAAAACTACTGATGTACTGTATGGTGACTAACATAACATTATAAAAAAAATTTTTTTAAAATGCAATAGTTTATTTTTATCTTATCAACTCCAAAACCCCTAAACCCAGAGTAGGTCCTAACTATGGTCCTCTGCCTTTGGTGGGATTCAAGTTAATGTTAAACTTTAATGATAGTGATTATGATAATACTTTTGATGTTTCTGAGGATTTTGTGATAATTTGAGTTGACTAGTGATAGAATTTTTATTTAAATGATACTAAATGTTGCCTTCTTTTTATAATGCACTTCATTCTAACATTTAAAAAAAAACTGTAAAAGTTTTCTTTTTCTTCATGTTGATATAACTACATCCAAGGACAACAAGTAGATATAAATATAATGTGTTTTATTGCCAACTCTTTTCATTTTATCCATACAATGGAAACCCAAGAGCAGAGCCTTTAAATTTCAAATGCAAATGCATTGAGGTACTGTATATATGAGGAAATTTCAATGCAAATAAAAGTTTTCAGAATACTTTAGTTCATATATAATTGCTGTAAACCTTGGATATGATCCATTCTGATTTTACTTTATTACTCTCTCCATATGTTGAAAAGGTAGAAAACTATAAATTACACTGCAATCCTAGGAATAGAACTACTCCAACCTATATTGTTACAATACAATCAAAACTGTGAATTAACAGCCTCAGAATTTAAAAAAAGAATAAGGTTTTCAGCATATTTAAGATACCTAATTTAGAAACTATTTTAATAATCTTCTTTTTGGGGCACCTGTGTGCCTCAGTGGGTTAAGCCTCTGCCTTCGGTTCAGGTCATAATCTCAGGGTCCTGGGATCAAGCCCCACATCGGGCTCTCTGCTCAGCGGGGAGCCTGCTTCCTCCTCTCTCTCTGCCAGCTTCTCTGCCTACTTGTGATCTCTCTCTGTGTGTCAAATAAATAAATAAAGTCTTTTTAAAAAATTAAAATAATCTTCTTTTAATGGAATTATTCAAGAGTTGCTCATGGTACTCTCCTGCTTGGGGAGGGTAAGAGAAAGACATCAACATGACCATTATTAGCAGAATATGTATATATAGTGAAATTGACAGCTAGGTTTTCAAGTTGTAAGAAAGGCTTACTTAGTGAGATAGAAAACCAAATTTTAATATCACAAATCTCTAGTTTATTTTTGTCATATAAAATGTTTCTTATCGCCCTCTTGGTGGCATTTCCTTAGTTTTATTTCAGCATTAAGGTTATTAAGTTTGCCTTTTTTGTTCTCATTACTAGAATATTTTATAGGTAAATCCACTCAAGGAATCTATTGTGCTTTCTGATCAAAGTGGAAAGTGATGCCAGGCTATAATAAGCAATTTAATTTTTAATGAGCTTATTCGTGCCCAAGGTCATAACAAAGGTAAAAAAAAAAAAGTTAAAATAAAACTACAGCAAAACACTAATGATAATGGCCCAAATATGACCAGGGCAAAATAATATTTGGCAGAGAGCACTTTCAAAGCATCCTAGTGCTAATTTTTAAAATTTGCTTCAGAATAGTAACTTAGCTCAAGGAAGGTAGAGCATATTAAATAGCATAGACATAGATAAAAGTGCATGAGACTTTACTCCTAAAAGAAGTAAGCTAAGCTGTTTATGGAATTTAAATTTCTAAGCTAAAAATGTTTAAGTGTCTTTTACTAAACGGTGTCATTAACCCACTGTTATTTCCTAAGGAGATAAAAATTTTGGCACATTCTCTATGTTTTCCTGCAATTTCAAAATTTTTTAACTAATAGAAGCTATGATGTGATAGTACTTTAAATAGTTTAGTCTGTGGTTTAATCATTTGTAAATGCTTGAGATGTTACAGAGAAATTTCTTTCAATTAATAAACATTGAACAAGCCAGAAAAATATTTTTAAAATAATAACATTTATTTTATATTATAAGTCATGATGTTTATGAGTTGCATGTTTTCATTTTTATCTGACTATATTACGTGTTAAAGAGGAAACGTAAGTTCTCGGTTAAAACCTACTTGGGGAGCATAAGGGATAACACAGAAGACATCAGGAGACAGAGAGGAGAAGGGAGTTGGGGGAAATCGGAGGGGGAGGCAAACCATGAGAGACTGTGGACTCTGAGAAACAAGCTGAGGGTTTTGGAGGGGATTGGTGGGGGGTTGGGTGAGCCTGGGGTGGGTATTAGAGAGGGCACAGATTGCATGGAGCACTGGGTGTGGTGCATGAACAATGAATTCTGGAACACTGAAAAAATATTTTAAAACTGCTTTTGAGGAAAACTAAGACCACTTCTTATTAATAGATATGTCATCCCCTCTTTGTGTATTTGATTTCTTCAAGAATTCTTTCAATTTTTTCATGTTAATAGGGACTGAGTAATGGAAAAACTTTTAAAGTACCTTTGGCTCAATAAAGATCTGACTATATTGACCCTACTGTTCCACTGATAAAGAGTGACAATTAACTAACAGAATAGGGAGAATAGGACAGAATTGGGGAAAAGTTTTAATTAGCTGATATTTTTTATTCCTTTACACATTATCTTAAGATTCAGTAATTTTTTATGCTAATATTTTATCTATTCACTGTGGGGTAAAATCTAATGATTTTAATTGAAACAGGGCTTATTCTTGGTTTGTTTATGGGGAAAATAAAGGACATAACTGTTTTGTTCTTTTGTTTTGCAGTCAGGTTATATATTCAAGAGAAAAAGAGGACAGAAGTTAAAGAGAACCATAGTCATCGACTCGACAGAATTAGAACACTGCGTGAAGCTTGGAAAGGTTCAGGTGTGATTTTATTAAATAGGACTAATACTTTTTTGACTCCATGTTAAAATTTAAAAGCTGGTGGCAGTCCTCTTCTTTTATTGAAATATAATTGGATTAGTTTCAGTTAAATATTACATTGCTGTAATATCAGTAGCACTGAAACAGGTGTCAAAAACTCATGTTGACAATCCTTAAAGATTCAGTTTCTTATTTCCTTTTTCCTTCATTCAAGT
This sequence comes from Mustela erminea, assembly GCF_009829155.1. Classification (NCBI taxonomy): domain Eukaryota; kingdom Metazoa; phylum Chordata; class Mammalia; order Carnivora; family Mustelidae; genus Mustela; species Mustela erminea. The sequence goes on along the minus strand of NC_045634.1, from coordinate 29,636,610 downwards.
CCCCAAATTTTCCAAACAAAACTAGAACAGTAGAAATGTCTTTAAATGTTAGATGTAAGTATAGTAAAAAATACCCCCAAAAATCTGGAAAATATGTATCATTTCCTAAATATAGTGAAAGATGACAAAACAACCTAGCGTTGTATAAGAATAGCCCTGAAAAACATTAAGTGGGATTCATGACTTTCTACCAAATCAGTGTTGATTTGTCAACATAAATTGTTTTTTTTTTAAGATTTTTTAAAATTTATTTGACAGACAGAGATCACAAGTAGGCAGAGAGAGAGAGGAGGAAGCAGGCTCCCTGTCAAGCAGAGAGCCCGACATGGGGCTCCATCCCAGGACCCTGTGACCATGACCTGAACCGAAGGCATAGGCTTTAACCCACTGAGCCACCTAGGCGCCCCTGTCAATGTAAGTATTATTAAGACTGACCGACTTTACACTGCCTATGCTCTAACAATTTTATACAATTTTTTAACTGTTACCAGTTTTATAAAGTTTTTAAAAGTTTGCACTTCAGCCTTTGTTTTTTGCATTGTTCGAGTATTATTTTTCTTCTGCCGCATAACACATTACCACAAACTTGGGAGCTTAAAACAACACCCATGTGTTAGCTCACCATTCTGAATACCAGAAGCCTAGACACAGGTTAGCTCTGTCTCCTGCTCAGGGCCACACAGATGAGGTGTGAGAAATCCATATTTGTGCTGTGAGGAGGACTTCACTTCCAGAATCATTCAGATTCTTTGTTGACAGATTTTTGTTTCCTGCTGGTTGTGGGACAGATGTCCCTGTTCCCTTGCTAGGGATTAGCTGAGTCCATTCTCAAAGACTAGATGCTTGCTTTCAGGCCCATGTCTCACAACGGACTCCATTTTCAAAATCCAAAATGGAAAACCTGTCTCCTGCGTCTGATCTCCAACTTTTGGCTATGTGACCACTTGGAGAATTTTTTTTTTAAGTGCTTCTTTAATTAGGTCATTCATGCTCTCGAAAATCTTATTTCTTAAAGTCAACACCACCATATAACATAACCCAATGACGGGAGAGAAATCCCTGATAATTATCTGAACGATAGAAAAAATATTTATCACAGAAAAGTGAAGTCCATTTCAGATATAATTAATTAAAACAACTTCTAAGTTATTATCTGTTTGAATGTGTGGTTGTGTGCTTGCCTGTGTGTGTGTGTGCGCGCGCGCGCGTGTGATCGCTTGAGTGTGTGATTCATGAGTTTTATTCTGTTTGTGCTAAGACTTAAAAGGCCATAATACAATTAAGATCTAGAGAAGATGAACTTAAACAGGAAAGACTTCTAAGTATCTTTTATCACCACTTACCAGAGAAAATTAAGGGTTTATCCTAATAGATGTAGTAATTTTTTTTTATAAATCGAACAGCCATATGTTCACTTTCAGGTTCTTATGATATCATTATTTAATGTGTATGAAATGCTATAAAATCTAAGAAGATTCTTTCATGAAATACATACTTTTAAAAGGCAAATCTATAACTTCAGATCATAATATCCAGTCTTTTAATATGTTCAGGTTGATATAAAATGGAATTCCTCATTTGCGTGATTAAGTGTAGCACGGCTGAGGGGTCAACATTGATATTCATGGTTCACAAATAATTCAAGGGAATTAGAGAGTAGATGAAAATTTAATTATCAGACCCTTGCTCTCATTCATAATATGAAAAAACAAGATCAATGCAAAATAACAGCCCGCTTTATGTAATGTGGAAAGTGTATATAAGAAAAGACTAATAATATTCTCTACCTGTGGGGCTTTACTGAAACCTCTCATAGTGTCAGTGAGTTTTTTCTGACTTTATTTCTTGAAGTGGGCGTGTGTGCGTGTGCATGTGCATGTGTAAAACAAGACAATCTATGGACTGTTGAACTGAAAATGATTTTAAATATCATGTAGCGCAACCTCGTAATTCTGTCTAGTCTTACCATGTAATTTTACAAGTCGATCAATACTATCTACTCCAACCCCAAAATTTCACAAACGAGAAACCAGAAGTAGTCCTACAAAATGGAGTGATTTACAAAACACAGTGGCTCCTCCTGGACTATAAACCATGGTTCTATTTTCTCCATTTTTATTCTGTTCATTTTTCAAACATATTAAATGCATACGAGTATCTCCTAGCATCCAGAGTCAAACATACATCTCTATCACTAGGCATATTCCTGAGATTCCTCAGAGGCTGGCTTAAGAAATTCCATGAAATACTACACTTTGCTCCCGTATCATTCTTCATTAGTGATTTTCTTCTATCTTTGATCCTGGGAACACAGACTTACCCCAAGTGTCTCACACACACAAAGGACAGATAACAGTAAGTTAGCAATAGACTCAGCCCCTCCTTTGTCATTTTTATTCAAATCCTTTACTTAGGAAACAATTCTGTGGGCAAAGGAATACAAATAAATGACATTCGGAAATATTTCAAGAAATGGACAAGGAGTGGGATAAATTTGGTTTTGTTTGTTACCATATGTCTTTTAATATTTCTGTAAAGCCTGTTCTTTATTCTCTAGGAGAATTTTCCTTATATGGGAAAGGAATATGAGTTATTTTTATGTTTGTTTTTGGTCAGGGCTTTCTGAGCAAAAATTACTAAAAAACATGAAGGGGACCGGGGAGAGAGACAACCATAAGACTCTTAAAGTCAGGAAACAAATGGAGGGTTGCTGGAGGGGGGAATGGTAAGAGGATTGGGGTGACTGTGTGGTGGACATTGGGGAGGGTCTGTGCTATGGTGAGTGCTGGGAATTGTGTAAGATGATGGCTCACAGACCTGTACCCATGAAGCAAATAATACATTATATGTTAATAAAAAAAAAGAAATTGAAAAAAAATGAATTAAATGTCAAGCTTTGTTAAGTTAAAAGATGATTGAATAAACAGAGAATTTCAGAGTTCTAGATTTATTCCTGCAGAATTTTATGTCTGTTTTCCAAGGGATTATAAACCAGGGACTTCTCCTTTCTCTTCCTAGAGAGATTATTATAGATTTTTTTTATAAAGATGAGGAAGCGAGGGTGCCAGCTGGGGCCATGTATTCTATAAGACCCCAGACTCACAATTTCGAGAATTCTCTGTCATGGCACAGACCCCGTCCACAGAGCCACTTCGCTCCTCTGACCTCGCCCTGGAGGAGGTAAGGGTGGTTAGGAGAACCGTGAAGTTATTCCTTGTAATTCTATGTCTGATTCAGAAACCTGTGTGTGTTTTCCAGGCCAAATAAGCATAGCATTAAAATTATGTCAAGTGCTTGTTGTTAATCAAACTTTGTTATGCCTGATTGATTAATTAGCACTGTAGACTAATATCTAATAGGAGAGACAAGTGAACAAAGAAACGTTTAATAAAATATTTTGATCCATTTCATGAAAGAAATAAGCAAGGAGTGGTAGTGGAAAACAGGAGGTGAGAAATATATAATTATGTTTCTGCCCTCTTATATAATATTAAACGTAACTACATTATAACAAGTATTGTATTGTAAATTAGTTTTTCTTGGCTTCCCTTAATCTGTTGGCTTGTGAGATTTTTGAGAATAATGAATAACCTTGTTCTGTCTATCCCTGGTCAGTGTTTTTTGGAGTTTAATATATATTTCTGGGATTAGTAAATGAATGGATAACTCCACTGTTTTGATTTAAAATTACTAATCTCGGAGTGCCTGGATGGATTAAGTGGATTAAGCCTCTGCCTTTGGCTCAGGTCATGATCTCAGGGTCCGGGGATCAAGCCATGTATCAGGCTCTCTGCTCGGGGGGGAGCCTGCTTCCCCCTCTCTCTGCCTTTTAAATTCATTTAAATAAATGAATAAATAAATCTTAAAAATGAAATAAATAAATAAAATTCCTAATCTCAAAGAAATTTACATTTATAATTTTTTTCCCAACCTATCTAAGCATATCATCTCGAGCGCTGTTGAAAATTTGGAGAACAAAATATCTCCTGATTTTACAAAGAATTTTTGACTAACAATAATGTAGTGCCACTTATTTCAATTAGACTGGATACACATTTAATTTCAAAGTCTCCAAGCTGAAATACCAGGAAGGGGATCCCAATATTCAAATTAAAGGAACAGATACCTTCAACAGAAAATGAATCCCATCTGTTTTAGAGGCCCCGATGACACAGATACAATTAAAATACAATTCATACCTGCAAGGACAATTGTTTATATGAAATAAATACGGACAATAGGAAAGGAGTAACCTTTTTATGACCCTGCGTGAACTTGATACCAGTTCTTCCTAAAATTTTTTTTATATTCATTTTCATCTCCATGTACACACCAAAAAGCTACTTTTGGTGGAGTTATTTTCCTTCAGTTTCATTTTCCATTTCACAACCTTGATGCTTTCGTGTGGAAAGCACTCCAAAGGCTGTGCTTTACGCTCTAGTGCTCTAGTCTCCGCAGAAGAGTCCCACTTGGTTTGCTCATGTGTGTACTACCTCTTCCGTCAGGCCTTCTCGTGGGCTGTAAGAGCTGTTTTCCTACTCAAGTGTAACTCCGGTTTTCTAGGTGTATCATTTGGAGACATGCCTCCAGCCTCCTGGTTTTATTTATGAAACAGATAATCATGTCTGTGCCTATGTGGTGTTGCTTACACTGAAGTTATCTGGACGCAGTGCACTGAAGAGAGCTATTTGAGCACTCTATGATGAATCATTATACCACTCCTGGTATCGCACAATTAGAGATTTGAGCTCCTTCTGTTTGTTTGCGTTAACCTTTTTTCATATCAAAAAAAAAAAAAAAGTCTTAGGAAAATTATAGATGAAGTCAGGAAGATCGTGGAAATATTGAAATTTTAGCTTCAAAATGTAAGGATATCTTCATGTTTCACAGTGTCTTAAAGATCAAAGCAGAATAAATTGGTGATATAAATGCCAACTGTTAAAATGGGAGTGGGTAAAACACAAACATAAATCGCTCAAATGATATTTGCCTTTGCATGATGTAAGGACTCTTGATACATGGACAGCTGAAGAATGTATTTATGTACTGTTCCCCCACCCAAACAAAACAAGATTGCATTTTAGGAGTCACATAATAATTATATATTAGTACAGAGACTAATGGAAACAATGCATTAAAATACTTTATTAAGGGGTACCTGGGTGGTTCAGTTGGTTAAGCATCTGCCTTTGGCTCAGGTCATGAACCTGGGGTCCTGGGACCGAGTCCCACATTGGGCTCCCTACTCAGCAGCGAGTCTGCTTCTCCCTCTGCCTCTCCCCCTGCTCTTGTTTTTTCTCTCTCTCACTCACTTTCAAATAAATAAATAAAATATTTTAAAAATAAGTAAAATACTTTGTTAAATACTAAAGGGAGAGCAGTTAAATGTGAGAACTTCATCATTGGACTACCTGTGTTTGTATTCCAATCCAACCATCTACTAACTGAGTTCCTTTGGACAAATTATTTAACTTCTCTGCTTCATAGAGATATAATAATATATCTTCATAAGGCTGATTGAAGAATGAAGTAGTTGAGTTATCCTGTAGTTTTTACTCAAGTTGAATGTAAATTTAATTAAAGAAACACCATAGGGCGCCTGGGTGGCTCAGTGGGTTAAGCCGCTGCCTTCGGCTCAGGTCATGATCTCAGGGTCCTGGGATCGAGTCCCGCATCGGGCTCTCTGCTCAGCGGGGAGCCTGCTTCCTTCTCTCTCTCCCTCTGCCTGCCTCTCAGTGTACTTGTGATTTCTCTCTGTCAAATAAATAAATAAAATCTTAAAAAAAAAAAAATTCTTAATTAAAGAAACACCATTGATTTTACACCATTAGAAAGAAAATAAATGCTTTCCATTTCAATTTTAACACTCACCTTACAATGGTAAAATGCATTCCAATGAGGAAGAAATGGTGCTGCTCCTAGAATAAAGTCTTTCACAAATATAATGAAAATTACTGGTTATGGGAAAAGTGCAAAAGGGAGAGGAGAGGGGACCCTAACACAAACTGAGTGTCATTAAGTAATAACGTTAGAATCCTTAATGAAGTTTACCTAATCCTGAAATTATTTAAGAAAATAGAAAATAGAATTCTCCTATTAACTAAGCTTTCTGTTTACTTTTATGGGAGTCTTGTGTGCTATTTTAGGATGAGAAATTTTAGTGAGATTCAGAGAACCTAAAATTGACATGAAACATAGTTAAATTAATGGATGCAACACTTTTGAGGAAAGAGCTACCGAATCAGTGGTAAAAGGTAAATTAAGCTCAATCTCATTCATAGAGTAAGCTACATTTTGACTGATAATCTACAATACTTTTTCTAAAGAAAAAAAAAATCACTACTTTCAAAATTGCAATATTCTTGTGTTCTTTTTCAAATCTTACTGTAAACATTCCTTAGTGTACTACAATTTATTTCCTGCTCTTTATCATGAGATGAAAATTATCTCCTTCAAATGATCCCTAACCTTTTTAAAAGATTGATTTTATTTATTTGTTTATTTAGCACACACAATCGGGGGAGGATAAAGGGAGAGAGAGACTCTCAAGCAGACACCACACTGAGTGTGGAGCCTGACTTGGGTCTTGATCTCAAGACCTGAGATTGTGACCTGAGCCAAAATCAAGAGGAGGAAGCTTAACCAACTGAGGCTCCTCTGTTCATCAGTACCTTTTAACATCAGAAAAATCCCAACCTCCCAATCCTTTTTTATCTATACTGCTTAATGCATTGGAGTGCTTGTTATTTTTTTTTAAAGATGTTTATTCATTTATTTGAGAGAGAGAGAGAGAGCACAGAGGGAGAGGGAGAAGCAGACTCAGAGCTGAGCAGGGAGCCTGACTTGGGGCTCGTTCCCAGGACCCTGAGATCATGACCCAAGCCGAAGGCAGACATTTACCCGACTGACCCACCCAGGTGGCCCTGTGCTGCAGGACTTGGGCTCCTGCAGATGGACCTGCTCACAGAGTCTGCTGGAGGACTGCTAAAACCTGCAGCCAAACAAAATGATGGGTATCTCTTCAGATAGCAAGAAAGGTAATGAGCTGATAAAACCATCATATGATACACAGTGATTAGGGAGAGTGGGCAGGAGGATACAGAACATCTGAAAAACATCTCTTTGTGGAGGTGACATCCGTGACAGTGGGATTGTTGAAACGGTGAACGCAAAGACTGATGGGAAGAAAAGTCCCTGGAAAGGGAACAGCAAGTGAAAGTGGGTGTAGATTCGAGTCAGCTTTGTTGGAAAAGATCAAAAAAGACCCAGTGTTTGCCATGCAGAGAGAAAGGAGGAGATAAATGAGACAAGGGAGAGTCATACAGGGTTTTTGCATCTTCTCATTTGTTAGTTTTCTCTGCCCAGGATCCCAACCCTACGATCTCCTACAAAAACAAGGAGGATATCCACATTCCCTGCACCCTGCCGCTTCTGGGTCACACTATCTACGTTCACATTATCTAATAAAATGTCTCTAGAGAAGAGCTGGGATATTAGGCAATGACTAAATGCAAGGATTCTCAAGTGGGAGGAACCCCGCCATCCAGGGGCAGAAATAATGGAGTCTAGTGGAAGCTGCCAAACCAAGATGGTGGGACTAGACTATCTATGTTGGGTAACCTTTGCCGTGGTTCCTGCTCACCAGAATCTTTGGTTACATTTATTTTCTGACCTTGGTTCCCTGGTTTCTGTAATTCACCCAGAACTTGTCCACGTTCTTCTCTCTCTCCTTCCTCCTTTCTTTCCTCCCTTCCTTCCTTCTCCTCTGTCTCTCACTCTTTCTTTTTTTAATTACATAAGCAAGAGTCAGTTTCCATTACTTGCAACCTAGAACTCTGACTGATAAATCGTTATAGAGTGCTGTTCACTACGGCTGACATATTAACATTCAATCCTTTCCCGGCCCCTAGAATAATTATCTCTGTAATAGTTTATAGTTCCCCAAATACTAAAATCAGTTTCACACCTTAATGTCTTCGCACGTGATCTTCTCTGTGTCCACCTGCACACGGTGTTCTTCCCCAAATCCCCTCTCAAAGTTAATTCTGTTCTCTCTGCCGTTTCCATATTTTATTACTAAGATATTACTAAGATAAGCAGTGCTACATTTCATAAACATCTCCAAGATCTCAGTGGCTCGACTACTTCCACAAAGTTTACCATGAGTCCTAGCCATGGTCAAGGGCACTGATGCACTTTGCCAGGTAACCTAGGCAACCTTGAGCTTATAGTCTCACAAGAGGCTTCCATGTTTGTCCCTGTAAAGTAATGGAGAAAGTGGAGCTCACACAGAGATTTTCACAGTTTTAACTTTGGAGTCATCCATTTCTACTTAGTCTACATGTAATCAGCCTGGTTAATAGTCATATGACCTTGGCTACATGCATTGAGTGAGGAAGGATAATTTTCATAATGCTTGGGGAGAAATACTGTGAGAAGAGTGTGAATGCATGAAATTGTGTTTGGCTGATTTATCTTTGTTTTCCCTATTTTCTATACATCACATCATATTATAATTTATTCGTTTACAAGTTGGTTTGTATCTTCACTGCACATGGGTCTTTAAGAGTAGGAACCACTATTTATTTCTCTCTGAAGCCTGAATACTAACTATAATGCTCGACTCTCAATAAACCCTCTATAAATGCATATTAAATTTACAGGATTTATTGAATGAAAGGATGAAAAATGAATGTTATTTTTTCCATAGTAATTTTCTCTGTATTATAATTCCATGATACAGTATCAACCATCCTTCACTGAACATTACAGTATCAAAGTGCTCTGTAGGGACTTCTGTTTCCACCAATGCTGTAGATTAAACTCCCTGGGGGGCCTTCCTCATACTAAATCCTGCATAAAAGATAAATTATACTTTATTTCTGGACTAGCAGGATGTAAGAGAAAACACTACAGATAAAGAGACACTAGAGCACATGTACTAGACAAAGAGAGAGAGACAAAAAGAGAATGAGATAGAAGAAAAGCACAGGTTTGAACCTGAGCAGTGACCTGTGAAAACACACAAAGGACAGGTTTGGTGGTCAGGAACACGTATCAGTACATTCGGGACACTGGGCCTTTCTCCAGATTACTAAGGGGGATCTGGAACCTGGGACTATACAAAACTGAAGATTTGGGGGCACCTGGGAGGCTCAGTCAGTTGGGTGTCCAACTCTTGGTTTTGGATCAAGCCATGATCTCAGAGTCGTGATATCAAGCCCCCACACTTAGTGGAGAGTCTGGTTGAAGAATTCTCTCCCTCGGCCCCTATGCTCTCCCCTCCTAGCATGTTCTCTATCTCTGAAATAGATAAATCTTAAAAAAAAAAATAAAAAAAATAAAAAACTAAAGACTTGGCAGGTGATAATTCTGGGCTCATGTCTAAAGTGCTTTATTTAGGCTCTGGGCATATCAAAGTCAATCACTCTCTGTGGGAAAGCATCTTTTGACCAGTCTCCAGTTTCCAAATAATGCCATCAACCAAATATAAGTCATAATCAAATAACACCAAAGGAACAATGAATAAACCAGCTTCACTGAGAATTAGAAGAGACAACCAAAAGTAGGTTTAGGTTACTAACAACTTGATGGTCACAGTACATGAGCTGTATCCACAGGGATAATGACCTTGTTCTCCTCACTTAGATGCTCAGTGAATTTTTTTAATTATGTGGTTTTTAATAAATGCACAAAACTTTGTCACATGTAGAAAATCTCATACTTTTTCCTCATATTTTATTTTTTCAAACAATTTATATAAAAATACAATGAATAAATGATTAAATGTCACTCTATTAATACTGACATTTCTCAAACTGATTAAAGAATTATTAATCTCTTGGTATACTGTCTTTAAAACATAGTAGATAAAGTGACATAATAGGATAAATATAATTGTTGATACTAAAAGTTAATTTAAATGTTTCTATGTGACTATATTCATGGTATTACTTCATTTAACTCTATTAATTCCCAATCATAAATCATCTTCATTCTGATTTAACCAGTATTTGGTAGTATTGTCCTATTATTATGACAGCGATAGGAAAATGTTTAAATTATAAAATTTTGAGTTACTATGCCTCTCAAATCATTCTCAGCAAATTTAATTTCTATATCATACTGTGCAGAAAGGAGTTAACATAGCAATGCTGAGACTGTTTTCCTGCGGAAGAATTGCTTGCATGAATAACTCTCGGTTGGCTCTAGAAACATGGTTTCAAAAGTATTTCCACCATCTTGGGGTGCCTGGTGGCTCAGTGGGTTAAGCATCACGCTCTTGATTTCGGCTCAGGTCATAATCTCAGGGTTATGTGATGTGATGTGGAGATTGTTTATGTGATGGGTGTGCAGATTGTTTAAGATTCCCTCTCTGTACGGTGCCCGGCTGGCTCAGTTGGTTCAGCATCTGCCTTTGGCTCAGGTCATGATCTCAGGGTCCTGGGATGGAGCCACACATTGGGCTCTCTGCTCAGGAGTGAATCTGCTTCTCTCCCTCCCTCTCTCTCTGCACCACCCCCCCCCCCACCTCCCCACTGCTCAGTCTCTCTCTCTAATAAATTAAAATCTTAAAAAAAAAAAAAAAAAAAAAGATCTCTCTCTGCCCCTCCCTGCCCTCTTCTCTTGCTCTCTTAAAAAAAAAAAAAAAGTTATTTCTACCACCCTGACTTCATGAGAGTGTCATAATACACCTGACCGGTTTGTTTGCACAAAATGGTTCATACTAAGTATCTATTTTCTTTCTGGGAGTCTGAAGTTTGTTTTTTTGGTTTTTTTGTTTGTTCGTTTTTAGATTTCATTTATTTATTTGACAGACAAAGATCACAAGTAGGCAGAGGCAGGCAGAGAGAGAGGAGGAAGCAGGTTCCCCGCTGAGCAGAGAGCCTGATGTGGGGCTCGATCCCAGGACCCTGGGATCATGACCTGAGCTGAAGGCAGAGGCTTTAACCCACGGAGCCACCCAGGCACCCCAGGAGTCTGAAGTTTTAGTGTGTTAGCCAGAGATTTCCCACACAACCAGCCCAGAATAAAAATCTCCAGACACGGAGTCTATCCTGGGCTTCCCCAGGGGATGTCACCCATGTGTTGTCACAATTCACTGCTGAGGCAATTAAACATGTCTGTGAAACCATAAGGAGAGGACTGTTAGAAGCTTGTGCTTGGTTTTTTCTGGGCTTTGCCCCATGTGCTTTTCCCATTTGTTGGCTTTGATTAGTTTTCTACAATAGATCATCACCTTGGGTAGAACTCTATACATGCTAATTCTCTGGGTCCCCCTATCTAATCAACAAAACGGGGAATGGTCTTGAGGACACAGTATTTAGGTATGTTATGATTACCTAAATATATGTTTAAGTAAAGTCTGATAGAGATTTAATCATATTACAGTGAAAGGGAAAATAAGAATCATAATTATGAAGATGTAATTTATTCTCTTTCCATGAAGACAACCATGGTTTATGCAGTGATTATGTGAATCATATTATTCACATTAAATAGTATCTTAGAATATTTCTTTTTAGGGCCACTGTCATTTGAATGATTTCTGCAGAAAGAGAATTATATGCTATGCCACCATGAGAGTCCATTTTTATTTTTCATTGTTTATTACTATGAATAGATTTTTATGGAAATAATACCTTATTTCTAATCTATTTCTGACAATACACGAGCTTTAAATTAAACAGAATGACAACATTTGCAACATACACTGCTGAATTTTAATCTGTATTTCTTTGTAGAAACATTTTAAGATAATTTTCTTTTATGTTCACCCACTTAACAAGAGGCCAAAACTTTCAGGTATAGAATGACACACTGATTTTAAAGAGATTTCAAGTTCTGTTTAAAAAACGGAACAGGAAAAAAAATATTTATGGGCTAAATTTTAAACTTGATTTCCAAAGACAGTTTGAAGAACATTTGCACAAATAAGTATATTTGATGACATAAACTGGATTGTTTTCAATACAATGTTTTTTCACATATTTACTACAAATCCTTTCAACACTTGTATTTACTAAGTGCAAAAAAAAAACCCTCAAATTTTAACTTCTTGCTTAAATTTGTCTAAAGCTCAAAACCTATGGAATCTTTATTATTGTGTTTTTCTTCTATAGACTTTAAATAATTGAATTTTTTCCTTCAGATATATTATCATAAATTTAACCTTACATGCAATTTGCCATTTTTCTGTATTTTGAGAACATTTCCATTTCAGTAAAAAAGTGCATACTACAGTATTCCAATTTCCAGTTTAGAAAAAAAGGATGATTTATTTTAGAATCAGATGTCTTATTGGGCTATACTACTTCATTATAATATTCCATAATATCTCATTTTGACAATAATCCTGAGTTAGATTTTCTCTATTTCCTAAGAAAATTAATTTTACAAATAAGTCTCAACAAGATTTTTGAAATTTTTACTCTGATACATTGTTAGCTATAACGATATAGATGTCTATAGTATGAAACATAATTTCCCTTTAGAGCAGAAATTCCCAGGGTTGCTGAATAAATTATTTCAAAGGGGGATAAAAAATGATTTTAGTCATCAGTGGTTCAGTATTACTTGGAATAAAGCCTACCTTACTCAGTACATCACAATGGAGGTAGCAACAACTTTGCCCTGTTTTAATAACTCCAAACACAAGTACTTCACCTGATTACTGTAACATAGGTTCCTAGTGTCTTCAAAATCACGTGCATATGTTTCTTGCTGAAGTGTGTGCAAATAAATAATTCACATTGCCAAGGCACCAATATTAATTTTTTAATAAAGTACTTAAGAAAAGAACTCACTAGAATAATTTTGTTTTTGACATTTGTGTAGGTTAAATTGGCTATTAATTTTATATCTTTAAGATAGATAACACTCTAAAGATTACATAAAGATAATATTCTTGATAAATTGTTATAAAACACATTTCAAAAGCTAGACTTCCCTTTCGAATAATCAATCACCAATATTGTATTTCTGGAATATATTAAAACAAACAGACTGTAGGAATCAGGCCCATACCATTTCAAATAATGATCGTTTTCTATATCAAAATATAAGCAAAATAAGAAATTGATTAATAAAAATAATACAGGTGTTGATACATAAACTAAAGATATCTAAATGCATTTTATTCAAATATTTTGATATTTTTAAAGTATGTTGAGCACCAAAGATTTTTTTTTAAGATTCTATTTATTTATTTGAGAGAGCCAGAGCGTGAGAGAGAGAGAACATGAGCAAGTGAGTGAGACAGAAGGAGAGGGAGAAGCAGGCTCCCCGCTGAGCAGGGAGCCCCATCTGGACTCAATCCCAGGACCCTGGATCACAACCTGAGCCAAAGGCAGATGTTTAAAGAACTGAGTCACCCAGACACCCCAAGTACCAAAGATATTTTTACATTTTTTCTTTACTACATGTTATGTGACAGAACAAGACGTGTAAATATATATAACCCTACAAATAAGAAATGATGATAGCATTCATTAATTATGGAATTATTTAAGAAATTTTAGGACTGCTCTCTAATTGAGATACATCTATGTTTACCAATCTGCAGAGATATCGCTGAGATACCGTTAAGTGAAAAAAAAAAAAAAAACTGTTGTAAAGTAATATATTTGAAACAATTCCTTTTGGGGAGTAAAAAGAGAAGCCAGTAATAGGAAAAAATCCCAAATGAAATTTTTTGTCTGTGTGATAGTGTGTGCATGGGATAAGGTGGAAAAGAATACTTAGAAGCAAAGCCAAATAAATAAAGCTTATTTTCACCAGTTGTTTATTTTTAAAGTGTTTTCTATTTATAACTTCATTTTATAATGATGCGTGAATATATTTTCAATGAAAAGAGTCAAATATAAAGATTGAAATTTGAAATTTTCCTTTACTAACTCCCTTGACAGTTTCTATGCTTCCAAATTATTAGTTAGAAATTAAGATGCCAGTCTTTTGTATTGATTCACATACTCACACACCTCATATCTCTTACTCCTAAATATCTCTAGGTCTCCAGGTCATCTATTCTTGTGGTACGTTTGAACCCCAAGTCAGTTCTCTCTCGATCCTGGGATATATTTCCCTTTTCCTTTCTTTTCCTCCCTTTTTCTTCTCTTCTCCTTTCTTTTCTCTTCTTATTTCTTTTCCCTTCTCCCCTCCCCCTTCTTTTTCTTTTTAGAGAGAGAGAGAGAAAATGCACTCACACGGGGGAAGAGCAGAGGGATAAGAAGGGAGAGAATCTTAAGCAGGCTCCGTGCACATCACGGAGTCCCATGAGGGACTCAATCTTATCACCCTGAGATCATGACCTGAACTGAAAACAAGAGTCAGATGCTTAACTGACTGAGCCACCCAGGCACCCTTGGGATATATTTTTCTATAGAATCCATATGAGTCGTATAGATAATCTTCTAGTTCGGCATTTCCAAGGTCTGTACATTTTAAAGCTTTCAGTTGTGACCATGTGTCCAAGACATTCATTCTCAGGCTGACAGCGTCTTTGAAACACATGGACTTCTCCTCGGTTAGTTTCATATCATCATCTAAAAAGGTATCTGATATCTTAAGAGATCATGTTTTTGGACGTTATGACAAAATAAAATACTATCCCTGGAATCTATTTTTAATTTTAATGCTTCCTACATTGTATTCTCTGCTAATATGTCCCATTCGGAAAAGAGATCATTTGCAAATGTGACTTTCCTCCTGTATCTTTGGATTTCTGGTGTCATTCCCAACTCATTATGCCCAAGGATTAAACCGGGCCTCGACCCTGAATGGTTGTTCGGTTGACTGGCAATATTAGTAAAACTGTGCTTTTGGTATGACTCCAGTCCAACATATACCTTTGGTTCAAAACTTGGGAACAGTCCTTTCCCACAAATATAAGTCCGTTGAAACTGTGGCTTCCCTATTTTAGTCTTAGGAGATTTAAATTTAAATAAAGTTATATGTAAGCATTAAAAATGACAATTCTAGTTCCAGATAAGATGATGTGAACACACTCTACCCTTCCTCTTTCACTGAATGTAGCTACACAGCCTGGACAGAATTCATGAAATAGCCATCAGAGGACTAATCTGGGGGATTAGGAAAGACAGTGAGAAAGTCCAAAGTCTTACCGAAATATCATCTAAATCAGATGCAGGTGACCTCAAGGCACAATTCATCCCAGGTCAAATTCCTCTCCAACTATGAACTTGGGAAAACAAACAAGTTATGTCCTTCCCAAGAAATGGTGGGGGAGGCATAGGATAGAAAAATAAATTTCCATTTCAAAAGGGAAAGAGAGTAAGAAAGAAAAAGGTAATGGTTCTAGGTTCTAAAACCTAACAGGACAAACACCACTCAACTTTAAGGCTCCAGGATAATTCTCTTTGGCTGAATGTTCTTCCTTCTAGGTCCAGTGGGGTAGCAATATCATCCCAATGACTGTGAAGTCCAAGATGAAGGCACCACTAGATTTGGGATCTGGTGATATCCCACTTACGATTCATAGATCGCTATCCTCTCACTGGGGCCTCACATGGTGAAGAGGCAAGGGAGCTTTCAGAGGTGTCTCTCTCTCTCTCTTTCAAGATTTATTTATTTATTTTAGAGGGGAGGAGGAACAGAGGAAGAGCGAAAAACCCAAGCCGACTCCCCCAGTGAGAGACTTGATCCCAGGATCCTGAGATCATGATCTGAGCTGAAACCAAGAGTTGGACACTCAACTGACTGAGCCCCCACCAGGCACTCCCCTAAAGTCTCTTTTATAAGGGCATGAATCCTGTTCGTGAAGGTTTTACCTTCATGACCTAATTACTTCCCAAATATTCTACCTCCTAATGTCATCCCTTTGAGGGTTAGGATTTTACTTATGAATTTTAGGGGGATGCAAACATTCAGTCTGTAACAGAAGCTCTAGGAAAAGAATTGATTCCTTGCTTTTCCAGGTTCTAGATGTTGACCACACTCTTTGGTTCATTGATATTTTCCATATTAAAAACCGTCAATCACATAACCTAACCTTTGCCTGTCATCTTAGGTGTCTTCGGCTTCTCCTCTCTCTCTTTCCCTTATAAGTACTGTTGTGACTACATCGGGCCCACTTGGATAATCCAGGATCATCTCCGCACATCAGTGTTCTTAATTTAATGATATCTACAAAGTATTTTACCTCCCACATTAACATAGTCATAGGTTCTGGGGATTAGGATGTGGACATCTTTGGGGGGCCATTATTCTGCTTACTACTGTAGTCAAAACAGAATCCTTAATGCTCATGTAGAAATGAAAGATAAAAATTGCCGGATAATAAAGTATTTTGTTCTGTTGCATCCTCTTTATAGAATTTTCTCTTTTCCTCCTGGCCTTTTGAAATTTCATTACAATAATACCAGATTTGGAATTTCTTTCACTCATTTCTCTTCAAAGAGTTAGAAATTTATCATATCCATATCTTTCTTTTCTTCTTTTTGAGCTCTGATAATTATTTCTATCTTTTTTGTTATTTACTTCTCTCCATGACTCTATTATTTCTGCAATGCCTATGTAAAAGGTTTTGTGTATTTTCTCTTTGTTTCAGAATACCATTATTGTCCATTCTCCCTTTGTATTTACTTCTGGGAGAAATATTTGGTTTCATTCTTCTGTTCCCTAATTTTCCTTTTCTCTGCATTAAGTCTAATAATCAGCTTTTTTTCCTGTCCAATAAAACATTTTTTCATTTTAGTTTTATGTATCTTTATTTTTTCTATTACCTTTGGTTTCTACTTCTTTCATTCCATGCTCTGAGCGTGGCTATTTAATGATATTTTGTTTTAATGTTTTCTCTTTTTTTCTACCATAACTTTGTAATGATACTGCTCTTTTCTTCAGTATTGTGAGTTGCTTTGTTTCATGGTGCCAAGTGTCCTCAACTTCCTATTGATATTTTATTTTTTGGTAAAATTTACTGTTCACTTGTCCAGAGACACTTTGGATGTTGCAGATTTTATCCCCAGACACTGTTTCTGCCTGAGAACAAATACTTTTGCCACTGACTGTCCAGAACACGGAGGGAGGCCAAGCTGCCCGATCTGTTCTGAATGTGCTCTTGAGTCTGTAATTTCAACAATGATCATCACCCTCCAGCTGCTGGGGCAGCCATACCCACCTCCACCTCAGCGTTCTTTCTATTTTTAGACCTGTGATTTGTTTCTGTTTTGCTCGTTCTCTGTTATTCTGATCTCATTTCTTTTCTGTCTTTAAGGAATGCCTCCAACATGCTGAGGTTTCAATAGCACTCTTTGGTGTTTTCCAATGACGGCTATTATGAATTTTTTAAAATGTATTTTTTCCTATTTCATGCACTTCTTATGGTTCAATTTTCACTACCTTCCTTTAGACAATCTGGCAACAGCTTCTCGTATATTTCAAGGATCCACTTGTCCCTCTTCCAGTAGGTTTTGTTTATTTCGGCGTGGAAAGTATTACTCCTGTAATACTCTCACAAATCCACTGGTCTTTCTCCTTTCCATTTCAGTCAGTCAATCTCAGTCAATGTGGTAGTGATTTAATGCTCCTCCCTTGGATGGTGAGTGGTAAGAAAGAGTCAAATTTTGTCTTTATTGTTGTCTGTTATAATCTGCTAGAAGTCTTCATAGAACACAGCACATAGCAATTGTAATTTTTCCATTAAAATCTATTACTTTTGAAACCATGTTTTTGTTGATACTGTTAAATATGGGTGAGTGACTATGACAAAGGACGGGGTGTTCAGCAGCACCATGTGAGAACAGGGAAGTAGGGACAGTGGGTCACAGGGCCCATGATGTTAGGAGGCACCTAGTCACCGGGAACATAGGAAAAGATGTGTGTAATTCTTGTCACATACATTTAATATTGATAAGGGAAGTGTAAGAAATGAAGCAGAAGAATTATTCAGTAAATAATGTTAAGGGCACCTGGATGGATCAGTTGGGTAAGTATCTGCCTTTGGCTCAGGTTGCGACCCCAGAGCCCTAGGATTGAGACCTGTGTTGGCTCCTGGCTCAGGGGAGTCTGCTTCTCCCTCTCCCTCTGCCCCTCCCCCTGCTTGTGGGCCTGTGCTCGCTTGCTCTCTCTTCCTCTCAAATAAACACAAATAAAATCTTTCAACAAAAGTGTTAAGATTATTGTTTAGTAATTTACAAAGAAATATATTACTACCTTAATGAGCTGTAATTAAAAATAAATTTCAGATTAAAATATTAATATAAAAACTAAAAGCAGAAGTTGAACCAAAGTAATATTTATCCAATATTGGTAAAAGGAACATATTCTATACTTCAAAGCTATAAATCACAAGGGAAAGGGTAATTGGATTTAACCAGATGAAAATTTAAAACACTCATATGAGAAAAAGATAAGTATCAAAAAAGAGGGAAAAACTTGGCAGTGGATTTGGGTTTAATTAATAAGTTAAAATAATTAATATTATAGTGTTATTTTAATTTTTCAACAGCAAGAAACTGAGTTTAAAAATCCAAGAATATTTCTTATCTTTCATTCTCTTTCTTTAAAAAAACCTCTGAGTACTTCAGTTGCATTCTTAAAGTACAAACAATCAGGATTCCATATAAATCATGGATTTTTAAATAATTTTTTAAAGGAAGTTTGAATGAATTACTAAAATTTGGAAAAGAACTGGAATCAGAATGTACTTTGAGAAAAAAAATAACACTTGACATTTACATTGAAGTATGGTTCAAATGAAGTGACGTTACATGATTCTGGGAGGTGGAACATTCTAAAATTTCTATCCTAAATTGATGACATCTTCTTGCAAGATAAAAGTGATTTTTCATTTCCTTGTAAATCTTATAAAAAACAGTTTACATTCTGCCTTTCAGAGAACCGAAAGGGAATGAGGTTGTTTTTTTTTTTTTAATGATTTTTATTTATTTGACTGAGAGAGATAACAAGTAGGCAGAGAGGTAGGCAGAGAGAGGAGGAAGCAGGCTCCCTGCTGGGCAGAGAGCCCAATGCGGGGCTCGATCCCAGGACCCTGAGATCGAGGAAAGCAGAGGCTTAACCCACTGAGCGGAAAGCAGAGGTTTAACCCACTGAGCCACCCAGGTGCCCTGGGAATGAGGTTTTTAATGGGACAGTTGAGGATCAGAAAAATGACAGGATAATCAGTACCTGGTCTCGTGCAGAAACATTCGTGTCCTTAACGATAAAGGGAATTATGATGTCCACACTCAGTTCCAAAGGTGAATGTACTTTATTTTGTGAATGAACATTTTTAAGTAAGATAGTGTACAGTAGCTATGTACAGTAGTTTTTTCACTTAAAAAGTGAGTTTTCAATTGACTTCAGCTGTGTGTAATCACAGCCTGAGCATTAATGCCAGAGAGAGTTTATGAAATCTAATTTTTGACAGAGTCAGGAACAAAAGTTTCAAGCTATTAAAAGTTGCGCGAAGGACAGTGGTAGGGGGTGTGGGGGGGGGGACGATGTTGTGTGATTTCTCAAGAACCCTTCTGAATGGTTCAGTGATTATACAAACCTTTCCCATGCATGGTCCCTCGAAACATACTTTCTTCCTAAGGAAAAAAGAATCCCCTAGAGGAATGTACATTTTCTTTGCTTTCACTGCCTTATTATTCTCTGACAGATCTCGACACAAAGCATTAGAAGGTGTTGTTTTGTACAGATGATGGTGCGTGGTTATTTCCTTATTTTAATCATCAACTTATTTAAAAACTAAACATTCCACAATATCCGTGGCCTTTGTATTGACAATGTTACAACCTATCAAGGCTGATTGTGCTCAAGTAAGTTCATGAGATTAATCAGTTAGAAAAATTACGTTAGGTGCTGCAACATGCTAGTATTTTCCCAAAGTATCCTGATGAAGAAAAGAGTGCAGAAACAAGAAAAGAAATTAAAGACTGTGAAGCTGTTTGCGGTGCCCTCGTCCTAGGCAAATGAATGAATTAAAGATTATTTATTGAATTATTTATTATTATTTTTTTAATGACAAGAGAGATAGCAAGAGAGGTAACATAAGCACAGGGGAGCTGGAGAGGGAGAAGCACACACCCTGATGAGCCGGGGGCCCGATGCGAGGCTCGATCCCAGGACCCCGGGATCATGACCTGAGCCAAGACCGACGCTCAGTGACTGAGCCCCCCAGACCCCCTAAATAAAGATTACTAAGAAAGCCATTTAAATTGATCTTTCTTGGTGTCTGTTTTCTGGTCTTTTCTAAGCAGCTCCTTGCAGCTAGCTGCTGGCCTGATTCTTGTTGCTCTGGTGCTTAGTGACACTCTGGTTGCGCCCATCAGGGTCTGTCTCTGCACTTGGCCTGTCCCCACACGCACAGTAAGTAGAGTTTTCTCATTCCTTCAAGACCTTGCTAGGCGATTGGCTGACTATTGCTGAGAAAACCACACTGAATCGTCAGTAACACTTTCCAATCTTCCATGTTTCCCTAAAGAATGGCCACAAATTCGGATCATTTCAGGTTCTGTGGTGCAAGTCTTGAGTTTTCATTTATTTTATTGTTTTTTGTTTTTTGTTTTTCTGGTGTGGTTTTTTTTTTTTTTCTTTCTTTCTTCCTTTTTTTTTTTTTTTTTTTTCCTGTTACTGCAGTTTTGTTGTTATCTGTGGGTGAGGGAAGGAAAAGACTAAAGAAAGAAAAATATAAATATTTAATCCAACATCCTGTAGGCAGAGGGTTTCGAAGGGTGGTCATAAAAGACCAAGTACTAGGTTACTAGGAGTAACCAGTTTTCCATCACAGTATTTCCAAAATTGCAGCCGAATGTCACTCAACAAGGCATGACTTTTGTTGTTTGCTAGGGCCGACCTGGAGGCTGCTGTGCCCGGCCCCGGCCGGCGTGTCCCGGGGCAACACAACCCAGGCCTTTCTCTCTCACATATAAAACCTGTATTTGGGGCTCCTGGGTGGCTCAGTGGATTAAGCCGCTGCCTTCGGCTCAGGTCATGATCTCAGTGTTGTGGGATCGAGCCTCGCATCGGGCTCTTTGCTCAGCGGGAGCCTGCTTCTCTCTCTCTCTCTCTCTGCCTGACTCTCCGCCTACTTGTGATCTCTCTCTGCCAAATAAATAAATAAAATCTTTAAAAAAAAAAAATGATTAAAAAAAAAAACCTGTATTTACTTTCTCTCATTCGATTTTTTACTGATTTGAAATTGAATAAGAAAGAAAACAAAAAAACAACACAATCCATGTCTATAAATAAAAAGTCTCAGATAAGGACGAGGTTTGGGGCTACTGTTTCTCAGGTTGCTGTCCATAGGAAGGAAACTATTTGGAAAATTGACTCTCTTCTGTCTCTTTTATTTGCCATAGGGGGCGGCTGCGTAGGGACCTGAACACAATCACTGAAGATAATACTTCAGGTTTCTTTGTATTGCCTCAGCCTCGTTTACAACCATTTGCTGACTACGTACATCCACTATGACATTTCCTAGAGTTACGGGTAGCAAGACACCCTGGGGTCAAAGTTGAAGGAGAAGGTCCCACTCAGGTATCCGCCATGTTCCCTCAGAGCCTCCTGAAATGCTGAGCCTGAGGCATCTAGTTCTTAAGAAGGCACAGATAGCAAGCTTCCTTACAGATTACAAATCCATTACAAAGCCTGTTCATACTGAGTTTAGCTACATTTCTCATAATTCAACAAAAAGTTCCCAGTTACTATATTAAAAAATGAGTTCAGTTTTTAAGAAGAATGGAGACCGGGTGATGTGATCCCTGTTTCTCAACAATATCAGTGATTGTGTCTTTGGGTGCCCTCCCCTCCACCCCCCACAAAGAACTTTGTAAGACTTCTGTTTCCAGCATGTGTCTACTCATTTCCCTTCCTAACTTCTATATGGTCCAAACCACCATCCCCTCTGCTAAGACTACTGCTACATTCCAGTCCGAGTTCACTGAAGAGGACAGACCCCTTTCCTGGGTGCTTCAAGGGACCCTGTGTGGTTCTTTCCACTGTAAACTGAGGGACACATTCGTCATGTCGGACTTTGTTGCAGACAGGGAGTCAGCATGCCTTTGGACAGAACTGATGCTAGGAGCACAGATGAGGGGACATTGTCAGTTTGGAAACCAGAACTGACTTCTATTAGGACATGGTTTTCTTAGAAATTAGCAAAAACAACCAAAGCAGACCTCGTTAGGTGACTGAAGACTTGGATTCTGCAAGTGGACATTATCATAGGGAAATACGAGTATTAATATTTCATGACTTCATAGGTACCCACATGCTAGTGAGATCTGAGTTCATATGGGTTACATTCTAAAAAATTATCCTGGGTAAACGTCATCTCATTGTTTACCTTTTGACATTAAGTGTTAAGCCCTTAGAATAATGTAGCTCCTTAATATGTTTTGTGCATTTAATTATTGAGAGGATTCAACGTTTAAAAACTATGTTGGAAAAGCAAACATTTAACAAATTGTGTAGGTTCTGTTCATTTGCATGAGAACTGGAAAGAAAAAAATCTATTCTTATCTCTTAAAGACTTATGAGGTACTCATTTTCTTCCAATCCACCGAAAAAATTTAATGACTAAGTGAAACTACCTGTAATAAAATAATTGACTGTATCTAAAATTATCCTGAAAATTTAAGTCAATCATTAGCGATTAATATTGGAGCATCCCTGGTATGTTACATGCTGGATACTATGAACCATAATTTGGGAAATATTCTACTTAACTTCCTTCACTATGAAAATTCATTTTCTCTTGGTTAAGGATTTTTTTTTTAAGTTTTTACTTTGGAGTAATATATAACTTGATTTTTTAAAAAAGATTTTATTTATTTATTTGACAGAGAGAGACATAGCAAGAGAGGGAACACAAGCAGGAGGAGTGGGAGAGGGAGAAAGCAGGCTTCTTGCCCAGCAGGGAGCCCGATGTGGGGCTCGATCTCAGGACCCCGGAACCATGAATCGACCTGAAGGCAGATGCCTAATGACTGAGCCACCCAGATGCCCCTTGATTTTTAAATCATAAGTTACTTTTTCTTATCACTTGAAATTTTTAAAAGTTACATAACATGCTTGATATGAACATAAAAATGTCTAATGATTAATCACTTAAATTAAGAATTAGAAATTAACTGATAATAATTGTGTTTTCTTGTGTTCTCAATATTTCCTTTTCTCACCAATGGAAGTTATCGCTCCCTTGAAATTTTTATTATACCATTTAAGCACTCTTTTTTAATGAACTTTATAAAAAAATTAATACCAAGAAGATGAATAGCTGAGTCAGAGCTTTGCATACATTCTGTTTTGCAAGATAGTTCCAAGTTGTTTTCTAAAGACGCGGATCAATTTTTACTTCCTTTAATAGTGCCTACTGGTTCATATTGATTGATACCCTCACTAACACTTTGACTTCTGAGACTTCTTAATTTTGCCAATCTGGTAAGTATAAAATTGTGTCTCATTATGGTCTTAATTCCATTTCCCTGATTACCTATAGGGGAGAGTATCTTGTCATGGATTAATTGACTATTTCCTGTTATGCAAAATGCCATTTTGTGTCTTTTTCCAGTGTCTTTCTGACTTTCTTTTATTTTTCTCTAATTCATTAGTAGAAGTTATACACTTTACATATTAACACTTTCTTGCTTGTATGTACTTCAATATCTTCTTTTAGTTTTAGTGTCTCTTCACTTTACTTAAGATGCCTTGTGATAAATAAAATGGCTTAATTTTAGTGTAGTAGAATATTCAACATTTTAAAATATGTTAGTTGTTTGTTTTTTTCTTTTTAAAAATATTTAATTTATTTATTAGAAAGAGAATGAGGGCAAGGTGAGGAGCAGGAGGAGAGGGATAGTATCTCAGGCAGATTCCACGATGAACATGGAGCCCGACACAGGGCTCGATCTCACGATCCTGAGATCATGACCTGAGCAGAAATCTGAGTCAGAGCCTTAACCAACTGAGCCACCAAGGTGCCCCTAGTTGTTTGTGTAATTTAAATAAATTCCCTCAGATCTATGAAAACAGTCTATTATATTTTTTCCTCTTGATTATTAGATACTCAATCCATTAGGAATTTTTTTAATATTTAATGTGAAATGGGAAATCAATTATATTATCCACCCGCTTTAAATAGCCACAGCCCAAATTGTTCCCAGGGTATAAAGTGTTACCTTGTCACTGAACCATTCTCCTTACAGATGTTGGTCTTCTGCCTATATTGTTACCAATTTTTCTTTGGCTTAATTTATCTATAAATTTAATAAGTTTTGTTGTCCGGTAAGGTGATCATTGCCATCTTCAGGAGGGGTTTGGCTAGACCCTTACTTTTTCATATTAATTTAAACTCACCAAGTTCTTCAAAAAATCCTGTTGAGAATTTGATTGAAACTAAAGCTATAGATCAATTTGGGGATGAATGTGAGTTTAAGTTTTTGTTTTTCTTATTGTAAACATAGATTGCTCTCTATTTAATTTTGTCTTCTATTTAAATTTTGTTATCTTCTTATGAAAAACTTCACAGTTATTATTAGATTTAAGATAAATGCACACAAACATTTCCTAGGTGTCTTGATATAGTGTATCTGATTTTAATTCAGTTATAAATGTTTCTTAATTCCTTATGATTTTTTCATCGACCTGAATTTTTTTAGTTATGTTAATCAATTTCACATCGTATGTGGGTTTTATCTTTATATCTGTTATTGATTACTACTAGCACACTTCCATTATGGTGAGAAAACATCACAAATACAATCTAATTATTTGAAATTTGTTGAGATTTTAATGTTTTATGATCGTTTTAAGAAAATATCCACGAACATTGTGATGGTTAATTTTATGTGTCAGCTTGATTGGCCTTGGGGTGCTAAGATTAAATATTATTTCTGGGTGTGTCTATAATAATGTTTCTAAATGTTTCTGATTAGCATTTGAATTGGTGTACTTCTCCGAAGTGGACATCTTCTAATCCCTTGAGAACTGAAATGGAACAAAAGGCAGAGGTATGAGGAACTTGATTCTTTTGCTTTCTGAAGGTCTGCTTAAATTAAGAGGTTTCATTTCACCTGCTCCGGAGCCTCAGAGTAGGTTTATACATCAGCTCTGCTGGTTCTTAGGTTAGGAAGTTGACCGAATTATACCACTGGTTTGCATAAGGCAGACTGTGGGATTTCTCAGACTCCCTCAACACAGGAAATAATTCTTCATGATTAATTAATTTTGAAACTGATTCTGTTTCTCTGCAGAATTCAGACTAATACAGTCACTTACTAGTTATATATGTTGAAGTTAGTGTATTAAATGTATATAATTTGGGGATTTAAGAATTTTCCTCATAATTGGACCTATTTACTATTTGGATCTGATCTATTTTATCTATGATAATACTTTTCTATTTAACAATACTATTAGCTATTATTAAAACACTAACTTTCTCTGTCAAATATTTCTCTCAGGTTTGTTTGTTTGTTTGTTTGTTTGGGTTTTTTTGTTTTGTTTTAACTTTCAGTATTTCCGGTGAAATTTTTCCAATGTCCACTTCTTTTTCTTTTTTTCCCTCCTTTTTTATTAAGACTTTTTGGGGGGAAACAGTTTCAGTTCCATGGAAAAATTGAAGGAAAGATAAGAGAGATAACTTTTGCCTCCCCACACGTATAGCCACTATCATTGTCAACATCCCACACCAGAGTGTTACCTTTGTTACAAATGATGAACCTGCCTGACACATCAAATCACCCCAAGTCCATGATTTCCATTACAAGTCATTCTTGGTGTCCTACATTGTGTAGGTTTGCACAAATGTTTAATGGCATGGATCAGTCATGCTATATCAAAGTATTTTCACCGCCCCAAGATCCTCCGTGTTTCACCTACCCATTGTCTCCTGACCTCTCCTTCCTCAGGTCCTGGCACCACTGATCCGTTCACTGCCTCCATAGTTTTGCCTTTTCAGAATGTCACATAGTTAGAATCATATAGTATGTAGCCTTTTCAGAATGGCTTCTTTCACTTAGTACCATGCATTTAAAGTTCCCGCATGTCTTAATGTGGATGATAGCTCATTTCTTTTTAGTGCGGAATAATGGTCCACTGCCTGGTTGTACCACCGTTTATGTATCCATTCACTTACTGAAGGATATCTTGATTGCTTCCAAGATTCAGTAATTATGAACAAGGTTCCTATTGAGATCTGTGCACCCGTTTTCATGTGGACATGAATACTTAGCTCCTTCAGGTAAATACCGAGGAGTACAAGTACAGCATCTTGTGGTAAGATAAAGTTTCGTTTTTTAAGAAATTGCCAAACTATCTTCCAAAGTGGCTGACAATTTGCATTCTCAACTACAATGACTGAGAGTTCTTACTGTTCCATATCTTCACAGCATTTGCTGTTGCCAGTGTTCTGGATGTTGGCCATTCTAATAAGTGTGTGGTGTTATCTCATGGTGGTTTTAATTTGCATTTCCATAATGATGGCATATGATGTGGAATATCTTCCCATGAGCTTTGTGCCATCTCTGTATCTTCTTTGGTAAGGGGTCCATTAAAATCTTTGACCCATTTATTACTTGGGTTGTTCCTTTTCTTACTGCTCAGTTTTAAGAGTCCTTTATATATTTTGGATAATAGTTATTTATCAGATGTATAGTTTGCAAATATTCTCTCCCAGGCTATGGCCTGTCTCCTCAGTTTTTTAAAGAGTGTCTTTCATAAAACTTTAAATTTTACTTATATTTAGCCAATCAATTATTTACTTTATTGGTTGTGCCTTTGGGGTATCCTGAAAGTCACTGCCGTACTCAGAGTCATCTATTTTTTGTCCTATGTTATCTTCTGGGAGTTTTGTGGTTTCAAGTTTTACATTTAGGTCTGAGACCCATTCTGAGTTAGTCTGTATAAACAGTGTATGGTTTGTGTTTAGAGTCACATTTTTGAGTGTAGATATCCAGTCATTCCAGCAACAGTTGTTGAAAAGTCTACCTTTGCTCCATTATATTGCCTTTCCCCTTCTGTCAAGCTCAGCTGACTGTATTTACGTGGACGTACTTCTGGGCTCTCTGTTATGTTCCATTGATACATTAATCTATTTTTTGCAAACATCATGCTTTCTTGATTACTGTCATCTTCGTAAGTCTTGAAATAAGGTAGTATTAGTCTTCTTTGTTTTTTTCCTTCAATAATGTGCTGTTTATTCTAGGTCTTTTCCCTTTCCACATAAACATTAGAAATAGTTTGTTAGTATCCACACCATAATTTGTCGAGAATTTAATTGGGATTTCACTGAATCTCTAGATCAATTTGGGAAGAACTGGCCTTGATTATATGGGGGTCTTCCTATCCATGCATATAGAATATCTTTCCATTTATTTAGTTGTTCTTTGATTTTGTTCATCAGACTTCTATAATTTACCTCATATAGATCTTGTATATATTTTGCTAGATTTATACTTATTTCATTTTTTAGAGTGCTAATATAAATGATATTATGTTTTTAATCTCAAATCCCACTGAATTCATTGTTAGTATATAGGAAAGTGACTGACTTTTGTACATTAATCTTATATCCTGCTATAATCACTTATTAGCTTCAGGAATTTCTTTGTTCATTCTTTTGGGTTTGTGTTATAGGTTATTATGCCATCTGTGGGGAAAGGCAGTAATATCAGGCTTCTTTCCTGATATTTTTACCTTTTCTTTCTTTTTGTTGTCTTATTGCATTAGGTAAAACTTCTAATACAATGTTAAAAAAAAGGATTGAGAGGAAACATCTTTGCCCTAAATGTGATCTTAGTAGAAAAGCTTTGATTTTCTTACCATTAAATATAATGTTATAAAATTATATTTTAAAGATGTCTCTTGGGTCGCCTGGGTGGCTCAGTGGATTAAGCCTCTGCCTTCGGCTCAGGTCATGATCTCAGGGTCCTGGGATCGAGTCCCGCATCGGGCTCTCTGCTCAGCGGGGAGCCTGCTTCCTCCTCTCTCTCTGCCTGCCTCTCTGCCTACTTGTGATCTCTGTCTGTCAAATAAATAAATAAAATCTTTAAAAAAAAAAAAAAAAGATGTCTCTTATAAACATAGCTTGATTTTGTTTTCTGTACCAATTTGACAATCTATTTTAGTAGGTAATTTCATTTTGTTTACATATATTGTGATTACTGGTATATCTGAATTTGCCCCAGTTACATACGTTCCATTTTTTTCATGCTCACATTCTTCTCTTTCCCTGTAATTTTAATTAATTTAATTTATCTTAATATCTATTTGAATTAAACTGTTTACCTTAGTACTTACAAATGAAATTTTCATGCATATTTTGTTTAACAAATTACACCATTAACCAATATATTCACCCACACCTACTCAAAAAGAAACTTAGAATATTTCAAGTTTATTAACTACCCATTCCAAACGTACATGTTATTACTGCTCAATATTTAACTTCCTCCATCTGATTTACACTTCAAATTTAGTTATGAAAAGTATTGTTTCATACGGTCAACATTTGTTTAGAATTACCCACATGTTCATTAATATATTGGCCCATTTTTCTTTGTTGTTTTTCATGAACCTTTAAGATCTATCCTTTTCTTTCTTGAAATTCATCCACTGAAAGATTGACTTAATAAATTTCTAGTTGTCTGAATTATCTTCCTTTTGCCCACTTTCTTAATTTATATTGTAGCTGCTTATATAATTCTATATTAACACATACTTTCCCCTTATCAACAAGAAAATATTTTTCCACTATCTCCTTAATTGCAAAATCATTTGGTAATTGTCTTTCCTCTGTGAGGTAATCTGTCTTTTATTACTAAGTAACTTCTGTTACTAAGATCTTTCTTGATTTTCGGTAGTTGATGTATTTAGATGTGAGTTTCTGTTATTTAAGCTATCTGGGATTCATTGTGCTTCATAAAGCCGGAGAGTCATTTTTGTCATTAGTTCTTGAATATTCCTGTTGCTATTTTTCAAAATTATTTCTCCCAAGTTTTTAAAAATTTCTTGTGGATCTGCAAGCAAATGCATAGTTCCTCATCTTATTCTATAATGTTCATATGTTCTATTTTCATTGCTGTTTGTGAATTGCTTTGTATAAAGGACCACTTTAAGAATTTTCTCTGCCCAGGATTTTGCTAGTGTTAGATGATTAAAAGAAACTCTGTGTTTTCAAATGTGCTTTCATGTGTCTCCAGCTGACCTTAATCTGAAAAAGAAATCTTGTACATTTATTCAC
This sequence comes from Mustela erminea, assembly GCF_009829155.1. Taxonomy (NCBI): domain Eukaryota; kingdom Metazoa; phylum Chordata; class Mammalia; order Carnivora; family Mustelidae; genus Mustela; species Mustela erminea. Next base: position 29,607,404 of record NC_045634.1, on the reverse strand, counting down.
TTTTGTAACAAAACTTCAACAGTGATATAGTTTCCACAATAAAAAAAAAAAAAATTAGTCTTCGCTCAGGTTAAAAAAAATACCTAAGAGTAGTCTAGGATACACATGATGATTCAATAATTGTCATGAACCTAGTTTCCTTCTATATGGATACTAAGGCATTAATAACTAAGGCTACCAAATGATAAGTGAGTGATATATCCCTGCGTTCCCTGTTCCTCACAGAAAGAGGTGAAAACAAGAAGAATATATTCTCCTAACGAGATTTAACAGGCTACTCACCCTGTAATTACAATTGTCCCTCACTGGATAGAATTTACATTTCTGTCATTACTTCTTTCTGGAAGGATGGCTGGAAATGCAGTCTTTAGCTGTGCACATTGCCAACCAAATGAAATCAGGGTTCCTGATTAAGATTAATGGAAAACGTATATTAGATGGGCAACAGACATAGTCTGTTACATGAAGCCAAACTCTTTTTTCTTGTTAATTACAGCCACTGACCTGAAGAGAACAAATCAAGAGGACTGCCAGAGGAAGCAAAAGACGGTACCCTTCAAGGGCCATAGGAACACCAACTTTCCCCTAGAACTAGGGATAAAAAGTCCCATGATATTTTGAAACTTTATTTACTCGTAAGCTCAGCTATGTACTTCAAAAGTTGTTTGCAGTATTTTATCAAGTGCTTTGTTGCAAGACGTTATTTCAGAACACAGCCATCTTCCACTTAATGTAAATGATCTAATTCTAAAAACCTAACATTCTGTGTAAAATATTTAAGGGAATAATTACCTATTCCCCATCATTTTAAATGGGAAAAATGATAATGTGTCTTACCTCAACCAAAACCCCCTACCAATTTCCTAAAGCATTACTAAAGGCAATAAAATGCTTACTTATAAGTTACAAAATATTGTGTTTGGATGTAAAAATGCTTAAAACTTTGCTTCCTGATCAACAAACAATTAATGTGGTAGTTAAATTCATTTTGTATCCTGTAAAATGTACAGTTTGCACGTCGCACCATAAACATTCTGTTTACGATATGGAAAGGCCAATAACACATAACAATACATAAATTTGCTGGAAAAACTGTATGCAAAAATTTACAATAAAACAGCAATTTCCTGTAATAAACTATAACTCACGATTTGTGTTGGAGATGGAAGACCTGAAGAAAGCTGAGAATTTAGGAGTGGAGGATGGTTGAAGAATCATTATTTTTCTCTGGTAACAGAAACTGGTGGTGCAGATGAATCATGTGAACAGGTAGCAAATTCAAAGTCGGCTAGCCAACTCAGAAGAACCAGTATAGATTCTTTGTTGTTCTGGTGCTGGATGAAAAAAAAAAAATCCAAATAGAACTTCGCACTTCAAATTGTAAAATTCAAACTTTTTTCTATAACACCATAAGACAAAACAGGTCTTTTCATATAGAGGAGGTATTCCTCGTCTATTGCCATAACATCCAAGAAAAAATGTTTATTATTGCATGGACATAACTGTTCCACTATGATACCTCTCCAAGTGCCAACCACACTTACGATTCACATACCCTTGGGGCGCCTGGGTGGCTCAGTGGGTTGAAGCCGCTGCCTTCAGCTCAGGTCATGATCTCAGGGTCCTGGGATCGGGCCCCACATTGGGCTCTCTGCTCAGCAGGGAGCCTGCTTCCTCCTCTCTCTCTGCCTGCTGTTCTGCCTACTTGCGGTCTCTCTGTCAAATAAATAAATAAAATCTTAAAAAAAAATAAAATTCCTATAGAAATTCAAAGTACTTAGAACAGCTAAAAACTGAAAATGAAGAACAATTCACATACCCTTGTTGATGACCATTCACATGTTTTTCAAAACACCTTCATGCAATTCTGACATTCTACTCATTGTTTCTAGAAAGCAATTTGAGATTAGTTCCTTATTTAACTTGTTTGAAATGTGTTATTGTGTTGAAGGATAGAGGTGTGTGTGTGTGTGTGTGTGTGTGTGTGTACACACACCAATATATATTTATAAATGAATTTTGGTTTAAAAAGTTATCTGGGGAGATACGTTTACATTCTGATACTTGGCTGATGGAAACTAAAATAATCCCCTCAAGATGCAGTAGCTACATTTCCCCCATGTCCTCCCTCTTACAACTAAAAATCCCAGGATGAAACAAAACAGAGAATAGAGAGATTCCGAAATGTGGACCTGAAGAGGGAAGCACCTTGGGACTTGAGGAAAGAACCACCAACTCCCATGAGCCCTTTACGATAAGGGCCATGGACGAAGATGTGCTCCCATTTTATCTTTCTGAAACAAGGAGGTATTAGAGCTCCGTTTTTGCAGGGATGCTGTTGGGCCCATAATGAAGCTGAACATACACAACCCGTTGGTTCTAACACTACAATACACCTTTTTTTAAGTAGGCAGCAGAGGAGCTGCCTACTTAAAAAAAAAAAAAAAAGAAGAAGAAGCTTCAACTCTATTCAGAGTCCCAAAATATAAAATGTCCAAGATACAACTGAAAATCACTTGTTCTAACAGGTTGCAGGAAAATCACAATGTGAATGAGAAAAGACAATCAAAAGATACCATCACAGAGATGAATCAGATGTTGGCATTTCTGACAAGCCATCAAAGAAGCAATAACAAAATTTTTTTATTACTATTTTATGATTATGAGTTTTCTTGAAACAAATGAACAAATAGACAATTCCAGGAAAGAAGTAGAAATTATAAAAAGAAAGAACCAAGTAGAAATTACAGAGCTGAAAAGCAAAAGAACTAAAATAATGTCATTGGACAGGTTTGTTATGAGAGTGAAGATAATAGAAGGTATAATCAGGGAACCTGAGGACACAGCGACAGGATTTACTTCACCTAAAATTAAAAAAGAAAAGAAACTGAAACAGTTATCTTGCAAGACAATAACAAAAGATCTAACACCAGGGTGTCCAGAGGACAAGAGAGAGAAGAATTAAAAAGTATTTGAAGAAATAATGGCTGAAACCTTCCCAGATTTTATGAATAAAGATAAACCTACAGGGTCAAGAGGCTGAGTGCGCCCCCAATCGGAAAATCCTGATGAAACCTAATCGAAACACACCATAATTAAACTTCTTAAAACTGGAAACAAAACAAAATATACCACTGAAAATAACCAGGGAATAAGAACACATTATTAACAGGGGATATCAATGGAACTCAAGCGATTTGCCATCTAAACTATGGACAAATCAATTGCTGAAAGAAAAGAACTGTCGACCACATTCAATAAAAACATACTTCAGGAATATGAACAGGGGAAAAGGCACTCTCAAATGAAGGGAAACAAAGAGAAACTATAATACAAGCCTACCCTTGAAGAGTGGCTAAAGGAAATTCGCCGAACAGAAAAGAAATAACAGAAGAAAGCTTAGAACTTCAGAAAACAACAAATACCATAATGAGTCCAACAGAACTGAAAATTTTACAGACTACCCTTTCTCTCACGAGCTTTTAAGTCACATTTGATTGTTGGGGCAAAAATCTATAATGCGATACAGAACTCAATATAGGTAAAGGAAATACTTGAGACAAATACTTTTTGTTTAAATTTTATTTATTTATTGGACAGAGACCACAAGTAGGCAGAGAGGCAGGCAGAGAGAGAGGGGGAAGCAGGCTCCCCACTGAGCAGAGAGTCTGATGCGGGGCTTGATCCCAGGACCCCAAGATCATGACCTGAACTGAAGGCAGAGGCTTTAACCTACTGAGACACCCAGGCGCCCCAAGACAAATACTTTTTAAAAGTGGGGAAGTGAGAAGGACCTCAAAGAATCAGGGTTTCTGCATGTCATTAGGTAAAGTGTCAATTCGTGTACTTTGGTGAGTGGCATTTGTGTATTATAATACCTAGAAAAACCACCAAGATAATTATTCAAAGTGATAGACTGGAAAATACCATGAACAAATCAGGATTAAACCTGAGACAATGCTCCAATAACCCACAAGAAGACAAGAAAAACAGAAACTGAGGAATGAAAAAGAGGAGAAACAGAAAATAAATAATAAAACGGCGGACCTAAGTCCTAACATATGACTCGTTATCTTCAATGTAGATAATCTAAATACGCTCATCAAAAGAAAGATGTTGACTGTGCTTAGAAGGCATGGCCCACGTTCATGCTGTCTGTAAGAAACTCAGTGTAAGATGCAAGGGCATTTTAATTTGGAAGGCAGAGGAGGATGGACAATGATGAAACAGAGTAAAACAAATCACGGCAGGTGCGGCCTTTTTAATATCAGTTAAAGTAGACTTCGGGGAGAAGTACCAGAGGTTTCTTACATAATGATGCAAGGATCAGTGCACTAGAAAGCCAGAACTATCCTAAATGTGTGTGCTCCAAGTTTCAGAGCCTTAAAATCCATGAAGCAAAAACGGAGAGAGCCGAGCTGAGAAAAAAGCCGAAAGGAGAAGCAGACGTATCCCTAATCATGGTGGAGGATCACGTCATTTCCCTGTCCGAGCTACTGGAGAGAAAACAGCAAGAATAAAATGCAGCGACCAACATGACCTACTCCACATACGCAGACACTCCACTGGAAAAAAAAAAAAAAACATTGTGGAATTCACATGTTTTTTAAAGACCTATGGAACATTTATCAAGATAGACTTCATGCTAGGCCATCATACACATAGCCACAGATTTAAAAGAATTTAAACCTTACAGGATATTCTCTGACCATAGGGAATCAAACTACAAATCAATAACACAAAGACAAGCTGAGGATTTTCAAACACTTGGGAATGACAGAACACACACTTCTAAATAATCCCAGGGTTCAAGAGGAAGCCCTGAAGGAAATTTGTAAAAATACATAGGACTGAATGAAAATGAAAATACAACATCTCAAAATACGTGTGCTACGGCATAATACTAGACATTCTAGAGAGCAAAATAAAGTAAGGAAAATAAAATATGGGATAGAAAGGAAGAAATAAAACTGTCCCTGTTTGCAGGTGACATATGTTCTACAGACTCTTCTAGAACCAAAAATTGAGCTGGCCAACATCAAAAGGTACGAGATGAACACACAACAAGCAATCATAATACTACATAATGAACATGCGGAATCTAAAATTTAAAGCACAGTGTGATTTACAATTATTCCACAGGAAATTAAATACTCAGGTAATAATCTAACAAAACATGCACAGAATCTGTATCTGAAATGACAAAAGGCCAACTTTATTTTTTTTATTTTCATTTTTTATTTTTTTATTAACATGTAATGTATTATTAACCCCAGGGGTACAGGTCTGTGAATCACCAGGTTTACACAATTCACAGCACTCACCATAGCACATACCCTCCCCAATGTCCATAACCCACCACCCTCTCCATACCCCCCTCCTCCAGGCAACCCTCAGTTTGTTTTGTGAGATTAAGAGTCACTTATGGTTTGTCTCCCTCCTGATCCCATCTTGTTTCATTTATTCAAAAGGCCAATTTTACCCAGTCAAACAACTATTGAGTAAGTGGAAAGATATACTGTGTTCATGATTTGAAGAGTCAGCACAAGAAGATGTCAGATCTCTCCTAAGCGAGCTTCAGGCTTAATCCAATTGCTTTCAGAATCCCCACAAGGTTTTTGGTTTTTAATTTTGATTTTGGTTTTGGGGTGTATGTGTGTGTGTGTGTGTGTGTGTGTGTGTTTCTGTTGTTGTTATTGTTGTCATTGATAGAGACAAGTTTATCACTTTGCTTATATGGAAGGGCACAAGAGAGAATAGTCAAAACCATTTTGAAAAGAGAAGAAAGTGGAGGAATCAGTCTATCTGATGGGCAGGCTCACTATATAGCTACGGTAACCAAGTCTGTGTGGTACTACCATAGGGATAGATGTATATATCAATGGACAAAAAGACAGAACTCAGATGCAGACCCACACAAACATGCTCAATTGAATTTTAACAAGGGTACAAAAGCCAGTCAGTGAAGGAAAGATAGCTGTTCCAAAAAATGGTGTCAGAGCACTTGGAAAGGCATAGTTTAAAAAATGAAACATCACCTAAATCTTGCACTTGGTATGGAAATTTACTAAAAATGAATCACAGACTTAAATGTAAAATGTAAGACTATAAACCTTTTTTATAAAGTAGCAAATATAAAGCAGATTTTTAAAGAAGTATCAAGTTCTAATGGTAAGAATGAGCTTTTGGGATAATTTAGAAATAGCCTAGTGTCCCTAGGTCACAATGAGCAAGGGGAGGGGCCGAGGGGGCAAAGTGATAGATACATTTTAAAACAAAGACGGGAGTCTGATTATATACATTTTTCTGGAGACCAGAGGAAGATTTTTTCTGATTCCGAGTGAACGGAAAAAGTGTAATCTCCCAGAAAGTGGCAAAATCTCTGAGTTGATATCAATGTGGTACATTTAAGGAAAGTAAACATTTGCTATTCAGTAAGCTCGGTCTTGGTACTAAGAGTATAGGGTGACCCATGTTGTAGACGTTGAGTGAAATAGGAAAGTAAATGTCTCACTGGGGACATAGGAAGAATCATGCATAACAAGGGAAGGGACCTCTATGATGTGTTAATACTAAATAAATGAGAATTTTCACAACCCAACTATACAGACCTCCCTTTCCCTTGTCCCTGACTATTGATTGAGATGGAATTTTTCATCATTCCACACAGGAAGTCTCATAGAATAATAAGGTTTCTTTAAAAAAAAAAAATAAAGATATGGATCTTTCCTTTATATTTGAGTTTGTGGGTAGAGATTCAGGCTCATAACCTTTCTAGTCATATTGAGTCTAGCTACTCTATGCTATTAAACATTAAAAATATTGGATTTTTTTTTTACTGTAAACCCAAGACAAGACAGACAACCAACAGGGCCACAGAGAAAGCTAATTTCAGTGAGCTTGTTCTGAAGTCACCAAAGGATATATGCTAATCTCTGATAACATCACATTTCATATTAACTGCTGTGTGGGGACCAATGGACATAGCCTAGGGTCCATGAAAGATTGGAAGGACCATGAAAAATCTGTTAAACAAACCAAAAAGCACTAACACTGGAGGAATACATGATTGATTATATAATCATCGAACTAGGAAACAAAATATTTGTATTTGAAATTTGCTTTTGGTGGTGGAAGATAAATGTACTTTCTGTTATTCTGTGAGACTTCAAACTGAATTGAAATTGTTTAAAGTTTGAAAAGACCGCATATAATAAATATTTTAAAGTAATTTTAATAAGAGAAAAAGAAAGAAAAAAAAAGGAAAGAAAAGGATCATATGCGTTCAGTAGAGATACATTTTCAGCCCAGGCCACAGAACATCCACACAGCTCAAGTTTCAGCAAACATAATAAGCTTATAATCAGAAATCACAGATCACGAGGAAATACAACAATAAATGAAAAATGACAAAACAATATATTCAGATGCTAGAAGGTGGTGTAGACTGGATTTTTGCATAGCTGACATTCTGATTTGGATTTGGATTGGTGGTGCAGGAAAACACCACGTGTGGGAGCAAATCAGATCCAAAATGTCCTTGTAGTGGAGTAAGCAGCTCTGGACAGTGAGGAGATTAAAAAAAAGAGTTAAGAGAAGGAGTAAGATGAAAACGCCATAGACTACAGGATCAAGGATAGACATTTTACCCAGAAAGAGTCACACACACATACACACGTGTCATAAGCTTGGGTGCAAAGTGACTGTGCGAGCTAACCATTCTGATAATTCCATGCTGATTCCCAAGATCTTGGCCTTGGCGTGTATTGATTTTTGCTGAAATCGTGGGTGGCTGTCTTTTTACTCTTGTTTGTTTAGCCATTTTTCCTTTATTTTGAATGTTGTGGTAGCATACTATTTTATAATTTAGTTTTGCCTATATGTATCTTAGATTAACAAAATTAATTCTAGGTCAGTACATCTGCACAAACTTCAGTGATATTTGAGATTTTTTTTTTTAAGATTTCATTGATTTATTTGACAGTGAGAGAGGAAAAGAGCACAAAAAGTGGGAGCAGCAGTCTCCACGCTGAGCAAGGAGCCTGACATGCGGCTCGATCCCAGGATCCTGGGATCAGGACCTGAGCCAAACCCTTAACTGACTGAGCCACCCAGGGGCCCCCGTATTTGAGAATTTTAAAAGTCATTAAATTTTACCAGGCCACTGGGTGGTTTAGTCGGTTAAGTGTCTGCCTTTGGCTCAGGTCCTGATCTCAGGGTCCTGGGATCAAGCTCTGTGTCAGCCTCTCTGCTCAGTGGGGAGTCTGCGTTTCCCTCTCAGTCTCCCTCTGTGCTTTCCCTCTCCTTCTCAAATAAAGAAAATCTTCAAAAAATAATAAATAAAAAGTCAGTAAAATTTAGTTAAGTATTTCCAGTATTAATTGAAAATATATGAAGATTCACTGCTATTATTATTTTGCTTGACACCTACCAAGACGAAAAAAATTTCTAATTTGCAGTTGTTTTTAGCTGTTTAAAAAAAAACAAAACACTTGAAATTTTAGAGCATAGTTACATTGTGTTCTCTATTATCACTGTATCATACTACCATATTAACTCTTTGTTAAGATTTTTAATAACTTCCTAAAAATAATTTACAGCACACTGTTATAACTGATTTCTATCTTATAATAGATCAGTTCCTTAGTATAGTTTAAAAACCATTAAAATACGTTAAGACATTATATAGAAAACACATATTTTCCTATAATAAAGAAAATGTTAGGTACTGGGAGTCTTGAATATTCTGCTAAGTGGGATGACCTCGTTTTAGTGATAAATTGTTGAGATTAGCTCTCTAATTCATTACAGTCAATTCTTTTGAAAAAGGTAATAGATATTTCAGTGAATTAGAGAATTAATCTAACATTCTGCCAAACAAGTTAACCTGATAGTTTGAAGCTTTCCTAAGTATAATGTAATTTTAAACTAAGAGAGATCATATCCCATGAGCAACAAATTGAGATACTCTATGTAACTTAATTTTGAATGGTAATTATATTAATGAAATAAGATTTTAAAAGCATTTCAAATCCATACATTCCTATAAAGAATTGTTTAATCAACCCCCTAAAGCAGGAGCTAGTTTAATTTTCTACATTTCATAAAATACTTGTCTTTAATAAATACTTATCCGTGACAAAGTGATCAGTCTTTCCTCATCTACTTTTTTAAAGTTGCTTTTTTGTGTGCACCATCTGGGCAAAAGTGCACAGGTGCATATATCTTATTAGTGGAGTGTATCTTATAAATAATCAGGAGAACTTGCTGAAATGGATTCACAGAATGTGAACTAAAGCGGCAGAGTCAAGTATTGGGGTTATATTTATTAAATTCAACATGCCACAATTGGTTCTGTTTCGAACAAAGGCAACACACAGTTTCTGAGTCAAAGGAGGAAATCAGACATATATTCGGTGTATAAAATGAAACACAGACATAAATGCATGTTAGAAATGACTGTGGATTGTATGCATGAAGAGATATCTTTAAAGTGTGACAAGGGTGAGTAAACGTGTGTGTGTCTGAGTGTGTCTGTGTAGGGGAGGGTGTGTGTGTGTTGGGGGTGTTAGACTTGAAACAGAGAATGATTCCAAATTTCTAAGTTTTGAGCAGTGTTTGCATCACACGCACGCGTTTGCTAAAACTTCGCTAGTTAACATAGGCAGTAATGGGAGTTCCATACCCGTGCGAGCAACACTAAAGAAGAAATTCCACCTTGGATTTGCGAACAAGCTTATGGCAGTGCCTGCACAGTCTGGCCTCTAAGAATCTTCCCCGAGCTGGACAAAATTCACCAGTCTGTACAAGACATGGACCCCTAGCAGATGCCCTGTCTTCCCTTTGCTAGAACAGTGCTTGGCCCATTGTGTCTGAATCCAACAACCTCTCCTGCTTCCCTGTCTCATAGCATCCCGTCCTTGTTCTGACTTCTTGCTTAAATGCAAGATAACTCACAGATTAGAGCTGACGGTTGGTTCTCCAGAAATGAGTAAGAATCATCCTAGGGAGTCCTGTGTGGGAAGAATTAATGGGAAAGACCTATGCTATAGCCTAAAAAGAAGATAGAAAATTATGACTAGAGAAACGAGATCAGAAAGCCAAGACAATAATATGTAAAATAATTATAAGATTTATTTGTTTATTTTATTCTTGGCAGTGTTTTTTTTTTTTAAAAACATTATCAGCTCATTTAACCTCATAATAACCTTATTAAGAATCATTGTTAACACTCTCTCCCCCATTTTCAGATGTGAAGCTACAGGTGAGCAAAGCACCTTGCCCAAAAGCATACAGTAAACATGCCCCAGGCTACAAGGGTAGGCTGATTTTAGAGTCTGGCTAGTGGCAACAACATTAGATGTTTGGACACACTAATTTTAAGTTGTCTCGTTAATAAAATAATGTACATAAAAAAGTGAAGTAGGAGTATCTGGCCAGCTCCAGGAATTTTGGGATATTTTTACTGGCCTTGCATCTCTGGAACAAAAGAAACTTTGATGACCATCCCATCTTCTTCCAGGGTGGAAGGAGTTGAAAAAAGTCCTGCGCTGTGAGAGCAAGCAGCACGGCAGAAATCACTATGGAGAGAAGCTCTGTGAGCTCAAAAATACATTCAGTTTGGCTAGCAACTTAAATCCTTGCCAGCCTGACTAGAAAAGCAGGCTCAGCAGTGGTTTAAGGCTGAACTGGACAGTCTTCCCTGCTACCCCTGGGCGCATCGTATCTAGACAGCGGCTGTACGGTTGCCCAGAAGGAGTGCCGCCCTGTCTCTTGGAACACCGAAGTACAGGTCTAACCATTCCCACCTCTAAACACACTCACTCTGTTGACATCGACTGTGGAAATGCATTAACGTTGCTGTATATCTCTTCTCCTTTAGAAGTGGCTTTTACCATAGTAGCGAACAGGTAGGTATGTCATTAGCTGTGTCTCCCACAAACTAAATACGTGCAGTAGATTGGGGCCATGTATCTTCAGATGCCAGCTTAGAAATGTTTCACCAACAGCTTCTTACCTACGTTGCTCTGGCAATTAGGTCTCTTGGTTTTCTCGTGTCTTTTCACCTGCCAATTCTGTTATTATTTTATTTTATTTTATCTTATTTTTTTTCCTCTGAATTAATCATACAGCTTTTTAGGCCAGTTAAATAAATATCTCCCTTCCAAACTTTGAACCAAGTCAGAGCTTGACTCCCCCTTCTAACATGCCGTCTCTATGGGTCTGTCATTGGGAACAAGACTGAGGAAATACCCTGTCTTTGCTTTATAGGCAGCCTTTACCGGACACGTCTTGGAAACCATCAGGTCACATGATTTTCAAAGTCTGTGAGAGCTATCCATTACTCATTAGCAGCATTCTTTCATGTGTCTGTCAGCCTTAGTTTTTGTATCCTAATGTACATAGAGACTCAACAATAGTCAAGAGCGCAGGGGCCATGCTAATCTTCGTAATTTTCATGGCAAAGAGGTTTTGAAATCATTTTATGTCAGACATCAAACTGGGCGTGGGTTATAGTTTCCACACCCTTGCCCTGGCCCTGTATATATTGGATTTTACAAAACAAAACAGAATGCTTGTGCTATGCTACAAATTGAAGATCATTCGTTGATCAATGCAGCACTTGTGAAAACGGGACACAGAGCTAATTTCATCATCAAAGAGCAAATATTATTCTGAATGAAAGCATTTTTTCAGCTTTAATATTTGAGTCTTCATCTCAAAAGGAAACATAACAGAACAACTGCCATTTTATTTACCAAAGTCATTCTAGTTATTAACATTAAGAAGATGGGTGTGTAGGTGTGGGGGCCATATGTTTCTTGCCTAAAATGAAAGACACATGGTTGCCCACAGAAGGAAAATCTCTAAACAACATGGCTCTCTTCCTCAATGTCATAATCATATTCATCTTTAGGAAGTGAACAGGAAATAATAAGAATTAATGTTGCAAGTAATAGGATCAGTAATACTGCCAGACATTGTTATCAGGGCTTTACATATTAATTTATTTCACCCTTTCAACAACCCTATGAAATCCATACACTATTATCATTTAAAGATGAGGACAGGGAGATAGAGATTAAAAAAACTCACTCAAGTACACAGAATGATGTAAGTTGGAGAAGTCAGGGTCAGTGTTAGGCTGGCCAGCCTGTGTCTTCACGCTGGACCGGTGTGCTATATGCATTGCCTCCATGGCTCCGAAAGGGGTGTGCAACTTGTGTTTTGAGGGTGCAAAAGAAGTGGCTGCCAAGTGTCCACACGGATAACAAGAGAAATTAAACAACACGGTGAATTTGAGGTAAGGCAAATGAGTAAGCAAATTCTGACCCTGCATATGGAGCTGGCTTGCCTTCTGGAAAGAGACAGAATTGGGTCAGAGAAAATGAACACGAGGCTAGTCCTATGGTGGCCACTCCCAGGTTCCCAGTCTATCCAGGGTTAATGCTGTCCCTGGTGTTTTTTGTGGCATCTGCTGGAGAAAAAGCATTTAAATTCCCCTACACCATAAGTATATGGAAGCATCCCCAACTGAGAGATGTTTCTGTGTGTGCAATTTTGCTTGGCTCAGAGATGAAGCTCTAAGGGGTTCACAGGGAGAATGCCACCTCTAATATGCTTCTAGCAGACCAGCCCCTTTCAAAAAAAGTTCTGTAATTTGTTCTTGCAATTGTCACAGATATTCACTAACACTGAAAAGGAAGCCTCGTCATAGCCCTTGAGTTGTTGGGATCCGGAATCCCTGTGAAAGGAAATTCATATACTTTCCATAGCGAACCCTTGCTATGAACAGATTTCCCTACATGATAAGAATAACACAGCAGAGTCCTGCTTAGAGGAGAAGAGAAGGTACTCCCCAAACCCAAATAATCATTAATGAAGAAAAGACTTGAGAGTAATATAATGCCTAGAACAAGACGGTGCCACCCAGCACAGCCACACTGCGGAGGCCTGTGTCTTCATGGAGAGTGGGAGAGGTGGCCAAAGAAGAAGTGTCCTCATTCATCAGGGCCACTGAGTGAATCACTCTAGAGCCACACTGTCCAATAGGATGCCCACTGGCCACACGTGAGTATCTAACCTTAAAGAAGTCTAAATTAGAGAAGGTATTAAAAGCCAGTTCCTTGCCTGCACTAGCCACATTCCAAGGGTTCAGTAGCCACCCATGGCTAGGAGGGATCCCACTGCATCACAGATAATGGAACATTTTCAGATCGCCAAACATAGTATTGTTCGGAACTACTTAATGAATAATAACTTGTTCACTCCATGAAGGGAGAAAGCAGAACTGGAGGTCACTGAGAAGAGCAAATACATTCAGTGACACCAAGGAGAGCCCCAAATGAAGGAGCCTGCTTGCAGAACCACATCATTTCTCACCTGTGGCGTGGAACCTGCTCATCAAGTGGGCAGTGGCTCCAAGGTGTGTCGGAGGGAATTGCTGTGATAATAACCCTCGTAAGCAGAAAGACAGCCACACTGTTATAGACAGAAAATTACCTATGCATGAAGCTCTCTGAATGTGACCAATCATAGGGGTGGGGTATTGCGATGATTAACTTATTCTGAGTCATAAATTTACATATTATACCTGGGCGACACATTTTCCTTATTAAATAAAAAAAGGTTTCCTTGTTTCTTTCTGATTATATAAATAATTCATGCTTATTGTAAATACTTCAAGCAGTATACTTGAAAATTTCAATTATCAGAGATGATCAGCAAGAACCTTTCACAAGATAGATGAAGAAATATACACATACACATATATACTATTTTGACACAAGAATGATTACTTTAGATGAAATTACTGCATTCTGTTGTAGTATTTTTATTGTAGTTGGGGTGTTGTCTTTTTAAAAATTATCCTCTTTGTTTTTTGGTTTTTGCTTGTTCTTTCCACTAATACACATACTTTCCTTCTTCATTCATAAGTCAAGTAAAAACTTTATACTTTATACTGGTATTTTCCTGTCTGTTGATGAGATCGGGCTCATGTCATATACACGTTACTGCCTCTTAATTTTATGACTTAAAATTGTATTGTGAAATCTCCTTAAGGGAAATGGTATATATTTAAGTTTTTGCAACTGCCTCAGATTTTGCATGGTATGCATGTCCCATAACTTTATCAGATATAATTTTATTTACTACTGCTTTAGTTCAATTGCAGACTTGTCCTCATTACAATGAGATTTCTCATGGCATTCATTTTAGAGCTCCCTTTCCTCAAATTTTTACCGTACACATGAATAATGGTACGTACATCTATAGGCTTCCTGGAGTCTCATTACTGGTCATAGAACTATTTGTTTTTTAATATAAATGATCATTGCTAGATTTTTTTAAAAGTTTATATAAATTTACACTTACACCAGTTACACCGTCCTTATGTTCATTTAACTGTTAACCTTATGGGTGTCAACACTAATATTAATATTTTCATCTTTTTATTTGTGGAGTTATCAATTATTCCTTTAAAGTATAATTAAAAGTTGCAATTAAATTTGCCATTTCCACCAGTAAGGCTCACCATATATTTATGTTTTTAGTGGCTGTTTTGTTGTCTCTTCTGTAAGTTGTCTGCTGAAAACACCGTGCAAACCTTACTATTACGTAAGAGCAGGTCCGGGAGGGGAAGTAAGGGGATGCGGAAACTGGGTGATGGGCATTAAGGAGGGCACTTGAGGGAATGAGCCCTGCGGTGTTACTTGCAACTGATGAATCCTAAATTCTACCCCTGAAACTAATAATACACTAACAGGAATTTAAATAAAATCTAAAAAAAAATTTTTAAAAAGAGGAGATAGGAAATCTTTCTCACGAGTGCCATAAGGAACAGCTCCTGGGAACAACCATGCTTCCATTCACATTTTAGTCTCCAGGGGTTTATAGAAACCACAATGCCATTTTTACGTACCGCGATCATGAAACAGGGTAACCCTAATAAATAGCCGAGGTAACATAAATATCATAAGATATGCAAATTGTATGCATTTCAAATATTTTTTCCCAATCTATATGGTGTCTCTTGGTTACAATGTATCTTGTCCTATAATTTTATGTCTTGGATAAAAAATATTTCTATGTATTTTTTGTAGCCAGTAATTTTCCTGTCCTGCTTTAAAGAATTCCCTGATTTCTTGGTTACTTCCTTGGTCTCCTCTAAGATCTTGCAACTTTTTAAATTTTATTTTTACATTATAATCTTTAATTAACTTGAAATCTGCTTTGTGTATAATGTGAGGTGAAGTTGTATACAAATTTTTTTTAATAAAGATTTTTCTTTATTTATTCGACAGATCGCAAGTAAGCAGAGAAGCAGGCAGAGAGAGAGGAGGAAGCAGGCTTCCTGCCGTGCAGAGAACCTGATGTGGGGGCTCAGTCCCAGGACCCGGGATCATGACCTGAGCCGAAGGCAGAGGATTAACCCACTGAGCCACCCAGGCGCCCCTATACAATTTTTTAAAAAAACATTCCTTTCTGCCAACCATACATTTTAAATTAGACAGTATTTTCCTGTTGAATTCAAATATCTTCCTTTTCATATATCAAAATTTATATATTCTGGAACTATTTCTGGACTCTATTCTTCCTCATACCTTTTCTTAAGTCTATGCTAATACTGACTTGACTATTTTATTTTTAATGTGTCATAAGGTGGATCTCTGTTCACCAGTGTTTCATTTGCATAAGTTACATTGTTAATACTAAGTATTTATTTTTCCCCATAAACTCAAAGCCTTATTTTGTCAAATTACAACAGAATCTGGTAAGAAAGTAATTAGGATTTTAAAGTGTATGTTAATTTTTCTTAGGTTTTCATTTTCTTTCTAGCAAGATCTTGAATTCTCTTCCTTTTTCCTGTTACATTAATTCAATTTTTACTCAGTTATAAGCTACTTATATACAAATCAGAAGAGTAAACTCAATGAAATGTAATATGATAAACAGAGCTTCCTTAAGATTAAGGCTCTGCTCATTGATATAAATTTTTAAGAAAATTAAAAGCTTGGTTGCCATGTAGAAGAAGATATTTTCAATATATATGCATTAGAAGACCACCACAAAAAAAATAAAAAGAATATCTACAGATCAAACAGAAACAGACAGCCAAATTTACAAAGACAGTAAGAAAATTCAAATACAAAATCAAGATATAGAATTCTTCCAGTGACCTGAGAGCTCATTTGTGCTCACTACAAGTCAATGCCCTTAAAGAAATCATGTTTTTCTTTCCATCACCATGGATTATTCCGCTCATTTGTGAGCTTTATATAAAGAGCATACAGTTTGTAATTTTTTGTATCTGAACCGTTTCTCTTCACACTGAATTTCTGTTGAGCACATAACGATGGAAATATTGAGACTGCTTGATCTCTTTTGTTCTTCTGTATAACATGTGTTTGTTTTCTCTGAATATGTTTTTTATAATGTTTTCAACATTTTCAGTTAATTTTTGGTGTTTCTAAGAGGATGTGTATGCACGCATTACATATACTGGCCCTTGTTTTCCTTGGGATTCTTTGAGTCTTTTCAATCTGTGATTTGCTATCTTTTGTTACTTTGGGGACAGTCTCTGTCATTTTCTTTTTTAATATTTCTTCTCCCCTATGCTCTTCTCCTCCTTCTGGAACTTAGGTGTATCCTAGACTATTTGATGTTGTTCCACAGCTCTTGGTTCTTCAGTTCATTTTTACCCATTCTTTTTTTCTTTTCTTTGTCCATTAGTTTCAATGACTATGTTGACTTATCTTCAATGTTGCTGATATTTTTTTTGAAGATATTCTTAATTTCTGATATTACGGTTTCATTTCTAGGATTTTCCACTTGATCTTTGCTTATATTTTCCACTTTTCTGCTTATAATCTACATCTCTTTATGCAATATGTGGACATCTACTAATCTTTTAACATATTACAGCTACTGTAAAGCCTTTCTTTGGATTTCAGGTTACCTATGGCATCCTAGGCTCTCTCTAATATGCTGTGAAAAGTTATAGTCTTGCAAACTATTGAGCTCTTTCTCTTTCATTATTTGAGTGTGAACATCATTGTTTGCATTCTTTCTTCTAAAGCAGTAGTATACTAGATACTTATTTTTAATGAATATTGACAGAAGGTTTTCCAAAATCATTAGACAAGTTTCAACCCCCAACAGTATTGTAAAGATATCAAGTTTCTCCAATCTTCATTTATTCTGTGAGTTTCAGCATTCCTAATTATAACTTTTCTGGTAGAAATGAATTTCTATCCATTGGGATTGTAATTTACATTTCCTTAATTAGTTTTCATGATATAATTTTTTAAAATATTTTATTTATTTATTTATTTGACAGAGAGAGAGAGATCACAAGAAGGCAGAGAGGCAGGCAGAGAGAGAGGCTGAGCAGAGAGCCCGATGCGGGGCTTAATCCCAGGACCCTGAGACCATGACCTGAGCCGAAGGCAGAGGCTTAACCCACTGAGCCCCCCAGGTGCCCCCATGATATACTTTTTTAAAAGAACCAATGTTTGACATTTTTGATGTTCTCTATTGTACGTTTGTTTTCTTTTTTAACTTTTTCAAGACTGCTGTTTAATTTTTCAAGACTGCTGTTTGGAACAGTATTAGATTTATGAAAAAAAAAACCAGATTTATAGAAAAGAATGCCTCATTATTGACCTATTTCAGTAGTATGGTATAACTGTTTCAATTAAAGAGCCAATATTGGTACCTTATTAACCAAATCCATAGTTCATTCAAATGTCCTTAGTTCCTGTCTAATGTTCCTTTTTCTGTTCCAGGATCCCAAATTAGATGTGACCTTACATTTACTTATCATGTCTCCTGGTTTCTACATTGAATTTTATATAATTGATTTCTGGTTTTATGATTTTTTTTGATACCTTGTATTTCATCTTCTGCTATTCTTTCTTCCTTTAATGATTTTTTTAATTTAATTTTATTTTGCGAGAAAGAGCACACACACAAGTGGGGGAGGGCAGAGGATGAGGGATAGATAGAATCTTAAGCAGACTCCATGCCCAGTGTGGACCCCAACACAGGACTCTATCTCCAGACCCTGAGATCATGACCTGAGCTGAAATCAAGAGTCAGAGATTTAAGTGACTGGGCCACCCCGGTGCCCCTGTTATTCTCACTTCTCTAACTGGTGGCTTTATTTGTTTCTACTGTGTGTATACAAAGCTGTAAATTTTTTACACAGCTTTAGCTGTACTGCTCAATTTTGATATGCTGTATTTTCATTATCATTTAGTTCAAAATATTTTCTCACAGTTCACTTGGTATTTTCTTCTTTTAAACATATTTATGATGAAATGTGTTGTTTCATTTCTAAATGTGGTTGTTTTCTAGTTATTTGTTATTGATTTATAGTTTAATTCTATTAGTTTTTAATTGTATATCTTGTATGACTTAATCAGCTGAACTTTTGGAGAATTTGCTTCATGGCATGACAGTATCTTATTTAATGAATATTCCATGTGCACTTGTAATGAATGCATATTCTGCAGCTTTTGGAAGGAATGTCCTTTGAATATCAATTTGGTCAGTTGGTTAATTGTGTTGTTCAAATCCTCTATATATTATTGAACTTAATTTGATCTGCTTCTTCTATTACTTAGAAAGTGGTGTTAAAATCTCTAATGTAATTATGCATTTTTTAAAAAAAAATCCCAGCTTTTTGGAATTTATTGAGGGAAATCCAACTAGTAATGCAAAATCTGAGCAATGCATCTACTGATCTATTTTGCCTGGTTGGAAAAACAGCCCTTGATATGGATCTACACTAATTTATGAGCAGAGGCTCATATGTTTTCCAGGTAAAAAATACTTGAAAAGAACATGATTTTTTTTTTTTTTTTTTTTTTTTTTTTTTTTGCACTGGGGACTAGGATAGGTAGGAAAGAAGCATATGGATAGAGTCTTAAGTATAGCAGCATTGTGGAAGGCATCAGTATGCAATTAAATCCTCACCAAGGGGTCCACTGAGGAGAAGGCTCTTAATAGTCAGGGGGAAAAGATGACCCGTTCTTTGGAACTAACTGACTACAATGACTACACAATTGTCCATCAGCCACTTTTCTCGGCCATTCTAGGGTCATGTGCAAAGTGGTCATTGTAGAAGGAATGAAACAACATGAACTATCCCAGGTCAAACTGATTCTAGCTATCGCTACTGCTGAATGCCTAAGCTGCCAACAAATGTCAATGTTGAGTTCTTATATATGCCTTTGCCCAGTGGAGACGACGGGTAGAAAATCACTTTTTTCCCTTCCCTTCATTGGGAAGGTAGGTCATCCTCATCGAAACAGACATTCGTCCTTATAAGCATTTCTTTTCTGCTGTAAATTTCTCTGTCGGCACTAGCCTATCATACTGATCGGCTACCTTACTCACATTCCTGGTATCCTATAAAATAACATTTTGAGTAGAGAATTCATTTTATAGAAATAAAAATTCATTATCTTCATAGAATTTGCTGGATTCACTTCACGCCACTTCACTCAAATCTGCCAGCATTATGGAATTTTGGAACGGCATGTGGAAGATAATATTGTGGTACCCACCAGAAGACAACATCATCTGGAGTGAGCAGTTCTGCTGGATGAGGCCCAGACCCAAGTCCAAAATGAGATGTAATTTCTCCAAAATTAAGGATATGTGTCAACTGCTAAAAGTGGGGTTAATTCCTTTGACTATTACTCCTCCTAATCCATTCACAAACTTTTGCTTCTCTTTTAGCAACTTTGTGCTCTCCTTGTTCCCAAGGCAAGAGTCTTTTGTCCATAGATAGAACAATGGTTCCTTTGTATTGTAGTTTCTCATTTGTCCATGAGCACTGTGTGTTGTTAATACCATGGAAACACCAGGTATAGGAAGGTGTTACTGTAGTGGTTGGGGTGAAGGATCCTGATTTACCGTGGGGAAATATGGCTGCTATTATACAATCAGGGCAGAGAAGACCATTATTGAACCCAAGAGAGTTTCTAGAATGCTTCCAGTAGTTAAAGTCAATGGAAGACAATAACAATCTATTGTAGCAGGACCCCTGGCAGCACAAACCCTTCAGAATGATGTTTGGTTTACCATAGTGAACAAACAACTCCTTAAAGAGCTTATAATCAATCTGAGGAAATGACTTTCTCACTTATTTAACAAATATGATTTTATATTAAGATGCATTAAAAATTCTGGAGCAATACCAATTTATAGAAGTCAAGAAATAGACAAATTAGGATGGATTATTCTGAAAGATATAGAATTAGTTATATTTATGAGTTTTCTATTAGCCTTTATTTATTATTAATAGAAAATAACACCAAAAAATTTTTATTTTTTCAAGTTTAAACTGATACTTGATAATGAAAGAATTAATATATTTATTAATAATAAATCAATAACAAATAGCAAATAATAAATTAATAATTGATAATAAATTAATATCTTTCATAACATTTTAATTTTTCTGGGAGGATATTTACCTGAGCAGATTGCAAACCTCCACACGTGTCCTTGAAACAATTCATCAAGAATAATTGTTTGATATTTATAATTCTGCTCCACAAATATAGCCAAAATAATTTATCATATACAATATGTTTTTTTAAAAGAATCAGTGGTTTGAGTTTGGTAATTACCTTGAAGAAGAGTCAGATCAGCCTCATGGAAACCTTATGTAAATCTAAGCATTTCTCAAATAGAAGAGGATTTACTGAATAATCAAAGTCAGCTACCAAATGAATGAAAAACAGGTAAGTCAAAATGTTCAATTTCCATTCTCAAATTTTATCACTAATATATCACTTGCTGCCCTTGCAGGACAATAGAATAAAAGACAAGGGAATATAATTTTAAATTACCCACTATATATATAAACTCTTCAAATGCTCATGTTTTATCTCAAAGGATCATACAGATTTCACATTCTCCTCCATAATGCAGTTACATTTCTTTTAATATAAAATACTTTAAATTGCACACTACACAATAAAATAAGCTCCCCAGAATTTTATGCCATGTTTATTCTATAATTTTGTGTATTTCTAGGACTATAGCCATCTACGCCACTAGTATTATTAGAAACTTTGTTAATTGTGGCAAAGTAATAAAATACATTGTGCGCATTTATATATAAAGAATTTTATGACCAGAGAATAAAGATCTTGCAAACACAGTGTTCTAGTTCATTTCAGGTAAGATGCCAACATGCTATCAGTTTTATGGCTTGAATATGGGTAAGTGTAACACATGTAACACATTTAAATCAAAGGAAAACATCTCCCTAGAATGTAGTATAGGAAAACCTAGACTCACTCTGATGAAAATATCACAATCTATATTGCTGAGGAGAACACAAATTCTAAACTGAAAAGTATGGATTGAAATTAAGAAGCAATTCTGTTCATGGAATCACTTCTCTGTTTCCATGAGCAATAGCTTAACTATGACAATTCCTCAGAGGTGCCTTATTCTATCACATGTTGTCTTGAAACTTGATCTTCCTTTGTTGGTAAAGTTCTACTCATGTTCAGACTTTAGCTGAAAGTAACATTTCCCCAGAAAGCCCTGTTCTGTCTTCCTTTACCCTTGCTGACTGATACTTTGTACCAACTTGTAGTTTTAAGTTCTTCCTGCCAGACTGTAAACTCCATGGGGAAGGAAGAATGTCTTTTGTTACTATTTGTGTCATTATCTGCAAGAGCACCTGTCACTTGGATGGTGTTCAATAAATATTTTAGATGAATAAATGATCATTGAATATTGATAACAACTTGAATCACAGTGACACCAGGCATAAAAGTATTGTTTTATAAAATACATTGAAAATAAAAGTGAAAATATAGAATTCTGCTTTGAATATCATCTTTTTTTCTTAAACTGAAACGAAAACTATGTAACAAAGCCAAGTAGGGATTCTACTGATCTACTCTACTGATGTTGATACATTAAAAAAATGAGAGCCTCTACTTGTCCTTAGCAGTTACAAGGAAATTTGCAAAAAACATATTCAAATAAAGCAGAATCCTTAAGAGAGAGTAATTATGTAGATTTGACTGCAATTTGGAAACTACATTCATTTTTGGATGCTTTGCTTAAAGGAGACAACCTAGTCTCCGATTTCTTTTTCCTGGTTTAGCATGTCTCAGGTATCCAGTTATAATGTGCAATTTTAAGTAGAATTTTAGCCATGTATTTAGTATTGTTTCTCTCTGGCCTGCTGAGAGTTGCTCTTGTTCTTCCTTCTTGCCATGAAGAAAGTGCAGCTTCAATGCTAGAATGCCTCCTTTACGCATTCCAAAATATTTATCAAATGCCTACCATGTGTTAGAAGCCTCTTAGGAACTTCTTGGTGGACCACGTCTCTTGCTTTTCTGTTTACACTGTAGCTTGTGTATCATCCTGATACCTTTTTTTTTTTTTTTGATAATGTGAATATAATGAAGTTGATGTTAAGCCTAAAGACAGGTAGACAATTAGGTCCCAGGACTACTTTGTAGCCATTGGATGTGATATTTAACAGAAAATTTGAAGTCACACTGTGTACCCTTTGGAAGGACAAGCTGACCTCCTCTGCTCTGTATTACTTGATGAGATCTTCCTAGATGTTGAAATCAATCAGGGCCGAATACTGTGTTGATTTTAACAGTTAGTTTCACTCTGTTAGGCATGACCATTCTGTGCAGAGAAAACATATACCCACATGCAGTACATCCCATTTTTGTTTATTGTGGTATAATTGATATACAGTGAACTGCACAAACTCAAAGTATACAATTTGGTTCGTTCAATGCAATTTGATTAGTCAACACCTGTGAAACCAGTCATCACTGCAATCAAATGGTGAATACGTCAGCACCTCGGGAAGTTTTCTGATGCCCCTTTACAGTCCTACGTCACAGCCCTCCCCTGCTGTGTCCTGTCCAGGCAACCACTCCTTTCCTTTCCTTTTTAGAATTCATAAAATGGAATTATATAATATGTAGTCTTTTTGGTCCTGCTCTTTTCACTTAATATTATTTTGATAATAATCCATGCTTTTCCACATATTACTAGTTCATTCCTTTTTATGGCTGAATTGTGTTACACGACACAGTGAGATAGACCGTAGTTCATTCATCTGTTCACCTGTTTATGGACATTTACTTTGTGTCTAGTTGGAGTCGCTTACAAATAAATATCTTCTCGATGGTTTATACTTTTAACTTTTACATTTGTGTCTATGACCCAGTGCAAGTTAATTTTGTATGTAGTGTGAAGTGTGGATGAAATTTCTTTTCTTTTTTTTTGCATGTGTTCCTCTAATTGTTCCAATACCACATGTTGAAAAGCTTATCCTTTTTCAACTTATTTGACTTTGCACCTTTGTCAAAAATCAGCTGCATTAAAAAAACAAAACAAACAGCTGCCTGTGTATATTCAGGTCTGTTTTATCCTCTGTTATGTTCTATATAGCAATTCACTAATCTTTCTAACATATCAAACCACCTTGATTACTGTAGCTTTATAATGAATCTTGAAGATACGTAGAGTAGTTTGCGGTGTCTCCATAACAAAATTCCACAGACTGGGTGGCTGAAACTACAGAAACTGATTTTCTCACAGTTCTGGAGACTGGAAGTTGAAGATCAAGGTGTCCGCAGGAGGCATCTGAGGGCTCTTTCCTTGCCTTGTGTGTGTTTGCCCTCTTGCCGCCTCTTCCCATGACCTTTTCTCTGTGGGCTCTTACCCCTGGTGTCTCTCCCTCTTCTAAGACTGTCAGTTCTATTGGCTTGCAGCCTTTTTGTATGGCCTCATTTCACCTTAATTACTTTTTTAAAGGCTGGATCTCCAAAAACAGCCATATTGGTGAGGATAACTTCAGCATGAATTTTGAGGGGATGGAATTCAGTATTTGCTCCACAACAACTTCAGTTTTTTTTTCCTTTTCTTACTTTTAGTTTTTCAAAGTTTTCTTTCCTTTTTTTTTCTTTTTAATTCTTTCAAGCCCTTGGCATTTCCATTCGAATCATTGGTTAACTTACCAATTTCTACCAAAAAAAAAAAAAATCTTGCTGGTATTTTGATTGGAGTTATGTTGAATCTATGAATCAATTTGGTGACCAATTTACATGTTAAAAATACTGAGTCTTCCAAAAAAAAAAAAAATACTGGGTCTTCCAACCCAATATTTGGTTTCATACAATCTGATAACCTGTACCTTTTAACTGTGGCATTTAGGCCATTTACATGTAATGTGATCATACCTAAGTCTGTCATGGTGTTTTCTGTATGTCCCATTTGTGCTTTGCCTACCTCCCTTCATTTTCTTCAACCTTCTTTTGGAATATTTTTTTCATTATTCCATTTCTTCTCCTTTGTTGACTTCTTTCATTGATTTTATATATGTCATTTCAGTGGTTGCTTTGTTGTTTTAGTTGTTGCTTTGGGATTTATAGTATAAAGTTTGAGCTTTACAGTATACTTTCAAGTGAAATTACACCAATGTATATATAGCATATAAACCTAAAAACAGTATTCTATTTTCTTTCTTGATTTTTATGCTATAAAACCCAAAAGGTATTACTATTACTGATTTAAAAATGAGTTGTCTTTTAAATAGTTTAAGATAATATGAATTATATTATACATTTAGTGACACAATTACCATTTCTCCCGCTTTTTGTACTTTTATGTGGGTTCTTGTTTCCAACCTGCCTAAAGAATTTCTTAAACATGTCTTTCTTGCTAGTCCTCTGGTTGAGCTTTTTTTGTTTGTTTGTTTGATGTATCAAATGCTTTGAATGGCCTTTTAGCTTGACATAGAATTTACATTTGATATATAGACTTTATTTCTTTTCCTATTGTCCCATTTTCATCTTAACTACATGGTTTTCTACAAGAAATCTAAAGTCTTCTTGATCTGAGTACTTGTGTGTCTAATGAAACTTTTTTCCTTCCTGTTTAAAAGATGATTTTTCTACCAATCACAGACTTTGAGCAATGTGATTCTGATGTACCTAGATAAAGTTTTCTTAAATTTTTAATGCATATTAAACCTACACATTTGTAGTTATAATCACATTGGGAAAATTTGGGGCCATTACTTCTAAACACTTTTTTTCTGCTACATCTTTTCCTTCCTTTCCTATGGAGACACCAATTGTGTGCATATTGTATATTTATTAGACCATCTAAAGCTGTCTCATAGCTCTCTGATGCTTTCATTTATTTCGTGTTTCTTTTTATTTTCTGTATTTCCTTTTGGATAGTTTCCATTGCTATGCCTTTAAGTTCATGAATCTTTCCTTCTGCAATACCCAATCAGCTGTTAATTCAAGGTAGGATATTTTTCATCTCAGTTAGTATAATTTCTATATCTAGAACTACAGTCAAGGTCTTTTTAGGATAATATCTTCCAGGCCTTTATCTTTTAAACATATGGAAAAAAGTTATAATAACTGTTTCATGTTCTTTTCTACTAATCCTAACATCTGTGTCAGTTTGATTTGATTTTGATTTATTCATTTTTTTTTCCTTCCATGTGGATCATATAGTCTTATTTCTTTCGCATATTGGAGACCTTTAGTTAGGTGCCAGGCATCGTGAATCTTATCTTGATGAGTGCTAAATATTTTATATTTCTATTACTCACCATGAGCTTTGTTCTGGGATGTAGTTATGTTGCTTGGAAATAGTTTAATCCTTTTAAGTCTTGCTTTTAAAGTTTATTACATAGGATCAAATCAGCATTTTTTCCCCTAGGGTCAATGTTTACCCTCTTCTGAGGTTAAGACCCATTTGAGAATTCTACCTAAAGCATTGTAAGTAGGGTTTTCCAGTCAAGATGGTGGAAGCTTTTTTCCAGGCTTAGGTAGTTTCCTCACATGCCTGCACTCGGTGCTCAGCTTGAGGGTCCCCCTCTGCTGATCTCCAGAACTTCACTTTCTTTGAAGTTCTCTTCTCTGTCTTTGGAAATGCCATCTGTCTCCCTGGATTCTCAGCTTCATCTTCTCAACTCACAGAATCCACTGGGCTCTGCCTGGGGTCTCCCTCACTGTCACGTGGTCCGGAAAGTTTCCCAAAACAGTAAGCTTTGGGGAATTGTAAGGATCACCTCATCTGTTTTCCGGTTTCTTGGCAAACACTGTCTTTCATTTTCTGATATTAGTGTTGTTAACACCATTATTTCCTATCTTTTGCTTGTTTGTTGGAGGTTCCAGGTGGCAGGGTAAATCCAGTCTCTGGATTTACCAGAGATTTTTTTTTTCCCAACCTCCCCAGAGTACAACTCTCTACATAAAATTGTAAATAAAAATTAAATTATGTGTTAGGTTGTAAGAATGATCTGCTATGTTATGTGCTCTCAATAATTTAATACTATTATGAACTCAAATTGGGAGCTTATCATTAGCTAAAAATAAATAAAGTGTCTAAATGCAAACTTGAACTTCACCTGAGTGTTGAAGGATTAAAAATCAAAGTGAAGCATATAGAAAAAAAATTCTAGGCAGAGAGATTTTGAAGAAAATGTGGACAGACTAGGTTTGGGGTTTTGATTTTCATTTGCAGACAAATTAACACCCTATGCATTGGGTAGCTGGTAATTGTTAGTCTTACCCCATGATTCACTTCGTGTTTCAGTAGTACCATTGAACATGTTATTAAAATTACCTTCTTAAATCTAGCATGTTCTCTTTATAGTCTAACCATGTTTGTTAATGGTTTATGTAGCTATCTCTTCTGTTGTCATATTTACAGACTATTCATCCTCCATTGCCACTGTCCTTAAAATGTTCGGTGCGATTGTGTTAAGTAAACATAACATTACATTCTTCTGTGTGTTTCCTTCGACTGGTGTCACCCGGATTACCCATTTCCAATTTTATCATTCATTCATTCCATCAACAAGTATTCACTGGGCACATATCCATCCCTGGGGTAAATGAGTCGGTAAACAGAGGCCTCCTATGTGAAGTGTACATTTAAGCGAAGGATACCAGCTGACAAGCATTTCACGACTTCACTCTACCAAGTATATTAGCATTAAAAAAAAAACATGCTGAGCAAGACGGCCAAATGAGACATACCCCCTTTTCATATCCCCTCTGAACAACAATAATTTGGAACCAATCCACAGACAAAAGTGCCTTTGTGGGGACTTTGAGATTCATGGAACAGATTCTGAAACCCAGAGAGAGTCCAAGACAGAAGAGCCATTTTGAGTAGGTAGACTCACACCCAGGCAGCTGACTTGCCATACACGGTCCTGGGTACTGAAGCAGAAATAGCTCTGTACCACTGAAGGACTTGGCTACAGTCTTATTTGGTTATGGGTCTGCCTCTAGTACCATACATGAGGATCCTGGGTAGAGTCAGGCCCATCTGTGCATCAAGTAAGGAGACCTCAGTCCTGGCAGTAGACTCTGAAGGAGCCTCTGATCCAGCGTCAGGCCCTCTGGGCTGTGATGTGAAGACCTGAAGGTAGGTCTGCCAAATTCCAAATTCCAAACTTGGTCAGACTCTTGATTCTAGAAGGGCCCATTCCAGCCATAGTCCATGGTCTTGCACAGGGATCCCCCCACCCTGAGATTCTAAAAGGCCCTGTACATAGCTCCACCATCCTCACAGACATCCTGAGTCCCCTCAGTACCCCTGAAAAGGTGCTGAAAGGGTTCTCCACTCGACTCCAGGCCTTCCAGTTGCATCCCACCAGCAGGCCTGCTTGGCACTGGGATGAGGTGGGAGATACATACACCTACACCTCAGGAGATCCTGAAAGGGCCCTATCCTCAGCAGCAGCAGCCCCTCCAGTCATGGGCAGGGAGAAGTCCAACCCACCCGAGGACCTCGTGAGAGACATACCAATCCTTGCTTCCAGGCCCAGGTCTGCATATCTTAAACTTGGCTGTAGAACCTGAAACAACCATGGGGCTTGGTTCCAGCTCCCCTTGGGCACAGCCAAGGGGCAGTCTTGTCCAAAAGGGACTATCCAGTGACCAGGCAGTAGCCCTCCCAGGAACCTGGTGGGAACCACACCTACCATGCACCTGGTCATAGTTCAGCTATCTGAGGATCCAACTGTAGACCCTGAAGTTCCTGTCCCCTTGAACAAAGGGCTGGAGGCAGTCACATCAACACAGGGATAGGTCAGGACCCATGCCTACCCAAGCCTTTTGTAAGAAACCCCCCAACAGTGGACCCAGAAAGAGCCTTGTAACTTTCTATAATCCAGCATGCCTGTGATTCAAGAGGTAGTCCCATCAGCCCAGGGAACAGGCAGGAGTGTCTTTACCTATTGAAATCTGTCTGTAAAGAGTGGAAGAGCTGCCTGCTCCTTCAAATACATAGACACCAATGTGAGGCTAGTCAGTTCATAAAGAATCAAGTAAATATGACATCGCCCAAGGAAACTATTAAGGCTCTGGTAACCAACCCCTGGGAAATGCAGATATATGATAAAGAATTAAAAATAATCACGTAATAATCACCTTAAAGAAACCTGATGAAATCCAAGAGAATACAGATAGACATTGAAAGGAAGTCGGGAAAACAATGCATAAACAATCAATTTTTTTTTTTTCCTGATCTAGACCATTAAATTCATTTCATTCATCGTGGTTACTTTTCAACGCTTAGACTTATTTTCAATCACATTATTGTTCACCAAATTCATCAATAAGCCAGTATTTTACGTCCAGGGTTTGGGGTATTATAACATGATAGAAAAGATCCCCACAAGGTGCATGTGTATGGAACCTGAGTCTGATTACTTAGACATATGTCTAGGACTTTACTGGTTTATTAGTCATTTTTTAAAATAATAAATTATTTCCAGAAAACCTACAGTGCCAGGTGTTTATACTATGGCTGTTCAGAGTTCACTCAAAACATACCTGACGGAAATCATAAATTACAAAAAAAATGTAATTATGTGATGTGATGGGTGTGTTAACTAACCTAGTTGTGGTAAACATTTCACAATATGTAAATGTAGCAAATCATTACATGATACACCCGAAACACACAATGATATCTTAAGAAAGTGGGTCGGGGGGAAGACCTTTCACAACTTAACAATAAAAATAAAAGGTCAAAGGATTTGGAAACATAGGCCTCTAAAAAAGACATAGTAATGGCCAATAAGCTTATGACAAGATCAAATGATCGAGATCTTTAGTCATTATGGATGTGCAAATGGAAACCAAAATGAGATACAACTCCATGCCCATTAGGATGGCTAAAATGAAAAAAAAAAAAAAAAATGAACAAGAAAAACCATGGATGAGATGTGAAACCCTCTTATTTTGCTGGTGGGATTGTAAAACGGTGCAGTCACTTTGAAAACAATTTGGCAAGATGTTAAACACAGTATAACCCTGTGACTTAGAAAACCCATTCCTAGGTACATACCCAAGAGAACTGAAAGTAGACATCTGCACAAAAAACCTGTGTAGAGATACTCGTAGCAGTATTATTCAGCCAAAGAGTAAAAACAACACAAATGTCCATCAACTGACAGATAAAAAAATGTGGTGTGCCACATACTGGGATATTATTCGTCTATAAAAGAGGAATGAAGTAATGGTCCAGGCACCATATGGATAAACCTCGAAAACATGCAAACTGATTAAGCGAGTCACAAAAGGGCACATGTTACATGATTCCATTTATAAGAAATATGAAGAACAGGAAAACGCATTGAAACAGAAAATAGTGGTTGCCACAGGCTTAAGGTAGATGGGAAACAAGGAGTGAGTCCTGTTAGGTACCCATTTCTTCGGCGGTGGTGAAATAGTCTCACCTTTGATTGTGATGATGGTTTCATGATTCTATGACTATATTAAAAACCACTGAATTTTATACTTTAATAGTGTGAATTTTGTGGTAGGTGAATTATATCTCAACAAAGCGGTTAAGTGGGAGAGGAAGGGAGGTACGGAGAGGGAGACATAGAGAAATGGGGGGGGGGCAAAGGTGGGAGGGAGGCACACATTAGGAGACAATGACAGTACTGGGCACCTGGGTGGCTCAGTCAGTGGAGCACTGGACTCTTGGTTTCAGCTCAGGTCATGGTCTCAGGGTCATGAGATCCTGCCCCACGTCCAACTCCCCAACTCAGCATGGAGTCTGCTTGATATTCTCTCTCACTCATTCCCTCTTTGTCCCTCCTGCTGGTGCTCTTTCTGAAATAAATAAATCTTTAAAAAGGAAGAAAAAAAAAATACAAGGAGACTATGACAGTCGACAGTATTCCACACAAGAGATGACGGTGTTAGGACCACAGAGGCTTAGAATGCTGAGACACAGTCACATAGCGGTAGCGGCAAAGATATTCCAGAGGACAATGAAATAGGTATCGGACAGGGTGTATTTGTGTGTTGGGGAGCAGATTCTTAGAGGTTGAGTTTTGAATATGGTGATTTGGGGGTATCTCTTCCATATCCAAGGGGAGGTAGAAGTAGGTAGTTGAAATAATGTGTATAGTTGGAGAAAAAATTCTAGGCCATAGATATTACTTTGGGAATAATTAGCACGTAAATAGTATTTGGAGCCTTGAGTTTAGTTGACCTCATTAAGGGCGTGATATGGATGGAGGCCAGCAGTGATCAAGGGGTCGAGACCTAGGGATCACCAACAATGAGGAACTGAGGCCAGTGAGTCAGTTTCATCTATCACTTTCCTAATGTTTGCCGGTTTGATGAGGAAAGTTTTACTTTTCTATTCCGTTATCACTTTCTTTTTCTCTGCCCATGGATTAAAATCCATATGATTCAGGATATTTGAAAACAAGGTGCTGTCTCTTTCTTCTGCCAAGAGTCTATATTTTGTGGATAGATGCACCTGCCCCAATAAATAGAGATTCCTGACTGCTCTTACCTCTCTCTGCACTCCTACAGACATGTCTGCCAGATGACAGCTTTTAAGACCATTTACCTTCCCATCCATCTCTCCCACATGCCAGACTCTTGTGTTTTGCTGGGCAATGTGCTACTCAGAATTTCATCAACAGTTTGTCCCTTCTGTTAGAAACACCCTTGTTCCACAATCGTGTGACATATTCCTGGGCAGTCGCTCCTTATCTACTAGATTAATTCTCAGTTATGCATCTATGTCCGTGGCCATGTATGATGAGGTGCTCTTCACACATTGCTTTCTTATTCCCCTCATCTTGAGGCGTCTGTTTCAGATCAACTCTTTATTGTGTTAAGGGTCTTTTCTCAAGCCCTTTCTTCCTATGGGGCACATGCATGTTATGCTCTAATGATTTCCTGTATGGTATTTCCTTCTTTCTGATACATGAGTTCTCTCCTGACCAGGCACAGGAGCCTCTGGTTGCAGAGTTTTATGTGTCTGTAGATGTTCGTTCATTCTTGTCTTGCTCTCAGTGTTGCCCAAGACAACCCCACACACTAGTTTGTTTTACCTTCATAAGGAATCTGTACTTTCACCCTGTGCTTGTGTTGCTGCTGCTGCTGCTGTTGTTATTATTACTACTACTACTACTACTACTACTGCTGCTATTATTTATTATTATTATTATTATTATTATTATTATTATTTCATTCTCATCATTCAGGAAGTTTACAGGATATTCCAAGTGTGTGTCTTTTCCCATCAGTACAGTCTGGAACTCAGTGAGCTCTCTTAGTCTGGAGATGCAGGTCTCTTTCCATCACGGATGAATTACCTCCTGTTATTTAATTATTGCCTTTCTTCTATCTGTTCCATTTTATCTTTCTGAATGCCTTTCATTTTTATTATGGGTTCCCTGGATCTGTTGTACAGTCTTTTTATTATCCTTCAGGGTTCCGTCACCAGATGTTTTTGCCCTTTATCTTTCATGATCTGAATTTGGTCTCAAGGCTGATAGTCTCTCCTTGCAATCGCTTACTTAATTGTTTAATTGGAAAGATGTCTTGTGGACACCGACCATGTGGTGGTCTGTGCATACTACTGCTCTTGAGTTTCCACAACTGCTCCTATTTTTCTTTTGGGTTTTCATCTCACTTCTGTAGGAGCTATAGTTCAATGAGAATCATATGGTAGATCTGCTTTGTTGGCCTGTGGTAAGCTAAGTAATAACTCCCAAAAGTGTCCACATACTAATCTCAGGAATTTATGGATATGTGCCCCTACATGGCAAAGGGACTTTGCCTATATGATTAAGTTAAGGATCTTGAGATGAGATTATCTTGGATTTGCTGTCTGGGCAGCTAACTCCTAATGATTAGCAATGGCCCTTTTAAGAGGAAGGCTGAAGAGGTTAGTTAGAGAAAGCCAATGACAACACAAGCAGAAGGAGAGAAAGCAACATCAAGATCCAGAAATGGTAGAGGCTGGGTGGGGACTGAGACTTGAAGGTGTTAAGTGGCTGGCTTTGAAACTGGAGGAAGGGGCCATGAGTCAAGGAATGCAGATGACCTGGAGAAGCTGGAAAGAGCAAAGACACAGAAGCTACCCTGGATCTTCCAGCAGGAAGACAGCTCTACTGACCCCTTGATTTTTGTCCTATGAGACCCATTTCAGACTTCTGACTTTCAGAAATATACAATAGTAAGTTTGGGCTGTTTTAAGTCATTAAATTTGTCATCATTCGCTATAGTAGCAATCGTACAGGAATATAGACCCTCTCAACATGGGGCAATTTTGCTTTTCAGGGCACTGGGGTTCAGGTGTGGATCTGAATTTACATTTAGGGACACCAGCCACAAAGGGGACAGAATGTGGTGTAGTGAGCCAGGCATCAGTCCATGTCTGGG
Source organism: Mustela erminea (assembly GCF_009829155.1). Lineage (NCBI taxonomy): Eukaryota > Metazoa > Chordata > Mammalia > Carnivora > Mustelidae > Mustela > Mustela erminea. Next base: position 29,574,657 of record NC_045634.1, on the reverse strand, counting down.
ACAACTGGAGGACGCTCCTTTGTATCTGGCTTCTGTACACGTTCAGCTTCAAGAGAAAAGAGTAATCGCTCCATGGGTTCCAATCGAATTCATTCTTTTGATAAAAGACTCAACATATTATCAGGGGGCTAATGCTGGTCTTCCCCAGGGGATTTGAAAGTTTCCGCTTTATAAGCAAGTCCAAGAATGTGCCAATTATCAGGCCTTACCCTACATGTCTGATTTAGTCTCTCCTGTGGTTTCTTAATCCTCAGGGAATGACGCCACACACCCGTTTTCTCTTAGGATCCAAAAAATACTCCAGACCTGATTTCATTTAGTGGTGCATTACTTCTAGGAGGTCAGGAGAAATGAACCACTTGGAGTTAGGATTGAAGGAGAAGTAGTATTTGTTTTAGATAGTAAAATAAATTACAATATTATGTAATGACAAAAATATTAAAGCCGGGGTATAATGAATGTTAAGAGAAATTCAGATCAACTGAATCAAGTAGAAATACAGAAAAGATAAATTTCATTTAGAGTGTTTAAGTGACCTGCAAATCACTGAGATAATTCTAGGAAAAAATATATGCATTATATCCATACTGACATTATATGTCATAATAAACAAATATTTAAATGAAGAACAATGAACCTACAAAATTAATAGTAGAAAATTGGGAGGATCATATAGAATGCTAGAATAGAGAACCTTTCTAAGTGGGATACAATGTTTAAAAACCATAAGTGAAAATAATAAATTAGACTACATTTTTTAACAAAAAAATTTATATGGCAAAGAAGTCACCATAATCCTAGTTGAATATATAAACAATTTCTACTAATTTCTACTATATGAACAGTAGAAACTATATATAGTATATAGTTTATATAGTAGAAACTATCGTTTCTACTATATGAACAGTTTCTACTAAGAAAAAAACAACAGCCCAACTGGAAAAAAATGGGAATGGATATGAAAATATCAGTTTCAGCCCTACAAATGGACTTTAAAAGATGCAAATGATTGAACAGACTCTAATAAATTAATATCAAATTATAATGAATATTATTTTTACTTATTAAATTGTCAAAGATTAAAAAGTTTGCTAACACCTGTTTTGGCCAATGCACATTGCCTTCTGATTCTCAGATTTCCAATGGACAACTAAATGTGAGATAATAACAGATAGTAAACTAGGATTATTCATCTTTGTATTTTTTTTAAAAGATTTTATTTATTTATTTGAGAGAGAGAAAGAGCAGAAGCAGAGGGAGCAGCAGACATGGATGTAGATGTAGGCATAGAGATAGATGTATAAATAGATGTAGAGGTAGACATAGACGTAGATGTGGACGTAGACACAAAGGTAGACGTAGAGGTAGATGTAGAGATAGATGTAGAGGTAGAAGGAGGCTCCCTGCTGAGCCTGACATAGGGCTCCATCCCAGGACACTGGGATCACAACCTGAGCCAAAGGCAGACGCTTAACTGACTGAGGCACTCAGGTGTCCCTCATCCTTGTATTTCTAATGCTCAAGCCATTCTCTAACAAAATACAAAATCAATTTATACCTTAAAAAATGAATAAACTTGGCTTAAAAATCATGTTGCTGAGAATGAGTATTATATTTTATTGACTAAGGGTGGAACTATTCTAATACATTTATACAAATTTAATAAATAACTGAAAGTAGAGCTCTGCCAGTTAAAACTCTCCGTCAAAAATATAGTTAATTATACCAGCTATTCTGGAACATTCTAGCTAAGCAAGACGTTACTGTAACTATCCTTTGGTCTTTGAGAAATATATCAGATCACCTCAATGCAAAATACATTTTTTGTATTGTTCACTATTTTGACTTAAAGAGATTTTTTTTTCCTGAAGTGTAAAGATTTTCTTCTACTAGCAATATGTTTTCAAAATTGTATATACTAGTCACAATGATCAGCAATGTATAATTAACAAGTCACACAGCACACTATTAAGAAATTTATTGACAACGCTGACTATGTACTTACTTGAAGAAAATCTCTTTTCATGATCATCATTGAAATTCCAACAAATTGCTCCAGTAAATTATCTGAAATTCATAAATATTAAAAATTTTTATATATTGCTATGTTGTATAACAGAGTTTGTATTTACATTGCTGTGCATTAATATGTTTGTGAGTCTTGTTGCAACATAATTTTTTGAGATGAGCATATATAAAATAATTAAGTAAGATCTTAGATTCTTGCTCATACAGGAATGAGGAATGTCAAGAATTTATATATATACACATATAACATATATATAATTTAAATTTAATATAATATAAATACAACTTTATATTTATTTTTATGTATATATAAAAGAGATCTTACTTTTCATATAATCTTCTCTGCTGTGGACATAAGTTTCAATTAAAACTGTGAATGTTATTTTACAAAAATACAATGTGCTCAGATTGTAGATTTTATTAATTTTCATACACTTATAAAATGTCCGTGTGATGTAAAGTCCAGTCTTGGATTGTTTAAAAACACATACACTTCTTTCTCAAAATTATCGGGATAATCTTCAGGTATAATTAAAAATCATTAAAAAAAAAGACTATATTTTCTCTTTCTTGTAATTCACTGAAAGTAAACAACCTGAATGACACAAAAGTGTATATTGTATGGTAGATACGCTCCTGGTTAGAAAAGAGAGTGAGAGGATCGCTGTTATATTATGATCTCTTTCAAATATTCTGTCAATAACAGAAAATGAATGAATCTATTGTGTTAACACATATTCATTCGATAGGCAAACACTTGCATTAAATGCAAAGTACTTCTGTCATTGATATGCTTACCATTTTCTCCTAAATGACCTTGAAGCTTAATGAAATTCACATGAAAGATTTTACTGTGCGTGTTAAAAGAAAGCAGTTAAAAAGATTCCGATAGCTTTATAAAATTGAGTCTCATTTTGTTAAAAAAAAAAAAAAGTCCTCTGTTCTCATCTGTTGAGAAAGTAAACTGCTCCAACTCAAAGTAGTTTACAAGCAACTTTCATGGTCTTTGTTGTTACGTGGCAGTGTCTGCTAGATTGACAAGTGGTGCAGTGGTCTTTGAGGACTGATTTCTAAGGATATGAAGAGCGTGAACTTCATTCTTCTTAAATACCTTCTTAAATACAAGCTTCAAAACAAAGTCAACCATTGATCTAATCATTTAAAAAAAGAAGGTCTCAGTGTTTGACAATGGAAAACACTACAAAGAAGAAAACTTTCATTAATCTAGTTTATTGTTTTCATTTGACACAAGTAGAGGTACAGAGTTATAGAACAATGAGAAATGTGTATGCTCTGTTCAGCAGGTAAGTCTACATATAGTCACTAGTGGTTCAGATAAAAGGAATCTTTAGAGAGCCATATGCTGATATTTAGAAAGAAATCTATTAAATCTATTAACATCTCAAACTTTCCATGAGCTTTCAGAACATTTGCAGACTCTTGATTTGTGAATTCCCTATGTAACATGAAAATATGATTTCTTAGGGTTAGAAAAAGCTGTAGGCACAATAGCATACACAAAATAGTTTTTTTACAGACTTTGCTGTCTGCCCCTCGGGGCATCTCCTCCTGGGGCAACTCCCCTGGGGTACCGTTTCTAGTTGTGATTCCCAACAAGAAAAAAGACCATTTTATAGCTAATAAGAATAATCACATTTGTACAGAAACAGAAAGAAAGAAAGAAAGAAAGCTGCAAATGTAGACCTGGATTTTATATTTTATCCTATTCTGAAAATAGAGAAGACCCAATAAAGACGATTGTGAACTAACAATAATCGGGTGCTATTTATTTCAAAATGCAGAACTCTTCCTATAGAATCTTTTTTACATGAGTTATTTACTTGTGCTAACAGAGGTGTTTGAACCCATAAGACTTTCTAGGTTTCACAGTGCATAATGTAGAAAATGTGCAGAGTAATACTGTGCAGAGCCATATTGGAGCTTCAAGCAAAGAAAACTTAGTGATACTGACCTCTCTGTATTTTAATTTTGGGCATTTTGTTCATTATGGTTTTGAACTAATTATCATTTAAAAATATATATGATATTTAAAAAATAGCTAAATTGGACTACATCAAAATTAAACCTTTTATGCATCTAAGCACACTGAGTGAAAAGACAACCCACAGAATGGGAGAAAATTTTGCAAATCATATGTCTGTTAGGGGGTTAATATCCAGAATATATAAAGAACTCCTAGATTGAACGAAAAGTGAAACAAACAACCCAATTTTTAAAATAGGCAAAGACATTTCTTCAAAGAAGATACACAAATGATCATAAGTGCATGAAAGGTTGCTCAACATCAGTCATCTTTAGGAAAGTGCAAATCAAAATCACAATGATATATGATTTCACAACCGTTAGGATGTGGATAAAAAAAGAAAGGAAAGAAGGAAGGAAGGAAAGGAGGCAAACAAAATGTGTGGAGCAGGATGTGATACATTGGAGCTCACCCACCGCAAGCAGAAATGCAAAATGGGGCGCCTGGGTGGCTCAGTGGGCTAAAGCCTCTGCCTTGGGCTCAGGTCATGATCCCAGGGTCCTGGGATGGAGCCCCGCATCGGTCTCTCTGCTCGACAGGGAGTCCGCTTCCCCCTCTCTCTCTACCTGCCTCTCTGCCTACCTGTGACCTCTGTCTGTCAAATAAGTAAATAAAATCTTTAAAAAAAAGAAGGAAAGAAAGAAAGAAATGCACAAGGACTCATTTGCTGTGGAAAATAGGATGAAATTTCCTCAAAAAACATTGAACCTAGAATTACTGTAAGTAATTCCATCTCTAGGTCTATACCCCCAAAAATCTAAAGCAGGGACTTGAACTGATATTTGGGCATCCATGTCCATAGAAGTCTTATTCACAAAGGCCAAAAGGTGGAAGCAAACTGGTATCCACTGAGGGAGGAATGGATAAAGGAAATGAGATCTAGACATACAACAGAATATTATTCAGGATTAAAAAGGAATGAAATTCCAACGCATGCTACAACATGGGTGAACAATGAAGACGTTCTGCTGAGAGAAATAAGCCAGTCATGGAAGGAGAAAAAATATGATGCCACTTCTATGAATTTTCTAGAGCAGTCACATTCATAGGGACAGAGTGCCGTGGTGCCTGTCAGTGGCCAAAGAACAAGGGGACAGAGAGTCATTGTTTAGTGGGTACAGTTTTGAGAGATTAAGAAAGTTCTGGAGATGGATGGTGTCGATAGTTGCACAACGATGTGAATGTACCTCATTCCTCTGAACAGCACACTTAAAATCATCTAAATGATAGATCTTATGTATATTTTACTACAACTTTAAAATAGAGCATTTAAATATGATTTAATTCAAGTGTTGGGGTTTTCCCTTGCTGTACCCCACTCTACGTGTGCACCTAAGAGGAGAGTTTCACTGGACTCATTCTCCTGGCCCCACATATCTCAGTGGTTTTTTTTTTTCATAGAGTATAAAATAAAAATTCCTTATCTGTTTCCTTTTCCCCTAAACTTCTTGTGTGTTCTCTTATAGGACAGGTTAAAGTGGATTTCAGTTACTGGTTGAAAAGTCTACGGTGTTCCGGGGTAACATGTAACCACTGTGATATTCCCATTCTCTATTATATTTTGAAATCTCCCCTCCACTCTCATTCACAGCTGTCAAGATGATTTTAGTAGGACTATTTGGAATATTTGGAAGTCATATTTGGAAAAGTTACCCCAAAGAGTTCTGAGAAATTTCATCTCTTGAAAAGATATTGGTTAGTTCTTGGCACGATTAATATTAGTCTGTTGGATCCCTCTATCACTGAAGGAGAACATATTGAGATGGGCTCTATTTTTTGGTAAAAACAAAACCAAAATAAATCATTACATACAAGGAAAGTAATGTTTAAGTAACCTTTTTGATACATATAGTATTTCAAGTACTTTCGTGGAGCTCCCTATCAAAAAGAAAAATTATTTTCAAAGTATATAGATCCCTCCTTTTATGTTAAACATTCATGAGAGGATCAATTTGTAAATCGTTTTTGAGTGTACAGTACCTTTTAGGTGTCTTCCATGAAAACAAACAAACAATCAAAAAAACCCCAAACCACTAACTCCCTGAATTGTAAAATCAAGAATATCATCAATGCTTAAAACTTCTGATTTTCACTTCTATTTAATGCTAAGTTATCCCCAAATATAACATTCACAAAAAATCAGATTATAAAATGCAGATTTAAAGACCTGTGGAAATTTAAAGCATAAACTTTCTCTTCTCACTGGGGGAGTCTTTCCATAGACCATTTACATATGTTTGAAACTGAATCTTTTGCATTGTAAGCTCATTTTAACTATTTTTCTACTGTCCTCTCTCAAAATTTTGATCTTAACAGATACTTTTCATAAGCTATCATATTCATAGACCATTCTGAAATCAGAAGGCTCATATTCATTTTTCCTTTTTTAATAAGTGCTGTGGTAATATAATTGTTATCTCATAATAAATCATTGTGTTTTACATATTTCATTTAAATTAGTCTATTATTCCTTACTCATACACTCTGTACTAACAGTAAAATGAATTTTCCGCAAGCCATTCCCAGCTTTGTACAGAATACACTAAAATTAACTTAGAACATAGTTGAACATTTTTATTAATATGGAAAAAAAAATCAAAGCATAAACAGGGAAAATATCTCACAAGATTGACCAAGAATAAGAGCTGATTCATTTGGAATGTCAAAATGTTATAAATTTTATGTTCTTTATGATTCTGTATTTCATTTCTGTTAATTCTTTTCAAAACTGGATTTCCCTCAAAATAAAAGTTTCAATGAAATGAAATACCTTATTTTTGAAGATATGGTAGGATTTTGAAAAATATATCAGGGTTTTGCATAATAATGATGTATACAGGATTAAAAGAAGTCTTTTGTCTTTTTTTTTTTTTTTTTTATCCTACTATGTCCCAATTGTACAGCACTCCACTGCCCAGACCAAGGCCTTCCTGAATTGTATCTTTTTTCCTTTCATGTAGTCACTCAATAAGTATGTACTCGGCTGTGACCGGCACCCTGCTTAGAGCTGAAGATACATTCCTCTCCTGGAATATAGAGTCCAGAGTCAGAGAAAATGTGTCCATTAAATATCTCAGGTGTACGAACTGCCACGTTGTCCTGTATACTCCGCTGGAGAAGTAAAGGGACTCAGGACAAATAAAGGACATCCAGAATCAGTCGAGGAAGTATCTGTCACCCTTAGCATATGTCTTTGTGTGGAGCTGAACGATGAGTAAGAATTGCCTTAGGTGGGTGGCTGGAGAAATCGGCTGTGCTCCAAGCAGAGGGAACAGCATTGACAATGGTCCTGAGGAGGAAGGAAGAAGCTCAGTGAGAACCAAAGGAGGCTAAGTTGTGAGACAGGAAGGAAGGAGAAGATTAGTGAGGATGAGGCTAGTGTCTGGACACCTTGACTTTAGGGACGACTATAATTCACGAGCTCATATCCACAGGATTAAGCACAGTCACACTTGGCACACAGAGGAAGAGAAAAGGCACTGGCCTATCTGACAAATTAAGTTTCTCAATACCCAGAATTTCTATAACCTTAAATTTGCTAACAGCGAATCCACCGCTCTTCTTAGTCTCCATGGGAGATATAATTGCAGGACTTATCCAAAGACTCCCTGATCTTTGCCCCAAGGTCATCCTGAGTATAGCGATTAAAGATGCCAGAAGTAGGAAAAATGGCTGAGACCGGGGGGGCGGGGGGCTGGTGGAAACGCGGGGAAGAGAATCCTTCCTTTTCAACTTTGACAAGTGAGGAGAGCATAGGAAATATAAACCTGGATAGTTGGATAGAGCATCTTCTTTGCAATGTGCTAATAGGTGTCAAAGATGAGTTTATTATTTTAGACTTGAAAATTAACAATAATTATAAATGCTGGAGAATTTGAAAAGTGAGAGGTGCAGCACACTAAATATCAAGAATGCATTTTTAAGTGATTTTTGGTAGTCATTTGAAACACGCAAATACTTTAGTATTAGTCCTGAGTACTCAAAAAAAAAAAAAAAACCTACAGTGTTTATGTATTTTTTGCCACAAAATAGTCTTTTTCATACTTGAGCCTGAAATTGTATATCTGTAATCTAGGTGATCACATATTACAATGAGTCAGACTAGATGTTGATAATGTGTATGTGTTCATATACACATGTTCACACACACACACACACACACACAAACACAGATTATTGGTTGCAAATTACAAGTAGGGGGATTCTGGAAAAGGGGTGTTGCTGTTTGACTTGCTAATGCACAGTCACAAATTAAAAAAAGAACAAACTGGAACTAATATTTTCTCATCAAACCTGACTCAGTTTACCTCTTATGAAAAGAGAAAAGTGGGTGTCTTGATTGTGGAAGTGGGTTATTGGTCTGTTTTCACTCCCTTGTTTGATGTAATCAGTGATGACACAAGCAACCCATGGTCTAAGCAAACCTCCATAAATTCAGGATCTTCAGCAGAAATGTAAGAACAAGTTTTCTGAGGATTGCTGTTGATGGTCTGGTCAGAAACGAGGGATTCTGATCATTTTCATTCTCCCCGTCCCCCACCTGCTTCTTCCTATGCCAGCCCAGACCACCTCACGAGCTTCCTTCCCTCCTTGTTGGGTCTTTCAGCTCCTTTCTCCCTTCTGTACTTTCTTTCCCCCCCCCCCATTTCCTTACTTACAATAAGAAACTGAAGAACATTTTAAAATAAATGTAACCAATCCAAGAGTTATATATTTTTATATTCAATACATAACAATGGATTTTTTTTAGTATTTCTCAAAATACTCTTAAAACATTTTCTTTAATCTCTATGTAAGACTTACTATTATATTCCCTCTGAATCAGTGATCCTTAACAAATAAAAAGGTTACCCACTCCTATGTTTTTGTAATTTTAATTCACCCCACATATTTTTTTTTTTTTACATTCTATGAATCATGCCTTATGCTCTGGGTACAAACATTAATATAATATTTGAAACAGATGAATTTCATATAAAATAGACATTTTACAAATTCAGTAATTTACTGTGATGATTAATTTCGATTCCTGGTTTAATTCTTTGCTCCATCCAATATCTTGGACTATGATATTTGATGAATCGAGCATCAAGATCTTTCTTGCCACCAAATGTGAGTTGTTCCCGGGATAGTGAACATGGCCATCATAGTATAGACAGCAGCTCGCAGTGATTTTTGGACATCAGAGAGAAGCACACCAGGAGCAAGTCTATGTAGAAAGGGTAAGGAGAGGGGATACCTGGGAATGACTGAATTTCCTGGACAAATTTTGGAAAAATGATACCATTCTAATTGTTGTTCAGATAACGGTTTAAAAAAAAAGATCTATGCAGAAGAAGTTGTATGCAAAGCTCCACTGAAGTATCAATGTAGGATAAGTGTTCCCTATATCTGAAGCTGGCTACCTCTGGAGCAGGGGAGAATCCTGGAGAAATACCAATGCTTGCAAAGTCCTAGGTTTAAAATTATACGTTGTCCTTTCAGGATGTGAGTAAAAATCTTAACTACCTTCCTGGCACAGATGCCATCAGAAACCCACACATGCTCAAGACCAGGACTCAGCGGATCAGTGAGCCACTTTCCTGCTTTGGGGAGATTCTCTTGAGATTGTTCCATTCAGTAGGAGGGTCTTCAATTCAACTACCAAAGGCCCTTTTACTCAGTAGTAGGATGGGGCTTCTTGAACAAGGGAAGTTAGAGATACATATATTGAGACTTTTCTTTTGTACTCTTTGACATGGCAAGTGTACATTACGGATGGAGCAAGAGAACAACATCATGCTGAAAAGAGGAGTATGGTTGTTTTTTTTTTTCCAGTTTTTCCCATTTCAGAACCTCACCTGTGCCTTGCCCCCTGGGGGGCTTACTCCAGATGTCCATGAAAATGTAAAGTAGTTACGTAAAATGTCAGCTCTTTCAGAGTACTTTTACACATAACAGGGAATTTCTGAGAAAAGATCTAAAACATTAAGGAATGGGTATCTTATATAGGCATTTCAGAGTAATTGGATGATATTCTTGGCCAGAAAAGAAAGCAAAAAAAAAAAATTAATAATAATAATAGTAAGTTACACCCTAAGAGATAATGGTAAGCACCCTGGTTTCACAGTGTTTCTATATCTGGAGTCCCATTAAAAAAAAAAAAAAAAAAAAAAAAAAAAAAAGCCAGAGACTGTGGAGGACACATCGCTAAAGAGAGGAACCTTGTTTCAGAATCCCAAGTGGTGAGATTTGCATTCTAGCCTTTGGGATAAAGCTTAGTTTACAGGCTGCGTTTATTTATCTAGCTCTATGCCAGAATTATTTTCTTTTGATTTTTTTCCCCCTTTTTCCATGACTGAACTCACGAACCCTTTAAAAATAAAAATGAAAATAAAAATAAAAAACAAAAAGGTTTACCTAATGGGAAGCCTGGAAGGGGTTTGCGTTGGAGAGGCTTCTCCGAAGTAGGGTCGGGAAGATGCCCGTGGCAGAGCGATTTCATGCAATCAGAAATGGGCTCTTTCCAGCCCAGCTCTCAGGTTGAATGGGGTGAGGAAGGGCGGCCGGCTTTAAGGTCATCTCTCCTGCAGGTTTGGGAACCAGACAGACTGTCCCCGAGAGACGGTGGCACCAGCGGTCAGTTGACGCTTGAGAGCTCATTTTGGGGTGAACGGTAGCAGCAAAGACCCTGGCGCTCGGCAGCTTGCGGGCGGGTAGGGAGCCCGCAGGATTCCCCCCTGCGCCCGGAGGCTGCGGTCTGGAGGCACCTACTGCATTTCCTACCAGGGCGAAGCCCGCCCAGGCGCGGCGCTCGCTGCTGCACCGCGGTGGATGCACCTTTCCGGAGCGCCCGGGAAAGGAGGGGTGGGGAGCGGGGGAAGCCCCACTGCGTAGCACTTCAACCCCCATTTAAAAAAGAAGAAGAAGAAGAAAAAAAAAAAAACCAAAAAGCAAACTCGCGTCTCCCCTGGCTAAGCGGTGGCGGTGCGCATCGGGGCGTCCCCGAGGGGCGAGGGCAGGGAGCAGGGAGGGCCGCGAAGGGAGTGAGCCTTCCGGCCTGCGGGGCGCAGGAAGCCGCCGGGGCTCGGAGCGCAGAGGCAGCCGCCCCCTCGCCCAGGGCCGCGGCCCGGCGCGGAGGTCGCCGCGCAGGATTCGGCCGCTTCTCCCTCGCCGCAGCCCGTCGGCTGCGCGCCGCCCGGTCCCCGGGGCCGGAGCGTCCAGTCCTCGCCTCCACTGCCTCTCGCTCTCCCCCACCCCAACCAAGCCCTGCAGGCCGCCCTGGCGTCCTCTCCCGCCCCGGCCCCGCCCGGCTCCCGGGTCCCTCCGCCGAGGCTCCCCGCGCCCCCGCCGGGCGCGCACCCACCCGGGGCCGCCGCAGCCTCCGCCAGCCGCGCGCAGCCCCGCCACGCTGCAGCTGGAGCGCCGGCGGCCGGCCACGCAGATTGGGGGGAGGAGAAGCAGGGGAGGGGCGGGGAGGGGAGGGCGGGAGGCGCGCGGAGGAGGACGGAGCGAGGAGGAGGAAATAAATAAATAAAACAATAACCTCCGCGCCAATAAGAGCGAGGGAGAGAGAAAGACGCGGCCAGAGAGCCACCGGCGCCTGTTCGCGCGCCTCTGAGAGGTTCTCCTTGCGCGCGCGTGTGTGTGCGTGAGTGTGTATTTGCTGGGACTCGAGCTGGAAAGTTCAAACTAAACGTGTTGCTCTCGCCGGCTGCCGAGGCCGCGGACGACGCTGCCCAACTTCTCTGCGCCAAGTGACTGGCGTTGCCCAGCGCCCTTGGCGCGGCGGCGGCCGCTCGGCCCTGCGCCCGGGCGCGGCGGCGGCGGCGGCGGCGGCGGCTCCGCGCACCCCGGGAGGGAGCCCGCGGCCGGGGCTGGACGCTCGGGCCGCCACCTCCAGCGACGCTCGCTCCTCGGCCCCCGCGCCTGGCGACCGCAGAAAGGTACGTGGCGCTTCCATGCACGGCTTCCCCCCGAAGACTCCCCGCGCGTATTTCTGGCCGCCTGGCTTCCTGCCTTCCCAGGAGCGGTCATCATCTGTCAAACTTTACCTCCGCCACGCACTTGCCCGTGGCGGTGGCAGCCGCCCTCGTCGGCAGCGTGGGCACCGCTTGCCGGTGGGAACCGAGCGGGGGCTCGGGGCGGGGGGCAGGATCCGCGGCTAGCGGTGCTTCCCATCTGGCTTAACCCCGCGTTTCCGAGTAAGTCGCAGGTCTTACCTTCCGGGGGTGCCCTTTATTAGGATGTTCCCTGCGATGCTGGTAATGGTTTTCCTTGGCCTTTCTGCACGGAAGGACGTACAAGTTTGCAGAAAAAGGTAGCTGTAGAGCAAGGGAAGTTTGCAGCCACTCGCCTCCGAGAGAGGAGTAACCCTTTCTTTGCAGCAGCAGCCACGGTGTTGAACGGCGGCGGCGGCAGCGGCGGCGGGGACAGCGGCCTGGCCGGTGGCGGCCACTGCATATTGTCCCGTCTGTGACTAGGAGCAGGAGGGAAAGCGCGGCCGCCTGGTCCGAGAGCGCGGCACGGGAGCTGCCCGCAAAGATGCTGCGGAGGAAAAAGCTAAGGGCTCCTAATCGCTTGGTAAATCATGTCTGGAGAGGCATTCCTTTCTTTTGTGGTATTTCTGTGCTTCACTGGTGGAAGTGCTTTAAAAATCTTCTTAAAACTTTTGTGCGTAGAATTTTCGGATGGAGTTTGGGTGAACGATTATAGGACCTCTAGGGTTCGTGTCAAATTCCGTCCGGTTGGAGCAGTGCACAGACCTGCAGCGAAGAGCCTAGTTCCTTCTTGTTTGTATTCCATCAACTACTGTGAAGCGTATCTTCTCTGCCTTCGTATTTTAGGGACGATTGTGCATTCTTATTAATTTATTATTATAATTGCTGTCATTATTATTTTCCAGTGAAGTGAGAACTCTAAGTGGAACAAGAATTAAAAAGTCACAGTAAGTTTCTCAAGCAATGTGCTTGAGCCTTTGGAAGCCACCTGCTGAATTAGTTCATATTACTTTTTAGAGGTTGCCACTTGGTGCAGGAGATGTAGGCATATCCAGCAGATGGAGCAGTGGAAGACTGTACTAGAACCTATCTAGCACTCATTTATCCCGATTCCATCACGATGATATGAAAAAAAAAAAAAAAGTATATGGAGCTCATTTTAGGAGCGACACTGGATTTTCTGTCCTATTTAAAAAAAGAATCATGCCAGCTGAAATACAGTGGGAATCTATTTGTAGAAACCTCAGTTCTTTAAGCTTTTTTTCTTCCATAAAGCTCTTCTTAAAAATAGCTTCTTGTACAGATGAGAGTATAATATGATTAATTTATGTCAGAAATGTCAATTGGAAACTGCATTCTGCCATAATTAAAGCGTAACTATTGTGTTTATAATTTAAAAGATCACATAAACTTGTATTTAAAAGTGAGTAAACATCAATTTGAATACTTCAGAGTAATTTGAGTGAAACTGGGTTTGTGTTTTCCAGAGAAGATAGGGAGATACAGTTATTTCTTGGAGAAGTCTACTGTAGCTGAAATCCAATGGGAAAAGTTGATAAAACTTTTTAGTAATTCTGATGAATTGCTCATTGTCCTTCCCAGTAATGAATGGGGTGAATTTTGGAATTGCTCTTACCTGAGCACATAGGCATACATTCAGGTAAAAAGGTAAAAATCTTCAGAAGCTACCTGTATCTCTACATTGGTAATTATGGCAACAATAGCGATGTGGAGAGATAATCTGCCTTTTCATATAAAGTTAAAACCGTAACAGTCACAGATCTGACAGTATAACTTTCAAGCAAAGAGAGAAAAATAGGCTGCCCATTTTACAGACAGAGCAGCAAAGGCTTACCTAAATTCAGTTTTTAGTTGCACTGTTTCGGAAAAGAGCTGGTTCTTGAATTTATTCTGCCCATGTTCAGTCTCTGCTTTTTCACTGTGATTTGCTGTAGATTTTACTGTGGGGTAGAACTATGCTTAACTAGTCTGGAAGACTCCGATTAGGTCTTATTTTAATATCACTGTATAGCAATTTAAACATTTTAAGGGACTTTGAGACAGGCAGATGCTTTTGCAAAGGGTAGTACCAGGAATCATTCTAACAAAACATGCTTTCTGTTGAGTGTGCATGTTTATGACATATATGTTATGATGTCTCAATCATCAGGTCCTGTCTTTAGGAAAGTACTTAACTGTGCATTCTAAAACTGCATTTCCTTTATATTCACATAATACTAAGGAAGGCTTGGAACTCTCCATGTTGTAAAATAATATAGTTATCTTTGTGAGGGAACTGATTTTTATCCTGCCTGTTGCCACACAGATTAAATTACTGGGGGTTTTAAAAATGTCACATTCCATACCCCTTCACACATGCAAAACCAAAAGGATTTCACTGTAAAATCCTGAAAGTTTGAGGTCGTGCTTCAATGTTCAAAAATATAAGAAATAGACATTTACTAATTCCTTCTTGTTAAGCATATTAAATTCCTTTTGCATGGTAACATTGATAATTTAAAGTCAGCTTGGAACAACAAAGTTAATTTAGTAAAATAGGTTAGAAGTGAGTATAGTGTGGTCATTGCTTACGTAATACATACATTTCCAAAGAAAACCAAATGTATTTGTTTCTTCTTGTAAACTCAGGCTCTCTATGTGTTCATATCTATAAATTCATATGCAGACAGTTCTTTATATTCATGTATAGATAAATTGAATTTTGGAACTTTAAAAAAGTACTCAAGTCCCTCTGCATACATTAGTGAGCTTTCTCAGTTGTTTACTGGCCAGCAGGATGATGTAACACACTCCCGAAGTTGGGTTCAAGGGGGGAAGCATTGGCTAGGTAGATAGCATTCGGACTCTTGGTAATGACAGTGGTTGTGTGCTCTATTGGTGGATTTGGGGAAACATTTAATCATTAACTTTTTGATTCTTATTTCAAAAGCTATGGGGTCAAAATTCTGCTCTTTAAAAGAATCTACTAAATAGTGTGTCTATCTTTAACCTAAGCTTTAGGGTAATAGGTGAAGGTTGGCAACCACTAAGTGTTTGTACTGGTTGTTACAGTATTTTCATCCACGTGTTGTATTATTCTTACCTTCATCCATTTCTTCAGGACTCATTTTGTTGTAGCTCTATGAGGTGGTGGTCTTCCAACGGTATAAAATATAGCAATTAGGTTTTGCCTTACATGTAGTTTAAGTAAATTAAGCTTTCAAAAACATATAGAGGTATTGAGAGTTTATGAAGAAGCTGTGAGTATTGTTTTTTTTTTTTTTCTCCATTAAATTATCCTCTAAGAGAGAGAATAGGTTTATCAGTCAGTGGAGATCAAATGCAAGATGAAACCATTTTATCCTTTAATTTCTGTGTTGTCACTAGCCCGTTTGACTTCACCTGTAATGTAATGTAAAGTACGATTGAATATGACTTCCACTTATACTTTCTAGAAAATGCATATATATTTGAAGCTAGGTTTTCTGGGGGGCACCATTAGTTCTGAATGAAAAGAGTCTTAAGCAAGACTCTAAGAAAACAATTCTAATATAAGAAAAAAGAATGACTCTGAATAAGCACAGAAGCTACAAATTTATCTTGAAATACAAGTCTGAGCAGCAATGATGAGGGTCTCAAAATATATTTGGAATGATATTTCCACCTTTGACTATGACTCTAATTTAATGGCGTTAATGATGTATTAGATGCATATACCTTTATATTTAAGGAGCTTATAATATTGACATTTGAGGATAGATTTTGTTTCATTGGTTATCCAAAAGTCTTTTTTACTTTAGATGATTTCCTCTATCTGATTGCGTAGGGCATTCATTACTAGTTCTCCCATATGGCTTTAGAGATATTTGGTCATAGAATTACATTTGGGTAAGCCACCCTACTCTTCACTCAACTACCATAATATTTGAGATTAATCTCTTAAGTGTAGCATATTATATCGATTATTTATGATGTTATTTAAAGGTTAAAACTGTTGGATAAGACAAATGCAGGTGTTTCTTTGTAATGCTCGAAAACTATCTCCCACATTTTTATAGAACTTCTATTTAGAAATTTTAATGAAACAGTTGGATGGGCCAAAAATTAGTATCAAATCAGTGAAAAATTAGGGCTTTAGCAGAATCACTTATAAATTATTATAATAAGCTACTTTTCTAGTTATTTTTTTCAAGAGGTAGGAGATTTAAAGGGATGGAGAGAGGCATAATTAGAATATAGAGAGCATAATCACGAAAAAATTCACTACCTGATATTATTAGAAGAAAACAGGGGTCTAGTATTTATAT
The DNA here is from genome assembly GCF_009829155.1 of Mustela erminea. Lineage (NCBI taxonomy): Eukaryota > Metazoa > Chordata > Mammalia > Carnivora > Mustelidae > Mustela > Mustela erminea. Next base: position 29,558,299 of record NC_045634.1, on the reverse strand, counting down.
TTTGATAGAATATATATTAGGATAAATGTGATTTTGATTGCTTTACAGTGCCCCCATGCTCAAAATGATTTTTTTTTTCCTAATATGAAAATTTTAAAGGTTTGGAAATATTTGATCGATTTCAGAACTTTGTCCAAAACTAAAGGCAACTCTAATATACTTTTAACACACAGAATGAGAATTATTACTTCTTTGCTCGTAATTTTAATCAAAATAGAATCGTATTGCAGCTCTGTTCAACTCTCTGTATTTAGTAACATACAAGGTGTTTAGGAATCGGCTGGTCTTTTACTGGACTTTTGTAATAACTATTGATTATCATTATTTTATGACAGTGATCTTTGATGCTAACGTCAGGTTTAGAACATTCTCATGCAAAACAGACAATCTGAAAAAAAATGTTCTGAGGCTATAGAACTCATTTAACTGGTTCTCCCAGTCAGGTGGGCATGGAAGAACAGAAAACCTGCATTCCCCAGCCGCAGTTCCGGGAGGGTGGGATCAGGGTAAGTGAGGACACCTGCTTCCAACCAGGGCTGTTTGCTTCGCAGGCTCCAGAACAAGTTTGTTAAATAAACTTGATTTTTACATTTGTTAAACCAAGGTTTATCTAATGAGAACTAATTATGGTTACAAATATCAATTCATCAGTAGAGTGTATCAATACTTAATATTTTTGTGTTATAGTCCAATCAGTTTTTCATTAAGTGTTAATTAAAGCAAAATTTATCCGCAATACTTTTTAAAAATGAAAAGTATTTTGGCAGTTACATGGTATATCAGCATGGACTGGTTTTAGATAAGTAGAAGTTGTTAATGGAGTTTTCGGGGTTTAGTTCTATTATTTGGAAGATAAATATTTCTAGGTTTAAGCTGTGATTATACACAGAATTAACATCAGCATAAACAAGCACACCTATATTTCAGCAAATATGACAACTGGAAATGACAAATGGGTCTCTGTGTTTGTGTGTGTTTGTGTTTTAATTTTCTGTGTTAATTAGTATGTACTGTCAGTAGAATAGGATATCCTGAAAGCATAATGGTATCCTATTGAACATAGATTTTAAAAGTTAAGTGGTTACATTACTGAAAAATAAATATGTCAATTTGCTTTCTGTTCCTTAGCTTTTTTCCCAAAGAGTATTTACCTAAATTTAGAGAGTATCCACAAGCTTGATAAAAAATATTTAAAGGATAAGTATCAAATTAAATGCTTTATAAATATTAGGCTCTTCTTATCTTAGTTTTGTTCTAGCATCAAATTAAAAATAAAATAGAACAGTTCATATATATATGTATTATATACATATATATTTTCATTTAAATAGGTATATGACAATCCAACAGCATAACAACAGGATAATATTTGTTTTGTGATAGGATGTATTGTAATTTCTTTTCTGCTTTCTTATACATTTGTTATTTTTTAAAAATATCATGTGATATATAGAGATTTCTTACCTAAAGTAATTTTGTTCTATGTTTACATCACATACAATAAAATACCTTGCATTCTTATGTGTGATACATGTAGATATTGAGTTACAAAATACAAAAATTATATTTTGTATGTATCATTATTTATACTGACGGTCTTTGCTAAAAGATCTAAGAACTGTTTATCACTGTGAAGTTCCTTATTCATATATTTCACAATACTTTTACATACAAGTCAATGTTCTGCTTATTAAATTGAAAGTATAGTTGATAATATTTTAGCTATTGCCAACTTCATTTTACTTTGACTCAAAAATACATTAAAAGTATTAACAGCCTTAAAATATATTTTTTCTAAAGTTAATTGTATAAATCTAATTTGCTACTCATTTCTTCAAAATTGTATTGGTAGCTAAGGGCTCAAACTACAAGTTTATTAATTTTAAAGTAATTATGGTCCAATGGTATTTCTTTTCTGCCTATAGTGTTTATCTTTTAGAAATCTAGTAATAATTTTTAAATAAAATATTGTCCCTTATTAATAAGCTTATGAGACATATTACACTTTTTAAGATTTTGCTTTTAAAACAGCTAACAATAACTGATTTGAATTAAAAAATAAAACAAATTTTTAATGGTTGGTTTAATACTTAAAAATAAATTTCAGTTAAATGAAAATTTTGATGATGACCTAGATCAAATGATATATAGAAATCTCAGTACTTGAAAATTCCACAAATTTTGAAGGAAAATGACCTTCAAATAATTAACTACAGAAACAACATTAATAACAGTCTTAAGTTTTCAAATTCTTCAGACTGGTTTTGGTAAGATTTGCATCAAAATTGCTATGCTAATAATAGTTACATAGAATCATTTATAACTTTATTTTTCTGAAAGTATATTTAAACCAACATTGAATGTTATAATATTAATAATTTCCACATTTGCTTTAAAATTTTAATTTGTAGTACTTAACAAAAAACCCTTTTTTATTGATAAATTTCAATAAAAGTGTATAAGTCCCAGTGGTCCAAATGGAACAAATTATTATAATGATCATTTTTTCCAGAGAAAAACAAACAGAAAAAAATATGAGATTACAAAGCATCTTCAAAATTGACTTAACCCCCATATAGCTTTGCTATCAATTATATATAAATAAGATTATCTGTCTAATGCTCTACTTAATACTTAAGTGTTGGACAAAATGATTTGTATAAAGTCGAGGTTGAAAATGTGATGAAATGATGATAAGATTCTTTGCTTTTTCCTGTCTCTGGAGCTTGGTCATTTCAGTTTAGTTCCTTTTATTTGGAATCACCTCATTATTAACAGCTCTTGAATAAAACTGCTAGATTTTTTGCAATACTTCTTAGTTCCCTAGGATAGTCTTTCACAACCCTAGTGAAATCATGGAAAGGCAATTTTTAAATGTGTACAAATCCAAAGGTAACAACATTAAAGGACAGTGGTTTTGCGAGCTATGTAACATCAGGTAAAAATTATAAATGATATATCTACCTGAAAATTATTTCTGATTTTTTAGCCAATCATATGTTGACAGTTTCTGCCATTAAATTCTTTCAACTACAGCATCATTTTAGTAGCTGCATATTATTTCATTATTTAGATTTAATGGAACTTATTCAAGTCTTTTATAGTCGGGTATTTCTTTTTTTTCCCATTTTTTAACCACTTTCATAATAGAAAAAGCAAAATGAGCAGTTTTATTGTTGTTTGTCTCTTTGTTGACATATGAAAAGCTTTATTTAAGATACATTCTCAAAACTGAAATTATTACATTAGAGGGTATGCCTGGATTTTTTTATTTTAAATATAATTAATGTTTAGCTATAGCTTTCATAAAGGCAAGTTCTCAAATATTTGGAACCACCATAGTGTTGTGGTTGACTCTTAAGTAAATTGTTACTTATAAAATAATAATTTTGATATTTTATGATCAGAGACATAACACTGAATGCTGCCAGAATCTGAGATTTGATTTTCGCTCAAATCTGTGTGATCTTTAATACATCTTACTTCTAATTTCCTCATCTATAAGCCAAGGAGTTTGAAATTATGCTTAATAGAACCTGGTCACCACTGACAGTTTATTATTCTAACCCTACTTATGATTTTGGAAAAGATAGTGTAGGAATAAAAAGAAGTCTATGTTTCCATGATTTATTGGCATTAGCTAATTTATTGCCAGCTACAAGGTTGTAAGATATTTTTTGTCAGTTATCTTATGGTAATATTTAATAATAGATCCAATTATTTGGAATGAAGCTTAAATTAGCCTGCAAGTTAACATTCTTTTTTGCTTTCCTCAGGTAAATAATTTCATAGCTGACTGCACAATATTTTGGAATATAGGCACATAGATAGTGAGATACATACCAATGATTAACTCTGCATGTTATTTCATTTTATACGTGTGTGAGTGTGTGCATGTGTATTCCCATATATAATAGTAATTCTGGCACAAACTTACACAAATTTTGTTAATGTATGTTATAGGCCAACATTCACATGCACTTTTGCGTTAGATAAATAGGTTTTAAAATATGTAAATATTTGGCACCATTTTGTCACTAAATTTTTAAAATATTTGTTCACAATCACTTTAGGATTCCAGAAAAAAAAAATGCTTTCATTATGGATATTTCACGAGACTAAGTAAAGTTCAGAAGGATTTACTATATGCTATTCAATGAATTTACAAATTAGATTTGCCTTTATTCATTGCCTTATGTCCAGTTTCTTTGGTGCTCAATCTGAACCTGATCATCCTGGGCCATATTCTCAAAAATAATCTGTCTTCCCTGTCAGTGCCTGTCTTCCTTCTGGTCTGTCAACATGCTCTGTCTCTCCAGAGACTTTTGTTTTTAAAAGATATATACCAATATTGGGGCACCTGGGTGGCTCAGTGGGTTAAGCCTCTGCCTTCAGCTCAGGTCATGATCTCAGGGTCCTGGGATGGAGCCCTACACTGGGTTCTCTGCTCAGCAGGGAGCCTGCTTCCTCTTCTCTCTCTCTTCCTGCCTCTCTGCCTACTTGTGATCTCTCTCTCTCTCTCTCTCTCTCTCGGTGTCAAATAAATAAATAAAACACTTAAAAAAAAGATATATACCAATATTTAGTAAATGTAATTTGCAAATATATTTGGAGCCGTATGAAGATCCTACTTTCTTCTAAGTGATACTCTGTAGTGCTTCCTAGACCCTGCTGTTCTTCACTTTGGTCTTCTAAACCAGAGTGTGTGTGTGTGTGCATGTGTGTGTGCAAGAATGTATGTAAGTGCAGGTAACCACTCAAACAACAGACACTTACACAAATCATGCAGTTTTTACCGGTTACCGCACCAAGGGCCCCATTCCTCCTCCACATACACCGTACCAACAGTACTCGTAATGATTAAGTTTCTTGTTCTCTGTCGTCATGAGTTGATCCCGTAATAGCAGAACTTCAGGGGTCTCTCCTACCGCTAGATCAAATTGCATGTAAAATACAGGAAAAAAATGAGTACAGTCTCATGGACGGCAATCAAACCGCATTTTATTGATTGATTGATTATTTATTTATTTTTAATGGTTTCATTTCTTTATTTGAGGGCCTGCTGTTTTCTTATAAAGCCAAGAAGCAGTGAAAACTTTCCCAAGTGTGTGACTGAAGTGTCCAGTGAGAGTGGATAGCTAGATTAGGGGCATTTCCGGTTTCCTACTATGTTCTCTGTTAGTCTTTAGTCAGTTTTTTTTTTTTTTAATTTATTTATTTGACAGAGAGAGAAATCACAAGTAGGCAGAGAGGAGGCAGCAGAAGCAGGCTGAGCAGGGAGCCTGATGCAAGACTCGATCCCAAGACCCTGGGATCATGACCCGAGCCAAAGGCAGAGGCTTAACCCACTGAGCCATCCAGAAGCCCCAGTTTTTTTGTTTTTTTAGTCTGTTCTTTTGTTGTTTCCAGTACTTTTTTTTTTTTTTTTTCTTTACCGGAATACTTGCTCTTTCTTAACTAGAGTCCTAGAGGCTGTGGGGTGGCATAAATTCCAATTAGGCCAAAGTGATCATAAGGGCCATTCCCTTTGAGTCCACTGCCTTGTACAGACTACCTCATTTCAAGAAAAATAAACACATATGATTGCAGGTTACTTTGTAAATTAACTGATCAAGTCTTGAATGCCTTCCAATCATTTTCTAAACAGCCTCAAATGTTTTGTGTGTTCTCAGAAATTGCCGCAGAAACCTGGTTCTGCAAAACTAGAAGTAAATATATTTCTTTTTTTCTTTCTTTTAACCCCTCTGCCTCCTTTTTCTGGAAGTGGATGCATTTTTATTTCTTACCCCTCTAAAATAAAATCGTGTGATACTGTTACAGTTATTCATACTTACATATCCATGGGCCTTGGGCAATTTGTTCTTTTGTCTGGTAAGGCCTTTTTAACAGAGAAGTTTTTGTCTCTGGGCCATCAGCTCCATTGTCTCTAAACACCGAGCTGACCCAAATCATTCCTTTCTTTTGATCTCCCCACCCTTTCCCACACTTCAGGCTGAAATGCTGGTCTTTGCACCCTGTTCCCTTTTCGAGGTTTCCATTCCATCCCAGCAGGTGAACCACGCAATCCATTCTCATCATCCGTTTTATCATTTTTAGTAAGCACCAAGCTGAATATGATCTTGAAAATTAAAAAAATATATATTTCTCAACATTAGACCTTAGGAGAAAACCAAATACAGTTCACAGAATTAGGGATTTGGGGCAAATTTAAAGACGTCTGTGAGAGTCTTTCTATAGGGTTTCAAGAACGCGGTGGCTATTTAAAAATTCATGGTGTGGAAAGTTGTAAAAATTAGTTTTGCGGATGCTAGGGAAAATACAAGATAAGAGTATCAATAAGATCAATAAGAAAACATACATTTTTATCTTCTGTGTCTTTTTCCTCATCATCATGCAGCATAATAATTTATTTGCATATCATTAAGTGTATGTCATAGTAAATGAACCATTCTTTTATTTGTCAGTAACGTGAAGCTTCTTTCACTTCTCCAGCATTGTTTGATCAACAGTACGTTTTCACACGTCTTGTCATCGAGTCTCTTTAGACTTCTCTTGCCTCAGAGGCAGTTCAAAACTTTAAAAAAGGAAACAGCTTGCTCTAGATCCAGCCAGTCAACCAAATTTTAAAAGGCAAAGTTATTTTCCTGAAACCTAACATGCATGTGTTTTTGACATTTTTCTTCAGGTGTTCACCCAGATTTCGCTACCTTGCTTTAGTTAATTGGGAAGTCAGTCACTAGAGATCCCTGATGCATCCTTGGGAGATGCAGAAGGAGCCCTGCCTGCTTTGAAGGGGATCAAAGCGCCGGAGGAAATACCGATGGGGAGGGGGGCTTTGTTAGTTTCCTCAGGCTGCCATAACAAATTGCCACGAACTGGTGGCTCAAAAGACCAGACGTTTGTTTGCTCACAGGTGTGGAGGCCCACACGTCTGAAACTAGGGTGTTGGCACACTTGATTCTGGGGGCTTAGAGGGAGAGTCCGTTCATGACTCTATCCCAGCTTCCGGTGTGGCCGGAAAGCCTTGACCATCTAGCTTTGTCGCAGAATTACTGCCTTCTGTCTCCACCATCATGCGACTTTCCCCTTGGGTTTGTTTCCTTCTCCACATCTGCACGTGCCCCCCGCCCCTCTCCTTCCTCTTATGAGGATGCCGGGCTTTGGATTTCATGCTCGTCCTAAATCCAAAGGGATCTCCTGTTCAGATCATTCACTTCCTTGCGTCGGCACAGTCCCTGTTTCCGGATAAGGTCGTGTTCCGAGGTACTGTGGATCAGGAATGGGGCATCTCCGGGAACACGACTCAACCTACAACAGAAAATGGGCAACTGTGGTGGAACTTAAATGGTTAAACATGGGCAGGTCTTTTGGACTGTGTACCTACAAAAATTGTCTCTGTAGGTGGTATAAAATACAAATGTAGTGGTTGGCAGGGTTGCGAAATCTTTGCCAGAGACAGGAGGTGTAATGCAGAAATCTGACACGTGAAATGAATTGGAGAACGGAACACACGTGCTAGTAAGAACCTCTAACATGATTCAGAGAATCTGGTATTAGGCAAAGAATCTAGCAAGGAGGAGCATACATGTTCCTGGGAGAAGTTGTGCCAATGCCCCTCTAGTGAGAATTCTTTTTTTTTTTTTTTTTTTTAAAGATTTTATTTATTTATTTGGCAGAGAGAAATCACAAGTAGATGGAGAGGCAGGCAGAGAGAGAGAGAGAGGGAAGCAGGCTCCCTGCTGAGCAGAGAGCCTGATGCAGGACTCGATCCCAGGACCCTGAGATCATTACCTGAGCCGAAGGCAGCGGCTTAACCCACTGAGCCACCCAGGCGCCCTCTAGTGAGAATTCTGACCTTGACCTGCTTGGGGCAGGGCCTTCCCATGGCCATTTCTCATGTTAAGGGTTTCTTTTCTCCAATCAGTTCTACATAGTAAGTGGAAAAAACAGAGGCTCACTCACCAAACAGAACCAAGGTAAAGTCCTTGGGCTTGTCAGTTACTAATATTCTGTACATGGATGCTGTTTATTTTATTTGAACATCAGTTGTCCTACCTGAAAATGAAAATAGTAAGGATTATTTTTCATTATGGTTGGGAAGAAAAGCATCTCTCTTCAGTGCTGTCCAAAAGTACTTTCTGTAATGATGGGAATATTGTCTACCCGTGCTGTCTAAAACGGTAGTCACTAACCACAAGGTGAGGACTGGGAATGTATTTAATTTTAATTAATTTGAATTTAAATATCTGCTTACAGGCTATCGTACAGAACAATGACTCTGGCAAGATTGCCGGCATACAGAAAAAATATCTATTTTCATTCTCTTTCCTTTCTTCCTTTCTCTCACTCTCTCTTTCTCTTTAGGCAGGTGGGGTTATTTAAATTTTAAGGGGGCCAGAAGCTGGTATGTATGTCTTGACTTTAGTGAATTTTAAATATCCTCTACAAGCACAGTTGGAAAAATATTGGAAATAGAACAATACTGGGAATAATATTCATATAATCTTTGATTTCAAAGATTATATAGCACTATAAAAAAAGAAAATGAAATATAAATAATTTCTTAGACTCCCCATTTCATGATTTAAATAATAAAATATGAAAACTCCACTTGATATACTCTGACTTAGTTATCACTCAGTGATGTAGATCTCAAGGATACTATTGTAGTTGAAGGTGCGTGTGAAGACACATCCTGTACTTTCTAATATGTGATTTATGAATTAAAGTAGTCATTGCTCTCTTAGCCAATTTCATTTTATTTTAATTATTTTCATGGGTGTAGATTGTATGTGGCTACAGAATACAAAATTTCATGATCTCCTTTCTTGGACAGTGATTGGAGATGGAAGAGAAGAATTTTTGATTATGGCAATACCCACCTGCATCTAATATGGGGCATTATAACCTAATGTAAGGCATATAATTAAAATGTCACATAAAACTGCTAAATATGGGGTGCCTGGGTGGCTCAGTGGGTTAAAGCCTCTGCTTTCGGCTCAGGTCATGATCCCAGGGTCCTGATCGAGCCCCGCATCGGGCTTTCTGCTTAGTGGGGAGCCTGCTTCCCCCTCTCTCTCTGCCTGCCTCTCTGCCTACTTGAGATCTCTCTCTGTCAAATAAATAAGTAAAATCTTAAAAAAAAAAAACAACTGCTAAATATAGGGAAGAGTGAGAGAGACACAGAGTATTTGCATTCAGCACACTTTAGTTTATGAACGATTAATACACAAGAATTAAATTGTAGCAAAGTTTCTGATGTAATTAATAAGATTACCCAAAAGATGAATTGCAAACTAATGTATTATACAAAATAAAAGTTTATTGTCAGGCAAGATATACATCTCATGTTACCATACGTTTAACTACACACACACACACACACACACACACACACGCACACACAGAGGCAAGAAAGAAAAGCCCTCCCCAATGCGTTTTGAAAAATTGGTAATAGTAGACTATTCTCTAGTTTAAAAATAAAGCAATAAAGTAATAAGTTTAGAAATAATTAACACAAAAGAATAAAACAAAACTGTCATTGCAGACTATTTAGAAAATAACAGTAAAAAACCCTGCAAAATTTGTGGAAATGAAAAAAAAAAAAAGAAACCATACAAATTTGATGGGTGTAAACCAAAATGTAATTAAAAGGAGCTCAGTATCTGAAGTACTTTACGACGACACAAAAATGAAGGTAAAGAAAATAATTTAGTTGAAAAATCTGAAAAATATCAACAAAATAATTGAAGGAAACGACAAAGAATGATTTAACAAGTCTAGTAGGTAATTTAACAAGTTAGGAGAAATAACAGAATTTGAATATAAATTAGGAAACATTTCCTGAATAAGATTCAAAAATTTATTCTTTGAATAAATAAAATGTAGGACATTTGCCTGATCAAAAAAATATGAGAAGATAATGAGAAAACACATAAAATTGGAAATGATGAAGGGGAAACCTGAATCGAATTGATATTTTAAGGCTGTAAATTGGAAGAATTGTCCCAGTAACTCCTATAAAATATAAATTTACCAATAAGAAGATTGCTATTGAGCTATCCCCTCAAAAAAGATTCCTACTTGGAAGAGCTATTGTTGAATTCCTTCAGTGGTCAGGAAGCCTAAGCTGTTGTAACTGTTGGGGAGTCTAGACAAAGGAGAAAATTTTCTGAATTAATTTTTTAAATTAACCTGATCAATAGCAGTGAAGTATAAAAAAAATCATTTGACCATTGCAGTAAATACATTTAGTAAATATTTGTTTATATTTGAAAGAGAGAGAGAACATGAGTGGGGTGAGGGACAGAAGCAGACTCTCTGCTGAGCAGGGAGCCCAATGCAGGGCTCGATCCCAGGACCCTGGGATCATGACCTGAGCCGAAGGCAGATGCTTAACCAGAGCCACCCAGGCGCCCTGCATTTAGTAAATTTTAATGTTGGTTTCTAATAAAACCATTGTTATGTACTGTTATATAATACAGTTATATAATTCTTAGGCAAAAGAATCAGACAATAGAAACTCTAGAAGTATAAATATTGGAAACAATAAACCACACACACTTTATTATTTAAAGACAATAGTAATTGTTGGAGACAGAAAGCAACTGAAAGTATAACTAGAAACAATGAGCATTCAATAATTTGGCCACCTACCAAATAAATAATTGATAATATGCATAATGTTGATTTTTTTTTTTAAAAAATGTATTACGGGCATGTAATAATTGAAAACTGAAAACAAAAACTGCAGCTGAAAACATGAAGTGTGGGGATATAAATTCAACAAGATCTGTACAGCATTGGGCTGAAGAACATTTAAAACTATTAAAAACAGGGGCACCTGGGTAGGTCAGTGGTTTAAAGCCTCTGCCTTCAGCTCAGGTCATGATCCCAGGGTCCTGGGATGGAACCCCACATTGGGCTCTCTGCTCAGTGGGGATCCTACTTCCCCCCCTGCCTCTCTGCCTACTTGTGATCTCTCTCTGTCAAATAAATAAGTAAATCTTAATTTTTTTAAAAAAATAAAGCTATTAAAAACAGACTGGAATGGTGGGTATACTCTAGTTGCAGAGTTGTCCACGTAGGAGCTCCTCTCAGGATGCTAGGGGGGAATGCTGGCTCCAGGGTTCACTGGTCGTTTGACCATGGATGAGTTGATAAAAATTTCTGTGCCTCAGTTTCCCAACTGTAAAACGGTAATGAGAAGCAACCTTCCATTTGCAGAGTTGTGATGGATAAAAGATAATGATGTAAAGTGTCTGAAAGATCCTCTCGCCCATACTAAACATTTGATTACCCCTGTGTTATACTTTGCGCTCTTGCTCCTATTGCTGCGACGTACCGTGAAGTTTAAAGCCCTGAAGATAGGAATTCTCCAATTCACTCATCTGTGCATTCAGTGAGAGAAATCAAACAAAATTTGGCTAGGGTTTAAAAAAAAAATGTCAAGTGGTTTTAAAGTCCTTTTTAAAAAAATGTGTAAAACAAGTGAAAGACTATCAGGCAGACCCGAAGGAGGGGTTATGCCCTAGTAGATACTAAGGTTCATTAGAAAGTTTCACAATTCAGGACACCTGGGTGGCTCAGTTGGTTGAGCAGCTGCCTTCAGCTCAGGTCATCATCCCAGCATCATGGGATCGAGTCCCACATCGGGCTCCTTTCTCCGCAGGGAGCCTGCTTCTCCCTCTGACTCTGCCTGCCACTCTCTCTGCCTGTGCTCGCTCTCGCTCTCTCTCTGACAAATAAATAAATAAAAATCTAAAAAAAAAAAAGTTATACAATTCAAAATAGTATGGTAATGCAAAGAATAGAGAGTCCAGAAATAAATATGTCATATATATGGATGTTAATATGTGATGACAAAGGCATTTAAAATCAGTGGAAAAAATTGTATTAAAATCACAAGGTAAATATCCTCATAGGCAAGTATTTACTGAACTTCAGAAAAGAAATATAGAGATCGGTAAAAATATGAACTGAAGAAATGCAAATAAAATGTAAATTTTGTATTTCTGTTTTGATGGGTCCTTAAAAACATAGAACGCTGGCATTTCCATACTTCTGATTATTAGGCAATGCGTGTGTCCCACAGCTGCCTTGACCCCCATGTTGGCCACAGAGGTGGCGTGCGGACTTGCAGGAAGATACAGGTCAGGGACGGACAGAGGGTCAAGGATGATGGAAGCAACAGAGAGGTTTTTGCAGCATCACTTGTAATAAAAAGGTTAATAGAACCCTGATTTGACAGTTGACACAGCAGTGTCAAAAGGCCATGCTTTGCTTCTTGGCCGGAGTCTAGGGAGGTGGTGGCCATGTATACACCTGCCGACCAGAGGATAAAGGTACACAGCCTTTTGTGGAGCACACTGACACTGCTGATCAAAACATAAAACCCGATATGCTGTGCTGCAGAAATTCTCTTTATGAAAATGTAATTCAATGAGATAACCCAGTAATTGTGCATTATATATATGAAATACATATAATTAGTATATATAATATAAATACATATATATAATGGATGCCATAGTTGTTTATTTGCTGAAATGAAAAAATCTGTACATGATATGATGAAGTACAGATAATATTTATATACATATGGATATCTGTGTATGTATATGTGTATTTGGCCTCAGAGAGAGCTGCCTTAAAGGACCACTCAGAAAAACATTAACAGGGACAACATTGCCCCTTGTAGCAATCCTTGGGTCATTTAATTATTTCTTTTTAATATGGTTCTTTGTGAAGCTTCTCGAGGCACACGTGTTATAATTTTACTTAATGGCTGATATCTTGCCTAATTTTTTAATCAGTTCTGTCAGTCACTTGACGTGTTCAGAATCACATCACTGTGATATGAGTAGCTCTTAGGCAGTAGAAATTTTGATTAAGATCAAAGGGAAGAAAGGTTGCTTTTTCCAAACTGGGGATACCTACGGGGAAGGAGGCTTTGCACAACCTGTTGACTCTGGGCCCCTTGCCCAGGGAGAGTCCACAGGTGTTGAAAGTCAAGGTCAAGAATGAAAATGTATGGGCTCCCCAAGTTCTAGTAGCAGTGGCTGTGGTATATCCTACCATTTGGTTTGCCACACTCCTCCCACCCTGTCTGAGTCCGACTCCCTGGATCCAGGTTAATCCTTTCCATTGAAGGGGAGACAGCACGCCCAAGTTCTGTCTCTCCTTGCCTGTGACGGAAAGCAAAAGGAATATTGATGAAGGACTCCGGAAGGATCCATTACCCATCATTCCTTTTGTGCGGAGCTCAAGGCCAGGGCCTGGAAACTCAGTCTCTAGAAGTCTGGTCAGAAAGGCAGATGTCTAAGGAAGTAGCTGGAAACATTGCAGCTACCATCTGTCTGTTTAAATGGGTGCATTTTATGGTATGTGATTTATATTTAAATAAAGATGCTAACGAAAAAGTCAGAAGAATAAGCGTTTTACCTGACTGTGGAGACAAGGTTTGGGCACTGTTAGGAAAGGAAGCGGGGAGGGTGTCATCGGGGCTTCGGAAGAATCCACATTTAGGCTGGTGAAGGGATCAGGCAGGCAAGGGCCGGGCATATGCTGCTGAAAGTTGAGTATACAGTTTGGTGTCACGGGTCAGTATTGAGTTGAAGGCTGGGGTAGGTTGTAGAGGAAAGAGATTGTTTCACAAGGGACCTTGGTCCTGTGGTGAGAAGTTTTCACCAAGTTTCACTTGGGTTGTGTTCCTGAGGTTAACATCCCCTGAAGTCAGGTGTATTTTTTCTCTAACGACATTTCTAAGATTTACGCCAGCAGCTTACTGAAAATGCAGACATCCGAGATGCATATCCAGAGACTCTGATCCCAGGGGTTTTAAGTGGGGGGCAAAATGTCAACCTTTTATGTAAGCATCTGATGCAGGCGGTCTATGCACCAGCTTTGGAGAGGCACTATTTAGAATATGTTTATTCTTTCATATCCCAAATGCTAAGTGCCTTACATAGTGCAGAGTTGGGAGCATGTAGGTGCTCAAGATGTTAGATCGGGAGCCAGTTCTCTGCCCTTCACATTCAAATTAAATTGAAATGGCACATTTTAAGAGAAAAATTCTTACTGTATATTTCCCAGAGAGGTTATCTTCTTCTTTTTTTTTTAATAATATATGGTGTAAACAAGAAATAAAGGTAGATATCACTTGTAAATGTGGAATGGGTCAATAAAATGTTACCCACAAAATGAAACTCTTAGATTCTGCAAGTTTTGTAAAACTATTTACAGGTGTAATTTTAGGGGACCAAAATGTGGTCGGGTATCTAAGGCTGGGGAGAATTTAGCATAGGATTCAAAATCTGTGCTTCTTCTTTCTGGATGAGGCCTTATAGGGACCTATTTTTTAAAAAGTACATTAAGCATAATGCTTAATGAACATGCTGTGAAGTGACTTAGTGCTCTTCATTTTAGCCATGATCACATGCATTGTATTTCTTTTAAGAGGAAGATAAATATCAAGACTTGAATTTCAAAGCTTTTTTCTTCCCCTGAGAGTGTTTGTTGTGAACTTCTATTGATCCGGAGTGATTGTGCAGAAAGATAGACCATGGTCCATAGGAAATTAAGTCATGATACCTCGTTTTAGAGATACATACATATTCTACCTCAGGTTTCTTCCCCCTCCAATTAGTGCTATATTTTTCTTTTCTCCAAGACTCTTTAAGACTCTATCTTGGAGAAATGATATCTCTTGACTGTGGCCTCAGTTAGCCAACGAATCTACCTCATTTTCATTAAATGTTATTTTCTTGTTATGGTCATTATTGTCTGTTGATTTTAATTTTTCCCCTTGACTGTATTTTTCAAGAGGTCCACGTTATCAAGAAGATGCCTGGTTACTGGAAGGATTTGGTAGATGTAGGAACTTAGGCAGCAGGACTCTAATAGTCCAGGAAGAGTCAGTGACATGAAAATTTGGGGACGTTTACCTTGTGAAAAAATAGCATCCATGCATATCAGTGTTTGTTACTTAAAATTTCACCATTAGAAAGAGGCACAGTCTGAAAGCAGCGAGCCTGGTTAGAAGAAAATTTCCTTGAGAGAGACAGTGTTCATTCAGTTAAAAAATGTCTGCTTTGGGGGTGCCTGGGTGGCTCAGTGGGTTAAGCCTCTGTTTTCGGCTCGGGTTGTGATCTCAGGGTCCTGGGATCGAGCCCCGCATCGGGCTCTCTGCTCAGCAGGGAGCCTGCCTCCCCTTCTATCTCTGCCTGCTGCTTCTCTGTCCATTTATGATTTCTGTCTGTCAAATAAATAAATAAAAATTTTAAAAAATGCTTGCTTTGTATCCCTACTATGGGTCAGCCGCAGAGACTTTCAGGTATAGTTTTTATGGTATTTTTACCATACCAAACTACCCTTCTACTATAACCTGCATCATTTTAGATGGTAAAAATTGAGACACGAAGAGTATGAAGCAGTCATCCAGGTGCCACAGTTAGTTAGCAGCCAGGGCGTGATTTAAACAAAGATCTGTTGATTTCTTAAACCCAAGCTGTTTCTGTACCATGATATGAGCATCTTAGAAGCAAGGTATTGGGGTGCCTGGGTGGCTCAGTTGGTTAATCGGCTGCCTTAGGCTCAGGTCATGATCCCAGTGTCCCGGGATTGAGCCTCACGTTGGGCTCTCTCCTCAGCAAGGAGTCTGTTTCTTCCTCTCTCTTCCCTCCTGCTCATGCTCTCTCTCTCAAATAAATAAATACAGGGGCGCCTGGGTGGCTCAGTGGGTTAAAGCCTCTGCCTTCGGCTCAGGTCATGATCCCAGGGTCCCAGGATCGAGCCCCGCATCTGGTTCTCTGCTCAGTGGGGAGCCTGCTTCCTCCTCTCTCTCTGCCTGCCTCTGCCTACCTGTGATCTCTGTCTGTCAAATAAATCAATAAAATCTTTAAAAAAAAAAAAAGAAGCAAGGCATTGCTCATTTCAAACAAATTAAGAGGCTCTGAACTGGTTGAGAAGGTGGAATGTTCAAGACCGTGGGCCTTGGTTTAGGGAATACTTGTGGCTGTGAAGAAAGGAATCAGAAGACCAGGGGCTTCTTCAGATTCTCCTGACTCTTGGTAAATTTTCAGAACTGCAAGGGACTTGGGGGCCATGTAGACCAGTCCTCCTTATTTTCTAAATGAGAACTGAGGTTCTCAATTTCAGAAGGTCAGAGGTGTCATTTATGGTTTCTGTTCTCAGAGATACTGAGAAGACGGAGTTTGGAGGAAAAATCCCAAATCCCAAATCCTTTAGAACGCAAGTGAGGTCTCTGTGGGAGACAATAAGAATCAGACTGTAAATCCTGTTACAGAGAAAACACTTTTCAGGATAGGCTGAGTGCCCTTTAGTAAAGGAAATCTGACAAACAGAGAGCCTGCCAATTTTGTCTACTCTCAAAGTTACAGTATAAATTAGGTTTTTTCACTGAATCATCTAGGTTTCTCTGTGAAGAAGAAATCTTGAAGTTATCAGTTTTACTGTTTTGGACAAATATTTTTATAGATACATTTTAAAATATATTACAAAACATTATCCTTAAGGGATGGGGATGGGTGAAATGGGTGATGGGGTTTCAGAGGGCACTTGTCGTGATGAGCCCTGGATGACGTGTGGGAGTGTTGAATCACTGTACTGTACACCTGACACTAATATACCATTGCATGCTAACCAGCTGGAATTAAAACAGAAATTGAAAAATAAATCCTTTGTGATAAGAAATAAACAATGAGATCACTAATTCAAATAATGGACACATAATTCTGAGTAAATATTGGTAGCGTTAAAACAGGTAGCTTGCCAGTCCATTTGTTTTCACAAGACAGGTTTTAATCTAATCAGTGGTTGGGTGAATGACCCATCATACATGCAGAGAAAAAAAATGTGACAACATGTGTTTCGTCCCATGATTGTTTCAAATACCAGTTTATACTTAACATGAAAGATAGCACAAAGCATAGAATAAAGACTCAATAATTAACAAGGCAATTACTAAGTAAGAATAGGGGTGTCTGGGTGGCTCAGGCGGTTAAGGGTCCAGCTCTTGATTTCCACTTGGTCCTGATCTCAGGGTGGTGAGATCCAGCCCCGTGTGTGGCTCAGCGCTGGGTGTGGAGCCTGCTTAAGATTCTCTCTCTCGGGGCGCCTGGGTGGCTCAGTGGTTTAGGCCTCTGCCTTCGACTCAGGTCATGATCCCGGGGTTCTGGGATCGAGCCCCACACTGGGCTCTCTGCTCCGCGGAGAGCCTGCTTCCTCCTCCCTCTCTCTGCCTGCCTCTCTGCCTACTTGTGATCTCTGTCTGTCAAATAAATAAATTTTTAAAAATTTCTTTAAAAAAAAAAAAAGATTCTCTCTCTCCCTCTGCCCCCTCTCTCCCCGCTCTCATGCGTGTTCTCTCTCTCAAAATCAAACAATAAATAAGAGACTTCTAAAAACAAAACCCCCAAAGCATTGTCCTTAAGTGTTTATAGTATGAAAAAAAAATAGATGTTGTTCCTTGATAATATATTTAATGCAGAATGAATTTCATCATTTTGGGAGGGAACCCATTTAGCCTGCAACTTTGGATAGTTTCAAAATGGTTTATATAAGAACTTTGGTTGCTTTCTCATAATTCTATTTGACAGAAGTCTATATATATATATATATATATATATATATATTTTTTTTTAAAGGCATATATATATATATATGTATATATATATATATGCCTTTAAAAAATAAAGAAAAGCATTTCAAATTCATTTTTAGAAAAATGAGACAGTTTCGTTGGCTCACTTATTATACTATATGCACTCATTGCCTTTTTTTTTCTTTCTTAATTCACCATTATTTAAAGAACCAAAACCTAACCTCTCTCTGTAACTCTGGTGGCCTCTTATCCAATGTCATTTTCTACAGAACTGAAAGCGTCTCATAGTCAATAATCACTTCATCTATCTTATCTAGTAGTTCAATGATCGCATTAAGGGACTTTATTGTGGGCCATTCTCTTTGACACTTTCTCTCGCTGGTTGAAATCCAACAAGGCCATGAATCACTTACTTATTAGTCACTTAGAAACCGGCAGACCCAAAGTGGATAAGGCAGGTGACCTTAAAGCTGGGCAGTCTTCTGGTTCACTTAGAGAATGGGGATTGGGTAAACACTGATGTGTCTTATTGGATTTCTTAGATAGTGGGACAGAATTATCCTATTACCCCTAATTCTACAATTCTCTTTTGAAAAAATGTGCAACTCAGAAAACTAAAGCGTGTGATTGGTACTTCAATATTGACTCTGTTCCACCTTGGAGGACTCTAGCTCCTCTAATAGCTGAAGGACATCTACTCAGTGTTTAATTATCTATGGGGGAGCTGGGAGTAGAAGCTAGGGCCTATGCCAGTGTTTTTTAGTACTTACATCTAAGTTAGTGCTTTAAATGGATTTTCCTTTGGATTTTGTATTCTTTTCTGCTCACCCTTTCTTCTTCGACACTTAAATTCAAGCCGAGTATGGGAGACAATCCTAATCCTACTATGCTTTATGTCTTTGAAGGATTATTGATTTGGGACATAGTACTGGTTGGTTTATTTCTAGGAAGGCTTGTCAGCAATAATAAATGTTTTATGACTTTTAAACACCTTCTTTTCGGTAAGTGAAATAGCCTGATGGTGTTAAGCAGTACCACACACTGAAAGACTGTGTGATAAGGAATTTGAGGCATTATTTTAAGAACTCTGGCCTATATTAAAGAGTTAATAAGGGAATAAAGCATATAATTATGAGGTAAAACTAAGGGTTGAGCATATGTGGAATGTCCCATCAATGTACAAATACAAGTAGGATTTCTTTGTTTAACCATTTGCATTTTGAATTGGCAGCACTACCTTTAAGAAATCTTTGCATATTTGCTTGGTAAAATTTGTAAATGTACTGTATAGGTTCTTACCTATTTGTATGATTATATTTCATATTTCAACCTGTAAATATTTTCTCTATAGTCTCCAAATTTTTTTCTCATTCAAAAGCATTTTATCACAGCAGTGGTTTGTTCTTGATGCTGATGCTCTTAAAGTTCCCAGGCCATTCACTCATCTTTCATTCACGTCTTGCTTATGACTTCCAATGTCTGTTTCATCCCGTGTCAGTGTAGTGGATCCAATGAAGACAGAGCAAAGTCTTGAAAGCGTTCATTCATAACCCTACTTTATCAGCCTGACACATTGCGTCTTTCTAAGATAAAGGTGCTGTACATGGAAACATATGTATTTTAATCAAACTAGATAATATTTTTGAAGATAAAACATTTGGCAATGGATTATTTTAATTTAAACTCAGAGTACAGTGATTTTTTTTTTTTCTGGTTACTTACCAAAAGTAGTATTTTCCTATGTGACTGGCAATTTCTGTTATGTTCAAAAGACTTCCAAGACTTAGAGAGAATTAGGAGTTCAATAACTTGTAATTGAAATAACTATGGGATAATCAGAGTAATGCAGATTAAGGTCATATAAAATTTCAGATTATATCCAGTCTTTATTATTATCTCTCATTATGTTTTATTTGTATTTCTAAGAAGATGCAAAATTGCCAATTAGAATTTTATGTTTTTATAGCTTTAGCCCACTACCTGGTGCAGTTTTCATAAGTGAAGTAGCTCACAATCAAGCATTCAGAAGTCAATATTAGAAGGTCTATGATCCCAGAAGAAAAAATCAGCACCTCAAATCATTACAGTTTGCCTATAAATACACTCACATAAGATTTCAATAAATTAGAGGTTGACATCAGGAAAACCTTTCTAAAGATTTTCCTTTACCAGAAAGTATAATTTACTTCAAACAATGCAAATAAATCACAGATTATAATATTAAGGCTTTTTTTAAAGTTAGCCTCCTTTTGAATAAAGCCTCCATCTACAAAGTCCATAGTCCCTAAAAAGGTATTATTCACTTGTTTTTTAATTCAGTGATACCGTAAATCTTCATTCAGTGTTTTCTCTGTGTCAGTATATTTTTAGGCACCTGGCAGTAAACCAGAGAGATTTACCGTATCTCATCAATGTTACTTGTGGTTGTGGAGACTCTTCATATAAATAAGTAAAAAAGGAGAGTATCCCTAGTAACAAGCACTGCGGAGGGTCTTGAATGAGGGCAAAGTCCTTGGGTGCCTGGCTGGCGACTTTGCGTTGGTTAATGAGAAACGCACCTGCTAAGGAAATAATACAGGGGTGTAACGGGAGTTATGACAAAC
The DNA here is from genome assembly GCF_009829155.1 of Mustela erminea. Lineage (NCBI taxonomy): Eukaryota > Metazoa > Chordata > Mammalia > Carnivora > Mustelidae > Mustela > Mustela erminea. Next base: position 29,538,073 of record NC_045634.1, on the reverse strand, counting down.
CTGCCGCTATGCAAATTGGGAAGAAAGGGATCCAGGAAGAGCTTTTAAAGAGCCCTTGGTAGTTATCGGGGGTGGGGGGGTGGGGATGCCTTATAAATTACTTTCAGTTTTGGTCTGACATTAATGAGGATAAAAACAGTCAGGGATCGGGGAAGTGACTATGCAGACCTGGATGGTAAATTGTTGGAACAGTTAATACCATTTTCCACTGTTTCCCCACTGAAGACATTGCTGGTCAGTCATGCAACTACTGTGTTGCATGGTCTGGTGCATCTTCTGAATCTTTCTCAACAACACCACAGTCAAAGAAGCAGAACTGCCCATCAGATGAAGCAAATACCTCAGTCTTGTTCTTTTGCTCTGAGTGAAGTTGTGGCTCAATTTTTTTTTTTTTTTTTTTGCTAAAACCCACCTTCCACAATCTTTCTGTGAATCTCTAGAATACAAGTTGACATACCCTTTCCATGTTTAGTGTCTAATGGTTCACAAACACCCAGGGAGTTAAGAGCTTCTGTGTCCTGTTGCAGTTTGGACCATTTAAATCAGGATGCTGTTTCCTATTTGACCATTACATTAGTATGTTATTAAAATAACAAAAAGCAGGGGGTGGGGGCGCCTGGGTGGCTCAGTGGGTTAAGCCGCTGCCTTCGGCTCGGGTCATGATCTCGGGGTCCTGGGATCGAGTCCCACGTCGGGCTCTCTGCTCGGCGGGGAGTCTGCTTCTCTCTCTCTCTCTCTCTCTCTCTCTGCCTGCCTCTCTGTCTACTTGTGATCTCTCTGTCAAATAAATAAATAAATAAATAAATAAATCTTTAAAAAAAAAAAAAAGCAGGGGGTGTCTGAGTGGCTCAGTGGGTTAAGTTGTTAAGCAGCTGCCTCCAGCTCAGGTCATGATCTCCCAGTCCTGGGATCAAGCCCCAGGCAGGGCTCCTGGCTTAGCAGGGAGTCTGTTTCTCCCTTTCCTTCTGTCCCACTCTGCAGCTCATGCTTGCACGCACTCTCTCTCTCTCACTCTCTCAAATAAATAAAGTCTTTTTTTTTTTTAAAGATTTTATTTATTTATTTGACAGAGATCACAAGTAGGCAGAGAGGCAGGCAGAGAGAGAGAGGAAGGGAAGCAGGCCCCCTGTTGAACAGAGAGCCCGATGTGGGACTCGATCCCAGGACCCTGAGATCATGACCTGAGCCGAAGGCAGCGGCTTAAGCCACTGAGCCACCCAGGCACCCTCAAATAAATAAAATCTTAAAAAATAAAATAAAATAACAAAAAGCAAACAAAAAAAGCAAAAGCCTTCACATAGGTATAGAATGACCAAACACCAATGTTTATTTATTATTTTTTTGGGTAGTGTTCTAAAGTGCTTATGCTGGCCTAATGCCCCCCTTCTCTCTGAACACTTATCAACTTCTCAAATTTATAGGTAGGCTAGCACTTTCCAATGGAAATATAATGTGAACCACATATGTAATTTAAGATTTTCTAGTAAGCACATTAAAAAAGTGTTAGATAGGAAAAAATAGTAAAAAATAAAGTGTTAGACAAAGATAACATTAATTTAATAATTTCTTTAATCCATACATTTCAATGTAATAAATGGGATGCTTTTCAAACTTTTTTTCACAATCTGTCTTCAAAATCTGGTGCATATCGTATATTGCCAGTACTTGGCACATTTCAGGTGCTCCCTAGCCACATCTGGCTGGTGGTTACCAGATTGGAGAGTGCAGTGTAGACTGTGAATCTTGTATTTTGATCTCGATCTCTGCTCGTGTGCTACTGGAGCACGTGAATGTATGAGGGATTTGAAGTTGTTCGAGAATTGATTTAGTCCACAATAACTTATTTCTGTAATAGTAGGAATTTTGTCAATTTGGGAATATATCTTGTTCAGACAGGCTTTTGAGCCGGTACACAAAATCATGTCACACAGAAGATCACCAGTTCTTACAAGCAGTTCTGTGAAAGTCAGACACACACACACATACACACATTCGTTAGTTGCAGATCAATACATTACTCAGATTTACAGATAGAGAAAACCAACTCGAGAGAAAACCTCAGAGATCTCAATCAACTCAGGGTGTAATTCTCAAAGGATTGAAAAATCGATTACCTCCTGATATTTTGAAGACTTTGGCAAACTGGGTGTTCTCTGAAAATGTAGCATCTTCCAGCACCCTTTGGGAACTCTCTGAGCTCTCTGAATATATTCTTGCCAAAGAGGCAGAACCTTAATCCCTAGGGACATTTTTAACTTCTACGTCCAAAAAGCTTACAGGGACTCATTATGGTCAAATATAAAATAAGTACACCAAGAAGTCCCTTTGTCTTTTGACTTTACTGAATTTTTGAATAAAGCAAGAAAAAGTGTTCAATTTTATAAGGCAGTCCGTGGGTTAGGCTTTTCCAGTTTTTCATCTCTTCACATAGTACTAAAGCTATGGCTATAATATAAATATATCTGATATGTAATTTTAGATAGAACAGTATTGATTCATTATAAATTAAGAAGAAAATGGTTTATGTAAACATGAATTTAGTTTGTTTCTATTTCTAAATAATTGGGCAATTTCTTCCTCAGTGCTTACTATTAACTGTAATTATTTTAAGAATCATTTGGCGTATGTTTTGAGATTTAATACTAATAGCAAAGGTTTAATACTAATGGCAAAGAGTGCATCTAAATTTAGTAGAAACAAAATATTTGTGAGCTGGTTGGTTTATTTCTTCACATTTGTTTAGCTACTAGAAAACAATTTTATTTCCTTTACCCTAGTAAGTGATATTTAGTCATTGATGGTGAGGCACTGTTCTTGAAGGTAACAGGCCAACGTGGTAGCCTTTTCTAAGAGACTGAGTTAAATCTAAGTGGAAATATATTAGATAAGGAAAAAAAACAAAAAACAACCCCAACCCATCAGTTTCTTCTCTGTATTGCAGTGTATGTTAACTAACTAGAGTTTAAATAAGAACTTAAAAAAAATAAATTTATGAATCACATAGAAAAAAAAGCCAAGGGAAAAACCCTGATCATTGAAGATTCAAGGTATGCAATATCCAGCCACATACAGAACAAAATGAAAGTAGTATGATCCATGCAACAACATGTGTTTCTTGGAAATAGACTATAGATACATAAAACTCTCTGTTTGAAAAAAAAAAAAAAACATTCAGACTCATCCAAGTAACTGTTTCTAAACCTAGATTTTTATTATTTTTGAAACTGTAATAGTAAAATGATAGTAATACTAGATACTTTATGTTATTTTTTCAAAGGGGATTTTTTTTTTTTACTATATACAATCCCACTGTGGGTTTTTTTTTTATTTTTTTTATTTTAAGATTTTTTTTATTTAAGAGAAAGAGCACAAGAAGGGACAATGACAGAGGGAAAGGAAGAAGCGGGTTTCCCATTGAGGAGGTAGCCCAGTGTGGGACTGGATGCCAGGACTCCTGGGATCATGACCTGAGCCAAAGGCAGATGCTTGACTGACTGAGCTACCCAGGTGAGCCAATACTAGACATTTGAAAGAAAAATTAATGGATAATGATTTTTTTAACTTAATATTTTATCATAAAACTTGAAATACCGTAGTTGGCCTCAGAAATGGTTTTGGGACTATACTTTTAAGAGCAGAAAGGGGAAAGCTTTGTTCTTTTTACCTGCATTTTTTTATAGAGGGAAATCATTGTTATGCTGGGAACTGCTCAGTAAGGCCAAAAGGAACACTTTAAAAATAAACAGGTACTTTTGAGAATTCTAGAACAATGTAATTTGTTGAAACAAACACAAAGGGACCGCTAATACTAATTATGAACCAGATAAATTTGTTTAATATTCAATTTCATCTATAATACACCAAACCATCGCAAATAGATTCTATCTTGTCTCTTTAGAATTTCAGAAGAAGAAGGTGTCCTGTCTGTTTTTCAGAGCTTTGTTCTTCTGCCTTTGGGACTAAATCATAAAGTTCAACCAGCCCAGCTTTGTCTCCCAAAGGACACAGCAGGGACTGATAGTACACTCCAACTGTAATTCTATAGCGACACCAGATTGGCGACTGACAGAAATCTCTTGGGTGAAAGTGACAAAGCTGTAATATTTTCACAATGGACTGACTGATGTCTTTGGAAGGTCTGTTTGATTTCAAAGGACATTTTATATTTTTCTGTGAAGATGAAAGTGTATTAGACTTTTCTGATGAAAACCATCTGACTGCATAATAAACATTGCGATAAATAAAATTACAGCGTTTCTTTCCTGAACTATATATGGCTTGAAGCTGATTAAGAATATTTCAAAGTGTAGATCAAGTGCTATTTTTTTCTTGGTACAAAGTGGATATGAGGTTATCTTTATTTCTATCTGATTAATAGAGAATAAATTATTTAGAAAATAGAATGTGTTGCCCATTCCTGTGAAGAGTGTATGTATTTTTAGGAGATGATAGATTTATTATTTATAGTTAAAATAATAAATATTTAAGTAGATTATCACATAAAGTATTTTGTTTATATCCAGGTTGGAAAAAAGCATATAATATCATTTTAATTTTTTCTGCTGAGCTCTGTTAGCTTTACCTTTCCACGGAGGATAGCCCGAATTTTTGAAACTAGTAAACCAGGTAGTTGTGCCCAGACCTACATTAATCTAATCTACCTTTATCTAGTTAAATTTTCAAATTTTTGAAACTTTGAAGCTCCAGTTATATACTTTAATTTCTTTCTGTGGTATTCACCTTCACTAAGATATGATGAGTAATTTTTAAACTATCACATTCATGCTTGTTTAAATGATAACGTATTTGAAGAAAACAAAACAAAACAAAAACCTCACAATTTTCACTCCAGCATTCTTGCTTCAGATTTATAACTGGGTAGCGAACACTCATTGTGTTATTTTAAAATTGAGTTGCTTGTTAGAGCTTGCTTGAAGTCTCAGTATTTGAAAAAGTATACAAATAATATTAACAGGAGTTCTGTTTAAATTTGAAGTGTGTTTATTGTGCATAGTTTAATAGTTTAAAAAATACTAGTTGCAGCATTTTGAAATGGCAAAGTATGATTCTTTGCTTAATTACTTGGTAGATGAAATAAATCTTTTATTTCCTTATTTCCTATACAAAATTAAGATTCAACACAAATTCAAAATTGTCTGGGCTTTTAATGATAAAATTCATCATGCAGTGTTTAATTTTAAATAGTTTTAAATAGTGTTCATATTTTTTTAGAGTCACATATCTCTCTCTCCTTCCTTTGGGTCTCCACTGGATTCCCTCCTAGCGGTGGCTCCTTAATGCCTGTCCTGATAAATGAATTGGTATTGTTCAGAGAGTTAAAAATAAAATTGCTTTGTGCACAGATTTCACTGAAAGATGTAAACAATATAGTGTGAAATGGGTTTGACTCAGCAATTTTATTTATCATAGGATATGAGGCCTACACATGCATCAAAGGTGACTTTTAAAGGTTTGTCAAAAGATTTTAATTTATGCATTAGAATCTAGTTTTGTTGTTGCCAGTTTTTATTACAAGGAAGGGTTCGTTAATGCAGAGGTTCTGAGCAGAGGCTGGTCCTGCACAACGGGGAAGGCACTTGGAAACTTGGGAGGGTACTTTCCGTGGTAGCAATAACCAGGAATGGCTCCTGAGTCTAGACTAAAGGGGTCAGGAAGCTGGTCGTCCAGAGGTGTTCATGACAGCCCTGCACTGTATCTGTTTCCCATTGCTGCTGTAACAAATTATCACAATGTAACAAATTACCACAAGTTCTTTGTCTTCCGGCAACATGAGTCTGTTATCCTGTGGTTACAGTGGAAGTCCAGAAGCAGCCTGACCAGTCTAAAATTAAGGTCTTGGCAGGACTACCTTCCTTTCTAGAGGCTCTGGGGAGAATTTACTTTCCTTGCTTTTCCCAGCTTCCAGAAGACATCTACCTTCCTTGCTAGAGGCCCCAGTCCTCTGTTTTCAAAGCCAGGGACATTGTATGTCTCTGACCAAGACCTTTTGCTTTTAAGGACCCTTGTGCTTAGAATCTGTCCACCTGGATAGTCCTGGTTCATTTCTGTATCTCAGGAACCTTCAGCACCGTCACATTTGCAAAGTCTGTTTTGCCGTGTGGGTAATATATTCACAGGTTCCAGGGATTATGAGGACCTTTTGGCAAGAGCTGGGTTTGGGGATGGAAGTTTGGAGCTTCTTTCCATGACACGTACCGAGAAGATTTTCTTAATCAGGAGCTTACCCATTGAGGAACACTGCCTTGGAGAGCAGTACCTGGGGGTCCCTCAAAGAAGCTGACCACCTTTTTTGCTGTTGGCATTTGATGCTATTTAAATAGTCTTCAGGTTTTGCCCTCTCTGATTGCATATACCTATATGGTAGCTTCTCCTAAAGGAGGGTCAGGTGATATCATTGAGGGAGGAATCAGGAGACATTAACAATAGCTCCCAGGGTCAGGGCTGAGATCTAGATCTCCAGCTGTCTATGGATTTCTTCAAGCCATAAATCCCTGAAAAGATCCACTGTGGCCATGGCCTGTCTTCCACAGATACTCCTCTCCTCCAAAGACCTGTTCTGTGGATTCCTGATGTTTGTCTTTAAAGGTATGGAAGGGAACAGAATGGGTAGGAAAGGGAGAAGATACAGGTTTGAAACAGTTGTCTCTCTGGAAATTACTTCCTGGGGAAGTAAGGAAATTACTTCCTGGGGAAGGAATTTGAATTCAGTGTAGGATAGATATTTTTAGAAATAGTCATCCAGACTTCAAGTTCACCTCTTCGTGATTACTTTGTGATTTTGAAGATTTCTTTTAAAATAGAAAAATGTATACTTGATCAAATAAGTTGTGCCTTTCAGTCTGTTGAGAATTTAAAGACTTGGGATTCCACATAATCCCTCTCTTTTTAAATTAACAATAAAAAAATTAATGAAAACAGACATTAATATTTTATTATTTATAGTAAAGGAATTATTTATAGTATATATAGATTATATATAATTAGATTATTTATAGTAAAGGAATGATAAAATCATATTACTTATATTAACTGTGTATTAATAATAATGAAATTTAAGATTTGTTTAACAATTCACTATTTTCAAAGATGTTCTTTATGTTTTTTGGGGGGATGGCTCTAAGTACAGAAAGATATTTTAAATGAGTTCTCTCCTGTAAGACTTACACCGCCATCATAAAAAGCTCTCAGTATTTCTGTTTTACAGATAAGGAAATAAAAATTCATAATATTCTTGTCTAATATCAACACATTTAGCTAAAGATGAAGCCAAGTTTGTACATCTGATTTTGTGGTTTTCTTCTTCGGTGGCTCTCCTAGAACAGGACCATTGTGAAACTTTATTTACAAATGAAGTGCTCACTGGGTGATATTAGTGGGCTTTGTTTAGTAATCTGAAAACAATTTTGAGTTAACTAATTTGAATTATTGTATCTACTTATAATGGCATATTTGCTCCTTAAATAAATCTGTAGGCATTGGTGGTTTTATTTAGTGAGTCATTCAGTGGGCCAAACTTTTAGGTTTAACTTTTTTTACATATAAAAATACAACCAACTGTATAAAACGTTGATTCCTTGGTTATACTGCTGAGGAAAATTAGACCTAACTAAATTAATCCTGTGGGAATTGTATTGCCTTGTTCAGCTTTTAGCTGATGTCCATAAGGAAGGGGAGGAAAGAAGATTCTCTTTAGAGACTTTTTGTGTCCCTGTAATTTCTCTGTCCTTCTATTTGAATTTTTAAACAAAAATCCACTTTCTATATTTTAGGCACTTTATAGTTTATTTTAATTCTACTTCATACTAATGAATTAAGGAAAAACTTTACATTTTACTAATGTAATAATTCATACTTCAATATAACTAAAATAGAGTTAGGATTGACGCTTTGAAACCATCAAGAATTTTAAAAAGGCAAATACTGTGAAATGGTTTCTCTTATCTGCATTCAGTGACCATTAGCTTTTTGTCCACAGTGATTTTTAACTTGTCATTATTGATTGAAAATGGTAGTGAGGAAAAATTAGTTCAATGAATGAAATGAAATGAAAATAATTAATTTTGAAGTTTTCTTGTTTTGGTATAAGTTTTTTAAAAACTTTTTTACTTCCCACTCTGATTTTTTTTCTGTGTCCCATCAACTTTATCAACTTTCCCTTGTACCGTCTTTCAGCATAAAACCATTGGAAAAATTGTGAGAACATGACTAATTCATAGCATTCCTTATTTAAAAGAGAATAAGACAAATTTTCTATATGTGCATTATATAGTAACATATGGATACACTACATTTTGATGTTTTTCTTATTCTACTTTGTTTCAGGTGTTCATATGTGTATTTTGCTTGCTTTTGTTTTGCATATTTGATAGCATATCTCCGGTATTTCTCTACTTCTCAGAAATGAATACTGTGTAATGTTTTTGAAGATCAGTATCCTATTCTTTGTGTTATCTGATTCTCATTAGATTATTCTTCAAAAATGTGGGTTTTTTTTGTTTTTGTTTTTTTAAGATTTTCTTTATTTATTTGACAGACAGAGATCACAAGTAGGCAGAGAAACAGGCAGAGAGAGGAGGAAGCAGGCTCTCTGAGCAGAGAGCCCGATTCGGGGCTCGATCCCAGGACCCTGGGATCATGACCTGAGCCGAAGGCAGAGGCTTTAACCCACTGAGCCACCCAGGCGCCCAAAAATGTGTTTTTTAAAGATTTTATTTATTTATTTATTTCAGAGATGGGGGGGGGGAGAGAGAGCACAGATGCAGGGGGAGGGGCAGAGACACAGGGAGAAGCAGACTCCCCACTGAGCAGGGCACCCATTGCTGGGCTCCATCCCAGGACTCTGGGATCATGACCTGAGCTGAAAGTAGACACTGAACCAACTGAGCCACTCAGGCAGCCCCTACATTTTTTTTTTTTTTTTAACTATATACAAACCAAATAATGTTACAGAAATAGTTCAGACTATTTAATTCCTCCAATTATATTTAGGGAGGTAACACTATTGACAGAAAGTCATGAAATAAAAGGACAATTGCTCAAAGTTAATGAAAGGCTAGGAGCAAACAGTGTCTCCTTTTAGGCAATTCTTAATTTATGGCCCGTTTCCAAATACAGGTGTTTTATATAATCCTTCATTTAATCCAAACAAAATGTTTATATTGTCCAGTCACCATTTTTAAAATGGTGGTGATTAGTCTTTGTCTGCTAAGAATTTGTGTGTCTGTACTCCATAGCAATGACCAAGAAAAGGAAGAAAAATGTAACTCAAATCAGTATAATGTTATTACACTTAATCAAAGGCTAATCCTTAGGAAATCAAATACTTCTAATATGTTTCGTTGGTCAGAAAAAAAGTTGCCGTGCCAGTAAGTATTTCTTAAAACTTAAGATATTTATAGTAAACAGTTACAGAACTCTCTATGTGTATTTACCTAATTTTTAATCCTAGAAAGTCCAATGGATTTATCATTTCTATAACCAGCTTATGAATGTAAGTGGTAACTTGGAAGATGACATTTGGAAAAATAGACTGCTCTCCTAGCCCCACGAGGCTCACTGAGCATGAAACGACCAGAGGCACCATGGTGGCCTCGTATTACCAAGTAACTGGAGTGACGTTGATACACCACCAGTGGCTGCAGTTGGGTTCTGGCTCATAAAACAGACCTTTTCATTCTCTGCTATGTTCTGGTTCAGGAAAGCTACCATATGTAGAGATCTATGTCCATAAATCTTGGAATATGATTTCTTGTAGCTTTTGGACTCCTTGAGGAAGCCCAGATGGCAAAAATGAGGGCAATAGACTTAGTATTTACAACAGATTATTTTCACTGTAGTCTGCAATATGCAATTATACATCATTTCAACTAGCTAATCTTTTGTGTCATATGTTACACATTACAAACCAAGATTAATGCTTGCATAGGTTAATACTGCTGTAAGAATATACATTCAATACACAGTGCACTTTTATTTTTATGATGACTTAAAACAAATAACAGACCTCACTTCCTTAACTGTTTGATGATTTATTTAGTTATCTAACACATTCTTATTGGAGTGCCAAATGTGTAAAAGGCAAGATGTTATTCATTATTTTTAGTCCAATTTCCATTTGGAGTGAGCAGATAAAAGCATGTTTTTCTACTTAAGTACATTAAAGATTTACATCTTCTAAAATAAGTTTCTCTTGGGCGCCTGGGTGGCTCAGTGGGTTAAGCCGCTGCCTTCGGCTCAGGTCATGATCTCAGGGTCCTGGGATCAAGTCCCGCATCGGGCTCTCTGCTCAGCAGGGAGCCTGCTTCCTCCTCTCTCTCTCTCTCTCTGCCTCTCTGCCTACTGTGATCTCTGTCTGTCAAATAAATAAATAAAATCTTTAAAAAAAAAAAAAATAAATAAATAAATAAATAAAATAAAATAAGTTTCTCTTGGGGCCCCTCGGTGGCTCAGTGGGTTAAAGCCTCTGCCTTCGGCTCAGGTCATGATCCCAGGGTCCTGGGATCGAGCCCCGAATCGGGCTCTCTGCTCAGCAGGGAGCCTGCTTCCTACTCTCTCTCTCTCTGTCTGCCTCTCCACCTACTTGAGATCTCTGTCTGTCAAATGAATAAATAAAATCTTTAAAATAAAATAAGTTTCTTTGAGGCACAATAGAAAGGAAGGAAGAATTTATGAAAGAATCAAAAGGCATGCATATTTCGGCTTATCCTAAATTTCAGCTTCTGAAGACTTTCCATATGTGGGGAAAAGTTGCAAGGAAGCCACAGATAATGTCTATTCCCATTCAGGGCTTCACTTTCCACTAACTCGCTATCCTCCGATTACAAGTCAAAACCTAAGTTGCTCCGTGAGCGAGGGAGAAGTGAACGGGTCTTTGATCACAGGGGCGGTTATTACATTGCCCTTAATCTTTCTGAGCATGTCATCCTCCATCTTTTTACCTTTCTGGGGATAAGAGCAGAGTTAGAAGCAGAGTTAGAGGCACACCACTTCTCAGGGAGTCTCTGAGTTGCTGGGGAATTGTCACATCCGATGGCTTTGGGGAAATCCTGTCCTTAGAGTACCAGTGTAGACTATTGGTTTTGGACAGTGCGACATAAAGATGAATTTTTCTTAATTGATGTTTAATGATGTTTTTGAAAGCGAGCATTTCTAAGCCATTGAAAGACTTTCCTTTTCATTACAGTGACTCTCATACAACAGTACATCTGATGGAGAGACTCAGTGTTAAACTTGGAGGTGGATTTTACATCCTTACTTCCAAAAAGAACTGAGAATAGTTTATCAGACATATTTCTTGACCTATGCAATACTATGTGCTTTCTCTCAGTGAAATAATTTATTTTGCCCTTGGGCCTGAACACTTTAACATTATCCTACTGATTTCATTATCCATTCTTTGGAACCACCTAGATGGCGAACACTTGTATTAATTTTATTCAGTTAATGGGGTTAATTGAGAAATCTTTAAAATGGTAGAGATATATTATCTTTTGAAATGTTTGTGAAAAGAATTTTTTGTATTTCTCCTCTTCACTTACCAAAATAATTAACACGTATTATGCATTATGTTAAAATTTTTATATATGTATTTATCTTTTTTTCTTAGTGCTAATTATGTGACCATTAACGTAAGTATAATCCCATAGTTTTGTGGAGGGATTTTCCTGAAATACTGCGCATTTTTTTATGATTACGTAAGTAATAGTTTTATTTGGAAATACCTTGGAAAATTCAGAAAAATTACAAATACAAAGAAAGACATACCAAGTATAATTCTATCAGGAAGAGATAAAATTCAATTTTTACCAAGGTAAAATTTTTATTTACTTTGTAGCATAAATGTATAACCTGGAAGGATTGTATACCTCAGTAAGTATTTTACTTGGTTTAATAATTATGCTTGATAAGGATGATACTCACTTCAGTTAAGTGTTTATTAAGTATGCATTCTGTACCTTACACAGTATGCATTCTGTACCGTACACAGTGTTTAGTACTGCAAAAATAAGAACAAGGTCTCAGCTGAGACAGAGACTTCACACTCACGGACCGTGGGAGTTACGAGAGAAAAGACAAAAGAGGTCACAGAACAATGCCATAGTTACGCAACAATATAATTGGATCGTGTCTATAAAATGGAAATCCATATAAAATAACTCCCAAGTGAATCTATGTAGTTTAAAATTATTTTAATGATACTTTAATGGCACTTTACCAAAAATTCTATTTATTATGGCTGCCTTTAAGAACCGTGCTACACAGGACAGTCCCTATAGGTTCAGCTCCACTTTCTTGTCAGCAGAAAACATAGCTGTTGTCAGGGACATTTAAAGGGACATTTTCTAAGTTTTTCAGGGATGGGGCTTATGGAAAAGGAAGAGAAAACGTCTCCTTTAGTGTCCGCTTAATGTACATTTAATCATCATAGTTAGAGCAGTTAGAGGATCACAGTGTTAGAGGTGTTCATAATTATTCCAAACCCTCTTCTTCAGAAATGAGCCAGAGGAGCCTCAGAAATGTTACCTTATCACATCCCTTCAAAAACATGGTCCTGTAGTAATAGGACTTTGCGTTTGTAAACTACGTGAGAACAGGGACTCTTTCACAGTATACACAACAGTGCATACTGTTGGCCAAAATAGTACTGCCATGTTGTCACTGAAGTAAATGAATGTAATCACACCTCTATAAGACTATATTCACTGGTTTAACGTCTACTGTGTTTATGTATTTATTAATGCATTCATTTGTTTGGCATTCACTTTGAGAAGGTCTAGTCATTGTTAAAATAAACACTGTTGCTTCCGGAATGGCAAGAATAATATACACATTCTTTGTTTATGTATAACCCAGAGCCATCTGATTTGCAAAGAGTTTTGGTGCAAAAGAATTTGCAAATTCCGTGCATATAGCAAGGCTCTAAGATGTCTTCTTCACATTTCTGTCTTTGGTGTATATTAATCCTGGGAGAACGTTTTGCCACCAACTTCATGTTCTTTCTCCATGAAGAATATCTTATAAACACTGTTTTAGTTACAGTATCTATCATTGGCAATATAGATCGTACATAGAAATGGAAAGCCTCCCCCCACCTCGCCTTTGCCAAAAGACAAAATTGTTAACTTTTAGGTTTGGTTTCACTTCCTTGTGATAGCCCCAAATGTGTCCTTTGGTATTAAGGGTAAGGAACAGAAAGAGAGAGAGAGAGAGAACGAGAGATTGATTCTGTCTTCTCAGACTTTCTGGCTTTCCCAGAGAATAGGGGTTGTCTACTGTATACTGACCTCTCTGGGTAACTCAGCCATCTCCAAATCCTCACAATAGTTGTGGAAGAACAGGGACATTAGTTGTTCTTTCTCAAAGGCCCCTGACTTTTTTTCTCCCAAATCATCCTCAATATATTTTGTTCCTTTGTTGATTTTTCACTACAGAAGGTCATTTCTGACTTTGCTGAAAAACAATGTAGACCCTATGGTATGCCTAGTCTCCAGTTCTCATGGTGGCATTCTGGAGCTTGCTGATGATTCCTACATATTTAGTTTGATCAAAATGCTATAGAGCACATATATGGCATTCATACCATCTAATATAGTGTAAAGTGCTATCGAGTATTAAAAATCAGATAGTCACACAATGTCCACAATGAACTGTTTAATATGTGCATATCCCATGTACAAAATAATTTTTGAGTAGTTCTTATTTTAAGACTTTGAAAGGAGCATGAACTGATAACTCATGACTTAATTCTGGGTGAACCATAAGAGTGAAAACCATTCTGTCCTGTGGCCCTGGAGGGGAGTCTATCCTTGATTTTTTTCATGGATGAGAACGCAACCTGCGGCTGTTTCAAGAGAAAAGGTAGTCATCACCTACTTAACAGGAGCTGTGGCATGTGTTTACTCCCAAAGCTCTGCTCTTATGTATAAAAGAAGAGGATCAAGAGTATCAAAATATTTCCAGAACCTAATATTTTTTTTCTTTTCCCTCAGAGATGTTAAGCCTTCCAAGACATTGCAGGACCCTTAGAAAATAGAATATGAAACCTCAAAAAACAAATTTATGAGGAAGCTAATATTCCCAGAACTCAGCTCTGTAATGTAATTCTGAGGACCCACTAATGCTATGCTTTGACTATGACTAGCACATTCCTGCCTTATTCCTTTCTACTCTCCTCATCTTTTTCCCTAGAGGAACATTCTCAGATAGCTGCCAGACTGGAAAGTATATTCAGAGAAAAAGCTCGTACTGAGGTATGGATGTCTGGTTACAGGACAGTTCTATTAGTATTTTTGTTGAATTAAATAATATGTTGAAAAAAATTAGCGCAGCTGTTTCAGGCATTGGACACTCATTATGGTAGATTCTGGGGACAGAATGACCTTCTCGATCATTCCAGCATGTACAGAATATGCAAAGTCATTAGAAGACCTTATCTCATGTATTCCATTATTTCTGGTTCTGCATAAATGTAATAACAAATATTTTCATCAAAATGCTTTGTTATCCTTGATTTTTCCCTGACCTTATAAATAGGATATCTACTCATTTTCTAAGCTATTGAGGCCAGCTTTACCAGAGGCAATGGAATAGAGTATCAGTTTTCAGGTACAAAACAATATAACAGCCCGATTTCTCTAAAGAACACTGCTTTACCTAGACAGTAAAATGAAATAAATGTTTTCTCACTCTTGCTCAAACCCCACATTTACTTACACTTTATTCTTACAGTAGTTGACATTAATCAGTCATTCCAGAAAATATCTTAAATGTTATATTAATTGACCTTTGCACACACTGTGTGTTCTTGCAAATTTATATATATTTCATAACGTCTGACCTTAGAACTTAGTGTATTAACAGGCAAAGTATTGAGTCTGAATCTTATAAAGTCATTTTATATGATCTGTGCTTTTAAATGTGCACGAAGAGGGTCAGAGCTTTTTTGTTTCCTTCCTTTCGTCCGTCTTCTTCTTTATAGATGTGGGGCAAAAAGCACAAGGGTCTTGTATCCTAGATCCTATTGATTATGCAGATTGTATCGATTAGTCTTTTAATCATTTATACTTTTTAAATGCCTCAGCATCCAGGAGAAAATGCCCACCATATGCTTTCATATTTTGTCATACCAGTCACAGGAGGATTTAGTAGAAATTACTTGAGTAGACGTGTTTGCGACAGAAGTGAGTAAAGGTAATTTATTTTTTAAATGTGTCTCCAAGTGCCAATATCTGTCCAGAAAAAAAAAAAAAGACATTTTCCTAATGTTTGCATTACTTCTAAAAAACAAAACAAAACAAAAAAACCTTTTAAATTGAATATAGTGGTTTCTCCAAAAAGATGTAATTTTACACGTAAAAAAATTTAGTAACAGCAGATGTGATTTATAAATATAGCAAAGCTCGTGCTAGATGATTAATTACCAAAACAGACCCTTCGTACATACCTATAACCTTGCTAAATTGAGGTAGGTCTACATTTTCAGTGCATACATTCTTTGCTCAAAGGTAACCTACCTGTGAAAAATAAAGAAGATACCCACTTGACTATTTTTATAAGAGGATATGACATATTTCAGTCCTGAAAACTGTGGAGATTTTAATGTGTACACTGTTACTTCAATCTAGTTGAATTTCTAAGGACGGACCTAAACAGATTTTTGTAAGTCAAGAAATGGCTTGCCAAATTTGTAAGGCTAATAATTACAAGCATAATACATTTAATGTGAAATTCAGTATACAAAGCTATATTTCTTCTGTATTCCTAGGGAAAAAAATCATTATAGGCAGTACAGCTGCCTTCCCATCTCATCTCCTATATAACTGAACATGCAGTATTAAAATTACACATTGTAATATAAGATTTTAGCATGAATTGAATAAAAGTCTTAAGTTTGGAAAAGAAAAATTAATCAATAAAATGACTGCCTGTGTTAGTACCATTTAGTTATTTCTGGAAGCAAATTAAAAGATGATGTGAAAATTTCTACCCTTCAACATGTAGGTATATGCCCTTGAAATTTATTGGACATAAGAATGAACTGGCAGAACTTCATAAAAATGTGAATCCTTACGATGCCTCACCCCTCCCAGATTCTGATTCAGTAGTATGAGAAGGGGCTCACAGATCTCTATTTTAAATAAACAAGTCATATAATAAACAGACAAAGGGCGCTTGGGTGGCTCAGTGGGTTAGAAGCCTCTGCTTTCGGCTCTGGTCATGATCCCAGGTTCCTGGGATTGAGCCCTGCATCGGACTCTCTGCTTGGTAGGGAGCCTGCTTCCTCCTCTCTCTCTCTGCTTGCCTCTCTGCCTACTTGTGATCTCTCTCTGTCAAATAAATAAATAAAATTTAAAAAATAATAATAATAAACAGACCACTCTGAGACATGTAGTATGTGAATAATTTCCTCTTTTATCTTCATATGTGAGCATTTAAAAATAATTTTTTTAAGTCAGATATATGTCTAATGATTGCTATGAAATTTATTTTTAGAAATTGACCTCTATCAACGATACTGAAGGAGGTTTCTGTTGTTCTTGTTTTGCTTTTCGATGAACCATTATAAATATTTGGGAATGATTACCAACATTTTCAAGAACAACACCTATTTCCCAAATGGCTGCAATTTGTTTGTTACTTTGCTCACCTGTGGAAACCAAAAGCTTAAAATAAAATCTCTGAACTCTAGAGTCATTTAATCTGGTTAGGAAGTTAAAGCACATAGATGAAAATGTTCATGAGACTGACTAGAAGATTATAAAATGATATTTTCTAAGATTCTCAAGACCTCCATGTTGAGTGTGATGAGCATGAGAAAAGCAATCAGAAAACATGAATTTGGTTACTCTCTGTGTCTCTTTGAAGTTCTTTGATGTGTGTCTTTAAACATTTACATTGTCCACTTTAATGTTATCATGAAAATACTTTTTTTTAAAGATTTTATTTATTTATTGACAGACAGAGATCACAGGTAGGCAGAGAGACAGGCAGAGAGAGAGGAGGAAGCAGGCTCCCTGCTGAGCAGAAAGCCCGATGCTGGGCTCGATCTCAGGACCCCGGGATCATGACCTGAGCTGAAGGCAGAGGCTTAACCCACTGAGCCACCCAAGCGCCCCATGAAAATACTTTTTTTTAATAAATCACTAGCTTATAGTAAGAACTGTTAATTTATTTTAGAATGTTGTAAGTAATTCAATAAATATAAATATGATTACTAAGAATTTCCAGTGTTAAAGGCAAAAGATGTTAAAATGCAAAGGTAACGTAGAAGCATATGTGGGAAAATTACTGCACCAGGAGGAGCTCGGCAAACAGAGAAGTAGGGAACACAGGTGCTCATGTGTCACATGTGAAGGTATCACTCTAGAGAGCCACTTCTGGGAAAATTCTCAAAAATAGTCTTAATTTTAAAATGTAGGTAGAAAGCTCTCCCATATACTATAATTTAATAGCCTATATATTCTTTTTATTGTCAGGATTATTCATTACATATATATTTATATATAAAATGTAACTAAATTAATAGCAATGGGATATTATATGTGCATAAAGGAATGAATTATGATGACTAAGGGAAACATTACTTTAAAATCCTTGATTCATTACATGGAAATCTCAACTTTAACACTTTCTTAATGTGAGGTTTTATCTTAAATTCATACACATTAATTGTATTGAAATAATTTGTAGAGAACATAATCTAGCCTTTATTTCTGCCAACATTTTTCCTGTGAAGAATTCTTGTGCATCAAAAAGTCAGTATGTTAATTAGCAGATGCTTATCAAATAGACCTCAACGTAAGGCATCTCATTAAAATCTTTATGTCATGACATAGAAACATACGGTAAAGTCCTGATGTTTAAGAAACACAATCTGGTTGTAGGGGTAAGGTATACACTGTGATATTTGTACATCAGTAGACTCACTATATAATTAATATTACTGAAGCTGACCCCAAAAAAAGTCATAGTGACTCAAATGTGATAAAACTCCCCGTTACTCAGCCAACTACAGAAAGTGGGGAGCCAGAGTCACGTGCGCAGGGTGAGGCAAGAAGGGAATTTGCTCGTGGGCAAGTGGTATGAACAAGATATAGGGTAGCAATGTTTGAGTAAATAGCATGGAGAACAGCCTCTTCATTAGACGTCAGAGTCCCTGGCTTACCATGAAGAAATGAGCTCATTTTCTGTATCAGTCACTCTTCAAATACTAGGGCATTCTTTTTCTTCCCAACTCTGTGTCCTTCTGATCTCTGCACTGGTTCTTTAGTTGGCTGCCTGTGCTTCTGTCATTGCGGTGGATTCTATTGGGAAGTAAGAAATGTACACAGTGAGGATATTAGCTTGGTTCTGGATCTGTTTTACTTGATCCAGCAGGTCCTCCAAGTAGAAACATCAAGAAGGTATTTGGAAATAAACCTAGAGTGCATGAAAAATGTAGGTAATTTAGGAATTACCTATGCACAAGGCACGGTACAAGCCATGATAATGTATGAAGTCTCAAAAAGTAATACGAAAACTGGGATGTATCTTTCAGTGTTTACATAGCGGATTATGAATAGTCTTGAATTTGAATCCCATGTTTTACACTTGTTGCTTGATTTGGTGTAGTACTTATTTTCCTCCTAAAGGATGGAGGCAAACCTAAGCCAGTTTGCGTGTTTCAAAGAAATTTCGTATAGAAGGTGTCGTATAGAAGACACGGTTCCTATCTTCCGTGAAATCCCCTATCAAGTCTCCTATCAAACAAAAATGAGTAAGATTCTGTGAGAAATTACCATGTGCCATACAGTCCTCTATCACTACCCATGTATTTACTCATTTTATCTTTACAAAAGCTCTGCGAGTTTTGTGCGGTCATTAGCTTCCTTCTACAGTTGAGCTCACTAAAGCACAAGGGGGTTAATCCATGTTTCAACATCCCCACGGATGTGGCGTGAGACCCTTGCCAGCCCGATTCTGAGCCCGAGCTCTGAACAGTGCCCGACTCGAACATGAACAGTTTGCTGTAGAATGTCTGTGCTAGGAAAATGGAAAAAGAAAGCAACAATTAAAGAAAAATTGGTGTCCTGGGCAGTAGATTGCCTTGGAAGAATTGAACACTCCTAATGATATAGTCCTAAGGGGAATGATTCTGAGTCCCAAGGAGAACACTAAGCAAAAGAGAAAAATTACCAGAACTTTAAGAGCAGTTTGAAACCTGGATATAAATGAATCTGCCTAAGGAAAGACGATTTGTTCTTTACTGAGTATCATAATAGTTCCCACTATTTGTGTTCTTATATCTCAAATCAATGAAGCAATTGACCACAAGTTTAAGAAATAGAGATAATAATCGTGTAATTGTAAGTAGTATTAATAAAAATATTTAGCATCCATGATAAATATAAGTAATATGAAATACACTAAACATATTTATTATGTCATAGGTAATATACTAAATATATTAGTGGATTACATGGCTGCAACTTAGTGGATTACATGGCTGCATGCCTTCAGGGTAGCAAATGTGTCTTCAACTTTTCTTTCATTTGCGTGTCACACATGTTACTTTTTCTGTAGGAGGCTCACTAAACACTAATTGATTTAATATTTGTGTAACATGATCTTCTTCTTACTATTTTGAAGATGCTATGAATGGATTAGCATTTTATTTTGCTTTTTTGTGAGTACTTTAATACAATTTTTGTAAATGTTAAAGTAAAAACTTCCACGATTCATGCATTCATTCTTCTGTTCCACCTGCACTAAATTTTATCTTCTGCCCCATGCCCAAGGACATCAAGAAGCAATTCTCTGCCCTCTCTCATGATCACATTTTGTTCTGTATTCTGTCCTTCACAGCTCTTAATTCTTACGTTTGAAACAGTATTTCCTTGACACCATTCCTCTGCCAGCTACTGCCTCCATTTCTTTGTTTTACTTTGTAGCAAAACCCCTCGCAGGAGTTCTCTTTAGGCATGAGCATCAATTACTCTGCTCTCATTTGCCCATGCACGTCAGATTTTCCCACCTCTCTCCATTCACATTGCTTATGGGGGAATCCTCAATAACTACCATATCGCTAAGTTAAACGTCAGTCCTCAGTCCTCATCTTAACTGACCATGTCCAACAGTTGGCCCGGTTGTTTTCTTACCATCTTCTTGGTCAGTCCTGGGTTTCCTTACTTGATTTTCTCTTTTCCTGACATCTGTGTGTTGGAATGACCCAGGCTTAGTTCAGGGCCCCCCCCCTTTTTTTTTTTTTTAATCTTCACTCACTGTACTGGAAATCTTACTAGTCTCATGAGAGAAATATCTCAGTGATTTAAAAGAAGTGATGTGCTGGTTCCAGCGAAGATTGAAAGCAGCGGCTGTCTTGTAGGAAAAACAACTTGATTCCAAAGGGAGGTTTTGCTGAGGGGAGTGGGGTACAGACGTAGCTGTCCAGAAGTCGAGAGATTTAGTGAGCTGGTAATTTGCTAATCAGCCTCATACTTCAGCTTTGGTATGGAAATGAGCCTGAACTATGAATAAAGGTAAGTGTAACCAGAAGGGAGAGCCTGCTAAACTGAGTTCTCCTGTTCTTCATCTTTAAGTTTTTCAAATAAATCATTTTTTTAAGATTTTATTTATTTATTTGAAACACAGGGATCACAAGTAGGCAGAAAGACAGAGAGAGAGGAGGAAGCAGGCTCCCCGCAGAGCAGCGAGCCTGATGTGGGGCTCGATCCCAGGACCCCGGGATCATGACCTGAGCTGAAAGCAGAGGCTTTAACCCACTGAGCCACCCAGGCACCCCAATTTTCAAATAAATCTTTACATGGTTTTTAAGCCCATAAATTTGGCAAAATCAAATTTTTTTGTTTATATTTATGTACATGTAGTGAGCATGTATATTTATATATTTATATCTATGGAGAGAGAAAGAGAGAAGTCATCTAGGTATATTTAGGTGAAAGGATTAACTAGAATATGGTAAGCATTGAATAAATATTTGAACAGTTACTACATGATGAGTATCTGATAAATTGGATTATTTGGTCTGCACCTTATTAATCTCAGTCATTTTAGTAAGTTCTAAAGTGAAAGTTTATAGAATCATCTATATAAGACTAACCTAAAGAAAGCTTTGTTAACTTCTGCTAGGACCAAATGCAAGAATTTGATTATTTCTTTCAGCTACCCTAAATTTTAACTTCTACTAAACACTAATTCATAGTTTCATTAGACCAGGTAGACAATCTCCAATACTTGTCCTCTTCGAGTTTAATTTAATATGACTCTATACAACTTCAGGATAATGTAAAAAATGCATGGAAACAGTCATTTAACTGAAGAACAAAAGGTTCTTTATTTTTATGTGGGAGCCGGTAGTGTTCCTCGTTTCTTTTTCTTCAGGAGGCTTTACCAAAGCATTCAAAATATATAGGATACTTAATTAGCTTAATTTTCGGTTACCTTTATTACACTACAAATAAAGACTTAGCTCTTGCAAAAAGTATATAGGTGTGATAGCTCACCCACTGACACAGCTGTGGGTAGGGACCTGGCATCTTTGGGCTAATCCCTGTTGCTGTCTGTATTTTTTTCAGATCATCCCCATTCTCTCTCTGTTGCTATGTATTATCTCTTCTGTCTTCATTCCTTCTTTTTCCCTCGTCCTCTCTTCCTGGCCTCTTCTCTCATACCTGCTTTTATTATCATGTTACATTGATTGCCTTGTGCAGTTGAACTTTAGTACCAGAACCTCTTCAAAAGAAAAGGGAGACTTTCCACCTTTTCCAGTTGGGAAAAAAAAAAAAAAAAATCCCAGGATGGACACTGATGGACCTGGTTGGGGAATAGGAGTACCCTATCTGGAGAAAAGTGGCCAGGTCCAGGTCCTGATTGTTCCAGCCTGGGACAGATGCTGCCCCCAGTGGCCACAGAAGTGAAGTGTTGTGCACATCAGCTCTTAAATAGCATTAAAGAGCCAGAGGTCTAAATGAGAAGTGTTTCTGGTCAACCTCATTGATTTTCCCCCCCAGACTGTTGAAGGTTCTATTTTTTTCTATACCCTCAATCTCTCCAAAACTATTCATTTCCTACCCAGCATTGGCCCCTGTTTTGTCATCAAAACCACTATTTCGGGCGCCTGGGTGGCTCAGTGGGTTAAGCCGCTGCCTTCGGCTCAGGTCATGATCTCAAGGTCCTGGGATCGAGTCCCGCATCAGGCTCTCTGCTCAGCAGGGAGCCTGCTTCCCTCTCTCTCTCTGCCTGCCTCTCTGCCTACTTGTGATCTCTCTCTGTCAAATAAATAAATAAATAGTCTTTAAAAAAAACCCACTATTTCACCCCAATTTTTGGTGTTTTTCATGAAGGACAATGTCCTACATAACAATATCCAAAAACATGGCATCAGTAACAGCATTCAATTTTTATATTCTTAGACCCAGGACACTAATCCATTTGGAAAAAAAAAAATCACACAGTTGTATACTAGGGCCCATCATAACTCTTTTGTCTGAAGTTTCAGCCAGATAGCTGTCAGAGTTCCCTAGTCCATTCACTGTCCTTTGTCAGCTCACCCTGTCTTTCTGCCTACAATGATCTCAGGCCTTCAAATCTCTTCTCAAAGTTGGACCTCCTGGCACCTAGTGGATGACTTCTCCATCATTTATTAAGACTTTATAATTATTTCAAACAAAACTGGAGTGTTTTTTTTTTTAAATTTCTCATGCCCCTATTCCATCTCCAATAAAATTTGCAAACCTATGACCATCTTTACCTTTCTAATCTACTTCCTTTTACTTTCAGGAGACTGGAGCTGCTTCAAAGCCACATCATTCACACACGTGAGGAGCACAAACCTCTCTTGCTTCCTCTGAGACCTTACCTAATCCATCCCTTCTCAGTCTAGTCACTTCTTTTCTAAGAGCTAGTTCTCTAAATGATCTCATTTCCGTAACATTTACAAACAGTTAAGAAGAGACACAGCCACCTTGCTCTGGCATGAATGTGCTTGTGTGTACACTCAAGACTCCCTTCGAGTCATGTACGCCACCTCAGTGTACCTCCTTATTACTTCAGTGGACTTCCTTGAGAGAACAGTTTCCAGTCACTGCCTCTGGCCTTTCAGTCCTGATCACTGCTCAACCTTTTGCCTTGTGGCTTCCCATCCTTAGCCCATAGAATTATTTTATAGGGTTCTGTTCAACTCCTATTTGCCAAATCCACTGGACATCTTCAGTTAACTTACTGGACTTTATTTTGACCTTTATCTTTGCTAGTCACTTTCTTCTTCCTCAAAGTCCCAAGTCCCATTATTATTTTTTTTATTTTTTAAGTAATTTCTGCATCCAGTGTGGGGCTTGAACTCATAAACCCAAGATCAAGAGTCTCATGCTCTACTGACTGAGCCGGCTGGGTGCCCCACACTGCTCCCATTTTTACTCTGTCTCCTTAGGACTCATCATTTTTCATTGCTCCTAAATTTTATTGCTCCTCATTTTTATTGTTCTGTTAACGTCATACTGATTGATGTCCTCAACTATTGTTCTCTTCCTGGAATTAAATCAGCACTCGAATATCTTGACCATTTCTACATGGATGTCCTCTTACATAGTTATTTGGAAGTTCCAAAACTGAACCTATCATCTCTTTTTGCCTAAAATGAAAATGTCTTCTATTTTTCTCTTTTTTGGTCAGTGGTAGCCGTATCTACATAAATTCCCGATATTATCAATTAGAATACCTGGCTACCATTTATTGAGTTTGTAGTATGTAGCTGACTGCATTAAGTGCTTTATATCAGCTAATATTAATAGTCTGTAAGCTGATGGTACTTCGTTTCCAATTTATATTTTTCTTACTGAATTTTTTTTTAAGATTTTATTTATTTATTTGACAGAGAGAGAGATCACAAGTCGGCGGAGAGTCAGGCAGAGAGAGAGAGAGAAGCAGGCTCCCGCTGAGCAAAGAGCCTGATGTGGGGCTCGATCCCAGGACACTGAGATCATGACCCGAGCTGAAGGCAGCGGCTTAATCCACTGAGCCACCCAGGCGCCCCTGTTACTGAATTTAAATATGTTAAATAATGTGCCAAAGTCATTTGGGAAGGGTAGCATTTGTAATGTAATTGAGGACACATGTTGAACCATATGGTACTTCCTCAGAGTGGTCTTTGATTTCTCTTTAATCCTCCATTCTAAAATAGCACCTTGAATTGTTAAGTTACTTCCCTAGTATTTCTTGGACACATTCTCCAAAAATCTCTTCATCCCAGCAAATTACCCTTATTTATGTGCTCATTAACGCTATGGTGAGATAGTGCATCGATACCCTTATCTCCTCCGAATTAGATTTCTCTAATACATTATTCCAGCACCCTCCAGTGATTAAAGAAACATGGTAAAGAACAAACCAAGACAAAACACACACAAATCTGAGGACATCCTTCCCTTCTCGAAGTATTTTCCACTGTTTTCTGAGATAGATTCCAAACATCTAAATGTAATTTGCAAGGTCATATTGATTAAGCCTCTGTGCATACACTGGCCTCACCATCCACTGCTCCAATTCCTGGTTTCCCTCTTCATTAGTAATGCAAACTGCTCACGGTTCTTCCTACATCTGTTGCTGTAAGTACCCCTGGGCCTTTGCTCCTGCTGTCAGGTCCTCTTGGAAGACCTTCTCCTGGCTTCTTTCCCCTGAACTAAAATAACACCTCCTGTCTCCTGCCAATCAGTCAGCTGTCCAATACCTGCTCCTTCTAAACAATAAAACTCCTTCCTTGACTCTAAGAACAAAATGAATATCCATTTTCTTTATTTCTAGGCTAACTTCTGCATATTTCCATTAATGAACCTGTAAGTTTGTTTTATAATTATCTATTTCTATCTAGTTTGGACTTCTTAAAGTCAGGGACTACATTCCTCTTGTCCTCTAATGACTGGCCCCAGAACACCATATTACCTTCGTGTGTTCATTAATTTCTCCTCAAGTAATAGTATGACTTCATGAAGGAGATGATGAACTTTGAGTGGGACCTTGAATAATTGGCTTAGAAATAGAGGAGAGGTCACATATTTGAACCTATGCTTCACCATCCCTGGGACTAATTTGATTCTGCCTAGCATTTGTGTTTACTATACTCCATGAAATTCCCCACCGTGTATTCTACACTGTAATTTTCTTGAACCATGTGTATATTTAGAAGGGGACAATAATGGTCTGGGTTTAGAAACAAAACTATTTCCTAAAATCAGTTAATATTGTGATTAATTACAAAGTACTTTAAAACAGCATCGGTGAGATAGCATCTGTGGTTGGCAATAGACATGCTGTGGGTAATTTATTATTAAAGACCTTTAAAATTTTAAAAACCCAATTAAGAAAAAACTTTATAATTGAAGGATAGGAAAAATGCTTCTTTAAAAAGCGACAGTAAGATTAGCAACATCACACAACCTCCAGGCAAATGCTGATCTCACATAATAATAAATTCTCTGCCTCTTTCTTGCGTGAGTTAAATATCATCGAAACAACTGCACTGATAACACCTCAGGCTATCATCATGTTAGATTTCTGTAGA
Source organism: Mustela erminea (assembly GCF_009829155.1). Taxonomy (NCBI): domain Eukaryota; kingdom Metazoa; phylum Chordata; class Mammalia; order Carnivora; family Mustelidae; genus Mustela; species Mustela erminea. The sequence goes on along the minus strand of NC_045634.1, from coordinate 29,512,500 downwards.
CAATAAAGAAGGGGAGATTTGCACAGGAGGAAAAAAAAAAAAGGAAGAAAATGAAAACTCTATCCTTAGAAGGAGCAGTCTTTTTTGGGGATTTTCTCTCTGATCTGAAACCGTTACTCTGCCCACAGTTATCACAAGAATTAGTATGTTTCCAAGTAGTGCAAGTCCTTACTACCCACTTAGGACCAATTGTAACTCTTTGCAAAGCCTGCCCAACTATGTACCTCCTGTAGATACAAAACTCGAGGGAGCTGTTATCATCTGTATGTATTTCCATGGCAGTATGTCCTCTGGCTTCTGCAAGAGTCATTTCTGCCTGGGTCATTTCTCATGAATTCCTGAGTTCAATGAGGTTAGCGCCCCCAAATTGTGTTGCTCACATCACCTTTGAAACTGACAGGGACGCCTGGATGGCTCAGTCACTTAAGTGTCTGCCTTCGGCTCAGGTCATCGTCCCAGGGTTCTGGGATCCAGTCACACAATGGGCTCCTTGCTCAACAGAGAGCTTGCTTCTCCCTCTGCCTGCCGTACCTTTTTTTTTTTTTTTAAAGATTTTCTTTGTTTATTTGACAGACAGAGATCACAAGGAGGCAGAGAGGCAGGCAGAGAGAGAGGGGGGAAGCAGGTTCCCTGCTGAGCAGAGAGCCCGATGTGGGGCTCGATCCCAGGACCCCGAGATCATGACCTGAGCTGAAGGCAGAGGCTTTAACCCACTGAGCCACCCAGGCGCCCCCTGCTGCTCCCTTTGCTTGTGTGCTCTCTCCCCCTCTCTCTTTGACAAATAATAAAAATCTTTAAGAAAAAAATGACAGGTAAGGATTGCTCTTTCAAGTTAAGCAAAAATGATAAGGATGATGGTGATGATGGTGATGTGGTGTGTGTATAACACAGAGGGAAGACATGGAGTAAAACATACCCTACCGGGGCACCTGGGTGGCTCAGTGGGTTAAAGCCTCTGCCTTCAGCTCAGGTCATGATCCCAGTGTCCTGGGATCAAGCCCCGCATCTAACTCTCTGCTCGGCAGGGAGCCTGCTTCCTCCTCTCTCTCTGTCTGCCTCTCTGCCTACTTGTGATCTTTGTCTGTCAAATAAATAAATAAAATCTTTAAAAAAAAAAAAAAGAATCATTGAAATTTAAAAAAAAAAAAAAAAACCCTACCAAGGAAACAGCGGAAAGCTGAAATGTTTAACAGTGCAGAAAATCATCACCCTTTAAAATGTTCACATGTCGTTTTTTTTTGGAAAATAAGATTTTTTAATGAAAATTTCATTATCTAATCAATTAAATTCTAAAATAGGACCCTGTATTTTAGTTTTTGTTATGATTTTGTTATTAATACTTTTTTTTTTTAAGATTCTTATTTATTTATTTATTTGACACAGAGAGACCACAAGTAGGCAGAGAAAGAGGAAGAGGATGAAGCAGGCTCCCTGCTGAGCAGAGAGTCCCATGTGGGACTCGATCCCAGGACCCTGAGGTCATGACCTTGAGCCGAAGGCAGAGGCTTTAACCCACTGAGCCACCCAGGCACCCGTTATTGATAGTTCTTATGACTTACTTAATCAAATGTTTAAAATACTAATTTTGCTTTCTTGATTGCCTTAGTTTGTTAATTTCTTGAGGAAATTTTTTTATAATTGAACTCTTGTTAAAGTTGCAAAAACTTTCAGGTCAATTGGATTATTCTAAGATATGCATATACATCTCTAATAATCCTGCAGTAGTATTAATCAACCTTTTCATAGACTTCTATTTTTTTTTTTTGGATGCAGCATATGAGTGAAGAAATATGTTAAGGAAAAATAATTTAAACTCCTTGGACTGCTGGGATAAAATAGGCTGATGAATTAGGAAATGAAATGTTTCTAAGAACAACCAGATTGGAGGAGAATGTGTTGCTACTTCCAGAAAAATATTTTCCCAGCAAAAAAAATAAACATGAAATTAATAGAAACTGCCCTTGGAGGCTTGGCAGCTGTTGTGCAAATGGAATAAGACCTGGTTACGCTGAAGTAGGTTTATTCAGAGACAGAAAAAAATGATTTCCTTAATTTTAATTATCTGCTTAGAAACAGGCTAAGAGTTTTGGATCTTGTCATAGTACCTATTCTGAAGTCTATAAAAGGGGACCTGATTTCAAAAATTAAAGGGTGCCTGTCCAGTCAAGTGCCATAAACTTCTCTATTATTTGTCTCTCTCTATGTGTATATATACAGTAACAGGAGGAGACTTGTTTCTGGTGGAAGTTGTGCAAACTCATAGAGGAAAAAACTGCTTTTCTGTCATTGTTAACTTTTCAATTTATTTTATTTTTTTTTAAGTAGTTTTTTTTTTAAAGATTTTTGTTTATTTATTTGATAGAGAGAGAGATCACAAGCAGGCAGAGAGGCAGGCAGAGAGAGAGAGGAAGGGAAGCAGACTCCCTGCTGAGCAGAGAGCCCGATGTGGGGCTCGATCCCAGGACCCCGGGATCATGACCCGAGCCGAAGGCAGAGACTTAACCCACTGAGCCACCCAGGCGCCCCTTAACTTTTCAATTTAAAAGCAAGGAGGGGAATCTCAGACATTTTCCTGCCTTCCTTGTTGCTGACGTGAGGTTTAGTAGCAAAAATAATTGTTAAAATTGTAAAATAATTGTTTAAATATAGGAATAGATCTATATCTCCCTATCTATATAAAACAAATCTTTTGTGTGATTTTTTCCCCCCTCACCAAATAACAACTTTCCAAGTACAGATACTAGTGAGATGCAGGGAAAACAAATTTGAAATGTGGTGGCAAAATTTAGTTAAGGATTTAACTATTTTATTAAGGTTAATAAAATGTCATTACTTCATATTTTTTGAGTTTAGTATTTATAATAATTTATTAGTATTAAATACAAGTTAACTTTTGTTACATAGAAGGAAAAAAGTTTGCTAACAAGGTGGAATAGAAAATATGAAAAACTTATTTTAGGGGAAAAAAGCCTTCATATCACATTTGAAGCAAAAATTTTTCGGCAAAAATAGATATTAATTAAAATTTATTTATTAGAAACCCATGTGGTTTACCAGGCACTATTTGATAGTTAATGTTACTTTGCTAATACTTGTATTTATTTAAATTGTCCCTAATTTTTCTTCCTCAGAATAATGTCCACCAGTCAGTACAGAATTAGTTATTTTTATCTTTATTTCTTAGAAAAAATTCTTGGAGGGCGCCTGGGTGGCTCAGTGGGTTAAGCCTCTGCCTTCGGCTCAGGTCATGATCCCAGGGTCCTGGGATTGAGCCCCACATCGGGCTCTCTGCTCAGCAGGGAGCCTGCTTCCCCCTCTCTCTCTGCCTGCTTGTGATCTGTCAAATAAATAAATAAAATCTTTAAAAAAAAAAAGAAAAGAAAAAATTCTTGAATCCTAAAAGAATTGATCCTTGCATTATTTTTATTTTTACATCTTTGCTGCCTTTTTCAGTTTTGAAGAGATCGATAACTAGAAATGATCAAGCAGACAATAAGGAAAAGTGAAAATGATGATTTGAGTTATTGCTATAAAATCATTTCAAGAATAATTTAGTCTCTTGCAGCTGAGGCAAAGTTTTATTGAAATCTTGTTTAAATTTCTAATCTAGGAAGTGCCAGATTTCTATTACAACTTCATTACTTAGAGAGAAATTAAATTCGCCTATTTCCTAGTCCTCCTACTTTTGTCCAGATGATTAAAGGACCAGCAGGAAGACATTATGCATTTCTTCATATACTCTTCCTTGGAGCTGGTGTGGCTTGTAAGGTCTCAACCTCTGCCCTTTCTTTCCTTCCTTCCTTCCTTAGACCTTGAGATTATCCAGAAAACATGTCCAGAAACAAAGGCGTCATCCTTCTGTAGACAAACGAGTTCCATCTTCCAACTTTCTTCTTGCCATGTTTGCCTGCGTGTTGTATGGGTAAGCGGCAGTGATGTGACTGAGGTGAGCCCTGCTTTCGTTGGGGTCAGAGACCTGCTGCACTCACACTAGCGCTGCGTTCACCCCATGAGACCCTCCAGACCTCCTTCTCAAACCTAGGAAGGCGTTGGCATTTCCAATTAATTTCTGAAATAATTGCTCCACTGATTTCCTGGGCTCTGAAGGCATCTCCACCATCCCATGCTATGTGACTCAAAAGCCATGCAAGTTTTAGTACAAAGATCAATTATAATTCCTCATTTTCTGTCTTCCATGGTTGAGCCCATTTGGTATATCTTATTATCCCCTCTTCCTTAAAATAGTTTTTGTCAAATCAACTCATATTTCTGTACCACAAGTGATCCCTGTTTTTAATCATTAGTTACCTTTTTGTGTTACTCCTCTTCGCTACTGGCCATATATCCCTTAGCTCGTAAGACCCCCGAAGTCCAGTTGTTCTTGGAAGACTTTGCACCTCTAGTGATCATTTACTTTCACCTTTTCTGTAGGCATGTAGCACATAAGGAATTTTCCAAAGCCAGTTCTCAATAATTCGTCTAATTTTTGTTGCTTACTGGGTTTATGTTAATAAACTCTTTAATGATTTCCAATTATTCTCATGATAAGCTAAAATTTCAGTTATGACTCACAAGAATCGGTAGTGTCCAATCTCTCCTTGTATCAATATTAGCATCTCTCAGCCGTACTCCATATAGCCACAGTCTAGTTAGGCTGGAGATTTGCATTGCTACCCACAAAATCTAGCCTTCCTCGAGCTGGTAAGGCTTTGCACACATTGATTGTTCTACATGGAACAATCTCTTCCCATCAAAACATACCTTCTACCTACTGCAGACTTCTGTAAAGTTCCTTCTACATCTTCGTTTATCAGGTGTATAGGGGCAGGGATATCTCCTGTGCTCTTGCATGATATCTGTAGTTGTCTTGTTTGGGGGCTGACTATTCTATGATGTCTTCCCTTTCAAATGTGTAGAAGTAGGGATATGTCAATCCTATTCAACATTTTATTCCCTGCATTTAGTATATGTTTATTGAAAGCATGAAAGCATTAAAGTACAGCTAGAGTTTTCATTTGTTTGTTTAAATTTTCCCCTCAAGTAGTTTTTAAGCTATGAAGCTAAAGCATATCTTTTAAAATTATATTATATTTAGTAAAATTCCTACAAACATGCCAAGTAAATATATTATCTTCTTTCACACAGGATATGGTAATAATTAAATATGAATTCTGAAAAAAACCTATTTGTTAACATTCACGGTAATTAAACAAAATGCATTTTTACTTTACTTGTAGATACATTTATTTGAAGTAAAAGCGTTGTAAGAATATAATAAAACAAAGCTTAAGAAAACATAGAAAATTTTCAGCATTAGCTTATTACCAATTTTGAGCCAGTCACCATATCAAAAGTATATACGTCTGTATGTCGTTCCTTATACCAAACTTCCGGTACAATAGTTTTCATCTACTCGTCTTTTAATCTTGTGTGGTTCAGAAGTAGTTCTGCAAATTTGTGTTCAGTTTGCAAGTCATGTTTTGGGTGTCTTCTGACCTAAATATAATCATTCAGTTTTTCAGGAGTGTCTTAGATAGTATAGTGATAATCCAGTTTTAACCTTGGTGTACTGCTGAACTGCATTTTTATTATTTTATTTATTTTATTTTAAAGATTTTATTTTTTATTATATTTTATTTTAATTTTATTTTACATAGGCTCCACACCCAATGTGTGGTCCAACTCAGGACCTTGAGTTTGAGAGTGGTATGCTTCACTGACTGAGGCAAGATTCCCTAAGGCTAAATTTTAATCTAGTTTCTATTCTAAGCTTTTCCTGTGCTCTTGGGAGAAATTCTTTCAACTTTTCTCATCTTCACTCTTCTCACTTACAAAATATGAGAATTGAATTGGATGACTTTTCAAATTTCTTTCAAGTTCTAGAGTACATTATGTTAAAAAAAATTAAATCTATATGTGATCTCAAACATTCAGATGTAATTCTGCAATTTAAAAATCCCACAGTTGAAATAGGAAAATCATAAAGCTCGGGGTTCCTGGGTGGTTTAGTGGGTTGAAGCCTCTGCCTTCAGCTCAGGTCATGATTCCAGGGTTCTGGGATCGAGCCCCGCATCGGGCTCTCTGCTCAGCAGGGAGCCTATTTCCTCCTCTCTTTCTGTCTGCCTCTCTGCCTACTTGTGATCTCTGTCTGTCAAATAAATAAATTAAATCTAAAAAAAAAAAAAAGAGAAAATCATAAAGCTCATCCTCGAAAAAAAAATCTGGTTTTATCAAACAAAAGTTCATTTACTCAACACATTTCAAAATATAAGGAATCTCTGTCTCTATTTTCTTTATAATGTATATATTTAGTTACTACAGACAATAGAATGATTGACACAAACTAGCCTAAGAAAATACTTTTTTTAATGTTTGGAAACAATATATTTCTTCATACCTTCTCTTTTTAAAAGATAAGAACGTAAAGTTTTTAAGTCAAGAAACAAATAATTCGTGAAATGTACAACTTCACCTTAAAGGTGGAGGTTATTATGAAATGTGTTTGGTGCAGAAGACATTTTGGTACTACACCGGTTTATTAATATGCTTAGGTTAAAATAGGCCTCAGCTTTCCCATTTATGTATGTATATATGTATTTATTTATTTATGTATTTATTCATTTATTTCATCTTGAGAACATACTTCTGCCATTATTGAGATTTCTATCAAGCACATTTATTGGTACCTTCTATGCACTACGCAGTATTTTGAGCATACGTAACAGACTCTCTGTTGAGTCTGCAGACATGGCCCGGACATAATGGGTTTGCGGGCCGCAGAGCAGCAGAGAAAGATTCTGCGTGCTTCCTTAAGATATGCTCCAGAAGTCTGTGGTTCTCAGACACCGGAAGTGCTTCTTCAGTGTTTAAGGAAGAACACTTTGTGTGCCCTCAGAATTATTCTTAAGATACTTTCTAATCCGGGACGCCTGGATTCTCATTTCCATTCCTTGAACGTAAACACTGTGTTTTCCCCATACTCCCTATCACTGTGCTGAAGCAAACTTGGGTGAAATACTTTTCCTTTTGTGAACTCCTAGCCACCCCCGATTCCTAGAATGCAGCTTTGTGCAGCGGCCCGTCACTGGCCCCAGTCTCTTCTATTTCCTAATTATTTGTTTTACCTCCGTTGCTGTATTGTTCTTACGTAGTGTCCCTACTTGTTCTTGTTCTTATCAAGAACACCTGCTGTAATAACTTCCTTTAACACCGTAATCAGGGATTAAGTACAAGAATTTAGTCCGTCCTTTGTAGCTGGGACCATGGATTTTTCAAGCAGATTTTCCATCTCCTCTTGAGCAGCATTGAGCCTCTATTACTTTCTGTTGAAAAAAGGAAAAATGAATAAAGCAGATCTTTACATGTCAGCTGGTTACATGGGTTTATGCTTATTATACAGATATTTTCCATCTTCTCCTGATTCTTGTAATTATTGAAGCTTTCTCCTGGTTGAAGGACAGAAACTTTGATGGAGAAAATGGGAATTGTTGCTTACATGAATTGTGACCCTTTTCTTTTCTTTCCTTTTTTTTTTTTTTTTAAAGATTTTATTTATTTATTTGACAGACAGAGATCACAAGTAGGCAGAGAGGCAGGCAGAGAGAGAGGAGGAAGCAGGCTCTCCGCTGAGCAGAGAGTCCGATGCGGGGCTCCATCCCAGGACCCTGAGATCATGACCTGAGCTGAAGGCAGCGGCTTAACCCACTGAGCCACCCAGGCTCCCCCCTTTTCTTATGACTTAAAAAAGTGAAGGAGATAGAATGCAGAATAGTAGATGGAAACAGGAAAGAAAAGGTAGGGCCAATAAAAAAAAAAAGATGAAAGAAATGGAAAGTCAAAAAGAATGAAAAGGCAACAAAGGTCGCTGAACATATGCCCTCATTAGTGGAAGAGGAAAAGAGAGAAAGCAAGGGTTCAAGAAGCAGGGAGGCCATTCTCTTCATTGTCTTTCCACCTAAAGATGAACAGGAGGGAGTTTCCAGCAAGTAGCTGGCAGTATACGCAGTCCTTTGACTCCTGTCTGGAGACAGCTCAATAAAGCAGTTTTTCCCTTTCCAGAAACACACCAGTGCACTGAGATTAAATGAGAGATGGGTTAACCCTCACTCCTGTTCTGCCAACCACAGGCTCCATCCCGATGCCACTTCAATCATTTCTGTAGACATAGAGTGGGCCAGTACAGCTCCCGCATGCTCTCTCGTTGGTGCCGTGACTTTTAAGAGCTTCAAGATTAAAATTGAACAAAAGTGGTTTACATTTAACTAGGAACACTTCAGACAATAGATCATAATTTCATAGGTACTTGATCTGTTTGACTTCATTTTTTCAAGACAATAAATATCTCTTGTGCCAATCCATAGCTTGTATTCAGGGAATGATTCAATACAAAGGAATGAAAGGAATTTAATGTTTTGAAAGATTTTCTGTTAGGCACCAAAGATATTATTTGTAAGAGTAGTAATTGTTGGAGTAGTTTGATAAAAACTGTAAATACCAGCCACATTTTAATTTTCTTTACATAATCCTTTCAACGTATAATAATACATAGCTGTGAGTGAATATTTCATTAATTATAAATGACTTGCCAAGTGGAATGCCAAGAGAAATGCCAGAGGAAACCCTACTGGAGTTGTATGAGAGAACTCAAAGTTAAATTAGTTTGTGGGACTTTTACTGAATATAATTTTTTAAACTTTAAAGCATTTCCGTTTTATCTTAATTGTAAGTATCTTTCATCTTAGTTTTTTTAAAAAAATATCATCTATTGAAAACTAGCCACCATTAAAGACAAAAATATTTCAGGTAACTGTGATATATATTTTTATAGGTTTTGGTTTTACTGCAAGTAGAGAGTCAGTTTACATCAATCAGAGTATTTAACTCTATGACTGAAACATCATTGATAGTTCCACTGGAGGTATCATTGGGATATATAGGTATGTGATGATATAACAACACAAAGATAAACAACCACAACAAAAACCTAAAGCAAAACATTGATTTCCCGTTAGTATATACTAGATTATTCACAGTTCTTTTGAATTCAAAAGCTCAATTTAAGATAATGTGAACAATTCAAAATAGGGAGGAAATGTTTCTCTGTCTTAGACTAAGATATTTTATATTTGAAGTCATAGTTTTTTTTTTTTTTTAAGCTGGATTTATCTATTCTCAAAAAAGAGGATTTAGGATTTTTGCATTCTTTTCTACAAATATTGTGGATTGTTTAATGGAACCACTTGCCTTCCAAGTTCCTATAGTCTTTTAAAAGACTTATAACATAGGCCTGTATTTGCTGTATATGATAGAAAGTTAAAATTCCTTTTTAAACAAATTATTATTTTTTATTATGTTACGTTAATCACCTACAGTACATCATTATTTTTTGATGTAGTATTCCAAGATTCATTGTTTACATATAACACTCAGTGCTCCATCCAATCCGAACCCTCCTTAATGCCCATCACCAGGCTCACCCACCCGTCCCCCTAACCCCCTCCCTTCTAAAACCCTCAGTTTGTTTCTCAGAGTCCATAGTCTCTCATGGTTCGTCTCCCCCTCCAATTTCACCCCCTACACTTTTCCTTTCCTTCTTCTAATGTTCTCCACGTTATTCCTTATGCTCCACAAATAAGTGAAACCATATGATAATTAACTCTCTCTGCTTGACTTATTTCGCTCAGCATAATCTCTTCCAGTCCCGTCCATGTTGCTACAAAAGTTGGGTATTCATCCTTTCTGATGGAGGCATAATACTCCATAGTGTATCTGGACCACATCTTCCTTATCCATTCATCTGTTCAAGGGCATCTTGGTTCTTTCTATAGTTTGGCGACCATGGCCATTGCTGCTATAAACATTGGGGTACAGATGGCCCTTCTTTTCACTACATCTGTATCTTTGGGGTAAATACCGAGTAGTGCAATTGCAGGGTCAGAAGGTTGTTCTATTTTTAATTTCTTAAGGAATCTCCACATTATTTTCCAGAGTGGCTGCACCAACTTGCATTCCCACCAACAGTGGAAGAGGGTTCCCCTTTCTCCACATCCTCTCCAACACACATTCTTTCCTGTCTTGAATTTTGTCCATTCTAACTGGAATAAGGTGGAATCTCAATGTAATTTTGATTTGAACCTCCCTGATGGCTAATAATGATGAACAATTTTTCATGTGTGTTATAAAAAATTGTTCTGGGAGTCCTGAGAAGTACTTATTTGTTTTCATTGGAAGAGTGACTAGCAGAAGTGAAATAGGACAGCAGTAAGTCTTCTCAGACTTACTGGTAGCCATAGGACGTGTCACACTGAGATGCCAGTAAATTACCGCAATTGGCCTCATTTTCCACATCTACAGAGGAGCGTGTGCTCTACATTACTCGTAATATTCCATCCGGTTCATAATTTTTATGATTCTATAAAAGACTATTAGGAATAAATGAAATATCTGCTATGATTAAATGAAGTCTAATTTTTTAAAAAATGCACGGGTTTTCGGTTTGGGTTTCAGTTGTTAAGCAGAGCATACTTCAAAGTAGATGCACTCAACCTTATTTCATTTATAATTAGTACCATCAGCAGGCATATAACAATTCATGTGCTTTTTCCAAGGGTTTTTACCATTTCTCCCATTATATACTTTAAGCTATTCATTTGTTTATCATATTATGAAAGAGAGCTTTTAGGCCAGAGCCTATTAAATGATCACAAATCCCAAATTTAATGAAGTAGAAATTAGTGACATTTTATTTCATTTTTCTCACATCATCGTACAATAAAAACCACACTGGCATTTTATAATATCTGGAGGACATGATAAAGTAGAGGGGCTCCTCCAATAAAAGCCACACACGGTGGCTGATGCTGGAAGGCTGCCAGCTGTCGTAAAGAGTAGATCACAAATTCATTAATGAGGGCCCCCATTATAATTGAATTCACCAGTCTTTTATCTGTCTTCAGTAACACGTTCTGCAGCCAGTGGCCATTTATTGAGTGTGTAATATGTCCGGGGATCCAGCTAAGAGAATGGAAGAGGGAGATGTGTGAAGTAGATCCCCAGGCAGGAGCTGGTGATGGGAAACCTCAGTTAGGAGGAGAACGCCCTTCGGGGTTTGTGCAGGATACTTTGTGCCTGCACTAAAATCAGGTCCAATGAGTAACATGCTGGACTTAGTCCTGAGTCCTTAGCACATATCCTTGAGCAAGAGGGAAAAATAAAATGGAGAAACCAGTGGGCGCTCGTTTGTCATTGTTGATACCTGTAACCATCTTTCCTACAGATTACAGATATCTCACCTCCGTAATTTTATTTGGTGCACAAAACACGTACCTGTTTACATGCATTTTTTCCCTCCATTGATTTGCAGCAGGGCCTTCAGTTTGTGTCTGTATTAAATCGTGCTGTATGCGGAAACGTCCAACACACAAGTAGGATGGGCCAACTAGAAGGTCATTTGCAGGAAGATTGATTTATTTGTCAGGGGATAAAGGCTCTGGCAGGAATATGGTCCCAGGCATAAAGAGGTTGGCTCAGAGAGGAGGTCTTGGTTTTCGCAGGAAGATGGCATTCTCAGTGCAGCTTGGCCGCTGGCTAGTGCCCTTATAACAGTGTACCCCCACTCCCCAACCTTTTCCCCATTTTCACTTTTTGTGGTACCCTTTCCCCATCTACTGTGGTCTGGGAGCAGGTGGTCCTCCTCCTAACAAACTGTGAGGTCACTAGCAGCCTGGTGCTACCTCACAGTGCCTGAAAGATTCACCTCACTTTGTCTGGTCACCCACATTTTATCATCTCACATCTTCAGGAGAAGACAGGGTGAGTACAGGATAATAAGATATTTTGAAAGCGAGGCCACATTCACATCAACTTTAATGGACAGCATTTTTATTATTGTATATTATTATGATTGTATTTATTTTATTACTAGTTACTGTTGTTAATCTTTTGCTGTGTGTAACTGGTGAAGTAAACTTTATCATAGATAAATGATATCATAGATATCATAGATATGTATGTACACGTAAAAACATAGTATCTATAGGATTTGGTACTATGTGCAGTTTCAGGCATCCACTGAGGATCTAGGACAGTACCTGTAGATAAGGGGGGGGGCAATCGTATTTCTTGGACTACCAGACCTGAAGAAAGCAAAACTGTAAGTAAAAATGGATATTACACTTTTATGAACTTGATAATAGTATGCAAGTAACCTCACTTTTGGAATACCTTTAAAATAATGCACTAGAAAGAAGATGAAATAGATGTGTTTTAGTCAGGGTTCTTCAGGGAATCAGGATCGACAGACATACAGAAGAGCCCATTTGTTATAGGAATTGGTCGTGTGATTCTGGAGGCTTCGAAGTAGACCCACCATCTGCAGGGTTAGAAGCGGACTCACCATCTGCAGGGTTGAGAAACCAGGAAAGCCGGTGATATAATGAGAACCTGAGGGCCACTGACTCTGCAACCTGTGTGTCCCAGAGTCTGAAGGCCCCAGGATCAGGAGCTCCAGTGTTGTAGGACAGGAGAAGGTGGACATCTCAGCTCAACAAAAGAGAGTGAGAATTTGTCCTTCCTCTGCCCTTTTTTGGTTTGTTTTTACTTGTTTGTTTGTTTTTCTGTTGGGACTCTTAAGAGATTGAAGGATGCATACCCGTGTTGCTTAGGGTGGGTTTCTTTACTCACTCTACTGTAACAAATTCCAATCTGTTTGAGAAGCACCCTCACAGACACACACCCCCCCCAAGCTATCTGAGCATCTCTTAGCTCAGTAAAGTTGACAAATAATATTAACCATCGTAAGGTCTTCCTCATGAACTCGTCTAAGAGCCTTTGTGTAAATAACTTATCTAAAGGCGTCAGTGATTCAGGTCATCAACGGTAACAGCAACACACTAAGAGCAGAGAAGACCTTGGTCTTGCCATCGTCAGATACTTAGTGGGGATCACGGACAGAGAGCTGGTGAGGCCTGTAAATTTGTATTACAGATGGCAGTGCCTAGTGGAGTGTCCACGGGGAGTGGCAGCAGGACCTTGTAGAGACAGCAGTCTCTTTAGGGGTCCTCCTTGGTCAGGAGCCATGCAAGAACAAGGCTGGAGATTCTAGCAACTGGTTTAATAATCCTGATGCTGGGCAGAAACTGTTGTTCTCAGGGAAGCACAATCAATGTCTTGTAAAGCAATAGCCACAATTATCAGGGAAGACAGACAGTGGACACAGGACCAAAGGGAGTGGAGATGTTTCTGGGGTATGTCCCAGAGGGTTATTTTCTCTTGGTTTTGCCTACCTTCCCATGGATGATTCTAGTGACCTCTCAAACTCTCCCCTTTTCAAATCTCTATGGGTCCAGACACAGAGCACACACAAGGCTTTTTTGTATATATGTTTCTTTACTTGAGTTCTTTCAAGATGAAAGTTTATAGGATAGCATCTCAAAAGCAGTCAGACCAACTCCCGGTAACACTACTGACGTTGTATTGCTTACAGCTTCTTCTTAAAGTCGGTGTGAGGGAGACAGAGGTGGAAGAGATTTACGTTAAGAACCCAAGCTTTGGTACAAGAGATTGAGCGTTGGTTGGGAATGTTTTGAAGTAGGAGCTGGAGACTCCCAGTTTGACTGCTCTATGCTTTCCAGCCGCATGTAGAATGGCCAATTCTGGCCCCGTCGGAAGAACTCAAATGATTACCCTGCAAAATCACCTGTATACACCCAGACTAGTCTTTTGTAGTTTTTCTTTGCATTTGCTAATCGGCCATGTTCTTCCTCAAGTTATCTTGATGCGTTGTTTTCTCCCTCCAGTTCAAGTCCTGATTCAAAAACCACCTTCTCCGTGAGGATTTCTCTGTTCATACTACGCAAATTCCAGAATTTTACCCATTGTGGCATTTCCTATCCTTCCACCTAGAATTTGTTGCTCTCAAATATCTCCTTTATTTCACTCATTTATTTCCTTTTCTGTTTGTCTCCACACTGCCAAAACCGCACTAGGATGAAAGTTCCATAAGACGACTTAGTTTCAATGACTTTAGTCTGCTGCCATGTCTCCAGTACCTGAAACAGTGCCTGACAGAGAGTAGACACTCGCTAAACATGTGTTGACAAGTTAAGTCATGAAGAGAAATTTTGATATTGTGAAAAAATACAGAGAATTTAGTCCAGTGAGATGGAAAAAAAAAAAAAGCTGCGTTCTCATCAAGGATGTTTTATTCGTACAACATTTCTTCCCACAAGCACTGCCGTCGCCATCTTGACTCATCCTCCTGCTCCCACTCCCTTTTCACAGCACATTCTCCACAGGGGAGTGAAACCCTTGATGTCTATCCCTGGTCCTCCTAGGACTCCCATTACTCTTTAACTAAACCTAACATCCCCCTCCAGCCCAGCACCCCCAGGCTTCTGCCAGCCTGTCCACACAGTCCTCATGATTCAGGCTTCTGCCAGCCTGTCCACACAGTCCTCATGATTCAGGCTTCTGCCTTGCTGGCTTTCTTCACACTCCACAATCTCCCTTGTTATTCTACCTCATGGTGTTTGTGCCTGTTCCCCTGTTGTGGGTTTTTTTTTTTTCCTGTTTGGAACAAGCCTCCGTTAGGCTGGTTTCTGTGCATCAATTATGGCTAGATATTTTATATTTCCGATTGTAGCGTTTTGAGAATTAAGATACATGATTATAATAAAAGAGAACATACTAAAAAGAATGCATTAACATAAATATATATTTATGAATATCTGAAGCTTGAAGCCACTTATATAAAAGCTTCATTTTTTGCACTAAAATTTAATTAAATACCTATTATGCAATGAACCAGAGAATAGAAAGAGTAGTAAGAAGTTACAGCCATCGTAGTAGGGAGATACAAAATGGACTCCCTAGTTTATAGGGAGTTTAAATATAAGACTAAAATAATACTTAGTATTTCTGGACTTGTACTATGTTGAGGACTATTTGTATCAATGGAATCTTCACAATGGAATTTCAATGTAGGCATTAGTGTGATCATTTTGTGGACAGGAAAGCTGGAAATCAGATGGTATAAGTTCATTCTTCAAGATCTCACACGTAGAAAATGGATTCCTAGGGCGAGAGTATATGACTTCAAAGCTCATGCTGCCTTTCCAAAATGAAAGAATTCTTGGATGGAAAAGAGGGCCCTGTGGGGGGAAGAAGGGTTAATCAGAGCACTCTGGTCAGAAAAAGCTTTCTGCAGGAGACAGTATTACACAGAATCTGGAAAGACCAGGAAGTGCAAAACAGGCTGAGGGGAAAAAAAAAAAAAAATTGTTCTTTCTAGAACATGCAAGCACTTCAAAATAATTTAGAATGCAGAGTTTGCAAGAAGGTGGACATACATTGAGTGGGGAGACAGAGATGTGTACAATGCAAAGAGGTTTGCCCGAATCCTGTGGGTAACCACATTGTTAAGTATTTCAGCAAAATTATACTTTAACCACGGTGTAAGGAAGATTAGAATAAGGAAGAAATCCTTAGGAAACCTGTCATATTCCGGTGGAAAAGTGATGAGGATCCTGAAAGCAGAAACAGGAATTACACATGGAGAGCGTTAGAGACAGAATACGTATTTTGGAGGTAAAATCAATTGGAATTATGGATTGTTTAGATGTGGGGCTTGAGGTAGAGGTAGGGGTTTAAAATAAAACACAAGATTCTTGTTAAGATGACCGAGAGGGTTGTATGCTATTGGGAATTTAACAGGAAAACAGGTTGTATTTTTTTTTTTTTAGGAGAATACATTTCCCATGTTATTTTAAATTTTAAATGCCTGAGGAACACTGGTACACTCAATAAACCATTTAAAATACAATTTTGGAGCCTGACATAGAGTTTAGCTATGGCTCTGGAGACAATGACCTGGTTTAAATCCCAATCTGACCACTTAAATCTCTGTAAGTATGAATAAATGACTTAATTTCTTTAAATTTCATTGTGTTCATCTGTCAAATGGATGAAGTTACAATACCATAGAGTGTCCCCATGATAATTGGATATTATAACCTATAAAGAGCATGTAGAGTGTTACCTAGCAGGTGTATTTTGGGTGTATCTACAGTTTTTGTTACTCCTTGTTATTTTGGTTGGCAGACGTACACATCTGTGAGTGGGTTAATACACAAGTTGGTGGAAGTTGAAGACCTGGGATCAGCAGGAGAGAGAAAAGAGAAGAATGAACCCTTGGGAACATCTGAGCTTAAGAAATAGAGAGAAAACTGAAAATACACTTGAAAATAATTAGTCTGAGGACTGCAAGAGTACAAGGGAGTAAGCATTGTTTAAGAAGCCACAGGATCTGATTAAGAAGTGAGGGATTGACATGTTAGATGAGACAGAGGTATAAGGGAAAATAAGAATGATTTGTCCATTTTGAGGTAGTAGAAGGGTTTCAGTAGAATGGTAGGGTCAGAAGAGGCTAAGACACCAGATTGTAGCAGTTCAGAAATTACTGGGAGGTCTGGAAGTGGAGACAATGGGGTAGGCTACTCATCATTCTCTAAATATGAAGGCAACAAAGACACTTGGTGGGGAAGGTCATGGGAGGGTAAGAGGGAAGGGCGTTTAAAGGGCGGGTGGGTGAATCAGCGTTTGAAACTTTCAAGAAGTTGTGATGGTGTAGTTGATGTCGTGTTACCATCTTTGCGATTAATAAGGTAGTCAACTAAAAATGAGACCGTTCCTACTAATGTCGATGGCTGTATTTGTTTATTGATATGTATAGCAATATAGAGAGAAGAAAGATATACAGTGTGTTCAAAAAGTAAAACAAAACAAAACAAAACCCTAGATTGATTTGTTTGAACAGCTTTATTGGTATATAATTTGCGTAACATAAAATTCACCCACTTAAAATGTCCTATTCAAGGCTTTTGAGTAGATTTCAAGAGTTGTGCTACTATCACATCCCATCTGTGTCCTCCCAATCCAGATTATTGGAAAACACAAATTTACCTCATTTTCTATAGACTTGATTATTCCAGACATTTCATATAAAAAGAATCTTATAATACAGGGTCCTTTGTGATGAAATCCTTTCATTCAGCAAGATGTTTTTGAGGTGTCTACACATTGTAGTGTGAATCAGTTCTCCATTCTCTCTCTTTTTTTTCTGAATAATAGTCCATTGCATGGATATGCCACATTTACTCAGTTGATGGACGTCTGGGTTATTTCTGGTTTTTGGCTCTTTTGAATAATTCTGCTGTGAGCATTTGTGGGCACACTTTTGTGTAGATGCATGTTTTCATTTACTTGAGTATATCACTAGGTGTCGAATTATCAGGTCATGTGGAAATTCTTTAAGTGTTTGAGGAACTGTCAGACTGTTTTCCAAAGCAGCTGTCCATTTTACATCCCTCTAGCTTCCAATGTCTTCACATTTTTCCCCCCCCAGTTCTTATTTTTTGTTGTGGTGGTTGTTATTCTAGAATGGAATTGATTGCATTTTCATAGAAATATTCTTCAGCATTTAAAGTGTCGATACTTTTTCAGTAAAGGGCAACTAAATTTAAAGTCATCAATTCCATTCTGAATCAGGAAAAGAGTACCATAAATACAGTTACACTATTTTCTCTGGGACTCCAGATTTTGGGGGGCCGATAGGATATCTAGAATATGTGTGATTGTGTACATGCTAACAGGGGCATCGTTTTTGGCAGTTGTGGCAGGGACAACAAACAGCATAGCTAATTTGTCAGGACAGAAGTGGCCTCGTGACCCCTACCCAGTGGTTTATAAAGCCCCAAGCAGCTGGGTCAGACTCAGAGTCCACTGGGATCAGGCATATGGTAGGATTGTCTTTTGTCTTATTTCTTCAGTTAGATTTTTTTTTTTTTTAAGATTTTGTTTGTTTATTTGACAGAGATTACAAGTAGGCAGAGAGGCGGGCAGACAGAGAGGAGGAAGCAGGTTCTCTGCTGAGCAGAGAGCCTGATGCGGGATTTGATCCCAGGACCCTGAGATCATGACCTGAGCCGAAGGCAGAGGCTTTAACTCACTGAGCCACCCAGGCACCCCTCTTCAGTTAGATTTTTGCTGTGATCCTGGATTTTGCCTAGGATTTCTTGTTCCTACCCTTTTTGGGGAACCTCCCTGCAGATTCTAGAAGCTCCTTTAAAACCTTTTAACAGATTTCCTTTCTGTTTTTGTCAGGAGAAATCCGTCTTCCTTACTTTTAACTGAGTAACCTCTCCCATAAATCTGTGATATTATTTTCATTGCTGATGAGATAGGATACCAAGGCTGCTTTTTGTGGAAAAGGTAATACAAAAGAATATTACTCAGGAAAGCTAAAGGAGATCCCTTATTCACAGCTGCTTTCTTTGTGATAGCCATGAGCTGGAAATGACCAGGATGCACTTCGATAGGCGAATGGTTAAATAAACTGTATTATATTCATACCCTGGAACACTAGTCTGCAGGATCAAAACAAAAATAATTATTATAACAAAATTTGGCTGAATCTGCAGGGAATTTCACTGGATGCAAAGTTGATTCCAAAGAGTTATATACTATGTGATTTCATTGAATAACATTTTTGACATGACAGAATTAGAGAAATGGAGAATAAATTTGTGATCACCAGAGCTCAGGAATGAGGGGGTGGTGCAGAAGTTTTGTAATAAGAGGCAACATCATGGGTCCATGTGGTGAAAATGTTTCTTTCCTGACTGTATCAATAATAATATCCTCCTTGTGGAAATAGTACTGTAGTTTTACCAGATGTTACCATCGGAGGACACAGAGTAAGGATACGTAGGATCTCCCTGTATTATTTCTCCATGGGAATCTTTAATTATCCTCAAAGCAAAAAAAAAGTTTAATTAAAAAGTGCATTGAAAGGTTATTTTCTATTGAGAAAAAGATCCGATCTAAAATGATTAGAACCTTTTTGTTTTGATATGTGGATTTTCCAAAACAAAATACATATCATACACATTGCAAAGTTGCTTATTTCATTAACTTTTTTTTCAACAAGCAGTTTGAGACACCTTGGTGTCTTGTTGCCCTGGAAATAATTTAGCTTCTTGACCCTTGGGGGATGAAACAGATTAAGAAAGTTTGGGAAAAAAGCCTTCTTTAAACTATAAGATTCATCCCAGATCAGTGACATTTCATTTAATATTTTGAATATCAAAGAGAAATGAAAGCTGTATAATTTCCTTTCAACAAGTAAATGAAAGAACTAATAACATCTATCGGTTATGTGTATACTGACACAATCAATGAAAAATAATTTGGGGCAAGCCCATTTTGGAAACTTTAAGGATTGTTGATTTTTTTAAATGTAGAAATGTTACTTTACTGATTAAAACAGTATTTGAAAGAAAAATCTTGGATTGTCTTCTGCAGTGAGTGGAAACCACTGCTGGTTTGGTATCATGTCTGATTTTGGGTATTTGATAAAGAAGGAAGCCTTGACTCTGAATCATGATTTTTCATGAGTTGTTTTGTCATCAGAGATTCTGACAAAAATTCTTAAAAGTATATATTTTTTGGCTGTCTTGAAATTTGTCAGTGCGCATAATGTCAGGACCTTCTTAAGAGTTTTTCTAGGATAGGAAAGTGTAATAGAATATATAAGGCTTTCAAGAAAACATCTTGGAGCACTGGTTGAAATTCAGGAAAAATTAGTTTTTTAGAACAAAGAATATAGTGTAATTCTCAGGCTAATATAGGGAGAATGAATTAGGCCAGAATAATACTTGGATCCTTTGGCTACATAATAAGCCCAAATCACCTTTATTTAAGGCTCTGTGATCATCACTATAGTGATCCTAAAAACAAATCTGAGCTCCTCTGGCCAAATTGCTGTTGCTCAAGAAGAGATGAGAGACAGTTACCAATTCAGTTTTTTCGGTGCTAGAAGTTAAGCCTCGTGTAGGCCAGGATCAAAGTCCTAAAGACTTAACTCATTTATCAACTGGCAAACTCTGCGAACACCTTAAAACACTGCAAATAATTCTGAGCATAAATGCTTAGAGGACCTTAAGTATGAAATATGAATTCATAATCCTGCCTTACTGACACAAATGGGGACAGTGAGGAAGAACCTGCTAGAAATAATGTCCTTGAATGGAGGTCAGGCTTATAGTCCCATATGGCTTCCAAGTCGCAGAGCTATAGTCCTTTGAGATAAGGCTATGGTCTTCCAGTAGTGTAATCAGTGAAAACCCCCGTTTTGTGTTTTTGTTTTTATTTTTAATTACCCAGATATTATAGGTTGTTCTCTTACATATCAAAATGAAAATTGAAAAATGATTAGATGATAGTGTTTTAAAAAATGATGTTATGGTTTTGTTGAAGAATGTAATTTCAGTTTTATTTAAAGCCACCAACTATAAGGGCACCTGGCTGGCTCAGTCAGTAGATCGTGCGAGTCTTGATCTCAGGATTATGAGTTTGAGCCCCACACTAGGTGTGGAGATACTTAAACACACACACACACACACAAACACACAAACATATACACACACACACTCACATACACACACACAACCATCAACTATAAGTATGCTTAAGTATACTTATGCAGGGTTTTTCAGATTTAGGGACAAATTGTCAGTACATACCAAAACATTAATAATAATAATTATCTCTGGGGAGTGAGATTGAGAAAAGCAATCAAGTATGTAGTTCCATTACTTTTGGAATGAGAAATATTAAATATATGAATAACAAAGATGGAATATACATTATCAAGACTAAGTCTAAGACTTGTATCTTTCAGCTTCTTTTTCAGGAAGACAAACCACAAAATCTCACAGAAATCTAGTTTGGTGCAGAAATAAAATTTGTGGGGTTTTCTTGTTTGTTTTACTCAGAAAATCTTCAAAATACTCTCTTTTTAGGAAGAAGTAAATAATTTCATGAAAAAATAAAAAGAGAAAGAAGTGATCATCTCTGAAGGTTATATTATAAATTATGTCCATGTGAAAAAATAACTTTATAATGCAATAAATAATAATTGCAATAAAATAAATAGGCCAGAATTTGAGGTCTGAGGTTTTTTTTTTTTTTTTTCATTTTAGGACATGGACGCACACTTTTATAGATATCCTTGAAGAGAATCCAGGATTTAGAAACACTGATATATAGAATGTTGAAATGGGGTCTTCATCTTATTTGTATGTGCATCCACTTTTTTTTATGATTTTTATTTATTTATTTGACAGACAGAGATCACAACTAGGCAGAGAGGCAGGCAGAGAGAGAGGAGAAAGCAGGCTCCCTGCTGAGCAGAGAGCCCGATGCGGGGCTCGATCCCAGGACCCTGAGATCATGACCTGAGCTGAAGGCAGAGGCTTACCCCACTGAGCCACCCAGGTGCCCTGTGGATCCACTTTTGACTGCAAACTCTATTACTTCTAGTCAATGGAATAACAGATTTTTTTCTAGTTCTCTGTTCAGTGTCTCCTCCCTGCCTCCCTCCTGCTCTCTCTCTTTCTGAATAGAAATATTCTCTCCACCAGGAGGGACTAGGCACCAGGGAACATTCTGATCAAGATTCTGTGACCTGCTGTCACGTAAGGCAAAATAAAACTTGGTGGCGGTTGAGAGTAAAGATGTTACTGATTGAAGCGCAATCTCCCCAGTGTTGTCCTTGAATTGGCTGCGTAACACTGCAAACAGCATAGAGGGGGACACGGAGACAGCCTCCTCTATGTTTTCATCAAAAATTTGAATGATATTTGTGCCTGCTCTGTATACTAATTGTTCTGATTTATACGGATATGAAAATGCTAGCATCACCAAAACGACTATTATAATCTGTGGTCCAGAAGAGAGACATCCAATAAAAGCCAATTCTGGATAGAACTCCTATGAAGGGAGACTAAATTGCATGCAAATAAACATGGGAAAGATCGGACAAAACCCAGGGAATCCTGGTTCTACTGATTTGTGCAGTGTTAGAGGCATCTGTCTGGGGTAAAACATCTCTTACGTTTGCTTTTGTCTCAAGTGAACTACGGGACAGGGCATCCATCTGCTTAGCACTAGTGAGATGTTTGAAATATATGATAGTGTGATTTTAAACTTAGAAAATATAGGCCTCTTTTGTAGATGAAATATTTAAAAGAGAGAAAAAAGTTCTGATCAGTAGACCAGGGTTGAAATCTGGGTCTGTATACTAAAATCCAGAAGAGGGCAAAGCCAGTCCCTAACGTTTTCTGGTCTGGTCTCTTCACTCTGTAAATTACGGAAGATGGAACAGTTAGAAGACTCTTAAAATAATATTTTAAACCTAAAATTTTATGATTCCTCCTTAAGGCACTAATATATTTATATGCTCTTATTTTTCTTTCAGAAAAGGAAGGCAAACATCTTTAAAATGTAATTTTAATGCAATCAAAGATATTTTAATGTAATCATTATAATAATAAAATATTATAGTTAAGAATGAGTAGAAGAGATGACATTAGCTTCTGGTTTTATTATCAACTGTATTTCTAGAGAAGTAAAAAATTTAAAAATAACAATAAAATCTGCAAGTGATTTACACAAAAGCTTCCTCGGTGAAGTAATAGGACCATGACTACTTCTAATTCCACTAAAGCAAAGGCCAATAAAATTTAGGCATATCCTGCAGTATAATTAGGTTCATTTAGATGAAAAAAAAAGGGGTAGGTTATTAAGTGCATTATATTTTAAAAATGATTAAAGCTATCACATCAGTCTTTTAGGATAGTTGTTAATAATTAAGGGAACGGGCGAGATAGTTCTTGTGGGTAGGTTTCCATAGCTTTGCCTAATCCATGGACCGTAGTCGTGTAGTCGAGATTTTCATGAGGTCTTTCAAACTACACTGGAAGATCACTCTCGGATTACAGTCCTGCCTGGGACTGCCTGGGTTTGACATCAGCTTTATTTCAGGGTGACACATTCTACCACAAAAGAAAACCACAGGTGCAAGAGACAGAAGGAACACAGCGACAAGGGAAGTTTTATGCTTAAAGGTAAAGAGGAGTGGTTTGAATTTCTGAGAGATGAGAGAATAAGCCACTTAGATCTTTCAAAGGACCGAAATAGTCATTTTTAAGTAAAAGCAAGACTCAGAGCTTCAGAGAGTTCAGAAAACTCCATCCTGGAGTTACTGATCCAGCCACACTGGGGATCGTCAGATATCGGCGGGCACTCTGTCAGCTGTCAGGAAATAAATCTCTCTATCAGATGGAAGCCGTGTGAGTTGGAGCAAGTGCTCCACAGCGTGGCACCCCGGGAGCTCTCAACACGCCTACTGAACAGGGGGCCCTGGTGTGCTCTGATCTACGTATATCTGCAAAGTCCCTCCTGATAGAGTCAAAGGGAAGAGGCTGATCAAGAGGGCTGTCACTCAAAATGCTTGCCTGGTGTGGCCACCTCCCTCAACCCATTGTCCAAGGCTGCAAGGAAACAAAAGCACCAGATTCTGTTCCCAGCCATTTGTTCCTTTCCACTGTGACCCCGTTAAAAGACTATTGTGGGAGCCACCACTCCCTTCCTGTGCTAGTAGACAGTGTGGCAAGTACTTACATTTGTGTTTTAAAGGTGGTCTTGTCAGTGGGTCGTCCTGGCAGTTGATTTTACGTAGCATCTCAGAATTTCTCAGGTGCCTGCCATGGTCCATGCTTGCCTGAGATTTCTTGGATTCCTAAACAGCCAACGGGATTTCCTCCCTGATCATTAGCATGTGTCTGATGCCGTTTCGTTCCCTGAGATCCCCGGTGTGATTGTATTTTATCCTCATTATACTTCCAACCGCACGAGGTCCAAATTATATTGGGTCTGTGCTAGTATTAATTGGTAAAAATGTGGGTATCCTTGTTTGGTTGCTGTTGAAGTTGTCTATCATTTGTAACTCACCGAAAGACAGGAATAGAATAAAAGCAGGGCATATGATGACCTTGATAATAGATGATACTTGCAAATACATGTAATTCATATATCAGGGATTCGTTCTTCAAGAAGAGGTATGAAGTCACAACAGAAAGACATCGTTATGGACTTCAAATTGTGGAATTCAAAGAAACATACACGTTTTGGACAGTTTTTGTTTTGAGGCCAATATATTGAAGTCAATGGCCCAGTTACTAAAGAACATTATTTTATCAGGTGTTTTTTTTTTTAAGATTTTATTTATTTATTTGACAGAGAGAGATCACAAGTAGGCAGAGAGGCAGGCAGAGAGAGAGAAAGGGAAACAGGCCCCCTGCTGAGCAGAGAGCCCAAGGCGGGACTCGATCCCAGGACCCTGAGATCATGACCTGAGTCGAAGGCAGTGGCTTAGCCCACTGAGCCACCCAGGCTCCCTTTATCTGGGTTTTAAACAGGGCCAGGAAGAATGAAGGATTTCAGAAATGTTGAAAAAAAAATATTGAGAACTGACTGGTATAGTTGAGGAAAATTTATTATATGTGAGAAGATTATATCAACATAGTGTACTTATGAAGACTTTTTTTAACTAAGTTTTTTTTTTTTTGCTCCTGAAGTAAACAAATGCAATAATTTAAAAACATATTCTCTAGAAAATGCCTTGTATTGGCATTACTTGTGTATATAATATGCCTTTCTTTATTTTCCCAAGAGAGTAAGTACTAGAGATCAGAACTATGCCTTGTATACCATTGTAAGCAACTAGTCACCTAGAATATAATTTGAATATAGTAGCTTTCAATAAACATCTGTTGATTATAAAAATAAACTAATATTCAATTGGATTTACTCCAGTATTTGTTTTGCAAATATAATTGTAAATGTACATATCATTTGTTGTATTCACATAATACTCAGTTTTTTCCTGCCATCACTGCCTTGCTTTGTTATTTTATTTATTTTATTTCATATTTGTTTTGTTTTGTAATGCTTTTTCTAGTATTAGTCTCAATTGTCTGGGGAAAAAAAAGGTAATTTCTTTCCAACTTTAATGTGGCTTCCATTTTGCCTCCGTTCAAGTCAGAAAGATTCATATTATGATATTTATTTTCACTGCACAATCCTTGGATAGATTATGTGAACTCTTTGGAAAATGATACCTAAGTACTTCTTAAAAATTTTTGAGACATAGTTTCTAATAGCTTCTCTCTTAAAAAAAATTCTTCTCGTATCTTTCAGAAAATGTTAGAATTTATGGAGAGAAAAAATTGTAAGTCAGCTTCCAGGATGTGGAGACTGAAAATCTTGTGTTTTTATTTCTGTTTCTGACATGTTGCGTGTTTCTGCTGCTGCAGAAAGAAGCATGATAAAATATATTCACAGCAGAAACTACCATTCAGTTTCTGTTCACTGCAGAGAGGGAAGCAGAATTTTTCCCTGAATCTGAAGGTTCAATTGTGACCTCACACAACTATTTTTTTTTAATGCTATGTTATTCACCATGCCTTACATCATTACTTTTTGATGTCATGTTCTATGATTCATTATTTGCATATAACACCCAGTGCTCCATGCAGTCCGTGCCCTCCTTAGTACCCACCACCAGGCTCACCCATCCCCCTTCTAAAACCCTCAGTTTGTTTCTCGGAGTCCATAGTCTCTCATGCTTCGTCTCCCACTCCTGTTCCTCCCACTTCATTTTTCCCTTCCTTCTCCTAATGTCCTCCATGCTATTCCTTATGTTCCTCAAGTAAGTGAAACCATATGATAATTGTTTTTCTCTGCTCAGTTATTTCACTCAGCATAATCTCCGGTCCCATCCATGTTGATGCAAAAGTTGAGTATTCATCCTTTCTGATGGCCGCATAATATTCCATTATGTCTATGGACCAGTCTTGTCTGGAATGTAAGAATGATGAAACTCCCAAAAGGTGTTAGGGAAAAGTAGGAATTTGCTACATGCATTTCCACAAAAATTACAGCAAGAAGGAGGCTGGGCTACAGTAGAATCATATCACTGTTGGCTTGGTGGCAACAATGTTTTTATTGTAATGAAAATTTAAGAAGTAATAGGTAGGCTTTTTGCTGATTATGTGGTATGGAAAATTTCAGAGTAATGTCTTTACTCTGCTTTTAATTTTATGAGATTTTTAAGTCAATGTTGATTTTTCAAATTTGCAAATTCATGATAGCATATAGAAAAACTGACTCACTGAGCAGACTTCCTCTCTATGAGCTTCTAATGCCTACACAGAGAAAAACAGCAGCGCATGGAACAATGTGTATAGTAAACTTAGAAATTAACTGTGATCCACCACAACTGGCCCATGCAAATTATCGGTAAGCCAGGTAGGTTTATTGAAATGAGTGTTTAGATGTTAATAAATTTTAAAAAGCATTTTAAATGACAAGTGTTTTAGCAATAGTTTGTGAATAAGGTTATACTTATTTCAGTGAAGTTTTGGTTGGTTCACTTTTTAAAAAGTGGTAGGTGATATCACGTATTGACTCAACTCTGCTTATTTTTCATATTTTTCAATTACACTCAGGGTTCTCTTTCCTTTGGTGATTGATTAATTGATTTTTGATTTGAATATAGTTGATACACAATGTTACATTAATTTCAGCTGTACAACTTAGTGAATTGACCAGTTTATACGTTATGCTGCATTCACCACCACCATCTGCCCCATTTCTTCTCTGTTACGGTATAATTAACTGTATTCCTGATGCTCTATTTTATTCCCGTGATTTAATCATTCCATAACTGAAGGCCTGTATCTCCCCTCTGCTTGACCCATTTTGCAAACCCCCTATTCTGCTGCTCTCTGACAACCATCAGTTTGTTCTCTGTATTTATAGGGCTTATTTTGCTTTTTGTTTATTCATTATTTTTGATTTCATTTATGAGTGGAATCATACGGTTTTTGTTTTTCTCAGTCTGACCTATTTCACTTAGTGTAATACCCTCTGGATCCAACCGTGCTGTCTCCAGTGGAACAGTCTCATCTCTTTCGTGGCTGGGTAACATTTGTGTCTGTATCAGATTTTCCTTATCCATTCATCTATTGATGGAAACTTATGTTGCTTCCGTATCTTGGTTATTGTAAATAAGGCTGCAGTAAACATAAGGATACATGTATCTTTTCAAGTTAGTGTTTTCATTTGCTTTGGGTAAATACCCAGTAGTGGAATTACTGGAGCATATTGTATTTCTTTTTTTAATTATTTTGCGAAATCTCCATACTGTTTTCCACAGTGGCTATACCAATT
Organism: Mustela erminea; assembly: GCF_009829155.1. Lineage (NCBI taxonomy): Eukaryota > Metazoa > Chordata > Mammalia > Carnivora > Mustelidae > Mustela > Mustela erminea. Next base: position 29,485,368 of record NC_045634.1, on the reverse strand, counting down.
TATATTCTCATTAACAGTGCACTATGGTTCCTTTTTCTCCGTATCCTTGCCAGCATGTTTCTTGCCTTTTTGGTTTTAGTCATACTAAGAGGTGTGAGGTAATACCCCATTGTGATTTTGATTTTCATTTTCCTAATGATGTTGAGCATCTTTTCATATATGAAAGAAGAAGACCCATATGTCTTCTTTGGAAAAATGGCTATTCATTTCCTCTGCCTGTTGCTTAATTGGATTGTTTAAGGTTTTTGTTTTTTGTTGTTGTTTGTTTTTTTTTTTTTTGGTGTTGAGTTGTAGAAGTTCTTTATATATTTTAGAAATTAACCACTTATTGGATGTATCATTTAATATCTTCTCCCATTCAGTAGGTTGTCTTTTTGTTTTCTTGGTGATTTCCTTTGCTGTGCATGATTATTCTTTTAAATTGATTCTAACACTGAACCAACATATCCTTATTAAAATTAAGTTGTTTTTCTTGGTTTAGTGGGTTTGATGATAAGTGTGATGTATCTAACATTCTAAATCATACTTAAGATGGTAATAAGATAATATTTGTTTTAATACCACATCTATTTTTGAAAATAAAAACAAATATTACTAGCTTTGAATTTAAACAATTAAAAATAAATTACATGTGGGTTCTGAGATTTTTTTAAGCTGCCCTTCTTAAAGCACTTCGTTATGCAGAGTTGTTAATTCTTATGTAGATACTTTGCATTAAGATAACATTGCTTTAGAAGGTAATTGTTTTGATAACCTTTCATTAGTTATAGTTTGAGAAGAGGTAAGGCTTTAAAAAAATAATTGTTACTGAAACAAGGCATTTTTTTAAATGTATGTTGGAAATGTCTGAACTGTCCTTAAAATGGAGACATTCAGGAGGTGCCTGGGTGATCAGGTAGGTTAAGCTTCAGACTCTTGATTTCAGCTCAGGTCAAGATCCCAAGGTTCTTGGATGAAACCCCTGTTGGGCTCCAGGCTCAACATGGAGAGGCTGTGTCTCTCCCTTCCCAGGCTTGGAGCATGTGCCCCCTCTCTTAAATAAATAATAAATAAGAAAGAAAGAAAGAAATTAAACTAAAATACTAAATTAAATAAAATGCTAAATTAAACTAAAATAATTAAGTATTTTTTTAAATGGATGCATTTAAGAAAATAAAATAATCAGTGGAAGTAGAAATAATACAATGCTAGATGCTATTGCTAACATCAGCCATTATGAGAGCCACAGTTTAAACTGTATTTCCTCATTTCTAAGATGCCAGTATCTGTAAAAGGTACCATCAATTTAACATCAGTTTTCCAGGGGAGGGGGCAGAGAGAGCTGGCAAGTTTCTTTTAGAATTCATTGTAGGATGCATCCATATTTAGGAAATGTTAAAATGTGAAGAAATGTTGGTATTAGAATTGAGAAAATGTGGTAATGTATCTGTGTGTTTACAATCTATGATATTCCATATGAAACCCACAATTTTGCAGCTGACAGCTTTTCATCTAGAGTGAACGCCCTTACCGAAAGCTATTATAGCTTTGCGGAGGTTGTTGTAAATGTGTGTATAATAATGTATAATAATGAGTGAATACAGTTTGATATCGGTGATTGTATGATCACTTTTCCCTCTGTAGTCAAGTTTGTAAATGCATGAAATATGTTCTGAAATATTTCACTGTATAGTTGCTTCCTATTTCTATGACTGAAGAATGTCCTTTGGGATATAGGAAGTTTACACATTGAAGAAATAAAAATCATGAGAAGAAATACATCATTATAAAATGAATTACTATTGCCAGTGTTTTTCTCCTCAATAAAAGTCTGCCATGAGTAAAATTTTAGGTGGAAAGTGGAATCTGATTTTGTGAAATGGGTTATATTTAAAGTTACATTCCTGGTGTTTGACTTGGTATAGCATAGAGTCAACTACTAAGGAAAAAAGTGACTTATTAATAGAATAAACATGTTTATTAGAGTAAGAAGACTTATAGGAATAAGAGCAGTAGTTTTTTTTTAAATGTAGGAAACAGGCCTAGATTACCCATATTACTTTTGCCTTGGTTGTATTATTTCTATGATACTTATATAAGATATTTGAATATTTTATGGTAATTCAAGGTTTAAACATGAGACACACATAACAGTTTCTAGAGACTCATGACATTGCTTGCTTTAGGTGATTGTTTAAATTGAACTATGCAATCAATTATATATATATATATATATTAGAATATATACATAAATACACATATCTTCTGTGTCGATACAAAATTGCTACTAAACTATTATTTTGATCATATGGACAGATGCAAAACAAGCAGAAATGAATTCAAGTAGCCTTAATTAAGTTTCTTATAGTTTTAAGTAGATATACATAAGTTTAAAATACATCTGGACCATCAGACTAACGTAATGAATATCCGATCTAACAATTTGATGTTCTTGTTGCTGTTGTTGTTGTTGTGTTGTTTTTAAAATTCCTCTGTGGGTATCTGTACATGTCAGTGAGTTTGCATAAAGGTGGTAGCTAGCTGTTACTTTCAGTGGTTTCTTCTGGTGTGATTCATGGTTATACTGTGTGTGTGCACATGTGTACACATATGCACATGCCTATAAATAGTAGATTTGGAAGTGTACTCAGTAAAGTCTCAGCGGCAAAAACCCAAAGCCCAAGTCTTGTGGGCATTTACTTATAAAAGTAATTTTCTAGAAATTTTTGTTACTTTACAAATAACAATTTAATATGAAAAGAAATCATAAAAATGACAGAAAAATCCATTCTTTTTCCATGACTTTAGTAACTTAATTATTTTCTTATTTGCATGTCACTTCATTTCTTGTTCTCTTTACATGTATTCTGTATATGTGCTTACTTCTACTGAGAACGTGATTTTGCGTTCTATGTTTTAATTAGTACTTTAAAATGTAGGGCCCATGTATGATTATCTTTTGTGAAAGTTACATAATAGTCTTTAGAGATGATTTTAAATATCTTTAAAGAACTACACTATAAAATAGATTTCGAATTACTTCCACTGTATATCAGACCACAGCAATGGGATTTTTAAGAAGGATTTTCCTCCCTAAAAACCATTATAAAATTGCATCTTTCATGTTTTAACTCTTTCTATTGATCGCATGTGTAAGCCAGGGTTATTTTGGATTTGTGAATGAAAACTAAAGTGATGAAATAGCAGTTACCAAAAAACAAACAAAACCCAGATATCCAAGGTTAAGAAAGAAATAAAATATTATATGATACGGTATTCAGACACAGGGAGGTGCCCACGGTAAGAAGTAGCAGAATGAAAAGGATAAACTAAAAATGTATGCTGAGAATATTTTAATCTAGTTTAGCTGTATTATATTCACTAGAAAAACAAAATTTTTCTTTAAGTTTTATTGCTTGTAAGTACATGTTTCAGTTGAGAGGCATAGTAGATGGTTAAACTTATATTTTGTAAATTTACATTTTACTCTCCAGTTTGCTTCTTGTTTTTTGTTTAAACATGGCCATAGTATTAAAGGTAATATTTGTGTTAATTCAGTTTATATTTGTGTAACACAGCCATTTAATACTGATGTTACAACGTTTTGGTTAATTATACTAAGTAAAACCTCTCTGTTTTATAATCAACACTTTTCATAATGAAACATAAGGGATCTGGTATAAGGCAGTGCTCTGAAACTTTTTACTAATTTATCATTTTTAAAGATTTCTAGATTTCTTTATATGTATATTATATAAATATATGAACATATATGGTTATGGCAATGGTCTAAAATATATTAACAGGAAGTGGTATTTTCAAAATATTGGGAAAACTTGGAATACTTCTTTCCTAATAAATTTTAAAATATGGATTATATTGTTTAACTTTGTAACTTACTCAAGAAAGAAGTAATAGGGCCTCTGGAGATCACCAATTTCAAGATCACTTCAAAGAATTGTACCTAAAAAAAGTATCAGAAACCCTGAAGAACATGTGTGGTTTACTCTTCCATCACCCTTAACCTGGGGGTAGATTAGCCTCAGCATCCACGCTCTAACTGGGAATCTCTGGACTAGACAAATAAACTGTTACTATTTAAGAATAGGAAGGGAAAATCTAAAGAAAAAACAAGAAAAGAAAAAATCTGAAAATGGAGTAGAAAGACAAATTAGGGAAACAACAACAACAACAAAACAGGAAGCCAAGAAATTGACTCTGGCATTTAGAGAGATTTGGGTTATATTCAAGATAACCTTTCTGTCTGTTCACTGGGGAAGGGTGAGCAGGGAAGACACTCAGTGTTGAATCCCCAACTTGCATGCTAGTTCCAAAGAGCTTGAATAGTAAAGTGTATGCTATACTTATATTACTTGTAAACTAGAATCCATACATATGCATAAAATAAATTTATATTATATAAATTATATAAATACTTATATTTATATTAATTAATTTATATTTAAATATCTGGAGAAAACTCATTGCTTATAATAATTCAGGAATTATAAACTTAAATTACTGTGATGGATTTGACTATATAAAATGTCAGATTTTGGGGGGTGCCTGGGTAGCTCAGTTGGTTGAATGTCTGCCTTCAGCTCCGTTCATGATCTCAGGGTGGTAGGATTGAGCCCCTGTGTCAGGCTCCCTGCTCAGGGAGGAGTCTGTTTTTCCTTCTCCCTCTGCCCCTCCCTCCTGTTCATGCTCTCTTTCTCAAATAAATAAAATTTTTAAAACGATAAAAAATAAGATACAATACAATAAAAAAAAGTAAATAAAGTGTCAAACTTCTCTATGGAAAAAAAGCAGTACATATAATAAATACATTTGAAAGATAAATAAAATTATACATGTATGTGTATTAATTCATAATATGTATGTATGTGTGTATGTACAGAAAAGTGATTGTAGAGCTAAATAATGTATAATTCACACAAAACAATGGAAAAATATCCAATAACTTAAGAGAAAGATAAGCAGAATAATGGGGTAAGAAGGTTAAAAAAAAAACAGAACTGCCTCATTTAAAATATTGAACCTCAAAAACATTAAATAAAAAACACAGTGACTAGTAATGTTTTAAAAGATGAGGTTGTATTTACTGTCTTAAGTAGAAAGCAGATTGAATTTTGTAATACTTTATCCAGATGGAAAATATAGATTTTATTTGCCATTTCAAGAATATTCTACGAGTTGGGTTTGAAATAAGTAAAATATTGAAGCAGTGTTCAAAGGAAAATATATCAGAATGTTCATTTCAGTGCTATGTTTTAAAAGATTTTCATATATTCATTTGAGGGAGAGAGAGAGCATGATGGAGAGAGGGCAGAGGGAGAGGCGCATGCAGACTCCATGCCCAGCAGTGCTCCCATGCAGGACTCAATCCCAGGATCCTGAGATCATAACCTGAGCTGAAGTCAGATGCCACATGAGCCACACAGGCACCCCCATTTCATGCTATTTTTAATACTCTGAGGTCAGAAACAAATTTAATGTTATTATGTGAGAAAATACACATAATAAAAACAAGTATAAGGTTAGTTAAGTGGATTATGTAGATCAAACTTCGTTCAATGAGAATGATGACCACACTACACTTTATAGTGTAAAAAAGACACACCATGAAATAGAACAGTTGCATTTTTATAAAGTAAGATTATTAATAGGATGATCTGTGATAAGTGAGGGAATAAGGCAGAATATTGAGGGAAGGGATACTTTTACTCAAAATATAAATAAGGTGAGATGTTCAAGGGAGAAAGGTCGTATTTTATGATCATGGGATCAGGTCCCAGAGAGGAATATTTGAGCAGAGACTGAGAGAAGCCAGGAAGTTAGGCGTGAGGGCGGGAGTAGGGGGCAGTGAGGAGGAGCGTGCTTGAAAAACAAGAAGCAAGCGTAAAGGCTTTGTGGCAGAAACATGTTGGTTGTGATTTAGGTGCATTCAGAGGAGAGATGCGAGTGAGAGGAAGACTTTCAGGTCTGATGAAGAGAGGTCTACCATGCCATACTAATGGAGACTGGAAGTCATTAGACAGATTTAGCAGAAAGGGTGTCAGAATCCCACTTGCCCTTATGGACCGCTGTGTTTTAGGACAGGACTTCCGGACAAGGACAGAGCGTTCCTCATAGCTTTTAAAAGACTACGGTATCATTCCAGGCAAGACAGAATGGCAGCTGTTCCATGTTGATAGTTTTGAAAGTGATGGAAAGTGACAGAATTCTGAAAATATTTTGAATGCAGATTCCAAATGGAATGCTGATTTCTTTTTTTTTCTTTTTTTCTTTTTTTTGGATGTAGGAGATGCAAGAAAAACAAGAATAAGCCAACATTGGCTTAAGTGGCTATATTCTTAATTTTATTCCCTTGAATTCATTTAAATTTTTATTTAAAAAGCCACTGGTGCCTACCATTACCATACTGGACAGAGCAGCTCTAGGCAGAGCAGCTCTAGGCAGAGCAGCTCCTGGGTGTTCCAGTTTCAGAACTTAGATTCAAGGATGGGCAAACCTGGAGGCCGATGGGAAGGAGAGATGACAGTGAGGGGCGGGCACTAAGACAGGAAGTGGTTCCATAGGTCCAGTGGAGAAACCCTTCCAGGATGGGTTCAGGAGAGGACTTATCTACTGTGTCAAGAGCTGGCTGTAAGTCATGTCAGATGTCAGATGATGCATTTAATAAGGATGAAGACTTTGTGATCTTCACCTGTAGGGAACGATGCCTCATTTCACTTGAAGAGGGAACCTAGCCTTTTGTTTTTTTGTTTTTTTTTGAGTGTGGCACCCATCCCTTCCTTACTGATTGGATTGCAAAGTCTCAAAGGTATACTTCTCCGCCTTTCATATTTCTGTATGAATAATTGACACAGTGTATTTTTTGTAATTGAAAAGATTAGGCATTTTTAATTTTAAATGTCATTCTGTTCTTATCACTTTTTCATCATTTTTGAAGTACATGCATTAGTTAAAAATGATCCAAACCATTCTGTTCAACCCAGACAAAATATTTAAACTATAAAATGGAAGAAAATGAAGGCTCCTAAGTACTGGTTAGGAAGATTTGCAGCAGTAGTCCATACTTAAAAAAAGAGTTCATCAGACTCAGAGTATAATATTAGTGTCATCTGTACAATTAAAAATAATGATCACACAGTAATGTTGAGTAACTTTTAAAACAAATGATCATTCTCAGTAAGGGAATAGCTTTCTCTAATTGTGCAGGCAGTGTTCTTAGGTTAAAAGGCACAGTAATGCCTATGATTACCTACACAAAAGAAACAGCACTATCTAATTTTGTATTAGTATGGTTAAGGAAAAGGTAAGATAGTGAATATGAGCAGTACATTGTGCAATTAAATTAAATGATTGAGGTAAATATCACTTCCCAATTTCAGATTTTAACATGCAAAGGACATTTAATATGTAAAATTTTCTGTGGGAAAATTGATAAAAATTTTAAGCATCACTTTATTCTTCTCATGAAGTGCTTTTTAATTGTCTTTTTAAAAATTTTTATGTGGACAATATTTTATTAAATGTAAAAGAAATACATAATTTGAGTGAAATATGATTAACAGATAAATACCTACATCATTGAGTGAAATGACATAAAAAAATTTTTGTCTCTTTCTGAAAGTAAATATTCGAAAAAGTAGTATAATGACATAATTAGCAATCCAGTTTCCAAAGCTCACTATAGAATGTGAAAACTTTATCACTGCATGAACTGAAGCTTGGAAATACTCATTTTCAAACAACTTTTTTGGAGCAATTACTTGAAGTCACCAAACTTTTATGAACTCTGTTACAACATTATCCAGAAAATTGAGCTGGCATATTTGGCAGAAAATGAAATATAGATGGCGGAAACTGCATGAAAATTGAAAAATATCCCCCAATCCTCCAAAATCACGATTTACACATTCTTCTTACGCAATATTAGGGTTCACAATCATACACACACTGCACACACACAAAGGAAATGATCTTCCTTCAAATGATTCTGATTTCAAGTAAGCACCCCTGGCTGTAACTTGTTAAAACTGCTGAATTATTTTCTGTATAAAATAAATGTATCTTCAACCAATTCAACAATTTGACAACTTGATCATTTTGGACCAATGTTCATTTGGCCTTTCTGTCCCACTTTTAGTCTTGTCAGTGCTGTGTCTTTACAGTCTCATCCTTGCAAACAAATTTCACTGTGCTGATTTGGAATTTGGATACTAAAGTGTACATTTCAGGGTGCCTGGGTGGCTCTGTTGGTTAAGCGCAGCCTTCAGCTCCGGTCATGATCTCGGGGTCCTGGGATCGGGAGCCCTGCATCAGGCTCTCTGCTCAGCGGGGAGACTGCTTCCCCCTCTGCCTCTGCCCCTTCCCCTGCTTGTGCGCTCTCTCTCTTTCTCTTTCAAATAAATAAAATCTTTAAAAATAAAGTAAACTGTAAATTTCAAGTACCCCCCCCCCCACATTTAAAAGATTTTATCAATTTCTGGCCTAAGTAAGAAGATTAGATGAAATTTAGGTTTTAAAACTACTATCTGGCATAGAACTTTAAAAAAAAAAAAAAAAAAAGAGGGGCACCTGGGTGGCTCAGTGGGTTAAAGCCTCTGCCTTCAGCTCAGGTCATGATCCCAGGATCCTGGGATCGAGCCCCGCATCAGGCTCTCTGCTCAGCAGGGAGCCTGCTTCCTCCTCTCTCTCTCTCTCTGCCTGCCTCTCTGCCTACTTGTGATTTCTGTCTGTCAAATAAATAAATAAAAATCTTTCAAAAAAAATTTAAAAAAAAGAAAGAAACAAAAGAAAAATTCCCATGAATAAGCCCTGATTAACTTTAAAACTTCTTACTGAGGAAGTGACATCCTTCTTAGGGGTATAATTTGTATGTTCTTCCAAATTCTTAACCTATTCTTTGATTTTAAATAGGCAGATATTTTTACGTTATTCTTTTTTTCTGTGGCATCTGAAGTGTGTCTGCAAATCTCTGCATCATTGATTGACATGTTGGGTTTGGGGAGAGCCTAGAGTTTCTTGAGTAACTAAAAGAAATATCGTGAGATTATAAAGTAAACATACCGACAAACAAGAAACTATAGCCAAGAAGAGCTAGCAGACATTCCTTCTGTAAAATTAGTTGTAATTAATGGTTATGTAAAATATATTCTGTATAGATTTTATGTGAGATAGTGATGTGAAAACAATGTATGTAGGATGAAGTTATTAGCAGTGTTAAGAATCAATCTACATCCATCTACCCAGTTTCTTCTCATATATGTACAGTATACACCGTTAATCTGGTTTACCTTGTAAGAATAATCTGAAATCTTACAAATGTTTCCTGACCAAAATAGGAATCTATCCAGTGTGGACAAGTGCAGTGCTAATTAGACGTATTTATTTATTTTAACACAAATGACATCAGATCACTTAGAATCACCTTACTTAGATATGGATTTAAACTGCTCAATGTATAAACATTTTTATACATTTACATTTTGTTTTATATCTTCCTTAACATTTACTTTTGGAAAATGAGGAATTTTTAATTATTATATATTACATAACATATTATATGTTATATAACATATAATATATACAAATATGTATATAATAGGTATATTTAATATTATATATACCATTCCTCATTTTTGTGGAAATGTAAGAAATACAGAATATATTGAACTGTATTTATTTTCTGAAAGTCATATAAATATCTCATTTTTATTTCCAATGTACATTCTCTAATGACTTAACTCAGAAATTCAGCAGTGACATATTGACACCCATATCCTTATTACTTAATTTAATGTGAATATGATACTTCATAGGACCGAAGTCTTTTCAAGTTTCATTCAGTATTTTTTCTTAATAGTTAAAAAAGCACCATAGATCTGTATACTATATTTTTAAAAATTGAAGCATTGCCTATCATGTGTTATATTTCATGACATTTCCTACTGAGTTGGTTAAAAACCATTTCATTTTCTGTCATAAACAGTTCAGTCACAAACTAATGTAACTTAATTGAAAAAATGTGGGATTAACACGGTCTTGAGACTGACTTGGCTCTATTAACCAGGTACATGACTTTGAGAAAACCACTTAGTGCTCCTTTAGCCTCATTTCCCTAATACATAACTTAAAGTTAACCATGATACTTCTTATTTCATATATGAATAAAAAATGGATATATATTTTTGACTTGGCATATCATGACTTATTAATAGATGTTAGTTACTCTTATTTTGTTGTTACTGTTACCGATCGTGCAGAATCTCTTTTAGCCAAACATTTCATGGCTCCTGTCTTGCATTTCGTTGGGTGCGATTGGGGAAGACGCTTTTCAAGATATCAGTGACTTCCCCCGAGGAGTCACTATGGAAAATGGACAGTAGGATGCTGCATATTGAATCCCAAATTAGAAGTTAGAATGCAGTGTTCATTTCTGACCATTATTTGTGGTTTCAGTGGTGGCTGGGTTCCCAGACATGCTTACCAAAATATAATGAAGCCAAACTGTAGATACTTTAGTTGAATATTCTGGGAATTTAAAAACCATTGAGAACATTGTTACAAGCAGATGATCTACTATGCCCAAATATCAGGCAGACAGCTTGCAAATATGTCCTGGAAATCTGATCTCTTTCTTCCAGGTGAATTTACTGAACGATAATATAGGGGCTAATTCTAAAATTCTGCCGAAATAACTTATTTGTTTCTACACATTACAGATTTCTTAATAAAATATGGATACTAACTTCAGAAAATTTAACACAGAAAAATACTACTGGGCCACATTAAGACACTTACCCATATGGCTCGATAAGTAAATGTTGAAATTAAATAACAACTAACAAGTAACACTAAATGTTGGCTAATCAAGTCAAGTCATTTTTAAATAATTTGTTTTGAATTAATCAAATGAGGACGGATTAGCCATGTATGCCTAGTGGCAAAAGGCATCTCGTCTCATACATAACCCTCTCAACAATTACTTGTGCAAAAAGCCTAGGTCCAGTAATCACTGCACAAAGCATCAAAGGACACATCACAGGGTATTTGGTTTATAATACGATTCGGACCCTACTGGGCTTTCATCTTTGTTTTGGTTTGGCTTGTTTATTTTTGGTCAGAGAAGGCAAGTCAAAATATGGCGTAAGGGGGACGTTTACATAGGGGCAAGAACCTTATACTTAGCACATGGGGTTTTAAGAACCATTTTGGGTGTGGGTAGCAAATCTGGGAGGACTTGGGTTCTACCCCAGCCATTCCTGTGGAGCAGCACGATGTCCTCCAAGAACAGAAGAGGATGCTGGGGCGGGGGAGGGGTGCTGGCTTGCGAAGAGCAAAATAGACCTGACTTCCTTTGACTGCTTCTCCATGAGTGGAAAGACAGGGCTAGAGCCCAAGTCATGAGCAAGAATGTGGGGCTACAAGGAAGAGGGCACAGATGTTGAACAGAAGAATCCCTGTCTTCCTCCACCTTTTCTGTGCTTGAATCCAAGCTTATAATCTTGCATTTTCCAGCAGGTAACCACATAGATTATAAGGTGGTTGTCTTAACACGAAAAGCGATCTTCCATGCTGGAAAAAAAACAAAACAAAGAAACAAAATAACGAGTACAGTGATTTTACATGAAGTTCCTCTGGTGGCCCTTAGGAGTAAATAGTTCCACCAGCGTACCACTCAAGGCTTACAGAACAATTGAGCACTTCGAAGTTGGATCAAAATGTCAGGATTAAAAATTGTTTCAAAATTATTCAGGACTTGATTGTAGTTTTGTGAAATTTGGAGTAATGGTATCCTTTTTCTTTCTTTTTAAAATTTTTTTTTGCCCCTTCCTAGCTTCCTTCCTTCCTTCCTTTTTTAAATTTTAGAGAGCTCAAGAGCAAGAGTAGGGGCAGGGATATGGGGGGGGGGCAGAGGGAGAAGGAGACTCCCCGCTGATCAGGGAGCCTGACATGGGGCTCAATCCCAGGACCCTAAGATCATGGCCTGAGCTGAAGGCAGACACTTAACCCACTGAGCCACCCAGATGCCCCCAGAAGTTTGACATTTTAAATAGTCAAATCCATCATAGTAATTGAAGTTTCTAATTTCTGAACTTTCTCAACATTTCTGATAGCACTGTCATTGATCTCTAATAGTCTTGAAAAGGAATGCTTAAGTGGATTCAAGTTTAATATCAATATATTTCACCATCTGGACCTGTAAATTTTCCAGCTAACCTCAAATGCCAAATTTAATGGAAACCAAAACAATGAATGCACCATATTCTGACTTCGGGTGGTGGGGTTGAGAGTGTTATAGCATTTGCACCTAAAATAGCTGTTATTTGTTTAATAACTAAAGCAACTGTATCTTGAAACTTTGTCCCTTTTATTGCTAGATATTAAGTTTATTCCCCTTAAAACAACTTAAAAGAAGTCAGTAGCCTTAAAGAGTCTTTCCATTGGCAGTCCCTTGCATTAAAGTCTGTTGGTTTGATTTCCACTGATCACTGAGCTATGGGCAATCTCTTTCCTTACTCACTTTCATTCAATGTTCAAATATAGATTCTTTTTGTTAAATATAACATGAATATTCATAACTTAATTGGATTTAGAGCAATAAAATTGACTTCCCTAATGACTGCCTCAATACTAAGAGTTAGTTTAACTCAGCAAAATACTCTAGATTGGTCATTTGAAAATCACTTAACTGGTAGAAAAAAAAAAGAATATATTTTCTACCTTTCTTAGTATCCTAAACATACTTATCTTGAATAGAAATATATGCAGTTGAGATCACTTGGAGTGTGTAGAGATTCATTTCCCATCTTATTGAGAAGCAAAAGGAGTAATATTTAGCACCGATCAATGCATGTTTCATATAATTTTGGGAAGCCTGATGATTTTTGCATCATATATAAATCGCATTTCTAAAATTCTTCGTTGTCATTTAGTATTCAGAAACTTCACCGTGTTTGGGAAAATATTCTCACATTTTCGTATTGTTTTACAAATTACATTGAAATTATGCCATTGTATTTAATAGTGAGACATTTAATTTTTTTTTCAGACTTGAATGCAGCGATCATGTAAATTAGAGAAAGATAAAAATAACCTCTGAATAGTCTTCTCCTGTGATGTTTATTCTGGATGAAGCATTAAGATCACTCGCAGAGGTGTATAACAGTGAGTATTTTCTAATGACATTAGAATGCTTATTTTTTGTGTGTTTTGATAATGTTCTGTGTGGTACACCTTAACAGAATTTATGAATAATGTGTGTCACGTGGGAACAGTAATAGGCAGATACTACAATCTCCCAGAACACTGCCTGATAAGAGAATAGCTACTTGGAAAGAAAAAAGAAATATCCTGGATCTAAAAGCTTTTCATTTCTATAAGTATATAAATATTTGGGATAAACAGATGTGAAGGACAACATGACAGTTGTTTACTATGTCATGATGGTCTTTGCCAGGAGATGTTTAGTAGTGTGGCAGTTTTCTGATGAGAAAGTCAAATAATTATAAATACAGGCTGGGAAGAATGATAGTCTTCCCATGAACAATCAATAGATTTTGAGTTATGAGAAGAATAACAAATGAGAAACTTTTATAAGGCAGGACGCTTAAATGTTGGTGACATTTTTAAATCTATCAAACTATCAGCGATAATAGCCGTGAGTTCCGTTTTTTCGAATCTTACTCTGGACCTTATTAAGGTAAAGGGCTCTTTGCTCACCCATGTGCAGTCTAGTTACACAGACCTATTCTGTACCTAAAGACTAAAGGCAGGCACAACCTTGCAAAAACCTTGTCAGTTGTCCTGAGAGCTTGGTTTGGTCATAGAAATGAAGAAATATATTTTCTATATAATATTCCATGCGGTTCTACTGTAATTTCACTAGCAAGTGCTATTATGATTGGTAAAGAAGGTGGAATGATAGCCCTTTTGCTGGCTGACTAGAGGTGGTTGGTTGGCTGTCACTCTTGGGTTGCAATGTCTTTGATAGTCCCCTGAATTACACAAAAAAAACATAAGGTCTGGGGGAGATTGTATTCAATCATAAAACCTCCAGACAACTAGGGTTTCTTTACGTTTTAAAATCACATGTAGATATCTCTACTGATACTCAGCGCTCACTGGTAGGGTCTTCCCATTGGGTGGGTCCATGCTCTACAGATGGATACAAATTTTAAATGTTCCCCCAGTATCTGTTCAGATATGTCTTATGTTTTGACTTCTGCTATTAACCCGCCCCCCCAAATAACTCAGGTAATGACAGATCTTTTTAAATGTTCTATGACATATAGCTTTTTTTTTTTTTTTCCTAAAATGGAATCCACAGCTTGGGAAATTTCTTGCAAATGAAACCATGTATATGTCATTTGATTATTCATAATCCCAGAAGTGTTTCACAGAATGTAGTGATAGCTTAGATTTTTCATATCAAAATTTGAACATTTTTTTCATGGTAGTAGTTTACATCGTTCGAAGATAATGGATCTACTTCATATTTTAAGTGGGTAAGTAGAAGTTTTACAATCAGTCTTAAGACTGGTTTCTTCTGGTTGAGTCTAATAATTTTTATTCTCTCTTTGTCTCATAAAAATATATATTCACAATAATACTAAATAATGAAATTGATTTAAAACCAAATATCCCTTGAGACAAAATCAAACTTATTAAACATGTTACTTGTTCTACTAAAAAAAGAATTCAAAGACCGTCAATTTTATGTCTTCTGTAATAAAATTTTTCTAGGTTAGAGTCATAAAAAAATTTTCATGGAAGTAAATATTCCTGTAAAATATAGAGACTACTTGGAAGCAAATTATTTTTAATTAATATTGTTGGTGACTTGCAACTGAGAGAAATCTGTGAGTTGCTTTAAAGCTATCAAGCTTCTTCCAAAATGTCCTAGGCCGTCCATCAGAATCAGAAATACTATTCAGTATCACTTAAGGTTAAGTGATACTGGAAACCATAGAGTTTAACACACTTAAGTTGTTTAACACAATGTTCAGTCTGTAAAATTCCCTTGGCTCTAAACATTTTATTATATTTTGTATCGATGAACCACACGAGTGTTTCTTAATAACTATGATCAGAAGGATGAATATACAGAAATCTGCTTCTACCAAGAAGGCAGCCTGGTATAAGAAATTCTTTCTATTAAGCAAAATGTATCAAGCCCTCTAGTGGTATTAATATATAAAATATTTCATTGTGATGTGTGATGTTTACTTAGTAAGAGTAGTTGTTTTGTTTGTTTGCTTTTAAAGTACAGGTATTTAACATTCTCTTGACATCAGCTTTTTGCAAATTTCCATTTGTTCTGTTTGGCAGATAATTTGTACTGTACTTCAGGTGGTTTTTCTACCTTTACCTTGGGATAAAATTTTTAAATGCATAGACGTAAGACTGAAGTAATAAATAACCCAGTAGGTGATAAATCACATTTTCTTTTTTGAATCAGTTGCTTTTGTCCTTAAGTCTAATACTGAAAGATATTTATAATGTTCCATATGTATGATGGTAGCCTGATGATGATGATGATGATAATAATAATAATAATAATAATCAGAGTTTTCAAGGGAAAACCTGCATCAGGTAGGATCTTCATTTAAATAAACAGCACAGTGAAGGAAGAGTATCCCGTGACTCATGACTCACTCTTCACAATTCTCACTGAGACCTTTCATTCTTTCATACTATTTAAAGTCTAAAGGAAATGGTCTTATTCATACTTAAGGATTTTTTCCATCGAGGTTTCTTTCCCCCTTCTTTTAATTTTGGCTCTTATTATCAAAGGCCTGCATGTAGGGGCTTTCAAATGGCAGATCTACAAAGTGTGTTTCAATTATTAAGGAACAGGTTTTACCTTCATGCCTGCAGGACTTGTATTTCTTTCTTAAAAAAGAAAAAAATATATTAATGCTTCATACATAGCCAGAGCAAACGGAGGATACCAAGCAGTGGAAATGGAAAAATAATCAGGAAAACGCTGAGATGCAATGATGAGTCTCAGAGACCATCGAGCCTCCAAGATGAATTCCTTCATGTCCTCTCTTTTATTTCAACTTTGTTTTAGACTCCGAAATTAGACCCAGAGTGGAGCCGCCAATTAGCTGTGGTAGAAGGCGCTGTGCTAGGTTTTTGAGGGTCTGCCTTACTTCTCAGACTCATTCGATGTTCTTTATTGTGAGGTGAGTCTTCATCGTCCTGCCTTTTCTGTCCTACGGGCACTGCCTGGCCGGTGACCGTTCTTTGGGAAATGTGTGTATTGTCTCTGCTTCTCATCAAGGGATTCACACACATGAAGGTGCACGAATCTCTCTTTCTTCCTGTTTGTGCCCCCTTGTTCTTAGAAGTCTCTGAATAAAACCAATTAAAAACAGGATACAAAATCCTGTTAGCCAATATATCTACTCTTCCTCTGTCTAAATCTAGACAGTTTTAAATCTCTGGTGATAGATGGATTCTTAAATCTTTAGCTTTCACTCTGAGGGAAATTCATTTGGAAACCCGAAGAAGCTGATGTTTCAGACTTGTGTGACCCAAACGCATGGAGTTAGTTACATTTCTGCTTTTTCAGATTTTTCAGATTTTATTTTCCTCCAACCACTGGGGTTTGGAGTATCGTCATGATGGGTGATTTAGGGACATCACAGACACCTACTCCAAAAAGGGAACACAAAATACAGAATATTCTGGAAGTTGGTATATTTCCAGATTCAACCCGATGTAATACATAGCACTATGGAAGTTTGATTCTTAAACTAGGAGTCAGTAAAGCCTTGTCATCACTCTGAACTGTGCTCTAGGGTCAAGTAGAATTCCAGGTCCATAATATCCATGAACAAATTATATTATGAACTCTCTAACATATCTTGTAATCTAAGAGTGTCCTGTTTCTAAATCATTGAAGCAATGAAAGGGATCTTCCTATAAGGTGAAGGGTATTAAAAATAAATTGTATTTCAGGATATTTTCCTTTTGCAATCAATTACCTTCTTGAGTCTCTTCTTTAGTTGTCAGGAGTTGGGTTGATCTGGAGAGAACTGAGCTGCCAGGTGTCTGAGTGGTCAATTAAGACAGAAAGCCAAAAGGAAAGTAAGAGTCAAACCTTCAGTCACTTGCTGGGGTGATATAAGCAGGAAGCTCATTTGGAGGAACCCCTGACTCCTCCCCAATACACTTCCCTTCATGGGATGCACTGATTGGGAGTCGGGGGATCAGCACAGATGTGGGGCTTGTTTATGCCGATTAGAGCTCTGGACGAAAAGCTCCGTCTGTTCAGAGGACCAGGGTGCTGGGGAGGTAAAGAGGTAGAGCTAGGAGTGGAAGGTACGGAGTCAGAGAGGAGAGATGTGCGTTCAAGTTCCCTCCATAAGGAGGTTACGGCAGAGGTCTAGGTGGGACAGGAAGGATATGAAGGAATGGAAGTTGGCTTTCGTATGGTTGGTCAGCTGGATTTTTGTTGTTGTTGTTGTTAATGGGCGTGATACGAAGCTTAGATATGAGGAAAGGCAGAAAGCCGGATTCCCACGGGATCTGAGGTTGAGACCAAGGGCGATGGCGACTTCAAGGCCAGTTGCACCACTAGACCTGTTTGGCGACGTCATGTAAGCTCCCAAGACTTCAGCTTTCTCATCCTGAAAACGCAGATAAAATCATGCCCATCTGAGAGGGTTATTGTGAAGACAACAGGTTATGATACCCGTACAAGTAATTGACAGTGAGACCTCATTATCGTGTTTGGTGGTGTTTTTATTTAGGGTAAACTGGTTGATCTCATTGATGGAGAGGCCCGTACGTGAGCACATCATCCCAGACTCGAATAAAGAGGAAATGATTGATATTTCTTTAGGCAGTTTTGTAAATACGATGCTCAGGGAGATTACTATTTCAGTGCCTTTGGATTTTTCTTTTTCTTTTTTTTTTTTTTTTAAGCAAAAACTAAAAGTAAGAAACAAGGACCTGTTTTGGCCTCGGAAGTATAAACTGGTCAGTTCAAAAGTGTTTGGCATTAAGACCCATATTATCCTACAACTATAAGCATCTAATTGGGAGTATTTTTATATATACCTTGTATGATACATCTTGCTTTTCAGTAAGTGAGGTGAGAATCTTCTATTATTCAAATTTAAACGTACAATTTGTATTCTTTCTTTACCACAGGCCAACGACTTCTATGGCCTTTTAAGGAATCCCTCCCGAATCAGGTTCTACATATAAGGAGTAGGAAAACCATTAACACCCTTCCCACCCCCCACCCCCCACCTTCCATGTAGTTACTAGAAGGAGTTAAAAAGTTAAAAAGTC
This sequence comes from Mustela erminea, assembly GCF_009829155.1. NCBI lineage: Eukaryota > Metazoa > Chordata > Mammalia > Carnivora > Mustelidae > Mustela > Mustela erminea. Next base: position 29,467,068 of record NC_045634.1, on the reverse strand, counting down.
TTTTTGTGAATAGTGCTAAATTGGTTTAAATATATTTTAGAATGCCTCTATTTAAGAATACCCAAATAAATGCAATCACATTACATTCCCTCCCCCCCAACTTTGGTTATTATCTTTTCTCTAGTGAGTCATATATTTAAATACAACCAAAAGTAACTTATCGTGAGCCTGAGAGGGAGTAATCCAGCTCGGGAATAAAAAGGTAGTGTTAAAGTAATAGAACCAGTTTTCTTCTCTCTATTTATAAAAGGGCATTATCTTAGTCATATTTCTCCATACGTCATATGTATTTTATTGAGATTTCTGTATGCAATCCTGTCACTTGTTCTACATGAGAACAGTCCTGTGCTTACTTCCATTCAACCTGAACTACTCTTTTCCTGATGATTCTGGGTTAATTTACCTTGGTTTTCTTTCTTCTTTTCTTCCTTCCTTCCTTCCTTTCTTTTTTAAACTGAAAGCTACCAGTAATCTCAGGTACATTGAATGCAAGCTAACCCTAAGAGAGGCTGATATCAAATCTGAGCATGCAAGTTCTTAAATTTTGTTCTATTTCTGTATGCCATACTCATGCTGATTTATGAGCTCTTCTGAGATTCAAGATCTGTTTTTATTCCTAATTGTATGTAGTGTTCACTCTGATATGATTTACACTACACTCAAAGGCTTTTTTTTTTTTTTTTTTTTTGCAAAAACTGGCAGCACATGAACAATTTATACTTCTTTGGAACTCTTGCCTGTTTGAGGCATAACCAGATCCTTTTGGGAAATGATTTTTAATTAATAGGACACTTTTCATCACCTTCAATGGCATAGGCTTTAAGAGAATAGGACACAAGGCTGATGACACTTTTTTGGGGGCTCGGCATCTCAAGAGGGGGCTGCAATTTAGCAGTCAGTGAAAGAAATAGCAACTTCACCTTTTCCCAAGCTTCTGTTCCCATTTCAGATTTCCTTTTGGATTTTTTTTTTCCTTCTCTCTTTACTACTTCTTTTTTGGTTGACAGAGCTGTCTCTGGTATCAAGGTTCTTAATATTTACTTGTAGAAGGGAAAATGAATACTGAAGAAGCCTTATGAAACGCAGAGTGATTTTGGAAGTGGGTGTCCAATACACATTCTTTCTTGGGGAGAAAAAAAAAGTTCGATTTTAATTTCCTACCTTTTAGCGTCAGCCTGGCTTTACTCTACAGCTTTAAATATGCACATAAAACGCCATGGCACTAAAAACATGGGAAGTCAAGTTCTGATCATTTCTTTTGTCAAAGAAGCATGATCTTAACTCATGAGTCACTGTTAAATATAAGTGTAATGTGAAGGAAAAAGGAAAATACATTATGAGGGTTTTTTTTTCCGCCAATTTGTATAATTTTTCAGTTAAGCAGTCATAAATCAAGGACTATTGTATTTTTTGAGGCTCATTAAAGAGACATTATACATCAGAATAGTGAAGTCGTCAGCATAATGAAATGATGAATGCCTGTAACTATCTGTGTGTAAATGATGTGAGACAGATTCGGGGTGTTACAGAGGAGAGCAGCGATCTCCCTGACAGTTCCCCCTAGGTGCCGTTGCTGGATGCTGGTGACAGGTGTGGAATGCGACGCTCTTCAATGGCAAGCACTTATTAGCACTCGGTGGAAACCAGCAATATAAAATAAGACAAATAGCAGATAATATCATTTTAAGCAAATTTGCTCAGAAAGGTGTGTTATTGCATTTTATAAACCTTCTTTATGGACGAAGGCGATGTTCTAAACTCCAGAACACGCGTTTGAAAAGCAGATGGTTATTTTGAGAACAAATATGTAAAAAAAAAAAAAAAAAAGTATATATATTTTGGAATCCTGGCCTCTTTCCTTGACTTCTGTAGGGGCTGGGCCATGAAGTCCTCCCAAGTCAAGCTTTATCACTTTGGTTTATTTAGTCTGTCAAGGGAACATATCCATCCTACCTGGCCATGTGTGCTTCCCACAGTGAGATTTGTAACATGCGTCCCGTGAGTTCTCTTTTCGTCTCCGTATTTGTCGACGTCATGTCTTTTCTGTTGAAGACTGAACCTCCTTGTTGATGAGTCCGCCTTCAGTCCTACATTTCAGAGGCTTTATTTCACTTACCAAAGCGGGACAGGCAGTAGATCTGGTCATTTTCTGGAGGTTCTTGTTTATGCATGCATTTCCCCGCACGGGGTTCAGGTGCCAGGCGCATGAATGAATAACCTGTGAAGCAGGGGGTGTGGGGTGGGGGTGGGGGGACAAGAGGAGAGCGAGAAGCAAGGGAGAAGGAGGAGATTCTTAGTCCGCTGTGGGTGACTGATGAAGTCTGTGGCGTTGGCCAAATCCTTGAAGCTCTCTCTGCGTGAATTCCCATTTTCTTTTCTTTCATTCAGTTTTTTGAGGCATAGTTAACTAATAAAACTGTGAGCTGTGTAAAGTAGACAGTGGGATGGTTTGATACGCACGCAGGCCACGCAGAAGGATGGGCTGAGAAGGCACTTTGAATATGTAGACAGTGATACTAATAAAAATATTCATATTCTGTGTGCTTTGGGGATAGGAGTTTTTTATTTTTAATAAAATGTACTCATGCCTCTGCTATAGTATTTTAGCACTGTATTTGTTCATTAAATGTGCATTTCTGGCAAGAAATATGGTATAATTTCCCCATAAGCACCAGTCAATGTGATGATACCTTTTCTTTATCCTGACGTTTATGTAATAGGGCTTAAAATAGTTTGACTAAAGGTACATTCTTTAAAAAAAAAGTCCTGCTTTACTTCTTTTTGCTTAGGAATACAGCAAATTATGGGCATCTGAATTTTTTTATTAATAACTACATGTTTATATTTTGTGGTGATGTGGAAAATCCATGAGCACACAGTTGTCCAAATTTTCAATAGTCTCCGTCTTAAGAAGAGTAACTTTTTAGATTTCTCATTGCACTTTGAATATGCTAGTACATATAATACTAAGTATTGTTCAATTCCTTGTGTATATTATTTGGAAATTTTCTGTTAAAAAAAAGATAAGAGTGGGGCGCCTGGGTGGCTCAGTGGGTTAAGCCGCTGCCTTCAGCTCGGGTCATGATCTCAGGGTCCTGGGATCGAGTCCCGCATCGGGCTCTCTGCTCAGCAGGGAGCCTGCTTCCCTCTCTCTCTCTCTCTGCCTGCCTCTCCATCTACTTGTGATTTCTCTCTATCAAATAAATAAATAAAATCTTTAAAAAAAAAAAAGATAAGAGAATGTTCAGATGCAACTAAGAAGCCCAAAGTCATGCATAGCTATTATATGACTGAACTAAAAGTAAAATATTTTTTTAAAAAACCCACTGAGCCACCCAGGCGCCCCAAAAATATACTGTATTATTTTATTTTTCCTTTGCCTATTCATCTCCTACCAGACATCGTGACCATTTTACAAGTTCACTCACCAACAGAAATACCCTTACAAGTTATATAATAATCTTCAACTTTGTTCATACAGAAACAGACACAATCTAAGAACATCTACTCTATATAATAACAATTTTATAATAGAATTCACTTTTACATATAACATATTTACATATGATATTATATACTATATGAATTATGTGTATGTATTACACATCACATATAACATATTTACATATGTTACATAAATTACATAGAGCATATTTTACATATAACATATACTTACATACAAGTTCATAGACAGTTGAATGCTCAAAGAGATTGATTGAGTTCAGGGTAACATTTCCACCATTCTACTGCACAGAGTAATGACTCCAGAAAACATTTCTTAAAGACATAGTTTTGGAATTTTTGTGATATCCTATTCTATAATTGAGTGTCTGTTTTCTTTGATGGGAATAAACCAACTGAAAGTTGTGGCAAGGGCACCATTTGTAGGTGTTGAAAAGGAACATGGAAAGAACCATGAACGTTTGATTTCAAACTAACTTATTTTTTTTTTCTCTAAAGGAGGGGAAGCCAGGGTTCTTACCATGAAAATTATTATTTCTTGACAGTTTGTTGTTTTCTCTAGATTGCTAAAAGGTCAATACTAAATTGTTGGAAAACATCACATAGATCAGTCTTACTACTTTATAGCCAGCCCTTGTAAACTTACTGCCACCAGTAGGGAATGAAATCTAGTAAATTGTGTTTACATTTAGTTTACATTTACATTTAATGTCGAAGACTAAAAATGATAAATGCAGCCAACTAACCAAATGGATATATACATATATTCATATATCACATTTTTGTGCTTCTTAATATGAGTTCTCACTGGTTATTGTTATAATTAAATGTATTTTTCTATTTATATTTTTATAATTTTTATGTTTAAAAAATTGCTTTTAAATCCATACATCATTTGACCGATGACATGATTTGAATCCTTGTGTCTTAAATCCAAATCCATTGCTCTATCTACCCTGTCATCGTGCATCTTGATAAACGTCTGAGCTTTACATCCAACAGTATACATGCTACGATCCACACGGTACAGTTTGCCAAGTCTAAGTTACCGGGTATGCAAGGGGACTTATTTAATTGGATGTTTTGTCACTTATGTCACATTTACTCCTTTTCTCTTTCAGAGTTAGTTTAGAGACAGATGAATGCTCAAAGAGATTGATTGAGTTCAGGGTAACATTTCCACCATTCTACTGCACAGAGTAATGACTCCAGAAAACATTTCTCAAAGCCAAAGACATCCTATCTCATAATTCCTCTTCCTTCAATTACATATCATTCGTAAACATTGCCAAGTTATTATTTCCTGCCAATTAAAATAAATGACATAAGCACTTTTAAAATTATAAATATCCAGCTTTCTTTCCAACTGTATGCACATGTACACACATAAGCAAACACGAAGCATTTATACATTACACGAAGCTGTACGCATTATATAAATATGTATATACATTTTTTTTTAAAGATTTTATTTATTTATTTGACAGAGAGAGATCACAAGTAGGCAGAGAGGCAGGCAGAGAGAGAGAGGGGAGGAAGCAGGCTCCCTGCTGAGCAGAGAGCCCGATGCGGGACTCGATCCCAGGACCCTGAGATCATGACCTGAGCCGAAGGCAGCGGCTTAACCCACTGAGCCACCCAGGCGCCCTGTATATTCATTTTTAATACACTTCAGTTTTATGAGTCAGAATGAAGCCATTGCAGTCAGACTAAGGGACCCTGAGCTAGGAAGCACCAGAAAACATTTATAAATAGCATGAGGATTATCTGGAGAGCTGGGACCTTTAGGAGCCATTATGAGTATGAATACCAGGAATCAATTAATTGCTTTGGGGCATTTGGAGTCAGAATGTTACAAATGGTAATGACCTTAGAAATTAACCAGTTTTGGGGCACCTGGGTGGCTCAACCCAAGCCCTCTGCCTTGGGCTTGGCTCATGATCTCAGAGTCCTGGGATGGAGCCCCGCATGGGGGAGGGGAGGGTCTCTGCTCAGCCGGGAGCCTGCTTCCCCCTCTCTCTCTGCCTGCCTCTCTGCCTACTTGTGATCTCTCTCTGTCAAATAAATAAATAAAATCTGGGACGCCTGGGTGGCTCAGTGGGTTAAAGCCTCTGCCTTCAGCTCATGACCTGAGCTGGGATTGAGCCCCACATCGGGGTCTCTGCTCGGCAGGGGCCCTGCTTCCTCCTCTCTCTCTGCCTACTTGTGGTCTCTGTCTGTCAAATAAATAGATAAAATCTTCAAAATAAATAAATAAATAAATAAAATCTTAAAAAAATAAAGAGATTAACCAGTTTTTGGATGGCAGTAGTTGAAAAAGGGAATATTGCCTTAAAGTGATTGGCACTTACTGCCTGAGCCACAGTGTAAGAATAAGAATATACGAAGCATGTCCTAATCAATCAGCCCTTTCTACCACAGGTAAGGAACAGAGGTTGGCAGCATACTTGCCGAGGCTCAGAGAATTGAAGTCATGTGCCCAAAGTTGCAAGGGTAGTTAACTCTGAATCCGTGGCCATAAACAGGGCATCTGACTCATAATCCACTGCCATTCGCTCTGCTTTCTTGATAAAGTAGAAACACACCCAGTAAGCTTCCTCAGAGTAAATCCAGAGACGTTCAGGAAACTTAATTGAAAACATGAAGGAGAGCCACACAGGGTATGGTGGTTGCTTGCTTTGATGCCCTTGTGGGTTCAACTTACTGAGACGTACTGGTTTCAGGGTATAAATTACTTACGGTTATTCCGAGGCACTGTAACTAGGCACCGTCTTCTATTACTTACTTTTCCTGTATTTTATGCTTTGTCTTTTCTTAGAATTTCCAAGCCTATAAACTCAATAAATAGAATTCTGTAAATTAAATATACTAAGATATGCTCAAGGAAAATCTCTTCCCATAGAACATAAAACCTGGATTAAAATGCAGACATTTTCATTCCATTGTGAACCATTGACCTAATAAAAATTTTGACATTAAATCTAAAAATTAACTTTGTGGAGACTAAAGCAGTTTGGCAAAATTCACATCACCCCCAATGATGTCTTTGCTCCATCCTCCCCACCTTTTTATAAAATCGTGTCCAGCTGATTAATATAACAGAACACTTGAGCTTTGGTGAAATACACTTATTCAATTTCACCGAAGATTATAGGTTTCGAATAATAAAATTGGATTTTATTGCGGATTGAAGTGTGTAAATAGAACATTTGATTGAATTTAATAAAATGGTATCCTGCTGATGGAGGCAAGTCATTTCCTCTAGTTTTAACTTGATTACAAAGACAAGAAGTTTTATGAGCAATTTTGAATGGAAAATTTCTTTCTGTCTAGAGGAAAAAAAAAAAAACCCATACTGAGACTAAGGAAAGTAAGTAGTACCATTTAATATTTTAAATAAAATAGTTGTGAATGTATGGTTACTTTTTCAATGCAGTAGAACTATTTTCTCATCTGGTTTTTGACCATTTGCTTAATCACTAGGGTTAAACAAGAATGCTGCAGAGAGGTAAACCCAGTAGACAAGTTTGTTTCTCTCTGGATTTGAATAGTTTTTATCTTGGTGATAAAGAACCTTTATCTGATATGTGTCCTTCTGTATTTAATCAAAGTATAGTGAGATTAGAGCATCATTCCTCTTAGCACAAAATGTATCACTACATAGTAACTGCTAGTTAAATGTTTGGTTTCTTCAGCCATTTCTGAGGTTTCTTAAAAAGAAACACAAAGTAATTATTTTTGCTATTTCTGACAAAAAGAAAAAATATATATATGTATGCATGTAAGTATGCATATTTCAGTACAATAAAATAAGATGTTATTTTGCTAAAATCTAGTCTTTTCTTAATTAGTGTCAATATTTTAATTGTTTTATTAGCTAAGGAGCTGACTGCAAATGTGGAAGCTATAAGACAGGCTAGATTGGTAATCGGGCATTGTTATAAATGTAGAATGAGCATTAAGAATTGGGGATGTGTGACGCCTGGGTGGCTCAGTTGGTTAAGCAACTGCCTTTGGCTCGGGTCACAATCCCAGGGTCCTGGGTTCAAGCCTTGTGTCAGGCTCCTTATTCAGCGGGGAGCCTGCTTCTCCCTCTCCCTCTGCCTGCCACTCCACCTGCTTGTGCTCTTTCTCTGTCAAATAAATAAGATTTAAAAATAAAAATTAAAAAAAATAAAGAATCATGGACATAATGTTGACTGAAGATTGATAATAAGAGGTTTCAGAACAAGATGAATTTTAATGTGGCTTAAAAGAGTACCTTGGGTTGATTTAGAGTATTATCTTTAAGCAGATGATTCAGAGTACTACAAGGGAAATAAATACAGAGTCTGAATGTAGTAGTTCTATTCAATTATTTAGCAGTGCTTTCAAAGAAATAAAAAGTAAACAGTTGATGAAACATTGTTGAAACAGTTGAAACATTGCAGGAAAATTGTATCTCTTTACGCTGATAATGGCTGCCTGTTGTTTTTAATGTTTGGAGAAAGGTGCATCATACAGAGAAAGAGAGAGACAACCCCGACCTGTACAGGAAAGACAGTGTAGAAACCGAAAAAGAGGCAACAGCAAAAACAAACAAGCAAACAGCTCAACACACCACGCAGGGAAAGTGCCTGTTGGTCACACCCTCTGCTGTCCTATTGGGAGGTATTTGAACACATCGATCAGTAACACTATTTGAATATGGAAAAACCTAGAACGCCTGAGGAACGGGAGTTTGCTGCTTGAACTGAGATAAGGAAGAAAGTAATTAGAACAAAAGGAGTTCTATCTCAAAACGGTTCAAAGCATAGGAGATCCCTCCAGACACGTCAATTACAGTAGTTTGAAAATGTGCAACGTTAACAGGTGCCGGTTTTACAGTTTGAGAGGAACCGCAGCAAGAGGGATGAGAAAACACCTGAACACTCCTCATGTAATTAATAGATGCACTGAAAAGGTGGGGTAAGTTTGGACACAAGATTATCACTTCGGATGAAAGTCTAGAAAAGGTGAGGTATTTCAATACAAACACGGTCATGTAAGTGGGAGGACTTTTCACTTTGGAAGACCACTCTAACAGAAACTTGGGTTGACTGTGCTCATTTTAAAGTCCGCAGGAAAACAAAACAAACAAACAAAAAAAAAACAGCCCAAAAAGTGTCTGTAATTCATTGAGTGCCTCTCTGTCCCTTGTTTCATCTTTAACTAACTTGCTGTCCAGTGGTTGTGTGTGACTCTTAGCTCACGTATGTAGTTACTGAAATTCACCTCACTGTGATAGTCTCATTTGATTATTAGGAAAAGAACGTAACGAAACTAACAAAAATATTAGTTATGGTAGGAGATTGTCGGTATTCATGAGATCAACACAGGATCCGTAGTGTCTTTTCAGTTCTGAAAATTGTGTGAAGAAAAAAAAATTATTTGGCTTCTGAAAATAATTTTAACACACACAGGTCTCATGCCATGTCTAGTATGATCATCACTTCTCTTCAAAATGACCAAGCACCTATTATTACATCCATATTACCAGGTAACATACTGATATTAAACTCAGAATTGACCTGTGATCTCATTACCTCGAGGAAGATAAAAATCGTCACCGAATGGTAAAAGCAGAACAGAGAAGCTGAATAATGAAAATACGATAAATCAGTTTCAAAAATAAATGAAGCCCAAGCCCACCATTCCAGCCAGTCTTGTTTTCATCCTCGCTATGGTTTTCTAAAATAAGAATCTTAGAAAGCCTTCGTCTTCTGATGCAGCACTGTTTGTTCTTACATGTCCCAAAAGAAATTCTATGCAGGCAACACAGGACCTGTCTTCTCCGTGACGTTTGTTCCAAAGTCAAGCAAGCACATTTTTTAACTTTTTTTGTTTCCAGCTTGCATTCAATATCTGCACTAAGGTACCAAATGAAAAATGAATCCTACATTCTGTTTATAGTCTAAACACCACAGGAAAATAATTTTCAGAAATGTGAAACATATTACATAGATCATGTATATGGTAGTAACAGTAGTAGTAGTAAATACAGATTTCAGACTCTATGATATTAGGAAAAGTGGGGGTTATTAGCAAAGTAATTTGTTAAAGGAAGTGTGGGAGCTTAAATTTTTATGTTTACAGACTTTTTGAAACCTAATATAGTATTTGAGATAATGATTAATCATATTGAATTGAAACATCAATAAAAATATGGATATAGTTTTCTTGTGAAATATATCCATTCTTGTGTGAAGTTCTTATAAGGTTAAGGATATATATGGTTGGGGGTGCCTGGGTGGCTCAGTCAGTTAAGCGTCTGACTCTGGACACTTTGATTCAGGTCATGGTCTCAGGGTTGTTAGACTGAGCCCTGTGTCAGGCTCTGCACTGGGTATGGAGCTTGCTTAAGATTTTCTCTCTCTGCCCTTACCCCGCTCTCTCTCTCTCTCCAAAAAAAAAAAAAAATATATATATATATATACACACACACACACACACACACATATATATATGACTATTTTAAGAATAATATTGAATTAAGCCATAAAAAGTAGTAAATAATTCAAACAATAGAACTTTAATCTGTTGTATCATTTCAGGTCACGTGGGACATTTTGTACACATTACAGATAAGGAAACTGACTGATGTGGAAATTCTAAGCGACTTGTATGAGGTCTTTGTCAGGCAGAACAGAATACTTTCATTCCCAGTTTAGACACTTAGCAGTGTGTAACTATATCTTGTAATGACTTCATCTGAAGATATTTATTGGCATACGTACTCTCTATTTCAATCTAGGTGGTTATTTTTGTATAGTCAGTTACCTATTATTGTCATACTGTCATTACAATCAACTCCCAATTTCATTTAAGTGAAATTAAATGGCATCATATCACAATTTCCGTTAATCAAAATGATGTAATAGAGCGTACAATAGGTTGCAATAATTGTTGCTTAACAGGCTTGCAAGCCTCATCTGTTGCTTTGGATGAATTGTAGTAACAGAATGACCCAAGTCATATTAACAAAATGACACAAGGCTTAAAGAACTTAAGATGAACATCAGAAGATAACAGTTATGCCTCATCTCTGTGGCGGTGCTGAGAAAGAAATGTGAGTTGTCGAGATCTCGCAAGCATAGTGAGACACTATATAATTCGGAGAGAGGGGAAGAAGGGATTGAGTAGGTAGCCTGTAGTAGCGTCGAAGAAAAACGGTGGAAATCTCCGTTTTTGCAGGTAGTGCCCAGGGACAAAGCCAATTCATCCTTTTCCAGACATAGCGCTAGACTGGGAAAGGGGAGCACCACTGGCTACATACACGCTAGGTCCTTGATCAGACAGAGCCAGGCATCATAGCCCGAACTGCCTCCTGCAGGAAACCTCATTCCCACTCCCTCACTGTCACGCTTTCCAGCTCTAGAAAATGTCAAGTTCCCTTGGCTGTTTAACAGAAACTGTGGTGCAGGCAGTCAGAAGAAGGTGATGACAGCCACGGTATACTCTACCAGAGCACACAGAATGTCCGAGAGAACCAGCTGAGTTAGCCAGAAGACTTTCCAGAGCCAGAACCAAATTAACAATGGAAAAATAACATCTTGAGTTAATTACAGAAGGTAAGCAAAGAAATCTCCCAATTCATGCATCAGGGGAGAAGGTGATCAACATGGAAAAAAACCCAAAGGAACACTAATGAAATAGTAAAGAGATTTGGAGATAAAATAGAAAAATTTTCCAAAATAAATGAAGCTCTGATATGCATATGGACAATTACACACAGAATGACGCGCATAGATGAGAACAAAGGTTGGAAGCGAGACCCCAAAATCCCCCCAAACAGTATGGGATGACATTGGCAAGAAAAGAGAAAGGACAAGGAGGAACAAGTTTTCTGACCAGTTGCTTCGAGGATTTTTAGGACATTTTACTGTGTGTCATGAAATAGAATCGTTCTTTGGCAGCTCTTCTGGAAAAACATCGAAAAAATTTAATTGTATATTTGAGTGGAGCAAAGGCATATCTTTTGATTGGATAAACTGAGTGAGGCCAAAAACCGTATTAGGTGTACATGCTTCCGTAGCACACTGGGGTTTTTGCTTGGGTTTGGGATTTGCAAAGCAAAATTCATACTGCATTGTTTTGTAGAAATGATCCTTGAGTACAATGACCCCCTTTGGATTATTGTCATGGAAGAGAGCACAGAACTACCCAGAAAAAACCAGGATGAGTCTTAGGAAGGCCCCTCTAAGTAAGAGGAGAATTGTAGAAACTGGAATGCTATGAAAATCATAATCTTTGTGTTAATGCATAGTGCTTTCACATGGAGACTACATATAGGGAATATTTTGTTACTTAAAAATGAAAAAGTCTAAGCAACAACCTCATGACAATATACGCTATAAATTATTAATTTTTTAAATTCAACCTTCACAGACCTTTAGTGTTTAATAAATTGGACCAGTTCAAAGCATTTACTCTGCTCGACGAGCTGATACCAGAACCCCTGAGAACTGAGTTACCATTAAAGCACAGATTAGACAGAAAAACAGGGATCAGATAAAGATTAACTGCTAGGAAAAATAATATGTAATGAACATTTTTCCAGGGACAGAAGACTGAGCTATAATTTACATAGGACACAGATACGTGGCAAAAGGCTGAAAAATGTTGGGAGATTAAGTGAGAGTCTGATGAATCCGGAATCACACAATTTTTTATCCAAGCCGTGAAGACTTCTCAGTCCCTGGCAGATTGCCTGACTGCCTCAAAGTGCCGAGTTGCTTAGAATTTTCTGCTCAGTTTAATCGCTTTTTCATCCCTAATCAAATTAATTATGGCAACAGGATATAAGCATTGGGTCACGGGTGGTATGGGCCACCGATGTAGGTGGGAAATGCCTTTTTCATAGAATGGGAGGTCACTGAGTGAGGCAGACTGAACAAAAATGTACAGTATCCTCATTTTCACTAGAATGTCAAAAGTTATTTTTCAACCAATGATATTATAGACTCTATGGAACTATGGAAGTCTCAATTCCCATTGCCTGGCTGTGTTGTAATTATCACCTGGGCATCCAAATGTTGGCCAGATTTTGCAGAAGTAGGAAATGTCTTCATGGCATTACGAAATGTAGGACCATATTTTATTATGCAGTCATTTTAATCTATGATTATATACTAAAAATAATTATGTAGTATTTTGTTAATGTGCCAATAATATCTTAACAAAGTGTATACAGGAGACCATGTCAACCCTCCGTGTGGTTTTATCCCCAGCACTATTGTTGCCCCCATCTAAGGTAGTAAGCATTTTGGACATGTTTGTTGAATAAAAGAACGGATTGAGTAACATTTATAATGTGGCTCCAATAGGTAAAAAGTAGAGAATAGATGAACAATTCTGTTTAACTTTTTTTTTTTTAAGATTTTATTTATTTATTTGACAGAGATCACAAGTAGGCAGAGAGGCAGACAGAGAGAGAGGAAGGGAAGCAGGCTCCCTGCCGAGCAGAGAGCCCGATTCGGGGCTCGATCCTAGGACCCTGGGATCATGACCTGAGCCGAAGGCAGAGGCTTTAACCCACTGAGCCACCCAGGCGCCCTTCTGTTTAACTTTTTAAACCAAGTTTTAGAAGTCAACAGACTAAACTAGTTCTAAACTTAAACTTAGAATTCAAATTGGGGCTGTTGGCATTTTACATATGAATGAAAGCTGTTAGACAGTTACATATGGTTTATCTTCTTATTATGCTTGGCCATTTTCTTTCCAGAAGAATTATCATATGTGCCTTATTTATCTACTTAAGACCTCTTAAAGGTTAACAAATGTGAGTTAAGGAATTAAAGTTATCATCAAAGTGTACAATTCATTTTAATATATAGAATCATTTCAGTTTGTATCTCACTTGTTAATGGCTATATATTTGGTAAGTTAAGAATTAGTAAATCTATAGTGTATTTACTACATTCTTGAGAATTCTTTTTTAATGTTTTTTATTTATATTCAGGGCCACATATGATATTTTGATTCGCTTTAGTAGATTGTTTGATGTAAGTTTGTTTATTTTAATTTAAATTTATTTTTTTAGTAAGTATAATTGTTAAGAGACATGACTTGCTTGCTTTTCTCCCAAAGGATCTGGGAATGGACAGAACTTTCACATGCATTGAGAATTTAATATTGACTTTTGTGTCTGTTTATAGGCTACCCAATAATCATCACACATTTATATTTCTGAAACTCACCTTTCTTTACCTGCTACAACTTCTTATGCACAAAACTGGGTCCTCCTGTTTAATTACAGGAACTTTGTCTCTTGAGTAACAATGATCTTATGCAATGTGCCTTTACTCTTTACTCTTCACTTCCCACTCTGGAGTCTCTCTGGTTGACCTGGGTTTCCAGGTCAGTTTGTTGGCAGTTGGCATTGGTAATCTCAGGAACGAAGGGAGAGGATAGAGAGCACATTCATTACTGATAATGATCTTTAATTTCACTTCTGATTGGTGAGTAACAAATTCTGCGTAGACCAGAGATTGCCAAGTCAAGATGTCAAAATCCAAAGTCTCTTCTCTGATTATTTTTGCTCCTCTTTTCCTCACTGTACTGATGAGTAACAGTATCTTCTATACTGTGCTCTACTTCTACTTTTCATTCACAAAAGCACAAGGAGGAGAGAGACAAATCCTTTCTGGGAGATCCAGAAACGAGAATATAATATTAAGCCCTAAAGAGAAAAACAAAACAAAACAAAACAAAACAAAAAAATGAAGAGACAAAACAAGAAAGAAAATACTAATGGAAGGATGTGGCAGAACCTATGCATTTGTAAGTAGGAATTTTGAAATTACACAAGTAATAAAAATCGACATTCTCATAAAACAGTCTTTCAGGAAGCATACTTGAAAAGCTGTGTTCTATTCTTTTTACAGATACTATTACGGATGAAGACATTGTTATCTAAAGAGTTTTGTTTTCCTGCCCATTTTGAGGAGATTCTTAACTGTAATTCTGAGTTTTATACACTAGGCTGCAGAACATTCCTTTAGAAAGAAATGAGATCAGATCAGGGAAGGGGAGGGAAGAAGTAAAAGAACAACATTAAATAAAAATAATACGCAGAGAAAGAGAAAGTTTGGGTTTTATTGAAAATGATAATAAGAAATCTCATGAAAGTACATTTACAAATGATGAGCTAGCAGGGGGGAGGAAAAGTTAGGATATTGTTTTTGTCTGTCTTAATTTAAGAGACCGTCTGAACCTGAGGCAAACATCGCAGTGCTGAAAAGCACAACCAATTATCTTTTTTACCGAAGTGATTTCCACCTGAAAGGGATGGAAATTAGAAAATGAAAAGATGAAAAAAGAGACTACCTTGGGAATATTGTGCCAGAATGCATGTATTTAACTCTCTAGTTTAGTAAATCTGACAGCGAGCCACCATCTGGTAACTACAGTGAAGGAAAGTAGTCCTATTTACTAAGAATAATGTGTGAACTTTGGAAATGCGCGTTCATGCTTTAGAAAGATCCTTGTGTATCAGTTACATAATCACTTTCTTGTTAAGAGCCAAATGATCTTGATTTAAGGGGACCCAGCAAGTATCCCTTTTATGTGATATTTTGTGATAACATGCAAGAGCATTCATGATAAAACATGCTAATAACTTGGAGGTATATTCTTAAAGACTGTAATGTTATTGTGTGGCTAAGAATATGCATTTGTAATAAAACCCAAATATTGCTCAAAACTGTAAGTAGACACAGACACGTTGTCTTTGTAATATGTGTATATGCATTTAGATTCCTGAACTTCCTATCTTGTTTTGAAGAGATATCTAGATTAAAAAATAAATGGAAGAAAATTATGCCCATAAATTCTCCAAACCAGACTCCAAACACACCAGGGCACTCAAGCTTTGAAATTTTGATAGAGCCATTGAAGAGGTATAAATTGTAATCGGGTATAAGTCCTTATTCTTTCAGCTGAAAGCATTTTATACTATTTCAACTACTCTTACCCAGCTAAAGCATCTTATAAATAAGAAATTATGCAGCAGAAAAATGTGTATTTACCCTTACAATGTGCAAGAGCCCTGAAACATTAATGTAAAATTAATGAGAAGTTGACGAAGTATCACAGGCATAGGTACATCGGTAGTAACTCTTTGATAATAATTATGAAACCTGGCTGCATCTTACAAAAGAGTCTTGAAGTTCCAAAATCTGAAAGTCTGAGAACTTACTACCTCACCATCTCCAGAAAAGTGACATGAAAATTTTTATTTTGAAAGCATTTTATTAACAATGGTAATGTTCAGTCAGTGTTGAAAACCATTGATAAATATAGTTGTTCTTTTAAAGATTTTTATTTATTTATTTAAGAGAGAATGAGAAAGAGAGAGAGAAAGAGAGAGCACATGGTGGGGGGGAGGGTCAGAGGGAGAAGCAGACTCCCCACCAAGCAGGGAGTCCGATGCAGGACTCCATCCTGGGACTCCAGGGTCATGACCTGAGCTGAAGGCAGTTGCTCAACCAACTGAGCCACCCAGGCTCCCAAATGTATTTATTCTTCATAACCATAAAACTTTATAGCTGGCAGAGAACTACGATTCATTCATTCCAATCTGCACATCAATATTTAAGTCAAATACATTTTACTCTGGCTCTTATTAGTATATATAATAAAATGAATAGATATATGACTACACAGGCATATGTATGAACATGAGTTAAACTAATAGAGACACGTATATATTCATGTGTGTATAAATGTACATACATATACATAGATGCCCAGACACGCATCCTCATCACAGAAACATTTCACTATGGTAGATAATAGAGTAGGCAGGTATGATTATGATAGTTTATTGTGTTTAAACAATTTAGTCTAATAAAACGTATACACAGATAACCAAAGTTCAAGGCAATAGTACTCATAGAGTGCTGGTTTAATACGAAAGATAAAACTCTCAATTCCTAATAAAATGGCAAAAATCGGGGTGCTTGGGTGGCTCAGTGAGTTGAGCCTCTGCCTTCAGCTCAGGGTCATCATCTTCAGGTCCTGGGATCCAGCCCTGCATCAGGCTCTCTGCTCAGCTGGGAGCCTGCTTCCCCCTGCTTCCCCCTCTCTTTCTGCCTGCTTGTGATCTCTCTCCCTCCGTGTCGAATAAATAAATAAAATCTTCAAAAAACAAAAAAAATGGCAAAGATTACATTTCTTTGACCTGGCTTTTAAAGGAGGAAAAGACCTCTTAAACTTGGAAGAGGTGAGATAAAAGAGGCAATAATGATTGTGAGAACAGGATGTGCAAAGTCACAGAAGCAGCACATAAGTACTTCGTTCAGCAAAACATGCAATGATCATGCGTGGAAATGAAAATTATCTCAAAAATTTATTTATATATTTATTCTTTCCTTCATTCAACAAATGGTGAATGCTAAGAATACATTAGTCCTTGTCATCAAAGGTATCCAATCACAAAAAAAAAAAAGCAAGGATTATCCAGTACAAATAGAATTTGATACATTGTTAATGACTTTGTTACTTATTTTTATTTTTTAAATGTTATTTTTTAGATTTTATTTATTTATTTTACAGTGAGAGAGCGAGTGCACATGCACAAGCGGGGGAGAGAGAGAGGGAGAGAGGGCAAGAGAATCTCAAGTGGATGCTATGCTAACCGTGGAGCCCAACGTAGGACTCCATCTCACAACCCTGAGACCATGACCTGAGGCAAAATCAGGAGTTGATGCTTAATCAAGTGAGCCACCCAGGTGCCCCTTTGTTACCTATTTCTAAAACCTATATGATATTCTTAAAATAACTTCCATTTCTTAGGGCAACATATTATGTTCAAAATCATGGGAAGATTACTGCAATGGTCGTAATAAGAATTTGAGTTATAGTTTGAAGCCCTATTTTTCAAAAAAATTATAATATCATTTCTTTTATCTTTAAAATTGTGGAACTTTTAAAAAGTTTATTTATGTTTTGATAATTATTTCCCTTAGTCCTAATTTTTATGCTTAGTTGTTATTGATACTGAAGGAACGTGTGATTTGCTAATAACCTTATTGGATATTGAAGTCCTCAAATGGAATCGTAGAGCTGGAAATGAGTCATGATGTCAGCTTTTTCTTCATCTTGACTGATGAGAATATATTCTATTTTTGAGATTTTGTTGGAAATTGACTAGGTGGTTTCTGTTTGTTTTGTTTTTCTTTTATTGGGGAGTGTCTATCTCTTCTCTAGTGTGTGATCCATTATTGTTAAGGTGTAAGTCTTGTGTGTGTCACATGGCTTCCTCTGAAACCTCAAATATTCTTAGAGAAAGAGCCCAGAGATTCAAGTCCGAATGGCATTCAGGGAATGATTTCACTACTTGCTGTTGAAGCATCTCCATGATTCAGTCTCCTGCCTCTGTGCCTCCTGCTGTAATTACCCCATTCTCTTCTTTCAGCACTCTGTCGTTGACAGATACCCTACTTCCACCTCTTCCAAGACTGAGCATACATGCTTTTTGCAAAAATTTGCCTGTTTAAACTCATCAGAAGTTGTCCTTGTTCTTAAAACAAATGGTACTTTTTTCTGTGCTTTTCCTGTGGACCTTTTCTCTATAGATATTTGTATACACAACACACAAATACACATATACATGTATGTATTTTCCCTTTCGGAGTGAATGTATATGTTACTTGCAGAAGTAGAATTCACGTTTTAGTCATTATTTTAAAGCAGGACCTTGCAGACACAATTGTACCTTGGTGTGTGTTTATCAAAGAATACATTAAGGTTTTCCCCCAAATTCAGGAGTTTTCAGTGTGTCTTGATTTTTCTTTGCTGAGAAAGGTAGGAACAAGGGACAGAGTTCTAGGCACTCCCATCTGTCTCCTCCATGAACAGTTTCAAGTTGTGAAGAATATAATTGTAAAATATATACGTTGTATATTATATACTAGGACATCTTTAGTTACTAATTTTGATGGCTACTAATCTTCAATACAGTGTTTCATTAAGTATATGTTACCCAAATTCCTTGAGCCATAATTTTATTTTTTTCATCTTCTTTTAAAAGATTTTATTTTTAAGTAATTTCTACAGTCAATGTGGGACTCAGACTCACAACCGCAAGATCAAGAGCCACAGGCTCTACTGACTGAGCCAGCCAAGTGCCCTATGTTTTTCATCTTCCATCCTATTTTTTTAACTTTCTTTTTAAGTAGGTTCTACATCCAGTGTGGAGCCCAACGTGGGACTTGAACTTAGGACCCTGAGATCAAGACCTGAGTTGAGATCAAGAATCAGATGCTTAACTGCCTAAAACACCCAGATGCACCGATCCTACTTTTGTTTTAATGGGAAAAGTGAACCCATCTTCTGTTCGTGTAGAAAGAACTTTGAGGCTTATAACAAAGTAGACCCTAACTACTAGAAAGTATTCTTTAAAAAAACTAGCTGATGATTCATAGAGTTTTAACATTTCAACATAAACCCTAGACGTTCTCTTCTGCTATTAAATTATCTTCTGTTAACCTGAGAAACATGACATATCTTAATTTACCACCCAAATCTCCAATGTCATTTCCCTATCTTGAAAATGATGTGATTAGAAAGAAGATTTCTTAGGCCTCTTTCATCTCTTAAAATTTAAAAGTCTGATTTTTTTTTTAACTAACTACATTTTAGATTCATTTTCAGATTATCGTCTGTAGAAACTCAACTTTTTTTCTTTTTGGTTGCATTTAACTTCTATTTCAAACAGAGTGTGATATGTAAGTTTTCTCTTCAAATTTCTCAGTAACAATTTCCCTTTTTAAATTCTAGTGCAGGGGCGCCTGGGTGGCTCAGTGGTATAAGCCTCTGCCTCTGCCTCAGGTCATGATCTCAGGGTCCTGGGATCGAGCCCCACATCAGGCTCTCTGCTCAGCGGGGAGCCTGCTTCCTCCTCTCTCTCTGCCTGCTTCTCTGCCTACTTGTGATCTCTCTGTCAAATAGATGAATATGATCTTTGAAATAAAATAAAATAAATTTTAGGTGCATAAATTTGATTTCAATCAAATCCTTATTTATTAATTTGTTATCAACACTGGACAACAGTTGGCTCCTTTTAATTTAATTCAGTTAGAACCTGACCACTAACTTAACACCTACCTACATACCCTTCCATAGTCTGTCCTTTTCTTTTCGACACCCCCGTGGCCACCATCTTGAATTTTGTGTTTATCAATACGTTATTTTTTGTAATGTTCTTAGGTATATGTTTACCTAAAAATATATTGCTTATTTTCCCGTTTTTTAAAAATTTGTTACAAATACTACTCTGCATGTAATCTTCAGAGACTTACTTTTTACAGTCAGTATTTTGTTACTCACATTTATTCATGCTTTAGATAGAGCGACAATTCACTTCTTCATTGTTGTTTAATACTTCATTGTGGGAATATGAATCAGTCTATCTGTTCTCCTGTTCATGGCATATGATTTGTTTTTGACTTATGAACAGTGCTGGTTTGAACAGTTTTGTGTGTTTTCTAGCCTATATATATGTAATGAACTATATTGTCATTCAAAATATTAAGCTTTTCCTTTTATCTGACCATTTGTGCCTCATACATCAACTTTATTTTGGCTTTGCTCAGAATGAATTTCTTAGAAAAAATAGTTGAATAGTTATAATTAAAAGAATATAGTCAACTATGTAATTTTTCTAAGTTAGTTTTATTTGGTTTTTATTTTATCATGTTAGCATTGTGATGTCTCCCTTGAGTTTTTGTCACTTCTGTTTTCATTTTTTGCTTAATGAATGTTTAAATAAGGCCTTTGTATTAGGAAATCCGAGTGAGTTCAATATAGTATAATGACATTTAAGATCTTGTCAGAATCTTTACAAAATTATCATTGTTCTCTCATGACTCATTTGACAATGCAGATATCATCTAATTTAAGTTAACAAAATTCACTTACGACTATTAAGATATTTATATCTAAAAGGTATTCCTCTTTGAATCTTGGTTGAATTAACCACTTTTTTTTTTTTTTTAAAAAAACAACATACCACTTAACTATAGTTAAATAACATAATGCCTAGAATCTAATAATCAGATACCAACTACCTAATGGAATGATGCAGGAAATAATTTTTAAAATGAGAAGCAAAAGAGAAAAGGACCATTTAAAATAAAGAATTAAGACAAGCATATTCATCAATTACCTTGTGGGCACAGTGGAGAAACTGACCTGAGGGCATTCAGTTTAAAATCTTCCAGACATGCTATTGGGTCCCTGAAGCCGAATATAATAAGGGGTTGGTGTCCCAATTAAAGTATTGGAAATGTCAGCAGGCTGAAGGGGATGGCTTCATATGCTTTGAGAGACAAGTGTGCTGGTAATGCAGTTTTAGCATGAATTGCTTGGAATATTTCAAGAATAATCAGACTATTTTCTTAATTTCTAACTTTTGCTTTGTCTTTCTTTCCCTGAAGGGATTTACTTGTCCAGTGCCCAAAATCACTTATTATGAATAGACAGTGGACCAGATCCTGGTGAAATTGTACAGAAACTTAAATAACTAAAAATACAAAGGTAGATCTGACTAGTGAACCTGTTAACAATTTCAACACTGATTTTACTTTAAAAAAATATGAAGTCAGCACTGCTTCATGCTTTGAAATTCTCTCTGCTTCCTAAAAGAACGTAACTTGATGAATTTTAACATTGTCACTATTTGAGCTTACATATACTACTTCTTTTAATCCAATGAATGAATCACCAGTTTCCAAATCATAACTTTATGAAGAAAATAATTACAATTAAAATAACATTGAAAATGCACTGTTTATAATCATTTCATCTTATAATCACAAAATTTCATGTGTATATGTAAGTGTATGGATGGCAAGATCTCTATTAATCACAAAGACATATTCAGTCTAGTACTTAGCAGCTCTATCGTCTTAGAAAAGGTACTTAACTCTCTGTGCTCCGTTATTTTATCTTACACATGGCCAATAATTATACCCACTCGTGGAAATTTTATGAGGATTTAATGGCTTAATATATTTTAATAATTTAGAACACCACCTGGCACATGATAAAGACCCAAGTTACTAGTTATTACTTTCTGTACCATGACCGTCTTTAAAATTATATGAATCTGATAATAAATGATTATAAATCCAAGCACTTATTTATATTTCTTTTTCTCATCCATTTCTAATTTGAAACTGTAAATATCGAAAAGAAATATAATTAGCAAGGGCAGTGAACCAACCAACTCAAAGGTTTGCTTTGTCATATTTCTAGAAAATGGAGAGTAAAGATAATCACTTTAAAGCAAGGTAAAAGGGAAAGATACTTGCTATCATAACTTTATTTCTTTCTGAAAGTCTTGGTTGAAATAAGGCAGCAAAACTGCATAAGAGGTGAAACAAATAAAAGGTGATCAAATCATCATTTTGGCAGATAATACCATTAGATACTTAAAACTCAATAAAATAAACGTTTATGAAGCAAATTAATAGTAGGTATTAGTGCTAAGACAACAGAAACAAAACATTTATACTTCTCTTAAATAACAGCAATAAGTATTTAGAAAACATAAAGGTAAATAATTTTTCACAATAAGAAGCAAACGTAAAAAATACTTGGAGGGGCGCCTGGGTGGCTCAGTAGGTTAAAGCCTCTGCCTTTGGCTCTGGTCATGATCCCAGGGTCCTGGGATTGAGCCCCACATCAGGTTCTCTGCTCAGCAGGGAGCCTGCTTCCTCCTCTCTCTCTGCCTGCCTCTCTGCCTACTTTTGTAATCTCTCTCTGTCAAATAAATAAATAAAATCTAAAAAAAAAAAAAAACTTGGAAATGTATCTACCTATCTGTATCTATGTCTGTGATGTTAACTATGTAAAAATTATGAAGATAATTCGAGCAAATTAAAAGCATCTCTAACTTTTAGATAGGAAAATTACATTTTACAAAAGATGTCAGGATGCTTGTGTGACTCAGTTAAGTGTCGGCCTTGAGCTCAGGTCATGATCCCAGGGTCCTGGAATTGAGCCTGTCTTTGGGCTCCCTGCTCAGTGGGGAGACTGCTTCTCCTTCTGCCTGCTGCTCCCCTTGCTTGTGTTCAGTTTCTCTTTCTGACAAATAAGTAAATAAAATCTTTTTAAAAAATTGATTTAGGGCATCTGGGTGGCTCAGCTGGTTCAGCGACTGCCTTTGGCTCATGTCTTGGTACAGAAGTCCTGGGATCAAGTCCCACACCGGGCTTCCTGCTCGACAGAGAGTCTGCTTCTCCCTGTGACCCCCTTCTCATGCTCTCTCCCCCATTCTTTCTCTTTCTCTCAAATAAATAAATAAATATTAAAAAAAAAAGATTTAAAAATTTGTCGATTATGATAGGAAGAGCGTGAATGAATGAGTGAATGAATAAATAAAATCTTTAGAACTACAGGAAACAATTTTGCAACAAGGAAATACAAGGATAAATATGTGTGAACAATACTGAAAAGTATGCATGAAAGTGCAATGAGAGAAAACTCTCCGCTGCATAATAAAACATGAAAATTAAACCATGTACTTAGTATAGACTGGAAAAAGTACATGTAACCAAGAAATCAACATTTCTTAAATATGAAAAGTATCTAGTTCTGGGTCTGTGTTTAAAGATTATGTTACTTTGGATTAGACTTTGAATACCTCCTCTTACCCAAACTGCAAACCCATAACAATGAAAGATAAATTTTTAAACATGATAGGCAAGTTATGTCTCAGAGACCAAATAAAAAGAGTAAGATAAATCTGGCTGAAGACCGAAGCCTACAGTGTTCTAGGTCCTGAAGCAGAGGAATTCTATGATCGGGAGTTTGGCTCATAGACTGTTCAACGTTGCTCTTTGTAGGCTGGAGGAGTGAAGTAACGTTTAAACCCAGGGTTTGGTGTAATGATATTCCACAGGAGGCGTGAGAAAGCTGTTGATTGAGGCTGCAGTTTTTAGCAGGTGGGAAGACAGGCCCAAGCTCGCAATTAGATGCTGAGCCAAATAGTTGGATGGATCATTTGAATCATCAATTTCCCAATATTACCATAGTGCAGGGACACCAAACTGCTCATATGAGAGCTGGGTTTGTATTCGGAAACTTGAGTGGCCAGATGTATAACCACTATTCAAGGGGACTTTGGAGATGTTAGAACACAATGCAAAAAGAGTGAACGAGAGAATAAAACAACTTAAAATTTTCCTATAGGCTATGATTTCAAAGTATAAAGACAGTTAATGCTACAAAGGCAAATATATCAATAATTAAAACATTAAATCAAAATAATCCGACAGCCTGAAAAATAATTTTAAAGTATGTGTATGTCCCAAAGTAATAAATGGACAAACATATATAAAAGGAAAGAAATTCATGGAATATAGTGCATTTGGGTGGCTCAATTGGTTAAGCATCTGACTCTTGATTTTTGGCTCAGGCATGATCTCAGGGTGGTGAGATGGAGCTGCCCGTCGGGCTCCGTGCTCAACACAGAGTCTACTTGGGATTTTCTCTGAGCCTTTCCCCCTCCTCGTGCTCTCTCCCTTCCTCTCTCTAAAATAAATAAAATCTTTGGAAAAAAAAAAGATATTTATGGAATATAAACAAATGACATCAAACAAGAAATATATCAAAAAAGCATATATTGTGACAATCTTAATTAAAATAATAGTAGAATTATCTGAGTATAAAAATAAATATTGGAGAAACAATACTAGCCTAGTTTTTTTGTTGGTTTGTTTTTTATTTAAATTTGAGGAAATAAGTAAATCTTCATGTTGAAAGTACTGAGCTGGATGAATCAACTTCCATATCTTCCTGGGCACACTGTCGTGAAACACAGATGATCAAAAATTAAGAGATCTTCAAGGCACTGAAGAAAGAGAAAATTACCTGTAAACAAATGAAATGAGATTGAAACAGATTTCTCAGAAGTAAAATAGTTGTCAAAATACAGGATGTAATAGCTTCAAAGAAATGAGGGAAAATACTGATCCACATCAAACATGTTCTCTACTAAAGTATCATTCAAGAGTTCTACCAAATATAGATGAAATCAGTCCTAAGAGAGTGAGCCAGCAAAGACCTTTCCTGAAAGAACTATTTAAGGAGTGGCTTAGCTGTGAGAATACCGAAGCCATAATGAAGAGCAAAAGTTGATGTAAAGATGAGGTATTGGTAAATTTAATTGCCATTAGACAAAATATTAACTCATTTTTGTGGCAAAAAGGAAACAAGGTAAAAATAACAAAACAGTAATTTGCTGGTGGCTGGTTAGTGGTGGGTTGACCTGGTGACTTGATTTCAGTTCATTGTATGATCTTGGGTTCATGAGATTGAGTCCTGCGTTGGGCTCCATGCTCTGCATGGAGTCTGCTTGGGGTTCTCTCTCCCTCTCCTTCTGCCCCTCCCCTGCTCGCGCACACTCTCTAAATGCATACATACATACATAAAATGTTTAAAAATAATGATCTGGGTCTGGAATTCAACCTTTCAGGGGTGAAAGTGATAGCTATACATAAATTTAGAGCATTAAATGCATTAATTAAGAAAAAATAATTGATTGTAATCATGTGGATATTCAAGTCAATAAAGCAGAAAAATACATCAGATTATACCTAAAGACACTAGAAATAAGGAAATTGTAACTGTAAAAGCACAATATGATAAATACAAAACAAAACCATGGGGAGGAGCAGTTAAACCAAATCTAATTCTTTAAAAAATATTTTTACCAAAAAAATTAAAATATAAAAATAGAAGAATAAAATAAAACACCAATTTGTTAACAGTACTTTATTTCCAGTCTTTATTATTTGTGGGAGTGAAGTGAAATATCTTTATATTTTTAAAAAATTTTCAAATTATCTACAAATGGGTATGTCACACCACTTTGCCAATTGGAATTAAAGGTAAAGAAGCATCACTTTGTGTAAACTTGACACAAAGTTGACTGGACAACTCAACCTGTCTACTTTTCTAAGAATTCAGCTCAAGTCAACAAGAATCTTTACTATGATTTTTACGTTTTTCCATATCCTTGATAGTAAAACAAAATTATTTTATTTTGCCTTGGTTAATTTCTATTCTGAGGCATTTTAAAAGACATCCCTCCAAACAAACCAAAACAAGCACACACACACACACACACACACACATACACACACACACACCACAAAACAAAAAATAGGGGGTGAACGCGTCAAAGACCAATCCTAAATTCAGTTTCACGCTACCATACTAGTATCAACAACAACAAACAAAATATCATAGCAAGTTTCCAGGATAATTTATATAGACTTACACTAATCACCGAAATATCAAGTATAAAAAATTATAACTTTTTGTATGTTGGAACACATCGATGATTCTCACAATACAATGTTAAATATCAACTATTTACTGTAATTTATTAAAATATTTTGTCCAACCCAGAGATATAGATACATAGAAAGCTAACTAGCTATATATAGATATAGCTTTATATGAAGTTTAAGGCTCTATTCAAGTTTACTACTCTTGTTAAAATATAAATAAATGCTTACTTACTGCTTTGAGTCATTCTCCCATAATTTTATCAGTGGTAGAAATCACATGCCTATTCTATATCTGATAGTCTCAGGGATGGCTAAATACATAATTTTAGCCTAAATCATCTTAATAGCCAACATGTGAAATAAAACTAGAATTTCTGGGAAATATCTGTTCCTATTAATATAACCTTAATAATATGGAGTCATATGAAGAGTAGAGAAATGGACATTTGAAAATTTGAAGGCTGAGGATAACTTTTGCCTTAGATATTTAAATTATGTCTAAAGCAGTATAACCTTAATTTTCCTAATTTGGTGGTGGCAGTACAGTGATGTGCTGAACTGATTTATAGTGTTACTGGTTCAATTATAGTGTTACTAGTTCAATATATGTTTATTGATTCACATGGTAAGGTGCCTACAAACAAAATAATCTATGTAGTAGAATTTATTTTTAACACAAGCATTTCAAGATCACATTAAGGTGATTTATAAATATCATTATGAAGAAAATAAATATGAAGTCCATAACCTGCAACGTGAAAACCCAAAATATACATTACCTATGAACACTCAGTTGCCAACTCCATTTAATATATGAAACGAGTGATGATAGCTACTTGGTGAGAATGATAATCTACTTTTTCTGTTATTTTATTTCTCACATTCTGGCAGCTTTCCATGTTTTAGCAAGGGATCATTTGAGGTTGTTTTTTGTTTATTTTTCTTTGCCAAAAAGATAAATATTTTGACATAGACTGGAAGAAAGATAAAACACAGTAAAATTATCCAGGGAGGTATGAGTACATTCGAAGAATAGGTTGATCTTATGTAGAACAAAAAGAATGATAACAAAATCCACAGGGCTCAGAAATGGTTTGGGACTCATGTTCTATGATCAATCTATTCTACCAGGAAGATGAAGAAAGGATCTAGCATTATTCCTCACTTTGCATTATTCAACTTCAGTATAGATGTCTTCCTGGAAATCAAAATTAGAGTCTTATTTTTGTAACCATAGAGGAAGGATCACTACCAGAGAGTCTGGAATGAAAAGCCTGAACGGTCATGCTCTGTGTACCCAAAACTAATACAAAGATTAAAGTTATTCAAAGGGATAAAAATATGCATGGTGGGCACAGACACTCTACGTAGTTAGAGCCTTACAATGGTAACAATTTCTGAAGACATAATCAATTTGAGCATGATACAGATTAAGAAAAATTACCATAAACTCAATAAAAAGGACTAAAATATTCTGTCCCATATGCATTCTGTAATATGGGAATATTACTTCTGTTCAAAATTATTTTTGTGATGGTTGAAACACTGTTTATTGAGTTTCACTGTAAATAACTCCAAAATTGTTTATTTATTTATTTATTTATTTATTTATTTGAGGGAAAGAGAGAGCAGGGAAAAGCAGGGGCAGGTAGAGAGGGAGAGAGAAAATCTCAAGCAGGGTCCACACTTAACCCGGAGCCCTGACATGGGACTTGATTTCACCACTTTGAGATCATGACCGGAGCCAAAATCAAGAGTAGTATCGATACTTAACCGACTGAGCCACACCAGACGTGCCCATAATTATTCAAAAGGTAGTTGCGTACAAGACCAACGGGTTTTTAAAACATTAGAAAGCTTTTCTGTTTAATCTTGCTTTCCAGTGCCTCTGATATTTAACTGAGCTATTGCATCAAATAATCATTAATTTTACTCAACTTCCCTAATCAAGTAGGTTGAAAGTAAAAAAGAAAATAGGTAAATTCTATCTTGCTTATTTTCAGGAACATTGGAAAGTTTCGATTATAGTTAGTAATCGATGGTAACTATATTCCGAGTTTTAATTTTTTTACAGATGTATTATTCTAAAATCAACATATATTTTGTTAATAGTATGTGAAGTTATCCAATTTTACTGACAAAATAAAAGGTCATTGTCTGAGATAATCACACTTTATAGCAGTATTTTTTTAAGAGAACATATTGTCCATTATGAAATTCACTCTTTTTAGAATTTTGTTGTTTTAAGCAGAGATGATTCTAGTCAAAAGTTGAGATAGCTAAATTTTTTATTTTAATTTTTTGTTTCTCTACACTAAGAATATGTCTACTCTTGTCCTTCTGATAGGTTCAGATGTGTTTTGAGCCTTTCTCTCATAAGCAGATAATCCTTTTTCAGCTGTTAGGTTGCAATATCAGTTGATAAATTAAAGTACACTTTTATTCTTAGTAGAATATATTATCTTTCTGGAAAAAAATTCACTTTATTTGTGACAGTTCTCCTTAAATATATGTTCCCTGAAATTGCATGTTTTGAAATGCTATTGGAGGGATGCCTGGGTGGCTCAGTTGGTTGGACGACTGCCTTCGGCTCGGGTCATGATCCCGGAGTCCCGGGATCGAATCCCACATCGGGCTCCCAGCTCCATGGGGAGTCTGCTTCTCCCTCTGACCTTCTCCTCGCTCATGCTCTCTCTCACTGTCTCTCTCTCTCAAATAAATAAATAAAATCTTTAAAAAAAAAAAAAAAGAAATGCTATTGGATGCACTTTCTGCAGAAGTGAAGCAAAGGAAATCTTGCCTGAGACAGAAGAGTGCATCATCTTCCCGATGCTGCCTCCGTGTTCTTGCCTTCAGTATATGTGCAAATTACCAGATTTAATTAAATAATATTGTTTTCCATGCTGAAACTATCAAAATACTATATCTTATGATTCATTCAGGTTCAGTGATTCTTAAGAAATTTTATAGAATTGTGCTACCACATTTTCACCACATGTAAGACGTTGCCATTAAAGACTATTTAACAGACTGCCAGATAATAGGATACGGTAGTTACACATATTCTCATTAAAATTGTGCAAGAAATTTGTTCACATACTTATGGCACTCTTAAATATTCTAATATATTTAAATCAACTGTGCAGTTTTTCTGGTTCATCAGGAAATATAGAAATCTTTGGTGAAAACCTTCAATGTATATGGGATAGATCTGGAGGGACAAATGGATTAAAGATGATGTATATTCCAGATCTTTAAAAAAAAAAAAAAGATGATGTATATTCCAAACATGCGGTTTCTTACTATTTGGTTCCATTTATTTAAAATGGTGGAGTGAATCAAGACTTTATAATAGACGTAACAACATTCTTCCTAACCCTGTAGGCATATTAAGAACGTTAGCCAATTTGTAAGCATTCATTAATAGAGCATTTACCTCCTTTCTTAACATTTACAGAGCTGGGTCCCTTTCATCTCCCATTTCGAATAATAACATTTCATGGTGAGCTAATCCCTAGCACAATAAATTCTGCAGGCCACTTTTGTGCCTGTCTTTCTGAAAAGTATCACAGATCTCTCCAGTGACTAAGTAAAGCACTATACCGCCCACCCCATTACCCTGTGACTTTGTGGTCCTGAAAACACGAACCCCACAGTGCATTTCTCACCTGAACTCCCAGTATCCTCAAAGAGAAGAGTGTCTCCCTCGAGTTACAAAATACCGTTTGCCCTGTGTGTGCGTGGAACTTTCTATCCGCTCAGCTAGCTGTACTTAGGGTGCTCCTTCTGTCTGAAAAGTTTTTGTGCACATATTTGCCCATGCAAATTGTGCTCATCTTTTAAGGCCCAGCTGAAACAGCATCTGTATGAAGTTTCCCTAATCTGCCTAGGGACTTTGCTCTCGTTCTCTGCCTTTTTTCCCACTTATTATCACTCATATTACATCTACCAGATTATGCCCTAAAATAAATACCAACTCTAGATATTTCTGTGCATATTTTTCTCCTGATGTCATTAAGAACTCAGAGGACAAAAGCCTTACAAATTAGGCTGTATATCAACTAAATGTTTTGGAAAGAAAGGCAAAGAAATGCCCCAAATTAGGCAGTGAAAATGATCACTTAAACATGCTTTAACATTTATAACCATCTGTGGCGTATAGTCAATATTTGGTAAATTTCCGCTATTTTTGTAATAATGCAGCTAAAGCCTATTTAGACACATCCTAAGAAACAGATATGCCTATGGTTCTGTTTCTGTATGAGTTTTTCATTCAAAGCTCTGCCTGTAAGAGGAAATACGTTTCAGATGCTGATGCACTTTTACTGGAGCTGAGTTACTGCCTAGTGATAAGAAGAAAATGCTCCTTCTTATATACAAACCCCTGTATTTCCCATTTCTTACACCACAATGATTGCGTAATTGTTGTGGTGATCATACAAGGTTATCACCAGTATGTATATGGAGGAAGAGAATGATTTTAACAAATGGTGACACACCACATTTGGGTTCAAGATTTGACTCTTATTTCTAGGTCCCTTTTTTATTTTTTTAAAGATTTATTTTATTTTTTTTAATTTTTTAAAAATTTATTTATTTGTCAGAGAGAGAGAGAGCAAGAGCAAGCACACGCAAGACAGAGTGGCAGGCATAGACAGAGAGAAAACAGGCTCTCCCCTGAGCAAGGAGCCTGATGTAGGACTCGATCCCAGGACGCTGGGATCATGACCTGAGCCGAAGGCAGCCACTTAACCAACTGAGCCACCCAGGTGTCCCAAGATTTGTTTATTTGAGAGAGAGAGAGAGAGAGAAAGCCTGGGTGTGTGCACGTAGGGGGAGAGGAGGAGGGAGACAGAATCCTCAAGCGGATTCCTCGCTGAGCTCAGAGCCTGAAGCAGGGCTTGATCCCAGGACTCTGGGATCATGACCTGAGCCAAAACTAAGATTCAGCTGCCAACAGACTGAGCCACCCATGTGCCCTAAATCCTTTTAAACAGTGCCACCCTTGACTTGCTTTTGTATATCAGGCATGGGATGAGTGGGCTGAATAGTCTAGAAGTCTAGAAGAAGAGAAGGTGTAACAGATTTTCCACACAAGCTTAGACTTGGAGTCAGTGGACACTGCACAAGAAGCATCCTGGATTAATTCTCGGGAAGTTAATTTTATTGCTACTGGTGAAGTTTCCTGACAGTGCTAGAATTTTATTACTACTAGCTTATTTTTTCTTTAGTATAATTACTACTAGCTTATTTTCTTATTTTTCAGAGTTCTTATGTTAAGTATTTGCAAATGTTGACATAGATATTGGGTATAATCCATTTCAGTGTTTTAAAAGTAGTTAATTTTCTAGGCTCTTGAAGAAACACCTCTGAAATTGTGTTAGAAAAATAGAATAAAATTCTCATTGAAGTAGAAAAATTGATATTTCTAGCTCAAAATGAAGCAAATTGAATATTATTGTTAAGTGCTTCCTCAACCCAATTTAAATTTCTCATATGATATTCACCCCACTTCATGAACATGATACTATTCTAAGTGGTTGTTATATACTGTGATTATTTGACACAAGTATTTCTAGGGTTATTGCAGGACCACTCCTGTGATTAAGTTATTGATAAATTTCACATGAGGCCATGCCAGTATTGCATCACGAATATTAGGTTAGAAGGCGATTTATTTCATTCAAGAATGTGCAGCTTGATTCTCTGACGGTCTTTAATTGGCTTAGAACCGTTCCCTTGGAGAATCTTTAATAGAGAATAGTCTGGAGAGAAAACAGAAGAAAAGAGGAAAGAGGTCTATTGGATGCAGCAGTGAGTGCGGTAATAGGGAACCCCCTGTGTACTATTCACAGGGTTTTTGGGGTAAGGATTCCAAGAGGTGGCTGAAAGCCATTCCCTGAAGATAATATCAGTTGATGCATCTTTGTGGACATGACTGTGCAGAGAGAGTAAGCACCAGATGTAGACATTTCACACCATCTGACTGAACACAGCCTTATCTCTCACAATGTAAGTAAACTAACTCAAGAATGCTAGCAAATCTGGACCATCCAGATGGCCCCGGCAGACACTAAATTGATAAGACAAGGAAGCATCTATTATTTGCTGTATATTCATTCTATTTTATGCCATATTTTTAGATATATGTTTATTAAGTGGACGGGGGTTGTGGGAAGGGAAGTGATGAAATGCTTGCAGTGTTTCCTCATACCTAGTGGTAGAAACCTAATAGTAGAACTCTCTTTCCTCTGGGGACAATATCTGTGACAGGCCCTGTAGCATTTGTAGTTATTTCAGATATTTAAGTCTAATTTTCAGAGAGGACAGCATTCAGTCTTGTCGAATTTAAAATGTGCATCTTTCATTTAGTTCTGTACACCTGCCCTTACCCCAACTTGAACCTGAAACTTGCTTAAAGAAGGGATGCATGGTCACTTTCTTCTGTCTTCTTTTCCTGACTCTATTCTTCAGTAATAATTGTCCTTTCGTACTTCTCTTATGGTCAGATTCAGAGGGAGGTTTCTTAAAGATAAAGGCAAGGTCCTAGGTGATTAGTGGATGTGTAATCTGATGGTGTGGTTGAGCTGCAGTAGGAGACTGAATGCATCTCTGTGCCTCTTGGAATATTCAGTGGGTTTGCTAATTCTCCACCCCGCATGGGAGGTTTCACAATGCAACATTTTGTAATGAGGTCGTTATACCCCCAACAATCCACTTTTACCTTTCTCTGACTTCCTGATTCTGGTACTACAGCCTGGAAAGTCTCCTTTGGGGGGTGTTACCCTCTCATAATGTCCATCAGCGTTCAAGATGATTCATGCCTCTCTCCTTTGATTGTGGTAGCAAATTCCCGACCCAGTATATTCCTGGATCTCACCCTTTTTAATAGTGTTTTTTGCTTCTTCTTTAATCCTCTGTTCTATTCTTCTTTATCCTTAGCTTCACTTAAAACAAAACAAACAAAACAAAATGTCTAAGCCAGTGTCATGCACTCTTGTACTCCAGACTCCTGGGTCTCCACATCAAGTCCTCTGGGTGATTGAGTTGATTGGTCTGAAGAAGTTGGAGGTGTGGAGCAGAAATGTAGAACATTCTAACAATTCCTTCCAAAAATTACTTACTGCCCGTTTTTCTTTCTTTATATTTAAGATCTAGATAGAATGAGATAAAGATTGAAGACCCAGCTTTGGGCTAAAGCCTTAGAAAGTTCTTCCTAGATGAGCAAGCATTTTTCTTAGTTATGTGAGAATATTTATCACCAGTTTTTCCCAGTTTTGGTTCTCAGTTAAAATTCAGAAGACAGGAGATTGCATTTTAGATATCCATTTACTCAGACATTGCAATTGTATGTTCTCTATATGGCAAATGTGTTTGTTTATTGTGTTACATGATACAATGATACATGATAAAGATATCATGTATCATCTTTAACAAAGGCACTTAAGCATTGACCTACATTCCCTTCTGGCTCCTGGGGAGGGGAATGGAATATTTATTGGAGCTGAATTGTGTTTGATTCAAAAAAATTTAGAGATGTCTCTGTGATCCTATTAATCAAAATCATAATCATATGGAATAGTTACTGGCCCATTCAGAAATATACGAAATAGTTATCTTGACTTGATAAGAAATTTAAAATTTAGATCAGTGATAATAACTATACATTATAGCAAAATATTGCTATACATTATAGCAAAATACTCTGTAAAGGAATGGAAAAAAGGTTTTATATAAGGTTTTTGTAGGATGTAGTAGAATAGATGCATTTTCTTAGTCTATTGGATTCATAATGAATTGTGAAAAATGTCCACGAAGAATTCTGGCATCTTTCAACTATTTCATAACTGCGAAGGGAGTTCCACAGGACTCCAAGTATAAAGAGAAATTGGAAAACCAAATGACCAGAATCTAAAGGCAGACTTCAAGAATGTGACTAAAATTAAAGCTATATCAAGATTCAGCAGATTATTAAGTCCTGAGTGCGTAGCTAGAGCTATGCCTGTTATATATATAGGTTTACCTAAAGTATTTTAGGTAAACCTATATATATAAAGTATACCAACTATTTTGTGGATAAAGGCTGAATTCTGGAAAACACACTCACACTCACACACAAAACATTCTTTTCTTCAGACTCTTTGCAGAAATTGGCCTAATACTAAAGGGTTCTAAATAATCTTTAATCATCAATATATGATCACATATTTTGGAAAAAATATTATTTCAAGCTAAATTCACTTTATTTCATATTGCTTTTTATTTTTTTTTATTTTAAATATTTCATATATGTATTTTATATTTTTACCTTGATAGTTTTGGGTTTTTTGTATTTTTTTTTTAACCGCTTCACCAGTTTTACCCATCTCCTACCCCTTGCCATATACCACATGTAAGTGAGGTCATGCTGTATTTATCTTTCATTGTCTGACTTAATTCACTTATTACAATATCCTGAAGTTCTATGCATATTGTTGCAAATGACAGCATCCCCTTATTTTAATGGCTGGATGGTATTCCATTGCATAGATACATTATATTTTAATGTGTGTAAACACACACACACACACACACACACACACACACACACAGAGGCTATGTCTTCTTCATCCATTCACCCACTGATAGATACTTAAGATGTCTTCATATCTTGGCTATTGTAAGTAATGCTACAGTGAACATGGACGTGCGTATCTCTTTTCAATTTAGTATTATTCTTTTCTTTAGGTAATATCCATAAGTGGAACTGCCGAATCATATGGTAGTTTTATTTTTAATTTTTTATGAAACTGTTTTCCATAGGGAACACACCAATTTACATTCCCATCAACAGTGCACTACAGTTCCCTTTTCTCTATATCCCTGTCAGAACTGGTTACTTCTTTATGTATCTTGTTGATTGATTTGTATATATAAACCATCCTTGCATTCTTAGAATAATTCCCATTCCATCCTGGAAATGATCATTATAATGTATTGATGAGTTGCATTTGCTAATATTCTGTTAAGGATTTTAGCTTGATAATTTTAATGAAACACAATAATATTAAAAGTAACTAGAAACCTTCTTTTAGGAATGAATTTATATCATCCCTAAATCATTATAATCTATATTATGTAATGATTTTATTTAATCATAAATAAATGATTATAAATCATAAATGACGACCAGAATGTGGTCATTGTATTCAAAAAGCAAAATAATATACTCAAGGTATATAATATATAGATACACATGATATATGATACACTCTGATAAAATAATGTTCATAGCCTGGTTCAGAACCTCAAGGATGCTAGGGTAAGGTTTCTCTTCTCTTTTCTACATTCTTCAAAGTGGGTGTTGGAACTCTAGCCATTACAACATTATTTAGAAAACAGGAAAGAAAAAAATAAGAGGAAATTTTGGCACTTCTATTAGTAGATAAGATTGTCCTCCAAATGTCCAGGACACTTTTACTTTTACCTCATTATTCAGAACTATGTTACATGAACATCCCTTGCCATAAGAGATTAGAGAAGGATGAAGTTTTAGCTTTCATGGTAGCATGAATCAAGGGGTGAGTTGGTATATTGGATGAACCAAAGATTACCTCCCCCAGAGGTGGACATACTTCATTTACTTCAGGTTTTAGAGATAGTAGAAGGAAATTTTAGGCAATCAAAGACATAGAGGTTTTGGACAATGGTGGTTAATCTCATGGGGACAAGAAAGCAGAGATCATTGAGAGTTAACCAAAGGTACTGAGAAACGATCAAAACCATGGGAAAAAGAAGAAAGGCACAGATACAGGTAAAGACATGGTTTTAGAAATTATTCACACAGATTATGGTTACAATTCAGAGTACATGAGTGTACAATAAAGGAGGAGAGAATTGATAAAGACCGTCCTTGAGAATACCTTCGTTAGGAAGGTGTGGATGGCAATAAAAGTAAAGTTAGCTGTGGCTAGTGAAGTTAAGACCAAAATCAAAAGCAAGTTGTGTCATAGACACCCATGCTGTGGAGGAATGCCAGGATCACTATTGCAAAATAATAATAAAATGAGAAAGTCATTGTTTTCACAATGTCAGCCTTAACTTTTGAGAAAAAAATAATTCTAGTAGATTCTGGTAAATATCAAGATTCATTGATTGCTAATTGATGGAAGAGTATATAAGGTAGAAAGAAACATGAATATTTTTAATCGTTATATTAGAAAACAACAAAGGAATCAATTAAGAAATATAGGGGGAAAAACCCTAAAGAAAGTTTTTTGTTGTTGCTTTTTTGGTGTGTGTTAATGAGGAAACTAGAATGTTCATGAAAAATGCTAATAGAAAGTTAGAGATTAGAAAGGAAAGGAGAAAGGAAACTTAGGTTTTTCATAGATTTATTTATTTTTGTCTATTCAAAGTTCAATAATGACACTCAGACTAATATAGTTATCAAATATATTTCAATTGTTTTAGTAAAATGGCATGACACTGATTGAATTGTTGAATGCTACTGTCTTGCAGACATTGGATAATTGCAGAATTGCTAAGACGACCTGCTTTAAAATGTTGCCATGAGAATGCATTTATTTATACATGTAAAATGCTAAAAACAGGTCTTAGCACATATAAGCTATGGTGACATTGCTGTAATTAATAGAAACACTGGTAACCGTCTTTTACAGATGCTGTCTTATACAGACAATAGAAGCTCATGTAATTTAATAAATGGATCTGAAGTAATGCAATTAGAAAGGAACTAAATCAGAACTCTGTCTCGGGGATGTCTGGCCCCCAATTCCATGGATTTACAGGAGGAAAGACACATTGTGTAGAAGACCTTAGGGATAGTGTCAGCAGATGAGGTTATATAATCACGATCCTGAGTTCAGGAACAGGATTCCAAGATTTATAGAGGAGTTTATCAGGAGAAATGAACAGCATTAGATCCAAAGGGTAGGTTCTCAAAATGAGGATAGGTTCTCTCAATCAAAATGGGATACAGGTAGGGACAAAGTCTCAGTAGTTATGGATACTTGGCGTCAATAAAAATCTTAGGGCATTTTCCAATGTTAGTGATTCTTCCTAAATCCCTGCTGTCCAAAGGTTAGATTTGTTCTGGAGACTTGAGGTATTCTACACTTGCAGATGAGAGTCAATTTAGCTTTTACAAAGAATGACATGCAAGTGGTAAGGATTATGGAAGATATCTAATCTTAAAAATCGAATTCTTAAATCAAGTGAAATAATAATTTATAAATTCTTTTTTAAAATTTAATTTAATTTTTATTATTATTATGTTCAGCTAGCTAACATATAGCACGTCACTAGTCCCTGATGCAGTGCTCAACGATTCACCAGTTGCACACAACATCCAGGGCTCATCACAGCATGTGCCCTTCTTAATACCCATCACCCATCTACCCCATCACACCCCCCTCCCTCCTGTAACTCTCATTTGTTTCCCAGAGTCCAGAGTTCCTCATAGTTTGTGTCCCTCTCTGACTTGTTCCCATTCAGTTTTCCCTCCCTTCTCCTATGGTCCTCCATGCTATTCCTTATATTCCAGATATGAGTAAAAGCATATGATAATTCTTTTTCTCTGCTTGACTTATTTCACTTAGCATAGTCTTCTCCAGTTCCATCCATGTTGATGCAAATGGTAGGTATTCATCCCTTCTGATGGCTGAGTAATTTTCCGTTGTATATATGAACCACATCTTCTTTATCCATTTGTCTGTTGAAGGATATCTTGGCTCCTTCCACAGCTTGGCTATTGTGGACATGGCTGCTGCCTTTCTCAGAAGATTAGACAAACCCTAAATGCATAAGCTGACCTTACACCTGAAGGACCTGGAGAAAGAACAGCAATTAAAGCCTAAACCAGGGGTGCCTGGGTGGCTCAGTGGGTTAAAGCCTCTGCCTTCAGCTCAGATCATGATCCCAGGGTCCTGGGATTGAGCCCCGCATCGGGTTCTCTGCTCAGCGGGGAGCCTGCTTCCTCCTCTCTCTCTCTCTGCCTGCTTCTCTGTCTACTTGTGCTCTCTGTCAAATAAATAAATAAAATCTTAAAAAAAAAAAAAAGCCTAAACCAAGCAGGGAAAGAGAAATAATAAAGATTAGAGCAGAAATCAATGAAACAGAAACCAGAAAAGCAGTAGAACAGATCAACGAAGCTAGAAGCTGGTTCTTTGAAAGAATTAGTAAGATGGATAATGCTCTGGCCAGTCTTATCCAAATGAGAAGGGAAAGGTCCCAAATCAATAAAATCATGAATGACAGGGGAGAGATCACAACTAACACCAAGGGAATAGAAACAGTTATTAGAAATTATTACCAGCCAACTGTATGCCAACAAATTAAATCTGGAAGTAATTTTTAAATTCTTTAAATGTATGGTTCAGCCTGCTATTGCATCCATTATTAACTAGTGTATCGTAAAGCGTTGTACCATCACCTTTTCATTGTTATTAACTAGAGAAAGAAGACCTCATCTCCAGAGCCCAAGTGCAATTGCTGTATTCTTGCCTTTAGATACTGTAATGACTTTGGAATGTTAATTCTTGTATTCATCCATTCCTTCATTTGACCAGTATTTAGGGAAGAAAATACCCTTTAAAAGGTAATACATTTTGAAATAAGGAATGTGCTGTATGCCTTTAAGAAAGACAGAATATTCTAGAGATAATAAGACATGTACTTCGGGATTAGAAGTTACATGTCAGAATATAATTTAGAGATTACTAAAGTAATATAGGTAGGAGTCCCAAACCAAATAATTTGTATTCTTTTCCACTGCAAATAAGATTTGTTAATATAAATTTGTCTATGCACAAATTGGAAAGTTTTCTTTTTTTTTTTAATTTAATTTTTTTTCGGTGTTCCGAGATTCATTGTTTGCATCACACCCAGTGCTCCAGGCAATAGGTGCCCTCCTTAATACTCACCATCGGGGGAACCCAAACCCCCACCTCCCTCTCCTCCAAAGCCCTGTTTGTTTCTCAGAGTCCACAGTCTCTCATGGTTTGTCTCCCCCTCTGATTTCCCCCAACTCCCTTCTCCTCTCCTCCCAATGTCCTCCCTGTTATTCCTTATGCTCCACAAGTAAGTGAAACTATATGATAATTAACTTTCTCTGCTTGACTTATTTCACTCAACATAATCTCTTCCAGTCCTTTCCTTGTTGTTGTTGGAAAGTTTTTTAAAAAAACAAATGAAGCTTCTTCTGTTATAATTCTAAAGTACTGTGTGTATGCCTAACAAAGATGCTTTTAAAGTTACTGTTCTAAAAGTAAATGAAGTGCATTCAAATGGGAACAGACTCCCCTATGTGATATATGCACTCAAACAAAGCATATACACATGCCTTCTCATAGCTACTGAAATTTATGTCTGTTTATTTTACTGTTTATGCTTGCTTCAAGACATTTAAAACATTAAAAACGACCACTTTACCTGAGGAACAAATGAATAAAGTATCTCATTAGAGAAAAAGAAAATATGAAAGTATCAATTATGTTAAAAGCTGCAACAGTAAAATTATTACATATATTAGAATTATATCTCTATAGAATATATATAATATCTGTATATGTGTATATATCAATCTGTTTATTCATAAAATATTTATACATGTTTCAGCTCTGGTATATAAGTATCTGGAATTTGGTTTTACCCTATCAGAACCTTGTAAATACAACTGTTTGGTCATTGGCTCATCAGATCTATTTCTGGGCCTGACTTTGACACATTTTTCTGAAATTAATAGGCTGCTTGAAACAAAAATGGATATTTTGTTCTGGTTATGCTATGATTATTGACTTAGAGGGTGAGAAAATATTTTATTGTTAGCTTTCATTTATTTAAAATGTCACGCTTATTGTTTTTAGTCAACAATTAGGAAAATTACTTTCATAATAGTAGGTGTATTGATGACAATCTTCAACAAAATGGAATCTTTTTTATTCTTCAAAATTTTAGATAATGCTTTTTTTGAACCAAACATTAAAAAGTACACAGTGAAAAATCATTATTTGAGGATAGCCATGACCATTTTATATAAATATACTTGATGAAAAATGTTGGTCATAAGCTTATTCTTGTTGCTTATTTTTAAGTAATTGCTTGCTTTAACAACCTGCATGAAGTTATGTATAGACTATTTAAAGAGGGTATTTTCATTCTGACAATAAAGTGGTCTAGGTCAGAAACACGTGCCTGCTAAAATTCAGGTATTTCTGAATATATTTTTGTCATAATGCATTCTCCTGGGGGGTGCCTCACTGGCTTAGTTGATATAGGATGCAACTTTTGATCTAGGGGTGATGAGTTTGAGTTCCACTCTGGGTCTAGAGATAACTTAAAAATAACATCTTAAAAAATATGTGTATATGTAATGCTTTCTCCTGCATTATTGGACTCACTGGAAAGTAATGGAATGTACCATAGGTTAAAAATAAAAATAAATAATAACTGGAACTCAAGACTGTATTAGGAAGTTGTGGAAAGAAAGCAAACTGAGAAGAGGTTCCTCTCCTCCAGGCCAGTGATGATCTTAAAATAAGCCTTGGGACAGGGTGAGATATTAGAATAATTATTATTAGAATAAAACTGTTTTCTTAGAATAAAACAAGTCTGGGGATGCCTGGGTGGCTCAGACGTTTAGAATAAAACTGAAGTTATCATTAAACCCAGATTCTGAAGAAGATGAAAAAGTGAACAGATCACTCTGTATGGCAGGAAGGACACACAGAAATCAGCACTGGAGGAGAATATTTAAATTTATTTAAATTTAAATTCTCCGATTTCTTACAATTTCAGTTAAGGAAGGTTGCCAGCTGTGACTAAAAGATTATCAAGTGTGTGAGAAAAAAAGTCCTGATTTCAGAATAAGTGACAGAGTTGTAACCATCTTAAAAATACGAAATAAAGATGAAAAAAAAAATAAAAGATGGGACAAAAAAAGCAAACAAGAAGTGAGAACCTAACAAAAATGTCCAGGAAGTTTGGAAAAAAGTAAGTTTCAAAGATGAAAAATAAAAATTCTTGGGAATTAAACTCAGTATATACCAAACACTTGGAAAGACACAACAAAAGAGAGAGACCCTGATGAACCAAATCACAGAGTGCCTGAAATTTCTAAGAATACAGTCCAGAGAATTAGGATGAAAGAAAATATCTTCTAACAAGTGGTGGAGATGAACTAGGGAATGAGGAGGTCTATCGTATGTCCAGCTGGGTTTTCACATGGAGAAAGTATAGCTGAATGCGAGAAATAATACAGGATCACAAAACTAATGGTGTTTTTCCAGAACTAAGGTTTAAAAATCCTCAGATATAGGAAGAATAATATAAGATAAATAAGACAAGTATATTTAAAAAAAAAAAAAACAAAAAACAAACTAATAAAACACAACATAATAAAAATGAAGAAAATCCTTGACAAAGATACTAACTGCCAGGCAGAAAATAGAGATGATCTAAAATCCATGATAATCAGACCAACAGTATACTTCTTAGCAGCACAGATGAAACTTAAGTTTAGTAGGGTAATATCTTTAAAGCTTTGAGATAAAGTAACTGTCCGTCTGAACTTGTGTGCTGGGCAGTGTTTTCAAAGTGAGAGGGTTCCAAGTCATGGTCTATTAAAAATTGAAAAGAGCAGTTTATCCACCAATCAAATTTTGGTCAAATAACTTCAAAAGCCAATGAGCCAAGATGTTGTTATACATATTCAACAAACATTATTTATGAAACACTAATAACCTAAAATTATATTTTTGTCTACTTAAGTACTAAATGATAATGTCATAGAGATCAGAAGAAGTATTTATACAGTATACTATCATCCCAATGCTTTTCTGGACAGGTATGAAGTCATAGACTAACTTTACTTTTTCAAATAAATTATATATTGTAAAATTTGGGGAGTAAACAACAATAACTTATAATTTCCAGTTTGGTAGAGAAAAATATCATTAAACTTAGCAATCGTTATAAATGGACTA
Organism: Mustela erminea; assembly: GCF_009829155.1. NCBI lineage: Eukaryota > Metazoa > Chordata > Mammalia > Carnivora > Mustelidae > Mustela > Mustela erminea. The sequence goes on along the minus strand of NC_045634.1, from coordinate 29,425,301 downwards.
AACGTCCTAGTAAAAACAAAAATGTGGAATACATTTTTAAAAAATGTTTGGCTATTTACTTTTGACAGGAAATACCACGAAAATTCAAGGACATGAAAATTAATGATGCACGCTTTCACTGTTACTATTCAGCTGTGTTCAGACACTCTTAACAGTTTCTAAGGCAAGCCAAGCAAGTTCAATATATAACGATTGAGAAGGAAGAAAACAAAATGTCCATATTTACAAATAATAAGATTGTTTGTATAGAAAATACAGCACAATTATAGAAAAAAAAATAGGTAGATAGTTGCATGAGATCAATAAAGAAAAACAATTTTTTTTTTTTTTAGAATAAACTAGCACAAACAGCAACCATGTTATTCTTGGTGAACTTTACTACTTGCTTGTTAAGTACCAAACCCTATTCTTTTTTTTTTTTTTTTAAGATTTTATTTATTTATTTGACAGAGAGAGATTGCAGGTAGGCAGAGAGGAGGAAGCAGGCTCCCTGCGGAGCAGAGAGCCAGATGCGGGGCTTGATCCCAGAACCCTGGGATCAGGACCTGAGCCAAAGGCAGAGGCTTTAACCCACTGAGCCACCCAGGTGCCCCCCAAACACTCTTCTAAGCATTGTACATGACTGGTATCATTCAAGCCTTACAGCATAGCATTCCTGAGGCAAGTGTGCCATCCCATTGTGGTCCAGCCCATTCTGATAGAGAAAATTGGTCCGTGCCTGAATTAGCGTTGTAGTTCAAGGAAGAAAAAAGGATAGAGAGGCAGCTGCTGAACAATGTGGAGAAAAAAAAGAAAAGAAAAAGAAACAGGAGTCCTCCCTCACAGCCAAACTAAAAAATATTTAGTGGCAAGGCTAACTGAACTCCTACATCTTTCAAGTATTTGCTCAAATGTCATTTTACAGTGATATCTCATCCGTACCATCTTTTTAAAAAATCGGAACCTGTGCCTCTGCCCTGCACCCCTGATTTTCCTGATCTTGCTCTAAATGTTTTCCTGTCTCATACTCGTCGTGATCCCACCTACTGTGCGGCGTACTTACTTTCATGACCCTTGCTCATGGTCTCTCTCCTGTCCTGAAGTATTAGTCCGCAAACACAGAAGTCTTTTGTCTTTCTTTCACTGTACATCCCGAGGGTCCAGTAGAGTTCCTGGGATGTTATAGATGCTTATTAGATATTTGTTGACTGAATATTTGTAGGGTTCTGACCCAGAATAAATCGACATCAGGATTCTTCAGTAGACTTTTGTGAGGTTAGGGAGGATGATACAATAATTTTTTCCCTATTACACATACACAGATTTGTGTTACTGAAAGAAAAAAAAAAAAAAAGAAGTCATTCCTTTAGAAGACTTGGCAAATTATAATTCATTCAGTGTGAATAGAGACTCTACTTACTATAGTAAAGTAATTAATAAGTATTAAACTAAGTTTTTAAAGGGTTGACCTAAATATTATTAATTAACAAATAACATGTTTACTATGTATTTCATTAAGATTATTGGATATGTTAGATATAATTTTTTTAATTACTGTTACTTTGTCAGTGTATGTTTAAGTAGTTTATTTTTAAGAGTTTAGAGTACCTGTGTGCTACATGCTGGAAATCTGGACACCAGACCTGGGGTTTAATCGGTTTACTAGATGATTATAAGCACGTATTCTATATAAACTTAAAACAGGCCACAGATGAATCTGTCTTATTCATTGTTGAGTCCTAAGCTCTGAGAACGCTACTTGGAAAAGAGTTGGCGCTCCATGCCCATTTGCTGGATGAATTGGTATGTCAATGGGATAATTATTTATTCTCTGTATGCCAGTCTCATTACCAGAAAATGGAAGTAATGCCATCTATTCAGTGTTCAGCTTATTAAATTAAGTGGCAGCCATAAAACAACATGAATATAATTACCAGTAAAAGTTCAGTGACTTGGCTATCCTTCAAACCATACTATTCTGTACATTTTATTTTATGACGTTGCTATCTAGGCATTGTAGATGTTGGAAATATTAAGTCTTTAAAAAGGCTTTTTTTCCTGCTTCTCTCATCTCCACAGAATAAACTCCTTCTAAAGGAATTATCTTAAAATTTATTTGCATAAAATGTTAACCACGTTTTTTCATTAAAAATGGTCATTTAGGTATATCTCTAGGTTTACAAAGGGTATAACATATCATGCAGCTTTTAGATATATTCCATTTATCTAATTATTTAATAGTTACTATTTTTTTAAAATTTTTTATTTTTTATAAACATATATTTTTATCCCCAGGGGTACAGGTCTGTGAATCACCAGGTTTACACACTTCACAGCACTCACCAAAGCACATACCCTCCCCAATGTCCATAACCCCACCCCCCTTCTCCCAACCCCCCTCCCCCAAGCAACCCTCAGTTTGTTTTGTGAGATTAAGAGTCACTTATGGTTTGTCTCCCTCCCAATCCCATCTTGTTTCATTGATTCTTCTCCTACCCACTTAAGCCCCCATGTTGCATCACCACTTCCTCATATCAGGGAGATCATATGATAGTTGAAATGAAATCTTGCCATTTGCGACAACGTGGATGGAACTAGAGTGTATCATGCTTAGCGAAATAAGTCAAGCGGAGAATAGTTACTATTTTTAATATTTTTAAAAAATATTTTGTTTATTTATTTGACACAGAGACAGAGAGAGACAGGGAGAGAGGGTACACAAGCAGGGGGAGTGGGAGTGGGAGAAGCAGGCTCCCTGCTGAGTGGGGTACCTGATGTGGGGCTCTGTCCCAGGACCTTGGGATCATGACCTGAACCGAAGGCAGACGCCCAAGGACTGAGCCACCCAGGCACCCTTAATATTTTAAGAAATCTCTACTGTACCCAGTGTGGGGTTCAAACCTACAACCCGGAGATCAAGAGTTGCATGCTTCACTGACTGAGCCAGCGAGGTGCCCCCTTAGATATCCTTAACTACAGTTTTTTGTTGTTCTTTAAATCCTCTGTTAAGCAAAGTCAAGGAATCCAGGGATCTGTGTCCTTGCTTTATTACAGTACTGGCTCCCTCTAGAAATTCTCCTCTAGAGGAACAACGTTCTTTCAGTAAACCCCTGCATTTCCCTCCTCTGCACTGAGAGATTTTTAAATCATGGTTTAAAACATAATATGGTTTCCCATTCAATAAATTATCAATCACAGAACCATTTTTATTTATTTTATTTATTTATTTTTAAGGAGTTCATTCATCTATTTGACAGACAGAGATCACGAGGAGACAGAGAGGCAGGCAGAGAGAGAGGAGGAAGCAGGATCCCTGCTGAGCAGAGAGCCCGACATAGGGCTCGATCCCAGAACCCTGGGATCAGGACCTGAGCCAAAGGCAGAGGTTTTAACCCACTGATCCACCCATGCGCCCCACAGAACTATTTTTAATCATCAGCATTTCAAGCAAATACATCTCCTATTGCACAGGCTGTTTCTTTTCTCAGTAGAGAAAATATTATCTAAACCCTCTTTAAAAAGTCTCTGTAGATATTAACGACAAAATAAAACTCACTACTCTACAAATCCTCATCATTTATCTTTTTAACTTAGCCTTCATGCAAATTATCTTTTACCCAGAAGCCTAATGCGGAGAACAAATTAGGTTAGTGCTAAAGAAATAAAGAAAAAATGCTTTGACTAAGGAAAATGTCAATAAAAATGAAGCTCGCTTATAGTGTTCCTCCATATGGAATAACTTAATCAGAAATTGTCAGTGATGAGAGTTAGAACACTTTACCTCTCCTGCTTTCTCCTTCTCTCTCTTGTCCTCTTTCTTTCCCTCTTTGCTCTTTCCCCCTGGCTTTTTGACTCACATCCACCCCTACCCCCCTGAGCATTTTAATTTCTCCTCTACTTTCAGTTTCAGGCCATGAAGACTGTTGTGAAACAGTTTCTTCTCTTCTTTGAATAGTTCTTCCCAATATTGCGAACCTATCTTTTCCTCTTTCTTTCAGAGATAAGTTTTCTTCTCAGTTACACTGCATATTACTCTTACCACAACCAGACTAAATTAATTATAACTTTTCAGCAGTTTGACTGTTTACTCCAGCTGGTTGAATGCTAGAACAGAGAGCCCATAAGAAATGATGAAGACAGCTAAGGACAAAGGGACTTCTTTCTACAATGGGACTGTCTACTGTCTCTCAAATTACTGGAAAATATAATTGCTATGTAGAGCTAGGTCATGCCTGAAATGTATAAAGCCTCAGGTTTTGTAGTAAGAAAAGCATGTTGAAAAATAATAAGTATTAATCAATAGTTTATTTTAATTGCATGTGGTAGTATGAAGTCGGAACAAAAATATCTTTAAATAAAAAGCAGAAGCAATGTTAGGGTAACAATTTTGTTGTGTTCCACATAAAGCCAAACAATTCAGGGATTATTATCCTAAAGGGGTAAATATTCTCAGAGGTCTTATGTAACAATGTGAAAATAATATTTTAATGTTCCTTGTGTAGCAGAATAGAAAAAGTTCAAAAGCTTAAGAAGTGGGAGAACTAAATTCTAGACTTAACCAAAAGAGTAGCTTGGGAATATAATTGTTTATATACTGTAGTATTATTTAAAAGTTTTTAGATATTAAATAAATCCATCATTTCTGATTGTTTGGATCTGCACATTTATTAACAAAAATTTAATTAGAATAATACTATTTTTCTAAAAGAATCGAATACAGGGACGCCTGGGTGGCTCAGTAGGTTAAGCCACTGCCTTCGGCTCAGGTCATGATCTCAGGGTCCTAGGATCGAGCCCCGCATGGGGCTCTCTGCTCAGCAGGGAGCCTGCTTTCTCCTCTCTCTCTCTCTCTCTGCCTGCCTCTCTGCCTACTTGTGATATCTGTCTGTCAAATAAATAAAATCTTTTAAAAAATAAAAATAAAAATAAAAAAATAAAAGAACAGAATACGTAAGTTGAATATTGATTTTGTATGTTATACATCTGTGAGTATTCCCTGATATGCAGGACATTTTTTTCCATAGCAGTATTTCTTCTTTAATAATATCTTTAATGTGGGCAATCGTCCTTTATGCTGATATCCAGAAAACTGGTTATAGAAACTAACTCAAGTCAGGTGCCAAGATAGACACCGAGAAGCAAAATAAGAAAAGTTTAAGGAAGTAAAAGAAACATCCACTCTCAGTTTGAAAATTGATTGCAACTCTGGAGTCTACAGTGAGATAACCTGTGGGAAGAATCATTTAAAACCATGAACTCTCTTATTTCATGCAAATAGTACTTCACTTTTTAAAAATAAATTATGTAGGCATGCATTATTCATTACATGAAAATTGATATTTTGAGGAACTCTTCACCAAATATCAACTAGAGCCATTAAGGCTAGGCTAGGCTAGATCTACCAAAAAGATGATCAAAACACAAGATATCCTGGAGAGATGGATTATGAAACATCATTTGTTTGTTTGCTTCTTTTAGGGCCACTAATCTGGTGAGGTCTGTCCAGTCCTTAAGGATGAACCTTTTTTGAAATCTAGTTGATATTTGGCACAGTACTAAGAATCAGTGCTAAATGAATGAAAATATGTAGACTCCTCTCAAAAGTGTTAAGCTAGGGGAGAAAATGGTGGAAATAAGCAGCCGGTTCCAGAAATGAGTGCTGGGTTCTTTAGTCCCTGGTGCTATAGAAACAGATATGCGTGCATGTGTGGTGTTTGTGTGGGGGGCGGGGAAGTCAACAAACTCTTGGTGTGATGACTTCTGTGAAAATGGGAGGAGGGGGAGAAGAGGTCACAGTGACAGAAGCAGCATATGCGCACGTGTAAATATGATGGGCTCGAGATTTGAGAATCACATGTGGGGTTGTGTAGCCTCAGGGGAAGAGTGAGAAATGAGACCAGAATACTGCTAGGCTAAACAGCTTGTAGTTTATCTTATGAGGGCTGTGGGATATCATGGAATTATTTTCAATACGGGAGGAAGGTATTTTGGAGAAATTATTAAGGGTTGGAAGAGGAGTCAGACCTTCAGATGTTAGCCTGTGGCTCAGAGGCTGAAAGGCAAAAGAGAGAATGTGCAGTTTTCGTTTGTGCCAAGATAAGTTAACTCCTCTACGCTAATGAGAGTGAAGATTTCTAATAGAAAGTTGTGTGTCATGGAAGTGGAGGAAATGTAGATGGCGGAAAGAAACGGTAAAATACTGTGAAACCAGCTTTAAAAAACAAGGAGCTGTCAAAGCAACATGTTCAAAAGGTTGACAAATAGTTGAGGTAACTTGTCATGAATTTGGGATGTGTGTGGGAGCATGGGTTGTGGGGTTTTGTGGTTATTGTTTTAAATATAAGACTTGAAAGTTTAAGTTCTCTTCTTAGGGTCATCATGGTTGATGGTAACAGGCTCAAGGTGGTGGTGCCTAGGGACGGGAGGTGGAATGTTGTGGTAATGGAGGTAACTGGGCCAGGAATTTTTGCAGACATGAATTACCCTCTTGGGCATCCCCTTACCTGGAATGATGGGCTGTTCCATTCCATTTTCACACACAGTTGAAAATATTTCCTTTGAATATTTATATTCAGTTGCTTTTACATCAAGCATTATTGGGTTCTAATGCACAAAATATTTCAAAGAATATTCTGTGAAGAAGTTCAGTACATAGGAAAGTTGGCTTTGTGACTAGAGCCAAAGCAGCGCTGACATGCTTGCCCTGGTGGCACATGGATCTCAGGCAGGATTAAAGCTTCATAATAGTGGGAATCTTTACGCAGTCTTTCTGCAAAGATAGCTCAGTTGACATTGAAAGTGATATTGAGGGAACTAATATGTGATTAGAATGCAGTGTCCAAAATGTTCTCCAGAGGAGCAAATGGAAGGCAGTCCTGTCTTCTTATCTGAGGTTACTATGAACCCTCATCCAGAATCAAGCCAGTTACCTATTCTCTAAATCAGCATTTGAAAAATAGCTCGTTCACTGCAAATAAAAGCGTAGAAAGCAAGTAGCTTTTTTTGTATCCAAATATCTGTCATTGCACAAAGAGAAATACTGTAGATGAGGTGAACCGTTGTACGTAGAAGTGTTGGAAGTAGAATGGAAAACCAGATTAGTCCCAAGCCTTGTCCATGATTGAAACGGCGGCAGGGACACCCTGTCAGTCCATTCTGCAGCCTCCACTGATCTCCCCAACACAAGGTCTGTGTCGTCCCCCGTATGATATTGACCAAATGCCACCGTGTGTTCTGTGATTTTCTCACTGGCGAAGGAAAGCTGAGTGGCTGGTGACACGTGGTTGTACAGACGAGATCTTTCATTTGTAAATGTTGAAAGTGCTTTATTAAGTTACTTGTTATAAAATAATTGCACAGGAAACTTTTTAAAACCTACCTTTTTTTTTTCAGAGTTAAAATGATCGTATTTCAATTTAGAGAGGAAACGAAGAAGGATTTACTGGAAAAAATCTAAAATTTCTTATTAGAGAGGGTTTCATGAACATGACCATATGTATGTGTGCATGTATATGTACATTACATATATTATACATTATATATAGCATATGCATATTATATGTACAAATGTAATATATATATAATTAAATAACGGTTTATATATACCAACATTTATATAAATACTTATATGTGTAAATATTTTTAAATTATGTAAGTATCAGTGTTTTTTCCTAGTCCAGGAATCAAATTAAGCCAGAAGTCTATAAACTCTAAGATTATAAGTAGTCTTCTTCTGTGCATATATAGAACCTATTACTGAGATTGCCTATTAAATGTGAATTAAGCTTTGTAAATTCTCAGTTACTCGATTTGCTAAAATATTCATCTTAATGTCTCTCAGTCACAAAAATAAATGCATGTTTAATACTTGAATAAGTACGAAAGTAGCTAGAGGGAAATTTGGTTTTAAGAGTCTAACATTGAAGAATATACTTTTTATTTCATTAGCATAAGTGGGTTATTGACAACCTTTCATGAATTAAAAAAGGAAAACCTTTTCTTGCCATTTTCAGAAAGATACTATAATAACGATTCAGTGCAGAGATGATTCCCAGGCTGATATTGCTGTATATAGTTAACTGTCCCTAACAAAATAGGGCCTTAGTTTTGGGTGAAACCACTGAGCACTCATGAGACTGTGAATACATTCCACTGTATCAGAGTGAATCTGAACTTTTTATTACCTGTTTTTGTATGTTGATTCTTGGTTAAATTTTCAGTGTTCACTTATTTATTCATTAAAGATGGTAAAAACTCTAATTTAATCTAATCTAATACTTACTATAGTCCCTATTCTATATCCTTATTCCTGTGACTTATTCATTCCATACATGGAAGCTTTTATCTCCGACTCCCCTTTGCCAGCCCTCCCACTCCTATCCCCTCTGGCAAACTTCAGTTTGTTCTCTGTATTTATACATCTGATTCAGCTTTTTTGTTTGGTTATTCATTTGCTTTATTTTTCAGATTCCACATATGAATGAAATCTTATGGTTTTTGTCTTATCTTTCCTATCTTGATTTCTTTCACTTAACATAATACCTTCTAGGTCTATCCATGTCGTTGCAGATGGCACAATCTCATCATTTTTATGGCTGCGTAATATTCCTCTGTGTGTGTGTGTGTGTGTACATGCCATTCTTTTGTATCCATTCATCTATCAGACGGACATTTCAGTTGCCTCCATATTTTCGCTATTGTAAGTAATGCTGCAATAAACATGGGGGGTGCATTTATCTTTTCAAATTAGTGTTCTCATTTTTGGGGGGGTAGATATCCTAAAGTAGAATTACTGCATCACACAGTAATTCTATTTTTAATTTTTTGAGGAAATTACATGCTGTTTTCCACAGTGTCAGTACCAATTTACACTCTCACCAATGGTTCCTTTTTCTTCACATCTTCACCAACATTTGTTATTTCTTGAGTTTTTTTTTTTTAGCCATTCTGACAGTTACAAGGTGATTCTGACAGTTATATTGTGTTTCTGATTTTTTTTTTTCCCTGATGAGTAGTGATGTCGAGCATCTTTTCATGTGTCTGTTGGCCATCTCTGTGTCTTCTTTGGAAGAATAAATATCCATTTGGATTTTTTTTGCCCATTTTTTAATTTTTTCAGAGAGTTTTCAAGTTTTTATTTAAGTTTCAGTTAGTTAATATGCAGTGTAGTATTAGTTTCAGCAGTACAATACAGTGATTCAGCAGTTCCTTACAACATCCGGTGCTCCTTACAAGTCCACTCCTTTTTTATTTAAAAAAGAAAAAAAAAAGAAGATTTTATTTATTTATTTGAGAGAGAGTGACAGAGGCAGCGAGACAGGGAACACAAGCTGGGGGAGCTGGAGAGGGAGAAGTAAGCTTATTTACTGTAGATGCGAGGCTCCATCTCAGAACACTGGGATCATGACCTGAGCCAAAGGCAGGTGCTTAACCTACTGAGCCTCACAGGCGTCCCACAAGTGCACTCCTTCATCCGCATCACCTATTGCGCCCATCCACCCCACCCAATTCCCCTATGGTTACCATCAGTTTGTTCTCTACAGTTAAGAGTCTCTCTTGGTCCCCCCCAACCCCATTACCTTTGTTTGTTTTGTTTTAAATTCCACACCGAAGTGAGATCATATTGTATTTGTCCGTCTCTGCCTGGTTCATTTCACTTAGCATCCTACTCTCTAACTCCAGCCATGTTGTTGTGAATTTCCTGCCCATTTTTTTAATCAGATTTTTTGTTTATTTGGTGTGATGTTGTATGAGTTTTATATATATATTGGATATTAGCCTATTATCACATGTGTCTTTTGCAGATATCTTCTTCATTCAGTCGGTTGCCTTTTCGTTTTGTTGATGGTTTCCTTGGCTGTGCCAATGCTTTCTATTTTGATGTAGACCCAGTAGTTCATTTTTGCTTTTGTTTCTCTTGCCTGAGGAGACAGATCTAGAAAAATGTTGGTATGGCCAATGTCAAAGAAATGACTGCCTGCATTCTCTTCTAGGATCTTTATGGTTTCAGGTTTCTCATTAGGTCTTTAATCCATTTTGAGTTCATTTTTGTGTATAGTATAAGAATGTGGTCCAGTTTCATGCTTTAGCATGTAGCCCTCCCAGCACTACTTATCGAAGAGACTGTCTTTTCCCCATTGGATATTCTTGCACACTTTGTTGTAGATTAATTGGCCATGGAAGTGTGCCTTCATGTCTGGGCTCTTTATTCTGTTCCAAAAACCACTTAATATTCTTATGTAAATACCATTTTATATCATTATTTAACATAGATATGAAGTATATCTCTATGTTTATAAAGATATATCGGTGTAAACACATGGAAATATATGTATGTACTTAGTATATTTGTCTTCTAACTTTATGACGTCTAATTGGAAAGTCTCACAGAACGCATTTTTTATTTGAAAATTTACCCAGCATAAAAGAGGCAAGTTCTCAATCATCAAATTGCATTGTCAGAGACATGACAAACCTCAAATTTAATACTGATTTTTGAAAAACAAAAACTATGCTAATGACCATATGTCACCCATAGACATATTTGCTTTATGATTTAAGATGCATACTGAGGTTACGTAAAGTAGGCTGTGTTATAGAAGGAACAGTTTGTTTTGTTTTCTACTTATGTAATGAAATAATATTTATCTAACATTCCTTTACTATAAGAATTAAGAACACAATTTAAAATAATTTAATAGAAATAAATTTATTGGACAACAAAAAGGTATTGCTTTGTATGACATTAATATTTCCTTCCCTGTAAAATAATACTGCTCTCTTATTAGATCGCCCCAATTCTTTTCATATAGATACATTCAAAGAAATATGATATCCAGAAAATAACTTGGAACATTTCCACTAGTGGCGTTACTAGTAGTGCATTATTCTGCCGCTATGCTGAAGATGTGGTCCCTGATATTGGCCCTACTTGAGGAAGAAGGGATGTAGATAGATTGAGTGATTTAACTTCACTTAAAATCTCATAGGTATTAATATTTAGGAAGTAATTTTAAAATATAATTAAGCGGATCGTCTTTCAGACAGTCAATAAATTAGTGTAAACACGTCTGTTCAGTTAGTGGAGAGAGGAAAGACAGCTGGGACAGTGAGTGTATGTCACCTCACAGTCCTTAGCTGAATGCTTAACTGTTTCCCTTCAATACTGTCCCTAAAGGACAACTGCACATCCAGAATGCTATTCTGCCACTAGGTCCATGAGATGTCAGTTACACCTGGTGTAAAACGCTGGGTTTCTTTGTATCTCAGCAGCCTATTGGTTTTTTTCTAACAGTCAAATTCTGTATTTCTCTGGATCCTGCTGTCACCACGAGGTGACAATTAACATTCTCGACCTTAGATTGTAGAATTTATTCTCAGCCATACATCATTATTTGGATTTCAGGTCTCTTTAGAAGAGGGAAGATTGAGATGACCTATACAATAGTGAAGATACCGGTCGTGTTTAGAAGCATACTTTCAAACTGGTGACTTAATAGAAGCCAGAGAGAGAACTACTGTTGTGCCAAAGTTATTGGGTTGCCTCCGTGCAATCTTGATTAAAAAAAAAAAAGCTTAAAGATCAGTCCAGGTCATATAAAACTTAGGAAACTGTTATGTGAGGACATAATGTATTTGGAAAGCACATCTTACTACATAGTCAGGCCAGCAGACCCACAAAAAAAAAAAAAAAAAAAAAAAAAATCACACAAACCGCACCCCCCCCCCAAAAAGCAAAAAACAAAAACCTACCTGAAAAAATATGAGAATATAAGATAAGAAATAGAACATCCCGGGGCACCTGGGTGCCTCAGTCAAGCAGCTGCCTGGGTTCTGGGATCCAGCCCCACGTTGGGCTCCCTGGTCAGCCCACTTCTCTCTCTCTCTCTGCCCCTCCTCCACTGCTCATGTGCTTGCTCTTCCTCTCAGTTTAAAAAAGATTTAAATAAAATCTTTAAAGAAAAGAAATACAACATCCCAAATGCGTTTGTATTACATGTATGAAATATACATAGACCATTTCAGGTATAATATACATGTGTATATATATTGTACTAGTAAAGGATAACTTTTCTTAAATTAACCTCTGTGTCATTAAGGCTCAAAAAGTATGAGCGAAAAATCTGTTTCCTTTTATGTTGTGATGTCATAGAGAATTGAAAAGCCCCGCGTTTTCACAAATGCTTGCACATCTACTGAGTGATGCGAAAAAAAGGAAAAAAGTCATGGGTGCTGTGTCTTTTTGTCTTAAGGGCTTGTCTTGAGGGCTCTGGGGTGCCTGAGTGGCTCAGTCGTTAAGTGTGAATGTCTGCCTTTGGCTCAGGTCATGATTCCAGGATCCTGGGATCAAGCCCCACATTGGGCTCCCTGCTCAACGGGAAGCCTGCTTCTCCCTCTCCCACTCCCCCTGCTTGTGTTCCCTCTCTCGCTGTGTCTCTGTCAAATAAATAAATAGAATCTTAGAAAAAAAAAAAAAGAATTTGAGGGCTCTTAAATTTACAGAAATATCTCACTTGTAGTGATCGGCTGTCATTTAACTATGAGTGATCATAATTGGGAAACTATGCTTTTCCTCCCCCTTTAGAACATAACGTTAAGTACACTAGGGCCCAAGGAGAAGTGCTAAAATTCTGATATTGCTGAATATGCCCAAATAACAATTTCATCTATATCACAATTTTAGTGAGAGCTAGTCCTGATTAATTTGAATAAACTGATAATTTTGTTATGTTGGTTGATGTGATTAAGGACTGAAATCATCTCAAGTGTAGATTTTACAGTAAAACTCTTAGCAATATTCTTTGATGACAATACTACGAGTAGTTTTTATTAAATTTCTCCCTTTGTAAATTCTGTCATAAGTATGATTTTGTTTTTTCTAAAACACATACATACATATTTTAGTTGTGTTTTGTGCTGGTTTATGTAATATTTCGTTGTGCCTCTGGGATTTTCAGAGGAAAAATGCCTGTCATTTAGAATTTATAGATTAATTCCTGTTCATGAATCAAGTGGAAGAAAATTGAGTCATAGATAATTGTAGGATGACTTACATCATGATTATTAAGGAAGTTAGAATGTATTGCTAATTATAGAAACCCATTAACTATGTGTCATGTAAAATAAAACTGAGTTGATTTGGGGAACTATTTTAGTGCCAAAAAAAAAAAAAAAAAGATTTGATTAGAAGTATTAGTCACAAATTTGCCTTGTTTCCTAGGAAACTGTGAATGTTTCATATCAACGGAATAGCATTTCCCAAAAGTGAGTTCTGGGGAGCTGTGGTGGGAAGTTCTAGGAAAGGCAGGACTCGTGAAACCCATGGGACACTCCAGGAAAGCTGGCATGTCCTGCGAGGAAAACGGACCCTTGGGTTATGTGTGCTCTGCTGTTCAGTCAGGGCTGGGTCTCTTTCCTTCTTGGTCTGAAGATTCCCAGACGGCTTCAAGCCCACAAACCCATCACATTTAATTTAACCCAGTGTTTCCCCAAACTTACTTGACACTGGTAATTTTTTTTAATTAACATATATTCATTTCCACGAACCATATTTTGGGAACAGCAACTATAGTAGAGTTGACTCTGTCACAACCTAAATTTGCTCATAATAGCATTTTTTCTTTTTATAGGAGTTTCATTTCCTATGTAACTTTCTCTTTATAAGAGTTATCCATTTATCGATTTTGCTGGATCTTCTTCAGAATGCTTGATTTCTGACCATCACTGATACCTATGGAGCAGTGTGTGATGTCTGTAGCCTATCCTAGAGCCAGTTCTCTAGTATCATCTAAATCCTTGTCTATTGGCTGACATCATCAACTCTCGTTTATTTTTTTATTATTTTTCTCTTTCTTTTGGTGTTGCTTCGTTGACTACTATGTGCCCAAGCCCTGCCAGTCGTCACATAAACCATACAAGGCAGGGTATCATTTTTCTTTTGCAAAAGATAGGAAAAGTAGCTTAATAATGTCATTTGCTCATGATCACTGAGAGGCAGATTCAGGATGTGAACTTGGCCCTGTTTCACATGCCACAGAGACAGGCTGCCATATTCACCCTGCAGGCTGGGTTCAAGTTGTCTAGGAGCAGAGACTACGGTTCGCCTCTGAACTCATGTTACCATGCTTAACTTCTAGGCTGTGAACTCCTCAAGGACAGAGGTGTTGTTCAGTGTATTAGTTGTTATTTTCTGTATTAGTGGTTTGTATTCTTAAGATGTGTTTGATAAATGTTGAGTTCAATTGACTACTTTGATTCTTACACATCAGTGGAAAATCACAGTATTATTTTCATGGGAAGTGTGCTCAGACTCCGTCCATCCAACTGCCAAATGTATGGAGGCTGGGAATTAATTTTATCACACCAGTTTATGTTTCTTACACTTGACTGTCATTTACGGAAATTGATATTTCATATTGGGAATCAGCTTGTTGTACGCTGAGGTGTTAGACTGAAAAATCTGGAAACAACTCAGAAAATAGAGTCTGGTATTTATAAAATTGGGTTTTTTTTTTTTGGTCTTTTGTTTCTTCCTTATTTAAAAATTCTAGATACTTAAACAGCAAAAGTTCATAATTAAAACAAAAAACATTCTTAAGATCTTCTATCGGAGTCAAGAGATTAAAAATTTCAGGGTGTTTGGTTGCATACATATAAAGGATTTGAGATACAGAGATAATATTTCTTTTCTGGCTTGTTTAATAGAGTTAACTGTCTTTTTGTATAGTATGCCTGATGAGGTTATTAAATAATCTATAAGGATTATGTTATCAGTGAGAAATTAATGTTCTCATGAAGGTAGAATGAAATCCACACAATAGTATACTAACAATACAAAAATATTTAATCATTTCTTTTCTTTGCCCTGAGGACTTAAAAATAAGAAGATTATTTGAATTGTGAATTGACTTATTGAAAAGGCTATTCTAAGGGGAAAGGAAAAATGAGACTGATTTCTGACTAGTGTTTTGCTGCGGAGGGTATGAATGGAAATAGACTTTGCAAGAAGTAGTATAATAAAGGTAGAAAATATTTCCATTTGGTGATTTGTATACATCAGTTTCCTTGGGCTGCTGCAACAAAGAACCACAGACTGAGTGGTTTGAAAGAGCAGAAATGTGTTGCCTCACAGTTCTGGAGCCTAAGGTTTGACCCCCAGCTCTCAGGAGGTCCATGCTCCTTCCGAAACCCATGAGCAAGAATCTTTCCTTGCTTCTTTCTAGCTATGTTGGCTGCCAGCAACCCTTCACATTGGTCCCATGGCAGTCTGCCTTTCTGTATCTGTGTACATCCACCATTTTCCTCTTCTTATAAGGACACTAGTCATACTGTGTTAGGGCCCATCCCACTGAGTCCATCTTAGCTGGACTACAACTGCAAAGACCATATTTCCAGATAAGGTCTCACTCTTACGCACCACTGGTTAAGACTTTAAAATATCCTTTTGGATACTCAGTTCAACCCATAACAGCGTAAATCTACTAAAAAATTATAAAGTTGATATATACATGATTCCAGAATGAATGATGGTGTCTGCACGTCCTCTAAGTCACTATGAGGGTGTTGAAGGATTAGGTTGGGAAGTCTGATGTGTCTGATACTTATCAGTCAATGAAACTTCAACGCAAAATGTACACTTGTGATTTTCTTTCTTTAAAAGTGAAGATGAAAACACATAAATAGGTAATAGTTCTAAATATGATGAAATTTTACCAAATTGAAAGTCTTAAAAAACACAATAGTGCCACCATCCCATATGCATAAATGTCCTGAAAGCATCTGATTCCATTTTGTAATATGCTCCCGTGTAGAACAAAACTCTTAACCAACTTGATTGCCCATGACTGTTCCCTGAAAGTAGAGTGTAAGATGCAGGAGTTTCTATTCTTCTTGCTCTGACACCAAGAGCAAACATACTTCATAAAATATAAATTCTCAAATTTGGTATTAGGGTGAGTGTTCCATTTCTTTAGAAGAAGGGCTACAATTTTAACTGAGAGACTGTAACCTTCAGCCTACTCAGAATTATGCCTGGTGGCTCTGGTATATCTGAACAAATGAATTGGAACGTAGCATACGCAAGGGATGGAATGAAGAACACTGTGGCTAGATCATACTCCTGCCGTGCAGTATTGCAGCATACAATTTAGATAACAATGTCTTATAAAAGAGCGGGTTCATTTCTAAAATTACGATGCACTTTCCCAAAGATCCCTGACAGGAACGTATGAATGAAGAGTTTCAGAGGACTTCTAGAAAGATTATGGGTACAGATGAGTTTGTGGTAGTGAATGGAAGCTATGTTGGATCCCCTTCAGGCAGAAATAATTTATTAGGTGGATATTGGGCAGCTCGTGGAGAGATTTAGAAATGGTTGGGTTCAATGGTAGAACTCAAGTGACTGAAAGAAAAAAAAAAAAAAAAGCAGCGTATCAATTTCTAGAAATTTGAATATTCCAGAAAGAGATTGCTATACTGCCTCTATAATGATCATTTTCCTTAGAATATGTATCATTCTGCCCTATCCTTTGGTGGTCACTGTTTACACAGAGTTCCAGGTGAAAACATTCATTTGCCAAAGTTGAGGTCACATACACAGGCTGCATCAAAAGAAAACTCTGGCCTCCATGTCTTCTGTAGTGGAAAGAGGTTCCCAAAACAACTTTTTCAGCAAAATTGCATGCAGGACAGTTATTACCCCCAAAGGAAATTTGGGGTGCTATTAGGAAGGGAAATAGATGTTCAGCCTCTACCATATATTAAAGAGTAGTGGTGCCCGAATGGATTAATAATTTGGGTAGTTGAATGATTTTATGGGAAGCTGACCTTGTTAAAACTGTGAGCCCATTGTGTGTATAGGTCACATAAAACAGAGCCATTCTTATTTCCATACCACAAGAAACACACTGCAATGAGAAGAAGCTGGTTTCACTCATTCTCACTGGAGTAAGCAGAGAGATTATTGCCCAACTCTTAATTATATGGTCTTTTTTCTTATTCTTTTTCCCCCTTCCTCACCTCTTAATTGTACGCCCCTTGTTCCACCTGCGTTTCCATCTCCAAACCCCCTTTCTCCCGTTCCATGGTTACTCTGAGCCTCATCATCTCCTTTGCCTTTTGGTTTACTGTATTATCTTTTCTCTGAGAAATGGAGAAAGCCATGTAACCCGCTATATGAACTTGTATTGCGACTTTATGTTTTTCTGAACTGTGTTTCATTAAATGTTACATGAGACATGAATTTTATGCCTCTTTGTTCCACAGTTCTTTGTTTCAAGAAATAACAACAACAACAAAAAACCCAGGTAGAGGGACCTTAACTTTCAGGAGGCATTAGGCAACAGATAAAGTCGAAGGCTGCCATGGGGGTGAGCATTCAGACCTCTTGGGAACTGAGTGAGGTGCCGCCAGGAACCTTCTCCATCACTTTCTCCATCTCTCAGGATCTGATCCCCATTAGTTTCTCATTTTCTCTGCTTCTGTGTTTCCTCACTCATCCTGCTTCTGCTGCTTGGTCAGTTCTGAATCAAACAACTCTTGAAGGTCTAGTGCATACTGCAGATTACCTACAGGCTCTCCTCTGGAGACCAAGAACCAACGCAATGTGCCGGACTCACCATCATTACCCCTTTGTTCACATCTTCCATCTATCACTATGGGCTTTTGGCATCTGCCTACAAAAATATTGTGTTTTTCTTAATGCTAAAGGAATAAAAATGCAAAAAATAATTCATAATTTTTGTTGCTCTCACAGAGCTGTTTCTGCCAACTTTTCAGATGACATCCTATGTCTCTACTTCTTTGTACTTGTTCACTTTTTACTTCATGAAGCTTCTCCTCTAATAGTTACCTTTCCTCCTTCCTTATTTTTAATACAAATGGATACCATTAATGACCAGCTTTTTAAAAAAAAATATTTATTTTTAAAATTTGTTTTCAGTGTTTGAGAATTCATTGTTTATGTACCAGACCCAGTGCTCCATGCAGTGCAGGTCCTCCACAACACCCACCACCAGGCTCACCCCAACCCCTCTCCACCCTCCTCCCCTCCAGAACCCTCAGTTTGTTTCTCAGAGTCCACAGTGTCTCATGGTTCATCTCCCCCTCCGATTTCCCCCAACTCACTTCTCCTCATATCCTCCGTGTTATTCCTTATGCTCCACAAGTAAATGAAACCATATGAAAATTGACTCTCTCTGCTTGACTTATTTCACTCAGCGTCATCTCCTCCAGTCCCGTCCATGTTGCTACAAAAGTTGGGTATTCATCCTTTCTGATGGAGGCATAATACTCCATAGTGTATATGGACCACATCTTCCTTATCCATTCATCCGTTGAAGGGCATCTTGGCTCTTTCCACAGTTTGGTGACGTGGCCATTGCTGCTATGAAAGTTGAGGTACAGATGGCCCTTCTTTTCAGTACACTGTATCTTTGGGGTAAATACCCAGTAGTGCAATTGCAGGGTCGTAAGGAAGCTCTATTTTTAATTTCTTAAGGAATCTCCACACTGCTTTCCAAAGTGACTGCACCAGCTTGCGTTCCCACCAACAGTGTAAGAGGGTTCCCCTTGCTCCACATCCTAATGACCAGTTGTTTCTTAACACTCTCATATTTGGCCTTTGGGGGCAGTAGAAAGAGTCAACTACATGTGGGTTCTCATGTTAATATTTCCACTTCCTGACTGTCCTTAAAGACAGTGTCAAAATCCCAAACTGGGTTGATAACACTTACATCTTAGAATAATTTTGAGAATTAAGAGAGAAATCACTTGTGAAGATCTTTCTGCCTGCAGTAAATGATAGGTAATCTTAGTTCCTTTTCACATATTTTCCTTATCAAAATTATATGCCCCATATAACTCTGAGCAGTACCAAATAATGCACAGAAGTACTTAAGCCTGTGAAGGACACTAGCAAAAGATTAGGGAATGTTTTTCCAAAAGGGAGTTAATTTTACAAGGGAAAATATTGTGTATCCAAGATGAATATTATCTACTTAATGTAATGTTTGTTTCAGTATATATGCACACAAAAAAAAATATATATATATATGCACCAGTATCAAGATTGTTCACTTAAACAATGTTCTTAAAGATAAATTCATATTAAGATTATTGGGATCCATGCTTTTACGAAGGAAGATTACTCTCTAACCAAAATTTCCTTCCGTTCTGTTTTAAATCGTATTTACCCTACCCTTGAGCTGTCACCCCTCATATCCTCCCGTAATTGCTGCTATCATATTTTCCAGGGCATTTCTCAAAAATTTTATTTTCTCACACACCTTTTTGGATCTCTGTACTCAAAATTAAACTCCTATTCCTTTGCATTTCCATGGCATTTTCTCATATATTGATCTTTTTCTTTGCTTTGTTTGTAACTTTACCATTTTTTTAAACTCATTTGTAGACTTCTGTATCTTAGGATTGGAGGGTGTCCTTGAGTTTGGGGTCAAGTATAAAATGAGTCCTTAGTCCATCTCTAATTCTCAGTTACTGTAGAGATGTAGAAAATTGTAAAACCTCTCTAGTCATTAGATTCTGCTACTATAAAATGGAACTAATGTCTGCCTTGTAGAATTCTTACAAAGAACAAAGATAATACCTGTAGACACACAGTGTTTGGTGTATAATAGCTACTGTGCCATTGGTAATGTTGCCCCATCAGCCATCTTGATTTTAGGCATTGTAGCAATATTTCCTTTTCCTGTGACGTGCTAATACAGTGAGTATCTTGCACTTAGTATGTCCCCGCAGAAAGGAAGATGCTTGGATACCTGAACCATAGCAAAGGCGTTCATAGATGACAAGCAACGAACAAAAAACAAAACTAATGCTTAAGAATTTACAAGTTGAATCACTGTAACCAACTATGGACGTGGACAATAATCAAACCTGATGTGGTCCTCTTAATGAAATAAAGAAATAAAGAAAGGAAATGTTCTGTAAAAAAAAAAAAAAATTATTTATTTTTTTGAGAGGTAGAGAGGGAGAAAAAGAATGAGTGAGTGAGAGTACAAGAGCAGGGAGAGGAGGAAGCAGGCTTCCCAGTGAACAGGCAAACTGACACAGGACTTGATCCGAGGATCCCGGCGCCGTGACCTGAACCAAAGACAGACGCTTAACCAACTGAGCCACCTAAGTGTCCTGGAAATGTTCTTTTTGAGCAAAGATTTAGTCAGCAGAGAATTTAAAATGTGGGCATGGCAATAAATGTTAATTAATATATAAAATTCATCTGCTCTTGTGGGAAAGAACAGTTGGTTCTACTTTCTTTTTTAAAGTCATTAAAAGAAAAGAAATTACCTAATTTCAGGCAAAAGTAAGAGCACTTACTCAATGGCAGAATGATCCACTGATCAAAAATCCAGCCGTATCTTTCCTTTGCATTAGTGGGGAAGAACTGTTAGTTCACAGACGTTCTGAGCAAGAGGTATTTGCCATAATTAGGTCTGAAAATATGCTTTCGAGGAGTTCCAGGGAGGACATGGAGTAGACGGTTGTAAAAGATGCTTATTAAAACCATTTTAATTCTATTTAATTATGTTAACCTTTTGTTTTTAAAAAGTTAAGTAATTATGAATATGAAATCAGAAAGTTAAAAAAAAAAAAAAAAAAAGAAAATGTCCGAGATGATCCATTCTTTTTTTTTAAGGTGAGACCGTGACATCTCCTTGGGAGAACCAGAGCATAAAAATAGTGGCGTTCTATAGAACCAGGTGCTACATGTGAAAATTCTAATAGAAATGACTGTAATAGAAAAGTAATCTATACAGTTCTTATTTTAATAGAATCATAATTTGGCATCATAAATTGATGCTAAATCATACATTGCCAGGAACCCTTCCAGTTGGAGAACGAAAGGAGACTCTGAGATTCATTCACAGGGGCGACTTTTGTGTTTTACTGTTTCCTTCTTTTTATGTCTGTGGTGAGACTAGAAGGTGGTAAAACTGGAGGGGGGGAAAATGAAGCAAAGATAACTATTATTTTCTTTTTCTCTGGAGTTATTTTGCAAGTAGCAAAATGAGGGAATATAGAGATTGCAGAAGGGCCTGCAGCTGTGAAGAAAAATGTTAGAACTTTAAAGACAAGAGTGGCTCATAGACCTGAAAAGGCCTATGAATACAATAAAATACAATATTTTAACTGTTCATAGTTAGTAAAAAGAAATTAAATATATATGCAGATATGTGTCTGCATGTGGGTCTCTGAGACGAGACGTTCGTACGGAAATATGGACAGAAAATGGGCTTTCCTGCGAGGGGGCAGCCGTTGCTTATGACCCACAATGGTTACGGCAGAAAATCACACTGCAGAGCTAACTTCGGACGGAGCTTTCTTGAGTTGCAAATGCGTTGCTTT
Organism: Mustela erminea; assembly: GCF_009829155.1. Taxonomy (NCBI): domain Eukaryota; kingdom Metazoa; phylum Chordata; class Mammalia; order Carnivora; family Mustelidae; genus Mustela; species Mustela erminea. Next base: position 29,403,959 of record NC_045634.1, on the reverse strand, counting down.
TCCAAAGCACTGCAGACTGTCCTGGCATTTTTTTTTTCTACTCACAGTAGGCCTGCGTGGCCCATGAATGTGTGATCTTCATTTCCCAACACCATTCAGAAGCATTAAGCCATATGCCAATATAATCGTACAGATTTAATTCTGTCTCCCCATTTGTAGTCAGAACGATTCTCACTATCTACCCTCCTGGGCATGAAGGGGAGGCAAGCCATCTCCAAGAGTCCCTCCCTCATCAACCCCCTTTGGATGGCTCCCCAGCCCTCCCTTTCCTTCCCAATGTAATAATTCTCTCAGGAAGGCCCCACAGGCTTTTGGGTTCTGTTGATGATTACAGGAATAATTTATTTCCAAATGGATGTTAATCTGATAGAAGTACTCAAATTTTCCCTGAGCTCAGGCAGAAACAAACTTTTTCATGACAAGTGTACTGACTCCATCCGCCATTATTGTGATGGGGAAGACAAATTATCCAATTACTAAACACACTGCTCTAGGCAATACAAAATAACATCCTGATTAATCTAACTACATAGGAGAGATACTTCTGTTTAGAACAAGTCCCCTAAAACAAACAATATTGGATTACGAATAAAGATGAGTCACATTTGTTTGGCAATACTTATGGATATTTCAATCTTGAATAAGGAGCCTACTTAAGGTGACAAGTATTTATATAAATATTCTTAACATACTATATAGTAAAAATTACATTCAGGAATAAAAGTGTAAGTACATTTATAAGGTCATTTAGGAGGTAAAATACTAAGATTCTAGTCTAGCTCCTTTCTACTAACAAGGAACACATTTTACTTCTTTCCCCCTGTAGTATGTATTTTAAAATGACATGTTATAAATATGCAAGGAAATGCCAAGATTAATAGGTGGTCACAGTAGCCATCTATCGTACTTTTTGTTAAGAAAGTCAAATGGCTTAGTTATTGCTCTGCAAAGACAACAAAAAGCAATACAAATTTTGGTGAAGAGGTAAACATTTAAATGTCAGCAACCAAATTATTAAAGGAATATTTCACCTTTAATAATTCATCTGAGAAATTTTTGGCCCTGTGGGAAATAAAGGTAGTGAAGAAACTGAAAATAAATTATTCTTGGGCCATGTAAGGATATCAGATACACTCATCCTGCTAGTGATCTAACTCTGTTCTCTTAATGCCATTTTCTGTAACTTTCAGGTCTTCCATCCTAGCCGTCATGTCCCTTTTCTTGACTGGAGATGACAATCTTGATTAAGATGTTTTGCAGTTCTTTTTTTTTTTTTTTAAGATAGATTTAATTATTTGAGTGAGGGAGAGATAAAGCATTCATGAGGCACGGGCAGAGGGAGAGGGAGAGAAAATCCCAAGCAGACTCTCCACTGAGCATGGAACTGGGCGCAGGTTTCCATTCCAGGAACCTGAGATCACGGACTGAGGCAAAACCAAGAGTTGGCCGCCGAACTGACTGAACCTCCCAGGCACCTTGAGATGTTTTGTAGTTCTGAATGGGGATTAGCCACATGGGTCATATTTCCTTTATTCTGACTTCAATTTCTGTTTTCTTCTGGCTTCTCACCTTATACCTTGACCTCAGTCTATATCCTGCACACCTAGCCTCAAGTCCTGACCTGCTTACTTGCTTGATTATTAACCTTAGATGTTTAACACAGATACATGACACAATGGGCCTTGATCCACTTATCCTGAAAGCAACTGAAGTTATTTATAAAGAACCTTCATTTTGGGGTCCCTATGTGACTCAGTTGGTTACACATCTGACTCTTGAGTTCACCTCAGGGCATGATCTCAGTTCATGAGATTGAGCTCTGCATCAGGCCCCACGCAAAGCGTCTGCTCATGATTCCCTCTCCTTCTCCCTCGGCCCCCCAACTCTCTCTCAAATAAATAAATAAATAAATAATAACAACCACCATCATCTTCATTCTTTTTCAAAGATGAAAAAAGGCATGTCATGGCCAGTAGTCACATTTAAAAAATAAACGGCCCGAAAAGATAAACACATGCTGACAGATCTTGAGAATGGGGAATAGTTAAACTCTTTCCTCCAGCAATTGAACATGCTTAGACAGAGACACAACTTTTCAAGGACGTACCTGGAGCTCTCAGCCAACAAGCCACACCGTAGAGCCCACCACGCAACTTCCGTCAACATAGGCCAGTAGGATTACAAATGTCAAAGTCAGATCACCTCATAATGAGAGGACTTTTTTTTTTTTTTAAATGAGGGAGTAGGGTTTTAGTAGGGTGAATCTTAGTGTAAAATATCTGTCAGATTATCCTCTTTATGTTATTAAATTTTAGAAAAATGCATTTCAGTCTTTCTTCAGATATTGGCTCTTCCACTTTCTACTAATATGACATTGGTGAATTATTAAACTTGTCAAGTCCCAATTTCTTCAAATGAAAAAGGAGAAAAAAAAAGTGGTATTTATGTCACCAAGTTGATGATAAAATCCAATGATTTAACTCATGAGAAATCACCTATCCTATTGTTTGATATAGAGCATGATTAACAATAAGTTTTTAAACAGCAAGACTAATAAGACATTCTAATTAATATGGTGCCACATCCCAAATAATACATTCATTTCTTTTATTATTTTTATTTGTTTTATTCAGGGATGTTTGGTTTCAAGCACAGAAATGTACTCAAACCAGATAGATAGAAATGGAGTCTGATAAAATGAATTTTGATCTGCTTCCTAACCAATACCCCTTCCCAAGTCATGGAACCACTGATGGTACCGTGACTCTGATAACAAAAGGCTTTGACAAAACCAAAGTCAGAGAAGTTGACTGGCTTTAAATAAGAACCTTTGGGAGATGCCAATGGGAAATGAATACTGACTGAGTAAAAGGTTTCATTATCCGTAATAGAGGTGATGTGGTGCCCCTTAGCGAACTATGCACACTTACTCCATCATGTCGTCATGTAGTTCCTGACATGTGGACTTGGTCATGTTATTTGCTATGGCCAACAGGAATTAGCATGAATGATGCAAGAGGAGGCTTCATAAAGCACTGCACATTGGGGCTTACCCTCTTGAAATGTTTTACCATGGGACCAGTTAGACGCTCTAGGAAATCTAGGCACTGCTGCCGAAGAGAAAAACTACTTGGAAAGGTCCTGGAAGATAAAACTCTACATGAAGAAGGTGATCGTTGAAAGAGAAATGAATGAAGCGTCCAGTTGAATGCAGCTGCCAGGCTGACCTAGCCATCATCGTGATGTACCACAGAGACACCACTCAGTTAACGTACAACCTTACAGGAAGTAACAGATGGTCGCTGTCCTAAGCCACTAAAGTTTGAAGTGCTTTGTTTGATGCGATAGACAACCTGAAACTGAAAACTTATTTTTTGGATAATAGGATGGGATATTATGGCTAGCACCTCTTTGACCCTTTCTCCAACTCAAGATACACAGTTTCATTTCTTATCACCATGGCAACTTGCTTGGAAAGCTAAGCTTGTCAATAATTAGAACTCAGAAGGAGAAGGAGAGGAACTAAATTCAACTGGGTGGCTCAGGCACTCACAAGAGTGCCTGAGGGAGACATTTTCTATAGAACTGGAGTGAGAGCACACTGAATCACCTAGCATGTTCTGGAGGGTACCACAGAACCCATCCGACCATGTCACAGACCAGAAAGGGCATTCGTTGGCTCATGTAACCTAAAATGTCCAAAGTAGGGAGTTCCTTTGTTTCTTTCCAAAATTTTTGGTTCTGTGCGTTTCCAACCGTGGCTTCGTCTTTCGGTGTCTATCCCCATGAACAAAATGGCTGCTAGCAGCACAGTTCATGACATGACGAAAGACAGAGAGAGACAGCCACTTTCATAATGTCAAGCCCTACTTCTTATTTGTTTTTGACTTGATCTATCCCTGAGTCATTGAAGCAAGAGGAAAGCCATATACTCAGTGACTTTGAACTGTTACAGACACATTCCCAAAATAATCACTGAAGAAAGAGGAATGCCATTATCGTAACTGGGTGAAAATCACTGTTAACATGTAAAAAGGATTACCAGATGCGACCCAGAAATAAAGAAGATCCCTTTCTTGCTTAACCAAACTGACACATGAAAGTCTGGTCTTTGTAATTACAGTTGATGATAATCAAGGGATGAGGGGTGCTGAACCTCAGCAAAGCTGAAAATCAATGTAGAAATTGCACTCCTGCAGCACTTAACTACCAATAAGCTACCGTTGTCCCGAAGCCCTACTGAGAACATAAACAGTCGGCTAACACGTATTTTGTATGTTGTATGTTTTAAATACTATATTCTTACAATGAAGTAAGCTAGAGAAAGGTAAAATGTTATTAAGGAAATCGTAAGGAAGAGAAAAATATATTTACAGTATTGTGCTGTTTTTTTTTTTTTTTAATGTGTGTGTAAGTGGACCTGTGCATTTCAAACCATGTTGTTTGAGGTTCTATTGTAGGTCTTTCTGGCACTAATTGATGAAAGAGGATGCTTTTAGCTACAGGTCACAGAAATCTCTAATTCAAACTGCCTTGGACATTAAGAAGGTTTTTTTTTTTTGTTGTTGTTGTTGTTTTTTAAAGATTTTATTTATTTATTTGACAGAGAGAGATCACGAGTAGGCAGAGAGGCAGGCAGAGAGAGAGAGAGGAGGAAGCAGGGTCCTGCTGAGCAGAGAGCCTGATGCGGGACTCGATCCCAGGACCCCGAGATCATGACCTGAGCCAAAGGCAGCGGCTTAACCCACTGAGCCACCCAGGCGCCCAAGAAGGTTTTTTTTTTTTTTTTAAGATTTTATTTATTTATTTATTTGACAGAGATCACATGTAGGCAGAGAGGCAGACAGAGAGAGAGAGAGAAGCAGACTCCCTGATGAGCAGAGAGCCCAATGTGGGGCTCGATCCCAGGACCCTGGGATCATGACCTGAGCCAAAGACAGAGTCTTAACCCACTGAGCCACCCAGGTGCCCCAAGAAGGTTTATTTTTACAGTTGAGTAGTTCAGAGCTAGAGCAGACTTTAGGCACTGTTCAACTAGGGCTCAGCTTACATTGCTCTTAGATTTTCTCTTCTTTTCTAGAGGAAGATTGCCACCTTCACGATTTGCACACAAAGAAAATGTCAACAGTAGGTTGAACATAAGCATGGTCTTAGTCTCAGACTACATGGACTTCACAGTCCAGCTCAACCTTTGATTATACACATGACCTTGTGCATTTATCTAACCTCTGTTCACACACGTGGATTGAGTGAGCACAGAATCTGTCTCATAGAAATAATGTAAGAATTAAACTAATTCAGGCAATACAGTTAAGATACTTGCTATCTGACACATGGTAAGCATTTCATAAATTTTAGCTACTATTAATCATTATTCTTATGTTCACATCCAGGGAAGAAAGAAAATTCTCATACTCATTAAATCTAATCAGAAACTTGCCTTGCCTTGGGGTCATCTCCAAATCAACAACCATGGCAGGGATGCCCACGCAAAGCCTCTTCTTTCCAAACCGCATTTGCAAGATGGAGGGCTAAATTAGATCTCAGATGACAACAGTGATGTCCACTACATACCCCAAGTTCCAGGAACGAAAGTTAATACCCAGAGCAGATAGATGTAAGCTGGGGACAGTGGGTGCATTAAAGAGAGTTGAAAACAGCTCCTCAGCCCTCCTCATTCTACGTGCACATTTTGGTGTAGAGCCTGTGCTTTAGAAATAAAAGAATGCTTGGACATTCTGCGGGATTTTGTGTGTGCCATAAAGGTTTAGAGATTATGGACGTGTTCCCACCGTAATCGTGGGACTAGTGCTAGGATTGCCTGTGTGGAGAATGTCGTACTGGGTTATTGAACTCTAACTACACAGTGAAAAAAGTGTCAATTAACTCAGCAATGAACATTTTATCAGTGTGTTTAACTGTTAACTTAATCGTTCCAAGGGGTGAAAGTGGCTTCATCAAGAGTGCTAATGGTGTTCACAGTACCTTCTCAGGGAATGAGGGACTGAGGACACTGTGTTCCCATTGCCACAGGTGATGGATGGATGGATGGTGTAATTCTTGGGAATGAACGTTTCAGTCGAAGCTGAGAAGATGCCAGGCAGTGTGAGTTTATTATCAGGCGCAGTCACTCGCACGATCTCTGAGATTAGAGGAGAAGAACCGAATAAGAACTATGCTGACTAGTGAAATACACCATAAGCCATCTCAGACCCTTTACAGAAACAGAAAAGGGCAAAATCAAGATAATCAGACCCCGGAACTCTAAAGACCGGTGCTAAGTCTTGGCCACTGACTCTTCAGCTAAAAAACACTGAGACTGGGATCCTCTGTCTTTGACAAGCCCTACATCAATGTTAATAAAGAAATAGAGGAGCGCTAATTGAGCAGAGCTGCTTGTGAGATCATTGACGGGCAATATGTTTCCCGATAATATAAATAGTGCTGATTCCATATGTCAGTTACGAGTCTGGATACCACACTAGTACTGAGAAAAGAGCTCCCGTGGTTTATGCGACTGCAGATGTTGTCAATGTTTTATGATCCATGACCTTGGAAACTCATTTCTCCTCTTAAAGTTTTTTTTCTTTTCTCTCTTTAAGGAAGTTATAGCTACCCTAAGGAAGCTAGGGTAGCTATATCTTCTACGACACACTGAAGATTGTTTTATAGCATTTTGGAACTGGATTAATATGAACACAAATATATGGACATGGTAAAACTTCAGGTAACATTCAGGTCAAACAATTTTAGGCACCCATCATTTCTAGTCCATTGTTTCCACAGTGACAAGGGAATAAAATCAAAACTGTTCAAGTCACCTCTCTCCCCTCAAAATTAAACACACACACACACACACACACACACACATACACACACACGTGCCCCCCCAAACCCTGAATATGACCATTATTAATTATATTTGTAATAACAAACTTGTGAAATACTGAATTTTGTTTGTACCTCTTGGCAATTCATAGTAAAATCAGCTCACTGAAGTCTGTGACAATTTCAACAATAATTAATTAAATCTAGCTGATCCTTACCTTAAATGATAATAGGAATCTGCCCTTTGCGGAACATGAATTAATATCCACTAGGGCATTAAAATTCCATGGATATGTGAGGAAAAATGTGTGCTTTAGGAGTGCACCTGTTGGCTGGGGTATGGTAAAATCAGTACAGCCCCAGGAAGAAATAAAACTCACATGGAAAAAGTTAATTTTACTCACAGCTTTCAGGGAGAGGGGCCCCTGCATGTCCTGCAAAGACCTCAGTGTCTGTCAGTAGGCAGAAAGGCCAGGGACAGTGGGAAGGCCAAACCGGGCAGAGTAAACAGTGTAGGACTGATTCATTTGAATAACACCAGCAGACTTTGGGCTGGGCTGTAGAGGTGGTAAACAGGTGCCTGGTACCTGACCCTCACATGATTTAGAATAGGGGAAATACTGGCCTGCCATGTGAGAGTTAAATAAGGAGACAGTTGGGGGTATAAACTCAGGATTGGTTGGTTTGCATATAAAGGGGTGCTCTTAGGCATTGTGTTATCCTCTTTGGAATTAGCTAGCCTTGGGAGGTGAAGTCTCCTGGCAGTCAAGTGCAAGAAGCATGAGTTGGTCTGATAGTATTAATTCTGAGCCTATGTGTATTTCTAAATGGATCTGGTGATGTCAGAACATCATAGTGTATAGAACATTTTAAAAATAATTTAGGATACAATGTTCTTGTTTATTCTTATCAACCTGTGAATGGTAACACTGCAGACATTCAAGTAATAACAACACTGCTACTAAAAACTAAAAACATTGTGGAAGGTTATGACTAAAAATTAGAATTTGGGAAATGCTTTAGAAAAATTTTATAGCAAATATATAATTTTTAATCATATACTTTTCCTTTCCTTCACTGATATTTTGGAATAGCACACACACACACACATAATTTTTTTTAAGCAGATTCAAGAAATGTTTATAATTCGTACAGAAGGGAGACAGTATACAGAAGTAACAGAAATGGTCATTCTCAAAATGTAGCATTAGTATACACATCTGTCTCTTTCTGATGAATTCTGATACTTGCAGCTCTTCAGACTTCCTGTCCTATCTGTGATGTCCCTCTTAAGTATGATACTGAAACATACATTCTGCAGGCCTAAAACACCTCCTCAGGCTTAATATACAGGTTAGTCATTCCTGAACCCCTTTGAATACATTGTTTTTTAGATCATCTTCCTCTTCTCCAGGTCTTACAACATTGTATTACTCTTCCTTTGCTCAAGAAACATACCATTATATTTCCTGTGATTCTGCTGCTTATTTATAGAAAAATTTTAAATCAAATTGTGAAGTAGCAGACTATTCTTTTTTTGTGTAACGACTTTAGTAAATGACTTTGTCTTGTTGTAATGTTATGAGTCTCCATATCTGAATGAATTTTGAATTTGGGTAGGGGATTGATCCTACCCTATATACGGCAACCACTGGACAGTATAGAACTCAATTTTAAATATATGCATGTGTGTATGTTGTGTCTAAGATCCGTGGATATGTACGAGTATATATGTGTGTGTGTGTACAGTTTAGATGAAGCATAAATAGCTATTTTTCCCTCAGTGTCCACTGTCCCCTGCAAAGGACATGTGACATTGTTTCTTTACACCATCTGTTTGGTCACTTCAATAAGCTTCTATTTTGGCTGCTGCAACCATAATTGCTAAGAACCATGAATATAATCTGAGGAGCTGGGAAATAACTCTCATAGAGAATTAGTTATTTTTGACTGTGCTCAGATCAATAGTCTTACAACCTAATTCCATGAAAAAATTAAACATAAACTTTGTAGAAAAATAGTGCAGTGTCAACTAATTTATAAAGAGATAATTACAGAAAGTAGAAAGTATCCAAAATGAATTTGGATAAGTAATGTTACTGCCTTTTAGCATATAGTTATTATGTATTATATGGAGTATATTATTACATATAAATGAAATGTATTTCTTAACAAATAAGTGATTCTAAAAGAAGTCCATCTATAATGTTTACTGTCTTTCTTGCTTTATAATTATCCCTTAGCTTAATGAAAGAATTGATCATTAATATCACAGTGCATATTAGTTTAAAAGATAGGTTTTAAATCGTAGTTTAAATAATCAGTGAATCACTAGCTTAAAGAATATACTTGAAATATTTAATATGAAGTTTTTATAAGAGCTTATTTATCTTGCTAATTGAATTTTAGTAAAAATCCAGCTTGAGAACTGTCACCAAAGATGTCTGGTGACTTTGAAGAGGCAAGAAGGTTTGTCCTCATTCTGTCTTAAGTTAAAATAAGATTTAGATAAGAGTCTAAGTGAACATTTCCCAACCCAAATCCTGTAGCACCCAATAAATTTCACAGCTATCCTATTACTCTCTATTGAAATGACTTATATTTTAAAACATATTTTTGAGAACTCAGCCATGCACAAGGTTTACCATGTACTTTATACATATTAACACTTTTGTTCCGTAGAAGACCTCCATGCAATAAGTCCCAGCATACCAGGTAGTAACTTTGAGGACATGAGGAGCAAAGAGGTTAAACAACATCAAGTTTACACAGGCAACAAGTGGTAGACCTGAAAATTGAATCCAGGAAATGTTGTCCCAGATTATATATCCTTAATCATTATGCATTCATATTTGTATTATATTTGTCATGCATAAAATATTTATATACACATGTGCATTTAGATAAGAACTAGGGGCTTTTTAAATAACAGGTCAAATCAGTGATCAAGATTGGATAATTTAACATTGTTTCTCTCTACTACTACTACTAGAAAAACAAATGCCATGCAAAAAAGGAACAATCTTTATCTGCATAGATTTCACTGTTTTAGAATTCTTGTAACAGGGAAAGAGAAGTCCAGGCATTTACTCCAGTTCATATAAATATCACCTCTGATATTTTCAAGGAGGACCTAATGTCCCTGGGTGGAGAGAAGTGAAAGATAAGAAAGAACATAGTATGTACATTACCCACCTACTACACACATCTGAATATACAATGAGAACCACGTCCCTGTATTTCCCTCACCAACTAGAAGTGTATTCTGGCTACTAAAAATATTAACAATCCCTCTTTCAAACACATGTATCCACTCTCCTTCCTCTGTACCCCAACTGCTTGATAAAGTATATACAATCCTCTTTCAGGTTCAGCTGAATGACTTCCCTTAACTTCCATCATATTAAGAAAAGGGGAGGACACACTATCAAATGCAAAGTTGTTCAGAATAAAAATGAGAATCTTAAATAGCCACACGGGGGCACCTGAGTGGCTCCGTTGGTTCAGCGTCTGACCCTAGATTTCAGATCGCGCCATGATCTCAGGGTTGTGAGATCGAGCCCTGCATCTGGCTCCGCACTCAGAGCAAGTCTGCTTATCCCTCTCCCTCTGCTCTTCCCTGTACTCAATCTGTCTCTAGTATCTAGTATTGTGCTAATATCACAGCTCTGTGGATGGCAAAGGGCTATCTCAGTGTAGTTATAAATACATACGTGTGGCTACATTTACATTTGCTGGGAGTTTGTAAATCTTAGACGGTAAGAGACCTTATTGTAAATACATATTTTTGGATCCTTTAAAAATGATCTTGATGATTTCTGAATTGGATGATCGAATTGATTTTCCTAATTTGTTCAAAAAATGTTGTGCAACCAGAATTTGAAATTCTAAGAACTCATGTTTTTTTTTTTTTTTCTTTCATTCACCCTTTAGGTTGTGTAGAATATATTCAGGTCAATATAAATAGGAATATGAATAAATTAGATGGATTAAATAAACAACACATATTCCTATGCTTACTTGGCCTCCGGACTGCGTGTCTGCATTTCCACATTCGTAACACCAGATGGCGCACTCTTCCGTTAATTTTACTATGAAAATGCCAAGCAATTCTTCCAATCTCAGAAGGATCATTTTACAGAATTAACAAACATCACATACAGAGTGTGTGTATACTTTGTATTCTAAAACAATCCACAGCTTACGTCTGACTATGAGATAAAAATATGCTTTGTAAGTAAAAACAAAAAAAGAAAAAATCAAATTTTAGTCTATAATTGAAACATGGTTTTCTCTAGTATTTAATATTTAATAGAGAATCTAATATCTAATAATTAATTATGGTCTCTTAAAAATCCTCATTTGTATAGGTTAAGCATGAGTAATAGCTAAAAGAACATTTTCTCTATTCAGAGTAAGTTTCACAGTCTACTTTTTTCTGCTTGATGTTAGTTCTCCACGTAACATTCTTTTAAAAAATTATTTATTTATTTAAATAATCTTTATACCCCCCTGTGGGGCTTGAACTCAGGACCCTGAGAACAGGAGCTGCATCCACTTGGGTTCCTGGGTGGCTCAGTCAGTTAAGCGGTTAAGTGTCTGCCTTTTGCTTAGGTCATGGTCCCAGGACACTGGGGATCTAAACTGTGTTGAGCTCCCTGCTCAGTGGACAACCAGCTTCTCCCTCTCCCTCGGTCCCTCCCTCCTTTTTTTCTGCCCACCTCCACTGACTTGTGCTCTCTTTTGCTCTGCTTTCTCTCTCTCAAATAAATAAATAACATCTTAAAAAAAAAAAAGAGTTGCATCCACATAACATTTTTAATGGGTTTAACAGATTATCCCCATTGGCCCAAGGTTCTTCTGATTAATCAGTAATAGGGGAAAGTCGGGAATTAGTTATAGTTCGGTTTTTTATTATTGTTATATAGTTCTTCTCTCTTGATGTAATGACCAAAAGAAAAAAATATTTTTAAAGAATATATCATTGAATGCAAGCAATATGTTTTAGGTCTCAATTTTTCTACTCTTTGATTCATAAAGACATGTTGAAATCTATCCTAATTAAAAAGTAAGAGCAAAACATAATAAAATATACCTTAGACAATGATGTGTGTGAAGAAATGTTTGTCTCAACATGATTTATAATTAGCTGACTCCCATTAAAGCTTCAATGTCTAACAGTAAGAAATTGGGTGTTTTGCTTTATTTAACAACACATAATTTTTTGCAACTTTACAAAACATATTTTTTTTAAATTTTTTTTTTATTTATTTGACAGAGAGGGATCACAAGTAGGCAGAGAAGCAGGCAGAGAGAGAGGGGGAAGCAGGCTCTCGCCAAGCAGAGAGCCCAATGCGGGGTTTTGATCCCAGGACCCTGAGATCATGACCTGAGCTGAAGGCAGAGGCTTAACCCACTGAGCCAGCCAGATGCCCCTATTAAAACATATTTTTAAAACACATTTAAGATCCTGGTAGACTGCTATAAAATGCTTTCAGTTTAATGTGACTTTTTTCCAAAGACTGCAACACACCGGTTTGTATATACAGTAAAATCCCAATTTTAAGAAACAGATACAAAGGTATTTATTGAAGTAGTTATTTTGTGGTCCTGATTAATCACTTCACATATAAGATCACATTTTATAGATACAAATTACATATTCAGCACCCCCATTAAAAAAAGAGTAGAAAAGTTGCTAAATTGAAAAATGAACTCTAAATTAGTTTTCTGCAAGTCCTCTGAAGTATTTTGCAAAAATAATTTAGAGAATTGAGCTCCCATGGAGCAGATAGAAAATCTTCTAGTTTAAGCCTATGATTTGCAGAAGACAAGAAATTGTTCTATGCCAGTAGATCAAAGCTGCTAACACAGCTAACTGAAGATTCAAAGAATATGAAGACAATACACAGAGCAATGTAAGTATAAAAGAACTAAATATTGGTAGCAGATATTATTTCAAGTAATTAAGTCTGATGTGGACAAATTTACATATTTTGGAAATTTTTTGTTGTGAGATTTATTAAAAGTAGCATTTGTCCATTTATATTGCAGTGGCATTAATGCACTATTCTTCCCCTACCTTACTGAATTCCTTCCTGTAGTTCTTTACTGTTTCAAGCCTGAACCCATTTGTACCACTAGATAAGAGAAAATTTTCTCAAGAAAGAAATCATTAACATGAAAACAAAGAGCAAAGGTGACACGTTCTTGATTTTTAAATTTGAAAACGCTGGCTTGGGTATAGGACAGATAAGAGATCCTGACTTGTGTCCTTGAGAAGGATGTCCTTGGTTGTTGGGCAGAGTCCGTTCCAGAGAAATGAGTGTTCATTTTTTGGGTAGGAAGCTGTAGATTAAAATTATGGCGTGGATGTCTAGTCAGAGAGGGCCTGAAGCACCCTTTCACAATGCAAAATTTCTGTGGAAGAGCATCTAAAAGTATTCCATAAATTTAAAGGATACACCAAGTGGGCTGACAGGTGTACATGTGTATTAAGTTTAAGTCAAGGACATAACATGTGGATGTGTGGACATGTAGAGAGTGGATTCCCTCATGGGAAATGATCCTACCTGAGGACCAGATGTACAAGACAATGTACATCTTAGTGGATGCTAGGATAAATTAGTAGTGTACATCAGACACCAAATGAATACTTACCATCTCGATGCCACATCTATACATTGATGTAAATCTATACAACTATTGGTCACTTTAGTGTGGAGAACAAAAGGCAGAAAACCCTTAATTGATGAAACATATACTTGAAATTGACTCAGGTTTTCTGAATTTGATTAAGACTACAATTTTCCCCATTAGGAAGAAGGAGGACCAAAATAAAGATTCTGCAGAATTATTGAAACAACAAAGGAGTGCACATTCAAATATTTACCCATCTCATATTCATTTAACACACACACACACACACACACATATATATATATATATGTATATATATATATCAAGTCCTTAATATGTCCCAGAATTTATGATGGTCCTGATAATAACAAAACAGATTAGATACAGATTTGTTCCTATTATATTGTGCAGACAGATAATCAAATGGATAAACATAAACATATACCAAATGCAAAGAAGAGTCCTATAGTCCAAGCTATAGCCTAATAATGATCTTGTAGGGACACCTGCATGGCTCATAGGTTAAGCATCCAACTCTTGATATGCACTCAGGTCAAGATCTCAGGGTCATGAGATCACGCCCTGCTTTTGGGCTTCCCGCTGGGTGTGGAGCCTGCTTGAGATTCTCTCTCTCTCCCTCTGCTCCCCCCACCCCACGCTTATATACTATTTCTGTCTCAAAAATAAAGAACTAAATAAAAAAAAAAGTCAAGGTCATGTGGTGTAGATAAACCAAGTATTTACTCTGATGCGGGTGTCATCTAATTGTATCCAGGGGATGGGGTGAGTTTAGGATCTTCCTGGTCTGCCGTCTTTCATGACGTCCTCCCTGCATTCAGCAAGTATTAAAGGAGACAAAGTAGCTGTGTCAGTGGAGGGGAGGTGATGAATGGGTGAAGCGAGTGAAAGGAAAGGTGAGGCGCGTAGGAACGGCATGCACATTCAACGAAGGAAATGAAATAACAGATTGCAGGAACATAACTAAGAATTGGGACAGATGAACCTGGGTACGTGGCAAGAAGAGATGATGGAAGCGTTGTAGGTCATGGTCGAAGTTTCAGATTCAACAAATGTATGAAATAACGAAACAATATAAAGGAGATAGAAGATACCTGATTAATTTAGAGGTATCATGGCTGGATCTTGATCTTCAAATACGTTGGGGGAGATAGGAAGAGCAAAGATATTTGTTGGGAAGATTGATGGGTTGAGAATTGTATGTGTTGAACTTGAGGAACACTTACCAGCTTTCTAAGAGAAATATCTGGTGTGCATTTGGGGGAGAATCTAGATGTTGGCAACTACGATCCTGAACATTTTGATTTTTAAGTTCTCAGTATGCAGGTAGTTAAGCCCATGGAAATATATAAGATCAATAAGATGGAGTGTTAAAAAGGCACAGGTTGGCAGAGGTAGAGGTTGGAAATACAGGACGTACTTTTATGCAGAGAGTACATTTAAAAAGAGGAAATCACGAAAGAGATTAGTCAGAAAAGGTAGTATAAGTTCAGTGTTTTGTAAGCCGACATAATTGTTTTCAAGAAACAGTGAAAATTCAACAATGCGAATTGTTGAGTAAAATATGGACTCCAATAAGATATGCCCCCCAAACACTGACTGAATTGAGAAATTATTAGATGATTTGAAAATTAGTTTGTCATTGAAACAAGAAGAGAGAAGGTAGAATTCAGGTACCAAAGGATTGAAACGTGAGATGAGCTGAAGACACACACATTTTAAATCGGCACCCAATGGACACTGCTTGCCGTCTTAATGTCGTCTGTCTACATGACTGTGTACGTCCTCAGAGCCATGGGTCACTTTTGTGTGAAGGCTCTTTTATAAACTTAGACTACTCTTTTATGAAGGTGTCCATGAGAAGAAGTAGACTGATTATCAGCCAGATGGATCCCTAAGATTAAAAAAGGATTTTCGAAGACATTTACAAATAAATCTCTGGAGAACCTCTCGTTAATAAATTTTCCATTTAGCGACAGTTTTCACCTACATGGCATCTGATATTGGAGAAAACATTAACATTTGTGGGATATGCAGGTGACTCACAATGTCTCTAAAGGGGAGATTTTATTCGTCCCATTTGGTGGTAAGAGATCTGGAGCTTAAGCCCTCTGGTTAATTTGAACATGACTTCAAGGTCAGGTAAGCATTAGAGATGAGACTTAAACCCATTTTTGCCTATTTAATTTATAAATTCTTGCTCTCACATGCATATAACCATATATAACAGTATTTCTCAAGCATAAAACCTCATAATCACTCCAAAATGCCCACAGAAGCCAATCTGGGAATCACTACATTAAAAAAAAATTAAAATACTTTTAAGCGATCATTTGGTGCCAGTAAATAAAAATGTTTCTAAATAAATTTTCCAAATAAAAATGCAAGTGAAGACCCTGGAATTACATTACAGTACTTAGTTTTATTGTGGCTAGAAATGGCCAAATTATACATACACCTTTTCAGTTATAATAAAAGTAAAAACACAATAAAGTAGATTTTAGATACAACTAGCAGATTGTGATCCTAAAGGCCCAATGCCTTTTTTCTGTCAGTTATAGGCCCCTGGTTTTCTCATCTTCTCCCTCTCTCTCTCTCTTTCCTGTCTAGCTAAACGTACACACACAGACACACACACACACACACACACACACACACACACACACACACACACTGTAGATGTGAAAGTTTAGAAAACCAAAGAAGTCATATACTTTGCCATGATAAGTATTAAAAGCTAAAATTATGTATGCTCTTTAACCTTATAATTCCACTCTATACTTCTTTCCTATGGGGGAGGGAGGCATTTGGAAACAATCATTTTTTTCTTTTGGGAAAGTGTGCATTTCTAAACTTTAGCAGTTTTATTTTCCGAGTTTAGATTTTCCCTCCTTTAACATTAACTACTTTTTCTCTCCTACTGTCAATTGGGTTCAAGTCTCTATGGAAACGTCATGATATGTTAGTGATTCTGTATGTTTGGGAGCCTTGTCCTTTAAAAATTTTCTTTCCATATTCTGGCTTCCTATGTGCTATTTGTCAAAGTAAAATTCTTGGAGTAAAAATGTCCATCCCAACTTCTGCTGATACGCACCTGAAGCCAAGACATGAAGACTCAACCTTCAGGTGGAGAAGAAGCTCCTAGAGGTGCAGTGATTAGAAAATATACTAAATTTCTATCTAGCACATAGGAAGAGAGAAACCAATGGCCAGCATGCAGTGATCCAGACAGAGGAGATGGCCAGTTTTCACTGGCTAGGAAGAGAGAAAACAATTCAGAGGCTCAGAGAGATAGACGATCCGTTAATTCATTGGTTAATGTATTTACATGCCTGTTTTAATTGGTAGATTTGCTGATTTGCTCATTCATTTGACAGATTTGTACTGGACTTTTAATTTATGCCAAGTAATGTGCTAGGTTTTAGAGATACTAAGATTAATAGGACATAGTTTCTCGGTCAGTATGATAGGCAAAACTTAAATCTGTATATTGTTAAACTAAGACAAGACAATCCAACAAAAACCATTGTAGATACATAAGTGTGTGTCCGTGTTATGATTTTAATCATAACCATTAGGTATAGTTTAGACAAAGGATCGAAGAAAAAAGATGCATTTTTTTAAATTCATGGAACTTACACATTTTTGCATCATGAATAAGTCTTTAGTTTGTCCAGTGGGTTCCCATTACCAGTTATAGTTATTAACTTAGTGAAGAAGGATGTGCTCATAATTACCGTTTGATTTCCCTGGAAGACCAACTTAAACTCCACCACAGAGGGAAAATATTGAAATAAAAACACTGTATTTAGCAAAAAATTGAAAAATTATTGTATAATTTAATTTGTGATGTAATTTTCTAAAATCCATTCAAAGCAGATCAAGGAAACAAGTGCACAATAGCAAAATGTAATCATTACTCCTATTTGAAATTGATATTCTTTAACTAAATATCTAAAAAAGTTTGCTGATAACCCACTCTCTCTTGCCCGTTTACCAGATGAAGAAACTGAGGTTACCCAGAGGATAAGTGTAACGTGCCAAGGACGCACAGGTTAATGAGCCGATTCAGGATTTGGGTTCATAATCTAGCTTTAGAATTCCCCACCACTTTTTTTTTTTTTTTGTAAACATGCGGAAAAATGGAAAGCAACATGTTTTCTGTAATGCAATGGAATCTTTAATATGTGGCTTTATTTAAATTTCCTTGGCTAAACTCTCCTAATTCATGTCTTGTAGCCACTAATCATGATGACTATGACAATTACTAGAAAAATAAGTAAAATCTTATGTATCCCATTCAAAGAGATCCCAAAATTGAGTTGTGTTTCTATTGCATGAATTTTTAATTAGAAAGTTTTGGAGATGATTTGCAACATTTTAGGTTGCCACATGTAGCCTGTTTTGTATCAGGTAATATAATCTCTTTACAGAGGTGCAGGGGATCCCAGTTCTTTTTCTATCATTATTCAGTGTTTGATAGTTCGGCAGCTTGGGTCGAATGTGTATGTGTTAGAAAGGACAGGTTTGCAATTGAAGCTGATTGTTTGCCCAAACACCATCTGGCCTACCCATTTATATTATGTCAAATGAGACTGCCCAAGGTGTGAGGAAAATCTTAATTTCACATTTATTCAGGTCATATTGGTTGAGGATCCTCTGGCCACAGTTCAAACTACATCATTAAAATGGCTCTATTTTTACCAAAGCCAACATGTCTTTTATTTTTCTAAATTCTCTCAAATGTTTACCTGATTTTCACTAATTTCCTTTTAATTATTTTGCATACCTTACAATGAAAAGTTTTCACCCACTCTCAATCATAACATTAAGCATTTTGCTATAATATATAGATTATTATAATCTTCAGTAAAATAATTTAAATGATTTGAATACCAAATGTCCTTGATGAATCTTGCTTCTCTTAAATTCATACCTATTAAAATTTGAGTATGCATAGATGAAAATAAATATATATATAATATATATTACATATTTTATATGTATATATATTTAAACACAAGTATATGTATATATTCAAATATTTAAATCACTGCCTCTTAAAAGAAAAATATTCTCGCTTATTATTACATTTTGAAAAATATATCAGTAGGTAGGTAATAATTATCCACAAATTTGAGATTTAAACAGAGAGTTAATGACTCAAGAATTTTTTTTAAAAAAACTGAGCAAATATTTAAATAAGACTAAGAAAAGAAACACTTAACTTTGTAACTGGCCCTCCCTGCAAGAGGAGATTCCATCAGAAGGAAAGGCTGAGACTTTTTTTTTAATAAACTACATTAGATATTTTAAATCACCTTAATAGTTATGAAATGCTTTCTATTTCCTTAATTGAAAGAATGATGAGTACTAGGGTCCAGAAACAATGGCATTTTGTAAAAATACATTATTTTAATGTTCTAAAAGGAATGCAAGTTATGAGTATATGTTCTGTTGAATTCAGTGCCAAAATTATACTGAGAAATAAAGCATTTTGTGTAGAAATGGATTCCTACTTAAAAAGTAGCAATAGCATATTACTAGCTTAGATTAATATGAAAAGCTTATTGTGAAGCTTTTTTCCCAAAATGTCGTATTTCATAGTGTAACTCCTTAATTGCTAGTCAAATGAAAACTCTAGTACAGGTATTCCAAAAAATATCATGGCCTTAATTAAAGAATGAGAATTTTCTCAGCTCATTTAATAGTGGACATCTTAAGTCGTTTTAAAATGCTAATTCTACGATCATTATGGCTGATTTTAAAAATGTCACTATTCATCGATAAAGAATATATTTTCAAATTAAAATTTGGTCTGAAAGAGAAAATAAGTTCTGATTTGGAAATACATAGAATTTGTGAGTTTTCCACATAATATACTTTACTCTGTGTGTGTGTGTGTTTCCCAGAATGCATGTGTTAAGACTAAGCCCAGAACAAGAAATTCATGTGAATAGTGTGTTCTCAACTCTGAAGATCACCCTAATGCAAATTCTTATTTCAGTGGTGGATAGCAAGTCAAGTGATGAGAGGAAGACAAAATATTTACATTAGTGATGAATAAAATATACCAGAGTAGTACCATTCCCTTGGTTTAATCTGACATATGAAATGTTAAAGTCTTACCACTGATAAAAAGAGTTTGGAGGTATATATTCCTGTGATAAGAATTGTGTATTTCGGACAAGCAAAATCTTTTTAACATGTAGCATTTCTCAGTGAATCATTTTGTATATGCTAAAAGCTATTGGTGATATTTGGATTCAAAAATTGCATATGCTTTAGAGTCCTAAAATGAAGCAATTAAATTCTTTCTAAATTAATTCTTATGGCAATCCAATTAACTGAATACTTTATTTCAATTCTTAAAACAATTGAATTGCTCATTTTCTTTTTAAACATTTTTACCTGAACTGTGTAGGAATTATTACTCAAAGATGAACAGATTAGTACACATATGCTATTTTAAGGAAAGTATAATTACATGGTAAAAGCAAGTAATAGTTTATTTTTTAACTCCATATATCATGTAAAAATTTAGAAATCAGATGATATGGACTCTTTTCAGTTAACTGCATAATTAAGATATTTATGAAAAATTCTTAAAGGAATTATTTACCAAGTTTCGTAATTTCAAAATTTAAATATCCTATTTCTGTTATTAGAATTAATTTCATTGCCATATCTAAAATAGCCAATGTATATAGAGGTAGCTATTAGATACTTTATGAAACGTATGTTGGTATAAATAACAACAACAACAACAAAATCTAAGCTAAAAAAAAAAAAAATCTAAGCTTTTACTTCTTCCAGAAATAGCAGTCATTAGTTTATGTTTTGTTTTGGTTTTGATTCCAGTATAACTAACATACATTGTTATATTAGTTTCAGATGTACGATATAGTGATTCACCAATTCGATACATCCCTCAGTGCTCATCAGGAGAAATGCACTCTTAATCTCCTTCACCTGTTTCACCCCTCCCCCACCCGCCTCCACCCCGCTAACCATCGATTTCTTCTCTATAGTTAAGAATCAGCTTTTGGTTTGTCTCTTTTTACTTTGCTCATTTCTTTTGTTTCTTATATTCCACATACCAAGGAAATCATGTGGTATTTGTCTTTCTGTAACTCATTTATTTCACTTAACATTATAATTAGGATTATACCCTCTAGATCCACCCGTATTTTTGCAAATGGCAATGATTCACTATTTTTTATGGCTGAGTAATACTCCATGGTGTGTACGTGTGTGTGTGTGTACACATAGACAACATATATAGTATATAAGTGATATATGTATATCTGTGTACACATATGTATATATGTATATCACTTCTTTATCCATTCATCTACTGGTGGGCACTGGGTGGTTTCTATAATTTGGTTATTGTAAATAAAGCTACAATAAACATAAAGATTCATATATCTTTTTAAATTAATGTTTTCATATTGAGTAAATACCCAGTAGTGGAATCGCTGGCTCATATATGGTAAATATATTTTTAATATGTTGAGGAACTTTCATACCATTTTGCCCATCAGTTGTCAGTTTGTTTTTTTTTAAGATTTCATTTATTTATTCGACAGAGAGAGATCACAAGTAGGCAGAGAAGCAGGCAGAGAGAGAGAGAGGAGGAAGCAGGCTCCCCTCCAAGGAGAGAGCCCGATGTGGGGCTCGATCCCAGGACCCTGGGATCATGACCTGAGCCGAAGGCAGAGGCTTTAACCTTCTGAGCCACCCAGGCAACCCCAGTTGTCAGTTTTGATTGAGGTTTTGTTATATGAACTCATCTTTATAT
This sequence comes from Mustela erminea, assembly GCF_009829155.1. Taxonomy (NCBI): domain Eukaryota; kingdom Metazoa; phylum Chordata; class Mammalia; order Carnivora; family Mustelidae; genus Mustela; species Mustela erminea. Next base: position 29,382,670 of record NC_045634.1, on the reverse strand, counting down.
CAAACTTAGCAAAACATTATAAATGAATTTATTATAGTAAAAGCACACTTAACTGTTTAATATTTTATGTAATCCTTTTTGTTTTGGTATATTTAACTCCAAGAAATGATTGTCATTTTTAAGTACCTATTTGATTTTTAAGTCATGTATTTTTGTAGTATTTCAAGTTTTATTCTTCAGTTATGCAACTAACTGTTCTTTTGAAAGCAACAAAAAGTAAAAAAAGTACATAAACTGCTCATAAGAATAATAAACCTGATGTGCTTGAGAATGAAGCTTTCATGAATGCTAATCAAAAACTTTAAAAAGAACCAATATATAATGAAAATTGAATTCTCCTTTGTTGATTTTGAAGATGTGCTTTGAACAAATTGCTTTTTCATTGGAAGATCAAGTTCCCTTTTTTACTTCAAAGTATAGTTGTGACAATTTTGTGTGTTACTACAGACATAATTGTGAGGTCTGAAATAGTGTTGCAATTTCACTGCAGGATCAATTTACATAAAAGATTATATGGTATGAGTGGAAGTTTTCTTAAATATACTCACTTTTGCTGTTCTTTGAACAGTAACATAAAAATAAATACTAGAAATTTACGGAATAGTTTGGACACTATTGTATTTGTGGTTTTTGTCTGCTTATTTGAAAGCCTTTCTTTTAAATTCTGTTTATTGAGTAAGTCACTTTCACTTGCCTTGCCATAGAGAGTATTTCAAAATGGAATGCTAATTTATTTCCCTTAATCTGAAACTTAAGATTGCTTTTTCCCTATACACACTTAGACTGCAGTTTAATGGCGGTATAATAACAAATAAATAAGAGAAAAATTAATATATGGCAACTAAGAAAATATTGCAGTATGGTGTATGATAACTGGTTTTTCATTTTTGGAGTACCTATAATGTACATGCAACAGTCTTTTTCATCATTTTATATATTTATTGGATGTTCAAGGTTCAGGAAAACTGATAGATTGAAAATTTCTTGCCAAGCTGGCATTTTGATATTTCCGGATGAGCTGGCCTTCTTCCCTCACTGCTTGAGTTGCACTTGAAATGTTCGTATTATAATATCGACAGAAACTCTGGACTAAAATACTGCCATGGAGTTAGGCAAGGTTATCTGTAAGTACAAGTGGTAAAGGTCTCTTTAGGTGGTAGTGCATAAAATGTAAGTGAATAAATGTAATGTAATTATACTAACAAAAGGAAACTGACTGATAAATTAAGAATTTTTAAAATCCATTACTCCTACGATCATTTAAAATATTTCATTATTCTCACTATATTTGCCATTTTCAATACCAGTGAATTGGTTATTTTTTTCTCTTGGTAATTTGTCTCAATTTACTCTTTGGTGAATTTTTAAAATTCTTATTTATTTTGAGATAAATCAAACTTAAGTTAAATTTTTATCACTTGAGCATATGCAATTCACATATTTTTTGTTTTCATATTCTATATTTTATAATAGAATTTTATTTATTTATTTATTTATTTATTTATTATTTTTTTAAAATTTATTTGACAGACAGAGATCACAGGTAAACAGAGAGGCAGGCAGAGAGAGAGGAAGGAAAGCAGGCTCCCTGCTGAGCAGAGAGCCCGATGCGGGGCTCGATCCCAGAACCCTGGGATCATGACCTAAGCCGAAAGCAGAGGCTTTAACCCACTGAGTCACCCAGGCACCCCTTATGATAGAATTTTAAATGTGAATTTGTAAGCCATAGAAAATATATTCATGCACATCAAATATATACCATATCTTGTCTTTATAAAACTAAAGATTGTATCTTACAAATTGCCACATTATACCATACAGTGGGTTAAAAATTTTGTGAAGAACCAAATAAAGAATGCTGATTAGAAATATTTGGGAATGTATTTTGTAGATTGTCCTTCATTTTGAAATGAAATGATCTAATTATAGAAGTACTTCTAATTTAGAAGTACAATAAAGTATATGCTTTCCAATTTATATAATTTCCAGAATAATTATTTCCTGGATGGTAGATCTTACATAAGTCTTTTACAAGATTTGTACTTTGTCGTGTGGAATCTCTGATAACAAAATAATGTGTCTATAAATAAGGATATTATTTCATGCACTTTCTTATTTCATATCTATTTGCTGTATTTCTAAATAATCCTGTTAAAAAATAGTTTATGGCTACCAATGGACAGCCGTTATAAAGTGGAAAGGAAAAATACCGCTGACCTCCAATAGTGATTGAGATCCGATGCTTTGCTTAAAGTAGCATATTAACACCAAAAATGAAAGAGAAATATTGTAATGAAAATTTCTGAATCATTGGGTGGATGTCATGGTAACATTTAACATTAATGGGCTGTTATGTATATTATTGAAAGAAGAAAGGATATATTGATTAAAGTTTTATTAACATTATTGTGAAGATATTTTTGTCATATGTTTAGACGGCATATCTAAATTGACTATACTAAGTGTTACACTTCTTGTTTCCTTCTTCAAATATATTTTAAGTTATGATCATCTCGCCATCATGGCAAATCCCCAAGACTCTTCTTTCTTTCTTTCTTTCTTTTTTTTTTTTTAAGATTTTATTTATTTATTTGACAGAGAGAGATCACAAGTAGGCAGAGAGGCAGGCAGAGAGAGAGAGAGGGGAAGCAGGCTCCCTGCTGAGCAGAGAGCCTGATGCCGGGCTCGATCCCAGGACCCTGAGATCATGACCTCAGCCGAAGGCAGAGACTGTAACCCATTGAGCCACCCAGGAGCCCAAGACTACTCTTTCCTAGCCAGTTCAGGGCCCACTTCTTATTATGACATTTACACCCTTCTGTGGTTGGATTCCTCCTTCCTCCCCACGGGTGTCTCCCTCTTCTGAATACTTGCTTCTCTCCCAATCTCATCCTGGAAGACCTGATTCTTCTTTTTCAAATATGTATGAGTATAGTTGGCTGCAATGAGTTAGGCGGTCCTGTGTTTAAGTTTGAGTTTCATTCTCAGAAACCTAATTTTAAGTAAAATATGGAACTTGTTCAAGTCTCATTTCTTCATCGATAAAAAGTATTAAATAAAATATACTCAGTTCATTCCCAGCTCACAAGGTTACAAGGTTATATTTTACTTATTTATTAAATAAAATATACTCAGTTCATTCCCAGCTCACAAGGTTGTCTTATATACCTTTTCTTTAATAGTCAAATTAATACTGAAGTTATTAACTATATTGAATTATCATATTAAAATTCTCCTCTGAGGAACAAACCATTTTGTAAATAAAGTGTATAATTATCCATACTACACTGAGAAAACAACAACAACAAAAACCCTTCATCTGTTTCTGTTTTTTAAAATGGTGTATGTGGTTTACGTGGACTTAAAAAGAGGCTCTAAGGAAATGTCAGTCTTTATAAATTTTTCTGTGACTTTTTTATATCTTACATTGGTTTGCTGAATTTAACTGAAAACTGCTTGAATTTTAAACATGCAAAAATATTATATTAGTTTTAAACCAGTCTTTCTAAAAATTCTTCCTTTTCATCTTTTTCCCCCCTCCGTTGTCAAATGTTTATGCTTTTGAGAGCTTTCTCCAGTACAGTCTTGCAAATCACATTTAAGTGTAATTCTAAATATTATTTTATATTATTAGGATCACCTAAAGCAAGATATTTGGATTAATATGCATTAATGAACTCATCTGCTACCCTGTGCAATAATTCAATTCCTCCATCATCAGCCCCTGGCTTCTTATCTCTGCTTTTCATTGTTCCTGCTGCCTGGCAGTGTATTCAAGACTACAATTTGAGATAAAAAGAAAATGAAAGAAGAAAACGGGGTGGTTTTGAATTGTATAAATAGATACAGATAAGGATAAGCATAGCATTAATTACATCATTTTGTCTTCAGAGCACGAAAGTTGAAATATTTAGGTTAGTATCTAAATTGAATGAGTATATATTATCTGGCATCCCAGAACAGAGATGGTCACGGACTTGTCCACTTTGAAGTGACGTATATTTAGTGACTCGTATATGAGCCTTAGTACTAGAATACTCTGGGCATCCAAAGGTGGTTAAGACACAGTCCATTCTCAAAGTGGTGGAGAACAATTAACATGCTTTGCATGAACATGTCCTGCCAGGCTTTGTTGTCTTTCTTAAGAAGTTTAAAGTCTGTGAAGAAAAAAAGAATGTTAATACTTCAAAAAAAAAAAAAAAAAAAAAAACCAAAAAAAGTGAATAGGAACAGGCATAACTGAGTAAGTGCTAGAAGTGGACAGAGGCGTTTTAACGTTGAGCCAGATTGAAACTTTGATCTTAGAATAAGAAAGAGGTCTTTGGTGCTGATGTGAACAGCACAACATTCTCAGACATCTGGGGAATGGGATCCAGACCAAATTAAACACACAGCTCAAAATGGCAACCGTCCATCCCTTCTTGACTTCCTCTTCTTGATTTAGCTCCCCTTACACGTTCAGCCTGGCATATTTAATTAGCTTTATCTCTATAACTAGAAGACTTTGGAGTGTGATAGACATGCCTCTGTACTTTGGCTCTGGCACTTGCCTGCCTTGTGACTTTTGACAGAGAATTTGAGAGCTACCTAGATCTTACTTTCTTTATTCTTAAAATGACTATGTAAACATCAATTTCTTACAGATGCAATGAGGAGTAAACTAGCAAATTATATAAAGTGCTTAGCATGTTCTAAGTACCTTGTAACCTCTCAGAAAACATTAATATTTTTTATAATTACGTATATATTTTTTCAAATCTACTTTTCTCTTTCTTCATGGCTAAGTTAGAAAAGGAAACAAATGATACAATAGGCTAGGAAAATATTTAAAATAATATGAAAATTGTTAATTTCAATCTGTATCTCAAGAGACCTTTGTAGAAGTCAACTTATCCATGGTTTGATTGTCCTTAACAGGTTCTACAAAATCTTAGTGGTTTAAATGTAGGAAATCAGTTGTAAGTTTTAGTTGCCCAAAGAACTGTACTATACTATTGATCTGATGAGGATTCCTTTCAGGAAAATGTAGTCTTCATTTTATCTTTCTGCATATTATATTTTAAATGTAGTCTTCATTTTATCTTTCTGCATATTATATTTTAAATGTAGTCTTCATTTTATCTTTCTGCATATTATATTTTAAATTCATTGATTAATACCTTTTTGTTTTTCTACATTCAAGTTCATCTTACATTTCCTTTTTACTTAGGAAGAATTCCAAAATCAAATACATAATTGGTGTGATGATCTTCTAAGTATTTCTCAAATAGTATCAGCTCACATCTTAGTACCTCAACTGTTATCTGATGACTGACAACATTAGCACAACCAGAAATGTTTTGGATGTGACAGTTCTTGGGCTATTTCTCAGATGTACTGAAACAATATCTGTGGGAACAAGTCGCAGGAATCTGCTTTTCCCAGCAATCCTGGTGATTCTCATGCACAAGGAAGTTTGGAAATGACTTATCTAATAGAAGCAACAAATGAATTATGAAGGATTCATTTCTTTCTTTATTTTTTTTTCATTTCTTTATTTAAATGATAATCCAGACTACTTTAGAATAAATATTTAATTCATTTGTACTTAATTGGCAAGCTATTCCTGAAATATAACATTTCTGGAAATCAAAGCGGACTTAGCTATTTATTAACTCCATATTCACCCAAGTATGGTTGACAGGTCACCCATGTGTTGGAGCTGAGTGGAGGGACTGTTGAAAATGTGAACCCTGGGTCCATCCAGCCCAGTACTGAAACAGAATCTTTCAGCATAGGAAATAGGAATCTGCATTTTTAGCAGTCTTCAGTGGTGACTTTTGGGAACACAACAATATGAACAAATGTTGACCCCTGTTGGTAACAGTGATTCGGTTAGCTCTCTTGAATTTATAAGAGAGTAATTCATCTGTAGGAAGTTATGGTATGAATTGATTGATTGTAGATAAGAACTGATTCATTCTAACACCAAGACACAACAATTAAAATTTTTAATAGCTAGTCCATTCACAGGGCAGTAGATTTTTATGTTTCTTCTTCTCTAATTTCTCTGCATATTTCTCAATATTTCATGTCAGTATCAAATGGCAATTAAGACCAGCCTCTGTGGAGTGAGGGAGAATTAGTGGAAAGCCAGTTTTGCCTGCCGGTAGTAGCTGTATGTCCTATGAAAAGGATGAAATGCATAAGCCTGAGTACTCTCATTTTTACCGTTGAGTTAGCAAGGGTACTTACCCCCAGGGTGATTGTGATAATATATTTAGATTATGAACATGAAGCACTTAACATATTATTCTGCCTTCCTCTCCCCTGAGTTGTAAGCAATGCAACTAATAAAGTTAGATAGTGATTACAGTACAGTATGATATTTGTATTCTCAAAATATAAGTCATCTTGTATACGTGTTATAGAGTACCAGTTTAGATACTTCTGTTCATTTCTATCTGAAATCTAGATCTTGAAGACTTCTTACAAAATTTAACAAATAAAAATACTGGAAGCTCAGTTAAATTTGAATTTAAGACAAACAATGAACAATACTTTGCATAAGCCTATCAATGCAATATTTATGACATATTTGACTAAAATTATTTCATTATATATCTCAAATTCAAATTTAATTGGATGTCTTTTAGTTTATCTGGCATCACTAAAACTGTAGTTAGCTTGTTTTCACCACATAGACATTTACCCAACCAGCCTTATGAAAATGGGAGTCTGTTGCATTATTTGGTCGTTGCTCCAATAGAGAAGCTGAGAAATGGGCCCTACGGCCCTTAGAGCCTGCTGGTCAGCATTAAAATGAAGCTTTCTGAGGAGGTTCCTTAAAAAGTTGAAATAGAACTACCCTACGACCCCGCATTTGCCCTACTGACTGGGTATTTACCCCAAAGATACAAATGTAATGATCCAAAGGGGCATGTGCAACCCAGTGTGTACAGCAGCAACGTCCACAATAGCCAAACTATGGAAAGAGCCTAAATATTCATCAACAGAAGAATGGATAAAGAAGATGTGGTACGCATGCGCGTGCGCTTACACACACACACACACACACACACATATACAATGAAATATTATGCAGTCATCAAAAAGGAAAATCTAGCTATTTGTAATGATGTGGATGGAACTAGATGGTATTATGCTAAGTGAAATAAGTCAATTAGAGAAAGACAATTTTATCATGTGATCTCACTGATATAAGGAATTTGAGAAACAAGACAGAAGATCTTAGGGGAAGGGAAAATGGAATAAGGTAAAACCAGAGGAGACAAAACGTAAGAGAATTTTAATCTCACAAAACAAGCTGAGGGTTGCTGGGTGGAGGGGGGCTGTGGAGAGGGTGGTTGGGTTATGGACACTTGGGAGGGTATGTGCTATGGTGAGCGCTGTGAAGTGTGTAAGACTGATGAATCACAGACCTGTACCCCTGAAACAAATAATACATTATTTGTTAATAATAAGAAGAAAAAATATAATAATACTAGGTCTTCTTAGAAGAACACCTTTTGAGGTTTTTCTGGTTTAAAGAATCTTGAAAATTATTCATATTAAAGTGTTGAGAGAAACATGGAGGAAGATTAATCCGCTGATCAAACCAAAGCCCTGACCATGCTTTAGAAAACACTTCTTCATACCATCAGTGGGGTAAGTTGCTCTCGCTGCCCTCAGGAAGGGCTGAGTAAAGCACTGGAGAGAGGGGATGTTGGACCATCCTTCATTCATAGAGGAGGTTCAAGTCACAACAGAGGTTCTCTTCTGGAAACCAATGGATGAATATTAATGATTACAAATCATGATGCCATTATAGATGTTTTGAGAGCAGGAACTATTTTCTACTTATTTTTTGTTCTCTAATAAATATGATGTTAGATAGCTTTTGGTATCTTGGACAATACTGTTTTATAGGAGAGAGTTTATGGTAAATATAACTCGACACCTATGCTAACATTATTCTAGATAAAAATTTTCGATTAAATGCTTTATATTGAGTCAGATTCCATGACTAGAAAATACTTCAAAATCCCAGGCTTACCTGCATCCTATGTGTCTTTAATCCCTGGAGATTTGATTGTTATAATATAGTCAGTGAGAAAAATACCATGTAAGTTTTTTCTTCAACAAAGATGCAAAGTAAAAAAATATAAATATATATATATTTCAATATATATATATATATATGTGTATATATATATATATATATATAAAATCAATTCATGAAAATCTCTGAGGTGGGCCCAACCACAAAGATTAAGGCAAATATTAAATGCACAAACTTTTAAAAAATATTTACTTATTTGAAAGAGAGAGAAAGAGTTCTCAGGAGCAGGGGAGAGGGAGAAGCCGACTCCCTGCTGAGTGGGGAGCCCAACGCAGGGCTAGAGCCCAGGACCCTGAGATCATGACCTGAGCTTAAGTCAGACACTTAACAGACTGAGCCGCTCAAGTACCCCTAAATGCACAAACTTATTTTCTGCAGAAGATAACTGTAGAGAAAATGTAAGTAAGGCAATAAAGTATACTGTAAATAAAGTATGTTATCAATTTATAACATAAATTTATTATAAATATAAACTTATAATACTACATTTGTTATATATGTATGATAAAACACATAGAAAGTAAAGCATGCATGCAAACATTTACTTTTCTCTGTCAAAAAAATGTGATTCGATCTTAAATAAAAGGTGTGTTCTTGAAAAAGTCCATTATTTTTCTAAACATGTGTGTTTTTATTGTAGCACCTAGGTTTTTATTTCTTCATCTTCCAAAATGATGCAGTAATACTGTTAGCAGTTTATTTCTTATAGCTTTTCTAGGAGGTTTCAATGTGTTGCTCTACATAATGTTACTTTGTTCTCTAAACCTGGCCTGTCTGCTAAAAACGTATTGGGGGAAAAAAAAATCCCTGTTCTTCCCTTCCCTTTGATTGAGTTATCTTTTGCTAGGCAAAGTGTTGTTAGCTTTTATGCTCTGCGCTTGGCTTCCAGCGGCTCTCCCCATAGATTGCTGCTACAGCACTGCCAGGAGCCGGAGATCCCTACAAGGAGGAGATCAAACCTCCACAACAGGGATTCTTCAAGGCAGGTCAAGTTCAAGAGCCTGCTCGGGAAACACAGTCTACATCACACAAAAATGTTATTACTCATTTGGAATTCTTTTTCTATGCATGGTCTCCACTTCTAAAACTGACGGACGAGTCAAGTTCAAATCCATCTACAAATTTCTGGCACTTACTTGCCTCACTCTCTTCCATCTGAGTTCTTTCGTGTTGCAGACACTTGCCTCGTGTGAAGACGTCAGTTCAGCGAGCCATCTATTGTGCCGCTGGAGTTTAGCTCTGTTTCAAGCAACAGATCATCTGTTTTAGTCTCAAGATTAGTGTACGTTATAAATGCAATAGCCTTGAATTCTAGGGCATTGGGATACTTCAGAAAGGGGCAGAGAAGAAGATAAATATTATCACTGATCTCATCTGTTGAAAACAAATGATTTTTGTCATTTACGCATGTAAGAACAATTATATAATTTTTATTTAATATTGTATGAGAGTTATTTTCTCTTATTGTTAACAGTATTTTTCAATGGGCAAAGGCTTATCGTGCCATTTACTGTATGTTTTTGCTTAGTTTAACTATTGCTGGTCATGGGTGAAGGTGTTAGTTCCAATCCACCAGATATAGAGAATAATTAATATAAAACTTTTGGGAATAAAACATTGTCCAATTTAAATATCTTTAGGATGTACTCCTTAATGTAAATTATTTGATCATTTTATGTACTATGCGTTTGCTATGTGTTCAGAAATTACATTAGAAACATTTTGAATGCTTATTTCATCCAATCTTGACATTGTAAGTGTCCATATTAAGATTGAGATTAATATTGGGGCGCCTGGGTGGCTCAGTAGGTTAAAGCCTCTGCCATGGGGCGCCTGGGTGGCTCAGTGGGTTAAGCCGCTGCCTTCGGCTCAGGTCATGATCTCAGGGTCCTCGGATCGAGTCCCGCATCGGGCTCTCTGCTCTGCGGGGAGCCTGCTTCACTCTCTCTCTCTCTCTGCCTGCCTCTCCGACTACTTGTGATTTCTCTCTGTCAAATAAATAAATAAAATCTTAAAAAAAAAAAAAAAAAAAAAAGCCTCTGCCTTCAGCTCTGGTCACGATCTCAGGATCCTGGGATCGAGCCCCACATCGGGCTTTCTGCTCAGCAGAGAGCTTCCTCGTCTGCTTCCTCATCTCTCTCTCTCTCTCTCTCTCTCTGCCTGCCTCTCTGCCTACTTGTGTTCTCTCTCTGTCAAATAAATACATAAAATCTTAAAAAAAACACAAAAGATTGAGAATAATCTTAATCTCTTTGTTTAATAGTTAGGATAAATTTTTTCCGTGTTTATTCCCCATTTGTAAGTTAACTTTTTAATTTTTTAAAATAACATAAATACCATCTTCAGCCTCCACAACTGTTAGAGTCCACTGTGCATTCACCTGTTGGGGTGTTTGTGTTATGTCAATTTTTATAAATGGCGTGTTTAATATAGTTATCAATTTTATGTTTTGTTTATTGAAAATTGAATAATCTGCTATCCATTAAATCTATATTTCCTTTGTAATTTCTTCTAAAAATTGTGTTTTGTACCAATATAACATTAGAAATGAAGCACACAAGATTATTTGAGTGTCAACACTTTGTTGGCTTAAAGTTCATCTGTATATGTTTACATTTTTCCATAAAAAGTTGGAAACACACTCACATACATGAATCATTTCTAAAACCCAGACGAGTTTGGTACCAGCTACATCAAAGTAGAGTTTTTACATTATTTTTTGTAAGAATCTGTACCAAAATACATTTACAGAAAATGTATTTTTTCAAATTGAAGCCAATTGCATTTATTTCACATATAAGAGACAGGGTTTCAGTGTAGGGATTTCAGAGTGAATTTTCAGTATATATCCTTGGAAACTAGACTGCCAAACTGCTATTGAAATGTTTGCATCAAATTGTTTATCAGGTCATTTCTTGTTGGTATATAAAAACATAGCAAGCTTGCCTAAAGTGGATATATTTTGAAAGGATAACAGAAAAATGAACACCGAGCAGGTCTGTACCTACGGAGAATTAAGGAAACCAGACTGAAATGCACAGAAGAGAGAAAGTGGCTCAGGAGAGGGAAGGAGGTAATATGTATTTAAAAAGATAATGAGAACAAGAACGAGATTTTTCTAACCCAGAAAACCAAGGCCCAGAGGAGCTAAACCCCTAAACTGTGAAACTACACCATTTAATACCCTTTGAGTATCAGGAACAGTAGAGCCTAACAGTTGACCCAACTTTTTAATCTCTACCCCTAATCATTTAAATAAGGCTGAGGGATGATTCTCTGCCCAAGCCCTGCCTTCACCACCAACAGTTCTGAGTTGGTTTCTGATCTTTTTTTCCTAAGGGTTGCATAAAATATTGCTTTCAGTAAGGGGAATAGAAAACATACAGCGGAATCTAGAAACCTAACGGTGTCAGGCAAAGCTCTGAAGTCAGAATGGCTACTTTAATTTGAACAATCCTAAACAAACTTTACATATTTCCACACCAGGAACAAAGGTTTGTGAATTGAAGGACTATGTATTTTTTTTTAAATTTTCTTTATTTAATTGACAGAGAGAGACAGCGAGAGAGGGAAAAAAGCACGGGATGCGGGAGAGGGAGAAGCAGGTTTCCCGCTGAGCAGGGACCCTAATGTGAGGCTCGAACCCAAGACCTGGGGATCATGACCTGAGCCTAAGGCAGACACTTAAGGACTGTGGCATTCAGGCGGCCCTACCCATGTAGTCTTAAAAAAAAACTATTGACTCACAATCGTTGTGAAATGCTTGTAGGATAAAGTTAATACAGATAAAATGATCATGGTTTTCCAATAAAACCCACCTCTACTCTCAGATTGATAATAATACCCTTTAAATAATTTTCTGAGGAATAATTCTGGGATTTAAAATGTATAATTTTCAAATGCAAAACATACAAATATTTGCTATTCAGTGATCGCCTAAACAGATAGCTCTGATATCTCTAATACAAATAACTCAAAAATATGGAGAAACAAAACACATATATTTCACTAAGGATATATGACATAGCAAATTAGCATTTGTTTTAAAATGAGCTCCTTGAATCTAATTCTAAAAAATAAGTGTAAATGGGCATCTGCCCTCAGGAACATGGCAGAGATGTATTCTTCCTTTCTAAAGGAAAGACTAAAACCTCTGGAAATTATATATAAAACAAACATGAGACTTTGGAAAGGGGAAAGAAGAAGTCAAACCAGCTATTGACCTTGGAGCACAAGGAAAAACTTGGTAGTGATTTACTGGATTTTTTTTTTTTTTTAACCTCGTATTTTCATCTTGTTGCTGAAGAAGCCTGCAACTCAGAAATGCCAGCGGGCACAGAAAGAAATATTCCACAATGGAAGCCTGCTCTTTCTAGCCAAAGGAGCAGGGAAGGGGAGCCTAGCGAGATATAACAGATCAACACTCAACATAACATCACAGAAAAAAACCTTTGGCCACACCCTACCTTTACCAAGAGATACCGAGTGGGGGATGCAGAGCTCCTCTCTTTTGAGTCAGTAATGAAGTGCCTCCAAGCTCTGTTAGGTTGATGCCAGAGAAGGCCAAAAGATGAGCTTAGACTTTCATCCTGTCTGACTGGAAAACCTCCCCTTTCATCCTCACCAAGGTGACAGGAGACATTACATAGGGAGACATCTCTTTACATTCCCCTGAGGTGGGATCAATAGGGTCCTAATGGAGAGTCCTATCAAGGAATATGATGTAAACTGAGTGGTAATCTAGACTTTGGGCTCTACCTGGTGGTGATGAGATGGTGCCCATCTCCTTCTCCTGACGCAGTAGCATCAGAGAAAGCCAACTAACACAGAAGGCTCAAATGAGAATCTTAGAATAAGAAATGCCCAGGTTTGAGTTAAAAAATCTTTTATCATGCCAAGATTCAGAAAGATCTAAAACTCAATGAAAAGAACAATAGATGCATGTATCAAGTTAACAGAGTTACAGAGAAAAGTTGTGAAACAGCCATGATCAAATGCATGGTAAAACATCTCAATAAGCATTTACAAATTAGAATGTGTCTGCGAAAAACTTAGGAGATATAAAGAAGAACCAAAGGGAACTTTGAGCATTTGAAAATAAAATATTCAATACAAAAAGTTTAATGGATGGACTCAACAGCAGAATGGAAGAAACAGAGAAAAGAATCCATGAACTGGAAGACAATGGGACAAAACAAGATTGCCCAGTCTGAACAACAGAGAAAAATAGAAGAAAAAAAAAAAAAAGAATTAACAGAATCTCAGGGTCTTGTGTAACTATAACAAAAGATAGAACCTAGGAACGTGAGTGGATTGAACAGTGGCCCCTTCCAAGAAACATGGACATGGTTATGTCCTAACCCCTGGAACCTGCAAACAGGACCTTCTTGGGGAAAAGGGTCTTTGCATATTTAATCAAGGACCTCAAGATGAAATCATTCTAGATTATCTGGCTGGACCCAGAATCCAATGATGAGTGTCTTTTTAAGAGAGAGAAAAGAGAAAAACAAGGCAAAGGTCACGGGAAGACAGAGGTAGAGAGTGGTGTGATGTAGCCACAAACCAAGGGACACCTGGAACCACCACAAGCTGGAAGAGGTGGGGAGGATTCCTTTCTGGAGCCTTCGGAGGGACTATAGCTCTACTAGCATCTTGGATCCAGACTTCTGGCTTCCACCACGGTGAGAGGATACATTTCCATTGTTTTAAGCCTCTCAATCTCTAGTAAGTTCTTAGGGCAACACTAAGAAACTAATATAATGAGTGAACATGATGATGATGGAAATATTCTCCATCTTGAATTTATCAACGTCAAAGGGCTGATTGTACATTGTGCTACGTAGCTCTGCGAGAGGTTGTCATCAGGAGGACACTGGGTAGATGGCATGTGGGATCTTTTGTATTATTTCATACACTGCATATGAATCTCCAGGAATTCCAAATAATTTTTGATTACAAATAAATAGAAGTATGTTTTACTTAATCTATTGTTTGTATGTAGGAACATATATTTTGAGCACCTTAGTGCACATATTTACTCCTAATGAACAGTAGACCGACTTAGTATGTTTAATTATTCTCTTAAATTATAACCTGGAATTACTCACCTTTTAGCACAATATTCTAAGAGCATCATTATAAGCTATGCAGAGACTACTAATGACTAACTATAATTTATCATTTTGGATCTGCTAAAGGAAATTAGGCTTACCTAAGTACTTATATCTCATAATAGACAGAATTTGTGGCAGCTTATAAAATGTATCATAAATGAGATGAGAGTAAGTGAATAAACTAATAGAAGCAGGAAAATAAGAATCTCAAGGAAGACAATGTTAAAATTAGCACACAAACAGGGCAGAGAATTCAGTAGTTAGTAAATTCGGACTGCTAATCCTCAAGAACAAATATATAAATGTATAAAGATTTCTAAGCAGTTATAAATTAGTCAACGTTTTTATGTCAAGAAAACTAAAACTTAAAAATAAGCAGCTCAATTAAATATGTCAAGGTTAGCCACACTTTAAAATATTCTATTTATATGCAGTACAATTTCCGAAGTAATTATTTCAATTCAGGAAGGGAGAAACCTGCTAAATACTTAAATGCCAAATATATCAGTGATAGTTTCTGATCATATTTCCTGACTTTTGTTCTGGAGTAAAGGAAAAATCTGCATAACTTTAAAATGCAGTGTTTTTTATCAGCATTAATAGCGGGCAGTTGAAAGGCACCATCAAGAACAGAAATGCATTTTTAAATTACCAAAAGAGAAAAGGCAGGATAATTTTAACTTAAAGTACTTCATTTAAACACACAAAAAATTAGAAGTGAAGATGGTTCCATTTTATTAAGTTATTTAACATATAAAAACTATTTCATGCAGTTTGTAAAAGTTGGCCTTGCTAAAGAGAAAAAAACCCAAGGGTTCTGTCTTTCAAAATGGAAAGTGACTTTTTTTGTATAATTGTAATCTCTAACGGTTTTTAACATATTACTCTGAAGTTTCTTCTCAGAGACATCCATAGGTTAAAAAGAAAGCCTATCTATTTAAGTGTATATTTATTAAGATTAGATGTAGTTATTAAGATTGTTAACTTATTTATTTATTAAGATTATAATTAATGTAAAGATAATGCCATGCCCTTATGATTATATTAAGAGAAAAATTGACGTGGAGTAAACTTTTTATCATTTTATTTTATGTTCTGTCATAAATGTACTCCTTAGTCCCATCCACAATCTCCCCCAGGCCCCACCAACCTCCCCTAAGGTAACAGTTTCTTCTCTATAGCTGAGAGTCTGTTTCACTGTTTCTCTCTTTTTCTTTGGCTCATTTGTTTTGTTTCTTAAATTCCACATATGAGTGACATCATACGCTACTTGTTTTCTCAGAGTTATTTTGTTTAGTTAGCATTATAGTCTCTAGATCATCCATGGTGTTGCAAAAGACAAGATTTCTTTCCTTTTCATGGCTGAATAATATTGCATATTACACACACACACACACACACCACATTTTCTTTATCCATTCATCTATGGATGGACAACTTGGCCTGCTTCCATAGTCTGGCTGTTGTAAATAGTGTTGCAATAAACGTAGAGGTGCATGTATCCCTTTGAATTAGTGTTTTTTTGTTTTGTTTTGTTTTGTTTTTGTTTGTTTTTGTTTTGTTTTGTTTTGTTTTGTTTTTGTATTTTGGGAGCTAAATACCTAGTAATGGGATTCCCGGATTATAGCTCTATTTTTAATTTTTTAAGTAACCTCTATACTGTTTTCCACAGTGGCTGCACCAATTTGCATTACCACCAACAGTGCAAGAGAGTTCCTTTTTCTCCACACCCTCACCAGCATTTGTTTCCTGTGTTTTTGATTTTAGCCATTCTGGCAGGTATGAGGTGATAGCTCATTGTAGTTTTCATTTATATTTCCCTGATGTTGAGAGATGTTGAGCATCTTTTCATGTGTCTTTCGGCCCTCTGTATGTCTTCTAAAGAAGAAGAGATGTCTGTTCATGTTTTCTGCCCATGTTTTAACTGGATTATTTGGTTTGGGGGTGTTGAGTTTTATAATTTCTTGATATATTTTGGATAGTAACCCTCTACCAGAGTTGCCATTTGCAAATATCTTCTCCCATTCCGTAGGATGCCTTTTAGTTTTGTTGATCGTTTCCTGAAGTGTGCAGAAACTGTGCTCTGACGTAGCTTTAATTTCTCTTGCCTCAGGAGACGTAGCTAGAAAAATATTGCTATAGTTGATGTGAGACAGATTACTGCCTGTGCTCTCTTAAGAATTCGGGGTCTCACCGTTAGGTCTTCAGTCCATTTTGAGTTTATTTTTGTGTATGGTAAAAGCAAGTAGTCCAGTTCTGTTTTTTGCATGTAGGCTGTCCAGTTTTCTCATCATCATTTGATGAAAATAGTATCTTTTCCCCATGGTATATCCATTACTCCTTTTTCAAACATTAATTGACCATATGATTATGGGTTTCTTTCTGAGTTTTCTGTTCTAGTCCATTGATGTATTTATCTATTTCTATGCTAGTACTATACTGTTTGTAATAGAACTTGAAATCTGGAATTGTGATACCTCCAGTTTTGTTTTTCTTTTTGAAGATTGCTTTGGCTATTTGAGGTATTTTGTGGTTTCATACAGATTTAGGATTGTTTGTTCTAGTTCCGTGAAAATTGCTATTGGTATTTTCATAGGGATTGCATTAAATCTGTAGATTTCTTTGGGTAGTATAGACATTTTAACAATATTTGTTCTTTCAACTTATGAGTACACAATGTCTTTCCATTTCTTTATGTCATCTTGAATTTCTTTCATTGGTGTTTTATAGTTTTTAAAGTACAGGTCTTTCACCTCTCTGGTTAGGTCTATTACTAGATATTTTATTGTTTTTGGTGCAGTTGTAAATGGGATTTTTTTAACTTTGACTTTTTGAGGCTTCATTTTCAGTGTATAGGAATCCAATAGATTGCGGTACATTGATTTTGTATCCTACAATCCTACTGAATTCATTTATCAGTCCTTACAGATTTTGGGTGGAATCTTTAGGGCTTTCTGTATGTAGTATCATGCCGTCTACAAATAGTGAGAGTTTGACGTCTTCTTTACCAATCAGGATGCCTTCTATTTCTTTAGGTTGTTCAATTGCTGTGACTAGGACTTCCATGACTATGTTGATTGAAAAGTGGTGAGAGTGGGCCTCCCTGTCTTGCTTCTGACCTTAGGAGAAAAGCTGTTTTTCACCATTGAGTATGATGTTGGCTGTGGGTTTTTCCGTATAAAACCTTTACTATATTGAAGAAATAAATATTTTTAAAGATATATTCATCTAAAGTATATTCACTTTTTACATAAGAATTATGTTTCCATGGTTCATGAAATACAACATAAAATAAGCATTGAAAAAAATGATTACTCATCTACCACAAGAACTATTTGAAAAAACAATTTTTGCCTTTTCTCGACTGCTAACCTTATTTTAGAACTCTCTTAGTCTTTGTTATTTACGAAATTGAGATCATTTGTTCTTTAAGAGAATATTTTGAGGCTTAAATAAAATGATACATATGAAAATAATATGAAATGTTATTATAATATGAGACAATTATTGATAGTGTTATCATTATTTAAAAGCGACAAGTAATAATATGAGAGTAGAATGATAAGCCAGGGTGTCATTGCTAAAGCTATGAAGTATGGGGAACCTGCTGACTCAGATGGTTACGCGTCTGCCTTCGGCTCAGGTTGTGATCTCTGGGTCCTGGGATGAGCCCCATGTCTGACTCCCGGCTCAGCAGGGAGTCGGCTTCTCGCTCTGCCTCTCTTTCCTGCTCGTGGTCTTTCTCTCTCTTTCTGTCTCTCAGATGAATAAATAAAATCTTTAAAAAAAAAAAAAAAGCTGTGAGGCATGACTTGGTTGGATTTGAAAACAAAAAAAACACTAACCATTATAAGAAAGTTTGCCTACCTGGTTAACGTGATGTGCTTTACTTCTCTCGTTATTAAGCAAGTAAGGTACCTCCCCTCATCCCTTTTAAGTCCACGTTAAGCTTGTGACTGAGATCTAGCTCCGAGAATGTCAGAAGCAATGACAGGCATCACTTCTAGGCCTTGCCTTGAGAACCGCCATACCCCTCATCTTTCTTCTGCTTTCTCCATCCATTGACTCATTGCACAGGTCCTCAAGAAACATGTAACTGTCAGATGGCAGAAGCCTGCTTCCCCGCGTGACAATACAGAGTGAACGCCAGAATTACCTGCAATTAACCATTGCCAGAAATGAGAAATCAAATTCGTCAAGTTAAACTGTCATAAAATTTAGGTTTTCATTGTACAGCAGCTCGTTTGCCAGCCTGAAGAAGTATAAAGCTATCGTATTTGCTAGAAAGTAGCACTAATATTAAAGTTATAGTGATTTTTAATATAAAAATGTGAACCACAAAAGAAACAAACAGGCAACACAAATAAAATCTATTCTAAGGTAGGTCTACTAGCTTAAACACTAGTGTTTGACTCTGGTCGAATGTAAATTGGAGGATAAATAAATTATTTAATGCTAAGACAAGTATTTTAAATAGTTCTTGTGAATTCCCCTCAGTGCAGACTCTCAGTTTGTCTTAGTCTAACAGACAGATTATGACAAATAGTATTTTCACTCTTTTCCTCAATGTGCGATTGTCAGCCAAACTTGAGATTGTATTCTTCATACTCTAGCACATGATAACATTTTATGACTAATTCCATTAACTGGCATGATCTCAGCCTTATTATCAGTAATAATTATTTATATTTATACTACATTATAACAGTTCAATTCTTGGCTTATGGTTTTATAGCAATATGTGAGAAGGATCAACATTTCTTTACCTTTCTAAGAACCTTCCAGTTCTTACTTTCCTACCTGCTTTTCCAGTGATCCTAAATATTCATATCTGTCTATTTAATAAAGTCCCTTTCTCATATAAAAACAAACAAGTGAACAAACAAAAAATGAGGCTGTAGAAATAACTGGGTGGATTCAATCATAACAAGAGATATAAATATGATCTAGAGATTACTATGTTAACTCTCAGAGAATAGGCTCTACTTAATTGACACTAAATTTTATCCAAATCAGAGAATATGTAATTTTGCAATTTAACCAACAAATAGCATTAGTAAGAGGTTTTTTTTCTTTGGGGGGATCACTGTAAAATAATCTAAAATAATACTAGTAGATACCATTGGTTTCCAGTGACTGTTTTTTATCAGGTCCCATTGGACAGATTTTTATACGTGACATCTAAGTTTTTATAAAGCATTATTTTGCACATTTACAGGTGATGTAGCTACACCTCAGTGACATCCAGTGGTTTCCTGAAGACTAGAAAGGGGCAGAATCAAGATTCAAATCCTTGTCACTTTTTCTTCAAAACCAGTGCTTTTTTCATGGTATTATGAAATAACACTGAATTTCCTCTTTTCTGTATTTTGCTTCCTTTTGTGGATTTGACTATTCTGTTTTGTCTCAGTAACCAACGATGCATAATCAGATCAGTTTAATTTTAGATCAGGTAGTAAAGAATCTGTGATACATACGGAGGACACCAGGCTACGTTCTGAGTATATGAAGACAAGACGCTCTCAGTCTAGTTGGTGGAAATACATGGAAACAATTGATTGCTTAGTGGTGGGGTTGTGAGAAATGTTCAATGAAAGGACAGAAGCCCTACAGAGAAGATAGTGATTAACTCCATATATGGCGTTTCAAGGGAAGTTTCTTGGTAAAGGCAGGGTCTGAGAAGGAGTTAGAGGGTTATTGGGAGCTCAGCACGCCAACAGAGCAGATGGGGGTAGGGGTGGAGAGAAGACAACCAAAATACAAAACAGTGGGTCTAGTTTTGGTGATACTGTGTGCCATGCTAAGAAATTTGAACTTTTTTTCTGTGCATGAGAGGGAACAATTAAAAATTTTACTCAAAAGAATAGCCAGAGAAGATTTTCAGTGTAAGAAATCACTGTCATCAGCAGATGATCAGCAAAGGGCGGCCAGGGAAAGAGAAACTGATTGGGTCTTTTGTTAGATTATAAATGCTGAAGGCCAGATCAGTTGATGATTATCTGTGTATGTAGCTACTTCTCCCATTTGTCAGTCCATCTACTTCCATTGTATTCCCCAGATCTTGGACTCACAGGCAGTAGTTGGGACATTGAGAAGAAGACAGATTTCTTTTTCCTTTCTTTTCTTTCTTTTCTTTTCTTTTCTTTTCTTTTTTTTTAGGTATTTACAGGATGAAATTAAGACATTTTAGAGACTTAAGGAACAAACATTCTTGGACAGGCAGCTGGATATTTAGACTCACAAAACAGCAGACAGAGAAATGGGGGCCTTATAGAAGTTGTTGTTGGAAAACAGTGTGGAGATTCCTCAAAAAGTTAAAAATAGAGTTACCCTATGACCCTGCAATTGCGCTACTGGGTATTTACCTCAAAGATACAGATGTAGTGAAAAGAAGGGCCATCTGGGGACGCCTGGGTGGCTCAGTTGGTTAAGCAACTGCCTTCGGCTCAGGTCATGATCCCAGCGTCCTGGGATCGAGTCCCACATCGGGCTCCTTGCTCAGCAGGGAGCCTGCTTCTCCCTCAGCCTCTGCCTGCCATTCTGTCTGCCTGTGCTCGCTCTCTCTCCCTCTCTCTCTGAAGAATAAATAAAATCTTTAAAAAAATAAAAATAAATAAAATAAAATAAAATAAAATAAAAGAAGGGCCATCTGTATCCTAATGTTCATAGCGGCAATGACCACACTTGCCAAACTGTGGAAAGAGCCAAGATGCCCTTCAATGGACGAATGGATAAAATAGATGTGGTCCATATACACACCTCTATCTGAAAGGATGAATATCCAACTTTTGTATCAACATGGATGGGACTGGAGGAGATTATGCTGAGTGAAATAAGTCAGGCGGCGAGAATCAAGTGTCATATGATTTCACTTATTTGTGGAGCACAAGGAATAACACGGAGGACATGGGGAGATGGAGAGAAGTGAGTTGGGAGAAATCAGAGGGGGAGATGAACCATGAGAGGCTATGGGCTCTGAGAAACAAACTGAGGGATTTGGGGGGGGGTAATGGGGGGGTTGGGTGGTCCTGGTGATGGGTATTATGGAGGGCACGTATTGCATGGAGCACTGGGTGTGGTACATAAGCAATGAATTCTGGAACACTGGAAAAAAAAAAAGAAATGGTTGTTAAATCCATGTGAATAGAGTCTGTCACCTCAGAGTAGAGTTAGGAGACAGGACCATAATCCCAGAAAAGAGACGTGTGAACAAAAGAGAAGCAGTGAAGGTGGAAGGAGACAGGGGAAGAGTCATGTGGGAAACCAAGAAAGACATTTTCTCAAGACTGTGAATTGCTGGGATGCCTGGGGGGCTCAGTCAGTTAAGCCTCTGCCTTCACCTCAGGTCATGGTCCTAGGTTCCTGAGATCGAGCCCCACATGGGGCTCTCTGCTCAGCGGGAGCTTGCTTCTCCTTCTGCCTGCTGCTCTCTCTCTCTCTCTCTGACAAATAAAATCTTAAAAAAAAATACTGTGAATTGCTGAGTTTCAGAAACCACAAGGAGTTTCAGAACAGTGTTACGCGGGCTTCAGAAAGCAGATCATTGAAGGAAACTCTGTCCATGGCAGTATTAATGGCTGAAGCTATTTAAAGTGGATTGAGTACTTAGTGAAAATTTAGAAAGTTAAAATATTAATGTGTATTAATGTGGAATTTATGAACAGAGAGTAGGGGAAACGAGTGGTAGCTGGTCCAGGAGCACAGAGCAAAGGGCAAGTTTTCCTTCTTGATCTCATTTGTCTTTTGGGGCTCACTTATTGATTTGTTTGTTTATTCATTTATTTGGACGGGAAGAGAGAATTAAGAGAGTTGGCAGACAAAGAGAAGTTGAAAATAGAAGAGAGCCAAGTTCCTTATGATTGAGGAATTACCTAGAGGGGAAACAAGGCAATGGAATGAAAAGCCGATTGAAGGATTAACCGTAGAGGAGGGGGAACTCGTTTTCTGAGAGCTGAATGAGGAATAAATGAGTGGAATCAGGTTTTGGTGAAGGCGTTAGGATGATGGCTGTAAGTCTGAGGAAACTGGCAAAATCTAAGCCACTCTTTTTGTTTGTTTGTTTGTTTGATTATTGAACTATTTCTTTATTTAACAGGTAGCATTATATTGCATTAACTATTGGCTGTCCCGACACCTCCGTGGATTTCCAAAAATCACGATAACATCAAAATGATTTTCTAACAAGATCAAAGAGTACTTTCGACTTATAACTGACATAATTTACCAGAACATTTTAAAATCGAGATATCGTGGGGCTTATTCATATTCATGTTAGTAGTGATAACTGATAATTTTATCATTTACATGTTTTAATTTTTCCAAGATCAATCACCTATTTTCATTTAGAATTTATGCAAGCAGAATCTTCCACTACCTGTAACGCATTGTTCCAACCTGTGATAGCCTTTACTGGTTGTTAATAAACACCATATAGGGGGTATTTTATAAAACTCTCTAGTCTGTGTGAGAGAAAGTCACATTTCTTATCAATGCTCTGTAACCATGTTAGAACATGCAGACATTGCTTTGATAATCGATTGCCAGGAAAACAATTATAGAAGAATTTCCTTTGATGTTTATAATGTTTTAGTTAAAGTTGAAATGTGAGGAGGCATATGCTTCAGAGAATGTAATATTTGAATCATTTATGGGCAAAGATATTTATATACTTCGACTAGAGCTCATTTCTCTATTCAGTGGCATTTCTGTATGATATATAGAGCATTTTTAAACTAAAAGTAGTTTTTTAATTTTCCCTGCAGTGTTTTACAGTAATCGTATCCAACTATATGAACCTTGGGGTTCTTTTAATTTAGCATGAAGGAAATGCCTTAAAGAAACAAAAAAATAAAACTGAAAGTTTTTGACACATGAATTTTGAAACATGTAGACTTTGTCTGTTTTTTTTTTTTTTTTTAATATTGTCAGTTTAAAAAACTATACCTAACACTTGACATGAAGGCAGTAGTTGTAAGCATGCTACTGAAATCATATAATGGGCAGGTCTGTCAGTTTTATTAAAAAGTTTACCCGCAGCATTTATTGACGAATTTCTATGTTCAATCTCTCAGACAGTGTCAATTTCTTGAACATCGATCCCTTCCTTAATATAGTGTTACTCTTTTTAGTAAAAGAGGACGTTTGTGGTTTTTAAATATTCATGAGGCACAATAGTTTCACAACAAATCAAATTTAATTAAATGATGCATTTCCTCCACTTACAAAAGGTTTATTAAAGGTTTATTTGCTCATGCAAATGAAAGTGTTAGAGTAAAAATCCACATGAAACTTGGCACTAACAATTAAAAAAAAATATTGAAAGATTTCTCGCCTCACTGCAATACCTTGCTATGTTTAAACTGCTCAGCTTGTCATTTAGAATCTTTAATGAAACCGGGGAGGAGGCTATTTATTTGCATAATAGGACATAATTTGCTGTGGTGAAGTTTTAATTATTTATAGGCTGTCTGAAATATTTAAAATGGCATCACTAAGGAGCATGAAGTGTTGGATAATGCCTTCATTTCAGGTTTCCTGCCGTTTCTTTTATGGGTCAAGCGATTTATTTCTAATTAGCATACCAGGCTAGTGGCTTTAAAAACATAAGGAAAACAAATTGGTTTTAGTCTGTTTGCAGCTTGAGTAGTTGGAGACGGCCAAGGGTCACTGACAGAGACTGAGTGGAGTTAAGAGATGAAGCCAGAAGTCAATCCAGAACTTGGAAAGCACGGGCTTAACAAAGCCATCCATTCATTCGTGCTCCCTGTTTACTGTCTGTGTGCATTTCTCTCTGGGAGGTGGTGGCTTGTAGCTAATGGACTTTATGTTAATTGTCCCTTAAAATATTTTCTAACATTAACATATTTCTTACTGGAGATGATGTTTAAACAATCGAGAACATTCCTTTCCCTTAGGTGAAAGATACAGTAATTCCACGCAAAGGGAAAAATGCAAGTTTCAGGGTATGATTTAATATTTAAACATATTATTTTTATATATATATATAAGACGGGAGCCTGTGGTTAAAACACTATGGTGTTCACTTTTTAACACACTATACAGAAACTCAAATACTATGAGAACTTCTGAATTGGAATACACTAAAATGATGTTAAAATCTCTAAATGATAGTTTTTGTGCATTGCTTGGGTTATAGATAAAATATAAAAAGCCCAGTTACGTGTCATCCATAAGATCTCTTATTTTATGAAACAAGATGCGATCGGAAGGGAGACAAACCATAAGAGACTCTTAATGTCACAAAACAAACTGAGAGTGGCAGTGAGGGGGGGGCGGTCTGGAGAGGGTGGTTGGGTTATGGACATTGGGGAGGGTATGTGCTATGGTAAGTGCTGTGAAGTGTATAAACCTGGCGATTCACAGACTGTACCCCTGGGGCTAATAATAATATTATATGTTTATAAAAAAATTTTTTTTTCAAAAAAACTCTTATTTTATAATAAATGGACTTCAATGTTGCTAAATTTCTATATCAAATGCAATAGTTTTCTTCCAAGTAGTTTAAGAAGTGTCACATTTTAGGGGTGCCTGGACAGCTCCCTCATTTGGGCATCAGACTCTTGGTTTGGTCTGGGGTTGTGATCTCAGGGTTGTGGGATCCAGCCCTGGATCCAGCCCTGCACTGGGCTCCCTGCTCAATGGGGAGTCTGCGTCCCCTCTGCTCCTCCCCCTGCTCAGGCTCTCTCTCTCCTTCTCTCTCCCTCAAATAAATAAATCTTAAGGAAAAAAAAAAAAAACAATTGTCATGTTTCAATAGCATTCCACAGTCAGGAGAAATGTTTATTGCAAGGGTTTAGTATAGTTCATGATGATCTTGATATTCTCATCATCACGCTCAGATTTAAAGTGGTGATAGTGTGCACTCTTGTCAAACATTCTCTCAACTGTCACCTTCTGGCCTCAAAACACGGGTAGAGAAATTTCTGCCAGATGTCAAGAAACAGCCTTTGGGCATTACAGGGAATGTTCTCTGTGTCCTCTTAAGTAGTAGACAGATGCTACATTCAGAGTGAAGAGTTTTATGATTATCAGTCACGTGGCTCAGGTGATTGGTCCAGCCTGCACATGGCTGTGTGATTGGTCAAGGCTGTATGTATGGCATCTCCGGTCCCCTGGAGGACTTCTTTGCTGTTGCTTTACCCTGAAAGCAAGAGGTAGTTATTGCTTCTGATGTTGTAGCCATCAATTGTCATTAAAATATCTTTTTTTGAGTATTCACTGGGAGCAGCTAGTTGTAACTAGGAAAATAATAGATGATGAAATACAGAGAAAGTGTTGTCTCGGCATCAAAAAGTTTATAAGTTACCAGGAATTGATAGGAGATTGAAATATTCTTATCTGCAGTGTACATTAAAATTCAATACATTCTGGTAATCTATAAATAAAATTTCAAGGAAAATACTGATCAGACTCAAGTGTGAGGTAGGACTAGCAAGTGATTTCAGGAAGTGGGATCCAGGGAATGGTAGGAAATGGATTTGAAAGAAGTTTAACAGATAATTACATTGGTCAGAGTAACACTAGTTTTTAGGTGCTCTTTTTTATTGAATTGTAACATACTGAGCTGCCCTTTTTGAAGGTCAAAAAGTTGAAACCAGTGATTTCATAGGATTCAGTCTGGTCAGTTATGAATTGAAAAATGACCCTATTCTACTATAACCCAAAACTATAGCAGCGTTGGTTGTTGAATGAGCCTCCATAGTTTTAAAAACATTGCAAAATGCCCTTCAGAGGTCACTGGTCATTTTTTAAAGTAGACTTTGTTTTTTACAGTTTCAGATTTGTACCCACATTGACCAGAAAATCAGTCCAGGCTTCCTAAATATCAATATCCCTTTGGAGCAAACATCTCCTGAATGTCAAAAATATCCAGGCTTTCCCACTCTCAACATCGCTCACCAGGATGGTGTATTGGTTACAATTGATGAACCTAAAATGATGCATCATGATCAGCTAAATTGCATAGCTCATATTAGGGTTGGCCCTTGGTATTGCCCATTCTGTGGGTTTACACTAAGGTCTGATGACCTATATCCATTATTTAAGTATCACACAGAATGGTTTCACTGTCCTGCAAATCCTTGGTGCTTTCCCTACTAATTCTTTCCTCCGCTCTAATTCCTAGCAGCCACTGATCTTTATAATGTCTCTGTGGTTTTACCTTTTCCAAAATGTCATATGGTTGGAAACATTCAGCAGCTACCCTTTCCAGCTTGGCTTTTAATATGTCATAATATGTATTTAAGGTTCCTCCATGTTCCTGCAAGCTTTTCCTAGCTTGTTAGCTCATTTCTTGTTAATGCTGAATAAGGTTGCATTGCCTAGATGTACCACAGTTTATTTATTTATTTATCTATTCCCATACTGAAGGATTTGTAGGTTGCTTCCAGCCACTGGCAGTTATGAAAAAAAGCTTCCCATAAACATCTGTGCGCAGGTTTTTGTACGGACATAGTTTTTAGCTTATCTGGGTAAAATGCCAAGCAGAGCAGTTGCTGGTAGGAGTATATTTCATTTTGTAAGAAACCGCCAAACTGCCTGTCAGTGTGGCTGTACCATTTCACAACTCCCCCGGCAGTGAGTAAGAGTACCTCTTTCTCCAAATCCTCCTCAGCATTGGATCGTGTCTTCTCTGGTTTGAATTTTGGCCATTCTAATAGGTGTGTAGCAATATATTACTGTTGTCTTAATTTCAATCCCCTGATGATGTAAGATGCTGAGTATCTTTTCATGTTATTTGCCATCTTATCTATATATTTTCCTTGGTAAGGTGTCTATTCAGACTTTTTACCCATTTTTTCAATCAAATGGTCAGTTTTGTTATTGTTGATTTTTAAAAGCTCTTTGTTTATTTCAGCTGTGTGTCTGTCTTCTTATTCTCTTAAAATTATTGTACTTCTGGTAATATTTTTATAACAAAAACATCAGGACATCCCAAAGAAATAATCATCTTTCAGAATTTTTTCTTTGTAGCTAAGGAACACTTGTCAGAGTGCTGAGACCCCTTTTTTTGTGTGACACACCTATCCCCACAATATTAAGGCTTAGTTTAAAAGGGGAAGAGAGAATAATAATCTCTGAATTACACAGAGCCATATAGAACCACAAAGTAACTTTTGTTTATACTTATGCAGCAAAGAAATTTTGTCTGGGGCTTATTTTCAGAAGATAATTTTTATAGATGCATTAAAAATAAAATTGGCCTAACTGGATTGAACTGAGGACCTCTGACTATTTAGGGTTCAGTGTAATCAGAATTTGTCATCCCAAATGCTGGGGTTGGCAGGATGCCCAGTACATCCACCCAAGGAAGTTGAAGTCCAGAGGACCAAGTCAAAGCTACTAGGTCATCCAGTATATGGACAGTGGAACATGCTTTAATTTTCTCCTTAAAATCAACTCACTACAACTCTCTGAAAGACACATAAGCTTTTTTCTGTAATTCAGTGATGTTTGTGCTCTATATAAAAGTGTGGATTTGATGCCCCCACATTAAAGTGAGAATAAATATTCATGGGGGGCAAATTTTTTTAAAAAATGTGATCCAGAAGATATAAAACTCTGTGTGTGTGTGTGTGTGTGTGTGTGTGTGTGTGTAATCCAAGAAATGCCAAGTATCCAATCATTGATAAAAAGATGCCTCAGACATAACTTTGAAGAATTCAAAATTATTAGATAGGCTATATATCAGAGTCAGTGTAAATAGTTAACATTCTCAGCCCTAAAACAAACTGATGAAATCCTTCCATTATTCTTATGTAGGTACAGGAAAAACATATCTCAAACCCACATGCCTCCCTGTCCTTCAGCCTCCCTTCCAAATCTGGGGTATTTGAAGACTATGCTTTATTGAAAACTACCTGATGTTATACTTCAGAGTTTAGATAAGAAGTAATGAGCAGTCGGTCACTTATTGCCCAGAAAACAATTACTCCACTGTCACATATGGGTAACTGTAAAGAACCCCATTTCTCCATTCTGATAATGAAAAGCAACTATTTCTATGATATCAATGGAAATTTTCTGTGTAATTTTTCAGACAAAATTGACAGAAAGATTTGATAAATTCTTACTTAAGTGATGCTAATCAGGATAGAAGTGGCATAAAATTTGAACAATTAGAGACCAGCTATGATCATCAGAGAGCTAGCTTTAGCTAAACCCAAGTTGCGGCTCTTAATCTCCATTAATTAAATATAATTCTGGTATTTAATTTTTGCCGTTAGATTTTTTTGTGTTATTTTCTTCCAGAGAATTGAGAAAAGTTTTCTCTGTAATTGTTGCAAATCATCTCTCCTTGTTCCGTGTGTGTGTGTGCATGTGATTTTTTTTGGTCATTCTGTTTGAATGGAATTGTCTCAGCACGTGAAATGTCAGAACACTTTTTATAGTAGTTGAACTTTATAGATGGAATCAATGAAAGTAAATGAAATATGTATTCTGATCTTGCCAAAAATCTTTCTTGCACTGCCAGTGCTTAAAACCTGAATTTCCCATGTTTTATTCTATTTTCTTATTGTGGATTAATTCTCTCCTTAACCATTTTGATTTATATTTCTGTTAGGCAATAGGGGAAAAGTTATTTTTTTTTCCTAAGAAATATAGCTACCTATGTCGCATTTGTTTATGACATCATTTGCTGTTCAAAAAAGACGATACTTATTTAGACAAAATATATTTACTACCACTTGTGGGTTTCCATTTTTGAATGAGAAATTATCCCCAATCCCTAGAGTAGATATATAACCTTCCAAATTTTTATAAGAGCATTGCACATATATAACATAGTATTATATATTATGGCTATAATATATAAATATAGATCATGCATTATATTATGCATATTATTTGTGTATCAACATATTATTGTATATAAAATAGTAACCACATCTCTTAAGGAAATAATATATCATTGCACATATAATATGTGCATAATGTTTGAATATAATGAACACCCATGTGTACCCTAACAGCTTAATTAGTATAGCTTTCTCTCCCAATCATGTCTCGTCTTTAACCCTCCCTGCAAAGATAATCAACATCCTGCATTTTTGTATGAATTATCCTTTTGCTTTTATGTATAGCTTCAAAACATATGCATATTCTCAAACAATGTATTGTGTGGTTCTGTGTGGGGCTCTCCTAGTAATGGATCCCTGCAGAGTGTACTGCTCTGCATATTTTGTTCACTATTATGTCTGTGGGATGCGTTCATTTTTGTGACTGCAGCTACAGATTATTTTTATCGCTGTGGGTTATTACATATTTTGAATATATTATGGTGTATATTTTTGAAAGATTTTGATAGTTTTATTTTTCATTGCATTGTAACCCATCAACATTCAATTTTGTGCACATTAAAAGATAAGTGTTCGTTTATATTTCTTTACATGTGAATAATCAATTGTGCAAGGAGTTTATTAAAGAATCTATTCCCTTCCCACAGGGTGAAAGTATCAATTTAGTCATGTACTAATTATATAGGGATCTTTTTCTATATGTTATATTCTGTTCCATTGATGTTTTTAGATATCTCCATATCCATATGTTACAGCTTTAAAGTATGCTCTGGACCCTGGTAGGGAAAACCTTTGTCACACACACACACGTGCACGCACACACCATTGCATAGCTATTTTTGACATTTTTTTCTCTACAAAATTCTCAAAACTGAGAATATCTTGCAAAACTTAAATAACTATAGCAATGACAAAAATCTGTTCTGACTCTAAATGGAAATACCTTAATTCATACACTGAACTCGGTTAAATTCATTTCCAAAATAAATCTCTCTTGTTAATAATACATTATTGTGTTAATCCATTTCTTCGTGTTAATCTTTTAATTAGCAGTTCTGCTTATATAGTAAGTGAGAATAATCTCGTTTTCATTTTTTAATCAAAATTACAAAAGATCATAAAATGAATTTGAGAACTGAAAACTTCCAAGTTTAGTAACATTGTAAGTTAAATGGGAATTAAGGCTCCTTTGAGGATTGTGTCAGACGTTTGTAAACCCAGTTGTTCTTTTTTTTTAACCTAGATGCTCTTACTGCTGTTTCCGATGGTTCATATTTGATCTCCTTCCTAGTCTCTTTGGCGATAGAGATAGTCAAGGGTTCTAATTCTTCTTGGGTAATATTAGAAACTGAAGAAGAACTATCCATTTTCTCTGATATTTCAAATCTGCTGTCATTAGAGCATAGAGTATTTTCTTCGTACTTCTAATCTGTCCTGTATTTGTGTATATTTATCTGTCCTTTTTCCTAGCATGTCAGTTTGGTTCCTCTCCTTTTTTTTTTTTAAGATTTTATTTATTTATTTATTTGACAGGCAGAAATCACAAGTAGGCAGAGAGGCAGGCGAGGGGAGGGGGGAGGGGGGAAGCAGGCTCCCTGCTGAGCAGAGAGCCCGATGTGGGGCTCGATCCCAGGACCCTGAGGTCACAACATGAGCCAAAGGCAGAGGCTTAACTCACTGAGCCACCCGGGTGCCCCAGTTCCTCTCCTTTTTTTAAAAAAAAACTAATCAGACTTGTAAAGTGTTTATCTTATAAACACATATAGGCTTTATATATTCTTTGTTTTTTTTCCCTATTTTCTTAGTTTTAGGTTTTAACCTTATTAATTTTTCGATCTTGTTTGTTGTATTTTGTAGGTCTCCTTCCAGTTGCTTCTATTGGCCCTAAATTTTATTTTTTCCATCTTTCTCCTTTATTAAAAGAAAAGAAAAGTAAAATGGAAACGTTCACATTTAAAGCTGTCTCATCAGGCCGGTATCAGCCTTTTCATTACTTTTCTGCGAGTTAGTGATTTCTTACTGGTCCAAGGACAATTTAATCTGTTCATTGTTGTTTTAATTCTAAGTAAACTATTCTGTAGACATAAAACGCGCACACACACAGACACACACACTCACACATGTTGTTGTTCAAAGGCTGTAGAGTTCTATACTTATCTATTAAAAAGCACTGCTCATTTCTCCTTATCCTTTATATATTTTTTTAAAAGATTTTATTTATTTGTCAGAGAGAGAGAGAGAGAGCACAGGCAGAGAGGCAGGCAGAGTCAAAGGGAGAGGCAGGCTCCCTGCAGGGCAAGGAGCCCGATGTGGGATTCGATCCCAGGATGCTGGGATCATGACCTGAGCCGAAGGCAGCCGCTCAACCAACTGAGCCACCCAGGCGTCCCATCCTTTATATTTTAAGTGCACTGAATCTTTTCAATTATGAAAGAATCTTATCTGAGCTTCCAAGTATATTTTATATCTGTCCTATCCTGGTATGTAGATGCCATGTTGTTTGGTCATTACACGTCTGTTGGGGACATGTCGTCCTTGTCACTTCTGCCTTCTTTAAACTTACAGGGTTTTCTTGTTTGTACTGTTTAGGGTTTTCCACATTATGTCATGATTTTTCTGAAAATCGCACTGCAGCTCTTCTTCCCATGGCACTTACGTGTTATTCTTATATTGTCTTTACATTTTCAATGTTCCTTTGTAGAGTTGCTTTAAATATTTTTGTTATAAAACCATACAGATAACTTGTTTTCTTTTTTTAATTTAATGTGACCATCTAGTATACTTAAGAGTAGTTTCATTTAATTATAACAACTGACTTACATGGTTTTATTCCTCCAATCTGAATATGGCTTTCTAAAGTTATATTGATGGTTTCTTTTTGGTTATTTTCTCATTTTTGCTTTAGGTTCTTGGTTTTTGGTTTTTTTTTTAAATTTTTTTGGTACATTCTTTATTTTTTAGTTGTTTCTTTCTCCTTGTTAATTTGGACGTTCTGTACATGATTTATTATAGGATTATCTTCCTCACCTTTTAACCTCTTGTATATTTTTCTATTTACTCTTTTTTTTAAAGATAAGATGTTATTTCCCCTAAATATGCAGTGATTGTTAATCTTTTAATTAGATTAATTTAATTAATCTAATTTAATTAATTCATTAATTCATTAAATTAATTCTGCTATCTTCCTTCTCTGTCCACAACTGGATCTTTAACTCCAGCTGGAAAAGACGTAGAGAGTCTATTTACTTCTCTCCTGCCTGCTGCTCTCCCAGACCCCGCCTACCTAGAGAAACCATTGAATTGTGTCTCTTTCCCACCCCAAACCTTCCCCACACTTAGGTTTACTTGGGTCCTATAGTACATTGCGTTCTGGACCATTACTGGATTTTTTTGCTCTTATATTCTACTGTTGCAATACATCTTCTTTATTCGTGTGCTGTGCATTGTTAGAACACCCACGACTGTGTGTGTGTGTGTGTGCCTTAGAGTACAAGACTCAGAACCTTGATGATCTCTGCTTCTCTTTATCTTTTGGAGGTCTCTCTTCCTGGCCATCTGTTGTTTGGATCAACTGTTCCCTATTACTTTTCTCAGATGGTGTATCTGTGTGGTTTACTTTATAGCTTCTACCTTTGAAAACTTTATTTTGCTCAGACGGCAAACTTTGTATTGTTCTGGTTGGGATTCTAGGTTTGTCGTGCTTTCCCTCAGGAGACTATAGATGCTATGCCCCTGTCTGGTGGCTTCAAATGTAGCAACGGATAACCACCATGGGCTTCTTCTGATCTTTAGCCAACTTGTCCTTTCTCCCCGATGCCTGTAAGATTTTCTCTCTACTCTCACAGCTCAGTAATTTTCATATAGTCTAGGTGGGGGTTTTTCCCATCAATCCAGTCTGGACTGTGGTGAGTTCTTTCAATCCACAGACTCAAGCCTGCACCTCAGCAAATTTCCCCCTATTATTTGTTTAATTAATGCATCTCTTCCACTTGTCTATTTCCCTTCTTCTGAAATGTCCATTATTTATGTGTTAGATTTCCAGGCCATATCATTTTATCTTGTCCCTCAAGATATTTTTTTCTCTCTGTGTTTTCCTCCCTACGTTGATAGAACCCTTCCATAAGAAAGCCCAGTGAATTTCAATCCTTTCCCATGATGCAATTTTCATATTATCATTTGGAAAATCATGACTTACTGTTATTGTCTTAACTTTGTTTTTTTTTTTAATCCTGTACTTGAATCCTCTTAGTAATTTTGTCATTTTTCGATGAAAATTATTTTTTGTCTATGTGAGAATTCTTATTTTGCCAGTTGCTTCTCTTTGTTCTGAGTTATCTCCCTCTGTCCATCTACTGGGTTTCCTTAGTGGCTATAATCTTTCATCTTCAGCTTCCCTACATTCTGTGAATCCAGCCCACCTAGCAGAAGCCCAGCAGGAATTTAAATCAAGAGAAGCAGATTTAGAGTTGGCAGCAGAAGAAAACGTATTTGTGTTCATTTCACCATTTTGCCCAAAGCCTCCCTATTACTGCCTTATGACAGTGGAGATTGAAATAGATCCTGGAGTTTTGACCATCACTCCTGATATAGCATTATTTCTTTTTTTCTGTGAAGCTTTTAGAAAAATGATCAAAAGTTGATAAAAATTAATTTAAAATTAGCAAAACAAAACTTGTATTTGAATATGGATATCAGTGACATAGAATCATAAAGCAAATCCTTTATTTTAGGCATCTTCAGGTGTATACAAAAGACTTATTAGCAAAACACACACACACACACACACACACGCATGCGCGCGTGCGCGCACACGCACCGGAACACAGGGGTGAATACCACATAAAGTTTTTCTGTACCCTGAACCTAGAAAAGCACCCCTTAGTATTTTCAAATAGTCTAATGAAATGTGAAAAGTTATACTATTCCTTTCTTCAGAGTGACTGTTCTCTAATTAGTAGAAGAAAAACCATTAAGAAAATATTTTTTGCTCGCTTTATATTTCAGAATTATTAAATTACTGCAAGCATGTCCTGATTTATTTATTAAGTACATATTGAGACACATCTTCCATTCTCCAATTCTGGTAGTCTTAATCAGCAATGTAAAAAATGCAAAATAGCTTAAAAAAAATTGGGCAATGTAGTTTATCATGTAAACCACTTTGATATCATAATAAGGAATGGAAATAAAACAAAAAAAAAGTGTTTTCTGCAGCGCAGTGGACACATTAGGAATAGGACCTAGTACTACCGTCAGTGACACCTGGGTCAGTTTAAACTCTTAACATCAGCCATTGTTATCATTATAGTAATTAAAGTTTATTGGATATTTTTTACATGTCAGGTGCTGTGTTAGGTGCTTCATATTTTTCCCCATCATAACCTTATAAAGCCACTTGATAATTTTATTTGCTGCTTTTTAACAGAAGAAGCAAGTTCATACAGTTTCAGAGCATTACCACCAGGATTCAAACCTTGGTATTCTGATCCTTCGTTCTTTCTTAGAGCCAATATGCTGTATTGAACTTTCTCCATAGTTTTTAATATCATCAGTGATGAAGAGCATAGTGGGGGCCGTGGATTTTATTTTATTACTGTGATATATCCATGCCCAATGCAATAAGAATGCATAGAAGAAGAACACTGGCACACACTGTGTTTTCTAGTCCCACAGCTCAGGGTCGGTGACAGAAAACAGCCACATTTTCCTGATAGTGAGAAGTTGGTGTGTTTAAGACCACAGCTAGAAATATAAAATGTCAAGATAACCACAAAATAACACATGATTGAACTTTTCATTTGCCTTATATAAACATTTAATTTAATTTTATTTTTTTTAGATCTTTATTTTTATTTATTTGACAGAAACCACAAGTAGGCAGAGAGGCAGGCAGAGAAGGAGAGAGAGAGAAAGAGAGGAGGAAGCAGGCTCCCCGTTGAGCAGAGATCCTGATGCGGGGCTCGATTCCAGGACCCCGGGACCATGACCCAAGCCGAAGGCAGAGGCCCTAACCCACTGAGCCACCCAGGCGCCCCTAAACGTTTAGTTTTGAATACAAATGAGAATTTTGGCCATCTTGACTTCCATGATTTTCCAGATGGGAGCTTTCTATGGCTTGGGTTCAAATTACCAGGGTGTTATGTCCCACATTAAAGTTTTTTCCTGACTCTCCTCAAATTTAAATATGTGTTCAAAGACAAGTCTGTGTACATACATTTGAGCATATGTTTGTATAAACACACATGTATATTTTGTGTGTGTGTGTGTGTGTGTGTGTGTATATATGTAAAAGTTTGATTAATAATTCCACATCTGTACTAAAGTTGTCACTGATTTCCAAGAGGACTTTAGGACTATTTAGGAGATTTTTATATCTTACAATAGAAATCTGTGACATGAACAGCTCTTTGATTAAGCCTGGTATTTACTAGTTGTGAATTAGTAAGTGCTTAGAATGCTGCAGATAATACATTTCATTATTAAACCAATTAAATTTATTGTTTTTATCCTAAGTGTGAACACTTTTGAATGATTACAATATGGCAAATTCTCTCCTCGCTACTGTTTTTTCTGATGGTTGTTCTGTTACTGTTTACATGGAAGATATTTTTAGAAACTGAAAAGAAATTTCTAAATATTAACGTGGATTTTAGTCTAGATTAGGCTCAGTGACTGAAGTGACCTTTTCTTCATCCACTTGTCTTCCTTGGCACTTCTGTCCATCTTTTTCAATGATCACTTTTATAACATTTATAATAGACCTTTGTTTACAAATGCCTTGTTCTCCCCTAACCTAGCTTCCTCTCAGACATCCTAACAAAGCCTATCTAAAATATCCTTCAACTTACCATATCACCATAGACTTTTATTCTCTCTTGGCTAACTAACATTGTTCAAGCCCAATATATATATAATTTTGGCTCTATATTTTATATCTAGTATATTATTTATATGTTATATATATCATACCTATAGACATTTTTCTTAATGATCCTTCATTGTTGAGGTATAATGGACACATATTATATTCATCTCAGGTGTACAACATAGTGATTCAAGATTTGTGCCTATTGCAAAATGATCCCCACAACAAGTCTAGTTAGTATCTGTTACCATACATAGTTAAAATGTTTTTCTTGTTGTAAGAACTTTGAAGATCTGATTTCTTAACAACTTTCAAATACACAGGACCATATTACTAAACAACTTTCAAATAGTAACCGTAGCTGCTATGCTGTACATTACATCCCATGATGTATTCATGTTGTATCTGGACGTTTGTACCTTTTCATCCCCTTCACCCTTTTCACCCCCGTCCACCCCCACCTCTGGCAACTACCAATGTGTTCTCTGTGTCTGTGAGCTTGTTTTTTTTCTTTTCCTTTTAAAAATATCCCACATGTAAGTGGAATCACACAGCATTTATCTTTCTCTTATTTCTCTTATTTCACTCAGCACTACACCCACAAGGTCCACCCTGTTGTCACAAATGGCACAATTCCATTCTTTTTTGTACATTGCATGTATGTATCCATTTTCTTTACCCATTCATCCATCCGTGGGCACTTAGGTTTTTCCCAGTGTTCAAGCTGAATTCCTTTTAGCGATTTCCCTCCTCAGTGAATTCCCACCAGTTTGCATACAACCCCCACTCCCCCCAAAAAAACCACTGTGCTGCCCATCGGTTAATGTCGTCTTACTTTGCATTAGAATGAACCACTAATAATCATGATACACTTGAGGAAAGCTGTGGTATGAAAAGTATACACCCAAAAATGGAATTTGAGGAAACAGGAATAAAGCCAGGGGTAGAATAAAGTTTTCGTTTAAGGGTTATAGAATCTATTCTCATGGGGTGCTGGGTTGGCTCAGTCATTTAAGTGTCTGACTCTTGATCTCAGCTCAGTTCATGATTTCAGGGTCTTGATTTCAAGCGCTGTGTTGGGCTCCACATTGGGCATGTAGCCTACTTAAAGAAACAAACAGTTTTTTTCTCAAAGTTGTACCAGTAGATGTCCAATTATTATCTACTGGTAGATGTACCAGTAGATAATCCAATAAACAAATTAGGATGCTATTAAAAAAGGAATGTCCAGAAGAATGACAAAGAACCCTTGAGGATTTAAAACAAGATAGCCAAAATTGTGAAGATACAATTTTAAGTGGAAAATAGAAGTCTTCAAAGAAATAGAATAAAAATAATAAGTATGTAAACATAAAGAGATTGAGATTAAGAAAACTGAAGTAGCAATTTATGAAGTCCAATATCAAATTCTAGGAAAAGAAAACCAAATGTGTATATAATGGTGGCAGGCGAAGGATGGTAAGTGAAAAAAAAATTTTTCAGAACTATAGGACAGCAGTTTCTAGATTGATAAAGACCACCAAGTACCTCATATAACGAGTAAATGTTTCCTTCATGATATATTATTGTGAAATTCCAGACTATCATAAAAATCACAAAAGTTTTCAGAGAAAATAAAGATTCCATATAAAAATGGTCTTTATACTTAAAAGGTAAAACAGGGGCTCCTGGGTGGCTCAGTGGGTTAAGCCTCTGCCTTTGGCTCAGGTCATGATCTCAGGATCCTGGGATCGAGCCCCGTATCAGGCTCTCTGCTCGGCGGAGAGCCTACTTTCCCCTCTCTCTGCCTACTTGTGATCTCTCTCTTTGTGTCAAATAAATAACTAAAATCTTAAAAAAAAATAAAAAATAAAATAAAAAAGTAGAATAATTACCAACCAACAGTTCTGTACCCCAATAAGCTTTTAAGTATAAAACTGGAATGAATGTATTTTCAGCTACATCAGTTTTAAAAGATGTTTCATCCTCTGTACATCTTCTCAGAAGAGGACAGGAGATATTTTCAGGCAAGAATGGATGAATGAATGAGCAAATGAAGAACACGTGGGATACAAGATTCTGAGCTTCAACAGAGAAGGGAAATAAGGTATTTCTCAAATAATGATTAGGGAGTGTACAGGTGACATGAGTGGATTTGCAAATGAAATTGTACAGTATTCTCTAAAAGGAATCAAACTGGACGTGGAGCAATAACATTAAAAAAATCAATATAATTAACAATAACTATTACAATAGTAATAGTAAGGAGACTGAAAAGTTGCTTCCTGTCTTTGACCACATTATGATACTACATTTCCTTCAGTGTTAGGAGGCATTCGTGGTGAGTACGTACAGAAATAAATCAAAACACACACACAAAAAACAAACTAGGACTTCTTAACTGAAGCATCGACTCAAACAGTTATGGAAATATATGCGCTCTATAACAGTGCCCATGACTTGGTTTTATAGAATATTTTTTTAAAAGATTTATTTATTTATTTGACAGAGATCACAAGCAGGCAGAGAGGCAGGCAGAGAGAGAGAGGAGGAAGCAGGCTCCCCGCTGAGGAGAGAGCCCCATGCGGGACTCGATCCCAGGACCCCGAGATCATGACCTGAGCCGAAGGCAGAGGCTTTAACCCACTGAGCCACCCAGGTGCCCCAGTTTTATAGAATATTTTATAGGGATAAAACCTTAAACTCTGATTTTTGGCTTAGAAATTGTGATAGAACTAGGGCGCCAGGGTGGCAGTCATTTAAGCTTCTAACTCTTGGGGTTTGGTCTCAGGTGGTGATATCAGGGTCCTGAGATCGAGTCCTGGGTCTGGCTCTGGCCTCAGTGTGCAGTCTGCTTGAGAATCTCTCTTTCCCTTTACCCCTCCCACTCATTCTCTCTTTCTCTCTCTCTCAAATAAATAAATCTTTTCAAAAAATTGTGTTAGAAGTTTTGAGAGGCTGAAGAGAAGGAACATGCTTGTGTGGTTCAAAAGAGTTTGATTATCTTGTTTTCGTACTAGAAAGGTACTACATAGTATTCCAAATTGAGAAACCATGAAACAGCTGTTTAAGCACATTGTTTAGAAGTCTTACGGTAAATACTGTAAGAATCAGCCAAATGTCTTTTGAAAGTAGACCCTGTATCTATGCAGCTGGATGTTATTAGACTTAAAGCATCATTTGATGTGTCAAAACTGTATATTTATTTGATTGATTACAGTACACATAAAAATGTTTAATCGATGTAATAGAAACAAGTAAGGGACCAGGCATGGTTTCATAGATATTAGGTTAGAACATAGCTCAAAAGTTAACCTGAAACTAACAAGACCTCACTCTTTGTTTGTTTTTCTCAATTTATGCTTTGGACCAAGTACCTCTCCAACCCCAGAGTTCATTCAGTGGGAAGATAAATGAATAGTACCCAAGTTTCTCATGATATTAATTACATTTAAAACTTTACTGTTAAATACTTTTGTTCTTTTTTTTTCTTTTTTTTTTTTTTTCTTGTGGGGGTGGGAGATTGAATCAACATATATCTGCATGCAGAGATACACAGATAAAATGAAACAGCTTCCTGTCTGAATCTTCCAGAAGTTCTTTTCTTCCAACCTTCATTCTTTTTCCTGAAGCTCTGGCTACACTTTTTTTTTTAGTTCTCTACTCAAATTATTTGCTGTACTTCTATCCCTCTGAGAGCTTATTAAGTAAGTGCCTAACTGATCTAAGAAACAAACTGTTTTGTGTAAGGTACACAAAGGAACTAATTATAGCATGGTAACTTTTTATGGTAGCATGTTTGCATTCTGGCAAAGGACACACTGAAGAAGGGATCTGATCTTGAGAATTACGAGAGCTGTGAATGTCCCAGATCCATTCTTGGCAGGTAGGTCCCCAGACCATTTATCTCACACTGTTACACACAGGGCAAATACACCATATTCTGTATATACAGTCTTGTGCATGATTTTTCAAGCACACTTTAGGAGAAACATGAAGTTCTTGTTTGTTTGTTTGTTTGTTTGTTTTCATAAAGATAGATTGTTCTTAAGTACTTTTTCCCCCCAGATGTTAAAAATTCTTTTATCTTTTGACCTTGAACCCTTGAATCAGATACACTGTGAGATTTTGTAGCAACCTCTCTTTTCTGTTTGGACGACTTATCACTCATGCATCGGTCTGTGCTACGTATTCACATGGGATGGTCCCCTTGCAAGCACTCGAAAGTACCAGAGTGTTCTACAAAGCAAGGACTCAGACTGAACTTCAAGAGATATTAACCAATAATGTGACATTAGCTTCAGTACTTAAGATGCTAGGTTTATTTATTATAATTCATTTTCTAATATTTCAAGCATTTACATTCTAGAGAAGAGCCACTCAGAGATTTTTTTAGAAAACAATTTGTCTATTTTTTCTTTTCCCAAGTATGTGCATTACTTGTTCTTTACTTGTAATCCCCCGAAGACATTTGAACTTAACTGTAGAACTTTCTGATAATTCACAAAGAAATCTACTTTAACAGATGAAGAGGAGGTTTTTAAACTTTATTTGAAACATATGGCTGGTAAAATACTGGGCTGCTGTTCTTCTCTTTTGGAAAGTCTAGTAGCATGCTATTTTAGTTGATTATATGTGAAGCTGGATTATTAAAAATATCCATGCCTCTTCTGGCTAGCAACTATTTTATGGTAAAAAACAGCTCTTTCTTTTTGAGAAGAGACATGTGTTTGAAATAAAGTTTTGTAATAAAATAGCAATCTGATATTTGATGAATTTATTTGAAAATTTTTTTTTCTTGAAAATGAGAAATTAATATTGGGAACAGGGCAGGGCAAGTTCAATACAGTTTTATCAAAGTGGAACTCTTGGACTATTGCAAAATTAAACTCCCTAACATCCTAGTCCTATGTATGAAATATCCTTAATTTTCACAACCTTCAACTCACATAAAGCCTGTAAGACAAAAGAATGTGGGTCTAAAACACAGCTTTCTACTTTCAGTACTCAAATTTCAAATGTCAATATTCCAAACTTCAGCCCTGAGTAATAGTTAACTAGTTATATGTCAGTATACTTGTCTTAATTTTTTAAAAATAGTATTTATGCCAATATTATGGCAAGATTTTAAGACCAAATACCAATTCTTATATCACATAACTAGTATTTTCTTTTTAGATGACTGTTAAACCTATTTTAATTCACAAATTTAAAAAATTATTTGAATTAATGATAGTCATATATAAAAGGTAAACATAACTTAGTAATAGCGTTTTGGGTGGTTTTTTTTTTTTTTCATTTCAACTACTTCTAAATTTACTTTATTTCTCTTGTATTGACTTATAATGTGTTATTTATTTCCTGGGTACAGGTCTGTGATTCATCATCTTACACAATTCACAGCTCTCACCACAGCACATAACTTCCCCAGTGTCCATCACACAGCCACCCCATCCTGCCCACCCACCTCTAGCAACCCTCAGGTTCTTTGCTGAGATTTAGAGTCTCTTGTGGTTTGTCTCCCTCTCTGGTCTCCTCTTGTTTCATTTTTCCCTCCCTTCCCCTATGATCGTCGGTTTTGTTTCTCAAATTCCTCATATCAGTGAGATAATATGTCTTTCTCTGATTGACTTATTTTGCTTAGCATTATACCCTCTAATTCCATTCCTGTCATTGAAAATGGCAAGATTTTATTTTTTTGGATGGCCACAAAGCATTCCATTATATCTATATCTATCTCCCTATCTATATATATGGATAGATAGATAAATATATCACATCTTCCTTATCCACTCCTCTGTTGATGGACATCGAGGCTCTTTCCATAGTTAAGTTCTTAGTTTCCTAAATCAAGAGAAACCATAGTAGGTAGTCTTAGGAACTATCTCCCTGTACTCTGTGTGAATCAAGAAATTCATGGGTCTTATAATTTAAGTAAGTCTGTCCAGCTCAACATTATTAAAACAACATTAAAAGCAAAATCTGTCACTCATTTTCAGTATATGTATTGTTTTCTGAATAATTGTTACATAATTTACATCCTTTGGATTTAACTACCAAAATTTAGATAGGGCTAATCTTAAAGATCATTTATAAATTAGCAAGTATTGTGACAAGTAACTCATTTTGTAATTAATAATTTTACTGATGGAGCTCTTGGGTAGCTCAGTAAGTTAAGCATCTGACTCTTGTTTTCAGCTCAGGTTATGATCGCAGGGTCTTGAGATGGAGCCCTGCTTTGGGCTCTGTTCAGTGCTGAGTCTGCTTGGGATTCTCTCTCCTTCTTCCTTTTCCCCTCCCCCTACTTACACTCTAAATTAATAAATAAAATCTTTAAAAAATAATTTTAGAGATAATTACATAATCCACTCAATAACTTATATTCATAAAGCTGTTTTCTGTAACTGTGGAGTGGTCCATGAAATCCACACTTCCCAGCAAGAGTCCTTCAAAATTT
Organism: Mustela erminea; assembly: GCF_009829155.1. Classification (NCBI taxonomy): domain Eukaryota; kingdom Metazoa; phylum Chordata; class Mammalia; order Carnivora; family Mustelidae; genus Mustela; species Mustela erminea. The sequence goes on along the minus strand of NC_045634.1, from coordinate 29,340,336 downwards.
TTTTTTTCTGCTTTGAAACCTTCTCAGATATCTCTTTCATTCCTTCTATATTCCCTATAATTTTTCTGTATTTCAGTCACCCAGAAATACTAGTAATTACTCACTTTCTAGACTCCCTAATGTTTTTCATATCTTTTAATGCTCACATTGAGCTGAATTATTTTTTAATCTATTGAAACTGAGTGATCTACCAACAAGCCAAGTGTTCCCCTTCCTAGGAAACAAACCTCAGGTAATTATGGTCAAATTAAATTGTATTTGGCTTATTAGAAATTTTCAAGTCATTCTATTCAATTACTTTTTAGTACCTGTAACATGGTTGAATTTGCCTTTTTTATAAATGACTAGTGGCGTAAGGTGTAGATGTAATTCATTTGCGTCTGGTTAGAGAAATCTGTTTCCACATAAATGAGATGCCATTGGATGATAGTAATCTTTTAAATATCAACTTTAAAAATCATATATGACATATAATGTAGTTTCTTCATGAAGCAGTTCCATATCATTTGATCGTCTGAGTTTAAACAGTGTTCAAGCTCATGGAAACAACATGATATATTTACAATAATTCACTGAGTTGTTCCCAAGGGTGTATTTTTCATTTCAGTGTTTCTGATTGTTTAAAAACTGGAATTTAGTGACCCAAGAAATCTTTCTTCAGCTGAATAACTCACATTTAGACTGAAAACTTACCTCTCATGTCAGCTTCACCACAAAGCTCTCTCTGGTAGATTAGTTGCCCCAAATTCTATGTTTTTATAGTGTAATAAATTTATTACCCTGATACATTAACAGATGTACTGAATAATAATAATATAATGTTTATACAATGTATTAGTACTCTGGACCATCCAGTTAGTATCTGTTGGAAAACCGAAGGAAGGCGTGGATAGTTAAATGAATAGATGCATCAACAAAATTTACCTAATACTTAAGATTAGGTAGCTCATAGAATATGAAGCATATGTACCTTATAGTAGTTTAGCCTTGCAAATGAAGATTTAAAGAAATATCTTTCACCCAAAATATGTTTATAAGTGATACAAAAGTTTCAATTTTATCTTCTTTGAAATTTAAATACCAACCTGTTTATAGTCATATGAAATTTGGAATTAAAGTTTGATACAGTAACTATGGCCAGATTCCATATATATTGGTAATTTTATTAGTAAGGACTGACCTATTCCAAACATATATTATAGAATAGATGTGACAACATATTTAAGAAGAAATTTTTCTTTCTTTCTTTCTTTTCTTTTTGTTTGTTTTTGCTTCAGAGGTAGAGTTTAGGGATTCATCAGTTGCGTGTAATACCCAGTGCTCATTCCATCAAGTGCCTCCTTAATGCCCGTCACCCCATTACCTAATGCCCCCAACCACCTCCCCTCCAGCAACCCTGAGTTTGTTTCCTATAGTTAAGAATCTCTTATGGTTTGTCTCCCTCTCTGATTTCATCTTATTTTATTTTTCCCTCCGTTCCTCTATGTTTATCTGTCTTATTTCTTAAATTCCTCATGTGAGTGAAATCAGATGATAATTGCTTTCTCTGATTGACTTATTTTGCTTAACATAATACTCTCTAGTTCCATCCACATTGTTGTAAATTACACAATTTCATTTTTTTTTTTTTAAAGGTTTTATTTATTTGACAGAGAGAAATCACAAGTAGATGGAGAGGCAGGCAGAGAGAGAGAGAGAGGGAAGCAGGCTCTCCGCTGAGCAGAGAGCCCGATGCGGGACTCGATCCCAGGACTCTGAGATCATGACCCGAGCCGAAGGCAGCGGCTTAACCCACTGAGCCACCCAGGCGCCCCAATTTCATTTTTTTGATTGAGTAATATTCCACTGTATGTGTATGTATATATGTGCATATGTGGATGGATATAACTATATATATAACTATAACTAACACTATATATAACCATATATATATGAAACTTTTTAATCCATTCATCTTTCGATGGACATCTGGGCTCTTTCCATACTTTGGCTACTGAAAACATTGCTGCTATAAATACTGGGAATATTGGGGTGCAGGTATCCCTTAAAATCACTACATTTGTATCCTTTAGATAAATGCCTAGTAGTGCAATTGCTAGTTGTAGCCTAGCTCTATTTTTAGCTTTTTGGGAAATCTCCATAACTGTTTTCCAGAGTGGCTGTACCAGCTTGCATTCCCACCAACAGTGTAGGAGGGTTCCCCCTTCTTCAGGGACATCCTTGCCAACATTTCTTGTTTCCTGACTTGTTAATTTCACCCATTCTGACTGGTGTGAGGTGGTATTTCACTGTGATTTTGATTTGTATTTCTCTGATCATGAGTGATGTTGTGAGGTGGTATCTCGTTGTGGTTTTGATTTGAGTTTCCCTCATGATGAGTGATGTTGGGCATTTTTTCATGTGTCTGTTGGCCATTTGGTTGTCTTCTTTGGAGAAATGGCTACTCATGACTTCTGCCCATTTCTTGACTGGATTATTTGTTTTTGGGGGTGTTGAATTCTTTATCAATTTTGGATACAAGACCTTTATCTGATAAAATATTCACAAATATCTTCTCCCATTCTGTAGCTTGTCTTTTAGTTTTGTCGACTGTTTCATTTGCTGTGCAAAAGCTTTTGATCTTGATGAAGTCCCAATAGTACATTTTTGCTTTTGTTTCCCTTGCTTTTGAAGATGTGTCTAGTAAGAAGTTGCTGTGGCTGAGGTTGAAGAGGTTGCTGCCTGTGTTCTTCTCAAGGATTTTGATGAATTCCTTTTTCACATTGTGTGCGGTGTATTTGTGTGCGGTGTAAGGAAATGGTCCAGTTCCATTCTTCTGCATGTGGCTGCCCAATCTTCCCAACACCATTTGTTGAAGAGTCTATCTTTTTTCTACTGGATTCTTTCCTGCTTTGTTGAAGATTAGTTGATGGTAGAGTTGAGGGTCCATTTCTGGGCTCTCTATTCTGTTCCATTGATCTCTATGTCTGTTTTTGTGCCAGTACCATGCTGTCTCGATGATGACAGCTGCATAAAGAAGAAATTTTTAAGACAAGTTTTTCACAAAAATAATATAATTCGGTTTTATTTATAATTTATTATCCAATATGTTATATATAAAATGCAAAAAAGTTAAATACATAATTTAATGAATTATATTAATGTGTACTCCCTCATAACCATTGTCCCATGGAGAAATAGAATAATGTTATTATACCAAAAGTGCCCTGGGTTCTCCCTCCCAACTATACTTACCTTTCTCCTGCTTAAAAAAAAATCTCTTTTTGACTTTTTAAATAATTTCTTTTCTTTGTATATTCAGGCCCCAGATTTTCAACGCCACTTTACAACTTAAGACTGTATCTCTCCTTTTTGTATTTTACTTTTGCTGATGTCCGAACTTTATTTTTTTTTAATTTTTGAACTTCATATAAATTGAATCCTACAGTATGTGTGTATTCTTCTGGCTCACATTGTGTCCATGAGGTTTGTACATGTTGGGTATGCATAGCTACTTTATATGCTCATTTCTTTATGGTATTACAGTTTATAAATATAACATTTTCACTTCATTATTTGACTAATGGACATCAGAGTTGTTTCTAGGGCTGTTGTAAATAACACTGCTAAGGTTATTCTTGTGCATGACTTATGGAGTATATCTGAACCCATTTTGGGCGTCAGAGGTTTACCCGGGGGGTGAGGGGGCAGGAATTTACCTATAAGTATGTGACAGGGAGTCAGATCATTGCCTCTAGTAGATAAGGACAACCTGTTTTCTAAAGGGTTTGCACCAGTTTCCACTTCTATTAGTTGTGCAAGAGAGTGTTTTTACTCTGCATCCTTGGTAACATGTGAGATTACCCCTCCTTTTCATTTTTGCTATTCTGGTGTGTATGGTTTCAACTACTTCCCTTACTAAGTTCAGGCTTATAATGTATGGTGGCATGTACTGAAATGTTATTATATTTAGAAAAGCATTAATTTCTAGATTTAATACTTTCTTTAATGTTTCAATTAAGAGAACACTTGTAAATTACTTAATATGTAACGCTCAATAATTAAGAACAATTATTTTCTGAAGTACTTGTCCCTTAGTCTCATTTTACCTTTACCAGATCAAATGCCATCTTTTAGAATGCAAAGATAAATTATAAACAACGCTGTTAACCTCTCTGTGAGTTAATTTTATGTAATTAGAATCTTTCTCCATTTCATTAAGGTGCTGATTTTCCCTATGCAAATAATTCCCCAGGGATGGAGAGTGAAGCACACAGAACTTTTGTGTAGTTTCTCATCTTTATTTGCCATAAAGTATGCTGTGATTTTAAAACTTTGTCTGACATTGCTTTCCAGTGTGTTTCCTAAAGTTGTGTACAAAGTTTCACGAGCATATCGCTGTTGATACTTCCTCTCCGTCTAGTGGCACTTAGTTCCCTTCATTCTCAGAACAAGGTGATACTGGAAAACAAAAACAAAAACAAAAAAACAAAAAACAACTGTGGGCTTTAAGGCAATAAAATCTTGTTACCGAACAGGCTTTGGGGGAACCAGGTATTACCTTCCAGGAATGCAACAATACCAAAATGAGGAAGGCTTTGCTCTGGAGTCTCATTTCCCAAGTCGGCCATTTGAAGTTTCTCAGAAAAATTTCTTCAGTGTTCTTTTGCTGGTTTGCTTGTTAGAAATTTTGGTTTTGCCATGGATAAACTTGTGACTATTGAATTTTCTGCAAACCAGAGTAGAGAAGGGTAGGCCAGTGATTGTTGTCAGTTTCCCAGGTCACAAGAAGCTTGGGCATATGTTGCCATTTCTCACCAGGGTCCTTCCTCATGTACCTGCCGCTTTGTGTCTTAGCTGCTCTGGCTTCCCAAGTTGTCCCCTATTCACTGTCTTGAAATATCTCGCCTTTATTGTTTTCTTCTTGATTTCATTTGTTGTGTAGAAATCTCTCTTTTCCCTCTTTACTGTCACTTTAATGGGGTTTTATAAGGGAGAAGTGATAAAACTCAAGTCTTCAACATATCTTACTGATGTCCTACAGAAACTCACTTACTTGTTTTAGCATTGGTAGTAAAAAAAGAGTTAGAGAATCAAACAAATGCCTTCTTTGGTGAACATTTTATTTTACCTGTTAATGGGCTCTAAAATTTTTGTCAGATAGGATCCTCTTCACATTTCTTGCCTTAATGTTGCAGTATGCAACTGGATTATATTTTTTCACATTTTTTTTGTGATTTTGGTAAGCATACATAAAAGAAAGGACAGTAATTTCCTTTTTGAGTGCATTCTTTGCTAGCTTCTTCTTCTTCTTCTTCTTTTTTTTTTTTTAAGATTTTATCTGTTTATTTGACACAGAGAGAGAGAGATCACAAGTAGGCAGAGAGGCAGGCAGAGAGAGAGGGGGAAGCAGGCTCCCCGCTGAGCAGAGAGTCTGATATGGGGCTTGATCCCAGGACCCTGAGATCATGACCTGAGCTGAAGGCAGAGGCTTTAACCCACTGAGCCACCCAGGTGTCCCTCTTTGCTAGCTTCTGATGCCAACATTATTTTCCCTTTCTTACAGTTACATGAATACATCATGGGATTTTTTTTTTCTATGCTAAACAATAGGGCACCATTTATAAAAGCATGGGGATTTAAATACTTGTCGGGATTCTGCTATGAAATCTTCTAGAGCCTTTTAGGGTGACTTAACTTTAATAACTTTCTCATTTTTCTTTGCTCATGTGCTACACAAGAAATAAGGTAAGGTGTCATTCTTATGTAATATGCTCACAATATATGGAGAGATATCTCTATCTATGTCTATATCTATATCTGTCTATGGCATACATGAAATAAAGTATGGAGTAAATCCCCTGTGCACGTGCCCGCATGCGTACACACACACACACACACACACACACACGTGCACACTAGGCACCACCACACATTCTCTTTCTCTCCTACCCTCTTTCCCTCCCAACTTCCCTTCCCAGAGATGATGGTTTTTCTCCTTCCTCTCCTTTTTCTATACACACACACACACACACACACACACACGCGTTTCCATTATCCTTAGTCTTTCCTGCCATCAAAATGTGCCATCCTGCATTCCATTTCCCTAACACGTTTACTTTGAGGAGTTTTCCGTGTCTGTTCATGTAACCGTATCATTCTTTTTAATTCTTTCTCGTTTTTATGGTGATCTGTTTTGTTGGGATTTATGCCATTTATTTTGTGTTTCCTGTGTGCTTTTTGCCTTTTTTGTTGGCGGTGGTGTTTATCTTCTGTGTTTCTTTAGATTTTTTGTTTTCATTTCTCTAGTATTTAAAAATTTGGAGCCTTATTTCTCGCCCTCTCAATGGTATTATCAAACGTATATTTTTGAACATTTTAAAAAATCAATGTCTGGAGTTAATTGGTCTCTTTTTCCCTGGCAACCCAATCATAACATGCTTTTCTTGCTTTCAATCTGAACTCCCAGAGTAAATTTCTAGTAATTTTGTCCTAAGTAAGGATAATTGGGGAATAAACAAGCCTTACAACATCATTGCTATTTAAAGCCATGCTCTTGGATTTCTCTACCCATTTACTGTGTTTTACATTGTAAATTTTCCTTTGGAGGGTGCAGTTTTTGGTTTCTCCCATGCAATCCATTTATGTGTGCGTTCTTTTGATTGTGTCTTTGACAGAGAATAGGATTATGTGTTCAAACCAATTTTTTTTTGTTGGAAGTTTGAAGAGACTTTGACATTATCATCACTATCCGATGTTGCCGAGGGAACTCTAATTATAAAGAAAATCTGTTTATAATTCCACTGTCACATTCTCAAATTTTTATTTTTTCTCCCAAGTCGTCATATTCTTCAGGATTTCCAGATTCTTCTATTTTGCTCATCTCTCATTTTTAGAACTTACTGTCTCTGAAAATAGCGTCCCATTGTTTTTACACTTTAATTGTTTAGGTGACCATAAGTTTATTAAGAACCATTTTCCCATCGAATATTTTTAAAGTTCTCTTTTCATCTGGCATTTAATGATGGGCATGTATGCCTTTTTGTTGTTGATACCCTGAATAGTTTAGCTATTTTCTCTACTTATCTGTGAGTAGGAGCATTTTTTCCCTTCCATTAAGATTTTCCCCAAGATAATGTCCAAATGTGAGTCTCTTTACATTTATTTTGCTTTTTACATAATGAGACTTTTCAGTTTGCCACACACAGATTTTTTTCAGCCCACTAAACTTGTCTTCAGTTATATACTATCAGTGCTTCTCTTCTGTTTTATTTTTTTCCTTCTGTTTTCTTCTTTTATAAGACCTGTAATTATGAGGTTTGAGTGTCTTACGTACCTAATACTGCTTTCTCAATATTTCCATCTTCTTTTTACCTTTTCCCTGAATTTAAGGGTATTGCTTAACAAATCATCTACTGTTCTGTTTTGATTTTTTGAAGTGTCATTTCTACTCTAATCAGCTGGTCAATTAAAACAAAAAACTCTCAGACACACACACACACACACACACACAGAGTCCTCACACAAATATCATGTCTAAAGGGAAAAAAAAATGGCTGAGTGAGGTACAGAAATAAAATTTAAGCAATTTATTAATAGTACATAATTTTTTACTTTTAAGCTAAAATGCAATTCCTGCATAAAATACAGTCTTGATTTGGGGATGAGATTGAGAGCTGTCATTCATTAAAGATTCCTAGGGCATTTAATAAACCATGAGTTGTTGCATATAGGATGTTCTGTTGTATTTGGTGTTTGAAGAAGCCCATTTTATCTAATCTTCATAATTTATCATCTAAATTTCATGTATGTATAACTTGCCCTGGGCCACAAAATTGTGTTTGGGATTCAGGGCTGAATGATTCATTGCAGATTCTACTTTTTTTGAAGAAAAATTCCAGAATATAAGCATGCTTAAAAAAAAACACACCTACCTCGAAGAAAAATAAACATTAGCCAATTCAAGAATTTTTCCAATTGCTTACAATTAAGGCAATGAAGTATTTTTTTTTTTTAAGATTTTATTTATTTTAGAGAGAGAGAGAGAGCATGCATAGAGGGAGAAGCAGACTCCCCATTGAACAAAGAGCTGGATGTGGGGCTGATCCCAAGGCCCTGAATCATGACTTGAGCCAAAGGCAGACGCTTAGATGATCAAGGCACCCAAGGCTATATAAAATATTCTTACATATTTTATATAGTTTTATATATTTTATATATTAACTAACTTGTAACTCCATAATTTAGGTTGCAGTGATTATAGCTGTTAGAGACAATAATTAGCCAAGAAAAGATATTTAGACCAAAGATTGGTAAGCATTTATGTAAATTCACTGAAGAACTAGGATGTATAATTTTAGCATTGACCGTTACTTTGTTTAAAAAATTAAAAGTTGCATAAGAACCTGCAAAGACAATGCTACAGGGACAACAGGAATGCCTTAAAAACCCAAAAGAAGGAGATAGAGTATCTAAAATAAATAATCAAAGGTCTTCTTTGTTCTTTAAAAATAAATAAAAAGGCAAGAGAACATGTATATTTGTTGAACTCATATAATTTATTTACAACAAACTTACAGGATAGCAGTATAATACTCTTTTGCTCTCACAATAAAACTGGCATTGGGAAGCCATATATGACTTAGATCACAATCATTTAACAATAAATGATCACTAAACTTCAAATCTCATGTGTTCCATTTCTTTCAACAAAACATCCCTCCTCCTCATACAGCACTTCTTTAAAACCTTGAGATCCAGGGGCGCCTGGGTGGCTCAGTGGGTTAAGCCGCTGCCTTCGGCTCAGGTCGTGATCTCAGGGTCCTGGGATCGAGTCCCATATCGGGCTCTCTGCTCAGCAGGGAGCCTGCTTCCTTCTCTCTCTCTCTGCCTGCCTCTCTGCCTACTTGTGATCTCTCTCTGTCAAATAAATAAATAAAATATTTAAAAAAAAAAAAAAAAAACCTTGAGATCCAGAATATTAAGGTTGTTTTTAATCTTTACCTCCTGAGCAGTTTCACTTAAAAAAAAAAAAAAAGAATGATGTATAAAACTATAAAGGAGATAGTAAGAACTAGCATTTATTGAGAATTGGCTTATCAATGAGTTCTGTGCTATTTTTCCTGTTTACAGATGAGGAAACTAAGACACAAATTTAAGTAATATTTCCAAGGCCCTGTAAGCTACTAAGTGGTAGGGAGTGAATTTAATCCACGGTCTGGCTCTAACTCATCCCTCATGAACATATGACACAATCCTACCTTCCCCGTAAGATGCTGCGAAACCGCCTTAAGCTGAAGTTGTTAACATTGATGCATTTTTCTTCTCCTTTAATTAAAGAAATAAAAGATTAGAAATAAAATTGAAATTCCCAGTCTCATCCATTTCTCTCCTCAGGCAATATTTGGCATGAGCTTAATTAGAGCCCATCTATTTTTAAATAAATGTATACAAAGATGGCCATTAGGCGCACACTCGTACTGTTCTGTATGTGAGGCATGTTGCCTTTCATATCATTCTGAAACTTACTATTTTCACTTGCTATCAGTTTATAAAATGTGTATGAGTGATATAGAATAATTTAGTTCATTCTTTTTTATTACTTTTTAGTAACCCATTGAATGAATAAATTGCCTTTTTTTCCCTTTCTCCTTTGGAAAACTTTTAAAAGTACCTTTCACCTTTGGAAACCTTTTGAAAGAAAAAAACATAAAGTTTTTGCCATCAAAAGCCATGTTATCCTGGATATCAATGTATATGTCTCCTTGTGCAAAAGTTTGTGAAATTCTGCTGAGCTGTGCCGCCCAGAGTATACAACGAGGACAAAGGGAACATGAACCAGGGTGTATATTAACACACTCCTACATTCATTAAGAAAGTCTTGCTTAAAAAAATGTTGGCTGAAAGAAAGAGGAATTTGACATGTTCATAGCTGATTTATATCAGAAATCTAAAGTAGCAAAAGTTCCCTGCCTCAGTGCATACTCAAAATTGCCTGCCTGGAAGCAGCCTTCCATGGACCACCGTACACAGTAGGGCTCTAGAGTGTGCGTTAGGAAATAGAATCGCACTATTGTAAGGTTTCATTTGTACTGTCCATTGCCAGTTTGCTCCCCATTGTGGTTATACCAACTGTACTTCCCCTATCTGTTCACTTACCTTCTGTCATTGTTAGCATTTGATATTGTTGGCCACTTAAATTTCTACCAATCTGGTAAGTAAGGAACAATGTCTTATTGTTGTGTTAATTTGTGTTTTCTTTATTACCAGCTTCTTTGTATATTGTCATGAATTAACTTTTTTCCTATGTATTTATTACCATTTGGGTAAGAAATGACTACCCTTCTCTCTCTCTCTCTCTTTTTTTTTTTTTTAAGGAGTAATATCTTTTTCCAGCTTTATTGACATATAATTAACCTATGACATTGTGGAAGTTAAGGTTTACGATGTGATGATTTCTTGCACTTATGTATTGCAAAATGCATAACACCAGTAAGATTAGTTCACATATTGGAACGCCTGGGTGGATCAGTCAGTTAAGTGTCTGCCTTCAGTTCAGGTCATGATCCTGGAATTTGGGGATCGAGTCCTGCCTCGGGCTCCCTGTCAGTGGGGAGTCTGCTTCTCCCTCTGCTCTTCACCCCACGGTGCTCTCTCTCTCAACTCTAAGTATTAGAGTTGCCTAAGTAGAGTTACTTAACAACTCAGTATTGTTAAACATGGTTCCCATGATGTGTTACATTAGATTCCAAGAACTTACTCAGCTTCTAACAGAATGACCATCTTATAACTTTTTCCAACATCTCTCCATTTCTCACACCCTGTAGCCCCAGGCAATAGCTATTCTACTCTGTTTCTAGGAGTTGGACTTTTTCTTATTTCACATGTGATTTCTTATGAATTTGCCTTTCTGTGCCTGATTTCTTTCACTAAGCATAATGCCCTCAAGGTCCAACCATGGTTTCTTCCTTTTTATGGCTGCATACTATTCCACAGTGTGTGCCTATGTGTGTGTATCTCACATTTTCTTTATTCATTCATCTGTGTCCACGTAGGTTATTTCCATATCTTGGCTGTTATAAATAACGTTCCAGTGAACATGGAAATTCAGTTAGCTCTTTGACATAGCAATTTTATTTCCTTTGAATGTACACCCTAGAAGCTGAAATGCTGGATCATGTTAGTTGTATAAGTTTTGAGGAACCTCCATACTGTTTCTCACAATGGCTATACCAATTTCCATTCCCACGTATACAAGGGTTTCCTTTTCTCAACATCCTTACCAAATCTTATCAAATCTTTTTTATGATAACCCTTCTAACAGATACAAGGTGATATCTCATTATGGTTTTGATTTGCATTTCCTTGAGGGTTGATTTTTGTTGAGAACCCTTTCATGTATTTGTTGGCCATTTGCCTGTCTTCTTTGGGAAAATTTCCATCCATCTTTAAATTCTGTGTTTTGCTTTGTTTTGTTCATTTTTAGGTACTGAGTTACATGAGTTCCTTATATATTTGGATATTAACTCCTGTGAGATATATAAAATTTAGAAGTATTTCCTGCCATTCCGTAGATGGCCTTTCCATTTTGTTGTTTTTCTTTTCTTTTGTTATGCAAAATCTTTTTAAATATGTTTTGATATGGTATCACTTACTTATTTTTCTTTAGCTCCTTGTGTTTTTACTGTCCTATTCAAAAAATCATTGCCAAGAACAATGCCAAGGAATTTTCCCCTAGATTTTCTTCTAGGAATTTTATGGCTTCAGGTCTTACATGTAGGTCATCCATTCATTTTGAGGGGAATTTTTTGTGAGTTTTGTAGGATAGTGCTCCAATTCTTTCTTTCTTTCTTATTTTAAAAATTTTTTATTTTTGGTAAATAATCCAGTTTTCCCCATACGATCTATTGAAGAGACCATCTTTTCCCCTTTGAACATTACTGATGCCTTTGTTAATAGCAGAAGCCCATACAAGCATGGGTCTACTTCTGGTCTCTCAGATCTGTCCCATTGGCCTTTATATCTGTCTTCATACCAGTACCATGTTATTTTGTATGTGACTGCTTTATATTATAATTTAAAGTGTGATGTTTCCAGCTTTGTTCTTTCTCAGTATTGCTTTGGCTATTTGGGGTCTTTTGTGTTTCCAAACAAATTTAAGATTTTTTTTTTCTTATTTCTGTGAAAAATGAGATTGGACTTTTGATAGAGATTGCATAAATCTATAAATGACTCTAGGTACTATGGACATTTAATAGTACTAATTTTTCTGATTTATGAACATGGGATATCTTTCTGCTCTTTCATGTCTTTATTTTTTCATTTTTCATAAGTTTCTTATAATTTCTACTATATAAAAAATAATTTTCAGCATAGAGGTCTTTCACCTTATTCCTAATGTTTTGGATGGTGTTGAGATACTTTCTTGATTTCTTCTTCAGATAGTCGCTGTTACTCTGTAGAACTGCACCTGATTTTTGCATGTTAATTTTTTTATCCTAAAACTTCACTGATTCATTTATTAGTTCTAGTAGTTTTTGGTGGTTTCTTTAGGGTTTTCTATTTATAAGATCATATCATCTGCAAACAAAGACAGGTTTACATCTTCCTTTCTATTTTGGATGGCAAAATGAAAAAAAAATCTATCATTTTTTTTTCCCTAATTGTTCTGGCTAGGACTTTTCAGTACTATGTTGAATAAAAGTGACAAGAGAGAGCACACTTGTCTTATTCCTAAACTTACAGACAAAGCTTTCAACCTAGATAGAGTCTGATGTTAGCTGTGGGTATGTCATATGTGGCTTTTTTTTTTTTTTTTTTAAGAAGGAAAGAGGGTGGGAGGAGTGGAGTGGGGAGTGCAGAGAGAGAATCTCATGTTGGGCATGGAGAGTGACATAGGGCTTGATCTCACAACCCGGAGGTAATGATCTGAGCCAAAATCAAGAGTCGGATGCCTAACCAACTGAGCTACCCAGGCATCCTGTCATATGTGGCTTTAAGATATCCAAGTATATTCTTTCTAGATCCAGTATGTTTATAGTTATTATATGAAAGGATGTTCAACTTTGTCAAATGCTTTTTCTGTATCTATTGATTTAGTGATATACTTTTCATTCTTTATTCTATGAATGTGGTCTATCACATTTATTGATTCTGTATTTGAACCACCCTTGCATGTCAGGGATGAATTTCACATGACCGAGGTGTATGATCCTTTTAATGTTCCGTTGAATTTTGTTTGTGTGCATTGTGTTGAGAATTCTTGCTTTTATATTCATCAGGGATATTGTCTTACAGTTTTTCTGTTTCTGTTTATTTTGTTTCTTCCTTGTAATGTTTTACTTGGATTTGGTGTCAGTGTAATGTTAATTTTGTAAAATGAGTTTAGTAGAAATATTCCTACTCTTCAGTATTTTGGAAGAGTTTGAGATATATAGGCATTAAGTCATCTTCAAATGTTTGATAATTCATCAGTAAAATCATCCAGTCCTAGGCTTTTCTTTGTTGAAGATTTTTGATTACTGGGTCAAAATCTTCATTCGTTAATAGTCTGCTCAGATTTTCTATTTCTTAATGATTCAGAGTTGGTAGATCATATGTTTCTAGGAATTTATCTATTTTCTTCTAGGTTATCCAAAGTATTGACATTTAATTGATCGTAGTAGTCTTTTATGATCCTTTTCATTTCTGTGTTGTCAATTGTAATTATCCTCTTTCATTTCTGATTTTTTATTTGAGTCTTGTCTTTTTTTCTTTGTTAGTCTCAAGAGGTTTGTCAATTTTATCTTTTCAAAAACCCAGCTATTAGTGTGGCTGATTGTTTCTATTGTTTCCTGGTCTCTGTTTCATTTACTTCTGCTGTGATCTTTGCTACATTCTTCCTTTGGTAATTAGGCTTAGTTTGTTCTTTTTCTAGTTCCTTGACTATAAAGTTATGTTATATATTTGAGATCTTTCATTTTTCTTAATGTAACATTTATTACTATAAAATTTCCTCTGAGAACTGCTTTTTCTATGTCTCATAAGTTTTTTTATATTGTGTTTCCATTTTTATTTAAGACCTCTGAAATTTTTTCTTATGATTTTTTTGACCCATCAATAAGAGTATTTTATTTAATGTCCTTATATTTGTAAGTTTTTCAGTTTTCTTCTAGTTTTTGATTCCTAGTTCTATACCAAAGTTCTCAGACAAGAAACATGGCATGATTTCAGTCTTCTTAAATGTGAAAAAACTTGTTTTGTAACCTAACATACAATCTACACTAGAGAATGTTCTGGTGCATTCAAGAAGAGTATGTACTCAACTGCAGTGGGATGGAATGTACTTACCATATATATCTGTTAAGGCCATTTTGTTGAAAATCAGTACAGTTAACTGATTTTCTGTTTGGATATTCTGTGCATTGACAAAAGTAAGGTATTGAATTCCCCTACTATTATCGCATTACTCTTTCTCCTTTCAGGTTTATTAATATTCCTGAATATATTTAGGTGGTTTTATATTATGTGTATAAATATTTACAAATGTTGTGTAGAGGACATGTTACAAATGTCCTCTTGTTGGACTTTGTCTCACTACAGTGTTTACCTTGGAATCTGTTTTGTTACCTAAATGTTGTCTTAAAGTGCACTTCATGCTGGTTTCCATTTGCATGGACCCTTTTGTATCCCTTCACTTTGAGCCTATATTTGTCCTCAAATCTAAATTTAGTCTCATTTTAAAAAAAAGATTTTATTTATTTATTTGAGAGAAAGAGAGAGCCAGAGAGAGAAAGAGCACAAGCAGGGGTAGCAACAGAGGGAGAAGGAGAAACAAGCTCTCTACTGAGCAGGGAGCCCCATGCGGGGCTCAATCCCAGGACCATAGGATCATGACTTGAGCTGAAGGCAGATTCTTAACCCACTAAGCCACCCAGGCACCCTGAATTAAGTCTCTTGTAAGCAGCATATACTGGGTCTTGTTCATTGTTTTCACATATATGCATTCCATTCAGCCACTCTGTGCCTTCTGATTGTGGCATTAAATTCAGTTACATTTAAAGTAATTTTTTTAAAAGATTTTATTTATTTGACAGATAGAGATCACAAGTAGGCAGAGAGGCAGGCAGAGAAAGAGGGGGAGGGGGAAGCAGGCTCCCTGCTGAGCAGAGCGCCCCGATGTGGGGCTCGATCCCAGGACCCTGAGATCATGACCCGAGCTGAAGGCAGAGGCTTTAACCCACTGAGCCACCCAGGCGCCCCCATTTAAAGTAATTATTAATAGGTAAAGGCTTACTAATACTGTCCTATTAATTTTCTCTGCCTGTTTGTTTTCCCCTTTTTCTTGTCTTTCTCTCTTGCTACCTTTCTTTGTGACCTGATGATTTTTCAAAATGATCACTTTTTTTTTTAAAGATTTTATTTATTTATCAGAGAGAGAGAGGGAGAGAGCGAGCACAGGCAGACAGAATGGCAGGCAGAGGCAGAAGCAGACTCCCTGCCGAGCAAGGAGCCGGATGTGGGACTTGATCCCAGGACTCTGGGATCATGACCAGAGCCGAAGGCAGCTGCTTAACCAACTGAGCCACCCAGGGGTCCCCAAGGTGATACACTTTGATTCTCTTCTGTTTATCTTTTGTTTTTCTACTGTAAGTTTTTGCTTTGTGAGTACTATGAGGCTTACTTAAAACATCATATGGATATAATAGTCTACTTTAAACTAATAGTAACAATTTAGAAAACACAAAAAACTCTTTTACCCATCCATATTTTTGATGTCATAATTTACATCTTTGTAGTGTATATACATTAGCAAATTGTTATAGTAATAGTTATTTTTGACACTTTTGTCCTTTAACCTTAATGCTAGAGTTAACTGACTAACGTACCATCATATTACAGTGTTAGAGTATTTGGAGTTTGATTGTGTATTTACCTTTACCACTGCGTTTGATATTTTCATATGTTTTAATGTTATTAATTTGCACCTTTTCACTTCAACTTGATGTACTGCTTTCAGCATTTCTGTAGGTAGGTCTAGCGGTGATGACCTCCCTCAGCTTTTCTTTGTCTGAAAAAGTCTTAATCTCCTCTTCATTTCTCTGGGTAATGTATTTCTAGTTGGCAGCTTTCTTTTTCTCTCAGCATTTTGAACATATCACACTCCTTGCTCCTGGCCTATATGATTTCTGTGAAATAAAAAAGATCCCTTTATAGCCTTATTGGGGTTCCTTTTATGTGAGGATTTTCTTTTTCCTGTTGCTGCTTTTTAAAAAATCTCCTATATCCTTGATTTTAGACAATTTTGTTATCATATACCTTGGTGCATATCTCTCTGATTGAATCTACTTGGTAATCTATGAGCTTGATAATGTTGGATTTCCCAATCTCTCCCCAAATTGGAGAATCATCAACCATAATTTCTTCTAATTAACTTTCTGTCGTCTTTTCACACTATTTTCTTTCTCAAACTCAAGTAACACATAGATTGTTCCTCTTCGTAAGTTCTGTGATTCGTAATGGTTCCCTTCCTTCCCTTCTTTCTTCTTCCTTCCATCCAGTCTCCCCTCCCTTCCCCTCCCCTCCCCTTCCCCCTTCTTCCCTGCCTCTCTCCCTCTTTCTTTTGTTCTTTCTTTCTTTCTTTCTCTCTTTCTTACTATTTTGTTTTCTGATCACACAATTTCAAATGACTGGTCTTTACCTCACAGATTCTTTCTTCGGTTTGGTCCGCTCTGATGTTGATACTCTGTCTCCTAGAGTTTTCATTTGATTCATTGTATGCCTCCACATTTTCTTTTGGGTCTCTGTCAGATTTCCTGTGGAGATTATGAATTGTTTTTTCAGATTCCATTGAACTGTTTTTCTGTATTTTCTTGTACCTCAGTGAGCATCCTTAAAACAACAATTTTGAAATCTTTTTTTTTTTTTTAAGATTTATTTATTTATTTGACAGAGAGAGATCACAAGCAGGCAGAGAGGCAGGCAGAGAGAGAGAGAAGGAAGCAGGTTCCCGGCCGAGCAGAGAGCCCGACGCGGGACTCGATCCCAGGACCCTGGGATCATGACCTGAGCCAAAGGCAGCGGCTTAATCCACTGAGCTACCCAGACGCCCCTATTTTGAAATATTTATTGAGCAAATTACACATCTCCATTTTGAGGTTGTTTATCAGAGAGTTACTGTGTTCTTTGGTGGTGTCATGTCCTTAATTTTTCATGTTCTGTCCAGTCTTATGTTGTTGTCTTCACATTTGAAGGAGTCACCTCCTCCAGTCTCACTGACTGGGCCTTGGGAGAGAAATCCTTTTCCTGCATCCCTGTTTGGGATTCTAAATCTTTCTCGAGCTTCCCTATGTATATTCCTGCTCCACACTTCTTGTTTACTTCTGGGGGAAATTCTTAAGATTGAATGCTTTCTCTCCATCTTGCATAGCCAGACCAAGTGCTCATAACTTCCTTCTTGCTTTCCCTAGGACCTTGCTAGTTGCTCAAGTTTATTTGCTTTCTCCCAATCCCACAGACTCAGGCCAATTATCTGCACATACTTGCTTGCCATTTGCTAACACTTGCTGTGTCTATCCTGGGGACATGCACAGGCAGCCCTCGATTGGGTGAGGGGATTCGTGGGGAAGGCCTGTGAAGCACTGGGCATGTCCATGGACCATTTGGGGGATTCTTGGTCCAGGCATTTCTATTGATTGGCTCATGGGTGTGCTTCCTGTTGGAGTCAGCAAAGGATTTAGTAGAATTTTTGTTCCTTTGATGCCCTCTGAGTCTCCTGGCTGCAGTCTTCCAGCTGTTCCCTTCCCATAGGCTTGTAGCACAGCTCAGTATTCCAAATAGAATGAGAAAGAAGTGAGTCTCTTTGGCAGTGTCCTGCAGGACTGGGGAAGCTGGGTGCTCACTCACATGCTCTCCCTTTTTCCTGTGGAGAAACCAGGGACCAGAATGGTCTCCCTTCTGGGCATGGAGCTATGCTGCCATAGAAGACAGTGACAAGGGTAAAGTTAAACCATTCCTCTAATCCCCTTCAATTCATTCACTCTTGTTCTTGTTGTTTATTTGTTTGTTTTTGTTTTGTTTTGCTTTACTTTCTGTTCCATGGTGTGCTGAAACTTCCACACTGGGACTCTCATCTTAAGGGGGAAGATGGTGGAAAATGCCTAATCTATCATATTGATGACATCGCTCTCCAAAAAAGATGTATTCATTTTCTTTACCTTTTTTTCTGCTAGGTTATATGTCATTCCTAAATAAGATGTATATGTAATTCCAAATTTGATAATCAAATCTTTCTTATATATTTTCAGACATCTTTTTCCAAGTTTTTTCTTACTTTTAAACTTCTGATTTTTTGTTCTATTATCCTTTTCATTTTTATATGGAAAACTTCAGCAGTCTTTTCTTTCACAGTTGGGACTACTTTTATATTGAAACTATTATTTTCTACTTCAAAAAATATAAATTAAGATTTCTTTTTGGGGACGCCTGGGTGGCTCAGTTGGTTGGACGACTGCCTTCGGCTCAGGTCATGATCCCGGAGTCCTGGGATCGAGTCCCACATCGGGCTCCTAGCTCCATGCGGAGTCTGCTTCTCCCTCTGACCTTCTCCTTGCTCATGTTCTCTCTCACTGTCTCTCTCTCAAATAAATAAATAAAATCTTTAAAAAAAAAAAAAAAAGATTTCTTTTTGTAATATTACAAGTGTATTTTGTTTTTATTTTTTGTTTACCTTTAAGTCTATAGTCAACAAAAATTATATTTATGGTATGAGGCATACTAATTAATTCTGGTTTTTTTTTTCCATTTATTGAATAATTCATCCTTTCACACTGACATTTAATGACATGTCTATGGGCCTTTTCTGAGTTACTCCTTAGCCTGTCCTCTACTTAATTTAAGCCAGTGGGTATTCTTTTAAATATTCTAACTTAAATTTTATTATAGAAAAGTTTCCTTTTAGGCAAGTACTCTTACCTTGTTCCCTTCTAATTTATCTTGAATATTGGATATCCATTCATCGAAAGAAATTTCAGCATGAGATGTATAAGTTCAGTTAAAAGAGACCCATTAGGACTTGGAATGGTAAAAGGATGAATTCATAGAATAATTTTCAGTAGTTAACATCTTGATGATACTTACATAATGTATTAACAGCTATATCTATAAAGAACTCACCATGTGCCAGACATTTTTTAATGTGTTTATATTCATTTGTTTATTTTATCTTCATAACAATATTATAAGGTAGATATTTAAATGCCTCCTTTTTACAGGTGGGAAAGCTAAGGCATGGAGGGTTGAAGAATCTTGTCTTATTTCATATAGGTAGAAAGTGGTTAGGTTTGCAGTACAACCCAGTTTGTCTGGCTTTAGTTATTTTTTCCTACTGCCACTACTACTCTATGATGTCTCTTAGTTCTCTTTCCAAGTATAAGGATATACTTGTATCTTTCCCCCTTAACTTTTTTAATCCTCATGTATTACACTGCCAACTGTATAAAAACAGATAATTTTTTTCTTTTTTTTTTTTTTCCCCACTATTGTATTTCCAGCTCCTAGGATGGTTCCTGGAACAGATTAGATACTCAATAAACATTTCTCAGAATTAATAGATTTCAATTATGTTAAATCTTAAAGCATAGAAATACCCAGCGCTCTGAACAGTCTAGGACTCTTTGGAAAGATTCATTTTTCTATTAACATTATCCTTCTAGAAAAAATGAAACAAGATGGGATTGGGAGGAAGAAAAAACATGAGAGACTCTTAATCTCACAAAACAAAGAGAGGGTTGCTGAAGGGAGGAGGGTATGGAGAGGGGGGTGGGGTTATGGGCATTGGGAGGGTGTGTGCTATGGTGAGTGCTGTGAAGTGTGTAAACCTGGAGATTCACAGACCTGTACCCCTGGGGATAAAAATACATTCTATGTTAATAAAAAAATTAAAAATTAAAAAAAAACATTATCCTTCTACTTTATCAATGAACAGTATATTATTTTTATTTTAAAAGCTATCCAATCATCTACTTATTTATCCATTTTCAAAGTATTCTACATTTCTGTCTGCGTGTGATATTGTGATATGTGATATTGTCACATCCTAATCAACTTCTATAAATAAAAGCCTAAAACAGAACACTTTACATGCATCTCATTTGAATTATGAAGAACTGCAAGCCTTGATAGGTTTCCTCAAGACCAGTACCCTAGGATCTAAGAATCCCTAATGTGTGTTAGGCCTTTTTCTTCGAGTTATTACATCCCTGTAGTGAATGCCAAGCAAACATTAGAAACTTTGCTGTTAGATGTAATTTTTTTCCTTATAGTCTGATGTAAATATTTATCAGTTTGTCTTTGTAGGTAAAGAATATACCGTGTCTCCATCTACCTGCTTTTCTCTGTTTTCCTGGAACAACCTTTCTCCCTTCTTTGTAGATTATTGATTATAGAATTCTAGTCTAGAACACATATTGTACATAGGAATATTACTCTGAGTGACTTATTCCTGGTGAGGTTCTTTGATATATTCATTATTATATATCTCATTTGTGACCAAACTATGTCCTTCACAGGATTATAAAATAATTTTCTAGTTCCTCACATATTCTTTCTATAATACTCTTAAGTCTTACCCATCAGCTAGATTGTTTTACTTTTTGGAAGTTTCTAATTTTGTCACCATTTAAATATACCACGTGAGTATCTAACATCTTTAATCCATTTTTAAAAGTTTTAAAATATATATAAAGGTATTCTTTTCCTAATCATACATTGGAGAACACAGGTATTTTTTTTTTAAGATTTTATTTATTTATTTGACAGAGATCACAAGTAGCCAGATAGGCAGGCAGAGAGAGAGGAGGAAGCAGGCTCCCTGCTGAGCAGAGAGCCCAATATGGGGCTAGACCCCAGGACCCTAGGATCATGACCTGAGCCAAAGGCAGAGGCTTAACCCACTGAGCCACCCAGGCGCCCAGAGAATACATACATGTATTAACCTATCCTTCATAGAAGGTTCTGATGAAGAGGTTGATATAGCTGATCTCACTGCTTAGAGAAACCAAGAACAGTTAAGAATATGGTCCCTGCCCTACCAAAGATTTCACAATTGAATGGAAGAGAGAATCATAAAAAAGAAAACTCACCATGTATTATACTCATTGCCATAGAGGATTCCTCAAGCTACAGACTTGGTTTCCCCGAGTGGGCTAATCTAAAGCTGAGGCTAGGTAAAGCAGTTGGAGGTGAAAAGCAAGGAATGACAGAGGAAACAACATTTGCTAGTATAACAGAGGCAGGAAAGAGCTGGGAATCTGAGGACATGGAAATGCAAAGTGACTTGAATGAAGATAAGAGAGCCGGCCAGACCACAATGGGACTTCTCCTTAATAAGCAAGCTCTCAATTAAGCATCAGCTCTTATTAAGTTTCTTGTGTTTTTGAATAAAACTTTTTTTTTTAATAAAAAAATACATCATATGAAGTTCTACATCCTAGTTCAAATAAGATTATGTGGAATATTCTGGGAACTTATTATAAATATTGTTCTCATGGGAAAACCATTTTGCAAATTGGAACAATTTATTAACCAATTTGTGAGGTACAATCTATTTCCAATCTGGGTTCTTCCTCTAATTAGTAAGAATTTGCTTTTTTCCACTATTAAAATCTGTAAGTCAAATGCTCTTCTCTGAGAACCCTTGGAGACATTACTAGACCAATCCTTTCCAGAGTGCTGAACACTTACTTGCCTGATTAAACTCCCAGAACTGCGAGGTGCTGGAATTTTCCTCTGCTTTTGTCTGTTGTTTCAGTGCTGAAGGTCAACAGTAATGAAATGACTTTGATATTTGGGGGTAAGCTCTGAGAAACAAATACACTATATGCTTAAACCTGCAAACTGTATTATTAACATCATCACTATATACTTTCTGATTCAGTGCAAAAGAGTGACAGCAATCATGCTTTATCATTATCAGGAATCACTTCAATTGGAAAATAAATGCTTAAAATTGTAGGTTCTCCATGATTACTGAATCTCATTTTGACTGGGTAAAATGTCATTATTAAGCAATTTCTGTGTGACCATCCCTCACTCACCTTGGATGGCTGAAAACTGGTGATTTACCAACATTTTTTATACTCATAATCTTGTATTTTGTATAATAACCTTTATCTTATCTTTATCTTGTATTTAAGCTTGCTTCCATAGAATTGGACAACATGATCTCATGGGTTAATATGGACTTGAACATGTTCTGTTTGGACTTTATTCCCCCTTTTAGGACTTGCATTCCAGAACTCATTTTTGTCTGCTCCAAATGGTAAATCTTGATTCAACAAGAGTAAAAGCTGGAGATTTTATATCTAATATTAAGTTATACAGACAGGCAAGGCAAATCAAATTTATTGAATTTCAAACCCCTCCCCCCAAAAAAAAAATCGAATGGGAAAGTCTTCATTGGAAACATGAAGGAAATAATATGATTTCCTCTGCTTGATGCTTGATTCTTACGGAGTGAAGTAACTTCTGTTGAGCAACCGTAATTAAAGATCAGTGATCTGAAAGAGCTAATTACCCGAGATCAGTGTTGATGGTATTTTAAAAGTTTGTTTCATATCAACCTCATGATGTTTATGTCATGGGAGATTTTATTTCTCAGCACCAAAAAATATTAGCACTTTCATTCAATAAAGTTTATAAAACTTCAAATATCATCCAGTAATTTCATCCTTGGCAAATGCAATATGAAGTTGAAATTTATTTCAATTACAGTTCTTTTCCCACATGCTAAAGCTATTTTAACCTTTAGCAGCATACAATTATTTCAGAATAGATCATTTTTAATGATTCATTATGTATGAGGTCATTTGACAATGCAATTAGCTTTGTGATGAAATTTCTATTCTTTTGATCATTCTGTACCTATAATGAAAGAGGAGAGTTTTACATCTAATTTTCTGAAATTAGAAGATTAAAGATAGAAACAGACTCTTGTATTTAAATGACTAGACTCAAAAAGACTACATTGCATTAGTCCTCTGGATGTGCACCTAGAATTGCAGAACTTTGACTGCCGTGTTACTGTTTTTTTTTTTTTTTTCTTCTCATTATTCGTTGAACATATCCATTGATCCTGTTCCGCCTGCTTCCGTTATCACCCACATTTTCAGAATATGCTGGAGACTAAAAAATAGGTCTTGCAACTTCTCAGGAAGGACATGCATTAGTATACTGTGCATAAGACTAAGAAATGTGACCCCGAAAGGCTAGAATAGAATTTCTGAAACTCTGTGCATATGTTGCAATGTGCTATAGAAACAGTAGTTTTTGTGACATACTTTCTATTATCATTGGCTAGATATTTACTATATATCCAGTTAAGTCGTATTGTGTTTTTTATTTCCAAGCTTTGTGTTGCATACTAGTTAATCACTGAGGCATTATATTTTTCATTTAAAATGGGTTTCAAACCAAGAGTAACTTTTATAGTTGATGAAACTTATATGGGCTTTTATTCTCCATCTAGTAAACACAGAAATTCAATTGATGTGAAAAAAAGATAAAGTGAGTTCGAGATCTATTAAGATTTTGGTTAAGGATGAAAACATAGTTGAAGCACATTATATATATGTCTTTGTGATTTAAGATAATACTCTCAAGTTACTTGCTGTTTGGTCTCATGATAAGAAAACATAATTTTATATTGAACTGACTGATGGTTAAGACTGTTAAAGCTGTATTTGTTTGTGGATTAAGTTCTATTGCCAATGGGTTGAATTTTGCTCCCCCCACAAAAGAAGCTATCCAATGAACCATCTTTAATGAAGTTGATATCAAAGTTATATAAAAATAATTTTCAGAAACATGCTTGGAAGAACTATTAAATAGGAGTATAATTATTTTTATAGACACAAGTACAATTTCTCTGTGCTTAATGCATCTTTCAAAGTGAAATTGCTGTTAGTGTGACTGTTTTTGAATTGATAAATAAGATGCATTTTAAAAGACCACCCTTAATATAGTCAATTCCTCATTAAGAATGATTAGATTTAGTACAATGGATGATCCCAAACTCATTCATATTGGATTTTGAAATATTTGCCCTTAGAAATGCTTAACCTACCTATAACTCCATCTGATATTTTGTAATTCTTAATGAAGCCACATTAGCTGGGACATTAGCTGATGGCCTAAATTTCCACACTTTCCCCAAACTATAAGATTTACGTAGCCAGAACTCTTGGTGGAGAAATACAGCCAGAGGTTTTTGTTCTGGAAAAACCCCAGAGGAGAATTACGTTTTCCTTGTTATATTTGTGATTTGAAAGAGGAGATATTAATCTTTTATCCTAATAGAAACAGAACTCTAGCATTTGAGATGACATAAAGAAGTTATACTCATACACATAAACTTAAATACATTATGTTTTACTGACAGGAAGTTGTAATTAAGATCCTATACTAAAAGTTAATTAGTCTGAATTATGGATTATTTTTGCCTGAGGAAAAATTAGACATTTCTGTACAATATATATATTTGTATAGATCAAAAGTAAAATCCATATGATTATAGTTTAAATGAACTAGGTGAGAGATGTTCTTATTCCAGACTGGTTTTATTTCTGCATATAGTCAAAGCACAGACACTTTTGACTATCTCTCTTTGTTTATCTATTACCTAAGAACCCCTTTGTGCAGTTAAGAATTATGACAGAAAACCTACCTGTGTTAGTTTCCTGGGCTGTTTTAACAAAATACCTCAAACTGGGTCACTAAAAGCACCAAAAATTTATTCTCTCAGTTATTGAAGTGACAAGTTTGAAAGGAAGGCATTAGCAAGACCAAGCTGGCTTTGGGGGTTTGAGGAAACAATCATTTGCCTTTTCCTAGCTTTTGGTGGCATCTGGAAATCCTTGGCATTCCCTGCTTACAACTGTATCACTTTCTCTGTCTTCAGGCCTTCTTTCCTGTATGTCCTGTCATCATCTTATAAATAGACGACTTTCTGGGGCTACTGCCCATCCTAACCCAGTATGATCTCATTTCAACTTTGATTATATCTGCAAAGACTGTATTTCTAAATAAGGGCACCTTCAGAAGTAGTAGGAATGAGGCCACGAGGAAATCTTTTGCGGGGACTAATTCAACCCACTGTAGCATCCCCTTCGGAATGTCATGAGTCACATCTAGATGGATCTGAATGTGTTGCTTTGATCCATTATATATTAGTAAAGGGGAAACGTCCAGGTCAGAGGCTTTTCTCTCTCCCCACTTGTCTGTATGGTTCTGTTGTATGATGATTGCTGATCTGGACACCATCAAATCTTCTGTTACTGCTCATTCTCTATGCTAGACCTCTTTTGGTTTCTGCATCTCTCCTATCTGCTTTTTTATGCCAATCAGGATTGGATCTGTAACTCCAAAACTGAGCTAATTCTGTGAGATGCAGCTATGGGCCCCTATTTTTTGTTTCGTTTTGTTTTCATACTCGGGTAAGATAGATGGGCAGATAAATAGACCAACCGTCCTCCAACGTATACACCAAGAGAAGTGGAGGCACATTATTTGATTGGAGACAGTCAGATAATAGCATGTGCTAAAAAGAAAGACAGATAATTTAAAACACCAATTGTAATAGAATCAGGGATAAAAAATGTATATTCAAAATGGAAAATTCTGTCACATTTTCTGTTTGTAGCATTTTTTCATGATCTTGCTTTAATTATCAAACAAGTACAATACTGAGGAAATTTCCTAGCAAAAAAGATCTCTAGAACATTTGTATATGAAATACTTGCTCATTTAAGATAATTAATAACTATTTTGATTAGTACATGAATATATAAATGAACTCTGTAAATTAAGACCAGGCTTCATTTTTTTTTTTTTAAGATTTTATTTATTTATTTATTTGACAGAGATCACAAGTAGGCAGAGAGGCAGACAGAGAGAGAGGAGGAAGCAGGTTCCCCGCCGAGCAGAGAGCCTGATGCGGGGCTCGATCCCAGGACCCTGAGATCATGACCTGAGCCGAAGGCAGAGGCTTTAACCCACTGAGCCACCCAGGCGCCCCGAGACCAGGCTTCATTTTAAAATGATTCTTTATAAGACTTGTAAATGTCATTTTGCTATCTTTGTAATGGAATACAACTTGGATTATACAAGTTGTATGTCCTCTCTTCATTTAGCCCATTCCCTCAAACCGCCCTGCCAAAATCATCTTCTTTTCTAATATCTAATGAATAAATACTGACTTCCTTCTGGAAATTTGTGTACACACACACACACATACACATACACCCCAAATGGCAGGACTACGTTCAATAACTTGATTTTTATATTTCAGCCCACTCCTTAAATAATATTATCTTCAAAGACCTAGATATCACTTATAGTAATTAAAATAATTATATATTTAGAAAAAAATATATTTAGAAAAATATATATCTAGAAATATATTTAAAATATATTTAGAAAAATATTTAGAAAATATATAATATTTTATATAGTTAGAAAAATATATTTAGAAAAATATATAATTATTTTAATTACTATAAGTGATATCTAGGTCTGTGAAGATAATATTATTTAAGGAGTGGGCTGAAATATAAAAATCAAGTTATTGAAAGTAGTCCTGCCATTTGGGGTGTATGTGTATGTGTGTGTGTGTGTGTAAAAATAATTATATATTTTTCTAAAAGGAAATATTGTTACCTGTAAGAAAGCCATTTCTTCAGGCAAAACAAAGGAGGCATGAGCCGCATAAAGGTAGCATGTAAAGAACAGAATTCAGTGTGTTTATTTTTCTGTTTTTATTTTTGTCTCTTAATCTTTTGTGGTCTTTCTAGAAGAAGGATGTTTGAGCCTTTCTTACATACAAAGATCAGTCACTTACGAGATAATAATACTAAAAATCTGCGCTGATCTTGTTTCGTTTTCTCAGGGATCTCTTTCGGAATCCTTTACCAAATGCATGCACAAAGCCTTTAATTTGTTGAGATACTACAAGTCTCCAAGTAGACACCACTTTTTGATGAGATGCAGAAAAGGGTGTGTGATGAATATTTCTTGGAGAATGAGGAGTTAATGAATGAACATGTTTTCAAAATTTGAAAATCTCCAAAATATTATTTTGTGTCATATAACGTGTAAGGCAGGCTTTATTCTTACAGTTAATTCTAAGTATTTATTAAATAAAAGGTGCAGTTATATGTAGAAATGTAAGATTGTAGACTTTTAAAAAAAAGATACACCAAAAAACATATTCACATGGTCCTTTTTGAAAAAGATTATAAGCCATTAACGTGTCAATAAAAACGCAAGATTCACATGATGATTTTCCCAACTCTTATCCAAAGCTAGCAGTAGTATTGTGTTTCAACAAGTACAAACTGAGTGATAGCTCATTTAGAGAAAAAAAAAAAGGAATAATGATGTTATAATCTTCCAGTGAATCAATTTTCCAAAATGAAACATTTTTGTGATCAAGAAGAAATAGTAGCGACTCCTGAGTTCTTCATTACTTATTTGCATATGGCTCAAACGAAATAGATAAATGACTGGAAGTTTCTTGTCTGTACGGTTTTAAGCAAATACTCATTCTTACTGAGAACTAGAACATTCCTGAGTGGAAGAGCTCACGGGCAAAGTGTCAAAGTAGGGCTGAATCCTACATGGTATTGTCATAAGACCATTTATCACTGTTTTAAAGCAATGCGTTCTCTTAGTTAGCTCTGAAGTTTTGTGATTCGGGGCTATGTATTATCTCAAACAAGGTCTTAGCTTGGAGGACACTGGGAGTGCATCTCGTTTAATAGAAAGAGCACACAGACTTGCTATCAAACTCCTGACAGATCTCTTTGCTTGGAACATTTGACACAAGTTGGCTCAGTTATGACAGCTGTTAAGAGGAAATTCCAGTAGAATTCCCTGCTCTTAGTTGAAACACTAGAAGTTCGGAGAAAACATGGGTGGCGCACCCTTGGGTGTTTTACCTGCTTTATCTCTAGAGACCACAGCCTGGACAGTACATGGGTGTTCACTATGGACACTGGCATTGGCTCTACACTTCCTGTTTCTCCCACATATTTTGAATGTTCCGGATTAACACCGGGTCCTCTTGATGAGAATGGGTCCCACTGGAAGTATGGCTTGATGTCATTCAGTGGGACACCATCTGAAAATTCCCAAATCCTATTTAAAAAAATAAATAAATAAATAAAAAGTAAAGCAAGAGCAGGAGGGAGGGAGAGATCTGGGTTACTATATGTTTATTCTCAAACTAAAGAGAGCTCATGTTGCCTTGTGTAAGAAAGTATGTCAAGGTCAAAAGGATGGAACAGGAAGGGGGACCAAGCAAGAAGGAGAAAGTCTGAAAATCAAGGAATCATCTCACTGAAGAACTTTTGGGAGAGATGCCCTGTTCCTTGCTACCTGTTAGGGAGCAATCAGACCAGAGAAGATGCCGAGATGGTCACCATAGCGGAGCGATCACAGCAGTGTGGGCGGGGGAGGTTGGCTTGCCCCAGCGTCACCTGTGAGTGGGGCTGACAGTGCTGGTGTCCCCATGACTCACGCAGGCTCTGAGTGCCGGTTCCCTGTATCCGGCCTCCTCCTGTGTGGGCGGGATGCTGAAGTCCTGCGAAATGGAAGTCACACATGTATATTTGGTTTGCAAAGAAGGAAAAGAGAAATATGTGTGTTTGAGGAGGAAAAAATTCCATTCGCTAGAAATTTGTTAATTTGCACGTTGGCCAACTGCAAACATAGACCTCGACATGAAAATGAGTCCTGTGGATTTTTACATATAAGTGCAAATTAGAAAAGTGCTACTAGTTCCGTCATGTATGAGGGCGAAACATGCGGTGTTCAGCCCTTCACTACATAATGAACGAGAAATTCTTTTCTTGTCTTACAATAACTTATGCACTGTTTGTTTGTGTTTCTACTTTGTTCCTTTTTCTTTTGTAATAAACAGTTACGTAATTTGAGAGCCGGTGAAAGTCAAGTTATTTTAAATTTAGCTTTTAGAATAGATTTTTTTGAGAATAGGTAAAATTTAAAATATCTGAGCATTTCCTTTTCTGGTGAAGAAGCATCTTCTTCAAGAGCCAATAGTACTTTCTTTACTTTTATTTTTTTTAAGATTATTTATTTATTTATTTTGGCAGACAGAGACCACAAGTAGGCAGAGAGGCAGGAAGAGAGAGAGAAGAGGAAGCAGGATCCTTGCTGAGCAGAGAGCCCAATGCAGACCTCGATCCCAGGACCCTGGGATTATGACCTGAGCCAAAGGCAGAGGCTTTAACCCACTGAGCCACCCAGGTGCCCTCCAGTAGTACTTTCTTTTTGTTACAAAGCAAAGGAGATTCTTGATGCTCTTGTCTGTTAGGAGAGATAATTAATATTTCTGCTCAAAGTGTTCTTTAGCAATGAGATGGATGTGAAATCCACACTTTTTAACTACTTTTACTTGATACTAGGTGGCAAAAAATATAAGGGAGGAAGTACTGCTTTTATAAGAAGTGTTGCCCCTGTAATGAAGGTGGAGCACATCGTTTTGTTAATTGGTTCCTTTTATATTCATTTGTTTGATTTTGTAATAAATATTCCTTGATTGTGTGCTAACCAGTGGATCTGTTACATTCCATTTGAAGACACAGATGCTTAACTTTTTTTTTTTTTTTTTTTTTTTTATTTTTATTTCCAGCATAACAGTATTCATTATTTTTGCACCACACCCCGTGCTCCATGCAATCCGTGCCCTCTATAATACCCACCACCTGGTACCCCAACCTCCCACCCCCCGTCCCTTCAAAACCCTCAGATTGTTTTTCAGAGTCCATAGTCTCTCATGGTTCACCTCCCCTTCCAATTTCCCCCAACTCCCTTCTCCACTCTAAGTCCCCATGTCCTCCATGCTATTTGTTATGCTCCACAAATAAGTGAAACCATATGATAGTTGACTCTCTCTGCTTGACTTATTTCACTCAGCATAATCTCTTCCAGTCCCGTCCATGTTGCTACAAAAGTTGGGTATTCATCCTTTCTGATGGAGGCATAATACTCTATCCCCAGGGGTACAGGTCTGTGAATCACCAGGTTTACACACTTCACAGCACTCACCAAAGCACATACCCTCCCCAATGTCCATAATCCCACCCCCTTGTCCCAAACCCCCTCCTCCCAGCAACCCTCAGTTTGTTTTGTGAGATTAAAAGTCACTTATGGTTTGTCTCCCTCCCAATCCCATCTTGTTTCATTGATTCTTCTCCTACCCACTTAAGCCCCCATGTTGCATCACCACTTCCTCATATCAGGGAGATCATATGATAGTTGTCTTTCTCTGCTTGACTTATTTCGCTAAGCATGATACGCTCTAGTTCCATCCATGTTGTCGCAAATGGCAAGATTTCATTTCTTTTGATGGCTGCATAGTATTCCATTGTGTATATATACCACATCTTCTTGATCCATTCATCTGTTGATGGACATCTAGGTTCTTTCCATAGTTTGGCTATTGTGGACATTGCTGCTATAAACATTCGGGTGCATGTGCCCCTTTGGATCACTACGTTTGTATCTTTAGGGTAAATACCCAATAGTGCAATTGCTGGGTCATAGGGCAGTTCTATTTTCAACATTTTGAGGAACCTCCATGCTGTTTTCCAGAGTGGCTGCACCAGCTTGCATTCCCACCAACAGTGTAGGAGGGTTCCCCTTTCTCCGCATCCTCGCCAGCATCTGTCATTTCCTGACTTGTTTATTTTAGCCATTCTGACTGGTGTGAGGTGATATCTCATTGTGGTTTTGATTTGTATTTCCCTGATGCCGAGTGATATGGAGCACTTTTTCATGTGTCTGTTGGCCATCTGGATGTCTTCTTTGCAGAAATGTCTGTTCATGTCCTCTGCCCATTTCTTGATTGGATTATTTGTTCTTTGGGTGTTGAGTTTGCTAAGTTCTTTATAGATTCTGGACACTAGTCCTTTATCTGATATGTCGTTTGCAAATATCTTCTCCCATTCTGTCAGTTGTCTTTTGATTTTGTTAACTGTTTCCTTTGCTGTGCAAAAGCTTTTGATCTTGATGAAATCCCAATAGTTCATTTTTGCCCTTGCTTCCCTTGCCTTTTGCGTTGTTCCTAGGAAGATGTTGCTGCGGTTGAGGTCAAAGAGGTTGCTGCCCGTGTTCTCCTCAAGGATTTTGATGGATTCCTTTCGCACATTGAGGTCCTTCATCCATTTTGAGTCTATTTTTGTGTGTGGTGTAAGGAAATGGTCCAATTTCATTTTTCTGCATGTGGCTGTCCAATTTTCCCAGCACCATTTATTGAAGAGGCTGTCTTTTTGCCATTGGACATTCTTTCCTGCTTTGTCGAAGATTAGTTGACCATAGTGTTGAGGGTCTATTTCTGGGCTCTCTATTCTGTTCCATTGATCTATGTGTCTGTTTTTGTGCCAGTACCATGCTGTCTTGATGACGACAGTTTGTAATAGAGCTTGAAGTCCGGAATTGTGATGCCACCAACGTTGGCTTTCTTTTTCAATATCCCTTTGGCTATTCGACGTCTTTTCTGGTTCCATATAAATTTTAGCATTATTTGTTCCATTTCTTTGAAAAAGATGGATGGTACTTTGATAGGAATTGCATTAAATGTGTAGATTGCTTTAGGTAGCATAGACATTTTCACAATATTTATTCTTCCAATCCAGGAGCATGGAACATTTTTCCATTTCTTTGTGTCTTCCTCAATTTCTTTCATGAGTACTTTATAGTTTTCTGAGTATAGATTCTGTGTCTCTTTGGTTAGGTTTATTCCTAGGTATCTTATGGTTTTGGGTGCAATTGTAAACGGGATTGACTCCTTAATTTCTCTTTCTTCTGTCTTGCTGTTGGTGTAGAGAAATGCAACTGATTTCTGTGCATTGATTTTATATCCTGACACTTTACTGAATTCCTGTATAAGTTCTAGCAGTTTTGGAGTGGAGTCTTTTGGGTTTTCCACATATAGTATCATATCATCTGCGAAGAGTGATAATTTGACTTCTTCTTTGCCAATTTGGATGCCTTTAATTTCCTTTTGTTGTCTGATTGCTGAGGCTAGGACCTCTAGTACTATGTTGAATAGCAGTGGTGATAATGGACATCCCTGCCGTGTTCCTGACCTTAGCGGAAAAGCTTTCAGGTTTTCTCCATTGAGAATGATATTTGCGGTGGGTTTTTCATAGATGGCTTTGATGATATTGAGGTATGTGCCCTCTATCCCTACACTTTGAAGAGTTTTGATCAGGAAGGGATGCTGTACTTTATCAAATGCTTTTTCAGCATCTATTGAGAGTATCATATGGTTCTTGTTCTTTCTTTTATTGATGTGTTGTATCACATTGACTGATTTGCGGATGTTGAACCAACCTTGCAGCCCTGGAATAAATCCCACTTGGTCGTGGTGAATAATCTTTTTAATGTACTGTTGAATCCTATTAGCTAGTATTTTGTTGAGTATTTTCGCATCTGTGTTCATCAAGGATATCGGTCTATAGCTCTCTTTTTTGGTGGGATCCTTGTCTGGTTTTGGGATCAAGGTGATGCTGGCCTCATAAAATGAGTTTGGAAGTTTTCCTTCCATTTCTATTTTTTGGAACAGTTTCAGGAGAATAGGAATTAGTTCTTCTTTAAATGTTTGGTAGAATTCCCCCGGGAAGCCGTCTGGCCCTGGGCTTTTGTTTGTTTGGAGATTTTTAATGACTGTTTCAATCTCCTTACTGGTTATGGGTCTGTTCAGGCTTTCTATTTCTTCCTGGTTCAGTTGTGGTAGTTTATATGTTTCTAGGAATGCATCCATTTCTTCCAGATTGTCAAATTTATTGGCGTAGAGTTGCTCATAGTATGTTCTTATAATAGTTTGTATTTCTTTGGTGTTAGTTGTGATCTCTCCTCTTTCATTCATGATTTTATTTATTTGGGTCCTTTCTCTTTTCTTTTTGATGAGTCGGGCCAGGGGTTTATCAATTTTATTAATTCTTTCAAAGAACCAGCTCCTAGTTTCGTTGATTTGTTCTATTGTTTTTTTGGTTTCTATTTCATTGATTTCTGCTCTGATCTTTATGATTTCTCTTCTCCTGCTGGGCTTAGGGTTTCTTTCTTGTTCTTTCTCCAGCTCCTTTAAGTGTAGGGTTAGGTTGTGTACCTGAGACCTTTCTTGTTTCTTGAGAAAGGCTTGTACTGCTATATATTTTCCTCTCAGGACTGCCTTTGTTGTGTCCCACAGATTTTGAACCGTTGTATTTTCATTATCATTTGTTTCCATGATTTTTTTCAATTCTTCTTTAATTTCCCGGTTGACCCATTCATTCTTTAGAAGGATGCTGTTTAGTCTCCATGTATTTGGGTTCTTTCCAAACTTCCTTTTGTGGTTGAGTTCTAGCTTTAGAGCTTTGTGGTCTGAAAATATGCAGGGAATGATCCCAATCTTTTGATACCGGTTGAGTCCTGATTTAGGACCGAGGATGTGATCTATTCTGGAGAATGTTCCATGTGCACTAGAGAAGAACGTGTATTCTGTTGCTTTGGGATGAAATATTCTGAATATATCTGTGATGTCCATCTGGTCCAGTGTGTCGTTTAAGGCCTTTATTTCCTTGCTGATCTTTTGCTTGGATGATCTGTCCATTTCAGTGAGGGGAGTGTTAAAGTCCCCTACTATTATTGTATTATTGTTGATGTGTTTCTTTGATTTTGTTATTAATTGGTTTATATAGTTGGCTGCTCCCACGTTGGGGGCATAGATATTTAAAATTGTTAAATCTTCTTGTTGGACAGACCCTTTGAGTATGATATAGTGTCCTTCCTCATCTCTTATTATAGTCTTTGGCTTAAAATCTAATTGATCTGATATAAGGATTGCCACTCCTGCTTTCTTCTGATGTCCATTAGCATGGTAAATTCTTTTCCACCCCCTCACTTTAAATCTGGAGGTGTCTTCGGGCTTAAAATGAGTTTCTTGGAGGCAACATATAGATGGGTTTTGTTTTTTTATCCATTCTGATACCCTGTGTCTTTTGACAGAGGCATTTAGCCCATTAACATTCAGGGTAACTATTGAGAGATATGAATTTAGTGCCATTGTATTGCCTGTAAGTTGACTGTTACTGTATATGGTCTCTGTTACTTTCTGATCTACCACTTGTAGGCTCTCTCTTTGCTTAGAGGACCCCTTTCAATATTTCCTGTAGAGCTGGTTTGGTATTTGCAAATTCTTTCAGTTTTTGTTTGTCCTGGAAGCTTTTAATCTCTCCTTCTATTTTCAATGATAGCCTAGCTGGATATAGTATTCTTGGCTGCATGTTTTTCTCGTTTAGTGCTCTGAAAATATCATGCCAGCTCTTTCTGGCCTGCCAGGTCTCTGTGGATAAGTCAGCTGCCAATCTAATATTTTTACCATTGTATGTTACAGACTTCTTTTCCCGGGCTGCTTTCAGGATTTTCTCTTTGTCACCGAGACTTGTAAATTTTACTATTAGGTGACGGGGTGTGGGCCTATTCCTATTGATTTTGAGGGGCGTTCTCTGAACCTCCTGAATTTTGATGCTCGTTCCCTTTGCCATATTGGGGAAATTCTCCCCAATAATTCTCTCCAGTATACCTTCTGCTCCCCTCTCTCTTTCTTCTTCTTCTGGAATCCCAATTATTCTAATATTGTTTCGTCTTATGG
This sequence comes from Mustela erminea, assembly GCF_009829155.1. NCBI lineage: Eukaryota > Metazoa > Chordata > Mammalia > Carnivora > Mustelidae > Mustela > Mustela erminea. Next base: position 29,305,667 of record NC_045634.1, on the reverse strand, counting down.
TGTCACTTATCTCTCGAATTCTCCCCTCGTGGTCCAGTAGCTGTTTGTCCCTCTTTTGCTCAGCTTCTTTATTCTCTGTCATTTGGTCTTCTATATCACTAATTCTTTCTTCTGCCTCATTTATCCTAGCAGTGAGAGCCTCCATTTTTGATTGCACTTCATTAATAGCTTTTTTTATTTCAACTTGGTTAGATTTTAGTTCTTTTATTTCTCCAGAAAGGGCTTTTATATCTCTCGAGAGGGTTTCTCTAATATCTTCCATGCCTTTTTCAAGCCCGGCTAGAACCTTGAGAATTGTCATTCTGAACTCTAGATCTGACATATTACCAATGTCTGTATTGATTAGGTCCCTAGCCTTCGGTACTGCCTCTTGTTCTTTTTTTTGTGTTGAATTTTTCCGTCTTGTCATTTTGTCCAGATAAGAGTATATGAAGGGGCAAGTAAAATACTAAAAGGGTGGCAACAACCCCAGGAAAAAATGCTTTAACCAAATTAGAAGAGATCCAAAATCGTGAGGGGGGAGAAAGGGGATAAAAAGAGGTTCAAAAAGGAAGAAAGAAAAAAAAAGAAAAAAGAAAGAAAAAAAAAAAGAAAAAAGAAAAGAAAAGAATTTAAAAAAAAAAAAAGGAAAACACCTGAGAAAAATGTAAAAATGAAAAAATATATATATTAGATAAACTAGTAAAAAATCGTTAAAAAAGAAAAAGGTAACAGTTAAAAAAAAAAAAAAAATTTACCCAAAGGCGAGAAAAGAAAAAAACAAAAAAATGAAAAAGAAAAAAATTGAATTAACTGCAAGACTAAAAAAAAAATCACAGGGAAAAAGCCATGAGTTCCGTGCTTGGCTTTCTCCTCCTCTGGAATTCTGCTGCTCTCCTTGGTATTGAAACCGCACTCCTTGGTAGGTGAACTTGGTCTTGGCTGGATTTCTTATTGATCTTCTGGGGGAGGGGCCTGTTGTAGTGATTCTCAAGTGTCTTTGCCCCAGGCGGAATTACACCGCCCTTACCCGGGGCCGGGGTGAGTAATCCGCTCGGGTTTGCTTTCAGGTGCTTTTGTTCCCTGAGCGCTTTCCGTAGAGTTCCGGAGGATGGGAATACAAATGGCGACCTCCTGGTCTCCGGCCCGGCCCGGAGGAGCCGAGAGCCCAGGGCCGCACTCCTCAGTGCGCCCTCAGAGAACAGCGCCCAGTTACTCCCGTCTGCCTGACCTCCGGCCGCGCTCCGAGCTCTCCGAGCCTGCGACCAGTTCAAGGTAACACCGAGCTGTGAGCTTACTGTCGGCTCTGTCTCTGTAGCTGGCTTTCCCGTTCCAATACCCGCAAGCTCTGCGACACTCAGACACCCCTGATCCTTCTGTGACCCTGCGGGACCTGAGGCCACGCTGAACCCGCGTGGGCTTCGCCCCGGTTTAGCCTCTGGAGCGATGTCCCTCAGCGGAACAGACTTTTAAAAGTCCTGATTTTGTGCGCCGTTGCTCCGCCGCTTGCCGGGAGCCGGCCCCTCCCCCCGGGGTCTATCTTCCCGTTTCTCCGCCGGTCCTACCTTTCAGAAAGTGGTTGTTTTTCTGTTTCCAGAATTGCTGTTCTTCTTCTCTTCGATCTGCCGATGGATTTTCAGGTGTTTGCAATCTTTAGATAAGCTATCTAGCTGATCTCCGGCTAGCTGAAGCAGTCTCAGCCTGCTACTTCTCCGCCATCTTGACTCCTCCTCTCATAACTTTTTTTTTTTTTAAATATTTTATTTATTTATTGGACAGAGAGATCACAAGTAGGCAGAGAGGCAGGCAGAGAGAGAGGAGGAAGCAGGCTCCCCGCTGAGCAGAGAGCCCGACGCGGGGCTCGATTCCAGCACCCTGGGATCATGACCCGAGCTGAAGGCAGAGGCTTAACCCACTGAGCCACCCACGCGCCCCGATGCTTAATTTCTAATTGCGGATTAAGTAATTATGACCTGTAAGTGTTATAGAAGAGGAGGGCAGAGTACTAGGAGAGAGTGTAACAGGGAGTCAGACCTTGAGAACATTTAAACTGCGCACTGACAGATAGGAATTATCTGAGCATGGTGGGGAAGGGAGGAAAGGAAGGCTTTCCAGGAGGCAGAGGGAACAGCATGTGCAAGACTTTGAGGCTAAGAGAACCTGGGCCTTTTACAGAAAGGAAAGAAGAGATGGATAGCAAGAAAGCAGAACACAGACTGGGAATGGCCCACAAGAGAGGCAAGGCTTTGTAAATCGTGTCAAGAATTTTGCTCTGTGTTATTTGGTGTCGAGAGAAGCCTTGGAAGGGTTTTTAAAACATGTAATAAACACAGGATTTGAGGCTGGAAGATAATCTTAGCTTCGTATGGTACCATTTTACATCTTAAAGGGCTAAGGCCCTGGAAGGTGAAAGGTTTTTCCTCAAGTTCCTGATGCAAGTTAGTGTGGAAGGCAGAAATATTTTTCCTAAATTCTTCAGAATATTTTCAGTGGAGGCTCATAGCTGCAGGTTAAGAGGCCTTGGCCTCTTCTTTGGCACAGGTAAGTTTCAGTGGGAAAAGCGGTGGAAACAGACCGTAGTGTTGCATTTATGGCAAGACTCCTAATAACCAATGGGGAGCTATTGGGTCAAAAGAGTTGACGACATTTAAGAATGTTTTGTGCTAAATTAAAGTTCATATACATCCATATTTGAAATCCATCTGGAAAAAGATTATATATACTACCTGCTTTCCATTTCCCCATCCCCATCAAGATGCTATTTAATTGCAATTATCTCATTTATAAGTAACACAACAACAGAAAACTCGTAGCTGATTCCCGTGATTTTATGGCTATCACAGTTTAAGACATGTTGAAATCTAGACAGAGAGGCAGCGTTATCTCTTAATTGAGATTATTGGCTCTGAATCCTAATGACCTGAGTTGGACATAGAGCTTCATATAGTCTACATCTGGAAGCGTGGCAAAATGACTTAACCTCCATATTCTTCAGAGGGGATGAGAGAGAGGGAGAAGGAGATTGAGTTTCTAGGGATTAAAATATTATTTATTTAATCAATCAAATTAATAAGTCTATTTCCAGTCCTGTGGTAAGCATGTAATAAGTATTAACCAGTATAGCTATTGTTACTAGAAAAGACAAACTTTAGGAGCACCTGGTGGTGCAGTCATTTAAGCCTCTGACTCATAGTTTTGTCTCGGTCTTCTTTCAAGGTCAGGAGTTTGAGCCTTGAGGCTGGCTTTGTGCTCAGCAGGGAGTCTACTTAAGACTCTCTCCCTCTCCCTTTGCTTCTCTACCCCTTGCTCTCTGCTCTCTTTGTAAAATAAATAAATAAATCTTTAGAAATGAAAAGGCAGACTTTAAGAATTAGCTGGATGGGGACAGGCAGGGACCAAGAGCTATGACAAATCTGGTCTCATCATTCTTTATTAATATTGAATCTGCCATCTTCCCTGGACAGGGAGGTGTAGACTCAATTTCCTTACTGTAGATGAGGGAGAAAACTCTTCCGTTTAGTCAAGATAATTGGGTTTATCGCAAGTAATTTATTTTATGAAATGACTATTAAAATATCCAGACCTTATCCTTGTTTACCTCACAGTCTACACACACACACAGACACGATAGGTTCTTCAAACTAAATACTTACATCACCACAAAACCTGCTTCCCAGGCCTGTCCATCTTCCTCGGTTATCAGAGTCATCTGCTTTGTCCTTTATGATGCATTCTGCCCTATGAGGCAGATATCCTGGCCATCTTGGACTTATGTGATCCCTGGATCCGTGGAGAAAATTGATGGAGAAAGGAGATAATTTGTGAGAATAACATTGAAGACTTCTGTCCTCATCCTCTACGACTTCTGTGAGCTCAGCTTCTGAGATTCACCAGTATAATGTAATACAGATGTAGGTTCCTTTATGTTACCTTCCTGGTAGAAGCCAAATGGCCATGACCTTTGGCCATGAACATTACTGCTTCAGCCAAACTTTGTGACTGTTCCCTAAAAAAACTCATTTACATCCAGAACCTCTCAAATATCTGTTCCCTGTGCTTTCACATCTAAAATTTGCACCTTGCCCTACCCTTCTCTCTGTCATACAATTCCCCTTGTATTTTAGTGCTAGGTTATCATCGGTTGGAAACTTCCCCTACCACCAACGCCAAATAAGGTTTTTAGTTGCTGAATTCTTGAAGAAATATCTCTCTGCTTTTCTAATTTAATATTCTCCCAAACAAGACATACAGATGGCCAACAGATACCTGAAAAGATGCTCAACATCACTCCTCATCAGGGACATGCAAATCAAAACTATAATAAGATATCACCTCACACCTTTCACAGTGGCTAAAATCAACAATACAAGAAGCAATAGGTATTGGCAAGGATGGGGAGAAAGGGGAACCCTCTTGAATTGTGAGTGGGAAGGCAGACTGGTTCAGATACTCTGGAAAACATGATGGACATTCCTCAAAAAGTTATGATCCAACCATTGCCCTACTAGATATTTACCTCAAAATACAAAATTATGAATTCAAAGGGATACATAGACCCCCGTGTTTATAGAAGCATTATCTAGAATAGCCACATTATGGAAATGGCCCAATATACCTCTACTGATGAATGTATGATGAAGTGTGTCTGTGAATGTGTATATTTAAATAAATATAAATATATATATAATGTATATATAATGAAGAATATATAATGAAGTGTATGAATGCATATATAATGATGATATATAATGAAGTGATATATATTATAGATATAGATATATATTCCATTGTGTATATATTTGCACGCAATGGAATATTACACAGCTACAAAAAAGAATGAAGTCTTGCCATTTGCAGTGATGTGGATGGAGCTGGGAGAGGATTCTAGCAAAAGCAAAATGAGTCCAAGAAAGACAAATACCATGCGATTGAGCTCATATGTTCAACTTAAGATAGAAAACAAATGAACAAAGGTTGGGGGAGAGAAATAGGGGCAAACCAAGAAACAGACTCTATAAACTGTAGAGAACTCATGGTTATCAGCATGGAGGGGTGGGTGGAGGGGTCAAACAGGTGACAGGGATTAAGGAGGGCACTTGTGATGAGCACCCAACGATGTATGGAAAAGATGAATATTGTACACCTGGGACTCCTACTACGCTGTATGTGAACTAATTGGAATTTAAATTTTAAAAAAATGAAACAATGGAACTACGCCACTCAATTAACCTTTCACAGATAGGGGGTGTTTCTTCCTTCAAAGTCAAACCTAATTTCCTGGTGAGCCAAGATTGTGACTTGTACTTACTTGTGTTCCCAGGGATATCCGACAGAGACTTATTGAAGATCACAGATTTAAAGATTGCACTTACCAATAATGGATTGGTGGGCAGGCCACTTCTGTTCCATCCTTCTCACCTTCAAAACTGTAAACAGGAAGGTTGGTCTGAAACCTGGCAAATCCATAGGATTGCTTATTGCTGTGTTTTAGGGTACCTGTATATAACTTCTACACAGACTGAAGTGGGGAAAAAAAAAAAAACAAACAGAAGGCGTTTTCATATTTACATATCATTCAGCCATGTGAGGAGAAGATGATTCTTATGAACCCCCAAAAGAGAGTTTTTCACATTTTTCATATTTAAAGTACATAAAGTCAGTAAGTTCACAGGCAAACACAGAGCTTGTTCTTTTAAGAGCAGAATCTTGGGGTTTACCTTACCAAATCACACTACGTATGCAAATGTCATTTGGATGCTACTGAGTTGCATGGTAAGCAGTAGAGAAATCTCAGGGGTCAAAGATTTGAAAATATTTGCAGCATGAAAATCACAGAGGCAAATGTTTGAGGTACAGATGTGTGTACTAAAACAGGTCGTGGTGAGATTGATTCATCTATTTTATCCAGCCCTTATCTGGAATTGTTTACTAGGATTTTCTTTTCTTTCTTTCTTTCTTTTTTTTTTTTTTTTGGCTTAGTATGTGTGATTTAGGTTTCAGTTCTACAATGAATTCAAAATGGTTTTCCAGAATCAATATTAGTTTCAAATATAGTATATGTTTCCTATGAGGATGGTAGGGGATTTGTAGAACTCTCTAGAAACACTATAAACTTAATCTGAAAGATTTGTTTGTTTGTTCTGTTTTTGTTTTCTCTCTCTCTCTCTCTCTGTCTCTCTCTCTCTTCTTCCCTTCCTCCCTCTCTCCTTCTGATTAGACATATTTGTGAACTCCAAGGGGTCTGCCCTCTGTCATGTTTCTCCAGATTTACATTACTTTTCATCCTCTAGTCAAGGAACTTTGTTGTCTTAACTTCCTTACATGTATGTTTCTGGGTTTTAAATAAGTTAAGTTCTAACTTTTGAGTTAATCTTTAATGTATTTCTGATCTGTAAGATATAACCAATTCTATAGCCCATCAATACCATCATAATTAGGTATGTGCTATGAAACTTAACATTAAATATTGAAAAGAGTAACAACAGGATATAATAGATGTCTTAAATAAATTCATTCCAAAAGAAGATAGCCAGAAAGTCAATCATACTAAAAGTTTCCGATATGTTTAGTACTGGGTTCATTTACTATTTTATTTATTCATTCCTTAAGTGTTTATTGAGATCTGCTCTTCCCTAAATATTCTGATGGGACTGGGGATGCCCTCATGACCTCGAAAATTTGGTTGCTGCTCTGGGGAATGAGTAGTCTGGAAACTTGAACAGAGCTGTTGAAGATGAAAACAAAAGAAAATACAAGAGATAAATTAAAAAACAAAGGGGCATAATACCAAAGATTCAACTTAATAAAGAGAACTCTGTGAGAGAATTAGATATTCTGGAAATCTCTCCTTTTAAAAATATTTTATTTATTTATTTGCCAAAGAGAGAGAGAGCTCAAGCTGGGGGAAGCAACAGGCAGATAGAGAAGCAGATCCCCGCCCTGCTCCCCCGGAGCAAGGATCCTGACACAGGGCTCGATCCCAAGACCCTGGGATTGTGACCTGAGCTGAAGGCAGATGCTTAGCTGACTGAGCCATCCAGGTGTCCCGGGAACTCTGTGCTCATTTAATCTTACATTATACGCCTCTTTCCTAAACTCCCTTCTTAGCAAGCATTTCCTTAGAAGTTCATCTAGATAACAGTATTGGGAATACTAAAAGCTCTCCTGTGATCCAACAATCAACATATATAACACAAGGCCGTTTTCAGTTGAGTACTGAATTATCAGTATATTTGTATATTTACTCTAAAGAGGTCCTCAAATGGGTCATCAAAATACCACAAAATATTTTTAATCCAAAACATTTGAAAGCAACAAAAATTTATTTTAAGTGTCAAAATGAATTATGGAATAAACTTACTCTTCTGAAGAAGAAGAATAATAAGAAACTTTGGATTAATTTTGTTGACGGGAATTTTTAAGATAAAGACAGATTACTTCTAAGTGGCCGTGGATATTCCTTTTTATCTACAGAATGAATGTATTCTATCAGAACTGTTCACATATGGCATAGGCTACATTTTTACTCATTGCATACAGTTTGCATTTTCAGACTGAGAAAGCAGATGATTAAGGCAAATATTTATAAATATGGACCAAATTCTTCTGGAGCAGTGAGTCTGGATTTCTACCCTAGCCACATACTCATACAACTAGAACAAATGTCAATTTTGTAAAGAAGATCTTAGTTTTCATTTACATATAAAATTATTAATTGGAGCCATCACACCCATAATAATTGCTCACATGCAGTGAGAAAATATACAGATGAGAGGGAACTGTAGCTATAGGCAGCTCATACATGATTTATCATTTTTTCAGTGCATCTGAAATATAAGTACTTCTTCTAAGAAGTATAGACTGGCTTATAGTGTATTCTGTTCTTATCAGTTTAACTGCTTAATATGATACTTTTGTTATGTTGGTTGTGTTGAGGTATAATTCACATGCAATAAAATTTTCCCTTTCTAATCGTATGGTTTAATGAATCCTAACAAGGCAAAGTGTTAGCACCACAGTCAGTCACCTGAAAATCAACTAGTGTCTGTTTGTCCCCTAGCGTCCATAGCCCTGACAGCACAGACGTGTTCTCTGTCTCCACTGTTTTGCCTTTTTCAGAATGACATGGTCATCTTTAAATGATGTTCAAGCTTTCAGGCGAGGGTACAATATCATTCATATTTATGAATTTTTATTTTAAAAAGAAAAGCAGGGGGCCCTGGGGGTCTCAGTTGTTAAGTGTCTGCCTTCACCTTGGGTTGTGATCCCCCGGTCCTGGGATCGAGCCCCACATCGGGCTCCCTGCTTGGCAAGAAACCTGCTTCTCCCTCTCCCACTCCCCCTGCTTGTGTTTCCTCTCTCCCTGTGTCTGTCTCTGCCAAATAAATAAGTAAAATATTTAAAAAAGAAGAAGAAAAAAAGAAAAAGAAAAGCAAATGCCCATAGAAAATCTACTCTTAATTTTCATACACTGTTGCCTTCTTTGGAAAGTAGGAAAAAAAAAACATTTTTTTCTTCTTGAGTTTTTCTTTTACACTTCACCTGGAAATTGTTGATTTCTTCATGTGTTTTTATTATTTCCTTTTTTTTTTTTTCTTTCTAAAGCTTTTTTTTTATTAGAGAGAGAGCGAGTGGGGGGAGAAGCATGGACTGAAGGAGAAGCAGACTTCCCACTGAGTGAGGGGCCCGATGTGGGGCTTGATCCCACGACCTTGAGATCATGACCTGAGGTCAGATGCTCAATCGACTGAGGCACCCAGACACCCCATATTATTTCCTTTTCAGTTTGTTTTACAGAAATGTCTGTTATCTGATTTCTGCTTTGTTAGGATACTCTTAAAGTATTATTAACCTGATTGTTACAGGGACGTTTTAACTCCTTGAAATATGTTTATGGAAAGCTGAACTGAAACCTATCTCTGGACATCAGACACGTAAGAAAAATCCAGGAACCGAACCACTTAATGTCATTTTGTAAATTCTGCAGAGGCAGGCAGGTTTACGGATTCTCTACACGTATTTAGGTGAATTTTTAGAGAAACAGATTTCTCCTTAAATCTTTCCCAGGCATTTACAACAATTGTTCCCAATCTTTTATCATTTGAGTCATTTTTGCCCAAGCTCAAAATTGTTGCAGCAGACTTAAATGAATTAATAGACACAAAACAGCATTAAATAAAAGAAATAATTTATAACCCAATGGCCCTCACAGCATGAAAACACACAGCGCATCTGTTAAGCCATCCGACTGTTACATTATTTGCTTGGTAGCTTTTCAGTTTTGTGCTATCGCTTGAGGAGAGGTTTGCTTTTACAACCAAGAGGTAAAGCTCCTGCCTATTTCTTGCCCAGCAGCCTGGTGATGTCTGTAGGTCTGCTTGTCTGCCTTCTTCCTGCTCACCTCAGTGCTCTGTGATCAGACAAACACTACGCAAACAATGTACTCACCATTAGCATATATGTCTTTTGCATAGTTTTTATAACATGCTGGTTGTGCCCAGCCAGTACTGTGGCTAAAACCACTCAAATGGCCATGATTGGGACTCAGACCGAGGTCTTTAAATACTTTTAAGTTATTTGAGGTTCTTGAATACCTACAGACAAGCTGAACAGGCAAACACAACCAAGTGTAAAGGGAGAACATTTGGTCTAAGCTTTTTTTTTTCATGATTTAAATCAGTTATTAATTGAGTATTTACTAAGCACAGAGATAGAACAGTGAAAATCTCTCCTTTAAGTTGCATTTCAGTGAAGGAAATAACCAAAAAAGTAAAATAAAATCACGAGTAAATAAATAAGGTAGTTCGATCATGATTAGTGCTATGAAGGAACAAGATGCTTCCTCTAAGAGGACAGCATTTTACTGAAGGCAATGGCAAGATCCAGACAAAAAAGATAAGAAATATCAAAATCTCAAAGACACGGAAGTCTTAGTGTGCTCAAGGAACAGAAGGTAGACCGGCCCAGACGGCAGATTGGGTATGAAGGAAAGAGTGAACTGAATTAGCTTGGAAAGGCAAGAGAAAGTCACTTTTTTTTTTTTTTAAAGATTTTTATTTATTTGACAGATTTTTATTTATTTATTTGACAGAGATCATAAGTAGGCAGAGAGGGAGGCGGGGGGTGGCGGTGAGCAGGCTCCCTGCTGAGCAGAGAGCCCAATGTGGGGCTCGATCCCAGGACCCTGGGATCCTGACCCTAGCTGAAGGCAGAGGCTTAACCCACTGAGCCACCCAGGGGCCCAGGAAGTCACATTCTTTAGGGCCGCTCTAGGCCCTAATAAAGAGATTGGGGTTTTGCTTTATATACACTAAATACAGAAATGAGTAAAATATTTGAAGGAGAAGGGGGTGAAACTATTTAAGATTCGTATCTTTTATCATCTCTACCTGCTGTGTGGGTTGGAGGAGAAAGAGCAGGAGGAAGACTCCAGAGAGGGTGGTGTCTGGAACTGGAAGGAGGCGGGGAAGATGGCGGAAAGCGGACGTGGTCGAAACTTTGTTCAAGGAGGACACGTAGATCTTGGGGAAAAGTAAGACTTGGGCGATGAGGTGGACGCAGAGATCCAAAGCTGTGGATGGTGGTGTCCTCCCTTATATTGACAGAAAGACCCAAGGATCAGGTAAGGGTAAGTTAGGGATTGGGAGCCCCATCTGGTGTCTGACCATGCGTGGTTTGAAGGGGTGAATGACCAGACGCTTCCATGTACAGTCAAGTAGGCCTGTTGATAGTTTGGGCTCGGGCTCTGACAGTGGTATGAGAACACAGGTCATCGAGTGGGATTTAAACTTGGAAGAAGTGAGAGACAAGAGACTGGACCTCAGGGCTGAATTCTCAGGCTCTCCAGCAGTGACAGGGCCAGAGGAGGAGAAAGCGAAAACCAGAGGGGCCATGGAAGGAAACCTGAGAGAGTGTGGTCTCTCGTAAACCAAGTGAGTGCTTCAAGCAAGAGGAGGGGGTCAAATCTATGGAGTGACGTTGGGAGATTTCGTGAGATAAAAACAGAAACATGCCCGTCTGTATTGGTATCACTGACAAGGGTGGTCAGACGGGGAAGAAAAAGCCATATTGGTGTGTGGGGAAGAATGAATCGGAGTATGTGTGTGGGGGCGGGTGGGGTGGACCACAGAAGGAGAACGCAGACAACCTCTTCAGAAGTTTTCCAGGAAGGACTGAGGGAAACGTGAGAAGCCGGCTCGAGAGAGATCAGGGCACACGTTTAGACTGGTTGGAATTGTTCAGGAGGGTTGGGGAGCTTAGTAATGGAGGACCAAAGGAGCGTTGTAAGAGAAAGGATCTCAAAAAGGGGACAGGGGACTTGGGACTTCAAATTTGATTTTTTTAATAAAGCAAATAATTTTGCTTTAAAAATGTTTCTTAAGCAGAAACATTGTTCTGTTTTCTTGCAGATGAAAGCCTTGAAGTTTTAGAGGAAACTCTGGCCTAGGATCTTGGGCTCAGTAGCCCTGCCTTACTCTAAATTGTTTTCCAGATTAGCGATAATGCATGTAAATTAAGTGGCACATAATAGAGGCTTAGAGATTGCCGGTGTCCTCCAGTTAACATGGGGCTGCAGTTACAAAACAATATCTCCTGCATTTAATACCTCTGTTTCCACATTTTCTTAATTCATTTGGCCTGGTCATTTAGAAACGTTGGTGGAACTTCAAACAAACTTGCTGAATTCATTGATAAAGTGATTTATTCAACATGTTTTAGTTTCTTTGAGTGAAGCAAAGATTTCAATGGCCCTATTATCAAATGAAATCTTAGGTTAGTGCCATCTGTCAGGTTTGTCAAATGACAGTTTATAATATGCAACAAGGTCCCATATTCCATGTGTCTAAAAATTTATGACATATCAATTGGCAGATATGAAAAATCAGCAAAAGCCAGGGCACTTTGATTAAATACTCCTTCAATACAGACACTGCTCTCTGAAGCAAGAAAATAGATAAAGTGTATATGGCCATATTTAGAATTTGCTTAGGATACCAGAATACTCTCTCTCTATCTAAATAATTTTTAATATTCCTTTTAATACGCTTGTGAGATTCTTATTGTCTTACCAATAAAATTTTTCCTTCAAAGCACACTTAGTGGTACTTAAAGATACAGCATTATATTAGTCTAACATTTGGTCAACATTTGATTCTTCCTTTTTAGTTATCTCTGTACTATCTTAGTGTTATTTGTTGCTAATTATATTTGTATATATTTTTATCTCTTGATAGTCTGTTTGCGTATTTCATATATTAGATTTTCCCTGTATCGTGTCTGAAGGAACAGTTTGCTCCCTTATTGCAATTAACTATTTCTTGAATGACCTTGAGTTTTCTTGTTAAATGGGAAAAATTGGATACTCATAGTTTCAAATACAGCAGGTAATATGAAGAAACTGAGCTAGGACTTCCGAGATTTTTCAAGTGTATTTTTTACACCGTAGTTTCTTGCTCTTACATGATGTCACCTTCTCGATGTAATGAAGAAAATCATATTTTCCATAAGCAATTACTAAAACTCTCCCTCCCCCGTTTCTGGAATGAATAGAATCACCATGATTGTTGCTTTGTAAACGCAGAGCTGCCAGGTATGTTAGAGACCACACATTTATCTCCTTTTACTTAGAAGGTGGGAACTGCGGCTCATGTGGCCACTGGCAATCCCTGACACCTGGTAAAAGTGTTCTTTCTCTAACACAACTGACTTTTGAATGCTGAGGATTTAAATCGAACAAAACAAAAAGGATCATTTTAAAATTAGATTTTATGTTAACCATCAAGTGGAAATTTTGTTCCTTTTTATTCATGTGTCTAAGTTCATCACCAGTCTTCATTTGCAAAGTTTGTACCGCTGGATCTCATGTTGTAATGACAAGAAGGACAAGGCTGCTCCAAATTTGGGAGCACAGAACACTTGAGACATATCACTGATGAAGCTATTATGAAAATAAAATATTACCACCATATGATCTTATGGATGCTGAAAAAAAAAACACAGACCATTGATAATATGTTTCTTTATAACTGTATTTCAATTATTTTCTGTGATGAGTGTGCAGCTAAAATAAATGACAAAACAAATTAACCATGGGAAAGTAGCTAAATCTCTGTTAATATTTACTCTAAAAAGTACATGTGCAGATAGAAATCAAAATTGTCACCTAATATATATAATTTGTTGTCTCTGTTACTTAAGTAGACAACTGCCCATACAAGATGTTCTATAAAGATAAAAATTATAGGGGTGCCTGGGTGGCTCAATGGGTTAAGTCTCTGCCTTCAGCTCAGGTCATGATCCTGGGGTCTTGGGATCAAGCCCTGCATGGGGCTTTCTGCTCAGTGGGGAGCCTGCTTCCCTTCCTCTCTCTCTGCCTGCCTCTCTGCCTACTTGTGATCTCTCTCTGTCAAATAAATGAATAAATAAATCTTCATTTAAAAAAAGATTAAAAATTATAGCTTATAAATATGGATTTCTTTTTTATAGAACTAGTGGACAGGCACATCAAGATAATAAAGAATTCCTCAATAAACAAATTTAGAGACTATTTCAAATTAATCTGTAACTTACTACCACTCATTTTAACATTGCACAGGATTTTACATGGTACATAATCTGAAAATTCAGATGCTCATACTATTTTCATTTAAAATGACTTCTAGCGGCAGCCGGGTGGCTCAGTCAGTTAAGCAGCCAATTCTTGATTTCGGCTCAGGTCATGATCCTGGGGTCTTGGGATCAAGCCCCCCGACCTCAACCTGGCTCTGCACTCAGCAGGTGGTCTGCTGGAGATTCTCTCTGTCCCTCTGCTTCCCCCCAACCCCGCCTTGTGTGCATTTTAAGTGAAAAATATAAAATCTGGGATAAATGCTCAAGAGTAAAATTTCTGGATTATATGGTAGATGTAGACATGCCAACCTCCTTTCCTGGTGGCTGTACCATTTTACTTTACTGACCTGCAGAGTATGAGTGACCCACATCTCCACAGGTTTCCTAGCATTTGGTGTTGCCTCTATTTGTTTTTTATTTTAGCCATTCTGCTAAGTGTGGAAGGATAACTCCTGGTGGTTTTAATTACAGAATGATGTCATACATCAGCTTCTTTTCTTTTCTTTTTTTTTAAGATTTTATTTATTTACTTGATAGAGAGAGCGATCACAAGTAGGCAGAGAGGCAGGCAGAGAGAGAGGGAGAAGCAGGCTCCCTGCTGAGCAGAGAGCCCGATGCGGGGCTCGATCCCAGGACCCTGAGATCATGACCTGAGCTGAAGGCAGAGGCTTAATCCACTGAGCCATCCAGTCACCCCCATGAGCTTATTTTCTGACTGGATATAGTCCTCAGTGAAATTTCTCTTTATGTCATTTTTTTTTCATTTTTAAAAACTTTACTTATTGAGATAAAATTCACATAATATAGAAATAACCATTTGAAAGGGCCAGTTCAGTAGCTTTAAGCACATTCACAATGTTACTCCAACCATCATCTTTATCTAGTTCAAAAACATTTCCATTGCTCCGAGTCAAACTCTTTACCCAAGATACTGTCTCTCCCTATTTTTGATTGGGTGTAATTGGATTTTAATTTGCTATTTATAGCTGGATTATTTTTTCAGTGTTGAGTTTGAGGGCTCTTTATATACTCTAGATTAGAGCTCTTTGTCAGATATTTGGTTGGCAATTTTTCTTCCAGTCTGTGGATTATCTTTCCATCTTCTTCACAGAGTCTTCTTTGGGACAAACTTTTGTAATTTTTGTGCCGTTCAACTAACTTTCTTCCCCCTCTTTGGTATCATGCTTTTGGTGCATGAAAATTTAAGAAATCTTTGCTTAGACTTAGATCTAAGTGAATTGTTCTTTTTCTTTTTCTTTCTACTAACTTTAGAATTTTATGTCTTACATTTAAATCTGTGATCCAGGGGTGCCTGGGTAGCTCAGTGGGTTAAAGCCTCTGCCTTTGGCTCGGGTCATGATCTCAGGGTCCTGGGATTGAGCCTCGCATTGGGCTTTTAGCTCGTGGGGAGCCTGCTTCCTCCTCTCCCTCTGCCTGCCTCTCTGCCTACTTGTGATCTCACTCTCTGTCAAAAAAATAAATAAATAAAATCTTAAAAAAAAAATCTGTGATCCATTTTGAGTGAATGAGGTATGAGGATTAGGTCAAAGTTCATTTCTTTTTGCCCTTCTCATTTAAATTTTAGAATAGTTTGTCTTTGACTGTACAAAATGCTTACATTGCATTAAAACTGTATGTCACTTTGAGGAGAATTGACACCTTTCTATCTCGAATCTTTTGATCCTTAAATATGGGTAAGTTTTAATATTTATTTAGGTCTTAAAAAATGTTCTCGCCATGTTTTGCAATTTTTTCAGAATACTGATCTTGTACAAGGTTTGAGTGTATATCTAAGTATTTCATTTTCTTTTGATGATTTCTTTTTAAGATTTTATTTGAGATAGAGAACATAAATGGGCAGTGGGGTATTAGTGAGGGGAGAGACAGAGGAAAAGGGAGAAGGAGGCTCCCTCCTCAGCAGGGAGCCTGAGGTGGGCTCGATCCCAGGACCCTGAGATCATGACCTGAGCTGAAGTCAGATGCTTAACCCACTGAGCCACCCAGGCGCCCTACTATTGGTGATTTATAAGCAGTACTCTGAGGGGTCGTTTTTGGCAAATGAAATAAATGATTTTTTTTTCATCTTTTATCCTATAAATTTGGGATTCAGTTATTAGTTTTATTATTTGTTTTTATAGATTCAAGATTTTGTATATAATTTTCTCTGGTATTAAAAACACTTCAATTTCTTTATTTCCAATTTGTGTACCTTTTATTTATTTTCTTTCCTTGTTGCACTGGCCAGAATGCTCAGTATTATATTGACCAAGAGTGGTGACAACGAACATTATTGCTTCATTCCACATCCTAGGGAGAAAGTATTCAGTTTTTCACCATTATGTGTGGCTTTTGCTGCAGATACTTTCTCTCAACTTAGGTTAATTCTGCTCTAATCCTAACCTAAGCCTTTTATCATAAATTAATGTTAAATTTTATTAAATGTTTTCTCTGCTACAAATGATGTGATCAGAGGATTTTTCTTCTACCTTGTTGGCACAGTGTTTACATCATTTGATTTTTAAAATGTTGACCCAGCTATGCACACCTGGAATGAATCCACTTTGTCATTCTGTATAACTTTTTAAAATCCATTTCTTGATGCAGTTTTCTAAATTTTGTCGAAGATTTCTATGTCTAAGTGCATGTCAGATATTCTCTTTTTTTGTATTGTATTTACCATTTACCATCTTTATAACACTGGCATCATAAAATGAGTAAAGAACTGCTTCTTCCTTCTGTGTTTTCTGTATAATCAGTATTACTTCTTTTTTAAATAAAGATACAGTTCTACAATAAACCATCTGGGCCTGAAAATAACTTTTTAAGGAGTTTCTAATTATAATTTCAATATCTTTAGTTTTTATGGGGTTATCAATGGGAAATATTTTACATTAATTAGGTTTTGAATTTATACTCTTTTTTTTTTAAGATTTTATTTATTTATTTGACAGACAGAGATCACAAGTAGGCAGAGACACAGGCAGAGAGAGAGGAGGAAGCAGGCTCCCCACTCAGCAGAGAGCCCGATGCGGGGCTCGATCCCAGGATCCTGAGATCATGATCTGAGCCGAAGGCAGAGGCTTTAACCACTGAGCCACCCAGGTTCTGCATTGAATTTATACTCTTTAAGGAATTTGTTCCATATCTTTGAAGTTGTTTATAATACTCCCTCATTATCTTTTTCATGTCTTCAGAGTCTCTGGTGTTTCCTGTTGAAGACGGGGGTCTCAGCTTGGATGTAGTAGCTTCCCTAGCTTAGCACTTTTAGTGCTGTGATCCTCCGTGACTAGGTTGGTCAGAACTTCCCAAGTTGGGCATTTTTGTGGTGGGATCTCCTTATGAATGGTCCCTTGACAACTCAGCCCTCTTTGTTTCAGAGTTTCTGTGCCAAGGAAGTGATTCTCAAGCCCACAGGGTCAAAGATTCTTCCTGGGCTGGTCCCCCAACCCCGCTCACAACCCACCTCAGTACCTTTGGCTTGGAGGGAGTATCCTGCGCGGTGGGGAAGGAGGAGCTTTTCACAGCCTCTTAGTGTTGACAGGGCACCCAACCAATTCCCCATATCAGTGTGTCTGACTTGCTTGGTGTTGTCAGAAGGACTTAAATTTGATCCAGCGGTAAAATGGACCCTCCAGGACTTCCTTCTGTTGTGAGGTTAGGGGGAGGGGGTCAGAAAACAGTGGGTCTGGATCATCCTTTTGGGGTGTGAGGACATAAAATAACCAGTCTGTGTTGCTTCTCCAGTCCTGGGGTCATAAACCAGTTTGGCTGCCTGTGCCTCTTATGACCTTTCAGAACTTTCCTTTTTCCTGCTTCTAACGTTATTTCCAGGATTTATAATTGCCTTCAGCAAGGAGATATAGAGAAACACATGCCTGTTCCATCTTGTCTATATCATAAGTCTGTATTTAATCTTTATAGTATCTAATTCTGTTGTTTTGCTTTTAAAATGAAAATGAGTGTTAATTTGACTAGACTGCCTGGAATAAAGGACACATGAAAACATATGATTTCACTTTTTTCAATAAAAGTCAACCAGAAGTTATCAAAATTTTGAAAAATACAGTATTTAGATTTTGAGGTGAACTGTTTGACAACCTTGTAGCTTTAGAATAATTTTTAAAATAAAATAATTAAAAAGATTTAGAAGCATGTCAGATACGTATTACCTTTATTCACAACTTAAGCCAAGGTATACTGGGCCAAAGGTACATGTTTTATACTCCCCACTCACTATAAATAAATAATAAATGCCATTAAGAGTACCTTCCGATTGTTTCTCTCTAGGCCAAACTATTGGTATATGCTGTCTCTCCTTTCTCCCTCTCTCTCCTCTGTTGTTTTAATGTGCATTATCTCATTTATTATTTACAATACGCCTAGAGGGCAAATTGCATTGCAATTCCCAGTTTGAAGAAAGGGACACTGAGGTTTAGAGAGGCAATGGAAATGATCCAAACTCAACAGAGGTTTTGGAATGCCAAGATTCGAGCTAAGGGAATCCCTCTCCATAGTCTCCACTGATTTTGCTTTGGAATTTTTGTGTGTGAGACTCATCTGGAACAGCAGGTTTTTGTTTGATTGTTGCTTACTTTTTCCCTTTTTCTCTGCACTCATTCTTCTCCATTTTACTCATTAGTGGATGCTTCCACTCAGCCTTTTATACCAAAAACTTATGTCACAGAAAGAAATTATCTTTCTCTTCTAAAATAGTGTGAGGTTTCTTGGTATCTCTGTCTTTTCATACAATGTGACAAGAACCTTATGCTGATATTTATCTTCTAAACACCCATTTTCCTGATCTTTCTTGTTATTCATTACAATTTTCCATCATTTTTAAATGCCAAAAGCTGGGGTGCCTGGGTGGCTCAGTGGGTTAAATCCTCTGCCTTCGGCTCAGGTCATGATCTCAGGGTCCTGGGAAAGAGCCCCACATCGGGCTCTCTGCTCAGCAGGGAGCCTGCTTTCCCCTCTCTCTCTCTGCCTGCCTCTCTGCCTACTTGTGATCTCTGTTCTGTCAAATAAATAAATAAAATCTTAAAAAAAAATAAATACCAAAAGCTATTATTATTTGAGATTCCAAAATTAATTAAATTGCCAAATAGATTCTATGTATTTGTGGGAGCAGAGTTCATCTGATCTATTTTATTCATTTTGGAACATATTCTATAGTATATTTTTCAGAGGTGGTTTCTGTGGTTAAACTCTCTTAATCTCTGTTTATGGCTAAATGTTATATTTGTTTAGTCTTTATTTTGGAATCATAGGTTAGTTAGATTTGAAATTTTAGATTTAATTTTTTTCCTTCAGTGTTTTAATATTTACTTTAATATTTTATAACAATTGCTATTTGCCCAATTATCTCTGGATAATTATTTCTGTTATGGGGAGCATATTTACTTATTTTTTTCATTAGCATTTATTCTGTTTATATTTTATCTCTAATAATTTAGAGGAGTTTTTCTTTGTCTTATTATACAATTTTTTTTTTAAGATTTTTATTTATTTATTTGACAGAGAGAGATCACAGGTAGGCAGAGAAACAGGCAGGGAGAGAAGGCGAAGCAGGCTCCCCGCTGAGCAGAGAGCCCGATGCGGGACTCAATCCCAGGACCCTGGGATCATGACCTGAGCTGAAGGCAGAGGCTTTAACCCACTGAGCCACCCAGGAACCCCTATACCATATTTTATTAAGAAGGGCTGAGGTGTTGATTGAATTTTGTTCATTCAGCCTATAGTGAGAGTGGTTTTTTCAGTATGAGGCTTCATTTCTGACTTCAATGAATGATATTTCTTGCCTACTTTCTTTACTTCTTCATCATTTTTTCAGTTATCTTATGGAAATTCTATTAGACTTAAAGACTTTCAATTATTACTCTATTTTTTGGCCCCTGAATACTTCTCTCACATCTTTTTCTACTATTCTTTTCTTCTCTTGCTCTGTCTTTCTACTATTCCAAAAGTACATCAAATACATTTTTTATCAGGTCTTAGTGAAAAGTGTTTTTCAAGGAATACCATTGGCTCAGTGTCTCACTCCTTGTGGGTCTCCACTCCATGAATACTTACCCTGACCTAATTTTTTCTTTTTCTTTTTTTCTTTTTTTTTTTTTTTTTGACCTCATTTTTCCTTACAGGGTTTCTAACTAACCATTTTATGTCCCACATGTTCTTGATTCGTATCTTCCTGTTTGTTTTTTATTTCTCATTCTCTTTAGCAGATGATATTCCTTTCTATTTAAGCATCTTCAACATACTTATTTTTAAATAAGTTCCCAGACTTATCTTTCATATTTTTAAAAATCCTGAGTGATTTGATCTCTTAAGTATCCATTTTCCCTCTCTTTATTAGCTGTATCTTCCCCATTTGATTTCAAATTTTGGTTTGCGGGCTTGTGTTACGTTGAATTCTCTCTCTGTTCAGCCCTCCCTGCATTAGAGTCTAAGCTTTTATATTTATTACCAACTACGCCTCCTGGGCCCCATTTCATAACCGGGGTCCTGCATTAGCAGCTGTGACACTGTAGTTACCCACATAGCACAGAATGTGTGTGGAGTGGGGCACATTCCCATTATTGCAGAGGCTAAATATTGTTTGCTGGCTCTGCTTCTCTGCCCCAGACTGTGTTTCACTTTAATTGTATTTTTATATCCTGAAGATAATTTTTTTAGTGTGATCATACTTTTTAAGTTTTAAATTTCATTCTATCTTGGACTTATTTGATTAGTATTTTTAGTGCTCATTAGCTATAAATCAGAGTCATTCTTCTAGGCACTGATCAAACAAGTTTCTTGATCTCAGAGGATTAGTTTTTGGAGGAGAAAGGTAATACACAAGCAAACAAATAAACAAATAAACAGAAATACGTGTTATGAATTTAAAATAGAACAGGATAGACAGGATAAGAGATGGTGCTCTTCTTAGCAGGATGGTAACGAGAGAACTGTGTAAGCAGGAGAGTAAAATAGAAACATAACTGATATGAGTCATGAACTAAGGTATCTGAGAAAGGATGTCTGAGGAGGAAAAAGAACCAATGCGAAGGCCATCTTCAAGGAACAATGAAGAGGAAGTCCTTTCTCATTCTAGAGATTTCATTTCTATTGATAAGTTTAATTTGACAATAACAGCTTTTTTTCTTAAAATTTCATCAAAACTGAACTGTTAGCTAAACTTCCTCAAATGTACTTTTTGATGTGTCCTCATGAAGTCATTCTCTTCTGCTTAAGCAAACCATTGTTTGAACCTAAGAGGTCCAGATTGTTTTTACCCTGTAATTGGGTCCTTCATAATCAGAATTGGGTCCAAATACTCAGAATCCCTTTCGATTCTACCCTGATTCTGATTATTTTTTCTCCTGCCCATATATTATACAAAAAAATTTTTGGTGAAATACAGTTTAGTTACCCTACAAAGTATCACATATTTAAAACATTTTGCAAATGTACATATAAATACATGGTAATGTTGTTCATAAGTAAATAGTAAAGCCTGAAATATTATTTCATTATTAAATTCAATAGTACATAGTATATTTTGTAATTGATTTCAGATTTATTTAATCATTTTTCAGATCATTTGTATGGTTTACTTTATCTAATGGGGTCTAATCCGAAAAGAATATGGTAAAATCGAGATATAATCCAGCGTCCTGGTGAGGAGCATGGATTTTGAAGAATGACTTCTAGGATTTGAATTTACCACTTACTAAGCAGATAATTTTTCTATCTGTAAAATATAGATAATAATGCTAATCTGATAGAATTGTTCTGAAGATTAGATGAATTAATGATCATAAAGTCTTTAAAAATCATGACATCACTTGTACAGTAAATACTTGTGCTAAAATCTAAGAATAGTTCAGTATCTCATCCACTTAGTATAAGTGATAAGGCTAAATTATTAAATTCATGAAGTCTTCAGTAATTAGAAATATAAAGTACTGCTGTTTTGTTTCTTACTGTTTGTTTTAGATCTGAGTATAATTTTAAATTTAGAAATGTGACACGAATTATGACTACTAGCTTGGGGTTATTTAAATAAACAACAAGGTGTTTTCAGTTGGCTCTCCTTTTCTGTAACTTGATCAAAGAACTATGACAGCATTCATAAAGTGAATTGAAAATACTTTATTACAGTGAATTATTTGTGTATAAGAAACATCTTTATATTTGTCATCCATAAGTGTTTACCCTTTTAGTAAGTCTTACAGAGAATGTATTTAAATTGGTGACTTAAATGAATTATATGCATGTAAATTAAATATTTGTCTTTCTCTTTTCTTAGAACGTATGTTAGTGGCAATGACATCAAAAAACAGAGCTGCATTTGAGAGCGAATAATGGGCTGTAGGTTTCTGTAGGGAAGCTATAATACTGGCTATAATCAAGGTCATGATACAGACTAGCTGGGTGATCTTAACCATCTTATCTTTCCCAGATTTAATTTCCTCAGTGCTACAATTAAAGAGTTGGTCCACTTGTAAAATTTCTTCCAGCTCAAAATAAAAAAATGGAAAATATCTAAGAGAAAATAAGAATATTTGCCAAACCCACTTAATTAGTTTATAAAATAACCATAATTATTCTGTACCTAAAATTTTAAATACGAGCCAAATATAACTTCATATATCTGATAAACAATATTAACAATTCTTAAATTCCTTAACGATCACACATTTTTATGGTAGAAAATATGTTCTGAAATTAATTCCAGAACAACAGTCTGTATTAGGTTACAAAGAAGATTTTAACATCTTGTATTTAAAGTTTAGCCTAAGAAACTTTTAATATTTTAACAGGCTATTTTTAGAGAATTTTTAGGCTTACAGCAAAGTTAACCAAAAGGTACAGGGATATCCCATCTATTTCCTGCTTCCCATAGCCTTCCCCATTATCGTTCACCAGAATGGTAGATTTTTTTTATAAAGAACAACCTATGTGGGCACATCATAATCTTCAAAAGTCTATAGTTTATTATAGGATTCATTCTTGGTATTGTGCATTCAGTAAGTTTGGGAAATTATATAATGATGTATATCCATCATTAAAATGTCACACAAAGTATTTTTAGTGCCCTAAAAACCCTCTGTGCTCGGCCTATTCATTTCTCTCCCAGCCTTTCACCCGTGGCAACCACTGATTTTTTTTTTTTTTTTAATGTCTTTGTAGTTTTGCCTTTTCTAGAATGTCATTAAGTTGGGATCATATAATATATCACCTTTTCAGCTTGGCTTCTTTCACATAGTAAAATGCGATTAAGTTTCCTCCATGTTTTATTCATGGCTTCTTTAGTGCTGAATGATATTCCATTCTCCAGATGTACCCCAGTTTACTTGTCCATTCACCTACTGAAGAACGTCTTGGTTGTTTTGAAGATTTGGTGATTATGAATGAAGCTGATATAAGTTTTGTGCGTATGTGAGTTTTCATTACCATTGGGTATATACCAAGGAGTAAAATTGCTGAGTCATACGGTAGGAGTCTATTTAGCTTTGTGAGAAACAGCCAAACTGTCTTTCAGGATGGCTGTTCCATTGGGTATCCTCCCCAGCCGTGACTGCGAGTTCCTGTTGCTCCACATCCTTGGCCAGCATTTGGTATTATGCTAATAGTCTGTAGTAGTATCTTATTACTGATTTAAATGTCAATTCCTGATTAAGAAAACTTTCGAAATGCAGGGCCTTGTGAGAAAATAAATGAATCTGTGAAAACAAAACAAAACAAAAAAACACCCAAAAAACCCTGATAATATTGTTTATGCAGGTTTTGTTAATTCCTAAATAAAAAAGCACCGGTGGTGATCATTCATAAAATGTTTAAATGAATTGAAGATTTTTTTTTTTAATTCACGATTCTTATTTATACATTAGTGTGTATGAGCTTGAACAGTCAAATGTTTTCTAGCCTAAAAACTGAAATGTTTTTCTTTCTTTCACTAAACATTGTACACAATCTCTTACTTCTAGGTTGTTCTGTTATACATTACCTTTCGTACTTATCCTCCTCAACGACAAGTGCAGTTGCTTGGTCCAAAGCATTAAAAGTAACCAGGGGAGTGGCTCAGTTTGATAATTGTTTTAACTAGTGTGAGTTAAATTCTAGACAATATGGGCGTAACTGTTGTATATATGGAAGTACAGTGTTTCCTCTTATAAGTCAGTATCTGTACACAGTGCAGATGGATCTGTCTATAGTGATTTAAATAGAGGTGGCTTAGGGGCACCTGGGTGGTGTAGTCGGTTAAGTGTCTGACTCTTGCTTTTGCCTCAGGTTATGATTTCAGGGTCCTGAGATCAAGCCCCATGATGGGCTCTGAACTTAGCACAGAGTCTGCTTAAGACTCTCTCTCTCCCTCTGCCCCTGCCCCCCTGCTCACTCACTATCTCTCATTCTCTCTTTCTCATAAATAAATTAATGATTAAAGAAAAAAAAAAACTGAGGTGGCTAGAACAAGGAGAGAATTTTAAGTAAGCTAGATGTGTCTGGGAAAAAAAAGAGAAAAGAAAAAGAACGTTCCCAATGATAGGAAGGACTGATTACCCTCCGTGATTCAAAATAATCAGGGAGAAAGATGTCAGGAGAGACAAGCCTCTTTGAGAAGATGAGGACAAGTCAGAGTTTCTGAGTGATGGCCTGTCCTCACAAAGTCAGCCCTGCGTTTCCTGAGAACGAAGACTCTAACTCTACTCTGCGTTAATAAAGCTGATAATTAGGCCCTGGTGATTTGGGGCCATGTAGGACTGAACCACTCAGCTCCATATTACCTCCCAGCTTGTAATTGAGAAATGAGTCAACAATATCTAATTAATTTGATACAGAACACTTTAATTATATTGCCTCTATGTTTGTGTAGAGAACATATTATCACATGTCGCACAGTAATTTGTGTTCCTTCAGCAGAGAATTGTTTTACTGTAGAATATTCTTTCTTTATGGTGTTCTTTAGCTGTCTTTCACTTTTACATATGTATATATAAGTTAACTCAGAGCATATTACTTTTTTTATTTTTTAGATTTTATTTATTTATTTGACAGAGATCACAAGTAGGCAGAGGGCAGGCAGAGAGAGGGGGAAGCAGGCTCCCCACTGAGCAGAGAGCCTGATGCAGGGCTCCATCCCAGGACCCTGGGATCATGACCTGAGCCGAAGGCAGAGGCTTAACCCACTGAGCCACCCGGGTGCCCCGAGTATATTATTTTTAAATGTTATTTAGTATCTTAATATTCCTTACACTCTAAATAGTGGTTAGGTTATCTTATTTTATTAGACATCGTATTAGATTCTGATTGTGGTTATAACATTTTCCACAAATTCAGTTGTCTAGAGCAACACAGAGTTATTATCTTGCACATAGTTTTAGAGGTTGGAAGTCCGCATGGATCACACTAGGCAAACACCAAGGTGTCTGTGTTTCTTCTAGAGACTCTAAGTGAGAATGTATTTCCTTATCTTTCCCAGCCCTTAGGGGCTGTCCACCTCCCTTGGCACCTGACTCCTTCCTGTCTTTGAAACACCAGTGGCTGCTCAGGTATTCCTCACATCACCTCTCTCTGACACTGCTGCTCCTGCCTCCCTCTTCCGCCGTTTAATGACTCTTACGATGACATTGGTCCCACTCCAATTACTGGGATAATCTCCTATCAGCTGATCACTGACCTTCATTCCCTATGCAACCTCCGTATAACATGACCTAGTCACAGGTTCTGAACATTAGGATGGACACATTTTGGGGAGACCATTGCTTATACTGCCCATCACCACTGTCTTATGTGGGCATATATAAGACGAATGCAAGGACATAAACCCAACATGGGGGTTTCGGTGATAAAGGTATGCATATATACCTTACATAACAGTAAGTCTGGAGATGGGAAGTCTGGCATGCCTTGACATTGTTAGCAACCTCCCACATACCCTTTTTTCTCCCTGCTTCACCACTGGAAAGGCGTGACTTTCACATCTGTTCGATATGTCTCCATTCCCAGGGCAAAAAGATATGCCTTTATAAGATGTATCTCAAAATCCTACTGTGTGACAACGCTACACTCTATGGGACACAACCAGGTCCCCTGCATACTTCTTGCTGCAAAGTAGCCAGGAGAGGTTACTACTTTTGAAGCGCATGGTCACCCCGGGCAATAATCATTTCTCGGTTAGTGAGAGAGAAGGGAGGTTGAGGAGGCATTCAGGAGTATTTGCTGTTTCACTTATAACCACGAGAGGAAGATCTCATTGAGGGCCTTGGGAAAACACATGATCTGTAATAGAGTATGCCTAGAAAACAGCTTCAAGAATAATACAAATAAATACCTTTATTTTTTTAAATAACTTTATTTAAATTTTATTTAAATAAATTTATTTATAATAAATTTATTTAAATAAATAACTTTATTTTTATAGTTTGTGTACAAAGTGCATTAAACATATTTTTTTTCCAAGCAGTAAATTATTCTCTAAACATGTGCTCTGTGTCTTCTGCGTCAGAGATCCCCAAAACAATAGTGTGCAGGAAAATCACCTGGGAACTTAATTGAAATTTTAGATTCTCACTTTCCACCAAAGATTCTGATTTCAAAAGGTCTGGGAGGGGTGCGCATTTTAACGAGCACCTAACACAGGCGGTCTACAAACTGCTTTGCTACTGTAAAAAGAAAATCTCCAGTGAGCACACCTGCACTGAATTTAACATGTATTTATTGAATGCTTGCTATAGAATCGCCACTAGACATCATGAAGGCCATAAAGAAACAGAAGACCTGATCCCTGTTCCTAAAGTGCCTCCCGTTTCAGTGAAGCAACTGCATAGACCCGTTTCCAACTGCTGAAATGTGACAGAAACCATAAAGAGAGCAGACAGCAGGGAGCTCATTTTCCTTCATAACGGCTGTCCTGTTTAATCCTCAATATTTATTTGTGTGATTATCTGATTAACGGCAATCTTTACCATTAGAATATAAGCACTGTGAAAGAAGATAACATCTTCTCGTCATTGCATTTTCTGTAAGTAGCAGAATGCTTAACTCTTTGTTGGAATGCATTAGTACGCCATAAATATCTGTCAAATGGTATCTGTCAAATGAACATTGTCCTGGGTGTGCTCAGCATTTGTGGAAATGAATGAACCGAGGACACCAAAAAAGATCTACATAAGGGAGGAGATAGTGCAATTGGACCTGGAAGGTCTAAGAAAAAAACAGAAGAAAAAACTTGCCAGGCGGAGATAGAAATGTGGTCAACGGTGTGGGATAATGTGGAAGACCTGACCAGTTAGGAAACATGGAATGAGGTTGGCTGCAATAAGGGTTCAAAAGAAACTTTTCTTTACGGGTTCTAGCTCTGTTTTGTTTTGAAAAGAAAATCCAGGCTGACGTAGGACAATTAAAAAGTCATTAAGAGAATTAAGAGAGTTAGTTCTCACCATCATTTCCTGGGGTATCATGGTAAAAATGTCTGTATTTTTACAGTCCTTTTCAACCTCCAAAGAACTTTAACCTGATTACTTTTTTTCTACATAAAGATTCTGCAAACCAGGTTGACTAGATCCTATATTACAGCTGTTACTATAATACTATATACTAATACTATAACCACAGACCTACAGCTACCAGACCACATACACACGTGTGCACACACGTGCACACACACACACATGCACACACAGGCAAACACTTCCAATATTTATTAATGATTTCTTAGGGTCTTCTTGGATAGTAAGTAGTATGCGATGATGAAAATCACGAAACCCTTGACTAAATTTTTTCACTATTAGTATAAGTTGACAGGTAAATACAAATTTTTCATGCTCTCATTGCAAATTAATTGAGTTATGAAGGAGCCAGGTAAGAGCTGTCTTTTTATAATGAAAATATATATCCTTTAAATACTTCTCTCCTGTTTTCTTTTCCATCTTAGCTCTTCTTTAACCTAAACAATTCATTGGGAAAAAAAAATAGAGTCAGTTTAAAGGATGGTGAAAATGATAAAAGGAAAAAAGGCTGATGATCTAATAATGAAAATTAAGGCTGTCTAATATGAATGACTAAGAGATAGGAAGACAAATGAGGAAATATGATAACTGTATATAAATACCGCGGTAGGCTAAAAATGAGAAGGGAGATTTATTTAATCAGGTCTTAGAACAAGGAATAATGATCTTAAGTTTTAAAAAGATAAAAATGTAAGTATTATGACAAATGTTTCTGCCACAGAGAACAATTAGAAAGAATACGCTTCCCTGTGGACAGGAGCGACTGGTGATGGTCAGGAGCAGACAAGATAAAACCTTTGGGGACCTAATAGATAGAAAAAGCCACTTTATAATGTCCTATTTCTTGGTCTGAGTAGGACTTTCTTCTATAATATATCCTTAATCACTTGAAAAAGAAATTAATGATCCATGAAATGGGAATTCTTATTTCGATAGGGAGGTTATTCTACAGACTTTGAAAAGATCTGTGGTTGAGGCCAAAACTCCCATTACCTCCACAGACCTTACATTTCGAAGGCAACTTCTGTTTCCTACCCAAATCTTCCCGTTCCCTTTTTCCTTCCGCAAGAATGATTAACTAAGGGCTACTGTGTAAAAAACAAGCAACTGTAAAAGCTTTCCTTTTTCCACTCTATAGAATTTCTCATGTATTTGTGTATCTGGGCATCTACCTACCTACCTACCTACCAACCTACTACCTATATTTTCCTGATTTCTTGTTAAATATATCAGTTCTTCCCCAGGTTGAACAGACCATGCTATGATGCATAGGTACAAGTTCACAGTGATTTCTTTCAAATTGCTTGGTTTAAGATTTCCATAGAATATTATCATGGCTGTTACGTTAAGTGATTCTAATCAAATGATTACCAAATTTTCTGAGTCAGTTAATGTATGTATACACACATACGCATGTGTGTATACATGCGCATATATTTCTCAAGGTATCATCTACCTTATATAACTTCTTTTACTTTCATCTTTTCTACTGCAATTGGGTATATAGCATATAGAGCGATCTAAGAGCCAGAGGTAAATATATATTGTGTCTTCAGTGTTCTGAAATATTCATTTCATAATGTGTGCAAGTTGAAATAATGAATGACTAAAGAGTACAAACTCAGCTTCTTGTAATAATCCAATGTAAGTAGGTGAGAAAACTAGGAATAGCAATGGAGATACTGAAAACAGGAAAAATTGATACTTATTTTTAAGGAAGAACCCACAGAGTCATGGACTTGGTTATCTTTAGGAGATTTGCAACAACAACAACAACAACAACAACAACAAAAGAGTCCAAGATGGCTCTGAGTTCTAGATTTGTCAGCTGGTCTGAATAACTAGGACACTATGGGAATGGGAAATTGCGTGGGGGTGATAAATATGTCTGCTTTGGCATTTAGATATTTACTTCATTGTATTAGGTGAATTAGTTGGATGTAGCCATTCAGAATATTTTGTAAACATTTATTTGGCTTTTTCTCTATTTAAGCAAAATTTTAAATTATTAAAATAAATCTAAACATTTCTCTAGATCTTAATTACTCATGTGCACAAAGGTAACCAGTTCTTTTGGTTTGAGTCAAAGAACTACATCTTATTCATGTACATATGTAGATACATATAGTCATATAAATATATATACACATATATGAATATATGAATACATATGAATATATGCACATATGCCTGTATGTAAAATATAAATATTCATGGATCTATATCAATATGTGATTATTTTATACAGATGGTGATATAGACCTTTGATATGATCTATATACAAATGAAAGATCACAGGGGCACCTGGGTGGCTCAATGGGTTGAGTCTCTGCCTTCGGCTCAGGTCATGATCCCGGGGTTCTGGGATCAAGCCCCACGTCAGGCTCCCTGCTCGGCAGGGGGCCTGCTTCCCTTCCTCTCTCTCTGCCTGCCTCTCTGCCTACTTGTGATCTCTGTCTGTCAGGTAAATAAATAAAATCTTTAAAAAAAAACTGAAAGATCACAAAAGTGATACCTTACTAAAGTAGGTCTTGGACTTAAATTGCCTTGCTGCTCCTAAAGTTCTGTTGCTCTCGCCAGACTGCTAGTTACCATGAGTCTTTGGAGAACCCTGATTCTAACCTTCAATTTCAGAAATTTCAGAGGTTTAAATTACTTTAGAATTTCATGGTTCAAAAGCCCTTGCAAACTCCAGTAGTCAAGGAAATAGATGGTTTTATTCTGTTTTAGTACCCAGAGGACTCAATTCCAAATATTTGTGTATTTGCGGTTTGGCCATTGTAATACTCCTACTCCCTTTAGGCATTGCTTCCTTAGTCTTTAATCTGGGCCGCTCGTAGCATCTCTTCTGCTCATCCTGAAATCCCACGGAGAAATACCTTTGGTGCGTTCTTAGGTAGTTATAACCATCTTTTCGTTTTCATCCCCTCCTTCTCTTTTTCTCTAATTAAAATGAGCAGAAAAAAAAAAAAGTAAGGGAAAGCAATACAAAGTCATCTCTCCGATACTAACTGTAAGCTTGGCCATACTCTAACTGCTCTCTGCTTCTCTTATCGTAATTGAGAGTTGTCATTTCATTTTGTTTAAAAGTCCACCTTTTTATTATGACCTGTTGGTTTATTAATTTTTAACCTTCTACTAATTTTAGTATAATGCTAATTTTAAGCTTTTAGATACATCAATTTCTTTTTTCTCTATGCATTTTAAATAACATATATTTTTAACAATTAAACATAAACCTTAACCTAACATTATATAACACCCTAATAAGCAAAGCTAGATTTTTAATTCCAAAGTATAAATTGAAATAATCACAAATATACTCTAGGGCATGATGCTTGGCAAGTAAGTTAATACACAGGATATAAAAGGCATCACACGACTTCTTTGAAGGTTGCTAAGCTGCCATTATATTCTTCAAAGCATAGGTACATTACTTTGTACTTAATAAAGTGAATATGGTGAATATGCCATAAATTATTCAATATTTAGTATAATATTTAGCAGCCTGTGCTAAGAAGAGGATGTATGTACATGTACACACAGAGACAGACCTTTATGTTTCAATGCAGTGTGACTAGTGGTTTCAGTACCAAAGTACTGTTCCAGATCTTCTTAGCTTTCTCTGTGGTTAAAAGAAGAAAATAAATTTTAAACAGCTGCCATTCAGAGGTTATCTTAGTAAACCTTGGAAATATGATAGAAGCCAAACTTATGAACATTCTGTGATGAATACTTTTGTGAAAGAATGTATTAAGAAATTAA
The DNA here is from genome assembly GCF_009829155.1 of Mustela erminea. Classification (NCBI taxonomy): domain Eukaryota; kingdom Metazoa; phylum Chordata; class Mammalia; order Carnivora; family Mustelidae; genus Mustela; species Mustela erminea. The sequence goes on along the minus strand of NC_045634.1, from coordinate 29,274,825 downwards.
AGATTCATATCAGATTCTGATAAAAGAGCAACAAATGTCAGTCACCTGGTATATTTAATAAGAAAACACAAGTGTTACCTGTACAATAGTCATTGGTGAGATTTGTTTGTTTCTTTTGAAGAAGAACCCCCAATTCTTGCAGGTCACTGTAGTTCATAGGGTTGAGTATGATTTCCTTGGGTCACGTATGGTAATATTTTCTCAGCTTACTCTTTGAGAGATCTGAAAATAACATTTAAGTCCAAAGGGCTTGTTTTTTTTTTTTTTCTATTTGCATTAAACTTTTGATTCGAAGAAGAAATATTAGTAGGGTGATGCCTTCGTATAGCATCTCTCAAGGAGACCTGTTTGGGGGTGGAATCTTTGATGAAAGTAGACACAGGTAAATGCTTCCATTTAAGGAGAGTCCAAGGAAAAATTTTTTTAAAAAGCAGCCAAGGTTTATCTGGTCCTTTAAAGATTTCAAATTTCAAAAACCCATAAAAGGAACGGGGATTTTGAACGCTACCCTGCTCTAAATGTAAAAGCTACACGTGCAAGAAAATATTTACATTAAAATGTATAGTTCCCTGTCATTTGGAGAACCTTGCTCATGTATGATATGAAAATGTTGGTTACTTTTTTTTTTTCAGTCCTGGGAAATCATGGATAGAAAACTAAAGATAATCATAAAAAGAATTTTAGGTAATGGGAATAATTTACAGCTGTTTGATATCACATGCCATAGGAATAAGGACTGAATGAAATAGGCTTGGGTTCCCATCTTTGACAATCAAGATGAACTTGGGTAAATTACACGTATACAAAATTCAGTTTCTTCATATACAGAATAATCAATATCTTTTTTTTGGTCACTGGCACACCTTTCAGTCAACAGAGGAGATATTTAAAAAAAAAGTTTTCTCTATTCTTATAGAATAAGGTTATTTTCTAATATAATCTCCCTGTACCATAGTTGTCAGAAACTTCATATCAAAAACTCAGGGATTCATGCCGGGGTTATATCTACAATGTAGAGAGCATGGGGCCGGCCCGGTGAAGGAGTGATTAGGGCTGGTGCTTGGTGTGGCTTCTCTGCAGACCACGTAGGCAGTTTGAAGAGAGTTCCTAGGCGCTAGAGTAAAACTCTGAAAAACAGTACGCTTTGCCATCAGGATGGAAGTAAGAGCTCAGAAATCTTTTTTTTCTTAGTGAGACTCCTTTTCTTCACTTCCAGTAATATTCATAGCTGCCTTGGGGTCCTCAGGAGTAATGCATTTTGCCCTTTATCCTTGTGTTTTTGATTGAATTTCCTAAAAACAGACTGAAATGGTGAGTTGAATGCAGAAGGGAAGTTGTCCTTGGGGAGTGCTTTCAGGAGCTAGATCTGTAAGGAAGTACAAAAGGCAGGTGGGCAGAGGGAAAAGCTGCTCTCGGGGTGAATGCAACTGATTCTTTAGGGAACTCTGCCGCTGGGATGGAATCTCAACGTTGGCACAAGTTGGGACTGTGAGGCTGAGTGTCTCTGTGTTGGCTGGTCATTGGCCTCTGGCTGCCCATGGGAGGGGTATGATTCTGGGAGAGGGGGTTCTCTGCAACTGGGGGCTCTTCCCATACAGATGTATGTGATCAGAGACTGACGTTTGTAGGTGAGGAGGAACGTGTATTGGCTCAGATGAAGGGATTGAGGAAACTCCATGGTATACAGTGGTGCCACTTGTTGATCTGTTCAGATCCATTTGATTCTTGGAGTAATCTGTCTTACCTAGGAAGAGCATCTCCAAGATTCTGGTTGGTCTTCTTCCTGGGGAAATTCATAAAGAAAGGGTAAATTTAGATTTTTGTTTGTCTGTTTGTTTCTTTTATCACTGGTACAACCTCACCATCTAGAATGGTGCCTGCACTGGGATAAGTATCCAATCCGTTAGCAAATTAATGAATTCACGGGAGGATTTGCTGAAATATTCCTGTCTCCATCGGTTCTTTGGTGACCAGTTCACAAAGGCCATTGTAATAACCTTTCCCAGCAGCAGGACCCTCAGTTCTCTTGGCTGTCCTAGAATCATAACACTCTCTAAATGCTTTTGAGCTGAATCTGGAAGGTGACTCACAGCTGTCGTCCTGCTGAATCCAGGCCATCTTCTGCACCTGCATCGTGCCAGATGTGGGGATTTCCGGGAGCCTGCTGGATGTGTGGCTTCTCTGCAGGGCAGGATTTGCTTCCTCTTGTCTTCCTCCATGCCCTGCTCTCTGTTTTACCTCTGTCTCTGCTCCCTGCTCTGGGTCTTTCCTCACGTCTGTAGTTTTATCTGTAGCTAGTCTAGGGTTGAGACTTGAACATAATGAAAACCTAAACTTTGGAGTCTGAAACGTTTTTTTCTTCTATCTTTTATCACTTTCTTTGTTGAGGCAATGAATGCTACTGAGTAAATGGGTGGAAGGCAACAGAGTATACAGAAATGTAAAAAGAGGAGTGACAACATGATAGCTCAAAAGATTATCTCACTGTGCTCCTTGTAGAGTAGTTTTTAGATTCAAACAATAGAATCCATGGAAGTTGCTGGTTTTCTAGTAGTAGTAGGAATAGTACTTGCAGTACTAGGATAGTACTAATAGTAGTAGTAGTAATACTAGTATACTAGTACTAGTACTAGTGGTACTAGTGGTACCAGTACTAGTACTAGTACTGGTACTAGTATAGTACAACAGTAGTTGCAGGATTAGTTACTTCTTTAAAAACATAAAACATGGAAAGATACTGACACCATGATGTTTTCTCCCTCTGTGGTCATGATTTGTGTTAGGTTAAGAGCAAACAATTCTTGACAATATAGGACTTAAAGTAGTTTTTTGTTTTCTTGTTTTGTGTGTGTGTGTGTTTCTCCCCACCCCCACCGCCTTGGAGAAGAGTCTTACTTTTAAGACTCATAAATTCAGTGAAAACTTTCTAGAATAAAAAAGCCTCAAATTTGCATTAACAAGTTGAAAGTTAGGTCAAAAGCATTTTCAGATGTTTAAGATATACTTCAGAAAGCAACAGTTCCATGCCCAACACATTTAAAGAGAAACACATGAGAAATACATGTAGATCTCAATTGATTAAATCAATATTCTAGTGATGTACAATTTCTGATGATTTGTAATTCATCTTTGAATGGCTGCACATGCATTTTTTTCCAGGATTGCGATAAATTAGATGTTATAATATGAAAAATTATACAAATCACTTTATATGTCATTATTAATTGGGTGTTTCTCCAGCAGTCAAGCCAGGCTCATTTGTTGGAATGGAATACCACAGCTTAATGTATCTAATAATGTCTCCTAAAGGATGAAATTACTCACAAGGGAGAGCCTGAAGAATAAGATCAATGAACTTATATTAGTGTAAATTATCACTGATTAATGAATGCAACATTGGGAATTGAAATTTAGTTAGAATTTAAACTTACTGCTAGTTTTCCAAGTTTAAATAGGATAAGCATGCCAAATATTGAAAATATAAATTATAATAATATGATCTTTTTACCTGATAAAGTCCTGACAAATTATGGTTAAAATTTGGAACTTAGGAATTAAGAATTATATATAATGCACAGATAAGAAATGTTAATTTAATATAATTTTTAATATTAAAAAACTATATAATAGGATTTCTTATGTATTTGTCACATTATAAAATTTGTCCCAAGCTAAACTTACAAAATCATTTCTTTGGAATAGAAACTAATAACTTAAAAGAGTTTAGTATAGTTTTCAAGTGTATCTAAATTCTGTAGTTAGGTCCTGCCAAGAGAAATGAATTGACATAAAAGCATTTTTTAAATTTATTTTTATTTTCAGCATAACAGTATTCATTATTTTTGCCCCACACCCAGTGCTCCATGCAATCCGTGCCCTCTATAATACCCACCACCTGGTACCCCGACCTCCCACCCCCCGCCCCTTCAAAACCCTCAGATTGTTTTTCAGAGTCTGTAGTCTCTCATGGTTCACCTCCCCTTCCAATTTACCCCAACCCCCTTCTCCTCTCCATCTCCCCTTGTCCTCCATGCTATTTGTTATGCTCCACAAATAAGTGAAACCATATGATAACTGACTCTCTCTGCTTGACTTATTTCACTCAGCATAATCTCTTCCAGTCTTGCTTTTATTTATTTCATTAAAATGTGGTAATTGGAAAAATAATTAAATAAAATGTTACTTCATTCATTTCCATCTCTTAACAAAGTAATAATGACCATTGTAAAGGGATTCAAGGACAATCCCATCAAAGTAAACAGAAACTGAGGGAAGCACAGGTCTGGGCTCTTATCAGCAAAAGTTTAAATTCTGAGACACAATCTTCACTAGAGGATGCTTGCTCTGAACGGACCCTCACAGAGGTTGTTGATCTGGACTACAAAGGGGAGGGATTTGATAATCAGAATGTTGGAGCTCAGTGGTGTTCTAGAAGAAACTACTTTGTGTGGGATGATAAAGTCCTTTTCTGTGACTCGCATAGGAAGACATTGGTTGCAGTAATTGAGCATGGGTAGTTTCTAGGATGTAATAACTGATCGAAACACTTTATGATGAGATAACTTGATGGATCTTAGAGATGTCGTCAACACACTTTTCTGTGATGATCAAAATGTACAAATATTATACAGGTTTACAAAAAGGAAGGCGGTTATCCCAGTTAAGAGAACAGAGGGAATTCAAAGTTTTTTTTTTCAACTGTAAGAGCGTGAAACAGCATAAGATACAAAATTAAGAGTGAAAAACACTTCTGTATATTATTATTATTTTAGATAATATCTATATCCCATTGAAAATATTTGTGCCATTCTCCAAGAGTGTCTTTCAATCTACAATAAACTCTACAATATCCTTAATACTTAAAAATAAAGTTAGTTTTAATAGAGTAGTATGATAAAAATATACAATCCCAAACTTAATTTTGACTCTGGTATTTCAAAACTAAAAAGAAAACAGTTCCCATATCTCCGTATTTGCAAGTATCACATCCTTTCTACTTCAGTCAGGATTTGTGACTTGGCTTCTTACAGAAACTTCAGAGTCATTATGTGGTTGGAGTAAAAGAGAGGGTCAGATGAACAGATTTATTAAGTAATGGATATGAGCTGAGAGGGTATAGATACTTATGAATGAAGACCGAAAAATTACTCATCTTTTTTTGTTAAACTTAATTATTTTGAGGCAATAAGACTTCTTAAAAAGATTTTATTATCTTGAATAGGTGTACCAGGCAAAGAGTACCTCTCCTTATGAAATCTTTTCATTTACACGCTTGTGATTCCTTGCTGTAGAATATACGTTAGTGTAAGTTCTGATCAATAAAAAGAGAACAATTCTAAGCACATTGATAATGTGAATATTTTTAGCAGAGAGAGTATGTATGTATGATAATGTAATTTGGAAATATTTCAAATAAAATATAATTGAGTAATTCTGAGAGCTATGTGTGTGTGAGTATATATATATTTAAGTAACACAACAGAACAAGAGAAATTACGTGTTCTTCCACATCTAAATATGTTTAAAACAAACTTTTATAGTTTATAAAGTTTTAATTTAATAGCAGTAATTAATATAACTGATCATTTTTAATGAATGGTATTCAGTTTCTAACCTTTCCACATTTTCTCTTTTGTGACTTCGGAGAGATTTAACATGAATTTGCTTGGTGTAAATTACTTTTTTTGTGTGCCTGGATTTAAATAGCTAAAATGAATTTTCTTAAGCTGTTTTATACCTTATTAGTACCTCACCTTTGAGATGTGATGCTATATATGCAAAGTTTAATTTCTTAAACACTCATCTGTTTCCTATTCAAAGCTATATATGTGTATTTAGAATACTAATTAAAGACACATCTCTTTGTGGAGCATAATTAAAATAAAACAGAATTTTACCTTCTATGATGAAAGAAACCCATAGAAATTTCATTTTTATTTCTTTTATATATGTAGCGCCTTAGCATGTCCTTCTTTCAAAATTAAATATAGATTTTCTAACTCTCACTCCTTGGAATCTAATGAGTATAAAGTTTTTAATCTAAAGAAAAGAGCAGTACATGTGCTTCAGTTTTTTTTTCTCTTTTACTTACTTTTTCAGCATTACTGTTCCCATATCTCCCTATGTCCACCAATTGTGTATTTCCCTGATACCACGCAGTTAAGTACCATCATTTCATTGAGAGTGAGAGAGAAATAAAAAGTGTCTGTTCTCAGCCCACACTGGACTCTGGGTTTCTTCTTTTTCTTATCTGTCCTTTGTTTTTTCCACTATACACAGTGACCTAGGTGAGATATAAAAGGAGACTGTTTCTGAGTTGTTTCCCTAGGTAGTATCTAGTGAAAAATTCATCTGCAGTGTGGCTTTTTGCCTTTAAAATATACGCTGGTGGGGGCACCAGGGTGGCTCAGTGGGTTGAGCCTCTACCTTAGGCTCAGGTCATGGTCTCAGGGTCCTGGGATCAAGCCCCGCATCAGGCTCTCTGCTAAACAGGGAGCCTGGTTCCCCCTCTCTCTCTGCCTGCTTCTCTGCCTGCTTGCAATCTCTGTCCATCAAATAAAGAAATAAAATCTTAAAAAAAAAAAAAAAATATATATATATATATATATATATATATATATATATATGCTGGCAATATATTAAGTTCAGTTTCACAAATATCTGTGACTCCACATGTAAGTTCCTGAAAGTAGAAAGGAAAGCACTAGATAGTTAGTATCTCATTAAGTGGGTCTATTTTTGAGAAAGTGGCCTCAGATTTGAAGCATGGAAGGGAGGGGCAGAAAGATGGCACAGTCCTAAAAATTTGTGTCATTCTGTCTTCTTATATGACTGAATGAAGGGGTGCATTCTACCCTGTTTGATGTGTGGTTCCCTAATTGATATACTTCTTGGAAGATAATAATTAAAATTTTAACTTTTTAAAGTAGTATCCCCCGCTTTATTTTCCTCAAAGCATTCCTGTTCACATCATCTCATACTTAAAATTTTTAAGTAAAAAAATTCCTTGCGAGCTTTGTTTCATCTTAGATAGCATGATAAAGTTTCTTCCCACAGAATTAGAAAAGTCATGCAAAAAACTTTGTTTTTAAACGTCAGAGGACTGTCTTCCTCCTCGCACAGTTCTTTGAATGATGTTGCCAGAGAACAGATAAAATTTCTTCTTGTTCGCCAAAGACTAAATAAAATGGTCGTTTGAGGGATGCCTGTGTTTCCCGCAGCCTCTCAGGCAGGAGTAAGTGGATGGGGCTTAAAATTCTACATCACATCCACCCCTCCATATTTATTTCACTGAAGGCACATTAAATGTAATGCATTGTTGTTTGTATGTTCGTTTCCAGACTGCGCTATGACCTTCCACATGTCCTTGTCATTAAAGTTCTTGCTCCCCTGGCTTCTGTGTCCTGACCTTCTTCCCTAGGAGGGACTTGTGAATCCCAAACTTCTTTCTAAGTACCCGATTATAAAAGATAATTTACCCTTGGAAGTCTTCTGTCCTTGCCTTTTTAAAATCTCTGTGTGTGTGATATTTCTGTGCTCCCCCTGTAATATACATACTTCTTTTGAAGGAATATACATAACTCTGTCCCAGTGATTTGACAATCTGTCACACCGTTGTCTCTCTCCTGCGTTGTGACCTTGTAGGAAAGAGTAGTCTTCAATTTATCTTTTTATTCTCTGGCTCTGACATACTGTCTGACAAACGGGACATACTTAAAAATATTAAGAAGTGAATGAGTGGTCAAATTACTGTAGATCTTGATTTAAAGTCTTGAAGTTCTATTTCATCATGTTTTGTTAAAAGCGTGTTCTTTATATCTTGTAGCTTGTTTGAATGAAAGATAGTATTTTTTTAGAAAGCAGGGATTTTTAAAATCTAAACTTGTAAGCTATTATGACTGCTATTTTAACAAGTCAACAATCAGATAGATAGTATCATCGAATCAGCTAGAGCCTTTACCTGAAAGAAATAGAAATACTTAGAATATTTCAGTAAAGAAATTGAACAAATGCCCTCTGATTGTTGAAAGGAGGTTTACAGTGGTGCCCGTGATGAAAGTCACCTTTGTTTGCCTGAACCCTATTTCCCTAGTTATATTCAGTGACAGTCCAAGATTAATTTGAATGGATGCTTTACACAGATGCTTAATTAAGGGCTCTGTTTTCATAATAGCAGGATTAAAGAGAAAGAATAAAATTTAAGCAAGTCTAGAAAGAAGCAATGGTCCTCTTTTTTTACCCCTCTCTCTGTAGTTTCTTCCTCAAGTTCAAACAAAGAAAACAAAACAAAATAAAACAAAAAAGATTCCTGTCCTTTGGTTTTACTATACAGTTGTTCTGTTTTATTTTGTCTGAGAGTTGAATATAAACAAACAATTTCTTCTTTTATGTCAGCCAACATTGTTTTAGAAACAAACAAATAAAAATAATTATACATTTTTTATACATTTTTATACATTATACATTGAAAAATGGTTTGGATTCAAAGTATAAAGAATTAGGATAAATTAATAAATTCACACAACTAAGATTAAATGGTGCTAGATAAAGCATGGATTTAAATTAAAGATTTAGGAGAAGGTAATTTTTTTTATCATTTGCATTAACCATGCACAAATTTATTCAACCCAAATTATATGAACAATTTATGTAGACCAGTACTCTCTAAATGTTAGGAAGGAACAGAGAAAATCAGCTCATAAAATGATTTATAATGCATTCTTTGATGTTTTAATATCTGTTTACACTAAAAAATAATAATTGAGAGGAAATAAGCTGTTTATAAAGTTAATGCTTGTATCCCAAGAACATATACACTAGGGAACAGCTTGTTTAAGTTGAACATGTACAGTTTAGGATATAGTTAATATTAATTCAATAAATATTTATGGAGCATACACTGTTTTAAACATCAGAGACTTATTTCTCCCTGCATTCCCTGATCATAATCATTGTCTCATTTAATTCCCGGAAAAATCTCTCTGACATCATCATTTTGCACATAGGGGAAGAAGGTGAACCCAGGTGTGGCCGCCTGCAGGGTTCCAGGCCTTGACCCCTAACGGTGCTTTGTCTCGGGGCAGTTGAGGAAATAGGAGCTATCGATCCCTGTCCGTGGTGCTATCAACTGAGAGTAAACCTTGGGCTTGGAATGAATAACGAACACATAAAGCAAAACAGAGTCAGAGAAGGTGGAACTGAGCCCACAACCAAGCTCAGTGTACGGAAATCCTGGGAGAACGTACGTTCAGGAAAAGAGTTTAAAAACTAGAGAAAGGAGCAATTAAGAAATTTTTTTTTTACAGAAACTATAAAGAGGCAAGGTTTAAAAAGAGAGGTTGTTGGATGTCAAAAGCTACCAGAAAAGCCAGTGTGAGTGAGATGAGGAATTACTGTGGCTTCTCAGTCATTCAAGAGCTCTCAGTGTGTCGTCAGGCTTGTAGTTTGAATCGCAGCAGCAGGTCCCAGAGGGGAAATGGTTAAAGTCACAAATGGAATATCCATAGCATTATCGTAAGAGTTTCCATCTTTATATCTAAATGCTATAATTGAGCTTAATCACAGATGGAATTTGAGCTGGCAATGTCACTGAATAAAGAATGTCACTATTCTGATTGAAGTAGGAAAAAAAAAACCTGTCACCATGTTGTAGAGATTCACATTAAAGAGAAGATACTCCAACGTGGAAATTAGGGAGAGATGCAAATGATACAGGAAGCATGATTCTAGCACAATGCTTGCTTTTTTTTTTTTTTAAATATGTATTTCAGGGGCTCCTGGGTGGCTCAGCCGGTTAGGCATCTGACTCTTGATTTCTGCTCAGGTCATGATCTCAGTGTTGTGAGATTGAGCCCGACATGGAGCCTCCTTAAGATTCACTCTCTTGCCCTCTGCCCCTCCCCCACTTGCTCCCATAAGCACTCTCTCCCCCTCCAAAATAAATAAATAAATAAATAAATAAATTAATAGCATTTCGTTTAAAATTAGTTGCCTAGGATACTCATGGGCTTACTGTAAAAAAGAAAGAAAGAAAGAAAGAAAGAAAGACAGAAAGAAATAATTGATTCTGTGGTTGATAAAGTTGGACAGGTATTTTGTCTTAAATGTAGAATTCCCCTTATGCTAAGTTATTGTTCCCCAAATTTATAGCTCTATGGCACCCTTTTCAGTGAAAATCCCCACAAAACAGACATTGGGAAATATGGCTCTAAGGAATAGTCAAGCTGAGAGGTAAAGCTGGTGGCCATTACACCAGGATAATATGTGATCACACTCGATGAAAATATTTGGGGGGAGGAGTCCTTGGAGGATTTCTGATCTCAGTTCCTCTAACATAAAATAATGTAATCCCCGAGAACTTCAGCTTTATTACAGTTTTTGTGAGTATGCTGATTTGTCTCAGAGAAAGTTAAATGAAACTCAAATGTAGTAATTGTAGGAATACAATTCCACAGGAAATGAGTCGCTCTGGTTGGCTTTCAGATCCTCTCAGACTAACAAGTCATAATCAGAGTTTTTGTGAGGTGTGGAATAACCAACAAAATTTACTCAGTTTCTCTCAAAAATATCCTTCATTTAGGAAAATTGAAAAGACTTTGGATTCCATGCCTAACTACAAGGAGGAACAATATTATTTTAATTCCCCTCAATAATTAGAAATATTTTAGTAAAATGTTTATTTAAATAATCACTTATAATGGCACATCTTTGAAATGTAGCACTTTATATTAATTTTTACAAATCAATTCCTAGATGTTAACTTTTAGCCAATAATTAGAAATATGACAAAATAGGCTTAATTAGGTTTCTTTAGTTATTTCAGAGACAGTTCATCCTGTCAGCATATATTGGGTCATAATAAAAGGAAATACATAATTATATGCACTTCTCTGGAAGTAGAAATCAAGGAGAATTTGTTAAATTATATTTATATTATTGTAACTATTGTCATTTTACAGTAAAAGGTATACCTTTAAGGGAAAAGCTTAATTTAAGTACACAGAAATAAAGCTATTTTCTTTATTCAGAGAAAAATAAATAACTAGTGGATTATACGCTGAGAAGACCTCTGTGAAGAAGAGAAGGTTCCTACGTCATGGAGCTCATCGAGCTTATATACTATTAAGAGACAGCAGCAATGATCAAATAGTGTGAAAAGTACTGTCACAATTGCATATTTTGAAATGACAAGCATCTTTCATATATATAAAATTCAATTTAAAAATTAAAGTTAGGGACGCCGGGTGGCTCAGTTGGTTGGACGACTGCCATCAGCTCAGGTCATGATCCCAGAGTCCCGGGATCGAGTCCTGCATCGGGCTCCCAGCTCCATGGGGAGTCTGCTTCTCCCTCTGACCTTCTCCTCGCTCATGCTCTCTCTCACTGTCTCTCTCTCAAATAAATAAATAAAATCTTAAAAAAAAAAATTAAAGTCAACTGCAGCTATGTAGTTGTTTTTTTTTTTGTTTGTTTGTTTGTTGGTTGGTTTTTTTTTTTTTTTTTGAGGATGTTCTTGTGATCAGTAGCAAACAAGCTTGAAATGTCAAACCAATTCACTGGGAGAAGATATTTACTTTTCCTTTTTTGTCAAGAAGTATATAGTCCAGGGGCTCCTGGGTGGCTCAGTTGGTTAAGTGTCTGCTTTTGGCTCAGATCATAATCCCAGTGTTCTGGAATCAAGTTCCAAGTCAGCCTCCCTGCTTCAAGGGGAGAGGGGAGTCAGCTCCCTCTGCAACCACTCATTCTCTCAATCTCCCTCTCTTTCTAATAAATAAATAAAAAATTGAAAAGCAGCAAAAAAAGAAGTATATAGTCCAGAAGTAAAGGCAGGAGTAATTGCCATTTTCCCAGGAAAGCAATCACCCTTAAAGAGATATATTACCTCTCCTGGTGACTTCTTCATTCAGAACGTTTACTGATTTCCTACTGCCTGCTGTGTGTACAGAAAGAGTATCAGGAAGATTCCAGGCCAAGGAAGTAGCACTCACGTCCCAAGACCAGAGGTCAGAATCAATTATACTGGGTAGATTTTTGAAATTCCCAAGAATGCACACTAGCTAATTTGGTTTTTAATGATGGATAATTAGAAAAATATAAAATGATAAGAATGAAATGTTTCTCTCTTTATGATAGCCTATGGTATCACACTCCCCCAGGAAGGCCTGCAGTGGTGTTTGAGTTCGACTGGCTCTGAAAAATTAAAGCTTAAGAGAAGCAGGGGGAGGGTGAGGAAGGGGAACTAAAATGGTTATTTAGAAGTAGGGACAAATGTGTGACCTTTAACTGAATTAAAAAGCCCCAAAACGAATCCCAAAATGGTATGGTAGATTCACATTGTCAATGTTGAGATCTCTAATGTGTCCGTAGTTGAAGAACCAAAACCTGAGCTGTATTGTCCTAGAATATCTCCATATGTACTTAGTGGTCTTTTGTTGGGAGCCAAGCAGAAACCAACCATTGGCTTGGGTTTTTCTTTTTTCTTTCTTTTTTAAAAATTGTATTTATTCATTTGAGAGAGAGAGCACAAGGAGGGGGATTGGCAGAGAGAGTGGGAGAAGCAGGTTCCTTGCTGAGCAGGGAGCCCGATGTGGGGCTTGATCTCAGGACGCGGAGATTATGACCTGAAACAAAGTCAGACGCTTAAACAACGGAACCACACAGGTGCCCCCACTGGCTTGGGTTTTTCAAAAGAAATATTCATGAGGTTTTCAACAAGGTGGAGAGACATCATCTGAATGTAATCATGATGAGCTACCCAGCAAACCTAAGTTGGGGAACATCCTATCCTATGAGGATAACTAGCTTCTATTTAAACAGAATGAAATAAACAAACAGCCCCCAAATCAACACAGATATCATGAAAGACAGAGAAGAACTGAGAAACTATGACAAATGAAGAGAGCAGAAACAAAAGATAAGTCAACGTAAGATGTGATTCTAAACTTGAATCTTGTACTGGAGAGGGAAAAAAAAAATCACTATATAGAATTCATTGGGAAAATTGGAATATGGACTATACTGAAGGTGAACATGTTTTACAGTGTTTCAGGTTGGAAGCAACTGCTGAGGCAAATCGAGTACTTAATAGGCATGCAGAGTACTCATTAGGAATCAACCCACTGAAGCCCTGGATGGAGAGGGGAGTCCGAAATGGATCCAGGCCCAGCCAAGCCTGGTCAGTTCCATGGGGAGCTCTGCAATGGTTATAAGGGCTCAGGCTCAGCCCACATTGGCTCTGGTTTCTGACCTATTAAACTGGTGGTTAAAGAAAATATCACTAGGAAGAGCTGATGCTGAATTATTCAAGGGCATTTGGGAGAAATGAAATGTATGGGGAGATATCTTTAAAGGGGGCCTCTCTGAATGTTGCCTTTACTCCTTGTTTCCTATGAGTGACTGGCTAGCAAGAGAGAAGAATTAGAAAGAGAGAAAGGAAATTAGAAAGAGAGGAAGGAAGGAAGGAAGGAAGGGAGAAAGGAACTAAAATCCAGACTGTCACTATCCACTATCTGTGTTCTTTAATTAGCCTGCCTATTTAGAAAAACGGTATTATTTCTAGTGAACACTTCAGTGCCATTACTTCAGAAATGTAAATGCCAGAAATTATCATCAGGTCTAACATTATAGCCCTCTCTTAGGGCTTCATTAAGCAAATTTAAGATGAATAAAATTTTCTGTGATTAATAACATCATTGATGAAGTTTCTCAAGAAAACATTTGTGGTTATTATTATTTATAGTGAAGTAAGCAAAAATTGCTTCCCCGCTATGTCTTCTGGGTTGCAATGTTTGGAGGCAGATAAAAATAGGAAGACTCTCAATTTAGCTTCTGTGATAACTAAAGCAGTAGTTTTAATAGATGGAGCCATATCCGTTATTAGCAGATGAGAAAATATACAGTTGATTTCATACTTTGGAAGTGTATCCTACTCAGACTGTCTTTTTCTCAATTACGTAATCACAATTGCATCGATTAAACAGAGTTATGTGCAATCTCATTTATAAAACTTCCCATGCTTTCTGTCCATTCAACAAAGGTTCTGCCTGTCGTCAGACCATTCCAAGCAATGGTCCCTCAGAGAAGTGGAATGGAAAAGCTGACACCTGGAATCTTGCTCATTCATTGTCCCTGGTGATCCTAGTGTCCTGGTACAAAACTCAGCTTCGTGAGCCTTGACCCTCCAACTGAGACCTTACAGGCCAGTGTTCAGCTGATATGAGTGTTGTAGGACCTCTTTGTGGGGTTTACCATTCATGGTTTTCCAGCATAGTTAACTTCGTTAGGGGCTTTAGCTGATTTGGATATTGTTGAAGACAGTTAAGGTGATATTATCTTACCAGTCCTGGGTGACTTTGCCAACCTTCTCTCTCAGGTTAGTGGAATCTGACATGGTTCTATCACTTAAAAGTCACTTGAGAACTCTTTCTGGTTTAAGGGCTTATATGTGGTAGAATAACTAGGGTTTTATCACTTTGAAGATAAACATATTCATCATTTGATATGTGAAATTGTTCTCTGAAGCATAATGACTGAAACTATTATGCTAGGACATGGCCTTTCAAAAAAGTCAATGACTAAACACAGAAGTACTGAAAGTGTAAAATGTATGTGGAAACAAGACTGTGCCAGGTGCATCTCTGTCTGTCTTTTGACAAGGTGTCCTGACTTCTTTCTCTCCACAGAGGGCCGTCTCTGGATTTAGCTGTATACCTGCCCGAGGTCAAGCCTCCTTTGCCTCTATACCTGATTTCCGTGTGGGATGGGAGAGAAAGGTGACGATCTTCTTAGATAAGACAGGAAACTTCCCTCTCCCTGGCTTTGAGTTGTTTCCCTTCCCCAGTGGACAGTATTAGAGCCAACAATTCAGCCACAATACATTTTCTGAATAATTATCTGACTTTAGGTATCACTATGTTTAAAGTTACAGCACAGAAGGTCAGGATGTTTATTTATCTTGTCTGGACCCTTTAAGCTTCTGTCAGAGCCTACGGTGAATTTATACCCCCCCCACCTTTTAGTTAAGATCCAATTTATAATCCTGTGGGCACCTTTCTGGGTGATAACATACATACACATATATACACTTACGTTTTGAGAACACTTGTTTTCTAAAACCAATAAATTTCAGGGTGCTTGGGTGGCTCCGTCCTTTGAGTGACTCTTGGTTTCACTCAGGTCATGATCTCAGGGTCCTGGGATTGAGCCCCCCATTGGATTCTGTGCCCAGTATGGAACCTGCTGGAGATTCTTTCCCATCTCACTCCCTCCCCTTCTGCTCCTCCCACGGGCCATGCTTGTCTCTAAGAAATAAATAAATATAATAAAGATTCTATTTATTTATTTATTTTGTATTTTGTATTTTATATTATTATATTATTTTATATTATATTCTATATTTTATTTATTTACTTATTTATAAACCATCCCTGTCTCTAATAAATAAAGAAAGAAAATCTTTAAAAGCAAAATAAAACAATAAATTTATATTTTATCATGTATTTTGGTTTTCTGAATGTTCCTAAACTGATGTAACAATATACATTTATATATAACAATATGTTATTATATATTTATATGTAATACATAATATAATGCATATCAATATAATTATGTTAATTTTTCTCTCAAAGATGAAATCAAGACTTCCCTAAGAAAGCAAAAACTAAATAAACATTTTCCCAATATCTCTCTTATTTCTTTTTTAACTCCCTGAGTCCTTATTATTCTTATCAATCATTCTGAAATCTAATATTTTTTTGTATTACTATTTAAAATGTCATGAGTTGTTTGGAACGGTAGCAAATGAAGAACTGGAATTTGGGGTCATAGGTACTTAATTTCAAATCCCAAAGCTGCTAGCAATTATCTGGGAAACATTGCAAAGCAGATGCTTCTACTTTCATTCCTGTAGTTCATCATTTATTAAGCAGGGTAAATAGCATCTACTTCTTAGGGTTGATGTGAATTAAAAGTAACGTACATAAATCATAAAAGCCCAGCGCCTGGCGAATAGTGGCATTTAGTAAATGACTACAGTGGTTATTGAGATTGTTATTATGATCACCATATTTCTTATTATGCAAATAAATGCTCTTTAAGAACTAAGGGTGTCTTATATTTGGTTTATGTCCTCTACAACACCGTAATACTCCTAGCCACATGCCTGAGAATGAATGGATACATGAATAAAGTATTTTCAGAAACTCTTCATAAATCTAGTTTAGCAAGTGAATAATGGCAAGGTGAATATCTCATTTTGTGTTAAGTGGTTTTTCAGTACCACTCATCATTAGGATCCAGTCCCCTGAGGCCACTTCCCGTTGACTAGAACCCCTCAAGCTAACAGAAATTTAAGGAGAGGATTTTTTTTTAAGGTTTATGTATTTGAAAGAGAGTCCGAGCATGCGCATGCACGTGCAGTGGGAGGGGCGGGTCAGAAGGAGAGGGAGATGAATCGACTCCCTGCTGAGCGGGGAGCCCAGTGCAGGGCTCAGACCCAGGACGCTGAGATCATGACCTGAGCTGGAATCGAGTTGGACCCCTAACTGACCAAGCCACCCAGGTACCCTGAGAGTCTTTCGTTTTATGGTATAATGATATCTCCCTTGGAACTTAGATTTGCCAGAAATTTTTAAAGAAATCTTCAATTGTTTACCTTGTTCCCTATCCAGTTTTGATTATGTAACACCAACGAATATACTGAATATTTTTATGTGCCCAGATAACGCTAGCAGTGTACTTATTATGATTTCTGAGGAATAACTTAATCAGAACATTGAGAAGTGATTGCTTTCACCCACTTGGTATTCTAAGAAAAATAATCATGCTTCTCATTGTATCTCCACATCTCCATAAAGTTTTCCTTTACCTCTTAAAGTTAATGAAATTTGGCACCATACCAAACTGGTAATCCTGCTATTCTTTTTTCTTTTTTTAATTTTATATTATTATTATTTCTTTTCAGTGTTCCAAGATTCATTGTTTATGCCCCACACCCAGTGCTCCATGCAATACGTGCCCTCCTGAATACCCACCACCAGGCTCACCCATCCCCCTACGCCTCCCCTCCCAAATAATCACGCTATTCTTAATTGCCAACATCTGGAAATAACTCCAACTTTACTGCTTTATGCCTATCGCTTTGAAACTAACCTTTCGAAAGTAGCCTTGGAAAATGCGGCAGCTCTCTTCAGTTGTGCATTACACCTTCCCGTATGCTACAGTTACTCGGGTATCTATGAAGTAGTATAGAAACTAGGAGGATTTCAAAGACTTGCCATTTCACGTGCACTTTAACAAGGGTTGCTGGTCAAGTTCCCTGGAAAAGCGACTCAGAGATGAGCCTGCAGAAAGCTTTGGGATCAGCATCCCCTGGAGGGGCCCGGAAAGGGGCAGGATCCAGTGGGGAGAGGAGCTGAGCTGTGATGAAGTCAGAACAAGGTGTTGCCAGCTGATGGCAGGGGCGGTCTGAGGCTGCTTTCCCTCTTGTTCTAAAATGGCCATGAGCAGACCAGACCTTGATACTTCATTGATCCATCCCAAATTATTCACCTTTGGGTCCCTTTTAAAGTTTCACTGGGCATGAGTTCTGTGTATAAACAGTACTTCCTTGAATATCCAATGAGCTCAGTGTTGAGTTCTGAGGACAAATGTGAACTCTTTTTCTGGTCCTTCTCCTTCTGTCTGTGCCAGAGAGAGAAGTCAGGCCTGAAATTCTCATGTTTGGTGACACGCTCCTCTCTGTCTCCTATTAATTGCGTCTTTTAGTGAACAATATAGGTTCTCTGGTTATCTCCTCATTAAGGGGACTGTTAACGCGGGTATTGTTGTTAACTGCTCTATTTTGCAAGCTTAAGGGTATTGGTGAAATTTTAAATGAAACCAAATATACCTTTCAGACAAGTGGACTCTGTCTCATCAATATCAGTAGTTTTAGGGAATTTAGCAAGTTCCCTTCTTCATAATTGTTCAAGCTGTTGTATAGCTAGGAAGACCAAGGCATTCAGAAGACCTGGCTAACTTGGGTCAGGGTTCAGGTGCCAAGGAGCATTGTGATGGGATTGGCCCCTGGCTTCTCTGCGCAGTGAGTGCGTGTAGCTGTAGCGAGTAAGAACAGTAGGCCTGGTCTTAATAACATATTAATAGATGTTCTTTCAAGAAAACAATGTGGTAGAATAGATTAATAAAACCAAATTTGTGTAATGAAATACACATGGAGGAGAAAAATGGGACTGTCTCTTTCTGGAATATTCTCAAGTCACTTCAGAACTTTTCTCTTTCAAATGAAACAAAATTATTGCTCTTTCTTTGTAGCCTAAAAGGCTTTAAAATTACAAACAGTATTGCAGCTGACTGTATCGTTATCCTAATGGGATATTCATCAAAAGTCTATGAAGACATAATGAGAGGCTTTTATAATTGAAATCCAAATGTTATGTACAATGACAATTTAAATGCATGTGTTCTTTTCTCAAGAATTGGCTTGAAACACAGAAGTCTTATTTTGATTAAAAAGAACATTACTATGGGTATGAAAAATGATAGGAGTGCTCTAAACAGACTGCATGATAAGTTGGCTTTGACTCTGATTTTGACTGCTCCTTGGGATAGTCTCATTACTTTTTTTTTTTTCTCTAACTAGAAATTAAATCCGTCTTTTTTTTTTTTCTTTCTTTTTTTTTTTTTTTTTTTGCTTTCTTCTTAATGTTTTCAATTTATAGACCAAGGTGGAGTAATCTGGGAATCAACTAGATACACCCTTTGAAATGAGTGTTTTCTTGTATATTCCTAACTTGGAACACCTGAGGTCAACAGGCCTTAGAGCCAAGTCACGTTTTCTAAAACTTTGCTGATCCTTTTTCTGGGTTCCCATCTGGAGAAATGCTACTGAGAGTCAAAAGCTTCCCTGTCGGGACCACGATGTGGAGCCTTTTCACTCCATCAGTGGGTCACAGTGGGAGCTGACACGAAAGGTTAGGTTAAGGGCCGATTGCTAAAACAAATGCACAAACAAGAAAACCGAAACAGACTCATAAATACAGAGAACAAACTCTCATGGTTTCTAGAAGGGAGGGGGTGGAGGCATGGGAGACACAGTGCAAGGGGATAAAGAGGTGCAAATCTCCAGTTACATATAGTCCCAGGAATGTAATGTACAACACAGGGAAAATGCAGTTAAAATATGTTAATAACTTATGGTTATAGATGGTAACTACACTTTTCACAGTGACCATTGTGTGATGTATATAAATGTTAAATCACTATGTCTTACACCTGAAACTAGGGTAAAATGTCATGTATATTTCAATTTTTTTAAAGATTTTATTTCTTTATTTGACAGAGATCATAAGTAGGCAGAGAGGCAGGCAGACCCGGTAGGGGAAGCAGGCTCCCTGCTGAGCAGAGAGCCCAATGCAGAGCTCTATCTCAGGGCCCTGATATCATAACCTGAGCCAAAGGCAGAGGCTTAACCCACTGAGCCACCCAGGTGCCCTTATATTTCAATTTTTAAAAAATTGGTTGGTAAATCAGACTCAGGCAAATCAGATATCACCCAGTATCAAACTTTAC
Organism: Mustela erminea; assembly: GCF_009829155.1. NCBI lineage: Eukaryota > Metazoa > Chordata > Mammalia > Carnivora > Mustelidae > Mustela > Mustela erminea. The sequence goes on along the minus strand of NC_045634.1, from coordinate 29,255,256 downwards.
TAATAATTTCATAGAAATAGTTGGTAAATAGGAGGAGCAAGGAAAGGTCTTACTGTGCTCAGGTACCCATTTTATTGTTAGATTGTGTACAAGATAACAAATGGTGTTAAGTTTTTGGAACATGAATAAATGGATCAGTTTTACTTTCATTTTTCTACCTAGCATGGGGCAAACGTTGCTAGGTAAGAACTGGGATTTTTACTGAGAGTTAAATTTCATTTCACCTGTACAGTTCTTTTCCCCTATTTCTCTGGACAATTAGTGATTCTTAAATATGCAACGCATGAACTTACACTATGAGTTAGCGTAAGCAACGTCTAAAACCTGGAAATAAAAATGTGGCAGATATTTGCATTGTTTTAAGATTTAAAGCAAATCTTCAACATTAAACAGTCTTAGACATTTTAAATCTTTTATCCTCTTAAAATAGTTTATTGCTGATGTCTTTTGTGTATTACAGTAATCAGTTCAGGATCTTGGAGTTGTACAAATGTGTTATAATTTTTATACAGTAAAAGGACTTTCTCTGAAGATATATTGATATTTTTTTTAAGATTTTATTTATTTATTTGACAGAGATCACAAGTAGACAGGCAGACAGAGAGAGGAAGGGAAGCAGGCTCCCCGCTGAGCAGAGAGCCCGACATGGGGCTCAATCCCAGGACCCTGGGATCATGACCTGAGCCGAAGGCAGAGGCTTTAACCCACTGAGCCACCCAGGCGCCCCGATATATTGATTTTTTTAAGGTGCAGTGGGGGAAAGAAAGTTTTTACTCCAAAATAAAGTGGAAATCAGGATGCCTGGTGGGTGGCTCAGTCAGTTAAGCTTCTGCCTTCATCTGAGGTCATGAACCCAGAGTCCTGGGATCCAGTCCCATGTGGGGCTCCTTGCTCCGTGGGGAGCCTCCTTTTCCCTCTGCCTGCTGCTCCCCTTGTTTGTGCGCTTGTGCGCGCACACTCTCTCTCTGATAAATGAATAAATCTTAAAAAAATAAAGTGGAAATAAAAGATACTGCTCTTTTAAAAATAGTTCAAACGTCATTTTTTAAAAATTTTATTTATTGTGTTAGGTTTGTCACCTCATAGTACATTATTAGTTTTTGATATCGTGTGCCATGATTCATTGTTTGCGTATAACGCCCCGTGCTCATGCAATCTCTGCCCTCCTTAATACCCATCACCGGGCTCACCCATTCCCCCCCCCTCCCCCTTCTAAAACTCTGTTTGTTTCCCAGACTCCACAGTCTGCCATCTTTATTTATTTATTTATTTATTTATTGAAGTGTTTATTTCCCAGAGTCCAGAGTCTCCCCACTTAGCATAATCCCCTCCAGCTCCACCCATGTCGATGCAATGGTGCGTCTGAGGGTTACCAGAAGGGAGGAGGGTGAGAGGGTGGGGTCACCGGGTGACGGGTACTGGGGAGGACATGTGTTCTGAGGAGCACTGGGTGTTGCATGCAAGTCATGGATCGTTGAACATTACATTAAAAATTTGTGGTGTACGGTATGCTGGCTAACAACATAATTTAAAAAAAAATACTTGTTTAAGAGAGAGAGATGGCAGAAAGGGCAGAGTGGGGGAATCTCAAGCAGACTCCCCGCTGAGTTCAGAGCCTGAGGCAGGGCTCCAGCCCAGCATGATGAGATTATGGCCAGAGCCAGAATCGACCAACATTTAAAACTGACCCACCCAGGCGCCCCTCAAATGCCATGTTTCATGAACCAAACCACAAGTTAATAAGTGATTCTGGGCTTATTTTCTCTCTGAAGAGGTTAGCTTTTCACCCCCCACCCACCCCAAATTTACAAAATAGTATCTTTATTTGGCAATATTTGTAACTGAAATGTATCGCAACCTCTATTTCACCTCTGTAATGTTGCCACCCAACTGATGAATACAATTTTAATAATATTTGATCTAAAAACGATCCCTATTTAGACACAGCTTTAACTATATGTTGGTTAATTGAACGTAATAAAAATAAATAAACACAGCTTTCTAGGATTCTATTAGCTGAGCGGAACTAAAAATAATCAAGTCTCAAAGTGTCTCAGAAAGTTGTCAGGATAAATAAGCAGAAATTTTTATTTGGTAATCTCCTGAAAGAGGTTTTAATATCCCTGAGACAAAATATTAATTAGATAAGAACTAAAATACCAAACCTGAGACCCTTCCAAAAAGATTCCACAGCTCCTTGTGGGTTGTAATGACAATTTGTAGCACACCCAAGGAGGGCCAGCACTGGGGACTTGGCATTTAGTCATAAACACAAATTAAACCAGTCTTGGCCCAGTGCCTAGGGATCCAGTCAAGCAAACAAAACAGAACCAAGGAATTGTTAAGATGAAAAGCTAAAAAAAATTGACATAATGGAATATGATCTGAATTAACTGCGGAGGTCTTTAGCGAATTTTAAAAGATGCATGCTTAGTGACGTTGAGTCACTGAGCAAAAACATGATCAATCTGATTGTGAAGAATAAGTGATAAGTATACGAAAATAACACCATTATGTGTATACAGACACCTGCAGAGTCAGCAGTCCGTGATCTCGTCGGGGTCTAGATTTCTGGGTTCAAGGTCTAGTTCTTGTCCCAGCCATGTCATAATTCCGATCGTGTTCCTTTCTCTGACCTCTAAAGCCCAAAACTCAGGTTACCTCTGCAACAGTAAGAAGTCTTAGACTCTCAGATGGTTATGCCCTTTTATTCCCCCCACTAAGAGATGCACACGCCTTCCCTCTCCAGGTGATGCAAACCGCTGCAACCTGTTTCAACCCTAGACTTATCCTAAGAGGTGAGCAGAACTGGAAAGCTTCTTCTTTGGCTTCATACCCAATCTGAGTTCTAGCGATTGATCAATAGGTGGGGAATACTGATTGGTGGGGACTGTCTGCCTTTGGTTGAGGCCTGTGTCAGCACTGGGTGAAGCATCGGGGCAGATTAAGGACTGGTCTTGACTATGGGAACATAACTATATGGGCAGTAGAGTCGGGACACAGGCAGTATTTTAGATCTTTCAATACTGGAAATTAACCTATTTGAAGTTTCAAATATTAGCCATTTGACAATGTCCACTCCACTTTCTGAAAGTGGAAATAAAAAACCCAAGTTTGGGAAGAAAAACAAAACAAAAAAAATAGTTTTTGTTGCATCTGGCATTTGTGTCAAGTGTATGTTTCCCTGAAGCAAGAGAAAATTACACTCAAGCAGGCATTTTTCAAAAATGTGCAAATGATCTCTTGTCTCAGATTTGCAGAGCAAACAAGGAAATTCTGGTGCTCAAAAACCAACACTTACCTACCCCAGTTTCCTCATTGAATAGCTGAGGAAAAGAAGTCATCAGTGGTGTTGGCCCCAAGAGCCACAGTGGTTATTGCCATTTGCCTGGCTTAAAACCTAAAATTAGGGGCGCCTGGGTGGCTCAGTTGGTTAAGCATCTGCCTTCGGCTCAAGTCATGATCCCAAGATCCTGGGATCAAGACCTGCATTGGGCTCCCTGCTCAGGGTGGAGCCTGCTTCTCCCTCTCCCTGGGCCCTCTTCCCCCTGCTCGTGCTCCTCTCTCTCGCTTGTTCATTCCCTCAAATAAATAAAATCTGTGAAAAAAAAATTAAAATCTAAAATTAGGAGTTTTAAGTTCAGGAAATTTTCCTCTACGTTATATGGCTGGGTGAATCCTGATGGCCTGAATTCAAATGCTGCCATTGCCATTTCTAGGTAAATGACTTTAAGCAAGTAAATATTTCTCTGTCTTGTTTCTTACCTATAAAATGGCCGTAAAGGGCACCTGGGTGGCTCAGTGGGTTAAGCCGCTGCCTTCGGCTCAGGTCATGATCTCAGGGTCCTGGGATCGAGCCCCGCATCGGGCTCTCTGCTCAGCAGGGAGCCTGCTTCCTCCTCTCTCTCTGCCTGCCTCTCTGCCTACTTGTGATCTCTCTCTGTCAAATAAATAAATAAAATCTTTAAAAAAAAAATGGCCATAAAGTACTGCCTTCTACATAGGGCAGTTGTGAGGATTATATCATTCAAACTTCTCACAAATGCACAAATGTTGAGGGGCACCTTGGAGCTCAGCCAGTTAAGCCTCAGACTTCAGCTTGGGTCATGATCTTAGAGTCCTGGGATCAAGCCCTGCCTCTGGCTCCATGCTCAGTGGGGAATCTGCGTCTCTCTCTCTCTCTCAAATAAATCCGTAAAAAAAAAAAATCCCACACAAATGTTGGTTAATATTATAAGTTAGAATCATTTGGCAAACTCATAACTGTTCCTATATGAATATATATACCTTCTTAGGAAACCTACCTTCTTAGAAAAGGTATCCATTCTCGGAGAGCCAGAAATAAGAATACTGTAAGATAACTCAATAATTGAGAAAAGCATAATTCCTAAAGGTGGAAGATAACTCCTCCTAATAACATCAACTATAGAACCCTCTCAGAGTGATGCTCACTGAAGATAGGAAGTGTAGAAGGGCTCTTCCAAGGGACCTTGCTAATGCTGGATCATAGCCAACTAGGCAGCCGGCCAGGTTGGGTGTTTTCCCCTATAAAGCAAGTCCTCTGATGGTAATTGTAATCTATCCGAACTGCATAATACAGAAGACAGTATGTACTGCATGGAATATCATGGTTAAAAAAAGAGGTGGTTTTTTTTTCCCCTTTGTGACATTTTATGACTTCATTTCAGTAGACTAGGAGAGCCCTGTTGTGCTACGGCAATAAAAATGTAATTGTAGGTTTTTGCAGAATATGGTACTATGTAAAGTGAGTGAATAAAAACAATTATCAGCTAAATGGGCAATTCTGTTACTTCAGAATTACATAAGATTATGGAATAATGTAATGGCCCCACTCTTTAGCTAAATTGAGAAATAATTGGGTGTTTATTAGCAACTCTGAGAGGTAGGATGTTGGTTTTTTTTTTTTTTTTTTAAATCATGGAAGGTATGGGAAAACAAAGTAGGAGTCCCCTAGAAAACTTAGGTTACTAAATTCCATTGACTTTTAATTGCAGTACCAACTGATTATGCAAAAAAATCCTGAAAAGACGCCTATATTAATGGTAGGACATTTTATCCACTTGAAACTTTGAGATCTAGGCCTGTTTAAATATCATTTAGGTCTTCAAAAACAGTCACCTTTTATAACTGAGCAAAGTGAATGTCTTCGTCCTAGACATTAACTGAGATTTGTGTCATAGTTTTTTCAATAGTATTGCATGTAAATATTTTTAATCTGTTCAGTTTTCTTCTTACAAGTCTTAGTTGTATTTCTGCATGGTCTGCAGTATTTCAAAACAAATGGGAAGAGTTGTAGTGTGTGAACAGTTTGGTGCAACAGCACCAGTAGGGGGCGCCTGTGTGGCTCAGTGAAGTGTGAGGCTCTGGATTTCAGCTCAGTTCATGAGATCAAGTCCCGCGTCTGGCTCTGTGCCCTATGGGGAGTCGGCCTGAGGTTCTCTCTCCCTCTACTCCACCCCACCCTCCTCTCTCAAATAAATCTTAAAAAACAAACAAAAAAAAATTCAAAAAAAATTATGGTCGTAGAATCACTGCTTATTTTTAACAGTTTACCTAGGTCTGTGTGAAGTAATGGTTTTAACTCAGACTGATGCTATGGATTAATCTGCTGTGAAATCTGTGCGGTATCAGATGCGTAGCATCTCACTGGCTTCGTATATGTGCTTTTAAATCGCCACCCATCTCACCAGTTCAATGAGTCATTTCTTCAGTGGAAAACTTTCTCAAGTCTTTGCCTCCTTCTCCCAAAGGTTCATTTGGGCGTATCCATCACCATTGGTGTCAATAAGCCACTTACACTCACGGATCCTCGTTAATCTAGCTGAATTAATTCGTGATTTGGACAGGAGGTCAGAATGCGTAGAGATGACTCAAATGTAGGAACTGACCTTCAAGAAGAGGAAAAAAGTACATAGGGGTGCGCAAGGAGACCTATCCAGTGTTTGAGCCTAGGTCTTTAGCATTTTAGCCCCATAGCTCTTGGGTTTGCTTACAAGCACCAACAAATTTTAGGGAAAGAATTTTAAGAAAAGCTTAGTTGCGAAAGGGGGGGGTTGTCACTGTGATCCTGCCACGTGACTTTTTCTCCTGAAGTCCCACGTGAGTGTGGTTCCAGATTTCTCAGAACCAGTAAGGACCTAGGGTCTTCCTGTCCCAAGGCCTGCAAAGACTGGGGTCACTCTCTGACGTAAACCCTCTAACTTTGCTTAGAGGCATTGTTCTTCTCGGCTCTTGCTCATGCATTTCATCTGTCTGCTGCCTTTTCTGGTCCCTGGGAGTTGGTTAGTGCTGGTCTCTCAGATATAATTCTTCCTCACTCCATAGCACTACTGTAAATTCCAGACTTCCTGAAAAAAGTCTTTGTCTTACAGCTTCTTTACCTTCCTAATATTTGAGGTCTGAATAGCCACCATCCCCCCTACCAACTGTTTTCCAGAGAAGAGCGCATGGCTATTTTTGAAGAAATAGGAGAGAAGGAAGATCTTTGCTTTTGTTTTCCTCCTGCAAGCTGTAGATCACTCGAATCAAGGACACGAGTGAAACTAATTGAGCTCAAAGTAATAGGGGATTTGGGATTATTAATTAGAATAAAACTAATAATCTCATATTGAGGGTACACTCTGGTGTAATGAGTAAAATTTAGGGATGGGTATAAATGCAGTTGGAGAAAACCAAACTGTCTCACGTTCTAGACTCTTCTGAGCTCTGTTTCCGTCTGAAGCTATAAAGCTAGACCTGATAAAGGCCACTGTGTTAAGTGGGTATTACTGCAAGGCTGAAAATAGTATTGACATTTCTAATGGTTGCTGACCTGGCCAAATTTGGGTCAGTGTGGGAGGACACAGCCAAAGCACCTGGATAGAGGGAGGCATGAAAAACTGGCGCCATTTTTACAATCGGTTTACAGAGCTGGAGTAGTGAAGACAGTATTGAGGTGGAGAATAAAAAAGCAAGGCATGGACCTTTTCACAGGATGTGGTCTAGGAAGACCAAGACAAGAATGGAGGACAGCTCTCGTCAAATTTTGCAATATCCACAGCTGACAAAGAATAAGCAATCTGTCGGTTTTATGAAAGTATTGTCAGACTTTTTAAAATTGCTTTTAGAAAATAGGTTTTTTCTTTTAATGTGTAAGTCATTTGGCTATCTCTATGCACTTGCCCAAATCATTACTTTATTTCATTTTGTGTCACAGTATCTTCTTTTGTGCTAAAGAAAACCTGAAGAATCAGGTTTTATTGAAACAGAATCTCCTGTGATACAAGATTAAAAAAAAAAAAAAAAAGCTGTATTTTTTAAAACCTTCTTTTAAACTCTGCAACTCTTTGTGTGATAATGGAAATGTGTGATTTAAGGCCTGGCTAGTTGTAAACCTTGCTACATGCCATTTTTAAAATCCTCAAAATTATTTCCCTTAGAACAAAAAAACACAAACCTTGTTTAGAGGTTTTCTAGCAAAAGTTAAATAATGCCAGCTTTAAAAATCCAGTTAACTCCATCAACAAAAGTTTTCTGCATTTAAAGTAAAAAATGTGTCAATCTTTTCAGCACAATGAAGCCTAGAAAGAGATGAATAAAAAGATTAGATAGTATAAGAAACTCTAAAAGGGTAATATGTTTATCCTGAAATGGAATTTATATTTACTGCAACAGTAGCCACCAGGCTTAATTTTTCTTTAGTTATTTGCTTACCACATTCATTTATATTTATAACAAGCTATACCTGGTGTATTTCTTGTACTCGGTGGTCACCTGGCATTAACTTTTTTTGTTAAATGACTCTCAGTAATAAGGACAGGCTGGAATGATGGTTAATTATATTTCAAATGAAGCTACATCTATAAGAAAAGGAGAGAATAGAATAATTTCAGGGTGAATAAAAATATGACAAAAATTAATATAATAATAAACAATAAAATTCCTAAATGGTAAGGCTTAAGTAATTTTTTAAAGAAAAAAATGTAAAATGTTGGCAAATAAATTGAATTTTAAGATAAATAGAGCCATAGAGCACAATTTGGGGGACTAGGACTTTGCGAGAGTAAGTCCCACTGCAAAGAAGGCTTGCTTGTTCGACAGGTTATGCCTCTCTATCTCAGTTTTAGTTAATATTGAAATATTTGTGCTTGAAAGCCTCTTTCGTAAGCAGGTGCCATGGGACCCGGAGGCAGACCTGGCGTCTTCACTAAGTGTGTTCAGTTCTCTTGCGTCATCTCTCGTTGATTGGTCTCACTTACAGACCAACACGGGTGTAGACAAAGCAAGAATGGCCCTTAGAGAGTCTTCAGAAAGAGGGGAGATTTAAGAAGGAGGGAGGAGGAAAAGAAAAGCAGAGTGGCAGTTAGAAATAGGGTCAAGGGGAGCGAAGGGTACAGACTTAGAGCTGGAAGAGGAAGAAGTAGTTCTGGGGGTAAGTGTACATCGTGGTGCATGTATTAAGAATATCGTCCTGCGTGCTTGAAAGTTGCAGGGAGTAGATTTAAAAGTTCTCATCACACACCCAAATTCACAGTGTGCGAGGGAATGGGTGTGTTAACCAACATTCCTGGGGTGTTCCTCTTGCAATATTGACCCCCATCAAAGCGTTGTTTGTCCTTAAACTTGGACACCCTTATACACGGATTATAGGTGAGTGAAGATAAATAGTAGTGATGATTGCAACAGCCGTTGTTCTCACCACCCTCAGATCCCCCGCTTCTCTGCTGTCCAGATGCTGGAGACCCTTCTGGAAGGTTTCAAGGACTTTTTATTTGTGACCAATGAGTTGCGAAATACTCAACATCCAAGGACTTTTTTTTTTTTTTCTTTTTGCTGATAATCTAGCTTGCTGTCTCCCTTGAATTTAGTACAGACCTTCTCAGTAACTTTCTTTCTTTTTTTTTTTCTTCTTTTCTGCTGGGCCTCTAAGTCTGGGCATGCAAAGTTTAGCGTTTGGCTGAGGACTTCCTAAAGAAGCCACTCTGCAGAATTCTGGAGGTTTTCCTTTGCATAACTCACCCCTAGTAGTGCCTCAAAAATTCCCTGAGCTTCAGCAACCACCCCTCCCCCTGCCCCCGACCCCCAAATTCTTTTACATTCTTCTTCTGTTCGGTGAACCCTCTGTGCTTTTCTCCGGATCCCTTGCCTGCAATGCAACCTGGAGAGTTCCTTTAGGCAGAAAGTCTGGGTGATAGAGGGGACTCCTTTCCTTTCCTCTCCCTCAAGAAGTCCTGTACTATCTCTTTGTCAAAACGCATATACATTTGCTTCCTGTTCCTAGTCTGAGAGTTGGTTTTGGAAGAAATGCTAGTCCTGGACCTGTTACTGAAAACCAGAAGGAGAAAGTTGCTTTTTAAAAAAATTCATTTCTCACTGTTTTTATATTCCCCCCATTACAAAAGCATCAAAAAATAAGATCTTTTCTCCTTTAAGTTTTCTGTACATTAAAAAAAAAAAAAAAATGGAAAGAAAATGAACCACAGTGCTATCTTTCCTGAATGCTAAGGACTGTGTAATATCATTCACTCTTAAAACCATATGGGGACCACCCTTTGATCATTGAGTAATATGTAGGTTAGTCTAGAATCACTATGATGTACGCCTGAAAATAATAAGACATCGCTAACTACGATTTTAAAAATTATAATCCCATTTTAAAATTTGTGTGGCAACCACTTATCCCATGTCACAGCTGACATGCAATAGGAATTAGGTTAGTGAAAATATCCTCAACTGTTTCTACTGTTTAAAATTTCTCCAAGGGTTTATTATAGGAGCTTATTTCTGTCAGGGACCTAATTACTTGTCTTCATATTCCGTGCAATTTACCTTTCATCTTTAATCTTGGCTTCCTTGAACTTGTTCCTTTTGTATTTGCTTCAGTTTTATGTGACTTGTGTTAGGTCATGTCATGCCTGTGGATTTTCGTTTTCTGGGTTTCCTGTGCTTTCTCTTCAGTGCTGCCTTACAACTAATATTGATCACTTTGTACCTCTGGCATATTTATATATCAAAAGTACATCTTATTGAGCATCTTTCTAATTAGCTCCAGTCTTTTCTTTATGCCCTTCCTCATATTCAGGGGCATCTGGCTAAGAACCAGATTTTTATATACTTAAATTAATTTTACTTAGCATAATTAATATTTTTTATCTTACCTTAAAATTTCCACTACCGATTGACTTGGAATTAAAATATTTTCATTACATATACATTTTTCTTTTTCTTTCTTTCTTTCTTTTTTTTTTTTTTTGCTTGAGGATCTACAATACATATCAATACACATTATCCTTTTGTTTTTATTATGTTATATTAGTCACCATACAGTACATTATTATTTTTTTATATAGTGTGCCTGATTCAGTGTTTTTGTATAACATTCAGTGCTCCATGCAGTCCATGCCCTCCTTAATACCCATCATGGGGCTCACCCATTCCTCTAACCCTCTCCCCTCTAAAATCCTTAGTTTGTTTCTCAGAGTCCATAATCTCTCATGGTTTGTCTCCCCCTCAGATTTCCCCCTTCCTTCTCCTAATGTCCTCCATGTTATTCCTTATGCTCCACAAATAAGTGAAACCATATGATAATTGACTCTCTCTGCTTGACTTATTTCACTCAGCATAATCTCCTCCAGTCCTGTCCATGTTGCTACAAAAGTTGGGTATTCGTCCTTTCTGATGGAGGCATCATACTCCATAGTGTACATGGACCACATCTTCCTTATCCATTCGTCCGTTGAAGGGCATCTTGGCTCTTTCCACAGTTTGGCAACTGTGGCCATTGCTGCTATGAACATTGGGTACAGCTGACCCTTCTTTTCACTACGTCTGTATCTTTGGGGTAAATACTCAATAGTGCAATGGCAGGGTCATAGGGAAGCTCTATTTTTAATTTTTTGAGGACTCTCCACACTGTTTTCCAAGGAGGCTGCACCAACTTGCCCTCCCACCAACAGTGTCAGAGGGTTCCCCTTTCTCCACATCCCCTCCTACATTTGTTGTTTCTTGCCTTGTCCATTTTTGCCATTCTGACTGCTGTAAGGTGGTATCTCAATTACAATGCACATTATCTAAGCCTTTGCTCTTGGAACGGCATTCCATCCAGAAATCCTAGATATTAAGCTCATAAAATCCCAATAATGAATTTTAATGCTCAGTGTTGACTTAATGACAACAAATAGGAAGCATCTAAGGCAGTTGCCTGTATTTCTTTAGTGACACAGTGGTATCAGGATGTCTGCAAAAATTTTCTTACTGCGGTATCATTCTTACTCCGTTTCAGGTACTGCTTTGCACCTTTGAGTACCTTTATTTTTTTTCCCTTCCTTCCATGCTCCCCTCTTCACTTTTTTCCTTTAAGCTTTTTATCTACTCCATAAAGAAACTTTCTGCAGGCAAGTCACATGGAAATTGAGATATAGGTATGTTCTTCTTCTTCTTTTTTTTTTTTTTTTTTAAGATTTATTATTAGAGAGCAAGACTGGGAGAGAGCATGAGTGTAGGGACAGTGGGAGAGGGAGAAGCAGACCCCCTGCTGAGCGGGGAACCCCATGCAGGACTCCCCCCTCCCCCAGGACCCTGAGATCAAGCCAAAGGCAGATGCTTAACCAACTGAGCCATGCTGTGTCCTGATACGGGGATGTTGTTGAAGTTAAAGACTGAGCGAGTGAAGTAAAAAACCCAGTTCTGATTCATGAGTGCAAGCTCTTAAGCACCATCATGTATTATCCACAAATTGAAACAGGTAAACAACTTTGTAAATGGAATAAACTGTGTCTCTGGTAATTTACTGACTAGGAAAACTGTTTCTAATTTTCATGTCAGTCTCCTAGGTTAAACAATATAATGACAAATGGTGCAGCTATACAAAATAATTACTTAGGAATTCAGAAAATCTCACTTTACAGTGGAACTCTTGTAAAACTAAGGCAGTGGTGCAATTTTTCTTCACATCAGTTTAAGCAAGGGGATATCTTGGTTACTGGAGTCTATGCTGTGACTATCGATTCTTTGTAAGTCAAAGGAAACCATGTTAAATGTGAATAGAATTTCTTTAATCCAAACATCCATTCACCCATGCCTTTGTCTATTCTCATATTCTTGATAAATACAGAAAGATTTATTATTTACTAAATATTTTATGCAGTAAGAAGGTAACAGTGAATGTGATAAAAGCATTCTCTGCTTGCCCAGAACTTTAAATTATAAGAGAAAACCCTACAGGGGCACCTGGGTGGCTCAGTCAGTTAAGTATCAGACCCTTGGTCTCAGCTTAGGTCTTGATCTCAGGGTCGTGAGTTCAGGCTCCATGTTGGGGTCCACACTGGACAGGGAGCCTGCATGAAAAACTTTCTGTGGAGGTTTTTGTTTGTTTGTTTATACAGCAAGGATAAGATTATATCCCAATATCATCTTAAGTCTTTAATATTCTCTGTACTTCTGGGGCGCCTGGGTGGCTCCGTGGGTTAAAGCCTCTCCCTTCGGCTTAGGTCATGATCTCAGGGTCCTGGGATCGAGCCCAGCCTCGGGCTCTCTGCTCGGTGGGGCGGGGCACCTGCTTTCCTCTCTCTCTGCCTTCCTCTCTGCCTACCTGTGATCTCTGTCAAATAAATAAAATCTTAAAAAAATTAAAAATATTCTCTGTACTTCTTTTTGTTAGAAAATAGAATATGTATTCTTTCAGAATACCCTGGATTTATCACCATTTTGTGTAGGGAATGGCGGTATTTATTCATCAGCTTTCAGTAAGAATAGTAAGAATGTTTTTTATCTGTATACTTTTAATTTAATGTATTTAATTTATTTTTAAAAATATTTTATTTATTTATTTGACAGAGAGAGATCACAAGCAGGCAGAGAGGCAGGCAGAGAGAGAGAGAGGAGGAAGCAGGCTCTCCGCTGAGCAGAGAGCCCGATGCGGGACTCGATCCCAGGACCCTGAGATCATGACCTGGGCCGGAGGCAGAGGCTTAACCCACTGAGCCACCCAGGCGCCCCACTTTTAATTTTAAAGTTTGGTTACTTTTCTGGACATGAATAACCTCTATGAATACATGGGGATCCTCTTACAGTTCTCTTCTCTGAGACTTTGGAGTGGGATTTAGCGCAAAATAAGTGGCCTTAGGTTCTCTCTAAGGAGTTTCATACTTGCAGAAGAGCTCCTCCATAAGTGTTATCAACACACACGTAGCCATTTCCTAAGAGATCTAAGGACAAATACATTTATGTCCTTGGGCTTCAACATTCTATTTGTGAGATTTAGTAACGAAAATGAATATAACCCTTCACTGAGAGAAATGATTCTAAATTCGAATTAGGGCCCTCAACGTCTTAAAAACATGATTTGCAAAAATGTAAGACAAACAGCTTTGTGCCATCAAGTAATATGTTCTGACAGAGAAGCCTACTGATTTTATCAGCTAGTAAAAATCCTGCCCGGTGGGGGAGAAAAAACTATTTAAAATTAGCACCATACTGATTGTTTAATGCTATTGACAGAATAAATTTACAAAATGAGAAAGTGGGCATCCCTTCATTTTGTGGCTCCCTTAAACTTCCAGAAATGTTACAATTTTTTTTTCAGTAGTTCACAGATTTCTCTGGAGAACCTAAGAGTAATATATTAGCCTTTGGGGTATAGAGTCTCTGTTGCAATGACTTAGCTCTCCTGTTGTGATAACAAAGGGGCCCACAACAGGATGTGATCAGCTGAGTGTCTGTGTCACAATGAAAGTGTACTGGGCTCAACAAGAAGATGGTACCTCTGGCTTCATGGGTGATATGTTGCTAACCCCTATGCTTGGTGGAGGTGGACATTTAAAATATAGTCTAAATGATGGAAAAGTTGTTTGTAAGGACCTAATAGTGTCATATTTGACATAATTAATGTAAAAACTGTACCAAAAAAAAGCTTCCCAGATGAAGTACATTAAAAAGGTAAAATTAGAATAAATGGCAGAATTTGTCTTTTGTATTTTTTAAGGTTTTATTTATTTATTTGAGAGAGAGAGAGGAAGCACAAGCAAGGGGCAGGGCAAGGGAGAAGCAGACTCCCCATTGAACAAGGAGTCTGATGGGCTCGATTTCAAGACCCTGGGATCATGACCTGAGCTGCAGGCAGACGCTTAACCCACTGAACCACCCAGGTGTTCCAAGACTTTGTCTTAATATTCCTTTCCAAGAACTTTTGTTACTGTTTATGAAGTTTTTGTGTATTATTGTTGCAGACTTTCTTGTTTCATAAACTTGTGTATTTCAATTCCATTACCACATTGTTCTATTTTTTCCGTAAAAAAATGTTGATATTTAAATTACAGGTTTTCCCTTGGGAAAAGGACTAGAAGAGTATTTTTACTTGAAAATTAATACTTTAAGAAGTCAAACTATGGACTTAATACTAGTCACCTTGTAGACGAGCTGTATCTGGTTTTTCTCAGCCTCATTATCCTTAAGTTTTCAAATCATCGTGAGTTTCTTAACTCTCCTGTCAGAAAATGCCTTTGTGGTTTTTTTTGTGTTTTTGTTTTGTTTTGTTTTTTTAGATTTGGGTTTATTTATAAAAACACAGTATACGTAGATCTTTCGTTTGTGGGTATTAATTGAAAAACCCATCTGACTTACGTATTTTAATACACGCCTGCTTCTATTGATTATGTAGAGCTTCAGTCAAATAAGTCGTTAAGTCATTTGCTTTCCTTTCCCACTACTTTCCAGCTTTAGATCTTTGTTTTATCGTCTTTGTCTCCTATTTTCTTGTAGCTTCTTCTCGAATTCCTTAATCCCATCTGCTGGTAATTCTCCTTACAGAACTACATAAATAAAGCCTAAAACCTTTGCCAGACTTTCAGAGATGTCTAGTACTTATGCTAATGTATTTCCCTTGCTCTTTTAAATGGCTTCTAGCTTCTTGAACACTTGAGGAGCTTTTTCCTAGAATTTTCTGCCTTCACTGCCTGATCTTTGAAACCCTTTGCTTTCGTGGAGGTCTCAGTCAGATATCAAGAACCCTTCCCTGGGGCCACCTGGGTGGATCAGTCGTTAAGTGTCTGCCTTTGGCCCAGGTCATGGTAAGCATCTGCCTTTGGCTCAGGTGATGATCCCAGGTCCTGGGTTCCAGCCCCGCATCAGGCTCCCTGGTCCACAGGAAGCCTGCTTCTCCCTCTCCCACTCCCCCTTCTTGTGTTCACTCTCTCACTGTGTCTCTTTCTGTCAAATAAATAAGTAAAATCTTTTATTTTATTTTATTTTTTTTTTAAGATTTTTTTTTTATTTTTTATTTGACAGAGATCACAAGTAGGCAGAGAGGCAGGCAGAGAGAGAGAGGGAAGCAGGCTCCCTGCTGAGCAGAGAGCCCGAAGCGGGGCTCAATCCCAGGATCCTGAGATCATGACCTGAGCCTAAGGCAGAGACTTAACCCACTGAGCCACCCAGGCACCCTAAATAAGTAAAATCTTAAAAAACTAAAGAAAAACAAAAAACCCTTCCCTGCTCACTGAAGTGTTCATATTATATTTCTCTAAGAAACCAGTACTGATCGGGGCGCCTGGGTGGCTCAGTGGGTTGAGCCGTTGCCTTCGGCTCAGGTCATGATCTCGGGGTCCTGGGATCGAGTCCCGCATCAGGCTCTCTGCTCAGCAGGGAGTCTGTTTCCTCCTCTCTCTCTGTGATCTCTTCCCTTCCTCTCTCCTACTGTTATCTCTCTCTGTCAAATAAATAAATAAAAAAAATCTTAAAAAAAAAAAAAAAAAAAAAAGAAACCAGTACTGATCCTGCAGGTTCATGTTCCAGACACAAAGCAGATTGTTCTGAGGTCAAGGCTGTGTCCCACAGTACTTCTGGACCAGCTCCATTCCTGATCCTTTCAGGATGGTGTCCTCTAATCATGAAACTAAAAAGCCCCCAAGCTAGTGGCTCCCTCCGTAATGTGTAATGTATATTTCAGATCCCTAAATTCCCCAGTAAGTTCCATTTCTAAAGGCTGTCAGTGTCTGGTCATTGGCTTGGATTTATTGACATCTTCATATTGCCAAAAATAGGTTTACAGACTGTAGCTACCCAGGGTGTCTTAGAAATTTTACGTTTTAACTTTGATTAAAACAGCAGGGTCTGGTCCATCTCCCTTGGAGTACCATTTGGCAGTGGTTGATAAGCATTAAGAATCGAAATATCCTGGGGATGGAGGGAAGCGTGGAAAAAATTCTGGAAAACAGATGTCTCGTGGGAGGTTGAAGGCCAGTCCAGAAGCCTGGTTGGTTTTCCTGTCCACAGCCCATGGTTTGGACTCATTTCTCTAGGGGGAGTGAGGGACAAGGGCAAATAAATATTCACCAACTGCCTCATTAGTGGTCCAGCGCTGGCGAGAGCCAAACAAATTCCAGAACCCTGTGGGACTTGTCACCACACTGCAGTCCCTCTGTTGAGTTTGATGCAAGTGTGGCAGAAGGAATAGGTGCAGACTTTTCAACCTGTATATATTAGTAATGGAATTATTCAATTTCAAAAGGTTACCTCCTGTAAAATACTATCCAATATGAAATCTAGCTTAAGCAAACCTTCCTCGTGTACCTAATGCACATGGGTGTATTTCTTTGGAGTAGGTCTAGAAGGCTGCAGTCCTTCACCTCTGGAAGAATCCAGATGGACTGGGCCAAAAATAATGAGTGCTGTCTCCATTTAAAAGCCCAGGGCTTCCAAACAAAGATTGAACATCTAAGCATTCAGAGATGGAAGGAATACATGCAAAAGGAGGGATCAGTGGATTGGGGAAGCTTGGGTATGAACCAGATGCCTTCAGTTTATGGAACCTTTAGTTTACTGAGCCCAGATACAACTACCACGCACTTGCTATTACCATGTACACAGAGCCGGCTGTACATTTTTAATATATGCAAAACAGGTCCTCCTCCAGTATCCGTTCACTTTGTAACTAATCACATCTGGCTCTGATTCTCCATTCACTGGCTGTAGTTGGACTCAGATGGAAATTGGGCAGCCCTAAGATGCTGATCCTCGAAGACACCGTGTACTTCCCTAGAATCTGGCCACTCTTGATGGTATCAGTAAAGTGCTAAGATCAGGACAAGGACTCAGGGTCCCATTTAACACACACCTGTTACAAGGCTTCAAATGTTAATCCACATAGAAAATGGAGCTTACCTAGTATTTGCTTTAAGCTTTATCTCTGGTTCTTTCTGACACCATCACCCTGTCCTCACCAACCCAGTTTAGCTAGGGGAGACTGCTGATGTGTGTGGCTTATTTTTACTGCCATGGGAGCTCCTTGAGAATTGAGGCCAAATTTTACTTTTGTGTACTTAAAAGAAAACAGTAGTTGAACTACAGATCTTGGATCATATCTCTTTATTACATGCATGCTTGAATACGTTTAAAATAAGCACATTTCTTTATTTTTTTAACATTTTATTTGAGAGAAAGAGAAGTGAGAAAGACCAGGAGGAGGGAGGAGAGGGACGGGGACAGGGAGAGGGAGAGGGAGAAGCAGGTTCCCTGCGAGCGAGCAGGGAGCCCAACACGGGGCTCGATCCCAGGACCCTGAGATCATGACCTGAGCCGAAGTGAGCTGCCCAGATGCCCCGCCATTTCTATAAAAGTACATTATAAAATAAATGCCATATGTAAAATTTTTTGCTTGGACTGCTAGTTGAAGTAGAGCACTCTGTCTGTTAGTAAAGCCTGAAATGGATTTCTGGGAGTTTAAATAGAGACACCAAACCGATGAAGATTACAGGTGTTCTCTCTCTCCCTTGTATTGTTGATGGTATTATTATAATCTCCTACTACCCCTTATGTTTTCAATATTTACTTAATAAAACAATGACCTAGCAAAAAAAAAAAAAAATTACCATTGAGAGAAAAAACATTAAAATAGTTTAAAAAAAAAAGTGGTCTATTAATAATAATAATAAAAAATCTACAGTTTTAAACCAGTTAGAAATAACCTGGCACTCTGAGGCAGAAATTACATTCTGTGTCTGAAAACTGGTAGTGGCTAGGGTAGTCCAAAAGATGTTCTCAGGTGAGAGAGGTACAAAAACATCAGGTCCGAAATTTGACAGAGTTTGTATAATTGAAAAACTTGCAAGTTATTTGAGAATATAGTGGCAGTAATAAAAGCCTTCTGCATCACTATTTCTAATTCTCTTTATCTTTGTATACATTCCTGTAGAAAAAAACTTTATCATTTCACTGTCCAAACAAGATTTTATGTCTGGTTATCCAAAAGAGGAATAGGTTTCTTTTGGAAAACCTTTCTGTCAGGCAGAATGTCAGTTTGCAAACACTAAATTATCTAATCATTGGAATAAGGACTGAATCTCTGACCATATGTGAAGATTCTTACTAGAAGCAGAATGTTCCTTACCTCCCCGAGGAAGGACCTGTTTCATGTGGGTGATTCCTTGAGGCACATGATTGAACAGCAGATGGCTTGGGACTGTATTTACTTAAATACTTTATTTTTTTGCTAAGTGGTTTGTTTTAACGAATGGCAGTGCCTGACTAGTTCCAGGTAATAGAAATGATTTTTAGACCCTGTGTAAAGGAAGAGAGTTGCAGTCTTGCACCAAGCCCTGGAGAGGCGCTCTGTGTGGGGGCCGGGGCGTGGGGGATGGATATACAGATGTCTTGTGGGGAATTTGATTGAGTTTCCACTGTGTGGATAAATGAGTCTTTTTCCCTGACACCCCATGAACCCTTTTGATAAAAGTGTCTTTATCTAGTTCATGTTTGCGAAGATGGGTTTGTGCTCAGTATGGCTTCAAAGTGGGCCCAGTGGAGAGGCTTGAATCACCATAACTGGGTTGTAAAGAAACGTTCCTGTTGTGCGTGACAACCACATGATGAGGCGATCTATGAACAGATATGGCAAAGAAGTAAGTTACATAAAATGGCACGAGAAAGAACAATCTTCCTGGGGCTCCTGGGTGGCTCAGTTGGTTAAGCGTAGACCTTGAGCTCAGATCATGATCCCAGGGTCCTGGGGTCGAGTCTTACATTGCCCTCCCTGCTCAGTGGGGACTCTGTTTCCCCTTCTCCCACACCCCTGCTCATGCTCTCTCTCTCTCTCAAATAAATAAAATATTAAAAAAAAGAAAGACCACCTTCCTAAAAAGGCCTGTTACAAACTAATCCTCCGTAGAAATGTTTGACAGCTCAAGTCTGCTAATTCTTAATTAATTAAAACAAGACCTTTGATATATTGAGAAATTTATGAACAGAAAATGAGTGGTTGCTTCCCCCGTATGAAGAATGGTCACGTTTCAGCTGTAACAAAATGGAGTTCACACTTACATGAGCGCTACAAAATTCTGAAGACGCGGTACCGTAGTGCACTGCAGGCCAGCAGTAAATTTCAGAGAAACCGAAGCAACAAAAAACATGGTAGGTAACCAGAAACAGTTGATACTATCTGATTCATACTAGTGGAGTAGTTACCCTATGCCTCAAACTCTTCTCATCGTCATACTATAGCTAGAGTAATATATCTGAAGTGTTACTGTGATCAGTGGTGGAAACCTTTGCATGTTCTACAGAAGACCCAGAGTTTCTCAACAACTCTCCTGCCCCCAAACCCCCTACCTGTGCTTTTTTTTTTTTTTTTTAAAAGCATTTCTTACCATCTAATGAATTCAGCATGCATTTGCCCATGGTGTTTTTGTGGGTTTTTTTGTTTGTTTGTTTTGGGTTTTTGTTTGTTTGTTTGTTTGTGTTTTGTCCCTGGAATTCATGAACTATTTGCTTTCTTACAAATATTTTTTTCCCAAGTTACTCATCTACTGAAGAGAAGCCTAGCAGAGTTTGGTTCTTCCACAGAACAAATCCTGACATTCTTGTGCGGGGTAGATGCTCGTCACCAGTGCTCACTGAGCACCCCAAAGGTGCTTTTGCCTCAGCAGATTGTTTTAATATGTCCTATGACATGCTGATGTTTATCTCCAGCCGTAACATATCTTCTGAGGTTAGGAACTTTGCGTCATTTGTGACGCTGGAGACAGAGCACCATACTGAGTAGGAAGTTAATAAATGTTGGTTGAAGGTAAAGTTGAGTCATTAGGGAAAGTAGGAGAATTTACAATTGATCCTATTACCTATTCTTGGCTTGTGCGAGTGTGTTTAATTGCCTGAACCGCATACACAGTCATTTGGCAGTAAAGAAAGCTTTCACTGGAGAGTCGTAATATATTCTAGTTTCACTTTGTCATATAATTGGAGTCTTTATAGAACAGTCCTTTATTTTCTCAATTACTTGCCAATTCTGGGATGTGGAGTCCAGAAATAGCCTTAAGAACTACCTCACCATCCCTGTTTATTGCTAGAACTTTATCTTCGGGCCTGTTTACAAAGCTGTCCAGTGGTCTTTTTTATTATCTATCCTGCCTTCTCCTTCACACTGTAGACCAAGTTATCCTCAGAAGATACAGAGCAAAATTTCTGCTGCCTGAGGTAGAATTCCAAAGACCGATTTAGGAATTTCATGCCCTCTTATGATCTGCTGCCATCAGCCCTCTCTTCCCCCTTATGGATTTCTTTTTTTCTTTTCTTTTTTTTTTTTTTTTAAAGATTTTATTTATTTATTTGACATAGAGAGATCACAGTAGGCAGAGAGGCAGGCAGAGAGAGAGAGGAGGAAGCAGGCTCCCTGCTGAGCAGAGAGCCCGATGCGGGATTCGATCCCAGGACCCTGAGATCATGACCTGAGCCGAAGGCAGCGGCTTAACCCACTGAGCCACCCAGGCGCCCTCTTTTCTTTTTTTTTTTTTAAAGATTTTATTTATTTATTTGACAGACAGAGATCACAAGTAGACGGAGAGGCAGGCAGAGAGAGAGGGGGAAGCAGGCTCCCTGCTGAGCAGAGAGCCCGATGTGGGGCTCGATCCCAGGACCCTGAAATCATGACCTGAGCCAAAGGGAGAGGCTTTAACCCACTGAGCCACCCAGGCACCCCCCCTCATGTATTTCTTACGTATCCACTGCTTTTATACATGTGTTTGAGCCACGGAAATCTCTTAACCCTCATTGCACTTTCAATCACTGTTTCCTTGTGTTTATTTAGCTTGCACTGTCTTGTTTCTGTCTCTGTTGTCAACATGACATCCATCCCTTATGTCCAACTTCACCAGTCTCTTCCAGAAATCCTTTACATTATACCTCTAATCAGATTAGTGTCATTTTTTATAGTATCAAGTAGTTCACACTACAGCTACTTATGTTTCTGTAACTCACTCCGTTTTGTTTCTGAGTAGGAGAAAATGCCTTTAAACTTCTAAGTTTATGTTTGGTATCATTACCAGTAGCACTAGAAAACTCAACGTTGAAGATAAGAATCTTTGCACGAGAAGGGATCATGTTGTCTAAATTCCTCATCTGAAGAATCAAGATACACAAAACTGTTCCTGAAATTAGAATTTGAAGATAGGTCTGGGTAGTTTATTTACTTATATATTTCTTTTTCCATGGTACCTTTTGCTTAACATATACCCTTAATAGTTTTCAGCACTAGAAGCTCTATACCAGCACTTTCAGTGAGTACTTTCTACAACTATGCATCTTCTGCATATGGTCCAGTATGGTGGTCACTAGCCATATATGGCTCTTCAGTATTTGAAGTGTGTTTAGTGCAACTGAAGAATGAAATTCTAAATTCCAGGTAATTTAAACTTCTATAACCACATGTAGCTAGTGGCTACTCTATAAACACTGCAGTAAATTATTTGAGTATTTTCTCAAATAGTTTGTTTTCCCTTGAGAAAGGGGATATGCGACACAAAACAAAAGCTCTTGTGGTCAAGAAAAGAACAAATACTATTAAAGTTTTCTTTTAATTGGGTGCACCTTGTTCTCAGTGCAGTAATGGATGACTGTGATTTAGTCATTGAATAATGTTATTGGACTCTTTACCTTGACACCCGACAAGTGTGGAAAGACTTACAAAGACTGAATTGCAAGCAAAAAAAGAAATGTGCATCAGATAACTAATGAGATGACTTGATTCAATCTTTTGCATTTGGAGAAATGTTCATTAATGAGAAATAGCTTACAAGGAAGGAAGCCCGGGGTTTTATAGACTACAAGGGAGTCATGAAGAAGGCTGGGATTGAGTCTTAATCTGAGGAGTTGAGGAATTATTCAGGTGGGAGTTCACAAAAGCAGGGTGGACCTCAGTTTGGTCATTTCTCTGGACACACAAGGAAGCCCGGTGTGGGACTTGATCCCAGGACCCTGGGCTCATGACCTGAGCTGAAGGCAGCCATTTAACCAACTGAGCCACTATATATTCTCTAATTTAAATGAATAATCTAACATTCAGAATCCAATTCCAAAACATTTATTCATTATCAGTTATATACTAGGCAAGTCATAATTTAATACATATTTTTTTTCTATCAAGAAATAACATTTTACAAGCAAAGAAACCAGGCTATCATTGAAGTGATATGCTCCATTTAGAGCTGGACCTTCTATTTCCACGAATTGATGTATTAGTAATGACTACATTATATAACTGAAATATCCTCTGGGATCACCTCAGCCCTATGGTTATCAACAGTAATTGATATGAAATTTAGGATGGATAGATAAACTAACGCCCACTCTGAAATTCCTACAAATACCTCTGCACTTAATATGTGGTCACCTCAAATTTTAAGCTCTTGTTTCAAGCAAACAGATACTGTTTATAGAGTATTTCACCACACCCTCTCTATATATAATATCTCTATATTAAAACATAAAAATGAATTTACATCTTAGCCCTCTCCTCGAATTATGCATACACAATTTTATCTCAAACACATCAACACACTCATATACACATCAATGCGAATAGAATGATACCTGTGATCTTATGACTCCATTTCTGCTTACTCAGTTCCACGTGACAATATGGCAGTAGAAAGAGTTCCCATAACTCTTGGTCTGACCCCTCCCACCCAGTTCGAACAACTTGAGTCCAACCCATGTGTCCAAGTTCTGTTTTCCTGCCTTTGGGCCCCTTCTCTGCCTAGGAAGGAGGAGAGCCTGGGGAAGAGGTCCAAGGAGGTCTCGGAAGCTTCATCAATGATGCTGAGGGTTTAAGGTCTTGTGACAAGGATGTGGTGGGGTCTGGATGGCCACACATTATTTGCCCTGTGTATTTCTTGTACCTTTGGGAGGGAGCTGGCCGGAGGAAGTAACGACTGAGGTCCTCTAAAGGGCAGAGCCCAAAGTAGGGCACCTCTTGGTTAGTTTAACTTTGGGATGAAACTGTGTTCTCTGTTTTGTCTCTGAAATTTCATCTGGAAGAGTATGAAGGATGGTGTGGAAGGGGCTGAAAGCATCAAGACCAAGGAACTACCTCAGTATTCCGGTTAATCAGAATTAGGAGCGTGGCAGTACAGAGGCAGGGATGGACAGATTGAGAATGACAAATAGGTGGCATGATCAGTAGAGCCCAGGGGCCAACCGAATCCCAAGACGAAAGAAAGAGTTGGAAACTAGGACGAATCTGAGCTCTGTAGGGAGACCAGCAAACTGACAAATGGATTCTAGAGTTCTCTCCCCACTATGCTGTAACTAGGCTTTAAAGCAGTATGCAGCGGAAATCTGGAGAGTGATTATTTGATGAAAATCAAGCTGTAAAACTCTAAAATGAGAGCAAACTATATTTTTTGATATTTTGTCTAAGGATCATATAATTTAGCGTGGTATAGTTTTAAATCCCATCAAAACATAAGCGGCTGGGCTCACTCAAAATACTACTAGTTACAAGTAATCAGATTACATCCCACTTGCATCACTTAGTTCATAGACTTTATCGAAGATCTTCTTGAACCCAACTCAGACCCTTAAAGTGTAGATGGAAGTCTTTGAAGTTGTAATACCTTCCGACCAGTTAGAACTCTCTGAAATAGGGAGCACCTGGGTGGCTCAGTCACTTAAGCATCTCTCAATCTCCGCTCAGGTCTTGATCTCAGGGTTGTGAGTTCAAGCTCTACATTGGGCTCAAAAAAAGCCCCAAAACCAAACCAAATAAAACCCAAAAAACAAACAAAAAACCCTCTCTAAAATAGAAATGATTTTGTGTTTAAACCAAGCCTATGATGATAACCACTGAAATGGAAAGAAATTATTTAATTTCTTATATAAATTTAATTATGCCAGTTTAGAGGCTTGTCATAAATATTACTCAAACAAAAGATAATTATTTGAATGGCATTACCACTAATAAAGCTACATAAACAGGCTAAGCTAATTAGGAGCTAAAATGATTATACTGTGAACTTAATACCAGATTTTCAGTTACAATATTGTATTGTGTAACTTGATAAAGTAGTTTATTATTGCTGCCCTCATTAAAATAAGCCCTCCTTATAGCACTTATAATGTTGGACTCCTACAGATAATATTATAATGAGAGTATGATGCATTTTGATGGAGTTACCACAAGGGAGAAATTTAATTTAATTAAACTGGTCTTCATTAAAGTATTGCATTCAAGTGAAGTAATTATATGGCACATACAGTACAGAAGAAATCCTGCTGTTTTAAAGGGAGAACATTCACAATAGACCAGCCGTGATTTCATTAGAGAGCCTTTCTCAATAATTAGCCTATGACATGGACATAATGATAAAGCAGACAAGCTAACATTACTTTATGCTCTGTTTTTTTTTTAAATAAAGAATATCTTGCATTTATTAATGCATACAGAATTCCTACACACAGATATGTATGCATATGATATACATAGTTACATATAAACACAGAATGTTATATATGTAAAACTGAAAATATATACATATTAATGTTTATATTCAATAAGACATACATGCATGCATACTTGTATTATTATATAAATTATTAAAATTGACACAGTCCTGAATCAACCAATAGCAAACCAGTTTATTAATATAGTGTTAAAAATCTGAGAAACATACAGGGTGTGTGGATAGGCACAGTTATAACGTAACATTGTGGTAAAATAGCTATGACTATTGCAGTATGCTAGTGACAAGGCCCAAGTTCGTACTTGACATGTAGAGAAGAAAACCTGACTTTAAATATTAATAAGCATAGAGATGGTAACTTGAATTATTGCTACTACTTTCAGATACTCAAAATCAATAAAATCTATGAATTACCGTTCTAAATGAATCCATTAGTTACCTGAGTGTTTAATTGGTTTTATATATTGAAATCAGCAAAATACAGAAGCATCCCTAACTTGATCTCCTGGCTTAATTTTCTATATATGCTTCCTTATTTCTTCAGTCACCCTAGTAAAAACTTATTACAGAGGCTCCTTCCTTGGATTTGGTTCCATAATGTTTTCTCACCTGGTAACTGTATATTCGTTCACGAATAGAAAAGCAGGGGTTGAGTTCAGAACTTAGCTGAGTGATGTTATACTAGTTGCGAAGATTTACTAAGTAACCATTTTTTCTTCAAAATTGAGATTAAATAAATAAATAAATAAATAAAAATAAATTGAGAAAATTGTGTTCACCCATCCTAGACAGGCACAAGTTTCTAGACCAGAATATTCTGTTTATCTCATCTTCACTCAACTCCTGTTTATACTGTTAAGTCTATGTTAAGGATCATGTTTCTAGGAGTCTTTTTTAACCTCTTCACTTATATCCAGTAGCCGTGTTAAAGCAAATTGGCCTTAAATTTATCCTTTCCTTCTTTCACAAACATCCTATTTTCCCTCTGGGTTTTTTCCTAGGTATGCAACATTACTCCTGTAGGAGGCCTGTATTAAAACTGTGTATTAAAAGCCCATTCTAATGCGCATCAAGTGGGCACATCAGTCTGGATATAGTTTGATATTTGGAGATCGATTTTCCTCTGTGCACATTTCCATTTCAACCAACGGTGTCCTACTCAAAATTTTTGGTATTGAACGTTGGGCCGTTGCCAGCACCAGCTTCACAAACATACAACTAGTGTGGCACAGACCTTCCTGCACAGGAAGGCCGCGGACGTGTGTTTGATGCTCTGAGATCATGTCTCAGGGCATGGACTGGGGGAAAAATCATGACTTGCCAAAGGGAGGCTGAAGAAAGAAACCGATTGCAGTATATTCAATAGCATTCTTTACCTGCTTCGTAAAAAATGGGCCCTTCCTTTTTATTGGCACTGAATGCTTTCTGTAGTCTGTCCCGACTTAAGTTTCTAGCCCCTTTCCCTCCTTGTCGTTTAGCTGTGCTCTAGTCCCTGCTCACGTGTGATCGGTCCCATCATTGCTGCCCTGGTTGCGTGGTACCCTCCTGCCTCCCCCGACCTGCCTGGCAGGTGGGAATCCTCATTCCTCTGCCGACAGCAGGCAATCCTGTTTTCTCAAGTTCTTTGTCATTGCTCTCTCTGCTCTGGATTACCCTATTTTTATCCCTAGATTTCTACCCCCTTCCTAGATGCCATGATTGAAATAAATCCTCCTTAACCTGTAGCTTCTTGCTAAAAGCTCTGCCTCCCCACGAGTATTTCCAGTGGCTCTCAGGAAACATGTTTCTCTTTTGCTTCCTTGCGTGTCCTTGACTTTCATAATGCTTATTTAAGTATTGGCTTTACTCGTGTATATACTCCTTAATCCTCAAGAGCAGAATCCATGTTAGTGATTTGCATATGCCCAGCTCTATAATAATGCCTCAAATGTCCTGGGAGTTCACTGTAGGTTCCTTGGCTCTCAGTTGCTTCTTCATTAACAGTTAATGACATTTCAGCGCCAAGCAAACGAGGTCCAGAAGTCTTGTGTAGGGTTAGACCTGCATACCATGGCTGAAAGACCAAAAGGACAAAGGGGTAGTTGGCTTTTCAGTAGGAAACCTCACTTTCTTTTGATTAATTGCAATAAAAAAGGACTATTTGGATTATTAATAATTTCAAGATGAAATGTAATCATCTCCTTTTGAATAAGTACTTGTTTTCAGAGTGACACCTTGGAGGACTTGGACATACTATTATGTTTTGGTATAACCGTTCAAACCGATGTGAGGTGGTTTTAGTGTGTGATCAATAGTACCTGTAAAAACTTTAAGATTTTCTGAATAAGCAGAGTCAGAATATTTTTAGTGTGAGAAAAATATTTGCAGGGCTACATTGCTAATACAACTACCGTAGCAGTTAGGGAGAAAATAACCTTGGACCACGGGTGTTTATAATGTTAAGAAACATGAGGTAATATATTTGAGTCTTAAAAGGTATTTCCTTCTATTTTCACCAAGCACTGGTAGAAATGTCTATTTTATCACTTCTATTCTACATCCATTTATTTAGCCTTCTCATTTGTGGCATAAACATATATTTGAGGAGTTTAGAATAAATGTGCAGGCTAAATTTCCTTGATGCTTTTATATGTGCGGCCATTAAGCTGTGAGGCAAGCAGAGTGCAGAGGACCATGTTTTCTCCCTTTGTACATATTCAAAGACCTTTCCTTCCAGCAGCAGGCATTCCACAGGAGGCTTAAAAGCTTTTGTATTTTCTAAAATGTTGTTCTCTGCTCAATTTCTTCAAAGTTAGAAATAGAAATCAAAATAAGAGCTATTTCTATTCACTACACAGTTTTTTTTTTTTTCTTTCCATCTTCTTTGGCATACAGTAACATGTTCTATAATGTAATGCAGATATTTTGAATAGAAACGAAAAACGCAGGTTGGATTTGCAAATGCGTATGTAGGAGGCTCTGGACACTGATGGTAATCAAATTGAGGTTTACGTGATATAGTAACTTCTAATTTTACAAATTGCTTGAAGCAGCAGGATATCATTTGAACTTCTTAAAATTGTCGCTGGTGCAGAGTTCAGTGTTATCCTATTTTCAGAGGAGAATGTTGAGGTTCAAGAAGGCTATTTGACTTTCTCAAAATTTAAGAACTGGAAGAGGTAGAATCCCAAGGCAAGTCTTTTGATACAAACTCGGGTTCTCCTTTACTGTTTCTCATGGTTAAAAATTATTAGAGACCCTTTCCTCCCCCTTCCTTTGTTTTCAAATTTATGAGGGCTTCAAAGAATGGATACATGGTGATAAGAATAAAATCTGAAGGTAAAGCATATGTGTAAGCTTTTCGCAGAGACCATTCCTTTTGCATATAGTGCAGATTTCTTCTCTCGGATTTTTCCAGAGGTACACTTTAAAGATGCTTTCTAATATTTTAAACTTAGTTCAGACTGAAAATAGCTTATACGACGCCATGAGATTCCTAGGTACATGCATGTACATCAGTAAGAATGTCCATTTTTACTTTATCCAGGTGAGTATCGAGGATGTTTAAACCCTTGCTCATTTATAATATGGGGACAATACCTACAATAAGGAATGAATGCAGTTGTATATATAAGATCACACTGTGTGACAAGTAACAGTCAATAAATCCTATTTTAAAAAACAAAATGGCAATCACAGGAAATGATACCAGAAGAGTCAAGTTTAAATGAAAAACTTCCGAGGATGATTCAAAATAGAGGATTCCTTTCATCTTTGTATGCTGTTTGGTATTTATGTGCTTTTTAAAAATCCATTTAAATAAGCTGAACATAAATGTAAGTTAAAGATCAGATTCTGTATAGATTACACACAACTCATTTCTGATGATGTGAACCAAACTACTTGAAAGCTTATACTCTTGGAGAATTAGTTTATTCTATGAGAAAGGATGCTTTTTCATGCACTGTTTAATCTTTCATCAAATTACTTTTAGGGGCCTTATATCTTAAGGTACCATTAACGATGTTATATCTGAATTCAGTAGGTTCTACAATTCTGTGTTTCAGGTTTTCTGGTAAAACTGACATTACATGACTTTGTACTCAAAATTTTCATACTATACCCACACTAAATAATTCATATTAAGATAAATGTTCTTTGAGGAATGAAATAACTTTTCACATCTAATTGTTGATTCTACTATGTTTATTTTGTGAAATGATTCTCTTCACTTGCTCAAAATGTCATTCATTCTTAATTAACTGACTCTAATTGACTTTGTTTCGCTTGTCAGTAAGTATATATACTGCGACTTGAGAACTTGTTAAATTTTTGATAGAAAGTTTAAATGGGTAGGTGGGGACTTTTTTAAATGATCAGGATCGTTTTATATACTTAAATGTTATTGAAGGGAAATGATGCATACCTCTCAAATTACGTGAATTTTGTAGCAATGCTGATAGTGAAAGGAGTTTTGTGTTTATAGAAAACACAATTTATAACGAATGAAGTGAGTCTTCCAAACTCAGCACTGAGAGTGAAATGGAGTGCATATCCTTCAATGTATTTTGCGGTAACCTCCATTTCTGAATAACTGGATTTGAAAGAAAAATGATCTCAACTGGGTTTGTCTAGATATTCCTTTCTGCCTCTATAACGTGGAATTATGTAGTGGGAACCAAAAAATGGAGTGGTTCTTTAAGGTTTCTTTTTTCCCCCCCTCTCTGGAGACAGACCTGCCTTAACTCTAATGCCCCCTGTGTCTCAGTGTATAAAATATACAGAAGCATGGCTTGTGTATTGACAGGTGTGTCCCATAGAATTTGCAGAGTAAGAGCAACTTGTGAGAAGAAAAGCTCCTATTTCTTATTGTTCAACATAAGTGTGTCTTCCAAGCACAATGTCTCAAACTTCAGATGTCCATAATGCCTTTACTGCATGGGCTACCATAATATTCTGAATCGTAGAAGCTCAAAATAATTTGTTGGACTCACGGTTTATGCTTTGAATGGTCTCAATTTGAATGGACCATTCAAACGAATGATTAAGACTACAGATGTCTTAGCGTATCCTTCAAAGGCATATCTTCTACGACATCTAACATATGCGTTTCTGTTTTCTCTGTTAGCTAGCTGCTACAGTTCTATCTGTAGCCCACGTGAATGACCAAGAATTATTCAAGGCTTGGCTCACCGTGATGTTTCTTCACCCACTGCACTGTCTGCTCTCTTTTCTTTCTTGGTGTTTCAGCGCCTTCTTGCTGCACTTCTCCATCTGTCTCCATGAGTTTGCTCTCTGACTTCAAGGGCTCTCAGCTTTGTTGGTTCAATTAACTTTTCAGTGGACCCCTATCAGCTTCCATTGTTTCCTGCTGATGCTCCCCATTTCCCTGCTGCTTTGAATCACTGTGCTTGGCTCCCCCCTACCCCCAAACCCTGTTTATCAAGTAGTCAGCTGGCTGAACTGTTGTTTGGAGCACGGTGGATTTCCTGCTGATTTTATCACTAATTCCCTACTGATCTTTTGTTACACTGTTATTTCATTTTCTACCCAATTCTGTCATCTGGATGCTGGCATTATTTTTAAGACCCAGTGTTAGGAGAGCAGTGTTCCCAAAAATTGTTAATGTAGAATCTATTTAGTTCCTTTCTCTATTCAGAATGATCAAGAGTGAACTAGAGTTCCCACTGTGTCTACTGGGGAAAAAAATGTACTTATATTTGACAAGGTGTTTATATAAATACTACACTGTGTCTAGTTGTTGTGATGTTAGCACTTCAATTCTGAAGTATTCCCCCAATGACTTGTTAAGCAACTGGCTCCTTTCACAGACTTCACAGCGATATCAGGAAGGTGGTTACCTTAAAAAGAATTGGCATTACTATTTACATTATAAGAATGATCTTGGTGGTTTTTTTTCTTCCAATCTAGCAGTCTTCTGTGGCATCCTCTCCTGATGACTATAAGATCCTATTCTCAAGAATGGTATTCCATCTAAGATCTAAGAAACTTATTAATTCTAAGATCTAAGAAACTTATTAATAATTTGTAGTTTCTGTGGGTGTCACTTAGGAATTGTGAGGGATTCCCCCAGGCCTTTTAACTCCCTAGAGGCCAAGAGGCCAGTGTTAAGTTCCACATCAGCTCTTAGTGTGATTTCCTGGTACTCAGGGAAGAAAGAAAGAAAGAAAGAAACAAACAAACAAAAAAACTGGGGCACCTGGGTGGCTCAGTGGGTTAGAGCCTCTGCCTTCAGCTCAGGTCTTGATCCCAGGGTTCTGGGATCAAGCCCCCCTGCATAGCATCCAGCTCTCTGCACAGCAGGGTGCCTGCTCACCCCTCTTCCCTCTCTGCTTGCTTGCGATCTCTGTCAAATAAATAAATAAAATCTTAAAAAAAAAAAAAAGAAAAAAAGAAACGAACAAACAAACAAAAAACCAAATTCACAAAGCATGGATTTTTCTAAGGGAAATTAGATTTTTTTAGTATCTTAAGACAATATTTAAAAAAAAAAAACACAAAAACTTAATTGATCTTATACGTTCTAGTATGACTTTTGGCCAAATCACGAATGTAATGTAACCAGTGTAATAGAATATTATTAACTGTCTGGGAGAAAAACCCTCCTCTGTTCTATGGTCCTTCTAGCAGGACTTAGAACAAATTGCCCTGAGAAGATTAACAGGAGATAATCAAATCTGATAGGCTTCTGTACGGGGAATCCAAAAGATAGTGAGTCAGCAGGAAACTCACTCTTGCGAAGGACTGGGTAGGGTCTGAGGGTGCAAAGGTGGGGAAGGCCAGTTGGCAGGAAGGTGAAAGGAGATAATTTAAGAAACAAAGGTTGCCCTCCTCTGCGGCTCTCTTTCTTCGGTAAAGGCGAGTCTCTGTTAACAGCTTTCTGCTTCACCAGTGTCCGTACTGGGGATAGTCACAGGATGTAACGTAGACAGTTGAGGGCAAGGAGAGAGCGTGTCTTCATCTGCTGGATTTTCATTACTTTCAACGCTAGTGGCCCATCTTGGGACAACCTGCCCTTGGCCCCTACACACCTATGGGAGTGGAAGCCGTATAGAACCAAAGCATGAAGGAAATAACACGAGCTTTGTAAGCAGACGTTTTTTTTTGTGTTAAATACAGCCTTCAACGTGTTTTAGCAGTGGAATCTCAAGCAGGATTTTAAAAAATGGGTTGAGAGCAGACCGATGGTTTTCAAGGGTTTTTTTGTTCACGTGTTTTTTAAAAAATCGCCTATGACCTCCTTGTATTTGTTTGACAAGAATAGAGGTTCTCTGGTGGTAGTAGAAGTGGGGGACCCAGTGTTACGTGTTTTGTTTTGTTACGTGTTTTGTTACGTGTTATTCTTCCGCTTGTCCTGCAGGATGGCTCTGAGAAACTTGTTTCTCGAAGCTTCTGTAGACCAGCTTGAAAGCCTCTGGACTGCTTATCTGCATGCACTCATCACTAAATGCAGCAGATGATGCTTCTGTCACTCCCGTGGCTACTGTGTTTCAGATGTGCTTCCAGATGAGACTAAGGATCCATCTTAGTCTTAAGAGTACTTGAGAGTACTTAAGAGTACCAGCCTTTTCCACTGTTCCCTCAGGGAAGTAGAGAGTAGTAATGACAAAGCTCAGAGATACTGGATTTCTAGTAGCCTGTGTCTGCCTTCTCCCAAGTACTGTCTCACCACTATAAGAAACTTCAGTAACAAGTAACACCATGGCCAGTCCCATCCTGGGCTCAGAGGTGTCTAAGTCATCCCTCAAAAAACAAACAAACAAACAAAAGAACAAAAGCTACACCCACCCAGGACTTTTCCCATCACCTTGACCTCCCATTCTTGGGACTCTGTTGTCTCTTAATTTGATATTTCATCTCCTCACATGACACCAAAATCCTTTCAACTATGCCCTACGGAATTCCCTATTTATATCAAGCCCCTGGCCCCTGACACTCCCCTTTGTAGGTTTTAAAATTCTATATGGCTTTTCAGTTAAACTTTCTGTCAATTCTCATGCCGCTGAAGATGACTTTTTTTCTTTAAAATGATGACCTCCAGGCTCCAATGTTTGGCAGATCTTCTCTATTAGTGATTTTTACTCTCCCACATCCATTATGGCGTACCTCCTCGGTATATAAATCCTACTAGTTTTCCTTACCTTCCTCATCTACTGATGACCTTTCTTCCCATGAAACCAGAAGAATCCATTAGAGAAGAACCTCCACATTCCAGCCACCACAAACCCTGACTGTGTTCATTTTTCTTCTACCTTCCATTTCCATAGATCAACACTCTGCCTTTCTGTACACGCTATCTCCTCTTTCTGTTGTATCTAATCACGATTCTTGAGCAATTACTTTCCTTCCATATCATATGTCAATTCTTTCTGTACTGGATTGTTCTCACCAGTACTTAAAAGTGTGATAAAATCTATCTTAAATGGAAAAACTCTGCCTTGATCTCATGTCCCTTTCCAGATACTACTTCATTTCTCTGCTGCCGAAATACACCCAAAACTCCTAAGAAAGTTCTCTGTGGTCACTGTGTGCCATTCCTTTGGAGTAGCTCTTAAAATGACTCCACCAGAATTAGAAGGATTAAGGTCACCAGGGCTCTTAGCTTCATAAATTGGCTAATTTTCTATCCTCCTTTGACACTTTGTTCACTCTTTCTTAAAAAAGACTTACTTGGGGGCACCTGGGTGGCTCAGTGGGTTAAGCCTCTGCCTTCGGCTCAGGTCATGATCTCAGGGTCCTGGGATCGAGCCCCGCATCGGGCTCTCTGCTCAGCGGGGAGCCTGCTTTCCCCTCTCTCTCTCTCTGCCTGCCTCTCTGCCTGTCATCTCTCTCTCTGTCAAATAAACAAATAAAATCTTTGAAAGAAAAAAAAAAAAAAAAAGGCTTACTTGGCTTTTGGTGTAACATTGACTTTTTTTCTCCCCTGTCTTTAAAGTCCACTTCTGCTCAGTTTCCTTTGCTAGTTTCTGTTCGTCCCTCTACTGAAGTGTCTTCCTTTGAATTCATGTCCATTAGCAAGTAGGGAACCTCTGTGTGATGGCATCCAGACCTAGGCCTTCGTATGCCGTCCTCCGGATCCACCTCTCCAAACTCAACCTCTCCTCTTCGCTTCCGGCCCCCGACACTAGCCTGCTGTTGTGTTTGCATGTCTAACAGATATTTCGAGATATAACACAACTAAACCAAACTCTTGACTTACTCCATTCATGAAACAGCCTTACAAATCCTTCCCTGTCTTAATAAATGGCAACTTCATCCTAAGGCCAAACCCCTTGGAATTACCCGTTGGGTTCTGCTTTTTCTCAAGTACCCGACATCCCGTCTGTTCACAAACTGTGTTTGTGTTCACTTCAGACTGTATCCACAATCCCACCCGTTCTCCCCATGTTCAACAAAAATTACCTTGCCCAGCCCACCGCAAACATCTTACCTGGGTGAACCAGGTTCGACCACTATTCTTCTTTAACTAGCTAGGTTCCCTCTGTGCTACTGATGTAGGAAAGACCTTAAGGCTCAAAGCTGACAGCCAAGTAAGAATTCTTGAGACATCTTTGGTGCAAAAAAGGTCAGTTTATTAAACCCTGAGACAGGACCCGTGGGGAGAAAGAGCTGCACTGGGGTCATGAGGAGTGGCCCATTATATATTTTCAAGCTGGGAGGGGGTTAGGGATAGTGTAAGTCTCTAAGGAGTTTTGGAAGAAGGTTTCCAGGACCTTGACGGGGCTATCTATTGCTGGGTAAAATCATTTATTACCATCTGATTAAACCTTAGTCATGAGTGCCTTCAGATGTATACTGGTGAGCTATATGCTTGGGGATGATTGCCAACATGTATCTTGGGGTTAGAGACAAAGGGATTTTTATATGTTAAAGTAGACTCACAGGGTCCTGGGGGTCGGCCTAAGGTTGCCTTTTGCCCTTAGCAAAGGATTAACATGGAGGCAGTTGAGTCCCTAGAGGAAAGTCCCTCTTCCTGTTTCAAGGACTTTTCAATGGGCTGTAGGTAGTAAGGACATTTAATAATTTCTCTTTTGTCTTTGGTTCCCACATCGCTACTACAGTGTGCACTTAGTACACCAGCCAGGGATCCTTTAACGTTTAAGAGTTGGCATTTTTCTGATAGAGCTCTTCCAGTGGCCTTTCTGTTTCACTCAGAAAAAAAAGCTAAAATCACTATAATGAGAGATTATTAGGGGACTGTATTATCTACCATTCAAGCTAGGACACTCTTCATAGTAGAAGGCGATACTCATGATAATGCCCCGTGACATATATTTTTAAAGATTTTTATTTCTTTTTTTTTAAGATTTTTTTTATTTGACAGAGATAGAGACTGTGAGAGAGGGAACACAAGCGTAGGGAATGGGAGAGGGAGAAGCAGGCTTCCCACGCTGAGCAGGGAGCCCTGCGTGGGGCTCGATCCCAGGACCCTGGCATCATGACCTGAGCCGAAGGCAGACGCTTAACAACGGAGCCACCCAGGCTACCCCCGCCCCCTCCCCATGATGTATTAAACACGTCTCCTACCTTCCTACCTATAAGCCCCTCCATGACCTGCCCCACCCTCTGGTGTGTGCTGAGTTCCTCTCGTTCCTGCCCCCTCACACACACACACACAATTCTCCCTTAGGTACTGCCTCCCCTGAACTCCTCAGAAGCTGTGCTGCCTAAAAACATTCTCCTACATCAGATCTTGCGCTTGCAGAGCACTTGGCTAACAGTACCCTTTCTTCGTATCTACAAAGATCATTCCCCAATTTCCTTTCTATTTTTGCTCAGATGTTCCTTCACCACAGAGACTGCCCCAGACACCTAAACTAAATCACGCTTTTTCCAGTACACCTGGAACCTTCTTCCTTCCATTTTTTAGCACCTGATGTATTAACGGATTCCTTGATTATTGCATTCCCTGTCCACTAGAAAGTTAGGTAAAGAGGCTTTTTCTGTTTTGCTTCCTACTGCATTCCTAGCCTAGAATAGTTTCTGAAACAGAGTGCTGAATTAAAATTGGCAAATTAATGAATGAAAAATATCTGCTTCATACTAAATTGGTTCTGATCTTCTAGCTTGTCTGGCAGCATTGATCAGATGAAAACAAGCATGTCCTGGAAATACACATAATTTTCACTCATGCACAGAAGGACAACGTGATTTCATGATACAGAAGATCGTCTTTGCCCTTATGCTC
Organism: Mustela erminea; assembly: GCF_009829155.1. NCBI lineage: Eukaryota > Metazoa > Chordata > Mammalia > Carnivora > Mustelidae > Mustela > Mustela erminea. Next base: position 29,219,346 of record NC_045634.1, on the reverse strand, counting down.
ATACGTACATAACTGCAAATACACACACATATGTACTCAGAAATGTTTCTTACAGCTAGTTTTTAAAACACCATGTTTTTATTCCACATTAATATACATTTTTCTATTGCACATTAAAAACAAACAACACCACCAAAAGAAAAAAAGCAAACAAACCCCAAAACCCTCTAACTAGCCTGTTCTTGCTCTCTTACTCTATGCATTACCAATTCTGGGTCCAAAAAATTTAATTGACTGAACAAACACATATGCTCACTTCCCAGTTGGGAGTATCAGTTTTAGTTCAAAAAGATGGTTTCATAAAAGTGAATTTACAGTGAGAAAATAGCATAGTTTTCATAAAATGAGGGGAAAGAAAAGGTCTAATTTCAAACAGATAAAACCTAGTTCATTTCATCCCTCAATTCATGGCCTTAAAGCAATATTTTTGTCAGCCCATTAAGGAAATGTATAAATGTATTTTCACAATCCTGTCCTGTTCTAGAAGATACTTTATCTTAGATTTAATCAGGAAGTCCTGTTTGTGATTTGCATTGTTCTATCATCATTCCTGGCTGTGTGTTAGCTTGAAATTCATCTTTCCACAGTATTTTATTAGCTTTCCTTCTCCCTAGTATAACCCCCTATTTATGACCTGTTGTCTAAGTCCAATTTTGATTAGCTCTCTACAAATAATCCATTGCCATAGATCCATTAAATTTAGTGTTATCAAAAGCATACTCTACCTGAATACATATCTTAATCCTTTATTTCATTAACTTAAATAAATAGGTTATTAGGAAACTTTAGAACTTTAAATTGGGCTCGGAACATTGAAATACATTTTAAAATACTTGAATTTCCAGGTGGCTCAGCTTTGTTTATCTGGTAATAATGTAAACCATTCTATTCATACAAGCAATTGAATTGCTGCTAGATTTAACATTCATTTCATCTGTGGTGGAAATAGTTTGCCAGACATTACAGTGCTATATAGGATATAACTTAAATCAAGCAGATAAATTGAACCGAAGAATCAATAAGAATTTGTAGGTTCAAAAACCAAGTTAATGATTATATGGCAATAGGTCAAACTTATACCAATTATCTACATTAAATACCTTTTAACTGGAGAAAAGGTTATTTGTGTATAACAAAAAAATCTAAATTTCTTTTATCAATTGGATAAAAATGATAACATCGAATAAGATTATGGTGAACTTTAACTTTTTTTTTTTTAAGATTTTGTTTATTTATTAGAGAGATGGACAGAGAGCACAAGCAGGCAGAGCGGCTGGCAGAGGGAGAGGGAGAAGCAGGCTCCCCGCCGAACAGGGAGCCCAATGTGGGGCTCGATCCCAGGACCCTGGGATCACGACCTGAGCCTGAGGTAGCCACTTAACCAACAGAGCCACCCAGCCGCCCTGAAAATACATTTTATAATTAAACTTTTTTCCCCTCTCTTCTCCCCTCCCAAAACAAAGACAAATAAAGCAAACAAAAGATCAATCTTCACATCCTGGTAAACTGATGCTACCTCATAAACGTCTATGGATGTAGTTCAGGAGATACAAATGCTCTCACGTATTCTAACATTATTAGGACATCTTGTCTTCAGTCATGATGGTCTGTAATCTAGCCTCTACACGATAGGCAGATCTCTGTGTAACACAAAATAGTTACAACGTGACCGAAGACCTTCTTGCAGCTGGCCTGCTGTTGCCTTCAGAATAGAACGTAAGCTCTTTAGCATGTAGTCCAAGACATGAGGGACTCTTGGTTCTGGTCTTCATGTCCTGTCTCTTTATCGTAGGCATGAATTCTTGAGGCGTACTTAGGGTCCTTCTCTATACCACTGTCTTGGTAAGTTCAACTAAGCCTTTGCATTGTGACTCACTAGTCTACCAGATGCTGATAACCTATCCCTCACATTTCATTACAATCCTTGATTTTTTGTGTGTGTGTCTATGCACGACGCTGTGAGCTTTTTGAACTTCCATTAAGTTTCATCATCTCTGTATCAATTGTTTATTTAACTCCCGGTTACCAAGATCCTGCTCAGTAACTAGATGATGAATGGATGTTGAGTGAGTTAGTGTCCATTGTGCTGCTGTTAGAGTATCTTTGCAAACATAAGTCCCCGGGCAGGAAGTAACTCCAACAAACACAGGTACTGGAAAACAGTAAAGGTGTGTGAGATCAGCTTTAAGCTAATATAAAATTGTTTAGTATCTTCGGATAGATCAAATATTATGCCACCTTTAGTCTCACAAAATTCTAACAATTAAACTCTTCTTTGAGAGAGTGCTTTGAAAAGTTTGATAGCAATATATTTAAAGATAACATTTTGATTTTTTGTGATTTTAGTAAATACATTTTTTAAACATCTAGAAAACAAGCATTATGAGATGTGAAATTACTGTTCTCCTGTGGTATGAAGTATACCACAAACAGACTTGAAATCTTCCATAAAACATCACTCACCTATGTAAGTCAGATTTGTAAATCTACGTGAAGAACCAGGGTAAATACAGTTTCATTTTTAATTGGTTTTCAGTCTGGCAATTCTCCATGATTTGCATACAATTCAATGTGTGTCTTAATTCTAGAAAACCTGTTTATTATATTTTTCTTTCCGGAAGGGTATTGCCAAAGGGCATTTGGTAGCTACTGTAAATCTTGAGCTGGTAGGTACAGTGTACATTTTTAAAATGCTGTAGTGAACTCATCTGCAGTATGAGTGTTTTTGTTTTATTTTTGAGAAAGCGTTGCCCGGTCTAGATTGCTGTTTTATATGCATGGATGATGATGACCTCTAACTCATGCTCACTCCTGGTGTGACTCATTAAGAGAGGGGATTTCATTTACAGATGTGAAAGGTGACTGTGCTTTCCCCATAGTGTACGGTGCCACCTGGAAAGATTTTACTCTGAAACAATCATGCAAAATGTTTGTAAAGAAAATGAGTGACAGGCTTATACTCTATGCAGGCAAGCCTCTAGAGCTTTTATGCATATCAGATGTTACAGGGAACAATTTATGCAGTTTTAGTCCCACCGTTGACAGATGACTTCTGCTCAACTTGAGACACGTTGAACTATACAATATACATTGACATGATGCTGAGAAGCAAGTTACATACTGGGGTGGTTTTTTGTTTGTTTGTTTTTGTTTTTGAAAGGTTTGTGATACCAGACTAGTAAACAAAAGTATATCCATATTACCCAAATATCTAATCTATCCTTTTAGAAAGTGGTGAAATCCCCAAGGACAGGTAGTTCGAAGAAGATGAACCCCAAGGAGCGAGCTCTAAGCCATAAAGCTCTTATCTGTCAATATCATACGCGGTAAACGTGTTAAAAAAGAACATAATGGTGTGCTAGTGTTATTGCTGAGACATCGGTCTTCTTTATGTTTGCATTAGGGACTTGTTAAGGTGCAGAATGTTTTGCCCACTAAATGTCTATAGGAGACAAGACTGTCAACTCAGCTGTAAACAGAGGGCACTCTTCCTAGAAAAAAAGTCTCTGAAATTGGCTTTATACGTGTAAACAGCAGAAAGGTTTCTCAGTTTTTTCTTGTACTTGATAATTGTTTAAGGGTTTGAAAGCAAGCATAAATATAAATGTAATTTACGAAATTTTGGAAAGTTTACCTTAATACTTCTTTTCCTTTCAGTTTTATTAAAGACTGATTGTACGCTAGACAGGGGTCATAAAACAACTGGTAATCTGTGCCCAGTGGAGTCACAAAAGCACACATTGAGGATTGCTTTAAAACAAAGATTTTTGTGTGTGTGGAATTTTTCTGGGAGTAAGAGTATTAGATCGGAAGTATTAGATCGAAAGAGTTGCTTTCTAGGGCACCTGGGTGGCTCAGTGGGTTAAACCTCTGCCTTCAGCTCAGGTCATGATCTCAGGGTCCTGGGATGGAGCCTCGTATAGGGCTCTCTGCTCAGGGGGGAGCCTACTTCCACCCGCTCCCCCTGCCCCTCGTCTGCCTCTCTACCCACTTGTGATCTCTCTCTCTCTCTCTCTCAAATAAATAAATAAAATCTTAAAAAAAAATTTTAAAAGAGTTGCTTTCTACACTTTGTAGATTTTTTTTTTTTTCTATGTGAAGAACTCAAAAAGACTTTGGAATTTAGATCAGACTTTGAGAGAGGAGAAATAATAGACTTTCTGAGATTAATCTGCCTGCATGAGAATGATAAATAAGAAAAGAGAGCATCAGCGTCTTCATTTTTTTCTTTCCTTTTTTTTTTTTTTTTGAAAATTTTATTTATTTATTTGACAGAGAGAGAGAGATCACAAGTAGGCAGAAAGGCAGGCAGAGAGAGAGAGAGAGGAGGAAGCAGGCTCCCCGCTGAGCAGAGAGCCCAATGCAGGGCTCAATCCCAGGACCCTGAGATCAAGACCTGATCCGAAGGCAGAGGCTTAACTGACTGAGCCACCCAGGCGCCCCGGACCAGCGTCTTCAAATGTGGTGTATCAGCCTATTACTCGCTTTCCCAGTCCCTAACACTCCATGTCCACCTTAGGTACCGATTACTTTGGCCACAGAAAGCACCAAGTATGCTTTTTTTTCTTATGGCTGCCATGTGCCTCTATGAATAACCTAGGGACATGTGTGTGTTTGTCTTTAAATAAAGCTCACAGAGGAGAACCTGGGTGGCTTAGTCAGTTAAGCCTCTGACTTCCCCTCAGATCATGAATTCAGGGTCTTGGGATCAAGACCTGTGTTGGGCTGTTTGCTCAGTGGGGGGTCTGCTTCTCCCTCTCCCTCTGTCCCTCACCCTACTCGTGTGTGTGTGCGTGTGTGTGGGTGTGCGCGTGCGCGATCTCTCTCTCTCTCTCTCAAGTAAATAAAAAAAAATTCTAAAAAATTAAAAAAAAAAATAAAGCTCGGGGGAAAAAAGTTGACCATGATACATTTCACTGATCAAGGTACCAGGGCCTGTGTTCTATTTAAGACCAAGAGAAAGTCTAAATACAGTACAAATGTCCAGGAACAATATTGTCAGGTGTTTTGTCATGTTATAAATCCTTCCTGGTGACTGAGTATCTGGCTGTTCTGGACCAAATTAAAAAACACTTGTAAACATTTAAAAGCTATTTAAAAACAATAATCTGAAGAGTTTATTGCAAATAAAAAGGATGTTTTGGAAAATAGAAATTCAGACACAAATATTATAATACTTTAATACTCTAAGCCTAATTTTACATATGACTCTTAGGAATAACTTAGAGTCCTTATATAAAAAATACATTAAAACTGTTCATTATGTTAATGTTCTTTAAAAATAAAAATCTAAGGATGTACATAAGCTTTTTACTCAACAATGTTAGAATGGTGGGAGTAGTAAAAGAACTCAGTCAGGACTCAACCCTTCTTCATGTTCTGTTGGCCAATACTTTTCTGTGCTTAATAAACTAATTACAAAGACAAATGTTAGGGATTTCCCTAATACCCATTTGTTGTAAGAATACTTAGAGCTTTAAAAAAGGGGGGGGCATTATAATTCCATCCCTGTTTGCGACTTAACTTACTGAAAATATTTTAGCTTTTCTTGCAAGGAGGTCTAGCTCCTTCAACGTCTTAAATTTCAGTAGAAAAATGAGTAAGTTGGAGCATGATCTGTAACGCTACCAGTGACATCCAAAGATCTCTGCCCCTTTTCCTACAGTTTCTTCCACCAGTCCCAGCATACTATGATCTAGTCTTTGAGTAGAAACAGGATAGAAGTTATCACCATCCTAGACCAAAGAGATCTCTCCCCTTACAAGGGAAAGGAGGGGTCAAAGAGCCTACCATTGTACTTCCCCTGGCTAGAGGTCACTGAAGCTTCAGGTCAAGGCTCTGATAATCCTAGGGGAGGAGACAGCATTTATATTGAAATTGAGACAGATTATTTAAATTGGACTGGTTTTAATGACTAAAAGTGAGAAGCTAGAGAACCCACCTAAGGGGTGGATGATATTAAACCAGAACTGACAATTCTTAGTCTGGGACTTTTTCATTTCATAATCAAAATGGAAATTTCACATGAAATTCGAAGCTTTAAATTCAGTGTCTATGTCCATTGGAACAGACCTGTCACCTATCTGAGCTGGAAAGAACATTGGCATCACCTGTTCCAGTGCCTAATTCTATCAACGAGGACTTGAGAAAGTTGAATAAATGACCAGGTTTACAAGACGGAGGGAGAGCCAGTTCTGGAACTCAGACGTACAGTTCAGTGCTGTTTGTCCTTAAGAGACTTCAATGGAAGAACTTACAAGGGCTGGCATTATGAATCTGGACAAACACAGAAAAAGTGGTAAAAATAAACCTCAGAACGCTTCTAAGCTTAGACACGTTCAAAAATGATGAAAATTTAAGTAGCATTTTATTTTAATATATGTCCTTGTGATCCTTTTCAGTGAAAGAGCCTAATTCTTGATACTCTATTTCATTATGAAGAGTGTATATATATATATATATATATATATATTTTTTTTTTTAAATATTTATTTATTTAACAGAGAGAGAGAGAGAGACTGATCACAAGTAGGCAGAGAGAAAGGCAAAGAGAGAGGGGGAAGCAGGATCCTCACTGAGCAGAAAGCCCAATGTGGGGCTCGATCCCAGGACCCTGAGACCATGACCTGAGCCAAAGGCAGAGGCTTAACCCACTGAGCCACCCAGGCGCCCCATGTATGCCTTTTATTGTATGGGCGCAGTTGAGAATAGCTAAACCTCCATTTAAGAACCAAGAATATTTGACCGATACTATAATGTTGCTTTAAATAATTACAACAAATTTTAGTATCTTAATTAGTCCTGTGCCTGGTGCTAAATTCTTTGAATAGTTTTGAGCTATTTACAGAAAGGAAGCAACATTGATACTTTCTGGATGTTGATGAGAAGCTGACGCTTAAGAAGTTAAAATAATTTGCTCATTCACAAAACTTCACAGCAGTGAGACCAAGCCCCAAGCTGGCTTATTCTCAATGCCTCAGGTTTCTGCTGTCCACTGCCACTCTTGGATTAAGTATTCCTTGAATTTTAAAAGGAATCTACACACTAAAGGAAATATTTAAAAAAACGTTTAGCTGTGAAGGAGTCTTTAATACATATGTTTTTTTTTTTTTTTGTAGTAAGTTTATTTCCTGTGCACTTTGTTTCTTTGTTTCTTCTTTTTTAAACAATTTATCAAAAATATTTTATTTATTTATTTGACAGAGATCACAAGTAGGCAGAGAGGCAGGCAGAGGAAGAGAGGGGGAAGCAGGTTCGCCACCGAGCATAGAGCCCGATGCAGGGCTTGATCCCAAGACCTTGGGATCATGACCTGAGCCAAAGGCTTTAACCCACTGAGCCACCCAGGCGCCCCTGTTTCTTTGTTTCTTGATCTTTATATTAAGAGAAAAAAAAAAAAATGTATTCAGGATACTGTCTTTGTTGAAGTGTGGGCAAGAGACCGTAAGAAAATAATGGAAAGTTTTGGGTTAAGAACTTGAGTGAAAGGAGAAGTACCTGTAATAAAGATCGGAAGGGATACTGGAGAAACACTGGGAAGGTTAATGGCAGGAGGGATTTTATGCATGAGAACACTAGTTTTCTCTCCAGTAGGTGAGACGGTTAGCTAGCTTCCCAGCTGTCTTCCGACCAGTTTCTGCCTCTCCCAAGGAACACAAGCAGTATTTTGGACTTGGAACGACACTGCAAACCCAGATTTGGCACAGGCTATTCAAACATCACTTTAAACTTGGAAAATTATGACTTTAATTAAAGATTCAGCATAAAGCCAGCAAGATAATAAATCTGAGTCTTCCCTTTGGGTTACATTCCATTGATCTCGAGGGTCACATCATCTCTGAGTGCTGTTAATGCCATTTCTACCTCAACCCTTCACCTGGATCAGTTTCGACCCCCAATCACTGCCCCCCCAACCTCCATCATTTCTAGACTCCTGATATCAGAGAGCTCAAAATCTTAGAACCACTGACTCTTATATGTAAGCTGTAAGAAATTGATCCGTGGGACCATACTAGGGAAATGCATGCTTTTGCTCAGATGACAGTGAAAGCAAAGAATGAAGTCCAGCTGAATATAGTTGAGCGATTATAATTATAACATCTTCCAAAAAAAAAAATTAAGTATAATCAGACTTTTTTTTTTTGTTAACTCACAGAAGCCCAAGTGAAGATTGATTAAAAACATGTAAGACAGAGACTTTCAACTATGCAATTTAAACTGAGTTTGAGCTCATTTTACCATAAAGGTTGTCCATTTCTGCTTTGATACATAGCTTTCTCATGTGTTGTATTAACTAATGACTGATTTTTCCACTAACAGCTCTTGGAATACCTATGCATTATCTTTTTCCATTTTCCGATTTCTAGCTCTTTCCCTGTGACAGGAATGCCCTTTCCATTAAGGCACAAAGAAGACTTAAAGATGTGAGTAAATGCACTCATGCAGATTTTGGGGAGAAAGTGAATAGAAATCAGGTGGAAGGAAATAATGGATTCGTTTTCCTGTGATAACATACATTAAAATTTGAGAAAGTTCAGAAAAAGGGAATGGAGCTAGAAAGTCAGAATTAAAAAGAAAAGCTACTGAGCTTCACTCTAAAGCTTGAGGCTGTCATTTCTTAAAATATTGCAACTTGGTATGAGGAGATCTCAGAACAGTGGGTGCTCTTACATTTACAATCCATGCTTCAGTAGCCTGGCGTGACAGATGACTAGAGGACAGAGGCTGCCATCTTTGGTTGAAAAGGAATGCCCTCCCCCGACCACCAGCAGTTGTCAGTCTTAACTCCTTTTCTGAAAAACTTAGACGCATTCCCCAAATCACCTTGGAACACAAAGTTTAGTTAACTAATCTCCAGAAATCAAAAGGACACTTATGTGTACACATTTTTTTTTTTTAAAGTTGTTTCTATTCAGCTAGTGTCTTGCTTGGGCTTTAAGTTTTGCAATAAAATGACCTGAATATTTCTTGAAGTAATAAGTATGGGCAGTAAAGTCTGAAACACGTCTTAGGCAGTAATGCATGCATTTATAAGATAGTTTGGACCAAAGGTTATCAATACTCGAATAGAAGAATTATCTGATACTCATATTTAAGAGAAAAATCATTAGCATACTCTATACTTGGAAATGCATTGTCCAAGAATATGTGGCACTTGGTAGAAAACATTTGGACAGCTAAGTAAATGCTAATATTAAAGCAACATATAGCACATTAACTGAAGGTCATTTCCTCACTAAACTTGTTTCCTTGAGTTGAGATACTGCCCCCTAAATGTCTTGTTACTCTGACTTCCATAAATGAGCTGGTGACACATTTATTTCCCCTCAAGTCACATGGCCCTAAGCAGCTTATCATTTCTATCACTGGCTGTATTATGAGGGAAAAAATCTCTATACCCTGATCATAATTTGAAACTCTAAGACTTAGTGTTGAAATTTGCCTATGGCAATTTCACAATAAATGTTAAACGTTCCACTTTGTCTGAAGGGAGCACTTGTGTCTCCTCACATCCTCTCAAAGACATTACACTATGACGCTCGGCCATCAGGCCACCATCATGACGGTCGCTTTTCCAATTTACACCTGAACAACTCAATGATTTCATTATTGAAATAACTTTACCAGAGCTCTTAATAAAGTGTTTCTGGGGGTGAGGGAGGAAGTGCTTACAGCTATAATTTTATAATTTTATTATCTCTATCTTAGAGAAGGTGGTGGTTCTTGTGTGTGGCCCCAAAGACAAGGTTAGATGACAATCTTCCATCATGGTTGTTTTGGTGTATTTAGTATATGATGTTGAATCGAAGATGGTATGTGAATATACACTAAAGTTACATTTACATATTAGGCTGAGAAATGAAATATAAGTGGATTTTGAATATTGGCAAATGAGATTGTTTCATAAGTCTGTTGTGATTTTCATTGTCGTGTTCATATTAATAGGGTGGGGCATGGTAAACAGAATATTAGAGTGAATAATTAAAAATAACTTCACTTCTTTAAGTGAAGTTCTTTCATACTCTAATAAATTGGGGTACCTGGGTGGCTTAGTGGATTAAGCCTCTGCCTGAGGCTCAGGTCACGATCTCAGGGTCCTGGGATCAAGCCCTGCATCAGGCTTCCTGTTCAGTGGGGAACCTGCTTCCCCCTTTCTCTCTGCCTACTTGTGATCTTTCTCTCCAATAAATAAATAAAATCTTTTAAAAAGTACTCTAATAAATCCCTTCATGAAGACCAGGCAGGAAATACGTTTCTCTAAGAGCTAAAAGGCAGTAGCTTTTAAGAACTTGTTTAAATTCCCATAAGAGATTGTCAAAGTAGAATTGACAGAATAACATCAGGGATCCTATTTTAAAAGATGTCCATTTGTCTTTTTTGTGCTCTGGGTGAATAAAATCACTATTTTCAATCTTGATTAAATCAACCTGTAAGACCAACATGTTGTGAAAGTAGAAGATAGTGAATAAAAGCCCAAACCACAAAGAAATTTCTGCACACAATCACTGAAATGGCTAGTTTCTTGTCAAAAACATAAAGGTTACCCCATCTGATCAGGGAGGGTCACATTCCATCACCCCAATATTCTGTTTAGAATGCTGGAACATAATCTGCTCTCCAGTTGACAAAATAGCTGACAGCGGAGAGTTCTTTCAACAAATGTCGTGCTTGCAAGAGAAAAAGAAAATAGTAACTCAAACATTGGAGCTTTCTCCATGGAACTTCATTCCAGCTTTTTAGATGTTTCTTGCTATCAAGTGTTTTCTATTCCCACCATTAATTATTGGCTTTTTATTTCCATGTTTGTTGGCTTTCGATGCTAATATGGCTACAGGCTCTCCAGATATCATTGTCCTATTCACAAGGAAAAAAAAAAAAAAAAAACAGCCAACAAACCAACCAACCAATCAAACAACAGTTTGAGCAGTTAGCAAGAGGAGAGTAGAGGAAAAATCTCCCCCAGAAGGATCTTGTCATATGCCCTGTGTCTCATTGAACAGAACTGGGTCCCATGTATTCTACATTCATGAGTCCTAAAAAATAATCCCATTTTTTTGCCCTAGAGTAAAAGGCAGGCAAACCTAGATGTGTTGGGATTGCCTTAGGGCTTTGCCAATGAAGAACATCTACCACTGCAGCCCAAATTGGGCACCCCACTGTTGCCCGAACCTTTGTCATCCCTTATTGTTCTCTTTTGTTTGTTCCTGAAGCGTATTTGACCTTCTTGTGCTTTATGGAGTATCTTGTTAGACTGTCTAGGTAATGGAAGGCTCTAGAGTCATAAGAAGATAGCATTACTTCTTAGAGATCTACCTGTAAGTTATAGGAAACTCACTGATACAAGATTTCTAAAGAAGAATCCAATCCTGAACTAAGCACAGATTTGTCCTGATTTCTACAGCTGAGCTCCAACATTTCTTCAGCTGCTGATGATAAAGACAGCCATGTTGATGAGGAGATGCCAGTCATCGTATCCTATGGGGTCTCCTTTGCACTGTGATAGCTTTCTTGGATTAACAGCTGTGTTCTGGCACCAGCAGTGGATGACTTTTCCTATGCAGTTCTCTCTAATGTGCACCACAACTTTTTCGACTTCGCCAGAATCTTCAGGAAGTTGGAGGGCTGTTCTTGTTCTTTGACGTGACCCACCTATGAACAATTTCACTGTTTAGTCCAAAGGGCTTACCAGAATTCCCCTTTGGGAAGCTGATTTTTTGAAACCTCCTTATACTCATTCCCACTGTTGGCCAACTTCAAAACACCATCTCCTCTTGAGGAATGTGTGTTCTTTGCTCAGCGTTTTTCTCTCATCCGTTTTGTGCTACTCAGAAATCCATATGGCAGACTTATCTGTGCTCTGATCTAAGTCTCTAAGAGCAATTTGTTCTATCTTTGTGGGACTGTGGTGATTCACTAGAGGACTCCTGTGTTTTCCCCATGAGCCTCATTTTTCTCAGCTAGATCGCTTTGGGGTAGCCTTTTTAGCCTTCCTCCCATATGTTCTCCAGACATTGGCTGGTCTGAACCAGTCTTTCTCCCTTGTGTTCCACCGTGTCGCTTTGTTCTTGCCTTTCTGGAGTCCAAAATGAAGCTTCCAATATCCACTTGCTGAAGTCTCTTTGGGGAACAGATGATAGGCAACTTCATGTTCTTTTTATCCTAATTCAGTACACTTTCTTCCTCTGCCTTGTTCTCCTGTGATAGCTTATACCACTTATATGGTACTTACCAAATATTTTCTTTGAAAGGAATAGTTCAAAGTGTTCTTTGAGTGTGTATCATTGCATTTTAAGCCAGTTCAAGAAAATGGCCATGCACATTCTCAAGATTGTATGTAGTTTCTGATCAATAAACATCTTTGGATACATGCTTCATTTTAAACGGCTCAACAGAAGTATTTTCACCTTATTAAATTATTCTTGTATAAAAGCACAAAGGTAATATTGGTAATTTTAGGGGAATTACAAAGTCATTAAAACCCAAAGATGACCAGCAAGATGAGACTGACATCACAAGAAATGCAAAGTGCATTTGTCACATAGTAACATTGAGCAGAAAAGCAAGAAAGCCTTGTGATCTTGTCTCAGTTCTTAGAGTGTTGCTTTGAAATCTCCCATGCTTGGTTAGCTTTGCAGTTGTAGAAGTTACCAGAGAAGCTACTTTGTCTCTCGTGAAACAATGGAGATGCTTGCTGATTCCTTAATTGTTAGGATAATGCCCATTCTCCACCGGCAGAATGGAGGCCAGGAGTAAAATACAGGTGAGAATAGAAAATTAATCCTTAAGAGGGAATCTGTCTCCAGATCTGTATTGACTGGCTACTTAGAACAGTGGTTTTCTAAAGTGAGGTCCTAGAAGGAGCAATGTCCCCAGAGAAAGAGGTAGAAATGCCTCCCTGAGCTGCTTAGTCAGAAATTGAGGACGGGACCCAGAATACCGTGTTTAAAGTATCCCTCCCAGTGGTTCTGATAGGCATTAAAGTTCAAATCCACTGACAGGTAACCATTGTAGTATCTCCTATTTATAAATTCACTTCAAAATCCTAAAGCATGCTATATAGTCAGGAGATATTGAACAATAACAGTAAAATATTCTAGAGAAAATGTAAGGTGTTACTAATGCCTTGGCGTTAGCCGAATTGAATGATAATGAAATGCAAATCATACTTGCCTGTTAATAAAGATGTATTTGAGCACCTTCCTCTCAAGTTCTGTTTATTAGAGGTCCATCGGCCTCCCCCTCCTCCCAGCCTCTTCAGCCCATTAGACAGAGGCTTTCCAGAGGTCAAAGATTATTTCACTCATCACCAAGCACAGTAAATATGCATGTGCACTTGATGTTTGTGTAGTACATACTGTATAAAAATCAAATGTGGACAAAACAGATGGATCTTTTGCCTCATGGAGCTTATACTCCAGCCAGGGAAATAGCCTAAATAAATAGCATAACATTTTCCAACTGAAAAGTATTAACTGGGTGCCTTGAAGAGAAGAGTCATACAGGCTTTACATGGGTGGTTGAGGAGGCTTCTCCAAGCACTTGTCATTTAAGCTGAGTTCCGGACCTTGAACAGCCTGAAGATCTCGAGGGAGAGCTTCATCAAGGAAGCTCACAGGTCCTGAGTGGTGGGGAGAGGTGGCGTTGCTGTAGGACCGGTCCGCGGGTCTGCTTCATTAGTCGGGGGGAGACTGGCAGGAAATGAAGTTGGAGAGTCATGAAGGGTCAGAGATCTAGAGCCCTCTGTGCAGGCAAAGGGTTAACTATTAAAAAAAAAAAAAGTCTCTGTTTTAGCAGCCAGTGATTGTACAAGGTGATAGAAGGTAATTCTTCAAATTGTGTTTGTTCTTAAATTATGGTTAAGAGTGGAGGGACAGTCACAGGTGCGCTCAAGAAGTCAGTTTCACGTGTAGTTTCATATTATAATGCTTCACGCGGCTCCTTACTGGTCAGTGTGTCTCTGACCGAATGCTCAGGTCTACGTGGCTGCCTGGCCTTCTAGCACGAGATGATTTCCAGCATTTTGTGCATGAAAATTCAGAATGTCTGCTTTCACCATTTGCAGCACAGAGTTAGGAAAATCCTGCTCAAAAAAGAACTAGAAGATAGTGAGATGGACCAAACTTGGCTAAAGATGCTATACCTGTCCCTCAAACTTTAGGCAGGCTATGTGTACGTGTTATTAGCAACTAGGTGAACGGTTATTAAAGACAGAGCCTTAACATGAGAACATCTTTGTCAGTGATGTCTTGAGTTTTTTTTTTTTTTTTTTTTTTTAAAGATTTTATTTCTTTGACACACAGAGAGAGATCACAAGTAGGCAGAGAGGCAGGAAGAGAGAGGGAGGGATGCAGGCTCCCCGCTGAGCAGAGAGCCCCACGCGGGGCTTGATCCCAGGACCCTGAGATCATGACCTGAGCTGAAGGCAGAGGCTTAACCCACTGAGTCACCCAGGTGCCCCATGTCTTGAGCTTTTAACTGATTTGCTATACATGATACTAAAAGATTGAATCTTGTCTTCAAAAGAAGAAAAAGGAACAGAAAACTTTCTACCTGACTTTGTCTCGAGTGACTTCATAATGTTACAGTGTGACCTTAAAGGGTCCCATTGGCATGGCTTTGCTTTTCTCTTGGAACACTTGCAAATAAAACCAGCATGGCTTCCTGGTCTATACATGTACCGTTCATTCAGTCTTCTGCTTAAAACACTTCATAAATTTGTGATTTCCTCCCAGACAAGATTCAATGATAGGTCGTGTGACACCTGTTTTCACTATGTTAAAGCACGTTCTGTTTTTGTATTTTATAATTGAATGATACAAGTGAGATTTAATATACTTGCACACTAGTTCTTTATTGCTAGACAGACTTGTTGAAGAAAAGAATGCCTGTATTTCTGTAAGTAAAGATACTGCTTAGCAGTAATACATAATTGTGTTCTCATCTGCTTTTTAAAACTTTTTCTTCTCACTGGTATTGTCAGAATTTAGGAGAGAGCAATGCTTGAATGCACTAATTTTATACTTTGCAAAGCATTTAAGTTACAGTGCAGCTGAGGGCATATTGCCGTTTTAGGATAAGTTTCAAGGAGGGAAATAGTGTTTAAAAGTGAAAATAATAGAAGTTTTGTGACTTCTGGGTCATCTTTAAGGATTTTTTTTTGGCAATGATATAATCTATATATGCATTTTTATAATAAAAATACTGCTATTTAGCATTTCCATATTTGAATTTTCCTTAGAGGTTTTCGAGGAAGAGTAGTGACATATTAGGAAAGACTAAATCTTGTAGCAATTCAATGACTTCGTGATGTTTTTGATGTGCCTTGTTAAAGAAATCAAAACACTTAATTTTTTCTAATTTGAGTAATTGCATTCTTGTACTGAAGTTATCAAAGTACACATACATGCACAGCTTGATCAGTATGGTAGGAATCAATCTGTATGAGTTAAATGGTATTTGATTAAAAATACATAAATTTTTAAGGATTCTGTATTGTCTCAATGACACAGGAAGAGTAATACACGTAATTTCGGCACAGACTTATGATCCCTATAATAATGGCATTTAAAATACTTGAAAATCGGGACACCTGGCTGGCTCAGTTGGTTGGGCCGCTGCCTTCCGCTCAGGTCATGATCCCAGGGTCCTGGGATCGAGTCCCACATCAGGCTTCTTGCTCGGCAGGGAGCCTGCTTCTCTCTCTGCCTCTGCCTGCCGCTCTGCCTGCTTGTGTTCTCTCTCTCTCTCTCTCTCTCTGACAAATAAATAAAATCTTAAAAATAAAATAAATAAAATATGTGAAAATTGAGTATGGCGAGATGCATTATAATGACATATCTAAAATATAAAATAAGTGATCCGATTTTATCAAATAGCCATAAATTTGAAACAAAAAGTAAATCAACATAAAAAAGCAAGAGTTTAAACTTTATTGTTGATTCATATTTTTTCCCCCCTTGGGAGCTTCTTTATACTTTCAAACATTTGTGAAAAGTTAAAAGTGTTTGTTATAGAAACCCACATTATTAAAAATCATGCTTACTAGGTTAAGTGGAATGTTTGCAGTTATGATCCTTAATGTATAAACATTCTACGTGTACTCTGCTAATATGAGTAAAAAAAGGGGCCTGGCATTCATTCAAATGTAAAATGTCATGCGATAGAAAACTATGTTAAAATACATTCCAAGTGATAATCTCTGCCCATAGTTGGTTTGCTTTACTCATCTAATTATTTTCTATTCAGTAATTTCATTTTCAGTTACATGGTAAATATTTAATAACAGAGAAAATTAACATTTCAAGTTTTAAGCACTATGAAAATGGATTAGATCCAAATTACACATGGTAGTCACTCTTTTATTTATTTTTTCTTAGACCAGTTCTCTTTTTAAATTTCCCTCATCTGCTTGCATTATATTTTCACTTAACAAAACTAACAAATTAGATGAGGGAAACCAGTGGAAAAACTAGAAGTAGAAGGAAAGTTAGCTAATCCAAAATTAATATATGAACCAAATAGGATTATTACCTCAGGATAACAACACCTAAACTTATCCTTTAAACAAAGACAACTTTTCTTTCATCTGGAACATCGTATATTAGCTTGGCTTTCTCTACCTGTCTGTAAAACATCAGTATTTTATTTTATTTTATTTAAGATTTTATTTATTTGACAGAGATCACAAGTAGGCAGAGAGGCAGGCAGAGAAAGAGGAGGAAGCAGGCTACCTTCCCCTATGTGGGGCTCGATTCCAGGACCCTGGGAACATGACCTGAGCTGCAGGCAGAGGCTTTAACCCACTGAGCCACCCAGGCACCCCAAAACGTCAGTATTTTAAATTCACATTTAAGTTTTATGCCTTGCACTGTATCCTAGTAACTAAATACATTTCTTTCCTAACATTCAGTTGCTCCCTTTACATCAGTCATATAATTTCCAGTTCTGTTAAACCCATTGTGATTTTTCTGGATCAAACACTGGGTATTTTGTTACATGTGTCACAATGTTAGTTTTTTGGGTTTTTGTTTGTTTGTGTTTTGTTTGTTTTTGTTTTTGTTTTTTAATCTGAAGGATGTTGACTCTGCTGTTTCAAGTTCAGCATTGCTATAGTGAGAGCAACATGAGAGAACTCAAGAGTTGGCCATTGAGCACCGGTCAACAGTTCCCTCTTGACACCTGCATTCATGCCATTACGGTTCCCACTTCCTCCATTTGGTCGTCCATTATCTAAGTATTTCCTGAACAAAGAATTGTCGGTGATGTGGTTTTCCTATTAATGATTTCTGCCAGTTTCCTGACTGTCCACTTCATCCATCCAAAATGACCGGTTGTGGCTATCTGAATGATACAGCCACTTCCCTGGATTTAGCCCAGGTTATATCTATAACCAAACCTTGACCATCAGGGGTCATAGGACTCTCTTTCCTTCTCCTGAAAGTATTTCTTGCTCCAAGACACCCTCCCATATGTACCACTGCACCCACCCCTAAATATTTCTTTTTGTGACTTTTTCAGCTCCCCAGCTTGACGAAGAAGCTCTTTCCCACATCCTCGTTTCTGGGAAAAATCTAGATTAGAGAGTGACTTTTAAGTTTTAGTTGTTAATTTTAGTTGTTAATTTATAGGATTAGAATTAACCAGAGGTGCTGGAAAACGTAACCTATGTTGTTGTTTGTCAATACTTGAAGGACATAATCTCTGTTTTGCCTTTGCTTCAACTGGCCAAAACAGACTGCCTTCTTTACCTTTTTATCCTCACTGATTACATTCTTCTTTTTAATAGGATTGTTGCCTATATCCTTTATGGACACCCTCCTGGAAACTGCTAGGTGATTTGTACGTGTTACCAGTTTTCTTTAGGAACTCTTATTTTCGGGGTGCCTGGGTGGCTCAGTGGGTTAAAGCCTCTGCCTTCAGCTCAGGTCATGATCCCAGGGTCCTGGGATGGAGCCCCACATTGGGCTCTCTGCTCAGCAGGGAGCCTGCTTCCCCCCCCACCCACCCCCTGCCTGCCTCTCTGCCTACTTGTGATCTCTTTCTCTGTCAAATAAATAAATAAAATCTTAAAAGAACAAAAAAAAAGAACTCTTATTTTCTACCTCCTAAGTTTGCAAACAGGAGCTCAAGGTCCTCCTTTCACTTTTCAAAGATGCCACAGCTGCTAAGTGGTGGAGGCAACACGCATATCTCACTTTATCTGAGGTGAAAAAGCCCTTTGTTCCCTCTCTAGATGTGCATCTAATTTTAGAATCAAAAATAACCAATGTATTGCATCAAATATATAAAAATATATTCTGAGTTTAGGAATTCCCAGAAAACTGCTTTCTGTTTATTGCTGTGAACTTCCCAAACTAACAATTACAAACAGATACTTGGATATGCAAGTTTTATTTGCTTTTGTTTTTTTCTAATCTGTTACTTGGGTCAAAACAACCTGTTGATACATCATTGTTATTTGAATTCACATATAAAAGGTATGCAAAGCACTGTAGTCTATGCATGGTTTCCTGCTTTCAAAACCTTTGTTCTTTACATATCTTATTTTGTTGTTATTGTTGTTGTTGAGTTGTTGTTTTTTTTGTTTTTTTCCCAACTGAAAGATGAGTGCTAATTTCTGTATCCTAACAGAAAACTGAAAACATAGCATTCTGGTCTTTGTCAGTAACGGCATTTACATCGACTAAACTCATTCCTACTTTTACCTAAAATGTTAGGAAAACTCATCTGTGAAAGAGCAAAAAGTGTTGAGCTTGACATTCATTAGAATGCAATTGACATTTTTGCTGAAAATAAAACTTTCTAAAACATATTTCAGCGATTTTCTGATGAGAATACATACAAATGCTTGAAGCATTTTTAATGTTCGCACAATCCCCCTTATTTTAAACTACTGTGACAGAGAAAGTCATGGTCCAGAAAGCCACATCACATTCACATTTTAGCAGGATGAAAAGGTCCTCAAGGCTTTGGGACCTGGCAGGGGGTCATTGATTGAGGACCAACAGAGCTTTCCTGCTGTAACTTCCCCAACAGCATTCAGACAGCTCAGGTTCCACACCCAGAGACGCACTCCGTGATTTACCTCGCATTATCCAATAAATAGAATTTGCAAAGGTATAATTATAGTACCTTTGCACATTGTGGGTTAGATTAAAACAAAACAAAACAAAACAAAAAATACAAAATAGCCCTTGGTTCATCTAAGATGCTTTGCATCGCTTCATTTGCATGCTATAAATATTGTTCCATGAAAAGTGGTTTTAGACCTGGCTGCCTTACTTCCTCCGCTTTTATAGCTTTTATAGTAGCCAACTCCATACATACACATTAACCTGTCTTAAGAATCAGCTTAAAATATATTTCCTCATTTTAGCTAGTATAACACAGATCAAAATAGAGGCATTTAGAGCATTGACTTAATATTGGAATTTTGCTAGAGTGCTTTCCAAGTCGGTAATTGCAAACTCTCCCTGAAGTACATGGTATTATATTGATCCTGGATTCATCACTGACAGGGAGCTGACCGCTTGACTCTTGACCGTGACGGTGCAGAGTACAGCGGGTAGGAAGCATTAGAGTCCTTATGGTTTCCTTCGGGTTTCACACTTCGTGTGTCCTAAGTGGATACCACGAATGACTGCTGAAATCGGGAGTGGGGGAGCGTGAGCTGTTGGGAAGTTTGTGATAAGGATGGTTTCTTGTGAAACTGTTTTTAGCTTTTGCATTTGTGACTGCTTGATGAAACTTTGTATTTAGAAGGCTTTGTCATAGAACACTGGCTAAGTCGTAGATGGACTTTCCAGAAGGTCTAAGTTGTTCCTCTTGGGAGAGTAACACTTGAGAAAAATCATAGTGAAGAAGTACTGGGAATACCTTGAGTGTAAGTCTGTGTTCTCTCTTTTCACCTTGCCTCCTATGTCTGCCTCCCTTCCTCTCCGGACAGGTGATGGCGAATCCTAAACTCATCCTGAGCTGTATGTTCACGAACTGGCTAGATGCTTCTGCAGAACTTAAAGCTTGCTTTTGTGCACAAGTTCTAAAGTTCTAGCCCAGGACCTCTTGCATCTGAGGTTCTGAATATAGCAAGGCTTTATGCCTCATTTTCCATGGTCACTCCTCATGGCCATGACTTCCGTTTGAGTTTTGTTACCAACTGAAGATATTTTTACAGCTTTTATTTGTCCATTTGTTTAATGGGATTGGTGTCCGTGTATGTGTGTGTGTGTGTGTGTGTGTCTCCATTGAATGAAATAATGGGGATGCAAAGGGGTAATATAGACTTCTTATCTTCAAGATACTTGAAATCTAATGGAGTAGTGAGACACTGTACGTAGGTAATGAATGTAACATGATTGGTACAAGGAAAAAAAATCTAAAATATCATTAGAAAATGAAAGGTAGGGATGCCTGGGTGGTTTACTTGATTAAGCATCTGCCTTCAGCTCAGGTCATGATCCCAGGGTCCTGGGATGGAGTCCGAAGTCGGGCTCCTTGTTCAGCAGGGAGCCTGCTTCTCCTCCTGCCCACCACTCGCCTTGACTGTGTGCAGATTCATTCTCTGACCTATAAATAAATAAAATCTTAAAAAAAAAAAAGAAAGAAAATGAAAGATAAAACATCTGGGGATTAAGGAAGAACTGCTAAGACCCATGTCGTATAAAGGCAAAAGTATCAGAAGTACTCCCTTGAGAATCAGATATCGGGAGTGGACTTTATTATAGAACCAAGTTCAACGGGAATGATAACTCTTTAAAAATAAGCAGTAGAGGCGCCTGGGTGGCTCAGTTGGTTCAGCACTGGTCTCTTGGTTTAGGCTCAGGTCATGATCTCAGGGTCCTGGGATCGAGTCCCGCATCGGGCTCTCTGCTCAGCAGGGAGCCTGCTTCCCTTCCCCTCTCTCTGCCTGCCTCTCTGCCTACTGTGATCTCTCTCTGTCAAATAAATAAATAAAATCTTTAAAAAAAAAAAATAAGCAGTAGAGGCACCTGGGTGGCTCAGTTGGTTAAGCATTGGTCTCTTGGTTTAGGCTCAGGTCATGATCTCAAAGGTGAGGGATGGAGCCCCGCACTGGGCTCTGTTCGGCAGGGAGTCTGTCTGTCCCTCTCCTTCTGCCCCTCTCTGCCGCCTTGCCCACGTTCTCGCTTTCTCTCCCCACCCCCCGCCCTGTCTCTAAAATAAATAAACAAAATAAATAAAAAATAAGCAATAATAAACCATAAAAGACTTCTAGATTACCTGAATGATTGTCCCTCTACATAACAAACAGGTGATCAGACATTCTGCTTATTCTGATATCATTGGAGTTAACTGTCATTTCAGTATTGATTTTAAGATTCAACTAAAATTCTTCATCAGTTTCTCACCACAAAGATAAGGCTAAATGTAAATAATTTTAAAAAGTTATTTTTAACACTATATATCATGCAGATGGATAATAGTAAGCCACTCGATTCAATAGATTAACTAATTTAGTTGTCCGGGGGTGTGTCTTGCTGCTGATTTATCCTGGCAAACCCACTGGGAAGCAGTCTGCTCAAGATTTTATTTTCCACAAGAGTCACATTAAAGTCCTCTCATGCCAGAAGCAGATAACTGACAACTCAGCCTCCAGCTTTTCCAGGAAATGACAGTTTTTCTCTTTTCTTCTAGAACTGTGGTTCACTGTGCCAATCCTGGGAAGTATGTCCAAAGCCGTATTCTGAAACACCTCATCCCTGCGTGTGGACTGCCTTGTAACCCACCCCCCCCTTAGAAGTTTTAGTGGCTTTGAAATTAGGTGGACTTGAGTTCGAGAACAGGTGTTGACTCTTAACTAATAAAATTCATTTCTGGGCCCTTTCTAATCACACTGAGCTTCTTTCCTAATCTGAAAGTGATGATAATTTTAACTTCTAGGATTCTTATGTCATTTAAGTGATAAGAGCAAAATGAGTCTGTCCTGTGTCTGGCCCATAGGCGATTCTTGATTAATTTCTAACTTTGTGGCTTTCATTTGCGGAATTGGACACATTGTTGATTAGGTAGGGAGAACTTGGTAAACACATTTTCCCATTTCATTGGCACTGTCAGAGTGCAGTTTACGTATCATTGCTTTTGCGTCTTATCGATGACAGTTAATGTTAGAACTATCTATGCTGTCATATTTCATCATTTGGCTTTTACTTTATTCCTAACATTCTGTTATCTGCCTTTTATTGGAAATATTAAAGAATTTGGTTAACAGTAAACAGTATCTTCCTTGGGACTGAATTTTCATAAACGCTTCCAATGTTCTCTCGTGTCTTTCCGCTCTAAAAATCTAAGGTCTCGTTTGATCCATGCAAGGCAAGTTAGAGGGAGATTACTCTAGTCCACATACTGTAATGTGTGTTCTCTCTGATGGCTGGGGGGTGACGCTGAAGGAATGATTGCAAAAGCATTTCATGCTTACATCCTTTAAGGAGTTGACCGTCGGTTGTGAGTGGGGCTATGTCCACATTTAAGGGGAGCAAGAAATGTGTTTCAAAGCAATAAAATGGATGAGTGTGATGGGATGCCAGCCATGTGACCTGCAAACTTTCCGAGACCTTGCTGTTGAGAAGGTGAAGTTTGAGCTGAGTCGTAAAGGATATATTGGAATCAGAAGGGCTATGCTAGGTGTGGAGAAGATGGCAACAAAGAGAAGTGACAATCCATTAGGGAAACTCAGGGAGTTAGTATACCTGTTTCAAGTACAGTATTTTTATAGAATGTTCTTTTCTGAACTATGCCAATGAGATAGTAGATGTGAAGAAAAACAAGTTTCTGGAATGGAATTAGTGAGCGAAATGTTTGGTAAAATAAATACATTTATTCAATGCAGGACTTCTCAGAGCCTTTTTACAAGTAATCTTTTCATGTTTTTGTGATCCTTGAAACTGTCTTGGAGGAGCTGTCACTATCTGTTATGACCTGTGTGGCATTTGTTGATAAAAGTGGTAATAGCAGATTAGCACGGTGACTTGGAGACAGACAGGAGAGCTTGGAATGTTTAGACTCAGGGGTTTGGGCTTAAACCTGTGGGGAATGGATAACACCAGCTCTGAGGTCAACTTCTTTGCCCCCTCCAAACTGCACCACTTCATGGGCTGGCTGACCTCAGGAATGTTACATCACCTGGGTCTGGACTAGAATTTCCATGGATACTGCTGTGTTCACTAGCTGTTCCTTTGTGAAAACTGAGAGTTGACAGAGTTAATGTGAACAAACTGCTTAGATCAGAGCCTCGCACAGAGCAAACCAACTAAAAGCATTAAATAACATTAATGGGGAGCGATTGAACAATTTTGAGCAAAGAAATGGCACCAGAATGAAGTGTGTTAGGAAAGCTAATCTTTGATGAAAGAAGACAGTCAGTTAAAATCCTGGCTGTAACAGTAGGAAGCAGAAGAAAGGATGGCATTTCATTGGTTAAAATGCCATTCACAACGCCGCAAAGAGTGGAAATAGTCCATTCCAGGCCTAGAATTCAAATCTCTATTAAACGTGTTAGTGTGTAACTTCTTTAAAATGAAAACATTTCCTTGGATTAAATAGCATCGTGTAAATATTTTCCTCAAGATATCCTGGGAGTATGAATGTGACTTTTGGGTGGTTGGTGAGGGTGCAGGATTTTTTTTCACACATTTTCTGTTTCCCTTTGAGGCTTCTATTTTGGATTTTCATGCTGTCCTTGCTGTGGCATTTTTAATACCTTTTGACTTAATTGGAAAATGGAGCTGACTTTTTAATGAAAGAAAATTTCCAATAAGCATGGATTTGAAAAAGTTAATTTTTCAGGGCACCTGGGTGTCTGGGTTAAGCATCTGCCTTTGGCTCAGGTCATGATCCCAGAGTCCTGGGATAGAGCCCTGGGTTGGCCTCCCTGCTCAGCTGGGGGCCTGCTTCTCCCTTTCCCTCTGCTGCTCCTCCCCTTGCTTGAGCTCTCCCTCTCTCTCCCTGTCGAAAAAAATAAAATCTTCAAAAAAAAAAAAAAAAAGGAAAAGTTAATTTTTCTAATATTTGTCATGTGCTACTTTTTCACATGATGAGGCATTCATTACTTGAAATATACTAAAACAGATGGAACTAAGATTTTAGTTCAGGAGAACATAACCATTAACAGCTTAGGAATATTAATCATTTTTATTGTATTAGAGAAAAAAATTGATAGCATTGTACACATTTGTTTTTAGGCTTCTAATAAAAAGAATATAAACAAAACATGTTGTTCTAACTAGTAGGCTAATAGACGGAGAAGGACCTCATATAAAAATTATCAGGGTCACAGATTTAAGTTGAGGTATATCAAAGATTATATCAAAGATATTTAACTCTTAAGGATTGACATTTTTTTATAAAATTGAAATCTTAGTTGGTCAGAATCTTATTTTAAAATAGTAGTCTAAATGGTTATAAAGTTTCTTTTTCGGGAGAAAGTACGAAATTGACTGTGGAACAGCACATGGTTAGTTGTGATGGATAAAATCACTTCATTATGTATATTTGAATTGTCATTTAAAATATAGACATGAATATAGCTAAACCAATACAAGGAATAGAATTCCAAAATAAGTGTTAATAAAAATGCTCTATAAATGTGCTATCCATTCGGTATTTCAGACTGACTCGAATGTTAATTTTTTAGGTAAATTTATAGCGCAGTTCTCTTGTTTCCCTAGTGAGGTAGTATGAGCCAGTTCTGAACTCCCATACTGAATTGAACAAAATCACTAGCGTTAGAACTCTCAGGGTGAAGTGCCCTCTTCGATCAAATGATTGGCATCCCTTAAGTTGATGTGAAATAGAATAAAATAGGAATTGCTGGTTTTGTCCCATTCAGCAGTAGGATGCTTTGCTTAAACCACTTACCTTAACTGGAGACTGTTGGGAAAGTCTTCAGGGCATGAACGCTTTTGACTAAAACTGAGTCATGTTTACTCAGCAATTCTAGTCCAAAAGTAGCACAAAAACAGTTAAAACGCCCCCTTTTGTAACTCTATCAAAAGGAATGGGAGACAGCACTCTCGATTCACACTAGTTTGCCTGCACAAAAAACTGCTTTATATCATCATGATACATTCATGATAGCACTTGGTTTATAAGCTGTTTTTTGGGTGGCAAATCACAATGATGTGATAGGTTTTGTGCTTTTTGAACTGTTGACTAGGTAGCAGTAATCTAGAGTACTTCTGGGTTTTAATTACAAAAACAGACAAATTGCCCAAAGAAATCTAGATTCAGCAAATTTCTGGTTTGACACCAGACACTGCTTTGTAGAGCTGAAAACTTAGGAACCAACACGGTCTATTGAAGGCATGATTTAAGTAGTTAATTCTACAGGAACTGCTCTCATTCTGAGAAAGCGTGGGGAGAAGATATTTTGGATACTTTCCTTTTGTTTTGTTTTGTTTTGTTTTGTTTTGTTTTGTTTTGTTTGTTTTAAGATGCTCCAGAGATGATACATTTTAATTTTAAGCCTCTTTATTCTATGAAAATAAGTTTAAGACACTTGCCCTTACTGTATTTTATGTACAATTAGACAAATATTTTAGATATCTTTTTCATGGCCCTTTTCTTTTTTTCTATATATCAAGTTGCACCACTTAGATCTCCCCATGTTATTAATGAAAAATATGCTGGACATGGACCTTAGCATATTTGAATTAAGTTTTCCACTAGGTAGTGACCTCGAGTTTAGCATTCATGCAGACAAAGCATATTTGTTACACCTGGATTCTTCTGCCCTTCTGCTTAGAAAAAAAAAAATTACCTCATTAACACTTCATTGGAGCACTAAAGTAGTCATAAACTAAAAAAAACAAATGCAAGGTCTTTCAAATATTCTGAGTGTTTTTAATATTTCCATTTCTCTGGTCTATTTTTTGAATAATTGACAGATACATAGGATGTACAGATTTTTTATATTCTAAACAAAAGTATAAAACAATCCCATTACATACCTGGTGTATACTGTTTTGAGAACCAATTAGGTACTTAAAATTATAACTGACTAATTTTCACCCTATGGTATCTATTATAGCTGAACTTTTCTGTGTGAAATCACACCTTCAATTGAAAATTGTAACTTAATATATTAAATGTCATATAGGTAACTTTTACTGCTCAGGCAGCTCTGCATTTTTGGGTCTGTTAGGGCCATCATGGTCTGAGAACCCAGGACTGAGGACTTGAAGACTCAGAAAATTTCTTTGGTTTTTCTCAGCTGAATGGTCAAGAGGGTCTTCGGCAGTTAATCAGCTTGACAGGTTCTCCTTATGAGAAAGTTAGTGATCTTGAGCATCTCCAGACTGGCCCTGTATGCTCTTATTAATATGTATGGTGGGGAGGGATTTTAAACTCATTAGTAAGTTCTTTCTCATTTTTTGGATATCTTGAATCAGTTCATTCCAAGAGCAATGTACTGTTATGGTAAGGAGGTTTCTGATATTCGTGTGCAGTTAGCCCTGGGACTTGGCGTGGCTGTGCCTTTGCTCTCTGTGCTCACACTTACAGACCTAGACTTGGTGGTTTTCTTCTCCTGGTTACTTCTAGTTATAGAACACAGTGCTTGAGGGTGCTGCTTTAGAACAAGATTACCTGAGTCCCAGTCCTCCTACCGTTCTCTTGTGGACCTTAGCAAGTCACTGAACTTCTGTGTTTCAGTGTCATCTGTAAGATGGTATTGTGGAGACCAGATGGGCTGCTACAAAGTATTTAAAATGATTCACACACAATACATCCTCAACATTCTATCAGTCTTATTACTGTGGTACTTCAGGGTTCATGTCTGGGCACATAACACTAAAGCTGTCCTTCTTGTTTGATGGGACCCACTATCATAAAGTATTTTCTCATCTGGTTAATCACAGCAGCCATCCCTCCAAAGACACAAGACTAGTATTGTTGAGGTCTCTGGAAAGACTTTGTAAATAGAACCTGTCTTGCCTACATACATTCAATTTGAGAAATAAAACAGAAGTGTGGCAGATTGAGGCCAAATCATATTTGTTATTACCTGGTAAGGAGCTGTCTGTCCCTAGTGGAGTACTGAATTTTCTCTCCCTGCAGGAAAATTCTTTCTACGGTGGAGAGAGTGGAGCTCAGAGGAGCTCGGGTAGTTCATAGGTCTCAAGTGTACCAATCAGACAGTTGTCCCTTCACTGTGTTGGAGTAGTGGGGCAGAGGAAAGTCAGAACTTTTTCTGTTAATTGAAAAGCACTTATGCATGGATGAGAAATCTATCAGGAGTGGGAAACAAGATCTCCACCTTGACCATGTTGTATGAGGTGGGGGAGTGACCACAGTCCTAAAATACTTAGACCAGCTACAGTATTGCCAGAGAGGCATATTTTCATTTGGGTGGATTCTGAAAAAGGGTTCATCCACATTTTATCTATGTAATATAACCCTAAGCATAGCAAAGCTTTAATTTCCACAAAAATCTACACAGAAATGTGTACTTCTTGACTGCTCAAGATGAGTGATTTTAGGGCATTTGGCCAATGTGAATTTGAAATGCTCTTCACTTTTTAGTCCTGCTAATTTAATTCACTAGGTGACATCGATGGCTCTCTAATACTGCCTTACTCTCTGTTGGTCCTCAGTCTACTCAGGTCTTAAATGTTCTGTCCCTTCACCTTGGGCGCTCGGAGGAACACCTGTGTCTTTGCTAGTTTTGAAGGTGAATTGTTTTATCTTCAAAATAAAGGAGGCACATACTGGTGGTGAGCTACCTTACGTGAAGTTTTAGCATGCATGTGACGTTTAAGGTGCCAGGTGGCAAGTAGAGAAGAAAATAGCTCATGTTCTTTCAGTGGTAATCACTCCCTCCCAAACAGGTAGTAAGTCAATGTTCTTGAAAGGTGGGATGGTGTCTGTACCACGAACTTGAATACTCCTATTTGTTTAGTTGTTGTTGTTGTTTGTTTGTTTCTTATAAATGAAGCAATGTCTGCAAAGACAACGGATCCCTGTCTGACCACTAAGCTCCGATAGATAATATGGATATTGATTTTTTGTGAGCTCTCTTTATTACTCTAGGAATGAGGAATCAATGTCTTCAGTGATTGTGTGAAAAGAAAAAGGTAGGAAATGAGAACCTTCTGTGAACAGAAGATAAATTCTCTGGCAACATTTCAAAGCTATAGTAGACTACACAAAATCTATAGTTTTACTATGTGAAGGTCAAATAAAGAAATGTAGTTGGATTTTGTCATAAGGTATAAGCCCAACTGTATCATATAAAACTACGAAAAACTGAAATTGTCTTCAGTCTTGGCTGGACAAGTACCGACTGAGCAGTCATGATAGTATTACTTTAACCAACTTCTTAGCATATAAACTCTGTCTATGAATTATGTATGTATCGACCGTGTATACATTTGTTATCTACACAGAATGGGAATCCTGGAATTCAACACATGGATTTCATCCTATAATTCCCTGAGCATGTAACTCAGTTGCTTGATAAGTGGTTCTTCATATTAATGATACCATAGGGTGGGATTGCAAAAATAGGGAACCATAGGGTATTATCATGTTATGACAACGACTAAAATGTAATGAGATATTTTCCAGCTTCTGGGCACAGTTCTTTACAAGCATTATTCATTCAATCAATACAACTATCCTATGCTCTACTGGGCATGAAAAATCTGATGTTCAATCACTGAAGAAGTTACATAGACAATGATGTGCCATTGTAAATCTCAAGAATTGTGCCCAGATGATTCCCTCTATCTGGAATGTTCTTCTCTAGATATTTCTTTGGCTTCTTTCTCATCAAGAACTGTCCTCCTCCAGTCTCAGACCTGACTCAGTGTCCTATCTAAAGTAGCAGATTTCCCCTACTTTATTTTCCTTATTTCTCTTTGTTGAGTACCATTTAACATTCTATACATTTAAATTCTTTTACTCCTGCTCCCCAAACTTGAATATAGTAGAGGTTTATTTTTACACTTAGGATAGCTTACATTTCTTGAACATATTTGGGGAAATAGCAGTCGCTAAAATAATTAAATTAATAATTGAATTGACAATTGAATTAATAATTAATGGATTTAGCCTACATGGGCCAGAGTCACTTCCAACATAATGAAGTATTAAAAATGTTTAGTGCCTTGTTTAGAGCACACTGAGTGAATCAAACAGTGAAATCTTATGTAGTGGTTTTCTCCACTAAGGTTCTGTAGTCTTTGTTTTTTATATTGAATTGTATTTTTTTTTCCCCTCACAGTGAATGTGTCTATCAAATTCTTGAACTGCAGAACTATCTGGAGAACATTTTCAGACATAGTGGTGTATTCTTAAGAGAACAAAGAAACCCTCCAAGGCATAGGAAGTTTGTGGATTTTGTACTGACTTCTCAGTAGTTCAAATGAATGTGGAGAAAGCCTGACTGCATCTAAGTTAACATATTTAAACTGTTTTGTATTCTGACTTCCAATGTAGATGGGTAACAAGTTAATGATTTGTGTTTCAAACACTGTTGGAAGTTGATTCCAACAACATCTGCACAGGCTCATTGCCTTGGGGAAGACATAAACTGAAACCATGTTGGTAAATCCACATTACAAATGAATTCAGAGGCTTCATCTCCTTTTTAACAGTAATTTTGTCAACTTTATTGGCTGCACATGTCTGTGTGTCTTTCTATCAAATGCACGTGCACACAAGCACACAGAGTAGTAGATCATGTTGGGGTAAAGTGAACTTACGGTTTGCCCGCTGAGCACAATTTTAAATGACATTTTCCATGCTTTTCACCTAATGTGTGTGTGACAATATAGAATCTGAAGTAGTTTTTCTTTTAACCAGTTAAAAATTTTCCCATATTGTTGCCCATAGCTTTTATTAAGCTGTATGTTATGAAGTATCTTCTACACTTATTTTGCTGAAATAAAACTTCCCTAAAGGTGTAGATGCAGAGTAGATATACACAACTAGATCAGAATGAAACAATAGAAATACACTGTTATCCTATATCAAGAATAGTTCTTCACTGGATTTTCAATACAAAGAAATCTCAATATAATATACATTCAGAAATTTAGTCAACACCACAGGTACTTTTTTTTTAAATAAAATCTCATATTTTAAAATTTATTGGCTATTATTTTCAAACTGAAAACTGACTTTTTCACTTTTAATCATTGACCTTTGATTAAAAATGAGCTTTAAAAGGTGCTCTTCACTGAAATTGTATTTAATTTGCCTTATGGTTTGTAAAACGACTAATTCAAAAGTCTTTGGGAATAATTATTGGTTTCTAACTTTGAACATTTATTATAGTAATAAACTCTTATTTCAACAGCCCATAATCAGAAACAAATAGAATTAATGAATAAACATGAGAAATGGAGAGATTTAGGCAATATAGCTAATACTCTCCAACCATTACTAATGCTCAAGTTTTTATACTTGATTTTGTTAGAATTTTAATTCACAGGCTAGCACTGATTTATTTTATTTTATTTTATTTATTTATTTTTTACCAAGTAGAATAACAAATGCTGTGAGTTTATAGTGTATTTCACTTGATTATGTATGGGCCAAGGTGATTTTTTTTTTTTTAATCATCTTCATTCTTTTGTATATGTTAAACTTTGGTGTATTTTTCAAACTCTACCCTTAATTTTCAACTCCTTAGATGTTTATCCTATGAATTCAGGGAGATTGATGCTAAATACATATGGTATAACATTCTTAGTATCTGGTTTAAAGACTTAAAACAATCAGTAAGGGCAATCAGGTTTATTATTGGAATACCCACATTCTGAAAGGAAGCCATCTGTAATGTCACAGAGATTAGCAGACACTTATAAAAACAGCAACCTCTTGAGACGGGCCTCTTGTTAGAGTCCTTATCCCTTTGGGGCATTTCTTTGTTTCTCATCTTTTTCCAAACCCTGGTGTCCAGAGCTGACTTTCAACAGATAGCAGTGGGAGCCATTCTACTCCTTACAAAATACTGGCCAATCATTTTCAAATTTGATCTGCCCTTGGGACTCCGAATCTTTATAAAATAAAATTTTAAGAAGGACTCAAATATTCCCTAAAATCTGTATGTGGACTACTTCACCCTTAGTTTGGAAGAGGGAAATAGTGACAAAGTTGTTGCTGAGTTAAGACGGAGAATTAATCCTATTAACTGTAACATCAGAACAATACATTAATTGGGAAGTCGAGATGGAAGAATCCCAACCATAGGGGTAAGGAGGCACTATAGGAAGCTGGGTGCTCTAGGGTGAAAGACAGCTTTTCAGAGAATAATATAATAATAATAAGTAAATGAGTTAGGTCTTGTGGAGATTGGAGAGCATGCTGAACTAACTAGTATGTTAGAAAATTACTACAAAAGGAACAGATGGGCTAGTTGACTGACAGACACAAAAGGCTTATTATGGTGAATGTAGGCAGAATAGAGAAAAGATTAGGGAATCTGGGAACAATCTCAGGGAATCCTGTGTACTGAGTTCCAGGTAATTTTAGGGACAGTTTTTGCTTAGAACCCAACAGCAGACCGAAAAGCATGTTTTTTAATGTATGTTTGTTTGCTACTTTTTCTTTTTTCTCTCCTGTCATTGGAAAGAATCATGGTTGTCGGTAAAGATAGGGCAGGTAAGTGTGGGTGAATGGGGTGGGTGCAGGGCAAACTAGGGTCAGAGGAGCAGGCTTTCTGGAAATAGCCAGACATAGACAGTGACTACAAAATAAACTCTTCAAATTTTTCACATGCAGGAAGATACATTTAGGATTCAACCATAGTTTAAGACAACCTAATCAGGGTTGTGGGTAGCCATCTTGCTCCCATGGATATGTTCAGATGAACATGATGAGGGCATTTTTCTCACTGAGGGTTTTTTCCTGCAGAGATCCTAAGATGATGGTGGTGTCCAGGAAGATGACAGTAAACTTCAGATGTTTCCCTGGGTCCCTACCTGGTCTGAGTACCTATAACCACTTCTCCATACCAAGTTAGCTTCCCAGTGTTCCCAAAAGCCTGCCAACAGGTCAATCATACTTGATCAATTCACTTCCTCACAGATATGTCTCTGGCCACCATTACAAGATGCATGTTTTCCCATCTGTTTCGTACCATGCTATGCACCTAACGTGGACCGTTGTACTTCTTGCCCCCTGCCCCTGCCAGTCCAAAATATTTTGGGGGTCTGTCTCAAACCCTACCTTCTCTATGAAGCCTTATCATTCTCAGTGAACTCACTCTTGCCCGGTGTTCTTGTATCCATAACGACTCCCATTCGACTTCTAATTTATGCTGCCTGGTATCTTGTGTGGGATTCATGGGTGACTTTTGTCTCCCTAACTCAAAGGTAGAATTTTGATGGAAGAGACTGTGTTTTAGAAATCTTACTCTGTACCATGCCTGTATCGTAGACATCGTAGACAAAAAATGAAACAAAATAAAAACAAACAAACAAAACCCCAAAAATATATGTTGAACGTATACATTCAAATTCTTAGATTCTCCACATCTCCATTCGGAACAAAAGATAAAACATTAAGATAAGTGGTTGCTAGTTCAATTTTTCTCATAGTTTCCCTCCCGAGCTTAATATACTCCATTCTTTTAAATAAGGACAATCCTAAGAGGCAGCTGTTGTTCTCGTCTTGGTTGGCTGACCCTCACTCAGGCAGTCACTTAAACTTTTCCCAAACTCTGTCCCGTCACCTGTAAAATGAAGCAGCTGACCTTACCTCCTGTGATTTTATCACAGTAATTTATGCCTAATTAGATGCAAAGAGGAGCTGTATCTTTGTGAGTATCTTACAAAGACATGTCTTCAGTCATCTGTTGACTAAGAAAATCTCTCTTGTGTCCCTTTCCCGGTCCCAGACGATGGGAACAGAGGTGCCCACTAAGAGGCCAGACCCAGCCCTCAGAGAGAGGACAGGCGGGCAGTAAGAGGGCTGGCATGGGTGGTCCTTAAGTGCATTTTCCTCTACCGGCATCAGCCTTGCTTGAAAGCTTGTTAGAAATGCAGAAATGCGGTCTCCCACCCCAGACTCATCCCACTGAAGTCCTGGAGGTGGCTTCCAGCAGTCTGCTTCTAACAGCCCAGTTTCACAGCAGAGTTTGTTCTCAAACTGTGATCAATAATCATCTTTTTTCTTACTGGTAATTTGAGCACAGTACTTCAATTTTTTGAGACTTATTTTTCCTTCTTCGTCAAATCGGGACTACTTGAAAGGCCGTTTTGTTTTTGTTTTTGTTTTTCCCTGAAAGTAATATTGGATATTTGCCAAGCCCATGTTACAATACCTGGGAAACGGTGAATATAGGTGTTTATACAGCTTCTTGATGAAGTGAGACACTTTAAGTGAGGAAACTGATTTCATTACCAGGTGTGGTTGTCCAGGTGTCAAATTATTTTCCATTTCACATAAAAATGAAGTCTGTCATTATAAGACCAGCAGTTTTTTTTAGGCATGGACCTGGCTTACAATTAAAAGTTTCTGAGTCTGCGTGCGTTGGTCTGATTGGTTATTGTAACAGGTTGATTCTTATTATTTCCCCCAATGTAAACACCCCAATGGACCATATATGAATATCTTATCTTGCCTTTACGATTGCCCCGTAATGGGGTAAAAATGGAAGTGTGAAGTGGAAAGAATTTTCACAAACGTAATTTACTTGTGTAATCGGCGCCTCATTAAAAAAAATGGAATATTAATAGCATCTGGAAGCTCTTCCTATTCACTATTATTTTCTTTTCTATTTCCGTCTCTCTGAGTTTAACTGCTCTTCTTAATTCTAATGGTGTCAGTTAGCTTTCTCAGTGTTGACCTGATCTAAATTCTCAACTCCTATCGTGTTTGTGAGATTCATGCATGCCTTTTTGTAGATAGCAATAGTTAGTTCATTTTTGCTCTATTTTTCATGAATAGTAAAAGGAACATATGTGGGGAATTTGGTCCAGGAATCATTCCATGAAAGAGAAGGCCAAAGAGGGAGTTGATAACACCTGTGAAACATACTGGAATATCTTTTCAGTCTGGGTGGTTTTTCATGTGGATACTCTGCTAGTTTGCTCAGTAGTCCTCTACCCAGATGGGATGGCCTCTCTGATGTTTGCTTCGAGTTTCTTCTTACTAACGGTCTTAAACAAGGAAAGGATGCCACAAAAGCGTGGGTCCCATAGGTGTACTAGAGATTGAACTAAGACTTCACAGAGTTGGGGCGCCTGGGTGGCTCAATGGTTTAAGCCTCTGCCTTCGGCTCGGGTCATGATCTCAGGGTCCTGGGATCGAGCCCCACGTCGGGCTCTCTGCTCAGCGGGGAGCCTGCTTCCCCCTCTCTCTGCCTGCCTCTCTGCCTACTTGTGATCGCTCTCTATCAAATTAAAAAAAAAAAAAAAAAACAAGACTTCACAGAGTTAATCCCCAAGCTCAGTTCTGTCCAGTAACTCGAGATCGTCAAGTAAAATACATAGAAATGGTTTCATATCATTAGGAATAATTGCAACTTGGCAATAACAGTAAAACACAGGTTCTTGCCCTTATTTATCTTGTGCCTTCAAGTTTTTGAAATGCTGTTAGATGGCTGGAACTCGGATGGAGTAACAGGAAAAGGAAGCCCTTTCCAAGAAACTGGTTCCAGAACCCAGAATTTAAATTTACACTTCGAACACCCACATAACCATGTGTTCTCTCTCTCTTTGTGTTTCATTACAAGCCTTATAAATGATCATTACTGAAAAAGACATCTTGAGGCAAACTGCTCAGAACATTTGAATACACTTACCTCCCGCAGAAACAGGATTCAAATTTTAGTAACAACACTTAACTTTTGTGATATCTGTAAGGTACATTTGGATTCCAGCAGCAGTTCCTTTATGTTAACATGACTAGATAATGTTATGCCATGGTAATTTAGATTTAATCAGATGCGCTCACTTGAGTTCAGAGCCAAATGTTTGTCTGGGTTTCTCTGTTGTCATATCAAATGTTAGCTGATGTCTTTTCTGGGTTGGCAGGACAAGAATGTATACAAATCAGCATCATGGATAAGAATGATGTGTAACTCAATTTAGATATATGATGGATGCATATTTTAAATGACGTTGTGAATGTGCCACAAAAATAGCTAGCATGTGTTTAAATATTTAAAGTCTCCAGTACCTGGAGGAAAAGTACATTTTATACCTTGTAATTAAATACAGGGAAAATCGGCAGTAACCATTTTACTCAAAGATAGTCAATATGGTTTAAGTTATTTAAAATTTTGCATTAGGTGTCCCTATAGACCTAAAAGGTACCGTTTCCACATTTGTATTACTGCACTGTTGAAGGAAATCAAATTATAAATACATATCTTAATTCATTAGCATATTTTAATTCTTCAGAATAAACAGCAAGTCTTATTTCTCAAATCAGGAGGAAATAGCAGGACACAATCAGCAAAATGAAAAAGCAAGTAGACGAAGGAACTGTAGCATAACAGTATTTTTGCTAAGTGATCGAATATAAATAATTATCTATGCCATGACATCAAATACGTCTCACCACATTTGACTTGACATCTAGCTGCACCCTGAATTGAAAATGACTACATGTGATAAGGGGTACTGGAACATTCTAATGAAGGCACTGTAGTTACATTAAATTTTCTCATTATTGAATATCATTATTGTGGAAATCACGGATATTCTCGGATTCACAGACACATTACAGTTGATATTAAATTATATATCCATATAAAAATAGGTTTCTTGACCATCTATCAGTGTACAATTTTTACTAACTAAGGTGAACACGGATTTTCTAACCTAAAGTGGGAGAATTTATGCATGATTTAATTTCAGTTCAAAATACAGATACAAATGATATTTCCCACATAATTTTTTAGGAATGACCAAAAAAAAAATTAGCTAAATTAACAAAATACATCCTCACTCAACTGACATATTCGGAGTATATTTTTGCTTTTCCTTATTAGTCGATTCATTGTTGAATTTTTCATCAGTTTGTGAATTTGAGGAGTTAATTTCTGAATTCCTACTGCTAATTATCTGTTAATTTCATTACAGCTCTTCATTATGTTCTATGATGGTGTTTTTCTTGTCTCAGACTTAGATGAAAAATGAAAAGAAAGCTAGAAATTTAAGGAAAGGAGGAGAGACAGATTATTTGTCAATCCATAGAACCTTCTAGTGTTTTCCATTCTGCTTTGTTCAAATGAAGCCATCCCCTCAAACTTGCCGTATAGTCATGCCCACAACTATCGTTTCAGACTTCTCTGAGATATGCCAGTATGGTTCATATTCATAGTAAGTCCAATCAAATGTGTGTGTGTATGTGTGTGTGTGTTTATAATATATACACAAAGACAGGCTTTTTTCTAAGAATGTGCTCTGGGTTGCAAAGTTAGTAAGTGACAAAATTAAGATTTAAGACAACTTTGCCCCTAGTCTCCCTTTTGTTAAGAATGGAAAATATTATCATGAATCGCTGTATGACTAAAATCACATTCTACCACATAAAAACCTTACTTAATTGTTTAGGAGAGCTTCTTATTTATTTATTTATTTACTTTTGCTTACTTACTAAGATTTTATTTATTTATTTGTCAAAGAGAGACACAGCAAGAGAGGGAACACAAGCAGGGGGAGTGGGAGAGGGAGAAGCAGGCATCCAGCCTGATGAGCACAGAGCGTGATGCGAGGCTCGATCCCAGGACCCTGGGATCATGACCTGAGCCAAAGGCAGGTGCTTAATGACTGAGCCACCCAGGTGCCCCTAAAAGAGATTTTTACGACAGAAGTGAGAGGACTTAGGACTTGTTTCCACCACATGTCATCAAGAAAGATCTATAATTTGGCTCTTTCTCCCAATTATCCCTGCCTTCCATCACTAGAAAGTAGAAGGAAATAAATAAATAAATAAATAACCAGTGTAACATGAGTCTTGTAATCTGATACTGTCTCCAATGCCCTTTTGATGAGAAATATAGATAGTATGAATTTCATACTCTACTGGCAGATAAAATGGAATAGCCACTTTCCCTCACTGCCTATGTCTCTGTGTGTGTCTATATGTCCCGTGCTCCGTGTTTAGAGGAAATATTTTGGAAGAGATTCTTCAATTCATGAAAGGCTCCATGAGAAGGTGTGCATGGCCCCAACAATGTCAAAACCTCTAGAAGTGTTTTTGTGTCCTGTTAGTAAAGTATAGAAGGCTGAAATCAGACAAAAACTGTAGAACATACTAAACATGTATAAATGGTGTGGAAGGGAATCATTATCAAAACAGACAACAGTAGGGCACCTGGGTGGCTCAGTGGGTTAAAGCTTCTGCCTTTGCCTTGGGTCGTGATCTCAGGGTCCTGGGATTGAGCCCCGAATTGGGCTTTCTGCTCAGCAGGGAGCCTGCTTCCTCCTTTCTCTCTGCCTACTTGTGATCTCTGTCTGTCAAATAAATAAATAAAATCTTAAAAACAAAACAAAACTAAACAAACAACCAAAAAAATAACCCAACCAGAATGGGATGGCATCACTCTAGGTCTTGGCTGGTCCAAGTGCTGTCCTTGTACGGGTATCATCAGCATCCTCTGGGAACTTGTGAAATACATACGTTCAGACTTCCACCCCAGACCTATTGCATTTGAACTTTGATATTTACAGTTTCCTTACATGATGTACCTACACATTAAAGTCTGAGGAGTACTAGGCTACGGAACAGGATTAATAAAAAACATATTTAGATTTATGTAATAGACTCATTTCCTACTGCTTTTCCATGATGTATTGTGCTGATAGTAGTGGAAAGAATCACGTAGCTTTTATCATAAACTATACCCATGTAATGGAATGGAGACTTTGTAGGTGAATGGTCAGTGGATGCCTCAACACTAAAAGAAAAGAAAGAGAAGAAAAACAAGTGACCAGTTGATTTGCAGAGTTTCATCTTTTCCATCATAATGGTCAGGCAGCATGAAAGGGATGGTGAAATAAGAAAAAGAACTCATAGCTAAAAATACATGGGAAATCATGTGCTCACATGTGGTGTTAAAACAGTCTGATACAGAAAAGAAGTAGAATTGGACAGAATGGCTAACATTGATAGAAACTGGATTTTTACTTGGAGAAAAGTATTAGAAGCAAGATTGGGAAGTAGTTTAGATGTGACAGGTAGGAAACTATTTTCACTGTGAGGTCCAAAATGGATTTTATCATTGACAGGACAAATTTTCAAAAAAAAAAAAAAATAGAATTATAATTTTTCAAGTATTCATTACAATTTCCACTCCTATATGTAGCTATCAATGTGAGTATAGTATGATCTGGATCTCAATTTAGATGTACACATAATTAACACTTGAGTGTCAGAGCACAGGTTTCCTTTGATTTGCTACTTGATCTCTGACACAATGTTCTGTAAATAGCTGCTAAAATTGATGAATTTGAGCCTTTTTTTTTTTTTTCTTTACTACAAGGTTATCCTTAGGGCCCATGCTATAAGAAATACCCCCAGGGAAAAATAACGTATATTATTTGTTTTTAAATGATTTCCTGCCTGTGCTTGAGGGTTAATGCTGCTTTTAAGTATGAAAACAAAGCATTGTGTTCAAGATTCAGGTTATCAATGGCTCGAGTCATACAGAGGGGGTCAATTTAGCTCAAGTCACAGGGAAGGAATAGATCTATTACTCTGTTTGCCATCTCTGTGCTGGTACAGTCTGTCAAAATATTTCTTCAAAAACAGTAACAATGGGAAGACTGGTTGGCTCAGACATTTAAGCATCTGACCCGTGGTTTCAGCTCAAGTCTTGAGCTCATGGGTGATGGGAGGGAGCCCTGTTGTAGGGCTCCGGGTGGAGTGGGCTTGAAGATTCCCTCCCTCTGTCCCTTCCCCCACTCTGTGCTCACGCACATGCGCGTGCGCTCTCTCTCAGATAAACAAATAAAATCTTTAAAACAAAAACAAAAAAATGGTATCAGTGAACATGTAACTGGGGACTTACTGGACTAAGTACTGGGGCAAGCACTTGGTAAAGAGTTGTCATTTCAACTCACAACTAAGTGGGATGCTTAGGGTAAGTGTCTGTCCTCTACTGGGTCCTGATCCCAGGGTCCTGGGACCAAGTCCA
This sequence comes from Mustela erminea, assembly GCF_009829155.1. Classification (NCBI taxonomy): domain Eukaryota; kingdom Metazoa; phylum Chordata; class Mammalia; order Carnivora; family Mustelidae; genus Mustela; species Mustela erminea. The sequence goes on along the minus strand of NC_045634.1, from coordinate 29,180,237 downwards.
GCATCCGGATTCTTGCTCAGCAGGAGAGCCTGCTTCTCCCTCTGCCCGATCTGTCTGCTGCTCCCCCTGCTTGTGCGCACACTCTCTCACTCTCTGACAAATAAATAAAATCTTAAAAAAATAAACTCAAACTAACCCAAGAAGTAGATTCTATGATAACACCATTTAACGGGTCAGGAAGTATGCTCGCTATTGAAGAACGCTGACAGGTTTCAAGTTCAGGTCTCAGGCATAAGGGATCGTACATATAAACATGGCATGATACTGTCTCCTGTAGAAGAAAAGATTTGAAGAGATTCATTGAAAAAAATAATAAAAATAACAATAAAGTAGTTTTAGGACATTATGGCTTATAAGTCAGTACCTTGAAATGTTATTAGCAACAGGAGAGTTACATAAACAATATGAATATTTATAAGTGAGCCACAGTTTTTTACTCTGCCATGAAGTAGTGCTGATTTTTTTATAATCTTAGTCATCTTACAGAAAAAAGAATCTTCTTTCCCCTTTTATTCAAGCAAATTTTCTTGACCAGGACAAGCAACAAAGGTTAAACCCACAGCCTGAAGACATTTCACAAGGAAGAGGGGGGCATCTTTCCTACTTAGAGGAATGTACAAAAGACTCTGGTATATTCCCAGGCGGATGAACTAAGCCCATTAAAACTAAACATTTTACATAAGCTGTGAAACTTTTCATTGTGATGGACTCTCATTATGTCCCGGCATGCAAACATTTCTTTTGTACTTGGCAAATGGTAGTAGTCTTGGAAATTGGTGCATATAATGAATGGAACAACTACAATAATAGGTCATTCACCTGCAAAGTGAGTAAAAGTTAGGGGTATTCGGCAAGGAGATATATTTAAAATTTCTGTCAAGTCAATGTCTCTGGTGTTTTGTTCTCCAACATAATGGAATTCATTTTTGCAGTCCTTTTAAAGGTACACAAGTGTAGCTATAGCAACATGAGGGGGGAATCACTTTGTTTCCTAAAGCACATGGAGCCCTGTAACTAGGCAGAGGCATATTTCCTGAGAGATGTTGTGCTGTGCATCTGAAATAAGGCACTGGTTTTCAGTACCAATTTCACTCTCCTTAAATTAGAATATAATGATCATATTTTAATATGGAAAATTTGTCAAATTACCATAGTGCTGTGAAAGGATCTTCTATATTTGGATGCCTCCTCTTACATTTTTTAACACTAAGTGAGCACATACTTGTACCTGTAAATTAGGCAAGGACAGAGTCACTGAACCCACGGCAGGAGACAGTTGGATCCCAAGCGCTGACCTCGGTGTCTTGTCGTTTGATGACTCTGTGCAAGTCTAAACTATTTCTTGTGAGCAGAGTCCAACACAAATAAATATTGTGCAGAACTGTTTGATTTTTTCTTTTTTTCCTTGAAAAGTACCATCTTAGGAAAGCTCGATGGGTTGTGGAATTTGTGGACTCAAGGAAGGTGAAAATACAGAGACGGCCTAGAGAAGTCATAGCACTGGGCAACCCACTTTCCATCTGTCTTTTGACAGGAATCTCTGAGCTGCTTCGGAGGACAGAGCCATGATCTGGGGATTTGGAGGGAGGAGGAATGAAGTGGCTGGTCACTAGTATATTCTTCGAATGGAAGGCCAAATTTAGTACCATAGTTTGGAAAGAATTCACAAGAGCGGGACGGTATTAGGGGGGACTCTTGGCTGACTGTTTAACTAGATACAGGCTTTCCTCTCCACCATCTGTGTATTCAAATGCATAGGACTAGTTCTTTCAGCCCCAATAGGCTGCATGGACCTATTGTGTGACAATATAAACCTCTTGAAAAATCTCCATTCAAGATGATCGCACCAATGAACTTTGTGTAGTTTCTATTCTAAAGACAATGAAACTTTAAAGTATTGTATTCATAATTACCAGGGTAGTTCTTACCAATGTAAAGATTTTGAAAGATGAATTATAAAGTTCAAGCAGAAAATATAAAAATACAGACCTGGGTTGAAGCTGCTTCTCTGCTAATATATATTTTTAACACCTACATATACTTGTATTTGGTTTAATATCCCTACTTTATAGCCAAATTCCCCCTTTCTAAAAAATATTAAAATGTATAAGTCCATGATAGAAAATAGTACTCATCAACCTACCCATCATGCCTTGGTAATAACTGATATCTATTTAACATTTATTGCAATTCTGTATCTTGTTTAACCTTGTGCAATTGAAAACTACATTCCTCAATTTAAATTAGTTGCTATGTCATTTTGCTAGCAATACCCCTTAAGTTCTACTTTCACACTTACATTTTAGAAAAAATTGCTTTACATTTGCTTTTCATTTTGAATATGTAAACGTTTAAGGTGTGAAAACTCATTTGTACTATTTCAGATCGTGTGTTATGTAACATCACATTCATTTTTTAAGGACTTTATTTATTTATTTTTTTAGAGCAAGATTAGGTTTACAGCAAAATTGAAGGGAAGGTACAGATATTTCTCATGCACAGTTTGCTCCATTGTTAACATCACTTATCACAGGGCTACCTACCTTAAAGCAGATGAACTCACACTGACCCAGTATTACCCAAAATGCATAGTTCACATTAGGGTTCATTCTTGGTGTTGTATATTCTGTGGGTTTGGACAAATGTATAATGAAAGGTATCCATCCAATGACATGAAAATACATACATGTATCCTTATATTTTCACTGCCCTAAACACCCTCTGTGGTCTGCCTGTTCATTCCCCCCCACTCCGCAACTACTGATAGTATAACTATCTCCATAGTTTCACCCTTTCCATATAATATTATGGTATATATATTGGCACATAGTTGGTCATATAATTAGAATCATAGGGTAGATAGCCTTTTGAGATTGGCTTCTCTTTCTTAGCCGTAGGCATTTAAGTAAGTGTTTTCCGTGTTGTCTTGTAGTTTGATAGCTGAGAATATTTTTGTGCTGAGTCATAGTCCGTTGTCTGTTGATACCACAGTATATTTGTCCGTCACCTCCTGAAGGGCATCCTAGTTGCTTCCAAGTTTTATCCAGTACAAATACAGGTGGTATAAACCTATAAGCAGGTGTTTGTGTCTACCATCATTTCTCATCTCCTTTGGGTGATTACCAAGGAATGCAGTTGTTGGATCATATGGAGAGAACCTATCCAGTTTCATTAAGAAACTACCAAACTGTCTTCCAAAACAGTGAGACAGTCTTGCATCCCTAACAGCAAGTATGAGAGGGACTGCTGTCCCACATCCTCACCAGCATTTGGTGGTGGTCTAGATTTGGCCATTGTAATAGGTGTATAGTGCTCTCCCATTGATTTAAGTCACATTTTCTTGGTGACATATGCGGAGAACTTTTTCCTGTGCTTATCTGCTGTCTGCATATGTATATTTTAGTGAGGTATATGTTAAGGTATTTCACCCATTTTTAAAATGAGGCTTCCTTGAGTTTTAGCATTCTTAGTATATCTTGGATTGTTATTGATTAGATGCACCTTTTATAAATATTTTCTACTAAACAGTGATTTGTCTTCTCATTCTCTTGACAGTGTCTTTCACAGAGCAGCAGTTTTTAATTTTAATGAACTCCAGCTCACTTATTAGTTCTTTCATGAATCATGCTTTTGGAATTCTATCTAAATTACATAAACACACCTGAGGTCATTGGGGTTTTCTCCAAGTCCTAGAATTTGATAGCTTTGCACTTTACATTTAGGCCTATGATTCATTTTGAGTTAATTTTGATGAAGGTTGTAAAGTCCATGTCTAGGTTTATTTTTTGCATGTGGATATCGTGTTGTTATGGTGGCACCATATATTAAGACATTTTTTTTTTGCTCCACTGTATTGCCTTTGTTCCTTTGTCAAAGACCAGTGGACAGTATTTACGAGGGTCTATTTCTGGGCTCTCTATTCTGCTCTATTGATCTATTCTTTCACCAATACTGTGCCTTCTTGATTACTGCACTGTTAAGTCTTGGGTACTGTCAGTCCTCTAGCTTTGTTCTCCTATGTTTTGTTGGCTATTCTGAGCCTTTTGCCTTTCTACATGAACTTCCGAATCAGTACGTCAATATCTACGAAATAATTTGCTAGAATCTTGATGGGAACTGCACTGAATCAATATATCCAGGTGACAAGAACAGGCATCACACTCTTTTATAACAGACTTGGGAGAATTGTTTTCTCCTTTATTCAACTCTACTTGTCTTTCATTCCACTCAGAAATTTTTCTTGGGAAAGAACCAATTTGACACCAATGTCCCCACCTCTCAGCCCACATAATAATAAAACACCAGCCTTCTTTGGCTAGCAGAGAATCCTTAAAGAAAAATCTAAAAATTATTTCTAGCATCTTTCTATGGTACCAAAAGTATTCAGCTTGTCTCCATTCTCTCCTCAACTGCAATTCTACCTGCTTCTCCTGAATCTGAAGATTTATACTGTCATTGAGAGAATAACTCCAAAATTTATTTAGCTACTATTTTTTTTTTAAAGATTTTATTTATTAATTTGACAGAGAGAAATCACAAGTAGACGGAGAGGCAGCCAGAGAGAGAGAGAGAGGGAAGCAGGCTCTCTGCTCAGCAGAGAGCCCGATGCGGGACTCGATCCCAGGACTCTGAGATCATGACCTGAGCCGAAGGCAGCGGCTTAACCCACTGAGCCACCCAGGCGCCCCTGCTACTATTATTTTTAAAAAGATTTTAGTTTTTAAGTAATCTCTGCACCCAGTGTGGGGCTCAACCTCACAATCCTGAGATCAACAGTAGCATGTTCCACTGACAGAGCCATGCAGCACCCCTTTAGCTACTATTATTACCATTAACTTTAGGGGGAAAAAATATAAAGAAAAGATTTGGAGTTGGCTGGAAGAATATATACCTATATACTTACAGAGACTGCTTTGTTGTTAATAGAACTTAAAAGATTAAAATCTACGCATAAGCATCTTTAGCTCTCCCGGGATTTCCTTCCAGCAGATGATTTTAATGCTTGCTAGATGTAATCATGGTCTATACAACTACGAGGTAATGCAAGTTATCGGAATTCATTATTCCAAGTAAGATAGGAGCCTGAGACTCAAGTCCACTAAAGAGATTCGTTTTTATTGCATCTGTGCCAAATCAGCTATAGTGAAATTATCCATATATCTAATGAGCAGCTGTTTTTCTTGCTGCCCAGAGAACATGTGGTAAAATTCTCTCCATCACAAGGTGCAGATTAAGAGCATCTCTACCACGCCCCCTTCTTGCCTATTAAGTGAGAGCTTCGTGTCTCCAAGAGCCTGATGTTAGAAGTGCTCAGTGTTGTAGGAGAGTTAAACTTTTATGTTTTCTCCTGCCTAAGCCTCGCTGTTATTATCTGTCTGAGATTTTGTGCCCCAGGATTCACTTAGTTATCCACAGAAGACAATATCAAGCAGAAACTGGGGTTTATGTAACTGAGAGTTAAGATCAGTCAGGTAAGTTAGGAAAGTGTATCAACCCAAGAAACATATTTTGAATTTAAGAATTCCTGAATAATTTTGCTGCTGGAAGGAATTGGTTCTTGGCTTTTAGATTTTGAAGAGTACAGTTAGAGATACCAATTTAATTCCACATTTGAGTGCCTCTTACACATAAACCATTATGGTAGATTTTATGAAGAACTCCCAAGATGAATCTGCTTTGATAACATGGCCAGTACTTAAAGCTCATAACTATTTTTTCCCAGCATTTACTTTGTATCAGACATTTTACTTACATGCAATATTTCATTTAACTTAACGTTCATAATATTATTTTGTGATAGACTCACTCACACGTATGAGAATTAAAAGGAGACTAGAAAGGTTAAACAGCTTGCCAGGTGTATTCACTCATTATATAACACGTACTGAGTGACATATATGTACACATGATGTCTGTGCTTTTAGCTAGGACGTTGTTCTGCTCCCTTCAATGTCTTGACAAGTAGGTAGAAAAGGCAAGATTGAAGAGAATAAAGTAAGATACAACAGAAGTCATTAAATGGATAAATAAGGTGGGTACACTGGTAGAGGTCATTTTAGTATGAAGTAGAGGAGGCTGAAGAAGTCATGACTGACAGAAATAAAGCCATTGGTGGTTCTTGACTTTGAAGGATGCATAGAATTTCCTTAACTAAAAAAATTGTGCTTGGGAGGGGTATGTGTTAAACTTGGGACAGAGGAGAGGGAAGATTTCAGAGGCTAATACAGTCCATGACAACAGTGTAAACGAAGATGTAGGCGAGTAACAATTACCCATGGCTCCTTCTTGGAATCCAGGTGTAGATATGGACAGGAAGTTGACTCTTATGGTTACGGCATGCGATCATGTTGGATGTGCTGAATGTCAAGTTTAAGCATAAACAATGGAGGTTTGAAAGCTCGTTGACAATTTGGTGTGTGTATCTCCATGAGGACAGTAAATACCAGAAGTCACAAGTGGCAAGGTTCTTAATTTCTGGAAATTCGTTTTTTCTCTGTTTTGGAAAATTTCCTGCTGTAGAGATGACCTCACAGGGATGTGAGAGTGGGAAAACCTAAGACCGAGGTAAAGTGGTAGCTTCTGGAACAAGAATAGGGCACGGCTAATGCTCCAAAAATTAGGAAACTTGGCAATTAGGTATGATATTGCCACTGAATATATGATTATTTTGATGATTAACACTGAAATGTGAGTGGAAAAGGGATGTCTTCTCAAAGACCTAACTTCCTTCCCTGCCATCTTATTCTCTATAGCTCAGAGTATGGCTTTATGTTTGAAGAAGGATGCTCAACCTTTAAACCACTTTAATGCTTCTGTTTCATAAGAACATTTTGTTCAACTAAAATTCAAAACTGATGCTAGATACAGATTAATTCTGCAGTATGGCCTATTTGTTATTATATGAACCTAAAGTCTGATAAATATTTACAGACATCTAGCTTTTCAGAAGCCTGAAATGTGGCCCTAATTGCAGTTAATGATGTAACTCTTTTTTGAGTTCTCTTTATTTTTAAGGATTTTTTTTTGTTTTGTGTCTGTTGAAAGAGAACAAAAATACTGCTCAATATTAACAAATAGTTGTACTTGCTATATGTAAAAATAAGCAATTTAAATATCATAATTAGGGTTAAAATTTTGCATTTGAATTTTCTAGGTTTTGCGTTCTTATAACGTTTAGTGCACACATGCATGATCAATATGCTAAAAAAACCTTTTGCTGGTAACACTATATTTAGAAATACATATTGATTTTATACTTCTTTAGATACCTGAAAATAAAATAATATGCTGTTTGTGTATCACTTTATTTATAAGTCATAAACATTTATATATTTATAACAATATATTGTTCTTGGATCCATTATTATATTTGAACTCCTTCAACTGTGCTGGTGATCATTTTTATCATTAAACAAATAAACCGACCTTGTTGTAAAGAAACATCCAGGTGTCCTGATATCCTGTGGACAGTCATTTCCTGCATCCTATCTTTCTTTAGAAAATACATTATGAGTCATATGGGAAATTGGAATCCCAAGGAAAGGGTCCGCTCATAGAAGGAAATAAAGAGACACAGATTCAGAAACTTTCTTGGGTGAGTTTAAGGAGGAAAACTTCAGATAATTATTCTTAAAGTTTGGTTCCTGTTAGCTTTCCCTCTCAAATGTTACTTGACTCAGTATTCATCCAAGGACCCATCCTTGTTGCATTACTTATGGTTCCCTGAAAGACCTGATGGATAAATTTTCTCTGGAATGCCTCTTCTCGGAGCAGTTACTTCAGACTTCGGTTACAATTCTCTCCCTAATGCTGACTCTACTGAATTGACTACATTCTGTCTCTCCCATCAGTCTGGAAGCCCTCTTGAGAGCAAGAGACGTGTTGCAGCCATAAAATTTGTGTCTCTACTGCCTTCTACGATGTCTTGAACATAGTAGAGGTTGTAAGCAGGGGTGCTTAAAAAAGAATTAAGACATAACACGAAATACCTCATGAATTTTGAGTTATTGCAAGACCATTGATACTTGTTTCTAAATGAACACATTAGAGAAACGTTGCAAAATTCTAACCAACAGTTAACAGAGAGAGACAATGTTGAATTTGTTCTTAACTGTACCATGTGTGTAACTGTGGTAGGAACTAAGCCCCATTTGGGTCTTTGTCTGTCTGTCTCCCTCTCCGCGTGTCTGTCTCTGAGTCTCTGTCTGCCTCTCTCTCTCTCTAATATTGGAAGGTAACTGTTGCTGAAATGCCTCTTGATTTTACTGAAATCACCTGCTTGAGCTTGGCAACTGGAAAGGTAGAGTTAGATGGATTGGTTTATTACGGTTAAATTAAGCATGGCACAGTCTAAATTGATCACTAAAGAGACAAAATCCTGAACCATCTATGCCTGGGCTGTTTCAATTCAGTTAGCTACCTACAGCCAAAATAGGGAGACAAAATATATACATGTATTTCTAAACATTTCTGAGCATTTTCAACACATCTTTGTTACAAAACAGTACATAGAGGCACTTTCCGTGACCAGACCAAAACCAAAGGTGGCAACTGACAGCGTATATTATCCTTTAAAACATTTCAGACTATATTACTTTGCCTTTTCATTGTGTTTGTCATAAATCTCTTGGCAGAGGGATTTTTTTTTAAGTTGTTTCTCTTTTTACCTTAACATTTCTTGTTGTATGGTGTGCTCTCCTGCTTTCCCCTTCACTCAGGAATGTTTCTACTTTTAGCCTTAACTGTCTCCATATAAACTATGCTGTTGTTAGCATGACTTATCAAATGAAAATGAAAATATCTAAGAGATACATTTTGCTCAATGCAGCTCAGTTTTCCTTGTTTGAACTAGACCTCTAAGTCAAGCTTATTTTGTTTGCCTTTTTAAAACCAGATTAAGGGGGTGTCTGGGTGGCTCAGGGGGTTAAAGCCTCTGCCTTTGGCTCCGGTCATGATCCTGGGGTCCTGGGATCCAGCCCTGCATCAGGCTCTGTGCTTTGCAGGGAGCCTGCTTCCTCCCCTCTCTCTGCCTGCCTCTCTGCCTACTTGTGATCTCTGTCAAATAAATAAATAAAATCTATAAAAAGAAATTAAAAAAAAATAAAACCAGATTAAATAGATAATATTCAACTCTGTGTGAGATCTCCATTTTATAGCTGGTAACATGATAACTCAATTAATTTTTTTTGAGAACCAGAGAGAATTAAACTTTGGAAACCATGTTCTATGATACTCTGTGATCTGACATACATTGATAGGGACAGCTAGAAAACAACTTTCATAGTTGAAAAAATTTATCTTATTATCATAGCATTATGGTTTTTAATTTTAGAAGATGGGAAAGCATAATGTAAGAAAAAAAAAAAGAAAAGAGAAAAGCAATTGATATCTTACTCCAACATCCAGGTCTGAAGTACAGCTTATATTTTTTTGAACATACTTAAAGTGTTTAGGTTGTGTTTGGTGGAAATTGTCTCTGGTTTACTTTGGTGGTTCTTTTATGAAATTGGATTATTCTGTATTTCTAGGTTTTGCTTTTTTTTTTTTTTTTTAAAGATTTTATCCATTCATTTATCAGAGAGATAGAGAGCAAGCACACAAACAAGGGGAGCAGTAAACAGAGGGAGAAGCAGAACCAAAGATGCTTAACAGACCAAGCCGCCCACTGTCCCTGTATTTTTGGGTTTTGTTTTAAGATTTATTATTATTTTTTTGTTTGAGAGAGAGAGAGTGAGTGCATGAGGGGGGCGGTGCAGAGGGAGAGGAGAAAGAGCATCCCAAGCAGACACCTTGCTAGGAGTGGAGCCCAATGCAAAGCTCTATCCCAGGACACTGAGATCATGACCTGAGCCAAAACCGTGAGGTGGTTGCTTAACGTGACTAGGCCACCCAGGCACCCCTGTATTGTTAGTTTTTAAGCTCCATTTTGTTTAAACTGCATGTATACATGTTTCCATTAGTGATAACTCTTCCCCAACCTCATTTTTTAATTGCTTCATCACACTGCCTAATGAGTATACTGTAATTTCACCATTGTCTATTATGGAGCTATTAAAGTTCCTATCAAGTTTTCAGTATCAACAATACTTTGGAAATGAACGTTCTTGTCATCCAATTTTGAACATTTTGTGAATACTTAGAATTTCTTACGTGTAGAACTGAAATTGTCACTATGAGAGGCTCAACACAAATATAGGATCTGTTTCTTTAAATGCATCTTCTTAAATGTGTCTTATAAGGTGGTGATAAGGAAGCTAGTAAGATCTCACCAGACAGAAGATATTACAATTCAGTAGGTTTATTTTACCTGTTAATGTATTTGAAAATATTGAGGACTGTGTTGTAGGCACTCATAATATCTGATAAATAAATATACCATGGAAAATACATATGAGAGAAGTTCCTTGTAATTCATTTCTGCAGTAGCCATAAAATACTAAAATAAATGTTACTTATTTATGTACTTATTAAGACAGACAGCCTTGGCACCAAACTAATTATGGTCTGTAGTCGTAGGACATGTTTTATGCAGATCTTCTGCATTTAGAAAACGGTGAATCAGGTTTTGCACCTTAATGAAGAGAAGCTAGCTATTCCCACTCCTCTCACCCCAGCGTCTCTGTTTTGAAGGACACGGGATTGTTTTCACGTAGTGGCTGCTAAATTAAGTTTTCCCAGTGCCCTAGCATGCTGTGCCCACGAAAAGTCTCAATGATCCTACATTTTAATATCCCTGAATAAGGCTATTCGGTTAAATAAGTGATCTGCGAGTGACCAAAATTAGGTAATTTTCTTTCCATTCTGAAATTATAGTTAAGTAACCATTACACTTGTTTAGATATAATATGCCCAAAATAGGAGAAATATAATAAAATTAAGAAATGAAGTGTTCATTAAAGAGCACAGTAAACTGTTGCCTTTTCTCTCTATGATGGCCAGAAGGCCTAATTAACTCTGGTAGCAGTGGCCCCACGGGCAGGATCCTTTTAGAGAGGATAAACCTCACAGAAGCAGGAGCTAAGACTCATTAGCTTTTAAGCTGCTGTTCAGACCTAATTTCCATTGTATAAGGGCATCTTTATGATAAAGAGTAAAAATGTTTACCTTATGTTCATATTTAATTAGCCTAATGGTCTGTTATATCAATATTGTTTATCCCTTCTTTCTTAGGCGCAGACATGGCCTTCCCGACTTTTCTTTTATTACCTGTGAGAGTTTTTACTTAGGATTAAAGTAGTCCCTTTCCTTCAAATGCCCTTGGTGATTGCATTTATTCAGCCATCATTGACGGGGACGTAAGGGCTTGAAAGATACTCAAGTAAATTACAAACTTTAAATCATATTAATCTCTATATGTATTTATCTCCTTAAAAATTATTCCAATAGATCTCTGACAACCTGATTATGATTCTGTTTGTCTTTAACAGAACCTTGTTTTCCTCCCAGTAGATCATTTTTCATTAATGAACTTGTACTTTATAATAAACTCCCTACTTCATGTAGCTGAGGTAGAAGAGTAGAGAGTGACTTGGCCAGTCCTGCCCTCCTTTGAACAGTGAGCTGTGCTCCTCCTCCTGCCTGGAGAACATACAGGGAGATCATGCAAACAAGAGGGGGTAGTAGGTGTGAAGAACTTTGCTGGAGAGGCATTGTGTTTCTTTTTCTTGAGCTGAATGCAGCCCCCAAAAAGGTGCATTCAAGTTGGGTCCACTGCGGTTGGCACTTGCAAAGCCAAGTTCTTTCAAAATTCCCAGGTTGCCATCAACTGAGCTTACGGATACATCAACCTTTTCTCAGCTTCTTAGAACACCTCGAGTGCTATCTCCATCCGTGTCCGTTTCCAAGTGGTGAAAATCATCCTCTTATTTTTAAAGAAAGCAAATACATTCTTTTGACCCTCCGTATACTTTCTTTCTCACAACTTCAGTGTTCTACTCGCTGATCAGTATTGTAAGGGTGGGAAAATTTTCCCTTCTTTGCTTCCCAGTTCTCTGGCTGGTTTAATAATTGATATAAGCCAGATGGACGGGGGGAAAAAAATCATGTGGATGGGATTCCTATTAAAATAGGAGACCCAAAGGCAAGTTGTGCAAAGGGATGGGAGGGGGGCCTGAGGAGCTGGGGCTTCAAAGGGGAAAGTAGTGATTTTCAGGAAGGTAAGAGCAGAGATTTGGTAATCAAATGTTTGCCCCATCAGGTTGGTAGGCTTTTCGGATCCAAAAAGTTACTCCAGGTCATAGCTGTCTGTGAGCACAGCTCCCCTCTCTAAGTTATTTTAGGCAGTTAAGGGAGAGGTCAGAGTTTTCTTTTTTCTGAGCTGCCTAGGTCTTGATTGATTTCAGCTTAAAATGATCCCTATGCCAACGTGGTACCTTTTGGAATGAAACATTCTGTTCCCTTTCAAGACGAAGAATACTTAACAAATCCTTTCAGTGTTACATGTGAAGTTGTTTTTAAGATCATGCCCATGCTTTGTGAGCCTCAATAGTAGAGCCCATGTGACTTTGTGAATTTTATGGGAATCCTGTTGGCTTTGCTTAGACATGGATAGACATGCTTGATGTATCCTTCCCCCCCCACCCCGATCCATGTTTTTTGTTTGTTTACTTTGGTGGTTGATGTAAAACATATTTTAAGTTCCCTGCATATTTAATCAAGAATCTACCTCTTTTTCTTTATTTCTCATGGGATAGTTTCTTTCTGTCTACATATGGATTTCACATGCCCAACAACTCCATGGTAAACATCTGTACCTCCTTCTGCATTACTATAGCAGATACTTAAGAACCCAAGAGAATTTGTGAAGCAGAAATATAGAAGATCGTGCTAGAAATGGTTGCTTCCCAGCTTGAGCTTAGACTGTAGGACTCAAACATACCCATATATTTCTAGAAGAAAATTCCTCACACCCCACCCCCACCCCACCACACTTCCGATCTAAACTGGACTCCTACAGGTTATGAACCAAGTGCTTGTTTAGGAAAAAAGAGAGAAGCAGATTTGACAGGGAAGGGTGAATTCTGCAGATGACTCAGTGACTGTCCTTTAGCTCAACCACCAACTGTTGGTTACGTTTCTCCAAGAAGAGGGAACAGCAAGCAAAAAGGAAAACAAACACAGAAGGGTTGTTTTCACTGGTGCCATGTGTCGACGGTCTGTTGGGATTGCTGTAACAGTATACCATAGAGGGGTGGATTAAACAGCACACACTGATTTCTCACAGTTCTGGAAGCTGTGATGTCTAAGACCAAGGCACTAGCCAAGTGGGTGGGTGTCTGGTTGAGGGCCCAAATTGATAGCTGCCTTCTGGCTTTGATAAGGGCATTGATCCCACTGGTGCAGCCTCTCCCCTCATGACCTAATGACTTCTCAAAGGTTCCCACTTCTGTAGACACATGAAGGGGTGGGGGGGATCAGGATTTCAGCACATGAATTCTGGTGAGATAGAAACATCTAGTCCACAATCTACTGTAAGGTAGCTTCTGGGCAGGAGGACTACTGCTTTGGTCCCATCTAACAAAGCATAAGGAAGGATGAAGGAGCATCGTTTTCCTCATGGTATGTGATTTGTCTTACATATATTGAGGGCTACAGAAAACATGATTTGACATAGCCAATGTCAGTGCTACCCTCTTCTTGAGACTTTCAGTTAATAGGAGACATTGTCCACAAAGGAAGACAACTGTGGTACTTATGGGAACCTCAGATGAAGCTTCCCTTGATTTTTCCTAGAAGTGGCCATATTTCCTAGGGTGGCCATAACAAATTCAGTTTGGGAGATTAAAACAACAGTAATTTGTTCTCAGACTTCTCAAGGACAGAAGACTATAATGAAGCCATCATTATGAATTCTTAGGGTTCTTGGGGTTCAGAGGGAGGATCTTTTCTATGGTTCTGCCTTTGCGTCTGGTGGTTGACAACAACCTTGGGTGTTTCTTAGCTTGTAGGTGTGGCACTTCAGACTCTGCCTCCACTGTGGCCTGGCGTTCTCATGGGCGTGCCTGTCTCTCTGGCTCTATTTGCTGTTATAGTGACCCCAGGCATTGGCTTAAGGGCCGATCTAATATAAGATGAACTCAACTTGATTATATGGTCAAGACCCTATTTCCAAATAAGGTCACATTTAAAGTGCAAGGAGTTAAAACTTCCATACACAATGGGGAAAAAAATCTTTTGCTAGTCCTGAGGTTAGCAGACATCATTGTGGGGACAAATGGTATAGACTGAATGTAGTAGCTGTGAGATAACTTGCTTTCTCTTTATTTTCAAACTTGGGTCTTTAGGAAAGATTCTGATGGAGGTCTGAGGGGACCAAACATGATGTTGAGGTAGTTGAGATCCTGGTTTTGTGAGGCAAAGACAGTTTTCATATTGGCAAGATTCTTATGGTTGAACCTCCACTGCATTAGAATGAATGTGGCTATTTAAAAGAAATATTTTATTTATTGGAAAGAGACAGAGGAACCACATGAGGTGGAGAAAGGAGGGAGGCAGAGGGAGAGGGACATGCAGACTCTGTGGTAAGCATGGAACCCATGAGGGGCTCTACCCCGAGACCCCAAAATCATGATCTGAGCTGAAATGAAGGGTTGGACCTTAACCTACCAAGCCACCCAGGAGCTCCAAGAATGTGGCTATTTTTATAAACCCTGACTGGCACTGTTACACCGTAAAAAAAAAAAAAAAAAAGGATTGAGTTACATGAAAGAAAGAGTTGCTTTTTTACCTTGGAAAAATAGTCCACGTTTGAACTTAATCTAGTTAGATACTTTTAAGATTTATAAGCGCATTTGGTTGTCATGTATATTCAATAGATGTTTCAAAAACGGATTCTATTCCACAATATAATCTTGCCTCTCTCAAGCGAGTCAGGCCTAGTGTGAATAAATACTTTCACACCATAGTATTATCTCATAGTAACCAGCAGTAAAGCAAGGTGAGTTGAAAAGATTTCAAATCCTGTATAAACCTGTGAATTAACTTCAAGCCTTTTTAGTGATGAGCCAGATATCATTCTATTTATTTACCCTTAGGATTTGCATAGTGATTTTTTTCTCTCTCTCAACATTTATCTAGATTGAGCAGCAAATTTACTTTTGATTGCTTTCCCAATTTTTCAAGTAATTTGTATTCTAATACTATTTTATAGGAATTGGCTGGCCCAACTGCCATCCCCCTAGATTTGCATTGATATTGTTTTGAAATTCGTAATGTCATCTCATAGACTTGACTCAATTTGATTAAATTAATTTTAGATCTCACCACACTGCTGTTTCTAGCAGCTTAAAATGTTATCACCAAAAGTATTTTCATATACTAACTTAGCATTGTTCTTGAGGAAAGAGTCAGTGTATCTAAAACCTGTTTTTGAAAAACACTTTTTCGATATCATTACTTTGGTTTATCAGTTTAGTGAACAAACCCTCATGCAATATTCATTGAAAGGCAATTGACCAGGTAACTGACTAAAAGAAGAGTTATTCTGATCTTCAGATTTGATTCTTGTTTTGGATTGTGCATAGTCCTGAAACTTGTTTAAAAGCTCCCAAGATTTGATCCAGAAATCAAAATTAAGAAACAATAAAGATTGGATAGAATGCAATATCCATGACCTTCTATAAGAACATGCTATTCTGTAGGGTGAACAGTATAGAGTTCAATCATACTTGAGGCTTTTTTTTTTTCTCTAATTTTTTACTGAAAATTGAGACTGTCAGTGATCCATCGACATTCAGGTATGCCTCTGGGGTGGGAGGAACAACCAAAAATACATGTTTTGTTTGGCGTGTTAACCCGATGTTCACTATGTGCATTAAATACATTTATATGCCATTTCTCCTTCTGTTGTACATTCTGGCTGCTTGAGATGTGTTACCAGAAGCAACTGGGTATGAAGACCAGGCGTTTCATTAGGCTATGCCTGGAGGCATCTTAGACAATAATGATAAATATGAAAACTATGTAATTCTGACCTCGTCAGACTAGTGTGGACAAATGCACCTTTAGCCATGGGTTTGGTTTGTTGATGTTGCACTCTACGCAGGATAGCCTGTTTCTGATGGAAACGTTAGACAATGCCCCAACTTGAAATTAAGTAAAATTAAATAACTGTCTATACATTTTAATGAAAAATTAGACAAATAATATACTTCTGACTTAGAGTTTTTATCCTTAGGATAGATTATGGAGTAAATGACATTAATTTACACTTATCTGCTGTCTTTACAGTGGCAACTACAGAATTATTTAAATGTGTATATGCTGTGGGCATTCATAAATTGGTTAGAAATCCCAAATCACTAGGACTGTTTCATCAGATCCTTAGTTTTGCAAGTGCGTCTCTTGTTATTTTGAGGAGCAATCCCATGAAATCTTTTTGATGTATTCAGAGTACCACATGCGATAGAAAGATTAAAGCGGAAAAACCAAAGGGTGCCTGGCTGGGTCAGTCTACAGGGCATGTAAATCTTGATCTTGAGTTCAAACCGTACCTTCAGCATAGGGCTTATTAAAAAAAAAATTGGGACTTGAGGGGGAGGGAACAGAGACTGAAGAGTGGGCATGTCATCTTCTAGGGTGAACATATGGTAATTCAGTAGCAGTAAGAGGTTATGGCTTTGTAGAATGAAAATACCTACATTAACATTACTCCAGAGGTAACAGCCTGTTGCCCAGCCTTGAAGTACTTAAGAGGGTTGTCTGGGTCAATCTGGCAAAAACCTAATGCACTTCTGGAATATAATGTTCCCATACCGTGGGCAGTGGCTTTTCATGAATCTTTGTTCTGATCATGTGAAGATCTCTACAACTGTTACTTAAAAATATAAACAGTATATATATTACAAGCATTAAACACATCTTTTAAAAAACTAACACTACCTTCATAGTCCTTTGTACATGTCCTTGTACTTAACATGAACAATTGATTATTTTACTTTATTTCCCAGTGGTCGCTGAACAACTGTAAAATTAGATAATGCTTTACCAATCACATTGTCAAACAGGTATTTTACGAGAACGCTTTTAATCAAGAAAAAAATTTTTGTGTGCGATTTTGCAGTTTTAGCAGAATAACTATACCATCCTTGTTGAGTAAAGACTGTTTTCGAGTTTAAACCCTGGATCCACACTATACTGATTGAGATCTTAGACAATTCACGTACCTTCTATGAGATCTAATTGTACTCTTCTCTAAAATGAGGTTATTAATAATAAACTATTTCAAGAAGCTGTTGTGGGATTTGGATGAGATGTAAGTAATGCATTTAGCCTAGCACATGATACATGTTCGCGAAATGTTATACACTCTTTATATACTATAGTGTGAGCGTTGACATGGTCACAATTGTCTGTCAGTCTGTCTTGTAACCAGACTGTGGATATCCTGAAGATGACTGGCTCTCTATTTCACATTTCACATCTAACTATTAATCAGAAGTATAACAGTGGTTCACTGGTAATTAATACATTCTCCCATTTCACTGAATTATGGCACATATTTGAACAATTATTAGTTTTCAAAGCAATAGGGTATTTTAGGGTCAACTTGGAAGTTTTCATTTTGTATAAAGCATTTAGGAAAGCATTTTTCTTGATGCTAATGACCAATTAACAGTATAATGGAAGATTTATGGTGTAAACCAATGTTTTTTTTTTTTTTTAGCGTGGTTTATTAAAACAACTTCTTTATAAAACCTATGAAATATTTTTCCCTAAATACTTTCTGTCTTTAAAGTTTGCCTCCAAAGTCCAAACTATCTTCCAGATACTGTTCTTTTACAAAATGCTTTAACACTTGGCCAACTTTCTCTATAAAATATCAGGATGATTTCCCCAATGATCGTCAAATAGACGTTGTTTACTCCTGTTGTTGTGTGAAATACTCTTTCTTCTTTCCTCAATATAGCTGATACCTATTCATGTTTCATGGCTGTACTCAAATTCCAGCTCCCTCTTCCATCAGTCTTAATACCTCTTTACTATAGTCTGTCACATAAAATGTTGTGAAAGGCTCTATCTGATGTTCTCTTGTGCTGTTGTATGTAATGATTCGATAAAAGACATCTTTATACCACGCTAAGTTCCTCACACGTTTCTGTGCATCTGCTCAGAAGGCAGTATATCAGACAGTTTCTCTCTGTACGTAGGGACCATACTGCAGAAGGAAATGTATTCTTCTGGGAGCTAGCAACATGAACACTGTTAATAGTGTTTGAGGTAAAAATGGATGGCAGTCCATAAGACATATTAGAGGGATATGAATGGATAGACAGGAAAATCTGGCCAGTCGATGATTGGTATATTTTGGATGGATTTCAGTGGTCAGGATAGGAAATGATCATTAGTTCTAAGAAGCAGACTTATTGGAGTCAACACATCGCAACTGCTAATGTGACTTCTTAAATGAGAATATCTTTTTTATTTTCTAAAAAGTTTATTATTTATTTTGAGAGAGAGCAAGAGAGAGAGAGAGAGAGAGAGGGAGAACAAGCAGGGGAGGGGGAGGGAGGTGGGCAACAGAGGGAGAGAGCGAAGCTTACACCCCACTGAGCAGGGAGCCCAACATGGGGCTCAGTTCCTAGACCCTGAGATCATGACCTGAGCCAAAGGCAGATGCTTAACCAACTGAGCCACCCAGGTGCCCCTGAATATCTCTTTTTTGAAAGAAATTGTCTTAGTAGATAATGGGTTAAATAACTTTTGATAAATATAGGGCATGGAAGGTATGAGGAATGGAGCAGTGGAGGTGAAAAGAAGTTAAATTATATTTTTCTCAGTGATACTCATTGATTCTACATTTTCAAAAGGAAATTCTAGGAAAAATATGTGTCTGACTTTGTTTTCATAAGTAAGGAGTACAGATACCAATGATCCTTGATTAACACCATGAAAATCTTGGGCTTTTTCTTAAAAGTATCAGAAATAGATTTCCTACTGACACATATTTACTGAGGATAAAAACATGAATTTACTTTTGTTTACATTTATAAATTGACTCTGAAAGACAGATTTTTTTTTTTTTTTTTTGACTAGCTTCATTATACCTTATTTGAAAAAGACAGTTGCAATGCCATCTGGCTTGAAAAACGGAGAACAATGTTCTTAAGTTGTTTTTAGAAGTGAAGATTATCAACATCACCTCTTGAATATAAAGGTTAGAAATAAATACAACCACTAAAACTGTAATAGTTAAGTGAAAGTCAGGGAAGTGTGAGATTGGTGGCCTAAATTTTTACCTTTGAAATATACAACTGCTAAGGTAAAGCTGTCTGATTTGTTAACTCAGTGATTGCAATAAAAGACTGGCCTTTGACAACTTCAGTCATCCAAATGCCTAGCATGTAGTTTATTGTTGCCTTTACTATAAAACAACAACAACAACAACAACATAACAAACCCAGCCTGCTTCTCCTTGTCAGTTTTCTTCTTCTTATATTGTATCCATCGAAATAAATGTATTTCTGTAAAGTATATCAAACTCTTTTGGAAATGGTGAAACACAAATAAAGCCTCAAGATGGTAGATAAATGAATAAGGAAATATGTGGAGGAGAGGCTGACACAGTCAGACAGGAACGTGAAAGCCTGCCGCTGTGTGAGAATTATTATCAAATGTTACTCTGGAGTTGCGGTTTACTCTGGTCGTGTACCCTATGAGTTTTGATATTTGGAGCTTCTATTTTTTTTAATCTCCTGTCATTCAAGAACCTTTCAAGAATGTTAATGACAACAGCAGACTCGCTGTGTGTAATGTGTATACCCCATTGCAAAGTGTCCTAGATTATAAATTTGAGCAGTATCAATACTATTAGGACACCTGACGAGGTGTGCTATAGCCTTTTAAATCCTGCTTTGGTAGGATCTGTCACTACTATGACATACTCAGGTGTTTTGTTTTCATTTTCTTCTGTCAGCACATTTTTGTTACGAATTCATATATGTATTACGTAGTGGGGAAGATAGTCCTGGGTGACTGCCCACAGAAGCAGGAAGGAAGAAAGGCTTATTTTTTTTTTTTTTTGACAAGAGCCCAAGAGATGTCAGAAGCAAGTTCTAGCAGGTTTCAGAATTAAGGGAATTAGAAACTTGATAAGTACAACACAAATATAAAGTATGTAAAATTAAAATCCAATATTACAAATTTCTATCACTTATATTCTCAACAGTAAAAATAGGTGAATCATGGGTTGGAGCCACGAATAATACAGGCTTGGCCTAGAAATGTAGATAAATAAAATGTGTAAACACACTTAAACACATTAATGTTTTTGTTTATTTTTTTAAAGATTTTATTTATTTATTTGACAGAGATCACAAGTAGGCAGAGAGGCAGGCAGAGAGAGAGGGGGAAGCAGGCTCCCTGTTGAGCAGAGAGCCTTATTTGGGGTTCGATCCCAGGACCCTGAGATCATGACCTGAGCTGAAGGCAGAGGCTTTAACCCACTGAGCCACCCGGGAGCCCCCACATTAATGTTTTTAAACGAACACAGCTATATTGTTTTACAGGTATAAAACTGGGTATCTCAGTGGGTTAAGCATCCAACTGTTGGCTTTGGCTCAGGTCATGGTATAAGGGTTGTGTGATCGAGCCCCAAGATGACTCTATGCTTAACGTGGAGGCTATTTGAGATTCTCCCTTTCACTCTCCCTCTGCCCCATCCCTGTTTGTGTGTGCACGTGTGCTCTTTTTCCCTCTCCAACAAATAATTGTTAAAAAAAAAACACACTAATAGTTTTATATAGACACTTTATCATCCCTACTGTTTATTTTATCCATTATGAAACAGGTCTTAATTTGAAGCACTAGTTACATCCTAATACTCTCTTTTAACAAATTATAGTCCTTAAGGCCTTATTAATAAACCAAAATAATGAAATGACCAAATGCTCACTGAGGAAAGTTGAATGTAATATAAATTCATGTTTAAGTTATGACCACAAAGTGTTCATAAAAATACTCTTAAGTATTACATATTCAAACGGAAAAGCTGGAATATTGACCGCTGCATTGCCTTTTACCAGCTAAATACAAATACATCCTTAGAATACTTTTTTTATTTTTCATAGGCCAAATGTCATAGTTCATTCACATAAGGCTCATCAGAGACTAATATAATTATGTTTACAAAGGAGAAAAGCATCACAAATGTGGTTCTGAGTGAAACTAGATCTTTTAGTTAATGTTCACAATTTTCCAATGTAGATGGATCATTTTTGTGTCATTTGTGGCATGCGATCTTTCAGGGAAACCTATGGACTCTAGAACATTCCGTCACTCTAATTGCTGGAGGAGATCTTTGTCTTAGTTTAATAATCCAATTTTAGAAAGTCATGGAAATACTCCATAAAGAGGAAAACAGCAATGGGAAGAAATAGTTGAACAGGAATAAGCTATGACTAGAATTGTGGTTTTTGGAATAATGCATTAGGTTTGTAATCAATTATGGATGAAATGTCTGGTCCGTATTTTTCCACATCATCTCCTAGCATTGCGTCCCTCCTGCCGGGATTGATTATGGAAGGGGTACCTCTTCTGTCATAACTGTCTGGACCCAGAGGAGTAGGATACGTGCAGAACAGCAATTAGCATCAGAAATCAATCATCCTGAGGCTGTGTTTTCTAGAGTTCATCTAGAAAAAAAATTACCCTCCGAGCGGCTGTGTGTGTATGTGTGTGGGTAGGCGCACATGCCGCCCTTCATTTACAGTCTGTTGGATTGGAAACCTGACATTTTCTGCTTGTGTTGGAAAGCGGAACAAATCATTCTAGTTAAACTCCTGTAACTAAGAATGTGGCATCCTGGTGACAGAGAAAAACATTTAGAATTGAAGTTTTTTTTTATTTTTTAAGATCAACAACCTATATTAACATATATAGGCTTACCAGCTGATTTTCTCCTTAATGCACACCTACTGTGATTGTTTGCATTGTTCTTCTGTAAACATAGTTACACTTTGAAAGTTTACTTCCAGTTTCACTTTATGCTTCAAGGATAGCTCTATTTTGGTGAAGTAACAAGAGAAATGGAATCTTTCCAGAACGAATTTTACATATCGGTTTTTTTTTTTTTAAATACTACTAGGGTTAGTATTTTATTAATTAAATATCTAGGGGAAGAGTCCTAAAAATGTAATTCCAATTCATAAAATAGTTAATAAAATTTTTTAGAGTGTAGAGATGATTCAGAAAAAAATTTAATTGAACTGCTTGACCGTTAGGATTTATGCAATGGTGCATAATTTACACACACCTAATTTGTACAAAAATTAGGAAGACTTATTCCTGGTTGAGTCAAAGCATTACACCAAAATGTAGCAAAGCTCAAGAAAATCCTGCCTTGCGTTTTTAATATCTTCATTTTTCACAATATTTGTATCAAGTACTAGACCCACATAGTGTCATTGAAATTGACAAATGGTAAATGATGAGAATAGGATTGAAAGAAATTTGCACGGGCAAAACACAACTCCACATGCATTTGTAGCTTCTGTATCTGAAAAACATGTAACATTCAGGAGGCAAAATCTTTATTCTCCCAAGAACCTATCATCTGGAAGAGGGCCGGTAAGAGTTCATCTTAATGCAGCCTAAGTCATCCGTGTCTTCTGGGAGTCACACAATCCAGCTGTGACAGAACTTCGGGAACAGGGCAGGCTCCTTCTGGTTAGGAGACTAGGAAAAGTTCATGAGGGCTTGTGGTTCCTCTCGTGCTTTTTAGTAACAAGGGTTCCAGCAAATTCTGCTTTTTGCCTATTGCGTGGACATCCATTGGAATAAGTCCAGCAATCGGTGTTGCTAATAGACATTCTTTTTTATTATCTGAGGTTTCCTCTACAAACACATCAACACTGGGTTGGAGGGTGGGGGAAAAGGACCATGGTTTTTTACTCATTTGTTTCCAGTACAGAGCCTGATGTAGCAACATGAGACAGATATTTGTTTGGCTTAAGTAAACAGTAAGTGTCAGTAAAGATAATTTAGCAAAGAATAAGATTTATCTCTTGTCAGTGTTACCTGTTCTTTAACATAATTAAGGCAATGGTTGAGCCTAATAGTGCTTAAAAATTGGTAATTTGTTTTTCTGAAGTTCTTTTTTTGGCTTAAAACAACAGATTTATTGATAATTTGTATTTCACGTTTGGAAAATGCAGCTTTCACCATGCAATTTGGGGTAAAAATAAATCAGATATGAATATAATAAATTATTTCAATCAATAACAACAAAAAATAACCAAAAAGCATTTTAACCATTTCCCCCTAAATTTGGAGGCAGCTTTAAACAAGGTATTGTTCCCTAGCTGTTTTCATGATGATACTCTAAAGTGTCTTCTAATCTTAAGTGGCTGTAAGCACAAACATAATTAATATGCTCTTGGTACTGAACTCATGAAATAGAAGTAACTGTTTGATTTACCATGCATCTATTAGTCCTTAATTTCTTTCATGACATGGGCAACCTTGCAGGACTGTCTTAGCACAGACAAGTTGTGTAGAACTTGTCTACACAACTGAAGAACCAGGGTCCGAATTACCCGGTCTTGGTTGGCTTTGCCACCTCTTTGGTGTGCTTCTTTCCGATTCCTGCTGTGACAAATGACTCCAAACAAGGGCTTCCAACCCCACAAACTCATTATCTCACCATTCTAGTGGTCAGAAGTATCATCTGAGTCAGTGAGGCTGTATTCCTTCTGGAGAATCCCTTTCTTTGCCAATGCAGCTTCTACAAGAGGATCTTGTTACTAAGCTCCTGACCGTACAGTGCTGTATCTCCGCTGTCCTATCTTCTTGTCTGACTCTTACCCTCCATGCGTCTCTCTCATAAGGATCCTTGTGATTGCGCTGTGCCCACCTGGGTAATCAGAAGAACCTTCCCATTTCCAGATTCCTCATTAAATCACCTCTGCAGAATCCCTTTGGCCACATAAAGAGACATCATGTCAGGCTCCATGGACATCATGTCAGGCTTTCTAAGGATAAGAATGTGGACATTTTTCAGGAACCATGTTCATCCCCTCTCCCTTGATGATATTTTAGGTTTATAGGTTAATTTAGGAAAGATATTTCTCCCAGCTGAAGGCAACTTAGTTGTCTCTCCTATTAGCAGTTGGTCTGTGAGGTCTCTTAGCGAAGGGGAGGTGCGGACCAACAGAGAAAGAGGTAGGAATGGGGCCAGTGCTGCATCTTTGGGAAATCCATAGCTGTCAAGTGTGTTTAATTTTATTTGGAATGGGAGGATAAAATCCAGTTCCTTAGATCTTTATATGGTCACGTTTGCTCTCACATTATAAACTCCTTGTGGAACAAATAACCAAATTAGCCTAGAGCTAATTTTCTTAAGCAGATCAGACTGAAAAGAGTGAGTTGTCAAGTTTTTATTTCATTCCTCCTTTCCAGGAGCTGTAAGAGGTTATGAATATAAATTATGTAGAATAATACAAGTTATGAAGAATATAAGTATATTCATATAAGTTATGAAGAATATTCTCTATGATCGGTTTATTTTGAAAGGCAATAAATAGGCTGAAACTGTTGGCAATAACTCTTAAAAACCAGAAATGCTTATTTTTGTCTAAAAAATATTTACTTTGCCAAGATGTAGGTCTCCTTAGTTCTAGTTGTATATTGATGATACAGATGTATCTTACTGTGTATTCTTTTTTTTTATAACTTCTCACGAAGTATTAAAGATTTATTTATTTGTTTGTTAGAGAGATGGAGAGCACACATGCACAAGGGAGTAAGGGGAAGGGCAGAGGGAGAAGGAGAGAAATTATAGCATTCTCCTCGCTGGGCTCAGAGCCCGACCTGGGGCTCCATCCCACAACCCTGAGATCAAGACCCAAGTTGAAACCAAGAATTGGATGCTCAACCAGCTGTTCCTCCCAGGGGACCCCTCATTAAGTCTTTCTAATGCACTGTCGTCAAAGGGCCCCCTCGTATAAGAGCATTTCTTTCCAAAGTTATTCTCCATACTCTGAGTCAAAGAAGAAAACTTAAATATCCCATTTGTCTTTAAATTCAGTATAAAAATAGACAATTTCTTATCTAATGTTTGAAATCAGACGGAAGTGGGATTTAAATGGCACTGCATTTACCGTTTATCAAGAACTCCATGACTCTTACTCTAACATTTCAAAATAATGTAACTTCATTTCACAAACATTTACTTTTTAGAGAGTCAAGCTATTTTCTGGGATGCTTTATGATATATAATAAAAAACTTTTCAGGGAAAAAACATCCCTGCCCCCCCCCCCCGCCCATGTTTTCAAAACTAAGGTTAAATTAGCATTATGTATGTTAAAAGTACATGTTCCTTTTAATGACTGGTGTTGTTAAATGTGTACCGCTTCCCTCAATTCTGAAAGACACTTCTGGAAGTGTTCATGGGATGGGTTTATCTTGTGTTAGAAATACAGAAATAGCATTTTCAAAGAATAGTGATGAGTTTTGTGAAATAGCTTGTATTTGCCTTAATCAAAATGTGAAATGTTCTCCACTTGATCCTTTTAAATTGTTTCTATGACATTTGCCACAGTGGTCATTAAATTAGATAGTAATAGCCCAATGCGTTTTTTGGATCCTTTCCGTTTTTCAGAAATAGAGAGATTGCATTGGCTACATTTCTGCTTTATGAGCCTCTGAAGGAACAAATGTGCTCATAAAATGTACATTAAGAGTTCTTCAATTATGTTCCTATTTCCTTGAGCACCCCAGCCTCTTAATAAGCTTTTTTAGGTGTTTCTGGTCTATAGTCCTTTAATTTCTACAACATTCCTCATAAGCTTTCATCATGATTTAAATGAAATCCTGTTATAAGCTACAGTAGAATTATAACCAAGTGCATTGACCAAATATAATTCCTCCCAGGAACTTATTTCACCACATTGGAATACAAATCCATTTGCGTTTAACATGTCAACTTTTAGTTTTTAAGAAAATATAAACAGATGCATATACATTAATGTACTAACCTCTGCAATTATAGGTTTTAATGATGAAGTAATTGATTCCTAAAATAACGAGACCAATTCTCTCCTTTTTTATATTGTTCAAGCTAGGTAATTAAGTACTTTACACAAGGTGAGCAGAAGGATAGCCCTGGAAATCTGATCCCTTTACTCCTGGTTAAGTGCATTCTTTGGTAAGACGTGTTTGGTTTTTGACAGTGTGCCATGGAGACGATAAAAGTTCTAGTCTGATAGCACATGAGGCACCTGGGCTGGAGACCCCATTAACTCTTGCCAGTGCAGAGCATGAAGCTTCATCACGCTCAAGCTCATGCTGTCATTGTGACCTGTCACTTACTTGACACACTGACGCCTCTGACTCCTACAGTCCAGGCAGGATTGATTTTTAATTGTTGTATAAATGATCACTGGCCAGATAACACACAGATATGGGATACAATAACGTGCATCATGTTGATGACGATTGCACTCTTGTTTTCTTTGTTCATCACTGTTTGCTAATTTCTGTTTTACAGGTAGGATTATTTCAAGATCTGGGGTTTGGCTCTCAAGACTATTATTCCTACCAATGTTAATGAATATATATATATATATATATATATATATATCACCTAAAACATATTAAAAGAGAGTAAATTATATACATATACATATATATATATTTTTTTTTTTTTAAAGTTCCTAGCTTTGTCTTACATGTATGCACTTTTGGCTGAAATTTCAATGTTTTATAGCACTGGCAAACTTCCAAACTGAATGAATGTTCAGTAATTCACCAGGTAGCAGAATCAGGACCAATAACATAGCTCAAGTTTGATATGGTAGTGTAATCTTTGAAAATCAGGTAGAGGTGAGGTTTAAATCTCAGACCTGCTGCACAGTGACATCTGGAGCTGGAGAGAATGACATAGACCCTTGTATGTTTTTTTCTTCTCTGTAAAATGGAAACAATAACACCTATCTTACAAGAGGATGGTAGGAATGAATGAGACTATCCTTAACAAATATTCTGGAATACAAGATATTCTGATTACTGAATGCCTATTATTTTACATTCATTCATTTGAAAACTATTAAATGAAATGCAAGGAGGTATGAGTCTTCCCTGGCCAACACGCTTAAAGGCAGCTTGAGCTGAATGGAAGATTTAAAGAAAATATTTTTAATCCCCTCTCGCTCAAAACCTTCAAAAATGTTAATTTCCAGAGAAGTTCAGCATTTTTTCAAAGAACATAAATAACTTTAGTTTCAACTTGTCTTGACTTAATTTATGGGTGTATGTGTATGTGTGTGTGTGTGTGTGTGTGTGTGTGCATCTGTAACTTACTAGTTCTCAAAGATTCTTCACCAAAGATTGTGAGGACATGGTTATAATATATTTGTACAGTTAGTGAGATCTTCAAAAAATAACCAACCATTCCTCTAAGACTTCCTCATATCTTGATTTTAAAATATCCGAAGCATTGTCATCAGCATGTATAGCTTACTTGTAAATGTATTTATTACCCACCTTTTCCCCCTAATGCATGGTGCCTGGAGACCAGAATGTTGTAGGTTTTTTTTAACCACAATGTCCCCAGCACCTGGTGAAGATGCCTAGGACACTGTAGAAGTTCAGTTAGTCTATATTAGCTGGATGGATAGATGGATGAATTTTGACTATTGTAAAATCTTCAATAGACTTTTTAAAAAATAGTAATCACTGATTTTTTTAAGATTTTATTTATTTATTTGACAGAGAGAGATCATAAGTAGGCAGAGAGGCAGGCAGAGAGAGGGGGGGAAACAGGCTTCCCGCTGAGCAGAGAGCCCGATGCGGGGCTGGATCCCAGGACCCTGAGATCGTGACCTGAGCCAAAGGCAGAGGCTTAATCCACTGAGCCACCCAGGCGCCCCTTCTATAGACTTTTTAAAGACTAGTTGACAAGTATTAATCTTAATGGAATATTTTAGATGAGACAGAATCTCCTAAAACCAAAACAATTCTTGAGAATTTACTTTTAACACATTGTTAGTTATTTGTTTGTATCTTTCTAGAATAAAAATTAGGTTGTTATAAAAAGTAGAAAAATTAGCCCAATTAGTAAAAAGTCAATACATGTTAACTCTTAGTCATTGATTAGTTCATGCGTCATATCATTTCTTCAAATCTAGAAATAGATTTTTAAAAGTCATTGGTAGATCTTCTATCAAATAGGGAAGAGAAAATAGGTTTTTATCATAACAAGGTAGACACCTAAGAATTGCCTCAAATTTTATGTGTGTCTCATACTTTCATGAAGCCATGGACAGCTTTGCTTTTAAATCTAGCAGAAGATATTTCAACTCTGTGATTACTAATAAATATGATATGTCAGTTCTCATTTTGCAAGTACAGCATTATTATATAAATTTATAAGAACAACCATCAATAATGATGAATTTAGATGCATCCCAAATGAGTTAATTAAAATGACAGCAGAATTTCATTTACAATCTTGCTATAAATGAGCTGCAAATACTCACTCTGAGCTTGAACATGTTACCTTTTAAGTGCCCAGTGTACAACACAACAGAAACTAAACTGAAGTAATTAATACTTTAAAAAATGTTAAAAGGGGTAACTGCCATCTGGTCTCGTCAGGGGTGTTAGTGTACATGGAAGGCATCTTATTACTGCAGCAGCTGGCAATACAATCGTAATTTCTTTGTACCTCTTAAAGATTAACCGGACAAAATGATTTAAATGCAGCAGTAGCTGCCATTGAAATTGTACAACTACAAAGTGTGCTGAAAAGAATGAACTACGCACAGATCTTCAATTTCGAGGCTTTGTATCTATAATGATTCAGTTCATGGTTTCAAATCCCATCCTTAACTACATTAACAGGATGTATATATTTTTAAAAAATTTTTACATTTTTCAATTTTTTTTAACATATAATGTATTATTAGCCCCAGGGATACAGGTCTGTGAATCGCCAGGCTTACACGTTTCACAGCACTCACCATAGCACAGACCCTCCCCAATGTCCATAACCCCACCCCCCTCCTTCTATGCCCCTCCCCCTGGCAACCCGGGATATATATTTTTAAAATATGTGCTTAGCTCGAAGTTTTTTGGAGCATGACCGTAATTTTGAGCTATGAATAATGTTAGATGTGTTTCAGATATTCTGTTTAATATTTGAAGATAAAAACTATCAATTTTTAGATTCATTAAAGATGTTACCGGGCTTGTTTTCATAATGCATAATGACTGGGTCATTATGTGGCAATGCGAGGGTGACATCAAATGGGTTTCTTACATTCCAGGAAAATTTCCCTACCAATATGTGACCTGGGATTATTTCGCCATTTAATATTAAATGTGATAGAATACAGGATTCTTCACTGACCTTGTTAAAAATAACTAAAATTTGAACCCTTTTTAAATGAAAACATCATCTTATCATTTCGAGTATTAAATCTGCTGACATTTATAACCATTTTCATTAAGAGATTTATTGTTCCTCTAATGTCATTCTCATTAACTTGTGTAAGGCATGCTTATAGAACTTAACTAAAATGTAACAAGATTCTCAGGCTTTCAAAAATATAATTTACAGAAGAGCAAAAGATAAGCCAATACTCAAGATCACACTGAAATGAATCATCATTGATAACTGCTTCCTGCTCTCTCCCCTTGGCTTTTTATCTTTTCTCTTCCTAATGTACTTGCAGATGAGTAATGGGAAATGAATTTTGTTCTAACAAGTGTTTTAACTGCTGTACTCCTGTCTTCCTGATAAACTAGGTACAGACTGAAGGAAGTAAAGACATTGCACAAAACTAAAACTTCCTTTCTCAGGTAGAATGTGAATGTTTGGGAGAGCCTGCTGGTTGTTGTTAAGCTGATACTGTTACTAGTATTTTAATTACTCTTGTTAATACTAAATTAGTCTTAGCAACTGAACTGGCTTGATTCTCCCTTAGTGAAATATCCCAAGGTCTTTTGCCAGAGGAAGATACTAAAATTGGAAAGTTTGGGGAGTGGCACCTGTTGTAGCTACCAGGCGGACTCTGTCAGATCTCTCTTAATGCTTTGCTTGCTTGACTTTATTCATCTATTCACAAAACATTATTGGCAGACATCATTCTAGGTGACCTGAATACTGATATAAATAGGAAAATATTCTTGTCTGAATGAGCACTGAGTCCAACACATGCCCTAATCATTACGACCCTATGATGAGGGACTTAGTGTTCCATATGTACATGGAGTGCAGAAACTCACAGAAGGGAGTGCTCTGTTGCCTGGACAGATCATTAAAGTCCTTTGGGACTCTGAGCATGAAATAGAGGTTGAGCATGTGAACGCAGAAATAAGACATTTTTATCTCAGTAAGTGGAGTGGGTAAAGAGGATGACATAAAATGCGGCCTATTCAGGGATTCCGGGGACTGGAGATTTGGTGACAAAGAAAATGTATGTTCTTTTCTCTTTCCCTTCTTTGAAGTAGTTCCTTTTGAATTCCTTCTGTTCTCGTTTTCTGCCTATACAATCCGTCTGTAGCCAGCTCAGACCCCAGTGTTGTCCACACATCGATGGCTGAGAAGACTGGAAATTCTGACATCGAACACAGCTGCTACCCTGATGAGGGTCTCAGGTTCTCTGCTAGTTTTCTACCATTGAAAGATTAGAAAGCTGGGGCACTGGGGTTGCTCAGTGAGTTAGACCTCTTCCTTCGGCTCAGGTCATGCTCTCAGGGTCCTGCGATCAGGCTCAGCAGGGAGCCTGCTTCCCCTTCTCGGCCTACCTCTCTGCCTACTCGGGATCTCTCTCTCTCTCTCTCTGTCAAATCAATAAAATATTTAAAAAAAAGATTTGAAAGCTAACTCACTCTCAGAAATATAGGAAATATTGAAACAATTAAGAAATGTTGGGGGAAATGCTAATACATGATTAAAATTTGCAAGAGAGAATTGTCTCTGTACTGCTTTTTTAAGTAATCTTTGTCTATTTAACTGATTTATACCTTTTCCTTGTTGCAGAGTTCTTTGAGGTAACCACTAATTTCTAAGGGTGCAATTTACTTAGTAATGGCAAAGATAGAAATGATAATCCTGTCAGTGATTTGGAGAGAAAAATGGATACCTTGAGACAAGGCAATTGGGTAATTCTCACGCTGGCAAAGAAAAATATCACTGTAATACGCTGGTAGCAGAGTTTAATTCCTAACTGATTTTCTTGATCTGTTTTACTGGGTGTATGGTAGCTACTGTGTGTGTTTGCAGTCATCATAGACATGATTCTCTACAGGTTTCGCACACCCTGGATGTAATCCAAAGCTGCTCTGAAGTCCACTGGACACACAGACGCAGATTATCACAATGTAGGATTGATTCTTACTATCTTAGGAGAGAGGAAAAAAAAGCTACTCAAAAGATTCAAACAGAGAAGTAAGATTGATTGGTCTCTATAAAGTAGGTTATGCAGAGTTCCAGCATATAGAGAATGATAGTGGGCTTTCAGAAGATATCAACATAGAGATACATAGGGGAAAAATGGTTGCCTATGTTCTCTAACAGAAACATATATTGTAGTTCTGCTTAGTGGGTTTTGTTTTATCTTGTTCTTAAAGAGAAAATGTAGACCAAAATATTTGTGATGGACAGGGAGAAGGATCCAAAGTTTCAAAAACAAAAACTTGAGAGCAGAGGTTTGCAAATTATGGCCCATAGGCCAAATGTGGCCACAGCTTGTTCTGTATGATCTGAAAACTATAAAAATGGTTTCTACATTTGTAAAGCATTGGGAAAAAAAAAAAAAAAAAGATTTGTGACCCGTGAAAATAAGAAATTCAGATTGTCTTGTCTATAGCTAAAGTTTTATTGGAACAGAGCCACATAAATTTTTCCCATATGGTCTATGGCTGCGTTTGTGCGACAACAGCAGAGATGAGGAGTTGTGACAGAGACAATATAGACTGCAAATCCTAAAATATTTACTGTGTGGCCTTTGCAGAAAAAGCTCGACAACCCCCGCTTCAGAGAAAGGGAACGACAGGGATAGAGAATCAGCTTAAGAGAATCAAGAATGCAAAGACTTTTATGTAATTGGTTCTGATAAGTTTCAATTCCAGAGCAGAGAATAAGGGTATCGGAAAGCAAAGAAAAGGAAAAGACAATTCTTCCATTACTTCTTCGCTAATCAGTGTCTTTTATTTTTTTTTTTTTTTTTGAGCCTCAAAGTTGGCTCTTTTTTTTTTTTTTTTTTGAGCCTCAAAGTTGGCAGTTCATACTTTATAGAAACAAGTGCCTCAGAGGACGCAAGTCCAGCATATGGATTTGCCAGAGGATGGGCAGTTAGAATTCAGCTCCGGGAAAGATAAGCAACTAGCAGATGGCTGGTATTAAAAGCAGTAAGAAGAGATGAATAGAGCTGTATGCATCACCTCTTTCCTAATGTTATTATCTGGAAAGTCAAGTATCATATACTTCAGAAATCAGAGTTGCAATTCACAACTTTGAAGCAGGTGTTATATCCTTTATAAGCCGATAATAAAAATAAAACAAGTTACCCTCCGTGTAACAGAACTAAAGCTAAGGATAATAGATCCACTTTTTCCGAGCTGAATTGCAATATAATTGCCATGTTGGGGGGAAAATGTAGTTCTCGACACTGAATACAAAGTGGAGAGCAGAAGTCACAGGGAAACCCACTGGACGATGTATAACTTCCCTCTGCTGACTAAAATGTCAAATGGCTGAAATCCACATAAGTAAATGGAAATGGTTTTCTCACTGAATCTACTTATCGTAATCAGAATGATATTATTTAGGTGAGTCAGTTATGGTGGGGAAAAAAGCTCTCATATTTAACTTATGTTATGGAACCTTCTGTTAATAGAAAAACAAATTCGGTTTTTTTTTCCTAAAGTTTTCTTATATACTAAATAAAAATTTTAAAAATTGACCTTCATAGGAAATGTATAGATTCTCATACTTGGAAAGGATTTTTTTTTTTCCTTTTGAGGAAAAGATTCTATTTTATTTTGTTGACAAGCAAGGGATGGTGATAAGAAGAGTCTCCCAGCTCACTCTTAATAGTTCTCCCTGGGAGATGATGCCCTACTTCTTTTCTCCCTCACTTTTTGCATTCAGGAACTCCATGGAAATAGAATTCTCTGGTGGCTGAATATCCAGGGTAGTTTTTAGTTTGTCAGAATATACACTCCCTCTTTCCACATCCGTGTTCCTCTGAGCACAACAATACATTTTACTGAAGTGTGAGAGAAGCCTCTTTTACCTGTTACTGTGATGGAGCCTGGCTGAGTCTCCATGTTTCTGTCTATTGTCCTGGGAGCCTGGTGCCTTCCTGTCCATCACCCGAACTCCCCACACGGCCACCTCCTTACTGGTGTTGACGGCCATCTTCATCTCTGCTTGTGGACGATACAAACCAAACAAGGAAATGGGAACGTCTGCAAAGGCCCCACTTTGGTCACGGGTTCTTGAAGTAATGCTGTAGCATTTTCCTTAGTTAGACACCAAGTTAGCATTTTAGCTAGCACTTCCTATCATCCGATCGCCTTGTTTTGCATGTTTTTATGCAACCTAAGATGGAAAGGTAGAGGGACGCGGTGGTGTTTCTACCATTTCCGTGGGCATGCTTCCTGGAGGCGGTCTGTAAATCTGTGTGAGGGGTAGAAGGAGCAGTGCTTGATGTCTCCTGACGCTTTTGTTTTCCCTTTTACACTTTTAAAACCTATTTACTATTTCTGCTTAATGCTGGCTCCAGGAGTGGGGGTGTGGGACCGTTTAATATGCTGTTTTAAAAACTAGACATGTAGGGCACCTGGGTGGCTCATTTGGTTGAGCGACTGCCTTGGGCTCAAGCCATGATCCTGGAGTCCTGGGATCGAGTCCCACATCAGGCTCTCTGCTCAGCAGGGAGCCTGCTTCTCCCTCTGACCCTCCCCTTCTCATGCTTTCTCTGTCTCAAATAAATAAAATCTTAAAAAAAAAAAAAAACTATACATAGAGATAGGGCAAATTCAGTATTTTCCCGTAGAATTTTATGGGGGGGTTAGCTGTGCAGGAAGTAGACGGTGAGTAGTTGGGGTGGAAACTAATGCTTTTCTCGAGGCACCACTGGAGACATTGCTTCTCTCAGCGCACACCGGTCAAAAAAGTCATTTGTTGAAGCATTTTGAAAGCAAGACTTATTTCTACCTTATGGTAATAGATTGTTAAATCTAAGGCAAAATGATGCTTTTATATCTGGGAACATAGGTATATGCTGGTATGTTGGTTGCATCTTCTAAATAGCAAGTTCCTTTATAAGGCAATTAGCAAAATAAATAATATTTTTTGAAAAATGTATAATATTAATGATAATAATTAAGAAGTTCCAAATACCACATTGCAACACCTTTATATGCCTTCTCAAAGGTGAAAAGTTAATATTTCAGGGAGTCACACAGAAAACTTCTGTGATATAACCATGTCAGTAATGACATCATTACTGTTTCTTACTGGGCTGATACTGGTGCTCTGCCTCCTTCAGACTTCGCCCACCCACTCTGCCAACTAAATATCTCATCATATGTGGCATCAAATTATGAAATTGTGGATAAGAGTAATCACACTGTATCCATCCTGATGTTTAAGGAATAGCACATTTTCTCTGTCTTGAAGTCTCCTTTGCTCTCTGATTCCATTCTGAGTCCCCTGTGAGAGCCATTTTGTGATGATTTTAATTCTCTTAATTTTACTTGTGGTTTTAGTACCTATGTATATAACCATAAAGATATTGCTTATTTGTTAGCCAATAAATGTTATACATTTGTTCAGCATATAGGTGTAATCAAGCATGATGTCTGCACCTAAGATTCACTGACTTTTCTTCAAGGCTCCACTTTTAGTCCAACAGGCTTTTATCTTTTTGCCCATCCACAAATATATTTTCATGACGTTTTTCTTTTTGCTGCTACTGTGAATTGAGTGTATATATGCATAGGATTCTTGAGGACATAAGCAAGGAAACGGAATTTCTGGGCATAGGATATGTATACTTTCAACCTTGCTGGATAAATCAACATTATTAACCCTTGGGCCACTTGGAAACTTCTTGAAGTGTGCCTTAAATTTTACAGGGCATTGTGGTTTTGTGTTCTTGTTTTGTTTGTTTGTGTTGGTTTTTATTGTTCCTTGAGTGTGTTTTGGTGAATTAAGTTGTTTATGAATTCACCCATTTGCCTAAGTTTTCATTAGTTTATAGTTATTCATCAACAGTCGTTTTCTTCATGTCTTTGTAAATGCTAGTGTATTCCCTTTTAATTATCCCCTTTATTTTCTTTTATTTGTTGGAAGTTTAGTTCTTTATTATTGTCCTAGTATCTTTGGGATTTTTACAGTGTTCTTTCTTTTCTCTGATATCCTAAGAGATTATTAAGTCATTCACTTTCAGGGTATCTTATTTTTTAACAGAAGTGTTAAGCCTAAATTTTCCTTTAAAAAGTAGTTGAGTATCTACCATTGTGTTTGAAATTATAGTGTATTCATTACCACAGATATTTTCCATTTTAATTTAGCTGATATTTTTTATTTTAATTTCCACAGTATGATTCTGACTTATGAGTTACTTAAAAATGTATTTTCAAATTTCCCATGCGTGTCTCTCTGGTTATTTATTGATTTCTAACTTAATAGAAGAGCAGTTAGAAACATACCTGTATGATACCATCTCTTGGAAACTGGTTGGGAATTCCTTGGTGGCCTAACATGGGGACCACTTTGGTAAGTACTCTGTATGTTTGCTAAAATCTATGTATTTTTCAGTTGTTGAGGACTATATTCTATATATGATCCATAAAGGAAACTTAGTCTGTTGAAAGACATTCATTCTGTGCTTTATGTATATGTTGGACATATTATTATTACATGCATTTCTCTAGTATCTTTTTAGTTCATTAAACATTTAATCATTATCAATATCTTTGGTATTTAGTAATTTTCTTACTACACATTTTATCTGAAATGAATGTATCCACAAAACTTTGTTTAGGTTAACAAGTTTTCGTTCTTTTTTCTTTATGTGCCATGTTTTAGTCTAGTTACTAGAAAGGTGTAAACCCAGATATCTAAATGAAATGTGGTAATTTTGCACTTTAAAAATGCAGAATTAATGTCATTTCATTAATTGCACTCACCTTTCTATTTGAATTTATTTTTATCCTCTTGGTGTTTCCCTCTATCCCGCTCACCAATTAATTCTTATATCTCAGACTTTTTTATAAAAAGAGTTTCTATAGAAAGGTTCAGTTTCTAAAAAATCTTCACATTTCGTGCCTGAAAATGTTTTTACCCTCATTTTTAAATATCATAATATACATTCTAGATTAAGAGATTTCCACCAGTAATTTAAATAGGTGTTTTTAAATTTTGTAATACTCTAAATTCAGTGATGTTTTAGCTATTTTCAAATCATTTTTTCTCTGCCATTATGATTGCTGCTGAGAAATCACAGCAGGTGTAATTTCTCCCACTTTCATTTATGACCATCCCAGAACTAGTTTAGAATTTTTTTTCTTTTTCATCTTGAATATTTTAATCCACAAATGTAGTGTTACATCAGTCCCCAAATCCACATAGGGGTCAGCTTGGTTTAGCCGTTCTCAGAGTCTTTATTATTATTATTTTTTTAATTTCAATTTAGTTGACATATAATGTATTATTAGTTTCAGATAGAGTTTAGTGGCCTTGTTTAGTCCCTCTTTGATGCCCATCACCAGATTACCCCAGCCCCCCACCAACCTCCCTTCCAGCAATCCTCAGTTTGTTACCTATAGTGTAGAGTCTCTCATGGTTTGTCTCCCTCTCTGATTTTGTCTTATTTTATTTTTCCTTTCCTTGTCCTATGGTGCTTTGCTTCATTTCTTAAATTCCTCATACGAGTGAAATCATATAATTATCTTTCTCCAACTGACTTATTTTGCTTAGCATAACACCCTCTAGTTCCATCCACATGGATTCAAAATGGAAAGATGTCATTCTTTTAATGGCTGAGTAATATTCCTCTGTGTATGTGTGTGCGTGTGTGCATGTGTGTGTGTTATACTATATTTTCTTTATCCTCAGAATCTTTATCTATCTCAGTTTTAAAAATCTATCCAAGATCAACCCCAGATTTCATGACCTCAAACTATTTACCTTTTGACTATATGGTTTATAGGTGGAAACTGTCAGTGGCACCCATAGCTCCTACCCAGTAGATACCAGCCACAGAATGGCACCTGCCTTTAGTTGTAACAACCATGGATGTCACCAGATACCGTCATCTGTCTCCTAGAGGGAGGGGGAATTTGCTCTCAGTTTAGAAATATTGATCAAGACCAAAACAAACATGGTCCTTACTGACTCTCCTCTGGCAAGTATATGTGTATCTCCATATTTTTTTTCTAATTACTTCTCTTTACTTCTTTCCTTCTTTTAATCCCATTTAAAAACTAAGTTATGTATTTTGATTATCAAAAAAAAGCTCTTTAAGTATAAGCTAACAATATTTTAAAGATTTTCCAATAATGTTTTTATAGAACTTGAAATATATGAAAGAAAAAAGTCAATATTTAAGTAATGAAATATTTCAGTAAATTGTTACAGTTTGAAGAAATATTTATGGAGTAGCTATTATGTAACTGATACTAACATTCTTTGACACATTTTAAAAGATGTATCAAACCTGTTATTAATACTGCTTATAAGTGGCCTCTATTGTGTCTTCAATATGGTAACAGTAAAATACTTGGAACTTTGGAAGCGGGTATGTATATAGGATAAAAGTAAATAAGGAATCAACCAGCTACACATCTGAAGATACTGACCATCTATTATGACATGCCTAGTATTGCCAGATAGACAAAAGCAAACAAAACAAGTCCTTGCCTTTTGTGTAACTTAGATTCCCCTGACAAGACCTAATCAATACATTAATATGTTATGGTATGTTAGATAATGAAATATGCATTGAAGAAAAATTACATTGTTACAAGTAGATGGAGAGTCCTAGAGGGTGGTGCTTATTACAGAAGGTCTTGAGTGCTTGCTAGTCAGTGATACTCGAGAAGGAACTGAAAATCTGAGGAGGCAAATCATGAGGCTAGCTGGGGAAAAGATATTTTACTTTATATGTCTACTCCATCACTTAGTAATAAACAAAATATTATTTTTTTCAAAACATTATTAAAAGTAGAATTTCAAAAATACTTTTTGAGTCTTTCCCAAACTGAAAAGATGAAAATAATTGTACAGAAACACAAGCACGTGCTTGCAGTAAAAAATAATTACCCCATTGTAGCTTAGGTCAAATAGAGAATTTGTGAGTATATATACCAGTCAAGCCACAAAGTTTTTGAGTAGGATTTTGAACAGCTCTTATTTCACAATGTGTCCAGGCCCTAAGATTTCTTTAGAGACTAGTTGGAACACAGCCTAGATTTGTAACTAAAAACAAGTTGTGTACTAAAGATAACAAAACTTGATAGTTTCTCAACGTTATCTCTCGAGTGCAGCAAACATTTGGTGAGTTTTGCCATTCCAGGTCCCATTTCCTACCGTGCTAGGCTGTATAACCACCATCTTATTGGTGTAACGGTTCCCTCATGGCTATATCCCTCAACAACACACATATGTGCTTAAAAGAATTTGATTGCCTCAGCAACACGGGTCAGGCCTAGAGATGAACCTAGTTAATTAATAGTGATTAATTCAGAAGTTAACATCTAAATGTGTCCAATCATAGGGAAACTCAGCAATTTTGTTAAATTTTCATGGAAGACACACCTGCGGAGGAAGTCCTAACAGACTTCTTGGGATCATGAGAGGATAGCATCCAAGAATGTAGGCATTCCTGTGTGAATTAATTAAGCCACTGCTGCCTGTTATAACAGATAAATGCAATCTATTGGGGTTAATATGATAGAAATTTATTTTTCACTTATATAAATTCCAATTGGTAAGGACACTGGTAGTCTGTGACTCCATGAACCTAGATTGGCAAAACACTCATATTCAACATCTGTATCCTAAAGTTGACAGCTGGCTTACTTATGGGGGCAGAAAGGGGTAAGGTGATAGTACTGGAAGATTTTTAAAGAACCATGCTTGCAATGTTATCTTCACACACATTCTATTGGCTAGAATACAGTCCATGGCCACATTACATGCAAAGAGGATGTATGATATAATTTAGTTGTGTGTATTCAGGAGGAAGAGTGAATAAATTGGTGGAGAGATGACCAGTCTATGTCATGTAAAGATGGAAAACTGAAAAATACATGTTGCTATCATCATTTGAGCTCTGATAAAGTCATGCCTAAAGCCAGAAGAACCCTATTCAATTAATGTAATGAACCTTATTCAATTAACCTAATGAATTATCTTTTTGATTAAGGCAATATGTTTGACTTAAGTAGATCTTAGTCACTTGTAACATAAAAATTCTTAATTGAAACATATAGCAACATAATTATCACATAAAAACAGGTTGTTAATAAATGTTGGTAGAACAAAAGAATGTATGCACCTCTATTCCCTATGCTTCCCAAATCATCATTGTCTGGAATGTTAATTTAATTATTTTAACTCACTAATTTTTATCTAACTGCCAGAATCATTTAATTTTTAAAGAAGAAAAAGGGACACATTTTATTAAATCTAATTAGATACAGAAATTTTCTTTCACTAATTTGTGGTCAATTGGTAATATTTAGAAATGGAAGGAGGTATTGTCCAACTAGTCAAAAAGAAGTGTGAATGTATTCCGTAAGTGTACCATTTAGGGAGACAGGTCTTGTGTGTTGAGCCTACTTGGATGGGACATTACACCAATCATTCCACAGAATTATTTCTAGCACAGGAAACAAAAATCACAATCCCAAGAACGTTTGGTTAAAATTTGTAGAGATAGGGGAGTGTCTGGGTGGCTAAGTCAGTTAAGTGCCCGAATCTTGAATTTGGCTTAGGTCATGATCTCAGGGTCCTGAGTTTGAGCCCCAAGTTGGGCTCTGTGCAGCGTGTAGAGATGGCTTAGAATTCTCTCTCCTTCTCCCTTTGCCCCTCCTCTGTTCATGTGAGTGCACTCCCTCTTTCAAAAAAGAAAAAAAAAAAGGTATAAAGATAAATATTGAGTCTGTGCATTAAAATATTGCAATAGTGAGATGACTCTGAATGAGAGCTGGGTTGTACTTGGATATTGATGTCAATAACTAGAAACATGGATGACCATGGGAATGGGCCAAGGTATTCATTGGAAGTGGTCATTAAAGTTGGTCATAAGTGAAATAAGTGTTCATCTTTATTTTGTGGTGTGGGCGGGTATGGCTGCTTACCAGCAAATTCCATATTAGACTATGAACACTATTTTTTTTTAAGATTTTATTTATTTATTAGACAGACAGAGATATCACAAGTAGGTAGAGAGGCAGGCAGAGAGAGAGAGGAGAAAGCAGGCTCCCTGCTGAGGAGAAAGCAGGCTCCCTGCTGAGCAGAGAGCCCAATGTGGGGCTCCATCCCAGGACCTTGGGATCACGACCTGAGCCAAAGGCAGAGGCTTTAACCCACTGAGCCACCCAGGCACCCCGGCTATGAACACTTATAAACTTTGATAGTCACTGAAAATTTGTGTGTAGAGGAAAATAATGTGTGTTGATTTTATTTTCCAGATGTTGCTTCAGGGATAATAGTGATTTATGATTGAGTGTGTACCTTACAGAATGCAGAGGAAATTAAAGTCTCCTTGTAACTTCTGTCAGCTCTTGAAATTTCTGGTAAAAGTGCCGTGGCTTATGTTGGTCATAGGAGTTTAGATATCTTGTTTACATTATGCTACCCAAGTGCTCATAAATGACAGCTGCTCAGCTCTTGGTTGTTTATCTACACATTCTGTAAAATGATGAGGATCTCTGACTTCAACTGAAATGCAGAAAAATGATCCCCATTCAGCTAATAGGAATAAAGATCTATAATGTCAAGTGGTTTGTTACTCATTATAGGAAACTCTTAAATTTTCATTAAGTACCGGTCTTTGAAGTGTACCAAATTAAGAGATTAATGCCAGAGGAAAGGCATACTTTGGGAACCAGAAAATCTGACTTTGCCCTTAAACCACCTGGTCCTGCGTAACTGAATGGCTCATGTGACCGTTGTGCCGTCTACCAGAACTCGCGGAGCTTCCGTCCGTCTTCTCATATATGGATAACCACAGCTCACTTGTGTGACACTTCAACATGATAAAGTTTACATACAATGCCAAGTACAATGCTTAGCGTATGGTGGGGGCTTAATACATGGTGGCCGTTTTTCAGAATAATTTTGCCCCTGGAAGGAGCTCAGAGATGCTTCCGTAGTAGCTGAGTTTTTTTTTTTTTTTTTATTGTTGTTGTTGTTGAGGACAAAGACTAGATGCCCTTCACTGTTTTCCTCTGTTAAGAATGCTAAGTCACTTGCACCAAATTCAATTCATTTAATAGATGGCTCAGTCTAGTGCAATTAAGTGACCCAAAAGGTGTGTTTTGAGAAAAAAGATGCTCTTGAGTACTGCCGTGTACTTTGCATTTTGAACTCCCAGATGCATATAATTACATATGAAGCACCATCTTTTTTCCCCCCTCCTTTGTCAGTAGAAGTAGAAAATGGCATGAAGGGTTTTGTCTACAAAAGGGTTTTGTAAAATGGCATGAAGGGTTTTGTAGTAATCTACAAAATTACTCTTGGAATTTGTACCTCGTCTTGTATGGTCCGTTTTCATGGTACTAAATGACTGAGAAGCCCCCATTTCTTTTACTGATAAAGATTGTCAACTACTCTTCTGTATTCCGCAATCCTTAGTTGAATTTTATTGATAAGATACTCCTTTTTTTTTCCTTTAAACTGATACGGTATTCTTAACTCTACAGTACATATAAGAAAAACAGAAGGTAACTGGAAAATTAGAAAAGGTAATTTCTTTGTGCTTTTTTAAAAGATATACATCCTAAGGAATAAATAATGGAAATGCAATTTTAATCTAACTTTAGGTTAAAATAGGGAGATAACTAGAGGTAAATGAAATGACAATATCTTCTATCTTCATTTTTCTTATATTTCAGTACCATCTCAACATTTTTATTTACAAAACATATTTATTTTTATATTTTCTATTTCAAGTACCCATATTTCAAGCACATCAGACATTTCAAAAGCCCATCAAGTTACAACCAGAATTATACATTTCTCCACATACATTCTATGTGTAAGATAATTTTGTGCTTAGCCCTCAAATTATCATGTCGATTACAATGCAAATGGACACATGCATGCAATTTCATTTAAACGTTTTACCTTTCTTTGCCCATTGTATTGTCATGGTGCCGCCCTGTTCTGTTTCTCTTCCGCTGCATTCAGGAACTAATACTTACAATGAATGAGAAATAGTGATTTGACTCATAGAGGCAGACTTCTTTGAATATTCTTTTTTTTTCTGCTGTGACATCCTGAATGATGCCATCATTTTTGTTTCTGTCATTTACATTTTTTTCATTACCTGTAAGCAATTCAGGATGTAGTACACTTTTTGGATTAAGGGGTGTCCATGGTTCTTCCACAGTCAAAAATGTCAAAAATTTTCTACTTTGGGTTTTTACATTCTCTGTCAGTGAAAGGAGGTGAAGATATTTTCCTGGAAATTCATACTTTATGATATATTTAATTTTTTTCAAACTGTCTAGTTCAATTTTTTTCAATTTTTTTGTTTCCTTCTCTAAAGAATTCTATGGACCATCTAAACAATCATAATTTAGGGTTGAAGGGTGGGAAAATTTTAATAGCTCTATCTGCCCTGTAGATTCTGACATTTAGAAGAATGTGAAAATTTTGTCACTTTTGCGTAAATATTCCTTCCTGCTTTTATAACTTCTTACTTTATAACTAAGCGTTGGAAAAATCAAGAGAAGCAGGGATTGCTAATGCTATCATCTCCCTAAAAGGACTATTTAAAGTGCCACAGTTAATCAGTAATCAAGTCAGAAGCTGAGCTAAAACCAGACTTTGACTTCAAACATGTTTCTTTTTCTACTCTACCAGACGGATTTTTTGAAATTTCTACATTGGAGTTATTTTAAGCAATAAAATTAAATTATGTATTTTTTTTCTACTCTCCAAAATACTTTACAACTGTTAATGCATCGAAGAGCCAGTGGTGTGGGTAATATAGTGTTGTCCTGTTATATTAGGGTATTTGTGGAAAACTCTGATCTAGAGAGGTTATTGGGGGTTTTGCTGGGACAAGTGAAAGATTC
This sequence comes from Mustela erminea, assembly GCF_009829155.1. Taxonomy (NCBI): domain Eukaryota; kingdom Metazoa; phylum Chordata; class Mammalia; order Carnivora; family Mustelidae; genus Mustela; species Mustela erminea. The sequence goes on along the minus strand of NC_045634.1, from coordinate 29,136,973 downwards.
TTGTCCTCAAAATTGTCATTTAATATTTCATTATATTTACACAATATGTGTATATCTTCTGTTAGCGTTTTACCCCAGCTGCAGAATGCTTGAAGGCCAGTCCAGGTCTAGAGAGCCGCTCATTGTTGAATGTTGTCTATTCTAACGTAATCCTACTTCCTGATTTTGCTCCAATGATTAAGTCGTTTAATTTCTTCAGGAATCTTTCTATTGATCCTGTGAAAATAACGGCATTTCTCACCTCTCTAACGTAGGCAACTTTAATAAATTATTAATATATATGGAGTATCTTAAACTACTGCCTTAAAACATGCACGCTAACAGATGATGGTATGGGGTGAGAAAAAAAAATGTGTAAAAGATGATCTCACCTGTGTTACAGTGTTGACCTCTCTGCAGACTCAGATAAGGGCTGATGGCTTTTTCCACGAAACCATAGTTAATATATGTTTTTCCAACCCACTGGTACTAGCAATCTCCTCTCCTTTTCGAGGAAGGCCATCGATAAGCTTTAGAGCTGATTCATCATTATCTCTTCTACTTTTTGTGAACAGTCAGTAACAATATATTTCAGGGCTTCTAAGACCATATCCATTTCCTGCTTTCCTCTGAAATTGTCTCTTGCAGTTAAATAGGAGGAAATAAGGTAGCTAAGTGGTCAGGTTATGTGTCCTCCATTGAAAATGAAACTTTATCCAACTCTTGATTATCTAGGCTATGTAAAGGGAAATTCAAAGTCAAGATAGCCAGAGTCAAAGGTAACTGAAAAGAATATGATAATTCCATAACATGTATAAAGTGACTTTGTATTATACATAATGTATGTTAATGAAAATTTCACAGTAAAATTTTTCTTTATGGTTGGTTTTCTTTTCTTTTCTTTTCTTTTCTTTTTTAAGATTTTATTTATTTATTTGACAGAGAGAGATCACAAGCAGGCAGAGAGGGAGGGGGAAGCAGGCTCCCTGCCAAGCAGAGAGCCCGATGTGGGGCTCAATCCCAGGATCCCGAGATCATGACCTGAGCCAAAGACAGAGGCTTTAACCCACTGAGCCATCCAGGCACCTCTGCATGGTTAGTTTTCTTATATAAAGTAAGGATTGTATCAGAAAAATAAAGATATATAGAGCATATAAAAATACTGTCACATTTGCAAGGAATTTTGTATTAGTATTTAGAGGGAAATTTTATTAGATGGCACCAAAATTTATAGTCATTCACATTAAAAAGAAGCAAACTATGCTTTAGCTGTGCTGAGGTATGAATGTGTGTACACCTAAAGCAATCGGATAGTACACTTGAATTCATGAAGTACTTATTGAGTGATTGCCATGGGCTGATCACTATGCTCAAAGATCAATGAAAAACAATTTGATCTTGGAGTACCCAACATATCAGTAATAGTAGAGGACCAAACACTAACTGCTGTAAGAGCTTTTAAAACATACCTGAATCAGGAAAGGAATCAGATACATTTTGAAGAGTGGTTAGGTTCTAGTCATAATAGAACACATGGTATGCTCCAGACATAGCAAGATGTTTAATTTGAAGGGAAAGATAAGGGAGAAAGAGATGATAGTGATCATGAGGACGGAGAAGACAAAACGAGGTCAGATTTGAAGCAATCTGAATGTCACAAGAAATTTGGATTTTAGCCCTCAGGAAATGAGACCTCCCGGGATTAGAAGCTGTGATGTACATCAGTGATTCTCAAGGAGTTAGGTGAGGGTAGAGACAATTTTGCCTCCCAGGATTCACTTGATAATATATAGAGATATATCTGGTTGTCCCAACTGGGGATGTTCTCATAAGCATCTAGTGGGTAGAGACCTGGGCTGGTGTTAAGCATCTTCTAATACACAGGGTAGGTCATGCAAAAGAATCACCTGGTCAAAAATATCCATAGTTCTTTGATTAAGAAACCCTGCTGTAGCTTATGGGGTAGTTAGAAAGAGAAGTCCACAGTCATACTGCCCATTTCAGAGACAGTTGCTACTGTTGAATCATAAAAGAATGAAAACCAGAACTAAAGGCATTTTACAGGAGACACAAGGATAAATACTTAAGAAAAATAGATGCGACTTTGTGGCTTATTGAAAATAGTGTTTCAGATGGGAAGAACACCCAGAAACGACTCTGAAGTTTTCAAATGTCAGTGACTCTGGGGAAGAGTGTGCATGTAATCAAGTAACACAGGTTACATCAGCTTCATTTATCATATATTGAGCCTGGGATTTATTTGTGGCTCATCAGATAGAGGAATACCACAGGCCATTAGACATACGGACTTGAGACTCAGGGAAACAGTTTGTTTATTCCAAGATCAAACACGGAGTGCTCTAATCCTACAACAGTAGAAAAGACTTCACAGGTGCCTACATTGGAATATACTATACTTCTCAGTCATAGAGATAGATCAGCAACATATTGGTGGTATTGATCACTTTTTATAAGAACTGAGTAACATTTTTAAAATAACAGGTGTCAAAAAAATAAAATAACATGAGATGTCAATGATGTGGTAAAATAGACTATTTCATAGACTTACAATGGAGTATTTTCTTTTAAGATTTTATTTCTTTGTCAGAGACAGAGAGAGAAACAGACAGAGCACAAGCAGGGGAAGTAGCAGGCAGAGGGAGTGAGAGAAACAGGCTCCCCACTGAGCAAGGAGCCTGATGCAGGACTCCATCCCAGGACCCCGGGATCATGCCTTGAGCCAAAGGCAGATGTTTAACCAACTGAGAAACCCAAGCATCCCTTGATAGAGTATTATCTGGCATAACTTTATTAAAAAGATTTTATGTATTTATGTATTTATTTTATGAGAGAGAGAGAGAGTGAGATCAGGGAGGAGGGGTGAGAGGGAGAGGGAGAGAGAATCTCAAGGTGACTCCTCCACACCTAGCACAGAGCCCCGAAGGAGGCTAGATCTCACCAGCCCAAGATCAGGACCTGAGAGAAATCAAGAGTCAGATACTCAACCAATCAAGATACCCAGGCATCCCCTAGTATGACGTGTTTAAATGGTAATTTGTCAGTGTGTTCAGGATCCTTCTGTCTTTTGGCCAAGTCATTCATTTCTAGGACGAAAAATGAGATGAGTAAAAAAGCAAAAGCAAAACAAAACAAAAAAGTGAAAGGATACTTATCACAGCATTATTTATAAAAGTGAGTAGTTAAAAGCAGTATACATTCCCCTAATTGCTGTATTGTGAAATTAATGATAATATTAGGGGAGCTGACTCTAAGCAGATATTAGATTCAGTGTAGAAAAAAGCCAATGGCACGAGGAAGTATCTGTGGATTAAGGTTAAATGGAAAGTGTGTGTGTGTGTGTGTGTGTGTGTGTGTGTGTACACACACACCCTCCAGTTATTTATGTTTGTCTTAGGTAGATAGACATTTAAATGAAAAATGAATTTTAAAGTGGTTATATTAAGATATAATTAAAAGTGTTGCAAATATCCCTATGTTCCCTGTCGTATGAAGGGTGATCAGAGATACTCTCACTGAGAAACGTAAACACCTTGAATGAAAGTGCTGTTCGGACGCCATCCTGAAGGCACCTAGAAGCCATTCAAAGACTGTAAATGAAGGATAATAGCTCACATACGCACACCATTCCCACATAATTGCTTAATTTTATAGTTAAAATCTAATGCATATGGTTCTATTATATATATGCATTATAACATATACCTTATATATTTGTATATGACTTAAACTGATATACAACGAGTTTAATGGAAACAAAGACACAGATTAAAAAAAAAGCACAGAAGGAATTAGAAAATAGCAAATCCATAAAGGATATCAGGTGTGCATGAGAGTACACACAATTCACCTTCAAACAATACCATATATACAGATTTTTTCAATAAATACAGCATAATTGCATTTTCTCTTTTGAATGCCTTCTTTCGCTTACTTTATTGTAGGAATGCAATATGTCCTACAAATCACATCCAGAATGTGTGTATTTATGTTATTGGTAGGGCTTCAGGTCAACAGTAGGCTGTCAGTAAGTTCAGTTTTCAGGGAGTCTGTTATACACAGACACTCAGCTGTGTGGGAGACGGGCACCCTAATCCCCACACAGCTCAGTAGTCAGCTGTACAGATATTGGCAACAGTGGAGGAAATGCCCAGGTTGTAAGAAATATCCGTTGTTGGATCCAGTCTAGGTTCTCTGGGCCTAAAACACGAGCAGCTTTAAGTCTGAGGGGAAAGAGAGTAATGGGGACAGAGAGAGGGACTGATACACGCTTTCCTTTAATTCACTGATCAGTCAACGTATACAGATAATCCCTGCCTGCATTCATGCTGTGGTGCTAGCATGTTCTTGCCCCACACTATGACTAAGTGTATCCTTTCTCTAAAACTAGCCTCCTATCCCTTTCTCTCCAGAGCACCCTTTGCTCACATGTGGTGGAGCCATGTTTCTTGGCAGCCACCTTCTCAGGGGTAACTGTAACGCAAATGTACTTGCTTCTCTACCGATCTGTCCCATTTTCTTTCTGTTAAAATTCCTCTCTGATGTTCTGGTTCTCTGAGGTTAGATTTCCTCAACCTAATTGAAGGAATTCTCTCCCTGCTACGTGTCTTGAAAGTATATTCTAGATGTACTGTCTCTTCACTATTATCAACTCCTCTACCCACCTCAAACTGAATTCTTCAACCAACAGTGCCCTGGAATTTTTCCTCATTAGGAAGAGTGATGGATTCTGCATCATTCCATGTGTGCTGATTAGATTTGCATAGATTTCCCAGCAGTTTTCCATACAACCACTTCTTTCTTCTTGAATCTTTTTCATGGAGTCTTATTTTTTTTTTTTTTAATTTCACTGGCCATTAGCATTAGTATCCTTCTCTGTTTTTCTTTACCTGTTCTTGGTATGTTGAAATCTTGAAGGATGTGATATTAACCACTTTTATACCTTTATCTCCATTTATACTATTTCTTGGGTTATTTCATTGCCCATGGTTTTAACTGCCATCTACTTCTCCACAATTCCTGATTTTTTAGGGCCAGACTAGACCCCCTTCTGATTTCTAGATGTGTATATACAACTCCATCTCATCAGATGTCTTTTTTTTTTTTTTTAAGATTTATTTATTTATTTTAGAAAGTGAGAGTACCCTAGAGGGAGGGGCAGAAAAAAAGGGAAAGAGAGACTCTCAAGCTGTCTCCCTGCTGAGCATGAAGCTCAACATGGGGCTTGATCTCAAGACCCTGAGATCATGATCTGACCTGAAATCAAGAGTCGGCTGCTTAGCCATCAGAGCCACCCAGGTGCCCCATTTCATCAGATGTCTTATAGCCATTTCACATATAACATGTCCAAACCAGAACCTGTCAATCTCTCTAAACTAGTTCCTCCCGCATCATAATGAATGAAATCATGCATCCAAACACTAGTACAAAGCCATTATTTCGAGTTCCCTTAGGATAGCCCATATTATATCTGTATGTAGTGTGTATGTAGTTCCTATTTCTTTCTTTCTTTTTTTTAAGATTTATTTATGTATTTATTTGACAGACAGAGATCACAGGTAGGCAGAGAGGCAGGCAGAGAGAAAGGAAGGGAAGCAGGCTCCCCACTGAGCAGAGAGTCCGAGATGGGGCTCGATCCCAGGACCCTGGGATCATGACCTGAGCTAAAGGCAGAGGCTTTAACCCACTGAGTCACCCAGGCACCCCCATCCTTCTAGATTTGATTTAAATACTATCTCCTCAGAAGTATTTGCCTTGACCAATACACTTTCAAAGCATTTTTTTTATTTCAATGCACTATCTTTTCATGCCATTTACAGTTATAAATTAAATATTTATTACTTATTTATTGCCTTTTTTGATCTTGAGAATATTGTTTCCCTAGGGCAGGTACTTTGTCTTGTACAAAATTGTATGTATGGTACCTAAAATCGTACGTGATATAAATGAGGTATAAGTCCATCCCCCAATACACAGTGGAATAGTGCTGATGACATAACTGAACAGGACGTTTTAATTAGAACCTGAAGAGCTATCAGCTGAATGTGACCATGTATCTTTAGTAGATCAAACGGTGCAAGTATTTTGGGCATCTGCCACACCCATGCAGGCATGAAACCTAAATATTTAAAAACCCGGATCAGATTTGACGTGGTTCAAAATATTAGAATAACCTGGGGAAACTTCCTAGACCAAGACTCATATATTAAATCATATTGAAAATGTGTTTATATTTTGAGGATAAAATGACAGTCCCTGGTCTTGAGCACTGCACTGATTTTAACAGAATCTCATTCAGACTGGGAAGAAAGTGTAGCTCTCCTCCGTGTGATTTAATGTTAAATGGTTTGCCGTGAGAGCGCCCTCGTAATATGTCTTCTGGGCAGCAGCTGTGGCTGTGGCTTGTGGGGGCAACGGCTGTTCATATTTCTCTCTCTTCCCATTAGAAGCTCCGCTCTATTTTTGTTGTCCGTGAATGATGGCTACTTAGATTACTGCGTGCTGCTGCTCTCTCTTAGCAGTAAATAGCATATGCTGTCTTGTTTAAAGTTGTATGTCAATGTTACGTTTCTCCTCCACACTTGGGATGAACTTATGTTCTGTTCCTCACACCGCATCCTTGAGTTAGAGATTGGGAGTAGAATAATGCCAATAAGGAGGAGGAGGAGGAAGATGCGGTGACGTTGATGTTGATTACAATAGTGATGAATCAAGGATTTCTTACTTAGGTTCTCTGCCCGTAGTAAACTATGGATATGGTGCTATTCAGATGACTTTAATTAGCACATGCTTACTTAATCAAAGAGAAGGCTAGATGCCGTCTTTTTTCCGTAAGGCCGTTTTTTAAAGAAGGATCAGAACACATCTAGTTCTCAAATTCTGTTTCTCTTCATTCCTCAGCCTCCTTTCCAAGTTACTTCATTTTTACTTGCTTTCCAATGGACCATACAAATAGAAAAGAATGCCTTATTTCAACAAGAGCATGCTTGCATTTTCCATTCACTAATTGTGAATCAACTTAAATGTTCAACACAATGATTAGAACTGGCAACACCATGTTAAATGCTTTTCAACAATTATACTGTGCAGGACTTTTAAGTTTCAACTTATGCATGATAATGAGTTGTCAATATATAAACTAAAGATTTTAATTTTTTTCATCTGCAGTAATTATACAAATGTGCTTAATCCTTTTCTCTTATTTAAAGAAATTCTATTAACTCATGTTTCTCAAAAAAAATTCTTATCTAGCTTAATACTGTAAGATAAACAAGAATAATTACATACAAGTTTGTACTTGGTTTGTTAGTGTTTTTAAGAAAATTCAATTATAGGGAATTAATTTACCCTCTAGTACATCACACATTCTCATCATGGAAATTTATCTGTTTATCTCTCTGTCTGTAACAAATTGAACAGTCGTGAATCCTCCAGCTAGCCAAGTAACTTCCAGTTAGTAATATGTTCCTACCTTTTGCTGTGTCTCTGCTTCATCTAACAAATGTTAAAAATGAGTATTTTATACCAGAAGTCCCAAAATTTAGATTCAATTTCAGAAATTTCCATATTTCTGAAAATGTAATTTCAAAACATAAATGTTGACACAGCTTGTAGGAATTAACTGAAACCCTCAGAAATTATTTCATTTTTTTAATATGTCTCAGTTCACTGTGTTTGTGTATTAGCCATGGCCAGTAGCATTTTCTAGGTTGCTCTAAGAGAGAAGTAGAAAAGATGACAATTACTGAATTAATTTTATTTTTATAATGTGTAATGTGATTTCATGTGTGGATTTAACACATAAGGTCCTGAAAATTATTTAGCTACAGATTGTTTTGTGTGGATATATTATGTAAATACTATATAAAACTATGAATTATACTATGCCAATTACTATTGCAAGTTGCTGAATTTCATATGAGTATCTTCATCATCTGTGGGTATGTAATTATTCTCTTTATATTTCCTTAAATTATTTTTTATTGAAGTATAATTAACATAATGTTTTCCACATTCAAATGAATACTTTCCTCTGAGTCCTTGTATATATGACATATATATCAAAATTGACCTTGTCTGAGTGACTCAAAATTTTATATTTTGAATTATAAATAGGAGTCTTAAGCAGTAAATGCATTTATGATAACCTTTGTGTTCAAAAAGAGAAAAAAACATTGAAAAATGATGTAATCAACACTTTTTCATGAAAATACTTTGAGATTAGTGGCAGAAAAGGGGTAAAATAATCTTGTATCAGAGATGTAATCATGGAAGTTTCATATTTGAATAGTTCACCTCAAATTCTCTTATTTTATAGATGCTTAAGTTAAAGGCAGAATGACTTGATCAAAACCATAGCACTTATTAGCACGAGAGCGATGGTGGAAACCATAATACCAAGCAGTTTCATAGGGTCATAAAACATGCAATTTGGGCATGATTTTCAGGAATCTTCCATCTTGATCTGAGGGACTAAGCGGTTTTGTGACCTATAATCTTTCACTTTTTACGGTATTGTATATTACTGTGAACAGAATGAAGACCTTGAAATCAGATCCATTAGAATATCAGCTCTGGCACTTATACTATATAATATCCCTAATATTTACAATATTACAAGTTTCTAAATACATCTTTTCAGAGTTTTCTTTCTTCGTCAGTAGCATAGATTTTGTGCCTGAGAGATAATATTAAAGGTATAAAACTGAGGACACTGCCTAGAATCAAGAGATTATTTTAGTAATTGTTAATTCTTTTCCCATTATGATGTTTCCAGGCAGAGAGACTTTGTGTTTGCAACTTGGAACTTCCAACAGATAGAGAAGAAGAGGAAGAAGTTTAACTAAAGTAAAGGCATAGTTAATTTTGTTCCCAAAATGTTTGCTAAGGAAATAATCCAGCTTTCTAAGGTCACAAAAACTCAGGGAAGTAGTGATTTTTACAAATGAACGGTAACAAGGGAGTTACTTAGACGGAGGACAGAAGAGGGCCGTTGGAAGTAGAACAAATCAGTAATTCATAATTCTCTTCATGTAACCTATTTAAAAGGTGTGAAGTTCTTGCATGGGAGGCCTTTTGATTATTAGCAACTCAGTGTTTTTTGGAAGAAGGGGGTGCTTTGTTGACATAACATGAGTTATGACACAGTTAAAGTGATAAGCAGGATATTGAGATTTCATCTATCTTAGATCTATTTCCCCAGATTTGATGTTCTTCTGTGCTGAGAAATAAGAGAAAATAACATTTATAATATAGGAATAATATATTACATAATTTCCATTATTACATTTGAGACTATTCCCTCCAATAATCCAAAGTATCCACAAGATACTGGATCCTGCACTTTTCTTCTAACACCAGTAGTATGGTGAGCTAGAAAGTCTAATCCTGACATTGCCTGAAATGTATGTGTCGCTGGGAATGCCTGTGCTCTATCAGGAGTAAACAGAGGTGGGGCGCCTGGGTGGCTCAGTGGGTTAAAGCCTCTGCCTTCGGCTTAGGTAATGATCTCGGGGTCCTGGGATCGAGCCCCGCATTGGGCTCTGCTTGGCGGGGAACCTGCTTCCTCCTCCCTCTCTCTGTGCCTACTTGTGATCTCTGTCTGTCAAATACGTAAATAAAATCTTTAAAATTAAAAAAAAATAAGAGTAAACAGAGATGCCTGGGTGACTCAATTGTTTACCATCTGCCTTCAGCTCAGGTCATGATCTCAGGGTCCTGGGATCGAACCACGCATCAGGCTTCCTCCTCAGGGGGAAGCCTGTTTCTCCCTCTCATACTCCCCCTGCTTGTGTTCCCTCTCTCGCTGTCTCTCTTTGTCAAATAAATAAAAAAAAAAGTCTTAAGAGTAAACATAAATGTGGTTCTGGAACAGCACTTCTTTTTTAAGGATTTTTGCAGTGGATGTTGTTAGATTTAGGAACAAGTGTGGGGTGCTTACAACTTACAGTACTAAACACAGACTGAAAAAAAGGTACTTAGAAATGGCTATTGAACAGTAAAAAATATATTCCAAATCCGTGATCTTAATTATAATTACTGACTATTTCAAAATCAAATTATGCCAAGATCTGCTCAAATCTGTATATAGAGAATCTGGGGTAACGGATTGTTTTGCATCAGCCTCTTACTCATGTCTTTCAAAGAGAAAAGAAGAGAAGAAAAACCCTTATGGCATCTGAAGTTACCCAAGACTGAAAGCATCAGCTTTTGAAGGGGAGAAAGAAAATCTCTTCCAGAAAAATTCTGTTTTTTCAAGATATCGTTAGACAAACTGTCAAATATGTAGACTGCCCACATAGTGTTTGGCATCTGTAAGACAGTGAATAAATTTAATCAATTCAGGCAATCATTAGGATGTTTTGTCTAGATGGTGAATCCAAACATCTGTGCATTTGAACATTTGAATGTTACTAAGATATGTGAAGAACCAACTGAATTTTTACAATGGCGGGAAGGACATTTTTCTGTTTTGCACAGAACTGACATTGTCATGTTTATCTAGCCCATTTAATAATCTTTCATTATTTCAAAGTTCTAACTGGCTTCAAGATTGTACATTTGTCCTAATTTATAGTTCATTTAGAGCACTGTTGATATGCATTATTTTAACCAGCTTGATGATATAGTGAGTCAGTATCATATCGGAAATGTTTTAGTGCAGAAGCCAGGAAAATTTGATGCAGTCAAGAAATATTCAGATCAAATGTTATTAATGCTCTAATTAAATCCGTAGAGCATGATTTATGTAACACAGCTGTAGAGTAATTAACTGCCTTCGTGGAACTCTGACCTTAAATAAATGCATATTTTGTCCCTATATAGTTAATATCTTGAAAAAAAAATCTGTATTTTTGTGCAGATCATGGAAATATTGGTAGCAGTCAAAAGTACCAGTATAATTTTTGGGAAAAGCAGTGGGGTTTTTTAAGTTTTATATACCAGTTAGGTCTTGTTTTAGTAATATGTCTGAATACTAAATAAATACTTTCAAAATCATTCATAAACAATATGCCAGGTCCAATGATATGCTTAAGTCAAGAGTTGAATACTGAGTTAAGTTCGGGGAGAAATAAAGTGCTCCAGCTTAATTTTTTTGTTTTTGTTTTGTTTTTGTTTTGTTTTGTTTTGTTTTGTTTTTCACTGTTTGAAGGGACATCAGTAGTGGTTGGCATCTGGCTTGGATGATAGACCTAGGGAACATATTGGGCAAACAGGATAGTAATTAATCAAGAGTATCACATGCCTTTGTATTGGGAGGTGAAGAATTCGCATTTACTTGAAAAGCCCTTCCCTATATGCTACTCAAAACACTTGTCTCTCCTAGACTCTTCCTTCTCCTGTCTAAAGATGGTGTTAACATTTTCAAAATGGTACTAGGCTAGTTCTCATTTTCAGAGTGGTCTGTCATAGTTAAGATATGCATCCTAAGGTCATCAGCTGGCTGGGTTTCTGTGGGATAGAGCAGTTGGCTGGGGTATAGGCATTTTAGTGCCAAGCCTAGGAAATCTCCAGATCAGTGAAAATACGTTGGTCAGTGAAAATCTAAAAGAAATTCACTTCCTCAAGTTTTTTGTTAACTTACCAGTTGGTTAGTAGTCTTAAAAAAAAAAAAAAAGGAAAACTCTCACTTTTTGCTTTAATACCCAACACAGAAGTTAAGGAGTTTTTAAGAGTTTTCCTTAAAAACAACAACAACAATAAGAAAACAAACTCTTGTTCAGAAGCAAGCCTGGTTTAGATGCCATGACCTAGTTCTTGCTGGTTATGCTCTCTCTAAGGAGATGAGGATTCCTACTCTTTTCTCTGGAGAAATTAAAGATTCCCTTTATTCCTATGGAAGTGGATTTCCAACCCTTTAGCTTAGACTCCTTGAAGAAAATAGAGAGATAGTCAGGAGCCTTAGTAGGAGGTGCACCCTGGCTATGGACACTTTAAGTTACTGCATCTTGTTTAGAATGAAGAGGAGTATCTTTCTTTGCCCTGTCATCCTTTGGTACTTACCAAGTTGACAGCAGTCAGCACGTCCGGTCTCCTACAAAAAAAAGTGTTGTTAATACAAAAGAGGTATATTGGGGCTCCTGGGTGACCCAATCCGTTGATCACCCAACTCTTGGTTTTGACTCAGTTCCGTCTCAGGGTTGGGAGAGGGAGCCCAGCATCAGTGTTCCCAGCAGGGAACAAGTGGAGATCCTCTCTCTCCTGCCCCTGCTCCACTCCTTCAGTCTCTCCCTCTCCTTCTCAAATCGTAAAAAAAAAAAAAAAAAAAAAATACAAAAGAGGTATGTCTGTTAATTGACATATAATTTTGTTGTCTAATCAGCTCACTCTGATTGCACTAAAACATTTTGGTGTTAAAGATGTCCCCAATCCCCATTTGTTGGTTACACTGTTAAAATAAATAAATAAATAAAAATAAAAACAGCAACAACAACAAAAAAATAGAAACAAAACCAAAACTAGTTTTTTTTTTGTTTTTTTAAGATTTTATTTATTTATTTGACAGAGAGAGATCACAAGTAGGCAGAGAGAGAGAGATGAGGAGAAGCAGGCTCCCTGCTGAGCAGAGAGCCCGATGCAGGACTCGATCCAAGGACCCCGAGATCATGACCTGAGCCGAAGGCAGCGGCTTAACCAACTGAGCCACCCAGGTGCCCCGAGGATGAATATTTTGAGAAGACACTTATTTATAGGAGAAATTTGATGATTTAATGGATTTCAGTCATTTAGGTGTAGAATAAATTAAGCTATTACTGTTAAACCAACTGAAGGTAATTTGATCTATTCAATTCTAATGAAGAAAGCTTGATAAATATAAATCACACAATACCATAGATATAAGTTAAATAGATTAACAAATATAGCAAATGTAAACTGAACTCAATTTTTTTTCAACCTTCAATATTGCTTTCTTTCTTTATTTTTAAATTTCTTTTCAGTGTAACAGTCTTCATTGTTTTTGCACCACACCCAGTGCTCCATGCAATCCGTGCCCTCCCTAATACCCACCACCTGGTTCCCCCAACCTCCTACCCCCCACCCCTTCAAAACCCTCAGGTTGTGTTTCAGAGTCCATAGTCTCTCATGGTTCACCTCCCCTTCCAATTTCCCTCAACTCCTTTCTCCTCTCCATCTCCCCATGTCCTCCATGTTATTTGTTATGTTCCACAAATAAGTGAAACTGTATGATAATTGACTCTCTCTGCTTGACTTATTTCACTCAGCATAATCTCTTCCAGTCCTGTCCATGTTGATACAAAAGTTGGGTATTCATCCTTTCTGATGGAGGCATCATATTCCATAGTGTGTATGGACCACATCTTCCTTATCTATTCGTCCATTGAAGGGCATCTTGGTTCTTTCCACAGTTTGGTGACCATGGCCATTGCTGCTATAAACATTGGGGTACAGATGGCCCTTCTTTTCACGACATCTCTATCTTTGGGGTAAATACCCAGGAGTGCAATTGCAGGGTCAAATTGTAGATCTATTTTTAATTTCTTTTTTTTTTTTTAAGATTTTATTTATTTATTTGACAGAGATCACAAGTAGGCAGAGAGGCAGGCAGAGAGAAAGGAAGGGAAGCAGGCTCCTTGCTGAGCAGAGAGCCCGATGTAGGACTCGATCCCAGGACCCTGAGATCATGACCCGAGCCGAAGGCAGCGGCTTAACCCACTGAGCCACCCAGGTGCCCCTATTTTTAATTTCTTGAGGAATCTCCACACTGTTCTCCAAAGTGGCTGCACCAACTTGCAGTCCCACCAACAGTGGAAGAGGGTTCCCCTTTCTCCACATCCTCTCCAACACATGTTGTTTCCTGTCTTGCTAATTTTGGCCATTCTAACTGGTATAAGGTGGTATCTCAATATGATTTTAATTTGAATCTCCCTGATGGCTAGTGATGATGAACATTTTTTCATATGTCTATAGCCATTTGTATGTCTTCATTGTAGAAGTGTCTCTTCATATCTTTTGCCCATTTTTGATATGATTATCTGTTTTGTGTGTGTTGAGTTTGAGAATAAAGGGAATCATATAATATGAATTTCAGCAGCAAATAAGCAACATTCGTCACTCTTCTGTGTTTCCTTTACTGTCAAGAATGAGCACTCATTCTGAGACTGGAGAAGTAGTTCACTTCAATGATTGCAGAAGAATAAGGAAGGAAGCCCTACCATATAGATAGGCACACTGACTTTTGTTTGTTTTAAAGAAACCCAAACATTTAATTTTAAATTTTAATTTAACTTCTGAATATTCTAGTAGTTTCCATCAAAGTTCATATTTAGCAGTCTATAAATTTCTTGTTATATCTGTTTTTTATAACAGAGCCATATAATAGAGCCATGTGGATATCCATGGGACACCAGAAATCTCAATGGATTCAAAATGTTAAGTTCTTTGTAATGTCAAACTTCTTTATTTTTGTACTTCATGTAAGTGTTATTTGTTTGTCCTACAGAATTTATTTGATTTTTAAAAGTTAGGCACAAACAAGTTGCAAAACTTACAAAGAATATAGCAGAGAAAAGTAGTTCAATCAATCCTTGATAGAAGATTGGATTAAAACCTCTCTCTCTCCCTCTCTCTCTCTCTCTTTTTTTTTAATGTGATTCCATAGACTTTTATATCAATTTCTGAGACATGTTTCAAACTGTCCTTCAAACACCTATAGTGATGTATTTGTATCTAACACCTATTCCAAACCTACATACAATCTCCCACATTTCCTACCCCCACAATAGATGGTCAAGAAAGCTAGTTTGGTGGAAAAAAAAGCTAACTGGATCATTCACTTCTAGTTTATATAATTGAGATTAAAATCAAGATTGTTACTTTAAAGAATTTGTATATAAAGAGTATTATAAACCAGTTAGCCTATTTATTGCAAATATTTTTTCACAATATCATTTGCTTTTCATTTCATTAATTAATTATAGCATATTAGCAATTATAATTATGTTTTCAAGAGTAGTTTTTTTCTTAGAGATGTATTTCTCTTGCCTTTCTGCTTAAACATGTGGGCATGTTTCTTAATCAGATCTTCACTAGTGAAGAAGTAAAAGTATGTTTAAAAATATTTTATTTGGTGGGGCACCTGGGTGGCTCAGTGGGTTAAGCCGCTGCCTTCGGCTCAGGTCATGATCTCAGGGTCCTGGGATCGAGTCCCGCATCGGGCTCTCTGCTCAGCAGGGGGCCTGCTTCCCTTCCTCGCTCTCTGCCTGCCTCTCTGCCTACTGTGATCTCTCTCTGTCAAATAAATAAATAAAATCTTTAAAAAAAAATATTTTATTTGGGGTGCCTGGGTGGCTTGTGGGTTAAACCTCTGCCTTCAGTTCAGGTCATGCTTTCAGGGTTGTGGGATCAAGTCCTGCATCGGGCTCTCTGTTCAGATGGGAGCCTGCTTCCTCCTCTCTCTCTCTCTCTCTCTGCCTGCCTCTCTGCCACTCTGTCAAATAAATAAATAAATAAAATATTTAAAAAAATTTTTATTTAAAATTTTATATTTTTCTCCCCTGGGGCTTCAGTCTAAGGGTACAACTTTTTAGTACCTAACAGTATTTGAAGGTTTATTGAAGCAGGCAAGAAATCAAAGTGATTTAGTAAATAAAAAATGTGACCATATATCCTTTATGAAATTAATACCAAATTTCTAGGTTTCTTTGGGAGAAGATGTAATAAGAAGTATTATTCTTTTTAAAAAAAGAAAGAAAAGGGGCGCCTGGGTGGCTCAGTCATTAAGCATTTGCCTGGGTTTGAGCCCAGGGTCCTGGGTTTGAGCCCCACCTCTGGCTCTTGGCTCAATGGGAAGCCGGCTTCTTTCCCTCCCCCTGCTTCTGTTCTCTCTCTTGCTTTGTCTCTCCCTGTCAAATAAATACATAAAATCTTTAAAAAATAAAAAAAAAATAAAAAGGAAAGAAAAACTGAAATTTTACTTCATTAAATACCATAAACCCAATAATAAAGCACTATTCACCTAACAATTTTAACTAAATAAATAGTTTAAATCCCTGCCCCCCACACTTGGGAAGTGGCGGTCATATAACCTTTTTCCTCCTTTCACTGATATGCCTACGTCCGAACATGTTCAACAACAGATGGAAGCAAATACGTCATGTAAAATCAAAACTTAGAGAATTTCCAAAATAGAAATTCAAGTTAGTCATTGTACCGTATAAATCCATGCGGCCAGTCTGATTCCCATTCCTCTACTTCATTTTTGATTATTCTTTTATTCTGTCCAGTTAGCCACTGTATAATACATCAGTAGTCTTCGATAGAGTGCTCAATGATTCATTACTCGCGTGTAACACCCAGTGCTCATCACAACACATGCCCTCCTTAATACTGGTCCATCCCTCCATTTTAAAGCTAGGGCCACACTGTAGATTTAGTTTTATTTCACAATTTTATCCCAGGCTGACTTTAGGGAGGAAAAAATGAACTGATAAAGTAAACTGAAGTATAACATAAACCTTTTATAATGGTTTTTCTATATCCAGAACATTTTATTAAGCACTGCAGACATGCTTTTCATTATATCCTCAATTATATACAGGTTGGCATTATAGTGCATTAGAAGAGTCAGAGGTTAAAAAAAAAAATGCCTAAGGTCACACGGTAGCATTTCTTTGGCCATATAATTGACCTAACATTAGTTCCAGGTGTACAATATAAGTGGACACTGAGAAATGATGACCACAATAGGTTTAGTTATCTATTAACATACTTAATATACTCTTAATATACTTATACTTAATATGCTCTTAATATACTTTATATATATATGTACTTAATATACTTATACTTAATATACTCCTAATATACTCTTTTCACTTTGTAATGAGAACTTTCCTATTTTTTCAGCAATTTCCAATATGCAATATAACTTTAAATCTATTCACAATGCTGTATATTGTATCCTTGTGACTTACCTATAGCTGAAACTTTGCAGTGTTCATCTTCTCCAACTGTTTTACATACCCCCACACCACCCTACCTCTGGTAACCACCAGTGTGTTCTCTGTATCTAAGAACTTCTTTATTGCACATGTATGTGGGATAATATACTATTTCTTTCTCTGACTTATGTCACTTAGCATAGTGCTCTGTCCATGTTGTTGCAAAGGGCAAAATTTCATCCCATTTTATGGCTGAATAACGTGTGTGTGTGTGTGTGAGTGTGTGTGTGTGCGTGTGTGTGCGCAGCACATTTTCTTTATTTGTTCATCTATCAATGGACACTTAGGTTATTTCCATATCTTGGCTACTGTAAATAGTACTGCAATGAACATGGGAATGCAGATGTCTTTTTCAGTTAGTGTTGTCATTTTCTTAGGGTATGTGCCCAGAATGGGATTGCTAGATCATATGGTATTTCTATTTTTAATTTTGGGGGGAACCTCCATACTGTTTTTCCACAGTGGCTGCCCCCTTTACTTCCTGACCAACAATGCACAAGCATTCCCTTTTCTCTGATCCTTGCCAACACTTGTTATTTCTTGTCTTTTTTGATAATAGCCATTCTGACAGGTGTGAGGTGCCGTCTCACTGTGGTTTTGATTTGCATTTCCCTGATGATGAGATGCCGAACATCTTTTATGTGCCTTTTGGGCATCCGTATGTTTTGCTTGGAAAAACGTCTATTCAAATATTCTGCCCATTTTTAAATTGATTTCTTTTGACCATTAAATTATAAGAGTTATTTATACATTCTGGATATTAACCCCCTTGTCAGATATACAATTTGTAAATATTCTTTCCCATTCAGTACATTGCCTTTTCGCTGCTGTGCAGAAGCTTTTTAGTTTGATATAGTCTCACTTGTTCATTTTTGCTTCTCTTGCCTTTTCTTTTTATGTAGGATTAAAAAAAAAAAAAAATCATTGCCAAGACTGATCTCAAAGAGCTTACCAGCCTGTTTTCTTCTAGGACTTTTATGGTTTCAGGTCTTACATTCAAGTCTTTAATCCATTTGAATCCATTTTTGTGTGTGGTGTAAGATAGGGGTCCAGTTTCATTCTTTCTGATGTGGCCGGTTTTCGCAACACCATTTATTGAAGACTCCGCTGTCCCCATTGTGTATTCTTGCCTCTGTGGTCACAGACTGACGGTATATGTGTGAGTTCATTTCTGGGCTCTGTTATGTCCTATTGATTCACATGTCTGTTCTGTGTCAATACCAGTTGTTTGTGTTATACACAGTAACATTTTAAACCTAAATCTTCAGGGCAGTTGGGAAACCAGTGAGAAACTTTTAAGCATCCTCACAGCCATGATTGTTGGCCCCTTATTCCTTCAGTAATGAAGTTGGTGTCTTCTGTCTGCTTCCGTGAATCCCTGAGTTATACCGGGGTTAATCTGTGATACTTTCCTCCCTGGCCAATGTCTAGATATTTTAGGTCTTATCAAGGATGTCTTTTATGATGGAATCTTCAGTGCTCACCACCACACATCCCTGTTTCTAGTACTCGTTTGCGAACGTAGCCTCCATTCATAGACAGCTTTTTGATAGTAAGCACTTGAGCTCTAGTTTCCTAAAGTGTTGATGGAAACCTCATGAGTTTAATGGAGGTAAGTGACATAGAAGTCACAGGACATTGAACACAGTGCCTGACATACAATTATCATTGCATAAGTGATTGTTAGATATATTTTTAAAGCTCTTATAAATTTGTTATTTCTATAACAAATTAACATTTCTGTATTGCATACTGCTTAAAGTTTGCATTTAGAGTCAGCTTTTAATTGATTTTCTGAATGTTATATTTGGCTTCTAGACCTCTACACTTAAAAGGAGAATCTTACTTTCATAAATGGACTTCAGACCCCATTGAGTTCACATACTGTTAATGGTGTTGTAAAAGAATTTATCTTAAAAAATGTATAACTTAGCTCACACTAAGAATACATAAGCTTAGACTTATAACAGAATATAAAGAATTGGAAATATATATATATACCTTATTTGGTAAGGGTATATATTGTTTCATTAAACTTTTGTAACATAGGTAAGCATTAGGTTGCCATGTACATCATATTTCTTATTGTGGGTCATGGTCATTAAAGTTTGAAATATGTGGTACTACATTACATAAGAATACTTAAATTGTCTACAGTGGCTAAAGAATCATAGAATTCTTCACTTTCAATGTCAAAAGAGACATAACAGTCTATGCATGTGCATAGAATTGTAAGCAACTCTTGACTAGTTTTTCCAACTTCTGTAAGAGAATGTAAGCTTGTCTCTATACACTCATCCTTTTGTTTTTGTTATTCTTTTAAATTGATACTTATGAGACTTGTACACAGAGGAAGAACAGTGCTATTAAAAGGGATAAAAATTCAACATCCAGAGAACTAGATTGTATAAAGCTTTAGCTAATAAATGTATGCTATATCAGCTATATATGTTGTATACAATTTAGCTCAATAAATAGGTTTTAATCAAAGATCCATGTTTTAAAAATACAGAATATCTTAAAATTACCTATTTCTGTCAGCTTCCTATTTATCTTATACTATCCTCCAGTTTCCTGTGTAGAAAACATATTAATTAAAAATCCAAATTAAAATATTAACTTTGTTAGCTTCTTCTTGTTCTTTTCCCATACATTTGGCCTCCTTGCCTTCCTTATTCTCAGGAGGTGGCATCTTTTCTTTTTAACAAATTTCTACAGATATTGGAGAGCTCATTGAAATTCCAGTAGACATGGAGGGTCAGTTTTAAGAAATATCTACATGCCCCTGAACATGTACTCTAGGATTCTCTAAGTACAGAAGAAATCTCCAACTATTTTTAGAGATGATCACATATATAGAGAAGAAGAAACTGAAAGATAATTTTCTGCCAATGAAAGGGATGTAATTCATATTAATTCTTTTTAGCGAAGCATGAAACGGTGATTAACCAAGGGAAACAATTGGCCAGCTCCCTTATCTAGCTGTCTGGAGTAGAAAGAATTACTTATAACTTAGCTTTGTATTTTTATATGCTTCAATATCCATTAGGAACCTAGGTACAGTCATAGAAATGGTGTCTATGAAATTCCTAATTAATTCTTCAGTACTGTCACATTTTTACCGTCCCAGGAATCTTGTCGTGAAATATAAACTAAAAACATGGCATGTAGATGTAATATACTTTTGCCCCTCTTTTTTCTTTAACTTGCCAAAAATGGACAGTTATTTTAATTGATCTTGCCTAGTTGAGTCCTTCCTTGAGTGTCGACCTTTTGAGTGTGGATTATAAGCCCTGTTAGTCTTCAGAGACTTTATATACCTCATCACATTTTTTTCCACACATTTCTTCTCTGGAGACACCGAGTCAATCAATGCTAACCCCACCAAGAAATCCACCCAGTTTTTCACTCATGTTCCTTATCTGCAACGAGTTATCTGCAAATGAGTTTCTATCGTACCTATTCCATTCTGTATTTTATCTTATTTTGATCTTACCTTATCCCTTACAGTATCTTGAACGGAGCCTTCGAAACATAGTCACTTACAAATTCATGGAAGAGGTTGTTCCCTATTACTCTGATTAAATACTGGACTAGCTGTAATTACTCTAGAACATTCCTTTAAAGTCTTCCTCTTACTTAACCATGAAGTATATATTGTGACAGTTTTATTATCCTAATACTTTTAGCAATTGGGATTATCCCATTGATATCCATATTTATTTGGCTTAATGTCTACTATCTAAAACATACATGAGAATCTAATCTACTTCAGTAGGAGTTTGAGCACCGATTTTTTTTTTTTTTTTTAGGTTTTATTTATTTGAGAGAGAGACTGAGTGGGGAGACAGGCAGAGGGGTAGGGAGAAGCAGGCTCCCCGCAGCAGGAAGCCAGATGTGGGGTTTGGTCCCGAGACTATGGGATCATGACCTGAGTTGAAGGCAGACACTTAACTGAGTCACGTAGGGGTCCCAAGTGCAGATATATTATTACTAATTGATTTATCCTTCTTCCTTTGGCAAATTTCCAGTCCTTACATACATAGCAACGTTGCACATAAAGCCCATTTTTGTAGAATTCACAAGCAAGTAGAATTGATAAAATGGTTATATAAATAGTTTAATAGAAGGAGAAAAATAATATAGACAGTAAGAAATGTCAAGAATTAAGGGATGATGAAATATCTTGTTCCCATCTGGTATTCTTCTAGTCCTTGTCTTTGACTTTGATACCATTTGTTAGGAATAAAGAGTCCTTTCTGATCTAGCTGCAGTGCACCTGGCTGGCAGGCCTCTTACCATTCTGGTCTTTATCCAGACGATTTGCATGCCCTTATTCCTGAAACAAGTTAGCTCACTCCTTGTGCAGGCACTGCTAACCATTTGTTTCTACACCAGCATTGAGAACTCATCTCTGAACGACTTGATAGTGTAATTTAGACAAAAACAGTTATTGTGAAATCAGAAGCTTCCCATCTTGACAAAGACAGTGAATTGTGACCCTGTAGAATCATAAACTATTGTTTCTTCAGTTCCAGTACTGTCTTCTTGAATCCCCTAGGAGCTTCCTGCTGACTTTAGAAATTTGAAAATTTGGAAACACCAGGAGGTAGGGTTTATGAGACAGGCCAGCTGGTTTTGAAGAGCCAGATGCTCTAACTACTTCTATGCCTCTTAAGACAAGGCTGATGATGCTACATCCCAGAGTGCTGCCAGCCACATGTGGGTTATGAATAAAGTAGACCTCATGGGATAGGGTCCAGAAGAGTGTCAACTTTAAGTATGGTATTAAAGGTATAATGCATGAAAATGAAATCTACAAATGGAGTCACTTACAGAGCCTTACTTTGACAGTGCTTTTATTTTTATTTTTTTTAAAGATTTTTATTTATTTATTTGAGAGAGTGAGAGCATGACAGAACACAAGGAGGGGAGGCAGACTCCCCGCTGAGCAGGAAGCCCTATGTGGGACTCGTTCCAGGGACTCCAGAATCATGACCTGAGCCAAAGGCAGTTGCTTAACCAACTGAGCCACCCAGGGACCCAAGTTCTTTTAGACCAACCCATGCTTTCTCTTGCGTCAGTTTCCCAACTGAAGTGGTAGACTGTGTGCCCTTAGTTTGTAGCTGGAGAAAATGGGGCCTTGGGGAGGTCAGTTCTCCCCCAAACAGCGCAGTTAGGAAATCATAGAACTAAAACTGAAATCCAGGTAAGGCTAATTCTAGAACCAGTGATCTCAGGGATGTGTCATATTGCACAGAGCAGTTGACATTTTCCAAGAACCCGCTAATGATTGCAGCCAAATGTATTTCAAAAATGCTTTTTGAACTATCTTTAAACCAATGTAAACTCTTCTTTTTGGAGATTAATGGATGGAAGGATTCTGGAGTATGGTGTTAAAAGGACACAGGATACAGCACTTTAAAAAAAGAGCAATTCTAAAAATTTCATTTGAGCTTAGGAGAATCAATTTTTTTTTCCAGCTTATGACTGTTGCACTACTGCTGAAAAGTAGTATTTTAAATTGACTAATTATCTGGATTGTTTTTTTTTAAGTATGGCAAAGGGAAAGGAAAATGTTCATTGAACTTTATAGAGTCAACTTTCATTAAACACACAAGTATTGGGCATCTATCTGTATGGCAGGTACTGGAGATACAAACATGAGTACGTCCCATCGCTTCCATTAAGTGGAGAGAAGAGATAAGCAAATAATGAGATGAGCCCAGTGGCGAAGTTAGCACTGCCTGCCAATGGAATGTTCAGCGCCCAATGTCAGTGTAGACGAAGAACAAAGTAGTGGAATAGGAAAAGGCCAGAGAAAGCTTCTGTGAGGCAAGATGTTGTAAAAATCCAGTAGGAGTTAGTGGGAGTCAAGTGGTAGAATCCCAGGCACAGAGAAGGATGGTGAGCACTAGGTACATGGTGCTTTCCAAAACTGCAGAATGTCTAGAGAATAGTTGCAAAGTTTGGGAGCGGAGAGGACATGCGTTAAAACTGAGACGGGTTTTGATTTGTATTTCCCTGATGCCGAGTGATAGGGAGCTCTTTTTCATGTGTCTGTTGGCCATCTGGATGTCTTCTTTGCAGAAATGTCTGTTCATCAGGAAAGACAAATCAAAACCACAATGAGATATCACCTCACACCAGTCAGAATGGCTAAAGTTAACAAGTCAGATAATGACAGATGCTGGTGAGGATGCGGAGAGAGGGGAACCCTCCTACACTGTCGGTGGGAATGCAAGCTGGTGCAGCCACTCTGGAAAACAGCATGGAGGTTCCTCAAAATGTTGAAAATAGAACTGTCCTATGACCCAGCAATTGCACTACTGGGTATTTACCCTAAAGATAAAAACGTAGTGATCCGAAGGGGCACGTGCACCTGAATGTTTATAGCAGCAATGTCCACAATAGCCAAACTATGGAAAGAACCTAGATGTCCATCAACAGATGAATGGATAAAGATGTGGTATATATACACAATGGAATACTATGCAGCCATCAAAAGAAATGAAATCTTGCCATTTACGACAACGTGGATGGAACTAGAGCATATCATGCTTAGCGAAATAAGTCAATCGGAGAAAGACAACTATGATATGATCTCCCTGTTATGAGGAAGTGGAGATGCAACATGGGGGGTTAAGGGGGTAGGAGAAGAATAAATGAAACAAGATGGGATTGGGAGGGAGACAAACCATTAGTGACTCTTAATCACACAAAACAAACTGAGGGTTGCTGGGGGGAGGGGTGTTAGGAGAGGGGAGTGGGGTTATGGACATTGGGGAGGGTATGTGCTCTGGTGAGTGCTGTGAAGTATGTAAACCTGTCGATTCACAGACCTGTACCCCTGGGGATAAAAATATATTATATGTTTATAAAAAAAAAAAAAAAAAAAAAAAAAAAACTGAGACGGGTAAGGTAACCTGGAGGGCAATGCATTTGGTGCCGCCTATGGTGTTGAGCAGTTGCAATTTTATCCTGCGGACAAGAAGAGTTACAGAAGATTTTAAACATGCTGGGACATGCCCAGATTTCTAATTTGGAAGGATCATCTCTGGCCATAGCCTCAGCCTGGAGAAGTGTTGGAGGCAGGTATTAATGCAGGTTCCCATACCTATCACCCACACTGGTGAGTGCAGCATGGCAGAATGGTCCCATAGCTGTTGAGAAGGAAAGGGTACTTATTTATTTATTTTTTTATTTTCTTGTCCTAATGGGTAGAAAACCATATTTTTTTCCAAAGTAAACAATATTCCATGCCCAAACCTTGGTGAAAGCAATACTGGATACATACGGAAGAACTTGGCATTAACCGTTAGCGTTCATAGTCCTCGAGTTAAAGCAGTCGCTACAGTTTCACTCCCAGAGAATCAGCCCGCTGGAAGACAAGTTCTTCTGTGAAGCATCACTTCTCACCGCGAAGCCCTAGGGTTCCTCCATCTCCTGTCAGGGAATCTTGAGGCTCGAAGCTGTATCCAGTGAAACCGCGAAGACGGGATTTGCCTTTTTCATCCACTAGAGTCCAGCGAGTTTATGAGACGCTGTATGATTGTGGTATCCCAAGGGAAAAAATTGGATTGGAAAAAATACAAAATAATGGCATTCTCTTCACTATGTTGAACTTGAAAAATATTACTTTGTCATGAACATTTGTCAGCATGTCTAAGGTTATTTGTAATTCAGGTTAATATTTTTAATCGTCTCAATTTTAGTCTTTAGTAATACATACAATAGCTATAACCCACATAAGCATAAGCTTTTGAGGTTGTCCATTTTAAGAGCAAAAAAAGATGAAAATAAGACCCATTTGACACCAGAATGTTTGAAAAACGGTTGTATTACATGTAAGTAATGATAATAGCTAGCATTTAGTGTTAACAACATGTTAGGCAGTGACCTACGTGCTTTTGTATGCATTAATTGATTTAATTTTCCTATCAGACTTAAGCAAACATTTTACTCTTGTCAGTCCTGTTGTGCACACGGAGAAAATGAGGCACAAAAAGATTGTAGTCATTGTTCCAGCGTCATTAGGCCGTTGCCTTTAATATGCACTTAACCACTGCCTTTTACAGAAAAAAAAATGGTCCACTCCATTTAAAATGCAATTTTTGGTATTATGTAAATGAAATCTTTTAAAATATTTTTGTAAAATATTAAGATGCAATATACTTAATCTATGAGATATTCTATTTCTACCCAGAAGAGTAGGTATTGTGTACACTAACCCAAAGTGTAATTAATTCTATTCAATAGTGATTGGGCTGGTTGATATGTAGATCTTAGATTATGTTGAAACTAATTATTAATAGCACTATTCTTTCCTCAAGCTCATATCTGACAAGTAAATGGGACAGCATATACATATATATATATATATATATATATATATATATATATAGTTTTCTGTAATTGAGATAAATGTCATACTACCTGCATCATAGTTAGACAGTATTGCATGGAGATTATATGCCTGGCCTTTGAAGTCAGAAAGTAATATCAAAATTCTCATTTGGAAATTTACTCATGTGTTTGTTTTTTTTTTTTTTTTTTTTTTGGCAAGTTAAGCTCCGTAAGCCTCAATTTTCACATCTATTAAACCTCACCTGGTATGGTGAGGTTTAAATAAGATACTGTCGATAAATCAGGGTACAATATTTGCACATAATTACATGTTCAGGAAAGGTTGATTATTGTTATCATATAGATAAGATCTTCTTAGAGGACAGAAGCTATTATCCAGAAAAAATGTTACAGGTGATGCATATATCAGGCATGCATGTATATTCTGTTCATAAATAAAAGTGAACAGAGCCCTTGAGCTGGACTGTCTTTACAATATTGATTGCATATAAAGCATCGAGACTAAAAGTAAATTAATATTTAGGTGTCACTTAAAAAGGAATTTAGTTCACAAGTAAATGGATAAAGTTTCTACCATTTACTCTTTTCTCTGTTGAAAAATCTCTGTCCCCTCAATTTTTTATTTTTGACAGTCATTTCCGAGTGGCATATCATGGGTAGATCTAAGTGGAAAAATTTTTATCTGGCAAAATGCCTTTAAGCAGAATAATCCATGGGTGTAAAAAGCCTGAAAGATTAATTTAGGAATGGTTGTTAGTATTTTTTTCTTTTGACTTCATGTAGAATGTTTGTGATAAGTCATAATTCATAACACGTTTAAATTCATGGATTTACACAAGCCCTTTCTCTTGGGTAAGTCCTTTTGTGGGTGCATCTGCCAACGAAGCAAGGACAAAGGCAGCCGTGTCGGGTTCTTGAGCAGGGGAGTCGTGATAAACGTGGGGTTCTGTGTGCCCCTGCAGCCAGCAGGGTGGACAGGCAGGGAAAGACAGGAGGCCAAGAAGACAGCTAGAAGGCTCTCCTGGTCATCTGGGGTAAAGAAGTCCACCCTTAACCTGGCAAGCTAGGAAGAAGTGCATCCAAGAGCATCTGCAAAAGGGAGGGCTCAAAAAAGAGTGCTCTGGTCTGATAAGACCAGGGTTGCCAGTGGTTCCAAGTTTCTCGGAATCACCAGTCACCCCAGTGCCTTGTGGGTAGCCCTGAGGAAGGATCTAGCCATGGCGGGGGTGGAGAATGAATTCAGCAGTGGACAAGAGTTTGAGTTCAAAGCCATAGCAACAAATTAAATACTTCATATTAAGTTGTGAATGAGGACCTCGTGTGAAAAAGTCAGTATTGGAGACTCAAGTCCCTTCAGGCAGAGGCACCGTGATTGAAGTCACCAGAATGAATGATTGCCCCTGAGTTGAGGAAGCGAATTGGAGAGCTGAGAATGGACCGCTCTCAGATACCCGGTGCCTGTAAGTCAGGTTGTATCAGCATCTCATACCATGCCAGGGCACGCCTGTTGTACAGAGCTCCGTGCCGGAATCTAGTTTCAGTGGATTTGATTTGTCATATCGTGGGGGTGGGGGGAAGGGCACAGGGTTATTAAACATGTGAGGGCTATATTCTCAAGAAATAAACATGAGCTTGGAATGAACCTATACTTCACCATTCATATCTTTATCATCTCTCTGGATGCGATGGTCTTCACTGTAATTATAGCATGTTTTTGGCATTATAAAAAGTAGCCCCGTCCCCCTGCTAGAAATAACTAGCACATTCTCCTATTGGGATAGGGCTAAGAATGGCAGCTTCTGACAGTGGGAACTGTAAATAATGGGCTTCACTGTTTATTTGTTGAATTGTCTAAGAAGAAAGAATGACAAGTAGGTCTATAACACACTTAACCCAACAGCCCAGTACCGGCACTCACCTTATGTGGCCAATGTTTAATGATACTGGGTATTTATGAGGCATTTTAACCTTGGTTATTTTTAACTGTGAAATACCTAGATCATATTATACATAAGAAATATTGACGAGGAATCAAATTTATGGAGAGAAATATCACCCTTCGAGTTGAAAAATTGACCACTACTAGAATATAATTTCTGAAAATGCAGCCTGAAGGCAATTCACTGGCGGGTAATTTTTCAGCGCAGAAGGCAAGTTTTCACAGGATGCTGACAGTCTCTCTCTCCCTCTGTCTTTCTTTCCTTCTCTTTCTCTCTCTCTCCCCCTCTCCCTTTGAACCTCTGAGGGATATTTTTGTTCTAAATATGCCTCACTCTATTATTCCCTAAGATACCTTCTTTAATTCCTATGATCCTATGACTCAAGGCATAATTAATGCCTGGTATCATAAACAATGATAGTAGGCAAAATGTTGAAATGATTAATATGCAAAGCAATAGAAACATTATAAATCTGATTTTGATCACTAATGACAGATACATGCACTATTTTATAGACTGCTTAATGGGCTTCCTAAATAATTTCCTGGTTCCTAGATTTTCTCCTTCCTGAAGGATCCAAGCACTGCTGTCAGACTTTTCTTTCCAATACATGACACTGGCCATATCACGGAGATCGAAAACCTTCACGGAGTCCTACTGTGTTTTGAATAAAATTGAAAATTCTTTGGCATTCAGGATGCTCTAGTCCCAATATCTGTATCTTAATTATTTCCCTTAAACAGTATACTAGTTCTCCCCTCTGCATATTTGCTCGCTGTGATCATTTTAATATTAGATTTTATAACATTGTAGCCAAAGGTGAAATTCAGCCGAAGCATCCGGTAGGAGCAGTTTTTTAATATTCACTGTTGTACGAAGTTTTCAGTTTCAGGCATTTTTTTTAGATTCATGGAAGGAACACATGCTTTCACGGAATAAAAAGGGAAAAGAGAAGAGAGATTCGTGGGGAAGAGAGGAAGGGGAAAAAGAAAAAGAAAAAAAAGAGAGAGATCTACCCCTTTATTTACTTACAAAATAATTATGCTACAAATCTAATCTACAAATGCGTGATCACCACGCATTACTGAATCAGTTGCCCATACATCTTGACAAGCCTGTGTTACTTAATATGTCTGTAATGAATATAGCTATTATTTTAGACTACAGGCAACACCAGTGTTTTCTGTGGAGATGGGTATGAAAATCTACGGGTCACCCAGACTGATGCTGAGTCAGCAGAAGGCTTTCCGATGAGTCTGTAGATGGCTCCCTACCCTCCACCCCAGGGAGCTTGTCTCCACAGTCCAACTCTCTGCTACGGGCCACTCCCTCTCGGGCTGAAAACAACACTTACGTCATTCTTCTTGCTACCAAATCTATCCTTTAGCCTCGTCACATAATGCAATTTATTTCTTTCCTTTTTAAAGACACTAATGGAACTGTTATCTCTGCCTTCTACTAGTGCATGAACTCCTCAGTGCTGTGCTACCTGGTTTCCTCACTTCATCCCAATATTTCTTTGCAGCTGTTATCGACTTAAAATTCAGAAACCCACCGAACGTTCTTTTAGTCCCTAAATTTACTTCTCTTGACTTCTAGCTCCTTTATAATAGTTCTTCTGTCTAGCTGAGAGACACTGACTGAATGTTTTTTCCCTAAGTGTTCATTAAATGCCCTGTTTCATGACTTCCTAATTTTTGACCTTACATAAATTCCCTAGCTATCTGAGCCTATATTTTCTTGCCTGTATAATGGGGATGTTGATAGGGCTTACCTCGATGAGATGATCCCTGCATAGAACTTGTGTAATTTAGAACCCAGTAAACATTCTGTAAAAATAGAAACATTGCTATCAGGGCCACCTATTTGGCTCAGTGGGTTAAGCCTCTGCCTTCAGCTCAGGTCATGGTGTCAGGGTCCTGGGATCGAGCCCCGCATCAGGCTCTCTGCTCAGCGGGGAGCCTGCTTCCCCCCTCTCTCTGCCTGCCTCTCTGCCTGCTTGTGATCTCTCTCTGTCAAATAAATAAAATATTTTAAAAAAATTTTTAAAAAGGATAGAAACGTGCTATCAGAAGCATGTAAAGTGAGGATCAATGGGTGTTTAACTGAAGATCTTATTATGGGGATTACGTGGATCTTTTCTCGGCTCTGGAGGCCGTGTTGGTTGAGAAGAGACACAGTTGGGCAGGTGGGCAAGTCTTTTTCTCTAGAGTTGCTGTGAAGAAGCAACGCTGAATGTTAGAATTCAAATATTTTTTGAAACTGCTCTTGAAAGTATGGTATCTGATTGGGTCTTTTTTTCCCCTGCATACCACACTACAAGTGAAAGAAAGAAAGAAAAGAGGAATATTTTGAGTAATTCACTGCCATACATTTTTTTTTAAGATTTTATTTATTTATTTGATAGAGATCACTAGTAGGCAGAGAGGCAGGCAAAGAGAGAGAGAGGAGGAAGCAGGCTCCCTGCTGAGTGGAGAGCCCGATGCGGGCCTTGATCTCAGGACCCTGGGATCATGACCTGAGCTGAAGGCAGAGGCTTTAACCCACTGAGCCACCCAGGTGCCCCACTGCCATAAATTTTTAAGGTGAATTTATACAGTTAGGCTTAGGATAGAATTATATTTTTATATTAATTTCTAGGCTCGGGTATGATGTAAAACGTTTTGATTAGGGCCTCGTTTTCTGAATTGACCCCAGTTACTTATCCATTAATTAATTTATCCCAAAATACTTTTTAAGCATGTACTATGGATTTGGTGCTGTGTTAAGTGCTTTCATTATTTTTTTTTTAAAGATTTTATTTATTTATTTGACAGAGAGAAATTACAAGTACACTGAGAGGCAGGCAGAGAGAGAGAGAAGGAAGCAGGCTCCCTGCTGAGCAGAGAGCCCGATGCGGGACTCGATCCCAGGACCCTGAGATCATGACCTGAGCCGAAGGCAGCGGCTTAACCCACTGAGCCACCCAGGCGCCCCTCATTATTTTTTTTAACTCTTATCTAAATGTTTAAAAAAATTTATTTATTTGAGAGAGAGAGCGCACAGGAGAGTATGGGCAGAGGGAGGGGCAGAGGCAGAAGCAGACTCCATGCCGAGTAGGGAGCCCACAGCGGGGCTTGATCTGGAGACTCAGGATCGTGACCTGAACCAAAGGCAGATGCTCAACTGACTGAGCCACCCAGGCGCCCCTGTTACATGCTTTTTCACCACAACGGCAAACAGGCTCCTTCTCTGAGAGCTTACCATCTCTAAGTAACTTCTCAACTTACATACAGCTTGCCATGTAGAATGACACGGAACATTTCTTGAAAGCCAACTGAGAAAGGTTCTGTGCTTTTCTTTTTCAAAGAAAAAATTCTTTTTCTTTTCTTGTACTATATAATTTTCACAAATACCACTATTGCTTTCAGTGTTCAGATACATCCAAATAATGTCAATTAGTTCGGAAACAGAGGAAACATTGCCTTTTTTTCTTACTTACAAATTTGATTTTGAACAATATATTTAGACTCATAACCTGACATAAATATGCCTTTAATTTTCTCATCAATCTAGTAAAAATGCCCTAATATCTATATTATATTGTGTTTTATAATGCCTATTCTAGGTTTGGCAGGGAAAAGATTGATTTTGAGTATAAATTCTGACCATAAATGAGCTTACATGAGTTAAGTTGCCAATCACTCAGCAGAAAACAGCATATATGAGTAGAATATACCGAAGTCTATACGTACAAACAGTAAAACCAGGCTTGTAAACTTCATGATTCCGTTAGTCCCAAATGCTGCAGTGCAAGATGGGAAAAGAGGTTTATATGAATGTGTAGCTGCCCTTTCTGAGCTACAAGTTCACAATCTATTGTTTTTTTTTTCTGTTCCGATGATGTTACTGTAGCCTCTAAACCATGAAGCACACGTACATTTAAAATAAGTTTCTAAATATTATGATAAAAACAAGGAACAAGCTGTTATTCACTTAATATCACATTGTTTATAAGGTTGGTGGGTCGGAGGCGGAATTTTCTAAAGCATTCATAAGGTTGACGTATGTCCTCAGTTCTAGCCCAAAATGTGTTGCATACAGTAAAAAACCTTTTCCAGGGCTGAGGCTGATGCTTTCCAAACATACATCTCTCCAATCTGCTTAAGATGTTCCTATGGAACCCAGCTTTATTTTTTCATCCATTTGCATTTTTCGATGTGTTTCTCTCCTGCTCAGGTTATTAGATTTGGCGGCTGCACGGTCTAGATAGCGAGCCCCGCTGTACATAGGTGCCTTCATGGAAATCACCTGGGGCCGAGAGTTCCGCTTTTCTCCCCTTATCGTATCTGGAACACAGATTTGCTCTGCTCGTCCTATTTTGGCATCTGTGAATCACCGTCATGTTGTCATATTCGCAGTTACAAAGTGGCCGATGGGAAAGGAACCAACAACTTGAGGCACTTTCAATTAAAAAAAAAGAAAAAAGAAAAAAGAAAAAAAAGTCTGATTTCAGCATTATACATTGGAAATGCTATTTGGGAAAGCATTTACTTCAGTTTGTCAGATGCTGGCAATAATTTAGTAGGCAATGCCTAATCCTACTTTTTAGAAGAAATGTTTGTATGTGCCGAAGAGTGTAAGAACCAGTAATTACTGGAAGCTACAAGTAAAGTGGCAAGCTTAGGAAACCAGAAGTGAATAATTTTCCATGATATAGTTTTTCAGTAGTACCTACTAATTAAATGGACAGTGAACAAGTCATGTCAATACAAGTGATTTATGATAATTCTCTCAGTCATACTAGTCCCTTGTAATTTGATCCCTTTTCATACATGTACATTTTAAGTGGGCAAAAATGAAAGTAATTTTAAAACTAGATTTCAGAACAAGAGTCCTAGGTAGATCCTGAATTTTTTAAAATAAAAGACCTACATTGTACTTTCCCTTAAAATTTTACTCTATCATAACTATATGCAAAAATACTAAAATACCTTAAAACATAGTGTTCTGTTTTTACTCAGTTGAGTGCAGGCTTCTCAACAAATTAAATTATCATCTTTCTATACATAACACTTTATATATTCTTTAAGAGTGGCTTTTGGGACACCAGGGTGGCTCTTTTGTTAAGCATCTGCCTTCAACTCAGGTCATGATCCCGGAGTCCTAGGATCAAGCTCCGGGAAGGGGGGCGGGGGTGCCTGTTCAGCAAGGAGTCTGCTTCTCCCTCTGCCCCTCCCCCTATCCACTTGTTCTCTCTCTCTCTGTCTCTCTCTCTCAAATAAATAAATAATCTTTTAAAAAATTACTTTTTACCATCTTCATGGAGATAGAGTAAATACACACACACACACACACACACACACACACACACACACTCATATACACAAAACCACTCTACAACTAGCTTCTCACAGCATTTAGTTTCTTTTAATTCAATGCAAACCTTCTGTTCATTTTTATGCATCTTCTCAAAAATTTCCACTGGTAGTTTTAGGCAAGGTTTGTTCTAGTATCTATCTGAATGATATGTGGTGACAAGGTGGCATTGCTAAGGCAAATATACAAGAAAAGCCATTAATTTTCAAGGGAGCATGTGGGTATCTCCTAGTTAGCATTTATAAACATTTTATTTTTTGAATACCAGCTCTGGTGGTGTAGTTTGAAAAGAAATCTCAAAGGACCATAGTCCAACAATTTGGGGAATTCTGCACATTCAAGTTTTATTTGGTTTCATAATGAACATTAGGATTTCTCTGTGAAATCTTTCAATAAAAACATTTTGTGAAAAGGCATTGCCAAATGTAATTGGCCACAGACCGCCCACACTTAACACACAGTACTCCACGGAACACACTGTGTTTGGGAAAATTACCTTAAATGAAGAAACACATTAGGACAGTTTAGAAAGATCCAGGTGTCTTTCAAAGCAGAGGATTGGTGAGCTAGATCCTTACTCTAAAGTGACTGGCTTATTTATTTATGTATGTATGCATGTATGTATGTATGTATTTTTGCCAACCCTGTTCTTCAAAAATGAATCATCACAATAACCTTTATCTTAATTATTGAAACCCCCACCTGTTTTAGTAACAGGGATTTCAGTCCTTTTCAGGGGTTGCCTTCCTCAGTTTTGACCAAGGAATTGTCTGTGTTTCAGTCTTTCCAGCAGGGGTAGCAGGCATGCATCCATGATTTGTGGGGATGTGTGAACTGTTTTGGAGTAACACCCGTATTCAATGATATGATATTTTGAAATAAGACAAAGCTCAATGACCCTAATATAAAGAATTTCTGCAAATGAATATGAAATAGACCAAGAGTCAGAAAAAAAAAAAAAAAAAGCATGCATGGGCAATTTTCAGAAAAGGAAATACAAGTGACCTATGTGAAAATAGTGAACATGAGGTGAATAGTGAACATGAGATACAAATTAGAGCAACAGTGAGAGAACATGTTTTTTAACCCATCAGGTAGTCACCATTAGGAAGCTTTCACATCTAGAGCTGGTGACAATTTAGGGAAATCAACACTCTTCCCTAATGGGGTTATGCATTCTTTAAAAAAATAATTTGTCAAGAGCAATTAAAAAGATGTCTGTACGTCCCTGGACCAGGCACATTTAGCTCGACAGGAGAAAGAAATACGTTTTACACATTCAAAAGGTCTTTTGTGACTGAATTTTTCAAACTTTATAATCTCCTAGCCCCTGGCCATCTGCAAACATGTCGTTACAGAGGCTACTCCTTGATGATGCTCCCTGGCCTCAAGGGTCATAGTTGGATTAGTCATGATGGAGCTGAAAGTCTGTACCAGTTCTACTGTGCGTCGGCTTGACCCCTGGCCAAGCTGTCATTGCTACCAACCTACCTCGTGACAGTCAGACAAGGCTTTCCTTTCCCACTGGCCTTGGGCTCTACTTCAGTGTAGGTCTCTGGGTCTTGGGCAGGGGGGAATCAGACAAAGCTTCCTCTGTCCCTTCCTAAATCTTGAGACTAGAGGTTTTTGGAAACTCATTTGTTTCACACACACATAGCACTGCCTCCCCACATGCTTATAGGATGAGAGTGGCAGACCAGGAACATTCTAATATTGGCTTCCAAGACCTATCTGACTCCTTAAGGTCCTTCCAGACCTGTTTACTGGCCCAGACTCCTTTTACCCCATAATAACGTTCCTCTCAGGAGCATTGCCCTTTTCTGCAGTCTGGCTTTGAGGAGCAGCAACCTTTACCCTCTGTGCCAATTCAAGGGAAGAGCCTTAGCAGCCAGCCTTAGATACACCTGGCCCCTTGGGTTACAAACTTCAATCTCAGCTAATTACATTGAGGAAGGACCGAGCATCAATTCCTATCAATTGTCGGACCCTTGTCCAAGCAAATGTCCTGCCAAGATAATGTAAAATGATAGAAATTTCCAGATTGAGCCTGCCTCATGACTTTCATAGGCTGGTTCTCTTAGACATAGATCTGCCAGTGATTATATTTCTGTCCTTGTTTACCTAATCAAGCTCTTTCATATGAGCCACATATGCTCACTCTCTTCTGCTGGCAACACTTCTAGGATTCCAACCTACCATGCACATCAGGTTTAATTCCTGCCTAATCGTTATCTTTGCTGGATCTTTCTCACTTTCTAATTTTGGAGTCTCCTAGGGTGAGTCTTGTACTCTTATTTTCTTTTTCCATGGTGAGATCAACCATGTTCCTGGTATCAAATCTTGTCATCCTTTTCACATCTAAATGTTGATCTCCTGCCATGCGAGCCTCAGCCCAGAGCAATTTGGCACCACCACCCCCCTTGCTGCATGCTGTTAGGCAGTGCCTGGAGACATGTTTGATTGTTACAACTGGGTAGCCATACACTGTCATCCAGTAGATAAAGGCAAGAGATGTCGTGAACCATCTTACCATGCACACATGCCTAAGACAGCCCCTGCAACGAAGAAATATCCAGCATACATGTGAACAGTGTTGTGCGTGAAAACCCTGTAGCCTGTAGACACTCTCTTCTAGAAACCTGTATGCAACATTACCCCCTTAATGCCACTGTGTTCCTCCCACTTTATATGGCCAAATACAGATCTTTTTTTCCTTTCCCAGTTATAGTTTTCTGCTCTCACTCAATCCCCCTCTTCTTTTTTTTTTCCCCCCCTCTCTTAGGGATTTAGAAAGTACAGGTGTGCAGGGAGGGAGGAGCAGAGGGGGAAAGAGAATCCTAAGCAGGGTCCTCTTTGCATAGAGGCTGATGCAGGGCTCACTGCCCCAAGATCATGATCTGAGTGGAAATCGAGAGTGAGATCCTTAGCAGACTGAGTCACCCAGGCGTTCCTCAATCCCCTTTTCATAGGTGGCAGCATAATTTATCTTGCTTCCCTGAGACCTAGGAATGGTACTGAATTCCTGTCTTGTCCTCAGTCTCACCTCCAATCTGCCAGCAAGTCTGGTGAGTCCGACCTGTAAGCTCGATTCCGGCTTCCTCCATTTCTCTCCATCTTCTTTCTAGCCACCACGCCCAACCCTTCATCCTTTTCGTGTTTGGTCTGTTTCAGTAATGTTTCCACTGCTCCCCTGGCTTCTCTGCGGGACTGTGCTAGCGATTCACAAAGCAGTTGAAGAATGATTGTTAAAAACATAAACTGGATCCTGTCCTTCTTTCTCCCAAACCCCCGTGTTGCCCCTTTATAGTTAAAAGGGGCCCTTTTGGGGCACCTAGGTGGCTCAGTCATTAAGCGTCTGCCTTGGGCTCAGGTCTTGATCCCGGTGTCCTTGGTTCGAGACCCGCGTCGGGCTGCCTGCTTGGCGGGAGGCCTGCTTCTCCTTCTCCCATTCCCTCTCTCGCTGTGTTTCTCTCTGTCAAATAAATAAAATCTTTAAAAAAAAGAAAAGAAAAGTGGCCCTTATGTCAAAAGTCATCCTGTGGGGCGCCTGGGTGGCTCAGTGGGTTAAGCCGCTGCCTTCGGCTCAGGTCATGATCTCGGGGTCCTGGGATCGAGTCCCGCATCGGGCTCTCTGCTCAGCAGGGAGCCTGCTTCCCTCTCTCTCTCTGCCTGCCTCTCCATCTACTTGTGATTTCTCTCTGTCAAATAAATAAATAAAATCTTAAAAAAAAAAAAGTCATCCTGTGTTTCTCAGACCTCATTCACCAGCCTTCTCACTGAGAAAGGTTTTCTCACACATCGCAACACTTTAATCTTCCTTTAGGCTCTCTTTCTTGTGTTTCCTTATTCCTGGTGTTTTCTGCTGCTAGACTCTTTTAGACTTGGACATGCTTGTCCTTCATTCCTATCTTAGATCAAGTCTCCTGTCTTTCCTGCCCCTACGAAACAAAATGGCCTCTCTCTCCCACACTGGCCCTGTGTGCCCCCCTTACTTATTGTAAAGTACTTAAGACTGCTTTGTTCTCTTTAATAGCTTTTTAAATTTAGATGTCACTGACACATAACGTATTAGTTTTTAGTTTAAGATGTAACAATTGGATATTTGTATATCGTGCAAAGATGGTTACACACTAAGTCTAGTCAGCATCCATCACCATACATAGTTGCAAATTACTTTTCTTGGCATGAAAACTTTTAAGATCTACTCTTTGTAAATTTAAAATAATCAACACAGTATTAATTATAGTTACCATGTATATTACATCCCTGTGACATATTTTACAGCCAGAAGTTTGTACTTTTTAACCCCCCACATCTATTTTGACACCTCCCCCCACCCACCCCCAACTTCTAGGAATCACTAATTTGTTCTCTGTATCCACGAACTCAGTCATTATTTATTTTTGGATTTTGGTTTTGTGTTTTTTTTTTTTTTAATTTCATGTGTAAATGAGATCATACAGTATTTGTCTTTCTTTCTCTGTATGACTTCACTTAGCCTGTTGAACTCAAGGTCAATCCTTGTTATCACAAATGGCTCTCTAATGGATTTGTTGTGGGTGAATAATATTCCATTGTATTTATATACATTTTCTTTATCCATTCATCTCTCAGTGGACCCTTCGGTTGTTGCCATATCATGAAAATCATGTTACATTATTACAACGATTGTTACTGTATTTTTATTATCTTATTTTAAATTTTATTTAATTATTAATTTGTAATATCAAATTATTATTTATTATAATCACAATTGTATTTTTATTGTATTATTGTGATAATGTAACATTATTCATGATGTAATTATTGTTACAATTATTAGTACATTACAACAAATTATGCTGTAAATAATGCTGCGGTGAATGTGGCGGTGCACATATTTTTTCAAGTTAATGTTGCGTTTCCTTTGGATAAATACTCAGAGGTGGAGCTGCTGGGTCATATGGGATTGCTGTTTTTCATCTTGTGAGACCCTCTACACTGTTTTCCATAGTAACTGCTTCAACTGACATTCCCAGCAGCAGTGCACCAGTTCTCTTTCCCACACACCCTTTTTGATAATAATCCATTCTAAGTGGTGGGGAGTGGTATCTCATTGTGGTTTGGATTTGCATTTCCCTGATGATTAGCACTGTTGAGGACGTTTTGATGTGCCTGTTAGTTTCTGGGTGGTACCTGCGGAAACAATGCCCATTGAGCTCCTTTGCCTGAGTTTTAGTGAGTTTTTGCTGTTGTTCTTAATATTTATGCATATATTTGTATTTATGTAAGATAATAACTCTTTGTCTGATGTGTCATTTGCAATTATTTGCTCCCACTTGGTAGGTTGATTTTTTTTATTTTGTTGATGGCTTCCTTTGCTATGCAGAGGTTTGATAGATTCCCACTTGGGTTTGTTGTTGTTGTTGTTGTTGTTATTTGTTTGTTTGCCCAATCCAAAAACTCATCTCTAAAATCAGAATCAAGGAGTTCACCATCTCTGCTTTCTTGTAGGATTTTAATAGTGTCAGGTCTTACATTCAAGTATTCAGTTCATTTTGACTTGCTTTTTGTGTATGCTATAAGATAGTGGTCCAATATAATTTATTTGCATGTTGCTGTCCAGTTTTCCCACCACTGTTGATTGAAGAGACTGTCTTTTCCCTGTTGTATATTCTTAGCTCTTTGCTATAAATAAATTGAACATATGCGTGGGTTTGCTTGTGGGCTCTCCATTCTGTTTCATTGATCTATGTGTCTGTTTTTATGTCAATAGCATAGTGTTTTGATTTTACAACTTTGTAATATAGTTTGAAGTCAGAGAGCATGACACCTCCAGCTTTGTTCTCTCTCAAGATTGTGTTGGCTCTTCTGTGTCTTTTATGACTTGTTCATTACATCATTCTCAGGGCACTCAAGTTTTGATGATGGGGTAGCCCTGTGTTTCACTTTAGTTTGTACTCAAAAAATATTGGTTACATTGACGAGGCTCTTTCAGCAATGCAAATAATTAGAAATGAGCCATTAGCTGTTAGAAAGCCTAATACTAAAGCTTAGTAGAAAGGCAAGAGTTCATAGTTCTGTTAAAAAGATTGCTATATGACAAGGTGATCCCATGTAAGATCCTACAGCATGGGGAATTCTTTCCAGAAGTTTGTTTTTCTGACAAAAGTGATTCCCCACTTCACACCTTGTAACTGTCTCAGAAATAATCCTATGTTTCCCAATACTGTATCTATTCTTATTTATATTCCAACTAGATCACTGGTTGCTTAAGGGTAAGGATTCTTGTTTATCTTTGTATCATTTGTCACCAAATGTCAGACCTAAACAAACAGACAAAACGTGGAGGTTTTCCTGTTTATATGGCCAACATCGTTCAGATTTTGAGCATGGTATTTATGATAAACATTTGCTACTCATATTGTTTCTTACTATCTGATTTTGTTCTGAGTGTAGGATAGTTGAGGCAATATGCTATTTATACTAGCAAAGCTGAAGCTTCTATAATACCAACTGGTAATTACTATACTAAACAGTAGAACAATAGGTTGATCAGTTCATTATGAAAGCTAACATATATTGAGGGCTGATTATGTGCCAAGCTATATTCTAAATGCTTTATTATGTATTAACCCATTGAATTCTCAAAATATCCACAGGAGGTGGTGATAACTATTTTCCTTCTTTTACACTGAAAGACATTATGCCAGAGAGAGTTAAGTAACTTGCTGAAGTTCACACTGTAAGAAATATTGAGGTCCCTTTGAACCCAGGCAGTGTGACTGCAAAGTTAACACCTTTAATCTCTATCCATTCACTTTTGATAAATACTATGTAATTGAATCCAAAGGGCTTTATACCTTTAAAGTATCAAAATTCTTTCTTCCTTAATGCAACTTTTTAAAAATTCCACAAGCGGATTTATTGCTATATACACTATACAATTAAATATGTCTCAACCCTTCACTAACTTCAGTGATAAATATTTCTGCTTTGTTGTATGCATGGCCAATTCTTTTCTTATCCTCTTTGAAAACGCAAGACTTCAGATGAAAACACTAACATATCTCTGCATAGTAGAGTGGGGGAGGGTGAAAACCAGGAAAACAAATTGCTCTAACAATGTATCTTGGCAGCACAATGGTCCGTTTCTAGCAAAGAGGAAATAGACATGACATGACATGCTCTGATTTGAGATAATCTTTTACGTTTGGTGATGATTAACAATCCTAATAAATCAATACCAGCAAAGTTTAAGAATGGAAAGATAACAAAAACCCCTTTAATTGTCCTTTCCATTTAAAGGATGCATTTGTTTTCTATAACCACAAGGAGGGGTACTCATTTTCATGAAAGGTTTAAGATTCCACCTTTTCAGTAGC
The DNA here is from genome assembly GCF_009829155.1 of Mustela erminea. Classification (NCBI taxonomy): domain Eukaryota; kingdom Metazoa; phylum Chordata; class Mammalia; order Carnivora; family Mustelidae; genus Mustela; species Mustela erminea. Next base: position 29,096,986 of record NC_045634.1, on the reverse strand, counting down.
AAAAAATTCACTTGACAACCAAAATGCACAAATAAAAACCTTCATTAAAAGAATATGAGAGGCAAGCCAAGCTCCCAACGCCCCGTTCTGCTCTGTTCACTCGGCCCACCCGCCCGCGCCCACCATGGCCACCATTCAGCCGCTGGTAGGAAGATGATGCTTAGTGGAGACCAAGGGCTTTGATGAATACATGAAGGAAGCAGGAGTGGGAATGGCTCTGCGAAAAGTGGGTGCAATGGCCAAACCAGATTGTATCGTCTCTTCTGATGGCAAAAACCTCACCATAAAAACAGAGAGCACTTTGAAAACAGCCCAGTTTTTATGTAACCTGGGAGAGAAGCTTGAAGAAACTACAGCTGATGGCAGAAAAACTCAGACGGTCTGCAGCTTCACAGATGGCGCGTTGGTTCAACATCAGGAATGGGAAGGGAAGGAAAGCACAATCCCCCAAAAATTGGAAAATGGGAAATTAGTGGTGGAATGCATCATGAACAATGCCACCTGCACTCGGGTCTATGAAAAAGTCGAGTAAAAATTCCTTCATCGTTTTGGATAGGAATTAGCGGTGAGGATGAATAAGCTCAGTTCAATGAGCAAATCTCCATACTGCTTTTTTCTTTTTTTTCCATTACTGTGTTCAGTTATCTTTATCACAAACAGTTTACATGCAACTATTTCAAAGTGTTGATTTAATTAGGATCATCCCTTTGGTTAGTAAATAAATGTGTTTGTGCTAAAAGAAAAAAAAAAAAAGAATATGAGAAGCCAGTCTGAAACAGAAATGATTTTTTTTTTTTTTTTCCCCTAGAGTAAATGTCTTCCTAGAGCTGGTTCAACATTAAGGACCATGTGGTCTCTTTTCCTGTTCTGTATCCAGTGTCCCTAGCAGCATAGACATGAACATGGTTTTGGTTTCCTAACTAAGTGAAATCAATGTAGAATGGTGGAGCAGAGCTGCACAACCATAGACACACACACACACACACACACAGCCCTCTCTATCTGTCTACCTAAGATTTTATTTATTTATCTATTTATTTTTGTCTAGGTGGTTGCCGGTCAATAATGAGGTTTCAAAGGGTCTGTGCCAAGTCAGCTAAAACATTCATTTGAGGGATTTCTGCTTTTATTGACTAAATCTTTTTTTTTTTTTTTAAAGATTTTATTTATTTATATGACAGAGAGAGATCACAGTAGACAGAGAGGCAGGCCGAGAGAGAGAGAAGCAGGCTCCCTGCTGAGCAGAGAGCCCGATGTGGGACTCGATCCCAGGACCCTGGGATCATGACCTGAGCCGAAGGCAGCGGCCCAACGCACCGAGCCACCCAGGCGCCCCTTATTGACTAAATCTTAACTCTATAGTATTTCAGCTAATCGAAGAGATAGGTACATAGGCATCGTAAGTGAAGAAACCGTGGTTATTTAGGCCTGAATTTACAATGCCGCAGAGCTAGTTCTACAAGGGGGATGGAATTCAGAGTCAAATAAATTAAAATAAAACCCTTCTTTGACCACAAAGTCGCTGTTTGACCTTTAGAGTTCAACTTTCTTCGTTTTGATTTCTTCAGTTACAAATTTAGAGCACTACATCTCGAAGTGTTGAGTTGCCTACTGGATTTTTCGGTTGAACTTCAAAACTCTGAAGCTTTAAAAATCTGAAAACTTACTGTCTTCTCTTCTCATTCTCCACTTTTATTTTTAATTTCTTTTGGGATCACTAATTTGTCAACTGGTGTTTTAGTCCCTCAAGCCAAACATTGAAAAGATACTCTGTAACATTTGTCTCCAGGTGGGTCATTCCCACAGGAGGAATTCTAGCTCTTAAGTACCTTGGAAATCTCATCCTTTCTTTAACTCTTCACTGTCTTTGTCCCAGTTAAATCTGTCACCATTTCAGTTTTAAATTACTGCGCCAACGTCTCTTAGCAGGTCTGTTTCATGCCACTGTAACCATCGTTCCTACTGCTATGTGGATTATCAAAACCAAAAATATGTTATCCACGTTCCTTTTTAAGTTCATTTATATCCTTCAGTTCAAAAAAGTAGACTCATCTTAGCACGGCATAAGGATCTGGGACCTTTAGCATTATGTCCTGTCTTCCTCTAAAGGCTTCCTCCAATTTCTAATTAGTCCAGACTGATCTACTTAGTAATACTCTAGGCTGTCAGGTTTCCCATGTCTTTAGCCTTTATCTGTCGGTTTGCCACTATCTGATTAAATCCCATTCAGTCTTGAAGATTCATACTATCACTTCAACCCACAAAAAAGGAAAATATATATGACCTGGCTAAGCCAGGGTGCAAGTGCCTCTCTCTCTTTCTCCCCTCCCTCCCACCTTCTGTCTGTCTCTTTCTGTGTGTGTGTGTGTGTGTTTAAAGACTTTTAAAAAAAAATGTATTTGACAGACAGAGATCAGAAGTAGGCAGAGAGAGAGGGAAGCAGGCTCCCGGCTCAGCAGAGAGCCCAATGCAGGGCTCCATCCCAGAACTCTGAGACCATGACCTGCGCCAAAGGCAGAGGCTTAACCCACGGAGCCACCAGGTGCCCCTCTTTCTGTGTGTTTGTATGTGTGTGTAGATGTTACACACGCACATAAAAGAAGACGAGCTCAACCAGAGTACTAAACACAGAAAAAGAAAGGTGGCCTGTTTCAAGGACCCAGACGTCCATATGTTTACTTTTGTTCTTACCTGTCTCTCTGGACAATAAAGTTGAAAGCTAATTGTCCGACAGCAAGTCCACTCTTCTTGGACTAAAATTGTGCTTGCACCTCACACCGAAATATTATTGAAGAGGATGTTTTGTGGATCTGGCTAGAGGGTGGGAAGGTCTTAGAGATGCTGAAGTCCATTCTACGGTCCTTCTAACCAGTCCATGATCAGTACATTGGAACAGAGGAACCCTTGTCAGTGGTTGCAGTCCTGGCTTGGGAATAAGCTGACAAATGCGAAAGTGTTGATGGCAAAGAGGAACTCATCCAGAGGCTGCAAAGTGGCAGTTTCTGGCTTGCGCAGAAATTAGCCCAGTGAGCGTTTAATTGGTGGCTGTGATTTGGCTGTGGTCCAGCTGTTGATAACCTTGTAAGTTTATTGGATGTTGTTTTGATTTTTAGATGTTTATAGATTTTTTTTTATCGTTGTTTGGTATAGGAAAACAATAGTTCTGAGGCAACATCACATTCTACTTCATGTAACGTGTTGCACGAGTAACCCTCAGCTTTGAAAGCTCAGAAACCGCTTGCATGTTGTCCCCTCAGTTAAACTTGAACAGCCTTAGACTTGTTACCACCCATAGCAGTGCTGACTTTCCCTCCGTGGGGTGGTGGACCAGATGCCTGGATTTGCTCAGACCAATCCTGCATTGCATGTCCTGTACGGACAGCTAGTCTGCTTACTGCCTTCTTTTAGTTTCACAGTCTCCCAGTTAGATGACAAATGTTATGTTTACTTTATCCGTAGGGGAGCTTAGCAGAGCTTAACACTTCTCCTGTAATACCTAAAAAAGGGAACACTGAGCAAACCACAATTCCTAGATTGTAAGAGTGACCCAGTTCAGCATTTGTGGGAAGACTTTCAGGAAGGAATGTTTGAGATCTACAAGTTAGGTCTAGAGTTACATGAAGGGTTTCATCTGCTTGCACATTTGCCAAGGTCCCAAGACCTTGAGACCAGAGACCAAAAGAGGGGAGGCTAATTTGAGGAAGAGGGAAAAAAAGCCCATGGCTGTAGCATGAGGAGACAGGAACCTGATGTGAAAAATTAGACCAGGGAAGTCAGTAGGATTCAGAACAAGCCTTAGAAGTCATGCCAAGGATTTTCAAATTTGCTCTATGAGTGGTAACAACAAAAAGTATTTTTAAGTAAGCGCTGAGACTTGCTTATACCTACTTCTTTACTTTTCTTTCTTTTTTTTAAGGAATACTCTGGCGCATATGTGGATAACGGATTGGGGTTGGGGTAAATTGCATGAAAAGCAATAGAATTGTGGAAGCCCTTCAGCAAGCTAAAGTGGTGGCGTCATGAGAAATTATGGAAACTGATCTATGGGGGTAGTTAGTGGGGGAAGCGAACTATTTATTTTTTTAAAAGTTAGCAGAACTACGATTGATCATACTTTTTATCCTGAATGCTTCTGTTTATATCAAAAGAAAGAGACATCTGGAAATCATGCCTATGGACAGTATGTAAGGTGAAACTTTAGGTTAATTCTTTCATTTACTCTTAATCAGTTTTGCCCTTAATTGGTGTGAGGGCTCCTTCAGAGAAGGGACTTGGCCCCATGCTGCCATAGGGCCACCACAGCGACAGGAGAAAAAGCAGGGGGCCAGCCGGGAGAGGTCTTCCCAGGAGAACAGCCTACCTGCAAGAGACTGTACTCTGTCCATCTCTGAGCATTCCGCCCCCTTTCTAATTCTTATGACAGAGTCCGTCTTGGGACTACACTGAGAAGTCATTTCTCTGTCCTGACAATTTCACACCCAAGTGAACTCAGATGAATTTACAACAGGAGCTACCTCTGTTTACAAATTAGTATCAAAATGTTCATCAGTTTTGCAAGGCTTTACATTTTACTTGTTCTGAGGCTACAATAAAACTCCGTTTTAAAGTATTTCATGTAAATTGAGGCATCTGGATATTTACATTGGTGACATATGTAGACAGTTGGGAATGAAATGTGTCAAAGAAGCAGAATTCCCAAGGAAAATTTTTCCATATTTTTGATTTTCACTTTTGAGAAAACCAATTTAGGTCCTACGGGAAGGAAATAACAATTGAGTTTCTTCTACTACCTGCGTATCACTCCTTTGCTTTTGATTAGGATTACATATTATATTGATTCAAACCTGTCTGTTTCTTTTCTCCATATTGCACGAACGAGGGGTTTACTTCATTTTATCTCAGTGACACTTATGAAGTATCGTAAATAAAAATCTCTCAGGCTTCAATGTAGTTCAGTGAAAAGTACACACGGAACTCAAGTCAGTAAGGTAATACTTGAAAAGAGCACAATTCAGAGGAACTTCTCCCTGATGGTATTTTATTTTTATTTAGTAGAGATGAAATCCTCTGTGACACCTAGCCCTTAAAACTCCTGGTTTAGACATGAATTCACGTGCTGCTTCTCACAGTCAGTGAGGGAATGTGCTGGCATCTACCCCCATGACCTGGAGAATGTGCCCTGTGATTTCTGTATTTTGCTCTCAGACATGAAACTCATTAGCTTTTGTGATTTCAGTGCACATGCATTTAACAGAAAGGCATTTAATTATTACAACCAAGGAGATGGTTTTTAATTTTTAGTAAAAAAAAAGAAAGAAAGAAACTAAATGAAATCAAGAAAAGTTCTTAAAGTTGCCCTATAATTGTGCTAAGTATAACAATGCATCAACCTTTATATTCTTTACTGGATACCAATAAATGCTGTGTTTTATTTTAACAGGCAATTTGCTGCCAGAAGTGTTTTCTTCCAGAAGGTAAGTGCCTTTTAAGAAATATTATATAAAGTTATCATGGTTTCTGATTTATAGCTTTGAAGAGCCTATTAATTTTAAAGCCCCATGGCTGACAGCTGTGTTGTTCAAAGGCAAGGATATATAGTATTAATTATCTTAAGCTCTGGATTATTGTCCATGGTGCAGACATTATGTAAAAAGGAGAGACGGGCACATTTTTCTATTTTGTAAGAATAATTAATTAACCTGGTGCTTTTAAAAGAAAAACACCTGTTGAAGAAAAATACAAAGAATACAGTTCAGGTTGATCACATTTGTTTCAGTTTCCAGATAGTTTGGGACAGTTTTCAAAAAAATTACCAGCCACTTGGGGTATGACTGCAGTTTTTTGTTATCGGTCTTTGTGACTTGGTTGGCTGAGATCGGAGAATGGCTTGGTCATTTTGAAGTTTAAAAATGTTTCACTGATAAAAGGTTGCATGATCGTATCAACGTGTTTTTGCTATAAAAACCCATTTGGCAATGAGAACATATATATTGTTTACTTGAATACATATGCATTTTAAAATCTGGTGATATATTAGGTTTAACTGGAGTTAAAGGTTCTTGCTGACTCAACCTTATATTTAAATTTGCAAGAATCCGTTTTAAAGTAAACTGCGTGTTTCGGGAGAGAGTATCTTCATTATGTAATAAGAAATGATCAGAGCACAGGTTTGTTTCTTATCTTGCCTTTCTCCAAGTCTGTGTTGTCTGTGTTGCCTTAGCAAGTCATGGTATGGTCTTCAGAAGATGCCCTCCTGCAGCTCCCAGAGCGAACAAACACTGATCTTGATTCCTGCTCTTGGTTCGGTATCTCATTAGTTGGTATTTGCTGGTAGACCACCAATGCATCTTCCCTCCCAGCCCTGTGGGTGTGGTATCAAGTTCAACACACTGTCCTTGAGGTATTTGAACCCTGCTGTGGGTTGTAGTAACAGAGTGGCTCTCTGTGCCACTATGTCGCTATGGTCAGTAAATTCACAAATTGTAACTTCTTTCTTTGACTAATCATTGTTTCTTTACATGGTCTGTAGGTCTATGATCAGGAGAGGTTGGCATATTAATCTGGTGTACAACAGACTAACCCTCAGGTGGAGTTAATGAGTTATAAAAGAAGTGCATTTTGAAGAGAAAAAAAACTCACTACTTTAAAAGCTTGGAATTTTACGGCTGGGGCCTCTAAATGTGTTAAATACGTTATCAGGAGCTATTTTCAAGGGTGTAATCCACAAAGTCTTCCATACCCTAGGGGACATAAGCGGTGATGAAATTAAACAAAGTCTGTGTATAAATTTAATCTTCACATGTATATCGTCAGTTACATAGCTAGCATAGTGTTCAGACTACCTTACCACTGTTGATAGCTTTTGTGCACAATTTTCTGATATTTCCCAACCCTCACCTCTCCCCCTGCCTGCCCCCTACAAATGCTGGGATAAAAAGAACACAGGTTTAGGATCAATTAAAATTCACTTATAAACCTAGCTTCAGCTCTTACTAGCTCTGTGATCTCTTAGGCAAGCTCCTTAACTTCTCTGAGACATTTCTATCATTTTTCAAGCTGGATATACAAATACCTGTGGTACCAAGACGGTAGGAAAGATGCTGAAAGGAATTGGTCAGTTCTTGACTTTCTTCTAGGAGTAAATCTCTTGTTATGGACACACGGCCTCAGATAAACTCCTTATTGCTCTCTCTGATAAAATGGTAATTTATGGCACATTTTTCCGTATTCTTTCATGATTGTAAACTTTGACTTTGGGTGCCCTGACCTCATAGGGTACTGACATTTTGAAAATGAAGATAAGGTATCTTGCTTCACCCCAGGTAAAGATGTTCTTTATGTAGTGTCTATGCATCCTCTCTAGGGATTAGCCTGTGGGCCCTGGGGAACACAAAATATTCTCATTTTAGTGCCTCCTTATAGATTTTTCAGACATCTTTCTTGACTTTCCTTCCTTAGCATCCTAAGTGTCCCTACTTAAGGTGTTTACTCTCTAGGGCCTTCCTTTTCTTCATGATGTACTGAAACTTGGAACTAGAGACCTATTCTTTCATTCACTTATTTAGGAAATCGCTCCTTTTTTGTAATGCTTTCCCTTAAAACTCTGCTGGGTAATCGGACAGTTAAATAACTGAAAATGCTTCAATAGCCTCCCTAGGTAATATTTACATTTTAAGAAGCTTCTGTAATGGCTTCACCTAAATGTAAGGGAATATGATAATCTCTGTGGCCTGGGGGATCATTTGAGGCCCAAGTGTTTTCCAGGAAGCTCTATAAAGTATGAAAAAAGTAAGGCTGCTTCCTCTGCACACATGCTGTAAAACTTACACATGCATACAGGACATCTCATTCACATTCTCTTACTCCCTCCCACCTCTCTCACTGCTTGTAAAAAAAAAAAAAAAAAAAAAGAAAGAAAGAAAAAAAAAAAGAAAGAAAGAAAACTTTAAGCAGACATGATTGATATCCAGGCCTCTTCTGAAATACCGAAACACATTTTCCTCTCTGTTTTTAAATCTCTGCTGTGCTGTTCTCAAACCCCTTATATTTTCTTCGTTTCTTTCAAAACCTGGAGAATAATTTACATTTTTGATCATGTTTTACTTGTCACAAATTTGCATGCACTTTAGCCAAATGATTCTGGGAAGGTTGGAAGGAATTATTGCATTTGTATTTCTGATCAGGAAACGGAGCAAGAAGAGACTCAGCGAAAGTCCGAACAGCGAAGATGGGTTAGTACAAGGGTTTCTGATACCCAGTCCGGTCCAAGCATGTAGATGTTGCTTTATCACATAAAGGCAATCCATGTGCTATTTTCTTCCTGTGGATTTATCCCTACCTATGAAAATAAGGGAAACAAGAAAAACAAACCAAATATACTGCCCATGGTAACGGGACTCCGCTCTTCAGAAAGCCAGGCTCTCACCAGGCCACTTGCCAGGATAAACTCAATGTTCACAGCAAGCTTGAGTGTTTTTAGTATTTTTATAGCAGAAAGTCAAAATGAAAAGAGTTCATAAGTGATAAATGACATATTCATTTTTAAATACAGTTCTCTGCTTGGATAACTTACATGTATATGTGACTTAGCTGAAGTTCTTGAAAAAATACTGGAAGGCATTATATGCTTAATTTTGCTGGACAAAGCTGACTAATCCTAGTAAGGAAAAAAATGCAGTGGATTCCCTTGAGAAAATTTTAATTGACCTTTAAAGGTCATTCCTGTACCTTAATGTGCTTTACTAATACAGAATTGAGAATATTTGATAATTGTTGATTTTATCTCAAAGTTTTATGTAGATTTTATTTTTTACTCTTACTCAGAAATGTTTGTGGGTCCCAGTGCTTCCAGAAAATACCTTCCTTCATTTCCATCCTTTCTTCTACATGTTTGTGTCGAGGGGTCTAATGGTTCACTTTACTCTTCTTGAGCTAAGACCTACTAATTATGTCTATCATAAAGTCATTTTCCCCCAATCAGACAAAAGGATGTTTTGCCTTTTTTTTCTTTAAATACTTATTTTTCGGTTGTTTTCAATAGTAAATCTGTATTTTGTTAAATTCAGAAAAGTTAAATAATCTTGAGAATAGGATCATTCTCAAGTTAATTGTCCATGCCATGGGTTTGTCTGGGATTATAAGTTGAAAGTTGGATAGGAGTGTCTCTTAGGAGGATTTCAACTGTACGAGACGGCCTCAAATCCAGAAGGAAACTTTCTGAATTAATTTAATTCTTTTATCGTGTGATTTTTTTCCTAGAAGACTGAAGAATCCAGAAATTTTCTTCCTCTTTACATCTGGAAAGTCCTCTTGCACACATTCTTTAAAACCTACATCTGTACTGTCGGTTTCCCTTCCTTAGTCAAAGGTACATCTCCCTTTTATTTTTTGATCATTAGTCCTTCATTTTCAATAATTGTGAAAGTGTCTGAAAAAAAACATTGCTCCAAGTGTTCCTGAGCCCTAGCACTTTCCTTTCATTTCTGAATCAAGCTCTGTGTTTCTTTATACCTTCCAACTTTTGACCTGTTTTCATGGGCACTTTGGTCATTATCATATTTATGAGACCATTGTTTCAGGTAAATGTTTAAAGCACAAAAATACAGACTTTTTTCCCAGTGAATTTCATTCTATGTAGAATAAAACTTTGCATTTTTTCCTTTTTCCTACATACTGTTATTGTTTTTATACATTCACCTTGAAGTAAATACAAGCCTTTCTCGCTCAACTCTGGAGAGTGATTCAAGGGAGATCATATGCCACCATTCTCTCTCAGAAATCCCAAGGATTAATTTTCTTCATTTAAGCAAACAGAACAAGTATAAAACCTTCATATGGAGAATAAGTATACATATTAAATCTTGAATTATATAATAAAATGAGCCTGGGGAAAGTGTTCTTTCCACAGAGAGATTTTCATTGTAGAAACAATACGGACTGCAGCTAGTGGATTATGGTGAATTTAAAGAAGAAGAAAAAATCACCATAATTCAGTTGCGCCACCCTTTGAGATAACTACCACTGACATTTTAGTGTGTTCTACCAGACTTTTTTTAAGGCACTCATCGTACATAAAAATTGCACCCATGACGGTATAGTCCCAACCCCATATTTAGCTGAAAGTTTTCTCATCCTGTTCTCTGTTCCCAAGAGGCATGAGAGCCTCCTTTGCATTCTGGCGTCTTTCGATTCAGGGTGTGAGAAGATCTGAAAGAAGATGAGAAAGGGAGTGGGCAGTGAATTCAGGTTTTTATTTTCCTAACTCCCTCTTTCCGTGGTTACCTCAAGGAACCTTGATCACAACTCTTAGTTCCTCTCCATGTACACTTCCCTCGAGACCTCTTCTGGGTTTTAGGAATTGTTCCTCCTTTGTCTCTGCCGTATTAGGGCTGGGGAGTGTTGTCCCGTGGAACCCAGTAGGTTTTGGGAACACCCCACCCATATCTTTGTAAATGCTTCCTTTCTTAAACTGTCTGAGAATTATGCCATTTTGAGTACGCCATGTGGTCCTAGGACATTGACTCATACTGGAGCTCAAAGATGGTTTTATTGACCGCCTTTCTTTTTATCTACAGTATGTGGTGAAAGTCCTTGCATGTTGTTCAGTGTCATGTTAGCACATTCTAGCAACTTCATGCTACACATGTACCACAGTCGAACATTTATCTTGTTTTCTGTTCTTCATTATCGGTAGCTATGCCAAAAGGAACCTCTCTGTAGACTGTATATCCTCTATCAGGCCCTTAGGATAAGTTCCTCAAAGTCAATTAATAGTAGCTTCCAAATGGCATTTTCTTATTTGTTCTGCAGATTTAAAAATCACATCTCTTGGTCATTCTTTGGCTGTACCATCTCTAAATGACCTCAAGCAGGTCAGCAGTCACTTTGATGTCCTACTACTTGAAAATATGAGACCCTCGATCGCCAAGTTCTAGGATTTCCTCAAGATGCATACTGACTTTTGTGGATTCATATGGTTATCAGTCCGCTTTGCTGAAGTACCAAGAGATGGTCCTTCATGCCTTGAAATCAGGCCAGATGGAGCCTCTTCCCTGAGGGCCATTCCATTCTCTGGAGGGCAATCTGCTGGAAACCACTCACGGTCTGTCTGTCCATACTTCACTCCTCCCTCACGCCAGCTCTCCCCTAGTCAGGACACAAAGGAAAGGAATGGAAATTCCTGAGAAAGCCAATGTGTCCAATAGTACTTGGGAAAAGTATGAACCCTATTTAAGTACTACTTACATTAGTAAGCAGTGCTTGTGAGGAACCTCATGTTCATCTAAAAGTTGAATGATTCCTATGAGTTTTCACTCACCTGTGATAATATAAGACTGACCATCATGGCCATGATGTGATTAATGTTAATCGTTATAAACGATTAACGTATAAAATATAATCATTAATGTTAATCATGTAATGGCCGGTCTTTATGCTCTCAATGAACTGAAGCTGTTGAAATGAAAATACGACAAAAAAATTTTAAAAAATCAGGCTTTTGTTTTTCTTTTTGTTAAATGGAATGATAAATCTCATGCCACTCAAATATTCAATTTGTAACTATCATAATGACCTAGGTGATACAAAAATTGTCACCAGAGTTATCAGCATGTTTCTACATCTTGGCTAAAAGCCCAGAAAGTATAGATTTACAGAATGAAAATCTGGAGTGTTTTATAAATACTATAAATACTGTTCTCACTGAGGAAAACATGTATCTGGAGGCAGCAACTCTTCAAAGGAAAATGTACAATTTTCATAAACATAATTTTCTTGAAGATATTTTCCTATCCTACCTAGCTCTGATGAACCGAAATAAAGTAATCATTGTTCCTGGAAAACAAAACCAATTTAAATACCTTCCCTCCTTGTGACTTTCAGTATTTGATGTGTGTTTTTCAATCTTGGTTTCTCCAGAAGGTAGACCTCCTCGGATGTATTTTCACGGGTACATGGGGTTTCCATGAGATTTTTATGGTTAAGTGAGTTTTCATTGTATAATCTTAAAATGTTAATATGTTAATGAGCTCTTAGTTAACCATCTTATGTGTCATGTAATTTCAAATTATACTATTATAGTTGATAAATCATGTGGCAGGAGGGGACTGAGAGAAAAGAGAGAAAGATCAGTTAATAATGTGTTTATGTTAACTTAAAGCCATTTGAAGCTTCGAAGTTGAGCTAACTGAAGTTTCATTATAGCTAGAATATACAAAATTACTGACTGAATTAAGTTGTTCTTTGACAAGTAATGTCTCTGCCGTGTGCAATTTATAAAAAATACTCGCTATAAAATTTAGTCATGTAAATGCATTGCAGGTGGCAATTTAGTTTTATTTAAATAACATCATTGTGGGGCGCCTGGGTGGCTCAGTGGGTTAAGCCGCAGCCTTCGGCTCAGGTCATGATCTCAGGGTCCTGGGATTGAGTCCCGCATCGGGCTCTCTGCTCAGCGGGGAGCCTGCTTCCTCCTCTCTCTCTCTGCCTGCCTCTCTGCCTGCTTGTGATCTCTCTCTGTCAAATAAATAAATAAATAAATAAATAAATAAATAAATAAATAAATGACATCATTGTGATAGCATATTAAACCTGGTATTTTGAGTAGTGTATGCTTTACAGTTTCATTTATGGATTTTGTGGGTTTTTCCCTAAGTCTTGTAAAGGCTAATCTTCTGTTTATACATAAATCATAACATTAAAATAACTTAAATCAAGGTTTGCAAGAAAATATGATACATGGTACAGTATACTGTATATGGCACATTCTTTACAAATTTTGAGAAACACTACTATTCAGAATCAGAACTGTCTTAATTCTCAACCATGTCCTTTCCCCACACTGGTTCTCCTATGCATTCTGCTTGCCATTAAACGTGGAGGTTAAATTGTAGTCCATTCTCATCAAGTAGCTCAGGAATTTCTCCAGAAAATATGTGCGTTCGTTAGGGTATATCCAATATTGAGACACTAGTGTGTAGAAATCCGGAAGTTACTTTTAAGAGATCATAAGAACTAACAGGAACAAGACTACCACTTCCCTGGGAGTCGTGAAAGACTGGAAAGATGATTAAATCGCTGAGCATGTGGAGACCAAAGCTTATCAAAGTGTGAAGAGCTCTTGAATTCATAGCTGACAGATCTACTTGAGTATTTCTGCGTCCTTCCTGACCCCTGGGTGCACTACAGGGAAACACCTGTAAGATTCAGATGCTTTCTAATATTAGTCCCTAGTATTATGATTCTTGACTTGTCATTTATATTCAGGAGTGCATTTTGCCTAAGCATTTTGCCTCCTGGTGACTAGTCAATCACCTTCCATATTTCCTGACACTAGGAAAGTCATCTCCCTAAACATTTTTTCATTGGCCAGACCATCTTCCAGTCTTACCTTGGCATTCACTGTCCCTCCTTCTCAGCCTATCTTTCCAAGCTCTGACACCCTCTGACACTCCATAGACTGTCCTGCTCCACAAGGGACGTGTAACTCACTGATGCTAAAACATGCCTTGCTCAGCCCGTCTTCTATCAATCTTACTGTCTGTCTCTCATTATATTTTCTATCCCTCAACTGCCATTTTAGGTCCTCTGTGGGTCACTCATTTTCATTAATCGTGATTCTTGATATTCGGAAATGTTTCCCATGTTCCTCCAATTAGATTGAAATTTGGGAAGGAGTGGAGTTTCATATAGTACCTAGGAATGGTTTTCCCCTTATCAGAGCACTCAAATTTTTTGCTGAATAAATGTCTTAATTTTGATTGTGCATCTCTTCATTGACAGCTATGAAGTGTTAAAATTGCATTGCATTATTTGTACGCCCTGCAATAATATCTGGATAGACCCCACATTCCATACAGGGGAAAAATACTTTGGGTGGAAGTAAGGAGCTGGAATAAATACCCGAGGAAGCTGGGACTCTGGGAGTCCCACTACTAAATGAGAGTGAAACGGAATGAAAACCGTTTTGCTCAGAAAATGAGCTGAACAAAAGTAAAGTTTGTAGGAGATTAGATCAGAAGCTTTTAAAGAAGGACAGTTTGATATATATATGTATGTATATATACATATATATATTTAAACAGAAAATTTCAAGAAAGCTATTAGGAGTATTGTAGTAGCATTTTAAGCAGATGATTTACATAGAACTAAATACACTTTCAAAAAGAGGCTGGCCTTTAAAATTAGAGTAGCCCTAGAAAATCTAGAGTATCAACATTCTTAGGATTTAACCATAATGTAATTAACATATATTTATCTGTTTTGCACATTCGGGGCTCTTTCATTTCATTCAGGCAACAGAATGCACATTCTTAATTTCTCTCTTGCTTCTTCAGGAGAATCCAGAGATGAAAATGCCTTTTCATTAGGCTATGACCTTTATAATTCTGCCTCTAAACAACATCCTTATTAGTAAACTATGATGGAAGTGCCTGTAGGGTAGAAACAATGAATATTTATTTAGGAACTGGCTTTTGGCCAATTTTTCTGAACCCTGAAGGCATAAATATTATATACCAGAGCATTTCAATTCCTGGGCCCTTGTGATTTTTTTCTCTGCACACTTGTGAAAGGCACAAGTATCTGTGCGACACTTTCAGGAACTCATTTGTCAAAGGCTCACTTGGGCTTAGAAGCCGTAATAGGCCTTTCTATTCAGTCATGAAATGTTAAATAGGTATAAATCCTGGTTAGCCATCTTAAGTTAAATAGTTAAAATAGAAAGGAGGGTGTGCAAATTACCTCTGTCTCTTAAATTTTGGTTAAGTGGTTTTAAAAAAAAATAGAAGGAAGTAGTTAAAATTAATATAACTTGCCTCCCTGAAGTTAGTCTTTGAGACAGTGTTGAAAGCTGCCAAGCAGTTTTTTTTTCCCCCTGAGAACATTCTCTTTGTTGTCATTATGTTTTCTTGTTGAGAATGTGTTTGCCACACCTCTCAGCTGAACCACTATAATTGAATGAACAGGTAAGTTGAATTATGGATGTTGAAGTCACATCTTGCTAACAGGAACCAATAGCATTACTTTCAAAGCTGTAGCATCTCCTTGAACAAAATGCTAGGGCTGTTTCAGTGCAATAGAATCCCCACATTATTTTTTGTTTCTTGTTTTCTTTTTTAATGACTCTCAACTGTACTAGTGTGTCTAGTTGCAGACACTAGCGTGTCTGCAACATTCACATTTCCAAATCATTTGTAAGTAATGAGAGACGGCTCGGGAAATAATTCAGTTTTCATCTCTTGCACTTCTACTCTTAGCATTTCATTTGTGGTTTTTTTTGTTTTTTTTTTTTTTTTTTTTTTTTGTGTGTGTGTGTGTGTGCTTAATACCCATGTCTCTTTATGCCTTAGATGTTTTTACTAAAACATTATATGGTCGTAAAGCGTAAGGACTGAATTTCTTAAATTTAATTTTTAATAAGTGTTGGGCACAAGTAGGAACTTCATGAATCAGTTTGATAGTTATTAAACTTGTCAGCATTAGTTAAATGTACTCTTTCTTCCTTTGAACTTGAAAGCACATTAAAAGTGTCTCCTATGACACATATTTCGATCTACTAAGTATTAATATTATTCCAGTATAGCCTTTCCTACAGTATAACCCCCACCCACCTAAGCTCTGTACCAACTAGCTTGCTTGTTCTTGTCTGGTAGACAGTAAGAAGTGGTTGAATAAGTAATTGTTGCCAAATAGAATTCACTGCCAACATGAACAATGGCCTACACATGCCATAATAACTCCTTAAATTAACTATACTTCGAGCATGTAGATAAACTTATTTAGAAAAGCTGGATATGTGGGTATGAATTCACTATGGGCAGTAAATACAAATAATGGTGAGCACATAATTCCTTTGTAGAAAACGGAATCTACGAATAGGTAGTTGAAGGAGGAAGAAACTCCAGGAAAAATATCTGTGGGGGGTCGGGAGCCATTTGATTCAAGTAAGAAGATTCTTTGCAAGAAAGAGAGTAGCCCGTGCAAGCTCAGAGCTGGCCTGACAGGAAGGAAGGTTGATTGAAGAGTTTGAGGCAAATTGTCAACAAAACAATTAACTGTCTATTATGTGCTGGGAAGAGGGCTCGGCACGGCAGAGAGACATTTTTAAGATTGGAGAGGGTAGTCATAACCCTTCGGAAACGTAAAATCCACAGAGGAAAGCAGGTGAAAAGAAAACCCAACATTAGTGGAAGGGACAGTGCTTGAAAGTCACCGTTAAAGGGTTTGGATCATAGAAATCCCAGGTGGCTAGAGGCTTGCAAGCAGTGTATCATCTGAGATCATGGATATGAAAATACTCCGTAAACTGCCACATGATGTAAAAATGTGAGGTAGAATCATTATGTGGCTCACTAGAAAGAAATCTAGTTTCCTGGCTAGCCCTTTTGAAAGTGATGTATGAGTCAGCCCAAGGAAGTCGGGGTTAGAGATCCAGCCACCAGTTGGGGATCGGCTGCAGAAGTGGATAGAAAGTAACAAGGAAAGCGGAGTCCAGGATTGTTAGTTTACATTGTACATTTTCTTTTGTACAATGTACATTGTTACATTTTCTTCCTATTCGGCCTTTCGGCCTTCAAACAGAGTTCCTCATACTCACGGCAGCTAATAACGGGAGTTCGTATTTAGCTAGGATTCTAATGACACATTTACATTGTCCCCGCCCCAGTTACTATCACGAATGGTAGTTGGATTTCTCAGTCTGGCCGCAGTGCTGGTTAACATGTGTGTATAAACCATATTGTCTGCGTAGGTGTCAACAGTGGTTACTGAGCTTTTCTGGAATTCTATTAGTAAAAATACTTTAAGAATGCATGCCCAGTATAAATATTTATAAATCCTCACATGTATTTTATACCAATATACTGTATGCCTTATAAAACATGCGTAAAAATAAAGTCAAAAAGGATAAGACTAAAAATATATAAACTGAAGTTCTACTTTTCTTACTGTACTCGTGGATCATTTTGCACATCCAGAATCCTGGGTTTGTGCCTGATCTGGCTGGTTGTCGATTGACATCCTGCCATGGTACATGACCATTTGTAGTAATAAAGAAATTGCGATTAGAATACCCTTATTTGTTTCTTGCCTGAGAGACCTAAAAGGCACTTCTTTCTATAGCGTTCTTGGCAAGCAGACGCTATTTTCTCTAGATGGCCCTAGAAGGGAAGTGAGGACGAGGAGACGACTTCAACTTTTAGCCAAGTTTGTGTTTTGGCAAGCCTTCTAGCAAGGTGGGGATAGGAGACAAAGAAATAATTGAGTGAAGGTCCATGAAATTTTGTTTCAGCAGAAGCCCGTGGACTTTGTAGGACGCCCTGGGTCTATGAATGTGAACAGCATGTGTAGCTACCCCGAGCCTTGGGCATTTGTTCCAAGACCCTTCTGGATGCCTGAGACAGCAGATAGTACCAAATCCTATGTAGACTGTGTTTTTTTCTGTATATGTATACAGTAAAGCTTAATTTAAGTATTAGTCACAGTAAGAGATTTACAACAAGACAATGATCTTAGCAATAGGTTGCATTTAAAGGTGCATATGGGCCGTCTCTCAAAATACCTTAATGCACTGTGCTTACCCTTGTGATGCTGTGAGATGGTAGGATGCCTGTATGATGAGATGAAGCGAAGTAAACGAGACAGACATTGTGACGTAGTGTTAGGCCACTGTGGGCTTGCTGGTAAGTCAGGAGGCGGATCTGATGCCATGCTGGAATAATTGAGCAAGGTAACTAAAACAGTAGAAAGCTAGAACCGCAGATACGCAGCGGGATGAAGGAAACTACTGTATTAAGGCTTTACCTCACCTGAGCAAGGCCTTTGCACAATATTTGAACTTGTTCCTCTTTAGGTTTTGCATTCTAGAAGCTTAGGTCCTTACCTCTGCCATTATTCCTCTTTATGAAAGGTGCTGTTAAGTATACGGTGCTCTATACTTTAGCACAAGTTATACTTTTTCCTGGTATTTTGTATGATTGATAATTGCATTTTTGGTTTCTAATTCACAGGGTGTTGAGTAGTCCTCGCTTGTGTGTGTAATTAAATATATATTATTGTTGTCAGCCGTTGGTTAGTTAAAGTACATGTATAAATTATGTATTTCTGATTAATACACCTACATTATATGCGTACCATTCCAACACTAATGATAGAGCATTGTTTCTTTCTAGGTTCTTGGTCAGGAATAAAATTTAAAAATGAAAAACGTCTGAGGATCTAATGTGAAACTTGGTAACTATAGTTGCTAACGATGTATAATATAACTAACGGAAGTTTGTTAGAACCTGAATGTTTGGTGATGGTTGTTTTATTTAACTAGATGGGAGGAATCCTTTCATAAAACACATATTTATTAAATCACCACAGTGTACACTTCAAATATATTGCAAAGTTGTATGTCAATTATATATCAGTAAAAACTGAAATTAAAAATAATTAAGTGAAAATCAGTGTTAGGGCTGTTCTTAGAAGCAGGAGAAATCGGAATAGGGATGTCCAAGAATTGGCAACTAATTAGACCTTTTCATCTGGAGCATGAAGCCAGAGTAAGTCAAACTAATATGCACTATAAGAGAAGCCATTTAATTATTTCCAGAATGGAAATTATGGCTGGGAAACCCAGGGGTAGGTACGAAGCCTGTAGTGTAGAAAAGTGAGTGGACATAGGACAGTTCGGGGGTTGGGAAACAGGATTCATATTTTTTTGTTTTGTTTTCCTTGGTGTTGGCTTTAGTCATTTTGAGCTCTTTTAACCACAAATCTGACCTTTCTCTGAGGCTTTTTTTTTTTTTTAAATTTTGTACATAAGTGAGACCATTCAGTGTTTGTCATTCTCTGACTTATTTCACTTAATGTAATGTCCTTGAGGTCCATTCATGTTATTTCAAATGGCAGGATTTCCTTTTTTTTTTTTTTTTTTTTTTTTTTATGGCTGGATAATATTCCATTGTTTATATACCACATCTTCTTTATCCCATTTGTCCATTGGTGGACAATTAGGTTGTTTCTGCATCTTGGGTATTGCAAATAATGCCACTGTGAACATGAGAAACAGATATCTCTTGAAAATAGTGTTTTCATTTCCTTTGAATGTGTTTCCCAGCGTGGAATTGCTGCATTGTATGTTCTCTTTTTTAATCATTTAAATGTTTCAAGGAACCTCCGTACTATTCTCCAAAAGTGGCTGTACCAATTTATAATCCAACCTTCCTTTGCATCTTGACCAACTTTAGTTATTGCCTTTTTTAAAAATAATAACCATTTTAACAGTCATGAGATGATGCCTCATTGTGGTTTCGATTTGAATTTCCCTACTGATGAGAGATGCTCATGTATCTATCTGTTGGCCATTTGAATATCTTTGGAAAAAAAAAATGTCTGTTCAGGTCCTTTGCCTACTTTATTGGATTTTTTGCTGTTGTTTTGTTTTTGTTGAGTTATAAGACTTATTTACATATTTTGGGTATTAGTCCCTTTTCAGATATATGGTTTGGAAATATGTCTTTTCCCATTCAGTAGTTTGTCTTTTCATTTTGTTGACTGTTTCGGTTTCTGCACTGATGTTATCCACTTCTTCGTGGGTACCAGATTTCATTCCTTAGGAGAACTGGGGCAGTGAAAGGCAATAACATAGCAGGCCTTTGCTGTGGTGGAGAAGAAATCAAATGATGGAAAACTCCTGGGAGTTGTTGCTGTGTTGTAGACAATGACCACTCCAAAACTTTGCATTATCAGTGGGATTAAAATGAATCTGGACTGGGGATCCCATGGTTATGGAGAATAATTTCAGGGAAATTTGGCAGCTTCCTCTGTGGAAACAGAGATCTCTTGCAGCCCAGAGAAAGGAACTGTTTACTTATAATGTAGACTTCTGCCCATACCATACCAACACCAGCACCGTCACTTCCCACTGCATTTTGTTTCTCTAAAATCAAACCCACAGCAGGTTGCTTTTCCATCCATTTGTTTTTTTAATCTTTTAGTGTCTTGTGACCAGGGGGGAATAAAGGTAACAATTTAAGACAGTGTCCTAGAATACTATTCAAGAACTGTGTCGGGAAATTGCTATAACAGTTTTCTCTGGTGACATGTTCTGTGGGCAAAAGAGGCAGATGGTCCCTCATCACGTTCTACATTGCAAGAACTTTAGAAATGGTCCCTTCAAAGCCCACTGCACTCCTAAGAAAAAAAGACCTGCATCTTGCTCCCATTTTTGTCTGAACATCTTCCTGCTTGAAGCTTAAATGGAACTCAAAAAACTATAATTTTCAGACCTCACCTCTATCAATCTCATGACTTTATTGCTAGAACCAAATGAATCAATAGTAACCATCAGACCATTCCATGCATCACACAAGTCACCCTAGGAAGCACAAAATAGAGGACGGATAAATGACAGACAATGCATGTCTTCTAGCCGATCATTTAATGCCTTAACTACAGTATGCACTCATTTAAAGATATTACTTTGCTCTAGCCCACAATAAAAGCAACTGAGTATTTATTTGATTGTTGCCAAATGCAGTGATCCCATCAGAGTGATTGAAGGAGACGGGATTGCAGTCCTTCACTAGCGGGGTCTATCTTTATACGCTTGAGAGCGTGGTCAATATGGTTGCCGTGAAAACATCTTTACACATGACTAACTAGCTGGGAGAATAAAAACAAAGGGGAAGGAGTGAACGAATAATCATCTGAGGGAAAGTGGGGGAATTTGCAGCGTATCCAGTTTGTGGATTTGGGGGCTAAGCCTGAGCTATACCTCAATAATGTGTCAATAAAGGAAATAAGATTTCCCTGTTAAATAATAATTATGTGTTTTGCTATTTATATGGTTGGATTGTTTATTGCTCTTTACACGAGTCTCGTCGGAAGGATGCCAAATAGAGATTTTTGTCTCCATAAATCATGGCCACATTGTGCTCTACACTGTCTGTCTCTTGAATAATTTCCTTGGGTATGTCAGGAGGTTAGGGTTCTATGGTCAGGGTTGGAGATGTGAGACAGGTTTTCTAATGTTATCAGTAGTGGAGAGAGAATGTCATCCTTGGCTGTGGCCGATGGTGGGTAGGGTTGGGGGGTACCTTGGGAAGGACTACTTCCTCCCCCCCACACTCAGATTGAACATACTCATTCGTTCAGTCATTCCTGTATCCATCTCTGCACTGATCCAACAAACGTGTCGAACCCATTCTTGGTGTCAAGTATATGGTTAAGACACTATGTCCTACATTCAGGAAATTCATGCGCAGTACGTAGGACAGCTTCTGGGCTCTTCTTTACAACATTCGCAGACTTCCTCCATCTGGAGGGGTTAGAATGTCTGCTACCACTCTCTTGCCCCATCCCTCTCTTTCTGTATAAAGCCGTCTTTGAGGGTAAAAACAAAATATGTCTCGAAACAAAGTCTTCATAACAGGACCTCTGAATAATTAGTAACTCACACAATATTGATTTGGACTTTATGAGAATTTGAGTTTTAGAAAAGATTATCTCTGTAGTTTTCTTATGGAAAAAGAAATTCATGTCAAGCACTACAGACTGTAAGCTTTGTAAGCCAACATATAAGATTAACTTTTTTGCTAAGATCCAAGAATGTCACGTTATTTGGCCAGCATAATTAACTTAATTATTTTCTAATGACACTTAGAAGATACCAGAGTGACACAAAGCCATTAAACCCACTTGCCCTTCTCTTGGTACCTTGAATGTCTGTCTCTGGTAAGACGCCTTTCATCAGGCCCTTCTGAGGTAAAGCTAGGTTAGCTAAAAACTGGGAAAGCGGTGTACACAGATTAATCTGAGCATAAACTTCTAAGGAAATTCTTGCCATCATTGGATTACAAATAAATTACTTGAAAGTATTTGATAAAAATGAGAAACATTGAACCTTTTTAAAAAATAATTTATTTCACTTATTTAAACCATCAGGATTCCATTGTGAATAATATTCTATTCAAAGGTACTTTTTAGAAATATCTCAGTTTTTTTGTTTGTTTGTTTGTTTTTGTTTTTAAAGATTTTATTTATTTGAGAGACAGAGATCACAAGTAGGCAGAGAGGCAGTCAGAGAGAGAGGAGGAAGCAGGCTCCCTGCTGAGCAGAAAGCCCGATGTGGGGCTCCATCCCAGGACCCTGGGATCATGACCTGAGCTGAAGGCAGAGGCTTTAACCCACTGAGCCACCCGGGTGCCCCTAGAAA
Source organism: Mustela erminea (assembly GCF_009829155.1). Lineage (NCBI taxonomy): Eukaryota > Metazoa > Chordata > Mammalia > Carnivora > Mustelidae > Mustela > Mustela erminea. The sequence continues at coordinate 29,074,788 of NC_045634.1, read as the reverse complement.
TATCTCTGTTAAGGAGATTTTCATTTGTGTATCTAGACTGTCATAAAATTTTACAAAGGGATTTTTCTAGATTATAAAAATTTTTCTTAAAACTTTCTCATTAGTGAATTAAGATGTAGCATAAATTTATCTCTGCTTAAACATTTTATGATAAGCTCACTCATTCATCAAAAATCTACCTTTGTTACTCTTCCTAAAGATATGTCAGGTTATGTTAGAAATTTAGGGAAATTTTAATTTTTTTATTTTACATTCCAGAATCCACCTACTTTTAACAACCATTTTTATATGAAGTTGTAATAAAAAATAAAAACAAAACCAAAAACCTCTTTCCTTTGGTTTAAGTTTTGTATGTCCTGTCTTATATGTAAGGCTTTTCTTTTCACATGATTTATTCTTCACTAATATACTTTCATGGAATCCAGATTCCATGATAAGTTTATCAGAGAATGGGTTGAAACACTTCCATCAGGAATTTGGCCCATGCAGACATCTGCTTACGTATCTGTCAGTTGAGCCAACCAGAGAACACTGAAAGAAACTTTGGGGGAAAAGGGAATTGTGACTTTCTCTGAAAACAGAGATAGGAAATAACACTGCATGAATCATTCTTTAGGTAAATCGGATGGAGAAGTGGGCTTTAATTTATTTATTTTCCATTGTATTCAGACACATTTATTTAAGGTAACAAAGTCATAGACTTTAGAAGTGGGCTTTTAAAAGGCCAGTAGTAGTTTTAATAGTAAATGATTGGATTCTAATATAAGAAATTACTTTTCAAACTTGGATCATCAGCATGGATAAAATCAGGGAGGACTACTCAGGTACCTTTGGGGTTTTCTCCTGTTGGACATCGTGATATTTTGTGTGTCCGAGGCAATGTGGCTGGCCTTCAGCTGGCTCTGAAATCCTGCAATGGGCCTGTCATTCTCTTGCCCGTGACCTAATTATCTGAGCACCTTTCCGGTTGTGTGGAGACGAGTCTGAGAGTCCTCCCCAGCCTTCTCTCCAGCCAGCCACCACCAGCTGATCTGAGCTGGCACCGAAGTCAGAACCTAAGTGCCAGCCCTGCTTCTCATCTTGTCAGTTATTTTAAGTTAGCCTGACATGTAGAGACTTGAAACTTCATTGTGCCTTCCATTATCATAATCTCATAGAACTAGAATAATGGAGCTACACTCCACGTGGCCCATTTCACTGTGAGGTCACCAACACACCTGTCGTCTCTTCAGGTGAACACAGGATCCGGCAGGCCCCCGGGCTGGACCACACTCGTTGAATGCTGGTTAGCGTGAAGCACCGTACTGAGCGTGTGGTCATTTTTATTCACTCCCCATTGAAGCTGTTGGGGTAACGGCCATTACTACTCCTATTCTTTCTTTTCTCACAGATAAGAAAACTGAGGTTTAGTGAAGTTACACCACTTGCTAAAAATTACATATAAAGTCGAAAACCCAGGAGTCCAACCAAAGCTGCCTGAAACTGAAGTCCGGGTTTTTAACCAGGATACTAAAAACTGCCTCCCTCTAAAGAAAGTCCCCTTCTTTATGTGGCTCTATGGGCTTCAATGAGAAAACAAATTCTGTACAGAAAAAAATTCTAATTCTAGCTCCTAGCCTGGGCTTAGTTACATTCCTATAAAATGAGGCTTCACAAATAAGTTCTTAAAGATCGTTTCTTCTGACCAGTTCTGTCTGTATAAAGTCACTTGTCTTATGATTCAATAAAATTGACAGATATATCATTGACAGAAGTAGAACTTGAGTAATTGAAAGTAGGCGAAGTAGGAAAACATCTCATGGAGAGAAAAAGGGGGAAAACTCAGAAAATAAAGGATTGATTAGGTGTCCTGAACCAAAACATTCTGAGCAGAGCTTCAGCTAAGGATTCTCAATAAACAGTGCAAAAGTGTTAATGGTATTATTCAAAATAAATCTTACATATTAATAATGCTATGAAAATTGCCCAGTCACTGTATTTATTTTTTTTACTTCTCTGCACTAAATTTATGACATCTGGGACTTTAAAAAAAAAAAAGAAAAACTTCTTATAATTCATATTTTATTTATGAGCAAAAATTATAAAGTCAAAATGTTATCAGTGTCTGATTTTCAAGAGATGATGGAATAGCGTATTTCCATCTATTTATTTGCATTTTTATCAGAAAAGGTATTTGTAAGATTAAAAATAGTGCCCTATAAACAACTTCCAAAAAAGTGTACAGAAAATCCTTTGGATGTGCTCATTTTCTTACTACAACCCTAATCTTTATACACACACGCCTACACGTATGTATTATCATATAACACATATAGCTCTCTAAACTTTGAGAATAAGAAAAAGCAAAATAGCAAAATAAAAAGTCATACACAATTTATAATATAACCTTCTAATTTTATAGGAAATGAAACCTAAGTTAATAGTTTATTTTCTTGTGATCTACTTGAAGGTAGACGCAAGATTTGCTAAAAAATATATGTCTTTTTATGCATACATATACACTTCTGTATATAATGTATAACTATTTAACATGTCTATTTAACTCTGGTTTCATTTTCTATAAAATTAAAAGATTAAATTAGAAGTTCAGCTTGATTTTTTTTAAAACAAGTTTTTGGGCACCTGGGTGGCTCAGTGGGTTAAGCCGCTGCCTTCGGCTCAGGTCATGATCTCGGGGTCCTGGGATCGAGTCCCGCATCGGGCTCTCTACTCATCAGGGAGCCTGCTTCCTCCTCTCTCTGTCTGCCTCTCTGCCTACTTGTGATCTCTCTCTGTCAAATAAATAAATAAAATCTTAAAAAATAATAATAAAAAAAGAATAAAACAAGTTTTTATCATTAAAGAAATGTTAAAAACAAATTGTAAATACCAAGGAGTTTTTGGCCAAAGCTGAATGAATACTAAAAAAGTAAATACTTAGAAAAGAGGCTTGTAAGATAAGTAGCAGTTTGAGATGGATGGGTTATGTTTCTCCTGAATTCTGTTTCTTCATTCCATTGACTTCATGTTTTTAAGATCGAGCTAGTATTAAGGGCCTGCTTAGGTTTTCCTCATTCTCAGATCTTGGAGCTGGGCAAGGAATTAGGAAAACAGTCTCAGCTCTAAATTAAAAAAAAAAAAAAAAAAAAAAAAAAGGAAAGCAAGAAAATTCCATCTGTTGAGAAGCTATTCAAGATGAAGGCACATGATTCCACAAGTCAAAATAACTGTCATCTGAGTTATTTCTAACTGACATAATAGTCACGTGACTCAGGTGCCGACTATGAAGAAAGGAACACCAAACAGTCCTTGCTTTTAGAGACCTCATAGACAAACTTGGAAAATAAAGCAGGACAGAGCTGGGTGAGACAGAAGAGAAAAAATAAGAGGACTGTCCTCTGATTCAACATTCATATCAGACTAGAGCGTTTGTTTTCTGGTTTTAGAACTTCCAACTGGAGTATTTTGTCGACAAATTTTAGATTTCAGTGAAACGAACACAGTGGTTCTCAAACTTTAATATACATTAGAACCATCTGGAGGCCTTATTAACACACACACGTGTTGTCCCCAAGTCAAGTTTCTGATTCTGCAGGTCCAGGAGAGGCCTGGGAATTTGCGTTTGTAACAAGTTCCTAGGTGATGTTTTAGCGGGCCTGAGGAATGCATTTTGGAAACACTGTCTTTTTTTTTTTTTTTTTAAGATTTTATTTATTTATTTGAGAGAGAATGAGTGAGAGAGAGTATGACAGAAGAGAAGGTCAGAGGGAGAAGTCGACTTCCCAAGGAGCTGGGAGCCCGATGCGGGACTCGATCCCGGAAGTCCTGGATCATGACCTGAGCCGAAGGCAGTCGCTCAACCAACTGAGCCACCCAGGTGCCCGAAACACTGTCTTAATATTCATTTTAAACAAGGGGTTGCAATAATTCTTTTTTTTTTTTTAAGATTTTATTTATTTATTTGACAGACAGAGATCACAAGTAGGCAGAACAGCAGGCAGAGAGAGGGAAGCAGGCTCCCTGCTGAGCAGAGAGCCCAATGAGGGACTCGATCCCAGGACCTTGAGACTTTGACCTGAACCGAAGGCAGAGGTTTTAACCCACTGAGCCACCCAGGTGCCCCGGGTTGCAATAATTCTTGACTAAATAATTTCTTTACTCATACTACTAGATTGAAGAATTTTCTCTACAGTAACCAGTAGAAAGTTACAAATTTCCCAAAGTGTTAACATTCCTCATTGCATTCATCTTTAAAAAGACATTAATTCTCAAGGGTATAATACAGGCGAGGCTTACCACAGTCCACCCTTCTGTGTTCTGGTTTGGAGATAAATTCTATATTAACTTCATTCTTATCATTATACTACTTTTTTTGAGTTGTTAATTATTCATTATATGCCATACACAGGAAAAAGTGCATTCTCTCAGATCAAAGGAAGAAGAGGTAAAAATGTTCATAATCTTGTTCAAAATATTTTCAAGTAGAAATATTTCAGAAATTGACACTAACGATGGATCGTTTAACAGTACCGCTTATTCATTTCTGTTTCTGAAACCTACTTCCTTGGTTCCCTTCTCGTCCTTTTTTCAGCTCTAGTCTAGACAAGCTAAGTCCTTCGAACTTAGCCAAACAATACTCCCCTCTCCCCAGAAAATGGCCCAAATGATAAGTAATCCTTTTGATTTATTGCGGTCTTTAAAATCAACAGCTAAATGGATGAATCATTATACAGGAGTTTACATTGTCACTGGCATTCTTCTAATAATACTTTTAATGAATTATAATGTTGCTTCTATTACAGAGTGAGCACTATGTTAGCTACAGAGGATTCAGAGATAAATAATCTTGTTCTGGAGGAGCTCAGTGGGTACGGACGGGTAGGCCAGGCAACAAATCAGTGCAATACAAAATGTCCAGTGATGTCTTAGAAAGATAAACAGAGGACTGGATTTGCTCAGAGGGGAGGAATGTTCCATGGGTGCAAATCAGGGAAGGTTTCCAAAAGAGACTATATTTATTTCAACCCTTGAGAATGAGTAAGAATATCCTGAGCCAGGAAAACAGAGCCTCTAAACAGATAGAAAAATATATACAAACCTCATTTAGTGACTGGGAAGAAAAAAGAAATTATGCCAACTATCAACCTAATTTAGGGGACTTGATGAATATAACTAAAATCCTATGCATCAATAATGAGCAGATTTTATTAATATATTTCTGGAAAAACAATGAAGCCAATCTGAAACAAGTATCCATCAGTATTAATGATCATGGAAAAGGCCATGGTAGGCATTAGCTGAAAGATTCAAACCAAGAGGAAATCTTTCTTCAAGTGAGATAAATCAGAGACTTCTCCATAGAGGATGTGCGTCTTCAGTTAGCTCTTGGAAAACATTTCAGGATTTGAGTGTGGGGTCAAGTCTAACAACAGAGGAGGGTGAATAAAAACAGCTCCAGATTTGCAAGAAACCATGTGAAAGGTCATAAATGTTCTCTGAATTTGGATTCCTTTAGAATATCTCTGGCAGTATAAATGATACATTTATGTATTTAAAATCCTCATATTTTTATATCTGCATTGAAATAAGGCTTATAAAGGGCCACCCTCACCATAAATCTTGTGACATTTGTATTTGTGATACAACATTTATGATTTTGGCAATGGAGAATGACAAACTCCAACTGCTGTTAATCCTTTTTAACTCAAAACCAAAACGAAACAAAAAAATACAAACAATTTTATCCCTCTCACAATCCAAAAATGATGAGCTTTGTTTCTAAACAGCTGTCATAGAAAAAAAATAAAATAAAATAAACAAGACAGATCCTAAATAATGGTAAAGACATATTTTTGTGTATGGTCCAAGTTTTAAATGCCTTTCATCTTGGGGATGCTGTGATTGGCTGGCTTCCTCTAATGAACTGGCCATTTAACTGGGTGGTTGGAAGGTGAACTTGGCTTTAGCCCAGGTCAGTCTGTGTCTGCTGTGTGCCAACACAGTAAGACTGATAATTCTTAAACAAAGCGATTAATGTCTTTGTCAATCCCTTTGTATTTGCCCGACCACATCTCCTGCATCAACGCATAATTAGAAGTTTATTATACTTGGTGTTTGTTCTGTAAGTCCCTGTCTGCTCGAATGAGGGCTCTTTTTAAGTGAAGGAAAATAATTACTAAAAGGGAACTTCTATTCGACTATTTCACTTTGCTCGTCAAAGGGAATGTCCCATTTCCCCATCAGCTTTGAAGATGGCGATAAAATCAGTGAGTTCTATTCTTTTCTAGAATGACTTTGTAATTTTGTGTTTTAGATTTACTACCTGTCTCTGCTTGCCTCACACAGCTTAAAGCCCTTTCCTTATATCTGCTTCTCATAGAATCCACATAAGTCAAGATGCTGGTGATAGCACCACATATGAAAAGAAACAATGCCAATTAAGGTGAAGTAGTGCTCCTGCCTTGAAGAAAGTTAGGTGTTAAGCTGAGGGAGAGTTAGGAAACTCACTTCATAGCGCTTATTGTGAGGAAAAAAGACCTATAGTGAGTGATTATATTTCAAAGTGTTGAGCAGTCAGCATAACTGCCTGCACCATTATTTAATCCTACTCTTAAGTGTTCTGAGATTAACAGGGTCAACAATGTATCCTCATTTGTTGGTGTATTTAAGCAGTATATAGCCAGTCTGTGTGCACAAAGGCTTACCTGCTTTGGGAATGGAAAGAGGGATGAAATTTATGGAAAAAGAAAAAGAAATCTTAAACAGTTTTTCACCAACTTTAGATCCCTGCAAGACGGCTGTCCAAAAATGTACAGGTATTGTATTGGCTCTTGTGATGACATGAAACCAGGAAAGATGTGCTAACTTTGGCAGTTGCATGTGTAGACCCTGGGATCCTTTCATAATGACTCCTTTCACCATACCTTGACCCTCCTTTTAGTCTCTAAAAGAGAGCCTGCTCTATTCCAAGGCTAATAAGCCAGCAGTAGGGGAGCACCGTTCAATGGCTTCCCTCTGAGAGCTGCTTCTAAAAGTGGAGAGCTTAATTGTAATTAGCTTAGCTGCCTTGACCTACCTAGGAAAACCTAGCTTAATAAGTATCAAGATCCAGACATTCTTTTTTCCTGGTATGTGCTGTTCCATCTTTGGTATTTAATCCATATGAGAGAGATTCATTATATCCATAATGTGTCTGGCATTACGTCAAGGAGCTATATGCACACATATCCATAAATTCACCCAACTCCTCTTCCCATGGGGCTTTTGGTCTGGTGTGTGTGTTCATTAGGAGTAATCTACAATCAAGGCATTCAAAATAATGTATGAAGACAAAGCTTTCAGTATGATTTGTTTCATTTTCCAGGAAAGATACAAAGAACATTCTGGAAAAAAAAAATAATAGGTGACACATAGTACACATTTCTCATCTTGAAAGTTGAGGGTAGGCAGGCTAGGATTTGAATACAAATAGAGTTTCACAAATCTTTAGGTGGCACAATATGTTTGGGAATTAGAAAACCATGCTTCTTTAGACAATAGTGTGTAGAGAATATCGTGCAGAGGACCATTCACTGAACACTCAAGCATTCAATTTAGAGTATGTCCTTCAAAACCTTCAACAAATATTTACTGAGTGACTATTACATGCTGGACACCAGCCCAGGTGCTGGGGATAACTGAATTTAGGAAGATCTTAAATATATTTTAAAATATAAATGATCTCTGGCAATATTAATTTGGCTAGGAAACCCAAATCATTAAAATAGTCCAAACTCAAAGCAGTCTGTTAATAATCATGCTTTCCTCCAGGGCTTGCTTCTGTCCTTTTTAAATGGCCAAGAACCACAGCAGTAGTTATGAACTCATTCATAATTTATTGGATAAAGGTCAGTTGCATTTTGAGACACATTAATTTAAATTATAGCATTAGGTGTAAATTGGGATCTTTTTCTAAATAAATGATCCATTAATATTTTAAACAAAAAATAATCCTAACAGAAGACAAATTCCAAAGCCTTTGCAGGAATACTTTTTTCAAATACCTTTTTCACATACTCACAGAATTATAAATTTGTGTTTAAAATATGGAATGAATTTTAAAAGTTTCTTTTCATTTAAAGAGCACTTTAAAGATTTTACAACATACTGTATTTGCTTAATTACAGGAAAGTAATGTTTTAAATACAAATTCAGTATATTTTTCTTGTGCTTGGTGGTCTGGGTTTACATTTTAGAGAATTTAAAAATTCCTGGGGCATCCAAGTTTCTACTCATTGATTGAAGTCATAGTTTAGGACTTAGTATACTAAATAGTATGTTCCCATCACTTATGAATTTGAAGTGTTAAAGGTTTATTTTGAACGCACTGAGGCATATTAAAAATAAAATGGAAATTTTCATGCTTCAGATAGAGCCAAGGAGATTTGCTCAATGTCATTTTGAATTCTCCCCAGATCTAAGGAGGGAATCCCTCAGGTAACATTTGAAACAATTTTAGCACTTGTATTTCTGAAAGAGTCACTTCAAATAACAACAACAAAAAAAAATGTTTTTAAGCTAAAAAAAAAAATGTGTGTGTATGTATGTATATGTGTATGTCTCTCTGTGTGTATATATGTGTGGTGTATGTATGTACACATATAGGGAGAGAGGGAGTGTATGTATGTGTGTGTGTGTGTGTGTTTGTGTGTACACGTCTGAAGAAGGAAATCCAAGGTAGCAGTAAGATTGGGTCTTCTTTAATTTTTAAAAGTAATCACTCAATTATTTTTTTCCAAAAAAAAAAAAAAAGAAAAAATTAACAGAGAGAGCTAAAAGCAATTATTTAAAGCATCATGATTATCTGTCCTAAAAGTAATTAAGATACACTGTGGAAAGCTTAACACAACAGATAACTTTTACTCTGTTTTATATATTTATTAACAAAAAATATGTTTTGAACTCTGCTGACATCTTTGATTAGTCTTTTGTACTAAAGTATTTGTCAGCATACAGAGCTAAATCTAGACGACTTTCACTTTTGGTAAAAATTTAATGTCCTTCCTCTCCAAACACATAACAGGCTGGACAACAGAAGGGACGGGGTGGATGCTGTATTTGCTTATCAGAAAAGGGCTAAGTATGTATTTTGGTGTCTCTGACAGCAGTAAGTAAAGATCTCCAAATAAATAAGCGGTATGGAAAGACATCTGAGCAAAAATGCCATACTTCCCATTCGAGAGGATAACAATGGAAAGAAATAATTACATTCTTTCCTGCTTTAGCTGCATATAAAAAAAAAAAAAGAAAATCTTAGTATTAACACAATTTATGGTAAAAAGATAGGAAAAAATAAATACTCATATACTTACAGTGGTGTTACGAGATTCCAAATTACCACAGACAATGTTTATCTATATTTAGGGGGAAAAGAGAGAAATGAATTTCTGCTGGGACTTTAGGAGATACAGACTTTCTGGTATGTCTGCTTACATATTCCTATCAGCCCTGCTGCTCCAAGGAAGAGAGGTGAATTATCTGCTGCTCACTACTGCCCACATAATTCTACTGGATTCTTAGTCAGCCCGCGTCCCTGTTCTCATTTCTTACTGTTGTCATCTTGACCTTGGACTGGCTACACTGCCTTAATCTGATTTCTCCAAGAACTGGCTCTTCCTTGCCTCAAGATTTTCACAGTTGCTTTTATTTGTTTACTCAAGCTCACTTCTCGTTCCTCAGATTCACCTGTAGGTTCCTAAGTCCCCGGGAAGAGCTTGTCCTGTCTCTCCCACGAACACCCACGTGGCCCATCTCCCGTGTCCCTCATTCACACCTCTCTCCGCCATCGGGAAGCATCTTCTGTTCATCCACGTGTGTACCCCCTTCCTGCCTCCATTCTCCAGGCAACCCCGAGATATCCAGCTTGTCTGCCGACTGTGATCATTGCACTTCCAGTGCCCTGAACGGGGTTACCGCTGGCTCCAAGATGCCACGAAATATCTGAGAATTTTCAGTTCCACAGTTTGGTGGATCTAAAGTAAGAGGTTGCTCTCATGTAGCCTGAAGAGGAAGAAAGAGTAGCAGAAGTTAGCACTGTGCACTTAGAGACCCCATTTTCCCCGAAATGACTGTAAGGGCCTATTCAGCCAGAGCGGCCCCACCCTGGTTGAACAGCCATTTTGTTGTTTATGCAGTAAAACTTAAATTGGCCCTGCCCCGCCAGGGGAACTTACTTAAAAGCAAGTCTGGGAAACCAGTCCAGGTAACAGAGCCCAAATACAAGGGTGGGTCAGGTCGGGTGGAGATAACAGCCCAAATGCAGGGATGAGTCAGGTCAGGTGGAGGTATCCAATCAGTGGGGCGCACATACTGTCTCCCGAGCTACCAAGGAGTGTGGGCCTCCGCCTTTTGGGTGCCAATTCTGACCAAGGTGATGGGCTAGTTCAAATGTCTACTATAGGGTAAATCGTAGTTCAATTGACCACCCGTGTGGGACTTAGCATGACTGTGCAGCTTTCTCTGTGTGTTACAATTTCATTCGCCACCTGCAAGTGGCCAGGCTCAACCACATGGTCTTCGCTCTATAAAAGTTAGTCTGTGAGGCAGGGAGGGGTCACACTCCCTGTAAGGGGCCGCCTTGACTGGTCTGTTTGATGGTTGGTTTGATTCTTGATGCTTGGTGTGAAAGAAAGCTTTGCTTGACCTTCGCTTTGTATCAGTCTCACTCCATTGACCATGGACCCAACACTGGGGGACCCAACATGACTCCAGGGAAAGGAGTGATTCTCCACAGAGAATCAGGGATGCCCTGCTCCCATCCTGAGTTTTTCCCCCACAGTTGTGTATCTTGAGGTGGGAGTCTTGGTTGGCAATGCTGGGATCGCAAGCTCTACAGTCTGTCTACAGAGGGGCTCCAAGCCCGCGTGCCTGAGACAGTGGAGAGTGGCTCCAAGTCACAACACCTCCCTGGGCCTGTTTCCATTTACTCTGATGGGAACCTGTTTGAAAGCCAGGGTAAGCGGGGGTGCTGCAAACAGCTATTTCTGGGCACAGAGCAATAACACAGTGGGGCTGGCAAATGCAGATGGAGGAAATGTAAAACATTTTAGTCTGAGCAGCTTCTTTGTGATTCTAATGATTTTCAGTGTTACTTAGATGACTTCTGAGAAGTTAACAGCCATCCATCTCGAGTCAAAAACTACATTTAGAGAGATCAATGGTGCATAATAGATGTGCTGCTTGGCAGGGTGAATTCTCATTCTCAAAAATCTACAGCCTAAAAAGTCATCACAGAACATTTAAAAGAGCTTCCAAAAATCCACCGTGTGTCTACAATATTACGTTCAGCAGGCTTGGAGCCGTGTGGAACCAAAGCAGAGTAATGCGCTTGTTTAAATGTTTAAAAAAAAAAAAATGTTTACAATATTCATGCCAGTGAATGTTTTAAGTCCTTTTACAAAGATAACTGCAGGCATTTTATCGCCTGCGCGTTATGGAAACATTTGACCTAAAGACAGAATCTCTTTTGGAGCAAGATCATCAGTGCTTTGAAGGTGTTAAGGGCAAAAAAAACCAAAACAAAAAAAACAAAAAACCCAAACAAACAAACAAAAAAAAAACAACCAACCAACCAACAAATTTCCCCACCCTTGATTCCTTAACCTACCCCTAGGCAGTCTGTCCTTAGACCTGCATGGAGGCAGCCTTGTTTTACAGAGCTTTCTATTGAACTTCAAGCAACAGCTTGGAGGGCTGGAGGATGTTGTACTTTATACGTTATACTCTAGAAGCCTCTCCACCGTGTGCTCACAAGGGTAACGTTAAATAGTTTTCTCTCTTGTGGTAGTAGCAGCTCAGGCTCTGTGGAGGGGTCCACATTCCTTACAAAGAGATTTCCCTCCATACTCCCCCAACTGTAAATAATCTGACAGCTTCAGAAGCTGCTTCAAGGACTCCTGCAGGTGCCTATCAAGAATAAGAATGCAAAAAAAAAAAAAAAAAAAGAATAAGAATACAGGTAGGAAGGCTTTTATAAAATTAAACAATTTTATTGAAGTTTCCTTGTTTTAAGATTCTATACCTCTGACTGCTATGTGACACTGAGTGTGCCATTTTGTGGCTCAGAAGTGAGAATAGTAGGAGAGGGTAAAAGGAGAAGTTTGGTTTCTAAATGGCTTAATTGCCTTCCCACTCAACCCACAGAGGGGGATGCCCATTGATTTTCAAATGGTATTTTAATTTAGATCTTCCCCAGCAAATTCTCCAATGTGGAGACTGCTGATTGAGAACTCCCTTTTCAACCTTAGAAAACAAATGTATGTTTTCATTTTAAGGATAACTCTTAAACAGTCTGTTTCCCAATACCTGCTTTTAACTCCGCCTCACACCTTCTTAATAAGGAAAACTAGGCAGGCTATTTTCAGCTCTCCAACCTAAACGCTACTTCTTATGCGTGGTTCACACATACATACACATTGCTTTTTTTTTTTTTTAGGAATGATCATGCATTCTTTAATTTCATTAGAGTTTTATTACACAATTTTAATTGCAACTGCCAGAGAGAATGGGGCATTTTGAAGTTCTGTTCTGTGAGTCATTCCAAGTGTAAAAAGAACATAGTACATTGTTTAATATTTGTTAAGGCTTAGTTTTGTCCCCAGATTAACTACAGGGTCATAGACAACATTTGAGAGCCCTTTTTTTTTTTTGCATTTCCAAACCTAAAATGACCGAACTAAAATTGCCTTTTGCAACTTAGTCAAAAACCCACACAGGTCACCCAGTGCTTCATCTTCTGTGTGAATCTGAGACGTCCACACACGGACCCTTTATCCCTGCAGACCCCAGATCACTGACATGACTGTTGCATTGCAGGTGCATATGTTTTGCTTTGTGATTTTGGCCCTGGGTTGTGTGACTTCTGAATTTCTTGAGGCCGGGGAACAGACCTTCTCAAGTATCTGGCACAGACCCCGGCATGAAATCCCTTTGCTGATGGAGAAAAGAAATGCCCAGGACAGTGATTATAAGGCATGGACTGCTGACCTCTACCTTTCAAAATCAGCTCCTCGTTCCAAGCCTCCCTGTGCATGTTGGAAGCAGAGTGTCTCAGGGTCAGGGTCATGCACATAGGAAAGCAGCTTTCTTACAATGATGTTGTTAAGAGAATGAAGCCTGTAGTTTGTTTTTTTTTTCCCCCACATCTAAACCCAAAATGCTCTCACCCAAAACACTGAATTTCTGTTAACATAGTACCTCAAATTAAATAAATCAGAGTGGACTTTCCCTTTAGGATTCTAGTGAAACAGTTATGCCTAATTAAAAACCAAAGTGAATAAATTAGGGTTGTTCTTAGAGGTTCTGGTAGATCCGATCTGAAGCGAGTTTGTGCATTGCACTCCTCAAGATCAAAATGAAATAATTTTGAGTTTCGGTATTTTCCATTATCTGTTGAAGTGTTTCCTCTCAAACAATATCTATTTTTATAGTACTGTCCCAAATGCTATCTTTCAGAAAGCGTGTTATCAACAAATGCATTTTCACAAAGCATAGCACTTTATGGGATTTGAATGAAGAAAGATAAGACATTTATAAAAGCAATACATTGTAGTCAGAGATACAAATTTTTGTTCACATGTTAAGCCTGATGAATCTCCAAGGCAGATATGTCATTAGGAACAACAACTCATGGTTAAATATGGCATAAATAAGTGGCAAAAGGGATCATTAGAGAACTAAAATTAAGATTGTAGGCTTTGTAAGGGCACCTGGGTGGCACAGTCAGTTAAGCATCTGTCTTTGGCTCAGGTCATGATCCCAAGGTCCTGGGATTGAGCCGCACTCGGGCTCCCTGCTCAGCGGGAAGCCTGCTTCTCCCTCTCCCATTCCCCCTGCTTGTGTTCCCTCTTTTCCTGTGTCTCTCTCTATCAAACAAATAAAATCTTTAAAAAAAAAAAAAAAAGCATGTAGGCTTTGTAGAATCCAAGTTTTGTCTTGTTTCATTTTTCCTCGGTGAAACGATTAATACATGAGCTATAAAGCAGGAATGAAGGGGAAAATACTACTTATGGAATAAGTACTCTATGTAAGGCTTAATATTTGCACGTAATCATTTTTATCTTCTGAACTTCAAGATCCTACACATAGATAATTTCATCAAAGGAGGCTGAGGCTCAGGGAGTTTTAGTAACTTGCTCAAGGTCACAGGGAGTCTGTGGCAAAGCCAGGATTTGTCTAGTGCCCTGATTCATAATCTTTCCAGTACTCGGTGAAGCTGTCACAAATCGATACCAGGAGTTTTGCCACAATCTGGAAAAGGGTGAAGTTCTTCTGATCTGAGATTTGCCCTCATCAAGCTTTTAGAAAGGAGCAAAATGCTTTGTCAGAAGTAGCAAGCAACAAGTATAATCAACGATAAGATTTATTTACTTACTTACCTTAGAGTGCGGCAGTGGGGGGGTGAGGGCAAGCAGCCATAGGAGACAGAATCCTCAAGCAGACTCCCTGCTGAGTGCATTGCCCACTGCAGGGCTTGATCCCAGGACCCTGAGATCATGATCTGAGCTGAAATCAAGAGTCCCAAGAGTTAAGACCCTTAACCAACTGAGCCACCCAGGTGCCCCTATAATCAACAATAAAACTGAATGTCAAACCAGAAACACATTTCTGCGGAAAGTTTAGTGAAAGAATAAAATGCTTCAGACACACTCTAGTCCAGGAAAAAGCCAATGAACTTAACCTATTGCAGATCCCCATGACTTGGAAGAGAACTGTTTTGGTAGAGGGTTTAAGAGGTACTAAATCATACGATACAGGTATAGAGAGAACAGCTAGAATTATGTCCTAACCACAATCCAGAAGCTGTTAGAGCTCAAAGCTTATGATCTCATGGATCCTTTGGGCTCTGGATTACCAGAATCATTGTAGAGATGAGAACACAGACTCCGAGAGGTCAAGGAATCCCCCAAAACCAGCCAGCTGGTGAGTGTCAGAACTGCAAGGAATTCACAACTGCCCAAATGCAAATGGAAGGTTTTGGACAGTATTATCTCTGACTTGCTAGGGGATCAGGGAGTAAGGAGACAGGAGGTCTAAGACAGAGGTGAGGGAAACGATGAAAGAGTATCTGAGGAGGAGGTGGGGAGGGCGGGGAGGAGGGGCGCAGAGGAAGGACATCACAGAAGAAAAGCGCTGCTTCCTCTTCCCAAGAGAGTTAGAAACGCAGCACAGAATGGTCATGCCCAGCGCAGGGCAAAAGCTGCCCTGGGAGACAGGGAGAGAGACCTGTGTAACCCACATGCTCTAACCTCCCATCACAACGGATGTGGTAGGTCCTTTATATCTGCCCTGTTTTGCTCGTCTGACCCTGTCCTGGCTGCTCCCCCTGCCAGAAACAGTCATCCGCTCTGCCTAGTTAAGATTGAGTTCTACCTGCACCCCGTATTTCCCTATGTGGTCTCCCTGACTGCGGGAAAATACTGGCCGACTTAGAAGAAAGGTGACTCAAATATAGGGTGGGTGTGGGGGGGGTGGTTGGGGAACATCACTCAGTGAGAACCTTTTCTTTTGCCGGGGCATCATGAACAAAAGAGAATTTTCTCACCTAAGAGATTTGGGTCTTAATCTTCATATTGTTCAGGGGGTAAAATGTACTAATACGGGGGTGGGGACACCCATTGCGCTGGGAAGGGGGGTAAGGACACAGCTCCTTTGGCCACAGTGAGTCCTGCACTGTGCTGCCAGGTGACTTTCCGAAGCAGAACGTGGGCAGTTTGATGCGGTAGGGATCCTACGGTGGAGTTTCTGGGTGGGTTAGAATGGGGATGAGACTGCGGACCAGGACTTCTCAGCAAGGGATGAGATTCATCTAGCAATCTTGTAAAATACAGGTTCTAATTAAGTCTATTGTAAATGCTTGAGATCTTGTGTTTATAACAACTTGGCAGATGACGTGTGTCTTATCTGGTCAGGGTGCTGTGAATGGCATCATAGTCGGGGAGGCTTAAACATTTATTTCTCATAGTTCTGGAGGCTGGGAAGTCCCAGGGCAGGGTGTTGGCAGAGTTGGGGTCTGGCGAGGGCCCGCTTCTTAGCCCACAGGTGATGGTCCTCTTGCTGTGTCCTCACATGGTGGAAGGAACCCCAGAGCTCTGCTTTATTTATTTGTTTGTTTACTTGTTTATTCATTTTAAATGACTGCAGTTTTAAGCCACTGAGGTTTTTTGTTTTTTGTTTTTTTTTTAATGTTTTATTTATTTGAGAGAGAAACAGAGCATGAGCTAGGGGGAGGAAGCAGAGGCAGAAGGAGAAGTAGACTCCATGCTGAGCAGCGACCCCCACCCCAGTGTGGGGGTTGATCCCAGGACCCTGAGATCATGACCTGAGCTGAAGCAGATGCTTAACTGATTGAGCCACCCAGGCACCCCATCTCATGTCTTTTTGTAAGGGTGGTACCACTTCCGTCCATTAGCGCTCCACGCTGATGACCTGAACATCTTCTAAAAGCTCCACCTCCAGATACCATCACTGTGGGGGCTAGGATCTAAACATGGGGATTTAGGGGGACACAGTTAGTCCATCACATAGCCAAAGGTGCTGATCCTCTGAGAATACTTGGATGCGTAAGGCGGAGAATCTTTCTCTGTTGCATTTACGTAAATTGTGCACTTCTGACACAGATCCCCTGAGGCAGCCATCCGCGCCAGCCCTTCCTAAGCCACCGGTGAGGACTCTGACCCTTGGACACGAGCTGCTCGTGCGCACCACACTGGGTGATGTCACATCGGTAGTTCAATGGTGGTTGTCGTGGGGGATGTTTTTGCCACTGGAAATCACCAAATGCCACACCAAAAACCCTTTTTAAAATAGTTTATTCTCTTTCAGTAATTTATGCCTCTTTTGAGGTGTGCATGTTCATTTAAATGGTTTCCTCCCATTTCTAAAACATGATATTAATTTATGAGTTTGTGTAGAATGCAATGCCCAGTCTGCCTAATGGGTTAGAGTTTTGAAGGTTATTTAGGCTTAGGAGTAACCTGAGTAAAGCGCCATGCCCACCTCTTATAACCTGGGTTCTTCACAATGCGGCATTCTCAATAAGAAGGCTAGAATGAAGTATTAGTAATAGAGCAGAATTTTGAACCTCTTCATAAAGAGGCCTTACAGTACTTGGGCCTGTGTTTCTTAATGGATGCAATAAGGACATTAGCCACATTTATTCTCATAAAGGCAACGGCATAGCCATAATTGAATGTTATTTCAATGGGAAAATGTGTCCTGAGCTAAAAACAGCCAATGTACAAACACGGATAGGAACTTGAGATTGGTGTAATAAGTTATTGAGAAGTGTGTGACCTGGGATTAAGGTTCATGCCAATAATACATAAAATTCATGGTCAGCTAAATACGCATGTGGTGTTTATATATGTGTGTGTGTGTGTGTGTGTATGTGTGTGTGTAGGGGGAGAAAGACAGAGAAGAGAGAGAGAGAAATAAAGATGGGGTGAGGTGTGAAGCTCAAAGAGGCGATTGCTTACTCGGTAAAAGAAAGTGTGCAAAAAAACTTGCTGAAATGAACTTAAAGCCAAATGGCATTGTGGTTGATATCAAGGGACTGAGAGGCTCAGCCATACAGATGGTGTGCAAAGCAGCATAAATCCCATGAGATCTTGTAGGACTGGAAGTTTCTTTCTCCACTCCCCCTCTATCTGCTCTAATAAATGTGCTGAGATGTAGGAAATTGTTCTCAGACAGGCAGTAGAGGGTTTGGAGATGGAAAGTGTTGAGGGCCGTTGTTAATTAAGAAATGGATAACTCTGAAGGTTGGCTCTGCATTTAAGATACTCATGAGGGAAAAGCGGGAAGACCCTTGTAAAATCCCAAAGTGTTAATATTAGTATTTTTTGAAGAATGACTATTATCACTTTCTTTTCATTACTCAGCCTTAATCACAACAAAACAAAATTCAATTTTGAACTATTGGTAGGATATTGAGCAGGAGTTTGAAGTATTTAATCCTCTAGGTAAACCATCTGAATGTGTATTGAGCTTATGAACAACATTCTACTTCTAAATAACAATTTGCAAGGCTAATTTTTGTGTGAAAATTCCAATAGAGACAGATAGAAACATCTTGGAAAATTTCTATCTGCTTAGCATAAGTCATAGATACTGCAAATTTGGGATTTGCTGTCAGTTTTCCTTCTTCTTTAGAAATCACTATAGTAATACATACTACATGGTTTTCAAAGCATCAGGGAAGACTTCGAACTCCAATAAATTGAAATGGGCAGAGTCAAAGGGCTTGGCAGTGTTTCATCTAGGTTCTAACACTCACTCGTCATATGAGACGTTGACGAATCGTTGAAATTACCTGGGCTTCTGTCTTCGAAGATACTAGGATATCTCTATTAGGAGGTCTCTAAGGTTCTAAAGTTTTCTGATGCTGTTGTTATTCTAAGGGTTGGAAATGGAAAAATCTTTCACACCTAATGGGACGTTGCTCTATGTTCCCTAAAAGAAAAAAAAAAAAAGAGTGGTGAGGTGTATAACCTGGTCTTACTTTTTTGCCATCTCTGGATCACGAAAAGTGTTTCTCAACATAGCGTGGTACCCATAAGATGGATAAAACTGACAAGAGAGAATGTGGAGCAAGTGGGTGACAGCAATCCAAAGAAAAAAATCATGGTCAGGGATCTATTCACAGACCAGTGTTATAGATGCTAAATTTGACTTTTTTAGGGGATGCATGCCAGCCTAAAACTCATTGCCTAACCCGATGATCTCTGTCTGGAATACTGTGAAGATAATTTGACGGTGAAATGGAAAACATAGTCCTAGGGTATCCTTAGAGCAACAAGATGAACTAAACTTGAATTAGAACAATAGTCTTCAATGGGAGGTCAAGGAGCAATTTTGCGTCCCCCAACCTGCCAGATATTTGGTAACATATGGGGACATTTATGGTTATCATGACTGGAACAGTGGTATTGGCATCTAGAGGGGAAGCCATGGACGGTGCCGGACATCCCGCAGTTCACAAGACCACCCCTCTCCAGAAAGATATATACTTCCCCAAATGTCAGGAGTGCCAAGGTCAAGATACCCTGCTTTAGGAGAATCTTCCAAAATCAGCCAACTGAGAGTGCTCGTTCAAATGAGGGGGTGCTTTTTGTCGCACATGGGTAAAGCACCGATGAGGCATCGAACCTTCACATAGAACAGGGAGGTGAAATGATGACTTGAACGCAGTCCTCTGGCCCCCCGTTCAGATTCGTCTCTGTTGTTCCCTGCAGGGCAGGGGAGTGAGAACCAAGTGTGATGATCTAAAGCAAAAACCAGAACGTTCTCTGTTAGCTATCTCCCACTCTGCACTCCCGAGTTGGGGAACCAGAATCTGGCCAAGCAAAGGGGTGGGGGGCAAAGACCCACATTTTCAAGAGCCTCATGGGATTGTGATGCATGTGAACATTTGGGCAATGCTGTACTTTACCAGACTAGACTGGACACTGAGCTGTGTCCCAAGAATTTTTCATGGTACTGAAAAGAAGTGGCAAGAAATAATGCAGAAGGAGAATCAGAGGTACGGAGGGACTCTTAAGCGGTGGTCAGTGGTCCTATAGAAAGGTTCTAAATATGAAATTATCAAACACCGTGAGTCATGCGCCATAACTATGTAAAATATAAAAATGGTTTATAGAGGCTGGATAGAAGCTCTGCGTCTCTTGGACATGTGCTCACAGTTGAACGAGGGAGCACTTTGGGCCGGACCAGCTACTTGGCTGACTGGCATAAAATTCTAATCTTGTCAGAGTCATGGATTTGCTCACTCTTTGGATCATTTAACTTTAGCTAGACAAAAATTATAGTCGGCCACTCTACAACGTGCCCCTGTAACGTCTCATAAATGCCGTCTGCCTTTTACCTCAGGGAAGGCTGGGAAAGAAGGAATGGTTACTTCCTCACCATCCCAGCGTCTCCCGGAGACCCGCAATAATCCAGGCCAAGGCCACCTTGACTAGGGAGCATGTGATTTATGACTAAGGGACGGGGGCTTCTAACATTTTACCTTTCATCCACATTAACAGAATCTCCTCGGAAAATATTAGCTCTGCTTTGACTAAGTTAACCACGTGGAGCTCCGTATCCTCTCTCTTGGGCCACAGAGTGTATAATATGAAAGTCTGAATATTCGCTTAGAGGCTGAAAGAAAACTGGATGAAACTATTAATAGCAGCCAATTACAAACATATTGAATATATGGCAGCGATCTTCAAGCTTATTCCCTGACCCTTTAATTAAAGTAAAATATTATGCCCTCCTGTAATACTGGTTGTGAGTCAAAAATGCAGCTAAATATTGTGACTAAACAAATGAAAGCAATGAGAGGAGAGTATTGCTTTGTTTCGTACATTGCTCTGTGTGCCTCCTGGTCCCCTTCCAGAGACCTGGGTGCATGGCCCCCTTTGACAATCTCGGTGACAGGGTGACAGGGGCCGAAGGGGCACCAGGATTGCGTGCCCTGCCGAGGGGGCTGTAGTGAGAAGTCATTTTTTAACATTTGTTAGTTTATTTTTTTTAAAAAGGTTCCAATACAAGGCCCCAGAGTAGTGCATGCAAACAATGACCCTCAAGCTGTCATTGTCAAATGACAATCTGACAATTTTTTTTTTCATTAATTAATATATTTTCTGCATTATAGTTAACATATGTACTTTCTTCGTGTCACCTTATTTTCCGTTATGTATTGATATTTTGTTATATTCAGACATGAGTACATTTCAACAGTCTTTTGCAATAAATATCATAAAATAATAGAGATTCGCATAATAAATATTCTTTACAATAAAAAAGTTTAACAGACTTTTGTCTTAAAAATAGTCAGAATTCAACTTTGTGTTTTATACATAAAATATACAAAAAGCACCACAATCTGTGGTTAAGGCAATGAAAACACAGAAAAAATTAGAATTACTCAGCTGTTAACTAAACAAGGGGCCAAAAGGACCATTAAGGGGCCAAGATCACTTTAGGCAGCATAGTTCTGTGACACCTATAGGTCAATCAGCTATAAATATCAACTTTAGTTACCCAAGTGTCCTCAATGATGAGAATTTGGTAAAAAATGGGTGTGGAAGGAAAGCAGTTGAGTCCTTCACAGATATGAAAGCCAGAATAAAGACGAGCAACATACAACCACTATATCTCCAATGTGAAGATTTACATTGTAAAGCAAATCTAAAATTACATAGGAAAAGAAAAATACCTGGCATCTCCAGAATAAAAAATGCAGGGGAGAAAATTTTGAGGGCAGTGGTTAAAGGAAAATTTTTATGTGTGTCTCCGGATCGCCCCTGCTAAGAAGGGAAGGGTGCCGAAAGCAAATTGTGCAGTGATATTTGCTGATGGCACGAACCTACAGCACAAGAGCAAATTTGCTTTCCTGGAAGGCTTGTTGTCAGTATTTGCAGACTCCAGGTTAGGCAGATTCTCCAAGAACGCTGGTAACAACGCTTGTATAATAAGATCAACATAGAACTTGAGTGGGGAAGAGATTTAGATGGTCCAGTCCCTTAATAATTACCCCAGGTGTGTGTCCCAGGCGATAGAGCAAGATTCCTTCCCTTTAATCTCCTATCATGGAAATGGAAAAAAATCCTTTCATTCCTGAGTGGATTATAAGGAATATGTATTTTTAGTTGCACGAACACCTAGTTCCATAGATTATTTGAATTATAAAATAAAAAATTGCAAAATAAAATAAAACTCAAAGACATATGAATAAAACTCTAGTATTTAAAGCAAAGCCAAATTGTGTTTGTTAATGATAAAGAGTCCTTTGAAGTTCAAGCAAAACAAGACAAAAAAAAAATAGATAAGAGGTCCAAAGAAAGTCCTGGGCTTACCCTTCATGTTCATGAATTATCTGTTATGTATAAGGGATGGCTCTCCTTCTTATGTGGTTCTGAGCCTTGGTCGTACAGAAAAACCAGCTGGGAAGCATTTCCAAAACACTTCTGCCTCCAGAAACACCCCAAGATTTTGATTTCACTGGTCTCTATTGGAGCCGAGGCATGGGTAGTTTTTAAAAACCCTCCAGGTGACTATAATGTGCAGCTGGGGTGGAAAGCCTCGGGTGGGCAGAAACTTTTACAACTAGAGTATTTCACAGTATCATGAAGCCGTTAATGGCATGTGCATTTTTTTCCCTCTATTAATGATCGTCTGCTAGCCATTCAGGAAAAAAAATTGGTCTCTGCTTCAATACATGTCATCTGTATAGACCAACTTTGAAAAACATTATCTCTTAATTAGATTCTAACCTTCTGTCCTTCCTTTCTCCATGCAAAAGGCAATGGAGACAGGGCAAGGCAGAGAGAAAAGTCATTTGGGTGACCAAGGACTCAAGGGTTAATGCCGTATCAATCTTTACCTGAGGGTCAATATTTTGATAAGTGGTCAACAGCATTAATGAAGGATTTACAAATAAAGATCGTTTGAAGTAGTTGTTTATTCTTTCTCCTCTAGAATGTAGTATAAATTTATTTTAAGCCATTTTAAGCCCTCTGTGCGGTTAGGAGTGCTTCAGATGTATGTTTCATGATCCTAGGGTGAAGCGTATTTTAAATTCAAATATATACAGAATGGAAAGCTCTTATCATCAATATGTTGTAAGCGATTTGGAAAATCCGATGGACAAAGCAGTCATAATAGCAAACCTCTAAGTATTTCACAAAAGACCCCCAGTTTCTATAACTTAAAAATCGTGAGTGCGTGTGTGTGTATATGTGTGTGTGTGTGTGTATGCACTTGATTTATAAGTCCATCATGGTTTTTTTCTTATTATTTATATTACAAACATATTGGTTTATCCTTTATTAGCAAAT
Source organism: Mustela erminea (assembly GCF_009829155.1). Classification (NCBI taxonomy): domain Eukaryota; kingdom Metazoa; phylum Chordata; class Mammalia; order Carnivora; family Mustelidae; genus Mustela; species Mustela erminea. The sequence goes on along the minus strand of NC_045634.1, from coordinate 29,051,947 downwards.
TGCTTATTTTTACTACTCTAATGAGAATAATTATTTTAGGTCTAAAGAGAATAATATGGATGCAAAGTGCTCAACTTTGAAAGTGTCAGTGGTGTTTGTATGACAGGTAATGAGGCAATTTGGCAGAATATCAGAAACTAATTGAGCTCAGCTCACATCAATGAGGCTTGTTCAGCTGAGGCTGTGCCTCCTAAAAAGAACAGTGGAATTAAATGAGACAATGTGACATGTACAATTTTAATTGGAGGCTCTAATTTAAAATATTTAAAGGCATGTTTAAAATAATTTGTGAATCCATACAGATGCTTCCTTCTCCAACTAATTAAGAATATGCAGTAGGTCATATAATGTCTGGGTGTCAAAAATATGAATTATTGAAGTCCCTGCACATATAAGTATACTTGCACCTTTAGGCAAGATCAAATTTGGTTTAACAGAGGGAAATGGGAAACGCACAATCCTCAAGACGGCAGAAGAAGGGTAGGTGATTTTTAACTTGATATTTTTACAGCCATTAAAAGTACGATATTATTAAATCGCACAACTATTTTGAATACTTGAAATTATAATTATATTTCACAAGAAAAGTCAGCCATGTAAAACTTGAAATGAGATTTAGAGTGAAAAGGCTATTTTGATTTTTTAGGGATGTCATTGCTCCTTTGTTTATTGGTTGTGTTTGGCTCTTGGTCCACCTAATTTGGAAGACAGCATTTTAATAGCCCTGAAATTCTTAGCTTTTAATATTGCTTCAAACCACTGATCATTTGGAATTCTTCATTATCGTCGGTTTTTAAAAAAATGAATTTAGGGGAGAAAGAAAAGTGTTCATTTTTATTGCAAATACATTCATAACCCGTAATAAATCCCTTGCAAAAAAGAAACTTGTGAAATCTGATACCTGCTGACAGAAAGTATAATCAGAGTCTACTAATGACTTAGACTAACACAAGAACGACTTTTCTAAAACGATGGCGGCCTATCTGCAACTTACTTCAGGAGCCCTAATGTGATTTCTTCAGGAGACGACCCTAAACTGGAATGTGTACTCACATTTTCTGTATGTTAGCCCATGGTCTGGACAATGAACAATTAGAGAACACAGTGTGTATCATGGCTTTCTCAGTTGCCTTCTCATCACCATCCTGGGTTGACAGATGTTGGCAAATGCAATCGATTAGTCTCATGTAGCACTTAAAATTAGCAGAGTTCTTAGAAAAGGAAAAATGTGTCAAAGGTGGGAAATTCTTGGGAAAACAGGCAAGGAGAAAGGCGATACAAGAAAGACCACTGGGTTGGGTGCGCGAAGATATGTAAGGGAAGCAAATGAGAATCTGCCTTTGAACAGGAGTCCGGGAAGCAAATCCAGAGGGCTCAACCGTGCTGAGAGGAAGAGAAGATCCTCGTAACATGAGAGCAGACAAGTTTAAGTAAAACACGTGTCGCCAAGCGGGTATCCTTTTGTTTTAAGCACTGGATCTTCTTTCTTTACATTATTTTATACATAGGTATTACCCAGGGTCCTTAATTTTTCCTGCAGAATTACAGAGGGAAGGTAAAATTGCAGAGGAAGGAGCTGTCCTCATGCAAAGAAAAACAAGACTGAAATCCTCATTGCGATCATACACTCCATCATGTCCCAGACATACATGTCACATCACACATACTTGCACATACACTGCGTGTATGCATACACACGTCAGACACACATGCGTGCATACACACATGCAGACGTACACAGCACCGATACACCATGCCTGAATGCATCCGACATGGCCAAGCCTCGTGAAGACAGGTACCTGGGTTCAAATTTTTCTAACTCCTGTTCTGGTTCGGAATGGTAACGATAAACGTCTCTTCCCTGATATAATCTTGGTTCTTGAGCTATTCTTAGGTATAACCTTTTTTATTCTACTTAGGACCAGAATTGAAAAATGGGCCTGTTTTATTTCTCCATGAAATACAGCCTAATTTTCTGCCATCTTCAAAAGGAAATGATTAATCTTTACCTAGTTTTAGGCCATGTTCCCAGGCAGGTAACATGAGCTGTCAGCATCGCTAACCTGTGTGGGTTTTATATTAGCACTGTGTATTAGGATGAACCCAGAGTCACAGAACTTTGGAAACAAATGGAACTTGAGAAAAAAGCTTCCCTGCATTTAAGGGTTGAAAATTTTATTGCTCAGTTTTCAGAAAACAAACAAACAAACAAAAAAACAGAATTTCTCCAGGAAATGGTATCTGTTAATCATCTACATTGTTGCATTGTAAAACAAATTTTAAAAATAGCTATTCATTTTGTTGTGTAGCTTCTAAGTGTCCTTTAGTAATACTTAGCAAATAATTTTAACTACATATACTTGGGCTCATTTAAAAATAATTTATACCTAATTATTATGCATTTCTCCAAGGATTCAAATAATGTAAATAATGGCTGGAAGCGAATTCTCTAAACATATGGACAGTTGGCCTGTGAAGTTTATAGCTCCTTAAGAGAAATCTCCTCTGGTCTCCTAAGACAAAGAAATCACATCAATAATCTATGATCATACACATGAGATCTTAGAAACTGCACCACTAGCAAACCGATAATACCCTTGTGTGCATACCTTTGCATTGTTCTTTTTGTGTAAATATATGATAGTTACTTTCTCGGCTACATGATGCTTTGCAATACCAACAGTTTGGCTTTCGTAGATCAATGCGATTTAAGAAAGGGTAGTAAAATGTAGTATAATGTGTTCTTGGTAATCCTATCTCACTGCACACATGCCAATCTATTTCAATATGTTTTATCTGTAAAATGTGCCTTAAAGTCCGATAAACATAATTAATTCCTCCATATGTTAAAGGGCATGCAAGTTCGAGTATGGTGGAGCTGCGGTGGGATGCTGTGTTCGGAATGTTCTCGCAAAGCTATTTTTTTCAAAGTAGTTGTACAGAGCTAACACTCTTTTTTTTTTTAATTAATTAAAAATATAAATTAACACTCTTAAGAAAACTCAGGCAAACTGCGTTAGTATTCTTGGTTTAATTCTAATTCATTAGTTATGTTTCATTTTTTTTGACTGAGGGAAATGAATGTTTTAAGCTTCATAAAGTAAAAATACCTATAGCAGCGTCTCTCATAGGATTGGACACTCCTCAGAGCATAGTTTTTTCTTCATACTTCTTCCCAGACCCAACATGGCCAACCAAATCACAAACCCCCCAACATAGGACCTCTTAAATTGGTTTTCCTAAAGATGGGTAGCTAGGCAACTGATGATTCAGACCTCTTTGTTAAAACATTTGTAAATAAACATTTCCAGAAGCAGATCAGAAAAATCAAACACTAATTTTTGTGTGAACTCTATTTTTCTATTCACTTAGTATATAGAGCGATTCATTTGAGTAGATTTTGTTACAACTTTCTATCACCCAGGCAGGCAGCCTAAATCTTTCTTTATTTTGCATTGAAATTACTGGTTTGATTTTCCCCAAATTGAAGACGAACGTACTATTTTAAATGAACACTGAACCTAACTTAGACTGCAGCCAAAAATTCTCAGAAACCTATGGGAAAGAAGATTAGCTAGCATTTAATCACAAGATATACTGATTAACACTGATGTGATTTAGAAATATAATTAAGATATTTTAACTATAGCAGCCTTATTTTATCAAAAACTTGTGTTATCTAGCTGCAGATGTATGACTGTACATAAAGGTAACCCCAGCTTGGCAAACACTAGCTTTTCCAGCAAAGTCATCTTGTGTTACAGAGTATAGAGTGTGTCCAGTGAAAGATGATTTGTGTCAGCTGAAACTGTAGCCTGGAGCTACACTTGGTGTGTTATTACTTTAATCTAGTTATTGCAGCCTTGAAGTGTGTGTTTGCAAGTTGAGGGAAGAAATGTCAAAAGCACAGCCAACCTGATCATTAAGAATTTCTAGGAAGAGCAAAAACCATCCCCATGCATTTCCGCACTCAATTGTTTTTTGGAATATGTTGACTTTTTACCTGAGAAGTAGTATTCTCTAATGGAAGATAATATTCAGATTTTACCAGAATTTCATTATTGCCTACCATGATTAAACTTTTGAGAATTTACCAAGGTATGCCAATAATGTAATAATCACATAGTTGGAAGATTTAAAATCAAATATATCTGTTAACACTAAATAAGGAGAAGAAATGTAAGACTACTCTTGTAGACTGTGTTGTGGGTTGCTAATTATAAAACTACATCGCTTATATAAATATGAGTATGTTTAGTAGCAGATAATTCTAAGAAAAATATAGTTCTAAAACATTAATAAACAAAATACATCTAGCAAGGTGAATATTTAGTTATTACAGTTGAATAAACAAGTTAGTAATAAGTGTTATTTAAACATCAGTATTTCACCAGTAAAGTGTCTTTTTTCTTTTTTGCCTTTTTGCTGATGAAAGGAGAGACATTCAGATTTTTCAGCTTTTTATGTCTTCATAACTTATTTTTAGAAGTATTCATTAAAAATATAAAGGACAGATAATTCTTTTTTGATGTTGAGTTTTAAGTGGCAGAGTAAATTTTCCATTTTTGTTTAAAGTATTCTTAAATTAGTTTTAGTAATGAAATGCTATATAATTTGCTTAACCAAGTCAAGTGCACGGAGGACACATTGAAATCAGAGTGCAAATTACTTTAAAATTATTTTCTGAAATTGAAGAAACTGGAAATTCTGTTATTTGACTTAAATCTTCCCACGCTCAAGCACAGAAATTATCCTATATATATAAATGATTTAGTAGCAAAACTTTCTTCTAAATGCTGCAGACTATTGGATGATTTTCAAATAATTTTTTTAAACTTCAGTTTCAGAATACAGCATCCAAATATCACCTTGTATTGTTTAAAAAGTCAATAGCCCGTGTTGGAAAGAGTTTTCAAATGTATTTCATCATATTTACTTGTATTAAGTGCAAGAGAAAGTAAAAGTAAAACAGCGAGTCTGTTTGAGAAATCCCACATGGTAATTTTAGCTTTATTGTTATATTTAGCATGATGAATAACATTTTCAGTTAGAGAAAGAAAAATTAGCAATAATAAATATATTTGTGAACAATAGGATGATAGAATTATCATGGACATCACTGCCTATACTTTTTAGTTTATTTATTCTCACATCTATTAATAGACATTTTTTTTTTAAGACCTACCTATCAACTTCTCCATGAAGGGTTCATTACGTACTTGGCATTCTGTCATTCCATATTTTAGTGGTAGCAAGGATTCTATGAGATATTCTAACCTGAGGGGAGACACCTGGTGGGTTTAATTGGATTACATCTGGCAATAATTAGGAGCAAAGGATAAAAGTTGAACAAGCTCTAATAGTGTAGGTGACTTCCATTTACTAAGACGGTCCAGGAAGAAAGACTTCCAATTTTGCGAAGACTATGAAGATCCCATGGAAAGGTTTTGGGTAGAGAGGTTGAATAGGGAATTAAGAACCTTAGCCAATATTTTCTAACAAAGAGGTTGGTCCTACAGTCTTTAAAATCCATGGAAAGCCAGACCTACTCTACAGTAAACATTTTGAGAATACTTTTAAAAGTTGCCTACCAATGGAGTAGAGGGGGAGTTGGAATGGGATGGTGAACATTTCACAAAATATTGTTTTAAAATTGTGTTTTCTTCAGCTCTGGCAACTCAAATTAATGCAGGTCCAAGTCAAAATTTAAAGAGGTTTTATTCACTTGGTGGTCCACTCGGTTTACTCACATTTGGTGTGTTAATGGCCCTTTGCAGTGACATTTGTTGACAGAAGGGCAATAATTTTAATGTTACATATTTGCAACCTTCTGGTATCAGAGGCTGCATCGTACGTGTGTTCTGTAAAGGTCTAACTGTGGTCCACGGCATTTGGAGGGAGTTCAGGAGAGAAGAAATGCCAAACTTTTGATTTCGTTTTTAATTTTTGAAAATGAGATCATGGGTTTCCGTTTTGAATACCTACCCATTTCTTAGACAGCTCTGACCACTCCCTTCATTCTTCATTCCTGCCCTTTGATTTGTATTCAGATGAGAGATCATTGTTCAAACAAATGAATGTGTTGAGATGGGCCTGGCTATTTAGTTTGGCTGTTGCTTTTTTTTTTTTTTTTAATTTTTATTTATTTGACAGAGAGAGATCGCAAGTAGGCAGAGAGGCAGGCAGAGAGAGAGAGAGAGGAGGAAGCAGGCTCCCCGCCGAGCAGAGAGCCCGATGCGGGACTCGATCCCAGGACCCCGAGATCATGACCCGAGCCGAAGGCAGCGGCTTAACCCACCAAGCCACCCAGGCGCCGTTTTGTTTTTAAACAGGCATGTGCTGTATCCTTTTGGATGAATGATGCTGATGTACCAAATAAGAAAGCGTCATGTCTCTCTGTTTCTCACTATATGTCCTGTACTATCTTGTGCACATGTGATTAATTTCTATTTTTAAAAAATATTTTATTTATTTATTTGATGGGGAGAGACACAAGATGAGAGGGAGCACAAGCAGTGGGAGTGGGAGAGGGAGAAGCAGGCTTTCCGCTGAGCTGGCCCAGGGCTGGATCCCAGGACCATGACCTGAGCCAAAGGCAGAGGCTTAACAACTGAGACACCTAGGCACCCCGTCAGTGATTAATTTCTAAAGCTATAAACATGATTTAAACATGATTTTTTTCTATGAATGCAGTTGTATTTCTCCCTGAAAATCCCTTTTGTAGGTGATTCCAAAATTACTAATCAAATTGACTAATATATCCTTGACTAATAGAAGTCAAAGTACGGTAGATCAGGTCTGTGCAGTGAACTTTTTGCAGTGATGAAAGTATTTTCCTGAGCTATCCCAGAGGCCAGCCACTTGCTACATATGGCTGTTCAGCACTTGGGAGGTTGCTGGCATGATTAGAGAACAGATTTTTAAATTTGATTTGATTTTCATTTATTTGAACTTACACGGCCAGGTGTATCCGGTGGCTACCATATTGGCAAGGACCTAATCCTTGACCCGCAGGGATTTACAAATTACACTGTGACGCAGGCATCCTACCCAGCAGAATGATAAAGGAAGCTGGAATATCATTGTCAGTTTCGTGTCTGTGGACCTTTTTGTTTATTTTAATTCTAAGCTTCTGGAAAATAGGAGCAAGGTCTTATCATTTTGGGGAGTATTCTTCATTGATTTTTAAGAAGTTGTAGAAAAACATGTTTGAGAAGCAAAATGAGTGACTTGGGTAATTATAAGGCTAGAGATGGGCGCCTGGGTGGCTCAGTGGGTTAAGCCTCTGCGTTCGGCTCAGGTCATGATCTCAGGGTCCTGGGATCGTCGAGTCCTGCATCGGGCTCTCTACTCAGCGGGGAGCCTGCTTCCCTGCCCCCCACCTCTGCCTATTTGTGATCTCTCTCTCTCTGTCAAATAAATAACATCTTTAAAAAAATTATAAATCTAGAGAGAAGAAAATGAGGGAAATGAAAAGTAATTCGGGACAGTGAGTTTGCAAACGCAAGCGTTTTTGCCTTGTGTTAGATATTTCTTTAGAACACAGCCTGAGAATTTATATCCGGCCCATCTTTGTGACAGTAGAAAGCAGGGGGATTTGTACAGCGGCGACCATTGAGTTTGTGATCAGGGTCATAGTGTGAGCTGTGCCCGGAGAGCAAGCAGAGGGATTCCCTGCACATAGCCCTCCCATTCTTTTGTGTTGGGTTAGAAGGCAGGGCAGTCACCTGTCAGGGACTGAATCGATCCTTGGGTTTTAGGAACTGTGCCTGATTGCCATACAAGGAAAGGTTTAATCGATTTTGGTTAATAACGTGGAGAAAAAGGTATTGTCATTGAGGTAACTAGTAGCCATTATCATCTTCACCACCACCACCACCATCATCATCTTGCTGGTTTTATAAGCCAGAAACTGTGCTTTACAGCTAAAACAACAACAGGAGCAAAAACCAACAACAACAAAAATAAACACCTGACATGTCTTGATGTCTTGAGCACTTACCACCTGGCCATCACGGTGCTTACAGGTTTTAAGTATTAATCTGCAGATGAACCCAATATATAGATACTCCTATTCTCAATCAAGTAAGAAATGAGAACATTGTGGCTTACACATTGTGAGCACTTTGTCCTCATCTAGTAAGTAGGACACAGTGCCTAGAGTTTTGACTACACTCTGTGGGTCCTGCTTCTCTTCTGGTTCACAAAAGAGGAGCGCTCGGCTCGGAATGCCAACATATGAGTGTTCCTTTTGTCCTCTTGCATCATTCATTTTTTTTTTTTTTTTTTTTTTAGAATTTATTTCAGAGAGAAAGCGAGAGCACGTGCATATGAGTAGGAGGGGTGAGAGAAAGGGAGAGAATCTCAAGCAGATTCCACACTGAATGGGCAGCCTGTCCCAGGGCTCAACTTCGCCACCATGAGATTATGACCTGAGTTGAAATCAAGAGCCGAGTTGTGGTTTTCATTTGTCTCTGTATGGAAGCAGAGAAATAATCTGAAATAAACTAAAAAAAGAAATTAAATAAACTAAAAGCAACTATTTTCTAAACTATGAGTGCTTTATGAAATGTTTTGGGTGTGGAAACCCATGATGGATCATTTGGCTTGATCCTGTCAGTCATCTTTTTAAATAGCTTCATTTCAAATCACAGATTTGACATGTCCGCGGAATCTGCTGGGTGTGCGCATGCATTCAAAAAGGGAAGTTTGTTATTAAGCTCTAACTGTCATTATCTCTCAAATTTTGTGTGGAAAAAGTTGATTTTCTTCATTGCTAAATTTGGAAAGCCTATTAAAATGAAGATTGACTTGTTTCAAGAAAAGAATTTTAAATATAAATTTTGAATTTATACAATAAGCATATCCTGCCTCTGTTCAATCATGTTATATCACCCAGGACTTATGTCCATCACCTCAGAGACCGATGCCCCTAGGAAAAGTAAACAGTACAATATTCTCAGGTGACACAAAGGGTTAATGCACCGTCAAGTTCGGGTTCTGACATTCAACTAGCGGAGAGAAGGCTACGGTCCAACTAAACAGCCTCAACAGTTAGTGTTTTCATTCTTCTCATCTACAGAAAGCCTCTTGCTTAAATGCTTTAAAACAATTGTGGCATGATTGTGCATATAAGACAAGGAAGATTCCTTAAGATCATTCCATTCAGTTTCCTCATTTTACAGATGCTGAATTAAAGGCTCACAGAGGGGACGCTGGGGTGTCTGGGTCAGTTGGTAGAACATGTGACTCTTGATCTTGGTCATGAGTTTGAGCCCCACATTGGAGGTAGAGATTATTTAAAAAAAAAAAAAGGTGAAGTGATTTATTCAAGATCCTAGAGCTCTGGTCCCCAAAATGGCTCTCCTGGCATGTTAGCTGGTGGCTTTTCCACTGGAGTGTTTTCTCTCTTCAAGGTTTCCCCACTTGGCTTTTCTCTTCAGTCCGGTACTCTCTCCTTGGATGTGTTTAGGATTTTAAAAAGTATATATTTCTTTCCCCAAAATTCTAATTAACTAAATTTTTCAAAATACATCAAATTTAAATATTTAAAATTGAACTGTATTTTCCTTTTTAAAAATCATTAAATATTTTAATTAAAATGGTACTAACATATTGTGATGTCTTTCACAAAAACTTCACTTGCAAATAAGGATAAAGAATACACTAATTTGAAAGCTTTTTAAGAGTTCGGCCATTTGTGGGCATATGGGTTGGTTAAGCATTTGCCTTTGGCTCAGGTCATGAGGCCAGGGTCCTGAGATGGAGCCCCACCTTGGGTTCTCTGCTCAGCAGGGAGCTGGCTTCTCTCCTGCCTCTGCCTGTCTTCTGCTTGTGCTCTCTCTTTCTCAGATAAAAAAAAATCTATTTTTTTTTAAAGTTTGGCCATTTTGATTACTGGAAAAATATGATAATTGACTTAAATGATTTAAATATATAAACTATATGCCCTTTTTGATGTTGATATACATGTAATTTTTGAAATTTTTCATGAAGTGTGTTCAGTCTTCCTAACTGACGTGATTTATTGTCGCCTAACTGGTTCAGTCAGTAGAGCATGTGACTCTTGATCTTGGGGTTATCAGTTCAAGCCCCATATTGGATTTAGAGACCACTTAAAAATAAAATTAAAAAAAAAAGAAGAAGAAATGTGATTTATTGGAGTACAAGGATGAGCCTTGCCTTTCCTTTTTTCCTCTTGTATCATTCTTTCTTTCTTTTTTTTTTTTTTTTTGAGAATTTATTTATTTCAGAGAGAGAGAGAGAGCGTGTGTGCATATGAGTAGGAGGGGTGAGAGAAAGGGAGAGAATCTCAAGCAGATTTCACACCGAGTGGGCAGCCTGTCACAGGGCTCAACTTCGCAACCATGAGATCATGACCTGATTTGAAATCAAGAGCCAGTCACTTCCCTGCACCATTCCAACAATGCCCTCCGTGTATCATTCTTAAAATAATTAGGATAGTACTTCACCCATCCTGATGGCATTTAACACAAGGGAATATTGTAAAGCATAACAGTAGGCTTTATAACAGAGATTCTTTGCCTCTCGACAAGATGTGCTGCCATTTTTCTTCTGCTTGGGCAGTCACACGGTCTCCTGCAAGATCCAGCCTCAACTTCTAACTTCTGTGGTCATGACGAGGATTATATAGGAATTATATATGAGGTCAGTAGGTCCTGGAACTGACACTAAATAGACATTCAGTTGCTGGAACTTACTTCATTAAGATGAAAATTTCAATTACATTTGAAGAATGTTTGTTTACCCTTATTTTCTTGTATGATCTTTTTCATGTGAGGACGGAGAGCTGGATCGGTGGTCTCTAGGATTAGGATAGGTGAACTGCAAAGAAAGAACAGAAATCTGTCTGCTTTTGTTTTTCATAATAAGCTTTGTAGCCCATTTTTAAAAAAAAACAACCTCCATGAAAGTCTCCCTTTCTATTGTGGGAGCTAGTCATTTAAGGCAGATATTTCAAAAATATCTCTTTGCATCTCAAGGGCCCGAAATTGCAGGAACACAATTATTATAAGTTTTATTATAAGTTACAGAATGGAGATTTTCCATCAGTCCTTATGTAAGATACACTAGGATTCATTTCCTGCCCACAAGAAGCTTGCTGTCTGATGAGGGGGAAAGATATTCAAATGCATGATTATAATACAAATAACACGAGTTATAATAAATTTAAGGGCACAATGCTTTAAGAGTAGAAATAGACAGTTATTTTCTCTGCTTGGGTAAAAAGAGAGCCATCCCAAGGGAACTAACTTTTGAAATAGTTTGAAAGTATGATGCAAATACATCACAGATACAATAAATTTTGAAATGTGATTTTTTGGTTTATTTAACATCTGCACTTGGGAGGACACGAAGGAGATTGAACAGAATGCAGGGAGTGTTACATATCGTGGTTAACACATTGAGTTTGTAGGTTCTCTTTTAAACATGAGTATCCCTCAAAAATGCCCTTTGCCTTCAAATTCCAGAAATCGTTTTGGGATCCACAGAGAAGGGAGGCTTTGGACTTGTAAGTGCATTTCAAAATCTGATGACAGCTATTTGAAAAGCGATTCAAGGATACTTTGAATATCAGAGGATACCATGAAAATGATGAAATATGGATCTGTAGGAGATGATAATATGCAATTTAAAATCAAAGAGTGTACAAAAACCAAATAACATTTACATCGAAAGGAGATTGGGATATACTGAGGGAATAGCCATCAGGGATTTTGTGCTGATTGTGTGTTTAATTTTATAACATGTGATGACATTGTTTTGGTCATAGCAGGGTGAAACCTTTCAGAGAAGGTCAATACATTGCCCCTAAATTAAAAGTAGAAGAACAATATTGCAAAGCAATGGCAGCGTGCCTACAGACCTGACATTAGTGACCACCATGGAATTGTGTGTGTCCAAATGTAAGACACATGTTTCATGAGTGGTACTATTTGAAGAAACATTGGAGAGATTATGGCAACATTCCCATTTAGGTTTTTTTTTTTTTTAATATTTTATTTATTTATTTGTCAGAGAGAGAGGGAGAGAGAGCGAGCACAGGCGGACAGAATGGCAGACAGAGGCAGAGGGAGAAGCAGGCTCCCTGCCAAGCAAGGAGCCCGATGTGGGACTCGATCCCAGGATGCTGGGATCATGACCTGAGCTGAAGGCAGCGGCTTAACCCACTGAGCCACCCAGGCGTCCCACCCATTTAGGTTTTGACTGAATAGTTATTACTGTCTGTATTTATGTAGCCCTAGGCTAACACTCAATACACAACACTTCTAAAACTCAAACGTGCTGAAAGTATGAGATACTTTTATTAAAGTAAGACAGAAGGATATGGGATAAATTAACTGCATGAAACCAGTGTTTTAAGTATCATACAGCAGAATGTGTTTATAAAGTTCTATCTTGAAGAAATTATTTGTTTCAGTCCAGTATCAGTTACAGCAAAATTACAAGGTCTGCTGTCTGGAAAGGGGTAGGTCAGGCAGGTTCAAGGTCACAAGCCGTATGTGTGCTCTGTGAATGGGGCCATTTGTTGATAATGAGTTGCTCAAAGGATGTGGGAATGTTTGTGCTCAAAGTATGTGGCTACCTTGTGGATCTATTTCTCTGCAACCAGTCTCCTCTGCCCCAGAACTGAGTAGGTGTGAGGGGAAACTGACAATATGAGTCTGTCAGGTTGTTCCTAAAAGACCTGTGGAAGCAATTTATTTTGGTGGCTGGGTGTCTGTGAACTCCAGCAGCAACAGGGCTTCACAGGACTTTGGGACTAGCCCTAGTTAGGATCCCTGTATTCCTCTATAAATGTATAGTGCTTTTCCATTCCTACTGGCACTAAGTATTTCCACACAGACTTAACCTGGCTGAAACAGCATATACAAAATAGAGAAACTGTGCTTCACGAAGGCAGTTCTGTTTCTAGTTTTTTTCTCACTAGGGAGACATCTGGGATCAACACTTGATCTGGAGTAAGTCAGTTTTGCCAGTGTATCTACAGTGATGCAAATTTAGGTTTTTAAGACCCAGAGGGATGAATGAGCCATTCTGGATTCCGACAAAAACCCATCACTTCTCCACTGCAACAAATGGGAATACTGGCGGGCTGTGAAGACATTGTTGGGTAGGCTTTTTAGATCTCCCTACTAGATGGGCTGTCAAAACAGTGGATGTTGTTTAGCATATTGATGATTAATTTGACATAAGATCGCAACACAGCTGTCTCTTTGCCTCTTCATGGGAAGTTCCTGAGATCATGTTTTAATTCAAAAGTTCCCGTGCAGGCTCTGGGCAGAGCTTTTAAGAAGGTCAGCAGGCCAAAGGCTACTAATTGATCCTTCTGCTTACCATGGCTAATTCTGCATTTGCACTGTCAACAGAAAGCTGATAAAATCTTCCTGGGTTCTAAGGAACAATGCTCTCTTGTTCCCAGAGGAATTTTACCTGTGATATCTAGTAACTGGATTGTTGAGCTGCAGTGTTTACTCACATGGAAACTCTGTTTTCTTTCCTGTTAAATACAGCTGCATTGGGGAGCCCATAGAGCTTGATTTCTTTCTTTCTTACTTACTTTCTTTCTTTCTTTCTTTTTTTTTTTTTTTGATAAGTCTTGTCTGAAGAAACTTTCTGATGATTACACAGACGTGACTTGTATTTTGACTGAAAGCCATGTGCAGTGTAATATGGCAACTAAAAAGAGGTTTGTTTTTTAAAATAATTTTTTAATGAAAAAGTGTAAGTGTCATTGACCATGAAGACCAAAAAACAAACAAACAAAAAAAACAAAAGAACAAAAAAAACCTGATGAAATAAATAATCATTAGGGAAATTTTAAATTTTTATTAATCATACATCTTGAAAATAGTATTGTATGTTGTTTTAATCTGGTAGAATTTTTAAAGGCTTTATTTTCTTAGAACATGTCAAGGTTTACCACAAAATTGAGAGGAAGGCGTGGAGATTTCCCATTTACCCCCGTCCTCCACATACATTTTCTCCGGATACGTTATATTCATCATCAAGGATGACCCTACACGTCATGATCACGCAAAGCCCATGGTTTACCTTAGGATTCATTCTTGGTGCTGCACACTCTCTGGGTTTGGAGAAAAATGTCATGAGCCACGCCCATTATTAAAATATTATTCTGAGGGGGCGCCTGGGTGGCTCAGTGGGTTAAGCCGCTGCCTTCGGCTCAGGTCATGATCTCAGGGTCCTGGGATCGAGTCCCGCATCAGGCTCTCTGCTCAGCGGGGAGCCTGCTTCCTCCGCTCTCTCTCTCTGCCTGCCTCTCTGCCTACTTGTGATCTCTCTGTCAAATAAATAAATAAAATCTTTAAATAAAGAAAAAAAAAAGAAAAAAAATATTATTCTGAGTACTTTGCTGCCCTAGAGTTTCTCTGTGCTCTGCCCATTCATCTCTCCTTCTGCACTGGCAATCACGGATCTGTTTATTGTCTCTGTACTTTTATCTTTTTCAGAATGTCATATCGTTGGAATCATATAGTATGAAGCCTTTTCAGCTTGACTTTCTTCACTTAATATTCTGCATTTATGTTTCTCCCATATCTTTTCATTTTCTGTTAGCTCATTTCTTTTTAGTGCTGAATAATAGCCCGTTGTCTGTGTGTATCACAATTTTATCAACTCACCTCCTGAGGGCTCTCTTAGCTGCTCTCAGGTTTTGTCCATTATGCGTAAAACTTCTGTAAGCATCTTTGTGCGGGTTTTTCTCTGGACATTCATTTTTTAGCTTATTTCACTAAATACCAAGGAGTGTGGAAGCCTGACTCTGTGGTAAGAGTTTGATTACTTTTATAAGAAACTTCCAGATTGTCTTCCAACATGGCTGCACCATTTTCCATTCTCACCAGCAATGCAAGAACGGTGCTCACCGGCATTTGGTGTTGACAGCGTTCCAGATTCTGCAGTCAAATGCTCTACCCCTGAGCTATACCCCCTGACAGCGTTCCAGATTCTGGCCGTTCTGGTAGGAAATAGTAGTGGAATGGCATTGTTTTAATTTGCATTTCCCTGATGACATATGATGGGGAACATGTATGTCTTCATATGCTTATTTGTCATCTGTATATAGTCTTTGGTGGGGCGCTTAAGATTGTTGGCCCATTTTTAAATCGGTTTTGGTTTTCCTGTTGAGGTATAGGAGTCCTTTGTATCATTTTGGATTAATCCGATGTATCGGGCTGTGGCCACAGGAAAAAAAAAGACCATGTGAGCTCATGGGAGAGTTTATGGCAATGTATGTCTTTCCCTCAGAAGTCAAAGAAGAGTCGATCGCTTGCCTTCTCCACCCCAGCCTGAGAGAATGCCCGTCTCCCTTTCCCCACGTCCACCATGGACTCATCTTTGAGCTCAGCCCCCAATTCACCCCCTTCCGCCTGTCTTCCCTCTAAAGGGTAGGTTTTGCCACTGCCCACCTCAAAGACCCTGTATTTATGTGGGTTTTCTGTATATTTATTAAGATGCACCTTAATTTTTAAAATAAGACCTAGAGAATACATTAAAATATTATCAGATGCATCTTCTGCAGATATTTTCTCCGGGTCTGTGGCTTGTCTTCTCATCCCCTTCCATTGTCTTTTGCAAAGCAGAGTGTTTAATTTGATTAAGTCCAGCTTACCAGTTATTTCCTTCCTGGACTAGGACTTCAGTTTTGCATCTAAAAAGGCATCGCATCCAAGGTTATCTTGGTTGTCTCCTGCGCTATCTTCCAGGGGTTGGGCACTCACACATTTCACATTTAGATCTAGGATCCATTTTCGGTTAAGTTCTCTGAAGGCTGGAAGGTTGTTGGAAGGTCTGCGTGTGCCTTCAGTTTTTTTCATGTCAGTGTCCAGTTGTTCCGGCCCTGGTTATTGACAAGACTATCTTTGCTCTACTGCCTCACCTTCGCTCCTTTTCAGAGATCAGGTGATTCTAACAGTGGGGTCTATTTCAGAACTCCCCATTCTGTTGCATTGGCCTATCTGTTCTCTCACCAAGACCACACTGTCTTTTTTTAAATTTTTTTATTCCAGTGTAGTTAACATACAGTGTTATACTAATTTCAGGCATAGGATACAGTGGCTCAACAATTCCATCTATTACTCGGCGCTCATCAGGAGAAGTGTTCTCTTAATGCCTTTCACCTGTCTCACCCCTCCCCCACCCACCTCCTTTATGGTAACCATCTCTTTGTTCTTGATAGTTAAGAGTCTGGCTTTTTGGGTTTATTTCCCCCTCATTCCTTGATTTTGTTCTTAAATTCCACATCTGAGTGAAATCACATGGTATTTGTCTTTCTCTGGCTGTCTTATTTCCCTTAACATTATACTCTCTGTTGCAAATTTCATTATTTTTTATGGCTGAATGATATTCCATTGTGTATATATTCTATGTCTTTTTTATTCATTCATCAATGAACATTTGGGCTGCTTCTATAATTTAGCTATAGTAAATAATGCTGCAAAGATAGTAGGAGTATATATACCCCCATGGATTAGTGTTCTTGTATTTTTTGGGTAAATTCCCAGTAGTGTGATGACTGGATCACAAGATAGTTTTTTTGTTTTTTTTTTTAATTTCTTGAGGAAAATCCATACTGTTTTACATAGTGGCTATACCAGTTTACATTCCCACCAACAGTGCACAAACATTCCTGTTTCTCCACATCCTCACCGAAACTTGTTTCGTGTTTTTGACATACTGTCTTGAATACTGTAGTTTAATTGTCTTACACTCAGAAACCTCAGTTCTCCAGTTTTGTTCTATTTGAATACTGTGTTGGCTGCTGTAGGTCTTTTGACTCTCCATAGACTTCAAAATCAGTTTGTCAATATCTATAAAATAATTTGCTGGAATATTGATTAGGATTGCATTAAAACTATAGGTTAAGTTGGGAAGAACTGACTTCTTAACAATATGGAATTTTTCTATGTCTATGAACATAGACATGTCTAGTCTATGAACATAGACTGTCTTTTCATTTGATTTAGTTCTTTGATGCCATTCATCAGTTTTGTGGTTTTTTTCATATAGAAATGGTAGATATTTTGTTTGGGCTCTACCTAAGTGTTTTATTTTAGAGGTGCTAATGTAAATGATACCATGTATTTAATTTTAAGTTCCACTTTTAAGACTGTATCCTTGGGGAAGCTTCAAGTTTCTCACCATGAAGTATGATGTTAGAAGTAGGTATTTTTTAGATAGTCTTTATCAACTTGAGAAAGTTCTCTTTCTAGCTTGAGAGTTTTTATTATAAATGGATGTTGCATTTTTGTCAGACGTTTTCTCTGCATCTACTGATATGATCATGTGATGTAATGAAGCTATAATAATTGGTTTTCAGATGTTGAAATAGCTTGCATACTTGGGATAAATCCCACTTGGTTGTGCTGTATAATTTATTTGTACTTTTTTGGATTTGATTTCTTCATATTTTGCTGAGATTTTTGTATCTATATTCATGAGCGATATCTGCTTATAATTTCTATTCTTATAACATCTTTGTCAGATTTTGTTATTAGGCTAATATCCCCCCATAGAATGAGCTAGGACATATTCCTTTTGCTTCTGTCTTCTGAAAGTGGTTGTGGAATGTTGATATGATATTCTTCTTAAATGTTAGAATTCACTAGTGAATCCATCTGGGCCTGTGTTTTCTATTTTCAAAGGTTATTCATTATTGATTCAGTTTCTTTAATAGATACAGGATTAATCAGATCATCTTTTTCCTCTTGTGTGAGTTTTGGCAGTTTATATCTTTCAAGAAGTTAAGCTATTTCATCTAATTTTTCAAATTTGTGAGCATAGAGTTGTTCATAATTTTTTTTTACTATTATTTTAATTTCCATGGCATCTATAGTGATGTCCTATTATTCATTTTTGATATTAGCAATTTGTGTTCTCTCTCTTGAAATCTTAATTAGCCTGGGTAGAGGGTTATCAATTTTATTGTTCTTTTGTAAGAATCTCATTTTGGCTTAATTGACTCAATTTATTCCTAGTTTTCATTTTCATTGATTCCTGCTCATTTTTTTTTAAACTTTGATTTAATTTGCTCTTTTCTGCCCCTAGGTTTCTAAGGTGGAAATTTAGATGACTCCTTTTAAATTTTTCTAATTTTCTGTTATATATCTATATCTATATATTTTATATATTTATGATATATATATGCATTTTATATATTTCTGACATGTTTATATATATATTATATATACTAACACTGTAACACTACTTTTGCTGCATCCCACAAATTTTGATAAGTTGGAATTTCACTTTCATTTAGTTCAAAACATTTTGAAATTTCTCTTGAGATTTCTTTGTTGACTCATGTACAATTGAGAATTATATTGTTTAATCTACAGTTATTTGGGGACATTCTAGTTACTTTCTGTCACTGATTTCTAGTTTAATCCCACTGTGGCCTGGAAGCAGATATTGTATGATTTCTATTCTATAGAAGGATTTTCAGAAAGGTCAGTAAGTAAATATTAGGCATTGTTGTCTAAGAATATAATCCGGTGTTTGCCTTTATACAGAAATGGATTCTGAGAATGTCAGAAAAAATTTTTTTAAGACCCAGAAAACAATTGCATTAAAACTTGCCCTATGAGTTACTCCATATTTTATTACCTTGTGCTTTATTGGGTGATTAAAAGCTAGAGAAGTGGTTGGGTATATCCTTTTAGTGACTTCATGTCAGTCAGTATCTGGGCTCAAAGAAATATTTAGATGTGAAAGGAAAGAGATTTAGAGATCAAATCCGACTTCCACCACTAGGAGAGATATGAAAGCAGGCCCTTATGATTATTGCCAATGCCACATATGCAAGTTTTCCAAGGATTAACAGCCATGTACCAGGTGTCTATGTTCTGTCATTTTTTAATTTTAGATTTTTTTCTTATCTTAAAAGTGTTGGGATAACTTCACAAAATTATATACCCATTCAAATAAAAGTTCTTTATGAACTAAATTTATCGCTTTTAAATATCGTTTTGTTCCTCTCTGCCCATCACTCTATTTCTCAAGATCTTTGACTCCCAGTCCTCAACCACTCCACTAATTGCCGCGATGCTTAGAAACACTTAGATGTTATATTTATCTTTTTTCATTTTTCTTATATGCGGAATTACTGATACTGTGTTGACAGGGTTGTTAAAACAACACCATCAACCACCAAACAACAAATAAAAACGAATTCTTTTTTTCCCCTCACTTTCTACTTTATGAGCAATGTCCGTATTTACTAAATCACCTGCTTGATGGTTCACTTAACCTCTTTTCCCTATTAACATAGATATACCAAATTAGAATACTTTCTGTGAAATAGTTCTCTGTTTGAAAGAAATAATGCATGTTAGTATTGACCTTCAAATGCTATTAGAACAAGGTGTTGACCCGGCATTCTAGTTTATCAGAAATGTTACATAAAGTATAAAAGGAAACAAAAATAGGTCAACTTTAAGTGTTTTTTTCTTTGTTTGCTTGTTTGTTTTTTACCAAACAAACCATGCAGAAATTCATGGAGTTGCAGAAGGCACATTATTATGTTGATTTTAACTTTATGGCTTATAAACTGTGCAGACTATCTCAAGTTCTTAATGATTCTGAGTCAAAAGGAAAACATTATGTTTTCACAGGAAACAGAACTCTTACATTGACCATATCCCACTATCAAAATGATGTGAATAATGGGTCTTAAATAAATCTGTACCTCAAATGCATGTATTTAGAAAAACCATAAATGGACAGGCCATCTACGTTATGTACTTGGTAAAAGCTTCAGATAACAACCAGCAACTTCAAGTAATAGCAGATACCTCCCTCATCTAGTTGCTGTGGTTCCCGGAAGTACTTTATTGAAGAGGACAGTGTCCTGTCCTGGGGTTCAAGGAAAAGGTACTGTGGTTCTTACTAAGGACTTCAATACAGGAGAACATGCTCAGCTTAGAGCCTTTGTTCTGGGTCTTCCTTTTGCCTGCCGAAGTCTTCCCTCTCAAATTCATATAACTACTCCCCACTTTATTCCAGACTTTGAGCCACAAAGTCTTCTGCAGCAATTCTATTGAAACTGGTAACTTGCTCCCTTTCTCTTTCCCCTGTACTACTAATCTTTCTTACTTTGTTCTAGTCTTTGCTAATACTTACTACTCTCCACCATGGCGTGTATTATTTATTGTATTTCTTTTTTGTGTCAGTCCCAGCTAGACTGTGAGCCACACAGGGGCACATTCTGATGTATCTCAAAGGTCCTAAGTCAGTAGGGGGCACATCCTAGGCATTTTCTAACAATTTTGCTAAGAATTTGTCATTGCTCATAGAGATCCCAAGAGAGCAACCCAACATCCTCTCAATGATTAAGGTATTAAACTTGCAAAGAGTATTTTAGGAACGATGTCAAATAGAAAATAGCTATAATATCCATGCTAATCTTAAGAAAATTAGAGAGGGATGAAATGCATCCTGGGCATCATCTGCACTATGCCTCATCAGACTCAGCAGAGTTATTAAATAATAGGACTTTTTTAAAAAAGATTTTATTTATTTATTTGACAGGGAAAGAGGTCACAAATAGGAAAGAGGCAGGCGGGGTGAGGGGGGGAGGGAGGAAGCAGGTTTCCTGCTGAGCAGAGAGTCTGATGTGGGGCTTGATCCCAGGACCCTGAGATCATGACCGGAGCTGAAGGCAGAGGCTTTAACCCACTAAGCCACCCAGGTGCCCATAATAGGACTTTTTATCTTTGAAACCTATTACCACATATTAAGCCACTACCCCCTCCCTTCCTTTTTTTTCTAGATGTGCTGGGAGTACAGAGTATAGAATGCAGGAATGAAGCTAGACTTATATTCAGTTTCTGGCTCATTTACCAAATATATGACCTTCAGCAAGTCGAGGTACCTACCATGAGTCTGTATTTCCTTAATTCCAAAGTAGAATTGGTCATCTGATTCCTGTGTTATAATACATTTGAAGTAAGGAAAAAAAAAATGACCATGGGTAATGCAGTGACTGAATAAAATAGATACATATTTGACAGAAGCTATTCATTATAAGAAGTTAAGAATTTTAGATAAGATTTATAGTTTGGAAGGCATTTTATAATACATCATCTTATTTGATTATCTCAATATCACTGTGAGGTAAATTTTGTCTAAACCTGTTGACTTTAACAGCCTCTGTGCCTTTAAAGTAAATTACCTGAGGTAACTGAACATATATTGAATTAAATTATGCAAAAAGATATTAAAATGGAAACAGAGTTCCTAAACCCATGTTAAAGGAGAAGATTTCAAACATAATAACCACATAAGCTAAACATTTATATTGTATTGCATTTTTTATTTAGCGCTGACTTTCCTGGCATCTAAAACAAAATGGGCTTATAGGGCTATCAATTATTAAAAAGGGTGTGCCAATTGTTTTGTTAGAGAAGTCTGGGCACCAAACTAAGTTTTGAAGATTTTTATTGCATTGGACTGTATATAAGGAATACTGGATGACTTAAAAACAAAAAAAGTGTTCATGTATCATATTATAGAAATTGAAGAAGAAATGTAAATTAGAAGGTAGCTCAGTAAAAGGCATGTCTAACAGGGAACTAAGGTAAAGAAGACTAGTTCACTGTTAAGGTAGGATTTAGACAAAACCAAGAAGTGGGTAGAGACCATAACCTTCAGACTATCAGGTTTGCATGTAATTTTTCTTAGCTGTGAAGGTTAAACTTTCTGGTTTGGTTATCAGTGTAAAAAGTGGCAAGTGAGACATTCTGTTACAAAAGATGATAATCCAGAATGGTGGTCTCACCCACATACTCAAGCCTCTCTTACTCATGGGAATGCTGGAAATAAATATGGTCTGGCTCAGCCTTTTCTCACAGCGAAGTCTATTCCTACTCTTGTGGTCAAATAAATCCGTCAAAAAGGAAATGTTGTTACTATAGCATGGCATTTTACTGAAACATTACTTTTTTTTTAATCACACTTCTCAAATGTTTAATACAATTTTTATATTAAATTCCTTTTAGTCTTTTCTGTCACGAATAGTAACAAAATTAGGAATAAAAAAGAATCTAATATGGTTGCATATGAATAAAAATAAAATAAGGCATAGTATTTATCATTATAAGGTATAATTGATTAACATTAGGATAATTAATGTTTCCATTTGTCAAATTATAAAGTTAGCATTCTCTGCTCTTTCTGCTAACCTCCAGAACAAATGATTTTTTTTTTTAATGGTTCTCATTTAAAAAAAAAAAAAAAAAAAGTCTGGTTATTTGAGGAGTCAGTTTGGAAATACATAGGACCTTGGAAGTTTTTAGCTATCATCAGAATACATAAAATTAAAACCGTAGGCAACGAAAAGACTGCATTTTTAGCAGAATTTTACCAGAATAGTGTGTTGATAAATGTAGAATTAGAGAGGAAAAGGCAAGGGAGCTGTACTTTACATGTTGACAAATGACATGACAAATGATTTTTAAGATTTTGTTTTCTTAATGTGTCAGAGAGAGAAAGAGCATAAGCAAGGGGAGAGACAGGTAAAGGGAGAAGCAAGCTCTCCTCTGAGCAAGGAGCCTGATGTGGGACTTGATCCTAGGGCCCTGGGATCATGACCTGAGCCAAAGGCAGGTGCTTAACCAACTGAGCCACTCAGGCATCTCTGCACAGAAATCATTTTGAATACAATATAGGTATGTCTCAAAGCTCTACCAAACATTGCTTCATTAACTTTGAACAGAAAGTGGAGTACCCTGGTGTTAGTCTGTTGAATGGTGGACCCTTGGTTTCAGGTCAGTTTGGGGTCATGGGACCAAGGTCATGGGACCAAGCCCTATATGGGGGTCCACACTCAGCATGGAGTCTGCTTGTGATTTTTTTTCTCTCTTCCTCTCTGCCCCTCCCACTCATGTTGTCTCTCTTTCTCTCACTCTCTAAAAGAGATAAATAAATCTTAAAAAAAAAATCAAACAAGATGTTTGATAGCTCACTTATGTGAATACTGGTTTCCTTCTGTATTAATAGAATAAAATTGTCTTATTTTCAACTACATCATGTAAATATAGGAATGTAAGCGTGTTGCTCTTAAAATAATATATGCCTTGTTTGTATTCATATTTAATCATATGTACCAGAAAATGAAAAGATTTTTATTAACCTTTATGTTACTATTTTTTATTTTATTCTTAGTCTCTTGATTTTAAATTCATCCATTCAACATGTACTTATCCAATGCCTGCTAGATGCCAGATATTGTTCTAGGCACTGGGGAAACTACGAAAAGCAAGGGAGGGGGAAAAAACAGCCTGCTTCTGTGAAATGTTCATTCTCATGTGAAAAACAGATAAGAAATAAATAGGCCTGTAAGTAAACAATAAAAGTTACTAAGTTGTTAGCAATACAGAGACAAAATAAAGTAGGTTAAAGATACAGAAAATGTTGAGGATGCATCTTTGGAGAGGGCAGTGAGAAATTATATGAATAATTTTTTAAAAAGAGTGAGAGAAAACTAGCTATGGAAACATGTTGAAGAAAGACGCTCAGAAGGAAGGAGAAAAACATTTTTGAGAAGCTTACAAGACCTGCTGATTTAAGGACTGTTGAGTTCAGGGTGAGGTGAAGAAGCCACATAGACAGCAGATCAAGTAGAACCTTGTAGGTTTTGGTGAAGTTTTAAATTTCTTTTTGTATGGTGACGGGAAGTCATTAGAAGGTACAGAGCACAGGAAAGACACAATACGACTTTAAAAGAGCAGCGTTTGCTGTTGAACAAGGAGACTGTTTAGATACATGAACTTGAAGCAATGATGGAAGGGGTGACCTATTTCTCTAACTTAGGAAGAGCTCATATGGGCTGGTGACCTTGCGGTGGTAGTCATGGCAATGGTTAGGAGAAGCGAGAAAGGAAAAATGCTTTCTCATGGATTCAGTGTTGGGGTGGAAAAAAGCGATAAGGCTAAAGGATGATCCCTAGTTCTTGGTGTGACTGATTGAATGGGCGCCGTGGCCTCTTCCTGATCCAGAGAGAAGGCAGTGGAAGAGAAGAATGGGGGAAGTCAAGAGTATTTTAGACAGATTATATCCAAAATGCCTATTAAATACCTGGGTATATTAAGATATTATTTAAGACAGGAATTATTGGAAATATAGGAAATCATTTGGGGTCAAAAGAACACTATAGCATATTTATAAATAGAATAATGTAGCTCTTTGCCTTATATCATAATGAACAGGTGTAACCCTACTACTACTTTCAATTATTTTTCTATTACAATTTATGATAACTTAGTGCTGTTGATGTGTATGACCCTTTTCCTATAAAGAAAAAAATTTATGATGATTAGTAAATATAAATATAGATAGATTCAGATGAATTGTTTGTAGAACTGCCAGGAATAAGGGTTATTAGGTAGTAATGGGTTATGTGTGAAAATCTGTTCATTTCATTCATTTTAATTCACTTCCACCAGTATATTTGATTGTGTTCTCTCCTCAGCTCTTCAGTCATTTTTTATTCGTATGGATCTAGAATTTCTTCAGTGAGTTCCCTAGGGTGGTTTGATGTGGGAACTTTGCACTCAGTTCATTTAAAGCAAACAGAGTGGCTGGAGATAGGCTTCCAGCAAGAGGAATAAATATTTTGAGTAAATGTTGCCAATACCCATTAAATACTTGCAAATATATTATACAGTGTATTGCTTCATTATCAAAAAGAGCTGTGTCAGAAACATTGCCTAAAACTTAGAAAAAGGGAAGAGATATTCCTGAGTATTCTTTCTGAACGGTGCTAAGTTTGACTTAATATTTTGTAAGAGCTGTTTTATAGCTCTATAGAGGTAAAAGTTAACTTGTAAATTTTTGTCTAGCAGAGATGCAGATAATTGTATCAAATGGAATAGATAACCCCAAAGGTTACAGTTTATGGCCCAGCTGCAAATTATCAAGTATCCTATCTAACCCAGAAAACCTATTCTAATATTGCCTTGAAATGCCTCATTTCTCAAATGCTCATCGGGCCAATTTTAACATCCTGCTAGTTTCATCAATAATGATGTTGAAGAGAAATTTTACACTTTTTCCTCCAAAAGTCACCTGAGAGTTATGATTTTGTCTTTTTTGAAAAATTATATGTTACCTGAATATAGGTGGAAAGATATCCCTCCTGCCAATATTTTGAAATGCAGTATCAAGCATCATTACATATTTACAAAGCATAGGAGAAAATAGCAACCTCCGTGTTTTGAATAGTTATTTCAAGATATTCTTTACTATATAAAATATTTAGTATATTGACATAACATTTAGTGATGGAAAAAAGCTAGTCCATTTCCACATGACAAGCAGCATACAACATTGTACAATAAACCCCTCTGTATGTATCTTGTCCCTATGCTTCATTTTTGAAGATAAATCCTGTACATATTTAAAACTGTACAATATCTCATTTCCAAAATTACTTCCAAAACATGAATAAAAGCATAGTGGGGTGAAGCACACCCCTGTGGTAAACTTTTGGTTTGTAGGTAAAGTTTTTAGAAACTGTTTTGTAAGGGCATATTCTGAGATCTGAGGTGGCATGAAGGTGTTCTAGGAGAGAAAGTTATATTGTTAGGAAGTAGAACACATCTGTATATTCATTCACAGAATTTGTATTCATTGAGGGTCAAGTACATGCGAAGACCTCTGTAGGACCCCATCAAAAATAATGGAATGGAAGAGCATAACTCTTTTCCGTCATAAGTTTCCACTTGTAGCATTCATTATTATAGCTAGCCTTTCTTGAGTACCCACAATATGCTATTGACTCTACAAGATGCTTTACATTATTTGTCACATTTAATTTTATGGATGGGAAAAGGAAGACTCAGAGAGGTTAAGAGGTTAACTCGAACAAGCTATTGGTTTGTAAATGGAAGATCCATCTTATTACAAATCCTTGCTCATTCTCTATCTCTCCATTTCGTAAGTTGCATGCTTGTGTGTGCATGTGTGTATGTGTGCGTGTGTGTGTGTGTGTATGTGCATGTGTGTATGTACACCTGGGCACGAATGGAATTGTAGCGAGTAACAGAATAATCCAAGTTTGAAAGTTAGGTCAACACAAGTCTCCTGGGAATTCGTGGAAGAGAGGATATGTTTAAGTGGTAGCATTAGTACGTATTTCTTGGCAGTTGGGTTTTGATCTAAATCCTGACAATAGTGGGTGTTTAATTTTCTGAACCAGGGACCAGAGTAATTTAGGACGGAGCAAAACATCGTTCGCCAAAGACCAGTTTTAGAAATTGGACGTAGCCCAATTTTATTGTGAGTGTCGGTGTATGTCCAGGGGGACTAGGAAACGTGTTGGTGCATAATCAAGTCTGTTAAGACCACCAAAGGCCAAAGGAATGAGGTGATTGGTATATTGCAAGAAGGGTGTACTTGAAAACAAAAGAGTATGAAGCAAGAGGCTTATTCAAACTAGGTTAAAAAGTAAACAGGATTGTCTGTTGGAGGAATAAAGAATAAATCTGAGGGTTTGGGTTTGCAAGACTGGTAAAATAGCAACAGAATTGGAAGAAATGAGAAGATGACAGAGAAAGAACTACTGCTCGTCCCCGCAGGTCCTCTTTCTATTGAACCACCTGTCACGTTCCATTATTTCTGTCTACAGGCATTCCTCATTTTATTGCGCTGTGATTTATCGCCTTGGCAGATACTGTGTTTTTTACAAATTGAAGGTTTATGGTAACTCTGCGTCGAGCAAGTCTATCAGCACCGTTTCGCCAACAGCATTTGCTCCCTCCATGCCCCTGTGTCACGTTTTGGTAATCTTCACAATATTTCAAATCGTTTTCATGATTATTATATTTGTTCCAATGATCTGTGATCAGTATTCTGTGATGTGACAACTGCAGTTGTGTTGAGGCACCACAAACCGTGCCCGTAGAAGATGGCAAACTTAATTGAAAAATGTTGCATATGTTTTCCGATGTCTTCATGGAGCAGCCATTCCCCATCTCTCTCCCTCACCTTGGACTTCCCTATTTCCTGAGACATAAAGATATTGAAATTAAGCCAGTTCATAGACTACACCAGCCTCTACATGTGCCAAGTGAAAGGAAGGGTTTCACATTTCTCACTTGAGGTCAAAAGCTAAAAATGATTGAGCTGAGTGAGGAATGAGCTCCTGTCGAAAGTGAGATGGGGCAAAAGCTAATTAAGCCCCTTGCACCAGTTAGCTAAGCTGTGAACACAAGGAAATGTTCTTAAAGGAAACTAAAAGTGCTACTCCAGGGGACACATGCATGATAAAACAGACTCACTGATGATGTGGAAAAAGTTTTCATGATCAAAATAGAAGATCAAAGCGGCCATAGCATTCCCTTGAGCCAAAGGCTAATGCAGAGCAAGGCTCTTACTCTTTTTAGTTTTGTGAAGGCTAAGAGAGTTTAGGAAGCTGTGGAAGAAAAGTCTGATGCTAGCAGAGGTTGGTTCATTCATGAGAATTAGGGACAAACACAGTCTCCATAACGTAGAAGTGTAAAATGAAAAAGCCAGTTATCCAGAAGATCTAGCTAAGAGAATTTAGGAAGATGGTAGCTCCACTGAACAACAGGTTTTCGATGTAGACAAAATAGTCTTCTATGGGGAGAAGATGACATCTAGAACTTTGATAGCTAGAGAACCAAAGTCGGTGCCTGGCTTCAACGGTCATGCTGACTTTCTTGTTAGCCGTTGGTGACTTTAATTTGAAGCCAGCCTTCATTTACCGTTTAAGAAATGTGAAGGCCCTTGAGAACTAAGATGAATCTACTCTGCTTGTGCTCTGTAAATGAAACAACCAAGGCTGGAGGATAGCACATCCGTTTACAACATGGTTTACTGAATATTTGAAGCCCACTGTTGAGATCTGCAAAGAAAAACAAACAAACAAACAAACAAACAAAAAAGTCCTTTCAAAATCTGACTGTTTATTGTGAATGCCCCTGGTCATCCAAGAACTCTGACAGACTCCTCTGGTAGATCTGGGTCAAGGAAATTAAAAATCTTCCAGAAAGGATTCACCATTTTAGATGCCGTTAAGAACATCAGTGATTTACACGGAGAGGTCAAGATAGCGACGCTACCTTGACCTCTCCGTGTAAATCACTGATGTTCTTAACGGCATCTAAAATGGTGAATCCTTTCTGGAAGATTTTTAATTTCCTTGACCCAGATCTACCAGAGGAGTCTGTCAGAGGTCAAGATAGCGACGCTACTGGGGCGCCTGGGTGGCTCAGTGGGTTAAGCCGCTGCCTTCGGCTCGGGTCATGATCTCAGGGTCCTGGGATCGAGTCCCGCATCGGGCTCTCTGCTCAGTGGGGAGCCTGCTTCCCTCTCTCTCTGCCTGCCTCTCTGACTACTTGTGATTTCTCTCTGTCAAATAAATAAAATCTTTAAAAAAAAAAAAAAAAAAAAAAAAAGATAGCGACGCTACCAGGCATTTGAAAGACGTGGATTCCAGTCCTCGTGGGTGGCTCTGAGAGGTTCAAGACTTCAGGGAAGGAAGTAACTGCCAATGTGGGAGAAAGAGCAAGAGAACCGGAAGCACAGATAGAGCCTGAAGGTAAGACTGGATGGCTGTAATCTCACGATAGAAACTTAATGGATGAGGACTTGCTTCTTATGTCAGAGCAAAGAAAGTAGTTTCTTGAAATGGAGGCTACTCCTGGTAAAGATGCTGTGGTGATGGTTGAAATGGCATCAAAAGTTTAGATTATTACACCAACTTCATAGATTAAGCAAAGACAGGGTTTGAGAGGACTGACTCCAAGTTCGAAAGGACTTCTAGTGTGGATAAATGCTATCAAACAGCATCACACACTACACTGAAATACTTTGTGAAAGGAAGAGTCCATGGACGTGGCAAACTTCACTGTTGTCTTCTTTCAAGGAATTGCCATGGTCATCCCAGACTTCCGCAACCACCATCCTGGTCAGTCAGCAGTCATCAGCACTGAGGCAGGACTCCCCACCAGCAAAAAGATCACCACTCACTGAAAGCTTAGATGTTGTTTAGGATTTTTTAGCAATAAAGTGTTTTTTAAGTTAAGGTATGTGCATTGTATTTTTAGACATAATGCTGTTGCACAGTCAATAAACTATAGTATGATGTAAACATAATTTTTATATGCACAGGGAAATGAAAACATTCACTCTGCTTGTTTTATGACAACTCCTTTAGTGTGGTAGTCGGGAAACAAACCCTCGAGATCTCTGAAGTATGTTTATATGTTTCTCAGTTGTGAATTGCACAATGGCAGTGGGACATGGTTGGGTCGTACTCATTCTTGTATCCTGGTTGGTGAACACAGTGTCTGCCTCAGAGTGACCACTGTTTATGGAATGAATGAACAAAGAATGACAAAGCCAGCCTGAGGCCAAGCAGTCAGATTCTCCACAGGACATTTGCGTAGATATCTTACTAGTAGTAGTTCCAATTCCAGACTGGGCTTACAGGGGAATATGATTGTAGACGTATCTTTGGGAGTCGGCTACACAGAGGTTATGCTTAAATTCTGAAAGTGCTAGATGAGCAGTAAGGAAGAAATCAGGGAGTATGAAAAGAGAGGAAGATGGAAGTAGAAATTTTGAACTTTTTCTATCATTTATGGGTGAGTTGAAGATGAGGGAGAAAAGCAGTGACTTAGTTCAGGCGGCCGTATATCACAGAATACCACAGACTGGAGGACTTAAAAAATAAACATTTCTTTCTCAGTTCTAGAGGCTGTAAGTTCAAGGTCATGGTATCAGCAGAGTCCATGCCTGGAGAGGGTCTGCTTATAGTATGCAGATGACTGCCTGTGTCCTCACAAGGCAGAGAGCAGAGATGGAACAATCTCTTGGGTCTCTCAGAAAGGACAGTAATCCTGGTCTTGAGGGGTCTACCCTCATGACCTTCTACCTTGCAAAGGCTTCACTTCCAAGTATCACCATGCTGGGCTTAGAATTTCAACGTAAGATGTTTTTCAATTTTAATTGTGATTTTTTTTTTGTTTTTTTTTTGGCTGGGAGAGGCACAGACATTTCGTCTACGACAAGTACCAGAGAGGATTATAAAGAAACTGTTAAGCAGGTGAAAAGAGATTAAGAATGTCGTCTCGCAGAGGGGTGCCTGCATGGCTGCTTGTTAAGCTTCAGACTCTTGCTTTTGGCTCAGGGTCGTGGTCTCAGAGTCCTGAGATCAAGCCCCACACAGGGCTCTGCACAGGACGTGGAGTGTGCTTAAGATTCTGTCTCTCCCTCTCCCATTGCCCCTCCTACTCATGCACATGAGTTCTCTCTCTCTCTCAGGAAACAAACAAACCAACAAAAACAAAAACAAACAATAAAACAGTAGCTTCACAGAAATCAAGATGGAAGTTTCAAACGCTACAGCTGTTCTAAGTAGTGTGGACTTTGAGTCAGGTGTTTGGTTTTGATAACTAAAAGGTCCTTATTGACTACTGAGAGGCATCAAGAAAAAATCAAAATGCAAAGAGTTAATAAGTGGAAGCTGATTTAAAAAAAAAAACGTACTCTATCTTCCTTTCAATAGTAAAAATCAGGCACATTAAAACAGTGGTACCATGTGGGGTTGGTATGAAGGTGAGAAATTACAGGGTTCAGTGATAGGTTGATTTGCAACTTATTCATTAGTGAGGGAAATGGTTTCACCTTACTGATTTCTCAGCACTAAACAAGTCATGTTTGCCTGTTCATTAGAACTTGCTTCATTTCTTTTCAATTTGTTTCTTTATCAATTTGGCACTTCTTTGTGTTAGGGTGCTGCTTCGTAGTGCAATTCTCAACTATTGATGGATGTGACTTCCCACTCTGAAATATGAAAGGGTATAAAATGCAGCATCATCATGGGGAACACAGATGCAAATTTACTGGCATAGATGGAACGGTTGCTCCGTTTCACTCTATTTATTAAAGCCCTTGTAGAACAGTTCTTATGTCAAGATATGAAATAACAATAAATATTAAGGAAATAAAGATCTATACTTCAAGTATTTATTTGTACACAATAAAAGAATAAGTACAGATCCCTTAGCTGACTCTTAACAAATTTTATTAGGCATATATATTCTACTTTATTATATAACCATAAAATAGTTCAAGAAAAATTAAATGAGCTAATTCGGCACTATTTACTGAGGGAAACTTCTCGTTGAGTTCATTAGGAGTTTTGCCTGGGAAAAAAACTAAATAATCAGTTTTGGTTTTTTTTTCCTCCTCAAGAATATTCACAGTAGTACAGAAAGTAGTTTTTCAATGTCTAAGTGTTAGTGTATTTCTGCGTGAGAAGTCAGCTCTCCAGAGTATGGATAGGGTGCCTTATTCAGAGTACAGCCGCTATGTGACTTATGATGTGAGTTATAGCTTCAGCCTACTGCTATTAACTCCACTTGAGGGATCAGAATGTTATGATCAACTAGCTTTTTTTATTATTATTATCCAAAGAATTGTAGTCAGTACATGATTTTGGCAGAAATATGCCATCAGAGACAAACTGGTATATCAAATGTACTCCTGGGGTAGAAATAAATTCCTTCCTCCAATCTAAGAGAAACATGGCATGTCTTAAGTATGCGATGGGGGACATGTTAAGAAAGCTTTTTGCCAATGTCTGAGCCATACTTCAATTAACTCGCAGGCAAGGATCTGGAGCATAAACTGAACATGGGCATTAGGACCTCGCAGGAGACTATTAGCAGTTGGTCCAAGAAAACAAGTTGTTAAACGCGAGCTTTTTGTTAAATTTGAGCAGATTATTTATTTTCTTGTAGCTTTTGAGAGACTTTAGAAATATTCCTTCTCTCATGCTGTTCAAGGATCAGATTCTGACTTGTTGAATTACTTATAGAGATGTGCTCAAAGTAAAATATGTGCTATGATAGGTAACCCTCCGGATGTGTTTTTTAGTTACTGTCTCTGCTATGCAAGGGGCCACTATGGATAAAATCCTAGATTATAAAAACCCTAGTGTTTCATTTGTCCTGGAATAAGGATTTAAAGTATATTTATTTCTGATCCAGAAGCAGGAAATTAAGCCTCATGCAATGTACAGAAGAGTGTCACCTTTTAATGCATATTATAATAGAAAGTTAAACATAGAAATTAATATATTAGTATACCTGCATACTAAATCCGAATGTGGAAGTGACATATTTCAGAAACCAATTCTATTGGAAAAGTAAAATGGTGTTCTGTATTAGGATGTTGTAAAGATACTAATAGCAATGGTGGCCTTTTTTGTTTTTCTTCCTCATTTCAGGAAACATGTGTCCTTCTTCGATAGCCCTGCTTTGATTGGATGGTCTGGAAAGTCATTACTGAAACGTACTATTTACCGGGAGAGATCAGTATTGCCTTTTGAATGCAGTGTACACCATATTTTGTGTTGAAAGACTTAAGTTCTTAAGGGTGTGGAGATGACTTTGTTCAAAACAAATTTCAAGACACGAACTCTTCAGCTTTATAAAGCTTAAGGCAGATGTGGACAGTCCTCTGTAAATGGAAGGGAGTTTTAGATAGGGCTGAAATGCTGTATAGGTGCATCTTGTGACAATTTATTGGCCCAGGCAAGCTCCCAGTCCTGGGTAAGCGTGGATCCTCCTCTCCCGCTGTTCGGCAGGCACTGGAGGGAGTGTGCTCTCTTTTGCTCCCTACATCTTTTTACCAGTCTCCAATCATGCATTAAAAACCTACAGAGAGTAAGGCATTTCAGTGTTGGGGATTCCGACAAGCAGGGAACCTGATCTTGCCATGCAAGCCCGTGGCCTAGCGGTCACATGGCTGCAAATACTGTGATTGCTTGTGAAAGGAGAGGTATGAGTCTCCAGCTCCAGAGCCTGGAAATGCTAGAGAAGGCTTTTCAGAAGCTGCGGTATTTGGCTTTTGAAGACAGAATGGTGACCGTCCAGGTGGACAAGGTGGGAATGGGCTAAGGACAAAGAACAGGAAAACGGGAACAATGGACAATACATAAAAATACAAGAGGTAGGGAAAGTTAGCCCTATGACAAAAGTGTCTAACAGTTATGGGGCATGTGATTGCTCTAAGATGAGGATTAATGGAGGAGGGACCATAATCATGAAGCTCCATTCTAGTCATTGACGTTAACTTTGTTCTTTGGACTGGAGACAGAGGGATTTTAAGCAAGATAATGTGGCACGATTTAGGTTGTGTTTCAGAAAGACTGTCAGTGGATCAGTGGAGCTAACCACTGGTGTCCAGGATCCAGCCATGAGAATCTGACTGAGTTCTAATGTTTTCCTTTGTACTTTGGAAGGATTTATTTATTTATTTTTGTTTGGTTTTTAAGGTTTTTTTGTTTGTTTGTTTGTTTTTAATTTGAGAGAAGAAGAAAGACCATGAATGGAGGGGAGATGGAGAGGTAGAAGCAGACTCCCCACTCACTGGGGAGCCCAGCGGGGGGCTCGATCCCAAGACCCTGACATCATGACTTGAGCCAAAGGCAGACACTTAACCCACTGAGCCACCCAGGTGCCCCTGGAAGTATTTGACCATATTACCAAATAGTGGGAATTCTGGAAATAGCACTGTGGTAAAGATTGGAGTTTTCCAGACTATTTATATTTTATTTATTCTCTAATGCATCTTTATGCATTAATCACAGTCAGCGTTTCTTACTTCAAAATATTTACTGTTAATCTTAATTTCTCTCCCCTATTTCAATTTATCTATCTTACATATTTCTGTTTTGCTGTACGTTGTGTACTTTCTGTAAACTACCATAATTCCTTTTCTTACGCAGAATGGAATACAAATTTTCCTTTAAGGAAGGGGAAAAAACCTTATATTCATTGATTTACATTGGTTCCTGGGTTCAAAAATAATTCGTGTAAGTGAAGGTCTTCAGTTCCTTTCTTGAATTAAAAAAAAAAGTTATGATTAGAAAGCAAGGTGAATACCATCTTTTTAAATCATAATATGTATTCTATTGAAATAGTTTATAGATACAATAATTTCTTCTTTAAATTTTAAACTTTTTGTGAAGATTGACAGAATTCTTCAAATGATTTTAGAAACAAATCCCTAGTCAAAATTAAGGCTTCATGATTACTGAAATTTCTATCATATTACTGTTTATTTTGCATTCTCATCTGAAAATACCACATATTCATAGAAAAATAAAAGCCCATTTTCCCTTGGCCGGTGAAACCAATGTGCAATATTTTCCAATTTCTTTCTTTCTTTTACATTAACTATGGATATTTTGCATGCTGACATTGACATGACTCTGCTTAATGTGACATTGCCCTCTCTCTGCATAGTTCTTGGATTTATTAGAATATTTTGCTTAAATATGCCTTTCGGGGAAAAAGAATTGAATGAATTGCAGAGATGCACATGGTTCCATGCCAAGAGGTAAAACACGTAGCAAGCTTGAGTGAAGTTTAAAAATTCAGCATCCTAAGCTCTGAAAACCTTTGGCCAGCCAAGAGCCGTGTTGCAGAGAGGTAGACAGAGGTCCTCTGGAATTGTCAAATACCACAAAACTCCCCTTACATCCCACTGTATTTGTAGGAAAGAAAAATTACATTGCAAGAAATATATTGTCTGTGAGCAATGCAAATGAGTTTTTTAATGACTGATATAAAATCTTAATGAGATGATTGATTCATACATTAACTGAATATCCAAAGCAATTGATTTCAGAACAAAAAAGACATAGAAAAATAGGACAGACTTGCCTGCGGGTTTTGTTTTGCAGCGCGAATACCTTGCATGCTGGAAGATCTTTTAAGTTTTATACAAAAATTTCAATCTTGAAAAATTTACAAGCCCTGGGTTACAGGTTACAAGTTACAGGACAAAATGCCTTTGGGGTATCCTATTTGTACTCTAAGCTTCAGTAGAAAGTAATCCAGTAACCTTGTAAATGAATTTGTTACTATAATTTATTTTTTAAAATTTTTTAAAGCTTTACCATACATCGTTGCATCCGTTGAAGCTGAATCATTGGATCTCCATATTATATACTCCATTAGTATATATAAAAAAAGTTTTCCAAGAGCTTATACCTTTCATTTATCATTTTGTAGTGATTCTTCAAAACCCCATTTTGGAGAAATTAATATCATGAATCTTAAAGCCCTTCATAAAGACCAAGGGCTTTAGGGTTTTAAAGATCTGGATTTGAATCCTAATTGAACTATTCCTTTACTGGATCATCTTTGGTGATGACTTAATCTCTTTAACCCTCATTTTCTTCAACTGTGAAAATGGACAATTTTACTTAATCTGTAGGGCTTTGAGGGAGGTGAAATAAGGGAGTATCTAAATAGCTAACTACTATAGCAAAACTCAAGAAATTATTGCTGTCACTACCACGACCACCACCATTATCATCATCAGTATCTTTATCATAGATTTGCTAAAAGAACCATATTCTGTTTGGTTTTTTTTTTTTCCTCCTTTTTTGAAACTTTTTTCTTAGTTACCTTTTATAGAATCTGAGTAAAAAGAAGCAGCAAATTAAAAAAAAAATTTTTTTAAGTGGAGCTTTTTTTTTTAAAAAAGACTATTTATTTATATATTTGGAAGAGAGAGAGAGAGATCACAAGTAGGCAGAGAGGCAGGCAGAGGGAGAGGGGGAAGCAGGCTCCCTTCTGAGCAGAGATCCCGATGTGGGGCTCAATCCTGAGACTCTGAGATCATGACCTGAGCCGAAGACAGAGGCTTAACCCACTGAGCCACCCAGGCGCCCCTCAAAAACAATTTTTTAAAGTAGGCTCCATGTCCAGTGTGGAGCCCATGTGGGGCTTGAACTCACAACCCAGAGATCAAGGCCTGAGAAGAGTCCAAGAGTCCGATGCTTAACTGACTGAACCACCGAGGTGCCCCAGGAAAGGCAAATTTAAATAGTATGGGAATAATATCAAAATATGCCGTGTAGTCATGGTACGTATAAAGCTTGTCAATGTACTTAGCTAAGCAAGTGTCATGACTGCAAAGACAGTTAAAAAAAAAAATGAAATCTGTCTTCTGGCTTTTGAACAATTCCAGTGACTATCAAAAGAGTTGATCCAATCATGCCGTATATAAAACATCATTTTCAGGGCAATATATTTTAATTGCTGTTGGAACTGTGTCTTGACAACATAACTATGCCTGAATTGAGTTGTTTTATTTGCCTCCAAGTATTTTTTTTTTCTACATGCTAAACAAAATGTTTGTAGCGAGGGCATCCAAAACAAACAAACAAAAAACTAAGCAGGCTAGAATTCAGATGATTACAGTAACAGTGCAATGAAATCCTTTCTTCCCCTTTCCCAATGAATGCTATTTCTGTTTAAAAGTAGATAAATATAAAAAATGAATGACTGAATAAATAAATAAATAATGAATAAACCCATGCAAATAGTCCTAGAAAAACAGCGTTCAATAGATATAAGCAGTTTTCACATTTAAAAGCTAAAACTTAAAATAAAATAAAATAAAATAAAAGCTAAAACTTTGCAGTTACAGACCTACCAATGTGTCTGTACCTCAAATTATACTTTGAGTTCTACATAATTTTAATGGAAGCACAGGGAAACCTTAATAAAGTTAATGTGTGTCTTTATCCCTTTT
The DNA here is from genome assembly GCF_009829155.1 of Mustela erminea. Classification (NCBI taxonomy): domain Eukaryota; kingdom Metazoa; phylum Chordata; class Mammalia; order Carnivora; family Mustelidae; genus Mustela; species Mustela erminea. Next base: position 29,015,326 of record NC_045634.1, on the reverse strand, counting down.
CTTAGACTACATTTTGGCAATTAAGGAAGAAAAGGATTATAAATAGGTTTTTTTTTTTTTTTCGCCTCATAACCAAATTGAACTGTATTAGTCTTAAGCTGGGGGGAAAGGGTGATGATGGGTGGCAGGAGAAGTCTGTTTATTAATTTCTTAAATAATGAAAAGGCACAAGTCCCCACTTATGTTGGTCCTTGCTACCTGCCCTGCAGACCCATTGTAACAACTAGTGGGACAATTAAAATCACTGTACAGTCTCCTGGAGGACCTTGCTAAACATCCCCAAGTTCCATTCTGCTGCAGGTAGAGGAGATGAACTTATCTTGGAAGAGGGAGCTTCTGGTCTACTAAGCAGAGGAGAGAGGAATGAGAAAGACAAAGAAAGAGTCAAGCCAGACTGCTTGAGTAAGCATTTTTGCTCTGCCATTGGCCAGCTGGGTGAGCTGGGTCATCTCCTTGAACGTTCTGCTTCAATTATTTTCATCTGAAAAATGAGATAAGACTTGTATCCTTACCATAGAGCTGTGAAATTAAGTGAGAAAATCAAATACAAGCTTGTGCAATACTTAACATGGCTTGTGATACGTGTTCATTGCCATGATGGTTGTGTGACAAAGAGATCCCATCTTGCTGACCCAACTCAAATTTTGAAGACCGTATACTATTTAGACAATTCCTGTAGGAAGGTCAGGAAGTTTGAGGTGCTCTGGGCGTGGATGCCGTATGTGCGCATTGACTTATCCATGACTGAGTATAGAGAAAAATGTGTTAGCTAACTAGCTGTGTTAAAATGACTGCGGTTATATCAATGGGCTGCCTCAAATAGCTACAAGATGAGGAAAATGGTCCCTGGTTATTCCAAATAGTGTAGAACGGGGGTTCACTTTTAGTTCTTGACACCTGGCAAATCAACATTCAGACATCGGGAAACCACTCAGTCAAAATGTGGTCTACACCATTTGTTGGATCTGCTTATTGTGCCATTCCTATTTATTTCTCTTTATAGTGCATGAGTTTTTAAATTTGATCTTCATTTTCAGTAGCGTATTACACAGGAAGCATCTCTTTACTGTTCCAATTATCCCTTTTATTTCATTTTTGAAAAGGCATTATGTTACCCTCTCTTTTAAGACACTGAGGTTGAGAACTAATGTCGTTAAATACCATTTATAAAAGAACCCTTTCCTGTCTTCAGGCACATTATCATAAAAGAAAAGAAAAAGAAAGAAATAATGAAGCGGAGTTTTTGTAGGGCACAATGAGATGGCATTAAAATGGCACATACTTATAATGAGAATAAAAGTGACTGAAAAGAACTGAGATTTGAGGCATAAAAGATGTTTCTAATCCATTTATGTTCCTCTAATGTTGCTGATTGAAAGTCCTCATGTAAATGCAATCTTTTTTTTAAAAACTCAGTCCTCCAGTAGAGAAAACAAGGGCCAACTGTTCCAATGATCTTGGCAGAATCAGACTGTCTCACTTCTAAAACAGTCTTTCCAAGCAGTCTTCTCGCCTGAAGGAAGATAACATTTCACTAGGTGCCGGTCTTTCATTGGGGAACCAGTTTATGCAAATCCTAAATAGTGACCCCATGTGGTGGTTTGAAATGCAAAACCTTTAGAGAGAGAAACATAGGCTACACTTTGTACTTTGATATAGCATTGAATTTTACCAGGAAAGAGTTTGGAAGAGCATTAAAAATGAACTCTTGACTTTTATGATGAGATTTCTATTCTTTCTTCCTGAAGTTACACTATCTGCTTCACCTAGTTCCTTGACATCAGCCCACGTCCCTCTCAGGAATTAAGAAAGAGTAATTCTGCCTGTCACACTTTGAGAGTTTAATATAGAATTTAAATAGACTGGATTCTTACAATCAGTGACGTCAGCAAGATGACATTGTAGGAGACCCCAGCCTCTGTCCCCACAGTGAAGAACAACTTTTAGACAGCTACCCAGGAACAAAAGTAGTTCTGGAGAGCTCAGGAGTCTATTTTAGAAGCTTCAGCAACACAGAGACCAAAACAAAACAAAAAACACCTAGAATGATTACACAACACAGGATAAGGATGAACAGTTCTGTTTTGCCTGTGTTATCCCATGCCCCAGGTCAGTACTGCTCAAAAGCAAGAAGGAACTCCTCGGTCCAAGGGAGTTCCCCTCACTGGAAAAAGAAAGCAGATATGCCAGGCTTTCCAGGCACTGCTTGAAGGGATCCCTAGGAGATGTGATATAAATCAAGGAGGCTTCATGAATGACCTCATGGGATTACATCAATGGAGGGATGACGAAGTCCTGAAAAAAGTGCTCGCTGTTTAAGGATATAGATAGACACGTGTCCCTACTGAACCTTGTTCAGTAGACTGTCTTCCAGGTCCTGTTAAGATTTCAGAGTGGAGGGATTAAAGTGTAATCAGAAGTCAGGTATCTTTTAGAGACTCACAGGATTACTTAGCTATGTTCATCAATATTTCTAACATTTACACGGAGCTATTTAAATGATTTGTTAATATTAGTTGATTAGTTAATAATAGTTGATTATTAAAATGATTTGATAAATGTTAAGTAATGCTGATGCAGGAATTGAATTTTCCAAAGAAACCAGGGTAAACATAGCTATGTTGCCTTCCTTTACAATTATTTTGGATACCTATACAGCAAAGATAAGTATCCCTTATAACTATTTGGACTGTGTACCTGTGGAAAATTTTGAGAACCAGTTTTACCTTGGAAATTGTAATGCTGCGTGTATGGGTATGAAACTGTTCAAATTTTATCAAAATATTTCTATATGCCCTGGTTTATTTATTCCCAAAGATAGTTTTGCCATTGCGGACTCTAAAGCAATAAACTCTGTATAAGTATTTGCAAATGCCCCTTTCCAATTCCCACGTTGAAAAAATATGCATATACTTCTATGTGACAAAATGTTATTTTCACCAAATCAAAACATAAGATTTTATTATTGTCCACTGAGATTAGATGTCTTTGGATCGAAATCATACTTGCCCTCTATATTGCAAATGCATTTCCAAAGAGACTGTGGGAACAACTGTTATTTTCCCACTGTTGCACTGTCTTTTTAATAGTGATAGTTTAAAATTAATGCTTCTCTAGCTTGACTGGGGACATTAGTCAAACCAAGTGAAAGTGACATTTCCCTAAGATGCTGAATCTGTCGGCAACTCTGCTTACCTATATTTACACCCCAATTATTCTTGAAAATAAAATTAGAGCTGCATGCATTATTTCATTTGGTGAAGAAAATGAACTTCATATTTCAGCACTTAACAATACTCCAAGGCGTGACCTTCAGACTCTCACTGTTAGGATCACTTTTCTTTGGAAATCTTTTTCTTTGATGATTTTCTTATTGACAGTATAATTTTGCAGATTAAAAAAAAAAAGAAAAGAAGAAAAGAAAAGCCCACCTTAATTTAAGTGTATTTGTATTACTGGTTTTCACAACTCCAACGAGCCCCAAGTTCTAGGGTTCCAGACCCCTCCCTTTTTAGAGCATGCTTCCAGGTTTAAAGCAAACCCCTAGGTAGCAAAATACTCTTGTATTATATATGGTATACTCTCCTAGCCCACGCAGCTGTGCACATCATGTACGCATTTCTTGTAAGCTCTGTTTTCTAAATAAGAATTTTATTTTCCCATTTGAAAGAAGTTGGACATGTTCTAAAAACAAAACAAAACAAAACAAAAAACCCCCTGTTTCAAAGGACATCACATGGTTCAAAAGAACATAAATACTGTTTTTTCAGTCTTTGCAGTATCTAAGAAAATAAGGTCCTAATTCTCCAGTCCATCAACACCTCTAGATTTATTGTCTTGAAAGTAAGTCCTGTCTTAGGCTATCTCTGTGGACAACAGATATATGTTGAGCATGGGAAAATGTACTTTTAAAGCCTCTACATGTAAAACCAGAAACTAGATGGGGATAGATTATAGGGGGCTGTCCAATGCCCAGTTAAAATACCACTATGTGTTTTCTACGTTTTTGTTCAGTTAACGGATTTCTGTAGCATTGTTATTTTAAATATGTATATGTTTGTGTTTATATCATTAATCCAGATTTATTTTACATTCTTACTCATTGTTTTTCTTTTGTGTAAACAATATATATATGACATGTATGTGTACACATGCATGTATACAACATATATATGGTATACAATATATATGGTATATAATAAACATCCTTATGCATACATGAATGTGTGGGTAATATATATAATAAGCCACACTGTTTTTATTCATTTTTTGAGAGGCTCCTTCTCTATTTCTCTTTATGTTTTATTTTATTGTAGTATATATAGGACCAAATATGATCATCTCCATCCCCTTCCTTTGAAGAGTATGTCAAGATCTAGGCCTCAACTAGTTGTACCCTCAGTGAAACTAGTCATTCTCTCTGGGTTCTGTCTGCTTGGGTTACTTTATTTATTTATTTATTTTAAGATTTTATTTTATTTATTTGACAGAGAGATCACAAGTAGGCAGAGAGGTGGGCAGAGAGAGGGGGTGGGGGAAACAGGCTCCCTGCTGAGCAAGGAGCCCGATACGGGGCTCGATCCCAGGACCCTGAGATCATGACCTGAGCTGAAGACAGAGGCTTTAACCCACTGAGCCACCCAGACACCCTGCTTGGGCTACTTTAACAAAATAGCTTAGACTAGGGACTTAAACAACACACATTTATTTGTCACGGTTCTGGAGGCAAGGCCGTCTAAAATCCAAGTGCTCACCAGTCTGGTTTCTAGTGAAGCCTTCTTCCTGGCTTGCAGAGTGTGGTCTTGATGTGACCTCACATGGCAGCACAAGAGAGATCTCTCTCTCTCTTTTTATAAGGGCACTAATCCCATCCTAAAGATTGCACCCTCATGACCTCATTACCTCCTAAATATCTCTGTCTCCAGATACCATCACATTAGGGGTTAGGGCTTCAACATGCAAATTTTGAGAGTGACAGTTCAATGCATAGCAATAGCGATTTCTCCAGAATTAGTACCAGCCACGTTAAGTCACTGGTTAGTGATGGAGTTCTGCTGGGCACATTCCTTCATGATCATGTATTCATTCTTATATCAGTTCATTCAGTCTGTAGAAGTAAATTTCTAAGAGTTAGTGATGGTTTGGGTGTTACCACCACCAGATCTCATTTGACTTGTGCTTTCAATGCCTTAGTGAAATGAGTGAGTAATGTAAACAATCCCAAGAGTATAGTAAAGCTTGGAGAAAGGGCATGTCCTAGAACCAAACCTTGTCCTTATGGGAAGATAGAGTCCACATCCGTCCCCGGAATTTCATATACCTCCATCTCCACTGTTTGTTTGATTCATGAAACATGTCATTATTTACATTCATCTATTAATCCAACAGATATATTTTAATATCTTTAAGACTCTTTCAAGAATATATCTTCTGTTAGGATCTTATAGGTATTTTTTATTATTAACCTCACTTGTTCATTTAGTCTACTAATGTGCTATCAGTTTGCCAGAAATAGATGAATAAACATAAGTAAACACAGAAACAAGTCAAGTGTCTGACAGTGAGAATAGTATGGGTTTTAATGACAATATCGTCAAGAGATTAGGCAGTGAGATAAGACAACACAAAGTTGAGGTTTAAATGAGTGCATTGTTCAAGATCACACAAATAGTGAAGAACTTTGAGCCAGACTCAAATTCTGTTCCCTGTCTGGAAATAGGAATGGCTAAGTCAAGGAGGAAATGGATCCAGGGAAGAGACAAGGCCTCAGGTCACAGAATGGATCTCCGTTGCCTTCGAATCCCTCCCCGTTTTCTTCTTATTTCTCTCTTGTTTACTCTCCATAATGGACCGGTAGGTCACACCTCACCTCACAACGAGTATTAAGAACGTTCTGCATGCTTGTAACACTAGAGATCCAATAAGCACTCCAGATAAAACTTCAAGTATAGAAAATTTTGATGACAATAAATGGAAAATGAAAAATGTCTTGGTTTGAATGACTGGATGGTCTCTATATCTGTTCACCCTACAAAGCTTTGTGACTACAACCAGGTGAACATACACAGAATCATGGTTATGAATATATATGGACACACCTACATATGGTTGTAGTTTAGCTCTGGATTGATTTGATTGCTGAATATTTCAATATATTTGTGGGCGGACTGTATTTACATTTTAATAAACTATATGCTAAGTTATTAGAACGAGCCAGAATGATATTTAGAATCAGCTATCACAGTGTAAAATTTCTTCTCACACCCCCATGGCCTGGTGTAGTGCCTGGCAAATATTAGAGTTTCAATAAGCATTTGCTGAACTGAAATAATTTAAGAGGGCTAAACTGAATTTTCTTATTTAGTTTATAAAATATGAAATCGGGGCTCCTAACTGTTTAAGATATGTGCCTGAATGCTCTAATTCCATTGAACAATTTATATTTTTAACTGCCACACTAATTTATGCTGAGCAATTACATTACTTCACTATAGAATTACTGGTATAAGTATTTTTCATCTCTTTTTTAAGAAACAAGATGGGGAATTTTCAACAAATGGGTGCTTTTCTGTAGTAACTCGAGGATATATTCATATAAAATCCAGTATGGATGTTTAATTTATTTCAAATTAGAGTACTGTCAATGCATCATATTTTCAAGTAACATCAAATGATTCATGTCAATCATTTTGGTAGTTCATGGAGTTAGTGATAATCAGTAGTTCGTAGAAATATGCTAACTGAACATTTGAATATGAAATCAAGTATCTTTTCTTTTAGACAACGAATCTGTAAGGGCTGTTTCTGGAAATGCTGTTACGCTGACCTAACATGCCTTACAGTTCTTTTTACTCCTCAATGCTCATCAGTACTGCGCCAACATTTCAAGACCTATATCCATTTGTGACTCTGTTTGGGAAATTTCTACCCCAATTGAGAGAGCAGTAGGCTGCCTGCCATGGCTGATTGCTGACCCTTCATAACGCTGCCGTGTCATATTTGAATTTGTGCTTCATACCACTTCTGGTGCCTCCCTTAAATTCATCTCTCAGCTCCCTCCAGAATGCTCTCTTAGGTATTACACTGTCCTCTCTGGTTCAAACACGTTGACTGCAAAGCTTCCGTGTCATAAGCACAAAACACTGATGGACAGGAAGAGTCGTTCTATTATGAGCAGGAGTTGATCCTTCTGGTTTGTCGTTTAATGTTGGATTTGCTTTAGATAGGATCCTTATTTTTTTTTTTTTTAAATTTCTGCTAAGCACAACAGAAAGTCTTTCCCAAATCCAGCATTTACGAGTGGCACAATAGACCTGTGACATGTGTAAAATGTAAATAAAGAAGATATTAAGTGAAAATGTAAATAAAGAAGATACTGTAAGTATCATGTCACCTTGGGAGGGAGATGTGAGTAGGAGTGACTCCTGGAGAGGAAACAATCAGGTTTTGTATATTTAAGTGGCTGGAAAGTCCTTTTTAGGAATAAGTAGCTTCTTGTTGAGCTATCAATTAGAGAATACCTTTCATTTCAGCCTCCGAAGTAGGATTTGGTACCTTCCCAGCCTGGCCTACTTTGCCTTCTCTTTCCGTCTCTCTCATCACTGAATTACTGAAAAAGATAAACACTTACATCTTTTAATGCAAAAGTTAGACAACTTTCATCCAGGATTTCTGTTTAATCTAGAAAGCGATGTCTCATTAACTTCAGCTATAGCCAACAGAAAAAGAAATATCTCTTATTCTAGCGTTATGATGTTCTATCATAATGGTACCTGATTTTGTCTCTACAATTGAGGTTAAATCAGTTGAAATATCAGAATATCATTTGTAAGAAAAATGTTTATAATGTCATGTGTATATAGTGTAAAATTATACAAGATATATCAAAAGTACAAACACGAGGCATCTGGGTGGCTCCGTCCATGAAACATCTGCCTTCAGCTCAGGTCATGATCTCTGGGTCCAGGGATCGAGCCCCACATCAGGATCCCCGCTCAGTGGGGAGTCTGCTTTTCCCTCTCCTTCCGCTCCTCCCCCTGCTTATGCTCTCAGTCTCTGTCCCACTCTCTCTCAAACAAATAAAATCTTTAAAAAAAAAAAATACAAACATGCAATGCATTATTGTCAATTTAATATAAAATAAGACCACATGTTGGTACTGAAAGTAACCTTCAGTAAAGTACACTGTTTTATTGATTTATAAAGAGAATACCTAATCATTGAGAATTTGAAACTGTACTTCCTTTTTCATTGCTTGAGGTTGCTTGACAATAGTCTTTTAAAAGCAGATAGCTACTTAATGGCTTTTGCATCATGACTAGTGAAATTCCTGCTTCAGCTGAAGAACTGTAATATGTGCATATTCTAGATTGAATTATTTTGGTATTATATAGTGTTCAGCATAGTTTGGCATGCAATAGATCAACCACAATTGTATTTGAAATAATAAATGTGGCATTCATGTCATTAAAATGCATTGCACTCCTAATTAAGAATACATTATAAGTGACTAACTTTGCAAAGTCAGTGTTTTTAGTCATACTGCAGCAGGCTTTGTTTGTGATCTCTATATCTATATACACATTTTTTAAGAATAGTGGACTTCAGTGCCCCTGGGTGGCTCAGTGGGTCAAAGCCTCTGCCTTTGGCTCAGGTCATGATCCCAGGGTCCTGGGATCGAGCCCTGCATTGGTCTCTCTGCTCAGTGGAGAGCCTGCTTCCTACCCTCTCTCTCTGCCTGCCTCTTTGCCTACTTGTGATCTCTCTCTCTCTCTGTCGAATAAATAAATAAATAAGATCTTTAAAAAAAAAAAAGAATAGTGGACATCATGTAAAACTTTTTAGGTATAAAGATAAAGAAAATCCTATCAACTTGTGCCTTTATAAAATGTTTTTATAGTACATTTCATGATCCTGCATGCTTAAAATGTTAAAAATAAGTAGTAAAAAATATGGCTGGATTGTCACGAAAAGAATATACACTACCAAGTTATTTTTTTTAAGTTCTATAAAATTAACTGCCTCATTCCCCAGCATCAATATACATTTTTCAAAATGTGTATCAGCCAACATAGACTTTCCAGCATCCCAAGACTTACGTAGGGTCACCTTATGAACCCCAAAGTAATGTGCCTGCCAGTGGAGATTCTAGTCCAAGGGTACATTGAAAGTTCTAATTCAATAACAGGAATAATATAAAGTTAAATGTGAAATGCTGTTTAAAATGCTTAGGGGCGCCTGGGTGGCTCAGTTGGTTAAGCACCTGCCTTCAGCTTAGGTCATGATCTCAGGGTCCTGGAATCAAGTCCCCCATAGGGCTCTCTGCTCAGCGGGGAGTCCGCTTCTCCCTCCCTCTGCCTCTTCCCTGTCTTGTGCTCTCTCTCCAATAAATAATTAAAATCTAAAATAAATAAACAAATAAAATGTTTAAAAAAGAATTCGCATCTATTGGGAATCAAGAATGATTGCTGTTGCAAGCATGTGGATAATGGCTTAAACAAGATGGAAATTCATTTTTTCTCTGACAAGAGAATCGGAGTTTAACAAACCAGTGCCGCTCTCGTGGGGTGCTGTGATGAGGACCCAGACTCCTTCCATTTCACTCTTCAGCCCTCCTCAACGTGCAGCTTTGATCTAATGATTCTAAGATAGCTGTGCCGCATGTGAGCATCCTTCTGCATTCCAGATGGCGTTAGAGAGAGAGAAGTCATGCCTTCTCTCTTTAAATATAAAGACGAGAAATTCCACGGTTCACTTCTCATGTACCACTGACCGTGACTTAGTTCTGTGTCCATACCTAATTACAAGGGAGACTGGGAGAGATGGTCTTTATTATTTTTTGAAAAAAAAATTATATTTGATTAATTTAACATGTTATATTTTATAAACTAAAAGTGTACAGTGTGTTATTTTGACACATTTATATGTTGTCATATAATTGACCTGAAGCAAGTATCGCATTACATCATTATATTACGGCATTATTTGTATTTATCATACTGTGTGTTAGATCTCAATGGCTTATTCGTTATTGTTACAAATTTGTACTCTTTAAATGGTCAACCATGTGGCCAGCTAAAAATCTTAGATCCCTTTTTTTTTTTTTTTAAGAGAAGTTTAAAAGTAGCTTTTCTTGGCTCAGAGCAAGGTTAGGAAAGTGCAGTACAAAGGCGTTCTTAAGTTTCTGGAAGGAAAGTAAAGATAACTGAGCCAAAAGCAAAAATATGGAAAAGAAAAGAAAAAAGTAATTATGTCACCTTCCATATATTTTTAACAGAATCAATATTTTGAACATGATTCAGAGTTTCCAGGTCTGTTTTACATCAACTGCGTCTTTTTCTTTTTATCTTTTGACCCTCTTCATCCATTACTTCTACTCCCCGCCCCCACTTTTGGCAATCAACAGTCTCTTCCGTATCTTTGAGGTTTTTATTATTATTTTCATATTTTTTAAATTCTGCAAATACGAGATATATTTGTTTTCCTCTGACTTATTTCACTTAGTATGCTGCACTTGAGTTCCATCCATGTTGTTGCAAATGATAAGATTTTATTCGATTTTATGACTGAAGAATATTCCATTCTATGTGTGTATATGTATATGTGTATATGTATGTGTGTATATGCATTTCGCAATTAATCCATTCATACATCAGTGAAAACTTAGGTTGTTTCCCTGCTTTAGCTATTAGAAGTAATGCTTCAGTGATAATGGGGATGCACATACCTTTTCAACTGTTCTGCCTTCTTTGGATAAATACCTGAAAATGAAATTGCAGCATCATCTGGGAGTTTTATTAATTTTTTGAGGAACTTCCATAATATTTTCAGTAGTGGCTGCACTAATTTACCTTCACACCAGCAGTGCACAAAGATTCCTGGTTGTCCATGTCCTTGTTGGTACTTGTTACTTCTTGTGTTTTTGGTACTAACGATCTTAACAGGTGAGAGGTGATTTTACTTTGCATTTCCCTGAAGAGTAATGATGTTGAACATTTTTTTTTCATGTACCTATTGGCTCTCTTTATGTCTTTGGAAAAAAATATTCTGCTCAGTTTTAAATCAGATTATATATTTTTTTTCTATTGAATTGTATGAGTTCTTTATATATTTTGGATTTTAGCCCCTTCTCAGAGATATTATTTGCAAGTATATCTTCAATTCAGTAGGTTACTTTTTTCATTTTGTTGACAATTTCCTTTGTGGTGCAGAAGAATTTTAGTGTGATGTTGTCCTATTTACTTATTTTTGCTTTTGTTGCTTTTACTTTTAGTGTCAGATTAAAAAAAAAAAAATCCTCACCAAGGCCATTGTCAGGGAGCTTACCATCTATATTTTCTTCTAGAAGTTTACGGTTTCAGGTCTTATATTCAATACTTCAATCTATTTTCAGTTAGTTTTTGTGTATGATGTAAGAGTTTCATTCTTTCCCATGTGGCTATCCAGTTTTCCCAGCAGCATTTATTAAAGAAATGGTCTTTCCCCCTTGTATACTCTTGATTCCTTTCTCATAAATTAGTTGACCATAGAGTGTCTGTTTATTTCTGGGCTGTCCATTGTGTTCCATGGAGCTGTGTGTCTGTTTTTAATGCGTGTATCATGTGGCCTTAAGTACTATAGCTTTGTAATATTGTTTGAGATCAGGGGGCATGATGCCATCTGCTTTGTTCTTTTTAAAATGACTTTGGTTTCTGGGTTTTGTTTTGATTTTTATGATTGGTTCCATACAAAGTTCAGGATTATTTGTTTTATTTCTCTTAAAAGTGTCATTGAAATTTGATAGGGATTCCATTGTATCTGCAGATTACTTTAGGAAGTATGAAAATCTTACCAATATTGAGTTTTCTAATCCATGAGAATGGTCTAGCTTTCTATTTATTTTTGTCATCCTTGATTAATTAATGTCATGTGGTTTTCAATATACAGATTTTCACCTCCTTGGTTAAATGTATTTGTAGTTATTTTATGATTTCTGATGCAATTGTAAGCTGGGGTTTTTGTTTGTCTTTTTATTAGTTGATTTTTTGTGTATAGAAATACAACAGATTTTTGTGTATTGATTTTGTGTTCTGCACCTTTACTGAATTTTAGTTCTAGCAGATCTTTAAAGGGAGTCTTTAGGGTTTGGTTTTGTTTTTTTAAATATATATAATGTCATATCATCTGTGATTAGTGATAGTTTTTCTTCTTCTTTTCCAATTTGGATGCCTTTTAATTCTTATCTAGTTACTCTGGCTAGGACTTCCAATATTATGTTGAATAGGAGTGGCGAAAGTAGGAATCCTCTTGTTTCTGATCTTAGAGGAAAGCTTCCGGCTTTTTAACATTGAGTATAATGTTAGCTGTGGGCTTATCATATGTGATTTAATATGTTGAGGTATATTTCCTCTATATCCACTTTGTTGAAAGTTTTTATCATAAATGGATATTGAATTTTATTACATGTTTCTCTGCATCTGTTGAGGCGATCATATATTTATCTTTTGTTAGTGCAGTATGTCATACTGATTTGCAGATGTTAAACTATCCTTGTACTCATGAAGCGATTCCTACTTGGTCATGGTATGTGATCATTTCAATGTATTATTGGGTTTGGTTTGCTAATACTGTGTTGAGGACTTATGCATCTGTGTTTATTAGGAATATTGGCCCATAATTTTCATTTCTTATAGCATCCTTGTCTGTTTTTTGTGTCAGAGTTATGGTGGCCTTATAAAATGAGTTTTGTAAGATCTTCCTCCTCTTCTACTTTTTGGAACAGTTAAGAAAGGATTGGTCTTAGCTATTCTTTGAACTTTTGGTAGAATTCAGCAGTGAAGCTTTTTCCTGGGCTTATGTTTGTTGGGAGGTTTTAATTACCACTTCAGTCTCCTTACTAGGAAATGGTCTGTTCAGGTTTCCTGTTTCATCATGATTCAGTCTGGATAGGTTGTATGTTTCTAGAAATTTATTCTTTTCATTTAGGTGGTCTAATATTCCATTTTTGAAGAAAGGGGGAAAATAATATGTTTTAAGAGGACTTTCTGTCAAATAAGCAAGGCATAATTATTAATAACTAACATAAATTGTTGTAGTCTAGAGTAACCTTGAAAAACAGTGCCATGTTTCTCTTTTATGTCTAGGCTTAGACATCTTTCTAGAATACTTTTAATTAATTCCACTTTATACGCTAATTCCTGCTTAGTTTTTGGTATTTCTCTAAGATAAACATTTCCCAAAGAAACTTTTATTGACACCTAGGTAATTATCCATTGTAATGGCTTCAGTAATCCTGTGGTGTACTTCCTTAATCGCCTGCTCATGTCCGCTTGGTTGCAGTTGTGGTAATGTCTTTTAATTGTTTCTCTCTGTATCTCTGTTCTATTCTCTAAGAACCTTTTGGCAAGGACTATTTTATTCTTTCTACTGCTAGACCAAGACCTAGTATATAATATGGACAAAGATACCTTTTTTTTAAAGACTTTATCTATTTATTTGACAGAGAGAGAAAGCAAGAGAGGGAACAACAAGCAACGGGAGAGCTAGAGAGGAAGAAGCAGGCAGATCGGAGCTGAAGGCAGACGCTTAGGGGACTGAGCCACCCAGTCATCTCCTTCTCCAAGATACTTTTTAAATGAATAAATTAATGAATACATAAATGAGATTACCCTGAGGTACTCCAGAATATTCACTTAAGTGTATGGGATCCCAGATATGGAAGTGTACCTGTCACAGACTTTCAGCTTCAGAACTAAAGGCCAGTGTTACCTCATTAATGAGCATATTTTGTTCTTGATACACAGAGTGCTGTATCTCTCAGAAATGCTAAATAAATTAAATTAAAGGAAGAGAAGGCATATTTTCAGGGGCTGGGTGCAGAAGTGAGTGGTCATGCACACCTCTAGGTGTGGCCTTTCGTAGGGTCTATAAACTTGAATGGTGCTGACTTGCACAAATACATCAGCCCGATATTTTAAGTTAAATGATTTTAACTTTGTTACACAAAAAAAATAGAAGAAGCATCCTAAAAATATGAAATATTTTACCAAAATGGTTCTTATAAAGTGAATATACTTTAGATGTTTAAACATTGTAAGGTATTAAATGTAACAGAGAGAAATAAAGTGTCTGTGATAGTTAGTGCCATTTATAATTTTGCTTTGAAAATCTGTGAGTTTATTGTTTATATGTTATATAGAGAGAGAAAGACATGGAGACATATAAAAGAAAAAGAATATTTACCGCAACAATTCTCAAGTACAAAAATACTACGTTTAAAGATTTTATTTATTTATTTGACAGACAGAGATCACAAGTAGGCAGAGAGGCAGGCAGAGAGAGGAAGGGAAGCAGGCTCCCTGCTAAGCAGAGAGCTCAATGCGGGGCTCGATCCCAGGACCCTGGGATCATGACCTGAGCTGAAGGCAGAGGCTTAACCCACTGAGCCACTCAGGTGCCCCCCCAAAAACTACATTTAAATAGAAAGTTTATGAAAACTAAGTTGTATGGTCGAATGGAACCTAATTATCCTTTGTGTATGTGTGTGTTTATATATGTACACATATTTATAAAGACATATATATACACATACACATATGTATAAGGACCTATATATATACACATATGTGTATATATACATATGTATGCACACACATATTTATATAATTACATAATCAATCCTTGGAAGTTATTTCTTCACTTCTCTAATTAACTATTATTTCAACCTAGTTGTTATTTTCTTTTTCCTAGTTGTGTTTTATGAAATTTTTATTAGCTTTTGATTTTAATATGTATATAGATAAGAGACTATCATAATCTCTTTATGGTTAGGTAGACTTAACATTCTTATTTTGATACTGAAATTTTTTTTCCTGTCAATTCTGTGATCTTTATTTACATTTGATTTTCAATTCAATACTATTCTGTATTTTTACATCCTAAAAATTAGTTCCTTTATGCACTTTCTGGTAGTTTCTAAAAGGCATATTTAAAACAAGATCTTGTTGAGGGTTAATGGAGGGACATGGGTAGGAGATGGGCTAAATGGGGGTGCCTGGGTGGCTCAGTGTGTTAAAGCTTCTGCCTTTGGCTCAGATCATGATCTCAGTGTCCTGGGATTGAGCCCCACATTGGGCTCTTTGCTCAGCGGGGAGCCTACTTCCCCCTCTCTCTGTCTGCCTCTCTGCCTACTTGTGATCTCTTTCTGTCAAATAAATATATAAAATTAAAAAAAAGAGAGAGAGAGATGGGCTAAATGGGTGATGGGGATTAAGGAGGGCACTTGAGATGAGTGGTGGGTGTTGCATGTAATTGATGAATCATTCAATTCTCCTCCTGAAACCAACATCACCCTATATGTTAACTAACCAGAATTTAAATAAAAAGTTGAAACAACAAAAAAATTAATAGACAGAAATATAAAACAAAGGCCTATTCTCATTTATTACAGTTGTGGGGTTTAAATTCAGTGTGCATTTTGGGATAATGAGTAAGGACTGGGTTCCAGTTAAAGGCTTTGCTGCTTTCTTTACATTCGTATGCTTTCTGTCTAGTGTGAATTCTGGAATGTTGAGGAAAGTGTGAGCACTGATGAAAGGCCTTGCCACATTCTTAAAAACTCTGCTTTTAAAGAGGTTCTTTTTAAAGGTTATCAAAGAAAAACAACTGATCTTTCTCAAAATGGAGTCATTGGTTAAGACATTTTGTTTAGTATATGTGCTGCCGAAGCGAGCGCGGTTAAGACATTGTTAAGCAGACAAACGTCCAACTGATCCTAAGTTTGGTGTTCTGTTACTGTACCACATGTGATTCTTGTCATACAGGTCCTCAATAAGCGGTAACTTTTATTTTGAGTATTATGAATGTCAGATTAGTGTGTATTATAATTCACATGTTACAAAGACAAAGTAATATTCTAGGACAGTGCCGTCAGGTAGAACTTTCTGCTATGACAGAGATGTTCTCTAAGTCTGAGCTATGCAGTATGCTAACCACTACACATGTGGCTGTTGACTACTTGTGACTAGGACAACTGAAGAATTAAATTTTTAATTAATTTAAATTTAAAATAACCCTAGATAGCTAATGGCTACCACTGGATAGTGCAGTGCTAAAAGATTCTGTGAGAACTATCTTTGAAAGTTACCCATTTTAATTCAGTCTAAGAGTTAAACATTTTGCATGCATTTTTAAGAGTATTATTGAAATCAGTTTGAATTTGAGTGATTTTGTTTTGTAATACACAGTATTTTTGTAAAAAAAAAAGAATATTTTTAGTGTTAAAAGCTACTGTAGGAAAAATAAAAATAAAAAAATTAAAGCTACTGTAGGGGAGCCTGGGTGACTCAGTCATTAGGCGTCTGCCTTCGGCTCAGGTCATGATCCCAGAGTCCTGGGATCTAGCCCTGCTTTGGGCTCCCTGCTCAGTGGGAAGCCTGCTTCTCCCTTTCCCACTCCCCCTGCTATGTTCGCTCTCTTGCTGTGTTTCTCGCTGTCAAATAAATAAATAAATAATCTTAAAAAAAAAAAGCCACATTAATTTAGGGATTCTGCTATTTTAAAATCTCCCCCCCCCCCCAATTAATATACTAAAATAATGTAGCACTTGGGTGACTCAGTGAGTGAAAGCCTCTGCCTTCGGCTCAGGTCATGATCTCAGGGTCCTGGGATCGAGCCCGGCATCAGGCTCTCTGCTCAGCAGGGAGCCTGCTTCCTCATCTCTCTGCCTGCCTCTCTGCCTACTTGTGATCTCTGTCAAATAAATAAAATCTTTAAAAAAAATATACTAAAATAATAATGTTAGGTATCCATGTATAATTTGAATAATATACTCCATACTGAAATTGATAACCTATCCCATTTACATTATTATGAAATCCCAGGTTTGGGAGCAGGAAAAGAAGCCTTTTAGGATAAAGCTTCAAGGAACCAGTCATGTCATTGGTTTATAAAATACTGTACTTGAATGGAACAATTTAGTTGTTAATGGGGGAAATTTTAATATAGTCACACTGCTTTTAGACTAGATTCAAAGTGACTTTTCACTATAGAAATGTCTTATTTTAAATAGTTAACAACCTCAGGCAGATTAGATTAAAATCTAAAGCATTAAATGATTAGCAGATAGCAAGCAGCTGGCAACAAACACAGGTACTGTGTCTTATTGCTTTCTGTGATAGAGGTACAATCAGATGGAAAGAAAATAAGAAAATGTACATTAGGTGCCTGGTTTAAAAAAAAAAAAAAAACTGTCTGCAATCAGCTACAGCTGACTGCAACAAAAATTAGTTTCCTGGGATCAAAGGAAATGAACGGCTGACCAGGGCAACCAGAATATCCCACAGTGTGTTAAATATTTATTACCAAGACACTCTGCCCAAAACAATTTGAATCCTGGCATATTTCCACTGAAATAGCTCATCAGTAATTAATTTGGCATGTCATTTTGCATGAAATTAGTGATTAATATTAGTCTCTGTGCATTACACTGAACCTTTTTCACCAAAGGATTCAATCTTCCTCCCTTCAGAAACATGATAAAACAGCCATTTTCCGTTTTGTTTCGAACTCAGGCCATCTATTAAAAAGAAAGAGGAAAAAGCATTGCACTCTCCCTGAAAGAGGCATCAAAGTTTATAGACTCGATTTATTTGAGGTTTTTCAAGGTTATTGCATTTTTCCCCCTTTCCACTATTTGATATCTTAAGGACTGAAATACAAGGGGATCTCTAGACCAGTCCCAGAGCTTTAATGAACTATTAAGGCATGTTCATGATATTTTCTGGTCTTTAAATGGGTCTCTTTCAAAGTTTAACAAGTTATAAATGGAACCTCTGCAAAATGTATCATTTTGCATGGGCCATTTTCCTCATCTTTTGAAATTAATCTCTTTTCTAAATAAGAGCACCATTATAAGCAGAGAAAATGGCTGTATTAGGTGATCTCGCTGTCATAAATAACTCCACCTGTCACCTTTATAAGTTTTAGCAAAATCACTTAGTAAGCACTATATGTTTTATAGATTTTAGTTTCAAGGAGTACATTATTTTACTCAATCCAATTATTTAAAGTAAAGTATTATGTGCCCACATTAAAAAAAAAATGCCCAACTAATTGTTGATTTCTATCTCTTGGTGATACTTCCTTTCAGATCAATCTTTGGAGGCTACTTTTAGCTAAGGATGATTTCAACAAAGTTTCTTTTTGTGGTTTCTTTTTGTGTGCACTTTGCTCCACATCTACTTTATGAGGAATTCTGTTAAAAGAAGAAAATCTTTATGTAGTTTTATTTTAGGGTGTTTTTTTTTTTTTTTTCTCTTCCAGAAAGGCATGAGGTTAAAGCACTGACCAAAGATCATCGCCCACATTATTGCCTTGCCCCTTTACTCCTTCTGTGGTTGCCTCGGGTCCCCACTGCCTTCTTAGAATATCTGGTCATTGTTTGTGCTACCCCTTTCCTTGCCCTCGGCTGCCATTTCTCTCTTCCGAGGTGGCACCAGACAGAGAGAAGCTGGCTGAAAGGTAGAGAAATATTATTAGTATGAATCACAACTACATCTCAACTTCTAATGGTGTTGCTGTTCTCTGACACATGTCTTTATTTTTGTCTGGGCTGGGTGTTGAATTAAGCACTTAGATTTTTGTGATCTCATTGAGTCCAACAGCAATCTCGCATATAATCTGCAACTACCCCCATTTTTTAATTGAGGAACCAGGAAAATTAGAAATCACTTGCTCAGGACCATTCAGCAATTACGGAACCTGGGATTCCAAATCACGTCTGTTTAATTCAACATATGGGTGTCTGTTAATGTTTGTGCATCGTTTGTAGATATGTAACAAATGTAAATATATATATGCAAATGTTATAAGCATAAATAAAACTATATGTTTGTATATAAATATATGGTTTGGACCATACATAAACATTTGCAAATATTTGTAAATATATATGCAAATGTTTACAAATACATACACAGAAGAATTATAGTAATAAACTGTCTTTCTCCATTCTGTATATAATGCAATGTCATTTTATACCCTGATAACTCCTTTAATGAAAAAAAAATTGAGTTATTTTAAATTAGTGGTAACCTTTTTTGGGGTCCTTTTCTTTAAAAAAAAAAAACAACAAAAAACACAACCAGCACCACCACCACAACAAAAAACAATAAAAACATCTGCCTCTTGTTTAGGAAACTCTTACTAATTTTTTCCCCAGCCAAATACTGGCAGTTTGTGCTCGCTTCGGCAGCACATATACAAATACTGGCTGTTTCTCCAGTGCCAGACCTATTTCATTTGTAGAGGTCATTGAGCTGTGGCTTCCCTGCCCTCACCTCTGCACCCTGCCCAGCCCTGCCGCAGCCCTGGGCATCCTCCTTTCCCTTAGGCTTGCTCTCTCTGTCCCCCATCAGACTGCAGTACCTTTTCTGTATTTCTAGATCTTCACCCTCTGTTCCTTTTAAGCAGATAATGAGTAAACTTGAGAAAGTATTTCATATGGATGTATGCTGATATCCTCCACTTGTTAGAAAACAGCAGGAGCTAAATAAGTCAGCACTCAAATTGTAAGTAATAAACAAGCACGGGATCAGAAGTCACCTCCCTTCTCTCACTTAAAAACGTAATTTTTTAAAAAAGGTCTCTGGATACTTGATGATATTAGTTATTATTAATTTTAGATGTTCTAATGGTATAGGTTTGTAAAAAGTATTTAACTTAAGATTAGATACTGAATGGGTCTAGTAGAGAGGAGAAGGGGAAATGAATGAACAAAAGCAGGAGTGGCCATGCGGGGTGGTTCCTGATGTCGGGGTATGGAGCCCAGAGGCTCAGTGTCGTTTTTCTACCTTTATATTCACTTGACATCTTTGCTAATAACTGCCAAGTGTCTTTCAGAGAAAGTACTTAGTGTTTTGCCTTTCATTCCAACTTTGTTTAATAGAGTCTGTTGTGACTCCATGCCCAGCTTTTTCTTCCAACCCTCTCCAGTGAACATGTTCTTCCTTATAGTCGGGCAAATACCCGGTGGTAGAAGATTCTGTCGCATCACTTTATGGAGATGCAAAAATGAAGTCAGTCAAACTCCTGGGAATACTCTTGACGGTCTCTTTAATGTATTAAGAACCTGGAAATGTGTGCTACACCAAGGTGTACCCAGATTGTTACAGCATGCCATGCATTGTTCCAGGGACTTGATAAATGTTGACTTGCTTTGTACAGGGGATCTAGGGTAGCAGCAGGTGCTGTTATCTCCATGCTGCTGTTCCAGAAACTGTAGCAGGAAGGGGTCACTTTCCTTGGCCGCATAGCTTACAGGTCACAGAGCTGCTTTTGAATCCCAGCTGTCAACACTGGACCAGATACCTCTACCCAGGACTTCCTCAATACTTCCTCAGTCGTCCTGGGCCCATCTATTAGTTTTCCAACCTATGTTTATCTTAACAAATTCCTCTTTAAGCAACAAAGCAGATTCAGCTTCCCTTCCCAAGTGCCTTCCCAAGTGCCTATCTGGAACTGGCTCTACCAGTACCCACCCTCCCGGAGACTCCGACTTTCCCACAATGTGGGATGCTAGTCACTGATCCTGCGGTGCCTGTGATCTCCTCCTTCCTCGGGAGGCAGGTGGGCAGAACAAAACTCAAAGGCACACTCACTGATCTTCCACACACCAGCAGACTTATCTGAATGGCTCTCCGCTCCTGGCTCGACCCACGTGTTTCGGGATCAGTCTAGAGATCTGAGGCACTGCAGGAGGAGCCTGACAATGCAGGACCCCATGAGCAGGGCTTCTACTCTAAGAAGTTTCCCTAGTTAGAGTACTATCCCCGAAGATCCTGTCACTTGTAAGGGCAGCTTTTATAACGTGACTGGACTTCTCATGCTTGACTCTACTGCACCTAAAATGGAATCAGTATGACATACGTTAGTTTAGTTAACTTGTTGAACAGCTAGTAGTAGTCTTTTTTTTTTCTTTAACTTAGGACTAGTTCATGCACTAGGAATCACTTTCCAACTCAGTAACCACTGTATTAACCACTATGCCTGGTATCAGCTCCTTAGGTTACAAATTGAACTTAACTGGAAGCACACATAGCATGCTGGGTAGTAAGTTATGTGCTGGGAAATTACAGTCAAATGGGGCAGTTTATAGCTTCGATAGAACACTGGGAAGTATCTGCAGAATGACAACCTTCTAACAGTTGAAGCATTTAGAAATAAGGCAAGATGAGAAGAATTAAGGGACATATTTCAGTCTATCCATGATGACAAGTGAGTGAAAACTTGTGTTTCATAATTAAGAAATCCACTTTTTTGCTCTTTAGATTAAATGTCATCAGGTCGTTCATTTTTTTTTTTTTTTTCAACAGAGAGTGCCTAGTATGCAGACACCCTTGTAGTAGTCCTTTAAGGACTTCATAGTACAAACGAAACCTGGAAATGGCTATTATATGTACAAGGGATAAAATAGAGGAGTATGATTAAATAGTTAGGACAAGAGTTAAGACAAAGATGTCAGCCTGGAAAGGTGGATACATTCACACTTAGCCAGTATGTTTCCTTTGCATTCCAGTAAAGCCAAAGGTAATGAGAGGGAAGGAACCATTAGCTTTGGGTCAGAGAATGAGCGAAGGCTGAGACAATTCCAAGACCATAAAGTATTAATCAAATCTTAGTTATGGTGAGAATATGTGCTTATCCAACTACTACAGTGGCTGTTTCTGCTCTCGGAGCCAAGCTCTTCCCCAGGAGATTAAGACTGTTGCGAAGGAGATTAAAGTTCTTTCTCTTTAGACAATAGAGTGTGTATGTGTTAAGTAGCCACTGGAAAACAAAAACAAAACAAAACAAATCCATCAGCTGGATGGTAATTTGGCTTTTCAGCATCTGGTACTACTAGTTCTCTCTCTCCCACCCCTCTTGCCCCCAACTGACTGATTGTTCTGCCTTTGTATAAAAGCCCATAGGAGTCAGATTTTCCCCTGTGAATTTCATTTACTAGTACCGTCAAGTACAAATCCTTATTAGACCCCAGTGATGCACAGTGTAAACCTCTTTAATCACCTAATTGTTTAGCTGGGGAGAAACAGCTCTAGTAAGAAGAATAAAATTCCTTTAGTGATTACAGCAGTATCCTCTAGCCTTCTAGATTAAGAAGCATCAGAAGAACAGATTCTAAACTCATTGAGAGTACCGATTTTTTATTGGATCTTGCCCTCTTTATTTTCCTTGTTTTGCAACAGGCTCTTTATCTTTCTGAACTACGTGTGATTAATTATAACATAATACATTAAGATAGCATTTTTTTTTCCTGAGTAAGCTGTATTTCAGAGAGGCTTTGTGATATATAGATAAGTTTATCTTGACATACGGAATGATTTAGAGACACAGACAGCAGACCTTCTCAGGAAAAATGCTCTCTCTGGCTTACTAGAAAGCTCACTAAAATTTATCAAGAACAAAACTAAGGCTACCTTCAAACTCTATATTTCTTTGCCATTTTCAAGCTGTATTAGAAAAGATTTTATTTTTTTAGCCCTTGCTGTATATTCTCTGAATTTTAATACCTTAGATACTTTCCTAATACCTGGGTTGTAAAGCTCTAGCACTGCACAAGACAATAATCTTTTAATTGCAGAAAAACTACCCAGTGATGAGTGGGGGGTGGGGGTGGGGGCGGAAACAGTGATTCTAGCTTTAAGTGATTAATGATATAAAGAAATAAATTAGACATAGGAGATTTCTGTAAGGATAGTTTAAATCAAGTACGGAACAAAATATTCCAAGATCTAAGGTGCGTTAGTTATAATGAAATTAGAAACCGACTTTTATCTTGGAGGAAGCACTATGACAAAACTGGAGGGAAGAATGAGCTAGTAGATGCAGCAGCTTGCATATGCCTGTGCTGCAGACAACTTAGAAGACAGCAGGTTAATACTGTGGTAGTAAAATGGGACAGGATGGGTATCTATTCTGACCCAGCATTTCTCAGTTTTAGGCTTGCAGACTCTCTCGTCTACAGGGATAGAACTCATCTAGGAGATGGCAGTGGACTGAAAGTTCCTGTCCCTCCAATATTCCTAGGTTGCAATGCTAATACCAGCGAGACAGCATCCCAGAGTGGGGCCTTTGGGAAGTGATTAGGTCCTAACCTTGAGGCCCCCATGAATGGCCAAGAGCACTCTCGCGCCTTCTCTCTGCCATGTGCTGATCGAAGGAGAAAATGATCATCTGCGACCCAGAAGAGGGCTCTCGGTGGAACCTGACCATGGTGGGAACCTGACCATGCTGGAACTCTATCTCGGACTGCTAGACTCCAGAACCTAGAGATTTCTGTCAGTTAGAAGTCTCCCAGTCTACAGAATTCTGTGATAGCTGCCTTAACCGACAGAACCATCATGTGATCTCATTCATTTGTCCTGCTGGGTGCACAACCTGAGACACAGCCTCATCTTCCTACACAGCTCAACTCCTGGCCCCCCACACCCCCAGCATTTAATCCAGCACAAAGTCTGTATTCCAGGGCACTTCCCTCTGTGAGGGTCTGACGCTCCTCCTGCCACCCGACTGATTCATTGTGACGGGGCTTTTGGAGCTTCTAAGCCAGGGCTGTCGGTAGCTATTGAAAATAGGCAACACACCGGGCAGCTCGAAATTCACTTGAGATGTGGAAAGAACTGCCGATCCCAATAAGCCTCTTTGCCAACATCAGGGTATATGCAGAATGATTACTGTTCGAAGCATTTGCTTATAACCGCAGGACCAAAAGCAAAGAATAGGTGTCTTTTCGAAGGTGTTCAGACCTGAAAGGAGTCAAGTGTTGAGAAATCTGTCAAAACAGGTAGAAGGCACTGGGAGGAACCGGCATCGTGATGTCTGAACACTGCACAGATTTCAGCTTCGGTCCCTCTGGTGGGCATTGTGTTTTATTGTTCCCACCCCAAGGCACTGATTTAATATGAGAAAAATAACTTAAGTTGCCCAGTGGCTTCTGTAAGTTCCTGGACAGTAGGACAAGCCTTTAGACCTAGGAATACACCTAGGTAAAAATACCAACGATCTTTCTCTATGCTGATTATTTGAATATATTTATTAATATGTAAAAATATGATATTTTGTATTTATATACTTAAATTTCATATATTTATATAATATATATTTTATACTTATAAATATTTATTTGCAAATATAAAATATTATCTATATTTAATTTATTTTTATTTAAATCCAATTAACATTTAATGTATTACCGGTTTCAGAGGTAGAGGTCAGTGATCTTCTCTACACCCAGGGCTCATGACATCACATGCCCTCCTTAACGTCCATCCCGCTACCCCTTGAATATATTTTACATAATTAAGAGTGAAGCAGAGGGGCGCCTGGGTGGCTCAGTCATGAGCCACTGCTCAGGTCATGATCTCAGGGTCCTGGAATCGAGCTCCACATCAGGCTCTCTGCTTGGCGGGGAGCCTGCTTCCTCCTCTCTCTCTGCCTGCCTCTCTGCCTACTTGTGATCTCTGTCTGTCAAATAAATAAATAAAATCTTTAGAACAACAAAAAAAAAGAGTGAAGCAGAGTAGACATTTTAGGATAAAGTATGATTAGACTCTTATTTGTGGCACGCACTGGACAATATCACGTATTAGTATATTCTCAACACTCCGTACGATCAGGTATGGAAAATGAATGACAAGACTACTGAAATTCCAGATTAATCTGTGTCTAGGAAAAAAAATGTCCAAATTTATAAATCTGAATTTTCCAAGGTATTCTGTGAAATATATATGATTTATAATATATTTGTTATAGATTTATATATTAAATATTGCATATTATATATGTATATAATAGAGAAACATATATATATATAATTTTAGGATGTGCTAGGTGTGTCCTAACAAAGACTTTCTCTAGGTTAACCTGTCACCTAAATAGTGAGAATTCTTAATACACTGTGAACATTGAAGAGCAAAACAAAATAAAACAAAAGACCTTAAACCCTACTCCTACTCCCAAAGAGTCTAATTACTTTGTACTGACATAACCCCAGGAGCCACTCCCATGGGTTCTTTCATAAACAAATAGATTTGCTCCAGTGTGACTTTCAGCTTTGAAGAACCCCTTGAGAGCTGCAAGGAGTCACGTACTCACTGTTCCAGGCTAGGGATGGAAGGGACAGATGGCAACTTTATGGAATCGTTTAGCTACTTTTATTGTGTGCTGACTGTATGCCATATACCAGTAGATGCTTTGCACACTATTACTGTTGTAATCTCCATAACAATGGATGAAGTAGTTGCTTGCAGGACCATGTTGCAAAGGAGAAGACTCAAGAGTTTGGATAAGTTGACCAAAGCCAAATCCAGAGATCCGGAACCCGTTCTTACCTCTACCTCATGCTTCATTATTTACATGTTGAAAATGGTTTATGGAAATTTTAGCCACTACCTTGGACAATGGATCTGACGCTAGTTCCCCCCAAATTAAGAGTAAACAAGTCCGATGAAAGAAATCAGAAGAATGAGGGTTGAGGTAGGCAGAGTAAGAGATCGTTTCCTTCACCCGTTAACCTCCAGTTCGGTTCTCTTGGTTACAAAGGTGAGGAAAGAAAGGAAACAGCCAGTGTCTTATATTCTGTTCTGCTCCTGTCCCTGCTGCCACAAACCAGAGGAGAACTTTTGAAGAATAGTGACAGATGGGGCAGGGGTGGGCGGGAAGCAAGCTGGTTTCTCAGGACAAATCATAGTCATGCTGCTCCTCTATGTTAATGACGGTTCTGATACATGATTGGACTATGGAAAGTTCAGCCTTGCCATTGCTTTGCAAAGCACCATTTCTGAACATATTAGACCTTTGGCAAATCTTTACTTACCTGAAGGTACATTTGCTTAGATTTTTAAATTTTATGGCCTTGGATTTAATGCATAATTTTTGTAGCAAAGGAAGAAAAACTTACAGTGATAATCCCCGGATTTATCGAGGTCTTTGACCTCAGACAAATAATATGCTTTCTGTCTCAGTTTTCTCATCAGTTAAATACAGTTGGCAATCCCTATTCTGGGGTAAAGCTCATCATCTGGAAAAAACCCACATAGAACGGGTCTGAACACGGGAAAGTAATACATCAATACAAAGTATCGAGGCAGTGATTCTGAGAAGCTGCAAAGCTCTATCACTTCATCTCTAACACAGCCAAAACTGAAAAAGCAGAAATTAACTGGAAGAAAAGGAAATAGCCTCAGGTGAGGAATGATCACATTCCCCGGATGACTCTGAAACCTTTGCAAGAGACGGAGCAGGTGCCACAGTCCAGGTGAGAGGGGTGAGCCAGCTTTGGAGGGAAAGCCCGACTAGGCTACACTCTCCGCCAATTTTATTTCACTTATCAACCCTGACACTGGGGTATCCAGTCTGTATTTCCCTAAGTCCTTGCAGTAGTGACTGTGTCTGTCTTCATTACAGTTTTATCCCCCAATTCTACCATGCTCTTTTGGACACACTCAAAGTACTCAATAAATACTAGGTGAAGAAATGGACACTGAGTAAATTAAGAAATACACAGTATTATTTCAATAGGGAAAATACTCATTTTCCAAGTTCATTACTCGCATAAAAGATTGTCATTGTGTTTTGGGAGATACTGAGCAGATACTCCTGTATAAAATTCAAGGAAAGATAACTAACTAATCATTGATTAAAATAAGACAAAAAAGTGTGATGTTGAAAACTTCAGAGAAGTTCAGCTATCTGGACTATTCTTTGGACCAGTACTTCTTTAATCTTTGACTGCATAAATGCAAGGAAATATAACACATATTCAAACAGCTAAAGCCGGTCATACTGGGAATGGATTTCAGTCTCTGTTTAAAGAAAACATGGTACATGTGCCACCATTTGGTGAGATTATAGAGTTGCAAATAATTATTGCTAATTTTCACATCAGAATATAATAGGGAAGTTGCTCACATAATTTATATTTAAAATGAGAAATGATGCCTCTTTTTTTAAACTATGGCTTAAATAATACATGAAATCATAAAATAGAAACCCGTAATTTTAAAATGATGTAAATCAGTTTCTACTTTGAAGAAGCTTAACAGTTTGGGGATAAATTGAAGCAGAAATTTTTACTTATCTGAACACTCAGGGTTTTTTCGAATATTAGTTTCTGACCAGTGAAAATGGGACCCAAGATCTTCAAAGCTTCTGGGCACCATTTCTTGTCTAAAGAGAAAAAAGGGGTTTGAGCAAAACTTTCACTTTGCATACTTACTGCCATCATCTTCCAGCCAGTTTCTCTGTCATCTGCTACATTTGGACCAATTACTGGTAGATTTCAACTTGTCCGCAAGCAAGCATGAATTCGAAAAACTACACATTCTGATAATTTCAGCTTTTTTCTTTTCATTCTGTCTTATTTCCAAGTTTTCTGATTCACAGTTTCAAATAGAATTAATTTAGGGGCACCCGGGGGGCTCAGTCGATTAAGTGTCTGCCTTCAGCTCAGGTCATGATCCCAAGGTCCTGGGATGGAGCTCCAAGTTTAGCTCCTTTTTTAGTGGGGGGCCTGCTCCTCCCTCTCCCTTTGGCTGCTGCTTCCCCAGCTTGTGTTCTCTCTCTCTCTCTCTCTCTCTCTGTGTTAAATGAATAAATAAAATCTTTAAAAATATATAGTTTATGATTATTTCCAAAAACAAAAGTTAACATATAATTACAGTGTTTTGTTTGATTCCTAGGTCATTTTATTATTTATTACATTGATTAATGTTGCTAAACCATTGGTGGTAAGGAAAGCAGAAGCGATAGAGCTGTTTTTGTTTTGTGTTGTTTTCTCTTAAGTACGCTCTTTGTAAAAATGCAGCGCGGCGTGGTGTTTTATACCCAGATTTGATGAGAATTTTGTAGACTATCTGTGACCGTGATTCTGTGGGCTTGTCCATACAAAGCCTCTGAAGACTTCGCCTCTAGAGAACGGTGGCACACAATTTCTTTGTTGTTCACTGTTATATCTGGGGATGAAAATGCCCTGATATGTTTTAGGTAAAATTTTTTTTGCTTGCAGATATTGGTATTTTACTTGCATAGTATACCAATGAAGAAAGTGATACTGGATAAAAACAAAGACTCCATAGATAGAAATAGAATAAAATAGTTAAATAACAATGAAATTAGGTCTAGATTTTGGACTCTTTCTGAATCACAGGAATTTTTATGTAAATAAGATTTCCTTTTAGATTTGACCAAATGAAATATGAGTAATATTATGTATAAAATATAAAATATATGTAATAACGAAATATTAAATATATTCTAATATATTCAATATATGTTAGTTTATATATGATACAAATTAAAATATAAAGTATATATGCTATTTTAGACTTACTTTGGTAATACTGTAGACTTTTATATAAAAGTACATTTTAAAACTATATTAGAATTTTCAAATTATCAGTTAAGTGATTACTATAATGATTTGATTATTTCAGGTAATCAGTATGAAATGACTTATATCTAGAGGCTGTCCATATATTTAAGAAATACATGCATTATGTTTATCTTGAATTATTTTTAAACTTTTCTGCGTGAGTATATAGAACCACAAGAAAAATGTGTCTTTTCCTTTTTTTTTTCTTTTTTTCTTTTTTGGCTGACTTTGCTTCTTTGAAAGTAGTAGGCACCTGGATTAATAAATCACCCAAATGTATTATTTGTGCATTCCCTGTGTTTTTCCTTACAAAGAAATTCAAAGAATTAGCAAAAATTGGTGTCACCCTTTGTTTAAGAGTAGATGGCTATGAATGGTTATTTTCGTTGTAGAATCCACCATAAATTCATGGCATTTGAAAATTTATTAGCTAGGTGTAATAATGGTTTATGATCAAAGTCAGTTGAGACTGGATGCAAAGAACTTGTGCTACACCAGAAGACTATTTTAGCACCTAGGTGCAGAAAGCACTTCGCACATTTTAAAGTATTTTTCATAACTTACCCTCAGTTTTATAATAATGTGAGATAGGAATGGAAGAGAAGGTGGGACGTGCACGTTTATATTTCATAATGCTGAAAATGGCACTTCAAAGTTAATGCACGATTATAGATTCTGTGACTTGCCAGATAGTACTTTGCCAAGGGAAACACCTGGGGTTATTTTGTTCTCGTCCTTTATGGTGTAAATTTCAGCACGGCACAGCCAAGGAACTCAAAACTGTCAAGGGTGCCTGCTTTTTCCACTGTCACTGGCCCTTCCAGAAATACATAATAACCAAAGAGATCCCAACTCATCTTAATAGAACCTCTTAAAAAACGGCATTTCTATTAAATTTCTCCTCCTCCTTATCCAAGGAGGGAACTGTGGAGCCAGTAAACCTGGCGGTCTCGTGAGGAAACTTGGACAGGCTCAATGGTATTTACTGCATCCCACAAGTCCCGTCCTTGTTCATTCTGTGTTCCCAAGGTGTGGAGATACTCACGGGTGACACTTGTCCTTACCGTCTGTGTGGCTGAGCAGAAAGAGCGAAATTCAGGCAACACCTGCAAAAAAAAAGCTGGGTGAACCTGGTTTACCAACAGATTCATGTCCTTTCTCTGTTTATTTCTCCTTTGCTGGCTAACAGCTCCTTCCAAGCGCCAATTTTTTGCCCTCTAATCTTACCCTATGTCATAAAGCATGCTGCAATTGTTAGCAGCTAATAGTATCACTGAATTATTGTGTTTGGACCCCTGTCGTGCGTAACTGTGATTGTGACATTGATCATATCGCCAAATAGCATGGGCACGAGGAGTTATGGAGAAAGTATCCTTTAGATATCTTTTATACTATGGAATGCTATTATGTAGAGATTACTGGCAACATGATTCAGACCATACAACCATAGTCAAATCTTTATGGGTACCATGAAGATTTAAGAAACCTTTTGCGATAATTCCAACCAAAAGCACGATTCCATGTTGGGTTTTCGGGTTTTCTAAAATGGTCATATAATTGACACCATATTGCAACCCACAGCACACAGTATCGGCGGTTCAAGTTTTGAAACTCACATGAGATGTGGTCTCCCATTAAGCACATTGAATTCAAAGTATAAATTAGAAACTATTATCTTCAAAAGATCCTGGCTCTTAGATATGTATGCCAGAAATATGTAGTAAATTGAAGTGAGTTTTGCTTTTGTTTTGCTTGAGTTTCCTCAACAATTTCCTGTCTTTTCCAGAGTCATTGAAGTTCATAAAATTAACCTGTCTGGGGCACCTGGGTGGCTCAGTGGGTTAAAGCCTCTGCCTTCAGCTCAGGTCATGGTCTCAGCGTCCTGGGATTGAGTGCCGCATCAGGCTCTCTGCTCAACAGGGAGCCTGCTTCCTCCTCTCTCTCTGCCTGCCCACTTGTGATCTCCCTCTCTCTCTGTCAAATAAATAAATAAAATCTTTAAAAAAAAATGATCTGTAGCATGTAACCAGCGTATGCATTACTTTCCTTCCTATTGTCTTCAGTTCACTGGGGATATTAATGATGGTTTTTTTTAAAAAAATTGATTAATTTTCATGGATGGTCTTCCTATGACTTACTTAATGTCAACTTGAACCCAAAAATTGTTTGGAGAAAGAACCCCCATGCTATCAGTTAGCGTCCCACGTTAAGTGAAGAACAGCAAGTGACAGCTGCGTGTCTCCCACGTTTCACAGGGCTGAGACGCTGTTTTCCGTGGAATTGAAATAAAAACTATTTGTAAGGCACATGGGCACGATTTTCTTTTCTACTTGACCCTGGAGATTCTTCGAGCATTTCGGCGCTTTGAAGTCTTTTTTCAGGGCTCTATCTTGGCAGGCGCAGAATCAAAGTTCTTTAGAAAGAATAAAGAATATGCATCACATATCAGAATTAGCACTCAGAAAACATCATCTGCTGCGGTGTGGAGCAGAGCGTTTCATGTTTGTTTTCGGGTCAAGATAGGCTGCATATTGTTCAGACTTCATGCTGATAACTGCACACACATGATTAGAGCAAATTTGCCTTTCATCAGCCACCGCATTTCAGAACATCTTAGCCTGCTCAGTCATCTCATAGAGTTTTGTATATTTTATTACTGTAGAAAGCTGAGAAAATGGAACTGGGAAGGGGGATAGGATTCTGTGCTGTTTTGGTAGTTTCACGCCATCATCCGTGTCTGGCGTTGTTTGTGAATACAAATCATGAGAATCTCGGACTCTCCATTTTAAAGCCCTTTCTTCAGTTTGAAGCTAAATTTTAATGAGATCGAACAACAGGTTCCACTTTTATTTTTTATTTGATAACACCTCCTTAATCCCAAACAGTCCTTAGAATAATGTCTCCATGCCATTTCTGTAAGGGGTCTTGAATAGGAAGCACTAACTAATCATGGATTAAGCTTTTCCTCAAATTTTTCAATTACGGACCCACACTCAATAAGAAATCATTTGATTGACAGACACTGAATATTGCTTTCAGGTTTTTCTTTTTATCAAGGGTAGCCATCCTGTGGGTCTATGACGCTTAGAAGAAGGATCTCAGATTAAGTCATTTTGATGACTAAGGGAAAGAAGGTGATCTTAAAACCTGGTGTGATAAATGTCCAGTTGCTCCTGGGACAATATTTGGGGTTTATGACTCATATTGAGAAAGCCATCCTAGAGAGTTTACCGAAAATTACTCTCTCCTCACCTTTAATTGCATTATTCAAGTTGAATATTGCTCCTACTGAATGAAGCACAGGGAATAAAATTGTTTTCATTTATTATGCAAAGTTTTTTTCAAATAAATTATTGGGACTGATGGAGGAGTCGGGCCTTCTTTGCTGAATTACATAAAGATTGAGGCATGTAGACTGATTTGCAAATGCAAGAGGATTTTAATAGAGTTGAAACAAATACCAGTTTCTGTAGTAAAGAGGAAAAAAGGCAGACAGTGTTCTTTAGAATTGTTTCTTTTTACTGTTTAAGCCTTTGTATGTTACAGTAAGAACAACAAAACAACTAATTTCTTCTAAGAAATCACTAGAAAATTACTCCTTTGGCGTAAAGGTACATGGCCGATAAGTATTCCTTTCTCCTCTCAAAAGTAGTAACTCTTCCTCCATTTTAAGACATTTTTGAAGTACAACATATTACTTTTTCTCAAATTATTAGTAAATTGAAAAAATATTATTTTAATAGCAAGCCTATAGAATGCAATTACTGTTTTAATTTAGAGCTAAATTAGTTTGAATAGCATAAGAATTAGTCAAGATGGGCTTAATTAGAGCCATTTTAATAATTCTACTTTACTTGGTCCTTAAATGTTATTTAATATAAATTGGTGAGTGCTATTCAAATGTTAGAATACTGTGTGGTATTTGAAGGAGTTCCGCTTGTAAGAGAAATCTGGTCATACTTTTCCTTTCTCTCTTTTTTTTTTTTTTTAAGATTTTTTTATTTATTTGACAGACAGAGATCACAGGTAGGCAGAGAGGCAGGCAGAGAGAGAGAGTGGGGGAAGCAGGCTCCCTGTGTAGCAGAGAGCCCGATGCGGGGCTCGATCCCAGGACCCTGAACTCATGACCTGAGCCGAAGGCAGAGGCTTTAGCCCACTGAGCCACTCAGGCGCCCCTGGTGAACCTTTTCCTATGTGCCTGTGCATATTTCTGTTTCCAAGGGGTCTTGAGGAAGAAAGCAAACATGAAATTAGCATTTGTAAACTGTGGTGGCTTTTTAAAAATGTCATACACTTGTTTAAAAGAAGCTAAGTGTATCTTTCATAGATTCAGCAGCTTTCCCCTTAATAAGATGGAGATAATTAGGTGGGAAAGTATGTGAAAACACTTTATAAGCTACAAAGTATTTTTATAATATTGGCTGGCATCATTACATATGATTATTTTCAACGTTATCCCTGGTATTTGCTATCATTACCAGAAAATGGCTAACAGTTGAACACACATGGGTTAGGAATGCTGACCCTGTGTATTTGATAATCCAATAAAACCTTTGACTCCCCCAAAACTTAACTACTAATAGCCTCTTGTTGACTAGAAGCTTTACCGATGACATAAAGCTAATGAAAACATACTTGGTTATATGTGTTATATACTACATTCTTATAATAAAGTAAGATAGAGAAAAAAATGTTAAGAAAATATTAAGGAAAAAATTTTTACAGTATTGTACTCTATCTAAGAAAAAAATTATCTATTTATTTGCTTATAAGGAAATTGGTGCAGTTCAAACCCATGTTGTTCAAGGATCAGCTATACATATATATTTTTTTTAATTTCTTCCTTCAGTGACCATAATATATAAGTTACAGACGTAACAAGAATACAAGGAACAACGTGCCTCAGCAGATCCTAAATATCAGTCAGTGGAACAGTTTCCAACTCAATATTCAATGTAAATTTCAAGATTAAACTAATAAGGAAAGCCTAGGATTTTGCTAATATTCTACAGCCTGAGTAAATAATTGTCACTTTTGGCATCACTATAGAGTTGGTCGGTTTGAATATTGTGTATGCATTTTTTTTGTTTGTCAGAATTTGCCTGTCATTTGCAACCCAATTCTATATGAATTTACAAATAATTTAAAATTCAGGAATTGTACTTTTTTTAAAATTTTTTAGATCAAGAAGCTATAGACTTAAGTTTCTTTCTTTCTTTCTTTTTTTTTTTTTTTTAGACTTAGGTTTCTTAAAGAAGTTGTGGATAATATCTGTTATACTAGCCTCCTAGCTGATATTTCAATATTTTGTTAAAAATAAATATATTACAGCCTGGGGGAGCAATTTATTGACTCCAGATGGTCCACATGGTTTACCCTGAGCTTCTGATTCCACCTTTTCTGTCTTTTATTTTTAAAGATTTTTATTTTATTTATTTATTTGACAGAGACACATACAACGAGAGAGGGAACACAAGCGGGGTGTGGGGGAGGGAGCAGGAGAAAGCAGATACGCCTGACGCAGGGCTCAATCCCAGGACCCTGGGATCATGAAGGCAGACGCTTCACGACTGAGCCACCCAGGCACCCCTTCATTCCATCTTTTCTACAGGTCTTTTGTTTTGTTTTGTTTTTCCCAATATGTTTTTATAATATTTTGACAGTAAACAAAATATTTGAGGTCAAATGTTTTTAAAACTAATATTATTTGAACAGCCAAAATGGTAACTGACATTGTTTGGCAAAATCACACACACACACACACACACACACACACAGTATTTCCTTGACTTAAATGGCTTCTCTTTTGAAAAATTAAATTAATGAATGCTGCTGCAAACAACAGCAATCATAGACTGGAAGTAAGATTTTGAAAAGATTCTAGAATGTTGAAAATTATTAATCTGTAAACAATCTACTAAACCAAATAAAAGATAAATGTTCAAAAGAGCAGTGGATTGTGGCCGGTAATGGCCAAAGCTAACCAAAACATTTCTAGCAGGTGTGAAGGAATAGGACAGGAGACACGGGCTGTGAATATCGGTTTCCATTTCCTGTAACTGTGCGTGCCGTTCCCACTCGGTTTCTTTCCTCGATAAGGTCTATACCTCCATGAGCCCTATAATCATCTTCCTCCCATATGTCAGCAGTCCGCACTGGAAAACAAATTCCTGACTTTGAGCTCAGAGTAAATCATAGAAACGTATTTGTGCATGTCGAAATGGAATTTTGACACCGACTGTATCACCGCAAAATTGAGACATTGGCAATGCCACTGGGCCACTGAGGATCACCACATCCAGACACAACTTGGAGGTGGATAAAGGTGTCCTGAGAGGGGTGTTTTCCTTTCTGTGAAAGCCGCTCCTCCGGTACGCGGGTACCCCTCTGCTGCCCATCTTTCCTACTGCGTAAGAGAATGAGATTGTATATTAACTACTATTGAGTAACAAATAACGTAGTACAGCCTCTGTAACAGATTTTTTGCAATGAAATTTTAGAGATGCCATCATGAAGAGAACATTCCTGTAATGCGAAGTGCTGTATTTATTAAAAGAATTTCTGTTCTGAAAAACAGTTCTTTTTGTATGGCTTTGGGTTTTAATGTGGGATGTAGAATTTTTCCCACACCTTTTGAATTATAGCACAAAGAGCTTCTTTTTGTTTACATCCATACTTCTCACATGCCTGGCTCTCTAACTTACTGTCTAAAACTACTTATTAGGCAGTAGAGCTGGATCATGAATTCAATTTGAGTGTAAGGGTGCAATTATGTATCTTTTCTAAAGGAGGAAAAATCGTAATTTTGACTTCCATAGTTGGTTGGCTTGAAATCAACAGCTATCAAGCTTCTTCAATGTTCTTTCTTATTTGAAACATATGTTTCAGAAGAGAGAGATTTTTTTTTATGTTTCTGTTGTTGTCCTTTGTGAATTTGATGACACAAAAAGACAGCATAGAGACAACAAGTTTTAGATAGATACAGACATACCTTGTTTTCTCACGCTTTGCTTTATTGCCCTTTGCAGATACTGCATTTTTTTAGAAATTGAGGTCAGTGGGTACCGTTTTTCCAATAGGATTTGCTCACATCATGTCTCTGTGTCATGTTTGGATAATTCTAACAATATTTCAGACTTTATTATTGTATCATCATGGTCATCCCTGATCAGTGATTAGGACGGAGCTGAAAGCTCAGATGAGGGTTAACATTTTTTAGCAAAAAATTTTTTTTAAATTAAGGTCAGAATATTGGGTTTTTTGGACATACCATTATTGCACACTTAGCAGACCAACATAACTTTTATATGCACTGGGAAATAAAAAGAAATTGACTAGCTTTGATGCAATATTCGCTTTATTGTGGTGACTAGAACAGAACCCACATATCTCTGAGGTATGGCCTATAATGGAAACATCCAAAAGTGTGTTGAATGGCCTTGTCTAGTAGATATTGATGGAAATTTCTTTTCTCTCTGAATATGTGAATTGAAGAGATACCCCAATTTTGATGTTACAACACTCATTACCATAGCTCAATGTGGAGATCATTGTAAGAAATAATTTACAAGTGTTTCAAAAAGTAAGACCTCTACAAATTATAGCATCTTATGTGTATATATTTTTTAAGATTTTATTTATTCATTTTTAAAGAGAGAGTGCTCATGAGTGCCCACAAGGAAGGGCAAAGGGAAGGGAGTGGGGAGAAGAATCTGAATTAGACTCCACACTGAGCACAGAGCCCGATGCGGGATTCAGTCCCACGATCACGAGATCATGGCTTGAACCCACACCAAGAGCCAGATGCTTAACCAACTGAGACACCCAGCTTCCCCATGTGTGTATGTTCTGAAAGATTGATTTTGTAGATCTCTCAAAGTAAATTGGGAAAGTTTTATATAAAAAAGAAAATGGCCTCACCTGGTTACCCCATCTCCCCACCCCCATTCCTTCTGTAACCCTCATACATCAAAAACCTAGGATGTACTATATGCTTGTCAAGTGATCGTTTAAAAAAAAGAAACTCATCAAGTCTATTTAAATTAAGGCATTTTCCCATCATAGAAATAAACATGCTTGTTTGAAGAATGCAGACATAGTGAATCCATTAAAAGAAGTCTTTCCTTCCCCCAAATAAAAATAAATAAAAAAAATAAATTTTTTAAATGGCCTCATCTAACCAGACTAACATAAAAATGAACACATTTTTGTCACATTATTCTATGTTAATTATAGAACATTGATAGGAAAAGTATCAAGTATCAGACAAGCCAAGGAACATACCATAATCTTTCCTAAGAAATTTGTCTTTAAAGAATGAGGTGCTGAAGGCGTCCGTATTCACTCACACACAAAGAACCACCCATCACCTACTTTTCCTACCCACGACACTGTGTCTCAGAAGGGAGAGCAGATATCCCTGAAAGAGCACACACCCACCCCCAGGAGAAACAACCTTGACTACAGTGCATCATCATGTTCCCCCGGACTCCTGAATTGGCCATGAAGAAGATAGAAGACAGCAGCCCCCTTGTGTTTCATACAGCTCTCAAGGCCAACAAGCAGCAGATCAGATAGGCTGTGAAGAAGTTCTGTGACATTGACATGGCTAAAGTCAACACCCTGATCTGGCCCTATGCAGAGAAGAAGACCCATGTTCCACTGGCTGCTGACTATGATGTTTTGGATGTTGCCAACCAAATTGGGATTGTCGAAACTGAGCCCAGCTGGCTGAATCTAAATATAAATTTTTTTTCACCGACTAATAAACAAATAAACAACCTTGTACCTGCCATTGTAATGTCTGTCCACTACTGACTGAGTAGTATTAGTGTAAGCTTTAAATGACATAGCATATAAAAAGATTACAGTTCAATTCCAAAAGATTCTGCTCATTCTGTTACGTCTGTTCCCCTCTTTTTGCTTATTCTCCCTCTTTCGGCCAGCTGGCATGGGATGAGATCATCTCTTTCCTGCTTTTATAGACCTCATCCAACATTGGGTTAATAGCACTTCCACTATGGCAAGCCCTGTCATGATGCCTCCACACGGGAGAAATACGTGTTTTCAAGTTGTACTTCCATTTTGAAGGGTTACTGGTATGTGATAAAGGGGTTTGACAAGTGTGCATGATTATACATGAGCCGGGTGCAGCTGTGTTCCAAACAAAGATGCAGGGCTTATGAAGGGATGGTATTTGCAGCAGGGGTCATGTGCTCAGATCCCCAGGGTAAGAATCCCAGTTCTAGTTACTAGCTGGCTGACCTCAGGCAAGTTATGGAAACTCTCTGTTCTTGGTTTCCCCCATTTGTAAAATGTGGCTAATGACAGCACTTCCCTTATGGAAGTTTGTAAGAACTACATTAAAGTTCACACATACCCATGCGCGCACACATGTAGCTCTATACGAAGCACGTATGATGCGGAACAGGTAGGTAGAGCCCCAGAGGTGAGGGAGCTTGTTTCAATCCTTGGTCAGTCCATGCATGCAACAAAGCAAATGTGTAGTAGAATTTATAAAAGGGAACTTGGTTAGGTAGTTTCCATTAGTTTACTTATGGTAATCTTTAGAAAAATAATTAAACCAACCCTGTAACTCGATTCTGAGGTCATGGAGGGTAATGTAAGGAAAGATTTTTCTATTAAATCTACCTTATTAACAACTATCATTCATGACTAGAAATTATTGCATGTCTGAGTAAACACGTTCTGTTTTCATTCAGAAGGTGGGCGTGCTTCCGTTGGTACTTAGAGACGTGGAGGCAAATGATGATTACTGATAGAGTACGTCCTTAGTGCTGTGTGGGAATGGGAGGATGGTTCTGTAACTGATGAAGAAGTTCCTTCATCTTGTGAAGATTCTAATGGGGTCAAATGACAAAGCACCATCTAGGAGGTTGAAAACTCACCTGCTGGTTGAAGTAGCATATATGTAAATCTGGTAATCTGGTGAAAAAAATTAAGTCTTCATGAAAGAGGTAGCACTTGATATGCTTCTTGAAGATGTGAACAATTTAGAGAGAGAGGAAGAAAGGTAGAAATAATCCAGGGTCAGAGGAAAATATCGAGAATAAAGGCAAGAGTAAATTATGGAGCCCGGGTTGGAAAACCATGAGCTAGCAGAAAGGATCCACAATTTGCTAGGCACACCACACAACCAGAGGGAGGAGTCTGTACAAGACTGCCCTCCATTAAGACCCAAGTCTCATATGCAGAAGTCCTCAAGGCTACACTCACTTCAGACCAGGCGGTGGCAAATTCAGGGGTTTCCATGGCCACCTTTAGATTCAACAATCCAGACTCACAAAACTCACTTTTATATCTGCAGTTATGTTTATTACAGGAAAAGATACAAATTTCCCCCAAAGGAAGAGATGCATGGAATGGGATAGAGGAGAGATTCCCCCAAAACATGGAGCTTCCAGATGTCTTTCCTACATGGTTATGGATAGCATGACCTCCTCCAAGCCACTCTGTGTGACAGTATCTGTAGAATATTGCCAGTTAGGAAAGCTTATCCAAGTCTTTGGTGTCCAGAGTTTGTATTGGTGTTCTACCATCTACTGATTATATGGCTGATTTTTGGTTTCCAGCTCTTCTTAGAGGTTGGAACTAATACCCTTGGTCTTCAGTTCCTATGGGGTTGGAACCTATATGGCTTATCTCAAAGCCCCCTCTATAAATTACATTGTTAGGCTGTCCTGTGGCCACAGGCCTCAGACATCAAAGACCCTCCTATGAGGCAGGATGTCCCAGGAGCTTACTGGTCACCTCCCGGGAGCTAAAGGCAAAAGCCAGACCTCTAACTAAAGCTAATGTTTCATTACACAGGACGGCATAGCAATTGCAAGGCAAGGCAGCTGCTACCATGAACACTTAATGATTTATTGAAATTAAGCAATCATAGTGGATGCAGTTTTTTAGGAAATTGGTTCTTATTAGGATGTGGAGTAGATAAAAGGAAGTGAAACATTTTGCAATAATACAGGTTTGTTGAAATGAGGAGGGCCATATTTTGAATCTGATGTGTTAAGCCAGTTTTCATTGTAGTCACAGCACCTAACACACTCCCTGGCATATGACCAATGAAAACATTGGCAGAACAGATTGTTTGAACATTAAGGATGAAGTATACCAAAGCAGCCAATGTGACTTCACTTTTCGATCCAGGACTATGAAAATAATGGCGTCATGGAAAGACTAAGGAGGTTTGGAGATGAGCTTGACAGCACAGAGCATAGTTTTAGATATGTTGAATCTATGATTATGAGCAATTCACTTGGAAACTTTCTACAACTAGTTGGAATTATGGAATTCAGATATAGTTAGAGATTAAGATAGACCTATTTTAGGCCCAGCTACGTAGATATGATACTGAGAGTCTGAGTGCAAATGATTCTGCAAAGACATGAGTGTTTAAGAGTAAAAGTTGGTCACGTGTAAATAGTGGCTCATTTTCTTAAGACCCAGTTTGTAAATACTTTGTACTCCCAGGAAATATCTTCTCTGTGTATCACAAATTTCAGTTATTTTCACCAGATAGGCATATATACAACATAAACCACAGACGCATACTACCTCCCCATGTGCTGTCTGACAGAGACAGGGGAAGGAGCTCCGGAGGAAGACAAAAGGAATTAAATGTCTTTGCTCTCCTGCAGGAGAGCTAGCGGTTGGCTTACTCATTTTCCTGTATCATCCCTTTTCTCTGGCCGCCTTCCTGAGGGGTGACCATTGGACTCCGTCTGTAAATAAAACCAGCCAGAGCCTACCACACGGGTCTGGGTGGGCTTTGTCTTCTTGATGCGGCGTCTCTCCCTCTCTTCCTCTTTGACCGTCTAATGGCGGGAATGCAGCCATCCTATGGCCGTGAAGAAAACTAGTCAGGGAGACTTTGGGGCCGCCATCATTGAACTGGGGAAGGACCACCAGCTAACTGTGGACAACTCGTGATGTAAGCAGTGAGTCTCCGCGCGCTCCAGACGTGTTATCTGAGTTGACTGATACAGCCCTCTTCCAGACTTATAATCTTGCCAACTCACGTTCCTCATTAGTAAATTGTAGATGATCTTAATAACACCTAACTACAACGGTGGCTGTGGGGAGTGAAATTATGTCTAGGAAAACTGCTCTGCAAATTGTAAAATGCTGTACAAATGTTAGTTGTGAGTGCTCATAAAATCGCACGTGCCCTTTCTCCGCTTCCAATTATAAAGCTTGATGAAAATGGTTGAAGTGGTGAATAAGTTTGCTGAAAGAGAGAGGAATAATTCTTAATGAATTATTAACAGCAATTATCTTCTGTGACCACATTGTGTAAATGTACATCTGCCTGTCGTGGTGCTATATTCTTGGGTTCAGCTCAAGAGCACCTAAGAGGAATTTATAGGCATAATCTCATTTCTCCCACGTTCATATGTTCCGTTGCAGAATTTGTTACTTGAATTTCCGTGGCTTGGAGAAAATCGTGTGGCTTGTGTTTATAAAAGAAATACGTGAAAAGGTAGAGTCCTGTTGTCATTGTTTTGTTTTGAAAACAAGGAAAGGTGCCACAGCGCACACATCCAAAAGCCTACTGAAGGAGAGCAAAATATAGTAATAAGATGGCAAAGTATGTAGTTCATAAGCTAATCTAAGGCTATTATTTAATAAAACAGAGTCCATCCCCAGGGTACTGGCCATCATAGAGAAAATATTAGGAGCTTCTTCACAAGTAACTGTCAAGCTGAAGGTACAAGTTGCAAACTTTCTTTTAATTTTTATGTCATTTTAACTGTGCATGAATTTCTTCTGACTGAGTAACTTGATGATGGCCTATGTCCCCAATGACGGCCATCAAATGAGTACACAGGTAGATAGTGGCCGATTGAATTCTGTGTGGTGAGTGAATGTGGACTCTGAAAAGGACCCGACCTTGGATGCTATTCCTCCCCTTCTGGGAGGTAAAAGTAGGCCCCCAACAAAATAGTGCTGTGGCACCTGTCACGCGCCAACTTAAGGAGTTGACACAGGACAGAGGTGGGGTTAGGTGAGTGATACGCAAAATTGAAGGGATCCACACAAATCAAAACCTGTTATTGAGATAAATAACATTTCAATGCAGCATCGTAATTTAAAAAAGCAAGATATCTATAGTGATCAAAATTTCAAAAAATATGCATTCCTTTTGAATTTTAATTTTTTTAAAGATTTATTTATTTATTTGACAGACAGAGGCTACAAGTAGACAGAGAGGCAGGCAGAGAGAGGAGGAAGCAGGCTCCCTGCTGAGCAGAGAGCCCATGCCGGGCTTGATCCCAGGAACCCAGGATCATGACCTGAGCCGAAGGCAGAGGCTTTAACCCACTGAGCCACCAAGGCGCCCCATTTTGAATTTTTTAATATAATTCATCCTGTTTCCTAAGGAGGTTTATGCATGTATGTACCTCCTTACATTTTGAATCTAAGACAAGTGTTTCACTCACCTTTCCCTAGTTCCAGTTCTTCTGGGGAATAAAAATAACCTTATTCCCTACCAGAAAAACACACACACACACACACACACACACACACGCATGCACACAGTCTTTACTGTTCCTTCATGGGGCTCACTATTCACCAGTGGAGTGGGTTTCCTTAGAGTCAGTGAAATGGCCACTCTGGTTCTTTCTTGGTCATCTGGTTTCATGTAACATCAGACTTCCACACCTAGGGGCACCTGGGTGGCTCAGTGGGTTAAGTCTCTGCCTTTAGCTCAGGTCATGATCCCAGGGTCCTGGGATTGAGCCTCTCTGCTCAGCAGGGATCCTGCTTCCCTTCCTCTCTCTCTCTGCCTGCCTTTCTGCCTACTTGTGATCTCTTTGTATGTGAAATAAATAAGTAAAATCTTTAAAAAACAAAACATAACAAAACACTTATACACCTAGATCCTATCCCTGGAGTGCACAGGCAGGATTTAAAGAATGGGGCATAGTATGTATATCATAAACAACATGTTGTTCAATACCGTGAATCCTTCCTATCATGTATCAGATTTTAAAACATCCTGCAAAATATCTCAGCCCACTTTCATAAGAATGGAGCCATGGAGGGCCCACACGGGCTCTGTGGAATCTTAAACACACCCATGTTCGCGGCATCATTCACCAGTACTTACGGACTCAGTACTTCTTCTGTGCAAGCGGTTTTCAAGGCAGTAGGGAGGCAACAGGGAATAAGCTGTCCATAAAGTCAGCTCATTGTGGTGACAAAGTAAGAAAATAGATATCAAACACTGTGAAGGAATATACAGTCAGGGCAGGGAGGAATGGGGATGGGAGGGTTTGCTTCTTTGATATCAATTACGTCATCTCTTTTCGCACTGTCATTGCATTCTTAGTATTTGAACAGAATTGCCACCATGCTTGTGAAGTCTCAAAACTGTGGTCGTAGTGCCGGTGATGGCGGCCGTTCTGACGGGCCTTACTCATAATTTAGTGATCTTCTCCAGCATGGGCGGAGCAGAGAAGGCTGATACCACTGATGCGTACGTAGGTCTACTAGGAGCTGGTTAGGCACCATGCCATTAATTCACTCGGTAACAATCTCCATCGCCCATGAGTATTGTCGTGGACATTAGAGGTGACCCAGCAGCAGGGGGCCACTGCCAGAGTTGACTCCGACGATCTACTGGACTGTTGTCAGCAGTGTCGTTGTGTTTCGTCAATATTATCATCAATTACGGTCCTGTCCATATGTCCTACACCATCAGTACACCAGAGAACTAGTTACATAGGTAATCCTGCCGAAGTCCATAAGATTTAGGCTTCGATGCCTGGTGTTTATGTGGTTTGTTCTCTTTAAGGAAATACACAAGAGAATGGCATCACTTTAAACAGATTTATTATGTTAGCATTATTACATATGATATTAATTTCATGACTTTAGAGACTACTAGGAAGCTGCTCATCCGGACCAGAGAACACGCCAGTGTGGAAGGGAGTCTGAGGAGGACGAGGGTACAGGCGAGAACCACCGTGAACCTTATGAAGACCGTGAAAAAGCACAAGATGTTTTCTGCACGCCTGGGGGAACTGATCTGGATTTGGGGGTCAAGGAAGGCTGCTTCGGGGCCGTTATTAAGTTTAATCGAGAAGTGATTTGGAAGAAAGTCAATATTTGGGAGAAAGAAAATGAGAATGAGCACTACGGACTAAATTCATGACGTTGGAACTTGTTTGTGATGTTTCAGGAAATCAAAGTAAGACCGGTGAGCTTGAAGCGTTGACTTGAGAGCAGAAAATGGGCTTAGATGTTGGTGGGGAGGTAAGCAGGAGCCAGATCAGGCAATGGCGAGCAGGGCCATTACGGAGTTTGGTCTTATTCCCTATGAGGCAAAAGGGAGTGATCTTAGGGGGTTACATGGTAATGAGAATAACTGTATTTTAAATAAATCCTTTTGACTGTGCTGTAAAGACTGGAGGCAGTTTGAGACCACTAGTTAGGAGGCTAACATACAAGGCAGAGCAAAGCAAGATGTCAACTTGGCTAGGGCGCTGGCTGTTGACGTTGGGCCCGGTGGGCAGAGTTCACGAATGGCAAGGCGGGCCTGTTAGCAAGACTGCGCAATTGATGAGATGAAGGTCAGGAAAGAAGAGATAAGCATGAGGCCTGGATTTCTGAGCAACTGATTGGAAAACGATGAGCTTTCTTATTGCTATTGATGTGTCTCCAGGAGAGCAGGTCTTCTTGGAAGACCGTAAGCATTTTCTACACTCTTTTGGACATCGCTCTCTGGTTTCTCAGCTTCAGGGGTATTATACTTCTTCTCGGGAGTATTTAGGAAGTAATTTCAAATCAGAGGAGCCAATAGGGTCCCAGCCAGATTGCATTTACTAAGAGACGTGTGTGTGGCGGGGGGATTCGTTAGCTAATAAATTCTCACCATAAGGGTTTGGTCAGTAGCTTTTCCTGAGTGCAGTCAAAAGCTTAAAGGGTCTGATACAGGATATGTGCTGTGCTGGGAGGAAGATGTAGCCCTTGTCCAATTGTATCCTACAGCTCTCTAGTTCTCTGATTCTGGAAATTTCCATGAATATCAGGCTTGACTATCACTGGAAGACTTGAAGCCATTTTTACATACCGTCCCTCTTCTACTTAATGGTCCATCTCTTTTTTCTATCCCTGTTTTTCTAATGAAAACAC
Organism: Mustela erminea; assembly: GCF_009829155.1. NCBI lineage: Eukaryota > Metazoa > Chordata > Mammalia > Carnivora > Mustelidae > Mustela > Mustela erminea. Next base: position 28,970,757 of record NC_045634.1, on the reverse strand, counting down.
CAAGTACATTTCTCTGTCCCTACAAAGCATATCCCACTTCCTTGCTTAAATTTTCAACATTTTCTCGTTATTCAATGCGCTCTACCGCTTTTCACCAAAAGAAGTCATTTATTGCTAATATTTCTGTTCGTTTACTACAAAGGATCTAAAAAAAAATTCACCTTGGAAAAATAACACTAATTACTTTTCTGCTCTTACCTTCTTGCAAATAGGCAAACACCCCACAAACCTCTGCCTTTTCTGTTCCGCGTCTGCGGCTTTCATTTGCTTGTTTTAAGACTCAACTCCATATGTATTATTTGTGTATCTGGCTGTATGTTAAATAATGACCTAATGGCATATTTAGATTATAAAAAGACATAATAAATACCAGCAGGTAATTGTGCAAACTGTATAACTGATAGAAAACCTGTGTTAGTTTCAGTTGTCCATTCAGAATGCGTATACTTGTTCTCATCTGTCAGGCATATTCTCTCTCAACCGCAGGTCAGCCTTATGCCTGAGGAAAGCCAGCCACCCTCCGCACTGAGAGGTGTGGCCTGATAGGTTCCTCTTCAGGGCACCCTCTTTTTGGAATCCATTCATTCTCATCAAAGAATAGGATCGCCTTTGTAAGATTTAAAATCAGAAGTCCTGTCCTAGGCGTGCTGGATGCACCTGTCTCCCAGCCCAGCACTGTGATTCATTTCCCCATTGAGAAAGCTCTAATAATAAGCCTGTGTTTTCACACACACACACACACAAACACACACACACACACAAGTTCATACTGTAGATTAGATGAATACTCTTGAATCCCTGTCTCATACCTTCTAGCAATATTGATCAGACTAATCTCCAACCTAAAAGACTCAGAAATTGTTTTAAAAATGTGGCATCTGGACTTTCTTTGACGAGTTCATCCTTGATTCACATGCAGCGTCTGTTCCAGACTTTGAAGCCAAGAGGTAAATCAAGACACTCTGAACTTCTGCAGGAATGTTATTAACTGCGTTCCCTATGCCTCCATTTCCTCATTTATAAATCAAATGAGCATTAAGCAAAGTCTAAGGCCACTCCTGGGCCTAACTTGATATGTTTTTCTGATTTGACTTTCCATATATTAAAAGCAAATAGGAAAATCAAGTTCATTAGGTCATCTACACAGATATTTTCCAATTTTCTTGACATGCTTATTTCTAAAACTTTGCTTGGTTCTTTGTAATTGAAAACCTCATGCAGCGAAATGGTGTATAAGTGATTTTTTGTTGTTCTAGTAAAAATTTGCTTGGCAACTATTCCTTTCTAATGCTTGGGGATAGAAAACTGTGTTACTAAGACTTACTCAGAAAGATGCCTTTAGTAGGAGCATATAATGAGAACACATTATATGTCATATATTGTCATATAAGAAGTCATATTAAAGACAAATTAATGCTAAGGGTACCCAGTAAATTGTGGTTTTATCATAACAGCTTATTAAAATCTGTATCAACTAAATCTTGCTTTGGTTTATTTCCATTTACAAGCAATGAATATATTATGCAAATGTGTTATTTTATGTACACATGTGGCTAGAAGTCATTTCTTTGGTAGGTAGGGTCATTGATTATTGGTTTGATGGCTTTTTAAAATAAAATATATTTTTACAATGAAAAGGAACCAGAATATTTTATACGGGTTTATATTTTCTCTAGACATTCACTGACAACTTTTGAAAGTTCCATAAATGTTCAATATGAATAATATATGATCTGAGTATTTCAGCCAGAGAAAACAGAACATATCAAAATACCAATTTTCTTTTTTAGTTATGAGAAGTCAAGAAATTTGTTAAAACAAACAACAGCAACAACAACAACAACAAAACCAAAATAAAAAAACCCTCAATTCAGTGTCAACAAGGCAATCTGACAATAATGTCCCCAAAAGCCAAGTGTCATTTCATGAGAAAAAAAGCTAACAGATATGAACTACTCTCTTTCCCTCCACCTTTGCTTTGTGATCAGATCTTACTATGTAATGAAGGGAAACAATACTATTATTTCTTGCTCATGAAGTGTCCGCTTTTGATTTCTCTTGTAATTTATCTTCAATTGAACTGATATTGATTTCGTGGGGAAAATTGCATAATCTCCAAGGAGATTTTTAAAGGACTAATCTTAGTTTGTGCTTTATTTTTGTTTCCACTGGTTTATTCTTCCCAGTGATTTATCTACCTAATAACATTATAGATAAAACCTGGTCTTTCAATTTATTTCTTCAAGAGCTGTTCATGTTTGAGCACGCTTGGTCCTTAATTGCCTGGGGATTTCAGATAGCCCTGTCTTTAGTGGTCTGAAACAAGTTGCAATATAGGTAATTAAGGCACTGAGCAGCAGAAGTCTACAAATTGCTGTTTTGCTACTGTGTGTGATATTTAACTGGTTGCTCATCGCTGTGAAAATCTTTAACTTCGTAGATGTCATGACTTTAAAGTGAATAAACATTCCTTTTGTATTTATTAAAATAGCATAGTGTATTAGTGTATACTAAAGCTTCCAAGCACTTTAACATACCACCTCTGTTATATGCTGTACGGTTTAATTTCAGATGGTTGAAATTATCAGCCATTCCTTAGAAAATTGTAAGTTACCTTTTGCCTCTACTAGGAGAGGATAGGATAGAGTGTGAATTACAGAGGTTACAAAGGAGTAAGAGAAGGGTTCCCTAGCCAGCCCCTGTCCACCCGCCCTACCTGGCCTTCTTTGGTCCTATCACGGCGTTTGTGGAGTTAGGGTTACAAGATGGACTTTTCAGCGGAGTGTCTTCATGGGAGAATCAAGTGGATGTATAATGGAGTGAAATGAATGCCTTGTATCATTGAAACATTATAATCAAAATACATATCTAGAAGAAAGTTTCTGAAAAAGAAAATTTTAAGATTTTATTTATTCAGGAGAATCAATGAGAGGGAGGCAGAGGCAGAGGGACAGGCATGCTCCCTGCTGAGCAGGGAGCCGGGTTCAGGACTGGATCCCAGGATCCTGGGATCATGACCTGAGCCGAAGGTATATGCTTAACGGACTGAGCCACCCAGGCACTGGAAAATTCTCTTTTAATTAGTCATTCTTTTGTCCTTAAATATTAAGACATTAGTAGAACCTTTACCTGAGCCTGAAAATTAAAATAATATTCCTGGCCAAACTGATCAGTGCTGCTGGAGGGAAGAATTACCTTTGCTGCAGAAGAAGGAATGACCTTTGTGTCTACTTACAACATATTCAGGAAGTGTGACGTGTGAACTTGTTCTTAAGTTCAGATCATGCATCATGAACTCCGTGTCTGCTGTGTGGTTGTTTGTTGTGGTGGTGCTGTTGGTGCTGGTTATTTCCTTCCAGTTTTGTTTGCAACCTTTCTCCCCACTATGGCTGGGTGCCTGCTGTGATAACAGTGCCCCCCAAAACAAATCCACGATGAGTAAACAGCAGTAGTTCCTTTCTTTCTCCCTCAAAGAGGAATTTGATGCCTTGTAAGGCATTTTCTTCTTTCCCCGGGCCTTTAAAATGACCTTAATCTGCAGACACGATCAGGCATCATCACCACCTGTAATAGAGATGTCAGTGTTAGAAGGCACACCTTTCAACAGTTTGCATCCTGGATCGAACCCAAGTTGGAAGATTTCAGTCCTAGAAGGCTGGCAGTTGAGGGCAAGGAAGATGCACTTGAAACATTATCTAAGGGATCTGCGTTTTGCTGTTTTGGTTCCCATCAAGAGAAGGGAAAGGATTTAAATCGGAAGCCGACTTGATAAAAGAGGGGTTGCTTTAAAGCCGTGAGAAAGAACAATATTTTTATTCCCAGACACATGAAGCTCGTTTTCATCTCTACCTGCCTGGGGTACTGTTTGCAGGACTTCTCCGCCGGCAGCGGAGGTTTTTATCAATGAGGATCGTGAAGCTTTGGCGAAGGAATACAGAGACGGGAGACAGCAGCTCTTACGAGGCCTTCTCAGCCATCTGGTATAAAATCCACGTTTATTTTTGCAAACGAAACGTTCATTTGTAAAATTGCCTCTGACCTGGAAGTCATCCTCTGTATTAGAAGGCTGGTTCTTCGCACCACTAGGTGGCAGTGTAGCCACACACTTATGGTAATTCCTGTTCAGTCGCGAAGCACCTCGTGTACCCTGATGCTCTTGTCTCCTTGATCCAAAGGACAAGCATATCTGTGCTGAATGATTTACTCTGTACACCAGACGCTGAAATTTCCACTTGCATGTGCTTTTGTTTTCAGTGAAAACACTTGGATACATTCTCAACACAGTGAGTAGTTCACGTTACCCTGCCGTTCTTCAACTAATTTTTTTTTTTAATTTAAAATGTTCACCAAGAAAGTGTTTTTATGGAGCGTATTTTTACAGACGAGAAACTTGAGAGGTGTTACTGTTTAAAAAAATATTCTGAACAACAACAACAAAAAGTCACAAAGCTTAAATCTGTCTCTCTCTCTCTCTCTCTCTTTTTTTTTTTTTTTCCTTTTAAGGGGAAAGTAAGTATACATGATTCAAATCTTGGGAATCTTACCAAGGGCCTCACTGTGTAAATTATTCAATGTATTTATTTAAAATATTTTTACATGAGCCTTTACAGAAATGGCTATGTTTAGAAGGATGCATTTTATGCTGTTACACTTTTTGTGTAGTTTAGAATAATTTGTGTAGATTATTATAAAGTCTTTTCTGGAAATACCCTAATAATAACTGAGGTACTTTCGGATTCCTATGTAGAGAACTTTATAGTATCCCATATCATACATTTTTGGCAGACTTCCATGATTCAGGCTGTGTTTATCACCTTCTTTGACACGCAAAGTGCAGTATCTGCAATTTAGAGGAGAAAAAAAAAATCAATGAAGTTATTTCCTGCTTCTCGTGACTTTCCTCAAACTAAAATTCAAGTCCAAATAGGTAAACATCTGACTAAACGTTTTGCATATGCCAAATCTAAACTTTCTTCTTTATTTGGTATTCTTGTGCACTCTTACTCTGATACTTAGTAGAAAAGCTGGTTTAGAGAAAATCCTGGTGGGAAGACTCATTTCTCCTCCAAGGGCTTAAGTCAGGCAGTAAGCACTTGCAGCTTCTTCCTGAGGAGTGACCCCCACAACACCCGCCATCTCTTCACGCCCCACACTCCTCCTCACGGAAGGATTCTGCATCGCCTGGACCATGAGGCACACTGAGCCCTTGTGTGAGGTCAAGGGAATCCTATGTCCTGTTCCAGGAGAAAAGCACCCGTTGGAAGGAAGACCTTGTTGAGAGAGACAATGGGCAAAAGACAAGGTTGTTTATTTTGTGAGCTGACTAGAATAGTGTTGGGACCCCATGTGAGTCCGCAGTGGTAGGCTACTGGAACTTTGCAATAATGGGATAAGAATGTATAACATACTGTTAAATCTAGTAAAACACAGCTTTTCCTTGATGGGCCCTCTTCAAAGCATGAATCTTCCAGGCTTTATAAATTCTGAGACTTCATTTTTCATCTTCCCATATGTATTTCTTTTTTCCTATTTCTTCCCTTTATAGGTGGGAGATGGTAGTGTAGAAAGAAAATGGGTATTATCAACTCCTATGGGGAGTTTTATCAGCCTTAGGTCTTCTGGGGCCCTTGGCTTTGTCTGTGCTCACAGTGCCCCCTGGTGGCAGAATAGATCTGGGATGTGCCCTGAAGTTGATGCTCTACTGCTATCAATCATAATCATTGTTAATTGTTTTTATCTGATTTTTTCTTTGGAGATGCATTTCATCAGATTGTCTTTTGTTTCTATAACAATAATACTTCATTCTTGAGCTCATACATCAGGTTTTATGCCAGGCATCGTGGTGGTCAAGACAACTTGGAGGGGCAAGCTTGGGTTCCCCTTTACATGCACTGACCCTACTGTCATCTGGGAGGCAGGAGATGGAATCAGGTTACTACTCTACAGCTCTCCCTTCTTTGTGATGTTGTTACTGGGTTTATAAGGATGTGACAGGGATTATGTTCAAACCAGAATGCATAATTTATCCCCAGAGAACAGTTCAGGTCCTGGGGATCCTGGCATGCAACACAGAGGAACACATAGATTTTCTTTCATCTCCGTGTTTCATTACTCTAGTCATTTAAGTTTAATGCCCAAACAATTGACTTTTCAATATTTAAATTCCCCAAATTGAATGACATGACCACCCTTTTGCTTGTCACATTTTGGCTTTTTCTGGAGACTTTCATTATTTATCTACATTGATTGGGTGACCTTTGCCATCTATTTGCCAGCCTTTAAAAGATTTAAGTCTTCCATACATATAATCTGGCTGCATTCTGCCCCAAATTAATTAGTATTATTGGTCTCCTGTCATATATTTATGAATTGTGTTTCCTTTACCTCTGCACCTGCTCTGACTCATTTCATGGCTGTGTTTTTTTTTTTTTTTTTAAATAAAATACAAAGATTAACCTTTATTGCACAACCAAATAAAAAAAAAGTACTAATTTTAGGGAACTAAAATTTACTACATCCCTATCAAGATATGCTTGTTCTTTTCATGCTGGAAATACTGTAAATATCAATTATTACATTTCAAACATGTAAAGACAGTACTATGTAAAGTTCATCGAAATGAAAATTTTCTAGATTTTTTTCTGGCTCTGCAATAAAGAAACACTATAATGTAGCTTTGAGTAGCTTTTGTTTCCTCAGTTCACTGCATGGTTTCAGATTACTATAAACTTATTTTTTGAGCTATCTAGAATTTTCTAAACTTTTCTTTCCTTTTTATTTTTTTAAAAGATTATTTATTTATTTATTTATTCGACAGACAGAGATCACAATTAGGCTGAGAGGCAGGCAGAGAGAGAGAGAGAGGAGGAAGCAGGCTTCCTGCTGAGCAGAGAACCTGATGCGGGGCTCGATCCCAGAACCCTGGGATCATGACCCGAGTCGAAGGCAGAGGCTTTAACCCACTGAGCCACCCAGGCGCCCCTAGAATTTTCCAGACTTTTCAAAGAAGAATCGTAAAGGCATATTCACTGTGATATAAAGTAAGTACAGTTAGGATACCGGAAGAAAACTGCTGATAACCCCACCATGTAGGAACTTGGGAAGTAATTACCATAAGTCCATGGAGATTTGTAAGGATGTTTGGAATAAATGTTGATGCATGAATTTCCAAACAATTTTCCCAGAAGTTTCTGAAGTGTCCATTTCCTGCCATGCTCAGGCACGTTGGCTCATCTGTAGCAATGTGAAATTTGGAGTCAAAGTGGACTTCCTTTCCTTGTATCTCTAGTACCATGTGTTCGTCCTCAAGAATGTGGTACCACGATCCAGTGAAATGAGAGTGAGACATCAGGGCTATTGTGTTACGTGTGAAGGCAGTGTTATATCCAACTTGATTTGCAAGTAACCAGTTATGGTATTTTTAAGAATTACAAATCAAAACATTTATTTTGTTCTTTTGCACAGACACTGTTAAAATATCGCTACTACAGCAATGCCTGCTGTCTACCAGCTTATAACATGAACTGTACACTCAGTGGAGGGCCATTACATTAAATTGCACAGTGACGAGCTATTTAAAGCATAATATAACATGTACGTTTTGCTGAGTTCTCACATCCTATCATAAACTGCCAAATACTAAGTGAATTTAGTTTCTAGACATAAAATTTTGGCTCTAAAGAGAATTTAGCTCACCAAGTTTACTGAGAGTTTTGATTTTTTTTTTCCCTGCTAAAGGTCTTGCCTCTAAAGAATGGCCTGTTAAAGGGTTAATACTATAAAGTAGGATCAGCTTCTTTTTTTTTTTAATATTTTATTTATTTATTTGACAGAGAGAGATCACAAGCAGGCAGAGAGAGAGGTGGAAGCAGGCTCCCCACTGAGCAGAGAGCCCGATGCGGGGCTCGATCCCAGGACTCTGAGATCATGACCTGAGCCGAAGGCAGAGGCTTAACCCATTGAGCCACCCAGGTGCCCCAGGATCAGCTTCTTGTTGTTTAAACTTATCAATTTTGGGGGAGGAGTTTGAGACATGGATGGAGTATTTTGATGGAATACAGAGGAGAGTCAAATTTCTAGGACCTGGTGACCCAGTGTAGGCAGAGCTCAATGGAGAGCATGTGAGCAGAGGCTTTGCCTGAAGCACAGAGGACTGAGCACTCCCGAGCTCAGGGTGACTTTATTGGTAACAGCAGAAGGTAAGGAGCCCACATAGAATGCCCTTCATCTAATTTACGGTGTTGCCATGGCCAGAATAAGAAAGTACAACACCATAGCTTCCAGGTCTGGTATCCCCAAAATGTATACTCTGGTGGGGGAAAGCTCCAAGCTAGCTTACTCCTGTCTCTGCTTCTTCATCTTCTTCAGTGCCTCCTATTTTAAATATGTTGGGTCGTCTTCCACTTTCCTTACTCCTGGTCCAGAGTTAGTTATCCGAGTTAGGCTTATATAGGGTTACTTTCAAAGAACAGGTAAAAGAAGGCCAATCAGGAATCTTAAAAGACCATTTGGTATGTAAGTTTGGATATGTGTTTTTGGCAGTTCTATTTTGCAAGAAATGGAGCTAAACATCAGGGTCACTGCCTTGGCCAACACCACCCAGCCAGAGCCACATCTTCTTTCTCCGCACAATTGTTTCCAAAGCACATGGTGGCTTCTCAAAAGGAGGCTGTGTCTTATTTATCATTTGTCGATGTAGAGTAACTACACCAAGAACTCATGGTGCTCAAAATGTTACATTTGCTTCCTGACACTGGTTTAAATGTGAGCATAGTCAATACAAGGTATAAGATATTGCCAGAAGGACAGCATACTTCACTGGACCGTATTTTTTCCAAGATGAAAATTCTACATGTTGTAGATGTTTCTGAAATGCACACGAATGTTTGTTACCTTTTATCTGTGATACTAATTTGTGCATCAAATAGTGTCTACAATTGAACAAGCATTGATGATACCGTGAAGTGGCTTGTTCTATGTATGTGGGTGAAGAAAAAGGAAGTACTTAAGCGCCTCATCATCTCCTTGAGCCCTACCTAACATTTAAAACAAAGAAAAACAAAGAGACAAGTAAACTAAAGTTTACAAAGAGACAAGCAAACTAAAGTTACAAAGAACCAGGTAAAAATGAAATCACTCTTCTTGAAAGGCATGACAATAAATGCTTCCTATTAAAATGAATTTTGAATCAGATAATGTATCATTTTTGCTTTGGCATAAACCTTCAGCATAAGATTCTAAAATCTTTAGGACATTGGCTCAATTTGTTTTGTGTCTTTGGATGGTAGACTTTTCTTGACTCTGCATGGCTTCCTGGGAATGCATGAAGTAGAATTCTGATAAGGAAAATTTAAAAAAACAAAAACAAAAACAAAAAAAACCAACAATGAAACAAACAAACAGAAAACCAAACAGCCTAAAACTGCTCCAAGTGGTTAAAATTATGAAAGTCATCCTAGAATTTAATGATTGTAATTCCAGTTCTGATAACTCTTAACATTTGTGTTTGGGAACTTGGTGGCCCTGTTTTTGCCCTCTCAAATTCCAATGTAGCAATTAGCTTAGAACTTCATGTCACCTTTTAAAATTTTTTTTTTTTAAGATTTTATTTATTTATTTGACAGACAGAGATCACAAGTAGGCAGAGAGGCAGGCAGAGAGAGAGGAGGAAGCAGGCTCCCCGCTGAGCAGAGAGCCCGATGCGGGGCTCGATCCCAGGACCCTGAGATCATGACCTGAGCTAAAGGCAGAGGCTTAACCCACTGAGCCACCCAGGTACCCCAATTCACATCACCATTTATGGTGTTTAGTCTATAGCCCAAGAGAAGAAATGCCGAGTCAGCTCTCCCAGATAGCTTAGGTGTTTCAGGTCATATCTTCAATGTGTATTGACCCCTTCATATCTTAGAAATGCTTCTATTCTGGGCACCTGGGTGGCTCAGTTGGTTGGGCAACTGCCTTCGGCTCAGGTCACGATCCCAGAGCCCCGAGCTCGAGTTCCTCTTCGGGCTCCCTGCTCGGCAAGGAGTCTGCTTCTCCCTCTGACCTTCTCCCCTCTCATGCTCTCTCTCCGTCTCTCTGTCAAATAAATAAATAAGATCTTAAAAAAAAAAAAAGAAAGAAAAGAAAAGAAAAAAGAAATGCTTCTATTCCATGGAAGCTTTAACATGCCTCGTTTTCCTATTTAGTGCAATGAGGAACATCTCCTGTGTGAGAATCTGTCGTATGCAATCTACAAGCAAATGAGCAGCTTCGCACATTCAATTGTCCCCATTACCCTCTTCAGTGTTCCTTAGTGATCCGGAAGAACTCAGTCGCATCCCAGAGCACCTGGTCAAGGGATAGAATTTTTACCGTGGAAAAAATACGGTTCAGTGGAGTTTATATTAGATGCATCTGCCTTGTCAAGCCCTAACCTAAATATTTTTCCACAAGAAATATTATTTCCTCACTCCGCCTATGGCTTCCATGGATATTCATATAGTTAGCCTAGGATGGGGATTTCAAAGGTGACAAAATGTCATTCCTATAATAAATGTTACTCTCATATTCAGTTTCAAGGATTCCGTATCAATAATTTAGAAAGAATTAATAATATATTTATAACACATGCTAGAAGTAGGATAAAATTATTTATAAATGCTCAATAAATGTTTGATAACGCTTTTGCCATCGTGTTATAAATGATAAATAGATATCTATAGATGCCTTGTTAAAAATTAATGCCCAGTGGTTATGGTTATTCTATAATGGCTGGAACAAAGTTATTAAAAGAGTGAATTAACCTCATGCATGTATTCTATAAACAGTTATGGCAAACTACGTAAGCTTTGAAGTGGTTTGTAGGAATTGTTAGTTATTGTAGCTAACAATATTTGTCCTAAATTCCAAATCAGTTGTTGCCAGACTGGGCTTCGTCACAGCCCGAAGTACTGCTGTTGTTGTTGTTGTTGTTAGTTTGTTTGTTTTTAATTTTATTATTTATTTGAGACAATGAGTGAGAGAGAGAGCATGAGAGAGGGGAAGGTCAGAGGGTGAAGCAGACTCCCCAAGGAGCTGGGAGCTCCTTGATCCTGGAAGTCCAAGATCATGACCTGAGCCGAAGGCAGTTGCTCAACCAACTGAGCCACCCAGGTGCCCTGAAGAACTGCTGTTTTAAGGAAATGAAGTCTAGATCATCCACACTTGAACTCCAAACTGCACTTTATGTAAGGAGAAAGGAAAGGCTGTAGTATTGGACTGCAGCTTCCCAGGGAGGTCTGTAACTGGCATTGTCACACGTTCTGTTGAACTTTGAGGAAGAGAAGCATGCGTATGGAGTGAGAGGGGCCATCTTGCAGATTAGCTGGGTCCCTTCTGGGCAGTCACTGGGATGACAGGTGTGTCATCCAGTTCTCTGCCACATCCCAGAAAGAGGAGCTACCTTACTGGCCGAGTCTGTATAAGGTGTGAGCCAACCCCCCGGTCATGCACCGGATGTATCTCTACATGTGTGTAACACTGTGCAAACTCAGCCAGCATTTGTGTTAAAACCGTCCGATACCCTTATCTCGGTCCATATCTGGTAAAGTCATAGTCTTGCTTAACTTTTCCCAATGGTTCCCTGTTGCTTGCTGAATGATGTTTAGACTAATTTGCATTTTAATATAGCTAGGGTGCCAGGATACTAGATTGGAGGTTTCAGTTTAGGCACCGAAGATATATCAGATACCAAAGACATGTGAGACAGATCAAAATGCAGATTTAGCAGGAGGGAGATGTCCCCGGAGTGTGAGTCCAACCTGCCCCACGGAGGAGAAAGGAGAGGTTACCACCTTTTGACTCATGTCTACTGTCAGGACGTTTAAGGAGACAACTCTGAGAATCTGATGTATGTCTTCTAGTCTTCTACAAAGACAGCAGCTCTGTCTTGTGGCCTAATGCAGAAGGCAGAGAGAGAAAGAGTTGCTGCCTCTATCAGGTTACAAAGGTACATGGATCCTTAGGGACAAAACGTGAAAACCTCAAGAGCAGTACTCATCTGCGTTAGTCTACAAGGATGCTGCTTAAGAAATGCTTTACCAAAAGGGCGTAGGGCTCCAATGAAAAGGCGGTTGTAGGAGCAGCAGGAAGAGCTAAGTCGGGATTGTGGAGGCAGCTTTCCTGCACAGCTGGGCTTAAGTCGGTGCTACAGGAACTCATTCACCGTCCCCCCTGTTGAATCAGGATTTAGGCAGCCGACCGTACTGAGCGTGAACTGCATGGCAAGGGGACACGGCCATATCAGGTCCCGTAGGAAATGATTAATGAAGGCTTTTCTGGCCATAGCTCTGTGCTAGCTTAATGCACAAAGAAAGTCACACATGCACACACCCCGACTTGGCACCGGCACACTTATCTTTATTGATAAAAACAATGCGTACGTTTCACAGCTGTACAGAAACAGGTGTAAGCATGCAGAGTGACCACGATGTGAAGCCCATGATGTTACTGGAGTCGGTTTAAAGAACTGGAACCCGGGAAGGACAGCTGCGCATCCCCACAGACAAGGGGAAGCAGATGCAGAAGATGCTGAGGGAGAAGAGGCAGATGCAGCAAGACGAAGTGGACACGGCGATCGAGGGAGGATGCGTTGCGCACGGCGTGTATCATCCCCACGTGGGAGAAAATGAGTTCTATGTAGAAGTGAAAAGTCGGTTTGCTTTACTGCAGCAAAAACAGTGAGAGTAAAGACCAAGAAATTGAAGAAACTGAAGAGTTAACTAAAAATCTCAGCAATGACCTCTCCTCTGAATTCCGATGCCATGCACTGCCGAAGCGATTTATTTTGTACCTTCCAAGAACTGCCTTTCCTCATTAATAATATTTGACTTTTCGTCTCCTTAATTAAATTCTAAGCATTTGGGGAGCAGAAACTGCCTGCTATTCTTCGCCGGCTCCCAAGGCACCAAGCCCTGGGCTGGCTACCTAACAGGCATCCAACAATTATTTGTGGATTTCAGGATTACTCCCAACATCACGCGACGACGGTCACTTTGTCTTCTTTGCTTGACTTTACTGAATGCAGTTGCAGTAATTAATTCAGTCAGATCAGACCAGGACTCTGGCAGACCATGAGCATGGAAATTAAGGGACCGACTTGATAAATATGGAGAAAAGCATCAGTAGGATTTAGCGACAGGCTGGATAGACTATGACAGAAACTCAGGTGCCATTTTGGAAAATGCCAAAAGCATCGTTGAGGGCAAAATCACCTAAGCAGGTGCCTTTATGCAATCAGGCAGTGCCATGAAGGATCTCGTTATCACAGGAGGCTTTTTCTCCGTATCCTTCCTGGCTTGCACATACTGTCAAGCTACATTAGCACCAAAAGGAGTTAGATTGCAGTGACCTTTACTAATCCACCGCATTTATGTTTGTACTTTTCTTGCAATAAATGTAACATTACAATTATTAATGTCAGCATTTTCTGTGGAAACAGTGGTGAACTCATTAAGAACACTGCCAGGTGTTGCCAACCCCAGGTGTGAACCTCGTGGTTAGTGAGATGTAAATAACTCTTTATGGAAAATTTGCAGTCTAACGAATTAGCAGGCTCGCACAAAGCCAAGCTAGTTTCCCGTGATTAGCTTCATTACAGCTCTCGTTGCTTTTGTGCAGGTCAAATAGGAAAGCAGCATATGCCCCTCCTTTTAGGATATAAATCAGATTAGCATCTACCTCGTCGCCCACTGTTTCCAGAGATAGCTGTCAGCCTTCTCAGAAAAATGTTGAAAAGTCTACGCTAAAGGGCACGTCAGGACCCTTGGTATGATTTTGCTCCCTTTCCCTGAGATCATGCCCTGTTCGCAGAGATGGGTTATGCCCGACCACTAAGAGATCCTCATAGCCTTTGCGGCTCCCCTATTACTTGCTATTTTACCTGCTGATGAGGGGAGAGAGGGAGCATGCTCTCAGATCCTTGTTCAACGTCTGCTTCATGGCCAGCAGCTGCTTGGGACTTTCCTTCCTGGTTTCGATTCGATTTCCCATTTCTCTCTCTATAATCTTTGAGACAAATGTCAACCTGACTGTGACATGGAAAAAACAAGCATTTGGGGATGTGAAAGTCCAGATCTGCCACTCTGCTGGGCTACCCCGACTGGCTCTTGTGAGTCTTTGACACGATCCTTGAATGCATCCAGATACGTGAATGGTGTGTGGATCCCCAACAATGTCATGATAACAGGAAAGACAAAGCATCTCTAGGTACCCCGACAGCTGGACTAAATATGTGCACCCAAGAAATAGAGTTGATTAATGTCGCTTAGACGTGATGATTTTTAAAGCCGTCATTTTTAATTTTTTCTTTTTTTTTTTCTTTTCAATATGGAGACTGTGTATGTTACTTGTTTAGCAGTGCCCTCTATATAGGTATTAACCGTGGTCATCTCAGTGAAGGACGGTTGTGTTGTAGGAGCCAGACCCCACTGTAAGGGCTTGGGCAAGTTCCTGAACATCTTGGGCAAAGTACAGGTAATAATTCCAACCTCATACGGTTGTAGTGAGTAATGAATGAGATAATATGTAATTATCAATTAATACGGACTGCATTATGGGTTCATAAATATTGGTGTCCTGCTGTTTCAGTACAAGAGCAATCAATGGAATGCAGTGCAGATTTGGTTCTTGGGTAAATATGCATTGATTTCAGATAAATTATGTTGTTGATGCCATTCATACGTTTGTATCTATTATTTCAAGTGTCCTCCTGGCCCAGTATCCTCACCTCTGCCAACACTGCTCATGGGAAGGGCTCACTATTAGGGAAGACTGAGTGTGTCACACGGAGTGCCTATCTCTCATCATACCTGGAAATGTCCAGATGTGTCTCTTCCTACAGTTTCTGGGTAGATGTCTGAAGTTGAGGAGAAGCACTACTTTTTAAGGTTCATTTTTCTTGTCTATATAATATGAAAATTATAATAGAATGCCCTCCTTGCTTTCCAGCGTTGCAGATATCAATTGAGTAAGTACAGAGAGATGCTCTATAAACTAAGGAACAGCTTCACTGGAATTAGCTATATGAAAGCAAGGACTGTCTTTTTTATTATCTTATGGTCATTTCTCAGACAAATGCATCTGGTAGATATTCAACAAACATTCACTGAGTGAGATGAAAGAACCAGAATCAACTAGGAGGTCTCATGATGGATAGTTTAGAAGTCTGCCTTATAGACAATGAGCATCAATTCAGTAGAAATTCAATATACCAGGTTTAGGTTTATTGGGAAAAATTCATTTAGTCATCTTAAGCTGCTCCTAGAAGGAAATGTCCATATATTTTTAATCACAAAATAGTTTTATATTGGGGCGCCTGGGTGGCTCAGTGGGTTAAGCCTCTGCCTTTGGCTCAGGTCATGATCTCAGGGTCCTGGGATCGAGTCCCACATTGGGCTCTCTGCTCAGCAGGGAGCCTGCTTCCCCCTCTCTCTCTGCCTGCCTCTCTGCCTACTTGTGATCTCTCTCTCTCTCTCTCTTTTTCTCTCTCTCTGTCAAATAAATAAATAAAAAATAAAAATCTTTAAAAAAATCATTTTATATTTGCTATGTGCCACTGTTTATATAATCCTTAGATAATCCTATAAGGGCACGCTTGTACCCTTCGTGTAAAGGAAGAAATGAGGGCAGAGGAAAGTTAGGTGCCTTGCTTTTGTTCCCACAGCTAGTTGGCCACAGTGGTCTGACTTCCAGAGTCCATCCTTATCACATCATGTCATACTACCTGTCTCTGTCTGATAGCTTGTTATGCATGATGAATGTGTGGGGGGGGGAGCAACATACAGCAAGGAATAAAAATAATACATATTTTTTTAAAATTGTGAAAAAAGGTAAGGAACATTGTAGTGCCATTGAGAGAAACCAAGAACTGGAGATTTGTTTTACTGAGTAAACAGGTGAGTACAAAATAAAAGTTCTTTAGCACCTAGTTCCTAGTCTACTTCTAGACCTTCCCTATATATCTGTCCCCCATGCACACCCATGATTAATTCATTACTGGTAGTATTTTCTAAGATCTATGATGCTCTGTCACTTCCTTTTCTCTCTTCTTACGATACCTTCCGCAGTAACCACCCCCCCCAACCTCTATCACAACTGCCGCCCTTTTTCCTGAGACTGAGCTCCAACACCAACTCCTCTGGGGATGAGTCCCACAGAGCTGCATAATTTCTTCTTCATGCTTCTCTTGCACCTTTTGAGAACTTGATTAGAACAATGGCCCTGTGTTCCCTAGGATCACACTTGCCTTTGAAAGCTTCATATTGCTGTAAAAATAATTAGCCACCATGTTCTCTCTTGAGGTAAAGGTATTCAGGTCCTGACTTAGCTTTTGTGACTTTTTGTGTTTTCTTAAAGATTTTATTTCTTTATTTATTAAAGAGAGAGAGAGAGGGAGAGAGAGAGAGAGAGAGAGAACACACAAGCAGGGGGAGGGGCAGAGGGAAAGGGAGAAGCAGACTCCCCACTGAGCAGGGAGCCCCATGTGGCAGGACTCGATCCTGGGACCCAGAGATCATAACCCAAGCCAAAGGCAAACGCTTAACCAACTGAGCCACCCAGGTGCCCTTATAAGTACTAGTTTTTAGCATTTTATTTGCATCATTTTGAGAGAGAAAGTAAAGACTTGTATTATCCGAAACAAGCATTCAGATTGTGTTATCTGTGCAAACATCACAAACAAAGTACTGCCTTTCTACAATCAAATGAATCAGAGTTAGGAGAGGCAATGTGATTAGATGAAGATTTTAGCAGTATCTCCCGCCTTTGCACCTCTAATCCCTGGCAGGAAAAGTCATTAATAAATTCTTCAAAAGCTTTTTTTTTTTTTTCCCCTTTCGTCCTCAGATCAAAGGTAACATCAAACTATAGGCAATTGTACTTGGTAATTGCAGAACTAGAAGATGGTGTAGGAACTCAGATCAGATAGCGTGACAGCTCATCCTCGGTGCGGTAGCAGGTGAATCCATGAGACCAGGATGCACATATTTATTCAGGAGAGAGTACATATGTCTTTTCAAAGGAACATGCAGGAAATCAGGGCAGCCTTGGCTTTAAAGGACAGTTTACCGAAGTTCCATACTTCTCCTGCCATAAAAGGCAGAGACATATTCTGAAGACCTTCTCAGGAGTGACCTTTGTGTTTTTAAGGTTTATTTACCTCACCGCTCACCTGTGTGTCAATGACAACTCTGGTCTTACGTAAGTCACGGAGTTTAGGTATCATTTGTCTTTCAAATATTTTAGAAACATTATCATCAATCCTTGCCTTTCCTTCTTGGTAGAAAGGAACAGTACAGTCAGGAAAAGTAGTTGTGTTAGTTCAAGTAGCAGGGTTGTAATGGATTTTTTTTTTTTTTAACATTTTTATGATGTTACCCATTGCTTATCCTGTGCTTCGGTAGTTCAGAAATATGGCAATTATTAGCCAAGCAGACAGGATCCCGGGGCTCTAAATGCACAGGGACTATAATTTTCCAAGCATTAGAGCCCATATCCTGTTGTCCTTGGTTTTTGAGGTCACCAGCACTTTACTCCAGTATTTACATTTAATTTTTGTGTGTGTGGCAAATGAACATGAGACCTTTAATGGATTCCATAATGCCCATTTTGTATTTAGTTTTTGTTCCTTACTTGTGTCTTACAGGGTTCATTGTCGTGAAGCAGAATTGTCTGTTTGGGGGTAAAGGCTGGGGGCAGGGGCACAGGCTGAGACTGATTTGGATCTAGTGGAAAAATTTTGCTTTTAGGGATGAGATGTACATTCATCCTCTAATCAGAGTGCATAAAGGCTGATCAAGTGTTATTTAAAAAAGGAGGTGATGCATTTTATGTTCCTTATTAAAGGAAACTTTTATTGTATTTTAATTTATAATGTTTTCTTGATGAAGCTGGGATAATTAGGTATCTTATTTTTAAAATAATCATAAAGAGAAGTATATATCAAAATGAGTAATTTTGTTAGACCTCGTTTGCTTACAAGATAATCCTATTAAAACCGATTTATATACTTTATACATTCATGCAGAATAATAATTACCATCTGTCCTATTAATATTGCAAACCATTTTATTTGAAATAAAATAGAACATTGACAAGAAACAAGTGAAATAGTACTTCTCATCTGCCATGCTACTCCTTAGCATTTTAAAAGCAAATTGTATTAAGCTTTCCAGGAGTGTTCTATGTGAGTAAGACAGTCTTTAAAAGTAAGATGTTTCGTCGGAATGTCTTTGTTCCTTTAGTCGTTAGGATATTCTTTAGGGTATAATTGCCGCAATGAGTGATTTTTCATAAATAGTATATGATGTATTCTATAGCATAGAGATGAAATTTGTGTTTAAATATGCAGAAAGATAGAGTAGTGTGTAATGTTTGTTTCCAATTTGTTCTTTCTTCGCACAGCAGGACAGTAATAATAGGGCAGGGAAAGGATACAATGACTTCTCAAAGTAGCTTCCAACTCTTGTTTTCTGCTTACTATAATAGGAGGTGGGAGGTCAATTGAAACACAAAGGAATAATTTTGAAACACAAATAATGTGTTTATTCCAAACATTCATGTGTTTGAAATTGACCTTTTTTATGACCTATTCAGTCTTTGGGCAAATCATTACTACGTTTGAGCTAATTTTTCTATCGGTGGTCTTTAGTACGCCATAGACTGTTGAGGGGCTGCTGCGTAATTTTTAGTTGTCCTCAAGCTAATTGTGCATGAAAGTCATGGAGGAAGAGGGTGCCAGACCGGAGTCCCCACGGTTGTTTCTTCCAATTATCATTTTGAGATGAGTCCATTCCATGACCTTACACAAGATGTGAGACCTGCCTCGCTGTATCCTTGCATCATAGCCTGGGACTGTTCTAAGGACATAGTGGCCTCACGGACCTTATATTCTGTGTAGGGGATTGAAAACTAAATAAGTATATGAATATTTAAATAAGATCATTACACCTTGCCACTGGTACCCTGAAGGAAATAAACCTGCTGCTCTGAGAGATAATAAAAAGGGTAGATTCACTTCGGATGGTGTCTCAGGACGTATCGATTAGAAGCACGTAAGTGCAGGGAACCGTGAGAGTCAAAACCATCCCCTATGGTAATACCTGATCAGCTTCCCTCTCAAGCATGTTGTAAGAGTCATCTGAGGTCACAGTTGTGGAAGGCCATGAAGAAATTGAAAATGAAATATATATGTACAATGTTGTGAATATTTAAGAGGGAGTAGAAAGATGGTTTTCTTTCCCCATTACTCAGAAAACTAGATGCACGTGACCAACCTTCGTCTCCTGCTAGGGTAGGCACGGGGTTGGGACAGGAATCAGGACATCGCAGCAAATCCAAGAACTTTGTTTGATAATGCGATTTGGCACTCTATGCTACCACCTAAAGCCTAGCTCTGTTGTTCTAGTTTATAAAATCATTTGGTTTAATGGTACTTTTTAATATACTAAAATCCATTATAATATAAACACATGCAATTTTTCATATTCCTGAATTTTATCATAGGGTTATTTAAGTTTTTAAAGATTTAATAAACACTAATATAGAAAGCCAAGCAGAAGCACAAAAACATTTTTCTCTAACAGCAGGGCCCATTTAATTTAATCTTGGAATACATGATTTATCCTTAAAGAGAGATACTGTTAGAAAAAAATGAAAAACATTGTTCATGGCCATATGTTATTGTAAAACAGCATATTTGAATATTTTAAAGACACTAAATTTGGTCCAAATCAAAGTAGGCTTTTTTCTTTTGTTGACAGTATGAAGCATATGCTGGTGATATGAGCCATAATTAAGCAGTAAGACACAACAGGGTGTGTGTGTTGTGTTGGGAAGGTGCCATTGACTGGGTGTGTAAAATGTGAGGCCAAGAAGAGAGAAGCCCACAGCCACTGTGGCGATGGCAAAATTCCAACCCAGCATAGGAGCATATGCCTTGCAGCGTGCTTTTGCCATATTAACATGCCCTGATTATGAATCACGTTACTCTATACTATAAGAACATTTTAAACCGTTATACTTTGGGCCAAAACCAGAAAAAATGAAAATTCCACACTGAGACCTTTTCCTTTTCTTGTATGTGAAAGGGTTTGCTTTATATTATTATTTCCTGTGTTTTAAGGGTATGTGCCAGATCGGGATAGAGCTTCGCTGCTGAACACCACCGAGTAGTCAACTGAAAACAGAGGCAATCTGAACCCGACAGGGAAATGCTAACTCACAGATAAACCTTGAACACTCCCACACAATGGGAAACTGAAGTCATTTGTTTTGCTTCTCCAATTTCAGGAAATAGGTTTGACCCTCTGAAGTTCTTAAACAAGACAAACATAAATCTTGTTCCAAGGATCCCTTGAGCTTTCAAAGATGGTGCGTAGAGGGAGAGAGAATGGAGTTGACTTCAACTTTACCATTTCTTGTTACATTTTCAGGAATGTATTTGGAGAAATGGAAAGAACACGATGTTCCCTTTTACTTTAATTAACATTGTGGTGTCGGTTTTAAGAGTTGGTAATGGCTTAGGTATGTTATATGTCTTTCAACCAACTGTTTAAAAATGCATACTGGCAAGGGATAGACATTAAGGGAGAGAGGGAAGATTTTTCGAGAGGAGAAGCCAAGGAACAAACCGTAATGTATTAGGTAACATTGTTACTCTCAAAGAGTAGATATGTGTCTTTCAGTACATACATCGACCTGAATGTCAGTGGATAGAATTGAGAACATATAATTTGTAATAAAACTACATACAGTCTGTGTTGCAGAATTTTTTTTTAATCATATGTCTTTGTTCAATTAGGAAGGACTATAATTAAATGAGACTCTATTTGTGGTCATATACAGTAATCAAAATGCCAATACTCTTAGAAATAGGATGAGTAATGACCTTGATGTAGCCTGAGAAAGTTAAAGAATTATGAACTTAGTGGAGGAGAAATAAAATAGGAAAATATCAAACTATACCAAAATTTATATGCTAGTATTTTCTGGAATATGCTTACATTTAAAAAATTAAGTTCTTATAATATTTTCATAGTTAAAAAATCTTGAGAATATAATGTGAATTCAAAAAGGATATAACGTAGGTAGTCTATTTGCAACATAAAACTTACACATATATGAAAAAGGAACAATTTCTTTTCTCAAGAAGCTTAAAATTTGTAAAAGGATTAGGAAATTCCCAGGGGATGGCATTATAAAGAAGGATTAGGTCCCATGCCATGGAAACAGAAACAAAAACTCAAAGGAAGGAGCTATTGCTCCTTATTGGAGAAGGGAGGGCAGCCTCTTTGGGAAGAAGGGTGGTAGTTCAGGTGTGGACGGGCTAAGGATAAGTCGGGAAGAGGTAATTTGGACAGTGATCAGACAATGTGTTGATCTACTACTGGTAGAGTAGTGACCATGCAGGGGGTGGGGTGGGGAAGGAAGGGGATAGCTTTAGGTTAGTTTGTCCTGGAAGTGGATGTCCCAAAACTTGGAATGTTATAGAAGGAGAGGGTCTTATGAGCATACTTCTGATCACCCACCTTTCAGAGAACCGTGGGGCTCCCAGAATTGGTGGTTGTCTCAAAGATCCACAGTGAGATGACCCCAGACTTGAATGTGAATTTGCTGACTTGACAATCCACTGCTTTTTTTCAAACTGTGAACTGACTCAAAAGCAGAACGAAGAAGTGTTTTATTTCAGCAGCAATAGAAAGCCTATGAAGGATTCTGCCTGAGGTAGGATAGAGAGAAACAATTAACAAAGAGTCTCTGAGGGTTGTATGTGGGAAGGATTGGACGCTTCACTCAGCTTGTGTCAGTTCTAAAAGCAGTGAAATACATTCATGAAGATAGAAGTGTAACAGATTGTTAAGAGGGCATTTTGATTATATGGAGACTTTATGTAGATCTTGAAATTGTGGAAGATAATTTCCAGACAAAGGAATTGTTATAATCCACCAGAGAACCCTATTTTCTCATGCTTGAAGGGAACTTCTCCATACACCCAAATGTGTGTTGTCTTCTCTCTCAAATATAGATCATGGTCTTGAGAAAAATGATATATGCATCCAAAGAGATTAATGAAATCATTAGAGGGACATGAATAAATGGGGAAATAAGAAGCTATTTTGGGGGGCACTTGGGTGGCTCAGTGGGTTAAATCACAGTCTCAGGGGCCTGGGATCAAGCCCCACATCGGGCTTTCTGCGCAGTGGGGAGCCTGCTTCCCACCCCCCCACACCCCCCCGCCTGCCTCTCTGCCTACTAGTGATCTCTGTCTGTCAAATAAACAAATAAAATCTTTAAAAAAAAAAAAGAAGATATTTTTCTTCTTAGATGCACTAGTCATTTTAAACCAAGGAAGAGAGAAAGAAAGAAAGAAAGAAAGAAAGAAAATAAATTAGTCATTAGTAGTAAGAATAAAATAATAAACAATCATGAATACCTGTAAAGCCAAAAGGAACTCCAGACTTTAAGATTTTAGACTTGAACAAAATTAATAACCTGGCATTTGTGGAGCGTAAAAAGCTCAAGGGAAGGTTTCCTTCCTAGATATCCACAATCTGGTGATAACATCCATCACAGTTGTCTTAAATAACAGGGTTGATTGATGAAATTGAAGATGTTGCTCTAGATGAAGATGTCAGGCTCCTGAACTTCTTTTGGATGGTCACGTGTGTGTCAGTTACCTTGGTCTTTTCATCCCATGGAGTGGCTCAAGCCTGGGGAAAAAAGGTAGATAGGACCAGTGATACTACTCACTTCTCTTTTTTTGTAGTCCTGGGGGAGCAAACAAAGGGTATTCCTGGTTGAAAATACCCCAGGAGGAGCTCTGTATCTTTTATGATCAGAAAGGAAATAAAAGTAAACAATTAAGGAGACAAACTGAGGAGAAAGTAATTTGAGATGAAAGAGCTGAAAAAGAGATAGGTCTTTGCAAAACAGTTACTTTTAGGGGGTAAGTCAGAAGTCTGTTACCACTGAAATGTTGTTCCTCTATCACATTTGCTTGTAATCTACTACTGCAGACTGGAAACTAAAATGTCCTCTGGAAAATAAAGGGAAATTGTTTATTCTTGTTCATCATAATTGAGCCTGAAAATTTCAAATAACACTGCTCCAATGGAAAATGCCACAGAAAACACAGTGCTGGTCTGGTTCAAGGGGTAGATGTGAAGCATTTGCTAAACCAAATGCACCTTTAAACAGTGAGATGCTTCATAACTTCATTATCTTTCAGAGTTGTCTAAATGTAATGCAGGCATTCGAGACCTATTAGACTCTTAAACATGAATTTATTTGAAAATGATTTTAAATATTTTATTTTATAACTCTTGAGATTTAGGGATATTTTTGTGACTGCATAGGTAACTCCATATAATTTTTTAACATTGAACTTATTGTTGTTCTAGAGTTTGGAGAAGACTGAGCTCAGGCAATGAGAAGTGTTCAGACAATGTAGTAATGACATTAATAGCCACGGTTTGTTAGTGGTTATTAGATGCATGGCATTTGCTGATCCTTCAAGTACATCGATTATGTATAGGCTCAATATTTCTATTTTTATTTGCTAAATTTGGCAACCCTACTACTTACAGAAATAAAATTAAAGTCAAAGAATTCTTCCCAAAACACAGAGTTGGGAAAAGAAGTAGAACCAAGATTTTTCTTTCTTTAATTTTTTGGTTTTTCTTCTCTTTTTCCCCTCATTTCACAGCCTATATTTTAACTTCTATAATTCAGTGTGTTCTCATGAATCAATGCAAAAATTCAATGTACAGAAAAACGTAATGACAAAAAAAGATAGGCAGAATATGTCTCATTGATGACTTTCCAATACTGTTAAAATGAAGAAAAGTATCGTCTAGTTTTCTTTGAATTTAGATTTGACATATTTATTATGCCTTTGGAGGAGGATAGGTTTCCCTTCGACTTGATTTGAACAGGCGCTGAATGAGCACAGCTGTTTCACGTTAAGTTCCTCACAGAGAAGAATGTGTGAAAGGTTCAGGAGAGTGAGCAGAAACTCTTGAGAGAAATGGAGCCAGAGGAGGAATGGAATTCTGTCACTGTGGAAACAGAACACATTCTTACCATAAACCCCTCTAGACTGAAATGAGCACATTGATAATTACTCATTATGTGCCCACAGTGTGACCAGGACTGCCCCGTCCACAGTGGAGTGAAAAGCTTGGAGGGGGAGGGACGTTAGGGAGGGAAGCATGACTCTTGCCCACAGGGGGCTCAAAAGTAGCATGTATGTGAGACAACACAGGGCCTTAGGTAGTGGGGGCTTGAGGGGATGGCTTCCAGAGTCTGGACGGAATTCTCTGCTCCTTCTCTCACTAGCTATATATCTCTCTGATCAGTCTCCTCATCTGCAAAATGGAGATCATAATTCTTCTGCTGAGAAATATAATTTAAAAAAATAGTAATAATCTGCCAACCCAATAAAGCTCCCCACAACACAGAAGTGAAAGAAAACAGTTTTATTATTGCACAGGCCCTAAAGCAGACTCTGATGTGTGCTCATCCAAGGCATTCCAGAAAGAGATCGCAAAGACGAAAAGAAATGTCGCCTCTTTCCATAGCCAAGGGGATACAACTCTTGAAGTATATGTTCTCAAGATCAAGATTAGTGGATTTGACAGCACCCTTGGTTACACTTAGTCCTACCTAAATTTAGCTGGTGATTGCGGTTAGTGTTTGGGTTAGTTAACTGTCTTTCTCTTACGGAAAAATAAACTTCTCATATTGTTATGACAGAGTATTTCTAGCTTGGAACAGGGTGCCTACTGAGGTTAGGCTCCTGCCCTCCCACTGAAACCCAGGGACAGGGGACTAGCTTCCTTGATGAATACATTTCAAGGAGATGATTCTCAGGTCTTTGAAAAAAGACATCCCTGACTCTTATAAGGCTGACATTAGGCTTATTTTAAAAAGCTTTTAAAAAGATTTACACACACTTTGTAAAAAAAAAAAAAAAAAAAAAAGATTTACACACACAAGGAGACAAAGAACTTAGAATTACAAGTTTCCTTAAGTAAATTCTCTATGATAAGGAAAGAAGGAGTCCATCTCCTCATTTTCAATAGGAAAATTTAATCCTCTTATTTTTAATCTACATTTGTCCTTATACTTACCAAATAGGGGAAGGTGTTTGGTATAGTGATTGGGATATCATAAATGCTGTAAAATATTGTTGTTCTTCTTACCATGATTGTTGATTTTATATATATATACACACACATACACACACACATATATATCAATTTATATACAAATTGATGACAGTACAGTGATAGTACAGTGACAATCAATGGTAGTACAATTAGTTGATAATAAATGATTGTATAATCACTGATATATATCAACTGTGTAAATGTGAGTGTGTGTGTGTGTATGTGTGTAGACTAAGCCCCAAGAAGGACAGGGTTTTGGAGTTTGGGAAGGTATAAGGAAACAGCTATGAGGGGCACCTGGATGGCTCAGTCAGCTGAGTCTCTGCCTTGAACTCAGGTCATGATCTCAGAGTCCTGGGATTGAGTCCCGCATCGGGCTCCCTGCTCAACCGGGAGTCTGCTTCCTCCTCTGCCCCACTCCTCCCCAACTCATGCTCTCTCTCTCTCTCAAATAAATAAACAACATCTTTAAAAAAAAATAGCTGTGCATGGATCTAGAACTAATTGCTAGATGTCTACAGCGTAGAGAGCAGTGTATTATAAAAAAGGGGGGGAATGAAACTTTCAAACATGGATAAAAATCTATCTGTAGGAAGTTTGATTGGAGAACATAAATAAATGGGTCTGACCTA
Organism: Mustela erminea; assembly: GCF_009829155.1. NCBI lineage: Eukaryota > Metazoa > Chordata > Mammalia > Carnivora > Mustelidae > Mustela > Mustela erminea. The sequence goes on along the minus strand of NC_045634.1, from coordinate 28,944,938 downwards.
GGGGTGAGGCTGTGTTTGGGCAGAGGGAGAGCAATCATGCTGAGAAATTTAGGGGAGAGGTACTTATAAAATTTTTTAATATGAACTTTACATTGGATGCATAACAGAGTATCATATAGGAGACGGTATAGGAGGAAAGCAATGGGCTGAAAAAAAATTTTAATATGTCGAGTCTCTTCTCGGCGTGTAGGTAAAATGAGTTTTGTAAAAGCGACGTTCTCGGGCGCATTGTATGTTAAAGAACCTGTGAGCTGAGATAAGGTCCCAGTGAGGTGGCAGCCTGGGAAACGGGATGTTGCATTCAGTGTCCGGGCAGAGGAATAGAAGGAATCAGAATGACAGAAAAATGGTCAGCCCATAAGACTACCTGAGGAGTAACGGCTTTAGAAAAAAAAAAAAATAAATAAATAAATAAAAATGAAGGACACCAGGATACTGCATCTCCTTATGTCCAAAAGTTGAGCTAAAGATGAAAAGCAAAGAGACGGACAAAATCTCCGAAAAGAAGGGGCGAAACCAGTTACCAAAGTCTGTATTTGTAAGCTGGTTTATTGTATCAATCGATGAATTGGCCAAACACAACACATATTAAATTTATCAAATATACCTATACATCCACAAATTGAAGTCCGCCTCACAGATTCCTAGGGGGCATTAAGTCACAGAGCCTTTCATTTGCTCACAGGCAGCCCTCCCCCACCTCCCACTCGACCCCTCACGGGTCTCTAAAACTGGACTTGGGAAGCTGGCTATGGTTGTGGAGAGGGACCTGGGGAAGGATGAGGGGCAGAGGTTTCTCATGACTCCTGAAAACCTTGCATGTGTTCACACCGTGAGTCTGCAATCACGTGGAGGACGGGGGGTTTTTAGTCGTTGTTTTACTTCCCAAGCACTTGGTCTGATGCTGTTTCTCTACAAAGAGTTGTTGAACCAAAATGTGCCTTTGAGCCAATGGTGGAAGAAGCGGTATGTTCACTGAGAATCGCCAGCCAGCAGAGTTCTGGGGGAGCAGAGGTGGTTTGGTGCAGATTCCCAAGCAACACCGAGAGCCACATAGATACCTACTGACTTAGAGCCCTACGGCCATCAGTGTTCCTGGAAAAGAGTTGGGTGGATGGGAGTGGGACCTAAGAAAGCAGAGAGTGGAGTTCTTACAAAATTAGACTTGGTGTGGAATACTCAGTAGAATGTCAGGAGAAAGAAGTTTGTTTTGAAAAACTATAATATAAATCCACTCCATTCAACTCTTTGTTTGCAATTTAAGGGAATTTCTCCAGTCACTCTTCCCAGCAAGAATTGTAGGCACCTCATTAAGCTGCCTCTAAATTGTATTGTATGAATATTTTATAAGGCAATTTTGTTCATCTAATCATCATATTGAGATGCATTAAAGAGAAGAGGAGTATTGGTTCATTTCAGATATCTGCACTATTTGTTGTTGTTGTTTAAAGAAACTTTCCTTGCCTCTACAGAATTGGATTTCATTATCCTAAGGACATTCATGCTTTATTCAGAATTTTCTGCCTATTTGAATTGGCAAATTCAGTACCAGTCCTTAACAATGATGTCTCAGAGGAACTTTCTCTTTCGATGTTGTCAATTTTTTTTCTCCCTTTCTATCATAGGAAAAAAAAAAAGTCATAATGCCAAAGTGCCACGGGCTTTGGCAAAACATCTGTCCTCTACAGAAAAGTTCAGACTCTTAAAATTTTTACAAGGTTCTGTCCCCTTTGCTAAGAAGAGTAAGAATCTTCAGTGAGAGCTACATGGTCAATATTCAAAGTGGTATTTCTTTTCCAATTGTCAATAATCCCATGAACCCTTACACTATTTCCCTGTGTTTAGGGATAATAAGTAATTTGATTTCTAAAAACCAGAAAGAAAACAAACCAATACAAAGACTAAAGTAGTAACTGGGTGCTGTGAAGTGTGTAAACCTGGCGATTCACAGACCTGTACCCCTGGGGATAAAAATATATGTTTATAAAAAATAAAAAATAAAAAAATAAAATAAATAAAATAAATAAATAAGAGAAAGAAACTTTTTTTTTCAAAAACTAACCTTTTTAAAAATCCCAGCATAAACTAAACAGCCTCTCCTTACTAACTCTAGTCCTAGTATAATAATCCAATTTTTTCTGGATGGGAATTTTCCATTAAATCAAGTAAGAAACATTTTCCTCGAGATTGTTAGGATTTCTCATGATTTTATGTTTTTGGCGAACCACTATCTTTCATCACTTCGGGTTGAAAACCAAGGAAGCCGTGGCCCCAAGTACTTAGTTGTCTAGGTCTCATATGGATTATGTTATTTTCCTGGATTTATGTTTTCAGAGCTATAGTCAGGAATGACAGCATGTGCAGTGGAGGGTAAGTGGGGTGGGGAAAGGTCTAGACTTCTCAAGGATCTGATAATATTTAGCAAGAAGAGAAGGCTTGGCACGTGACTGGTTATCACTTGAAAACCATTTCAGTCGAGCTCCGAATACAGAGCAGCCTTTGTATAGCACAGGTAGGCAAATTTAGAAAGGGTATACTGAATAATAAATTTAGTAACTTTAATTATGCAAAACTATAATGAATACACTCAGGAAATAGTTCTTCCGTAATCTTCAGCCCCTTATAGAACAAAGTTATTTTCCATGGAACTCATACACCCTTTGAAATGAGGTCTGTATGTGCAAAGTATTTAATTCATTTTTAATGGAATATAAATAATATTATTTTTAATAAATACAGTACAATAATATTTGGTCATATATTTGCTTATAAGATATTAGGAGCTTATGACGGTAAGATTTGAAAATTCAAATATACAAATACATGTATTATATGTTAAATATATATGTACTTTATATGACATAAAAGCATTTATTTTTGTTAAATTATAGTTACTTCAAAATTTTATGTGATTAGTTTAAGTTATATATATATATGTATGTATGTATATATATATATTTTTTATTCTTAAAAATCTCACTTTAACAACTGATCACACGAAAGGTACTTGCCCAATCTCTACTAAACTATAACTTGTTTTTCTCACCAGCAGATGTTTTTAGGCTCAATTTGCCTGGCTTTTTATGTCATTAGTCTGTGAAATATACCATGGGCTCATTCATTAATATCTTCATGAGTTTGTAACAGGTTTTGAAAGAAAAATAAAATTATTAGGATCAGAATTCTCATAAAGGGGTATCTAAAAGTACAGTTTTCTCTGCTAGATATCTGATCATTTTGGTGTCAAATAGCTCTTATTTCTGGGTATTTCTACATGAAATGAACTACCTTATTAAATTTTGCCACATAGCATGGTATTCTTATGTTGTTTGCATGTGTTTAAACCCAAAAGCCTCAAAAGAAAATACAGTGAAAGCAAAGGATGCTGGACAAGTTACCTGTCACTTTATAATCCAATGAGTTCCTGTGGTTCTAGAAGCCCTAGAACCTGTCTGTATCCCCACACTTTCCATGTGCCTCAACTTGATCTCATCTCCCTGGCTGGAGAATTACAGAGCTTGGTGGAAAGACTGATTTCAGAAACTCAAAGGAAGGCCCCAACCATTCGAAATACTCTCCCTTAAAACACAGGCTTACTGATCATGAATGTTTACTGACTTTGCAATGTGTAGGACACGACCAGAGCTGAACAAAGAGCTGACATTTCCTGCCTCCGGTCGGTTTATAAATTCAGTTTTATGGTGAGTGCTTCAGGGAGAGAACTTGTTTTGGGGCAGGAAGGAGGTAATAAGTTACATTTTAAGCATATATGAACATTAAAGTTCTATCAGAATACAGCTTTCGGGTCCTGGCAGTTGAGAAGGATGTAGGGCTGGGATTCACAATGAGTCATTTCAGTAGAAGTGGAAAACTATGAAGATGGAGAAAACAAAGCTAGTGAAGACGTCAGGGCTGTCTCTTCCTAGGGCTGACGAGAGGCTGGGTATAGCTTGTGGAGGAAGAGAATCAAGGTCAGAACTGGGTAGATGGAACCTCGGCTGAAATATTAAATGACGTAAGCACGTCTGCAAGATGCCAATAGATTGAGAAACAATCCTGCTGTCCTCCCCCTGCCTCTCCCTGTAAGTCTCTAGATAAAGCTGCTTTTTTTCTATCCAGAAATCCTCTTGAGTTGACAAATTACACCACAGCTACCTCAGAATTAATACAGAGTCCAATTCCTTTATCTTCAGAGGGAATTTAAAAGGCAACTCCTTTCCCCTAAGCATATACCTCAATGGATGCATCCCTTCACCCATGCTACAGAAACCCTACAGCTCAAACTTTAATAGAACACTTGAGAAAACACCCTCACTCACGTGTGAGGAAGTTTGGCTGCTTGTGTGTGTGTGTGTGATGCTATGTTTAAGGATCCACTAAGCTTTGGAAAAACAAACAAACTTACACCTGTCCTTTATATGCTTGACCTTTCCCAACACAGAGAAAAAGGACCATATGCTTAGAGTTTTTAAGACTAATGATAGATTCTGAGTATGAATGGGTAAACAGAAAATAGGCAATGACATATTTATGTAAATACTGAGAAATATGTCAAGCTTAAACAATAGGATAAAAAGGAATCTTAGAAGTCTGATTGGATAGTCATATATAGTAGATTATGAAGTTGCTTCTGTGTTTATGCAGGTTTTAGTAGAAAGGCATTTGTGACTTAACTATTATTTTTATTTCAGTTTTATTTACTTTATTATATTTAATGCTTTATGGCACAGAACACTAGGAAATAGGATTTTGCCTACAGTAAAAGCCCATTTCCTAGTAACTCGATGTATTCCAGATTTTTCCATGGGTCTAACACCATCCCCCATGATAAGGTAAATTTTGCAAAACATAATCCAGAAAATAATCTGAATTATCTTTACCTTTTATTTATTTTATTGTCTTCATCCATGGCTTGGCCTACTATATTAGCGTTGTGATCAAATTTTTCATCTCAACATTTATGAAAAATCAATAGCAGGAACTCAGGTAGACGGAATTTTAACTGGTGTCTAGAGGAATTCCTCAGTGCCCGCCTCTCTCACTAGAGAAGAGGCCAGAATTGTGGTTCCAGAGAGTATCTACCATTTACAGGCCAATTTTCAATGAGGTAATTCTAGTCATAAATCTTAGTGGGGAAACACTATTATTGAACACTGGGTTCCATTAATTGAGAGGAATGTTTGGTGTAGGGGGATACTCTCCTTACCCAAGGGTCTTCTTGTTTCTCTGTGTTTGGGTGCACTCAGCTATTCAAAACAAAACAAAAAACCCGTAACAACAACAAAAACCTGCACTGATTTAACTCTGGCCATTGCAACTGGGATTTCCAGATGCTAAGTGCTAATGCATCATTTAAAAGTATGCTATTTCCTAGTTCCTTTTGGACGGCAAAGGCTTTTGTCTTCAAGCTAGAATGCATCAAGGTCGCTTGAAGGTCGGACTGATAATAAACCACATGATGTAAACTTCTGGTTGGGTTATGTTCCATGAACAAGCCTGTGGTCTCTTAACTTCTACTTTCTAGCTTGCAATAACTTTTCCTTTAGAGATTAAAAACAAAGTTGCTTGATTATAGTTGATCCAATATTTCTGAAAGATTAAAATATTATAGTTTAGACAAAATCAATAGTGAGGGTAAAGTAAATTTTAATAGTTTGCAGTCATTTTACTGATGGGTATTAAGTCCTAGGAACCCCAATACTCTATATAAATTTCAGAAATTAATTTTGTAGTAACAGTTTGAGTTGACCAATTATATTATATGCTTAATAAAATACATCAAAGTACTCAAAATGGTATGTGATTCTGATGCATGTTTTTCATTTTTCATTAGGACACAGTTTTCTTTATGGAAACTTAGTATTTGATGAGGCACAAATAAAAAATTGTGAAAAAATAAAAATGCCACTCAATCTCAAATTGAGGAATCTTTTTTTATATAATAGATTAGTCAATGAGAATAAGAAATAAGACACTTGAAGCTTCCCTTGAAACATAATTTTTGAATTGCATCTTTCCATTGTGCCGATGTGCCTTTCCTGTCACATTATGAGGTATAATACAACTCTAGAAATATTGGCAATAAAGAAACATTAAGTACCAGAAATTAATTTCCTCAATGGATCCTGAAAATTTTCATTAGCCTAGAGGGTTAATTTTATAATTTTAGTGCAATCATTATTTATCATCTCTTGGTTTACGGGAAAGAATTAGAGTTATTAGCTATTAAATTATCCATGAAAATTTGACACTCCTCTAGACCAAACAAACCCTGAGGCTTGCTGATTTTCCCAGTGTGAAACATCTGTGGCTTCAACTAGAAAGAACTTAACATTGTCTAATTAGATTTCCAAGATTTATAAGGTTCAAATACTCTGTTATTAGAAACCTGAGAATTAGCACAAAAGTTTAAATTCTTACTTATTAAAGTTTATTTAAAACATCCTTAACAAGAATGGCATTTTTTTGGGAGGAGTATTGATTTGCAATTTATTCAAATCAACCAAGAGATACCTGTGATTGCAAAATTGGTCATAGATAACATGCTTCATATAAATATATACGAAACTATCTTCCCTTCCCCTCAAAAAAAAAAAATTGAAAACAATTTTGACAATGTTTGGAAAGTACTGGAGAAATTTGAAACCTAACATTTTCTCCAGACCACTGAATTAAAGGCACATGTACTTGCTAAAGATGTTGACGAGTCTCTGATTCTTGATTATCTGAGGATTAGAAGACAAACAACAGCAACTTCAAGTTATTCTACAAACTTCCACATCTGTTTTCCCATGTATCTTTACCAAGGGAGTTGGCCAAAAGAAATTCAGCTCCTGGCTGGGGAATTTGTGAAGATGTTGTGATCTCTATTTTATACTCTTCTTGGCATAATCTCCCAAGGAAACCAACAGAGTTGCCTCTTGGGGCTTTCCATAGAGGAGACCCTGGGATTGAATTGCCCTTCTGTTTTGCGAGACAGAGGACAAGTTTAGATGGGAACATCTGGATGTCCACTCCTGTTCCAGGAAGCTACACAAGGTAGCAGAATATTTTCTGCCAACCGCATTACTACCCACCATCTTAACCCTACATTTTCAAGAATTTATCTCATCCAGGCTGGCTCCAGGGGTTATGTTGACAACAGAACCCTGCCGCCACGGTATAGGAAGGGTCTCCAAATAACTAAAACCAGACAGACTGCCAAATAGAACATGCCAATTTCACGTCAGGGGGAGAACATGTTGATTCTCCCTATCTAGCAAAAACCCATTATGTCTTACTCTAATGGATTTCAAGGACTCACATTTTATTGATTCTTCATTCAACTTATGAACTGTTATTTAAAGTACATGTAACATATATTCAAATAAATTATTCTAGCACATAATAAATAAACCATATAACCATATATTATGTATATATATCATATATAAATAAACCATATACATAATTATAATATATACATGTATATATATGCATATATATGTAGGCATTTATTAAAATGGATGTAATTTTTCTTTGGCATGAATTTTTTTTCAGATACCACCAGGAATTTTCTTTTTTTTTTCAGTAATTTTGGGTTAATTGACAAAAATTGAAATATACAGATACAACAAAAGTTAGAGAAACCTTGTAAAATTTCCACACAGTGCTAGAGACATGAAATTAACTATTTCAGAAGCTCTTTCAACAATATTGATGTATCAGAAGAGGAAGAGCATGGTATCAAGCGAAGCTTTGAGGTCTATAAGAAAAAAACCTGTATTTTATCAAGTGGGATAAATAGGTGAAGTGGGAAATTAACCAACCTACCGATGTTTATTAAGGCATAGAAAATAGTAAGAAATGTCGGGGTGCCTGGGTGGCTCAGTGGATTATAGCCTCTGCCTTCAGCTCAGGTCATGATCCCAGGGTCCTGGCATTGAGCCCTGCATTGGGCTCTCTGCTCAGCAGGGAGCATGCTTCCTCCTCTCTCTCTGCCTACTTGTGATCTCTGTCTGTCAAATAAATAAATAAAATCTTTAAAAAACAAAAAAGGAAAATAGTAAGAAATGTATATTCACTCTATGTACCAGTCTCATTCAGAGGAATGCATCACCAAACCGTACCACAAAATGAGTGCTGAAGGGAGTTGGAGGTAATAACAGCACTAAGAATTTTTTTTTAAGATTTTTTATTTATTTATTTGAGAGAGAGAGAGAGAGAAAATAAGCAGGGGAGCAGCAGGCAAAGGCAGAGGGAGAAGCAGGTTCCCGCTGAGAAAGCCCAATGTGGGGCCTGGATATGGGCCTGATCCAAGGACCCTGGGTTCATGACCCAATCTGAAGGCAGACGCTCAACCGACTGAGCCACCCAGGTGCCCCAGCTCTAAGAATTTTTAAGTTGGAATCATCAGTGTGCACTTACATAAAGATTGAAATCATGGAGGAAGGGAGGGTTTAAAACACGTGCAGGATTTAATGGACAAAGTGAGTCAGGGAGGATCTTCCCGGGCAGGGTAAGAACACTACAGGTAGGGAAGAAAGAGTTGAAGACAAAAAGCCATCATGATTGAGGTGGTTAGTCAGTGGAGCTGGATTAATGGGTCCAGTTCCTGAAACCCTGCTATCGGTATGTGGGTTTGTTCCCTGTAAACTTGTCAAGATTAAATCCCAATTACCTGTATTCCTTGGCTTTGGATGCCATAACCACAGGATACCACAGGCTGGGTGGCTTCAACAGAACCTTTTCTCTTACTGTTTGGAAACCAAGAGTCTAAGGAGGGTGGGGCTGGCGAAATTGGTCTCTGGTGAGACACCACCCCCCCACCCCCCACTCCCCCCCACCCCCCCGCTGGAAGACAGCTGCGTCACCACCCTGTCCTCTCGTGGCCTTTCCTCTGTGAAAGCTCATTCCTGGTCTCTCTTCCTCTGTGAGGAAGTTCTGGAACATAGGTGAGGCTTGGTGGGGTAAGGTATAGAGCCGATGACCAAGAAAGAATTCTTGAGACATCTTTGGTGCAAAATGGTGGTTTATTAAAGCAGGAAGAGCTGCTGCCCCGGGGATGTGAGGAGTGGTCCACTATATACTTGTAAATTGGGGAGGGGATTGGGGAGGGCTTAAGTATCTAAGGAATTTTGGAAGCAAGGTCTCCAGGACCTTGAGGGGCTAGCTATTGTTGGGAGAAAGGTTATTTATCACCAGTAATAAAAATCTTCAAGTGAGACCCTTTAGATGTATATCAGTGGGTCATATGCTTGGGAATGATTGTCGACACTATCTTGGAGATTTAGAGATAGTTTCCTAAAGGAATTGTTAAAGTAGACTTACAGGATCCTGATTGGGGGTAGGGGGTTGGAATCATCACTTTGCCCTTAACAAAGCCTTAAGGTGGATTGTCCTTTGCCCTTAACAAAGCCTTAAGATGGAGATCACTCTGCCTGTTTTAAGGGCTTGTCAGTAGGTAAGGAAATTTCATGATTTTCTTCTGCCTCTGTGTCCCACATCATCTGTTCGTATGGACCCCAGTCTTGTTGGATTCAGGTCACAACCTTGTGACTTCATTTAACTTGAATTACCTCCTTAAAAGCTCTATCTCCAAATATGTAACCCTGAGGGCCAAGGCTCCAACCTTTGGCTTATGGTCAGGGAGAAATAAGCACCCCCTTTTTCAGTGTCAAACACCGTCTTTGCAGCTTTAGCACTAGTTCCCAAGATTGGACTGGGAGGTGATCTTACAAGGAGGATATTCTCATGACCTTCCCATCAAAACTCTCCTACCCGCTTTCCATCGTTTTCTCAAAACTGAGGAAAGCAACAGCTCATTTGCCTGGCACCCAATTAGTTAATTACAGGATGAGTCTTTGGAAACGTGGCTTTCCAAAGAAAAGAGATGGCGAACCGAAAATAACTCTCCTTTAAAAACGGACTCATGAGCCCCGCGATTAAGTTTTTTAAAAATATATAACCTGATTTTATAGTCTCTAGGTTAGTATTTCTAGCAACTTACACTAACTTGAATAAGAGAACCTAGCATGAATTAGACTTGTAACCCTGTTTTTTCTGATGGCTCCTTCTGTTTTTCTATTTACAGTCCTATTCCAAGAAAATGGAGTAGTACACATCCCTTTATAGAAAGAACCTCAATAGTGCAGGGCAAGATGTGTGCATTAATGTCTTTTGGAAATCTCCTGGGCTCTTTCAACTTGAGCAGCGGCAGCAGAAAGAACAGATTCTGAATTCTCCAGCATTGGGAGGGATTTCCAGGGAGTATGACTTTGTGTTTGTGAAATAAAACCTTGTTTTTGACCTGAAAATTGTCAATCAAGCTTCCCCTCTATAGTTGTAAAAAGCCAAAAACCTAAGAAAGAAAAAAAAAAAAAGTTACGGATTTTAGACTTTACCAAAGACATCTGTAATAGCCAAAAAAAGTAATAATAATAATTCTCTAAATCTCAGCATAACAGGAAGCATAATACAATCATACATATTAAAACCAATTTTCATATACACAACTGCAAAGGTCATATCCATTTCAGACATGATGTGCAAAAAAATCTGTCAGACAATTGTCTTATTCTTTTAAAGAAATGAACTTTTTTAAGATTCAAAATATGCTGAAATTAATCGAGACTATTCTTTGGATTTGAAACTAACTCCTAATCATACAATAGGGGCACTTATTTCTTTGTCATCTGGAATTGATGAGGCTGTTAGATGCTAATTTCAGGGTGTCACTAGCAACCATTTTGGGAGTAAAGATTGATTTGAATAACAGTGGGTTTTCCTTGCAGTAAAGCAGAAATACAATTAGAGAAGGAAGCTCATAATTTATCTCAGCTTTATGTAAAAATATTATCAGAAAGGATAAGAGCAAATAACAAATGCTAAAATATGCCAAGAATTCTAAATCTTCTGTCAGGTTTAGATAAGAATCTGAAATTCTCTTTATTTTAGTTGGTCTTATAAATGGTGGTGAAAACACTGGTGTAAGTAAAGATGGTTTTAGGCATTCTATTTAGAGCTGGTTTAGGCCAGAACTGAGAACACATTTCATAGTGTTACCTGAGCATGAAGGTATGCAGAATTTAGATCGCTAAAAGAATGTCGCAATTTCCCAGAAACATCAATATTGCCATTATCTCTCTGTTAAAAAATTTAGACAGCTAATAATAGCTTTTCTTCAGGTTGAAAAATCATCTTTATGAACTTAGGAAAATTACATGAAAGTTATTTCTGTGCCTTGCAGTATAATTCTAGAAGTTGATGCTCAAACATTTGGGTATAATATGAAGTGAGAATTTGTTCTTTAATAGACTCATTCAAAGCAGATTATTTAACAAGCAAGTCTTGGTTTTATGCTTTACATTGGAATCTTTGGTAGTTTATATTTTTTGTTAAAGATTTTACTTATTTTTTGACCGAGAGACACAGCGAGAAAGGGAACAGGAGCAGGGGGAGTGGGAGAGGGAGAAGCAGGCTCCCCGCGTAGCAGGGAGCCCGATGTGGGAATCTATCCCAGCACCCTGAGATCATGACCTGAGCCAAAGGCAGATGCTTAAGGACTGAGCCACCCAGGCCCCCTGGTAGTTTAATTAGGTGTGAATATTTAAGGATTATTATGATTCTTTAAGTAGAATTTTTCTTCTAAACCATAGCCCATATATATATTTAAAAAAAAAAAAAACAAAACTCCAAATAGTTTCTTTTGAGTAGTTTACCCCTTGGTTCACTTTTCTTATTTTAATTACATTATTTCTGTAAGTCTAGCATAGGGTTTCTTATTGACATTTGTATAATGCATGAGGGAGGAAGAACTTTCCTTCTGTCAGCTTAAATTCTGTTTCTTGGGCCTTTGATTTACATTGACAAGAATAGGAGAGGGTCCCCTGGTTGGCTTTGTTGGTAGACCTTGTGTATGTCCTGATCAGGGATGTAGGTTGGAGCCCCATGTTGGGTGTAGAGATTACTTAAAATATATATATATATATTTTTAAAAAGACCACAGGACAAAAAACTTATAAATTTTATTAGTATTTTTAGTTTTATGTTCACAAGGGCTTCACAGAAGAAAAAGTGAAAAACCCAAAGAGGCAGTTAAATTTTGGGACTTCTGTTCCATCTTAAGAAAGCATAATAAACTGTGCGGAAAGTGACTAGATAAAGGAAAGGGATTTGAGCCTGTAAGGGTAATAAATTATGCAAAGATGACTAGAAAATATCCAAAGGAGGGTGGGTACCTGGGTGACCAGGTCATGATCTCAGGGTCCTGGGATGGAGCCCCATCAGGCTCCCCCCTCAGCTGGGAGTCTGCTTCTCCCTCTCCTTCTGCTTCTCCCCTGATTAAGCTCCTATTATCTTGCTCTCTGTCTCTCTCAAATAAATAATAACTTTAAAAAAAAGAAATAAAATAAAATATATGAGGGAAACTAATGGTAGATAGGATTATGGTACATACTCTTTCCTGTACCATCTCTCGGGTGATAAGGATAGTTCTCTTTCTGGTATGGGAGGAGGGAACTTTCCAAGGGAAGTTTATGTCCTTAGCCAGATAAGGGAATGGCAGAGATCTCATCCCGTATGGGCTTTTTCTCAGTTTCCTTTACCTCAAAGTAATCTCTACACCAAAATAACATATTTTGGAGTGTCATATTCTAACCCCCTCTAAATGCATTCCATTTCTAGTATGAATGAATGATGTGTGACTTTGTTTGCATGCTTGTACCTTGCCTTATCACTAAAAAGCATCTGAGGTGTTCGTCAAGCCTTTTAAAAAGTAAGAGGATATAGACTTTCCCTTTGCATGATCGAAGTAACACATACTTTCTGTATGAAGGTTCCTTAATAGAGCAAATATTTACTTTAGGTATGTTTGTATTTGTTGCATTATATTTATCATCAGTGTTTATGTTTATGGTCTTTATGTCAGTCTCATTCGTTCTGTTTGATTTTTAGTTTCGTTTAAATGTACTACATTTTATTTTTATTTTTATTTTTTTTTTAAAGATTTTATTTATTTATTTGAGAGAGAGACAGTGAGAGAGAGCATGAGCGAGGAGAAGGTCAGAGAGCGAAGCAGACTCCCCATGGAGCTGGGAGCCTGATGTGGGACTCGATCCCGGGACTCCGGGATCATGACCCGAGCCGAAGGCAGTCGTCCAACTAACTGAGCCACCCAGGTGTCCCTAAATGTACTACATTTTAATTGTTGTAATAAAATCTACCTTCGGGGGTAGCTGGAAGGCTGGAGTAGATGTCAGAATCCTGACCTTCTGCTGTTCACCCATGGCTTCTGAGCTTCAATGTTTTCAGCTATAAAATGGAGACAATTTCTGACAGTTCTTGACAGCATTTACAACAGTAAGAAATGGAAACTTTGCTTTGGTATTTCAGGTATTCTTAGCCTCATAGTTTAATTCTACGGAGAAAACTATTGTTTTAGTGTCATCTTACATTTAGCATGGCTCAGTGAATTATATTCTGTTTGAATAGTGGTCTACTACGCATCCACATCCACACATACATCATAAAAATCTGTAGAATGTGTATTTTTCATATTTTCCATGAAAATAAAATAGTATTTTCCTCTGGTATTGTTAGGAATAAGACGTTTTAAAGGGTCTGTATGATCATACTTCAAACTTAAGTTATTTCAGTTGTTTGAAAATTCCATGCTCATTAGCATCTGGCCTGAGTTCTGCTAACTGCACACCCTTGCTCACTCTGAAATATTAAAATGTGTGTATGTGTGTTTTAATATTGGAGGAAATGGCCAGTGAATCAGAAAGAAGGAACCATGAGGCAAATTAAAGTAATACACAACTGCAATAGAATATTTGAACTAATATAAGATCTTATCTGGACTCTTTTTATCATATTTGAAGTAGGGGATTGGGACTATATATGTACTATGCAAATTAACAGTAAGTTAATCTACATTTTTTCTAAATATCCATAGGGATAGAACACAGCTTGCTTTGAAGCAGGTCACTCCGTTAGAAGAGACACATTAATCTTGTTTTTTTTTCCTCACTAAATGCATGACAGCTAATATATAAAAACAAAGCGCTTTTAAAGGATAGAAATTATCTTATGTTTACAAAATATGCTTGGGTAACAACGCATCTCAAATATGCAACTGTATGAATTTATTTTCTGTTAGCACCAATCGGAATGAATTAATGTAGAATTCCTGTGAATCTTGCATATATTTTCATTAATGCTTTCATGTTCCATCAAAATACCATCCTTGCTTTAAGAAGGAATTAATTAATATTGAATGGGTTTGTTTTTATTTCCTAAATGATTCTCTATAAAATTTGGCCATTAAAGATTTCACGTTAGCTAGTAAGTAATTAAGATCAGTTTGTTGGTTACTGAGACCTTTTGTTTACTTTCCTACATATTATCGTGGATCAAAGAAAGGAGATCTTTGTACTCTCAATAATGCTTCTTACACTACTATTCCTGCTTCCTCTCTATAAACAATAACAACTTAAAATACTGTATTATCTGTCCACTGTTTGGAACTTTCTACTTTAAAGAATCAACTCCAGTTCCTGTTGTATTGGGTGCTGTCCGTGTTGAGAGGAAAATTAGACCAAAGGATTTCACACACCAACCCACAGTTTGTGTTCAATAATTTTAGATAGAATACACAGTATTTTGTATATACAGTATATGCAGTACCATTTTTGTACTTTATTTTTTTTCATTGAAGTTTACATAAAGAAGAATGCAAATATAAATATTATAAATATGTAGTTTACTAAGGTTTTACTGAATTTTCGTTTAACCGAACTCACTCAAGTCACCAGAAGCCCCTCGCTCATGCTTGTCTTCTTGTCACTCCTCCTTTTGGGATTTCTAATAGTTTTATTTCATCCACCTTGGTACTTTCCATAGTGAAATCATTTGTATTTACTGTGTTGTGTCTAGATTCCATCATTTACTTCATGTTTGTGTATATGGGTATGAGAGAGAGGGACAGAGAGAGATGGAAAGAGACAGAGGCAGAGAAGGAGAGAAGGAATGAGGGAGTGAGAGAATTATAGGTTCTTTTTTGGTTGAAGGACATTTGGGTCGTTGTCAATATGAAGTTAGTACTTAACTTTTGGTGAGCAAATGTATGCCTTTTGGGGGGTCTATTAAGTGTAGAACTGCTGGATCCCAGAGTATGCTACGTTCAGCTTTGTGGATACCGCTGTACAGTTTTCCAAAGAGTTTTACCAATATATGCTCGCAGCAACAATGTATCAAGTTCTAGATGCCTCCTTACTTTTGACAAACACCTGGTATTCTTTCTCTCTTTACTTTTTACTTTTTATTTATGTGCTTTTTACTATTCTGGTGTTTGGTTCTATCTTGTGGATGTAGTTTGCTTATACCCACGAAGATGAACACTTTTTCGTGTTTACCAGCCATTTAAACGCCCTCTATCTAGAGTGCCAGTTCAAAAATGATGCCCGTTAATCTTTTTCTTATTGGCTTGTGGCATTCTCTTGTATATGCTGAATATGAGTATTTTGTTGATTATATTTTCCAGTTGGTGGCTGGTATTTTCATTCTCTTTTTACTAATAGAGGCTGTTAATTATATTTAGTCTGTTTTTTATGTTTCTTTTTATCATTCCTTTTCTTTCTTATCCAGTTGAAGAAATCTTTGACTATGCCAAAGTCAAAAGATATTCTCATAAACTTTGTATAAAAACCTTTACCATTTTATCTATAATTGTTGTGTGCACAATTTCTCTGGAATTGATTTTTGATTTGGTATTTGTGTCCAATTATCTCAGCATTATTACTCCAAGTCCATTTTTCTTTACTACACGAAAGTATCATCTTTACTATAAACCATGAGGCTGTATATGTGTTGATATGTTTTAGAATCCCATTTATGTTTTATAGTCATTTTGTCTATTCATACACCATTAACAGAATTTCTGAACTAATACAGTTTTATATTAAATCTTGATATTTAGTAGTATGTATGTTCCAGTTTTCATTTTCTTCAAGATTGTCTTGATTTTTCTTCCCTTCCATATGAATTTTAGGCTAGTTCTTTAATTTTCTACTAAACAACCAACCTGGCATTTTGAAAGTGTTTGCATTGAATGTTAAATTGAAGAGAATTATCGCCTTTATAGTAATGAGTCTTTGAAAGACGTGGGGCATCTTTCTAAATGTCTTTCATTTCTCTCAATAACATTTTATAGTTTTCTGTATAGAGACCTTAAACTTCATTCACTTGATTTATTCTTAGATACTTGATATTTCAATACTAATGTAAATGGTGTTTAATTTTCTTTGTGGAAGATGTTGGAGATGTGTATGTGTATGCAACTGGCTCCTTTTTGTATATCAATCTTTTATCCATTGACCCTGTTAAACTTACTTAATACTTCTAATAGTTCACAGATTTTATAAAATTTTCTGGGTACAAAATCATGTCATGTGAATTAAGACATCTTAAGTCTTCCTTGTAATCCTACATGTTTTATTTCTTTTCTTGCCTTCAGAGACTGGGATGACCTCTAGTAAACATTGGAAGAATTGTTACTTTTTTTCAGATTAAGGAAGTTCCTGTCTGTCCTTTATTTACTAAGAATGATTTTCCCTAATAACAATTGAGTTTTAAGTTTTACCAAATGTGTTTTCTGCATTTATCAAAATGAACATACAATTTCTTTCTCATTTTTCTGTTAATGTAAATAATTACATTACGTGAATTTCCTACTGTTAAAATACCATTGCTTACTTGGAAAAGACCATGACTTACTGACACTTCTATGTCAGAATTTGGCTTGCTGATATTCAGGTAAAAGATTTTACCATCTGTGTTTATGAAACAGATTACTTTCTTCTAATGCCATTGTTGGATTTCTACATCAGGGATATGATGGCCTCATAAAAATTAGAATTTTTGTTGTTGCTATTTTTATTTTTTTTGTTATTGTGTATTTTTACTTTTTTCATTTTTTTGTCTGCAGAAGAGCAAGAAAAGTAAGTTTAGCATGTTTGGATTATTTCTTCCTTATATATTTAGAATAATGCATTAGGGAAAACTTAAATTCTGGGCTTGATATTTTCTTCGTGGAAGATTTTTAGATGATGAATTCGGTTTCTTTAGTGGCTATAGAACTATTTAGATTTTTAAAATTTCTTCTGTTATGTCTGTTACATTGGATACTTGTAGGAATTTCTCAAATTCATACAGAATGTTAAATTTCTTGGCATAAATTTGTTCATATAGTCTTCTCCTTTTTATTTCTGATGTAATTAATTTTACTTGTCTTTCTTTTTTCTTAGAGTTTATAAAAGCTTACGAATTTTAGTAATCTTAAAAACAAATTTAATCTTTGATTTTTATATTGTTCATTTTTCAGTTTTTTTATCAAGTTCTTCAACTTATTGTTGTCTTTTACTTTATTGGGTTTCATTGCTGCTTTTTTTTTTTTTTTAATCCCTACTTCTTTACGGGGGAAATATAGACCACTCCTTTTAAGCCCTTATTTTTTTTCTAACATAAATAGTTAAAGCTGTAAGTTTCCTTCTAAGGAATGCATTTAGTACTGAATGCTTTATTATCAGTCAGTTTGGGATATTTTTAATGCATCCAATATGATCCATACATTATTTAGCACTATCATTATATTTTATACAGCTGAATTTTTCTACTTGTCTACTGGTTTCTAGTTTAATTTTTTTTTCTGATCAGGTAGCCTAGTCTGATTAATACCAAACTTTTGAAATTCTTTGTGAATTTACTTACTATCCAAGCATCTGGTTAATTTTTATAAAATATTCTAAATACACTTAAAACAAATGTGAATTCTACCTTGTTGGGTGAAATAGTCCACTTATTTCAGATTAAGTTTTTTAATTGTGTTAATTTAATCTACTCATTCTGTCATTTATGGAGAAAGGCTTACAAAGTTCTACTCTGGGTTTATCTGTATCTCCTTTTATTCCTTCCAATCTGTTTTTGCTTTATTTTGAATCTAGTTAGGTCATAAGTTTTATAGTTAAGTATCATTTTAATATCTTGATGTCTCTTTTTCATTACAACAGAAATTTTCTTTTTATCTTTTTTAATCTAAAATCTACTTTGTTATTAGTATAGCTATAGAAATTTTATTTTGGTGAGCATTTTTGTGATATATCTTTTACCATTCTATTACCTGCAAGGTATGAAACTTTACCTTATATTTTAAATGAGTTGCTTGTGTACAGCATTTAGTTTTTGTTGTTTTCTTCTGATAATCTTAGACTTCCCCTTGAAAGATTTTGTCTATTTAAATTAATTTCATTAGACTTCCCCTTGAAAGATTTTGTCTATTTACAATTAATTTCATTTGATTGCTTAAATGTAGTTGTATTTCCATCTGCCACCTTGCTATTTAGAGTATGTTTGGTTTCCCTCTTTCATGTTCCTTTTTCTTCTTGCCTTCTTTTGGCTTAATCAAACATTTACTCGGTATTTTATTGACTTATGTGTATATTCTTTTCTTGTACTTTTAGTGGTATCTTAGAATTTACAACATTAGTAATTGATTTGTTACAGTCTACTAAAAACATTACTTTAATCACTATCTCATAGTGATCAAACCTTACAAAATTTAAAATCTTTTTGTACATTTGCATTCTTTTTTTGGTGTATTTTACTTCTAGATATAATTTAAATTTTGTCAGATGTACAAGTACTGCTTTGTACAGTTCATATTCCTGTTTATTTACATACTTACTACTTCTTGTATCTTCATTCCTTTTTTTTAAAACGATTTTATTTATTTATTTGACAGACAGAGATCACAAGTAGGCAGAGAGCCCGGCAGAGAGAGAGGAGGAAGCAGGCTCCCTGCTGAGCAGAGAGCCCGATGCGTGGCTCCATCCCAGGACCCTGAGATCATGACCTGAGCCAAAGGCAGATGCTTTAACCCACTGAGCCACCCAGGCGCCCCCATTACTTTTTTTTTTTTTAATTTTGTTTTTGTGTTCTCATTTAGGATTACTGTTTTTCTATCAAAAAAAGTCTTTTTAGTTTTAATTTTAGTGTAGGCCTGTAGGAGATCAAGTCCTTTAGTGCTGGCTTGTCTGAAACCAACCACTCTGATTTCAGCTTCAGTTCTGAAGACTATTTCATATGCATATACAGGTCTAGTTAGAGCTTTAGTGTCATCATCTTAAAGATGCCATTTCATTGTTTTCTGGCCTCCATCATTTACTTTGAGAAATCAGCCTCTGGTCTTATTGTTGCTCCTGGGAGGACAATGCGCATTTTTTCTCTGGCTGGTTTTAAAATTTTTGTTTGTTTGTTGTGTTTTGTTTTTGTTAGGTTGTCTGTTTTGTCTTGGATATCAGTATATTCTCTATGTAGGTTTTGTGTGTGAGAGGTTCTGTGTGTGTTGGCATATGTGCGCACACGTGTGCGTACACACACACACACACACACACACAATGTGTTTGTCCTAGTTAAGGCTCCTTAAACTCATGAACATACAAATTGATACCTCTCATCAGTTTTGGAAAATTCTCAGTCATGTGTCTTTGAATTTTTGCCTCTGCCCCATTATCTTCTCTCCTTCTGTAAATTATATTAAATATAGGCATGTCTTACACAGTCTTCTCTTTCTTTATCCCCCTTAGTCTAGATACTTTATTTGTATATTTCTGTTTATTGAACATTGAGATTATTAATTCTTCCTTTTGCTCTGTTCAGTCTGAGATTAAGTCCATGTAACAAATTCCTACTATCCAGTATCATACTTTTTCAATTCTAGAACGTCCCTTGAATTCTCGTTTTAAATTAGAATTTTTTTGTTGAAATTCTTCATCTTTTAATTTACTTTAAACTTCTTGTATTCTGGAAATATGTCTCTTTTAATAATGTACTTACAAGTTTTGATTGAAAATCTGATGAGAGTCTTTTTCCTTACCTTAAAAAGCTGCAGGAGGTACACCTGTGCTCTGCAGATGTTGCAGACCTTCTCCCCTTTGTCTCATTTTATATAGATTTAAAACTACTGTGTGCTTGAAGGGGAGGCAGTCACCATGCTTGAAATAGAGCCCTTCCAGTCAGGTCTTTGTTTGCTAAGCATCACAAGACTATGGCAGATTTTCTTTCTGTAGTTTTGAAGTTTTCAACCTAGCTCCAGAGCCTACATACAGCACCAAATTTCAGCAAATTTGAGCCATACTTTTGAGTGTCCTCAAATTTTCAATGTCCCATCAGCCCTGTAGTACTATTAGAATCTTTGTTGGTTTCTTGAGGCATCTGGGTGACTCAGTTGGTCGAGCAGTGGACTTTTGTTGGTTTGGGCCCAGGTCGTGATCTCAAGGTCATGAGATTGACCCCCCAACATGGGAATCAGTGCTGAATAGGGAATGACTCTGAGATTTTTCCTCTCCCTCTACCCCTGCTTGTGTGCATATTCTCTCTCCCTCAACTAAATTAATAAGTCTTCAAAAAATTTTTTAAAGTTTTACTGTTTTTCCTTTGTCTTTGGTTTCTTTTGGACAACCCAATTCAGCCTGTACCTATAATTGACTTATGCACTCAAAGAGAGAAAAATGACTGAAAACATTTACCTCATCACCTCATCACCGATGAGGTGAAATACACCCGTGCATGGAAATTTGGTTTAATGTTGATTGCTCCACAGATCTCTAATGCATTGAAAAACATGACTTTTATTTATTCATTTACTTTTTTGCAGAAGTATCTTTGTTCTTCAGTGACCTAATGTATTGTACTGGAACTGCACTAAGATATTTAAATGTGTATTTGTAATATTGTGATGAAAAAAAATGCATTTAATGCATTTAATTATTCTGTATTCAAAATAATAGTTGACTTTTCTTTACTTCAGTTTAAGTACTTTTTGAAGTAAATATTCTTACATGAATATATCTATAATGGTTTTATAATTTAAGATGAAGGTAAGTTTGGGTCTCACGTGTGTGGCCTATGGTAGACAGTTCCCTAGATACTCCCTAATGATCTCCCCTTGATGTGCATTCTTGTATATCCTTGGTTGTGGGCTGGATTTAGTGACCCACTTTTAGAAAATACAATATGACAGACAAAATAGGCTATCACCTTTGAGAATAAGTTACAGAAATACTCCAGCATCTTTTCCTACACATCCTCTGATAACTCCCTAGCCTTCCTCCTCTGACTGAAGCAAAATGCCGTGCTGTGGGAAACCCTGTGTATGTGGCAAGGAAGTAATATGTGTGGCAATCAGGAAGGTCAATGTTAGCGGCCTGCTAATAGCTGTGGGAGTGGGCTTAAAATGGATGCCCATCCAGTCCTTGAAATAATTATAGCCCTCCCAACAGCTTGATTTCAGGCTTTTGAGAGACCCTAAGTCACACCTTAGCACCTGGCTAATTCATGTTCAGATTCCCTAACCCACAAATACTGTGAGATAATAAATACTTCTTATTTTAAACTGCTGAGTTTGGGGGTAATTTGCTACTCAGCAATAGATAACAATACAAATTTAGTCTTTTTATGTAAATCCTGATTCCAGTGGTTTTTTTAGTTGTGCTTTTGTGATCAAGCTAGGGTACCTCCGCAAGCCTCACTTTCTACCACAGAAACAAAGGTGGGCTACCTACCGGCATAACAAAGGAAGACCCAGAGAAGGAAGAGTCTTAGAAAAGAATGCTCATTTACTGGAGAGAAGCTTTGTGAGGGAATTTAAACTTTGGAATGCTTGCTTGTCAATAAGACAAACAAAAATCTGATGTGTACTTAAAAATAAAGATTACAGAATTGTCAAGGCTATAATTAGTTTATTTGTAGTAGAAAAGCAGCAGTTTTTTTCACCTGGTATTTATCATATTTGCAAAAGTCATCTTCACATAACAGAATTGCAAAAATCAGGAATGAAGTTGTTTTTGTTAGTAAACAACACACAGGCTAGTATTAGCTCCAAGAGCTATCACTTATTTTCCTGATCCAAGGTAAGAGATCCTGAGGGAGTTGAGTATGCATGTGTGTCGTGAGTCTGATTTCTAGTATGTGTTTTGTTCATGGTACAGAAAAGGTGAAGTATATTATATTATATTATATTATATTATATTATATTATATTATATATTATATTATATTATAAAACCACATGGTTTTATTCCACGTGGGTATAGCTTCAATGAGATAACAAATCTAAAGAACTCTTCCTCCCTTGTACAGTCTGAGAATCTTTTCCTTTAAAAAAAACAAAGAAAACCCCCCAAAAAACCTCTTATCAAATGTCTTCTACTCAGTATTAGAACACATCCTTTCTTTCTCCTGATTTAAAGATGTCTTATCCTTTTCGAACAGTTTTCCTATTCTCTCCAGTTCATTTTTATATTTAGAGTCGGTATTTCTATTAATTTATCTGTAGCTCTAGTCTTCATTCCATCTAATCTGGATTTTTATCTTATTATTTTCCTAAATAATTTACATTCACCCAAATAATAACTTCACTCTCTATTTTCTTTTACTGACATTGAATTTTTCCTGTTTGTTCAACCTTCGTGTCTAACTGATTTGATTTTTCATGATTTTATTTATTTATTTTCATTTTTTTGTAATTTTAATGATAATTTCTTTTGTCTTCCATGTATCTGCATGCTTGGCAAGTTAACATTGAAGTTGAAAAGGTTGTGTTTGTTTTTCCACGGCAAGATAGTAAACATTGATTAGAAATTGAATACCTTGAAGTTCATGCTGGAGGTAGAGTGTATTGTGAAGCATCCTAGAATTGAGAGAAAGTGGTAGTCAGTGGGTAGGTTGAACTGTGTCAAAATGGCAGGAGTACTTATTCCTGGACAATCTGCAAACACAAACTCATGAAGGAGGACTAAGGAAAACCCAGCATGTGCTGTTGGAAATGAGACTCAGTTAAGGAACATAATGCAATACTGTATGCCCAGAGCTTACATGAGGCTAAGAAGTGAGGAAACAAGTGTGTATTGGATGAGTGGAGCGGCTCCAGAGAATTCAGCCTAAATGTGAACAGTTAGGGTTGAAACCCTGGGGGAGAAAAGTTCCTCTAAAGAGCCCAGGGAATATGAATAGATAATTCCCCTGAAGACAGGAGCCAGGAATACATGGCAGGAAAGGACCCTGAGGCTTGGAGATCAGAGATGTATCTGTAAGTGGAAGAAAGAGAAACTCATTGGTCCCAAGATAAACAGGATACACGTTTAAAAAAAAAAAAAAAAGTGCCAAGATATCTAAGCAATGTGAGCTCTAGAGTGTTGTTTTCTTGAATGAAATTTTCAAGAATCACAATTTCAAAGGCAATTCTGCACAGCTGTTCAATGCACCTTTACCCACCTATAGGAACACCTTCCCACCATTCCCAGGAGCTTGCTTTTGTAACTGTCCATGGTGCTGGGATGTACAAAGTGCCTCTTCTATTGTTTTCATAGAAACAAAACATTAGTTTTGTCAGAAAATTCTTTACTCTTTGGTCTCCTATTTGCCTTTCAGTAACTGATTACTCCCTCTTAGCCTTAGTTCCACCTTTCTTTTTTTTTAAAGAGTTTATTTATTTATTTGACAGATGGAGATCACAAGTAGGCAGAGAGGCAGGCAGAGAGAGAGGGGGAGGAAGCAGGC
The DNA here is from genome assembly GCF_009829155.1 of Mustela erminea. Taxonomy (NCBI): domain Eukaryota; kingdom Metazoa; phylum Chordata; class Mammalia; order Carnivora; family Mustelidae; genus Mustela; species Mustela erminea. The sequence goes on along the minus strand of NC_045634.1, from coordinate 28,921,344 downwards.
TCCCTGCTGAGCAGAGAGCCCGATGCGGGGCTCGATCCCAGGATCCCGGAATCATGACCTGATCCGAAGGCAGAGGCTTTAACCCACTGAGCCATCCAGGCATCCCTAGTTTCACCTTTTGAGACAACACAAACCCAATTTTCATGGTAGCTTTCCCCATGTGTGAGTTTATTCTTTATGGCTATTCTCCGTGTCAGTGAAAATATCTCAGCTTCCATTAACTACTTATGTGACATGGTTTTGGAATCCTCATCATTTTAATTGGCTTCGTCTTGGAAGCCTTCCTCTATGAGTTTCCTTAAAATGTTTCAGGTGGATTTTTTTTTTTTTTAATAGCACTTCACCTTGCATAGGAAAGATGCTTATCGTATTATTCAATGAACAAGAAATGACTAAGGGAAGAGGACACTATTCCGCAAATCTACTCTGACCAGTGCAAAATATGAACCATTGACTTACCTCAGTGACTAAGAACCTGTGCTTCTATTTATTGCAACTAAGGTTGAATTTGACTTTGGTTTATGCATATTGATTTTTTTATCCATACCAAAGCAGTTTTTGTATCAGGGTTGGCCCAGTTTGTGTGTAAAAATGCATTCAGATCTTTTTCAGATGAACCACTGCCATTTCACATCTGTCTTGCTTATATTGTTTAATTGATTAAAAAAAAAAACACCTAAATTTAGGACTTAGTAATTACTTCACTTAAACTGTGCTTTGTTAGCTTTAGTGTTTTCATTTGTTTGTTTGTTTGCTTGTTTTTGTGTTGTTGGTTGACAATGTTGCATGGGATAGTCTCCTGTCTTTGGAAATATCTACATTAGGTGACATCAATCCAGTGCTCAACAATCTGAATTTGTTTAGTGAACGATAAATTTTACATAACTGTGCAATTACCTAATTCACAACTTCACCTTTTCTTGGCAAGACTGGAACTAGGGCTCTGCCAAAGGCACTACTCAAATCAAAGTTATCTATGGCATCCCCTGATAAACAAATCAATCATAACCTTAAACTCATTGACAGTTGTGTAGCCCTTCCTGATGCCTAGCGAATATTATTTTTGTTTCATGGGTTCAAGGTACTTATTTTTGAACTCCTTTCTCACCTTTCTATAGTTTCCCAAAGACTTTTCAGGCTTGTGGGTGTGTTTGTAAATACTGAAAAGATGCAGCATTCTACGAGGAATGTTTATCCATTTCTAATCTTTTCCTTTTTCTAACAGCCAATATTTTGCAAATATTCCTAGTTGTGACTTTAATATTATCGTATTTGGGGGCACCTGGGTGGCTCAGTGGGTTAAAGCCTCTGCCTTCGGAGCCCCGCATCAGGCTCTCTGTTCAGCAGGGAGCCTGCTTCCCTCTCTCTCTCTGCCTGCTGTTCTGCCTACTTGCGATCTCTCTGTGTCAAATAAATAAAATATTTTTTAAAATATTATCATATTTTCTTTTTATATATTTGGGGGGTTGGTTCATGGAGGTCTAAAATCTTGAACTCATTTGAAATTATTAGAGCTTCTGTTAGCATCTCTAACCTGATTTGGGCCGTATCCTACCCCCTGATTATAAGGGCTGTTTTCATTGCTAGATTTAAAAGCAAACAAACAAAAACAAAAGAGATAGGTATAAAATAGATTTATCTTTATACAAATTGTCTTGAATGGTTCTATCTTCTGAATAGGGCTGGGAGGCATATTGCTAAAGGAGAATATAGAATTTCCTAATTTTAAAAGGGAGAATCAGTTCTTCTTGGTGGCTAAAAAAAATAAAACTCAGTAGGAGGCACTTTGTTTCGAGAATCAGCCATTTCTCCCTGCTTGTCTCTAAGTAACATAGTTCCTGTACTTTGAAATTTGAACTACTGCTGAGCAAATGAAATTTCCCTCAAACACTGTCATGGAAGAGTTGTAACTTCAGGAATCTTCCTCAAATTTATGTGCATCAACAAATAGTGAATTTGTGTTTACTCATTGAACTTAATGTTACTTTTCATTGGCTTTGCCATCTCACAGTGATACCCAATTAATCTTCAACTAGACTTAACAAAAGGAGAGAGAATATGGAATCCAAAAATTTTGTTAAACTAAAAAACAAAAACAAAACACAGACCCAAAACCAATCTGTAGATATTAAGTTGATACTAAATTGGTTGGAAGGGTGAGTTAATAGAGTTCAGTTTTCTTCAGGATAATATATTGAAACCTTACTCTTGGTTAACATACCTTAGGGAAGAGCCAAGTGTGAAGCAGTTCTGAGCACGATTCTAAATACAATTGTACAGTTTACATTTATTATTTTCCTGCTGTGATTAGATAATTAGTGAGGTACTTTGTGTTTAGGTGAATTTTCATTAGAAAAGCAGTAGAATTAAATTGAAATGGGGAAAGTGCCACTTATATCTTCTCTTCTTCAGTGTGTTGATTTCTTCACGCTAGAGTCTGCAAGAATGAGCTCAGCGTGTGTTCTCACATAATTTAACCTTTATTTCTTATAATTAAATCCGAGCATATATTGGAATCAAGGTTACCTTGGTATTTTAAAGATATTCCTGGCAATTACAAATGAACATGATCAATTTTAATAAACTAGAAAGGATACACACTGTCATTCATTAATTCAATGTGTAGTCATAAGTAAGCAATCCCTCAGAAGACAAGGGCAATTTTGCTTCTCTCTCAGAGGGAACACTTGATTTCTGTGGCACAAACATGCATTTTCATTGAAATGAGTTATGTCAATAAAAGGGTCGTTTGCAAATGACAGATGGGGGAAAAAAAGGTTTATTCTTTCAAATTCCTGTTTGAAAGAAACTTGCTGTTGAATTGGGGAGATATGCATATGAACAAAAATAAAGCAAGAGAGAAAAAAAAGAGCGTTCCATCTGATGAACAATGATATGTGTTAGTGGTATTAAAGGGAGAGATTAGCAACCAATAGGGTTGGCACTGAAAATGCTTAATACATTGACGTGAACGATTGAGTACACAAATGAGTGCCTTATAGGGGTGTTAGTGAAGATGGTGGGCACCAGGAAATAATGATGGGATCAGAATGGGTGAAAAAAGGGTATGAAGAAGTTTAGTGAAGATATGGATGGTGTTCTGGAGGGAAGTCCACGTAGGCCAGATTTGGAGAATTGAGAACAATGTTCGGGGAAGAGGAAGCACTGAGAAGAAGACACAGCCATGGGGCACCTGGGTGACTCAGTCGTGAAGCCTCTGCCTTTGACTCAAGTCATGATCCCAGGGTCCTAGGATTGAGCCCCACATCAGACTCCCTGTTCCGCAGAGAGCCTGCTTCTCCCCTCTCCCTTTCTGCCTCCCATGCTTCCTGCTTGTATTCCTTCTCTTACTTTCTCTCTGTCAAAAAAATAAATACAATATTAAAAGAAAAAAAAAAAAAAAGACACAGCCAGCCTCTCAGTTCTAAACTGGGGCCCAAGAGGAAAATTCATTACATGACCTAGCTTACTATGCTTTGGCCAGACTGTGTCCTTTTTGGAATGATACTGATTTTTGCTAACATTTCCAACTCGCTCTTGTGTTTGAACACGGTATGGCCTTGGTCACAGTGAAGGTGGTTGGACGAACACACTGGTTCCTCCTCTGTTATCTCTTTCCCCTGCTTCGACCTGTTCAGGAGGCAAAAGTATGGAAAAACAACAGAATACCCTTAGAGCATGTTTTAAAAAACATAATGAATAGACATGTTGTCTATATTTATTGTTACTAGAAGCTAAAAATACAACCATGTCGTTTTGAAAATTATCCATATTTTTACACCTTTCCATATTTTAAAACTTTTCCGTATTTTTAAACAGCCATGTTGTAATTGTAAATTATTCATATTTTTAAGCTACTCATTTCCCTATATTCCAAATAACACAAGTGTTATAATTAGAAAGTGTTTAATCTCCTAATACTGAAATTAAAATCTTTCATTACCACACTAGAGACGAAAGCAGACATTTTCTAGTTTATTTTGTTCACTCCCATTAATCCCCAGATAATCCAATTCTTGAAAACATAAATCTGCCCCCACATGTAGAAACATATATTTAAAAATGTAAAAATGTTAAGCGATCCATTTATCTTCTTAAAGGAGTCTATATATTCATCCAGAAGATTAGGAAAGTAAGTTATCCACCAAAATAAGTTGTTTGAAACACTGTAGTACATTCTTCCTTTTGTAACATGAACCAAAAACTTAGGATATTCAGAAGTTTTTGTTTTTTGATTTTCAAACCACTTCTCCAGAGGCATTGTGTCCACAGTGATTAAAAGAAAACCATCAAAGTACTGTTGTTTCATTCATCAGTAAACAATGTTTTTGCTGCCTCATCAGATAGAGGACACTGGGATTTGGTCCAAGTTCACTCCTGGGCTAAGTGACTTAGCACACACACAATGTTTTTATTATTCAAAATTGTCTCAGTAACATTATTTTAACATGCTATACATCATACTTTTAATGTTGCTTATGACAATACTATTAAATCTGTAAATGATTTAATTTATTTCACAGTTAAACATTTTTGGATTCCTCCTGTTAAAGAGCAAAATTCACCGGAGTTAATTTTAAAGACTTTACTGGCATTGTTCAGTGATTCCTGAATCAGGGAGCATCCTGTCTAACAGATAGAAAGGAGCTGCAAAGAGTCATATAATTTGAAAGTGTTCTGTGGACCAGAGAGCAGGAGCCTGGGAGTTACACTGGGCACATACTGATTGACTAAAGCAGGGTTCCTTCCCTTGTATGAAACCAGGTTAGATAACCGGTGTTGAACAGGCCAGACTTTCCTTCTCTGGACTTTAGTTAAGCTTTGGTTTGCTTCCGTGGGGTTAGCATGCCTGAATCCCTCTTGGGCCTATTCTGATGAACCCTCCAAAAGGGGCAGATAATTTAAAATGATTAAATCAAAGGTAATTTTACCAATGAGTCGGGGATTTATATTCTAGAAGTTTAAAAGAGCCTGCGTTCCCGTCCTTTCTTGCTATGTTGTATGTGTTCAAATAATCAGCAAATGGTGGTTGGAAAGACGAACCTCAGAGTCTGGTCAAGCCATGGAAGAAAAAGGACATTCATTTGCTTGGAGGATCCTCACGTCTTCCCTGGTTTTGGTCAGGAGGATCCTCACGTCTTCCCTGGTTTTGGTCAGGAGGATCCTCACGTCTTCCCTGGGTTTGGTCAGGAGGATCCTCACGTCTTCCCTGGTTTTGGTCAGGTATGATCACAGAATAGCATTTTATTTGAAAAAGGGAGAAGATAGGAGCTTCTGGGTGTCTTAGTCCGTTGAGCCACCGGTCTTGATTTCAGCCCAGGTCATGGTCTCAGGGTGGTGAGATCCAGCCCCATGTCGGGTGTGAAGCCTGCTTAAGGATCTCTCTCCCCTTTCCCTCTGCCCCTCCCACCAGGCCTTTGCTCTCTCTCAAGTAAATAAATAAATAAATAAACAAATAAATACAGAAAGACAGACAGACAGACATATATACATAAATGAAGGTAGACTATGGAAGGGGTCCCCTTTTTTCCAAAAAAATCATTTTACACTCCTTGGCTCTTACAAAAGACCTGCCTTTAGGAAACACTAACCAAAAGGTGTCTGAAGCGGATTTTTGCTTTTCCAGAAAAAAATCTGTTACCTACCCATGTAGGTCTTTTGTAAAAGTAAAGTGGTAGGAGGCGAACATCTGGAAAATGGGTGTATTTGTCACCTTGTGCTTTTTTTTGACTTACGGAAGATTTCCTGCAGACACTGTAAGATAGTGAGGAAACCTGTACCGCGATGCAAATCTCTATCTCTTTCGTGGGAAAGTTGTGTAATTTTCCTCTGTCTTGATTTACTCATTTGGAAAATGAAAAGAATTTATTTCCCTTATGCCCTCATTGAGGGTTATTTTGAGAATTAAATGAGCCAATAACTGTAAAGCACTTTGAATAATACTGGGTATTTAGCAAACATTAGCCACTTTTCTGACTGTTTCACTGAAGCAAAGAATGTACAGGTATTTGGCATGGATTCACTAATAAAGCAAGAACTTTATTCTTTTTTTTAATTTTTTAAAGATTTTATTTTATTTATTTATTTGACAGAGATCACAAGTAGGGAGAGGCAGGCAGAGAGAGAGATAGGGGGTTAAGCAGGCTCCCCGCTGAGCAGAGAGCCCAATGCAGGGCTCGATCCCAGGACCCTGGATTATGACCTGAGCTGAAGGCAGAGGCTTTAACCCCCTGAGCCACCCAGGCGCCCTGGCAACTACTTCATTCTTACTGCAAGAAGGGATGCATTTTATTTCTACTTTGTCAGCTATCTATACCAACTCATGTTCACCAGATATGACTGAACCCTTAATTTTAAAATGCAAATAAGTAAAGAAACAGAAACCCCCCTGAAGACATAGTCATTCTAAAACACCCCCACTAGCAAAGGAAAAGTAAATGCCAGTTGGTGTCATTCTGTGAGTTGGGTTGACAACCCTTGCCTCTTTCCTTCGTACCTTGGGGGGAGGTCCTGCCAAGAGACCAAATTTCCTTGTCTCCTGGTCCAAGGACCACTTAATGAAACAACATCTTAGGTAGAGAGAGAAAAAGCAAAGTAAAGAGGTTTGATGACGTGCATGGGCCCAACGGTGGTGATCATGTCACTGTGAAGTTGGCTGGTCCACTGTGCTTCCCATGTTCCCACTCAACGTATGATTTCACATATGTACATACATTTTTCTTCCTTCTCTCTTAACCTTGTAACTTTGTACCCAGTACCTCACTTTGGTTGCATCTGTGCCGTGGGAGGGTTTGGTGTTGCCAGAGTGAAGATCAGAGGGGGCGGGCAAGTCATGAAATGAGATAATGCTCTGGAAATGGGCAGCTGTCCAAACACACTGAGTCTTGGAGGCGAGAATACATTTTTATTTATCTTAGGCACAGAGAGAAGCTATGGAGACATCTCAACAGGAAATAAATGTGTTATAATTCAGAATGGGAAGGAAGGAAGAGATGAAGTTGCAAATCAGATCTTTACAGAAAACATGAGCTTAGCAGGAAAATGGAGGGATTTGGTGTAGCAGAGAAGGAATCTCTTCGACCCTGGGGCAGACAGTCAGCGATCGGTGCTGATCAGATTGGCCACGGGGCCCATCAAATAAGAGAATGAGTAGAGGTCTGACCTCATCTTTGTCAAAGATGAAACTGTCAAGTTGTGGGAGATACAAGTGTGTTATTCTTCAGGCAAACTGGGTACGGTCGTTTGAAGGATTTCAGAGATACCGGCATCGATATTGATAAAGACCTTGAAGGAAAGGTCGAATGAAGTAAGTGAGGCAAGCGGGACATCCCAGGCAGTGGTAGAGAGACATTCAGGATCAGCGAATGTTGCAGCAAGGGGAAGACTGGTTAGGAATTGCCGGCGCGTGCCTCAAGCCCAGGCTGGGAACTTGCAGCCTAGTCCTCTAAACCGTGTCCTATTGCTTCAGGACTGGAAATGTTCCCAGTGCACTTACAGTTAAGCTCAGCCCTGTCACCCTGTGTTAGGACATCTGCAAGCCAAGGTGTGGTTTGCGAGGGAGATCCTGTTCATGCACTTTGCTGTCTCACTAAGATAATAATAGTGTGATAGTGGCCCAACCTGTGATCAGAACCTGTATTCTTCATTAGAGTGAGCTGTGGGCTGTGGCTGTGGGTAATCTGTCATGTGTCACGGGGTCGGGCGGGGGGGGGGGGGGGGAGAGGGGGCGCTGCCCCAGAAAGGTCGTGCTGAGAGCAGCACCAACAAAACCAAGAAGAAGACTTTCCACGAAGGTTAGTGCTGTTGAACACCGAAAGGCTCTACATATATTAGAGAATTGAAATAAAGTAAGATCACGGCATCCTGAGATGTTAGCGCTGGAAGGCTCTCCAGAGGCAGCCGAGTGAGCTGGGGTTAAGTGACACGTCCAAGGTCAGAAAGCTAGTTAGTGGCAGCGTTGGTTTTAGTACCTGTGCTTTCCGGTTTTCCATTGCGAGCTCTTAGCACTGTGGCAAACTATTTCTCCTGTAAAAGGTCTGTTCTTTGTTCACAAAATCATGTAAAAAGTAAAAGATGACCTTTTTTTTTTTTTTTTTTTTTTTTTTACTTTTATATTTTCTGCCCCTGCTTGTGTTAGTTAAAGACTGAATTGGTGTGTGGGGGGTGGGGGAATGGCCACTGCTGTTGTTGGTTTCTTGCCTAATAGGGAAGAAAGTTTCTTACAAAGCACCGTGGAGGCCAATTTATAAAAGTAGAAAATGATGAATTCCATAAAGGGGTTGCTGACCCTGTGCTACAGTCATTCACAGGAGGAAGAGAGGGGTGCCTGGGTGGTGCAGTGGGTTGAGTGATGGACTCTTGGTTCCGGCTCAGGTCATGATCTCAGGGTTGTGGGGTCGAGCCCTGTGTCAGGCTCCACACTCAGTGCAGAGTCTGCTTGAGATTCTCTCCCTCTCTCTCTGTGCCGCCCACTCGTGATCTCTCTCTCATAAATAAATAAATCTTAAAATTTAAAAAAAAAAAAAAAAGGAGGAAGAGGTTATGTCCACTGAGAGGCATGGGGAGGGCTTACAAAGAGAGTGTCCTCTGTTCTGGCCCCAAGAGGTGGAAAGGATTTGGAAATGTGATGAAGAGGTTGATGGTAACTTTGGAGAGGAGGCGCATTAGAAGAATAAACCCAGTGGCTGGAAATAGAGAAGAGCCTGGTCGAGGTGGGATCTGGAAAGTTGGACTGGACGCACTCCTGAATGTCTGGGTCCCCTACAGGTCCTGATCGTCTGCTTTCCACAGCGGCAGCTACGAACACTCCTTAGCTCTTCCTGTGTGCACCGCTATACCTACTGTAGTTTTTACCTGTGCAAAACCCCTGTGCAACAGATAATGCTAAAATATTCATTTATAGGTAATGAACGTGACGTTACGTTTGGTCAGGGCTGCGGAGGTAGGATGTGCTATGCTTTCACAGGTAGATTTTAGTCACAGGTGGGATGTCGCTTCAGCCTCAGCTCATTTTTTCTCCCAAACCCATACCTTTACCCATTTCACTATTTATCTTCTTCCCATAACAGCATTAGATTTTGGTTGTACATTTGAGATTGGGTGGCAAAGGTACTGTCCACAGCAAGAAGCAAAGGGAAAGAGTTCAAGCTTTTTAAGGAAGGAGTATGAGTGAAAACGTCAGGGCCCAGGGTCAGGCAACCCAGGTTTGAACCCCAGCTTCACTCCCTTTCCCGCTGTGCTGGTTGTGTAGTTTGAAGAAGCCCACATCTCTGTGTGCCATGTCCTCTACCTTCTGTCGTCTCTGGGGTTCCTGTTCCTTGTCTACCAGGGTCATGTCTCTTGGGTATAACCTATTGGGTTTTGCAGTTGAAGTCGGGGGCTATTTGGGCCATTACCTGAGTGCCCTGAGCCTCAGCCTCTCCCCAGCGGGTGTTCTGAGCCCAGCAGGGACCCATCTTGGAGTGGTTCTATGATAGGTCTGCTATAACACCCTCCCTTTTCCAGAGACTGCCTTTTCACTTTTGCCCCTCCAAACCTTATTGCAATGGAGGGCAGAACCTCAGGAAAGGTAGAGTCAGTGAGGCCCAGGGTTTCCCTTTGCCCAGCCGTGCGGCGGCCCCCTGCCTATTGACGGCAGTGGGAGAGGAGAGTCTGTGAACTCCAGATGAAGTGTGGGGTAGGTCTCTTCCACTTCTGGAACTTTCCGACTGGTTTGAATTTCCCAGTTTGCTACGTCTGATCACTTGCCGTTCTCCCTCATGCTCCCTCTCTCTCTCTCCCCATCCCCGTCATTTTCTAAGGAACTTAGGCCACAAAATGTAGACTTTCTATGCCTTGCAATATCCTTTAACAATTGCAGAGTTGAGCTATAAGTTAGAGGCTTTAGTTTGGGCCTTTAATGTGCTAACAGGGTGGTGGGGGCCCTACTCCTGCATTAGCAACTGATATTCCTTAAGTATCTTTCTTTGAATCCTTCTGTGACATGTAAGTCATTCCAGGTAAGTGAATGCCAGGATGAGCTAGAGATCGCATCTGGACCCACAAAAGTATATGTACATTTCCAAAATATTTAGCATGGTATAATTATTATAATTATTGCTATCTGATACATGAAGTCCCTCCTCTCCCTGTACCACTTACTTTTACCATCTTGTAACAAATTAGTGATGGGGCGCCTGGGTGGCTCAGTCGGTTAAGCATCTGCCTTCAGCCTCGGGTCATGATCCAGGGTCCTGGGATCAAGCCCCGCATCGGGCTCCCCGCTCAGCAGAATGTTTGCTTCTTCCTCTCCCTCTGCTCGTCCCCTCTACTCGTGCTCTCTCTCTGGCTTTCCCTCTCTCTCAAATAAATAAATAAAATATTAAAAAAAAAAAAGAATTAGTGTTAACTTACATATGTATTCATTTGGCAAATACTAACTAGACAGTTCCTGTGCCCCAGATTCTGCACTCAGCATGGTATAGGTGATAAACTATCCCAGTCCCTTCCTTAGGGAGTTTCCACTCTGGAGGGAGAGAAAAAGACATGGTATTATTACTAACTCTATTACTACTAAGAATAGACAAGCAAGTTGACGGTTGCTTAAGGTCCTGAAAAACTCAGTGAAGGTCCTAGTGAAAGGGTGTGATGATGTGTAATGGTTTTGGTAGGGGTGAGGACACTAGATAATCTATTTCCGGTTTCTGCCTCAATGGCTATAAAGCACACCATTATACAAGGTTAGCTGAGCACAGATCCACGGCTTTCCGCCAATGGTAGACTGCACATCTGTTAATACATTATATTAACTTACCATTTATGTATCTGTGTGTGTGTGTGTGTGTGTGTGTGTCCATACATATACATACACACAAATACGAACTAGTGATCAAAGATAAATGTATAAATTAATCCAGACTCAGTATATGCATCAGCATGCATAGGTATGTTAGTAGCTCTCTCCAGAGCTGTTTTATTGGTCTCATTTAGATGAAGAGCATCCTGGGGCGCTTGGGTGGCTCAGTGGTTGAGCCTCTACCTTCGGCTCAGATCATGATCTCAGAGTCCTGGGAAGGAGCCCCACATTGGACTCTCTGCTCAGCAGGGAGCCTGCTTCCTCTCTCTCTCTTTCTGCCTCTCTGCCTGCCTGGGACCTCTTTCTCTGTCAAATAAATAAATAAAATCTTAAAAAAAAATAAATGAAGAACATCCTGAACATTAAAAATTATGTCTTTTATTATTTTTCTTTCTACTTGACACATAGTAGGAGTTCAAAGAACTCTTAGCAATTCGCTGAATTAATAGGGACTTCCCCCCAATTTTTTTCTGTTCTTATTTTTTTTCCTCAGCATCCTGACAGATCGAGAACCATAGAAATATAGATCAGGTTCAATATTCTCAACAAGAATGCTTCTAAAACTACTCAACAGGGACAGTGCAAATTGCACATTGCACCAATTCAGAGTTTCTGTTTGTTTTTGTTTTTTCCCTCTTTCTAAAGTCACATGTGAATGCTAATTAACAGCTTAGTTGAAAAGAGTGCCTTAGGTTTATTGCCTTCTTTGGTAAGATTTAAATGAAGAGACATGTTAAAGTGAGCTGGATTTATAAAATTTAGAAGTTTGTGTTTCTCATTACCTCGTTTTCTTAGAACAAACTTGCACATTTATTCAGCATACCTAAAAAGTATTAAACACAAGAAAAGCAGGCTCTGCTGTTAAGGCAGTAAAATCCATTTGGCCATTATCTGTATTATAAAAACTGCATGTGGCAGGGTGTGGATATAATGATTTAGAAAGTTCTAATTCTCCATGTGTGGGGATGTGTTGATTTAGGCATGGTAATTAGCATGTGCAGTGAATATTGGTAGTATTTCTTATTGTCAATTTTTGTGTCCACATGTATCAATGCCTCTTTGATGTTTAAGCATTTGACTATTAATCGTGTTCTACCATGCTGAAACTATGGAGGAATTCTTGAGAGGTAGTTAAGAACAATACAATAAATACATGTTTAAAAAATTTCTGTAACTCTGGAAACAGAATGCCAAACATATCTTAAACATATGAATCTAAAACATGACATCAGCATGGATTAGTTCTTTAAACCCCTTTGTACTTGAACTAATATCTATACTTTCCAAAAAGATGGAAAACATTTATAAAACCAATCTTTAAGAAGATATGTCATTTTACTTGCTTAGGTAACAATGTTAGTAGATTAATAAGAAAATGAATTCAGAGGGATATTTTAAAAAGGAAAGAATTTTTTTTTATTTTGTTTATTTTTTAAGATTTTATTTATTTATTTGATAGAGAGAGATCACAAGTAGGCATAGAGGCAGGCAGAGAGAGAGAGAGAGAGGGAAGCAGGCTCCCTGCTGAGCAGAGAGCCTGATGCGGGACTCAATCCGAGGACCCTGGGATCATGACCTGAGCCGAAGGCAGTGGTTTAATCCACTGAGCCACCCAGGCACCCAGGAAGGATATTTTAAGGATATTTAAAAAAACAAAAGAAGGGGGAAAAAGATGTGAAAGCGCTCAATCCACAATTTAACTGTCCCTCAGGATGTATCTTCTGATTTTAGGTGACTAGTCTGCCTAGTGATACACTGAGATATCACAGAGTGGTATAATTATACTCGTGGTTTAGCATCATAGTGGTCCAAGTTCAAAGAGCTTGTATGCTGGCACTGGGATTTGTACCCCTATACTCTGGCAATAATCCATGCTATTTATTGTTACTTTGTCTACTTCCCTGTGAGGAAACTTTAACATACATGAAGTACACTGTTGCACAGTAGATTTCTTGAAGATAGTTTACAATATCCAATCTTAGTGGTTTTAGAATATGACGTACCACGCCATTCACCTACTTATTCATTCAAAAATACTCACTGGATGTCTAATATTTGCCAGGTATTTGTGAGCTCTCAGGATAGATCAAAGAAAGAAAAAAATACAGAGTTCACACTCTTGCTTTGTAGTATATCATATGTAGTATATCATATGTATATGCCGTTATCAACTTACGGAGCACGTTATTTTTATAAAAGTAAATTCTTTCACAAATCCAAATAGCTTTCATATAAACACAGCAGTTTCAAATAGGGATGTTCACAACAGACCGTTTGAACTCTCAAAAGAGTATAACTTATTCCAAATTTTAAGACGCAGAGAAGATCAAAAGGAGAGCCCCTCTTAGTGAGGGAGAAATCCTTAGTGAGGGCTTGAGCACTTGCATAGCTCACTTCTCTTACCAAGAAAATAGGAGATGAAGACAAGGTTTTCTCTAAGGATTCCACCCACCCCCACCCCAAACCCCGCCACCCCTCCCTCCAATGCTAGATATTGTAGATATTGTAGATATATGTAGATATTGGCTTCGGGGCTGGAGAGCCAGACATTAATGAAGGGTGGAAAGTCAGGAGAAGTGAAGACAAGGTTTTCGAGGTGAGGTGTTCCTGAGTCTGCAGCTCCCCGTCCTGTTTAGGTTCTTGGAAACTTGGAAACACTTGGAAACTTCCAAGTGGCAGAATCTGAACACATGAATGGATGCACTTGCTGTCTGATGGGGGCTCTGTTCTTCCCAATCTTCTACCCTATTCTTCCCGATCAGGCTATGTTTTCCTCAGCTGGTGCACTCAAGTTTTGTGACCAATACTCTCAGGTTCATGTTCTTGACATAGTCTCAGCCCTGTGTGGGAAGGGGTCAGAGAGGCCATCAAACGGCTTCTGTAGGCCAGTGTGTGATGTCAAGGTACATTCCATCGGCAATTAATCAGCCCTGTACTTGGTGTGAATAGGAGAGAGACAGAGCCAAACAGGCAATCGGATCACTTTCCATGCAGGAAAACGTATTCAGGGAGGTCCTTGAAAGAATGTTTAGAATTACTTTGAGGTAAAATGGAGACGGTCATTCCAAGCAGAGTAAACTATCAGCCAGGGATACACAGAAGAGTAACACCAAAGGCATATTGAGAAAATGCTGAAAATCTTGTGGGAACTAGTAGGTATTGTGGGCAGTGGAGGCAGAGAGGATAAAAGCGTCTGCATTCTGAGAGATTTTAAATTCCAGACCTGAAGTTTGGATTCGTAGAGTTTACCACAGACATGGTGTTTTGAGCGTGTTCTCGGAATTTTTCCTTGAAGCCAACGACAGTAGAAAGGAGTCACAAATGAGATCATACAGAAAATTACAATTTCAAGAGTGATCCCAATTTTTTTTTTTAGATTTTTATTTATATATTTATTTGACAGAGACAGACACAGTGAGAGAGGGTACACAAGCAGAGGGAGAGGGAAAGGGAGAAGCAGGCTTCTTGGGGAGCTGGTAGCCCCACATGGGCCTCGATCCCAGGACCCTGGGAACATGACCTGAGCTGAAGGCAGATGCCTCACGAAGGAGCCACCCAGGTTCCCAAGAGGGATCACAATTTTGTAAATGTCTGTAATGTTCCTTGGGCCATATGGAGAGCTCAGCCCTGATCTCTCTTCAGGAATCCATCCTTTTTTGGAGAGAAGCCCTTACTGCCTTTCTTCTTCATACCACACCTCAAATCTGTTGTGTCCCAAATTCCTGCAAGGTTTTGCCACTGCTCTTTTGCATTTTCTGACATTCTTTTGAATACTGAGACAGCTCTACCTGACGGTTCTGGGGAGTGGTCACTGGCATTGCTGCCAAGGTCCACAGTTCTGCAACCGGTAGGACACCCCCGCTTACATAGCTGGGTATTTGATGACAAAGTCTCTTGATGTTATTTGCCACCACATACATACTCATGAAATCTGGTTAAATTGTTGTTTTCAAAGCTAATCTATATATACGCACATTTAAAAAAATCAACTCAATCAGTATGGCACAATTAACACCTCCTACTCCTAGAACATTTTTAAATGATTCACTTGTCTTGATGCTAATATTAAAATTGTTAAAAATGTGTTTAAAACATAAATTTAGCTATCAGTTTATTATGATCTTTTTAATGAGCAATGTATAAATACTAACAGGAAGAGTTTTAAGTCTGTTGTCCCCCTCCCACCGAGTGGTACATTTATTAAAACTTATAAACTTACAATGACACCATTATCACCTGAAATCCATAGTTCACATTACAGTTCACACTTGGTGTTGTACACTCTACTGGTTTAGACAAATGCATAATAACATGTTCACCATTATAGTATCATACAGAGTAATTTTGCTGCCCTAAAAATCCTCAGTACTCCTACTGTTCATCTTTCCTTCCCCTTAAATCCTGACAACCATTGATCTTTTTACTATCTCCATAGTTTTCCCTTTTCCGGGACATCCTATGGTTGGAATCATACAATACCCAGTACTTCCAGATCAGCTTCTTTCACTCAGTAGTGTACATTTAAGTTTCCTCCATGTCTACTCATGGCTTAATAGCTCATTTCTTTTTAGTGTTGACTAGTCATCCAGTGTTTAGTTGTACCACAATTTATTTACTTATTCACCTACTAAAGGTGGGTAGGGCATACTAATCGCTTCAAATTTTGACATCTTGATCGCTTCAAGTTTTGACAGTTATGAATACAGCTGCTGTAAACATCCAGATTTACATCTGGAAAAAATCCAGATTTTTGTGTGGACTTAAATTTTCAACTTTTTTGCTTAAATACCAATACGTATGATTGCTAGCTTATATGGCAAGAATATGTTTACTTTTATAAGAGACTACCAAAATATCTTCCAAAGTTGCTGTACCATTTTGTGTTCCCACAAGCAATGAATGAATCATAGTTCCTGTATTCAGTCATTAGTTAATACTGATGGAGAAGTTAGAGGACTAACATTCCTTGACTTCAAGACTTACTATGAAGATACAGTTGGTGTTGTGTGATGTTGATAAAGTCCAAATCCTCGCCAGCATTTGGTGTTTTCAGTTTTCTGGATTTAACCATTCTAAATAAGTGTTTGGTGATATTTTATTGTTGTGTTAATTTACCTTTTCCTGACGACATACGATGTGAAGCATCTTTCCATATGCTTATCATATGTATATCTTTGGGGAGTATTTATTAAAGATATATGGTCAATTTTTTAGATGGGTTGTTTTCTTATTGAGTTTTAAGAGCTCTTTGTGTATTTTGGATAATAGTCCTTTATCAGATATATTTTTTCTCCTAGCCTGTGGCTTTTCTTCTCACTCTTTTGTCTTTACAGAGTAGTTTTTAATTTTAATAAGGTCCAGATTACTGATTATTCTTTCATGGGTCATGCCTTTGGTGCTTTATTTAAAAAGTAGTGACCATAACCAAGGTCATTTAAGTTCTCTCCTATGTTATCTTTTAATAATTTCATAGTTTTGAATTTTATGTTTAGAACTATGTTCCATTTTAATTTTTGTGAAAGGTGTAAGGTCTGTGTTTAGATTTTTATTTACTTATTTGTTTGTTTGTTTATTTTGGCGTGTGGATGTTTAGTTGTGCAGCACTTGTTGAAAAGACTATATTTGCTCCATTGTATTGTCTTTGTTCCTTTGTCAAAGATCATTGAATGTATTTATAGGGATCTATTTCTGGGTTCTCTATTCTGTTCTATTTATTTGTCTGTTCTGTCACCAATACCATGCTGTCATTAGAGTAAGTCCTAAAGTCAGGTAATGTTAGCCCACCAGATTTGTTCTTCAATATTCAGTATTAGCTATTCTGGGTCTTTTGTCTCTCCACGTGAGCTTTAGAATCAGCTTGTTGATGGCAACAAAATAACTTATTCACTTTTTGATTGGGATGGCATTGGATTTATAGATGAAGTTAGAAGAATTAATATCTTGACAATAGTGAGTTCTTGTACATGAATATGAAGTATCTCTCCATTTGTTTACTACTTCTTTGAGAGTTTTCATCAAAGTTTTATAATCTTCCTCTTAAAGGTCTGTGATGATATTTCATTGTACATATAGATCTATGTACATTTTGTTAGATTTTTACTTAAGTATTTCATTTTGGGAGGTGATAATGTAAATCTTCTTAATTCAAATGCTACTTTTTCATTTTTGGTTAGAGGAAGTAATTGGCTTTTATGTATTGACCTTGAATCTTGCAATCTTGTTATAGTCACTTCTTAGTTCCAGCAGTTTTTTGTTGATTTTTTTTTCAGATTGTATACATAGACAGTCATGTCGTTTGCAAAGACAGCTTTATTTCTTCCTTCCCAGTCTATACCTCCCATTTCCTTTTCTTGTATTATTGCATTGGCTAGAAAATCCAGTATGATGTTGAAAAGTAGTGATGGCAGAGTTCATTCTTGCATTGTTCCTGATCTTGATGGGATAGCTCTGAGCGTCTCACCATTACATATGATGCTAACTATAGGAGATTTTTCAGATTATTGAGCTGAGAAAATTCCCCTCTCTTCCTAGTTACGGAGCGTTTTTATAATGAATAAGTGTTGGAATTTGTCAAATGCTTTTTCTGCATTTATTTGTATGATCATGTATTTTTTCTTCTATCTAGCACTTTGATGTGATGATTACATTCATTGATTTTCAAATGTTGAATCAGTTTTGCATACGTGGTAGTTTTTTTTTAATTGTTGAAGTCTAATTGCCTTTTTTCTTTTGCTACATGTGCTTTTCAAGTCATATAAAAGAAACCATCACCTAATCCAAGGTCACAAAGATTTACACCTATATTTTCTTCTAATAGTTTTATTGTTTTAACTCTTACATTTAATTCTGTGATCCATTTTGAGTTAAAAGTTTTATATGGTTTGAGGCAGGGATCTGATAATGTTTGTACTCTTCCCCCACATAGGATACATTCACTGCTTCCCCCAAAGGAACAAAACATAGCCTTTTTGATTGTTTTTTTTTAATTTCTGATTTTAAGATCACATACAGTCTTCTCCGTCAAATGTTGATATGGCTCCTTAAGGCTCAGTGACCTGCCTTAGTCATTTGCTCTACCTGGAAACTCTTGTTCTTGTATCAGATCCTTCAGGACACTTGGTACTCTAGTGCTGCTCCTCAGGAAGGAAGATGGGAGTTGTTCAAATAAAGCCACCATTCGGTGTTTTTCTTTCTTTACTCTTTCTTTACTCTGCAGATCTTTGCAGTTGCAGCATACCATTGTTTTCTTTCTCTATCAAGTTGAAAACTTTCACTTTTTCACACAACGGAAGCATTTTGAGGCTTCTCTCTGGCATATGCTAATTGCCACCATCACTATTCTGCTTTGGGACCATTATCAAGTAAAATAAAGGTTACTGGAACACAAGAACTGCAAAACTTGGGCAGACGATCTGAAAACCCTTAGGTCTGTTTTGTTACCACAAGTTTCACGTCTGTTTATTAGAGCGTCCCCTTATAACATGTATATTTATATTTTTATTTTTATGTTCTTTTTTTTTTCAAAGATTTTATTTATTTATTTGACAGACAGAGATCACAAGTAGGCAGAGAGGCAGGCAGAGAGAGAGAGAAAGAGAGAGAGAGAGAGGGAAGCAGGCTCCCTACTGAGCAGAAAGCCCGATGTGGGACTCGATCCCAGGACCCTGAGATCATGACCTGAGCCGAAGGCAGCGGCTTAACCCCTGAGCCACCCAGGCGCTCTATATTTTTATATTCTATATATACTTAAGGAAAGAGTGGAGAAAAGCCATGGAAGATTCTTGCCTACAGGAAACAAACTGAGGGTTGCTGGAGGGGAGATGCATGGGGGATGGGATAGCTGGGTTATGGGCATTAAAGAGGGCACGTGATGTGATGAGCACTGGATGTTATACACAACTGACATTGAACACTACATCTGAAACTAATGATGTACTATATGTTGGCTAATTGAATGTATATTAAAAAGTAATGATAAATGAAAAAAGGAGTGTCTTGAAAATGAGTAAAGGCTAAAAATAACATCTCAG
The DNA here is from genome assembly GCF_009829155.1 of Mustela erminea. NCBI lineage: Eukaryota > Metazoa > Chordata > Mammalia > Carnivora > Mustelidae > Mustela > Mustela erminea. The sequence goes on along the minus strand of NC_045634.1, from coordinate 28,902,480 downwards.
AACACATCCATTGTATGTTTTGTTCATAGTAGTCACACACGCTAGTTGAGCAAAAATGTTGGAATGAAATACTCATAAAAGTGTGATTCTTCAAAATGGTTTAAAAGTAAGGTTTTGGATGTTTTACACCATGTTTTCACTGAATACTGGAGTTTCCCCATAGAATCTCTGCCCATTAAAATTCTGGAATAATTTGTGGAGGAAAAAAAGTCTCATGATGTTCACGTCAGGATAGAACTAAAGTACACTTATTCAGAGAACACTCTGAGATGTGTTCAGTCTTATTAGTGGAATTTTTTTCCCAATGTAATTGTTTGAATTTTACTATCTCCTTTAACACAGTAACTCCTCTTCATTCCTTAGTAAGGATGGCAGGTGGTGATGTTAACCTTGTCAAATCCTTATTTTCTTTCTAACACTTATGTTCTACTATTTTTATACATAAATCATTATCTCCAATCATCCCAGAATCCCTTGCACCCTGAACGATTTTTTGTTGGGATTGGCTGCACATAATAGAAATCCAAAAACAACAGGGACTTCAACACACGTGAGTTTATTTTCCCATGCATAAGGAGTCCAGAGACTATATGACCTGTGTCATTATGTTATATCCAGGAATAAATCAGTCCCCATGAATAAGCCTTGTACCCTTCTGTTCCATTGTTCCTGGACTCTTGACACTTCAGTCGTAACACCTGGGCTCCAGGTAGCCAAAGCTGGAAAAGATAGATGGGAACATGGGGTCTATCCATAACTGCCTAATCTTCTTAAAAATGCTTTGCTTGAAATTCTTCCTTAACATTAATTTCTATGGGATTGGTCAGAGCATAGTCATGTAGCCATACCTAGATACAATGGGATACTGAGATATGTTGCTATTGCCCCAGAATACAGATTTCGCTAGATATGTTGCTATTGCCCAATAATAGAGAAGTGTTATTTGGTGTAGAGAAGACGAGAGTAGGTTTTAGGTAAGACCTAGCTAGCCACATATTTCCTTAATTTAGGTTCAACCTACACTTTGAAGGTACTAGGTTACCTGATTCAACATAACAGGTAGGGAAAGCACACTTTCCCATCTCTGTTCTTCATTTCTCAGCCTACTTTAGTTTGGCTTTACTTTTACCATTGACTTGTGAGTTTATCTTTAATAGGTACTGATACAATTTTGTGGTGAATATTCTTTTTCTTAAATCTTTTTTCCCCATCTCTGTACCATTTATTATAATAGTCTATCTTGATGGCAAAATTTTAAATATTATTTCTATTTAATTATTTGTCTACTTCTAAGCTATTGTGTTTCTTCATTTGTTAGGATTAAACTATTTTAAGCATAAGACCTTTACAGAGTTTTGTTCAAGCATGTTCCTTCTAATTATACCTTTATTTTTTGCACATATGTCTTAGCTATTACTAGTATTTATTCATTTATGTGAAATTATGTGGATTAGCAGCTTTCATTACAAATAGTAGTATAGACAGTTTTGATTTTGATTGGAATAGCATTAAGTTTGTGGGCTAATTTGGATATAGTTTATATCTTCAAAAGATTCAGAGTTCCCTTTCAGGAACATGTCAACTTCATTTGATGTGTGTGTCCTTTAAATTTTATGTGATTATAATGTAGACTATGTACATTTCTTTAAACTTACTTCTAAGTAAGTAGTTTTTATTGATATGTTGAAAATATATTCTTTCTGCCAAAACTTTCAAAGGTTGATTGTTGTTGACTAAAAAATCTGCCATTTTCAGGGAACTGTAACACTTTATGTGCTTTCTAGATCTAGATCCATTAGATTGTTATTTATTTAGATAGTAAAGTAGAATTTAGTGTATTCAGATTATAGAAACCTTTTCCTTTTATAATGTTTTAAACACCTCCTATGTGGTATGGTAGACTTGTTTTTTATTATTAATGAAGTTTATATTTTTCATGCCTTTTTGACCCTTTCTCATCCAAACCAGGCAATTTTATGAATTCTTTCATAAAAGTAGGGTTTGATGAAATTACCTGTTTTGTTGGTTTTGACTTAAACATTTCTACTTTTTTCTTTAATTTCTTTTACTTTTTCTTCTTAAGGGAATACTTATGTCATTTTTTTACTTTCTGTTTTATGCAAACATTTTAGGTTATGCATTTGTCATATGTACTTATGTGGAATACTCTGTATGTTTCTCATTGTGAATTTCTACATATATAATAGTTTTATTGTTTATTTCTTGAATATCCCAGATGTCCTAAAAAGAGTAAATTATTATGTTTTTAGAGTTTGTTTGCCCATGTATTAAAAGCATAAAAAGTATTAGACTTTTTTATCCTCTTGTTTCTAATTTCTGGTTTTATCACATTTATGTTAGAGAATATAATCTTGATGGTTCTACTTTTGGGATTTTTTGAGATTTTCTTTCTAGTCGGGTTTACTACTTCTAAATGTTATTCTAGAATTAGAAATTATAAGTTTTCTTTTTTGATTCAGGGCAGAAGTTTTCTCACACATAGCTATACAATCCTGTTGTTTTCATTCACAGACTCTCTATCATGACTTACTTTTTTTCTATCTGACCTGCCATTCTCTGAGAGTTGTGTACAGTACAATCATATGACTACAGATTTGAGCCTCATTCCTTATGTGCGTCACAGTTGTATCTTTATATAGCTCAATGCCATTCTGTTGTTTGATGTATAAATGTCAATGGATGCCATATCTTCTTGGAGAACCATGCAATATAAAAGGAAAAGGAAATACAGGAAACCTTTTTTTCGTGCTCCGTTGTCAGTGTTAATGCTACACTAAGCTGTTCCTTGCAAGTAAGCATTAACTGAATGACATTATCATACGTCATTGTCCAGTTAAAGCTCAGATATGAGCACATACAGTCTGTTTAAGTTAGAATGCCTTGTCACGTAGCCCTATGAAGAACTTTAAGTTTAAATAAAAGAAAGAACAGGGGCGCCTGGGTGGCTCAGTGGGTTAAGCCGCTGCCTTCGGCTCAGGTCATGATCTCGGAGTCCTGGGATCGAGTCCCGCGTCGGGCTCTCTGCTCAGCAGAGAGCCTGCTTCCCTCTCTCTCTCTCTGCCTGCCTCTCCATCTACTTGTGATTTCTCTCTGTCAAATAAATAAATAAAATCTTTAAAAAAAAAAAAAAAAAAAAAAAAAAAAAAAAAAAAAAAAAAAAATAAAAGAAAGAACAGTTAGATATGATGATTTATATTTCAGATATCAATAGTGGTTTTTTAAGTTTAAAGTTCAGACACAGGTTAAGTGAGATTGCACTACAGAAATTATATGCAAGACTCGTTCAAGTTCATGGTAACCTTGACAAATGATTAGTTTATGCTTCTTTTGATCGATGTTCAGTACTAAAATCTGATGACCCAAATGTGTATCTACCTGTCTCAGCATACTACAAAAATCTCATAAAAGAAAGTATCTGAATTTTAGCTAAAATGTTAAAATTACCTTCTGAGAATCAAGGTATTCTTGGGAAATCCGGAGTGATAATGCACTAACTACTGGAAATTCAATAAAAGTGTTATTTTCAGTCTATTCTAAACATATAAATTTTATTTGGCAACCAGGGCTTCCCTTCAGTAGAGGGATCTCCAAAGCAAAGAAAAATATTTTTTTTAGTCATAAGATTATTATTAGTAACACTTGATGAATTTTAAGTGAGAACCTGATTTTTTGCTCCAATGCTGAACTAAACATATTCTTCTGTTGGACTTAGAACTTTGGCAGACTTAAAACCCTATGGTTTTTGTATGTTAATTATGAAAAATAAATAATAATTTCAGTGCATTCTGCAGTGCATTCTGCAAATAGATGTGCTTTCATTCTTCTTTTTAGAAGAATAAATAAAAATTTATTTATTTATTTTTTAATTCATCAAGTAGTATGGTTAAAGACTGTACTTGGGTGACACTTAAGCTTTCAATGTTGTTGTCAATTCCTTCACTTGTAAACTATAAAGAGTAAGAGCAACCACCTCATAGATTAGTTGTCATGATTTTTTCTCAAGCATTTAGGTTGAATAAGTACTTTTTTAAAAGCCTCCCCTCCTCCTCCACCTCCTCTTTTCCCACTTTTTCTGCTTTCCAAACATGCCATACTTGTGGGAAAAAGCTTCTATTAGATTCGCCTTATATAGTAAGTGATCAACAAATGGTACCTATTTCTATCACCTTGTGTCAAGTTCTGTGTAAAAAACAAGTTGGAAAAAAAAAAAGGCCATAGAATTTGGTATGAGAATTTTTTAAATCAACAAATACTTGTACAGCATTTATTACATGCCTGGACTATTCCAAGCATACTGGAGACTTTCTTGACCTTTGATCTGATCCTCTGAAGTGGGTGTTCTTATTAAAAGCCCATTTTTGAGAGGAGCCAACAGAAGCACCGAGAAGGTAGGTAACTTGCTCAGGGTCACACAGCTTGAAGTGGCAGAGCTGAGATTCAAACCCAGGCAGTCAGGCTCCAGAGATTGCCCCCTCGTTTCTAGATAAGACTGCCTCTGGGCTAGTTGGGTGATTGGCCAAGTCCGCTTGGTTTCTGTGTCTTATGCCATCAAGCACAGGTGTGTCAGTATGAGGAAAGCAAGAACAGCTGTGACAGATGATGATTTAAATGGTTATATGAGGCCAAGTATCGAGCATTTAGCCCTTAATCTAAATGTGTTCTGGGTCCAGTAGTTTACAAAATTTTTTATTTGAGCAATTTTCAAATATTTATAAGAAATCTACAAAATGAGTTTTTCACTGTTTTTGTTGTTCATGTTAGAGGGGAGAAAGTTTAAGTTTGAAAGCTATTTCTATATTTACCATTGTTAACATCTATGGGCAGTGTCTTCATTAAAAAAAAAAATACAGGTCAAGAAAAATATACTAAAAACCAAACTCACCAAAACTACCTGTTGACTGAACCAGTGTGTGGCACATTTGGAAGAAAGAAACAAAAAATGAACAAGGAGTGGTACTTCCAGGATGTTTACAATTTGCAAGACATGCTCATTAACTACATTAAAAATTACTTTTAAAAAGATGGAGGTTAATATTTTATGAGTTGTGATACTCTCGGTTTCCCAGAAAACTAGAAAAACCGGCTTAAGCAAAACATGGAGGCTAACAAAAGGGTGACATCCCCCAAGCATGGATGTTAACTTGGGCTTAAATAAATAAATAATGTATTACCAAAGGTCAGCAGTCGAGACTGCTTTTTTGATTTCTTAGTGCCTTTCTTGCTCTGTCCCTCTGTTATCCTCCAGCTTGGTATCCCATTGCTGGTTTTCTCTGCAGAATGACTTGTCCTGCTCTTCGTGTACATAAAGATGCTCCGTCTACAGTTCCTGAAGTGTCATATCCGGTGCTGTAGCCACCAGCACTAAGGTTTCTTAGTTCCAACTTCAGAGAACATCCAAGCAAGGAAAGAATACAATTTTCTCCCAATTTTGGTTAGGTGTTTGTTTATTTATACTTCCCATTGGCGACTGCACTAACACAAGAAGTTAATTATGAAGTTCATTAGAAGTGCAACAGAAAATATAAAAAGAGAAGCAGAGTATGAAAAACTGAGGTGGGGGGATGGGTGAGAACTTAAATAGGATGGTTAAAATGGTTTTCATTAAGAAGGTGGCATGTGACAAAGGACATTAAGGTGAGGGACTTGGCCAAAGACATATTTAAGAGAATATGTCTATGGTCTTTTAAGCCAAGATTACAGAATATTTCATTCTGTGGTGAACGTATGATACACATCATAAAAAAATACTGTGGGTTGCCTGCCAGTGGTCAGAATAATAGGGCCTTTGAGGCAGAGGAAGCCAAGAGAAGAAAATAATGCAGGGTGGTTTGGGGAATGTTCTGGAAGCAGGAAGCTATCTGGCTGGTGTTAGCTGTATGAGAACTGCAGTGTGGAGATAAAGCTGGAATATAGATTGTCCTTAGTTGAAGAGACACTGAGATGTCATGCCAATTACTTACATTCTTCCGAAGTGAGGACAGTCTGCTAATACATTCATAATTCCTGATTCTACCTAGAAAAGTTATTTTGAGGGTAACAACATAGATTCTCATCTCTGTTTGTTTGTTTCTTTCTTTTTTAGATTTTATTTATTTATTTGAAAGAGAGTGTGTAAAAGACAGAGAAAAAAGTCAAGTGCAGGGAGGGGCAGAGTGAGAGGGAGAAGCAGACTCGCCACTGAGCAGGGAACCTGATTGGGTGTGGCCTCAATCCCTGGACCCAGGGATCATGACCTGAGCAGAAGGCAGGTGCTTAACCAACTGAGCAACCCAAGTGCCCCAATTCTCATCTCTGTTTCTTACATAAGTGCCGATCAACACGTTTTTTTTTGTTGTTGTTGTTTTAAGATTTTATTTATTTATTTCACAGACAGAGATCACAAGTAGGCAGAGAGGCAGGCAGAGAGAGAGAGAGAGGGAAGCAGGCTCCCCGCTGAGCAGAGAGCCAGATGCGGGACTCAATCCCAGGACCCTGGGATCATGACCTGAGCTGAAGGCAGTTGCCCAACCAACTGAGCCACCCAGGCTCCTGATCAACATGTTTTTGATAAATTTTGATAAATATGTCTTTATGGTCGTCAACTAAAAAAAAGAGTCCACGGAGACATAACTCTGAATTTTTAGTCCCGTCAATCAGCACTGGTGAGGTCATAGACAAATCATATGACCTCGTTGAGACTTTCTTACTTTAGTTTTAAAATTTAGATAATATTATTGACCTTTATCGATTGCCAAGATAAATCAATTAGGCAATTAGGTAAGGTTTAGAACCCAGTTGAAATAGGCATTCAGGAGATGTTTGTTACCTCGACATCTTCTTGTCTGCCCTAGGTATATTCTCGATCAATTTTGTTTTTGTATCCCATTTTGTATCCGGGAGTCAACATGGCAAAGAGTTTACCAATAACAACAGCAACAAAAATTAAGTTGTGGTAGGATTGCAGAAAAGCATATGTAAGTGAGAAAAATATTTTACATGTAAAGAAGCTCCTTTCACAAGAGACATATTTATCGATGTGTTAATTCAACAAACTTTGGTTATACTCTCCCTATGTGATTCAGCTTGAATTAGAAGATAAATAAAACAAGGAACTTGGCATTGGTTCAATAGCTAATGAAAAACAAACTGGTAGACAAACTGATAATTCGAAATAACTTCTCCACGTACCATACTGCTTCTCCCCATACGTGTGACATAACTGATACGTAATTATTTTGATCGAAGTTACGTTTTGTATAAGGATTCCAACATTTTCTCTCCAAATAAACATTCCACTATATACGTATTTAATATCATTAGTGCACTTAAACGCAAAATGGTGAGGCTCCAAATACACATTTTTACAATACATTCAAAAATTTTAAAAGTATGTATTTTCTTGGAACAATGCATTGATAATCTAGAATAGAAGAAAGAAACCAGAGAAACCACACCTGAGGAGACCAAAGCTTCTAAAAGTATGCAAATAGAATTTCTTCTCTCTTTCCAAGTTTATATAGGGCAACGCATTTTTTTAATGTGGTCTTTAGAAGTTTTTAATCATATCAAGCCCATTTATATTTCACAAAAGCAGACCTGGTAAGTTAAGCACATCCATTGACATAAATCTTAATTTTTTAAAAAGATTTTTATTTATTTACACGACAGAGATCACAAGTAGGCGGAGAAGCAGGCAGAGAGAGAGGAAGGGAAGTAGGCTCCCTGCTGAGCAGAGAGCCGGATGTGGGCCTTGATCCCAGAACCCTGGGATCATGACCTGAGCCGAAGGCAGAGGCTTTAACCCACTGAGCCAACCAGGTGCCCCACAAATCTTAATTTTATGAGGTTTTTCTGAACTTCGTATTTTGCTCCAGTCATAGGTAATTTTGATTGAGGACATGACATGTATTAGAAGTACGCCTGGGTGGCTCAGTGGGTTAAAGCCTCTCCCTTCTGCTCAGGTCATGATCCTAGGGTCCTGTGATCGAGCCCCACATAGGGCTGTCTGCTCAGCAGGGAGTCTGCTTCCTCCTCTCTCTCTCTCTCTGCCTGCCTCTCCACCTACTTGAGATCTCTGTCTGTCAAATAAATTAAAAAATCTTGGAAAAAAAAAAAGAAGAAGTACCAAGTCTTTGAAAGTGGGATGATTCCAAGGACATCAATAGCAACCCCCCTTTGGGCTGCTTTCCCTTACCTCACCCATTCTGAAAGAAGCAAGTAACTAACATCCAAAAATTCCCTCCCCCATCACACTGGGTTCCATTATTACAAAGTCTTTCTTTGTGTCTTAAAGAATTTTCTGTTAATAAGGCGACTTAGTAAACTGGAAGTCCGTCTCTGTGGTATCACAGCTTTATTAACAGCTGCCAGCTCATATTTCAGATGATTAATCTTGAACTAGGGTAGAGACCTGCAAAATAGCCTCTTCGGAAATGTTACGTGGAAGGCCGGTATTATCTGTAAACAGTGAAGGTAATCATGAATATTTGAAGGCCAATATGATGGTCAGATGTGAGGAAGTTCTCAAAAGAATAGAAGACTCCTAAAAGGAGAAGGAAATGACACCCAAAACCTTTGAGGCCACATATGCCTATGATTTCTTTCATATTTTGGAGTTATTGGAAAATAAAACTATATAGCAGTAAAATAAGTATAGCTATGGTCTTCATATTCAAATAAAAGGATTTGGAAATATCGCTTCCAGGAAATAAAGTTTTATGAAGTCAAGACCCAATCTTTGCTTTCTCATTTGCAGCCACTTAATGGTCCTCCAAATATTTTCTCAAAATAATAACAAGCAAATATGTGTTCCTCTTCGGATTATGCTTAAGAGCACAGAGATTTAAATTTGTTTTGATGCCAGTTATTCTAAGCAACAAAAGTTAATTTTTTTCATGATAAAATGTATTCCAGAAACTATAGAACCATGTCTAATAAAATACATATCTAGGGTAAAGAAAATATCTGTTGACTTCGTATGCTTTTGAGCATTACTTTTAAATTTTATGAGCTGTCTGCTCTTCTACCCTTGTCTTGTTCTTCGAGAAATGAAGAGGACTTTTTTCCATTGGAAAATACACATCTTGCCCTATGTGTTGCTTTTAACAAACTTTGTGATGGTATATGTCACACAGATTTTGAAAAATACAGTTACTACATCTTCTGTGGCAGAAGAGTGCCTTTCAGCCTTACTAATGTAGAGCAGACTATCACACATAATATACACTGTGTTCACTTTTTCTTAGACTGTTCAAGTAAATGTTCCCGACAGTTGAAAGAACCACTTTGGGTAAATTACTTCTCGGGTAAGCTAAGCTATTCAATGTTTTGAATTTTTATTTTATTTTATTTTTAAGATTTTATTTATTCATTTGACAGAGACCACAAGTAGGCAGAGAGGCAGGCAGCGAGAGAGGGGGAAGCAGGCTCCCTGCTGAGCAGAGAGCCCGATGCGGGGCTTGATCGCAGGACCCTGAGATCATGACCCGAACCAAAGGCAGAGGCTTAACCCACTGAGCCACCCAGGTGCCCCATATTTTATTTTTAGATAGAGAGCAAGTGGGAAAGAGAGAGAGCACAAGCAAGGGAGGGAAAGAGGGAGAGAGAGAGAGAACCTTACGCAGGCTCTGAGTTTAACACAGAGCCTGTTGTGGAGCTAGATCTCATGACCGTGAGATCATGACCTGAGCCAAAATCAAGAGTTGGCTGCTTAAGTGACTGAGCCACCCAGGTGCCCCTGTTTTGAGTTTTCAAAACCTTTTGTGGGGCACATTTATACTCTTTGCCAGACAAAGCATAATGCCTATTCCTTGACACTTTCAAAATCCCAGTGAATTAATGAGCAGATACAGATAGACCTTCATGATGAAAGCCAGCTGGTGGGACCATTCCTGTCTTAACAGATATTTGAGCCTAGGATGCTTTCTACATGGTTCACAGGCATGTTCTAATTATAGATAATGCTTCCGATAAAAGTTCCAGTTGACTGAATGCATTCTATAATTTTTGCTGTACATATTCTCAGAAGGGCCTGCTTTCTGGAATTTTCTCTAGTTTGTATTAGTTTTTCCCACTAATCTTGAATTGTTGTGAGGTAGGTTGTTTGTCTTCTTTGCCTCCTATAGAAAAGACAAGAGTGAGAGCAGTTATAGACACCTACTGAATCGTAGCTAGGATCCGGCCGGCTGGGACGCAGACGCAGAAGATGGAAAAAAAGAATCAGACACAGGGATATAGACTGAGAGGTAGTATGTGGAGAAGTGGATATGGATTGAAAACATTACGGAGGTTATTTGGATAAAGAAAGAAGTCGGGAAAGCAACCGTGTTTTGGTGGAATGCTTTGACTTCTGTGTTATAAAGCTGCTTGACGTGGTTAATAAGGCGGGGGCCTCTGACTTCTGTTCTGTGAAGATTTTCCAGGCTGCTGTCCCTGGGCAGGCTCTTGACGGGCTGTTTTTCCAGGTCATGAGGCACAGGAAGCTTTGGTGAAGCTGAGTCTAGAGTTCTTTGACTCAGACAAAACCTGTAACATGTCAGCCTCTCTCTCTCTCTCTCTCTCTTTTCCCCTTGATCTGTAAGCAGTCCCTCCCTTTCTCCTCTTGTCCTTTGCAAAGGCACTTAGAACAACCTTTAAATAGCAGACAGTAGGAAAACAAGGGCCAGGGCAGGAAGAGAATTTCAGACAACTTTTACCTTGGGGGTTAATAAAACAGACTTCTGAGAAGCGCTCAGAAATGTCTTACGACACGCACGGATGTGAGAAGATAAAATTCATGAGGACTACAACAGCGTATGTACCTGTCCATTCCGGCAGTCCTCAGCCCATCTTCCCACGCACCCTTATGCCTTTTTCATGAAATTCCTGCACTAAGGAGAATACTGCGGTGTGCGAATAGGACTCGGTCATCATTACACTTCAGAATGTGTGTGCTGGCTAGTGCTGGGGGACCCCACTGCTGTCCCAAGCTGGGTGGTTTTGCTATTAAATATCATCCACCTGTGCTTTTAAACTATGCTGAGCTCTTCCCATAATGGGGTTTTCTCCTTTCCTAGGAGGTAAGAAATTGCTGCTAGAACAACCCAGCGTTTCACTGTGCTTGTTCCTTTACTTTGTTTTTCATAACAGAAAAAAACAAAAAAAAAAACTTCGTTTATTTTATAGATAATTGTTTAAATATCAGAAGGCACAAAACAACAAAAAATGAAATTGCATGATCCTGCTTGCAGCATATGTAGTTATATGATCATGTTTTTTGCTTATATAATCACATCCAGATTTTATGTCATAGAGGAAAGTGATGGGTCTATATGTACCTGTAGTTAGTTCTGCCATAATGTTACACACGTTCCTAAAAATCACATTACTATGCATAATCAGGCAATAAAAACCACAGGGCTTATGTAAAAATGTTAGAGCAGAAGCACTCTTTACTTTTTCATCTGTGAAATATTGAATAGAGAAAGATAGGAATCTAATAAAAATAGCATAGTTTGACACATAATAAATGGTTAACATTCATAATTACTACAGTAAATATGGTACTTAATATGTAATACTTCACTTAAAAAAAACTAATATTTGGGGGGTCTTTTAAGGAAGTGGATATTGGAGGTGCTGTAGCTTCTCGGTTCCTGTGAATTGGTGGGAAGTTGGGTGCTGTGAAATCAAAGGAAGGTTGGGACATCTGGTGACATGCATCTTTGCTCCAAACACCACAGTTGAGGCATCTTTCACAGCCTTAAATCTTGGGGCAGGCTTTTCTTGTCTTTGATTTATAGGTCCTTTGGAATATGTTCTTATAATATATATTTTATCAAGATTTTATCAAAACCAAATATTTGATCCAATGTCATAAGCTTCTTTAACTTCTGTATTACTGTTGATTTTTTCTCCCCCCACTCTTTTTCTCCCTTGGATCCATGGCTTTACCCAACAACTAAAGGCTCTGAAAATGCTGGGCACATTTCAAACTACTAAACCAGCCACTACACGCACAAACAGGGGCTACTTCCGCAGGATGTGGCTGTGTCCCCCTAAGGGAGTGCTTTACTAGTTGGATTCACTGTTTGGCATTGTGAACCAGGACATTGAAATATATTTGAGATCCTGAATGAGGTGGGTTTTTATTTTGTTTGGTTTTCGGTTTTGGGTTTTGTTTTAATACAATAGGGGACAGTTCGTAAGTAATAAAAATAGAACAAAACACAACCTTGTAGGATGATACGTGCAGTGGACTGAAATAGCTCGTCAGTGTTTGTGGTGTGAGCATGTGGGCATTTTGTGGGTTCCTGCCGTCTCAGATTAGCTGAGTACAGTTTTCTACTTTCAGCCAGTTTCTTTGTTTTTGTTTGTTTGTTTGTTTTGTTTTGTTTTTTAGTAAGGAAATAGCACACAAACTCACTTAAAATTTATGTCATACTCCAAATATTCCCAAGTACATGAACCATATGGGGATAAACTTGCATTTCAAAACAAGCATTATAGCTGAAGGTGTGTGTGTGTGTGTGTGTGTGTGTGTGTGTGTGTGTGTGTGTGTGTGTGAAATGGACCCAGAAATGTGGCTGCTGGGAGTACACTCAGCAGACAGACTTCAGGTCTCAGACCCTTTATTTTCAACTACACAGAGCTACCGCACCCAAGTCCATGTCCTTCATGAAGAAACGCATATCCAGTGACCTATCTCAGGGATAATAAGGCCCTGGGCATTTCCACCCACTGAAGGACAAGTCTGGAAGGCCATACATGCTTCAAAGCTTCCCTTGAGGTTGAGCAAGGCTTTGGGAGAGCTAGACTTTCCCCTTTGCTCATCTCTTCCCCCAACCACCTTCTGTAGTCGTTGGTCCCTTGTAAATATCTTGCAGGTCCAAGTCTGACTTAGCATCTGCTTCTGCAGAACTCCAACATTTCAGTTAGTTAGAAAGACAGATGATAGATAGATGAAATGTTTATACTTATCTATCTACGTATGTTGAAAACCATGAGTTCACAATGGTAACTACATTTTCATATTCTTAGATCCATTCACAGACATGGACTGTCTCCCTTTATCATTAGCATATTTACTTATTTGATCAATATTCTTGTATGTAGTCAGTCTGCCAATGTCACAGCCATCCCCCTCCAGCTGTGCAGACTCTCACTTCCCGGCACCCGTGCTCTAGTTTCATACCACCCCGTATAGCTGTTGGGGCTCCCCAAACTGGAACAGGCTACTGACCCATGAGGACTCTCTTTTTTGGACATTTGAGCTCTGACACTGTACTGAGCCACTACCTGTTTCCCCACCCCCATGCGGATGCTAAACACATGACTGAGCCTTGTTGATGGCCCCATATGGTGTCTGTGAACCTATTATTCCTTGACTTGATACCTGTTTTGTCTGATACTAAAATAGTCAATCTAGCTTCTAGTTAGTGTTGCATAGTGTGTCTGCGTGTATTTATTTTAGCGTCCTCTTACTTTTGACTTTCTCTTTGCATTATATTTAGAGTGCATTTCCTGCAGAAAGTCTAACTGGGTGCATTTTTTACCTGCTCTGATGTTCTCTACCTTTTATTTGAAATCCTTAGTCTGTTACATTTGTCATTATTGATGGGGTTGCATTTAAGTCTACCATCTTGCTATTTGTTCACTATTTCATCATAATGCAGCATTTAGTCATATCATGGCCAAAAATTGAAGTTTTCTTTAAAAAAATACGACATACCAAATTGCAGACTAGTTTTTAAAATCCCCATGGGTATCCTTGAGACTGTATATTACTCTGAAAGAGCTGCCCGGGTAAGCGACGTTTAGGAAGCTCTGTTCTAGATCCTGTGCCTTCACCTGGTGATAGCCTCCCTTTAGAAATGTCACCACATTGGTTATGTCATGTTTTTAAAATATAAAAATACAAACCTAGTCCTTAAATAGATATCCTGCATTTTTCTTACTGAAAACTCTTACAGCTATCTATTTATATATCAAGATTATGTGACTTATTGTGCAGAACATAAACTTATTTCTAATACCGTATGACTTTTGTGGTTGTCCACATATATTACCTACTAGTGACAAGTAACCACAGACTAGAGGACTTCTCTTGGGAGACAAGTAAAAATATAAAGCAGCTATATATGAGATCATTATTGATGCAAAGCAAATTTCAAGATGTTCAATTAGACATGTGTCAGCAGACCAAAAATAATGCTTCAGAATTCTGTTTTTCTCGTTAAAGCAGCACATGTAATTGAAGTGCTAACACACACACATAGTGATCCTTCTATGTCCACATTTTCCACCTCAAATATCTCTTTACTAAATCTGTTGGGGTTTCCGTTTTATGTATTTTTTTCTTTAAGCACAAAGCAGTGTCTGCAGGACCACCTATAGACTAAAACTTTTTGTTTTGTCCAAGATAATATTCTGTGCTTATGTGCATGTATGTGTATCTGTGCACGCACGCACACACACACACACACACCCCACACACACTGCCTTTGTGTAATGCCAGAGCTCTCTCCTGCTGAGATCTAAAGAAACACCACCATAAAATGTCACAAAAGCCATTTAAGCTCTTAAAGAAATAGCAGTCTTAAACCCATAACTTTAGCAAGGGGCAAGAAGAGGAAAAAGAACAAATGACTGGGAAATAAAAAGCGCATCAGGCAGAGAGCCCGCCCTTGCCCCGTGTCTCTAGACTAGAGCACTGGAATTGAAGGAGAAGTAATCCAGAGTGGAGAGATCTAGATCAGAGATCACGTCTCCTTTAATTCTTTTTACTGATGTTTGATAAAACTTGCAGTGTAGCAGTTCAAATGTTTATTATACTGTGGTAATACCATTTTGCTGATACATCCATTATAATTTAAGACTGTCAGAGTCAGTTTGTAGGTTATTAAAGTTTTATTCTGGGCGCCTGGGTGGCTCAGTCAGTTAAGCGTCTGCCTTTGTCTCGGGTCATGATCCCAGGATGCTGGGATCGAACTCCGTGTTGGGTTCCCTGCTTAATGGCCTGCTTCTCCCACGCCATGTCTTATGCTCTCTTGCACATGCTCTCTCTCAAATAAAATAAAACGTCTTTAAAAAGTTTTAATTTCATGTGTAATGGACTTAATGATTGATTAAAAATGATCAGAATTGTGAATATTCTTTTAAATACTTGTGTGAATATGTATTTAAAAACAAATTTGATCTCTATTAGGGAAGGACATAATGGACACTTACTTTATTTTTGGAAGAGGTATTTTAGCCAGCAGTGGCTAAGACTACATTTTCCTGTTTGATTTGACAGAAACTACAATGAATAGTCAGTTCCTGGTTCAGCTATCCCACTTCTTAAGAATAATTCTTCAATGAACAGAATAAATCTCACACAGCAAAGTAATGCGGTGTTATAAACCTTCTCACATGTCTCAAATTTGCCATTGGGCATTCTCTATTTTCTTGGATATCTGATGGTAGAAGGTGGGTCAGAGCGGCTGCAGGGATGCTCAGTTTTGATTTTATGGAACTGACACTGAAATATAGCTTTCACTTTTAAATCGTGCATGCAATTTTCTCTAACTTTAGGAAAGATGAGAAAGCAGCAGTCCAGATTGTTGGACCTGAGAGAGCTAGGTTGCATGTTAGCCGTTGCTTTGCACATGCGCCCTTTATGTCATGTTTTTAACACATGAATTTCTTCATAGAGAAATTTTAGTCTCTCCAGCTTGTGCATTCTTCTATGCCTATTTTAAACATCTCTGAAGAATATAAAAGGAAGCCCTTAACATTTTTGGCTGGCCAGGGCTGAGGCGGCGATAGACTGTTGTTGTGTACCACATGGATCTCAAAATTTTATGAGCGTTCACAGTGTGGCTGAAGCAAACACAGATTTTATGTGTCCGAACATCCACATCAGACATGTTTGTGTCTTTGAGAATTATATGTTAACGAGAATCTGAGAAATCATCCATGGCGGTGTGGTTTTTTGTTTTGTTTTGTTTTGTTTTGTTTTGTTTTTGTAAGGTTCCCTGAGATCAAATTCCAAATCCCTTCTGTGTGGTTTTGAAATTACTGTATTCGGGGTGCTGTTTGTATTCTCCTAAGACAAGAGCTCTGGAAGATGTCTGTCTTCTCAGATTTTTAACCAATGCTTGAGAAAGGCAAAAGCTCAGAGAAAGCTGGCAAGAGAAACAAGAGATGATGAAGAGTCACACCTCATCTTTCATCTGAATGTCATTATAATATGCAGAAATGTGAAGGATTTTTAAATGGGCATGCAGAGGTAGCCATGTGTATTTTTAAATACCATCTGAGAGTGGTGATACGCTACCTCTAATAAGACCGCTCATTCTAGGAAGAAAAGCGATGCAGACACATTGTTCCAAGTTCACCTGCAAGGCTGTTTCTTTGCGTTCAGCAGCATCATTCAGAGGCACTGACTTGCCACATTTTTGTCATCCGCAGAGGCAAAGACACACAAAGGACATCATTCTTGACAGAAGGTCTTTTTTAAGACTCTATTTATTTCCTAGTGAGATATTTCACTTTCACCCCTACCATATCTACATTATTTAATACAGGAAATCTGAAATCACTCCTTATGGAGATATTTATGCTGGGTTTTGCAGCCAAGAAGTACAATCATGCACATACACAGAAACACAGAGAAAAAGAGAAAAGAAAAGGAAAAAAAAAAAAACCCAGCATATAGCTTCCTGAAAATGTGGCTTTCATTCTTGAGCAATATTATTTTAATGTGAATTTGAAAATTAACATTTATTCATCCACAGTATAACATTTCCAGTGAAAATTTTCTGCGTGTTTACTGAGTATTATTAAAAAGTGCTAAAAATGATATTCAAAGCTCTCCAGTCTGGCATTATCTCCCATGAGGAAGAAAACCAAATTTCACAGAACTGGAATAAGATTGACCCATGGCAAAATCAGGACTTAAAGGAGGTAATCTATTAATCAGTTCGAGACCATTACTACTTTTAGAAACCAAGGCAATGCTAGGAGGACACAATTGAATTAGAATAAGAGATCTAAAGATACTCCCCTCTTATTAACAATGGCACCCCGCCAACCCTCTTACAGCATTGAATATGTTAGATTGTAGTTAATTGTATCTATAAGAAAATAATACTCTACCTAATTTGATTTTCTCAACAATCTAGTAGTAGAAAGAAATTACTGTTGCTATTTTATAAATGAGGAAACAGAGTTCAGCTGGAGGTTAAAAGAGTTGCTAAGACCAGATACTGCTGATAAATGCCAAAGACCAGGAAGAAAACAGACCTCGTGTCTCCCCCGACTGCCCCTCACCTTCTCTCCTCCACGCAGATCTCATGTTTCAGGTATTGTCTTAGTTCAGAAGCACTGAAGAGCAGTTCTCAAAGACAATTTATTTTCATAAATGTTTTCTGATAAGTAGCTTACAGACTGAAAGTATACATTAGGTGAAGAGCCTGGGGATGTAATTTATTTTTAACTTGTTTATACTTTGCCTTTATCCCCCCCCCCCCCCCCCACAATATCTTAAGATGTTATCTGGGGATACTGAGTCAGTTTGGAGGGCAATTAAAATGTGAATTTAGAGCACAGGACATCCTTTTATATTCACTTTTCTCCCTTTTCACGGAGTAAATATTTGCAGATAAAGATAACTGAGGTAAAAGAAAGATTAGAATAGATAGATTCATATAGCACCTCATATGTCTATGGTTAGACATATAGAAGATTACATCTTCTATCAATTTAATTCCACTCTCTCTCTCTGCAAGGTTTTAAAAGAAAAAAATTAAAACTTCGGGCCACTGTTCTTTCTGACACATCCGATAGTAGAGAATGTAATCATTTTGAAAATTTTATCACTATTGCTTCTCGAAGTTTAGGAAGCTATAGCTCCCCTCTATGGTTACAATCCAGTAATCCAGTGATTCTCAAAGTGTGGTCCCCAGACCAGCAACCCCAGCAGCTCTTACAGAGGGATTTAGAAATGCAAAATCTCCCTCTGCCTCACCTCAAATGTACTGAATCAGAAACTGTGTGGGGGCTCAGCAGCTTGTGTTTTAACAAGCCCTTCCTGTGATTCTGATCCCTGCTAGAGTCCGAGAACCACTTCAATAAAGAAAAAAAAAAAATGTGGGCAGAAGCATTCTTAAGTCTTTTTGAGAAGGCATTGAGAGGTGAGGTTATTCCTCTTGACTACTGAACACTGAACATCCGTAGAAATTGGCAAACTGGAATTTTTATAATGTCTATTTTTATAACTATACAATAGCCAGTTGATGGAATAGATGTGTTTGTACTGTTTACTCAGCTTGGAAAAGTCCATTTCACAAGAGCAGAGTCAGCCATATGATTCCTGTATAAAAGTACAAGCTCTCTGTCCCTCTTCCACCATGACCCCTAGAGACAACTAAATATATTTTCTGAAAAGCCAATTTCCTCAAATTTGAAGTATAAATATTAATAAAGTATATTCTAGAAAAACTAAATTGGGTCATTTTCTATATAATATGCTGGCATATCAAAAAAGTAGTCATTAGAAATGTTTGCTTTGTATATGACATATATACACATTTCTAGCTGAAGTATGTCCTTTATTTTACTTTTAATTGAAGCACACTGGGCATATTAGTTTTATGTGTACAAAAATGATTCAACAATTACGTACATTATGAAATGCTATAATCACATCTGCCACCATACAAAGTTACTACAGTAGTATTGACTACATTCCCTATGCTGTACTTCTCATCCCCATGACTTATTAACAGGAATTTTTTTGTATGTCTTAATCCTTTTCACTCATTTTGCCTTACCCCTTACCCCCTCTACCCCTTCTCCTCTGGTGACACTCAATTTGTTCTCTGTATTTAGGAGTCTGTTGTTGTTGTTGTTTAGATTATAGATAGAAGTGAAATCATATTGTATTGTCTTTCTCTATCTGTCTGATTTCACTTAGCATCATACCCTCTAGATCCATCTATGTTGACATGAATTCCAAGATCTCAATCTTTTTACGGTTGAGTAATATCCTACTGTGTATATATGCCACATATTCTTGATCCATTCATTTATCAATAGATACTTAGTTTCATTTCATTTTTCTTCCTGTGGGAAAATAACCAGAAGAGGAATCGCTGGACTCTAGGATATTTTAATTTGGGGGGAAACCTCTAATCTGTTTTCTGTAGTGGCTGCACCCATTACCACTCCCAAGGACAGTGCACAAGGGTTCCCTTTTCTCCACATCCTTGCCAACACTCACTGTTTCTTGTCTTTTTGATGTTAGCCATTCTGACTATTTTGAGGTGATATTTCATTGTGGTCTATATGGTCATTTCATCTACAACACAAGAGGCAAAAATACACAAAGACAATTTCTTTAAGAAATGATATTAGGAAACCTCGAAAGCTGTATGCAGAAGAACAAACCTGTACTGCTTTCTTACATTTTATACAAAAATAAACTTAAAATGGATTAAAAATATAAATATAAGATCTGAAACCATAGAACTCCTAAAACAAGAAGTAAGTCTCTTGGGTATTAGCCTTAGCAATACACACACACCCATACATATTTTTTTCTTTTTCCTGGATGTGCCTCCCCAGGCAAGGGAAAAAGAAGCAAAAATAAACAACGGAGATTACATTAAACTAAAAATCTTTTGCACAAGGAAGGAAACCATCAACAAAATGGAAAGGCAACCTGTTGAACGGAAGAAGAGATTTGCAAGTAATATATCCGATAAGGGGTTAATAGTCGAAAATATTTAAAGAACTCTTAGAACCCAACACCAAAATAACAAATAATACAATTTAAAAATGGACAGAGGCCCTAAATAGATACTTTTCCCAAAGAATTGACCCACAGACATAGGAAAGAATGCTCAAAATCACTAATCATCAGGGAAATGCAAGCACAAAGTAGCTTTCAGATAAATCTTAAAAAAAAAAAAAAAGCTCTGGAAATACTAAAACATTTAATATGTTTAAATGTTACTTGTGACATGGCAACACATTTGTACCTTTGTGACTAAATATGCAAGTTATAATCACCTGATTTTTGTACTCAACTGTAAATTTTATGGAAATCGTTTAAACGGTGTGGCTTTCAAGAAACATACCTACACACAAGGCTGTAATTCCATGGATGATATTTGTCAATTCTGAAAGCCAAAAATATGTATATAGCATAGAAGTAGTTTAAAGGGCTATTTGACTTTTTCAAAAGGATAGCTATTTTTGTTGTTCATTTCAAAAACATTTAAATCGTAGAGAAAACCCATGACCATCTATGAATCTGCCTACTAGACATTTAATCTTTAAAGATGAAAATGGTAAGTGCACTTAAAAGTTACCTTTGGTATTTTCAAAGACAGGAGAGGATTTTACTTTGCATATGGCGTATCTTTGCTTCTCCTATGCTTCAAAAGATTAAACACCAAAGCCCTCTGCTAAAGGCAGCTATTTTCTATGATTTTGATATTGGCCTCAATATTTTTGATAGAAATTCTGATCAGGGTGACATCAGGAGCCACAGATAGAAATGAGTTTTCTGCTGTCCCTACCACATACTCTTTTAAAAAGGACTTGTATAATTTGTTTATCTTATATTCTGGAAAAAGCAAGTCTAAGAGATGTATCTGAAGGATTTTGTTTTTCATTACTCTTTGTTACCCCTACTCTGCCACTTTCTCATTTGAAAAAAGAAAAAAATTATAATGGCTAAGTCCAAAAAAGATTCATTCTTCTGTGAAGTAGAAAGCCAAAATCTGAATAGCATTCTAATTAGAGGTATATAAATGAGAACGGAAACAAATGTCTGTTACTGATTTGTACCTTTTTAAAAAATTCTGAGTGGGTGTGGATTTCTGCTCTCGAAATGTGTTAAATAGAGACAAATAGACAGTTCAAGTTGGTTGTTGGTTCTGGCCAGTATTGCGCTAAGGGCAAATCCCGAATCACAGGATTCAAGAAAATGAGCAAAACACACCCTCATTTTAGGCTTCTTTACGCATATGTTAAGATGTGTTAATGCCTTTGGATCTAACATGATAACCACCTTCAATCATAAAACTCCACGTAAAGGGTATCTAATCATGGTAAATATGAGGAATAATTTTTAATTTTCAAATCCTCAAATTTCACACATTTATCTATAGTTTAATAGCTTCTATTAATTTGTTTAGATATTTGTATGAATCAGGTAGATTTTTAATTTTGATTAGGATAACTTATTTCATAAATGAGAACCATAAATCTAGAAGCTGAATTACATACTGAAGTGGGAAAACAGTAGATATTTTCCTTCATTTAATATATTCCCTCTTACCAGATGAGTTAGAAACAAAAGATTAGCGATGATTGAGTAAATATTATAGTCTGACCTGAAATCAAGCAATCCCTCTTATCATTTCAAACTTGGGTGCACACACACACACACATCCATGAAAGGAATCAGGGTGCTAGAAAAAGGAGTGAAAACTCACCAAACAGGGATGCAGATGCTAAATCCCAATGATTTAGGAGGCTTAACTCCATGAATGTAAGGCTCAGTGGTTAAAAAATTTACCTTTTTAAAAAAGATTTTATTTATTTATTTGTCAGAAAGAGAGCACAAGCAGGGGGAGTGGCAAGCAGGGGGAAAAGCAGTCTCCCCGTAGAGCAAGGAGCCGGATGTGGGTCTCCATCCCAGGACCCCGGGATCATGACCCAAGCCAAAGGCAGATGCTTAACCGTCTGAGCCACCCAGGTGTCCCTAGAGAATTTACTTTTAATATGTCTGAAGGAAATGAACACAGGTCTTAGAACTGTTGGAGAGCAAGAGCCTAATTCACGTATGAAACAGGGATGAGAAAAGTTCTGTTGTCCAGCCTGAAGAAGCAACACACAAATGTGCAATTTTGTCTCTGCACGAGTGTGAGCTGAATTTACATTTCCACTTGTTCGAGGACTTCATGCCAAGATAATGAGGAAATCTTGCATGAAAGCAGTAAAACCAATAGAACCTTCACAGAGACAAATATCAAATAGTCTTGACTGAATGCTTTACGAAGAAAATTCAGTGATCACAATAAACAGGAAAATTAACACTGGGAAAATTTTATGTAATGCGATCATCCAAAAAAGAGTGGTAGTTTTCAATGGATAATACAAATTATTTTCTAGAATTCAAAACAAAATTGAGATTCAGAGTAAAACATGTTGGATTCCTTTGGTGAGGTAAGAAAAAGGCAATGTACACCTAAACACATCATAGAGAAATTAAAAAGACTCAGGGAAAAAGGGAAAGCCATAGATCTGTAAGGAAAAAAACTAGGAACTACTTAAAAGGAGTAGGAAGTAGTCTGACTACATACTTTTCAGAATTGATAATAAGACACTGAAGGAACGTCTGGATGGCTCAGTCAGTCAAGGGTCTGCCTTTGGCCAAGGTCATGATCCCAGGGTCCTGGGGTCGAGTCCCACATCAGCTCCTTGCCCAGCGGGGAGCCTGCTTCTCCCTTTCCTTCTGCCTGCTGCCACCTCTGCTCATGCTCTCTCTCTCTTTCTTTCTCTCTGACAAATAAATAAATAAAATCTTTAAAAAAGAAGATAGACAATGGAATGGTATCTTTGAACTGTCAATGAAAACTAACGTTCAACCTAAAATTCTGTACATCAATAAGGAATCCTTTCCAGAATAAGGACAGGCATCAAATATTTTCTGACAAAACCTAAGAATTTTCTGGTTGTGGAGATTGTCTCTAGAATGCTCCATCATTTCCTCCCTCTCTGGCAAGGAGGAGGAGTCTGTTGTTCCACTGCCTGGAATCTAGGTTGGCCTGTGGCTTCCTGACTATGTGTGTGGTAGAAGGAACACTACACCAGGTCCGAATCAAATATTCTGGAGGATTTGCAGCTTCCCAGCTGGTTTTTAAGGCTCTGAGTCACAGTGTAAGAGAGAGTCCTGGACAAATCTTGAGGCTGCATGGGTGGGGATGGGCCCAGCTGGGCTCAACCGTCTAGATGTCCCTGGCAATGTGGCAGCCTGGCAAGTGACATGGTCTTCGAACTTCTCCAGCTCAGCAGAAGTCAATGGTAGGGAGTGCTCCAGTGAATATCACAGAAAGCAGCAGAATCAGCTAGCTAGAGCTGTGCCAAAAATTCTTATCCACAATGCATGACCTAGAATGAAAAGGTGGTTGTTTTAGTCACGAAGTTTTGGTGTAAATAACCAGGGCAATAGATACTGATAGTGACTGAAATAGATAATAAAGGACATATTTCAATAAAACAGAAACTGAGGCAGGAACAGGTTGAAGACACAATGACATGGAAAGAGATGGTTTAAGCAGTCATTAAGCCTAAATAAAAATTTACGTTTAACAACAACAAATTAAAAAAAAAACTGCCTTTGGGAAATTAAAAGAAAGCTGGAAGTAAAATGATATAATAATAATGATAATAATATGGAAATAGACAAGTGAAAAGATGAGATTTAAAGTTTCCAATGTCTTTAAAAAACAAATCAGAGGATATTGGAAGAAGTTTGATTAAATTTAGAAGTTAGGTCTATAAATATATGTGGGAAATGTTTAAAGAAAAGAAATATAATCTAGAAGGTAGACATGAAGAAGAAGAAATAAAAAATAAAAGAAATAAACAAGGGACACCAGAAAGCTTTTGGTCAGTCTATTAATAAACAGGAAAGAAAAAAAAAAGCAAGACAATTTTATGCAAAGGTGAAAACACGAAATGGTAGAAAAAGTCAAACATATCAATAATCACAATAAACATAAACTGACTACATTTTTTTAAAGAATCATTTTAAAATTAAATATTCATGTGAATGTTATTTTAAAAAGTCACTCATAAAAACACATGACTCAGACTTTGTAAGTGAATGTATGGGGAGGAGAATACCAATAGTTTATCAATTGAAATTGGGATGCCTGGGTGGCTCAGTTGGTTAAACCACTGCCTTCAGTTCAGGTCATGATCCTAGAGTTCTGGGATCAAGTCCCACATCAGGCTCCCAGCTCCTTGGGGAGTCTGCTCCCTTCTCATGCTCTCTCTCCCTCTCTCAAATAAATAAAATCCTTAAAAATAAATAAGCGAATAAATAAATAAATAAATTGAGGTTAGCCATTTTAACATTAAACACTTCACTTAAGGCAAATGCATTAGGGAAAATAGATCTTTACTCCGTTATGAAACCAACAGCTAAAAAATACGAACATCTTTTTATCTAGTATCATATATGTGTATATACTTATTTAAAGGAAAACTGAAGAGAAATGCTAAGAAAAACTGATAAATCTATAATCTCAGTGGGAAAACTTATCTTTTATAGGCTGATATGTTGATATGTTAGTAGATAAAGGAAAGGATAAAGAAACAGGAATTTTAATTAATACGAATGACTAGTCCATTCTAAGTGACATACATATATAGAACTCTGCAGCCATCCTTCCCACATGAGATAAATACACTTTCAGTCCTATATGGCCGAAAGACAACTGAACAGGTCCCAGTCCAGGAGGAAGTAGTTTACAGACTGGTTTTCATAGTATAGTGCAATAAAGTTAGAAATCAGTGTAAAACCATAAAAGGAAACATGTATTTTGGAACAAGCAGTATCCAAATGACCCTTGAGTTATGTGGATTTGAACTCTTTGGGTCCACTTATATGCAGAATTTTTTTCCAATATATGCAAATATATTTTTCCTTACGATTTTCTTGACATTTTCTTTTCTCTAGCTTACTTTATTGTAAGAGTATAGCATATAACACGTGCAGCATACAAAATTCCTATTAATCAATTATTTCTGTTGTCGGCAAGACTTTAGTCAACAGTAGACTATTAGTGGTTAAGATTTTGGAGCATCAAAAGTGATATGTGGATTTTTGACTGCATGGGGCAGGAAGTGTCAGTGTCCCTAATTCCTACCTTGTTTAATATTAACTGTACTTTTCAATAAGAAAAAAAATTCCATAATGGAAAATTGGAAATATTTAAAAGTGAAAGACCATTATAATAGGTTTGAAAACAAGCTCCATGTTGCCAAAGGCATTATCGAGCAGAATTGATAGAGCACTGAGTTCAAGACATTAGATATAAAATACTGGGGTTGACTCAATAAAAGTAAAAGGAAAAAATAAGAGCATAAATTCATGAAATTAAAAAATATAATGTTTCTTTAAAAAATAAGAACAAGATAGAAACTTGTAGTTGGTCTGGTCAGGAGAAAAAATAAATAAAATGCTGAAATAAACAATGTGAACAATGGAGGAAGCAGTTATTTTTTTTTTTAAATAATAGCAATAACCATGTTATGTCAGTAAAATTAAGTCTTTGGTGAAATGGTCTTCATTAAAAAAAAAAAAGTAAAGGGCCAAAAGTGATTCATAGATAAATGAAAAAAGATCTGAAGAGATCAGTAATTATTAAAGCTATTCAATGTGTTTGAAGTATCCTCATGTCTTTAAAAAAAAGACACTCCAAATCATTTTATAAGCAAATTCTACTGAAATTTGAAGCCTTATACAATCTTTCTCCTTAAAAATTTAGTTCCAAAAATAGAGACATAAGGCTAACATTATCACTATAGGATGGCCACGCTAGTCCCCCATGGCAATAATAAGGGTCTTGGGAGGAAGAAAAATTAGAGTCAGCGGAATTCAAAACTAATGTTAGAAATCTATTGCCAGTTACATATTTAAAGATAAAGCTTCAATTCTGTGGAATAAAGCAGAGTTTTCATCCAATACACCAGAATAGTTTTTCTCCAATATGTGCAGTTTTCATGAATGATATAATTATGCAGGTGTTGGGACTCTTACAGGAGGTTCTAAAAACACTCATTGTTTTTTATTACCTGCAAACATTACTGAAGTTGATAGGGATGAACTATTAACAACTACAAACTATAAAGTTCATCAAGTCAATAGTTTTTAACAAGGAACATTTTGATGGGCGAGGAATGGAAATGGATAATCCGAGATCGATAAAAAGAACCTCCCCAATGGTACTGCACCGTGCAAGGGAAAGATGGTGAATGAAAAGATTGCTGGGAAGAAAATATCAGCCTGTGGAAATCTTATATCATCAGACCATATGCTGTGGGCTGAATATTTTCTTCCCTCCAAATGTATGTACTTAGGCCCTAATGTAATGATGGTATTTGGATGTGGGATCCATCCTGAAGAAGATGATTAGGTCCTGAATATG
Organism: Mustela erminea; assembly: GCF_009829155.1. Lineage (NCBI taxonomy): Eukaryota > Metazoa > Chordata > Mammalia > Carnivora > Mustelidae > Mustela > Mustela erminea. The sequence goes on along the minus strand of NC_045634.1, from coordinate 28,876,288 downwards.
GAGCCCTCATGAATGGGATTAGTACCCATAGAAGAAGTGACATGCAAGAGAGGGTCTCCTTCTCCATTATGTGAGGATATAGCAAGAAAGTGGTCATCTGTAAGCCAAGAAAAGGGTTCATCAGACACCAGATCTGCCCACATCTTGATCTTGGTCATCCCAGCCTCTCCAACTGTGAGAACCAAAAGTTTGTTGTTTAAGTCACTTACCTATATGATGTTGTTATAGCAGCCTGATCTGACTAGACAGAAGTCCTTTCTCCATAACAGATATGGAGAAAGTCTTCAGGGATCCTTTTCTTTCTACTGAAGTGAGACACAAAGAAAACAGGTAAAAATGTAAATTATTGAGAACCATTTATAATGTTACTATTAATTTGAATGAGGAAAATTAAAGAAATGGACAGTACCTGAAGAGTTAATGTGTTAGCATAATCCACTGTTGCTTAAAAATGTAAAATTCATGCCGATAGATTTTTGAAAGAAAATGGATATTCATAGTAATCATTCTCAATTTATAATAATGTAACCACTGAAATGGAACTTCTGAGCACATTTGCATATGTTGATACAAAATTATGAAGTTCTAATAAAACATTCTAAACTAAATACAGAAAAAGAAAAAAAAGTCCTCCATGTAACAAAATCTATACAGTGAACTCTCCTGAAATATTCTGGGGAATTAAATTTATATCCATGTATCTTCAACTTAGCATGTAGTACCATTTGCCAAGTTTTCTAATTATGAGCTTATCGTATATAGCAGCCATTCTAACTGATTTTCATATAATAATTGAATCCTTTAAGTGAGGTGCTATTAAATTCTTCATTTAACAGACAAACTGAAACCCAGAGAGGTTAGGTAACTTGCTTTAGATCACACAGCTAATGACATACATTAGTGTGGTATTGCCTAAGTACTCAGTAGAGACCTAGTAAGCCTTAAAAAAAAAAAAATGTTTATTTGTAAAGCTACACATTCCCCCTTACCAAAGAAGTAATGGGTAATGAGGAAAACAGTCAAACATTCTGAGTTAAAATTTATGTTCTGGTAGCAAAGGCAGATGTTAATGATAACCTTCTTTATTACCTTAGATAGATTCAGAGATAGGATCAATAATCAGTCTTTTAAACAGGCATGAAATACACCTACTAGGCTGGAGAAGGGAAGGGTGGCTGGTTGTTTTCTCCAGACTTTTAAACTTTCTTGATTGTGAAAACCTCAAGAGTAAATCGCACATCGATCTTTTAATCCTATGATCCTAGCCTAGCATAAAGACTAATGCATTGGTCATAATTGGCTTATTTATTCATTCATTATTCATTTATAGCATACTTATTTATTTTTAATTGAAGTATAATTGACATACAATATCCTATTAGTTTCAGGTGTACGTCGTAGCAGCTCATATTTTCATCCATCATGAGATGATCTCCACAATAAGTCTAGTTACCACCTGTCACCACACAAAGTTATTACAATATTATTGACTCTGCTCTCTGTGCTGTGCATTGCATTTCCATGATTTATTTGTTTTATGACTGGAAGTTTGTACCTCTTAATCTCCTTCGCCCATTTTGCCTGCCTCCCAGCTCCTCCCCTTCGTGGGGACCAACTGTTTCTGTTTTGTTTCATTTTGTTTTTCAGATTCCACTGTATTGAAATCATGCATCCCTTGTTTTTCTCTCTCCGACTCCTTTTACTTAGCATCATACCCTCTGTGTGTATCCACAGGGTTGCAAATGACAAGATTTATGTTTGGGGTTTTTTTTGTTTGTTTGTTTGTTTTTACCTTTTTTAGTAGCTGAGTAGCATTCTACTGTGTGTATATCTACCACATCTCCTTTGTCCATTCTCTGTCAATAGACACTCAGGTTGCTTCTCTATCTTAGCTACTATAAATGATGTTGCAATGGAGGTAAGGGGGCACGCATCTCTTTCCATTGGCATTTTCATTTTCTTCGCATAAATGCCCAGGAGTAGAATTGCTAGATCATAGGGTAGTTCTATTTTAATTTTTTTGAGGAACCTCCATAGTGTTTTCCATAGTGGCTGCACCAGATTACGTTCCCACCAACAGTATAGGAGGGTCCCCTTTTTTTTCACATCCTCACCAACACTTGTTAATTTTTTTTAAGATTTACTTATTTATTGGAGAGAGAGCATGCGAGCATGAGTGAGGGCAAGAGGAGGGGCAGAGGGAGAGAGACAGAGGGAGGACTCCCCCCACAGGGAACAGGGTGTAACCCTGGGCTCAGTCTCACAACCTTGAGATCATGACCTGAGCCAAACCAAGAGTCAGATGCTTAACTGACTGAGCCACGCAGCTGCCCTCAAATTTGTTCTCTTTTATCTTTTTGATAATAGCCAATCTAATCTGCATGAGGTGATCTCTCATTGTGGTTTGATTTGTATTTCCCTGATGATGAGTGTTGTTGAGCCTCTATTCAGGGGTCTCTTGGCCATCTGGATGTCTTCTTTGGAAAAAAAATAATGTTTATTCAAGTCTTCTGCAGTTTGTTAATTGGATTGTTTTTTGATATTAAGGTTGTATATGTTATTTATATAATTTGGATGCTGATCTGTAAATATGTTATTTGTAAATATCTTCTCTCACTCAGTAGGTTGCCTTTTCATTTTGTCTATAGTTTCCTTCACTGTTGAGAAGCTTTTTAGTTTGATGCATTCCCATTTGTTTATTTTAGCTTTCATTGCCTTTGCCTGAGGAGATTGGTCCAATATTTATATATTGCCGAGACTGTTGTCCAGAAGGTTACTGCTTATATTTCCTTTTAAGAGTTTTATGGTTTCAAGTCTCACATTCAAGGTTTTAATCCATATTCTATATAGCATAAGATAGTGGTCCACTGTTGTTTGTTCAAGTTTTATGGGTTTTCTTGTGTGTGTTTGTTTGTTTGTTTTCATGTAGCTGTCCAATTTTCCCAACACTCTTTATTGGAGAGACTATCTTTTCCTCATTGTGTATTGTTCCTGTTGCTTCCTTTATCTTGAATTGACTCTATATGTTTGGGTTTGTTTGTGGCCTCTTGAATCTGTTTATTTGTTTGTTTGTTTTATTTTTTAAATTTATTTGACAGACAGAGACCACAAGTAGGCAGAGAGGCAGCCAGAGAGAGAGGAGGAAGCAGGCTCCCCGCTGAGCAGGGAGCCCGATGTGGGGTTCGATCCCAGGACGCTGGGATCATGACCTGAGCTGAAGGCAGAGGCTTAACCCACTGAGCCACCCAAGCACCTCTGTTTTGTTAATCTATGTATTTTTGTTCTGGTACCATACTGTTTGGTTGCTGTGGCTTTGTATTACAGTTTGAAATCAGGCAATAGGACAGGACCAGTCGTGTTCAGCTTTTTCCACACTGCTTTCGCTCTTTGAGATCTTCCATGGTTTTTCTTTCCAATTTTGTGGGAAATTCCTTTAGTATTTTATGGGGATTGCATTGAATCTGTAGACTGCTTTGGATAATATGGACATTTTAACAATACTAATTCTCCAATCCACGAGCAGGGTGTATCTGTCCATTTATATGTGTCATCTATCAATTTCCTTTATTTCCTATTTACTTTCATATTTAGATGTTTACCTTATTTATATTTATTCCTTACTAATCATTTATAGTGACAATTGGTTTATTTATTCACTTATCTATTAAACAAATGTTCATTGAATTTCTATTATTTCTCAAAACTGGAAATACCGTAGTGAGTGGATGAAACATACCGCCCTCATGAATTTTACATCCTAGTAGGCATAGACAAGACATGATAAAGAAAGACACAATTGATTCTCATTATTTGTGTGATGAGGTTTTGTAAAGTTGCGATGGACACTGCATTAATGACTCGTGAACTTTTATCCATGGGGTAAATACTGTGTTAAGTTCCTGTGAACCTCTGGTCACACCAATTTCATTAACCTGTCAATATATAACCTTGTTTTGTGTGTGTTTCTTTTCAAAGACAGCTATTTCTATATGTTTTAGGTTCACTAACATTGAATGCATAGCCCATTGCACTATAACTCATGTGTGAATGAAACTTACCTAACACACATTTTTCTCCACGAGGCATATCGTAGCCTTGAACTTGGGAACACTAAATATCACTTCACCACTATGCCCAAAAGCCATTTTAAGTAGCATAATCACCAACAAATAGCACAAAAACATGAAAATCTGGCTACAAAAACAACACCCGCTTACAGCTGGAAATCAAACAAGAAGGCAGAGTGTCACCTCGTTCAATGTCAGTGGGGAGCTTACACTTCAGACGCAGAAAATTTTCACCACTCTGCACCTGTCTGTGAACAAGTGCAAACATACCAGGGCATTGACTATGGGGCTACAAGTCAATTTTAATGAGTAAGTAAATGTGCAAATATGGAATTGGTGAATCATGCATATCTGCTATACATTCTGTCAGATAAAAGTTATGGAGAAAATAAAATAGGGCAAGGAAGGTGGCCAGAGAAGGCCCCTGTGAAATGGTGGCATTTGAACAAAAGCCCCAAAGAGGAAGAGTCCTGCAGACACCAAAAGGAAGCACCATGAAGCCATAGTGGGTCTGAAGTGTTTGAAGAACTGTCACCTGTGTGGCTGGAGTGGTACAAATGAGGGCAGAGCCCCAAATGAGGCTGGACAGTTTGTCAAAAATTAGAGAATGGAACAACCTGTAGGCAATGGGAAGGGCTTCAACTTTAATTCTGAGCAAACTGGGAAATTGCTAGAGCTGGGGTCATGCACTGGGAAGCATTGGACTTGAGTTTTGTAATACTCTTTCTGAGCATTGGGTTGAGAATAGATTGTGAAGGAGCATTTTCCTGTAGAAGAAAGGGGGAAGCAGTTTATAGGAATCCCACTGGGTTGAAGGAAACTAGAGGTCATGATGACTTAGATCAGGATTGTGGAAGGGAAGGTTGCACAATGTGAGGAATGTCATTTGGTAAGGTAACTGAAGACTCTTGTTGGTTGGTTCGTGGTGGAGTCTAAGACAGAGAGACCAGTTATTTGACCTGAATAATGGGAAGGTTGGAATTCCATTTACTGAAATGAGAAAGACTGCAGGAGTAGCTGGGAATTTGGGAGAAGGCAGCAGGAGTTGAGCGTTGGTCAAATTTCAGGATTTATTAGATGTCTGAGGGGGACTCTTAATGAATCCCTGAGATGTGCTGTTTAAGAACTCTAGCAAAGACTATCAATATATATTGACTTAATTTATCCATTAATGAATGAACCCCATTATGTAACTTTTATATCAGCTAGGTCATTACTTACAACATGGTTAATATTTTAATACCAGTTCACATGCTGCAGAACAATGGAGAATTCCAATCAGACCAATCGAGCCTAAATTCTGGTACTTTTGCTTACTTTTCTAAAATGTTGGGGGAATTACTTCATGCATCAGAATTTTTTCTTCCTTATATATTATGGACAAAACAACACATTCTTAATTGGGTTGAACATTAAATAAGAATCTTCAGACATTCAATAAATGAAAATTCCCTACCATACACTGTAGTCTCAAACAAAATGTCTGGATAGCCTATTTTTCTTTATTATTTCCAAAACAAATAAACAGAAAAATGCACTCATGGCTTGAAGAGACTAAGTTATCCTAAAAGGCAAATGTGAGTTTAGGACAATAAGCTTTGATGAATAGACTGAAAACATATTGTAATAAGAATTTCATTCCCATACTTTTGTTGACTAGGAATAACAAATTGTAAAACATATATCAGTACTCTTTCTCCGGTACTCATAAGTGATCATGGCACTCTTTTTCAGTTAGCCTGGACTTCACTTCTGAATCTTTCTTAACATCTTTTTTTTTATTCAGCTATCAAGCATGGAGATTCCTATGTGCGTTAACAGTTAATAGAGGTTACTCAACAGCCCTGAGTAGAACAATTTGTTAGATTAATAGTTAAAAGTCAAAGTATATTGAAATAACTTTAAGAAACTCTCATATGTGAAGTTTCCTTCATTTGAGTATTAAACTTGTTCCATTGGCATGATTTTTCAGTCACTTGAATGCAATTTTAATTCTTGGGAGCTGTTGAACTAGGATATATTTTATTTGTAAATAACATTTAACATTAGTATACTTGACTGAGTAATGCCGGAATTACACTTTGAATTTGAAACTTTAAATGTAAGAATATCCAGGCTAGCAAGGAATATAGAGAAATAACATTATTAAGTCATAAGAAGAAACCAAAGTACAAATTACTGAGTACAAACTGGGTACAAGTTATGGTACTAAATGTTTTGCATGTCAAATGGTGCTGAATCCTTATGATTAACCTATACTTAAAACTATCTTACAGATAACAGGATTGGAGCCTAAAGGAAGTTAAGTTCCCAAAGGCAGAAAGTGATAGATCTGAGTTTTGAACACATAAGTCTTTAATTTTTTTTTATTACTTATTTGACACAGAGAGAGATCACAAGTAGGCAGAGAGGCAGGCAGAGAGAGAGAGGGGGAAGCAGGCTCCCTGCTGAGCAGAGAGCCCGATGCAGGACTCGATCCCAGGACCCTGAGATCATGACCTGAGTCGAAGGCAGAGTCTTGACCCACTGAGCCACTCAGGCGCCCCCACACCAGTCTTTTAGTTTAGCGTTTGGAGTCAAAGCTGCTTCTCTCTGTTCTGCATTTTATACTGTTAACAAAACTAGATCCGAAGGAAACAGATAGCTAGCTGTCTAATCTTGGTTCACTCATTTTATTCACTCTCTATCCAAAATTGCCTTTTCTCTAAGTCTGATAAAATGGAATAAATGCCTGTTGACGAAGAGAAGCTGAAAGTTCTCAGAACTTTTCTTCAAAACCATTATCTGCTGGTATCATGTGAAATTGAGCCCCAGTTGTTTAGGTGTAAACATAGTAATAAAGCGATAATAATACTAACTATAAATTATTGCTCTTGTGGGAGTTGGGGAAAATGTGAGCAATTCCCGTTAGACACAAACAAGGAAAAAGGTGAATCAAATTGGAAGATAAAAAAGAAGTAGGGCATAGGGGCCTAGGATAAGAGTTGGAATTGAGATATTTCAGAAAATAATGTGCAGATGCTACAAAAACAGTCCCACTAATGGGACTTGGTATGCTTATGCCTAATGAGATTTTATTTCTTTAAATGCACTTATTTTTAGCACTTGTGAGGGGCATTTCTTGTTAGGGAAATAAATTTGCCATTTAAAATAGATGTTAGTTGGAAAATAGAATTCCTTTTACAGACTTTCACATTACTGTCAACTTTTCTAAAGCAGACCTCTCAGATGAAAAGAGAAATGCATATTTTTTCCCCCAATGATGTGTTATTTATTTAATGCTGACATTTCTCTTAAAATATCCTGCATTTCTGTTTTTTGGACCACATTGGTTGAACCACACTTTCTTCTCTTGTGCTTTGCCTCTCAACAGTATAACGCCAAACACTTTGATAGAACTGCTTATTTATAGGATTCTTTAATGGGCTTTTAGCTCTTGGAGGGTGGGGGACCATGCTGTATTAATTGTTTAATCCTGGTTATAGAGCTTAGTAAGTGGGTGTAAAAAATAATCAATGTTTATAGAAAAGGTAGGAAGTCGGTAATTGACCTCCAGATAGCATAATGGTTAGTCTGTTGTTAATTCAAATGCTGTGCAATTCCAGCGTATTATGTAATTTTGATCATGGACCATGTAAACTATGTGTATTTCAATGGAAATGATCTTCATCAACAGATGCTCAAGGTCAGTGAAACCAGAGTGCTTCATACAGGCAAGTGGTCCTCGGCAGAGAAATAACTTCTCCCTAAACAAGTGTAAGGCTTGTGTTCATATTGAAGTGAGTAAATGGTGCATAACTCGTGTAGTGATATTAAAATTTTCCATATTCTGAGGAAATGTTTCTCCAGGAACATAATTAGAATACCTGTTTCATTTGTCAAATGATGGATATCTTGGCTTGTTGGAAGTCACTATCCACTCCCTGGGTAGGCAGTGGCTTTCCCATGTTCGCTGTGTTAACAGGAAACACAAGGACAACATTTCTTAGGCAGACATCTAAATATATAACTTGGTTATTAATTCAATCAAATATGGGTGATGTCTATTATCTTTATAAGTAGATAAAAAAGCATATATATGCGAAAGAAGCATTGATGTGGAAAATGCTACAATAACAGATCTTATTATAAGAAAGAATTTTGAAATAACTTGCCAGGAGGGTAATGACCTCAATTAAATTTTATGTGAAATAATAATTGGTGGTTTTAATAAAGGAACCCTATTGCAAATTGCATATTTGATAATATAATATTTTGGTAGTTCTTATTTCCCTTTGGCTTGCATTTATATTAAATAAAAATCTTTGTGATAATCTAGGAAGATGTATCATTTGAAGAGCTTTTTCTTTCAACATACTCAAATAGATTTTAAATAGTTTTGAATTCCCAAAGGATGTAGAAAAGAAGAATAATCTTCCTGGAGATGTTTCTTCTATCAATGAAGGAAAATAATAGAGCATAAGAATGTGTAGTGACTATCGAAGGGACATAAGTCTATGAGGAGAAAAATTGCAAGCCACAGTCCTTAAAGATACTTAAGGGAAAGAAACATATTGTGTGTGAATCATCTGGAAAATGCTAAATCAAATTAATGCTTTCCGATGAATATCATCTATTCCCATGTTTATATGTCATTGCGCTTAGGGGTTTTTTAAAACTATTTTATAATGGGTCCACATTTTTAAAATATGCTTTGCATAAAGCACGTAGATGTAGTTTGGAATTTAGGTACCTTCCCCATTCAGCTAGGAAAGGTTTTGCTTCTATCACCACCAACAAAAATTTTCTCTGTTAAATAATGTTGAAATACAGAATACAAGAGAGCCACTGTGCACGCTCGCGTGTTTAAATTAAGTTTCGAACCAGCAAAACCTGCATTGTGACGTTTTCATCTCCCTCAGCCTTTAAAAAAATCCCGGGTGCTGATTTTTCTGTGGCATAATGTGAATTTTCTCCTGGTTCAGGATGGAGCCCGTAAGCCCACAGGGAAGGGCTCAATGGGCTTTTCTGTTATTTACGCGGCATAGTTCTCCTCAGTCGGTGCTCAGTATTGTTCTCCAAAAAAAAAATAACGAGGCCAGCTTGGAGGGAATGAGCGGCAAGCCGTGGCAGGCATGTTTGAGAGGATTCAAGAGACACGTTAATAACCTGGTTTAAAAACACCGACCGCGCTCACACTGCCCACGTATACAATATTTTCAGACTCACTGACACGCACCGAAGACTGTATTTCAATTGTGTGCCCCCTGCCACGTCTTGCATCAAATTATATGCTCTTTGTATTTTGGGATTTTAACCAACTATATCTTGAGGAACCATATGGCATTATTCCTCCCAGAGTGAGTTCTCTTTGTTCCCGAATAGGGTTTGCACACATGACGCTAATATTAATAAGTAAAATGTGATGAACAGCAGGTGTATTTTCTAGGACACTCACTGTTCTGGTGGTTCTTCTCTGGACACACTCTAATTTATCCTTCTTAAAATATGCTATCTGGAGCAACCATAATATTCTAGGTGTACACTGAAAAAAATGAAAATATTCTAGATGTTCACTGAAAAATGCAGAATATTCTAGATGTTTACTGAAGAATGCAGAAATGGTTACAAACTTTTTTTTTTTCTTTTTTGTGTTCTGAATGTGAGAAAGCTAGAAAGGCTCCTTGAGTCTCTGCTAACCTACTTAGTCATCCTATCTCTACTATCGGTGCATGGCATTTGTGGTCATTTTCAGAGAGTAGAGTCCAATCTCCGGGGAAGTTAATAATGACCCTCACTGCTGAATGCATCTATCAGAGTTACCGTGGCCATGACCACGGGAAGCGTCAGTAGAACTCAAAGTGTCAGGTCAGTTACGAGCAACTCCAATTTCTCTCCTGGGATTTTCCTAGTACATGTACTGCTTAGTTGTAGTAACATTAATAGAAATATCAGAAAACCAACCATTATAGACCATTCCAAAGGAGAGAAGCTCTGCATTCAGAAATCCCACTTTAATAAGTCAGGCAGTGAATAGGCAATCTAGTAATTTGTCCTCATGTGGAACTTTTATTCCTTCCTTCCTTCCTTCCTTTCTTCCTTTCTTTATTTCTTTCAAGTATGCTCCTCGACCACGGTGGGGCTTAAACTCATGGCCCTGGGACTGAGTCATGTACTCTACTGACTGAGTCCGGCAGGTGACTCCAACTTTAAAAACAATGTCTAGTGTGTTGATATTAACAAATCATACACTGTTCTATTTCCAAAAAATGAAAACTTGGTTGTTTAAAGAGGTATCGAATGTAAACCAGAAGATTTTTTTAAAGACTTATTCAGTGATAAGTAAGCTCATACGACAAAAGACCCTAACCTAGCAGCAAACAGTTATCTTATTGAAATGAGGTCTTTGTGAGACCCACTGGTGATCTACCATGATCCTCCCTGCTCCCTAAAGACAGACAGACAGATGGACACACACACGCTATACCACATAGAATTTTTAGAGTAAACTGGGCCCAGTGTGCAGACTGGGGTAGCTAGACTCTTGGAGCCCTTTTCAAGATGAGTTAAACCAAAGACTATTTAATTAAATTGAGGGCTGCTTTGTGCCCCAGAGGATATTTGGCTATATCTGAGGACATTTTAGTTGTTAAAATGAGGGGAATGCCACAGGCCTTGAGGGGGTAGAGACCAGAGCTGCTAAACATTGTACAGAGCACAGAAAGTCCCCCACAACAGAGAATCATCTGGACCAAAATGTCGGTAGAGGTGGGGCTGAAAAACACCCACTGAGGCACTTGAGTTTGAAGCTGAGCAAATCCAGGCGGCTCAACCAGAGTCTGTTCAACGGTGGTCTTAGAGCAAACCCTGTTGTGGACCAGACTGTGAACCAGACTGTTCACAACATGCCATCTTTCGGTATCTGCAGCACGCCTCAACAAATCCTTCATAACTGGGCATATATTTTGTCTGAATCGCTATCTCATTTACGTGGTTTACTATTACAGGATAGTCATAGTTTTGTGTGTGTGTCTCTCTCTGTAGATTGTCATCATGTACGTTATTTCTGCCTTTCCATTCCTGCGAAGATTCCCCAAGTTTTGCTGAAAAACTTTCATCTAACTAGTGCAATACCCCCTAACTCTTCCCTCTGCCTCTGGACCCCTATCACATACCACTACCCTAGGAGTGCACCTTTGTAGAGCTGCCAAAATAATCTGTCTGAAGAACAGGTCTCCCTGGTCCCTTACCTGCTCTCTAACCCTGACTGACTGCTCACTGCCATCCTGATTAAAAAAACAGACATTCCCTTTCACATAGCAACAATAGCCCTGGGTCACCTGACTCCCTCATGACTGGCCCTCCTCATAGCTCCTTCCTTTAAGTCAGGCATGGGTCACACTGTCCAAAGGGAGTTCTGGAGCTTTCTGCAGAAGCCATGCATCTCTCCCCTTGCTGACTTGATTGCAATGTGCCTCCGTGTTTGTGGGTTTTTCCTTCACCCTCCCCAGTGCTCCAACTTCTACCTGGCTCATTTAAAGTTTCTTCGTGGAAACTCCTGTGATCTTCCCCGGTAGGGTTCTCTCCTGGAGTAGCCGGTGGATATTTCCATCATTGTACTTCCACATTGTTTTGCAAGCGGCCTCTGCGTTTGGATTTGTCATTTTTCTCTTGCAAGTGAATTAAATTGATCTCAGTGGAAGAAGAGGCCCTAATTTATTTGCAGAGTAATTTTAGAATTATTTTATCTACAATTTACGATAATCCTTACTAGAAAATTTATCTCCGCCCCCCCTTTACTAAGCTATTTGTTTAGATGGGTTCAGATTACAAGGATTCAAAGACCTGTAGATGTTAACAAAATGCAGTCTAAGTCCTAGTATTGTATGAATTCCAAATTTATCTGTGGTCCAAGACATGATTGGGTGTAGAGGAAATTAGTGATAATATATATTTTTTAAGATTTTTTTATTGGGGCACCTCGGTGGCTCAGTCGTTAAGCATCTGCCTTTGGCTCAGGTCATGATCCCAGGGTCCTGGGATCAAGCCCTATATTGGGCTCTCTGCTCAACAGGAAGCCTGCTTCTCCGTCTCCCATCCCTCTGCTTATGTTCCCTCTCCTGCTGTCTCTCTCTGTCAAATAAATAAATAAAAATCTTTAAAAATTATATTTATTTATTTTAGAGAGAGAGAGCATGAGCAAACGTGTGTGAGTGTGGGGAGGGACAGAGGAAGAGGGAAAGAGAGAGAAGCAGATCCGTCGCTAAGCTGGGAGCCCCACAAGGGGCTCCATCTCACGACTCTGAGATCAGGACCAGAGCCAAAATCTAGAGTCACCTGCTTAACCAACTGAGCCACCCAGGTGCCCCGATAATGAGTGATAATATTGGTAATAGCAGCTACTGTGCATTGAGCAACTACTTTATTCGGGTGCTGTGCTTAGAAAGATACATAATATTCTCCTCTACCCTGTCGAGTAGAACCATATTCCCAGTTTAAACAGTGACACATCAAGACAAGAGAAGTCCATGACATTTCTGAAAGGGGCCCAGGTAGTACATGAAGGGAGTGGTAATCGACTTGCTCAAGAGCTTTACCTTTTGACCAGTACTTTCTAGAGCACCTCCATACTGAAAACTGCAGCTTTAAGCTCAAAGATGATTTGCTAACAACTCCTTAGTGACGGTTAAATAAATTAATGTACATAAAGCATGAAGTAAGTGTACAACAAAGAGTAACTAGTAGATTTATTATTAAGCCTTAAGATAAAAATAAGTACTGTGCTTTGGATTAGTTTTCCATCATAAATTTAGGACAGCAAACGGCCCCTCTCTAAATTAAAGGATTTTAATAAGGATAAAATATGTGAGAGTAATTTGAAAATTACTGTACAACCACTTATCATCCTCGGACAATGGCACTGTTGTGCATGAACTTATCTAAAATGTAAAATATCAGAGCGCCTGGGTGGCTCATTCAGTTAAGTGTCCAACTCTTGGTTTCTGCTCAGGTCATGATCTCAAGGTCCTGAGATGGATCTCGGATTGAGCTCTACATGCAGTGGGGAGTCTGCTTCTCTCCCTCTGCCCCTGCCCTGACTTTCTCTCTCAAATACGAATCTTTAAAATAAATAAAATAAAATAAGATGTAAGATAATCTTTTTGCCATTTGTCTATAAGAGAAGAGTAACTGTGAGAGCCAGAAACTGAGCACATGGGAAAAAAGTGTGTGCACATAGGCTAAGGGGGGGCACCTGAACGTAGCGTTCAGTTGTTTCTTAGGAGACAAGGTAGTAGGATGAGACTATTCTAAAGAGAACACCTTCTAGATAGTTCCAGTTCCCACAGTTGTGACCCATGCACTGACTGCAAGAGAGGCAGATGACCAAGGGTCCATTCTGAAAACCAAAAGTTCAAAAATGCTTGTTTTCCCATTCGCCCCTAGGCAGGCATTTAATTACCTTAGAGAGAAAATCACTTCTGGCTTCAGGAACCCATATATTTTTCCCAAGTCAGCCCCCTTTTTTAAACACTTCAAATACCTTTCCTAAATTGACGAGCCAGAAAAAAAAGAAAAGAAAAGAAAAATGTTACCTAAATTGTATAGGCTGCCCTACTGTATTAGATAAACCACGCTTGAGAACTCAACATTTGCCTCAAGGAATCGTCTGCCCCAGTTACTGCAATGGGAAGTGAGAAAATGGTCAATCCTTTCCAAGGTGGGACTTTGCATGCGGACCCAAAAGGAGGTGTAAGTTAAAGAGTTACCATCACGCCATGAACCGGCCACCTCCAGCGCTCACTGAGACTCCGCTGGAATGCATAAGCAGTCATACCCTTAAGGGCTCACAAGGCAGACCTTATCGGAACTCTGCCGGAGGAGTCCTGTGGAAGTGTTTCTTCAGACAGCTCACTTGGGAAAGCAGTTCCTAATCTGCATTTAACAGTAAAGCTATTACTTTCCCTTGACTTGCAATTGGCGTTGACCCTAATGACTGTCTAATCGACAACAAAGTGGTTCAGTAACGCTGACCTCTTCTTACCTGCGAAGAGAGACTTGAGCAGGATTGATTGAGTGGAACCTTGCACAGCCAGCTGCATTAGGCAGTGGCTTTTCCTGAACGGCTGCAGGCTTAACTTGCCGGGTCCTCGCCAGGCTCCAAGCAAGACATCCAGTAATGAAATCAGATCTCTCCTGTGGCAGGTCAGGAGCACGCGTCACATTCTCTCCCTTTTGCACTTTCAGTTTCCTTTGACATTAAGATTCTTACGCATTTTGGAGTGTCTGGGTAGCTCAGTCCTTAAGCATCTGCCTTCAGCTTGGGTCATGATCCCAGGGTCCTGGGATGGGGCCGCAATCAGGCTACCTGCTGGGCAGGAAGCCTGCTTTCCCTCCTTCACTCCCCCTGCTTGCGTCTGGCTCTCACTGCCCACCCCCCACACCCCGCCCCCGTCAAATAAATACATAAGATCTTTAAAACAAATTCTTATACATCTTTCAAATAATTGAGTCTAAAATAATACACACTGTCTCAGTTTTGAAGAAGGACCACTTGGTTCAGGGTTTGGACATTTTGGATTGAAAAATCATTGTGCTTAACTGAGAGAAAATAATTATTATCCTTTATTTAACAACGTAAAATTGTATTGAACTAATTACTTGTGTAACAACTGAACTTATGCTCTTAAAAATGACTCATATTGAGCAACATATTAGAAATGTAGATCTGACATTTTTTTTAAATCATAAATGCATTTTAAATACAGGTTAACATAACACCAATTTTAATTTTAAGCTGAATTATGATAATTGCTGTATTACAGAGGTCACTTGCAAATGGTTGGAGGCCAGGCAGATCTGTGTCTGAATCCCGCCTCTGCTATGGGTAGTTTAAGCAAATTCTTAAAGATTCTTCGTCTTTATTTTCTAATCTTTAAAATGGTACTTACAATATGTGCCCACTGACTTTAAGCCTTAAGGAAAACAATAGATAAAAGCACTCATTTCAATACTTGACAAATGGCAAGGTCTAAAAGGTCATAGATGTTATGGTTATTAGAATATTCTTAGCACATCTGTGTAGCTCAGTTGGTTAAGCATCTGACTCTGGATTTGGGCTCAGGTCATGATCTCAGGGTGGTGAGACGGAGCCCCGCCTCGGGCTCTGGGCTCAGCAGAGAACCTGCTGGAGATTCTCTCCCTCCTCCTCTACCCCTTCTTTCTCCCTGTCTCTCAAATAAATAAATATATTTTTTAAAAAGGATATTCTCTTTTTTTCATCCTGAATAGACACTAGTGATATGATATCTCTAAGTTTATTTACAGGTTAAGAAGCAGCTTGATATAGAAAATGTTTCTTACACTTTGTTCTTACCTTTCTAGTTGGCTGTAGCTTCCCCAGTCTTGTCACAGCAAGGCTACCTCTTGCTCTGATACTCTCCTACAGCCAATAAATGCTACACCACCTCTTTCTTTCTTCTGCATTCGGCCACAGCAGAAGAACAAATCTGTTACATTTCTGGTTTCCCACACTGCTTGGAGGCTCTCACTGAGTTGGGAGAGTACAGTGAAAAACGGTATGTCCCATAGCTGAGACCCCTCCCTCGGTAATTAAGCAAGCTTCTCTCCACCTGACTGTCTTTACCTGCCTGTTGTGTTGTTATCACGTATCTTTCTTGTTCCAAGTGGCCAGTTAGTAACATCTAATGTAACATATTTCAAATAGAAATGTACAGAGATCTTGATTTTTTACTGGGCGCTATTCTATAAAGTTTTAATTTGGAAAATTTCCAACATTTGCGCTGTTGACAACATAGACTAATGAACCCTACCTTCCAGCTCCCATCAGTGTTAAAATGCTGCCAGTCTTTCTCCTTCGGGGCTCCTTACCCCAACTCTGTTTTGCCAAAGCTTCTTAAAATAAGTCCTGGCCATCTTGTCCTTTTACTCCTACGCATGTCAGTGTAAATCCTAAAGAAAAAAAAAAAAAAAAAGAAGTTCTCCTATATAACCATACTTAACTAAACTTATAAGATATCCTAATATCTGCTAATATATAGCTCATATTCAGTTTCCCCATTTGTCCTAAAAATATATTTTTAGAGCTGGTCTGTTTGCATCATGATCACAGTAAGATTCACACATTAAATTTGATTTTTATGTTTCGTAAGTCCTTTCTAATCTAGAGAATTGCCCCCTCTCTCCTTTTCTCTCATGCCATTGACTTGTTAAAGAAACTGGGTCTTGTTACTCTATCAAATTTCACACATTTCAAATTTGTGTTTGTTTCCCGACAGTGTTTACTTAACTCATTTCTCTCTCATTTCTTATAAACTGGAAAACATCTCTGTAGTGTAGATTGAACCCAAGGTCAACTTTCTTGTCAGTAATACTTTCCTTTGCATTTTGAAAATTGAAGAATGTTAAGTCAGAATGTTATCTGTCATTTTAGAATCAAATTCACGCATACTGGTAGGTAAAAATTACATGTGCTTATTATGGTCACAAGCTCCTGCAGAAATGAGATCTTTACAATTGCGAGAAATGAAAAAGTATGTGCGTATGTTAAGTGTATAAAAATAAATAAAGTATTTTTCTTTTTTGTCTTTGGAGGAATAAATGAGTTGTTGACTTTATCCATGCCTGTGTTTGAGAAAGAGATCAAAAAATTTCCTCTCTCATATCATTCATTTGCTCATTCATTCAACACCACGTGCTGGGTTTTTGCTTTTGGACAGGGTCTCTGCTTAGTGCTAAATATGAAACAAACAAACAGAAAACATGGTTTGATCCTTAGCCAGAAGGAATTTGCAGTCATATAATAATGAAACTCATTAGTTTAGAATTTATTTCCCAGGGAGCAATATCAGTTGGATTATGTATCAACTGTGGTCCATGAAACTGTTCCTTAAAAAAAAGAAAGAAAGAAAGAAAGAAGACATTTCTGACATAGTTTATTGTAGTTCTAACAGTATATTTGTTGCATAAACATGATAGTAAAGCAGCCAGTAGAGAAGTAAAAAATTAAACCAACTCTTCTGGTCTATTGTATGAAAAATATCTGTGGTAAGAATTCTAGCTCCTAGAGTATTAGTAAATATATTTAGTAAATGTATTAGTAAATATTTGTTTAATATATTATTGAATGAGTTAAATTGATTGTCATTTTTAATTGTGCTATAGTACATAGATATAATCTAAGAAAATATAAGGAATATAGTCGAAAATATATCAAGTTCTAAACTTTCTGTTACATTTGCAAAAAATTAACCTAAATCAGGTGATTAAATATAAGAACAGCATATTAATTATGGAAAGTATAATCCAGATAAGTATTATAGGGGTTTAGGTATTAAAGAAAATCCTTAAACTCAATGAATTTTTGAGTAGCTCAAAATAGACCAAGTTGATAGAGAACTATGTAGCATTCTATAATTTCCCAGCTTCTCACACAGTCTACAATATGGAAGGTGTATGTTAAATATAACCTACATGAAGTATAAACTACTTTTTATTGTAGTATAAGCAGGAAAAACCAATAACCATTTAGAATAAGAAAAACTTCCTGAAAGTGTTTGAAGCATAGATTTTTCAAGAATAGATACAACTTCAGTGGGGTGACTATTCTAGTGTATTGAAGTATTCATGGGTTTCTCAAGAAATACCAACAGTCTTAATTTTACTAGAACATGGGGATTATGAAGGTAAGTCCTGAATAATGAGATTGTCATTAGCATTTGAGATCTTTTTCAAAGGGCCCTAAATGCCCTTGGATATAGACAGTATGGGACCATGAAAGATTTTCAAATAGTAGGAGAGTATGTTAGAATTAGTAACCTTAGTGAACCTCTCTGGAGGTGGTTAAAAATTAAAAACAAACTGTGTCTGTCTGTCTATCTATCTATTTATCTACCTGGAATAGACCAAGACACTAGGAAGAGGGAGAACCTGAGTGGCTCAGTCAGTTAAGTGTCTGACTTGTGATCTCAGCACCTCAGGTCTTGATCTCAGGTCATGAGTAAGCCCCACATTAGGCTCCACGCTAGAAAAGATAAAGACCCTAGGCAGGAAGTAGTTATAACTGTTTGCACAACTCTTGGTCATTTCTCAGATAACTCAGTGCAGGATTTGCAAAATAACGTTTACAGGGCTCCAGTGGCTCACAGGGAGTGTCACTGATAAATCATCACCTGCACCTGTGGGACCCCTGTTAGCACCAGTCGTCTTTACAGCCTTGACCTGAGCCTGTGATTTTGTACACAGTGTCTATATCCACCTTGACCATATGTGATAGTCAGCTAACTTACTACACAAGTTCCCCATCCAAGGTAACAGGTGGTAGCTGAAATGTAGCCCGTGGTCCACTCACTTGAGCCTTAACCCCTTTACCCAGCCACAGGCCCATGGTCATCTGTTAGAAAGAAAACCTTGCGTGAGTCTCTACGAATTGCTGTATGCACTAGCTGTGTCTCTGCTTCCAAGGCTGTCCCAGTACTCCAGGGATGGGGGCCTCTTAAGTGTTATTATCTGTCCACACTATATTGGGTCAACATCGTGATGATTAAAGATTAAACAAACAAAAACATGTTCACTGGGCTGTTGCTCTCCACAGGCTCCTAGTTTGGATCCTTGATTGCAAGGCTATGACTTAGGAAATGTTGTAGGAGGGGCGCCTGGGTGGTTCAGTGGGTTAAAGCCTCTGCCTTCGGCTCAGGTCATGATCCCAGGGTCCTGGGATCGAGTCCCGCATCGGGTTCTCTGCTCAGCAGGGAGCCTGCTTCCTCCTCTCCCTCTGCCTGTTTCTCTGCCTACTTGTGATCTCTGTCTGTCAAATAAATAAATAAATAAATAAATAAATAAATAAATAAAAGGAAATGTTGTAGGAGGCACAGAAATCATGAAATGTGTGGAGAAGCTGCTTAGAAAGTGAATATGAGTCCTTTTTGAAATATATTAATAAATAGAACAGGTGGAAATGGCAAATAGGCCATTGGAAATGTATTAAAAGCCCATGAAAAGAGGTTTAAGAAATTGGGAAGTATAGTTAAGTGTCATAAGTATGGTGATCAGAGTTGTAACTACAGATAAGAGAATAAAAGAAACCAGGGGAAAGGCATATATAGGGGAGAGTATAAATTGTGGAACACTGACTGTTTACTAATACATAGTTGAGGAAAAGCAGAAATACTAGGAATGTGTAAGAGAAAATGCAAATATTCAAAATCATCGTTTCTGGTCAGGCTATTAAATGTTCATCACTATTTTCACACATCCTGATTTAAATTTCCAACAATGTGATTGCATTTTTAAAAAGTTACCAGGCCTTGAGAAAGAATAGAAAATCACAATAACAAGGTATTACATTTTTACACATTTTCAAATCTACACACTGAAAATCTTATTTGGTGGCAGACTCTAACATATATCTTAATCCAATCTTTGGCTTAAAATCAAATTGTTTCTTTAGCAGGCTTAGAAGTAAACTTCTAAAAATGCAAAACTTATCTTCATAACTTTCTCTTTTATTTTTTAGCAAAAGATAACCACTTAAAACTTTTGCAAGACTTTTTAAAATTACATGTACACAATTTAAACCTTGAAATATATTTTTAATCAATTTAAACCATGGAGAATCAACATTCTGGGTTTGGTTACTGCTACCTGCAGCATTATTTGTTACACCAGGAGTTATGGGGTGATAGGGAGGTAAGATTGCTAAAGAAAAAAAAAAAAAAAACAAGAGAGAGAGATAGAGATAGATTTATTTACCTACTTCCCATTTGCTGATACCCCAATTTTCCTTTTCTTTCTTTTTTTTTTTTTTAAGATTTTTATTTATTTATTTGACAGACAGAGATCACAAGTAGGCAGAGAGGCAGGCAGAGAGAGAGAGGAGGAAGCAGGCTCCCCGGTGAGCAGAGAGCCCGATGCGGGGCTTGATCCCAGGATCCTGAGATCATGACCTGAGCCGAAGGCAGAGGCTTAACCCACTGAGCCGCCCAGCTGCCCCCTTTACTTTTTTTTTAAGACTTTTTTTTTTTTAATAACAGTTTTAGATTCACAACAAAACTGAGAGGAAGGTATACATATTTACCACCTTCTTCCATGCATGCCCAGCACCCCAGGGCCATAATATCAAGCCCCTCTGTAAGAATGCCTGATCTGTGACAATTGACATATTGGTACATTGTTATCACCCAGAGTCTAGAGTTTATAGTGGGACTCACTCTGAGTGGTTTACATTGTATGAGTTTGGACAAATTTATAATGACGTGTCTCCATCACTATAGCGTCATATGGACTAGTTTCATTGCTCTAAACATTCCTCAAGTTCTACCTATTCATTCCTCTTCCTCCCCTCAACCTCTGGCAGCCACTGTTCGTGTTACTGTCTCCTCAGTTTTGCCTTATCCACGACGTCGTGTACTTGGAATGATACAGTATGTAGCATTTTCAGTTTGGGCTCTTTCACTTAATGATTTGCATTTAAGCTTGAGAGTACACTCCTTTTTATTGCTAAATAATATTCTGTTGTCTGAGTACACCAGTTTGTTTATCCATTCGTCTACTGAAAGCCATCTTGGTTGCTTCCACGTTTTGGCAGTGAGGAACAACACCGCGATAAACATACACATGCAAGTTTTTAGATGAATGCCAAGTCGTGTAATTGCTGGATTGTGTAGTAAGAATATGTTCAGTTTTTTAGCAAACCACCAAACTGTCTTCCACAGTCGCTGGATGATTTTGTATTTCTGCCAGAAATGAATGAGTATTGCTTCTACTCTACATCTTCACCAGCATTTGGTGCTGTCAACATATTGGACTTTAGCCATTCTAATAGGTATGGGGTGGTATACATGTATATCTATCACTGCTGTGTGGTAGGATCTCATTGTTTTCATTTGCATTTCCCTGACAACAAATGATGTAGAGAGTTTCTCCATATGCTCATTTGCAATTTGCCTATCTTCCTTGGTGCGGTATCTTTTGAGGTCATTGATCCATTTTTAAATTGGATTGTTTCTCTTATTGTTGAGTTTTAAGAGTACTTTATATCTTTTGAATAACAGTCCTTTATCGGTTGTATTATGTGCAAATATTTTCTCCCAGTCTGTGGCATTCTCTTGACATTGTCTTTCACAGAGCAGAAGTTTCTAATTTTAATGAAGTTCAGCTTATCCTTATTTCTTTTGTCAATCCTACTTGCTCTCTTATATCTCAAAAGTCATTGCCATATTTAAGGTCATTTAGATTTTCTCCTAGGTTATCTTGTATGGGTTTTATAGTTTTGCATTTCAAGTAACTTTTTATGAAGGATGTCAGATTCATTTGTTTTGCATATGGATATCCAGTTTTTAAGCACCACTTGCTGAAACAACTCTCTGTTTCTTTGTCAAATTCAGTTGAACACATTTGTGTGGTATGTTTCTGGGCCTCTATTCTGCTCCATCCAGATATTTCTCAGAGAACCAATCTTACTTTTTCTGGTAGTAAATATTTGTCATAGTGTTTTAAGGATAGATAGAACATTAGAGGGTAGATAGAATTCAACACAAGAACTTTACCTCAGTTATGGAAAGTAATATTAAGACAGGCATTATAGAAGTTTAGGGAATGAAATATATAGTTCAATTTGTATAGTAGTAGGTCAAAGTGAGTTGATAAGTGAGTGATACTGAAAGTGGAACTTAAAGGATAAATAAAACGTAACATTCATTTCATTCCTCTGTCAAAAATTTGCCAAACCCCTCCAAGAACCAAATGTTGGCTGAATTAATAGGCAAACCACTGCTAGCTACCATTCACAAAGATAAACTTAAAATGGATGAAAGACCTCAGTGTGAGCCAGGAATCCATCAAAATCCTAGAGGAGAATTTAGGCAGTAACCTCTTCAACATCAGCCACAGTAACTTCTTTAAGACACGTCTCCAAAAGCAAGCAAAACAAAAGCAAAACTGAACTTTTGGGGCTTCATCAAGATAAAAAGCTTGAAACTAAGAGGCAGCCCACAGAATGGGAGAAGATATTAGCAAATGGTATTACAGATAAAGGGCTGATATCCAAGATCTATAAAGAACTTCTCCAACTCAACACTCACAAAACTAATAACCCAGTCAAAAAATGGGCAGAAGACATGAAGAGATACTTCGCTAAAAAGGACATACGAATGAATGGCTAACAGACACATGAAAAAATGTTCAACATCACTAGCCATCAGGGAAATACAAATCAAAACCACAATGAGATACAACCTTACACCAATGAAAATGGCAAAAATTAACAAAACAGGAAACAACAAATGTTGGGGAGGATGTGGAGAAAGGGGAACCCTCTTCCACTGTTGGTGGGAATGTAAATTGGTGCAACCACTGGAAAACAGTATAGAGGCTCCTCAAGATGTTAAAAATAGAGCTACCCTATGACCCAGCAGTTGCACTACTCGGTATTTACTCCAAAGATACAGACGTAGTGAAAAGAAGGGGCACATGCACCCCAGTGTTCATAGCAGCAGTGTCCACAGTAGCCAAACTGTAGAAGGAGCGGAGATGCCCTCCAACAGATGAGTGGATAAAGAAGTTGTGGTTCATATACACAATGGAATATTACTCAGTCATCAGAAACAATGAATACCCACCATTTGCATTGACATGGATGGAACTGGAGGGGATTATGTTGAGCGAAAGACAATCATCTTACGGTTTCATTCATATGTGGAACATCAGCAATAGCACAGACGACCATAGGGGAAGGGAGGGAAATTCAAAGGGGGAGAAATCAGAGAGGGAGACGAACCATAAGAAACTATGGACCCTGAGAAACCATCTGTGGATTTCAGAGGGGAGGAAGGTAGGAAGGGGGGTAGCAGGGTGATGGGTATTGAGGAGGGCAGGTATTGTGATGAGCACTGGGCATTATACTTAACTAAGAATCATTGAACACTGCATCAAGGACTAATTATGTACTATACAGTGGCTAAAACACACAAAAAAGAAAAGAAAAGAAAAGAAATCACCTTTTGAAGAAAAGAATTCTTGTAGCAACTGTGTCTGTCACACGCAAACAGAAAATCACTTGTCACTACATTTCTGAACTGCACTTTATTAAATAAAAGGTTAATAAAAACAAAACAAAACAAAACAAGACATAGCTCCAGGCATAGTTCCTGTCTTCATAAATCTTACATTCATGATCAAGAAGTAAACAGTAAATGAGTTATCTGTAACGTAATGTTAGGTATTTATAAGTCCTATAGGACTTATAAGTCCTATAGGACTTATAAATACATAGTACTTTATAGTACTATAAAGTACGATAAGTACATGAAGAAAACACTACTCACATTTTATACACACACACACACTGACATAAATATACTCAAGATAAAATATATATATATATATATATATATATAGAGAGAGAGAGAGAGAGAGAGGTATTTTAGGAAGGGTAATTCATCAGTTAGTTTCTCTCAGGAATTGATCCTGAAAGGAAAAAGGAAAGATGCAATTGGGGAATGTGGATTCTACACAGAAAAGACAACACACGTAAAGGCCGTGAGACAGGAATATGCTTAATTTTGAGGAACATCAGGGAGGTCAGTACTGCCGTGTGGTAAACAAAGGAGGAAATGAGAGAAATGTGGTCAGATTATCTAGGATCTTATCAGAGAAGATTATTAGTAAGGGTTGGTTTTAGCAAACGGGCTTAGGTGTAGAAAAGACTCATACATGGGAATAAAAATAGGATGTTTGGAAATTTTCCAGCGACTCATTATCACTTGCATTTTACAAATGGGAAAGGATTAAGAAGTAGCAGTGGCTAGATTGTAAGCAGCTTGAGAGGGGACCCATGCAAGGCGTTTAGGTTGGAGGATGTTTAGTCATATGTGGGTTTCAGCAGGATCTCTATGAGCAGAGTGGAGAATCAGTTGGAGGGGGGAGAGGGGAGGCCAGGAACCAGCTAGGAGACCATTAGAGCAAGATAAACAAATGAGCAGATTGGAACAGAAGGGTAATCCTCTGGTCAACAAAAACACATTTTAAGGTTCAAAAGAGAATAAAAAAATGGATCCTTTAGTATTAGTGTCTTGCATACAAAAAGTTCTCAATCTATACTTGAAGGAGTTGGTTAGTGTAATTTGAAATTTGTACTAGATAAAAATAAAGATGGAGAAACCCTTACTTAGTCACAAAGAAAAAAACATGGTTCTTGTAAAAATGAGAGTGGTGAGGCTTAAACATGGATGAAAATATTCTAAAACACTGGGGAAGAGTTCTATGAATATTAGTTTAACTTGACAGTAAGTGAATATAATGAAATTTTTATTGTCCCGAAACGGAATAATTCTGACACTTAGTGGGCAGTGTTGTTCAAGGTAATAGGGGAAATAGAGATTTAATTAGTGGGATCAACTGTAATGATAATGAAGACTTTGGATGAAACCCTGCTGGTCATTGCAATCTATCAAATAATTCTGCATAACTTGATGACTTTATCCAAGGCCTTTCCCATCCCTTCAGGCACAGTAAAAACCATTTGGAAACATTTCATGGAAGAGTAACACAAACAATTAAGGTGTAATATGGCTAAATGACAGTTTAAAAACACTTAAAAGTCTTAATTGAAATGAAAATACTTCTAGGACTGGCTTGAGGTGGTGGAAGAATTACTTAGATTAATGTGAGTAAAATAAGAGATAATGGCATGGAATTAAGTAAATTATGCTGACCCTAGGGTTTGTGGATCATCAAACATACAAATGAAAGTATGAAAAATCACTGTTTCTTTGGAGGGTTTAAGTATAATGATATTCCACTGAATGTTCCAGGGGAGAAAATTCTTTAGAATATAGAATAATGGGCATATTCAAACTTTTAAAATTATCCCTCCAAGTGATATCATATAGAGACAGTCATATTTTTGAAAGGCATATTTTCCTCTTGTAGCTCCTCAGTGCGACAAATTCAAGTTGAGTCATTTGGATGAGTGTTTAAAATGTTCAAGGGGCGCCTGGGTGGCTCAGTGGGTTAAGCCGCTGCCTTCGGCTCAGGTCATGATCTCAGGGTCCTGGGATCGAGTCCCGCATGGGGCTCTCTGCTCAGCAGGGAGCCTGCTTCTCTCTCTCTCTCTCTCTGCCTGCCTCTCCATCTACTTGTGATTTCTCTCTGTCAAATAAATAAATAAAATCTTTAAAAAAATAAAATAAAAAAAATAAAATGTTCAAGAAATCAGGTATTACAAATACCTAGAGTCCAAATGATGCCTCACACTGTCTGCTTGAAAAGAAAGAAATCAAAGCCAAACAAGTGACTGTACACATGGAAAAACAACAGAATGAACCTTTACATTTCGGGTTTATAGTGTTTTTCATTAACTTTATCCAGCCTCTTCTTTTGCTCAGAGAATGGTACGTGGATGAGTAAAGGTGGGGGAGGGGCGCCGGTGGGGGAGATTAGTCTGAAATAGTTCTCTGTAGAAGGAAATTAGAAACACTGTTATGGGTGAGTTCATTGTTGGTAATGCCATTAGCATTTGGGCATTAACAAAAATCTCATATAGGTGTGCATGTTATACAAATATATATAATTTACTTATAAATAAAGGGGCATATAAATACTTATACCACTTTTGGTTATAGTCTTTTATGGTAAAGAGTTAACTCTCATCAAACCTTCATTACTCTCTCCTGTACCCCGCCCCGCCCCCCTTTACAAAAGGCCCAGCAGCCAAACCTCTACCACCGAGGGGGAAAACAAAACAAAAAATAAACTTCTCTAAATTAACTTATAACTAGTCCAGCAGGAATGTTAATATTTCAGAGCATAGCTCTGCACATTTCGCGGTGAGGCATCTGATATCTTTATTCCAACCACGGCAACAACATCAGTGAGTTTTCTTCCCCTTCTTCAAATGCTTGTTATTTTCAACTCCTTATAGAGATAGAGATGGCAAATTCTGTTTATCCCATTCTTAAATATAATGAGATTAAAAATCATTTGAGGAATGTCTAAAGAATAACAGGAAAAGTAAAGATAATGATTAAACATGGGAAAAGAAAGAATATATATACATATATATGTGTGTATATATATATACATTTTTTTTATTTTTATTTTTTTTTAATTTGAGAGAGAAAGAGCACAACAGTGGAGAGTAGCAGGCAGAGGGAGAAGCAGGACTCAACCCCAGGATCCAGGACCCTGGGATCCTGACCCCATTGGAAGGCAGACACCCAACCGACTGAGCCACCCAGGCATCCCTAAGTTTTAAGTATATTATGAAGACTTCAACAGTAAACACTAAAGGAATTAAAATAGCAACATAAAATGGTGGCTAGGACAGAAGAGAAAGAAATCAGGGAATTCTCACCTATCATAACAGAAATAGATATATAGATATATACACACACATACATTCACACGGTGATTGATTTTAATGAATCAAGAAACTGCCCAGAGATACAGAAGTAACTAGCAAAGGAACTAGAAGCAAAGACAGTTAAAAGTATTTGCCTCTAGGAAACAGCACTGGGAATGGGTAAGGATGCAACTGGGACCATTGTTTTTTATTATACTTCTGTACTATTATTAGTAAAATTTCTTTGTGTAACAACATAGTAGCATTATAAAATTATTCATTCTATATAGAAATTTTTAAAAGGCAGGCAATCTTAATTATAGTATTTCCCTTATGTGTTGGAATGAGGTCATGCCTTATAGACCAGTATCCTAAAAGCCTAGAAATGTTTAAAACTCTATATTTTAATTTATTAAAATTTATTAAATTTATTATAATAAATTTATTATAAAATAAAATTAATAATTTTAATTAAATTATATTTAATTTAATATCATTTTATGGGTTTAAAAATACTTTACTTGAAAGAGTGGATGTATAGTTCATAATAGGTGGACTGTATACTGTGAGTCATCTAATATATCTCTTAAAGAGTAATAATAATTTAGAATTTGTTTTCTGAAATGAACTTTTGGCTCATAATCTTTTTCTCTACTAGTTAAGTAATAAGATGTTATTACTTAACCAATTAACAGATATAATTTTATAAGTATTTACTGAGAACATAAGCCTGATTTTACATTTCTGCATTGCCTTCCAAGAATACATGCTTACCTTTTTTTTTTCTTTCTTTCTTTCTTTTTTTTTTTTTTGAAACTTTTATTTCCGCCTACTAGTTTCAGCAACTTTTATAATGGGGATGTTCAGACTAATCCAAAGGGCAATTTGCACTTAACCTTTTTGAACGGAATTCCCTAAGCAGGATGTCTCAGCAGCTCATTTACAATTCTTACTATAGACAACAGACTACAGCTTGTCTCCAGGATTGGCTTTATGAATTGTAACCACAGGAGGAGACAGTAAAGGTTTTGCATTCATCGCATCTTGGCAGAGGGATTATACCTCAAGCAGCTTTCCCTGGAGTCCAGTCAAATAGAATCAGGGGTGAGGAAATTACTGACCTTTTTCTACCGAGCTGCCATGAACCTCATGCAAAGAGGCCCTTTGCCGAGGAAGGGGAAAAAAATGACTTGAGTGTCTTTCCCTGATCTATAACGAAGTCTCTGTCTCTGTCGATTTTTCTTCTGCTTGAGCTCTCATGCTGTCTGTCTGTCTTGTCTTTCTCTCTCTCCTTTGGCTCTCTCTCTATGTATGTATGATTGACTGACCATATTGGGGACAACACAAAGTCAGTATTCTTGAAAAATCCTGGTGTGAGCCATAGAACGGGTGGGGCACTAGTCTACAGCTACCCCCTTAATTGGCTTTTCTGTAGCACCCTTCCCCCCCAATCCTATTGTGGGAGCAACACTGTCTATTTCTCAAAGGACTTACTACTTGGACTAAAAACGAGCTAGAGGAAGCAAATGAATCCATGAGATCTTGAGGTAATTACAGGCACATAATAAACATTTAATGGAATAAAGGATAAATGCAGCTGGGCATAGTCCTTGGAACCACAGTAAAACAAATGTTAATAAAACATGATACTTTGAGGCATTAGGCCATTAATTCCAATGGATGATTAATGGAGGATGTATTTCAGTGTCAACATTAAAATTTGATCTTCATTTTTAGCATCTTCAGAAATAGAAATCTGAGGTGTAGACCTTCTTTAGCAGAGAAATATTTTATTTGAGAAATGCTTTCACCTATTCTATGCAACTTATTGAAACTCTTCTTTAAACTGTGAACATTGAATATTCCATAATTCCAAATAAGAATACTGAGGTCAGACTAGAATTTTAAACACTATATAGAGATTTCACTTGTCCATTTTTTTTTGAAGAAAAGGTCCCAGTAGTCCTAATATTATCTATATCTATATCTATATCTGTATATAATCTACACATACACACACACATATGTTTGGTTTCACACCTACCTTGGGTTTTAAAGACATTTTTCTCAACCTGGCTTTGAAGTTCTATGTAACTAGGGGTAAGATAAGAATTCCCAAATGAAAATATCATAGAAAAAGCTAATGTGTGTGACTATGCCTCACAGAGTCATTGATTTTTATCGTAGGTGCTCACTAAACATTATTTTCAAATTTCAGTTAAGAGGAAGGAATTTTCATTTCAGGGTTCAGCTTAACTAAGGACATGGTTTGTGCAGGTTTTGACTGATTTCTTGAAGTAGATGGAGTGAATATTAATCTTTTCAAGACATGGGTATCACTAAAAGAAGGTATAGAGAATGAGAGAAATACAGTTTTTCTTAGAAAAGTACTTTAATTCTGCATTCTCTCATGTCTATGGAAACTACAGGATATCAGTGGCTCCGAGGGGCTTATCTGTGGATCTGTTCTCTCAGTTTCTGGACTTCCCTACGTAGGCATGTATTTTTCATTTGTATGTATTTAAAAATAAGCAAGGTCTTACTTGATACTTCATTAAGTCTTCTTTCATGACAACTCAGTGTCCATAGATAACATGTTTTTAAACTTCTGTATGTTTACCACACTGGCAAAATCAAACCGAGAGTCGTGGTCTTGGCCATCTACCGAGTGCTCTTTGGGGGCTGTCGTGGCCTTGGGAATTTGGTCCCTCTGGTGTACAAGGAGAGGAATGTCCTCACTTGGTCGGGGTGGGGGGTTAGGAATGCAGAGAGGGTGACAGGACTGAGAAAGGGTGATCCCTCTGTCTTTGTCTGAAGTCCTGTTCCAGCAGGATCCACAATCACCCGCCGGCTGCCGGAGCTCCCGCAGGGTTGGGAGAAAGATGGTGCTTGGATCCTGTTCTCTAGTTCTCATTTCCCAGTGAAGATCTCTGGAACTTCTCACCACCCCATCCTCGGAAGGTGTTATGAACTTTTTAGTGCAAAAAATGTGTGACTTTTATAAGAATCGCTTAACTTTAAATCTTTTTTTTAAATTTTTTTAACGATTTCATTTATTACGTGCACACACGTGTGCACACACACACACACAGCACTAACATGGGAGGGGTAGAGGGAGAAACAGGCTTCCAGATGAGCTGGGAGCCTGATGGAGGGCTTGATCCCTGGGCCCTGAGATCATGACCTGAGCCAAAGGCAGACACCTAACCGACTGAGCCACCTAGGCGCCCCACTTGTCTTTAAATACTATGAGGATCTTTACTTTTGTGTATTCGAAATTTGTATATTAGACTTCTAAATAATTTTTAGAAGTGCCTTACTTAGGGAAAAAACAAAATAAAACCCTGCTTATGTAGCTATTACTAAATTTATGCATGGGCAAAAGATATAAAAGATATTATAAGTTAGTTTTCCATCCTCAAAATAATCTTTGGGGTGATCTCACTTAGTAATCAATAGCCCCACCATGTCTGAAGAGAATCAAGAACTATTCACATACATTATCTACTGTCATAGAGAAAAGATGGAGTGGTCTGCTACTAGCATCAGTAACCTCATTTTTCTGTAATCAGCCAAAAAACAAAATAACAAAACAAAACAAAAAAACCCCCAAAACAAACAACGAAAAAAACCAAACCACTTTCCCCTCAGACTTAAATGAAAAATTTTCATTTCACCTCCTATCAAAGTGATGCCAAACTAATAGCTAAAGTCACCAGAAACCCTTATACTGGCCAGCTTCTCGGTTCAAAAATAATCACATTATACTTAAAACACCAGTTCCGGGACACCTGGGTGGTACAGTCGGTTAAGTGTTGGACTCTTGATCTCAGTTCAGGTTCTGATCTTGGGGTTGTGGGATCGAGCCCCGCACTGGGCTCTGCACTCAGTGGGGAGTCTGTTTCTCTCCCCCCCACCACTAGTGCTCTCTCTTTCTCTCTCAAATAAATAACTCTTTAAAACAAACAAGAAAAACCACCAGTTTCTATTTTCCACATAGTGTCTGATGATCCCTACATCGGTGTATGCCGGAAGATAACACAGCCCTTTAAAGATCCCAGAATCTATCTTTCCTATCTCTACATCTGTCTAAAACCAACCGGGGGAAATACTTTGAGTTCTTTTGGAAATGTTGAGAGTTAAATAAACCACATGGAGTAATTTCTGCCTCAGAGGAAAGCTTCCTGGGATGTGTGAATAGGAAAACAGAAGTTAGTTGAAACAGGTCTGTCAGAAACTTTTTTCTCGTATTTAACTGTGACACATAAAGCTACTTCAGAACCCATTACTACATCCTTTTTACCTCTCTAGAAGACATGTGCTGCAATCTAATTCTAACAGGACGCGTCCCTTGAAAGTCACTTGTAAGTAAAAATCACATCTGTTCTTTGTTCTGATCAGTTGAATTATTTTCTGCCTTCTCATGAAGCCAGACCATCACTGGGCCTTCTTGTCCAGAAAGCTACTCGAAATAATGCAGAAATCATGAATTTACTGAGTCTATTAAAACATCCAGTTTTTCACAGGGAAAGTCCTATTCATTCTCTAGAATATCTAAGGCCAAAAACGAAGGCATGATTCAGCCCTCAGGACTGGGCAGTTGTCCAGGTGTGAACGTTGCCGAAGCCTTTTTAAAAATCCTCTTTAAAATTCAATTTTAATGAAACAAACTGCTAGAGATGTGCCAAGAAAATTGTTCCTTAACATTTGCCTGCAGGATCATGACCCCTAATGTCTTTATCAGGCTGCTAACTTCTGGGCAGCCAGAAGAGGCCCGCATTCATGAAATCTCTTAGCAGATGCACTGCTTGAGGGGAGGGACAGTGATGTCATTTGAGAACTGCCGCCGATGAACACTGCTAACTTGCGAATTATTCCAAGTCCATTAAGGGAAACTAATGACACCTTTATTAGCTAATGTGCTTCACCTGCAAATGTAACAGTTACATTCTGAATAGATTTGGGCAGACAGAAAAAACAAGCTTTTATGCACCCCAGTTTCGTGTTATACTATTTACACAATTTGTTTAGCTCTCTGTCTCTCTCTCTGGGAAATCCATCTCTGTCAGTGTAAGTTACCAGACCTCATTTATTTGCTTTCTGTCTCCCCTCATTCAGCTACAGGGATTTCACACTCTGTTCCCCACTTCTGCATTTTCTTCTTAGACTCAGAACCATACTTGAGTTAGACAAGGACATCTCTCTAGAATTAAGACTATGGCACGGGATGGAGGGCGGGGGTGATTTTATGATTGCGATAACAAACGTTTTCAAATATTTAGTTAGTTTTTGTGAAGATGAAAGGTTTCACGGATTTCCCCCTCAAGGCATTTTAGCATATTGTGCTGGGCTATTTTCAGGTCTGGGGTTTGGTGATAGTAGGTCTTCCAAATGTGCGTCAGTATTGGAGCACTTTGGTGGCTCAGTCTGTTGAGCGTCTGCCGTGGGCTCGGGTCGTGATCCCAGGGTCCCGGGATGGAATCCTGCATTGGGCCCCTTGCTCAGTGGCAAGGCTGGAGAGTCTTCTGCTTCCTCTTCCTCCCCCTGCTGCTCCTGCTCTCTCTTTCTCAAATGCATAAGTAAAATCTTTAAAAAAATAAATAAATAAAAAGTGTCAGCATTTGGGTTTTTTCCCTAATTTCATGGAGCACATGAGCTAAGTTGCTGCTCTAAGACTATGTCAAGTGAAAACCATCTACATGAATGGAGGCAACTCATGGACAGCCTGGCCATTGCATTGGGGGTGTAGCTTTTTTGCAGTGCTTGTCATCTGGGGACTTTTTGGGATTTCCATTCCCACCAACCTTCTGAGACTCTCCCAGGTAATCCCATCTCTGAATCCAGAAGTGGAGAGAGATAGTGCCGTTCAGAATACCCTCGGTATCTCTCTTCTTCTACTTATTTTTGAATTGTGTTGCTGTGATGTCTTACCAATTTATTTAAACACGCTTCTTAAAATCAGCCCTCTTTTCCCATCAGTTCAACACCATGAAACACTCACTTCTTGATTTTGTTTTTTTTCGTGTGCATGTGTGACTTTCTGTTTTTTGTTTTCTGTTTTTTTTTTTTTTCTAAATCCACCCCCTACCATTCGTATAGTCTGTCATTTGGATGACACGACTCCATCTGTTTTACCCGCCCTTTCTGTGATTTTTTAATTTAAATGATTGACTTCGGGTTCCCGAATAATCGGCAACAGCCATAATGAATACCTTGGGATCTGTCCCTTCTCACCCTTTTCCGCTCAGTCATAATTACGCAGGGTCCCCGGTGGGTTGACAGTCATCGCAGACGTGCGTGGACTACCAGGCAGGAGGTGGGCGGGGGGGGGGGGCTGGCCGTGGTGGCGGATCTTGTGTTCCTCTTTTTGCATTGCTAGAATTCCAAAGAACATGCTCAACTTTTCTGCTCCTCTCTCTGGAGAAGATGAAAACTAGAGGGGTTGATTATTTTCTACCCTAGGTTTGGGTTTAGGAAGATGAGGCATTTCTCATGTCTAGCAACAGGCTTGGGTTTTCAACCTGTAATTTTCTTCTGTCAGCCAAGCACACACAGAGTGTGCAGTCAGCAGTGGGAGGTAACAGGGATTCTGGGAATAAGAGCAATCTGCCTCATCTGGCCTTCAGTAGTAGAAGCACCATGGTGTCTCATTAAAAGGTCTTCTCCTTTCCTTCGGGTTTCTTCCAATAGTGCCGAGGCAGATTGGCCGTATTAGCATCGCTCTGCTGCTGGTAGCTGCTGTAAACAGATCTTAACTTGATATACATGTGCGCTGTTTCTCTGATAGTTGTCATTTCCAGAGTGGTTGCAGCTGTTCCCAAGGCTGCTACAAAGTACCTTTTAACCAAGAATACCGCTGCTTCCCTGCTGTAAGCAACTGTGGTTGGCTCCGTGATTCATCAGCTGTATTCTGACACCGTGGATGTATAGAGTAAAAAGGGAATACTTTTTTTCCCTTTGATTCCATTAGGGGATGCAGCACTGACTCACAGCTGGAAACAAATTAAAGTCGTTTTTTTCTGATAATACAATGAAAGTGGTTTCCAAGTAAAGATCCTATTCAAATTATTCACGATGTTTTTCCTTCTAGGGGTACGTATCTTTATTTGGCAGATTAGATTGGTTTGCATTTAAATGTTGCTAACAAAGAGAGCTATTGCCTTATGCCGCCTGGCAAGGGGATGGTTTGGGACAGTGTTCCGCGCACACCTGCCTGGTGGATGGCTCTTCTGGGACCTGCCCCTTTTTCAGCCACCCTCCTTTAATCTCGAATTAACAGTACATTTTCAAGTCATGAGGATAATTCCTTTATTTTAATGATTTCTTTACAAAGATTTAAATTTCCATTTGTTTCTTTTTTTACACCTGCGTGTGCATTCTGCAATGCTTCTGTTTCCTACCGTATAGGCCAAATTTCTGTTGTCAACTCTGAAACTTAACTGTGATTCTTTCACCAAATATATTTGAAATGCCCTCAGGTAATGCAAGCCCTTCTTCCTTCCAGGAGGTCTGCTTTTCTCCTCTTCTTTCAATTAGGATGAAACAGTAACAGCAGCACCAAGGTAAGACCAACGGTGCCTTTGGTTTCGCTGAGTGTTTTGAGTAGTTCACTGTCATTGGACAGCACAAAACACAAATATAGATCTCCTATGTCCTTTAGGTCTGTCATGCATTTGCCTTTTTGCTAGTGGCTTAAGTTTTTGCTCTTCTAGAAATCTTTGCCTCCATAAGAGAGTACAGAAGCTATCGAGAAAGTAGTTTACCTAAAATTAACCATGAAAATGAACCAGGTGAGAAAACACCCAGACACACACTGGAGCCCCTGTTTCCCTCCCATACCCCCTACCCTTCGCTGGTGTGGACCTCAATGCTGAGAATCAGCCTGGGCTCAGGTGTTTCTTACTGGGACTTGGGTGGCAGTTAATGTACTTGGCAAGCACACAACAGCTGCTTTCCTTCACCTGTAGGCATGGTTATGGCGCTCTCACGTTCAGTGTGTGTCTTGGCAAGGCTGATAATTTGGTGGGTGTCTGTGGGCTTTTAGCTCATCTGTGCAGTTCTCTGCTGACAACTTTGTTCCTACATCCTATCTCTACCCCACAGGGATGCACTCTTTGAAATTACAGTATTCTCTTAAGAAGTTGAAATACAGCCTATCAGGGTTCATAGGCTCAGGTTCCCAACATCTCATACTGAGATTCTTAGTTCCTAAGAAAGGGGACAAAGACTTACATTGCCATTGTGCTACGATTTCTGTTAGCTAAGTTTAAAGGTACTTTGCTGTGCTTTGATTAAGAAAATGGATCATATCTAAAGCATAGCTCTTATTTTTTATGTTGACTTTTCGCTTTTGAATTAGACATATTTCATTAAGTCAGTAATAACCATATGCTTTATGTCATCTCACAGCCTAGGGGAGTGATCGGTGGCCAATACTGGTGTTCACATCTCATTATTCTTTGGCTCCAAAATCAAACAGGGCAATAGCTAAAACTCTCACATGATGGTTGATCAGTGACCCAATGAAATGAGCTGTTGAAAACATAATTCCTGTCCATAGGGGCTCTGTGTATAATTCATGATGTGAGTGATTACAGATAGTATCCTTGCTGGCAGTGTCAGACAGGAGGCTAGCGGTTAATGGTCCATGGAGATTTAACTACCCATATTCCCAAAGGTGCTCCTTGTAGGGCAAACACGAGGTCCAATAATGGAAGGCATTAGGAACTTCCATTTCCAATGCTTCTCTGCCTGTTATGGGAGCAAGTAAATTTATGTTATGAATCCTGCCTCCATATTCACATACAGTATCTTCTAACTCAATTTTGTGATAATATATGTATTTATAACAATGACTAAAACACGTATTTTGTTGCGTTCGGTCATAGTACGCCTGCCCTTCCCCTGTCCTATCTCTAAATTGAGCGGTGACTAAAAGATACAGCTAATCTACCAATTAATGATAGTTATGATGCTTAACTGTAGATAACTTATACATACTGGACGCTTTACTTTGTCAACGCCTTCTGGTACAGTTTTAAGTATCTAATGTCTTAAAGTATTTTACAGCCATTTTATGTGGTTGATATTAAAACTATTTTATATGGGAGAAAACTGTGATCATTAGAACCGAAAACCTCATCATGTCTGGACAAATGAAATGATACTAACAGGAAAAGTTTAAGAGTGCACAAAGGTGATGGGCTTGTGTGGAAAGCCTATAGTTAATGAGGTTTTTCAAAGGCAACTACAACAGCCCAGGAATCTGGAGTGAATAAATTGTGTGCTAAGCTTCCTCATTTTTTTTTTTTTTTAAAGATTTTATTTATTTATTTGACAGACAGAGATCACAAGTAGGCAGAGAAGCAGGCAGAGGGAGAGAGAGGAGGAAGCAGGCTCCCTGCTGAGCAGAGAGCCCGATGTGGGACTCGATCCCGGGACGCGAGATCATGACCTGAGCCGAAGGCAGCGGCTTAACCCACTGAGCCACCCAGGCGCCCCTAAGCTTCCTCATTCTTACCAACATTTTCAACAGATAGTAGTCATAGACTTTTATCATCTTTGGTGTCCTACACACTCCTTTGGTTTGGGGACCGCAGCAGCAAATGGGACAGGACATTGCCTTCAAAGATCTAACATCCTAATGGATGGAAACAGATATTAAACTTGTCGGCAAATATCTAAAATAATTTAAGATGGCGGTAGATGCTATGAATAAAATATCGTCGGGCCATGTACTAGATTGGCTGGGACATGGGAACAGTTGGCTGCTTTAGTCCAGGATAATCCAAGAAGGCTTTTCTGAGAGGCACTGTTTGTGCTAGGATCTGAATTGGTAAGATCTGGGGAACGCGTGGCGGGAAAGTGTTGTTAGAAAGTGGAAGAAACAACATGGGCCCTGAGATAAGAACAATTTCAGTTGCTGACAGGAAGGAAGGAAGGACGATGGCCAGAAAATAATGAGCCAGGGGGAAAGGAATGACATGAACTGCAGTAGAGTTTGGTTCCTATGGGTGTTGACTAGACAGAATGGTTGAAAAGCTTTTGCGTGTCTGATCATGGATTCTTAGTACTTTCTGATACTTCTGAGCCCAGTTTTATAATAGCCTTAGATGCCTAATTAGCTCAAAATAAAATTAATTTTAATTCATCTAAATATCTATAAGTAAATATTATTTATTTTAGTAGTTCATTGTGGCAATCCGAAAAAGTGAGATAAAAATGACAATGGGATATAGGATTCTAAATGAATTGAGACTTGTACCGTTGCGATGTGTATTTGCAATTTGCTGAGCAAAGGACAGTTATCAAAATGTCAGAATTTCACTCCCGTTAACACGACTTCTGTGTTTCTAATCAACAGTGCATTAGCGTGTTGAGATAGTTTGTCCAATTTTATATGAAGCAATTGATTGGCTTTGCTGGACATAAAGGCATTTATTTTGAATATTGTTCGATTATGTCCTTTATCACCAGTGTCAAATCCGTCATGTTTCTTAGAGTATTAATATAATAATGTCAGATGGGACTGAAGTTGAGAAAATTTACCTGAGGGCATTTTTGTTTTGTGCTTAAATTTTATTTTGTCATTTATTCTTATTAGCAATCATTAAGCAATTTAATAATTATAAGCTCCATTAACATTTTAATGAGTCTAGTGGCTATTGCTAAGTGTAATTAAATTAGTTTTATTGTATGATATTTTGAAGCTGTGATTAAATTAAGTTTTACTGTGCTTAGAAGAATAAACCTATGGAGAGATTGCTATTCACCAAACATCTTATTAACTTATAAGGTACTGATAAAATAGACATTCATAGAGACAGGAGGAAAATATAATTCCCTGTTGAGTCTATTCACAAGATAAAACTTTAATCATTTTAGTTTGGAATCAATCTAATCATGACAGCGTAATTTTATTTAAAATAATTCTTTTGGATAGAGATGCAGAAAAGGGAAGTAGGGATAGATTCTTTAGGTAATGTTCTGGTCCTCTCCTGGTTTGTGCAGTTATCATCTATAAGGACAGGATTGGATCAAGTCTGACAAGATAATGACATAGATACACACAGATCAGTTTTGAATTCTTTCGTACCAAACAAGATCTCCTATATATTCATTGATTAACTTGGAAACCTGTTGTAGAAATGGAAAAGTCAGTTTATTTAACAAACAACTACCTAAACACATATTAAAGCTATCCAAAATGCAAGCCAATAGCAATTTTCAGTTTGCTTACTACTGTTTTCTATTGAAATCCACAGTTTGAAGCCTCTTTTTTTCTGTGAAACCTGCTCCTTAGAAGCCACCTGATTCTCTATGAATTGGAAGGCGATCATACATTACACATTCCTTCTGCCAGTCTTTGGTCTTGCGTGAATGTGGAGATTTGATTCTTTATTGCTACTGCTGGTAGATAAATTCTGAAATGCTCTCAAGAGTAAAATGAGATAGTCTTATTTTCTGATGAATTGCCTTACATAGATTGCAATTAAGCATTTTACAGGATAGTAATTTGTATAGCATGTACAGCACATGTTTACTTAAGGGAATTAAGTGGGTTTGCTGTAATTATTAGATTCTATTGATTGTATTCCATTATGTTAATGTTTCCAAAAAAGCATATCAAGCAATTTTATGCCATGCAATATTTCAGAAACCTCAGGGATATTTCTTCAACATATTTGGGAGGCCACTGAAACATTTTATCATTAAATTTATGCTTTTCACTTTATTCCTCTTTTTGTAATAAAAGTATGTGATACACAATGTATATTTAAAAAAAAGGAAGTAAGTATTAAGAAAGACTCATATTACCTTCATATATGTCATATACCAATGATCAAAAATGGAAAATTAACTTTACCTTGTTTTTTTTTTTCTCTTCTTCTTTTTCTTTTTTTTTTTTTTTAATGTTCAGTGCTGACCTAGATTCTTTTTTAACTGAACTGACACACTTTTGGAACCTTTAAACCACAGCTCTAAAAAAATTATGAACAACTAGCATACAACCCAACATTTTCCTTTACATTTCTGGAAACAAAGCAAAGCGAAACTTATTGTTTCACAAGGAGACTTTTATAGCATCAACAGAAGAAATATTTATGTTTTTGACACCCTTTCTTTCTATTCAAGATTTTAAATTTCCTATTGGAGAATTTAGTAAGTGTCCTGTTCCCAATGAAAGAAGGGTTCCCTTTGGCAGTTACTATCTCTACATTTATTTTTGTTATATTCCATTTGTCATTCTAGAGCTCTATTCTTTCCCTAGATCATCACAGCCATTTCAGTGGTTTCAAATACTTCCTGGGGGCAGGAGAGTGGGCGGAGTCTCAGATATTTATACTTGTCAACTTGCTAGTTCCAACTGAATATCTCTGGGATATTTCAGACTTAACCCGTGTGATTCTGTCCCGTCCCCTAGTTAAGTGGCATTACTATCTGGGCAGTTTCTCAAACCAGAAATCTTGGTGTCCTGCTGATGACTTTCCTTTCCTCCATTCACCAGAACGAGCCCATCACGCATTTTACTCATGTTCAATGTCTGTTTCAGAGCCACAGGATCTGTTCCTCCCACTGCCCCTCTCTGAGCCAAAGCCACCACCATCTCTTACATGATCTTAGACAGCAGTGGGGGGTGCCCGAGTGGCTCCGTTGTTAAGTGTCTGCCTTTGGCTCAGGTCATGGTCCCAGGGTCCTGCGATAGAGTGTTGGGCTCCCCACTCAGTGGAGGCCTACTTCTCCCTCTCCCACCCCCCCCCCCCACCTGTGTTCTGTCTCTCACTGTGTCTCTCTCTGTCAGATAAATAAATAAAAATCTTAAAACAAAACAAACAAACAAACAAAGCAAGCAGTGGGCTTTCTATTTGATTCCTCCACAGCAAGTGTTTCCAGTTACACCCTCTAGCCATTCAACAATCAAAGCTATCATTCAAGTTTTTAAGATGTTTATCTAGCTATGGTTCCTCTCTAATGAAATCTCCCTTGGTTTTTCCCTGTTGCAGATAGAGTAACATATTTGTTTAAAATTAAATGTACTTTTTTTTTTTTTTTTTTTTTTTTTAATCACTCTCTGGCTGAAGTTTAAGCTTAAAAAGTTTAAGCTCGAAGAGGTCAGGGTCTTTATCAGTAAGGTTACCCCTGAATCCTTGGTACCTGTTATATTGTCTGGTAAATGATAGATATGAATCCCTGTCTCTGCTTGCCTGACTCTAAGACTAGTGTATTTTCATTCTTAAAATATGACTTTTCAGACATGCTTTCTTCAGTAACCCTATTGGGAATAACCTTCCCTCCAAAAAGTATGTGACCTTCTCTCATCATGTGGTGTTTAATCTGATCATTCCAAGGCACACCCTGGAATTGTTGGTTGGCAGCCTCCCTCCTGAGAGGAGATACCCTATCCGGGCAGGGACTCCATTCATTCTGCTCATCCGGGTCTGACAAGAAGCTAGTATCTAGTAAATACTGTTAAATCAAAGATTGCCCAAACTCATGTACAGGAGAGTCTTCTTATATTTGATTTCTTCACATCCAATGGGTAGATGCTTCAGCCGGTACGTGGATTTCATATTCCCTCTCTAAAAATTAATTTCATCCTGAGGTGCCTGGGTGGCTCAGTGGGTTAAGCCTCTGCCTTCGACTCAGGTCATGATCTCAGGGTCCTGGGATCAAGGCCCGCATCAGACTCTCTGCTCAGCGGGGAGCCTGCTTCCTTTCTCTCTGTCTAATTATGATCTCTCTCTGTCAAATAAATAAATAAAATCTTAAAAAAAAATAAAACCCTCATATTTTAAACTCCCTGAGATACTACAGTTTTGAAGAGTAATAGTACTAACAGGTTATATCTTGGGGTTCTGTTACATGTCAAGCATCGTTATAAGTGATTTTTGTTTTTTTAACTTCTAATCTTCAAAAATATTTGTGGTATATAATATTATGATCAGCTTTACTTAGTAAATGAGGAGGCGGGGGAAGCACAGTTTGTTAAATAACTTTTCTGGGTGCATCCTGCCAAAAATTGGCAGGCTTGGTACTCAAAACCCAGGTAGGGGCTCTGGAGCCTGCGTTTGTATTGGTTAATTACACTTCCTGAAGGAATACTGCCCTGATTAGACAAATTCCTTTTCTGAAAATTACAGACTATTTGATTTTCAAATACTTGAACCAAAAACACCTGATATACTTCTTTGATTAAAGTACATAGTTTCATCATTAAGTTCCTTCTTAAAAAGAATTCAGCATTTTAATGTAATGCAAACAAGAAAACTAAAAAAAAAGATAAAGAACAAACATCTCCAATATTAAGGTCAACTCTGTGTTTGCAATATGCTCTGCCCTGTTTTACCCTCTAGTTGGGACAGTTTATTTTCTTATATGAATTAGACGAGGTCCAGTACAACAGTAAAAATTGTATACGGCCATTCATTGATTTATATTTCAGTTCATGTCGAGTAATTACTCAGTGGCTGGGAGAGACACAAAAGAAAGCTGGGCTCGGTCGTCTCTGCAGCCTCTGCCACAGCTTCTGAAGTGCATTCTAGTCATTGTTCCTAGCTCTGTTCCTTGGCATTTGTGTTTGGTCACACGGCGAGCTCAAGGTTAATGCCCAGTGGACAGGTCCGAAGGTACATTTGCTGCCATCATTATAAACATGCTTACTTATAAGACACAGAACAGATGAAAGTTCCACCTTGCCTTTGCCCAAGAGCCCTTAGGAAGATGGAAAAGGATGAATCAGTCCCTTGTTTGCAGAAAATGTGACATTAATCATCCGACGTCGTGAACCACCAGACAGCTGTCATTTGTTTTTTTAAAGTTATGCTATGTTGTTTGTGGAGCTGCATAAATCTTCAGGTTCTTTTAAAATAGTCTCCACAGGTACAGCGCATGGGAAGTGAATCTGTCATTCTTGAAAATGTTAAAGATCAGCAAGTGCAGAGTTACTGTAGGGCTGACCTTCCTCCTTCATTACCGACTGCCGGAGCTGTAAGTGGAGAAAATATTGAAGATGGAAAGACAAGAGAGTGAACCTCCTATCATGTCTGCAGAGGGTCACGCTCATAAACCCCAGCATTTATTTAGGGATTTTTCCAGCAGTGTGTTCGGGAGGACCAAAGAATGCCGTTTTTCTGATCTTTTGTGTGAAGCATATATTGAGATGTCACTTTGTGGGTAATTTGTTATACAGTAGTGCTGCGGTGGAGGAAAGCACCCATGATAAATGAGGAGAGAAGATGTACCAGAGAAGAAAGGCTGACTCAGTTGACCATTACTTGTTTTAATCACCCCGTGACTTCAGGAAGGCTCTCCAGTAGCCTTAGTTCAAGTCCAGGATACATGCCTGTCATTGGAACAGCAGCAGGTGTTCCGAATGTTGTCACCAAATGTGGTGACAAGTTTTCAACCGTTTGTATAAAGTGATGTTAAATTTGAATATAATGTTAAGTTAGAAGGAAGAGAAATTGAAAGATGGGTTCTCAGAGTAATCCCTTTAAAGGATGTCTAAAATAGACAGGCTCTGTGAAAACCATGCAGTGGGGCTTATTAGTGTGTAATTTGCCCAGCTTTCTGGATAGAGCAGATCCCTTTTATACAGTGCTAAAGCACACAAGTGTAACCTAGAATTTGGTTATCTTCTTACAAGATAAAAATAACCAAATCTATATTTCCATGGAGACCCAAAGCCTGGCAACCCATTCCTTATAGAAATTATCAGACCATCATCCCTGAAAAAAAAAAAAAAAATCTAATATTTCTTTTTCTTTCAAGTTTCATCTTGGGACATTTAAGCTCTGGTAATCACACTGTTGTTTATCTTACGAGACATAGAAATACCACTATGGCCTGTGTCACGTTTGGATTCGCACGTCTGAGGAATTCGGAGTTGTTTTGAACTCCTGGTTTATCTGTTAACATGATTTTGGCTGCAAGTTACATGCACTCCGATTCCAACCGACTCAGGCAATAAGGGGATTTATCTCCGACTTATCAGGAAACCCAAAAAAAAAAGTGTAGGGTTGTTTTATTCAGCTACCCAGTGGTACACTTAATGTCGGTTCCTTCTTTCTCTACCCCCATCTCTCCTACCCCCATGAGTTTCACTCATTTTATTAATTTTTTTTCAAG
This sequence comes from Mustela erminea, assembly GCF_009829155.1. NCBI lineage: Eukaryota > Metazoa > Chordata > Mammalia > Carnivora > Mustelidae > Mustela > Mustela erminea. Next base: position 28,833,757 of record NC_045634.1, on the reverse strand, counting down.
ATTTTATTTATTTGTCAGAGAGAGAGAGAGAGAACACAAGCAGGGGGAGGGGCAGGCAGAGGGAGAAGCAGGCTCCCCGCTGAGCAAGGAGCCTGATGCGGGACTCGATCCCAGGACCTTCGGATGATGACCTGAGCAGAAGGCAGATACTTAACCGACTGAGTCACCCAGGCGCCCCTGTTCCACTCAGTTTAGTAGCAAGAGGGCAGCAGGGGATACTCATATCATCCGAACACTCCGTCACCTCAGGAGAGGAAACCTTATCTCTTCTTCTAGATTTCTCCTGTTAGGGAGGGACGTATGCCTAGAATCTCCCACTTTTCATTTCTTACTGCCCAGAGTTCCGTCACATATCCATTCTTGCACAAGTAATTGGCAAAAAGCATGATGTCAACCTTAGGAAAATCAGAAACTGCATTGAAATGGGACGTGGGATCTGTGGGGAAGAGTGGATGCGGAGATAAAATCTGAGGTTCTTGCCCGGAATGTTGAAGGAATTGAATAGAAGATAGCTAATAGTGTCTTGCTGTACAAGGTTGATTTTTGTCTATGTTTTATAATATGGCTATGTTTCATATAAATACATATATATATATAATACATATAAAATATATATATATATGACTTATATATTTAAAACAGAAGATAATACAAGCATCACTAATACTCTGAAATGCATTTCAGGGCTTTTTGGGGGTAGCTAATTTACTATACTGATTATATGTGTTTAATGTTAATAACACAATAATGTTATAATAGTAAGTTTCTTTGTGGATTGTATAAAATAAACCCACTTAAAAATCAATGATGTCAGGATATGCAGTGTGAGACTAAATATAGGTTAGGGTTTATCAACAAGGTGAAAACTGTTCATGTATAATAACACGTTGATGTTAATATGTATAAAATTTATGGTGATGGATAGGCAAGCACGTTTTCATGTCACCAAGGTGCCTCAGTTACCTTGTACTTGGTGTAAATAATCAGTCCTTAGGGAACAGTGTTCTTGAGAGTTCGCGTGTCAGTCACATCAAGAAGTTTCTTCCTTCAAACACTACTGTATCACCCCAACCCCCACCAACCTCACCAGGTTTACCGTAGCCAGCAAGTTCAGGATGTGGAATCCAGGAAACGTTCCAGAGTCTGGGACAGCCAGGGGTGCTGACACATAGGCTCTGGACGCAGTGGCAGACGAACCAAGGGGTGAGGTCATGCCTTCTCCAGCGCGCAGAGTACAGAGGGCTTCTTGGGGAACAGTCCGAGCTCCATCACACACTCATTTCCGTGCCGCGCTGGTGGCCATCCAGTGGTGGACAGAGGTGACGGAAGAGCTCCTGACGTCAGGCACGTCCCGGGTGCAAGGTGGAAATGGGAAGTCCCTCAACAGGTTAGGGCCTCGAATGCTGAGGCAGTGGCTGAAAAGACTAAGGCTCAGTAATTCTGTGGCGTTTCAGAAAGGAAGGGAAAGATTGCCCAAGATGAGTAACTTTTCGGGGCGCCTGGGTGGCTCAGTGGGTTAAAGCTGCTGCCTTCGGCTCAGGTCATGATCCCAGGATCCTGGGATCAAGCCCCGCATCGGGCTCTCTGGTCAGCGGGGAGCCTGCTTCCTCCTCTCTCTGCCTGCCTCTCTGCCTACTTGTAATCTCTGTCAAATAAATAAATAAAATCTTAAAAAAAAAAAAAAAAGGATAACTTTTCCTAGAGATGGCAGGGGCATCGTGATGGGGAGGCTGGACACAGAGGTTCCAGGGGGGATAAATCTATTTCTCTCATGCTCCTTGAGGGGATTTCTGCATCCACTGGACCAGACCTGTGTGCTCGCATGTGCACAGACATTCTCCAGTGTATGTGGCGACCTCAGTGCCTACATTTAGCCAACTATTGGATCAAAAATTACTATCCTCTCTTCCTACCTAGTTACCTAGAAGCTATTTTATTTATCACTTCACTTATTTTTAGCTTTCAATTACTGTTTGATCTGACTTATTCTTTTCTCTCTGGAAAATGGAAGAGAAAGTTATTATGTTCACTTAATGAATAAAGTGATGACTGCTTCTAGAAATAGTAAGTAATCTAAGAAACCTACAAAACCTTAGAAATGCTGAATACACAGTAAAAAAAAAAAAATTGTTTAACAACGTAGCTGAGTTTCAAGAAGGAAAGGGTAATTCCCAAACCCCCAAATGACAAGGAAGCTGAAGAAGAGGTGAGAAATGCTGAATTATGGCTGCCCTGAGAGGCATGTGCCAATGTCCTTAACCAAAAGACATATTTTTCGGGACTGTGTAGGGAAAATATACACGACCTCGGGACCCTTGCAAGGTGGAGAAGAGGGAAGGACTGGGATCTCCAAATGTAGGGCTGTGACCCTTCAAGTTTTATACTCTCAAAGGCAATATTTGAAATTAATTTGCTACTCAGCAAATGGAAAAGACAGATGTGTTCATCTGAACTCTAATTAGGTAGGGGAAACAGTCTTCCATTTGCACATAGAATTCCTGAACACTCAACTGCCTTCAAATAGGTTTAGAGTTTGAATTTACCATGCTAGTATACAGGACACCTTGCTCACGTTGAAAATAATTAATAATAATCTAAAACTTCACATACATGTCTATGATTTATTTACAAAAACAGTAAGATAATCAGCTAAGCAAATGTAAAACTCAAAAACAAAGAAATGAACCATATGCAACTTCTAAATTTGAAAAATAAAACAATTAAAGTCTTCATGGATAGACTAACAGCAGATCAGACACAACTGAAGAAAAAGTTCTAAAAATAATTGTGCAACACACACCCGTGTGTATAAATAAAGAAAGGGAGGAAAGAGAGGCGATGAAATGAAAATGAGATTAAGAAATAAGGAAATTAGAAAGAGGAATGCTTTTAATTAATTAACATTAATTAATATTAATTAATATTCACATAAAGGATGATACTTTTCTAGAATGACAAAAGAGATGAAACCTCAGACTCAGAAAATATAAACCTTACCCATGAAACAAAATGAATAAACTGGAAAAAAGCAAAACAATTCCAAACCATAAGAACATTGGCATTTTAACCAGGAGTTTCTCAACTTATAGTGTGGCTTCAAGTTACAGACTATATAAATATATATATGTTTGTGTACAAATATATACATATATATGTATAAATATATACATATAATTTGTATGCATTCCATAATATTCAATATTATTTAATATCATATGTACATGTATATATAAATAATTCAATTGAATTTACCTCCAGAAATTCTAATGTAATAGGTTTGGAATTTGAGGTGAAGGGAGTGGGAAGACAAGAGTAAATTTGTACACAAAACTGTTGAAACTCTTTTGGCCATTTGTGTTAAAGAGTTTGGAAAACCTTTGTTTTTATGAAGTAATGAAACAGAAATTAAGTGCCTTTGCTTGACTGGAGATTAAGATGGATGACTTTCATAATGATGCCTAGAACTAAGCCATTTTAACAAGTTAGCTTTTTCCTTTTCTAAACTATTTTATAAATGGCAGTGGAACCTTTCGTCATCGTGAGTAATGGTAGATCATGGCTCAGGTGACATTCTGAGACAATTTTACAGCATCAAATTTTTGTCCTAGTATTTCATAAGCAAATACACGTGTTTTCATAAAACTTAAGATAAACTGCAGTGGGGGGTTGGGGACTAAAACTTTCGTGCTGTGGCAACCTTAATACATAGCTTTATAGCGACACTGCTCTCTTATCTCTTCCTTATCTCTTTCTTGTGCATGTGAAGTCCGTTGGTTCTTTGCCCAGAAAATGTGCTTCTGTGGAGATGGGGAGGCCTTCAGGATGAATGTAAACTTACTGGTACGGTTCTTTGTGATTCAGATTTCATTTCTCCATCACAGTTCTCACATATCAGTGGAAATGCACACTCAGAGTAACTATTTATTGTGCATGGTGTGCAGTGTCAATGAAAACTTGATAGAGGAATGAAGTCCAACACCAAGTGTGTTACAGTTTATGGGATTACAAGTTGATTTTCATGATATAAACAGAACATACATAAACAGATTTTTATTATACTTTGCTAGAAATTCCATGTTAAATGTTTCCCTGTGAAGACAGAGACCAATACTCATTTATAAAGCATGTTAGCTCTCTTACACAGACCTCACTTCACTGATTTAATTTCTTAAAATTAACTTAGAAACAGATTATATAAGTGCAAAAATTATTATTCTAATTGTGATGCTCATATGAATATTTAATATATTAATAACATTTTGTGTAAGATTTATTTCAAATATTAGCTTGTATGTCAGTGATTTTGCACATAACTTTTCCAATAATTACAGATATACAATACCCAAGCTGACGTATTTTAGATTTCCAAATCTAATGTCGAGAGAGGGAACAATGCAATTATCCTTGGTTCCTTTATCTGAAAATCAAGAATCTCCGTTTACTCTAGTCCTAATATATTTTCCCATGTTTATTTGGGGGGACTTTTAACAGAGGAAAAATGCACACTGAAGTTTCCTCCTGCTATATGGAGAAGCACAAATAAAAATAGCATGAAACTCTTCTAGAAAAAATAATAGGCCTTGGATTAAGTATTTTGAGATCAAACATACAGCTATTGGATGTTTTTCTGGTCTAAATTAAAAAACAGAAACAGAACAGAAGTAAGTGATCTGTATACCTAGAGAAATTGAGTAAGGGAAACCCAGAAAACAGAAATCATGAGGAAATGACACTTATTCTTTGTGTGTTTTTATGATTATTGACAGTGTTTTTATCTGAATTACCCCTTTTATAAAGGTGCTTCCAATGCCGAGATTATCAAATGGAGTTTATTCAATGTGCATGTAGTTTTAAAATATCTTGTTTTTCTTACATTTTTTTACTTACAGTTATGCTCAGGGAATATGTATTTTACCAGGACATTCATATGAGGAAAAGGAGGAAACAGTACAGTCCCAGTAAGATATGCATAGTGGGCAGTTGGCTAGGAGCATGCCCTAGCCTGGAAATGGGTTCCTGCCCACTGCTTTATGCCATTATCCATCCAATTAGTGCCTCAGCATAATGACCAATTATTTTCTGACTCAGATGTGTTCAGGTTGGGCATAGTTGTTGAAGCACGTTATAAAGTAAATGTTGTACATTAAAATGTTAAGGGTGTACAACCATGTCATTAGTACAACCGATAAACCTACAACAACACAAGGAAAGGGTCATAGTTACCCCTAAACCACTTCGTATCCTACCTCTTCATCTTGGACACAAGAATAATATGTACCTACAGATACCATCGGTACGATAATTTGAATTTTCCTTGATGTGACCTGCCAACATAATTTTTCTAGGTTTGGAAATTTGTGTGTTAGAAGCACATCACGACAATATAGGGGAGAGTTAAGTCAGTGTCCAGAATTAGAGCCTTGCTCAGTTTCAGGTCCACTGAGCTGTTTTATGGTATGCCAGCATCATAGCATTCTCTTCCTGGTTAGAATATATCACAGGCTTCTGCTTCACCTACCCTAGGACGCCTCGGACTATCCAACTGACATTTACTTTAATCAGAGAAGGCAGCTAATTGAATAAAATGGATTGACAATGAGGATGAAATGTTACACAAGAAATAAAGATAAATAAGTAAATGGACATGCAGCTAAGAGGGAAGCAAGTTTGTCTTCCCCTATTGTACGTCATGGCCCATTAGGGTCATTGCTCTCCAGACCCTGGGACACACTTCCAACCTCAAAGCCTGGCCAGACTGTGGCACAGTCTGGTAAAAGACTTTGCACGTGCTTTGCCTACAAATTCTTCCTTAGAGAACTGTGTTGAGCAGAGAAGGGAAAGCCCTCTCTCTGTCTGCTGTAAGGAAACCGATTTCTGGCTGATACCTATTCACCACTGCTTTCCTGTTACCATTTGTAGACACCCCTTTGGAAGCTACAATTTAAAATAGTGCAAAACCAACAGGCACAGATGTGGTGATGGCTTGTTTCATCCTGAGATGTGAAATTAATAATAAAAAAGAACAAATACTCCCATTACCAAGAGAGCCAGGCTCTCTGAGGAACGCAGGCCTTCATACAGGATTCTTTCCGACAGGGGAATAATGGCTGACTTTCACTTATCCAGCAATAAGTTCCTCTCAGCTTGGTGATCTGACCATAGAGCAGGAACAAGAGATTCCTCCTTACTCCAGCAAAGCCAAACCGGGTGAATGATTGATAGAGAGCCTTCCAGGTTCATGTTTGGAAAGAGATTTTTGCCAGTCAAAGAAGGGCTGTAAGAATAAAATCCACCCAAACTGGTTACGGATAATCAATGTCCCGGGCCAGAGCTTTTCCCATTCGAAGCTGGCTAAGATGGGAAAACACAGGATATGGCAACAGCAGTTGATTCTGCACATAGAGAACACTTGGCTCAGGGTATGTAGGAAAATGATGTTTTATGCAAACTATTTATTTGTTTGCTTAATTTGAGAGAGAGAGAGAGAGCGTGGGAGTGTGCATGAGTGGTGGGGGAGGGGCAGAGAGAGAGGGAGAAGCAGAATCCCCACTGAGCAAGGAGCCCCATGTGGGGCTCAATCCCAGGGCTCTGGGATCTTGACCCAAACCAAAGGCAGATGCTGAACCCACTGAGCCACCCAGGGGCCCCTGTGGAAACTATTTATTGTAAATAAAGTGAAGAAGCACCTGTGATTTGTTTTTTAGCTTATTTCTTTTTTGTAAATCCAACTAATGTCTTCACCTGAGAACAGATACTATAGCACAGAAAAACAGGGGAACAAAGGAACTGTGTTCCTATCCACCTTCCCAGAGGTAATTTTTTTCTGCACTTGCTTATTTCTAGAACTTCATGAGTTTAAAAATTATTCTTAAGCCTCTGTTTCCTGGCTTCAATTTCAGACAGTTGTCTATTGATTCTGTTATATTATTAATGCCCTTTGCTTTTTCTCCATCTTTTCTTCTTCCTAGTCTTTGACTTTTTGTTACTTTTACAAGTTCAAGTTTATTCAGTGTACATTGTCTTGCAATACTTTATACATATTAGATGCACTCTGTTTATACATATGTTTGTGTGTGTTCATGAGAATATGTGTTTATATGCGTGTGTAACCTCTAAGTCAACAATATGTTACATTGTTAAGAGTCTACTAATAGTTTTCAATATTATGCCAAGTGTTATGTTAGGGATACATTTCCTTTCTGGTCTGATATGATGCCTTTTAGAGTTTATCAGCGCCACAACTCATGCCCATTTCTGTTTATTTCATACTTCACTTGTGATCTTCTTGTACCATTTTTTCCCCTTAAACTGTCTAATTGCTAGTAAATACAGTATACAAAAATACAATTCAGGTAGTGGTTTCTACCGTAAAGGTAATAGAACATGGTTAGATGAAAATCAGTGACTCGTAGACGGGCTCCTTTAGACTGGGTCTTCAGAGGATGGTGCACTTCGTAGGTGGCCTACTGGTTAAGACAGGAGAGGTCAGAAGCCAACCATGGCAAGATCTAGGGGAAGACTCTTCCAGTTTGAGGAAGCAGTGAGACAGGTCAGATGGGGAAGGTAAGAGAAAAGAAAGATCGTGCATGTTTTTGCTCGAGTAACTGGGCTCGAGCATTTTCAGATATGGGGAAGACGTAGGGACAGCAGGTTTAGGGTGCAGTGAGAGACACATGAAAATTGACATAAACCTAGTTATCAAGTGGAAATGCAATGTAGGCAGTTAGATACATGGGGCTATGTTTCAGAGGACCAGTCAAAAGTGAAGATACAGGCTGGGAGTTTTGATGTTACTTGATGCCACAAGACTGAATGAGATAAGCCAGGACATCAAGAACAGAAGGATCTACGACCAAGCCTGAAGGAGTCCAATATTTAGAGGTAAAGCAGAGAAATATGATTCTGCCAGCAAGATCAAGAATGGGCAGTCAGGTATTGTGGAGGGCACGGATTGCATGCAATCCGTGCACTGGGTGTTACATGCAAACAATGAATCATGGAACATGACATCAAAAACTAATGATGTACTATATGGTGTCTAACATAGTATTAAAAAAAAAAAAAAAAAAGGGATGGGCCGTCAGGGAGAATTTCAGAAGTCTATTTATTCTGTGAAGTAGCCATTCCAGTGTCTCTCTTCTTAATATCTCTTTCTTTATCTTGGTCCTCTTTTTCCTGTGGCTGGTTGTCTGCATGTGTGGTGATCCTTGGTTGTGTTTTCAGTACTCAAGACAAAAGAACCAGGTAAATATGTGGGTTTCCTCTAATGCTGTACAAAGAGATCTCTTACCCACTCGAGGGCAAGAGGGAACCCATGAAAATGAAATATTTGAAGAATCATTTATGTTAGAATGGATTTAAAGTTTTATTTTCATATTTAAGGGTTGTGAACTACAAGTATACTCAAGAATTTAGAGCAATTTTTGCATCATTAGTTATCAGACTTCTCTGACTTACACACCCTTGCTCCAAAATTTAGGCTGCATCTCTACAAATCATGCACGGTTGGAATTTTGAAATAGCTTCAGCTAGAAACATGCATTGATGGGGAAATAGGAACTTAATTTTATCTATTGTCTATAAACATTCTGACCAAAATAACTAATTTAGAAAAAGCCATAAATTGAGGAAATCAGTAAATAAAACATCATAGTTGCGGCTGATTTCATTTGCTGATATTTTTAGGCTCTTACTGATAAAGATGCAATTTAAATGATTTAAGCATTTTGCTTTGATTCTGAAGGTAAAGCAAAAAAATACAAATGTGAACAATATTAAGTAGAGAGAATTGACTTACGGCTGTCAAGTTGCTCTATTTTCTTATCAATAGATTGTCATTTTGTGGAAAAACTCATATGTGTTTAAAACAGAATGACAGAATGTACAACAGGGATTTTAAAAACAGTCAATCTGAATGTATTCCATTAGTGCAATTCTTGGTAGAGACATACATTTCACCGTGGATCTTGCTCATTGGTTTTATTTTGCCGTCTTAACATTTCTGTTGTGTCAAAGTCTACAATTTCCTTCATTATTTTTTCTTAAAACTTCTCAAAAAACCCACCCTCCAAAAATAAGGCCATGGATCGTTAGGTGCCAGAATTACAAACTCAGATGATTATAGATTTCCAATGTATTTTAAATTTGTACGAATGTGTTATTAACAAAGCTCACTTTCAAAATGAGAGCCCTAAAGAATAATTTCAGCAAACATGTTCTGTCTGGTGATGGTGCTAATTCAGTTAAAGTGGAGAGGGATGCCTGTATGGGTCAGTTGGTTAAGTGTCTGCCTTTGGTTTCGGTCCTGGTCCCAGCGTCCTGGGATCAAGCCCCACATCGGGCTGCCTGCTCAGTGGGAGCCTGCTTCTCCCTCTCCTTCTGCCACTAACTCCTGCTTTTGTGCTCACACACACTCTCTCTCTTTGTCAAATAAATAAATGAAATCTTAAAAAAAAAAAAAGGACGAGAAAGTTTTTTTTTTTCCTTATAAACTTGAATCCTTCTAATCTCAAGATTCAGTGGTCTTTTGATTTTAGATGCTTGATTTTAAGACTTACTATTGTTTTTTTTCCTTCCTTCCTTCCCTTTTTCCTTCCTTCCTTGTAACATGCCTTTCAGTTTTACCCAAATCATCTATGACCTGCACAAACAAAAGTGATTGTTTATGGGATGTCTAATTTTTTGAAATGTGTTTATGAGGACTCACTCTTACAATTTATACCACCTAACAAACTCCACGACATTCTTTGACTCTCGAATGATCAAACTCCTCATGATCATCTTACTTTTGCATTATCTGTTTGACCAGTCTTAAAAACAAAAACAAACCAAAAAACTGCCTTAAAGATACCACACGCGTAGTCCACAGTTCAAATTCAATTATGCAGCGTTTTATCGGCACATAAAATTCCTTTTAAAATGTTGATTCAACATTACATAGAAATCTAGGGTCGGTCCTCCTTCAGCAAAAACAAAGCAAAACAAGGCAAAGCAAAAAAACCCCCAAAACAAACAAAAGGAATTGTGCACACCATATTTATATGGCAAAAAATCTTTAGAAGCTGAGCAGTGACAGCCACCTCCTATTCTACAGTCCATCACAATTTCCATGATTCTTAAAATAGGTACAACACTTAACTGACCTCAGCTATCGGCCTGGCCTTTCTAGGATAAGTCTGCCATGCTTCTATTTGGTCCTTGGGGTTCAGAGACCTGTGGATGAAGAAGTCAGGTTATCCAGTCCTCTTCAGTGTGTACTTGCAGTGGTGAAGCAGAAGAAACAGTGAAAACCTTCTCCTCTATGAAAGGTAGGAAGGGGACCCGCAGCGATTACTGGTCCCAGGTAGTGATGAAAGCCTTCTGGTTGATCCTGGAGAGGAGGTTCTATGCTGGTTGAGGGGGATGGGGGAGGTGGTGTAAAAAGTCCTGACTAGACTGCAGTTCAGCACTCTGAGAGGAATTACCCTGTTCAGCAGCCTTAGGGTGTGTGTTTCTCATTTTTATCCTCTTCTTGACCTATCTCAGCTTCCTAGTATCCTCTTCCAGCAGGAGGGCCTGCAGGTGGGATTAAAATTCCTGCCCATGGGTCCTGTCCCCGTGCTTTAATAAACTACCATTTTGCACCCCCCCAAAAAAAAAAAATTCAAAGCACGCAAGGCTGTTTTAGCTCAGGGTACTTTGCTCAGTTGCAACAAAGAATGCGCCAAACCTTAGAAACCTAGTAGACCTATTTGCTTCCAGTAAGTTCTGTGTATCAATAACAAACACAGAGTTCTTTTTCCAACATGATTCTTATGACTATTTTTTTTGCTCCCCTGCCCCCAAGTCATTTGGTCGCCAACCTGAAGCCATTGGAGATAAGGCACTGGTTGGGAGGAGCCACACCCTTGATCTGATTTCCTTCCCAGTCAGGGTTCTTAATGGGCTTTGTCTTTCGAAGCTTCTTTTATCCTGACCTCTTCTGCTTGGTACCTAAGACAATGCGCTTTTTAAAATTCTTAAAGCTACCATGTATCTAGACTTTCTCATATCCCTGACCTTTTGGCTTAGAATCCAAGCCTTAACTGCAAAGGAGAAAGGAAAATACAGTGTAGGTGAGCAGTCAGGAGTCTTCGCCACAGACACAATGGCAAGCACTTGGATCACTGTTCTGGGGGGAAACAGTGTCTCAGGGATTTCCTTAACATCCCTGATTGGATTTCTGCACGTTTGCATCTGTCTCAAGGAGGAAGCAACACTGTGCACTCCCCTTTCGGACTCGGACTGCCATCTTGTATTACCTTCCTGCCGCAGACTCCATAGCACGGCCTTTCTGTTTAGTGGGTTCTGTATTCTGAATCCCTTGTGACACCGGGTTTGGAAGCATCCTTTGAGAGGGAGCAAGCAAGCTGTGGTTCTAAACAGAGCTGCTTTAATTTAGTCACCGGACAGGATAGACGCCCCCATACATAAGTAGTATGGAATCCATGACAGAGGTGAAAAACATCTCAGTGGACTGACGAATTAGGTGCCAAATAGACTTTACATTTATATGCAATATGTAAACATTATGTGAAAACGTGGACAGGTTTTAGTAGCTTGAAGACATTTCTTGTTTTAGAGCAAACACTCAGATTTCTTCAAAGCTTAAAGCGTTTCCTGTTATTTTTTTTTTAAGATTTTATTTATTTATCAGAGAGAGAGAGGGGGAGAGAGCGAGCACAGGCAGACAGAATGGCAGGCAGAGGCAGAGGGAGAAGCAGGCTCCCTGCTGAGCAAGGAGCCCGATGTGGGACTCGATCCCAGGACGCCGGGATCATGACCTGAGCCAAAGGCAGCTGCTTAACCTACTGAGCCACCCAGGCGTCCTGCATTTCCTGTTTTTAAATTAATTTCATACCACCACTGTACTGTTTGATTAAGAGCCGTGATTTTCAGGGTTAACCTTGACTTAAAGTGGTCTTTGTGATTTTCACTTTTGCTGAGTTTGTTTGGTGAAAAGGGAGGCTTTGAAAGGTGCAGAAGCATGTGATTTTTAGGAAGCAAAGCGGTTCAATAGAAAATGGCAAAGGTAAAGAAGAAGGAAGAAGGGAGAAAGGAAAGAAGGAAGGAGAGAAGTTGTTACTTTAGTCTCAGCATAAGCATGCGTTAGGAATGGGAAGAGAGAGCTGATGGAGAGACATCTTGGGTTTCCTTCCTTCACCACTTGCCTTGTAGCTTTTAGCCATAATCACTGGCGATATTGATGTGAAATAGACAGAAGGGATGCTGAGAGGGCATCTAACCTAACTCCTACATTTTTAAGGAGGCCTAAAGAGGCTACATATCTTCTTCAAGGTCAAGCAGATTCTTACTTTGTCCCAAATTGCATGGTTAGTCTAAAAGGGTGATAATTGTTTTTAAAACAAAGGACAAAAACATCAGCTCACATTCAGAGAAATAATGGTATTTGGTTTTGCTTTGTGTTTAGAAATGAAATAGCTATTTCTGTATTTGAGTATTCCATAATTTGTTGTCTTTCACTGAATAACGTTGAGATTTGGCTCAAGCTTCAGTAAAGAAACTACGCAACGAAACACATGTTGCTGCAGGGAAGATTCCCGCTGCCTAGGAGTGGACCCTTGATTTTAGCCGTACTTCCGACAGGCAGTGAGATTGCTCCTAGGCAAGAAGGAAGCAGGAGGAAAAAGCTGCCATTGAATGTTCCAAGGATGCTCTTGTGAAAAGGCAGTCTAGGTGTGGCACTTTTATGGATAAAAGTGCAACAGAACATCTCAGGGATACCAGACACAGTGAGACCGTCTCTCCTCACCTGCTCTGTAAAGATTGCTAACTTGGTCTTGCCTGAGATAAAAGGGGATTATCATCACACCCTACCTTCTGGGCCGGTGTTTCTCTAGCTCTTCTCCCCATAGGGTTTTGTAACACCTTTTGTGCACCCGATCCCCAAAGGGACTATTACAGCAGCACCATTGGGCCATGACAGAGCCCTGTGGGGACAAAACATTCCTGGCCCTTTAGGCAGAGCTTTGAAAAGCTGGCAGCAGATTCCCACCTCAGGAGGACTCTGCCAGGGTCTGCTCATGTGAGTGGGCAGGGTGAAGGTTCATCATGTGGGTGGTTTTTAGTTTCTCCTGCCTGCAGTTTGCATGAAGACCCAGTTGCAACAAAGATGATGGCTTCACTTTGCCTGTGTGCCCCCACTGAACTTGGACACCTTGTCTAATCAGCATTGGAGCTCTGTGTGGAGCTTGCCTGCCTATAAGAACTCCCTGACCCTGTGGTACCCATCCCCTGACTCTAGCCTGCTACAGTGGCTCCCAGACCGATCCCCACAGGTGCTCAATGCCAGCCTAAAAGTGACAGAACAGAAGGTCTTCCCGATTCACAGAACCGACTCATGTCAAGTATACATCACCATTATTTCAACCACGGGTCTCCAGCCCTACGTCCTCACCTCCCTCAGATGGCATACAAAATATAGATCGTTAACTGTGTGTGCACCATATGATAGAATTAAACAGTTAAGTCGTAAACAGCTGATAATAAAATTTCTTATTTCTCCTGTGCGATATCCCATATACCATCTTAATTTTAGTAGAAAGTATTCGCAGTACTTTGTGATGCTTGAGATTCTGGGACATATGGTGACATACAACTAATATGTTAGTGTGGCCATGTTAATTCATTCAGATATAGGCAAAATTAATGAAAATGATCAAAAATGAGCATGTGAGGTTTGTTAATCCTCTTCCACAAATAAGACAATCACGAGGAATATGCACCTTAAACTGACCCTTGAATGTTTCGCTTGCAGAAGTTGAGTATTTATTAAAATCAAGGCAGGGGCGGTGCCATGGGGGACAGAAGTTTAAATTTTATATTCCTGTTTGTCACAGCAGCATAATTCCCTTTAAGAATAAATAAGTAGCACATTGTATCTGAACAACTAGGTGGCAGTGGTGCGTTATCCTTTCATTCCTAGAAAAGTGAATTCAAAATTGTCTTCTGCATTCCAGTTCAGTGGTCTAACGTGGGTATGATACTCAGCTGCACATTTCGGCAGTAATTTACAAGAGGCTCACGAGTGAATGTTGGAAGTGCTGTCAGTCTTTAGAGAACACTAACGACTCTCTAGCCTTCCATTGGCATGTCATGGATACGGACCTTGAATTCGCTCTTTGATTTTCTTAACTTTCTAGAAAAGCTAACGTTCTTTGTACGGAAGGCAGGATTCTGAATTAAAAGACAGAGGTTGTCTCCGGAAATCATGGGTCTTCCAGATCCCAGAATATTAAATAGATCATTCGAGGCAATTTTCTTACTATCAGAGGGGGTGAAAGTGAAAATTTCACAGCGTACAACCTAAAGGATACATTTTACGACTTAGATTCTACTTAAGGCAATAATTATGTTTTAAATGCAGACATGCTAAAATTAATTAACAACGTGAGATACTTGTGTTAAGTCTTAAGGTGTCAGGCACTATGTGTATATTCACCGGCTTACTCTCTGCAACAAACTTTGGGGGGGGTTGACTCACCCCTTTATGTGGATGAGGTTCCTGGGACATGACAGAATACTGATTGGCCCAAGATATGCAGTTACAGTAGTGGAACAGAGTCTCAAATACAAGGAGACTTTTCTACCTTTATCCCTATGCTAAACTCCTTCTAAAGAAGGATTTTATTTTTTTTTTATAGACACAACTTTAAATGACTGAATAGCATACATATATTTAAAGTACAAAATCAAACTTGAAAGCGAAATTAGAGGAATAGGGCATGCATTTTATACCAACATGATGGCCAGAGGATCAACAACTTTAAATCGTAGCAATACTATAGAATTAAACTTTACTTGCATATAGTTTAAATAGGTTAGCATGAGACACATCAAGAAGTATAGCAAGGCACATTTGAATTGACTTATTTAAACTCAGAATACTTAGGGGAAGCTAGCAGTCTTGTCCCCAGATAATGATGTAGAAATGCGCTTCTTTGAATTTTTACTCCCTTCATTTTCATCAGTAGGCTCCTTAACAAATAATCTTTTATATATTAAGCAGCTTTTCTTAAAAGATAAGTGCAGACATTTAAGAATTATTTCAACTTTCCATCGACATTTGTTGAGCACTTCTAATAAGCCAGAAACTATACCATGGCAAGCATCAGCAGTGAGAAGAACATGGCTATGTTAGTTTTCCGTGGCTGCATATCAAGTTACCACACATTTAAGGGCTTACAACAGAACCTCTCTGTTAGCTCACACTTCTGTAGGTCAGTAATCCAGAATCCTGATTCTTGTGCATAGCGTCTCATCAGCCAAGATCAAGATTTTGACTAGCACAGATTCTCATTTGACCCCTGAAGAAGAATCATTCAATCAGGTTGCCAACAGAATCCAATTCTTTGTGGCTCTAGGACTAAGGTCTCCGTTCTCTTGCTGGCTGTTGATTGGCAGTTGTTAGCAGCTTCAACAAACTGCCCCCATTCCTGGCTGGCAACCCCTTTCATCTTTAATCTTGCCTCCATCTTCTAAGCCAGCCATGGTGTGTCAAATCGTTCTCATTCTTTGAGTCTCTCTGATTTTCCATTGTGCCTTCCTCTTCTACCTTTAAAGGACATATGTGATTAATCAGAGGGTGGCTGATTTAATTTTCACATTTTAAAGTCAACTGGCCAAGGACTTCAAGGACTAGATTAGAGCCTGACTGACTAACCAGAAGACACAAATCTTAGGGAGCCATCCTTAGAATTCTGCCTATGAAATGGCTTACACCAACAAGGAGCGCGTTTTATTTATCTTAAGAGTCCTTGTTGGTGGATGTGCTTTTTCTAATGTCAAAGTGAGTGTTAGCATGTGAAATAAATCTAGAGATTAAACAAATCTAAATATAATAATAACCAGCATGAATTAAGGGCATTAAGTATGCCTAGTGCCTTAAGTACATTTTCCCCTTTGATCCTCACACAACTCTCCAAGTATAAAGATGAGTTTCATAGACTTTCAGTAACTTGCTAACATCAGACAACCAGTAAATGAGAGAGCTGGACTTCAAGACAAGAACTGTATGAATACGCTGTCTCTGGTTTTCACAGCACAGCATGAAGGAAAAGGGATCTGAGAGTCTTGTCCTTGAGAAGAAAGTTAAGCTTCAAGCAGAAAGATTAAATAAAATTTGTTATGCAACACCAATATGAGTAATGATTCATTACAGATAGCACAAAAGATTTTTATATGTATGTACCTATGATACTGTATCCATTTCTATCACAATAATTAAGAAAGTGATATATATATATATATATATATATATGTCTGTGTATATGTATTTGAAACTATACATATGGAACTCTGCATGTGTGTTTGTGTATGTGTCTATGTATGAAATTGACATGAATTCAGAGAGGATAATAGGTATTAAATAATGACTATTGAGATAGACTTTATCAGGAATGGAGAAACTTGAGGAGGACCTAAAACATTAACTTCTGGACATGGGGACTTTATTTATTCTGTTTTCGAATACCAGTTTAAACGGCACTATTGAAAGTAGGGGTGTCCTGATTGGAGCACATTTTAAAAGAAAGCAGCGATGTGCACAATTGCTAGCAAACTTTTGGAGCCGCTCCTCTCCTACTGATGGATAAAACTGTTTTATCGAATTTATGAGTTACAGAACCACAGATGCCAAAAGAAACTTGTAGGCTAATATCAATGAACTGATTCCTATTCCTCTGGGTCCAGTTCTTACAACTGCTGTTGTTGAGATGATGGGACTTGGAGAAATTCAGTGGGGAATTTTGGTTCTAAGAGAAATAAGAGTATTGGTCAAGTAATTCTGTTGCCCATTATCAATACTACCAAAATTAAGTACACATCTAGGACAGTCAAATGGAATTCATGACATTTCCAAAACATGTGAAAATTCATACAGTCTGCACTTTAGAAATGAGGAAATTTGGAATCAAGGAACTGTCACTTTCTCAAGCTTCATTGCAACTCAAAGCCAAAAGCTAGAATTTGGACTCTAGCAGGATAACTGTGTTATTCATAAGTTGCTTTTCTTTCTTCTATGCTATTGGGCTCCCCATAGTTCAGCTTTGTAAAGAAATATCCAACAACTTGTCTGTGCTCTGTGCTTTGTGTATGAGTTTCCTAGGACATGCAAGCTGCCTTGTCTTTTTCCTCTACTGCTACCAGTTTTAAATGAACCCAACTAGGTGTCCTGTGTAGCTGGGCATTGGTGACATCAGTGAACAGGGTCAATACCTCATGCAAAACAAATTGTGTGTGTGTGTGTGTGTGTGTGTGTGACACTAAGTAATCAAGTGTGTGGTTTTGTCCTTCAGAATACAAGGTTCCTCCCTACGTAAAGAAGTTCCTCCAAAGCGATTAAAAGTTGTTGTTGCACTTTTGACCAGTTGTAGAAAAAATGTGGTGAAGTGATCTTTTTCATAAGGATTCCAAATCCACATCTGGGATTGGGGAAAAAAAAAACTTGTTTAGAAAACTGTGTGTAAAAGGAAGAGAAAGATAATCATTAGGGACACAGCAGATGTGTCAACCGAAATTTCTCAGGGAAGTACCAAAAAAAAAAATTTCACTGCTAAACAAAAGAAATTTATCTGCTGGTTAGAAACCATCCTAAAAAAATTAACTATAAATTATTGCTGAGGAACTAATTGTTCTATAGTTTAATGAACTTCTGGTGTAATGATCTCTGTAAAGAAATCTTTATACTTCTATTTTCTGAAAATGTTTGCCATCAGCAATAAGGAGTTATAAAGAAAAGAACTAAATGTAGTTTAAAAGCTTTAAAGCACTAAGAAGGAGAAAATTAAGGGAGGAAAGTGCTGATTAACAGTGATCACATTTGGTGCCTCTTTTTGCCACTCTCTACATACCGTGGCCTCTAGGAACCTTTGCATGATTCAGTAAGCCCTTTAAAGATGAATTTTGGTAAGTATAGTAGATTCAGGAGAAATGTCTTGAGATGCAAAGGTTTAGGAGAAAGCATGTCTATATTAAAGAGATACGTTTTGCTTCTGCTGACAGAGGAATCCAGGAAACATGCAGTCGGTGGCGGTGGTGGTGGTGGGTGTGGGGGACTGAAGGAGAGGGTAGCAGCAAAGTAGCTGAAGAAAGGCCATCACTATGACAACCCCAGGCAGACACCATAGTCACCTGTACGTTGTTCTCTCTCACCGATTTTTTGTTATATACTAAGAGATAACTTTGGTACTCTACTCACAACACTCCTGGCACTAACGACCTGAACAGCACAGACCCCACAGGTTAAAGGTTCAGTCCCACAAGACTGCCCCCAATTCAAACACCAATTGCAAGTCTGGGCCTCCAGGTATAATCAGGGTTTTGACGAACCAAGTATAAATCAGGGTTTCCCATGGCTGCCTCAGGTCCGTAACGTGCTAGAAAGTGCTTGACTTATTATTATCAGGTTATTTTAAAGGCTGTGACTCAGGATCAGTCCAATGGAAGTGGGGGCACGGGGCACGTATGAGGGGTGGAGGACCTGGAGCTTCCATGCCCTCTCTGGGCTTCCCACCTTCTCGACATTTCCATGGGTTCACTAACTTAGATATTCTCTGAACCCTGTTATTTGGTGGGTTTAATGGAGGTTCCATACAAGTTTGACTTTTTAAATCATTAACAATTGATGTTTAATTCAATCAAGCCCTCTCATCTTGGGAATGATGATGGAGGGATGGGTCTTCCTTGGGCAAAGGGCCCCCGTCCTCCCAAGAGTCACCTCATTAGCATAAACTCAGGCCTCCTTGAAAGGGGCTTATTATGAATAACACATGGTGGTTCTCTCACTTCTCTCGGGAAATTCCAAGCATTCTGGAAGCTCTGTGCTGGAAACTAAGAACGAAAACCAAATATTGTACAGTGCTTTACCCCATCACTTAAGAAGTTAAAGGGTTTTAGAAGCTCTTTGCCAGAAACTGGGAATAGATGCCAAACACATATTTTCTGTGACATGCTTATATAAGCACCATACATGCATTAACGTCAATATTAAAATTTTTCAAGTGAATGGCTTCATATCTTAGGACAAGGTTAGGTTTACAGAAAAAAAAAAAAAATGAAGAGAAAGTATAGAGTTCCCCTAGACCCACTCTCTCCTTACACCAGTTTCTCCAGTTCTTGGCATGTTACATTGAGATGGTACCTTTGTTGCGATTGGTGAATCCAGTTGATAAGTGATTATAAACAAAAGTCGGAAGTTTACATTCCATGTCTTGTATCTACCATCATGGTACCACACAGAATAGTTTCATGCCCTAAAAATGTCCTGTACTCTGCTTTCTTCCCAATCCCTGGCAAACACCGACCTTTTTACTCTTTATAGCTCCGCCTTTTCCAGAACGTCAGAGAGTTGGAATGATACAGTGAGTTGCTCTTTCAGACTGACTTCTTTCACTCGTAGTATGCATCTGAGGTTCCCCCGTGCCTTTTCATGGTTTGATAGCTCATTTCCCTTTAGTGCTGAATAATATTTCATTGCCTGTTATTGCCACAGTTTGTTTATCCATTCTCCTGTGTTGATAGATAACCCAGTTGCTTCTAATTTGGGACAGTTATGATTAAGGCTTCTGGAAAAAATCATGTACAGGTTTTTATGTGGACATAAGTTTCCAGCTCATTTGGGTAAATACCTAGGAGCACAGTGGCTGAGTTGTACGGTATGACAATGTGAATGACAATTCTTACAGCTTTTTCTTTTTAATAATGACAAATGGGAGTGGACTCTGCTTGTTGGAAGGTTTAATCAGTCAATTGGCATGAGTAGTGAAGAAATATCTTTTATAAATACTCATTTATACTTTGGAACAGTATGGGATACTTGATGTCTAGAAATTATGACAGCACAGACTTTTCCTTCCCCAGAGACTTAAATTTTGGCAAAAGTTGACAACCAATTAATCAGAATAATAATAATAATAATAATAAAAATATTAAAATATTTATTGGTTGAACATTTATTTCAAATTTTAAACATATTAGCTTGCATAAGACATCTGATTTTTCAAATATACACAATATTATACATAATGTATATGAGTGATATATAGACCCTTAATTCATTTGAGTGGTATATCCTAGTGGCAAAAAAGATAGACTTTAGATATTTATAACTTGGAAGAATTACTTAAACTTCAGTTATGTGCTTCAGTTAAGTGGTTATACTAATACATTGTGCTGCAGTTTGGAAAAAAAAGTCTGGAAATCATGAAACTGTAGGATATATCTAGCGGAGAATAGGAACTCTGTTTGGGCTAGAAGTTACAGTTCTTAAAAGACCATACTCTAGAGAGTCCTGAATGTGAGTCAAAAGAGTTTGAGTTTTATTTGTTAGTTTTTAGAAATCTATTAAGAGTTTTTAAAGGTTTGCTCATGGTTTGTGGACTAATCAGAGTTTTGCTTTATGATTATCTGAAAAAGGAATTGAGAAAAATTATGAAAAAAAATCAATATAACTTTGATAACTGTTCAGAGTTGCACTATTGCTAGTTTGTTATTCTCCCCTGTGAATTAGAAAGGGGGCTTCTTCCCGCAAGGCATTTCACTGCCATCTTGCAGAGAATCTGTGATGACCTAGGATAAGGCTGGCACCCCCACAGAGTTGTGCAGTGTACAACAGTGCAACTGTATGCATGTGTCTTCTCTTTAAGATTTTGTTATTCCGTTAAGAGTTTAATAAAACAGGCCTATTAAAGTTCCATGTTTATATTTTATCTTTTAAATGAGGTCTTCCTCTACTCTCTCTGTTTTAAATTCACTTAATGCAGATATAACCCAAATCTTTACCTCCAGTACTAACATCCCCTCCTCCCTCCTGCCTCCATCCTGTTGAACACCTGCCTCACACATCCTGCCTCCTCCATCCTGCCTCACACCCCCTGCACTTCAGCATACTGGACTTGCCTATCTGATGTTTTAATACTTTTCGAACTAAACTTATCTAAAATTGAAGTCATTATCTGCCAAGTTCTAAACAGTTCTTCCTACTTACTCGGTTCCTATAAACAGCCACAGGTTTTAGGCAAAAGAGTTGTCTTTTGTTCTTCTCCTTTTCTTTCTACATTCAGCATCATAGCTTACATTTGTGCAGGTTGTGCACTGCTAAAACCTAAGGGGCACTGGTTACATTGTAGCTATTGTAGATTTGTATAATTACCAGAATTTTGGGGCAGATGACAATACACATTTTTATGGATAATACTGTTTTTCACTGGCATAAAGGCCTCATAGACTAGTGACAGAGTTGTAAGGAGGAAATGGGTAGATTCTAAGAAGGGAGATGTGCAGTGTTTAGTTAATGCTTCAAATGTCTGTCAGTAAATAAGTTAGATCTACACTTATAAGAGATTTTAAGATATAAGTTTGGTAAGATTTTATTTATTTGACAGACAGAGATTACAAGTAGGCAGAGAGGCAGGCAGAGAGAGAAGGGGGGAAGCAGGGACCCTGATGTGGGGCTCGATTCCGGGACACTGAGATCGTGACCTGAGCCTAAAGGCAGAGGCTTAACCCACTGAGCCACCCAGGCGCCCCATGGACTTTTTTTTTTTAATGACTGGGACACATATACAGTTGTGAGAATACAGTTATTAAACATGTAAGGGTCAGCGATAGAGGCAAGCCTTGGTAGAATAATGTGAATTTGTGATATATGCATTAATCCCATTTTATAGTACAGAGCACAATATGATAAGATACACTGAATCCAGTTCCAATTTTCAACTTAGCCATTCCACTTAAAATATTCTGAGAGATACTCTCAAGGATGAAAGAGTACTTAGAGCCCAGAACGATGGGTCATTGAGGAGATGGTCTCCTGCCCCGGTTTTGCTCTCCTTATGTGAATTTTGCAAAAAGTTTGCCATAGGATAAATGTGGGAGATGTTTTCCTACTGCAGTAATTCAAATCAAAATTGTAATGATAGGAGTTGCTTGACAGCTATCACCATCTGAGCACAGAAGGCTGATAGCCCTGAAAATAACCTCACAAGTGTTCATGAGATGCGAACTCTGTCCCTGCGCACACCATTAGTTTCTGTCCATGGTGCTCACAGAAGGAATCTTAGGCTGATTTAGTTCTTTGGTGGTAGGTGCTGACCATTGTTGTTACCTCATCTTCAGCAAAGATTCTGTCACGTTGCAGAAGCAGACATCACCACTGTGACGGGGCTGTGAAGGCTGGTTCTTTAGTGTGTCAGCAAACAGAATTATATGACACAGGGCTGACAGTGTTAGCTGAAGGGAACTCGGTGAATGGAGTTCCAAACATGCTAAGAATGGTAGGGGCTTTTTTGTTTTGTTTTGTTTTGTTTTGTTGTTGTTGGTTTTTTTTGTTTGTTTTTATGTTTTTGGTTTTTTTTTTTTTTTTTTTTTTTTGCATTAACCAACAATATTTGCTACTCTTGTGTGTCTGGGCCTCTGTCTTACTTCTTATTTTCTTTACTTATCACTTCATACCTCATTTTAGAACAGAGCCTTGGGGACATGGCAAGTTGTGTTATCCCTATTTTACAGAAGTAATAACTGACACTGAGGGAGAGGAGACAGTGGAAACACAGTAACTAAGAGCTGCAGATGGATTTTTGTCCCATCCCTGGCTCCTTCAGCGATGACCCTGTGTCTCTTTAAAGGGAGCTTGTTAAGGGGTCTTTGAGATAAGATGGAGAGCAACTCTCAACAGCGACTCTCACCATCACAGTGTCGTGACCACGTGAGTGGACTTGGCCAGTGTCATGGATTCTGATGGTGTATGTCCACTTCCAGTCTCCTACTGTGCTGTCACTACACACTCAGCTCTTGGATTTCAGAAAAAAAAAAAAAAAAAATTCTGACCCTGGATTCATAGGTAGATTTTATATTAATTAAAGCCAACACTTTGCAACATGTGGAAGCAAATCACCCTTCCTGGGATCTACATGAGAAACTGGGGTTCACATCAGTATCTTTGAGGCGTCTGTCTTCCCCTGGGAAAGATAGAGCTGGTAGAACTTTACTATTCTTAAAAGCACACAGGAATCCTACTTTAAAACCACCTTATAGATAAAACCACATAAGTAATTCCCTAGAACAATAGTCTTTTCCTTCGTCTGTAATTGAATATCCTTGAATGGGGTCCAAGATACTCTCTCCCCTTCCCTCTCTCTCTCTCTCTCAGAATTCTGGTCTTAATGCAAATCGTTTTAGAGTAAATTTTTAGTATATGTCTCTTCTGACATAAAATATGCATACTATAAAAGATTTTCAATTAAGTTTTAATCTCAACTAACCAGACTCCAGTAGATATTTAATAAAGGACAGTTTGCACACAAGTTGAGTTTATTCAATGTTCCTATTGGTATGTAAGTTACATCCATATTTACGAATAGGTTGGAAACAACCGATCAATTTTGTTATTCCATGAAATAAGATTTATTATGAGGTTCTCAAACTATGCCTTGGTTCTGTTTATTTATATGCATTTGTGGATAATCCACAGAACATTGTAATGACAAATCTTTTACTTTAAGCTAATATAACTCCACATACATAAAAATGACCTAGATATTTTAAAAAGTTCATTTGCCAATCACCCGATTTGATTTGAAATGACTATAATTTCTTTGTTGTTGATTTGGTTTATAAGCTCTAAATAATAAAACCTAGATTTACTTTCCTCTTTTTTGAAGTATCTGAATAACTATCATTTTTTTAAAACAAAAAAGTAGTTAGCTGTGATACAGTGTTTGTACAAACCAGATTGAAGACAAAGACAACAGATTGATAGGTGTGGGCAGAATATATACGAAGCATACTTAATCTCAGCTCACAAATCTGTAATTCATTATCTGATGGAAGTACATCTAGGGTATTGATTTCCATAAGATGAAGATTTTTGCTTTCTCTAATCATGTCCATTAGTTTCTTCCAGACAGATTAATAATTTTTCGCAATTGCTAATGGCAATTGTAGGCATTTAATTTTGCTTCTACCCTTGCGTAGTTGCTACTTGGCAGCATATCTGTGCAATAGTAGATAAAAAATAATCCTAAGGCAATAAAACAGTCTCCATTTGTTATAGTACTTTGTTTACAAAAGCATCATTATGAGCACTTCAAAGTATAAAAAATTTCCACCAATTATTTTTTTAATTAGAAATTTATGTTAGACTTTAAGACAATGCTGTTACCTAAGGGACTAAAAACTTATTTTAAAAATGAATCACTGAGAGAAAATGAACTTCTTTATTTTTTTTTAATGGTAAATCTGAACCATACAAATCTGCACAATGCTTCTTTTGAGGAGAATTATAGTTATTTTTGAATTCGCATACAATATTTTTATAGAGTCATGCAATAGATTTCTTTTCTGTCATTTTGTACCATTTAGAGTGGTTGTTGAATCTGATCTGTATTCATTCTTTGGGAATATCTTAAAATTTTGCTCTGTAATTATTTTAGGCTAGGTAGGTCCATCCTATCTGTTCACAGGGGCATTTAGTGCTGAAGAATTGATTAATCATTTTAGAGAAGTTTCTACTGTGGCATTTACCTCCTGATAAATTTCTGTAGAGTTAGAGGCTCTGAAAGTTCTCAGGCTCACAGGGAAAGTATTGATTGAAAAATGATTTTTCACTCCAAACATAAGCTCTCTTTCAAATGATACCTTATAAACTAAATTTAACTTTTGACGTATATAAACATAAATCATTTTTTTAATTGAGGTATAATTGACATGTAACATATTTGTTTCCAGTGTACAACAAAAGGATTCAATATTTGTATATATTGCAAAATAAGTCTATTAACAAGCTCTTCATGAATAGTTACAAATTTTTTTCTTGTTCTTAATGAGAACTTTAAAGATTTATTCTTTGATCAACTTCCAAATGTCCTATACAGTATCATTAACTTATGAGTCATCGTATTTTTTTATTACATCCTGTGACTTACATATTTTATAAAATGAAGTTTGTA
This sequence comes from Mustela erminea, assembly GCF_009829155.1. NCBI lineage: Eukaryota > Metazoa > Chordata > Mammalia > Carnivora > Mustelidae > Mustela > Mustela erminea. The sequence goes on along the minus strand of NC_045634.1, from coordinate 28,808,774 downwards.
TCTTTTGACCCCTTCACTGATTTCACCCAACTCTGACAACCTCCAGTTGGTTCTCTGTATTTATGAACTTGGATTTGTTTGTTCACTTTAGGTTCCACATGTAAGTGAGATTATCCAGTATTTATCCTTCTCTGGCTTATTTCACTTAGCATAATACCTTCAGGGTTCATCTGTGTTCTTCCAAATGGCAAGAGTTCCTTCCTTTTTGTGGCTGAATGATATTCTGTCATCTGTGTATGCATATGTGCATGTTTTATCTTTTTTTAAAATTCATCCATCCATCGGCACTTAGACTGGCTATCGTAAATAATGCTGCAATGAGCATGGGAGAACAGATACCTTTTTGAGATGGTGTTTTTATTTTCGTTGGAAAATACCCAGAAGTGGAATTGCTGAGTCATGTGGTTGTTCTACTTTTAATTTTTGAGGAACTGCCGTACTGTTTTCCATAGAGGCTGAGCGAACTTACAGTCCCACGGACAGTGCACAAGTGTTCCCTTTTCTTCACATTCTTACCAACACTTGCTACTTCTCATCTGTTTTACACTAGCCATTCTAACAGGTGGGAGGAGGTTTCTCATTGTGGTTTTGGTTTGCCTTTCCCTGATGATTTCTCACGGTGAGTACCACGGTATGTACCTGTTGGCAATCCTTATGTCCTCTTTGTCATAATGTCTATTGAGGTCATTTGCCCATTTTTTTCATGGAAATGTTTGTTGAGTTGTGCTCTAGAGTTGTGTGAGTTCTTTACATACTTTGGAGTTTAACTTTTTAGTAGATAAATGTTTTGCAAATATTTTCTCCCATTTGATAAGTTGCCCTTTGGTTTTGCTGATGACTTCCTTTGCTGGGCATAAGCTTTTTAATTTAATGTAGCCCCCACGTGTTTATTTTTTGGTTTTGTTGCCTTTGCTTTTGGTGTCAAATCTAAAAACTCATTGCCAAGACCTATGCCAAGGAGCTTGCACCTATGTTTTCTTCAATGAGTTTAATGGTTTCAGGTCTTATGCTTTAACCCACTTTGTTTTAATTTTTGCACATGGTATAAGATAGTGCTTGAGTTTCATTCTTTTGCGTGTGGCTGTCCAGTTTTCCCCGCACCATTTATTGAAGAGACTGCCTTCCCCACTGAATATTCTTGACTCCTTTGTCATGACTTGATTGACTGTATATGTGTTGGACTCTATTCTATTCCATGGGTGCATGTGTCTGTTCCTATGCCAATACCATATGTTTTGAGTACTATAGATTTGTAATATAGTTTGAAATTGGGGAACATGATACCTGCAGCGTTCTTCTTCTTTTTCAAGATTGTTTTTGTTATATAGGGTCTCTCATGGTTTCACACAATTTTTAGGGGTATTTGTTCTTTTTCTGTGGAAAATACCATTGGAATTTTAATATGGATTGCCCTGAATTTTAATATGTATTTCTTCAACGAGTATGACATTTAAAAAATTTTAATACTTTCCAACCCTTGAGCATGGGATAACTTTTCATTTATTTGTGTCTTTTTCAATTCCTTTCATCAGTGCTTTCTAGTTTTCAGTGCACACCTCTTTCCCCTTTTTGGCTAAATCTACTCTGTGGTATTCTTTTTGATTCAATTGAAATTGGGATTGTTTTCTTAGTGTCTCATACAGTGTATTATTAGCATATGGAAACACAACGGATTCTTTATATCTTGATATTGTATTCTGCAACTTTACTGAATTAGTTTATTAGTTCTAACAGGTTTTTGGAGGAGATTTTTGCTTCCTATATGTAATATCATGTCATCTGAAAATAGAGACAGGTTTGTTTATTTATTTATTTATTTATTTATCTATCCTTTCCACTTTGAATGCCTTTTATTTCTTTTTTTTACCTAATTGCTCTAGGACTAAGCCTTCTAGTACTATGTCGAAGAACAGTGGCAAGCATGGGTATCATTGTCTTGTTTCTTATCTTAAAGGAAAGCCTTTAGCTTCTAAATGTTGAGTATGATGTTAGCTGTGAGGGTGTCGTATGTGACCTTTATTGTGTTAAGGTACATTCCTTCTATGTCCATTCGTTTCGTTTTTATCAGGTATGGGTGCTGAATGCAGTCAGATCCTTTCTCCGCAGCTATTGAGATGACAGGATTTTTATCTTTCATTTTGTTAAGGTGTAGTTCATATTGCTTGATTTGTGGGTATGAACCATCCTTGGGATAAATTTCACTTGATTGTGGTGTGTGAACTTTTTAAGGCATTATTGAATTTGGCTTGTTAATATTGTTGAAGATTTTTGCATCTATATGTATCAGGGGTCTTGGCCATTAATTTTCTATCCTTATGGTATCAATGTCTGGTTTGGGTGTTAGGGTAGTGCTGGCCTCATGAAGTGAATTTGATGAAAACTTTGTGAAAATACAAAAGTATTTTCTTTTGCTTTTGGAAACATAATTCTTATACTCTGTAAACATTGCTTAGAAGTTAGGATCTTACTAAGTAATAGAAGTATATTAATAATATATATCAATATACCCACTGCTATAATGCAAAAATGAGCTTTAGTAGGGATATGGTGAGTGTGTTGTTAAAGAGTTAAATGGGATCTCAACCTCCAAATATCCTGGTGGGGGAAGATGATATGGTTTGTAAGATTGAGGCTATTTAGAAATTCCAAGACACTAATAAAAAATATTGAGAACTTAAGGAGAGAAAATTAGTTTGACCATTTTCTGTTCCTTTTAAATCCTGTGCTTATTTCCTAGGTAACTATTTCAAAATATTCCTAGTTCACAAGTTCCTTTAAAAAAATAAAAATAAAAATAAGAATAGAGTGGCAAGCCATAACATGCATGTGTGGAAAGATGGGTAGTAAAGAAAATACATTTGATGGGAGGGACAATATTGACTAACTAAAGACATTGAAACAAATGAGTTATATTTTGTGTTTTTAAAGACAATAAACATTTGAGGATCAGAATAATATATTGAATGGCATGTTTAAAGTAAGGATTTCAATCTAGAATGAGAGGCTAAATTAGAATCCTTTGTAGGAATCTAGATTTGCATGATGAGGACCCAGAGGAGAGTAAAGAACAAAACAGAAGACAGACACAAAAGGAAACCTCAGGATTTCTGTGGGATAAATAAGAAGGAAATATTGCTGAAGCTGTAAGTGACATTAATTGAGACAGGTAATAGAACGGGCCAATTGAAAGGCTGTAATAGAGAAAGACACAACAGAGCCAAAGTACCAGTGTTGCTGTGGTTCATTTTATTTGTTTGCTTGCTTTAGAAAAAGATGCATTTATTCTTTTCAGAAAATATTATGGAAGAGAAATTTGAGAACCTTTCTTCTTCATCTCTCATATTGTACAAGTATACTTTTCGTCAAGTAGTATATTTAAGTTATATGTCATGTTTAGGATCCAAAGTGCTTTGGTTCATGAATTCATTCCATTAGCATGTATGGTGTGCCTGTTAGTAGTATGAACTTGTGCTGGATCCAGATTATTTAATGAAGGAAAAAAGAGAGTGATCCTGAGCTAATTAATTCAAAGGGAGCTCTTCCCTTTGGTGGAGCAGGACATTACTCACATTATCATACCAATAAATGTGTAATTTTGCACTGAGTTCATCACAAATAATGAAAGTAAGACAGTTCTTTAAAGAAGCACAAAATGGGGGCGCCTGGGTGGCTCAGTGAGTTGAAGCCTCTGACTTCGGCTCAGATCATGAGCTCAGGGTCCTGGGATCGAACCCCGCATCGGGCTCTCTGCTGAGCAGGGAGCCTGCTTCCCCCCTCTCTCTGCCTGTCTTTCTGCCTACTTGTGATCTCTGTGAAATAAATAAATAAAAATTTTTTTTAAAAAAGGCACAAGGGGCGCCTGGGTGGCTCAGTGGGTTAAGCCGCTGCCTTCGGCTCAGGTCATGATCTCGGGGTCCTGGGATCGAGTCCCGAATCGGGCTCTCTGCTCAGCTGGGAGCCTGCTTCTCTCTCTCTCTCTCTCTCTCTCTGCCTGCCTCTCTGTCTACTTGTGATCTCTCTGTCAAATAAATAAATAAATAAATCTTTAAAAAAAAAAAAGGCACAAAATGAGGAGTTTGAAGGTATGAGTGGGGCAGGCACTGCCCATCGGACAGTGACATCTATATTGGGATTTGAAGTATTAACAGAAACTGCAAAGGGAGAAGAGAGTTTGAGAGACAAAGAGCTAAAGGCATAAGCTACAACCCTGTAGCGGGAAAGAGAATGATGTCTTATAGGGAGCCATGGGGAGAATGTTATGTGCAAGATGTAAGTTCTAGAAGTCACAAATCACATCACAGAACAGAGTTAGCAGAAGGACTGAGAAGATAAACTTTCTTAGTACAGGATTGGAGATGAGGCATGAAGAACATTGTCAAAGTTCATTAAAATGAAGAATTTTTTTTAGTAGGAGGCAATATTTGAGTATATCATTTTCTCCTTTTGGCATTTTAGTGAACAACAACAAAAATTTCTTTTTTCACAATAAATGGACTGGATAGAAGTTCCCAGGGATCTGTTAATCCCCTTCTTGAAATTTTGTGTCAACGGGATCCATAAAAAGAACTGCGATTGCCATTTGGGTTTCTACTCTATTTTCTTAACCCCCATGGGGGGGTCATGACTTTGCTATACATGGTCCAAAGGATCAAATTTGATAGCTCCTCTATAGAGCCAATCGTTTGTAGCAGTTCAGGGACCCAAGGCAACTCACTGTTCAGTATCTAAGGTGTAACAGTAATGACTAGAACAGAAAGGAGATTCAGTAGTAGGGTTCTATTAAAACTTCAGGAAAGTCACGAGCTACTGCTGTTGCACACACTTTGAAAGGATGAGATTTGATGGTCGAACTGGCTGATGTTCTGTGAGAGCTGCCTATGTCTCTGCCACGATGATAATCAGAGAAGATTGTAGATGTACAAAGAAAGGCAAACTATTAGTGCAATGAGAAGGTGGAAGGAAGCACTATGGGGTTAATGAAGGAGAGATAGCAGCTCTGTGGGTGAGGAGGGAAGTTTATGATTCCTGGAAGACGTCGTAATCGAGCTATGGCTTGGAAGATGGTAGGACTCCAAAAGTGAGAGTGGCGATCAGAAGGGAAAAACATTTCAAGTAAACAAAATTGTAAACCCAAACCAAAAAAAAAAAAAAAAAAAAAAAAAAAAAAAAAAGAGTACCAAGTGTATTTAAAACTAAAAAAAATTCATTTATTTTGACTAAAATTGGAATGACATCTATTTTAAGGAGAGTCGTTTGATGCCAAGTATGTGCTGTGAACAAAAGGCTTAGTTAGCTTACAGCTTTCTTGAGGGAGACTTCTAGAAAATACTGCTGAAGGTATATCCCCCAATACACTGACACAGCATTCCTCTTTTCTTAGGTATAGTTGGAAGGAATCTGTCACCTTTGCTTAATAACTGTCAACTCCCCTGCAAATGTATTTTAATTTGCAGATGTGCACACTGGAAGTGGGTGAGCCATCTATGTTGGGTGGAAGTGAAAGCAGTGAGATTAGATGCATTCAACTGAGAGAGACTGCAGGGAACTCAGGGCCGAGAGGAAGAGCCGACTCAAGAAATAGGAAATTTAGGTCAAAAAGGAATTCACAACAGCCCATGAACAGTAAAGATATGGAAGCTCGGAAAGAAAAGTCGGCGTGCCTGATTAGATTTCCAAGGGGGGGCCCATATCTTCACCATGTTTGTGTTCTCTGATAGTGCACAGTATTTATACTTGCTATAAAAAACCATTAAATATGTACAAAATGATGATTCCATGCAAAAATAAACTCGATAAAAATTACTGAAATACTTATTTTTAAAATAAAAGTCTAAGGAGTGTATAATATATATAAAGTAGCCAATGAACCTGGCCAAGAGGTTTCCCTGAAGAAAGGCACTGTGTCGGAGTAGACTTGTAAGTCTCCATCCTATCCCCTAAACATTACAACTACCCATAACTCAGCTAAGCATCTTCTGCTTCTTCCTCCCATCAAGTGCTTTATTTGAATTTTTTTAGAAAATTAAAGGTTTAATTGGGGATTTATGGTCATTATGTTTTTTTCTTTTTAGTTTTTCTCATCATGTGGTCTTAGATGCATCAGAGTATCTAAGAACACATTTGAAAGCATTAATTGTAGTTATTTTTTTTAATCTTTCCTTCCCTATGCCTTGTTTATAAATCTTTAATATAGGAATAACCGACAAGTGAAATTTATGTAAAAATGCAAATTAAAAAGGGCAAGTGAAGACATTTTTTGTAATACTGCTTTATTTTGTAGAATTCTGTTTCATAATTAAAAATATGTCTTTGTGTGAACATAAAATGGAAGATTTACTATAACATTTACCTTCTGCTTATTTCCATTTTTTTATGCTAATGGCTATGCACTATGTGCTTTTTACATTCTTTAAAAGAGACAAATTATTCAGATTTATTTTTCTATTGAGAACTCTGCTCTAAAGATACCACATTCATATTAAAAAGGGTTTTTTTTAATCTTTTCTCATTCTAGAGAATTGATGTTCAGCTGTTAATTTTTCCCCCATTATTTGTTAGTGATAAATACCAAAGATCAAAATTTGAAGTATTGCACGTCTTTTACCTAACTTTGAAAGAAAACTGAATGATGCAATTGATTTTTAAATTACACATCAGATGCAATGCTGAGATGTCACATTTACAGAGTTCTGTGGGTTTTTACATGGGAGGTCATGATTATTACTCTTCTGTGTCACATTTGCTGTAACCCTTAGGTCAGGGTTCTCCAGAGAAATAAAAACAGGAGGGGTGTGTGTGTGTGTGTGTGTGTGTATCTGTGTTTGTGCAGAGAAATTGATTGATTGATTGATTGATTGATTGATTTTAGGCAACTGGTTCATGTGATTACACAGGCTTGGTCAATCCAAAATCTTCAGGGAAGGCTGACAGACTGGACACACATTACGAAGGATAACCTGCTTTGTCAAAGCCCACGGATTTAAGTGTTAATCTCATCAAAAACATCTTCACAGAAGCATCTAGAAGAGTGTTTGACCAAATATCGGAACACTGACACACAAAAATGCCTCTCACGGTGACTGTCCCTCAGAGCGCTGTGTCTCTTCATACACTGCAGTCATAAGGCTGTTGTCCCTTTTTCTTCCCAGATACTTGCAGGGGGGATTTTCCCCCCCTGAAAGATTATTACAGTTATTACTATTAATAATTGCTACCATTCTGAATTATTTATTGCAATTATGACTGCCGCTAGTACTCTTCTCCAGTCGCTAAACACCTTCTATGGGGTTTGCCCTGAAACGTGGGTTTTGCTTATGTCTTTTATCTCTCATCCTCACAACGAAAGAGAGGAAGGTAGTTATCAATATTCATTTTGCCAGTGAAAAAGCTGAGAGTCAGGAGGGTTACGGGGTCTGTCCAAGGCCTCACGGTTGTGAAGTGGTCAAGCCTGGATGGGTTCTCACGATTCATTGTCTTTGCCAATACACCCCCGTCTGCCGTAATTAATGAAACACGTGATTGCCTTGTACGCCGGAGCCCAGTCATTCAGTTCCTATGACTTCACAGTGACAGGAAGGTTTTTTTAATTAAAGCAAGAGCCATTAAATAAGATATATGAACAGGTTTTCTAACTAAAAGTCCCTTTTCATAGATTACTGTGAGAGTTTATGTAATATTTCCTTGAGTTTTTAAAACAGTAGCCATTTATTTGGGCTTATTTCAGAGTCATCTTGTCTAGAGAGAGAAAACTGAATCTACCCAGAGTTGCCCTTCACCCTAGGTGTCACCTTCCATGAATTCATGTGGGGTCATGTTGGAGAGGTTCAGATTTGAATTCCTTGGTAAAGATGATCAAGCTGAGGAATTTGGATGGGTTTCATCAGAAATGGATACAGCTATGGATTTGAAGGAGTGAGGCTGCTGGAAATGCCAAATGGACCAGGAATCCTCTGTAATGCCATAAGGGTACGCCTCTCATTCCAGAGACGGTCTCTACGGACTTGTTGTGCTCTAATTCATTAAGATGTCCCAACAATGTTTAATGTCACCATGTCTATATCCAGGCAGAGTTTCTCTGTCCTAGTCATATTCCTTTGGCAGCAAGAGTGGGTATATCCTTCTCCAACAGCTGTATTGGCTTTGGAAAATAGTATTACCTTTTGAGATCACAACTCAGAGTAGGCGTTATAATAGATCATTCGCTATTGGCAGTGATAGAAAAAGAACAGAACTCAGAACTCCGTCTTGCCCATAATCAAACCGTTCCCCTTGGGGGCTTAAATGGAAGTTATCTTTGCATTTTAAAGCTGTACAGGCTCAAAATTTCTGAGTGTATTGAGGATACTGGATGCTGACATACAATAGAGACATTCATTCTGACACAGTCTGGTTCCTGTTTGTTTTATTTTATCTTATTTGGTTCCTGTTTATTTTCTTAAACAATTTATATGATCTTAGAGATTTCAGAAATAATTCAGTGTCCCAGACAAGATAATTCAAGAAATTTTCTTGAATTTTGTATCTTTTTTTTTTTTTTAATTTCAAATCAGAGCTTTTTGGCTTGATTTTGATATGATCCTTATACTCCATTTGGTTATATCCCAAATCAAAGTGCATGGAGCTTTAAGTGCATGCTTATCTTAAATGTGTGGCCACCACTGTTTATTACTGTTTATTTTTTTTAAGTCTGTATGCCACATAAATATTACATTAGACTTCTTTTACTTTAAATCATTTATAAAAGTTGTTATACACTCAGTCTCATTGGGAAAATGTGATTAAAACACACACACACACACACACACACACACACACACACACACCCCACACAGTTTCAAGTCTGGAAAATATTTTGGAGGTTCTGCCTGAAAGTCCAACTAGTTTGCTGACTCGCTGTGGTAAGCTGCTTACTATTTTAGGTCATGGTTATGTACCCAGCACCGTGTAGCATGTGGTAGACTTAAAGCTACATGTACTTTGTTACGGAATATGGTAATCATATCAAAATCTAGGCAAACAGGTTTGATTTGAAATTCAAAAAAAGAAAAAATGTGTAAAACTGCCCACCTTGGACACCTGGGGGGCACAGTCAGTTAAGTGTCTGACTCTTGGTTTTGGCTCAGGTCATGATCTCGGAGTCTTGAGATGGGACCCAGAGCCCAGGTGTACACAGCTCGGACTCTGCGTAAGCCTCTCTTTCCCTCTGTCCCTCCCCAGCCCCTCCCCTCTCTAAAATAAATCAGTAAATATTTTTTAAAAATCTAGACTAAAACTGCCTACCTTCCAGAAGCTCACTGTTCTGTAAAACATTCACTTCAGTCTTCTTAAAGTTAAGGAGGTGTGCTCCGGGCACCTGGGTGGCTCAGTTAGTTAAGCCTCTGGGACTCTTGATTTCGTTCAGGTCATGATCTCAGGATCGTGGGATCCAGTCTTGTGTGTGTGTGTTTGCGGGGGGCTTGGGGGGGGGTGTCCATGCTCAGTGGGGAGTCTGCTTGGGATTCTCTCTCTCCCTCTCCTCCCACTCATGTACACAGACACTCTCTAAATAAATAAAAAAATATAATCTTAAAAATAAATAAATGTAGGTGATATGCTTGAATTCGAAAAAGTGTAATTAGATTTACTTATGGTCGAGACAGGGCCTTTGTTCCTGTGAGGTGCCATGTGGCTCAGGGACAGTGAGTTAATCTCTGCTACTCTGGGTGAACATAGTGGTACCAACTCTTAGGTTGAGTTTTTTACAGAAAATTGGGATGATTAAAAAATGTATATGTGTGTGTGTGTGTGTGTGTGTGTGTGTAGGAGAACTAAAGGCATTCAGCAAACTGAATCTGTGCAGAATCTATGCTACATGTTTTACATGTTTGTTCTCACTTAATTCGCATAAGGATCAGAAGGGCTGGGGCTGTTTTATCTCTGAGTCTGATGATAATAAAGATGATCTTGCCTACATTTGTGAAGGTGGGAAGTAGCAGACCAATAATTTGAACACTGATTCTTTCTTAAAAATATTTATTTTTTTTTAATTTCTTTTCAGTGTTCCAGAATTCATTGTTTATGCACCACACCCAGTGCTCCATGCAATATGTGCCCTCCTTAATACCTACCACCAGGCTCACCCATCCCCCCAACCCCCTCTCCTCCCAAACCTTCAGTTTGTTTCTCAGAGTCCACAGCCTCTCATGGTTCATCTCCCCCTCAGATTTCCCCCAATTCATTTCTCCTCTCCGTCTCCCCATGTCCTCCATGTTATTCCTTATGCTCCACAAGTAATTGAAACCATATGATAACTGACTCTCTCTGTTTGAGGTATTTCACTCAACGTAATCTCCTCCAGTCCCGTCCATGTTGCTACAAAAGTTGGGTATTCATCCTTTCTGATGGAGGCATAATACTCCATAGTGTATATGGACCACATCTTCCTTATCCATTCGTCCATTGAAGGGCATCTCGGTTCTTTCCACAGTTTGGCAACGGTGGCCATTGCTACTGTGAACTTTGGGGTACAGATGGCCCTTCTTTTCACCACATCTGTATCTTTCAGGTAAATACCCAGTAGTGCAATTGCATTGAATCCTGACTCTTATTCTAGAGTCCCTGTCATTGGTGTTTGACCATCCTACCTCCTGGGTAAATAATGATATTTGTCATCAGATAGCACGGGCCACTGGCACCTCATTTGTTTTGATTCTAGACATTCTAAAATTATCTTAATACAGTGTCATTAATAAGTATTGAACCCTGTGGATATTTTTAATTAAAAGACTGAGGATTTAGGGTGCCTGGGTGACTCAGTCAGGTAAACATCTGTCTTCAGCTCAGGTCATGATTCCAGGGTCCTGGGATCCAGCGCCACATCTGGCTCCCTACTCAGAGGGAAGCTTGCATCTCCCTCACCCTGCTTGTGCTTTCTCTCTCTCTCTCTGTGTCAAATAAATAAATAAAATCTTTAAAAATAATAAAAAAGTTAGAGGGGTTATTTTTCTTTATAACCTAAAGCAAAATTATTATAAAATGGCATTTGTTTTACATTAATTTACATTTTTATGTTTTACTCGAATATGGTACTTAATATTCCATTGCGTTATATTCCCTTATATAGATATTGTGACTATTTTGATGTCCTCAGAGTACAAACCACTATTATATTAATTTTTTAATACTTTACAAATGTTACTGATGTCTCTAAATGGCAGATGACTTCATGAGTGGAAAATGTTGTACAAATCAATACACACTGTCCCATTTCTTAGTTTTGTTTGTTTGGTGGCCAACCTCTACATTTATTTCATTAGAGAAAAAAATGGCTCCTGTACTACTGTGAAATTAGTATGCCAAAGTTCTGTTGTTTCCCATTATTGTTTAGTTTCTTTCTTTTTTTTTTTTTTTTTTTTTTTTTTTTTTTTTTTTTTTTTAAAGAACAAATAATCCAATCAAGAAATGGGCAGAGGACATGAACAGACATTTCTGCAAAGAAGACATCCAGATGGCCAACAGACACATGAAAAAGTGCTCCATATCACTCGGCATCAGGGAAATACAAATCAAAACCACAATGAGATATCACCTCACACCAGTCAGAATGGCTAAAATAAACAAGTCAGGAAATGACAGATGCTGGCGAGGATGCGGAGAAAGGGGAACCCTCCTACACTGTTGGTGGGAATGCAAGCTGGTGCAGCCACTCTGGAAAACAGCATGGAGGTTCCTCAAAATGTTGAAAATAGAACTGCCCTATGACCCAGCAATTGCACTATTGGGTATTTACCCTAAAGATACAAACGTAGTGATCCAAAGGGGCACATGCACCCGAATGTTTATAGCAGCAATGTCCACAATAGCCAAACTATGGAAAGAACCTAGATGTCCATCAACAGATGAATGGATAAAGAAGATGTGGTATATATACACAATGGAATACTATGCAGCCATCAAAAGAAATGAAATCTTGCCATTTGCGACAACATGGATGGAACTAGAGCGTATCATGCTTAGCGAAATAAGTCAAGCAGAGAAAGACAACTATCATATGATCTCCCTGATATGAGGAAATGGAGATGCAACATGGGGGGTTAAGGGGGTAGGAGAAGAATCAATGAAACAAGATGGGATTGGGAGGGAGACAAACCATAAGTGACTTTTAATCTCACAAAACAAACTGAGGGTTGCTGGGGGGAGGGGGTTTGGGAGAAGGGGGTGGGATTATGGACATTGGGGAGGGTATGTGCTTTGGTGAGTGCTGTGAAGTGTGTAAACCTGGTGATTCACAGACCTGTACCCCTGGGGATAGAGTATTATGCCTCCATCAGAAAGGATGAATACCCAACTTTTGTAGCAACATGGACGGGACTGGAAGAGATTATGCTGAGTGAAATAAGTCAAGCAGAGAGAGTCAACTATCATATGGTTTCACTTATTTGTGGAGCATAACAAATAGCATGGAGGACATGGGGACTTAGAGTGGAGAAGGGAGTTGGGGGAAATTGGAAGGGGAGGTGAACCATGAGAGACTATGGACTCTGAAAAACAATCTGAGGGTCTTTTTTTTTTTTTTTTAAGATTTTATTTATTTATTTGTCAGAGACGCAGCAAGAGGGGGAACACATGTAGGGGGAGTGGGAGAGGGAGAAGCAAACAGGGTTCCTGCTGAGCAGGGAGCGCGATGCGGGGCTCAATCCCAGGACCCTAGGATCATGACCTGAGCCAAAGGCAGATGCATAATGACTGAGACACCCAGGCTCCCCATTGTCATGTAGTTTTATTTAAAATTTATTTTGAATAGTCAGTGTTAGATACACACTCCAAAACATTCTTTCCATATTCTTAAGTTCATATAATTTTTGCCTTTTGATCCATAACGGTAAGAGAAAGGAAGTAGTGATAATTGACTGTCTCTGCTTGATTTATTTCACTCAACATAATCTCCTCCAGTACAAAAAAAGTTGGGTATTCATCCTTTCTGATGAAAGTTTACACACTACTAAAATCATGTTAAATTGCTAAAGGTATTCTATTATTTTATAATTATTTATTTTGATTCCATTCACTTGATAAAACATTATGCCATTTTCAGGATTTATATTGTATAAGTTATTAGAAGGGCATTTGAAGTGATGAGAAACATTGCTTATCTTCAGATGCACTGGAAGTTATTAAATGTTTTATTTGCTACACTTTTCAAACTTCAATACAAGGAAATATGTCACCAGTTGAAATAATCTAAGTGTCTCAGGAGCATTTAAAAGAAAAGAACTTCCTCGCATTTTCTTGTTCTTCTTGGCTGGACACTTGCCCATGTGACCGCCCATGGCAGTTGGTTGAGAGCTCGTCATTTCTGGAGATCTACACCCAACTCTTCCTAGACTGGAGATCGCCACTCTCATCTGGCCTCTCTTTTACATGCATCTCAAGATGCTTATCACAAATAATATTTTGTCATGCTTTTGGCATTGTCAATAACATATACTATAACATGGTGAAGTCATAGTTTCAGAATTTTCCTCAAATACTAATTATTTATTTTCCGATGTCCATGTACAGTTAATGTATATTACCTAAGAATTCATATTGCATAGGAGAATAACAATAAAAAAGATAAAACAATAACATTTATCAGTTTCTACCCAATTCTTAGAGAAAACAAAACCAAAAAGTGTTCTGTTGTTAAATATATTTGACAAACTGGATTACTCGTGTTCTCTCAGTTGATGTACTGCATTCTGTTCATGCCGGCTTTCCATGTCTGTTGGATTGGGGTCATGCCTTGTTTCTTTCTGTGTTTTAGCAACTTAGCACAGGGCAGGCCTTCAGTAAGTGTGATGAGAGTTAGGAAAGAAGGGGAGAAGAAGGGGAAAGAGCGGAGGGGTGAGGAAAGGGAGAGAGAGTGAGAGACGGTGATACTCGCTAAAGGATGACTGCCACATACCCCTAGGGGAACGCTATTACGTTACACGTGTCCCTTTTAGCAGGAAAGAGTCCCATTTTGCTGAGCTTTCAACTCCTGTCAGTAGCCATACAAAGGCTAAAATTAGTTCCTTTCAGATTAGGAAAAGGAACCAAGAACCAGCTAAATGGAAAAAAAAAATATGTATGTATTAAACATCTTTTAAAAAGTTCTGTAAATTTTGGGGTGTGAAAAATTCGTAAGAACACAAAGACACCCAGAAAGAGACATTAAATAAACTAAATAGTGTATCAAAATATGAAGACATGCTAAGTGATAGTATAAGAAACAGAAATAGTCAATTAAAGGCGGGGTGGGGGGAGATGTCGAGAAATGACTCTGGACATAAAGAACCCATAGGGCCGTGGATTCTTTACCTTTCTCAGTTGTCAGCGAGGCCTGTCAATTAGTAAGGTTGTTATTTGTGCCTTGCTCTTTTCCAAGTGCCACCAATCACCCCAATGCAAAATGTGCTGGTGGTGTGGAGGCTCCCTTTTCCCCATCTACTGGAGAGAAGAAATGGATTTTCCTCTCCTGAGAGCCTGAGACCATGGAAACCATGTCTCCTCAAAGCCTACAGCCAACAGACAAAACAAGATTGCTATTCTCTTGTTCTTTTCGGGCCTCCCCTAAACCAGGCTATCTCAACTGTAACACTATTGACATTTTAGACCAAATGATTTTGTGTGGACATACACAGGAGAGGGGAGGGCTGTCATGTGCATTGTAAGATGTTTGGTGGCTTCTGTGACTTCTACCTGCTTAATTACAGCATCGTCCCTCAGTTGTGGCCCCTGAGAGCATCAGCAAATGTTGCTGAATGTTCTTTGAAGGGCAAAAGTGCTCCTGATTGAGAATCAAGGCCCTAGATAAAGATTCTGCTTACTTCCTCTCTTCATCCAATGATACGCCTTGATTTATATATCAGTGTAATTACTGGGCTTGCCATGATCCATTCTCGAGCTCTCACTGGTACCACATCCACAAATAGGAGAAACGAATACAAGGGCAATTTCGTTCTTCATTCTGGAGCCATCTAGTCCCCAAGGCGATTAGCCTGGTGACTTTGGTCTCATTAGCACAGAAGGATTTCACAGCAATTTCAAATTCTTAGGATCAGGCATGTGCATTCACACCCACATGCACACACAGAGTTAATAAACAATCCAATGGTTAAAAGCAGAACAAGTGATCAACATATAATTTATATGGTATTAAAAATTTAAAAAAACACCAAAAAATTACATGGTATTAAAAATAGAGCTAAAATAATAGAGCTAAAATAATAAAAAGTTTTTTTTTTTTTACTGAAATCATATGGGAAAATATTGGTTAAAAACACGAAGACAATTTGTCCCTTCACTGTATCAACCACATCGTTCTTTCTAGCAACTTGCCTGCAAAAATGACAATACAAAGAAAATTGTCAGAATATGGAAGTTTGTTTTTTTTTCCCCCCTATAATGGGGTATTGTAGAGAATGAACATTAAGGATTACATTCCTAATCCATTCCACAACTCCAGTGCTGCAAGATGGGACGGCATAATGTATCCACTGTCGTGCAGTCTATTTTAAGCACCCAAGTTTGATGATAAAGAAGTTAATGTGGTTTCCAGTAGTGTCTAACTTACCCTCAGGGAGTAACTCATGCTGGGAGACCTTGGCTCATTATGGATTATTTTGTAGCATCAGTCATGCTATGAGATGACAAGGCTTTATAAGACAAATATTATGGATCAATCTTCAGAGGCCAGCACTACATGCAGCCAAAAATCCTCATTGGCAGAACAAAACTGAAAGCTCTTAATGAATTCTGTTACCGTGGCAGCATACTGTCAAATTATGCACTAATAGCAAAAGAGCTAGAAAACCATACCAAGAAACCAGCATGTCTTTTGGCAAGCTGGAGACCAGGGTCTGGTGCTGAGCCTCCAAACATTCTAAAGGAGGGAATTAACATCGGAGTAAGCCAAAATCCTTGTGCAAACTCTCCAGGCTTTCAGGTGTGAATCCTAAAGCAGCTACTTGAATGTGAGGGTTATTATTTTTTCTTGTTTCTTCTTTTTATTTTTTTCCCAAATGTAATTAGATATTAATCGGTTTAACAATAAAGAGCATACCAGAAGGGTAATGAGACCACATTTTAGGGAAGAGTTCTCTCTTATAAGTCAATTCCTATACTATATGGATATCTGTGATTTAAGATGTGGCCGAATTTTAAGGCAACTAGGATAATGACAAGGTGATCAAATGTCCTTGGTTGCTTAGGACTGAGCCTGCATTTTATATTTTTGTCTTTGGAAGATAACCACATTGAAATCTTTCTCAAAATGTGTCATGCAGATTATGTTGTAAATCACCTGAAATATCAGAAAATCAAAGATTTCAATGATATGTATACAAAGTATCTGGGAGAATGAAGATGTACAAGTTGTCTATAAAGTTTCATTGATTTGTAGTATTTTTTTTTTCTTTGTTTCAGGGATGTTATTTCCCAAACAGTTTCCTAAAACTTAGGCACAAGCAATGCAAACTTCCCAAACCTTGTCTTTGTCTCTGTGTCCCTTATTCTTACCCAAATTCTTTTTTTTTTTTTTTTTTAAGATTTTGTTTATTTGGCAGACAGAGACCACAAGTAGGCAGAGAGGCAGGCAGAGGGGGGCGGGAAGCAGGCTCCCCGCTGAGCAGAGATCCCGATGCGGGGCTCGATCCCAGGACCGTGGGATCATGACCTGAGCCGAAGGCAGAGGCTTTAACCCCCTGAGCCACCCAGGCACCCCTCTTACCCAAATTCTGTATATTGTTTCTTATCTTGCATTTATTTCTCTTTTCTTTCCCAGCAAACCCAGCTTCCCATGTCTCTTCTCCCACTGTTTTTCTATAGTTTTGTTTTGCTTTTTGAGATAAAAGGAAAGAATACGGTGATGGAGAAGTAGATTTCAGACTTTGCTCCCTGAAAACCTAGAGATTTACCAGAGGCAGCCTCTGAGCTGTGAGTGGGGGAGAACACAGGGAGCAGAAGGGCTCTCGGGCTTTTATTCCAACTCCCATGACGGCAGTTTTCAAGTAATATTCCATTTACAGAAAGATTTCCATGGCATAAATATCCCCACAGTGATAGGACCCACAAAGCTATCAGGTAGACTATATCCAAGTAGGGCATTTGACAAAAAGAAAGCATTCCCACTGAAAATTACAAGCGTTGGGAAGTCGAAGAAGTTTATTGTGTGAGTTTTATCCCATAATAAATCTTCCTTTAACCCCCTTTTTCGGGGAACCCAACACATGGCTCGAACTCACAACCCTGAGACCAAGACCTGAGCGGAGATCTAGAGTGCAACACTTAACCGACTGAGCCACCCAGGTGTTCCCCACCCTTCTTCAACCGCCTTAAGTGCAGTGGCAACAAAAAAATCTGGAACTCATCATTTCTTCCCATTTAACAGGAGCTCCTCTCCCCAAAAAAACTCTAGCATGATTTCATACCTTCTGCCATCACAAGAGCAAGGCATGTAGTAGTTCTAGAGTGTTTCCATTGAGAGGTACAATAAAATAATATGAAAGGGTAAAGATATGAACAAGCAAACAACTACCACAAATGATGTCTCTGTTGTTGTCCCAAAGAAATAGCTGTTTATCTTAAAAATTCCTATGGCTAAAAAATAAATTTTGTAGCAAATAAATTACTTTTTAGTTGTAAATATGTTTTCAGTCAATATAGAATTATCCTTACATAAAATAAAAACTATAACTTGTATCCTAATAAGATATAAAATTAATTTTAAAATTCAAAGATAAATTTATACCAGTGCATTGTAAAGATCTGTCCTACATTAATGAAAATAGAGTTTGAGATTTATAAGATATGATGTCAAAATGCTGATACTTCCTAGCAAATGAAAGGGCAGGAAGTCATGGATTGTATTTTCATTAAAGTTCTTGATATTTACCCTTAAGTTGAGTGCTATTAAATAGCTTTTTCAATGATGTTGGATGGTAAATGGTTTAGGTTATTATTTATCTTGATATTTTCTTCAGGAAATAACTTATTGCCTTAAGTTTTCCCCTATATAATAGAAAATTATTTCTTAAATTTACTGTAGAAATTTTAATACATCTTATTTTAAAAATTCTGTTTTCTCCAAATCCATTTTTTTAAAAATTCTTATCATAATAGAGAACTATATAAAAAGACATTTTAGGTTACATTATGTCAGCAGATTTTGGTTATTTGGAAAAAACATATTAAAAGAACATGTTTCTAATTTTTTTATGAAATGTAACTTCTGTATAAAGCAGGAAATACTTTGGCAAGCTACAGCTTTTAAAATTAACATTGAGGGTTTTACTGGAAAAAGACTTTGAAAGTTGCCTTGTGCTTTTAACAGTGGCTGGAAAAGGAAAAGAAATTAAAATGGATAAATAGCTAAAATGGAAATTCATAATTACAATGAAATAATACTTAAGTCCAAATCAAGTTTCAGTATAGAGTATATTTTAAATATCTTCAGAGAAAGAAAAATGTTACCTCTTTTAAGATTAAAGAATTTGTTTTTTAATCCTGTATTTTCAGTTGATTTTACTTGTGATTATGTACATCTAATTCAAACCATGTTACGTTTCTTTCTGTGTTTGGCAACATTCTACCATGAAAATTAAAATGAGTGTTTAAGAAATAATTCAAGGAAAGGACTCCTCCAATAATATTTGCCCCAGTGAGCTGGGTAATTTTTGTAAATTGGTCTTTTGGCCTGAGTGATTTAGATAATTACTTAAATTTTCTATTTCAGGTTGAAAATTCAGATACTACTCAATATCAAGCATATGATAAAGATGATTTGTTTTATTTTTTTTATCAAAGATAAGTGAAAGTGTAATTTATCCATGTATTGCCGTATTGTATTCTTTAATTGTTCAGAAGCAGTGGCTCTCTAATTTGATTAGATCTTTTTTTCCTATTGTTGTTTTCCAATTTGTTTGATGGATTAACAAAGATTGGTTCAATCAAAGAAAATTCCAGTTATCTGGTGAAACATAAGTTTCTAATCAGTATATAACTCAAACTATTCTTCATTCACTCAACAGAAACCAATGATCAGATTACCTATGAACATTACAGGGTGGGAGAAATGAATGCATTATTTACTCTAACTAGGATGCTTTCGTTTCTGCGTAATTGAAATTTTTTTTTCCTTTTTCAATAGCGTTTTTAATTTATGGTGTGCATTGAGAAGTAATTTTCCCTTGTCTTTTGCAGATTTTAATTCATGAAAATAAACGAAAACCAGGAGATTATAGTTATAATATTTCTTATTTATTAATGTAAAGGAATCCTATTAACTATTGCAATTTAGACTTTATTGTATTTTAAATTAACATATTCATGTTTTTGTGACTTTTTAACAGGCAGTAACTTCAAGCTCTTGTCGTGGATATAGATTTTTGCTGCAACGAAATAACAGTAAGTGCTTATGTGTATGCAATAACTTTTTAAAAACCACAACATCTCAATATTTGGAACTCCATTATGCTTAAATGCATGAAAAAAGTTGGTATGATTTAAATTTAGCCTCCCATTTTATAATTTTGATAAACTGTACTCACTCTGGTGGTATTTGCCATAGAGTTTTTGGCAGATCATTTTCATAATGGAGAAGTATAGATCTATGACCGTGTCTTTACATTTAGTTCAACGTATTTGTTCTGTTTGGCTGTATAAATTTTGTTTCTGCTTTTATGACATCATCTCTTTGATTAGCTGATTTACAGACAGTCTGTTTTCTATGGGCAATTATTTGAATATTGGCTTTCAATTTTTTGGATTGTGGGACATTTATTTTGCATTAATAACATCTTTTGGAGTAATTCGAATTCATTTTTTGTGATGCGGTATTTTAAACAGCTTTCATACAAATACAAGTCACTAAGCCTTGTATTAATCCCACAAAAGGTGGGAGAGGGGAATCTTTCTCCCAAATAAAGTTAACGGTAAAGTGGGACGGAGCAACTTCTCAGTTTTTCTGCAATGGATTTTCATAATGGTTTAAATCTGTGTTTATTTCAAATGTGAGCATAAGTAACTTTTGTTTTACCTGCCGTCCTGGGTTATCTTGTGCCTTTCTTTACATTAATGTAATTACCTGGGAATTATCTCTATTCCAAATTGAATAGGGAAATATCAGCCTGCTGCAGGCTCTGTGCTCATCGAGGAATTAAAGTAATTTAAGATATGAGGTTTTAAATGGAAACTCTATTTGTAAGGAGAAGACATAATTCACTGCCAGAGGTATCTGTCTCCGGAAAGCCTCTGGAGAGACAGAAACGCTCTTGAAATTCTGAATTCTTGATTTTCTAACTAGTTCAGATACTGCATCTTATGTGCTCGGATAGATTTTTGGTGTGTGGTGTTATCTGGGCTGTGACCTGGCTTTTGATCCTTACTGATAACTGGTCCCCGGCTATCTCTTTGCCTAAACTGCTGAGCTGTTTGGGGTTACTCCTGTCCAGTGATCTTCAATTTGACTAAGCTACCTCAGGCAATTACAGTGTCTTCCTTGAATACGATGAATTAAAGATTGTTATTTCATGGAATAGGGAATGATTAGACTTACAAAATCCCCATAAGGCTCATTCAGGAACTTGCTGTATTATAGAAGAAATCATTCTCTATTGGGGGCATTCCATTTTCACTTGTTTATTAAAAATAGTCGTAGATACAAGCTTTGGAGAAAAGGTTCTGTGGATCCTTAGAAAGCATTAACTGGTACTAGCTTTGTGATAGCCTAAATGTGGTAAAAAAATGACTGTTGAATGACTCAAACTATTTCTCCTTCTTACCATGTAAAATAAAGAGACGAAGGGCAAAGAAAATGTCTTCATACATGAGACGTGGAGCATGTCCACTTCCTTATTACCAAGTGGCCATCATTAGCAGAAGAACCGCATATTTTATAACGTGATAACCCGATTGGTTCAAACTCTCTTTTCCATAGATGTTCTAATATTTTTTATCTTTCAGTCACACCTACATACTTTCTAGAAACAATAAAAAATAAATATGGATATGTGTAAATAAAAATATGTATTTATATAAGTGCATAAATATATGTTATGCACACACATGTGAGCAAAATCGTATTTTCTCAGGATCCTTAAATGAGAATATTTGAATACACACATAGACTTTTTATTTCTCTTTGGATTCTTCTAAATGATTTTATCTCTAAATCTTCAGTCCTGGTCTATTCTTACTCGTTCCTTCACCCATGCATTGAAGAACTCTTGGGTAGCTGGATGTGTGATCGCAGACACTGGTGGTTTAGGAAGGAAAGATTAAGTTCCTGTCTATTAGTTGCCCACAGGCTCCTGGAGAAATTATGAAAATTTAACAGATTTAGTTCACTGTGGTGGGAACTATGATAGGAATCATGATACAATGATTGGGAAGTCAGGAGATAAGGACCCAGGTCATCCTGGAGACCTAAAGCAGTTTTTTTCTGGAGAAGGTAGTTCTAGAAGCACAGTAGTTGTGTCCAGCTAAGAGGAGGTAGTGGTGGTAGTGCTGGTGGTGGTCGGGGTGTGTGTGTGTGTGTGTGTGTGTGTGTGTGTTCCAAAATGTGGGGTTTGGGCAGGGTGTAGGGGGTAAGGATGAGAAGACCATAAGAATCATTCCAGGCTCTGTAGGAAGGAAGGTTATATATATACAGTAGATAGTAAAATCAGAGTGAACAGAGAGTGTACATGCTCAGGGAACACAGAATAAAAGTTGCCAAGTGCCAGAAATGAGGGAACTAGAGCATAAAATTACATCCGCGACTGTACGAGAGTATTTTGGAATTATCAATAGAGCGGCATTTTTGAAGAAGGATTAGGAGAGCTGGAAAAGGGACAGCAGCCATGGAAATAGGGAAACCAGTTGGGAAATTGTAGTAGTCATCGCAAGAAATAAGTGATGGCTGACTTTTCAAAGGCGGAGACTTTGTGGGTCGAGCAAGAGCCTGGAAAACTCCCACTCTGAACAGTGGAGACCACGTTGTTTATTTGAGGTTACTGTCCTGCTTGAGAAAGGAAATCTATAGGATGATTCTTGACTGGGAAGCCCGGGAGTGGGTTACGGGAGAAGAAAGGCTAATGCTCAGATAAAGAGTTGCAGGAACACAAGGATGTTGTCTGATTTTGGGTACTGGAGTCTTCTTAGTTCCTAGGAGGCACCAGGTGTGGGTAGGGTGTCCAGCTCAGAACCCAGACAGAACCAGTTGGCTATCATGGCCATGGATTATTTTCTCTCCTTGACATACTGTCCAATACAGTAGCCGCTAACCTCATATGACTATTAAAGTTAAAATTAATTTAAATTAAATGAATTCATAAATTTTGTTCCCCAATTGCCCTCACCATATTTCAAGTGCTCAAGCACCCAATGTAGTAAGAAGCTGCGCTATTGGACAGCACGTCTGTTGCCAAAAGTCCCATCTGACAAAGCCCTTCTAGATTCTCAAAGTGCTGGTGAAAAAATGCTATTTTGAATCACAAAAGCAAATACATAACTAAATGCATTTAACATGTATACCCTTCTAAAACTTTTAGAAATAGAGAGACTTAATTATATTCTTAGTCCATAATCAGTCAGCCTGATGAATAACATCTGAATTTTAATAGAATGAGAAAATTCTAAATCCTCAAGTTTATATTTGAAGGATTTTTTTTCTTTTCCATCACTGAGGAGCATAACTAAAAAGTACCCTGCCTCTTACAGAACTGACAAAAAGCTTATGGTAATAAGTCAAAGGGGCCACTGCAGAGCAAGACAATTTTCTCAACGTATCTTATTTTCTTAATGCTTCTTAAGCATCTCAATTTCCATCTTTGAATTCATTAATAAAACCTACTGATGTCCGTTCTCCCTAAAAGATGATAACATTTGGGATAACAGAATCTTACTAGATTGCCATTTCCAGGGCTCACTATGTAAAATACAGTCTGCCACCTCTGACCTCTTTGAATGTATGAGAGAGAAAATCTGAAATATCTGTTTTTAATAATCGTGTTTCTAAGTGGTGGAATCTTTAATTTCTGAGGGAAATATACTCTGGTTGCACAGGGAAAAGCCAATTTGCGCTCGATTCTAATTATACACAACCTGAGTTCATTACAGGTGGTCTGTAAGTGAAGGGATGTTTCCCACCTGATAGAAGGGTGACTATAAACAGATTACTTGATCTTCCTTTACCGTTATTTGCAGATGAGATATTCAGGGGGAAAAATCAGTTGGAACCAGGGGAGGAAAGGGAGCTGTGAAGAAGTGACTTAATTTGTAGCTGCAGAACCCGCCTGTTTTTCACAGGACCCTCCCCATGATATTATTTACTGAGTGGAAGCTGTTTGCCTTTGCTTACTTGTCTAACACTGCAAACACACACGCCTCCCTCCCTCCCCCGACACCCACACACATAAAAAGCAAGTCTGTACTTCATTCTGTCCCCCAGAAGTTTATCAGTGTGTTTGCCTATTCAACTTTGACATTGTAAAATGAATTTCCATTCTCCTCTGTCAAAAGTAGCTTCATGATTGGTCTCCTTGACTACATACTTTCCTTCTTCCTTGCAGATTAGTCTAAGGCATTGTTTTCATCATACCTCTTTTTTTTTTTTTTCTTTTTTTCCTCACAATCCTTTACAGTGGACACCGATCCCACAAAATAAAGTTTTGTCTTTAGCTTTGTATTCAGAACCCTTCCCATCTGTCCTTGCAATAGGGACACTTAAATTAAGTGAGTGGCTATCAGCTGTTTGCCCCTGTTCCGGCTCCCCCCCAGCGGGTCAGGGCATACACACCTCCAGCTGCCTGCCCCAGCTTCCTGTTTCCTCCAGCCTCGGTCCTTTAGCACGCATGTGACTTTTCCCAAATAGACTCAGGCTCTTGTGGTTTAAATTCCCCCCAATATTTTTCACTTTCCATAGTTTATTCATTTGGTACATCCATATGCTCCCTTGCGACCACTCTCAAAATGAGATGAAATGAATAATACTTATTTACGTCCGTTAGTCATGTCCTCCTCACTTGCTTGAGGACAATTGTCATGGAATAAATTTGCGAGATCGTACTGGCAAGGATGCACTCTTAAGTTTCTGTTGATAGAGAATTCAAAGCACAAGTACCTTGAACTGCGTGGTTTGATCAACTCACTGGCTCGTGCTGACTTTAGACGTGATGTGGATAGAATAAGCAAAATATATTGTCCTTTCTCATTGTGCTCAAAAATGCTGGGGCATTGGATTTTCTTCTCAGAATCTCTAAAGACCGGGCGCCTGGGTGGCTCAGTGGGTTAAGCCGCTGCCTTCAGCTCAGGTCATGATCTCAGGGTCCTGGGATCGAGTCCCGCATCGGGCTCTCTGCTCAGCAGGGCGCCTGCTTCCTCCTCTCTCTGCCTGCCTCTCTGCCTACTTGTGATCTCTCTCTGTCAAATAAATAAATAAAATCTTTAAAAAAAAAAAGAATCTCTAAAGACCTATAAGATCATAAAGACCTAGAAGATCACCATAAATGTTGATACCCTGCGTGTGTAAAGATCAAGCCAGTTTCTAAAATAACATTACTGTGTTCAGGTAGTTACCTTTAAGGAATGGGTTTTAACTTCTCTGCCTATAAATATTACATTAGCTGAAGTAACTAATATGGTCATTTGTGTGTCTATAATACACATTTCATTCAATGAAAATGAAAAACAACATATTTTATTCACAATTGTATTCATTAAGATATCTTGAGGGAGATATCTTGAGGGATCAACTTTTATGTTTAAAAAGAACTTGAGAAACAGGAGAGTTACTTAAAGGCCTTTCTAACCAAAAAAATGTCTTCTTTAGCAACATCTTTAGAAGAAATATAAGTGTTTGACCTTCCTAATGATCACATCAGTGTGTTCTGAGTGTGTACCTAGGAGGTACAGTAAATTATTCTGCTATCCCATACAAAGAACTTACCTCGTGCAATTTTATTTTCCACTTGTCACTTCATGTATAAATGATCCTCATGGAATGAAGCAGAGAATAGCCAAATTGTGATAGAAGAATGACAAAAATTGGGGGTGGTAGGAGACTTCATGTAGGAGACAAAATGAGGACGAAGAGTGCCTTCTATCAGCTACTGAAAATCTTGAGGGGAGGGGGCGCCTGGGTGGCTCAGTGGGTTAAAGCCTCTGCCTTCAGCTCAGGTCATGATCCCAGGGTTCTGGGATCGAGCCCCACATCGGGCTCTCTGCTCAGTGGGGAGCCTGCTTCCCCCTCTCTCTGCCTGCCTGTGATCTCTGTCTATCAAATAACTAAAAAAAGAAAAGAAAAGAAAATCCTGAGGGATTTCTAAAACATGAAGAGGGAGAATGGCAAAGATAGATTTTGACTAGATGCAGTTACCTAAAATTTTACCCAGGATATGAATTTAGAAAAAAAATAAGCTACTGTATGTACATAGGCAAATTTCTGTTGCCTGTGTTTGCTCACCTTATTTATAGTATATTAAGCAACTATGATCATTTCTAAAAAACGACAATTCAGGTGTGGAAATTAATTAGATTCAGAATTTGTGAGAATTGTACGAATTTGATTTTATAGTCATTAGTCTGAAGTACAACTTTAAATTGAAACCAATTTTATTTTCCCCTGAATGTACTGCTGAGTTGAAATAGCTCATTTGAAACTTTATTAGGTGGTTTTTTTTTTTTTTTTGGTCTTGTTTTGTGGATTTTCATTTTTGTTTTGTTTTGTTTTATGGGAGGATTTTAAAAACTTTTATTATTTAAAAGAACATAATATAAATGCTTTAGCTGTTTGAGTTAGGGAATTTTATACTATTTGTCACTTACTGAAATGTACCCTTGTAGGTCATAGAAGCAGGTAGAATTATTGGCTAGGATAAGGCAGAAACTGTTTTTCATCAAGGTGGGCTGAACTAGAAATGTGTCTGGTCAAAAGGTGATAAAATGAAAATTCAGAATTAGGACTATCCTGGAGCTTGGTCATTGGGTCAAAAAAAGGAAATTCTACCTAGTGAAGCAGGAGGAAAAGAGAACTCTGCTGATGGAATGGAATGGAAGCCAAAGTAGGTGAGGCAGCTGCCCAGAAACCGGGGGGGGGGGGGGGGGGGGGGGTAGGCAGCATGGCGTGAGGAAGCTTGGCCATGTCTTGAGACTTTGTCCTTGATGGTTTTCTCAGTTTTCGTGAGTGGTGTCCGTGGACTGGGCAGGCACATGGATCTGATTTTAACTGACAACATCAATCAGCCTTATCCCATATACAGCTTAAGGAATGTTATCTCTTAATGAAATCCACCTGCTTAAAGAGGGGGGTTAAAAAAAAAAAACCCAAAACACCACCACAAAACAAAACAAAAAAACATGTTTATACATATCCCTTCCTTCCAATTAAAAACACACAAATGAAACAAAAAGATGAAGAGATTATTCTTGACAGTCACTAGCTGGGTCTCATAATTCTGTGTCATTTCCTGCTCTCCACTCTCCAAACACAGTGAATTACGTCTTGGTGTGAAACAAATGTTCATGTGTATCTAAAAGAAATAATTTAATTAAAATTGAATTCAATATTTATTATGTAGATGCTGGTTAAGAACAGAGGATTGGGGTCAGACATACCTGGCTTTTAATCTTGTCTGTGTTAATTTCTAAAATTATACATATTGGTAAAGCTAAGAAAACCCTTTGATCTTCATATCACTTTCTTATTCTTATTAATACTAATTATTGTTTTTATTGAAGTACAGTTGGCATGCAATATTATATTACGTTCAGGTGTACAACACAGTAATTCTATAATTGCATGTGTTACATAGTACCTCCCACAGTAAGTATAATCACCACCTGTCACTATGCGAATTTATTATAATATCATTGACTATAGTCCTTATGTGTTACTTTTCACCTATGTGACTTTATTTATTTTTATAACTGGAAGTCAGTAACTCTTAATCCCTTTCACCTGTTGTGCTCATCCCCAGCTCCTTACCTCTGGCAACCACTACTTTGGTCTCTGTATTTATGTGTCCATTTCTTTTTGCTTGTTTTGGTTTTGTTTTTGTTTTTTTTTTTCCTTTTTTCTAGATTATAGAATTTACTATATAATTCTGGAATTATATAGCATTTGTCTTTCTCTGTCTGACCTGTGTTTCTTACCATCATAGCCTCTAGATCCATCCATGTTGTTTGGAATGACCATTCTTTTTATGGCTGGGTACTATTCCTTTGTGTATTTATGCCATATCTTTACCATTCATCTGTTGATACCTAGGTTGCTTTTGTATCTTGGATGTTGTAAATAATGCTGCAGTGAACATAGGGGTGCCTGTATCTTTTTGAATCAGTGATTTTTGTGTTGTTATTGGTCAATATCTAGAAGTAGAATTACTGGGTTATGTGGTATTCTGTTTTTAATTTTTTACAGAATCCCCATACTGTTTTCTACAGTGGCGGCACCAATTTGCAGTCCCACCAACAGTGCACAAAAGTTTCCTTTTCTCCACATCTTTGTCAACACTTGTTATTTGTTGTCCTTTTGATACTAGCCATTCTGGACTAGAGTGAGGTGATATCTCATTTCCCTAAAGATTAGTGATAATAAGCACCCTTGCATAACTCTGTTGACTGTCTCTGTGTCTTCTTTGGAAAAATGACTGTCAGGTTCTTCTGTCTGTTTTTTAATTGGATTGATTGATTCATTCATTGATTTTTGGTGTTGAGTGGTATAAATTCTTTAAATTATTACTTACAAGAGGTTATAAGAATCAAAACAAGGTTGTGTGTATCAGACACTCAGGACAGGTCAATATAGAGCATGTTATCAACAAAACATAGATTCAGGTATTACTTTAGTTTTCAGGACAACTGTTCACTGGAGAAAAACTGGGTAGGAAAGGAAGTACTCCTGAGTCTCATTCCCAGAGTGTAGGTTCTACTCCCAGCGAGTGGTCTGCTTTTGGTTTTGTACCTCAGCCCCAGCAACTTTCTGTGATTTCCTCTCCTCTTGACACTTATGAAGACTTGAACCAAAGTTTTAACTCCCTCAGAGTTACCGGAAAAGGCTTTAGGGCTTGTAGTTTTAGGTACTAAACTCATACCTGTTTGTTCTTATTTTTTTTTCCTATCTGATTTTCCTTTATGATAGTGTTCTACTTATCTATTTGCTTATTTATATTTATATATCATATGATGTTTTTATTAGTTTTCTATTCTTATGTTAAATTATTTCCATTTTGATTGCTTTAAATTCTTTATCAATGTCAGTCAGAGTTTGGGATTTAGGAAATAAGTTATGTCTTACCTGAAAGTATAGAATATTGATTTTTTAAAAATAAACATTATCTGTAAGTACTTGGAAACAAGATTTACAAAATAGTTTATTTAACTCACTGGCCAACTGAGGATTCATATTTATTATTTGGTTAGCGATCTTGTGGTCTTGCTATATTCTGAGAAACTATAGAATTTAAAATCTACATGTGTATATAAAACTCTTGAAGTATTTATTCACCCATTTAAGGAAACAGTTCCTTCATTACAGCTTTACTTTATTAGTCTGGTTTGTATTCCTTAATAATATAAACTATGAATTTATTAATAATCCCTTCCAGAGTCTGAAATTTCTGTCCTGAATAAGATACTCTTGCCATAGTGAGGCTATGTTGTGTCAATATTGTTTTGCTCTCCTACTTGTGACTGTGCTGTTTGGAAGTTAGACCAGGACAAATGATAGTGATTCAACTTTATATCAGTCAATGGACGAGTGATACCAATTTACTGTAGTAATCATGTTGGCTCCTTGACTAACATAGCTGTCAACAATCAATCAAATGTAGAGCTTTCTAAAACTTACGTTTCTAGATCTTAGAAAAATTTCTATGGTTTATACTGACCATATTTCTATATAAAAATAAATAAATAATATTGATGTAAATTTGAGTATGTTTTCCCACTTTATATTAGATTGTTCTAATATATTTATAGAAATCAAGGATTAGTAATTTGATGATATTTCTTTTTTTAATTTTATTTATTTTAGAGAGAGAACACATGGAAGTGGGGGGTATAGAGAGAGAGAGTAAGCAGACTCTGTGCTGAGCACAAGACCCAATGTGAGACTCGATCTTGTGACCCTGAGATCATGACTTGAGCCAAAACCAAGAATTGAACACTTAACCGACTGAGCCACCCAGGCACCCCAATTGTATTTCAAGTGTACTCAGAAAATTTATCGTTCTAACCATGTTTCAGGCTCTGATTTGTGTGAAATAAAGGCTGAAGAATTTCAAATGTACTTTTAAAGTTTTGTTTCATTATTATTACTTTTTTCAATGGTCTTGCTAGAATTCTGTAACTAAGGGCACACTAGTGTGTTAAAACAAATGTTAGGATACTATTTAAACTATAATGTTAGTTTATAAAAAGGAAAACTAATAATATGTGATGACATTTTGCCCGGAATAATCTTGTATTTGTTGATTAGGAGGTCAAATTACTTCTAGTTCTAAAAATCAGAACCCTTATAACTAAAAATCTCTTTTTTCTCCAGTAACTAGCTCCTTTTTGTGAAAGGCACACTGGAGAAGTTGGTTCACTAGTTCTTTCCTATATTTTTTTTTCCTATTTTTGTTTTTCGTTCACTTGTTTATTTTTACAGTGCAGTACATATGTAGTCTTTAATAAAGACTAGTCTTTATTTTTCTGTTTTCACTAGCTCTTCATACCTTAAAATACATAGGTCATTGTCCATTGAGCACTAATATATCATGAGATAAATTTTAATCATAGGGGCACCTGGGTGGCTCAGTCGGTTAAGTGGCTGCCTTCAGCTCAGGTCATGATCCCAGTGTCCTGGGATGGAGTCCCGCATCGGGCTTCGTGCTCTGCGGGGAGCCTGCTTCTCCCTCTCTCTCCTTGCCTCTCTGCCTGCCTGTGCTCTCTCTCATCTCTCTGATAAATAAATAAATAAAATCTTTAAAAAAATAAAAATAGAAAAATAAATTTTAATCATAAAATTTGAAGCTTTAGATTTTAGGCAAGAGTCACTACTTCCATGGCAGAATGTTGAATGGTCAGAAAGGTAACTTACCACAAAGTAGGTACCATCTTCTCAGTGTTTGCCCAGAGTTCTGTCATTTTCTGTAGTCACTCCATCACGCAGATAGCTAGAGCCATTGTCGTGTTCCCTAACTACATCATGCTTTCCTTCTAGCTTACTTGTCAAATATTGAGTGATGCCTGGTTCTGATTTTGCTTTATGTTCTTAGAATGCTGTTCTCATGGACTCTCCTATTTTTATCAGGTCTGTCCACCTTTACTTATGTTTCTTCAATAAGCTTTCACTACTCATGATTTTATTGAAAAAAGCCAGTCTTCTAAACTTCCATACAGATCCTCCCCATCCTTTATGATGCCCTCAGTTCATGGCCACATCCTTCTCATATGCCTCAGTTATAAACCCTTTTGTACTCTAAAGAAATTTCTACTCTAATTGTCTCCTTTCTCTTTATGTCCAACCTCTACTTATTCTAGTGGATTATTCCCGGTAGATTTAAAGTATTTTTAAAACAATATGACACAATAAATAAAAACAACAGAAATATTTGTTCAGTCTCTCATACCCACACCCCTCCAACTAACTGTGACTATGTCTGTATCTCTCAGGAGATATATGATACACTGTATGTAGCATATGATATATATGATATATTTTATTATGAAAATATATAGCATATCCATATTGCTACTATATACTATTCTGGATATATGGCATACCAAATACTAGAGATTATTTTGTGTTATGAGCCAAAGTGTTGATAAAATTTATCTTGATGGAATAAAAATTTAAAATTATGCATAGAATTAATAATGGAAAGAAGCACTGTTTTTTCCTTTTCTGTTTCAAACTTTATTTTGCTATCTTAGTTGTCTTTTGAATTGATGGAAGATACTTATCCAGTTGTGGGACTAATCTCTGAGATAAATTTCTTTACCTGTAAAAGGATCATTTTTGGAACATAAAAGCTCTATTTTGCTAGGATGATGAGATTTAAACTGTGGCAAGGCAAAATATGTTTATGCTTTAATATTTTTGCTATGTACGTATTTTTCAGAAAATAGAGACTCTTCAAAGAGAGAATATGTCTATGTTTTGGGAAAGCATTAGAAAACTTAAGGACATAATTAGTTTATACTCTAGTAACTTCCCTTGGACCAAAGTGTCAGTCATACTGAATCAAGTTGTAGAAGAAATCTTAAGGAATCTTTACTATTTGTTAATTGATTTGTTTAATTCACTGTTTTAAAATTGCATTTAAAGCAACATTTGTAAGGAAATCTGTTAGAAGATTTTTTAATTTATTGAAATATACATATAAAATCATAATCTTAATTGCTGTATTTTAAAATCTAAGGCAAATTTAGATTTAGTTTTAAAGTGAATATTTCATTAGTGTCCAATTTTCAAAAGATAGCTTCTTTTAAACTTGGGTAGTACTTTGGCACTCTCTTCTAATTATAAATGTATTAAGAATACTAATTAAAAAAAAAACAAGTAGCACATCTGAATTACCCTTGCTGGATGTGTTCTTGTAAGTGAAATAAAACATCAAGTTCAAAAGGAAGTGTGGAAAAAAAAAAAGTTCTGTTATCTAGGTATTTGGAATAAAATGGTTAAGTCTTTATTAGTTGTGAACTGTAGTTTTCTCCTCGAGTCATCAGAGCACATCCTGTCAGAAGAGGGCTGGAGGAAGTCATAATCAATCTGTGATTTTGTATCAACCAAGAGATGACAGATCTGAAATAGCTTTCCTTACACAGGGCTTAAGATACAAATATATGTATGCATCATTTTAGTGATAATGAAAAGTGACTTCGTGACCTCAAGAAATCTTTCAAGGATATTTCCGTGGAAGTTCAGGAAATTGCAACACTATGTAGAATGGGCTAAATGTGCCACATTTCTTTTGTTCATTTTTAGAGAATGGGTTCAGTTATGCTATTTACATTCTTATTTAAATTTTTACTTGAGAATGAGGTCTTGGCATTGGAATGTTACACATCCTATGTGAAATTTAGCCATTTTCTCTCTCAGCTTGACCTTCTGCTATTCTTTCTATTTACTGACTGGACATTTCACCTGTTCCTCTTAGTTTAGTAAAGCTATAAATAGGAAGAAGAAGTAGAAAGGTTAGCCAATCAGAATGCAGTCTCTGGATAAAGGTCAGGGTGGTAGGGCAAGCAATTCTAATTCTCAATATATATCAGACAATAAAAATCTGACACCTCATTCTTGTGGCAAAAATTGTAATAACGGAATTGAAAATACTGTGCAAATTATTTTTCATACAAGACCGTAGAGTTGAAATAGAGTAATGGTATTTGTCCATTTTCATTAAAATTTTAGAATTGTGCTCTGATGCTTATGAAAAAGAAGCCATACATACAAAATAGAAAAACAACAAATGTATATTTCAAAGCTGTAGGTTTTATACACTTCTTCTTTCCTCATTAATGAATTATAATTTGAATTATATATAGGCAAAACAAAGCATAGATGATATAAATCATAGAGACTTAGCAATCCAAAGTTTGAAATAAATGAAACTATGGCAAAGGTGGCTGATTACTAAATAAGTTAATTTTTCTTTTCACATAATTTATAGCATTTTCAGGTAGTTCTTGGCCTTTGTATAAGAGATTAGGGGACATGAAAGCCTGAATAAGGGGATCCCAAAAGATATCCACGTCCTAACACCTGGACCGAAATCTGTGTATATTACCTTATATGAGATAGATAGACACACTTTGCAGGTATGATTAAATTAAGGACCTTGAGATGGGAAGTTTATCACTGATTTTCCAAGTGAACCCTAAATACAATCATAGGTATCTTTATGAAAGGGAGGCAAAAAGAGATTTTACAAGCACACACAGGAAAAGACAATATGATCTTGGAGGCACAGGTCAGAGTGATGTGGCTACAGGCCAAGGAATGCCAGGAACCACCACTAGAAGCTGGAAGAGTCAAGAAATAAATTTTCCTGTAGCCCCTAGAGGGAGGATGGCCCTGAAAACACCTTGATCTAGCCCAGGGAGACTAATTTCAGATTTCTGGCATCCAGAATTATAAGAGAATAAATATATTTTAAGCTCATGATAATTTGTTACAGCAGCTATAGGAAACTGATAGAGGGGCATTCATGGTAAAGGAGCAGAGCTCCTGGAACAATTTTGCTGAAAGCAAAATTCATCAATTCAATCTCAAACATTTTAGCTTATTTTCATATATATTAATATATTAGATAAGTCATCTGCTGTCTCAGAGTACAATAGCTTGAGGCTCACTCAACATAGTGCAAAAGAATAAGAATGGGTTGGGGAATGAAGAGGCCAGGAGATACATCCTAGCTGACTGAGAGTTTGAACTTTCTTACACCTTCATTTCCCCAACAGTTTAAAGGAGAGGAGTGCTCTATCAAAAGTCTCTTCCAGTAATTCAGGTCATGTATTCTGAAGGAAAGAGGGAATTGAAAAACATCAACATTTGGGAGTGATCAAGGAAGATAAACCTGGTGGGGTACCTTGGGGAGGATAATGGATAAAAGAAAACTCTGGTCTATCAGGAACACGAATGTTTGAATAGTCATTATGGAGGATAAGAGCAAGATGGGATGGAAATGTGCCCAACACACAATTTTACAGTATTTTAAAGAGCGTGTCTCATTGTTCTTCCTGCCCGTATGCCCCAGGTGTTGTGTAAAATCTGACAATGAATGAGATACCTAAAAATAGAAAACAGAAGGGATCTTCATAGTGAGCACTGAGGGATTGCAACCCTTGAGAAGGAAAGATGCAGAGAAAGAGCACAGGAGAACCAGAGAAAGAGACCAGAAAAGTGGAATGAAGGGCAGGAAAGTTATGGTGTCCTGGAAACCCAGTCAGGAAAATGATTCAAAGAAGAAAGACCAATGGTCGAAAGATGATAGGACAAGTAAGGTTAGGATAGATTATTCACCATGGATTTTAGTGAGGTGAGGGGTCACCGGTGACCATCAGGAAAGCAGTTTCAGTAGAATTGTTGCTTGGAGAGTTATTTTATAATGACCCTGAAACAAACCTTTTTCTGAAGTATTTGTACAAACTGCTTCTATGAGATTGATAAGTAGTCCATGAAGTCAGATGGAATTCTGTTGATTGCCTTAAGATGTATCTCTTTCCCAAGACATTTGTTACTTAAAATCAAGACTTAGAGGGGGAATAAAAAGAGAAAGATCACAAAGAATTAGGCGAGACAACAATTTCCAAGAATTTTTATCCTCAGGGGAAGGACAAAAATGGGGCAATGTCTGGAGGGAAGTCAAGTGAAGAGGTTTTCCCCCCAAAATATGGGAGTGATAATAGGATGTTTATGTGACAATGGAAATGGAGTTATGGAAAGGAAAACATAAATAAAGGACCCTTGATACTGAAGAAGTGATGGGAGAGAAAGTGCTGGAGCAAACCTTTGAGAAACAGAGAAGGGGGTGGGATCAAGGGCTCTGGAAGTTCACTAAGATCAGGGAACACATCAGCTCTGTAGCTATAACAGCCATCGAGAGTTATGGAAAAAACGGTGTTGGTGGTGGGGGGGTCTGGTGATACCAGAATGTCTAATTCACGTATGGAGGGAGAGTGACCCAAATGTTGGTGGATGATCCCCAACCAAGGGTAGAGATGGAATTTGGGTGCCATGAGTCTACTCTGACGTTTTTCAGGAAGAAGGCAGAATGATTTGGAAGAGTCAAATGAGCAAATAAGATAACCAGCTCCCTGAGAAACCAAGTGATATGTAGGTATGTGGGGGCCGAAGGGAACCCACACTAAAACGCAACAGAACTGCAAAGGAAATTGTGTCTACAGGGAAGAGCAAGAGAGTGACAAGAATGATCGGAGAAGATGAGAGTGCAGGTGTTTCATTTGTGACATACTATGAATTCAGAGGACTCATGGGAAGTTTCGGAATTGGAGGTTGGTGAGAGATGATGTTCACCAAAGGGAATTAAAGCAGATGACCAGGGCTTTGTTTGGTGACAGTCTAAGGAATAGCATAGGGCAGAATGAGATGAGCTCCCTTGTTCTCAGTCACTTTGGAGGGCCAAGGCTGGGAGGGATGAGAAGGAAAGGCGAGTTAGGGGCCCATAAAGAGGGGACAGAGTTCTGGGGTATCCGCCCGATGCTGCTGGGAAGGTGGAGATCACTAGAGGGGCCGTCTTGCTCTGCCCTGGAGGGACTTCTGAGGTCTCTATTATATCCAGTTAAGGCAGGAATGGAGGTCAGCAAAAAAAAATTCATGTGCCTCACATCTCAGAGTTCCTACTCAGTCCCTATTATAAAAGGAGAGGGGCTATTGGGGGGTGATTATATACAAGGTCATTGAGATTCGTATTTGTTCATCCTGCATCAGAGCCATGCAATTACGGAAGGTGACTGCGACAATTCTTGATTTATAGAATGGATTTGATTTTTTTTTTTTTTTAAGTTCTGTAATCTATTTGTTTTGGCCAAGCTATCGTGAAACCTGCTTAGGCAGTTATATTTTCTTGTTTACTAACCATGAATGATATTTCTTATAGCTAAGGACTCTTAAGAATTGAGGAGCAGGGACACCTGGGTGGTTCAATGGGTTAAAGCCTCTGCCTTCGGCTCAGGTCCTGGTCCCAGGGTCCTGGGATCGAGCCCCGCATCGGGCTCTCTGCTCGGCAGGGAGCCTGCTTCCCCCTCTCTCTCTGCCTGCCTCTCTGCCTACTTGTGATATCTGTGTGTCAAATAAATAAATAAAATCTTAAAAAAAAAAAGGAATTGAGGAGCAATGCATAGCTATGCAACCTTGACAAAGGTGGCAGATCTAAAGTTTCACTTAAATGTTTACATCGAATCTAATTGCCAAGTACACTACCTGTGTCCTCAGAAACCCCCTCCAACCGCCCACCACCCAGTAAGCATTAGAAGAAGAGATACATTTAGGATATTCTTTTGTAACACAAAACTTCAATTGAGAAAGTCATTTTAAATAGTAGATATTACCTCCACTATTCCACTTACATGAATTCTGTCATTATGAGAGAAGATCAATCATATTTACTTTTTTTTTTTTTTTTTTTTTTTTGGTCAGTTCACATACCCACATCCAGTAGCAGTAGATAACATGAGGCATGGGAACCTATAGTGCTTGACAGCTCTCTAACTCAGTTTGTATGCTATTTTTTGCCAACTGGAGTAGCAAAGGGTGAAAATTATTCCTATAGTCAATATGTAGGAAAATCCGAGTGTGTAGGGACAGTCGTATGCAGACTTAAATAGTGGGCCAGTTTTCTTATATAATTTTAAAATATTTTATTCAGTTACAGACACAAACAAGAGAGACTATTTTTCAACGTCATGCTGGATTATAACATAAAAAACAATGCAGGGTGAGAAAGTTTACCAAGTGCAACTTTGAGTGGTCAGAGAGATTTGGTTCCTAGAGACACAGAGCAACCAAGTGGAATACAGCGGATCAATGTAGCTGGGTGGTCCTTGCTCACGGGAACCCTGTCTGCCTCACAGGATCATCCTGCATAGGAAATGAGAGTCTGAGGGATGCTTTTCAGATTAAATTATTCTGAAAACATACTGAACATTAACCAAATGTGACATCTGTGTCTATATTTTTAAAATGAGGAGTTGCAAGGTAGCAGGGTTTCTCTTTACTGTATTTCACTGGGTCGAAATCATTGACTTATTTTAATTGGAGTATTTAAAGACTGAATACTAACCTGCCTTAAGTTTTGACTAAGGCTGCAGTGTTTTGAATTTGTAAGGGTTTGGCGTTGCCCCTGTCTAGTTAGGTATGCATACAGAAGAAGCAATGAAAGTAGCAAAACACAAATTACAAATGAGGAATTGTCGACTTTGAGAACTGGATAGAAAAGTAACTAAGGACACAAAGGCAAGGAAACCTTCCCTAAAATCAGTGGTTAAACAAACAACCAAACAATGGTTGAAAGCCAAATCATATCAAATACCAGCCAAGCGATAACTATAGTGCCTTGGCTAAGTCAACAAACTATTGACAATCTAGAAACTCCAAAAGCAGTCCTAATAAGGGAAAGATATTTCATTATACATTTCAACACCCCCTCCCCACCCAGGCGTTAATAAGAAGAATAAGAAAGGAGGAGAGACAAAATCCTGATGGTCTCATAAAATAACAATCACTAAGAAAATAAAAAATACATTCCAAAATTACAGAAACTCATACAGATGTCAAGTCTCAGAGATAGAGGGAAAGCACCACATGGATAATACATTAAATATGCAAATAATGTTTCAGAATATGCATATGACTGAGTATATTTTTAATATTTTCACACTTTAATATAAAGGCAATATTATATTTAAAAATTGCTATTATAGTTTCATATAATTGCCTCAAATATTTTTAAGTAGGTGAAGTATAAATAATCAAACGTATATTTAATGAATATATTTATAACATCGCAATCGAGGGATTTATGTAATAGTATGCAAGTAATATGCATATTTGTGTGCCTATTTGATCCCAAATGAAAAGAAAATATTTTTTAGAGCACAGGCTTGCAGACTTTGTCCGTCATTCTTTATATTCTACTTTCTGTGTGGCTGTTTATATATATATATATATATATTTTTTTTAACTTTCATCTTACTTTCTGAATATATTGGAAGAGTTCCAAATCTTAACAGGTTTTAACTAGATACATAGTGCTTGTAATTTCATGTGAAGATTTTGATAAGATTTTTAAAAATTGTAAAGATATACGGAGGAATGACTTATAAGGATAAGAAGGAGAAACTAGATTCTTTCGTAATTATATTTGTCGAAATTGTTGACTCAAGGTTAGGTTTACCATACAAACAGGAATTAAGGAAGTTGAGTGTTCTGCCTCACTGAGGCAGAGAGGGGTGAGTGGGTAAGGAGAAAACTTGTAACAATGTAAGCAAAGTCACCATGTGTAATAAATGAGGTCAAGCATAGGTCAAGTCCTAATTACATTGTAGCTCATGTGTGCTCCATTGGAGACATTTCTCATCCAGTGCCCAGTTGGGGCATGTGTCCGAAAGGACCAAGTAGAGATGGAAGTCTAATATGAGGTTGTTGAGAAGGAAGAGGATTCAGCTTCCTCACCTGATGAGAGAGAACAAAAGAAAGCAAATGTCCAGGCAACACTATCAACTTCTTCAATCTCTTCACACTGGAGACTGAAAAATTTCCCCTGTGTTTGTGTGAGACTATGAACTTCCTTGAACTTTTTTTTTTTTTAGAACTTGACACATCCTTTCATGATTTCCTGACATCACAGTCTCTAATGCCAACGCTGTGTGGCAGAAATTAAGACAAGAATAGATTTTGCTGCTGTTATGCTAATGATGCTCTCTTTCAAGTTTTATCAAGTAGGCAAGCAATTTAACTATAGAGAAAAAAAAATAATTTTTATAGTTTGAGTCCCAGAATCTGGACCCACTGCCACATATTTTTGCTTTTTCTCTTTGGGGTTGTGTTTGCTTATTTGAACAAAAAGGGCATCTCCTCATGTGTCAGAAATGAAGTGGCAAAGTTAGAATTTGGAAGTGGAGGTTGTACCTCGCTGGGGAAATTTTAAGAATCACAAAACAAGTCTACCAACTCTGAGGCATCTGCTTTGTGTGGTCAAATCACTCATAAGACCTGTGTACTTTCACTGGAGTTGAAAGCTTTTAAAAAATGGAGAAAAAAAAGAAAAAAAGACCTAGAACTTGTAGTGTTCAAACATATCCTATCAAGCCTAGGACTTAAATTCATCTCTGGGAAATTTTATATTCAATTTGTAGCATAAGCGTGGAATAGATTACTTGTCAATATTCCATAATAGATAAAGGAAATCCTAAATGAGAACAATAATGGAATTAGCCGTACAGTAAAAATGAGAAAGTCAGACGAAGCTCTATTTGGGATCACTGCAATTTATATTCATTAAAATTACTCTGCTTGATAAGCTAGCTTTCTGAAATACTGTGAATGAACTGTTAAAGAACAGTCGGTATACTCTTGCCTAGTTAGATAATCAGTTTCTTATTGTGGAAATAGAACTAGCCTCCTGGAATT
This sequence comes from Mustela erminea, assembly GCF_009829155.1. NCBI lineage: Eukaryota > Metazoa > Chordata > Mammalia > Carnivora > Mustelidae > Mustela > Mustela erminea. The sequence continues at coordinate 28,769,659 of NC_045634.1, read as the reverse complement.
GATTGAGTATCTGACTTTGTGGCTTGTGTGAGAAGTAATGTTGCAGGGTTCCAAGGGGTTCATTCTTGAATGATTTGGTGCATTCCCATACTTGTGTGGTCCAGAATCCAAACCCAGCCTTGGTAAAAGTTTCTTGGGAGGTTGGGTTAAAGAGTATGGGTTAATTCTGGGGGATGAATTATTTTAAAAACCCATTTTTGACTAACAGTGGAACAGCCTGGCTATCTGAATATAAGACATACTCCATATTTGGCAATTTTTCAATTGCATTTTCTGGTTCCATGTAACTTTTAGATAGAGCAAGCCTAACCCTCGTTGCATGGCTATGACTCCTCTTTTATTAGTAGTTGTAGGTACTGGTTCACCATGACACTTCTGAGTGTGAAAGAATTGGGAACTGTATGCATTTGTTCAACTATGAGTTCATTGCTGAATGTTTCCAATTGGCAGTTCTTCTCAGTTTATACTTTTGCATCTACTATGAGGAGGAATTGTTAATGCCCTCATGGGTGAGATAACAGATCTGCCAGAGTTCTCTCATCCAGAATGGAAGAGAGACTCTACCTCAAAATATGTCTTCCCACTTAGCATTTCATTTTCTTTTTTCCTACAATACTCTCCCATTTCCCCTTGAAAATAGACTAACTTTTGTGACTTAATCAGAGGAAATTTCCAGCATATGCACAGGGCAGTAAAGCCTAAATGAGCAACATCGAGTGCGTTTATATCCATTTATTCAATCATTCATTTAGCCATCATCCTAGAGACAGGTATTGGTGACTTACTATGTTTTAGACACTGTACTATTTGCTGGTGATTTAAAAACACCTGTTTAAACAGGATCAACTTCTTTTGAGCTATGGACAAAATAGTTTGGATCCACCTAACATTTTTTTTTAATATTTTATTTATTTATTTGACAGAGAAATCACAAGTAGATGGAGAGGCAGACAGAGAGAGAGAGAGGGAAGCAGGCTCCCTGCTGAGCAGAGAGCCCGATGCGGGACTCGATCCCAGGACCCTGAGATCATGACCTGAGCCGAAGGCAGCGGCTTAACCCACTGAGCCACCCAGGCGCCCCCACCTAACATTTTTAACTTTGGATCAAGCCTCATTGATTCCACATAAATTTTAGGATTATTTATTCCATTTCTTTGAAAAAAATTGATGAGATTTTGATAGGGATTGCATTAAACATGTAGATTGCTTTATGCGGAGAAAGGGGAACCCTCCTACACTGTTGGTGGGAATGCAAGCTGGTGCAACCACTCTGGAAAACAGCATGGAGGTTCCTCAAAAGGTTGAAAATAGAGCTACCCTATGACCCAGGAATTGCACTACTGGGTATTTACCCTAAAGTGATCCAAAAAGGCATTTGCACCCAAATGTCTATAGCAGCAATGTCCACAATAGCCAAACTAAGGAAAGAACCTAGATATCCATCAGCAGATGACTGGATAAAGAAGATGTGGTATATATATCCAATGGAATACTATGCAGCCATCAAAAGAAATGAAATCTTGCCATTTGCAATGATGTAGATGGAACTAGAGGGTATTATACTTAGTGAAGTAAGTCAATCAGAGAAAGACAATTACCATATGATCTCCCTGATATGAGGAAGTGGAGAGGCAACATGGGATTTGGGGGGTAGGAAGAGAATAAATGAAACAAGATGGAATCGGGAGGGAGACAAACCATAAGAGACTCTTTATCTCACGAAACAAACTGAGAGTTGCATGGGGAGGGAGGTCCACAGAGGAGGGTGGGGTTATGGACGTTGGGGAGGGTATGTGCTATGGTGAGTGCTGTGAAGTGTGTAAACCTGGCGATTCACAGACCTGTACTCCTGGGGCTAATAATACATTATATGTTAATAAAAAATTAAAAAACAAACAAACAAAAAACTCCACCTCATTGAGCATGGAGGAATGTATATGACAGGTTCAGGGAACTACTAGAAACCAAGACATTTGGTAAAATAGTGAATTAGCATGTGTTTAACAGCCATTTATTGGCACCTGTTTTGTTTTGGTCAAGGTGCTAAATGCTAAGGCTAAAAAAATAAATTAAAAATAAAACTGACATGAAAATTTTGCATCATTCCTAAATCTGACCTCTCTGGAAGCTATTTTAAGTAGAAAATGGGTTATGTGCTGTATCCTTAACCACTATTCTCTAAAATTCCTATGTTTCAATAATAAGTGTGAAAATACTATTAAATATAGTCCAACTGAACAATATGGTTCTACCCTCAATTACTGGCTAACCTTTCTCTCTTCACACATTTCTGGAAATACTTGCACATAGGAAAATTTATTACTAATACAGAAGTTAGTGTAAAAAGATTTTCCCCTACTGTTCTTTCTCATTGTTTCTGGGAAAAAGCTTCAGTTGACTGTTGTTGAGTTGAGGGTCTTTAACAAATCTTAAGGAAGCCTTAGTAGTAGCAGTTTCCACGCACGAGTAGTGAACAGGAGCTGGGGACGGGCCAACTACAAGAACCTGAATCCATTCGGGTTGTGTGCACGTGTAGGAAGGGAGCAAGGAGGAGTGGCTTCTTGAAGACTTACTACATTTTTACTCTTTGCACTTCACAGGCTTTCCTGCTCTGTGCACATAGAATTTTATTTATATAATTTTATTTATTTCTAATACCAGCTATTGGACTTACAGAATACTTACCAAACTCCATGATTTTCATAATTTTACTTTGCTCTGCCTTTTCAGTTCCAGTTTTATACCCCAAGTGTCACCTTGATTTTTTTAATCAGATCTTAATCTGAAGCTCCATTCCTAGGCCTTTGGAATTTTTTTCAAAGTGCTACTATTGTTAAACTATGAAACTTTACAGAATAAAAGCCTTTACATCCAGAACAGAAAGGTCTAAAGAAGATACCACATATGTTTAGTGATAAAGTATACACATAGGGTTACCAGATTTCTTTCTTTTTCTTTCTTTTTTTTCTTTTTTTTTTCTTTTTTTTTAGATTTTATTATTTATTTGACAGACAAAGATCACAAGTAGCCAGAGGAGGAGGCAGAGAGAGAGGAGGAAGTAGGTTCACTGCTGAGCAGAGAGCCCAGATGCAAGGCTGGATCCTAGGACCCTTAGATCATGACCTGAGCCGAAGGCAGGGGCTTGAACCCACTGAGTCACCCAGATGCCCCGGGTTGCCAGATTTTGCAAATGAAAATATATATTTTGTGGGACATAGTTTCACTGAAAAAAAAAAATTGTTGTTTATCTGTTATTTAAATTTAAATGGGCATCCTGTGTTTTCTCTGGCAACCATCACTAAGGACCTGAATGAAATACAGACATTCTCCTGACCATATACAAAACTATCAAAAGGAAAGTTACTAATTCATTAGTGAGTTTATTCTTATTTATTGAATCAGATCATGCAACTTAGAGTTGTAACACATCAAAAAACCATACACTGAATAGTTTCATGGGGAGATTAACTACTTTAAATTGCTTTTAATGTCAGAAAGGGCCGGTATTGCTCCCATGAAGCTTTCCATATGAAATTAGAAAAAAAAAATCGTATCACCTGCATGCTTTAAGTAAATAATGTTTCATCCAAATTTTGAAAGATGTGATTCCATTATTAGGGGAAAAAAAAAAGCTGAAACGGTAACTGGGGGAAGGAAGTATAACCAATTTTTACATTCCTTTTTCATTATTTATTTTCTAAATTTCCTACTTTAAAAATCAAAAATCTAATGAAAAGAGTAAATTAAAAAAGAAAACTTGCATGCTAAGACTTATTTATAGATGCACACATTTGGTTCTAATAGCAATAAACAATTAAGTATTTGTACCCTCTGCATACTTAAATTTTTATCCTTTACTACTTTAAACTTTCATTCTTTAGATCCTTTAGAAACTAAATGTGTCAGTTCAAAAGTGAGAAATTTCAGGCTAGATTGTTTTTTAGATTTTAGTGCTGGCCTTACCACTTCCTTTGTGTATGACCTTGGGCAAATTAATCACCTTTTGATGCTTGAGTTCCTTTATCTGTCAGGTGGGGATGGTAATATCTAATTCAAAGGGTTGTTTTGAGCAGGAAATGAGGTAGGATAAAGTGCCTGACTCCGAGGAAGGGGCTGCACAGGTGTTAATGGCAGTAATTCCTGTTCTTACTAACGTGTGTTCCTGTGTGCTTGTGTGCAACAGGCTTTCTTCGTTTACTTTGTTTTTGTCCTTAGTCCGTTGATCTGGGGTTGCCTGATGAAGAATACGAGATACAAAATTTTCTCCTGGCTCACTTTGGAAACAAACCCAGAGAGAAATTGTGGTCGTGGGAAAGCCCTAGAAAAAACAATTCAGAATCACAGCTGTGATTCCAAAAGCTCTTTTTAAAAGATGATGAGCAAATGCCATAACCAGATATTTAACTGACAGTAACGGACTTTATTATTATTTTTTTTAAGTGCACTAATCCCATCATGTGGGCCACGCCCTCCTGAACTCACATAAACCTAGTTATCCTCCTGCTAATACCATCCTGTAGGGAATCAGGGCTTCTACATAGGAATTTTGGCAGCACAGAAAAGTATAGTCCATAATACCAGCCAATGTCATTTTGTCTAAATGTATTCATGCTAAACACCTTTGTACTCACAGCCTTGACGGGGAATGCCATCCTCAGGAAGAGAGCAGGGTATCTAAAATCTGCACTTCCTTTCTTCAGAAACAATGTCACCCTCAAGTTGAAATTTTTTTTTTTTTTGCCTATCTGCCCCTCCCCATTTATTTTCTTCTTAAAATTAAAAGTGAAAAGGAAGAATGATATTCAAAGTGATCGAGAGCAGCAGTTGTGCATTATAACTGAATCTGGTCTGCTGTTACATTCCTGTCTATAATCACATCAATATTGCCTCGAAAAAAATAGCATATGGCAGAGAGAAAAATGACTCACAATTGATATGCAAACCAGCTGTGGGTATGTGCTTTGTCTTCATATGGGGTTAAAAATAAATTCCTGATCAGGTTTAAACTGTATAGAGAAATATGTTTACCAGTGTCCCAGATGCATATATCTATTTTTTTTTATCTGAACATACATATTCATATATTTTTCTTGGTAGTTACAGAATTTGAAGACTAATAAATAGGTGGGGAAAACAAACTTAATTTAAATTGAAAATAAAAGTTTGATAAATAAATTATTTGCTTTGAAGTTTGATAAAATACTCAATTCATCATATGATGATCTAACAAATTATAATCTATAACTGAAAACAGAATATTTACCACCCCTTTATAATTGACTTAAGTGACATAATCACAGAATAAAAAGACCAGATGCAAATAAGTGAATATACTTCTATTAACAACATGCAACTATCAAAAAATATTAGAAGTATATATTGTTTAATTTTTAAGCAAATTATTACTTCTAAAAGGCATTTTTCTAGTGATTTCTATAAAAGGAGCTGTAAGAAGTTCATGAGTATATTTTTATAGGATTACATAATTGAACCTTCAATTTAAAACGTATTTGTATTTAGCAAATTATAATATGTGTGGAATAAACACGTTTTCTTAGTCTTGAGGAAAATTACTTTTTTTTCTGGTTTGACATATTATGTTTATTTTAACTATCCTTTAAAATATTGAAAAACTAAAATGATACTTTATTAGGAGTAAATATTCAACTGGAAGGTAATTAGATTGAATTTTCTCCTTCATTAAGCATATGGGCAAATCAGATACGCATTTTCATTTCAAAAGTTTATAATGGGAAATATACATAAATGTAATTATAAGCATTCTCATTAATTTATCTTTGATTTCTTGTCATTCTGCATACATGTCCAATTTCACATCTATGCGGGCCATTATCTTGAATCAAAATCAAAATCAATTCAATGCTTTAGGGGATCTGAATCATCATTACATTTGGAAAGCTTTCTGTGACTTACAAATAGTCACAAAGGTAACATTGATGTTTGTCACCAGCATTTAAAAAAATAAAGGCAAGTCATGGAGTGAGTGACTTAAAAAGTCCTTTCAAAGGTACTGATTAAGATTTGTAATTTGTCAATGTGAGTCACTCTTAAACGTGTGGTGAGGATGACCTTATGACAAGACCTGAGTTATAACCAATTCAAAAGATACTAAGAAAGATGCTTTTTGGGTAAAGTCTGCCAAATATGGTTTCAAAGAGGAGTATCTGAGTGCTCCTGGAAAGTGTGTTTACTTGAGGGCCTAGAGTATGTCTTTTACTCTGACCTCAGTACAATTTAATAAAATGTCAGGGTGATGACGTTTAGAATATAAGTGAGGTTCTGTGGGGTGAGGTCCTGAGCCGATGATCAAGAAAGAATTCTTCGACCATCTTTTGTGCAAAATGATGGTTTATTAAAGCACAGGGACAGGACCCGTGGGCAGAAAGACCTGCTGCACTGAGGTTGTGAGGAGTGCGTGCTCCATTATAAACTTGCAAGTTGGGAGGGGGTCAGGGATAGGGTAAGTCTCTAAGGAATTTCGGAAGCCAGGTTTCCAGGACCTTGTGGGGCTAGCTGTTGTTTGGAAAAGGTCAATTATTACCGCCTAATAAAACCTTAGTCATGAGACCCTTCAGATGTATATCAGTGGGCCATATGCTCCGGGGTGATTGCCAACGCGTATCTTGGAGGGTTTAGAGATAAAGGAAGCTTCCAAAGGAATTTTTATATGTTAAAGTAGACTTACAGGATCCTGGTTGGGGTAGCGGAGGCAGTCAGGCTAGGATTGCCTCTTGCCCTTAGCAAAATATTAAGGTGGAGGCGGTTGAGTCTCTAGAGGAAAAGTCACTCTGCCTGTGCCAAGGACTTGTCAATGGACTCTAGGTAGTAAGGAAATTTAATAGCTTTTCAACTCCTTCTGTTTCCCACATCAAGGGCACAGGATAGATCATTGGTAAATGCTTATTGAAAGAGAAATGCCACAGACTTAAAAATAAATACTGTTTTCCCAAACACTGCTATTAAACTTAGACGAAGTGTGAATTCAGATGATCCATGTCTCATTAATCTGAGAACCCTTTTCTTCCCCAGCAACTGTTCTTTCAGCCAAATACTTTCAACAACGAATAATCAATGAGCAAAACAAATATGGCCACTGTCTTCAAAAAAACTATTTTAGTGACTTATTAAATAAGTACTATACTTATAAAATATTACAAGTGCTTTGAGGAAAAAACACGTTCTGTAAGAGGGTATTTTGATGCCAATGTCCCGATACTATATGCAAACTTTCAAAAGCAAACCAGAGTGATCTTTGATCCTGGGTATATAAGAGGAAAATATAAATAAAACAACAGTAAAACATGTTAGGTAAGGGTATACATTAAAGAAAGCCAGAGCTTGACAGGATTTAAAGTGGTAAAACCAGATTTTATTCAGAAACTACGGTTCTAGGAGAAAAGAGACCTCAGTATACAAACTGGGCCCTGTTCTGCCCACAAAATGGACGGCAGAGGGTTCATAGCCAAGGAACAAGGTGATGATCAGTGGATAGAAAATTATTAAAGGGAAACATCCAGAGTGTTCTGATGAAATCAGCCTGTAAGGATTCTTGCAGACGGCAGGCTGGGGTAATGGGCCATCACCTGAGAGATAATGAGGGCTGAGACATTTTGATCAGAGATTGGGGGTAGAGGATTCTGCCTGAACTAATTCAGTGGGAGTTCTGTGAAAATTGGGCCATGCAAAGACAGACACAGCAGTCCAAAGGCTGAGGTCTAGTTAAGAAGAGGGTTGAAAGGAGCTTGACTATCGTTAGGTCAAGGACAGTGTCTTTGTGGCACACTCCAGCCCAGGGTGCTCCTACCTATGGGGATCCCAGGGGAAAGAGGAAAGACATGCAGACTTTGACCTTATCTGTATTTCCAAAATTGTATACAACAGAAAACTGAAGCAGACGTCACAAAATGTTAACTTTTGTTAGTAGTAATCTGTTGCCTTATTTAGTGAATCTTGAGACATTTTGTAACATATGAAATCTCTTTGAGAAAAGAAATGTTATTGGAGCTGAGCTCTGAAGATGAGTAGAAAGGACTTTCAAGGAGCGTGGATGAAGGGTGAGGTCCAGAGAGGGTGAAATTACTTAGCTTAAAGCAGGAGCATCAAGCTATTAGAAATAGATGTAGCTTAGGTGTATTTATAGGTGCATCTATGTGTGTGAGGGTACCTATCACATTTATATATCATTTGTGATGCGTGTGCTAGCTACTTCTTTCATAAAAGTTTTTGATGAACTTCTCAGCTTCAGTGATCAAAGAAATGCTCCCTAAAATGTTTACCGGCACAATAAATCTATATCATTAATTATATGCACTCAAAATTGTGAATGGATTATTTTGCAAGCTTGAATTTAATAAGAAAAAACATTACATGAATTAGAGAAATACCAGCTCTCTACTTTCACAAATTGAAGTATGGAAATCAGAGCATTCCTAGAGTTATTCTTTGTAGTTTATCGTACCTTAATGTTGGTGGAGTTTTCTTTGTTCTATAGTTTCCTTTAAGATGTGGACTGAATTTTTGCCTCCAGTTATCAATACGGTAGTAGAGTCAATGGGTGGAAGACAGTTTCTGAATCAATTATTCTCATTCAACCTTTTACTCTTCACATGGAATTTCTTTCCTCTGGAATGTAGGATTTGTCATTTCTTCAAGATCAACTTGCCACAATCAAAACTGATTTTTAAATAATTATAATAAATCTATATATAATTGAAAATAGACTACATGAGTATGAGGGTAACCGTTAAATTAGACTGTGCATCTCACTTATTTTATATATATATACATATATATGTATATGTATTTATTTCCTTAAAAATAAGGAAAAAATATATATAATTACATGTAATGTATAAGGAAATATAGTTCCTTATATACATATGTAAATTTTTAAAATATATTTATATTTTGAGATATATTTATATATATTTATATATTTATACATACATATATATATATATATATATTTTTTTTTTTTCCTTAAAGACATTATTAATCACCCAATTGCAAGTAACCTATAGGTTTCATCCAGATTCAAAATGGTCCTGTCTTGGATAAAAGCTTTATCAAAGTTGTTATAAACTTTGATGCATACATTTTAAAAGGTGATGTGTTACCTACACACTGTTAATGGTTTTCAATGAAAACAAAAATCACTTTCTTACCCTATTAACTCCTAATTGGGTTAGTTAAATGTATTTACAGATCTGAGCTCTACTCATCTGTCTGGTCACCTCAGTTTCCAAATAAAATTCCTAAAATACATACCTTTAAACCCAATAGATGACTTATATTTTATAAGAAAAACAAAAACACTGATATATAGTAATATGAGACAATTTCTCTGGGATTTTATTTTATCAATGCCATGCCCTGGCTTATCCTTAAGCTCTAGTTTTTCTTCATTGCCCGAGGCAGCAGTTGACCTAGTCCAACCTCTAACCTCTTGAAACCCCATATCCACACCTTCAAAATAGGGACCCGCTCCTGCTTCTGTGGGTTGTGATCCCTGTGGGGTCCCTGGGAAGACCTGTATGAATGAGCTAGTTCACTCTAGTGCCAGACAGAAAATAGACGTTCAGACAGTGTTGTTTACTTCCTCTCTCCTGCTTCACATCCTGTCTTTGAAGCAATGCTTACCATAGGTTTTCCTTCAGTGTACTGTCATTGCAGCTTGCGATCCTATGAATCAACAGAAACAAATTATTTAGGAAAAATGCATCCCATGCTATACTGTACACTACATACTATACAATACACAGTATACTGAAAGTGTAATGTATATTGAAAATATACAATATTATGGTGATTTTATAATGTCTTGTGAAAATCGGGGCGCCTGGGTGGCTCAGTGGGTTAAAGCCTCTGCCTTCGGCTCAGGTCATGATCCCAGGGTCCTGGGATCGAGTCCCGCATCGGGCTCTCTGCACAATAGGGGGCCTGCTTCCTCCTCTCCCTCTGCCTGCCTCTCTTCCTGCTTGTGATCTCTCTCTCTCTGTCAAATAAATAAATAAAATCTTTAAAACAAAAATGTCTTGTGAAAAAAGCTGTCACATCTTTTATGCATGTTGTGTATCAGCTGAATGACATGCCTCTCTTCCTTCAGTCCACCAATTTCCAAGCGTCTACATTGACGGCAGAGGAGCTAGTGAATCAGATGTACTGGTGCCTTTGGGGCTGGTTCCTCATTTCTTCAGTCTAAAACAATGATCCGGTTAAAACAGCACACTGAAGGAAACCCAAGACATACAGGCAGAAAGTATTAGCATATCATCATGTCTTACAGATTTACTTTATGACAATTATCACCTTAGTGAATTTGGTAGCTGAGTTTAAAAAAAAATTAAATAACACATAGCAAGTACTAACAATGTTAAAGTTATTTTTAGTAGGAGGAGTTGAATATTCTAAATAGTATTAGAAATGAGAAGGAATGCAGAGGCTTCAGCAATGGAAGGGGATACTTTATTCATTATTCAGAGAAGAGTGAAAGATAAAAATGAAGAAAGTTTTAAAACATAAATAGAATTCTATATGATCCAGCAACCCCACTTCTAGTTACATACTCAGAAAAAGGAAAGAAGGGATGGAACAGATTCTTGGACATTAGTGTTTATAGCAGTATCGGGACCAGTGGTTAAAGGGTGGAAACAACCCAGATATCCACCGAACAGATGAAAGGATGGATAAAACGTGGTCTCTGCATACTACTGGACATGATTCAGCCTTAAAAAAGAATGGGATTCTGCTACATGGTGCAATAGAGAGGAACCTTGAAAACAGTATGCTAAGTACAATCAGAGACACAAATGGAGAGATACTGTATGATTCCACTTGTGCAAGATATCTATTATAGGCAAATCCGCAGAGACCAAAGGAGAGTAAAGGTTAAAAGAGCCAGAGGCAGGGGAGAAAAACAAGTTCTTGTGAAACCTGGACAATGTTTCTGTTTGGAATGATGAGAAAACCCTGAAAATCTAATATGATGGTTGCACAACACTGTGAGTACTTAAAGTCACGACTTATATACTAAAAAAATGGTTAAATTCGTTTAAAGAAGAGAGAGAGAGAATTAGGCAAATCAAACATTTAAATTTGCCTGATGATAACCTTCAAGACGAATGCTATAACCTGAGTATGACTTCCGCACGTAAGAATGGAGGTGTGGAGTGTGAGAGGGTATCAGACTACATCCTTTTACATGTGTCCACACATTAGCAAAAGAATCATTATTCAAACAGTTGATACATTAAAGTGCATCCGTTTTAGGAATATGTTCGTACCAGACAGGCGAAGACTCACATCCTACTCCATTTACTCAGACACTTTGTGATGTTGAACAAGTTATTCTTGTTCTTGTTCTTGACATTGAACAAGTTATTCAAGTTTGTTTATTTGTTTGAGAAAGAGAAAGAGAGAGACCACAAGCAAGGGGGTGGGTAATGAGGTGCAGAGGGAGAGGGACAAGCAGACCCCACACTGAGCAGGGAGCATGATGCAGGGCTGGATCCCATGGCCCTGAGCTGATCATGACCTAACCTGAAATCAGGAGACGGAGGCTTAACTGACTGAGCCACCCAGACCCCAGTGACTCAAGTTCTCTCATTTCAGTTTCTTCATTTGGATGATAGAATAAACATAGGACCTACCTTGAGGTTATTGCAAAGAAGAAATGAGACAATGGTTTCCATTGTACGTATTTGGCATCTCCAGACAGATGAGGTTTGCAAGGAGCTAGTGTTGCATTGCAGGGATGTGAGTTCTGAGTCTTTTCAGAGGTGGTGCTGATTAAAAACCACACGGCCAGTTTCAGGGTGAAACAAACATGTGCCTGTGCACACACTTTTCTGGAAAGAAGATGCACAGTGATGAGATACTTAAAATAGTTTAGAATACTTTAAAATAGAATAGAATAGTTAAATAGAAATAGAATAGAATAGAAATTTTATTCTATAGGATAGAATAGAATAGAATAGTTTAGAACTTTAAGTAGATACATGTTGAATGCCATTGCCTAATTAGTTAGGGCAACTCTGCTTATGGTATAATATGACTGAATGTGTGCATTTTTGTAATAACCAGACAACATAATGCATGATTCAGTGAGCCAGCAGTGAACCATATCATTTGAAATACTTTCTGTTTCCTGAACACCTTCTTTCTCCTTCAGATAGGGCACATGGCTACTCATTTCCATCTTGATCCTCGGTATCAAGCTCTGTAAACTCACAGGGAACCCATCAAATATTTGGGCAGCTTATATAAATTAAAATCTTCCAGCAAGCTCTGGGACATAGTAGGAAGCAGGAAAGTCTAAATTCAGAGCTGCTTGGAAGGAGGTTTGTGCAAGTGTGGAAGGGTGCAGTTCCCCATGGCTGAACGAGGTCCCTGGTTGTTTTTTTTTTTTTTGGTTCTTCCGGATTTAGCAAACCAGCACAGGACTCCGTGGATTTCATAGTTTGTGCCTTACACGGAAGTTCACAGGTACAAGCTACTAGAACAACAATATTGTTAACTTCTGATTCAATATTTTAGTCCGGTAATGAATAAATGTCAATATACAAAACTGAAAATAAATAAGTGTCACAAAAGATAAATAAGGACATGGAATCTAGTATTAACTGATTTGACATAGGGAAAAAGTTCTTCTACCTAGATCATGTGACTTTGGGTATATTATTTTACTTCTTTTTTTTTTTTAAGATTTTATTTATTCATTTGACAGACAGAGATCTCAAGTAGGCAGAGAGGCAGGCAGAGAGAGAGAAAGAGGAGGAAGCAGGCTCTCTGCCAAGCAGAGAGCCCGATGCGGGGCTTGATCCCAGGACTCTGAGATCATGACCTGCGCCTAAGGCAGAGGCTTTAACCCACTGAGCCACCCAGGCGCCCCTATTATTTGACTTCTTTTGGCCTCATTTGTATAAGAAATTGGAGCAAAGCAGTGCTTTTAAAAATATTATTGGCTGTGAAACTCTTCAATCAAGGAAGAGCCGACCGGGAAGACGGATCTATAAAACCTACAAAACTAGATCCTTTCCGCTTGTGACTTCCTTTTTTGTTTATACTCTTCCACCCACATTCACCTTGTGGGGAATTTTTTAATGAAACCTGTTTGGAAAACTCTTGGACTACAGAAATTTAAAGCAACTATTAAGGTTCTAAAATTTTGTGAAATTTAGTTTTTGGTTGTTTAGAGTTATAAATGGTACTCAGTAACAATTGGAACAAGAATTACAATAAACTGAAGAGCCATAGCATTTTGTAATCTAGATATCTATTTAAATCTCTATGTGAAAACACTCTTTTAAATTTTGGGAATTTGGGGTTCAACCTGCACTCAAACTACTACTTTTTTTTTTTCCTTAAGATTTTATTTATTTATTTGAGATAGAGTGAGAGTGAGAGAGAGAGAGTGCAAGCAGGGAGAGAGGCAGAGGCAGAGGGAGAAGGAGACTCCCCACTGAGCAGAGAGCCTGATGCGGGACTCCATCTCAGGACTCCGCGATCATGATCTGAGCCGAAGGCAGGCACTTAACTGACTGAGCCACTCAGGCGCCCCTCAAACTATTTCCTGTTAGAAGTCTTACCAAATCATTGGAAGCTCTACTATACTATGTAGCATTAGACTCTGCATATGAAAACCAGCTGGGTTACAAGGTACAAATTGGTTCTTTCAATAGTATATACTGGAACAGACAGTGTTAGAAAAGAGAAATAAGTTATATAATTGTAATAAAATATCTTAAGTGCTTTAAAAATGAAAGAAGCTGCCTAGGCTGGCAAACAGGAGGACAGGAGATGACTCAAGCTATAGGCAAGAATATGTTTAACAAGGATGGATATTTAAGCTCGTGTTTTTCTCACTGAAGCCTCTGATACACTTATCCTAAATATAGACAAGGTATTTGTTTTTATGGTTATCAGGAAGGGTGAAGACATAATCATTGTGCAATACTGTTCTACCTCTAAACCTATTCCTCCATGAAGCCCCTAGGTAAGCCTGTTACTTATAAATACTTGATAGTTTTCCCTTTAAAGAAGCATTTGTGATTATACAAAATACCATCTTCACTTTGAGCACTGAGATGTGATATAATCTTCTCCTTGTTCATACAAAGGTAACCTATCAGCTCTGGGAATATGGAAAATATGGACATGGTAACATAATCATTTAACTGATGGGTGTGAAGCAAACTTAACATCCACAGAAACAGTGTTGGAAACAAGGAAATAAGACATTCTATTTCAGACTCTTGATGCAGTAATTTCTATATATATAACAATGCCTGATAGAATAACCAGCCTAATATTTCCGCAAGAACTCTTCAAAAACAGCATGATACAGAGGCATGTGGGTAGCACAATTAGTTCTGACTTTTGACCAGTGGTGAGCTCAGGGTCGTGAGTTTGAGCCCCACGTCAGTGCCAAGCTAAGCTCAGAGTCAGCTTAAGATTCTCTCTCCTTCTCCCACTGCCCCAGCCCCTCCCCGATAGATAAATAAATAAATAAATACAGCATGATATAATCAAACCTGTTGTTTAAAATACAAGAATAACTGCTATGCCAAAGTTATGAACTCGATGCGCATTTCTTGCTAAGAAGTATTCATGTAACAAATGTTCAGCTTTGGCTTTATTTAGTCTATTTTTCTAACAGTTTGAACACTTTTAACAATCTCCCTTTATTAAATCCCCTGTGTTGCCTTGCAGTTTACCAACCCTTTTTTTTAAAAATGACAGATGTTTTATGAGTCTATTTTCCTGTACCTAGTGTATTTAAACAGTGCTTTTTTTTAAAAAACAAACTAGAACCGCTGACTAAAATAAAAACAATATTTTGTTAGAATGCTTTGTATTTATACACTTACAGATTAGACCTTTTGGCAAACTGATAAAACCTATGGATGGACCCTTTCTTAGAAATGTACAAACGGGGGCACCTGGGTGGCTCAGTGGATTAAGCCTCCGCCTTCGGCTCAGGTCATGATCTCAGGGTTCTAGAATCAAGCCCCGCATTGGGCTCTCTGCTTGGCGGGGAGCCTGCTTCCCCCTCTCTCTCTGCCTGCCTGTCTGCCTACTTGTGATCTCTCTCTCTAGCAAATAAATAAATAAAGTCTTAAAAAAAAAAAAAAGAAATGTATAAATGCACAAGACCCTCAAAATTTTGCATATAATTTTAAGGTGTTCACGTATCCTAGGTTAAAGAAAACTAGAGTACATTTAATTTTTGATGTAACATTTTGCACATTTCTATTGCTGTATTATTGCCCATTTGCATTGTTTAACTATTAAGAAGAGTGTTAGCGTTTGTATAAATCCTATGAAACTTACTTTAATAATTTTATTTCTTATGAAGTGAATTTTCAATCATTCTAATAATTATCTTGTCTGTATAATATGCCTGTTGACCTATGTCTGTTCACTGTCTTAAACTGTTCCAGAAGAAAGATTAAATAGATTGTCTGTAAGTGCAAGTATTTATCTAACATCATGTGGTATAAATTAATCATAAAGATTTTCCTTGTGCATATTTATGACACTGAGGTATGAAATCATAACTATTTCTCTGTCACTTCATCAGACCAATTGGAGTGTCTCAAGTGTTTATCTATCCTAGAAAACATCTTGCTTCTACAGGTCATTTTGTTTTCATTGTCATCTATGGTAGGGCTAAGAGATAGGGCTGCCTAGTTAATTATTTGCAGATGAAATTAACTATGTGAAAATACACCAGAGTTATTCTCGTTATGACCCAAGGTTCTAAACAGTTTAAACAACTACAAGGCAAGAGCAGATGGTACCTTCATTTCTTTGAAGTAATAAACATAAAGAAAGGTACTCCTAAGGAATATAGTCCCCCAGAAAGTGAACCGTGTGCATTGTCAGCATTGGGAAGAAGCCCAGTTCCCAAAACATTTTAAAAGTGGAAGATTGCTATGAATTGAACCATACTGACACCTTCAATCTATTTGTAATAAATAACTGAAATGCATTTGTCATTAAGAACCTGGGGGAAAGTGCAGAGAGAAGGAATTACAACATGCCCATCTGTTTCTCGGTTAACTAAATTTTCTTAAGAATAATCTTCCTAAATGGATGCAGATATAAAAGGGAGATACTGTAAAGGTGTTGGGTACTTTAATGGCCTTTAGAACATACTGAGACTAAATTAAGAAAGCAGTCTTTTTCATTTTCCACACTTTGATCCTTGGTTAGCGTTGTTTTCAGCAAGAAGGAATGATAATCCTGTGTTCTATTACTCTTTTAACCTCAAATGTGAGGCCCCATGGCAAAAAATAATGCAGAAGTAATGTGAGAGTTACTGCTTCTTTCTTTGCTATCTGCTTTTGATTATATATTAAAATGAATGTCTAAGAATATTTCAACAAAGCAATATTAAACAAATGAGCAAATTTCCCCATTAGTGAGAAGGCAGTCATTTGTATTATTTTGGGGAAGTTTAATTTTTTTCAGGTCACTGAAATTGAAAACAGTAGGAATGAGAAAAACTTATCTCTGACCAATCTGTACTCATATTAATGGCAGTTAAACCTACCCACTTGCTGGTTTAGGGATAAGAACTTTGGTTTTTTTG
Organism: Mustela erminea; assembly: GCF_009829155.1. Classification (NCBI taxonomy): domain Eukaryota; kingdom Metazoa; phylum Chordata; class Mammalia; order Carnivora; family Mustelidae; genus Mustela; species Mustela erminea. The sequence continues at coordinate 28,753,044 of NC_045634.1, read as the reverse complement.
TTTGTTTTTGGTGTTCTATTTGCTGCCTCTTTCTCTTTTCATATTTTCTGTCTTTGCATTACTTAATAAGAACTTTGTTATTTCCATTATTATCCAAGCCACAAAGCTAAGTTACCGAATTAAATAAATTTTCTGTAAGGTTATTATAAGAACAAAGTGTTGACCACCTATAACTGTAACCAACCCAGAAGAACCCTCCGTTCATGCCTGTTCTTTTTTTTCTTCTTGTCTTGCATCCTCTGGCCAGATGCATTACTAAATGTCTGCACGTCTACTAATAATTCTGTTCAAATTAAATCTGGGATATGCTGCTCTCAGGAAGGTTGGGGATCTCAATCACTCTTCAGCATTCTAAGACCTCTCTGGGCATATAAGATTCTCTTCAACACCACGGTTTTTTCTTCTGGGCTTTGGTTCTGCTGGTTTGGGCCTATAAACTTTGTCCTCTTGGGCTAAATCTGGCATCTGGTATACATATGGAAGAGATAGAAATGACTCTGGGGATATGATCCACCATATACCCTATGTGAGTGGTACCCCCTGGAGCTGTGCTCTTGAGTTGTTCTGTGCACCAGCTGAACAGCTGTGTGCTTAGTCCTGAAATCTACTTGGTCAAAGGACCAAGAGTCCCAGTCTAATTGCTGACATTTTTAATTAAATGTGTATTTGAATGCCTATCCATTGGTGGTACCCATATATGGTGTAAAGTAGAGGGGCGTCAGAAACTCTTCTGGAGCATGTTAAGGGACCTGATATGCACGATAAATAGAAAAATCCATGATTCCAATAAGAAGCATCATTAGATTCCATATTTCTAGGGAGGAACGTTGTAAATGTTCCTGTGCAATATGTTTATGTTTTAAAGTTTAGATGCCTGTTTTCTATGAAGAAGACTATTATGGAAACAAGCATGGTAAATTGCTATTTATTCCTCATAGCGAAACATGTTGGAAGAGCACGGGACTAAGATTATGAATGCAATTTCAAGAAATCATGCAGCAGCAAATGAAATATTCCTCAACAAATTGGGAAATCGGATTGACTATATCATAAAATACGGTAGTTTTGTGGCAGCTTGAAGATTTTAAAATGTGCTGTTTTTACACTTTGCTAATTATGCTTTGATATGCTTATAATTTGTTTCTGACATGTGGGCACTCAGAGTTATTGAAATTTAAAGTTGTTGCAAATGTGTGTTTCTGAGAGTATATCACCAGACAGAGCTAGGCTGGGCTGAGCAGGGTGGGGAACAGCTTTTCCTGAGGAGTTACTTAGGATTTTACAGGCTGGAGTTATGACCCTACTGTGAAATTTCATGCATACATTCATGAAAGAAAAAAAAAATGTTAACATTCAAAGTCCTCTCAAGTAGCTAATGAACAAAATGTATTTCCGAAAAATAGCTTTTTGGAGAAGAATCTCTACCTTTTAACACAAATCTGAGGCATTCCATTGAACCTCTGAATATCCAGATAGGCAAAGGGAACAGTCCTTGGATAAACCTGACTACAAAGCTATCATGTCCCACAGCTCCAGTCAGGTAACGAATACATTAGGAAATGAAAAGCTCACATAGGTGTTCAGGTTTTCCATGGTAGAATTATCAGAGAAAGCAATTTAAAATCTAGTAATTATGTTCTCTCGGAGTTATCAAACAAGTGGGGACTAGTCCAAGTTCCAGGATGGACTAGTGAGTTCATCTAACTTAGTACCTTGTCTTCACAGAGAATCAGGGCTGTCATTACTCACAGACGTGTTTCTCTTCTTTGTATAACAGCCTTTTTGGAAGAAGATTCTAGAATTCTACATAATTTATCAAAGCAACACTGCAAGTCTACTTAGAAATATCACACAAACTAATTGCAGAAAATCCTGAAAACACATGTAAACTAAGATAGAAAAAATTAAATATGAAGCACCCATCAATCTCTACGCAGAGATAAATATTGTTAAGATATCTTGTGTAATGTTTTATACTCTGTAGTTTTTGTATCTCTTTTTTCCCATTTAGCAATACATTGCGAACACTTCTGTGATTTTAAATATTCTTCTGTTATGTTGAGGTGTTGAGGGGGCAATATGGAGCACGTCTCTTCCTTGTCCAATTTCTGAAAATGGCGGCATAAGACAAAATATTGGCAGAAAAGGACCAAAATTTCATCTTTAATATTGATATAGATGAGTTTGGGAGATGTAGTTTATAAGAAGGGTGCATTTTAATACTGACCCCAAATCTAAACAGCATACCCACCGTCTCCAATACTCCTATCTAGATAATTTTACTAAGAGTAAGCTGCCGCTTATGTTACCTGCAGGAAAGTTCACACCCAAGAGGAAATGGTAGGGTCCTCATACCCTTTCCCTGTGCCCAAATTCACAAATCAGATTCAGTCATTTCTCCATGACGAGATGTGACAAGATGTAGAGAAGGCAGGAGTGTCCGCTAATTAAATTACCTGGAAGGAAACAGAACCAAGAATGGAAATTACCCTGATACCTCCACAAAAATATAGCACTGCTTTTAATGGCTGTGTAGTATTTTGGTATGCAAATATAAGGTCGGTGTCTAAATTAATCCTTTCTTGTGGAATACTTCAGCTGTTTCCAAACATTCATGACTAAAGACAGTATTCTGATCTGTATCTTCATATGTATATTTTTACATTTCTTCATTATTTCATGAAGATTAATTACTAGACACTGATTGCTAAATATTCACAATTCTCCTTCCAGAGTGGCAGCCAACATGCAAATGCCCATAACTATTTAAAATAACCCACTTATGAGACATTTTTAGATTCCTAGTAACCTCTGTACTGCACTATAGTCATTCTTAATCTTAATCAAATAGTTAATATAACTATTTGATAGTTATCAAATAGTTAATATACTATTCTTTAAATAGTTAATATACTACATTTATTTGCTAAAATTTTCATTATATAAAACAATATATAGTAATGAGTCTTGCAAGATGTGAAATAGCATATAAAGATTCCAATTCAAAACTGACTCAGAGAAATTGTTACATTTTCTTTTAAGTGCAATATGTTCAGTTTCCTTTTTTCTTTTTTTTAAAAGATTTATTTATTTATCAGAGAGAGAGGGAGAGAGAGCGAGCACAGGCAGACAGAGAGGCAGGCAGAGGCAGAGGGAGAAGCAGGTTCCCTGCCAAGCAAGGAGCCTGATGTAGGACTTGATCCCAGGACACTGAAATCATGACCTGAGCCGAAGGCAGCTTCTTAACCAACTGAGCCACCCAGGCGTCCCATATGTTCAGTTTTCAACCTGAGTGCTAAAGGTGCTTATTTACATGTTGTCACTTCTAAAATTCTCAAACTAAGTTGTTTTTTGTTTTTTTTTTTCTGAAATAGATCTGGAACCTATAAGAAACCAAACTTTTCAGTAAGATTGATTTTATAAACAGCCCGTGCTAATTTTTAGCTATGAATTAAAATATACAATGTTGTACTCCATTTAAAGTTTTTAGCTGTCTATAACTTTCTTTTAATGCCTCGAACACCAGTGTTTAGTTCTTCTTATCTGAGAATTTCTCCCAAGAACTAAAGTCAATTTCAACATATGAAATCCGGGCGATGTATTACACCACCATCAGAAAATACTGTGATCTCTTCACCTGGTCCTTGAACTTTGAGGTGATATAGCTTGTGGGAAGAGTATTTTCACTTTCTAATCCTTTGTGGGAAAATCTTATTTATGGCTTCCATCAACCAGAATGCTCTGGTTCTATTTCCTTTCACATCAGAAATAAATATTTCTCAAAGCATTGCCTATCATTGAGTTGAGTCCCCTTTGGCTACCGTGGAAAATAATGTCGCCATATCTATTATACGTGATCCAGCATGACCTTCCTGCATTAATGCACGGCCTCATTACAAACGCTAAGCATTTTGTTTCCTCTTTAATTCTCAGTGGGGCACAAATATATTAACCCGTGACATTTTTCGTAATAGAGATGAGAGAATGAAAGCAATGCGTTGAACCTTACATTAGTGTTCCGTGCGCCGTTTGGCTTCCGAAAGGCAAGTCATTATTTTGTAGTAGTCTGTTGTTGTTAGTGTTGTTGGAAATTTGTCCCTAGAAAATGAAATTATGCAAATCAATACCTAAGTTCGGTACCATTGGTGTTTGTGTAACATGACCACTAATCATCCAGTTTCAGAAGAGTCTTTGAGCCCCGGGTCGGGTCCCAGCGATGGCGCTCCCCTGCGGACCAAGGGGATGTTGCTGATGTGGACGCAGCCCAGAAGCATATTCCAAGCAAGCCCACCTCAGATCAGTGAGTTTACAGATAAGGCAGAAAATAACGTAGAACGGCGTGAACACAATTTGGATACCAAACAATTCAGGAGGACAGAGGTGCAGTATCTATGATCACCTTCAGAGGTCTTGGCTTTGAAATATTGTCCCGTTTCTTTTTCCCTCTCAGTCACTAGCTGAGCTACCAGGAGGAAAGTAATACTCATCTCTCTGAGGCCTCTGGGGCTTATTCATTCTTTTAAAAGTGGGAGCTTTGGAGGAAAATCATTAGTCATTGCCTGGATTCTAAAGAGAGGAAACCCCATCCTCTACACAATGACCATTTTGCCTGTTTGCAATGAACCATTCAATGGGGATTTTTTTGTTGTTGTTTCTTTGAGCTGAATGAGGTTCTTCATCCCTTTATCTGCCCCCAGGGCTAGTGACTTGGGAGCTTGCTGAATAAAAGAAAAGAAACAGAAAAGAGGGCGGGGAGAGTGTGGTATTTTCACCAGCCTCCTAATTACAATGATTTGTGAGTTACTAAACAGAAGCAGTATCAAATATGTGTGCCACATGAATCAGTATATTAGTTTGGAGGTATATTGGACTCTGTGTAGATGAACTTGGGTCTTCTAAGGGATGGCTATGCTCCAGTGGTTTCCCATTCAGCATGAAGTATAATGACTCTCCCTCACGGTGGTTACAGAGCTCTGTGTAATCGGGCCCCTTGCCTCATATGCCAGCGTTCCAGTCACACCACCTTTTCTGCCCCTGGAACACACCAACTTGGGTCTTTTCGGAAACCGCTTCCCCCTTTGAAATTTGCATGTGGGGAAGAAAAATAAGAAGAAATTTGCATGTGTCGATCCATGCTGTGGGGTCGCAAACACAGTTCCTCCATTCCTTCCGCAGGCAGGAAAAGCCTCCCCTGACCCATCCCCATGGAAGTGTTCCTCTCCCAGATACTCTATCATCATACCCGGTCTTCGTTTCCTTAGAGGACCTTTGCTTATCAGAAATGATCTTCTTCTTGTTGTTGTTTCACTTTATTTTGTTTTGTTTTGTTTCTGTGTGTACTTGTTCATTGTCTCCCTAAGGACTATGTAAGCTCAGAGTGAGATCCTACCCGCCCCCCCCAAACCAGCTCCTGGAAGAGTGTTTGGCGTGTAGTTGGGCCTCGGCGCAGAACTGCTGAATGAAATAGTCCTCGCTTAATCTGTACAACAGCATAATTGTATCATCCAGATCTCATCCACTATTGGAAGACTACCCCTGACACATTCAAGAGACCTAGGACGAATAATCCCTCTGTCCGTAAGCACACCAACACCAACACGTCCGATCTAAGATTGAGGTGACATCCTGAGATTCAGGGTCGAATCCCTTCCTTATTTTTATTTATTGATTCATTCATTCATTCCTGCAAGATTTTATTTATTTATTTATACAAGATTTTATCTATTTATTTATTTATTTATTTAGGCGAGATTTTATTTATTTATTTGACAGATCACAAGTAGGCAGAGAGACAGGCAGAGAGACAGGGGGGGAAGCAGGCTCCCTGCTGAGCAGAGAGCCCAATGCGGGGCTCCATCCCAGGACCCTGGCACCATGACCTGAGCCGAAGGCAGAGGCTTTAACCCACTGACCCACCCAGGCGCCCCCCCACCTTCCTTCTTTTAACAATTTATGTTAAGTTGAGTATTTACTTATGCTAGGCTTTGGAGGCCCAGTAATGAATAAGACAGACATGTTCTTTGACTTGAGAATGCGTAGAATCCTATTAGGAGCAGAGATATAATTAAGCAAGCAAATATAATGCAGTGCGTTTTTAAAAGTTCTGTAGCCGGAGCACCCAGGGCAGTTCTGGGAGATTGGTAAAGACTTCTTGGAAGAAGTACCTGTAGTCACTTATTCATTCATTCACTTATATTTATTTATTTATTTATTTATTTAAGATATATTTATTTGAGAGAATGCATACATGGAAGGAATGTCAGAGGGAGAGAGAATCACAACCACACTCCTTGCTGAGCTGGGGAGCCCATGCAGACCTGGATCCCCGGACCCCAAGATCATGTACCTAAGCTGAAATCAAGAGTTGGACTCTTAACCAACTCAGCCACCCAGGTGCCCCTCTAATCAGACACTTTGAATAGATAAAGAAGTCAGGGAAAGACAAGGCTGAAAAAAAAAAAAAAAAAAAACATTAGAAGCATGGGAAATGAACACTACAGACACTGCAGGGAAATGAACACTGCAGATTTTTAAGTTAGGGGATGGATAGATTTGTATTTTAAAGACATCACCTAACTGCATTATTACAAACAAATTTACTGAAGTTAGACCTGAAGTAGCAAGTTAGAAGCAGTTGTATTGATCCAGGAAGGGACAGTGAGAAGAGGTGGTGTGTTCTTTTAGAAAAATTATCAGTGGGGCTTTGTTATGGATTAGATGTTGGCATTTAAAGGGAGGATAGAGCTTAAAACACACCCCAGTTTCTGATGTTGCCATCAGGTGGTGGTACTTTCCAGTCTTTGGTTCAGTAAATATTTTCTAAACAGTGACGAGAATGAGCAAATGCAAAGGTCCTGAGGCTCAGTATGTTTGAGGAACAGCAAGGTTGGCATGGCACATCAGAGGAAGCAAAAAACCAATATTTTAAGCTAAAAAAGATAACATTAGAGACTAAGCAAGAGCCTGATGATGATGAGACTTTCCTTTAGTTGCCTAACATTTCAACAATCAGCAAAGCATTCAACCACCAGGTCAATGACATCTTCATAGAGATGTTGTAGAAGTCCATAGACTATATTTCTGGAATCATTGATCTTTAAATTACTCCCACAAACTCTGTGATTCTATAATGCTGTTATTCCCAATCAAGCCCAACCTTCATGAAGCCCATTTGTGGGCATCCTGCGTTTGCATTCCTTCCTTCAAGGAGTGGTAGGTTTCTGTAGACAGACCCATCTGAGTGAGTGCAATGCCTTTGTGACTTAGACTAGCTAGATTATTATTGTCAGGTTCTCAGGCACTATCAAAATTATTTTATGATATATTAATATTAGTATTCCTTAATAATAACAATGTGAGCTTTACTGCTTAAAATAAGTGAATGAATGAATGAATGAATGAATATATAGATAGTATGTGAGTAGACCAATATGGTATTAGCTCAAAGCTAGCCTTAAGCAAAACCAAGAAGCAGGAAGAGATTTTTCTTGAAGGTTTTTCTTTCCTTCTGATGCACCTTCTTTTTTTCCCACTTTAGACAGCACTCCGAGTGTTCGAAGCCCCCAGCCCAGAGCTGACCACTCTCTCTACACATGCCCCATGCCCACCAGCACAACACAAACCTACCCATTCAGTTCCCTCTGGATATTGTCACTTTCCAACGTGAAAGCCAGCTGATCTGATAAATTTATCTGTATGGTTTTGCTAATGGAAAGGCTAGCTCACTGTCTTTACTTCTGTGTATTATATCAACAACCCATAGTTACCTTTTTCAGAAATCGCATCTTGGGTTTATTTTTTCGGGCTTACAGTTGATAGTTCAAGATATTTAGGGCAGATGGGGTCATGTGATGTCTTAAGTAAAAAGTACAAAGGTATCCATTCACAGTGACTACTAACAGAATTCACCTTTTCTAAAGACATATTTTCAGCCTTTTAATAGAACGTATAACGAACTCAAGGCAAATAGCAGGAGAAGAGAAAGAATTAGACTCTTGTGCTAAGAAACCATGACATGATCAGGATCTGGCCTGTGGATGAAACTCCAAAAGACTTTCCTGTGTCCTAGAGAGGCTCCATGACAGATTTTCTATTGGATGTTACCCAACAGTCACATCATTACTTGAACAGATCCAAGTGCTTACTTAGCCTCCTTAACCAAAAGAATGAAATAAATACATAAACAAAAATAAACATAAATAAAAAATAAAAATCCAATTAAACATTTTTATCAGTCTTCATAGAGCCTAGATGGTAAATAAGCTATGATAGTTAAATCCTATGTACATGAAATATGAACTATAACTTTATGGTATGGCATTGGTTAAACCTGTTATTCTCTTTAATGAGGAGTTGGGCTGTTGATATACTTAATTAATAAATTTTTTGTTTTTATGTGCATTCCCAAAGGCCTTAAGGCAATGAGTACATTTTTAATAAATTGCATTTGAAATAAATAAATAATAGTGGTTCGTTACACTAGGATTTTTTTCATCATAGAATCAAAGTGAATTGATATTTAACATTGTTTTAAGTCATTTAAACACGAATTTATGGGTTCTTTTTCTCCTAAAAATGCCAATACATACTATGAAATGTTCCTTTTAGAAGGCTAATTTTAGATATTCAGTTGAGAGTAACATTTAAGTAGAAAAATTTTCTGAGAGCACTTTTTTCCAAATTATTTATGTGTGAAAATCCACTACCACTTATTTATATTTGTGTCTATTGTAAGTTTTAAGCCAAAAATTCCAATATTTTTTTAATTTGTCCAATAAAAATATCCAGTGTTTATATAATACAACACATTAGAATTTTCATGAGATTAAAGATAGGTATTCGAATTACTAAAGATTAAAAAGTTAGCCCCAGTTTTTACAAAATTGTTCTTTTAGACGTCAGCAACTTTTTTATTCTCTTTCAAGATAATATGTATGCTTCTTACATCCCCACCACCTTTAGAGAAATAAGTTTTGCATAGTTCCTAGAGTAAGAATGAAGTAGATATAATGTGTATTCTAAAACATTAAGATGGGGGGGGCACCTGAGTGCCTCAGTGGGTTAGTCCTCTGCCTTCGGCTCCAGTCATGATCTCAGGATCCTGGGATCGAGCCGCACATCGGGCTCTCTGCTCAGCACAAAGCCTGCTTCCCCCCTCTCTCTGCCTGCCTCTCTGCCTACTTGTGATCTCTCTCTCTCTGTGTCAAATAAATAAATAAAATCTTAAAAAAAAAAAAGTTAAAACACTAAGATGGGCATATCTTCAGCAAATGGATTTGGTATCTGAATACCAAAGATACTTCAGTTGCTTATTAACAACATTTTAAACCATGTGATTAGTACATATTGTAAAATTATTTTTAAAATCATTTTTATGATTAAAAAACACTATAACTGTCCACTTAAGATCTATATGGTAACATTGGGTATACATTTTAAATAGACTTATCCTTTGAAATAGAATATACTCTATATTATATCCATATATAATAAAGAAGTTCCAATTCTAAATATGGGCAAAATTGGAACATGTGCTCCTTTTCTGCTTTAGCAACTATTAAGTCATTCATTGTAGGTATGTGTGCCTCTGCAGTGCTAATTTGGAATACCTTTATCATATATCCACGAAAGCCATTTATTTCCCCTTAAAAGGAGCACAGACATATAATTTCCAGTGCTTGCAAAGTTAGGTTTTGCTATAGAATTTTAGAATTCCTTATCGTAGACTTTTGACTGGATGCTCAGAGGTCTTCAAATTTGAATCCTTACAAGCAGAAAGAATCTTTTCTTACTAATACATAAAAATTACTGGAGTTAAATTCTTAAAGAATTTCTGGGAAGTGTCACCTTTCTTTTTCTAGAATTTTTGTCCACATAGATCCATGCAAGTTGGACAAAAACTGTTGACCATCACTCATAAGTCATTGATGTTTATGGAGTAATCCCTGCGTGCAGAACTGTAGGGATTGGTCAGCAAGTCATGGACTGGTCGTTGCCTACTTTATGTGGTGAGTCTGGACACAGCATGCAACTGAAGTTCGTCACTGAAGGACATTTAAATCTACCCAGAGTTTTGTAGAGTGGGGGAAGCAGAGGAAGGCTGTGGAATCAGATGGCCTGTCAGTCCTGTTCACTATCACTTTGTGTTGTAAATTCTGAATGGGGTATTTTTTCTCGCTGTGCCTCAGTTTCCTCTTATATAAAATGAAGATGGTAGTGTATATGGAAGTGGTAGTTGTGAGTTTTGAATAATTCAATTCATGGAATCGGTATTCAGTAACTATGATCATCTTTCTAGGTGCCCTTAAATATTTGGGTGAGGAATATAAAGATCTATTAAAATAGTTGAGTAAACTAGGAAAATTATTTTAAAGTAAATGAGCTAAACAGACAAAAAAGGTACTTATGGCATGATTCTCATAGACCCTTAGATTAATAGGAAGGTAGAGTTTGACTTCAATTTGCAAAGAATAAGAAAGTTTGGTCAACCATTTTTCTATAGATATTGATGAGGTCATGAAAGGTATAACCCGAAGTCTCCTTGATAAAGCTGCTTATTAGTCCTGGGACATTCTGTGGTCTTGAGGCAGCTGGGGAAGGGCTTGTCTCAGAAGGAACCCTCTGAGTCTTGTGGACCCCCTGCCCCACCCATGTCCACAGAGAACAGAGTCAGAGTGGAGGAGAGACATTCTCAGTCGGGATAAGAACAGTTGTGAGAATTAAATAAAACAGTGCAATTAAATCTCTTAGTGCTGGTGTAAGATAAACAATCCATGTTGACTGGTATAGCTACTATCTTTGTCATTTACCTTACAAATTGCAGTAGAAATCAGAACAGAAAGACACGCAAGAAAGACACTTGTCCCAGCATTCCTGAAGGACAGACAAGTGATGTCAAGTAAGATTTTCCAGAAAAGTTAAGAACTTAGTTGAATGGTGTAGAACTAGTTCAAGTCACATCATTAAGATACAGAAGCATATTCTGGGCCTGGGAGCAAAGTCTAAAGCCCCCCACCTTGCTGAGTTTTTCCTTACCCAGGACGAGAGCTCAGCAGAGCGAACAGAGGTCTGAGTGGATACATTCCCTGGAACGGAGAATGAGTTTTGACCTATGAGTCCTGTCATCCTTTCTGAGAGCCAGTGAAGTTTCAGGAGCTACTTCCCTTGTGGAGACAGGAAGGGAAGACCGCCTGGCAAGCACAGCTGGTTTTCAGGCTGGTTGTTCCCTTAGATCCCCAGGCACCCAAACTGCTCCCTATAAATGTTATCGTGTGAGCAGCCATCTTAGCCCACGGCCCATGAGTAGCGTTGGCTACATTGTGGTTATCGTATATTAATTGTTGTCTGTAAAGACCCATGATTCTGAAAGGTGGGAAACCCCTGATAGCCTTGGAAAGTCTGTTTCATTATATTGGATACTTTAGAAGAGTGATTCTAACATTAGTATTCTTATGACTCATTTTAATGTCTGCGTTTTCCCTTTGTAAATTTATTGAGATATGAATGTCTGCTTATATAGCATTTATTTTAAACTTTGTAATATCAGAATGGACCCTTGCTGCACCAGAGGAACTGCCTCTGGCTGTATTCCAGTCATCTGATTTTTTTTTTTTTCTTTCTCAGCTGCTGGACTGTCTATCGATCTGGTCACCTAAGGTGAAGAAAAAAAGCAAGCTCAACAAAAATTGTATTCAAAGCTCCTGTGATCACTTTTTCCCCTTTCGTGGCCGCAGGAGGGCAGTGGGGGAGGGGATATTTCTCCCTCTTGTGGGAGAAAATGAGAAAATCACAGCCACACACAATTTATGTAGGTCATGCTACTCCTGAAAGGAGAAAAGTCTATATCCATTTCCTATAAAAAGAAAGCAAAATTGGCCCACTCCAAAATTTAGCCTTTTGTCTATTTCAAACACACTCTCTATAACCGAAAACCAAGCTCTTGCTGTCATGTCGTACTGAACAGTAGTATTTGCACAAATGAAACAAGAAAATTATGTAAAATAGACAAGTAGTTTACAGTTCCGTGGCCAAATTTCTTGGCAAGTGAAGGCGTCATTGGCATGGGTTGCCACTGATTTTGAATAAATCAAAGTTACAAAGTGATGAGAAAAATAAAAACATTTGACAATTACCTAAAGCTATAATTACCAAATACACTATGATGAGATAGTTTTGGAAAGTGAATTTTAACCCTCATAGATTAATTTGTGTCGCTTAATATCTCACCACTCTTTCATGTAAATAGAACATTCATCAAGCGCTCACTAATAACACATTCATGACAAAAATTAGAAACATTATTCTTATGGCATTTTGGCTTTATTTTGTGAAGCACCGCCTCTGTGTATTTCTTTTTCCTTGATATAAGCTATTTTGGATAAAACAAGATTATTTTCATTCGCTTCAAGTGGGATCTTTCGCTTTCTCTCAGACAGCGGGGTTGGAGGTCATGGCAGAAGACAGTGGGGAAATATATATGTGAGTGGAAAGCACCAGAGGGGACGGCAAGGGAGACAAAGGGCAGGAAATTCGGGTGGTCAGAGGCGGAGAAGCAGACAGAGAAGGGCAGGGGATTAAAACGGATAGCACCCAAGTGACCCGAGAGCTCAGGCATGAGACAGGGTGGGTCAAAGAGCACCTCAGGAGGGCGAAGGACACCACACAGAAGCTCTGACTTAGAACCCGAAAAAGAATTATAAGGAGAAGCAAAAAAGAGAACTTCTCTTACAAACTCCCAATGACGCCCACTTACCTGTCATTCTTACCAGATGCCCTCTGCCCTCTCCGACTTTGCGGGAGATATAAAGGCCCCTAGGAGTCAAGATGCTCTCAGCTTCAGGAATACAGTTTCCCCAGCTTTTCCCCAAACCTCAAACAGGTCTACCCACCAGTTTCCCCGTCTCTGTCAGCTGTCTCTCTGTCTTGCGCTGTTAGTCCCACTGGCACCTGTTGTCTCCGTGGTTTTATTCCCTTGATCTTGGGGTCTTTTTTTCTGCTGTCAATGTGTTCCTCCCTCACCTGCTCTGTTAGCATAGAAACATGATCAAATCGCACAGAACAGTAGTTAAAAGAACCAAACACAAAAGCACAATGTTACCAAGTTGCTGTGTGTCATTCCCCTTTAGCTGCTAACGGTTGTGAGCTTTCTGCTGCGTGGTCATGAGGGGGCCCTCCTGGTTGCCTACACAACCTACTGTCCCTCCCTCGTCTTCCCTGATAGAAACTAACTTTGTTCAACCGCCCACCTGACCCAACCTCAGGTAAATTTTGTTTGACACCACCTTGACTTTTTTTGCCCATTATTTTTATCAGTCCAGGATACCTTTTGTGTCTAAGTTTGCCTAATAAAATGGACAGATTTGACCTTTCGTCCATGCTAGTAGGCGGGCTTCTCTTTCTTCTCTTTCTGGAATGTAAACATACAAACGTGCACCTATAGTCTGTGATCAAGCTACAGGAGAACCAGTCTGAGGGTGAAGCTTGCTGAAGATGGCCGAGACCAAAGCAAAGAGAAATCCCCTGATTACTTTCGGCTACTGACTTAAGTAATCCTGGAGCCTGTTTTCCCTCTGAATTTCTGTTATGAAATATCGTAAGTCAGTTCAAACAAAAGCTGGTTTGACTTGGGTTTCTGTTGCTTTCATCACTAGTTTCAGCATCCTAGTTTGGTGGTAGGTCTGTTGGACCTGATTTTTCATTTCTTAATCAATCGACTGCCTGTGCTCCCAAAGAAACAGTCCTGGCTAAGAAGACCGGTGAATTTTTGGTAGGTCCCACACAGACCATCTCCTTCTTTTATTAACTGATTCCTCATTGACGCTCCTTGCTTCTTGAAATATTACTTTCTATTGGGATTTTTAACAATATTTTCCTGGTATTTTCTTAACCATAAAATGATTATTTCCTTTAAGCTATTCTGTAGTACGGCACTCCTACTAAAGTCCTACAGTTCAGAATTTCCATTGGATATCTCCCTTTGGATGGTTTTTAGTATCTTAAAGTCGTCCTGTCCAACGTGGTATTTTCCATGCTCCCGCTCCTCACCCTGCGTCTCGGATTTTGTCCTTCCGTGTTAACGGTTTAACTGACCACTCAGTTTCTCATGGCACAAACATGTCAACCTAGATTCTTCTCTCTTCCATTCCAGGTGTGTACTAGATATCTAAGTTAATTAAAAGCTTCTCTGTTAATCCATTCCTCTTTATCCCTACTATTTCAGCCCAAGCTGAAACTGTATCTCTTCTCTAGACGGTTACAGTAACTTCTGATGTGTTCCCAGCCTCTGTTCTTATTTCCCTGATAGGCATCTTTCATGAACTTGCCAATGAATTTTAAAAATTAAAATCTGATTATGTTAGCTCCTCTTCCTCGAACACTCTTTACTAAATGCCACTTCCTACAGTACAGCGGAGCGACTCCCCCGATGTCCTACAACTCTGGCTATCACTTTTGACTAGGCTTCATTTCTGTCCCTCATATGCTGTGTTGCTGTCATATTAGCAATACCAAATTATGCATCTGGATGCGTTACTCTTAGGTATTGTCTATATATACTCACTTCCTTTTGGCCCAATTAATTAATTATTTCTCATATCTAATGTTAATTCTGTGAAGTCTTCTGCTGTTTGTTCTCCCTTCTGATCATCTCTTCATTGAAATGTGTACAGCAGAGCATTTCACGCACTATGTTGCATGGGGTTATTTACCCATCTTCTCCCATACGTCAGTTCCTTCAGGAAAATGGTAGTCTTACTCATTGCTGATCTCCCCAATTTTTAAAAATAAGTGGTAAAAGAGTACAGTTTCTTTTCCCACAACTGTTCCATTAATCTCAGTAATTTCAAAGTGTCTACCTGCAATATCTTCCAAAGGGAAGAGAAAGGGCTTATCTCACAGACCAATTTTAATCAATGTACAGTAGCCACTTGGAATGTGTATAGAGAAACGCTCTGAAACTCTACCCAAGGTCAGCTTGAGGGGGTTCTGGTAAATTAACACAGGCATGAGAACTCTTCTGTTGTATAGCTTTTACTCCATAAGGATAGTTAATGTTTTATATAGACTGCCTGTCTCTAATGAGAATTAAGTTAAATATTAGAATCAGGAGGGACACGCGATTGCCTTGAATGTTGAGTTAGAACAACTTTAGAGATCATGATTTTGTTTTATATTAAAGGAATCTAGAGAGCAATGTGGGGGAAGTATTTTTCCTGGAGTGATACAGTTAGTTTAGAACTCAGTTTTTCTAATGTCCAACTGACACTTATGCTACAGTTGCCCATGAAAGAAAGAAAGAAAGAAAGAAAAAGAAAGAAAGACAGTATCCTGTTGGAATCCCCAAAACCTCAAACATGCATCATATTCTTAGGGTTGAAAAAGTGCATAGGTATTTGCATCTGAATGTAGAAATATTGAACAGTCCTATTTCTTTTTCAAGCAGAGACATAACTGCTCTACCTTCTAGTGTGATATGTATGAATTATAGGGTTGCTAATGACTACACGAATAGCATCTGTGGTAGAGGAGAACAATGTACAGTTCATTAGATGTAACTCAGAGCGGCTAAGACAAGCTCTTAGTTTAGCTTCATGGATAAGGATTTATTTGACCTTGGGGATAGTTCCTCATTTCTTTTTGCTTCAGTTTTCTACCTGAAAAGTCCTATCTCATAGGCTTGTTGGCTTCTTGTTTATCTTCTGAAAACACATACAACAGACTTGTAAAGAAACCTTAGTTAAAAATATCAGCTAAGGGGCGCCTGGGTGGCTCAGTGGGTTAAGCCTCTGCCTTTGGCTCAGGTCATGATCCCAGGGTCCTGAGATGGAGCCCCACATCGGGCTCTCTGCTCAGCAGGGAGCCTGCTTCCCTTCCTCTCTCTCTGCCTGCCTCTCGGCTTACTTGTGATCTTTCTCTGTCAAATAAATAAATAAAAATCTTTAAATATAAAATATATATATATATATATAAATTCATTATATATATATATATATATATATATATATATATATATATATATATATATCAGCTAATGACCTGATTTTAAGAGACCATTCTCCATGGGTTTATTGTGTCTCTGCCCGTCTTGTAAGCCAACATCACCTGTGTTGGTTCTGGATTAACTTTTCTAGGATGGTCCATAGGTCAGGGGTCTTGGAAACCTGAGATCACGTCTCCAGGTAGAGTAGAAGACAGGTTTGCTTACTTCCCATTGTAAAAGATTCAGGTTCCCTAAGTTCAGGGATTCTTTCTAGGAATACAGCATCTGAACATGGAGAGGGCAGTAGGCCTTCTCTCCATTTTCCATCCCCCTGTGAGAATTTGGGTTCAGGGAACCAGATCAGATGTTGATACATAAGCTACTGCTGTTCTTATGAGTGATAAGCTGTCCTTTGTTTCTGACCCAGAGGCCTGTCTTTCTGATCACTGCCTGTAAGCCCTAGCTCACTGACCTCTTAGTTTGCAGGGGTGGTGAGGTCTCAGACCCTTCCCATTTCTTGACATCTGAATTCTGTTTATGTTACTGACGTTAACTGTAAACCTCTGTTGATTTTAAGGAGTTGGTTTTTCTTTTTCCCCCCTTCAACTGAATGAATATTTTTTCCCAGGATAATGATCATTAATTTGAATTTGAAAATGAGCAGATTTAAGAGCCAAAGATTGCACAGACGTTTTTAGTCCAATTATTGGTTCTTGATTAAATGGGGTGATGTTTAGAAGCTAATTCAGCTATTTTGAATTTTTATTTCTGTTGTAGATGTTAAGTACCATGACAAATTATATTAATAAATGTCTCTACTTTGTGGAATGTCCTTCTTCAAACTATGTATTGATTTAAGCACTACTCTTCAGGCTCAACTCCTCAGTGCACATAAGGCTTTCCAGATGCATGGTAAACATACCATTCTGTGACATTTTGTTTAATCATCCGAGTTACTCATTAAGAACTTGCCATACGGTTTCGTATGTTCTCTATACCGTTTCTTAAATCACAGGGTACAGAAGAGTAAGGGACATTTAAAAACAAATACAAATTACATCTATAATTCTAACACATTCTAGGCAATCGATGATGAATATTATAAACATGTTCACTCTAAATGATATGATTATCTATGGTTATGTGCTTTTACTTTAAAAAAAAAACTAAAATTTAAGAGTTGGACACAATTTAAAAATCTGGCTATTTTTCCTTAAGATTATAATTCCAAAATCATTCTATAAAAATATGAATGCGGAAAGAATAAAAATAACATACTCAACTCCTTGATTTAATTACTTTTGAATGCTTACTCATCACAAGTGAGAATCACGATAAATGTCACCATTCAGTAAAATAGGAGAGGAAAATATCTTTATTCTAAACTCGGTTGCACTCTTAGGTTTACTATGGATGAAAGACTGCCTATAAAACTGGTGCTAAGACCCTGGGGGCAATAAAAACTCTAGAGGCTGCTTAGAGGAAACTCCATGAAGCTAGAGTTTTATTAACTTAAGAAGTAGACAATGACACTTTGCCCCAAGCTGCTGCCCTGAGGCTACTCTTTTGGTTATGTTGCAATGAGAACACCTTCCTATCTAAAACCAGGAGCTGGGAAGCTCTCAACTCTGTCACTTACAAGTATTTCTCACTGGAAGATAAACATAACCCTAGGCCTTTCTCATAAGGGGTATGTCACAGTAGGAGACACTGATACCATGCCCTACTCCCATGTCTACCGAATGATGGTTTCAGAGTCTAAGATGTGAAGGGAAATCTAGATCAGTAAGTAGCTTCTAAATAGGAGTCTTCAAAGACTGTGATGAGGACAGAGCAGAAACTGGCACCCTACACCCCCCATACAACCATCCCACCCCCTGCCTTGTGATATGTGTGACGTTCCTCAGGCTCTCCTGGCTTCCCTACAGGAAGAACAGATGGTTAACGGACAGAGATCACAGTCCTGCAGGACAGGAGTCTCCCTCAGTTTACAGATGTCCCAGTGATTTTCAGTAGCCTGACTTCCAGAAGACTCTCAACCATTTTCATGTTGGTCCCTCATTAGAGAGAAAACAAACAAAACAGCTTTGCTTGACAGAAACCCAGACTCCATTATCCTGAGTGTCTTCTTTAGCATATGAGAGCCCTTCTAAGCACCCCCTTTGTCCTCACCTCCCCAACTCCTGAGTATATAATCAGCCACTCCTTGGGATCACAGGGCAGCAGCTCTCTCTGCCCAGGGCTCCTGTCCCCCTGCTTTAATAAAATCACCTTTTTGCACCGGAGACATTTTAAGAATTCTTTCTTGGTCCTCAGCTCCAGACCTCACTTAAATTCTAAAACGTTATCAGTGTCGACAGTTTTCTTAAATTCATGAAACAGCAACTCTGTCCTCATTGTTCTATTCCAGATAATATATGTTCTTAAGAGCTTGATATGCAAAGATAGAGATTCTGAAGAGTTCATAATCCTCCATTGTCTGGTTTTCTTATCAATCTTTATCAAATTTTTATCAAATAATTTTTTTTTGTAAAGACTTCTACAGAATCTACCTAGGTATAATGTTATAGCTGAGGTATCTTTCCTTTAAAAAGAAGTGACATTATAATCAGTGTCATAAATCGAAGTAAACCTCAAACCTGTGCCACACACCTTATGAAGGGGAGATGTGGCAAAAATCTTCCCAGAAAATAAAGACTAAGAGAGATGCCTTTAAATATTGTGGAAGGAACATTATGTGAAAACGTCCTGAAAAGTTAATTACTAAAGGAATTGGGTGCATTAAGATGATCAAAATATATATTAAAATTTATTTACTTATCATCTCCATGTTTAATGTGATGACTTCACAGAAATATTACTCAAAACAAAACAAAACAATGAATTCAGTAGTAGCAGTTTGAAAACGGTATCTCTTACCCACCAAGACACCTAGAGTGGAGCTGCATAATGGACACTTGATAGTGGGTGATCATAATTAGCACCTAAAGACCTACCAATGTGGGAAAAATGCCAAGTTAACAACAATTAGCAGGTGAACTTGACTCAATGAGCAGTGAAAACTCTCAGCAAAAGTGGTCCCGTTCCCTATCATTGATTTTCACTGTCTGTTGAGCCATGCATTAAATTTATTTTCTGTTGCATTTTCCTGGTTGTGGGTAGGTCCCTTCATCCAGCAGATTCTGTGTTGCTTTCAATTCCTCAATTACTCCAAAATTCTGGAGAACTACTGAGGGATGTTCTGAGATTCTGTATGTATATATATGCTTGTATGTATGTATGTGTACACACACACACACACACACACACACACACACACACACACACAGATGGACTGCCGCTAAATCTGGGGAAGAACTCTCCTTGGAGGTCCCAGAGCTCATACTGCCATTATGAGGACTATTTCAAATGGAGATATGTTTATTTTATGTTCTGGAACTAGCATATTTTAACATCATATAATACTAACTGGATTTTATTTTGTTTTCTCATGAATTTTATTATGTTTCTATTGCTATTCTCACCAAAAGGTACTAGAGGTCCTTAGGTAGCTCTAAATATTGTCAATTCATTGATCACCAAAGAGAAGAGCTAGTGTATATCTAGGAGCTGGGGTAGAAAGGAAGGGAACATTTGGAACATTTCATTTTGGTACATGGAATGAAATTGGAAAAAGTATAGAAAAAAAAACAATAAACAGAAGAGGAAGTGGCTGCTATTTTTAAGTAAACATTACTACTGATCTTAAATTAGAAGATAGTTATGCTGACATCATAATGATTATCTGTACCTCTAGACTATAAATTCTACAGGGTAGTGATTTTTCCATATTTTTTCCAGTGGACACGAGTAGTGAGCACAAAACCCAGAACATGGTTCTTTCTCAATTCATTCTATTTGAACACATTAAAAAAAAAAAAAAAAAAAAAACACCCACTAATCTATGCAGGTATGATTGGACCAGAGTCAAATTTGAAAATGTAAATCCCTTTGAAACATTATTTATAGGTAATGACAAAAGCAACAGAAAAGGCAGAGTCAGCTGAGTTATTGATATTGCAATACATATTATCCCAGTTAATAAGCATTGATTTAGTGCTGAGTTTTTGCCCAGACATCTCTTGGAACTGTTAGGGAACAGACTGGATCCTGGAGGAAGAACCAAGTGGCACTTGGAGACGTTGGAGGTTCGGAGGTTTATTTAACACTGGTGGGCCCAGAGGAGACCGTTCTCTTTATACACTTCTGCTTCTGCATACTTGATATTTTTGTCACATGCAGGAAAAGGGGTAGGAAGGAAGAATCCGGAAGGGCTTTGAGACAGGGACTGGAATTCCCTTGATTTGGCTGGCCATCTTAGAGTACAGTCGTTCCCGTATCAGAACCACGAGAAACTCACAGATGTTCCCTCAAGCAAATACTCATGCACACACGTGCACACGTGTAGATGACGCTTAGGTTTTGCTTTTGTAGTTTTACATCTCACCAGGTATTTTTTATTTAAATCCTCTCATTGATGAATTCAGTTCTTTTCACACATTTACATTTCTTGATTATGCCAAACAGATGTAGTCTTACCCCAAATCACGTTTGCTCAATAAATCAGAACATCACAAAAATTTAGACCTGATAATGCTTCAGACTTTTTTTTTTTAATGCTTAAAGTTTTTTGTTCTTTATAGGCATATACATTAAAGTCATGTTGATAGGAATTGTTACCCTCACAATGGAGACATTATGTACACTTTTGCTAATTAAACAGGCACCCATACCCTTTGCTTTTATGTTTTAAATGGTGTCACTTACTCAGTTTTTATTTATGCCCACGTGCTTAGAAAAGTGACGTGAATGGTATCTTAAAATATAAGAGTATAGAATGGAAGATTGACTTGACTATAGTAGAAGTGAAGGAAAAAAGACAGGGGGTGTGATTTCGTTATATTTGTCTGAATTTTAGAAATGTAGTAATTATAATACACCCTAATGAAGTTGGTGTTCAGACAGAGGGAAAATTCCCACGAATTCTCTGTTAATAAAGCGTATACCTAAGAATTATCCGTGCTCAGTGCATACGTGGTTAATAGTCTCAAACAGTGATTTTTGACCAGAAGACATTGGCAATGAGCTAATGAATGGAGGCTAGATACGCTGCTAAGCAACCTGCAACGTGTAGCAGAGTTTTCTACAGCAAAGAAATATCCCCCCTGAAATGTGAATCATGCCGAAGATGAGAAATGTTTGTCTAGAATAGAGGGTGGCAAAATACAGCTCTCTGGCCAAATCTGACCGTTTCCTGTTTTGATAAGACCCGGGAGCTAATGGTTTTATTATTTTTAGATGGCTGAAAGAAATTTTTTTTCTTTTGTCAAGTACTACTTATGACACATGAAAACTATATAAATACAAATTTCGGTTTCTATAAATAAAGTCGAATTTTAACATAGCCGTATGGATGATCTGTGGCTACATTTTGCTACAACAGCAGAGTTAAGACATTTCAGCAGAAACGCTGTGGCCCACACAGCTTAAAATATATTTACTGTCTGGCCCTTTACAAAGTAAATTTGTTAACCCGTCTTTTAGTAAATGCAGGGAAGAAAAAGAAGGGATGAAGGGAAGGGGGGAGGGTAAGAGAAAGACAATGTATTCATTGTAAAGTGACCAGAATACTTAGACGTCTGGAAACTATGAGATAGTGAGGTGTCTTATTACTTTTACTTCATCATTAGTTTTATTGATAAAGTAAAAATGAAACTTTGTTTTCTATATCCATACTTTCTTCAGTTCATTTTTTAAAGATAATTAATTTATTTATTTGAGAGAAAGGAGCACAGGACAGGTGCACGGACAGGTGTGGGAGGAAGGGGCAGGCGGAGAGAGTCTCAAGCAGACTCTGCATTGAACATAGAGTCCGATGTGTGACTCGGTCCCACAACCCCGAGATCAAAATCCTGAGATCATGATCTAAGCCAAAACCAAGAGTCAGCTGCTCAACCCACTATACCACCCAGATGTCCCCTTTCTTCTTTACTTTTAGTTTTCTGTGCAAATGAGGTTGATGTTTACAACCAGTGTTGAGGTGGTGGCCTTTGGTTCTATGCATGACCTGGTGTTTCAAGAACGGCTCATGGGTATCACCATACCTTGTTGTTGTGTTTTTCCTGTTATGTTTGCAACAATCTGATTGCTGTCCCAGCTACTTTTGGTTAGATAAAATATTACCACATCACACTTTCTGACTGAAGTGTTACGCCAATCTCATGGTAACCTGATTCTTCTCCCCAACCCCTGCCCCATCCTTTGTGAGCAACATGTTTTCCCTACAGGAATGCCTGAAATGTATTTACTCATTAATCCTTGAGGTGAAATAAATTACCTCACAGATTGCTGTTGTTCGTTGTTCTATTGAAAAGTTCCCTATTGTAATGCATAACTGTGATCTTCACATCCACTTTTCTCTGGATTTCATGAAAATGTGCATTTATTATACTTTTGATTACTATTTTCTTCCTTCTTCTAGTGTTTGTACTTCAAGGACACCACTTCTTCTGTTTCAGCCTCTTCATTCTCTGTTTCTATTATATATTTTGTGGTTGCTTTAGTTCTGTGGCTTTCCTCTTCATTGACTTGGATTTTAGGCTCTCCTTTCCAGGATTCCAGTTACCACACATCTCTATCATATTTCTGGTGTTTCTAAATCACAGGTTCTCAATCCTGGCTGCACATCCGAATCACCTTTAAAGATTTAAAAAATCTCAAGACCCAGGCTGCACCTCAGAACTACTAAATCAATAAATACCGAGGCAACCAAAACATCAGTATCTTTATACTCCTGACATAGTTTCAGTGAGAATCACCATTTTATTCTCTTTTATGTTATGTTTGCTTATGTTATTTCATTTTAAGTAAGCTCTACACCCAGTGTGTGGCTTGAACTCATGACCCTGAGATCAAGAGTTATATCTTCCACTGACTGAGCCAGCCAGACTTCCCAAGAGATCCACTATTTTAATGAAATCAGATACATGAAGATTTTACTTGGGTTTTATCTGTGCTTTGCAATCTCTTATTTCCTCTTCTTTGGTGTTGTCTCATCCTTTATCCCTTCTTATTACATTTGTATTGCTGTTAAACCCTTCCAGAGCTCAAAGCTCACCTGGATAATTTCTTTCTTTCTTTTTTTTTTTTTTTTTTGATAGATTTTTCCTTCCAGAATAGGAAGTATTTTGCTTGCTGTGTTTGTCTTTTCTGTTCTCTCTTCTTTCCTTCACTTCTTCTAGTCGTACCGTTTCTCTTTGGTTGTGCCTTACTGGGTCATATCTGCTGTGCTTCTTCTTGTCGACGAGGGCAACATTACCCAGATTTTCAATCTGATATAATAGATAATGGGTGCCCTTTTCCCTGAGCCTTATTATTATTATTATTATTTTAAGAATAATTGGTTTCTTAATTCTAATGTGTCTTTGAAGTCTGGGTTTGGTTTTCCATCTATTTTTCTGACCTGTGGCGATGGAGATATGGACTGGGTCTACTGAGTTCAGCCCTCGGCCATAGAGGTTTGGATTCTGCTGTGCCTTCTGGCCAATGCTAATGACCAAATGCTCCGCTCCATCCACTCAGGAATGTGTCCCATTGCGGTTGATTTTGTTATCATTCTTCCCCTCCATGGACACCTCCCAGTGGACCGTAATGTCTTCAGAAACTTTGACTGTTTTTTTCATTGGTGCTGATGTCCTAGGGAGGTACCTATAGATTTTCTCTCAGAAATTCCCTCTTGACTCTCAAGGCTGCTTAGTTATTCCTCAATCCACATCTTTCTAAATTGGAGAGAAAATGATTCATGAAATTCTCAGGATTTCAGGAACTCACCTGTGTTCCTCCATTCTGTGTTCCGGGCTGGGGCTGGGTAAACGGATGGGGGAACTGGTTGGGAATTGTAGGGCATAGAGTTAGAATTCTGTGTCTCTTCACTTGCTGACCTCCCTTTGTCCTCTTCACTTCAACATCTTTGCCTGAAGTATTTGACTCTTGAGACACCCTTTGCAGTATAACTTTGTAAATCCTTCAGAACAGAAGTGTTCTTGCAAATACTTAGCTTGAAACAGTTGCCAATTAGCTTGTCAAAACAATGGCATTGAAAGTTCAAGCAGAATCATTGTGTTGCATCAATCAATAAGTCTGTGCTTAGCAACCTTCTTGTTAGTGGCTGTTAAGCCTTAATGTTCTCTGGGAATTATTTGGGGTTCTTATTAGGAATTCTAATTTCTATGACTCAAGTGGTCTAGAAGGAAACTTAGTAACCTAAACTTTGAACGACATATTAGATGGTTCAGGTGGAGGTGTTCCATGAATTACAGTTTGAGAAAAAAAAAAAAAAAAAAAAAGCCTGTGTGCTTAGCATTCTGCTTACAAATATGAGGGAAATAAAATAAGTATATAGTTTGGTTTCAGCTCTTAGGATACTTATAGACTTGTCCTTTGTTGCATGTGTGTAATGATTCTAGGACAATAGAAAACATACTATAGAAAAAGGTCAAATATCTGTAGAACTATTAAAAGTCCTTCGTAAAAGTTGTATCACTACTAAAATCCAAACTCACATTGAAAAAAATAAGTTTTTGAGTCTGTGTATTTTAAAATGCACTACCAGAATGGACTCATTTTAGGAATCTTTCCAGGTCCCACAAAAATTACACCTACTCCATGAGACCTACTTGGTATGCTTTTCTACTATTACAACATATACAACATGTCAAGTAATCCTAACATTCTTTTATGTTCTTTTGTCACTCATTGTTCTTTCTCTTGTGTTTCTACCAATTTAAGCACTGATTTTATATTCCACCAGAGAGCACATAATTCTACTGGAAAGTTCGGGACGTTATTTGTCTTTTCTTTTTTTTTTTTTAATTATTTCAAAGAAAAAGAAATGGCTCTTCGCAAATGGTAGATCCTCAACTGAAGTTTGTAATAGTAAAGAGAAAAAAGTCCAACAAAAATCTATGTTTGTCATAACAATGACTCACATACAATATTGTATATTCTCTGTGAACTGTTTCAAGTTTCTCATGACCGATATTATTTGTGCCTTTGGGAGCTCTGTATTTCTAATTGTTCTGTGATAACTAAGAATAGGGGTAAACGTAATATTTATTTTTTATAAAGAATTTAGTGAGCATGTAGAATGCATTAAAAAAATAGATATTTTTTCAAGACACATAGGGCATGTCCCCTCTCTTAAAAAAAAAAATGCCATACTGTTGAAAAGCAAAGTGTTTAAATAGAGTTAAAAGGAGGAAAATATAAAGCACATATTATTATTTTGAACATAGAGCAAAGAATTTATTAATATAAAATAACTCGATCAATGAAAAGTGTTCTTGGGGGAGACTTTTTAACTCGGATTTTAAGGAAAATTATTGACAGGCAATGGTGGTAAAGAAACAGAGATTCCCTCCAGGTGGTAGAAAAAACTGTGGGAAAAGATTTCGATGGGAAGGATCATTATTAATAAACTAGTAGCTGTGCACTGATTATATTTGAGGATTGTTGGAAGCCTACTGGTCTACCCAAACTGTGTGTACAAAGTCCTCTTCCTGGCACCCAAAGGTCGATGGAGGTTTAGATAATAGTCTTGACTCTATAGGAGGGTCAACCTACTTAGGAGAAAGGATATTCAAAACAGGGAGAGAAAAGGGTGAAGTCAGGGTTTCAAAGGAATATTTGGTAGCTTAAGTATCAAACTTGAATGATCATACAATGAAGTAATCACAAGAAATAGGTAAGTTGGAGGGAAGTAGCACTGGGGACAGATATGTACTATTTTAAAAATGTTTCAAAGTGAATAGCAGCAAATATTAATATGGTAATACTAATATTACCATATTGAACAAATAGAGCATTGGAGGTTGTATCACATCTATTGGTACAGATTTGAGGTTTATCAGTCTTGCTTATTTTGAAGCTCAGATGAGACCAGTTGAAAAAAAGAACATACAGAAGAATTGTGTTTTTGTTTTGTTTTGTTTCATTTTTTCCCCACCTGGCTCTTCTTTCCATAGTCAAGATGTTTTTGTTTATTTGTTTGTTTGTTTTTATTCAACTTCTGTACCCTAACTTTTGGTACCCTTAGCCATCAAGGGACTTAACAATACCAGACCTGTTCAGTGATGAAGTAATTGACAGGCACACACGCATGTGCACACACTGATGCACACATCTGCTTGCACATATATTTTTATTCTAAACACAGGCCCGCTTTATTGAGAAACTTCATGTGATATGCAGTGGGGAAAAGTGAATTTAGAATCTTACCTTCCCCATTTACTGGGTTTATAGAAGTCAGCAAGACACTATTCTCTCTACGTCTATTTTTGTGCTTGGAAAAATATCCATATCTATCACACCCAGAAGTGAAGAAGCTGAAAAGGTTTATAGGAAGTGTTTTTCCAGCTGTAAAGTTATAAGCATAAGATGGTTGTTGTGAGTCACACAAGAGTACCATCAGACATCAATCAATCCATTTTTCACTTTGGGTGTTCCTTTGGCTCTTCCCTCCTGTACCAATAACAGTAGTTGATTTAAATCTCATTTTCTGCAGTTCCTTTGTCTTTTGTTCTACTGAGCCAAAATAATTACAAAGATCTAAGAACATCAATAGGAGACCTCTAGATTTATAAATCAGAAACCCAGACCTTTTCTAAATGAGTAAATGCGCAAAGTATATTAGTTTTTTTTTTTTTTTTTAATTTGACAGAGAGAAATCACAAGTAGTCGGAGAGGCAGGCAGAGAGAGAGAGAGGGAAGCAGGCTCCCTGCTGAGCAGAGAGCCCGATGCGGGACTCGATCCCAGGACCCTGAGATCACGACCTGAGCCGAAGGCAGCGGCTTAACCCACTGAGCCACCCAGGTGCCCCAGTATATTAGTTTTATTAAAAAATAATTATAAACATCACTTACAATCTTTTGTGACTAGATACTGGGAAACCACATTTATTTTATGACTGCTCTATCAGGAGACATATATGCTTCGTATTGGATAAAGCTTCAAACTGACAAAACTTTTTTATTTATGGAGCATTTTACATACTATTTCCCTTTATGACTTTAATCCCTTTCCATTAGCTACTTTCTCTTATGTGGATGTTCTCTTAACTAATAATGATTGAGTGACATCCACTATGGCCAACTCTTGGAATACAGACTCTGGAGAAACAAAGAAAATAAGTAGGACTTCTACACTTAGGAAAATTTTATTATGTTAATTTCTTAATTGTTTATTGAAATCATTTGTATTTATTTGGGACCTACTTGGAGTTGTTATATTTAAAAGACATTATATTGCTATAAATATTCAAATGTCTAAGAATTTTTAAAAATCAATATTTCCAATAAACTATGTTTCTGGTTTTTTTACATTAAAATTGATAAGCAAGTTTATTCAATTAAATATCAGGCATTCTGGGGCACCTGGGTGGCTCAGTGGGTTAAGCCGCTGCCTTCGGCTCAGGTCATGATCTCAGGGTCCTGGGATCGAGTCCCGCATCGGGCTCTCTGCTCAGCAGGGAGCCTGCTTCCTCCTCTCTCTCTCTCTCTGCCTGCCTCTCTGCCTACTTGTGATCTCTCTCTGTCAAATAAATAAATAAAATCTTTAAAAAAATATATCAGGCATTCTATGTTATCCTATTTTTTTTTTCCCTTAAAATAATGTAATCGCATGTGGGATTTTAGTATGTCCTAACTTAGGTCACATTAGATTTTGTTCAGTTTAAGAATTATCTATAAGAAAATAAAAGACAGTATTTCCTATCTTTAGTTGGTTTAAATGGAGAAAGCGACTACCATTTCTGAAGAAGTGAAGCTCTATACATTATAAGTTTTATGATTTAATATTTTGTAAATGAACCCTGGGATGGTAAACAGTATAAACAGTTATTTTAAAAGATTCGTGGATCTTTGGTGGGGGGAAGAGGGAATAGATATTTTATCTGATTTCTTATCTTGGCTTTTGTGCTTACCTAAATTATTAAACATACAACTTAACATAAACCAGAGAAGTGCTTAAAATTGCATAGGCATGCTAATCATGGGAAAAAAAATACCTTTCAAGGCTGAGACAATAAACACAATATTTGAGAATTGCTTTTTAAAATTTTATGTCACATTTCTCATAACCAGTGTTGTAATGAAGCTTTTATTACTAAAACTTAAAACAGAATTAGGTCATTCATATATAAATCCATTGCAATTAATGTTTCAAGACATAATAAAAATGAAAATCTGTGGTTCTTTTAATAAATACCCAAAGTATAAAATATTTCTACTCTAACTCTATTCTTAATGACAAAATCTGTTATATGTCTACAAACAACTATCTCAGTAATATTTGGATTATTATATAAAAGCTATGTTTATTCAAGTTTCATACATATTTTTCCTATAAAATCTCTTGGATAACTAAAGTAAAAAAAAATAACATTTATACTTACTCAGCATTTAATTAAAAATGTACTAGATTGTAAAATACTGAATAACCAAATCATCCCTGTTTCTTCTACAAGTAGAATACCAGAGATATTTTGTCTTGAGCTAATGTTTTTGGATGAATGAATGAAACAAATGAAAAAAAGATATGCATCTATTACCAACAGATGAAAAGAATTTATTGGTCTAATTATAGGACATGCATTCATTTTTCAACTGGAAGGCCAATCCACAAGTTGTATATTTTTAAAATTTAAAAGATTACATCCCAAAATGTTATGAACACTAGTCTGATAAGCAACTCTAATTTCCAGTTGTATGATAAAATATTCCTTGAATCAGCAAAAGAAATATCATACAATTTTTAAAAGTTTTTCCAACCCACACTTTTGATATCCATATAAAAAGTAATTTAAGGGTGCTTGGGTGGCTCAGTTGGTTAAACGACTGCCTTTGGCTCAGGCCATGACCCTGGAGTCCCAGGATCAAGTCCTGCATTAGGCTCCCTGCTCAGCGGGGAGTCTGCTTCTTCCTCTGACCCTCCCTCTTCTCATACTCTCATTCTCTCTCTATATATCACAAATAAATAAAATCTTTACAAAATGTAATTTCAGTATCTAGATCAGTAGGGTCAATAACTTTGTCTTCATGGATCAAATTTTGCAGTGTTAGTATATTTTCTAATCATATTTCATCTTATCAATTTTTTAAAGATTTTACTTATTTATTTGAGAGAGAGAGAGAGAGACCATGAGCAGGGGAAGAGCCGGAGGGAGAGGAATAAGCTCAGCAGAGATTCCAATGGGGAGCTCCATCCTTAGGACCCCGAGATCATGCCCTGAGATAAAAGCAAATGCTTAACTGACTGAGCCACCCAGGCATCCATCATTTTTTTTTCCTTTTATTTGAACTATAACATTGCTATGCTTCAGAGTTCCCAGTAGTTGGAATTGGAATGCCAGGTAAGAAAATCAATCTCTGGGATCATCTATAAATACAGTAAAAGCCAATTTTGGGATCTAACTTAGAGAAAGAAAATGTTAAAGCATGAAGGATTTTATGGACTATAAAGAAGATTCCTAAGACCAAAAAGAGACTTTTTAGAAGTCAACATTTTAAATAGAAAGAACCAGAAGAAAAATTATCTGAAATATATCATAAGCAAAATATCCTCTCTTGGCTTGTTTCCTCAGGGGAGAGCACTGAGATAATAACTGCGGTGCACAGCCAGCTGGTGGCTCAGTTGGTTAAGCGTTAGACTCTGGGTTTTAGCTTCGTTGGTGATCTCAGGGTCCTGAGATGGAGCCCTGCTTGGGGTCCACACACAGCGGGAAGTCTGCTTGTGATTCTCTGTCTCCCTTTTCCTTGGTCCCTCCCTCGACTTATACTTGTGCTCACAGTCTCTCTCAAATAGATGTCTTTAAAAAAAGAAGAATTGAGGGGTGCCCGGATGGCTCAGTCCATTAATCAGCACCTTTGTCTCAGATCCTGATCCCAGAGTCCTGAAATCAAGTCTTGAGTCAGGCTCCCTGCTCCAGGGGGAGTCTCCTTCTCCCTCTGCCTCTGCCTCTTTCTCTCTCTGTCTCTCATGAATAAATAAATAAAATATTTAAAAAAATATATATGTGAAGAATTGGAATGCAAACAATTTAGAAAGTGATTTGTGACCCTGGGAATTAACAGTGTAGGAGGAGAGTAAGGGAGGAGAAGGTAGCAAAGGGTTTGCTATCAACCAGGATGCCCTTGTAGACAACTGGGGTCTGTCTGGATAGGAGGACAAGGTAGAACACACCTCAGAGACTGAGTGTAAAAAAGCCACAACCAGTGGGGGCATTTATGCACAGATTCACATCCGCGCTTGTTCAGAGCTGCTTCTGCAGGCATTAACATTCTGGCAGGGCTGACTGGTGCTTTAGCAGCCAGGAACACAAAACAAAACAGAAACAATGGACCTGGGAAGCATCGCAGGTGTCACATTGGACATCTTCCTTGTGTAGAAGGGGCTGGGCAAGGCGCTGACCAGGGTACTGACTGCATACATCTTCAAAACCTCCTCTGGCTGATTGCATGACCATCTTCTGGGTCTCCAGCTTCAAACAGTCTGGGGGAAAAGTGGTATCACAGGTTTTCTCATGTGAGCAAGTTCTGTATCCTTGATTATCCTTTCTACCTTTTTTTTGGTGATCATTTATCTTTTAGCAGATTCAGTTAAAGGGTATTTTGGCATGGAGTTAAAGTTTTTGTTTTGTTTTGTTTTGTTTAAATTTTGAAGGAATAATTTAGATTACGTATCTTACTTTGGAACCTTAGAAGGATGGACAGTTCAGCATACTTATTTTATATGTGTTAGCTGAAACAAATCTGTTGTGCTCAAATGTATCAGATTGGATTTCCCTACCCCAATTTAAAACACAGGAGGGCTGGCCTCTTTCATTGGCTGAGTATAAAATGGCTGGGAGGGAAATCTAGGAAGGACTTAATTCCTGCTCTCAATAAGTCTACAATTCAGTTTTTGGGAGAAAACTCCCATTCATTCAACTGAGAAGTTGTACAGTATGTGCTAGGCACATATTAGCAAGCAAAAATGGGCTGTGAGAAGTTAGAGGCTATTTCTCACTGTAAAATCAAGGAAGAGCTTAATTCAGAAAGTAATGTTTGATCTTAGTCTCCAAGAATAGGTAGAAATGAAATATATACTGGGGAAAGGCTTTCCAAGTAGAGACAATAGAATAAACAAATCATGGATATTCACTTGAGGAGATGTTCACGGTTAAGCCCGAAGAACTAATATCATTTTCAGTTCCTCCCTTCAAATTTATCATAATAGAGTTTTGCTGTGGTTACTCTTGTTTGATTTT
Source organism: Mustela erminea (assembly GCF_009829155.1). NCBI lineage: Eukaryota > Metazoa > Chordata > Mammalia > Carnivora > Mustelidae > Mustela > Mustela erminea. The sequence goes on along the minus strand of NC_045634.1, from coordinate 28,721,727 downwards.
GTTTTAAGAATTGCTTCTTCTTCTTTTTTTTTTATCAAGGGTTTCTTCATTAAAGTGATTTAAGTTTGAACGAAAATAAGTAAATCAAATAATGAATAAAACCTCTCCAGTAATAAATATAGAGGTCAAAACTGCACATAAAATTATCATGACATACTCAGAGAATGCTGTACTTGTCAGTAGACCTAAATTCTAGTCCTAACTCAGCCACTAATTAACTTAACCCTCTGGTCTCAGCTTCCAGTTGTAGAAGATTAGAATGGCTGTGTATCATGAAAGTTCACTTTATCTCCAAATCACTGAGAAACTGGGAGGTATTTCAGAACATATAAAGAAAACAAATACAGAGGTATTTCTATTCACTACATATCAAAATGTTTTATCAGAACATTTGTCTTAATGGCAAGAACTAAGAAACACGAAGTTATGTCAATACAGAAAATTTGAAGTTTCAACATGTAAGCAATAAATATAGAAAACATGGAAGGAATTGTGAATGGTATTTATATTAATCTGTCATTTATGGTTCACATATCATGGTTTTCCTACTAAAATTGTTTTTAATTTTGTATTTATTTCAGCACTCTATGTGTGTGTGTGTGTGCATGTGCACACATGTGTAAAAGAAAAATCCTCATACACATACACATTTCTAATGTGGTCATTCTAATTTTAGTAGTGATGTAGGGGAAGATAATTGGAAGAGAAGCCTGTTATTCTTATTATAAATTTTACTTATACCCTACACATTAAAAATACCATTCCTTAAAATAATTATTCATTGAAAATATTATATACAGCATGCTATGATGTATGATTCCATATTAATCAACATTACAGATACATAATCCACACTTTCTTAAGTAGATATGGGTTTTTAAAGCTGGGGAGTTATATTTTGTTACAGACGAAGAGAACAGACTAAGAGAATATGAAAGCTATTACTTGAACATGTTTCTTACAAGAATTCTGTGTTTGGTATTTTATACGTAAGAGACCTATACTATTTTTGCATTGCATTTGAAGTTTAGACAATGCCTGTCAACACTAGAAAAAAATTCAGTATGGAAGCTGTAAGAGAGTGGCCACTGCCGTCAAAATCAAGTTTCGGAGCTGGAATGGTACAGTGAGGGTAAATCCCTCGATTTAGGAAGGAGCTGTGAGGGCCTCTGTGCTCTCCTTCACCGGTGTAGCAGCCTTGCAAACTGAGCTGAATTGCTCTAATTCTCATTAGCCTCAATGGTGAAGAAAGAAATCTGGATAGCATCTAAGGTGTGCCTGGATGGCTCAGGCAGTTGAGCCTCTGACTCTTGGTTTCAGCTCAGGTCATGATTTCAGGGTCCTGGCATCTAGCCTTGGTGTGGGATCCATGTTCAGTGTGGAATCTGTACGTCTACCTCTCTGTACCTCTCCCTCCCCCTCTGCTCCTCTCCCTGCTGGTACACTTGGTCTCTCTCTCTCTCTCTCTAATAAATAACTAAATAAAATCTTTGGGGGCGCCTGGGTGGCTAAGTCAGTTAAGTGTCTGCCTTTGACTCAGGTCTTGATTTCATGTCTGGGGATTGAGCCCCATGTCAGGCGTCCTGCTCAGTGGGGAGTCTACTTCTTCCTCTCCTTCTGCCCCCCTACCTTTCACCCCTGCTCCTCCTGAGCTCTCTCTCTCTCTCTCTTTCTCTGTCTTAAATAAATAAAAAAAATCCTTAAAAAATAAAAAAAGAAATTCGGATGACATCTAAAATTCCATTCAGCTTGAATATGTTATGGAATGTTTCACTATATCTAAAACAACTTTGGGGTCACCAACTTGGAATCCATATACCATATGCCAAATTTGAAATTGTTTTACATATGGGGACTTATGCATTTAAAGTGGTGACAGTTTGAATCTTGCTCCATTGTACATAGAGATAAATATCCAAACTGTTTTCAGTGTCTACAAAGAGACGCCTGACAATACCACTCAGAATCCCCCTGCCTGTTGCCCACCACCCACAAAAATTTCAAAATGTCATATTCTTTTTTTTTCAAGAGAAGCTAAACCCTTTTTTTTTTTTAAGATTTTATTTATTTATTTGACAGGCAGAGATCACAAGTAGGCAGAGAGGCAGGCAGAGAGAGAGAGGGAAGCAGGCTACCCGCTGAGCAGAGAGCCCGATGCGGGGCTTGATCCCAGGACGCTGGGATCATGACCTGAGCCGAAGGCAGAGGCTTTAACCCACTGAGCCACCCAGGTGCCCCAAAATGTCATATTTTGATAAAAGAAAAGTCAGCTACCCTCTTGCCTGTAATTATGGCACATCTTGCTTTTCGGTTATGTCATGTTGAGCCGGAGCTGTGCCCTGCTTTATGCAGACAAGATCACATTTTTCCCTTATAGCCATATTGTAGGTACTTAATTATCTTCATCTTATACACAAGAAATGGAGGCTGAGAGGTGTGCAATAAGTCGCCTCTAATCACAGAACCGATTTGTCTGTTTCCCAAATCTCCTGACCTGTTGAGGAAAGGACTTAAGGATCACTCGGGTTTTAAGCCTAAGTAATTAGAAAGATGGCCATGTCATTAACAATTTACAGGGAGTGCCAGGTTTCAAATGGGGCATTTTGGTTTCTGTTACACATGTTGAAACACAGCTGCTGATAGAGGGTTCAAGAGAAGAACTCTTACAGTAACTCGGAAATAAAGAATTTGGTTGTAACTAGAGAAGCAATCAGTTTACATACAGTTTTCAATCCATTCTTATCACCAGGATCAAATACATCTGGGTGCGATTGCTGGGTTTTATTAACGATTCTGTTCATAAGTTTATGCATACATACATAAAATAAAGAACAATGAATTACAGCTCTCATCCTTGGTAAATGACGATGGCTTGCCAAATTGAATACAATTTTATTTTATCAAGGAATCTATTCCTCAGTTTCAGAGGCTGAAAATCTTGATTATATCCACACAATGAGAAAAGTCCCATCACTCAAAACTGAAGAGACTGATAGATACACTGGCATAATAAATTATTGATTTTAATTGACCCTGTCTGTCCTATGCATTTTATCATACATATAGGAGCTTCCTGGTATATATTTTCCTTTTGGGCCAAATGACATGGAAAACCAAATTTTATAAATTAGGTAGCTTCTGGCTTAGTATGGTATTAAAGCAAGGACTGCCAACCAGATGATCCAAATATTTAATAACTCTGTTTTCATTTCCACAAGGCAACATACATGTCACAGTGTCCTAAGTGCTAAAGTTCATTTGTTAGGACGGCCATTTTCCTTCAAGAGTTCTGAACTGGACATTGGAAAAGCACTCTTCATGAACCCTCACATTCAGATCTTGGATATTTTGAGGGTCCATGCAGAGCTGTGTTTCCTTATTTTCCATTAACGGAATAGTTTCCTTTGGCAATTTCCTTCCTTTGAACCAAGAATCTGGTCTCTTGGGGGAATAACCTAGACTAGCCATAGTAGGCAACTGTGATCTCCATCGTAAAGTGGGCAATGGATAATTATAGCCAGATAGCTTTCCAGGCATTCACTTTGATTCTTGTTTTTCTCTTTTTTTTTTTTTTTTTTTTCCTAAGTCAAGAGGACGAAGGTGCTCACTTGCTTAGCGCATTTCTCAGTTACTGTTAATAGTAGTAATAATAGGGATTTTCTTTTTCTCAATTCTTACTCTTACTTGTTATTCATTCTGTCTTTAACTACTACATTTTGGAAATTTATGATCTGGGTTGTGTGTGTGTGTGTGTGTGTGTGTGTGTGTGTATGTGTGTGCATACATGTGTATTATTAGACTGTGAGAAGATAAACAGTTCTTATTCCCATACCTGGAAGAGTACTATATCATAGTCACATCCTTGTCCATACCAGAAACTGTCCAAATACTAAGAAAAACTAAGTGGTGATACCAAATCTTGAATTCATGTAAAAGAATCTGCTGACCTTTTGGAGTGTCCATTCATTCTTGTTAAATGAAATACATGCTTATGTAAAATTTAAGGAGAAAATGTTTGGATTTGTTCATACTTTGTTTCACATCTTGTTGAAAAATATTTTAAAAAGTCTGCGATGCATCTATCATGTCAACAAGCGTTCTAGAAATCATGGGATAAAAATAAGAAAAATAAATATGTCACAATTATGTTTAAGGAGTTCTCTCTGTGTTAAAGACAAATATGAACAGAAGGGCAGGAAATGCAATGTGGGCTCTAGCTGTGCATGTAAATAATTGCAGAAAAAAGGAAAAGTTTAGTAGATTGAAAGTGGGAGGGAATGCCTGCATCAGAATTGTCAGGGAAGACCTAATGGGTAAAGGGAAATGATGTTCTTGCTCTTTGAATTCTGGTTAGTTGAAGTTCTGAAAATTGTGAGATATAGTGTTCTACCACTTTTCTCTCAGTTTAGTCGTGTGTGTATCTGTGTGTGTATTTGATGATTTTACAATAAGAGCTTGGTGGTTGTTTGTATATACAAAATGAAACTCAAACAATAAAATAGTTTAGGTTCCTCGGATAAATGCTTTTGATCATGATATTTTATAATTTTTCTAATAGAGCATTAAAAAAAAGATTAAAAAAAACTTTATCACCATACATTGTTCTTGAATAACTATAAGCATTGCAAAATTAATTGTCAAGACATAATTGGATTGAAACATAAAATCCTACTTTCAAAATGTGAAACAGGAACATGACTCCATAGTTGGCCCTAATTTTTGTTGTAACTAAATAAGAGTATTCTCTTCAATCTGTTATTCATTTCTTGTCTTCCATCCCTTCAAATTATGAGTTATCCTCTCAGAAGTAGCAAGAAGAAAATGTATAGCTAGTTTTAGGGGACTCTAAGGGCTTTAGTAATAAACACTTTCTATATAAAATTATCGTGCAGGTGGGAAAAAAGAATTCATTTCTATTCATTATTGCATCATTTTTTAAAAATTTACTGTGCAGGTTGTAGAAATAAGCCATAAAACTTTACACGTTTGCAATTGTTAAAATGTTTTATTAGGGCATATATTTGGCATGCAACCCCATTTTATTTTAGTGACTGAGACTGTTGCTTAAAAGAACATTCTGTTTCCCTAACTAAGAGTGGTTTCTAGCTATGTCTTAAATAGTGGTGGAGGGACATTGCCCCCAGCAGGGAAAAAAGAGAATAGAAATAGAGATCTATTCTAGCAAATCAGCTGAAAGGTAATGAATTGGTGTATGAGAAACTGCACAGATTGATGAAAATAATATTATGAATATATATAATATTCATAATATTATAATAGCTGGTGTAAAAGCACCAGCTATTGAGTTAGCGTTATTTAAAAAAAAAAAAAATCGACATTTTAAGGCCAAAAAAAAACAAACAAAAAAAACCCTTAAAGAAAAATCCTTTTACATGGGTGTTATTTAAAATTAATTTAGAACAGCTCGTGGTTAACATTTATTCTCAAAACATCATCAATGTTTTATGGTAATTAAAAATAGCATAAGATTGTTCTAGTTCTGTTAACTGACAGAAGTGGATATAAACTCATAGCTTTTAAATTAATTTTTTGGCCTCTAAACCTTATGAAATCAGAAGTAAGTGTGCTTATTTGAACATCTTAGGCCTTATTTCACTTCTAAAATATTGATAGATGGCTTTAATTTAAATTTGTGGTGTTCCTTTTCTTTAAATATAAAGGAATTGTATTGCAAACACAGGAAGAAGTGGTATTTGATGTTTCCTTCTCTGTGACATTGTTCTGAAACATTGTGCCACAATTACAATGGGCGATTCAAAATTTATGATGCATTGCATAATTTATTGCCACATTTTAAGTTGGCTTGTTTATTTTTTATTTTATTTTTTATTTTTTAACTTACAGAAAAGATGAAAATTTTAAGGCATTTCCAGATACAGGCTTTTAAAGTTATTCTTTCTCTCTTTTTTTCTCTCTCTCTGGCCTGATCCCCTGCACCCCCCATCTAAAATGAGAACTTTTGAACATCTCAGTGTCTGTAACGAGATTGAATTTATGTATGGTTGACATTTAAAATAAAATGTTATTGCAGAAAATGTCAAAAAGTGTAAAAGTTAAGTCATCTGTTAGAGGACTTAATATACTTTATAACCTTGTAATTTTTATCAGATTTGTACGACTTATTCTGTCATAAATAAATGATGTTATCCGTAAACTTGAACTTTCTCTTGGAGTAAATAATAGTCATTGAAGAAAATAAATTGAAAGGTAAGGAATTTAAAAAGTCTGTTTAAATGCTAGAGGATAGATAATAGGAATACTACTTTTATTTGGCAAATTTTGGAAGTTCCAATATAGGGTGATCACAACTTACATTTAGAATGATCAATTCACCCACATATCCTTTAAACATAAGAAATCGCTGATGGATTGAAAAATACGCATTTTCACTACAAAGCCATTTACATTTTCACATGGTTGAATTTCTGCATCAAAAAGGGATGCATTTACATGATTACTAACATTCAACATGGAGGAGCTTTCTACTCTCATCTCCCTACCCTTAGCTCCAGTGGGAGATACAATGAACACAAGTCCTCACTCTCAATGTACTTAATAATCGAACTGGGAAGACTCACCATACACAAACAAATTGCTTAAAAGTATCGTTTTCTAGCGCTGATGCCTAGATACGAAACATCTAGCTGGTAAACAAGTAGGATATAAGTTTATAAACATTGCCAACAATACTCTTTTTTTCTTATTTGACACCATACATCTCATAAAGGAGAATCTTTGCCAATTTCATTTGCTTATTGAATCTTTCAAATAGTTATAAGTGATAAGAAGAATAAAAGTCTTTCTAAGAATAAATATTTTTATTTTAAACATCGGTAGACAATTCTAAAGTGACTACCACATTACTTAAATATTACGTAAATACTCAAATAAATAACATTTGTTACTGTTTCTTGCTTTTTTTTTTTTTTTTTGTAGAGGGACTGGAGGTTAAGACTTCAAGGTGTTTTGTGTGTGTGTGTGTGTGTGTGTGTGTGTGTGTGTTTTACCTTTATTGTAGCTGAGGAAAAAGAGTCTTTCTACCATCTAAGATTCTTTCAGCTGGTTTAGGGATTAAGTGGATACAAAACAGATTAACTGCTGAAAAAGGAAATTTTAATTGCCTGCACATGGAGGCCAGTGATGAAATTGGGACCTAAAGCAATGACCAATGACAGGCATTTTCTTTCTTTCTTTCCTTTTTTTTTTTTTTTTTAACCTCTTAAACAAAGCGACAATAAACTTGTGAGGAATTGAAAGGATAAAGAAAACAGATATTTAGGAGTTTTAATTAGTAAGGGACTCTAAGCGGTATTTGGGCTGAAGTAGTATATTAGTATAAAGTAATGTGGTTTGTTTTTATAGCTGTCTCCACTTTAGAGTTCTTACATATGGTAGTAGGTATGTCTTTTAACTTCTTCAGGGTGGACACCTTTCAAAATAGAGGTTGACTTCCTGCCTTCAGAGAGACAGAGGAGGATCTGAGTGTCTTCGGGCCTAAGTGGCTTCAATTCAAAATAATCAATATGCCATTGTGGTGTATTTTCAGGCAACCTGCCCTGGGCCCCTACATTATCAAGTTTATGTTCTCTAGAAAAGTACACAGACATGTCCATCTATGAACATTGTATTCCATAGGAGGCCAGTATAATATGACTGCTTCTATACACAGCGAACAAGCCTTAGATCAGCTCATACTTCATACTGTTAAGTTTCCCTAACGCTGTTCAGATTCCTTGACACAACTGTCAAATCATTGGGTAATTCTGATCCTACCAACATGGGAACTTTGAGATTTGGCGTTATTGCCTTAGTGTTTTCATTTCCTTATGTGATAAGCTCACTGAAGCTTATTCTTTTATTATTTTTTTTTCTTTTTAAGATTCTATTTATTTATTCGACACAGAGAGGGAGGGCACAAGCAGGGAGAGCAGCAGGCAAAGGGAGAGAGAGAAGCAGGACCCCCATGGGGCAGAGAACCCGACAGTCCTGGTCATGCTCGATCCTGGCTCAATCCCAGGACCCCAGGATCATGACCTGAGCTGAAGACAGACACTTAACCAACTGAGCCACCCAGGGGCCCCGCTGAAGTTTATTCTAAATGCTGGGAAATGTTATGATCCTCAAGATGGACAAGAAGAGTTTTGACATCTCCTGAGCTAGAGAGGAGAGAATTGATTTTAACTATGACAGACCAACAAACAAAACTCCTTAACGTGCTTTTGAGAGTGTAGGAAAGGCCATTCCTGAAACTGCCCGGGTGGTTGATAGGCATCATGCAGGCCCCTGTATCTCAGCACCTGGTTTGGTCCTTCATTACTCTCTGGTTCACGTGTATTACCTGGTTTCCCATGAATGCATGAATTCGCTAGGGTGTTGAGAAGGAAGCAATGAGGCAAGGTATTTAACAAAACCAATTTAACATGAAATGATCCAAGGTATAGAGAAGAAATGGCACGAAAGCATCACCGCAGTGAACTGAATTTCTCAGGTCTCTTCTCTCCCAGTCAACGGGTCCAGTCATCAGCCTATAAAACATTTGTGTATGTCTCCTCTGTTTCTCGTTTGACATTGTCCCCATTACTCCCAGGAGACTCAGAGACTTCTGTAGCTCTATTCAGGATAAAATTTATGTAGTTTACCTTTTAAATAATGACTAGAGATGTGTTTGGCCACCAGGAAACGCTTTATATTTCACCAAAAGTGCTAAATTCTGATGTATCATAGGGCACGGATTTTGGCCCCTTGAAGAGAAAGAAGAGAAAAAGAAGAGTGAAAGTAAGTTTTGGGAGTCATCAGTCAGCAATATAGTATACTTAATTAAAGGAGAAATTTCCCTTGGCAGTGATACATTTGTGGGGAAAAGAACTTTGCCCCCTCATGAATGAAAAATGTTTGAATTAGGACACTACCGCAACAGCCTGTGAAATCTTAAAGTGTCCAAATAAATTTCTAATTATAGAAAGATTCTCATTAAATAGGGAACATGTATAATTACAGAAAGGTTTTCACTTAATTAGAATCTCATCAGAACTTCCATCTGCATTGAGATTTTGATAATAGAGGTCAGGACCTTTTGAGGTTGTTGGGGAAAAGTAGGTCAAAATATGAGGGAGTTATAGATCCATCGTGAAGTTTTGGGCATAAATAATTTTTATTGAGTTCTAGAAAAAAATTAAGCAGAGGATAAATGTGGTCATAAGATGTGAAAGGGGGCGTCAGCATGATTCACACTGAGGATACCTGCTCGGCAATTATGCTCTTAGCATTTCAAATTAAATATAACCTAGCATACACATTGTTGAATTGTATATATTTCAGGGTGAGAGGAATTGCAGTACTGAAAAAAGACAAACATTTTGAACTCTATAGCAGCAAATTTGCCATTTAATGCAACATTCCATATATAGAATTATAGCTATCCTGCTGATAAACTTTAGACAGCAATTCCCCAGGAAACCGTAAAACAATTTAATTTGAGAAGAAAGCTTAAAATGAGCACTGTAAGTTTATATTGCATGTTAATTATAGTGGTGCTTGGGGATCTACTTATTATAACATGGACAGTAGATGGATAAACAATCTTATTTTATGTCCCCCCTTTTTTAACATATAATAACAAATTTGCCAACCTAAATATCACCTCCTTTACTTTGATAGTGTTTTAAATGAATGGTTGTTATTTAGATGGTTTAGTTTAAGTCACTTTTTATAACAAAGCTAATTACTGGTTATCAGCATTCTTACATGCAATGAAACTATAATGATATCTAAGGTACCGTTCTTACCTTGAGAGTTCAAGGACACATGCCCAAGTAGTTTTAACACAGTATTATAAACCATATAAAAAAGGAGGTACAAGATAATAGAAAATGCAAAGTAAGAGAGAACAAAGGCTGATCAGGGTCAGCTATGTGAAATTGGGGAATGTCATCATTCATTCAAACATTTTTTATTGAGATCCTACCAAACTTACCAAACCCAAGGCACCACCACCATTAATTGGTGGTGGAGATTTCTTCCTTTCAATGTGAGACTCTGAGTTAATTGTAAGTAATAGAAGCCTCAGTTGATGGCCCAATTTGATGAAGGCATCAGAGAGAACCAGGGGAAGGGGTTCTCACTCCTCCCAATATATGTCATTAATTCACGAGGATACAATTCCATTCCCCGTGAATAATGAAGAACCCTACAATGGGCTTTAACACTTATTTCTCTTTGTAAAATGTCCTGGTAAAGTTTATTAATTCAAATCAATATATATTTATTCAGCAAGCCCTTTGCTCAAGGCATTGTACTAATCTCTGAAGAAAAACAGAACTTGAAGATGTAGTTCTCGCCCTCAAGGAATTTAAGATGGAATGGAGAAAAAAAATAAACAGGTAAATGATGAATCCTAACATAAAAGAAAATGTATTAAGTGCTACATCAAGGTACAAGTAATTGGCTGTGGCAGAACAATGTTTCTTCTTCTTCTTTTCTTTTCTTTTCTTTCTTTCTTTCTTTCTTTTTTTTTTTTTTTTTTTCTTCTTTTTTTTTCCTCTCTAGCTCCCTGGCCAGCAACTTACTTTAGGTGTGTTTCTTTCTAGGTTATGTCGATGCCAAAGACTTCCAACTGGCCTCTCCCGCATTTTTTGGCTTAGTTTTGCTCCAGGATAATCCACCTTTAAGCAGACCACATAATTTACTGTCTAAACCAGGACAGATTGAGAATGAAATGGGACAATTAATAATCACACTAAGAACAAGCATGATCAGAACTGTCCTTGGCAAATCAGTGTGAAAGATTGCCCAATTCAAACTCTATCCTAATGCCAAAGCAAACAATTCAGGTGCAACCTAGATAAGTTGTAGTCACTTAAAATCATTCATTGGTTCTCCATTCCCCTTCATGATAAATCCTAGTCTTTCTCTTGTACAGGAAGTTTCCATCATAGCTTGACATCTTCTGGTTTCCCTACCTCTCACCAACTGGCCTGTGACATTGTGTATCTCCTGTTGCGTTCTGATTTTCTCATTTGTAATGATGTATTTGGAATCTCTTTTCAGAGGTTAGTAAGTTGTTAATGTACTTACTTGTAATTCCCCATAGACTATACCTTTCTTTAGGGCAGTGATATATTCTAGAATTTTACAGGTTTTTCAGTAATAAAAGTAATGTCTGACACAATACGTATTTAATTAGTATTTGTCGACCAGACTGAAGATATGTATGTTTTATGATGTGGGTTGAGAGAGAAATACGATGTTCAAGATCTCATTGGGGGGTGGGTGTTTGAGCTGAGCTTAAAGGAAGAGAAGGTTTTTATTGGAAAAAAAAAATAAGTGGTTGATATTTTGGAAAACAGAATGATTGAAAGCGCATGCTATAACCATGATTTATTTTCTTGGAGAGAAAGATTTTCAAATTGAAATGAGTTTTGAATACATTTGGAAATGTGTTGATAGGAATAGAGTTTTTTGGTAAGAGGTTCTGATAAATGAGAGGTTCTCTGAATGTAATAGAATGCCTCTATCTCTGTTCCAGTGTTTAAAAAGGTGAAGTTTGAGAAATGGTCTAAAGGGACCTAGGATTTCATGATGACTTTTCTCTTGATTTTCTTTTTAAAGATTATTTATTTACTTATTTGTCAGACAGAGATCACAAGTAGGCAGAGAGACAGGCAGAGAGAGAGGAAGAAGCAGGCTCCCCACTGAGCAGAGAGCTCGACCCCTGGGATCATGACCTGGGCCGAAGGCTTAACCCACTGAGCCACCCAGGTGCCCCTTTTCTCTTTATTCTAAAAGGTAACAATGCTCTTGTTTTGTAAGCCTGTGCATAATGTAAGGTAAATAGCTAAGGCTGGTTAGCACTATTCCAAAACGTTGCAACCTTCCAAGTAGCATCTGGTCCCTGAGAGTATATCCAGAAGGCTATAAAGGGGAACTTCTCTTTTCCCTGTGCTCCTCTCATCCTCTCTTTATATTAATCAGGGCTTTTTTCAAGAGGAAAGTTTTTCAAGAGGAAAATCTCCTTGATACTTGCTTAAACCAAAACGAATTTATGTCATGTAACTGAAAAAAAAAAAGAAAAGTCTTAGGAAGAGCTGGAATCACAAATCTGAGATATATAGATAGATAGATAGATAGATCAGTATATATATATATATATATATATATATATATATATATATATCAGGAATTCCTAGTTCTGTAGAAGAGATTGATTTTCAGGGTACAGATGGCAGAAAGAGGGCTGAGCTTCCAAAGCTATAAATATCCACAGTGTCTTGTCTCCTGACCTCAGCCCTCTGATCAACCAGAGTTCTCCTATTTATTTTATTTTTTTATTTTTCTAAAAAGATTTTATTTATTTATTTGATGGAGAGAGAGAGACCACAAGTAGGCAGAGAGGCAGGCAGAGAGAAAGGAGGAAGCAAGCTCCCCGCTGAGCAGAGAGCCTGATGCAGGTCTCGATCCCAGGACCCCGAGATCATGACCCAAGCTGAAGGCAGAGGCTTAACCCACTGAGCCACCCAGGAACCCCGGAGTTCTCCTATTTAGATGCTCTAGGCTTCCCAGAGCAGTGAGATATTCTGGAAGAAAACCAACCAGCCAACCGACCAACCAAAACAATTTTTGTGGTTTTCTACTCTGTCCATTCTCTGTGATCCAATGGCAGCTAATCAAGAGAAGAAATCATTTTAGTTCAATTTCAAATTTGATTATTAATTACTGATAAAAACCTAAATATAAAAAGTTCTGCACATGTACTGGGGGTAACCACACATAAGGGCATTGCTAATTGGAGCCTTGTAAGTGAATGTTTCCCTCCCCCCAAGTTCTTCTTTGGCCATTTCACTGGGGCTTCCTAAGCACTATCATGATTATATGCTGATTTCTCTAGAATCTGCATATAGGTTGAAACCTATGGAACTGCCATGTAGTAGGTCAAGTGATCAATATTACCAATTTCAGATCATTGGTCAAATAATCAGTATTACCAATTTCAGTTCAGGCTCAGAATTGAACTGCTCTTAACCCATTGTTTCAATTTATAAAGGTTGGAAAGACCTTTCCAACCTTTAGAAGAACTTTCCAACCTGTTTAGAAGACCCTCTCTTCTAAACCAGTTCCTCCTACTTTACCTGCTATATGGAAGGACAGCATTCAAGGCTTTTGCCATATAAGCAATTCTAGAAATAATGGCCCACCTCTTTCCTTGCCTTTATATATGCTATACTATTTGATGATACATATTGGGAAAAAATGGGAACTATACAATAGGTGATGCTGACATCTGCTATTGCCCTAACTCCCTGAAAAACAACTTGCTTGGTTCTAGGGAAATAAATTCAGTGATTTAATATAAAACAAAACATTGAAATCATTTATAGGAAAACTATATGTAAACATACTGTGCCAACAGATATTTTTAAAACTAAAGATATTCCAAATATGCCCTTTGGTATCAATAATGTTTGCAGGCACATACATTTTTCATACAAAAATAAACTTAACATCTTTCATGTATAAATCCTCCTGTAGGACTTTATATGAATATTTGGATCTGTGTTGATACTTACCAACAAGGAGAATAAGCCCTTTTAAAATTATCTTTGTGACAGCAAAAATTATTTCACTGTATAAAAATGAGACCCACATTTGTTTATTATTATACGGTTGTTAGTAAAAATAAAGTTCATGAAGAGGAGGACAAAGGCAGCTCTAGTTTCAGAATCACTGAGATCTAAAATATGGTTTTATGATTATACAAGGAACGTCTATGCAAGCAATAAAACATGTACTGTGTGTGGTGCAAAGAATCTTTTCCAACAAAAATTTTTCAAAGCCCAGCAATGCAGTTTGATAACCTTTGGTTACCAGTGTAAATATTCTGAGCACATTTACCAAGAAAGAAAAAAAAAAGGTTTCATTTTTGCAATATGTTGGACATTTGTTAGATCACTACAATTATATCAGAAAGGTCTAATCTAAAGCAGAAAGACAGTAATTGTTCACTTATTTAAAAATCACTCAATGTGAAGAGTCCAAACATCTTTTTCTTTTAATCCTTCCCCCCCCCCTTTCTTCTTCTCCTCCTCCTCCTGCTGCTTCTTCTATTTTCTTCTTCTTCTAGGTAACTTGTATGCTATTTCACCATACTGGGTCAGGAGTTTGACTCTAGAGCTAGTCCATCCTCTGTTGTATTCTCTGGCTAAGCAACCGTGAGCAAGTTGGCTGGCATTAAGTCTCAGTTACTCGGTCGGTAAACCAGAGATGTAGTTCCTACCCCATAGCATTGTAGTAATGTGCACGTGCCTTTTACAGCACCTGCCACATACTAGACACGCAATAATGGAACCAAATTTTAGTCTTTAGGAAATGTTTTGCAGTTCTGTGACAATGATCTGTAAAAACTCCTACAGAAAACAGCCTCGTTTCCTTTTAAGATTTTTATTTAGTAAAACTATTCTTTGGAAATATTTCCATCCCATTCTTCCTCTTGTCTTCCTCGTCTCAATACAAAGAACTATTAGATGCTTAGTGTAGTTGAACTATGACATTCTGGCTCTTTCCTATTGGTCAAACCTTATCAGTAACTGTTTTTTATTTATTCACTCAGTCACTCATTCATTCAGTAGTCCACTCTGGACCCATCACTCTTGATTTATATTAATGCATAATACTCATTCTTCTATCTCTTTAAATCATCCCAAGGACACTAGCATATTTTAATTTATATTCATATTTACTTAGGCTATCAATTCGCAAGATTATCCAGACCATTATACATTATGTGTTTAGACCTCTTCATTCCAAAGACACTGGCAAACTTGGACTTATATGCAAGTTATGTTTATGGTTGAAGTAGCTGTTTTTTTCTGGAGAAACAGACCAAAAAGAGGTGTGTGTATGTGTGTAATGCATGTTGGGTTGGGGCAGAGAGATTTATTTTAAGGAATTGGTTCATGCAATTGTGCAGTTTTGGTAAATTCAGAATCTGCAGGGTAGGCTAGCGGGCTCCGTGCCCAGGGGGTAGTTGCATTTTGAGTCCAAAGGTAGTTTCCTAGCAAAATTTCTTCTTACACAGGGAGGTGAGCCTTGGTTTTAGTCAGGTCTTCAGCTGACTGGATGAGGTTCATCCACATTATGAGGGATAATGTGTGTTCAGAGTCCACTGATTTAAATGTTGGTCTCATCTCAAACACCTTCACAGTAGCATCCAGAAAAATGTTTGTCTAATTCTTCGGCACAGTTGTCCAGCCAAGTTGACAGATAAAATTATCCATCACAATGGCCTTTAATTAAAAACTAATACATGACTCCCGTGTTTATTACTGAACATATTCTACTTTTATAATTATAGAAAAAATCCTTCCTGTGTTTATTTACAAAGATAGAGGGACTAGCTGTGCATAAACAAATAACACTTTAAAGAGGTAAAGGTCATTCATAGTCAATAAATTTTTGTACCAGAGAAAAAATTTCATTCATTACCACTTTTAACTTCAAGTACACTAGATAGGAATTGATGTAAGTGTGTTCCAAATAAGTCAAATATTGTAAGAAAAACTTAGTTCGGTCTCTCCCTCAATCATTCATTCTCTTGTAGGAATAATGTCTTTAATGTTCAGAAATTCTGAATAAAAAAGGCAAAACGTATACTAATAGTTACTGAGTACATTAATAACTGAGCATATTTGACCTTTGGTAGCCTAACACAGATCTCTATATACTGATATGGAAGATAAAGATAGACCTTAGTTAAAATTAGATAGACCTTAGTTAAAAGGGCATTAGATAGACCTTAGTTAAAATTCAGATTGTATTATTTTTCATTATATATTTAAAATGACATTTTAGAGGGTTTTTGAGCTTTCTCAGCTCAGTTGTATTCAAGGGTCTTCTCTGTTGAGTCGTAGAAACTTTTGGATGACACATTTTTCAAAGGCAAGGTTGGTTATTTCCCTGGCCAAATGATCTATTACATCATGCCCATCTCTCCTCAGCTGGCAACAAAAAGGAGTACACTCCAGGTGCTTTTAAAATTGACTGTCATCTTGAGCCATTGTATATTTATTAATTTCTGCATTAGGAGAAATGTTTTTAGATGTTCTTTCCTAAAGGACAACTAGTCCATATTCTCTAAATTATTATAAAAATCTACTTCTTGGGGGCACCTGGGTGGCTCAGTTGGTTAAGTGTCTGCCTTTGGTGCAGGTCATGATCTCAGGGTCCTGGCATCAAATCCTGCATCTGGCTCCTTGCTCATCGGGGAGTCTGCTTCTCCCACTCCCTCCACCGCCCCCCCCCCTTGAGCTCCCTCTCAAATAAATAAATAAATAAATAAACAAACAAATAAATAAAATTCCTTAAAAAAAAATCATCTACTTCTTAAACAGTTTGGGATGCTGAGTAACGGAACTCCTTTTATTACATTCTCCCATACGAATACAGTCTCTCAGTATCTTCCTGTGTTTGTGAGGCATGTAATGAAAAACATGTCATCATGACGGAATCTAACAACACAATGATCCCATGCTTTTAACCAACTGCTGCCTTCTTTCCTTTGAACAGTGAGAGGAATTTCAGTGTAGGTTTATGACCAGAAATACTCTGGGTGCTTTTCTGGAGCAATGGCTACTTTCATTATATGAAATCTTTTAAAAATATGACTTACTGGATTCATCTTTTTGCACTGACTGCTTAAAAGCTCAAAGCCAAATAATAGTCATAACTAAAAAATCCTTTAATATCAATATCATCTGAAACGTCTCTCAAATACCAGTGTTGTCCATGGCTTATAACATATAATTTTAAGTCTCCCGGGAGCCCCCTAAAAATAATGTGGATTATGACAAAATTATACTTAGTGTTATTGCTGGATTCTTGTTAAATCCAGGGTTTGCTTTGTGCCATTTTTAACTAACACTGTTTGGTTATATTTTACATACCTTTGTACTGTGCACATCCTTTGGTGAACTCAGATACCACTAGGATGTAAATTCAAATGAAAACAATATTTTGTCTGTTTTGTTCACTATTATATCTTCAGTATTTAATCCAGGTGCTCAGGAAATAGTTACTGAATGATGGGTTTTGTGTAAAAATGTGGGTCTAGGTGAATATATAATTTTACCTACATCCACACCCACCTGAAAGACAGAGACTGACTTTTATCATGTTCATACAAGAAAACTGAGAGAACAGACTTACTGTGTTCCAAGAGCTACCTGTGTTGTCTAAGGATGACATAGAGCAGGGTGTTCATTCAAGTTTCATTGTTATATTCCAGCAACAATCTAGATAGAATATCTTATATATTAACTTTAACTTCAGCAAACATTGTTCTGCAATCTATCACCAAAAGGAAAATGAAAATACATGGCAGAAAGGGAAATATTCTCTATCAAATTTTTAAAATATTGGTGGCCATGTCAAGATTGCAAGAAAATTAAACAATCATCTAGAATTAGCAAACACAGAGAAATAAAATAGGGCAAGGAGTACATAACTGATATTTCCTAAGATTTCCTAAATATACAATTAACAAAATAGGTCGAATATGTGTCATGATAGGATTTTATCATTGTTCCTATCAAGATAAAAGTTGAAAAAGTATTTTAAGGTTGGGGCACCTGGGTGGCTCAGTGGGTTGAGTGTTGGACTCTTGGTTTCAGCTCAGATCGTGATCTCAGGTTGATGAACTAGGAGGAGCTGGGCTAGAACTCTGTGCTCTGTGCCATTGCAGGGCCTGGTTGAGATTGTCTCCCTCTGTCCCTACCCTGCCTGGCACGCGTGCACCTGCGCTTGCACTCCCTCTCTCAAATAAATAGATCTTAAAAAAATAAAATTAAAATATTTTAGGGCCACAATAATAATAGCTAAATTGCATTAAGCATGTCACACCTTATAAGATCAATATCCAATTATCCAATCATTGTAAGCATTTCACAATAATTACCTACATTTTGCAATTAGGTCAAACCATATGAGTTTGCTGATATTTGACTTGTTTTGATTGAAAATGAAAATATAATAAATGAATAAATGATGATTTTATATCAGGCTAAAACTTCTCTCAAAGCTTCTAGAAAGTTCAGAACTTTCATTACAGTTTATTTTTAGTGAAGGCTGCAAAAATCTTGAACCCAAAATGTCTTGTTTACCACTGTGTCTTTAGCAGATGATACATATATTTTATATTTTCTAAATATTTATAGGAAAGAAAGACTCACTTGAATTTTGCAATAACCATAAGTGAAGTAATGCAGATAGTATTTCTCCCAATGTCCGTTGTTTGGTTTCGCTTAATATGGTAACATATGCTATATGTTTTCATGTTGGCCAGTACTAGATTTAAGCATCATTGTAACATTAATGATGCAAATACTACTGGAAACTCCTTAGTTCTATTTTGTTGAAAAGAAACAACTCCAACTGGCTGACCACAGAACTTCAGTTTCTTTTCTTCCTTTCTTTCTTCCTTTCTTTCTTTCTTTCTTTCTTTCTTTCTTTCTTTCTTTCTTTCTTTCTTTCTTTTTAACCTACAAGTAATATCTTCTGGATCATACCTGCAAGGTAGGGGTTACTCTGCCTCTTTGGAAGAAAGTGTCTCAGGAAATAAAGAAGAAAAAGTCATATTGGATTAACTGTGATCTCAGTCACTCAGGCACGAGGAAGAGGACTTGTCTCAGACAACCTCCTGAGTCAGAAGTCTTTTAAGCACGTCACTGGCCTAGCAACCGATATATTCAGCAAGAGGAAAGTAAATCACTCCGATTGAAAGTAATTTTTTTTTTCCAAAAAGAAGTGGAATTAAGCTAGTGGGATTCAACCAGACTTGTAAAAACAAGATGTGACAACAGACACTACATGTGAGGGATGGGGGTTGCTCTCACATTTACTGCGGACGTGGTTTCATCAGTCGCCAGCAGAACGGGGATTATTTAGGGAACACTGCCCTCTGTGTGTGCCGTTTCTGATGTGACAGCATCAGGCCCTTGCGGAAAACAGAGACACGGACAAAGGGACATTCAAACAAATGAGTCTATATATCCTAAGCATTTTTGTGGAGGAAAAATAAATCTACCAATAGAAGGCACACTGCAATTCTGCTAATGCACTCCGGAGTTAGTTACAATCAAATTACTAAAAATGTTCCAAAAGCCCTTCTATTAGGACTTGACTTGCTTTGTCTCATTTGTCAAAGGGCTTCTGCAACCTCTCTTGCTGAGCAAATGTCCTTTTCACTGCCTCACATTTCTGTTGGGCCTGCGTTTCTCAGTCGGTCGTGCCTGATCACCCAGCAGGCACAATTAAGGGAGTGCATTAGTTCTTTAGTAGATAATAGAAGCTCTTAAGGAGCTTTCTATAAGAGTCTGCGTGGCATATTTCTATATTTTTAAGTCAGCTGGATTCACTGTTTAATAACCTGAACAGCTTGAATAATTTGAAATTACAGAAATACACAGAGAAGAAGAAAAAAGAAAGAAGGGACAAAAGACAGAAGTTGAGAAATATACTTTTCTTCGGCTCCTTCTGCACAATTATCCTTTTTGTATATCTGAAATAAATGGGGAGATTATATCGAAACACCAGTAGTGCTTGCTTATTTACATAACATGAATGTGGATTTAGCCAACAGTCATTCTTTTCCTATGTAGGGCTTAGGCGGATCACTCTGGACGAAGTACATTGGCAGGGAATAGATCCGTAGGGTGCACAGGCAGTTTATCAATACAGGAAAAAAATAGCTGATTATTTTTTTAGACATGTCGGCAAACAACGTGTAATTACAGTGATGAGTGCAGTTTGAAGAAATGGCTTTCAAATGCATAGAGCAATAGTAAATCTTCATTTATCTAACCCCTAGATGCTTGGCACAGAGATATTTTAAATGCAGAAATATAGGCTATCACAGAACACATGATAAGGTCTCGACATGTGTTGTTTTTTCCCATGACAGCTCCAACACAGACTGACTATGTCATAATCTTGGAATGGGAGGGGAAGATTTGCACGTTAGCCAGAACCATAGATGACGATCTTTTCTAGAATAAATTTGAAACAGAGAATTGTTGATCTGTGTGTTAACCAGTTACTTGGTTAAATGTGGTCGTAACTGTGGACATGCCTAAATATGCCACATGACCTGGAATTTCCTGATATGAATCTATTTGACAAAATAAGCACATATTCAAACAAATCAGTCAGCCTTTTTTGTAGTTCCAATTCTCTCTCTCTCTCTTTTTTTTTTTTCCCCAACTTTTTCAATTTTTACTCTTGGAGTTCCAATTTCTGTGCAAAGCCCTTGAGATACATAGACAAATGTCACTTGGTTCTTGCCGGTAAAGAAACTAGAGTCTAGTGTCAGAGGCGAGGGGGTAAACAGAACATGATAATTTTGTGGCATGGCGATAATCAGGGCCGATGGCTGTGGGAGAAGAGCCTATAGGTCTTCCAGAAATGCAATATTGCTGAAATACATGATGCATTGAAGGGAAGAAAGACAGAAGGATAGAATTGGGTGCAGCCGTGAAGGTAAGAGCAGGTTTGTGAAGAGCCTGGGATTTCATGCTAATTATTGCAAGTTTTATCCAACGGGCAGCTGGGTAATCCTGAACATTTTTTAAAAAGGAGAGTAACATAGATCTGCATTTTAGAAAGACCATTCGAGGGATTATGTGGAATATACATGAGAGGGCTTTAAAGTGGAAGCCGTGCCTCCATATCCTCCCTGCTCTGGATAATGGTGTGTGTATTAGACAGAATGAATCGCAGACTGTGTATCTTATAGCTTATGAATTTTTCAAACGTAGGCCATCAGAATATCTTTAAGTGTATGCTGTCTAAATTGTTAATTATGTGACTTGATCGCAAATGTTTTTCATGACCGATCTGAAAAACAGTATCTAGGGGGCGCCTGGGTGGCTCAGTGGGTTAAGCCTCTGCCTTCAGCTCAGGTCATGATCCCACGGACCTGGGATCAAGCCCCGCATCGGGCTCTCTGCTCGGCGGGGAGCCTGCTTCCCTCCACCTCTCTGCCTACTTGGGATCAATCTCTCTCTCTCTGTGTCAAATCAATAAATAAATATCTTTAAAAAACAAAACAAAACAAAAAACAGTATCTAGAATTGTTGGTCCAAAATGTCATGTATTATATTTACAGCCTATGAAAGTCAAGAGTTTCATTGGGGTTTCCATCTCCTTGTTCTTTTGCTATACTGGAGATAAGACAACATAGGAAAAGGCATTACAATGAAACCAAAGTCAAGTGCACTGCTCCTAGTTGAGGTGGCATGGCAGTTTCTTTGCAGGAAGGAAGATCAATTCTATATTTATTGCTAGCAGTTAAAAAAGAAAACAGAAGTTGCAAGACTACCAATCAGGAGGCTTGGGGTTCTAGACCATGCATACGCTGGCAACAAACAGCTATGTCACTTTATTTTTATTTTTTTAAAGCCATGTAACTTTAAACAGTTCTCAAGTCTACCTGAGTTTCAAAATCCCTCTTGGAAATGGTGATAGCTAAGTTATATTTAGTTCTTTAATGCTAATGGGGCCTACGTGATTAACCATGCCTCTACATAATATACGTGGGGTGTAGTGTTTCGTTTTCTCAGAATCAGAAATAGAGAAGTATGATGTTGCCCAGGATTTTCAATCACACATTCCACTTGGAATGGAAATTTCCTTCGATTTCAAGTAAAATGTTAGGGATAAAAATACTAGCACCATCTCTCCTGAAGAAATATCCAGTGTTTGGGTTCATGTATAGGTCACCAGGTTATTCTGTTTATCTTTGGCAGGAAGTCTCTTGTGAGAGAGTTTTTAGAGCCATGTGAAACTCCAGTTGAAAATCTGACCCGAAAAATTTTCATGCAATTGTTTTTCTTTATTATAAACATATGATTTATAGTTTATCCTGAAAATCTACATTATCTTGCCTGACTCATCCTAGTATTTGGCTTTCTTATTAAACTAGAAGAAGTGTGTGCGGTTGCATGAAATGTTTGTGAATGAATGTTTGTTCCATAACTAATGATTGTTGCTTGATAGTCTTTGATCAAAGAAATGGTTGTACTCTGGCATAAAATGTTTCAGAATTGTAATTGCTGAAATAACCTGGAAATATCTCATTAATTCTTTAAATTTAAGTGTGACAATTCTCCAAAGTCTTTGACTGAAGTGGTGATTAAAAATAAAAATTAATATGATCACTAGTTTTACCGGAAAGCTATTTTGAAAGCTTTTTATGGAAATGTCATGGCATGAATAACAATTTTTTATGTATTGTATTGTAGATATAAATAATACAACAAGGAGATTACCTAACATTTGATTAATCTCCACAATGCTAACTCAATTTTTGTAGAACTGATTAAAGCTACAAATCTGAGTGTTAAATTCAGGGAGAAAAAGTAAAAAATTATATGCACACACAGAGAGATTTATCAGTTTAAACATTTTCTAAATGTTTTATCTTATGTGATAACTAGAGAAATTCTGGAAATAGTAGATAATTTTAAAAAAATGAAGAAGAAAATTAATCTATAATCCTATCATGCCAATAGAATAATCTTTAATATATATCTTTTATGTTATTTTTTGCTTCATCAAACACACATAGACATGTATACATTTTAAAAATAAAAGGCCCTCTGCTTTGGATATCATATGTTGTAAGGTATGTGTATTATTTATAAGCTGTTTCTGTTTATTTACCAATATATTTCCAAACCAGTACATGTTCCACTACTACAACGTATTAAAGAGCCTTACAAATTCCTATTAAATGAGTTCACTGCAATTAGCTTGAGTCAATATTATTATGGATTCACTTTTTTTCAGATATATATACTTCTTACTACATGGTGCTGTGAATATATTTGTAGTTAGATCTTTGCACCTGATCATAATTTCCTGAGAATAAAATCCTAAGAAAACAAATTCCATAGAAAAGGGCGATTGTCTTACTGATTTACATGCGCATCAGTAACGAGAGAACATGCACACCCGCACTTTGTACTCTTGAGAACACGGGGTATTATCTTCAATAGTCTGTCCCAAACTATGTTTTGAGGAAACCTGACATTTAACAGATGTTAATAAATATTCCTGAATAAAACCGTGAAATGGTTGATAAAATTTGGAAACTACTACATGATGAATCTCTCTTTTGGTAACTTATATTACACATTAAAATATTGAAAAGTCTATGAGAAGTATTCAGTTTTGTTAACCCAAGATTTCCTGAACTTTGGTGATCATAAAATCCTTTATTGATGGAACACCTATTAAGATACCATATGACATTCATGTTCTTTGGAAAGCAGTTTATAAACGCCACTTGCCATTTTGAAGTCATATGGCTAGTGATGACAAGAATGCTCTGTGAGTTGCCTACACAACATCCATTCCCCTCTTTCCTTAGTAGAGATGACTGAGCCCAGCAGTGGCCCCATAATCACCACCACACACAAGATACAGAACAATTCCGACACCCAGGAATTCCTCCGTGCTGACCTTGTGCTGTCAGATTGCCTTTCCACTCTTGATCCCTCCTTCATGAAGAATTCAGCTACTGGTTTATTATCCATCCTCCTCTTCAGGTATAATTCTTGGTAATTTCACTGTGGCTGTAGATGATTTTTCAAACCATCTGAATGGTTGGACTTAATTTCATCTTGGGCGCACGTTCATACCTTGACCTTGTTGTTACCAGATTGATGCCACTCATCCATCTCAGTTTCAAGTCTGTCACTCCTGATCTATCACTTCGTGTATTTCAGTAATGCTTTAACCCTTGGGGAACAGACAGTCTTTCATTCTAACACCTTTTCACTCTCCCTCTTCGCTTCAAGCAACCCACTTCAGTCCTCTCTTTTCTTCTTAACCAGCTCAAAGGACTTGGCCAGTCCTTCTAACCCCTGTACTAACCTTGTACTGTCAATCTCTTCATTCCTTCCACACCTCCTGGAACCTGTTAGTCTCAACCTAAATGCTACATTCAACTCTCCCTACACCGGATTCTATGCAGCCAACACAAAGCCATTCAAATTGGATGCTTTAAAAATTCAGAGTCACTACATCCAATAGGCTCTTAATGCTCCGCAGAATTCATCTCCCCATTTACCAATGTCCCATGTCCTTAGGTGACCCCACCATATCAAATCACGAATTTGATGTCCGTTTTCCACGTTTTTGGATGACTGTATGACATCGTAATCCCAATGCTGTTTTCTTTCCAAATCTCCAGTGTCATTGGCAATTTTTGCTCTCAGCTGGCAGCATGGTGTCCTGAATGGCTGGGAAAGTAGGAACAATTAAAAACAGTGCTCTAAGCAAAGGCCAGTCTCTTGTACACTAAATTTAGTCATTTATGCCTAAAGACATTACTCAAGCACTTCTCTCCCCTTTAAACAGCATTGTGAATTTTTTCCCATTCAGATAGATCTTCTCATCAGATTTTAAATATACTAAAAAAAAAAAGGAGAAATGAAAAATGTTAACGCTTCTATTACTTCAGTTTCTTCATTCAGGTACATATATCTTTTTTAAAGTCAAACTCTCTAAGAGTTGTCTGTGAAAGAGATTTCCATTTTATCTCCTTTCCTTCCTTGAATCCACTCCAATAAAATTTTACACCGCCCCCCCCATCCTCGTAAAGGCTTTCTTGAGATCATTACATCATCTACATTTTGCAGTCATTTTAATTTGATACAGAGCAGATTTGGCAAAGCTGATCACTCCCTGCTTCTTGAGACACTTTCATTTGGCTTCCGGGATGTAACACTCCTCGGGTTCCCTTCTACTCCTCTAGTGGCCCATTGTCAGAATCCTTTGCTGGTTTTTCTCTACTTCCTGTCGTCTTAAATATTGGTGTGCACAGGCTCTGTTTGGGGACTACTTCTCTTTTATTTATTACATTCACTCTTGTCTTCTGGTTTTAAATGCTATCAATATGCTCACACTCCCAAATATCCATCTCAAACCCAGGTCTCTTGCCTTCATTTTAGATCTTTCTGTCTCAATCGTCTTCTCACACTTCAATGTCTAAGACTGAGTTTGGGATCACAGTGTGCTCCCCAAGTCTTCCTCATCTCATTGAGTTACAACTCCTATTTTTCCATTTCCTCAGGCCAGTTGAATTGGAGTCAGCGTAGATTTTTCCCTTTACCACACTCCCTATATAGTCTATTGCAATTTCCTTTATTTCTCATCAACATTTGCCCAGAATGCCACCAGTATTCACCACACCCACCGTTGCAGCATGTGTTTTCAGCCACTACCATTGCTCTGGCAGATTATTATAATCGTTTTCTAATCGATTTCCGTGCTTCTGTCCCTGGTCCTGATTGTACTCCTTTCTGGAATGTAGATGCATTGCCTAAAGGGACAACACCCGATTTGAAGTCATGATGACAAAACCTTATATTAAGGAATACAGAGGTAGTAACAACGGCAGCTTTAGACTGAGGGCTAAGCAAAAATGAATGATTTTGTAAAAAATTATGTATTCATTCATTGAACAAATCCTTGATAGTTTCATGTGCTTGGCTGCATCAGGAAGCAAGAGATAAAAATCTCTTCACTCATGGAGCTCGGATTCTTTTTTTTTTTTTTTAAGATTTTATTTATTCATTTGACAGAGAGAGATCACAAGTAGGCAGAGAGGCAGGCAGAGAGAGAGAGGAAGGGAAACAGGCCCCCTGCTGAGCAGAGAGCCCGATGCGGGACTCGATCCCAGGACCCTGAGATCATGACCTGAGCCGAAGGCAGCGGCTTAACCCACTGAGCCACCCAGGCGCCCATGGAGCTCGGATTCTAGTAGAGGAAGAGGAAAGGAAGGAAGGAAAGAAGAAAAGAAGAAAGGAAGAGAGAGAGAGAGGGAGGAAGGAAGGAAGTTAGTTGTATGTTAAGTAGTGGTAAGTCCTACAGATAAAACCTGGGCAGAAAAAGGGATCTGGGTACATGTGAATAAATGCTGAGAGAAAATGAGGGAATGACCTACCGGGATGTTAGTGGAAAGAGACTTTTGGTAGAGGTAACAGCTGTGGTGAGACCAGTTTGGTAAAAGTCCAAAGATCCAGTATGAAATGGGAGCCAGACCAGGAGAGTCTGAGTGAGATCAGAAGCCACCGGAGATTTTTTGAAAGGAGCAGAAAAATGATCATTTTGACTAGAAATTACTCAGGTTCTTTTCTTGGAAACAGACAGAAGGAATGGTGTTACCATAGAGCCCAGCTTTTTTAGGATCCCATACCAAAGCGCCCTCTTACGCTGTTACATTGGAGATGGCTGATACACATAGAGAATAGATACCATTCTCTATGCTTATAAATAAATATGAGTCTGGAAATACCACTTTCCCTCAAGAATTGTTTCCACTTTTTGTTTGTTTTGTTGCTTTGGTATATGTATTAAATAAGACATTAGTCACAAACTTAACCACAGTCTATGGGAGAAGTGTTTCTGCTGCCAAATCCAGAAGTTTATGTATGGAACTAAAAACAGGCTCACTAAAATTTGGGGACTGTCCATGTCTGGAAATAGCATATGCATCTATCAGTCTCCCACAGCACATAGCATATCATCTGGTGTATAGAGAACGTGTTCAGCAATTGACCCGAATAAGTTCCTCATCCTAAAAAAGCAAGGAGCAGGTAGGGAGTCCCAGCAGAGATGGTCTTTACCCTTATTTAATTAAAAGCTCTGAGTGGATTTGAGCTTCAGCCAGAGTCCTCCTTCAGTGGTTAAAACCAGAAGGGCCCAGGTATGACCTATTGAGAGATAGTGGCATGGCTCCTTGGTTAAAGGTAGAAAGACTCTGACTCCCAAGTGGCTTTTGTCTACACACACCAGGGCCACCACCCTTGAAATAACCCAGATAAAGTTCAGATAAGAAGACATAGAGTAAATCAGAACTTATCTTTGGGACACTAACTAAAGATTTGTTCAGGCTAAAGTACTTGGATTTATCTGAATTACGGCTCCTCTTGGTATAAGGTACATGGCTACAATTATTCATAAAGTATTTATTACTATAGAGAGTATGGCATAAATATCAAACTTTTTGCTCAGAGGTACTGAATAATTTGCACTTGCACTTTTGGCCACTAGCAAGGCGATAACAAACTCTCTTGGCAATTCATAGGAACTGCCAATGTCTAAGTCCTAGATCCCAAGAAATGTCTAAACTGACAGGGTTTGGATTGATTCTGCTTCTAATCATACATCACCCTTTGTTTTGATAGCCAACAAATCCATTAACCTACCTGAATTGAGGCAGTTAAGTGATAATTACATCCTTCATTAGATTTCTTTGTCTAGATTCAAATAAGAATGACTCTAAGGGGACTTTCTTCTCCCACTAAAAGGCAATTTCCAGAGGTTCTCCAACCCAGCCCTTAGCAGAGTTCCTGGGTCATAAAAGGTATTCAGTTGTATTTCAGTTGTGTATCATGAAATAAATTTATTACTGAAGTGGTGCTTTAAAATCATTTGTCATGATGTATCAGCCTGAATCGGTCCCTGCCATCGTGGTGCACCAACTCAATGCTGGGAACTGCATTGTTTTAAATAAGCTGAATTTCAGAAAAATTCTCAGTTTGTAGGCTCTTCCTCAGCAGGTTCACAGCAAATATATTTTCTCTGGAAATCTTAGTAAGCAAATTAATGGAAACATTTGAATCAACACATTTGAAAATTTTGAGATTATGGTTTAGAATGAAGAATTTTTTTTAATTGTATAGGATGGAAATATTTCTTTTCCAACAATATAAACTGAATTAAGGTACTTATGAGTTAAATTTTAGACTTATCATATTTTGTATCATCATATTTGGCAGAGAGTGGGTTTAGAAGGGAAACTGGCCTATGAAAAACCCAGAATTTATTATTTTCCAAATGTCCACAAAGAAATGGAGACACTAAAAGAAATTATGATCAGCAGTATTAGAATTACATAGAATTTCTTTTCCTATGAAAATATTTGTAAGGCATTATGTAATGGTATTTGATTATTTCTCTTTTGTTAATTAGATAAGCTTGCATTTTTGTTTTGTTTTTTATTCTTTTTTTTAGTTTATTATAAATGAGAATAAAGTTTTTCGCTTGTCATTTCTCTTCCTTTTAGAGTAAATTTAATACTGAAAATTCTCTGGAGAGTAGGAGAATGAACTCAGAACTATTTTAACATAAATGCTACTCACAGGTGACAAAAAATTAAGCTCACTGTAATAAGGTCTTGCTATATTATATAAATATGCATCAAGGAAATATATTCCCCTATAGGGCTTAAAAAAGGGGAAGCCTTTTTTTAAGGTAATATGAGAGAGTATTATTCCAGAGAAATTTAATCAGAAGTCTCATTATATTTATATAGAATTTAAAAGAAAATGCAAGGGTAACATGGTAGGTGCATATATTATTTACAGCAAATCCCAGATTAGTTTAGGAAGAAAACCTTTTTCTCGATAAACCCTCCAGCTAGTCTTTGCCCCCAGGTAGCAACATTTATTGGAGAAGAACATGATTTTCTTAAAACTTTTTCAATTAATTTCTTTGTGTTAAACTACGCTGTGTAATTTAAATCCTACAGTTAATATATTCCTAACTATTTTATTCCTTGGAGGCTCTATATAAAAGGAAGGATTTAAAGTTGGGGAGATAACCTGAATTATTTAGTTTGGAACTGAAAAATTTCTTAGAAGCTCAGAATATGTTTTCCTTTCAAAAATATTTCTATGGTAAATCATAGCACATATATTCTCGTTGCTTTTAAAATATATGCTTTTTCGAGAAACTCTACTTCCTGGAGTCATGTCAAAATCATAACCTATCTACTCATGTTTTTAAAACATTGGCTTTTGTGAGAAACTGTATAATTTCTAGAGTCATGTTAAAATACCGCACTCTGGTTAAAAGTCCAGGCTCTGGAGTTCACGGACTATATTCCAATGCAACTGACTATATTCCAATGTAAGCTGTTCACATAGGTAAATTTGTTAAATTCTCTGTGATGATACCTACCTCTTAAGGTTACTGAGAAAATTAAATGAATGCAATAAGGTGCTTAGACTTATACCTGGTAAATAATAGGAAATCAATCAATAAGTTTGGGTAGTATTTTAAGATAGTTATGAGTGCTGTGTGATGCAGTGAATAAAGGGTAAGCTCATCCTGAATGTACAGTCTAGTCAGGGCTGAAGAGGGTCATTTTTTTTTTCCTTTCACTGATTCATTCAACGCATGATTAAGGCGTGTCTACTTCCTATCAAGGGTAACACTACAAAGTGTGATAAGGTATTTTCTGGGATTGATTGGTGGGATGATACAGAATGGTGACAATCCAGTGAAACAAGGATGAAAACTGGGGTTGTCCGAGGTGGAGTTGGGAATCCTGCGAAGTAACTCGGCCTCTCAAGAGAAGTGACTGGAAGGAGGTACATGAGGTGAAGCTTAGAAACATCACCGGAAATTTGTCAGGTAGACGAGACGGAGCTGGGTGAAGAAAGAACAGGTCCAGGGAAAGAGTGGCCCGGGAGAAGGCATGGTTTTCAGGAGTTACTAAGCAATTTAGCAGGCCAGGATATTTGGAGGTCTAGCCCGATGGGATGCTGGGAAAGGAGTCATGGAAGACCATGGGTTGGGAGCTAAGAGCATTGACCATTCGGTGTTATGGAGTCAATGGAAAATAGCGTGGCAGCAAGTGACATGATAAAATTTGCATTTAGAGGGGCACCTGGGTGGCCCAGTGGGTTAAACCTCTGCCTTCCGCTTGAGTCATGATCTCGGGATCCTGGGATCGAGCCCCGCATCGGGCTCTCTGCTCAGCGGGGAGCCTGCTTCCCCCTCTCTCTCTGTCTGCCTCTCTGCCTACTTGTGATCTTTCTCTGTCAAATAAATAAATAATATCTTTAAAAAAAATTGTGCATTTAGAAATCTAAGTAGCCACACTACAAGGAGAGGATTTAAGGGAGGGAAACAGAGCCCGAAAGGCCAATTAGGAAGCCTCTGTTTTAGTCTACACAATAAATTATAAAATCCTGCTCTTAGAGGGAAGAAGAAAAACTGATTATTTACTAAATTCTGAACATTTTCACGTCCCTATAGGTCCCTTTCACACCCTTTCTCACTTAATCCTCAGCAGAATCCTATGCTTCGGTAAGATTATGTGCATTTATAGTCAGCAGACAAAACCGAGTTTCAGAGAGCGTAGGTATGTGGATGAAGGTCACATACAGCTGTCAGTCTGGGTCCCAGTCCTTTCATGCTTTTCCTGTGTCATTCTGCCTCCCCTAGTAGTGATAGGAGGGCTGAAAAACAACCAAAAATGAGGTGGAAAGATACGAAGACTTTGACTTCATGAGTCTCAGGGAACATGTTCTGTGGGTAATTAAATATATGGATTAGAATTAGAAAGGAGGTCTGTAAGGTCAGTTTAAAGACAAATTAAAACCATGAGGATAGGGACGCCTGGGTGGCTCAGTGGGTTAAAGCCTCTGCCTTCAGCTCAGGTCATGATCTCAGGGTCCTGGGATCGAGCCCCGCATCCGGCTGTCTGCTCAGCAGGGAGACTGCTTCCTCCTCTCTCTCTCTGCCTGCCTCTCTGCCTACTTGTGATCTCTTGTCTGTCAAATAAATAAATAAAATCTTTTAAAAAATGAGGATATGTACAATTGATCAAACAATAAGAGGGAATGGTGAAAATATCAGTACTTTCAGAGGGAGAAGAAAGAGTCTACTCAAAGAGATGGGAAAGGAATAACAGGACAGCCGTGGTTTCATGGAAGCCGAGAAGGAGGCATTGCTAAGAGAAGGATGTTATCAAGCCACGCTACGTACACCAAGAGGTTCACTATGACAAATAAAAGAAAATACCCATAAAACACAACTGAGACATGACCAAGCTCTTCAGTGAACAGTTTCAGGAGAGGGGCTCAAGGTGGCTGAACAGTGAGTAAATAGAAACTGATTCTATTTCAAGGACCCATCTGTAAGAAGGAAGAAAGCAATAATTTATAGGGTTTTTTTTTGTTGTTATTGACTTATTATTTATTTTCTTTTACAATAAGGTGTAAGAGCAAAGGTAAAAGAAACAAAAGACGGGCATTCCCCTACAATAGCAGAAAGAGGACATAAGTCCCCTTGGTTTCCATGGGTGTGTCGTGAGAATTCAAGAAAGGTTCTATCCCAGTGGCCTGTATGTTCTCTGGGATATTGAAAATGGGCAGATCATCTTTTGAGACCAAGGGATTAGGTGAGGAATTAGGGGGTGCTTTGCATGAGTGTTTGTGTCTCCTGCAAATTCAGGGGTTGAGATTCTAGAGCCGGATGTGATCTTATTAGGTGGGGGAGGCTTTGGAAACTGATGAGATCACGAGGCTGGGACCCTCATGAATGGAATTAATGTCCTTAAATAAGAGAGCTCTCAGGCCCCTTCTGTTCCTGGAGGAACAGAATGGAATTAATGTCCTTAAATAAGAGAGCTCTCAGACCCCTTCTGTTCCTGGAGGACACAGTGAGAAGTCTTTGATCCATAGAGAGCTCTCACTCAACCACGCCAGCACCCTGATCTTACCTTCCAGCCTCCACGACAGTGAGACTTAAATTTCTGTTGTTAATAAGCTATCTGGTCTGGGAGATTTTTGTTATAGCAACCCAAAGTGATGAAGACAGCTTGAAAAAGAGGCAATTTTAAGATAGCTTTTTAAAATGGCAATTTTAAAATAAGATAGATTTTAAATTTTAAAATAAAATAGTACAGCAGCAGCAGTAGTAAGAACAGCAGCTACGACAAAAAATTGTACCAAATGCTGTTTTCAGTGCCATGTGTATTAAGCCGCACAAAAACTGTACGCGATAGGTACTAGTTAGTTCACCTCATTTCACAGGAGAAAACTAAGAAATGGATGCTAAGTAATTGTCTACATAGCCAAGAGGCCCTGGTTTATAATGAAAGAGCTTGTGTCTGACCCCACTCCAGAACCCAGATCTTGTAAGATCCAGTAAGAGAGGTTTTAAAAGAATTTAAAATACTCATATACAAGTGCCTCCAAAGCAAGGTAGAATAAGATGACTACCGAACCTATTTTTAGAATGTTGTTGAGTATCAAAATTTATCAAAAAGAGAACTGGAGTCATTCATCATTATTGTAGGTAAAGGCATAAACAAAGTACTGGGACACACTAATGATAACCACATGCACAGAAAATATTGTAGGTCGGATTGCCCACTCTCTGCAATTCTGGTTAATTGTATAGTAGTTATTCTACCTTAGAGTTCAGAATAAGAAAGGAATATGGTGGATTTGGACAAAATTCAGGAGAAGAGAATAAATGAATATGAACTTAAATGTATGAAAATATCATACACAGGTATGGCCGCTTGCGGCGCATGTGTACAGAAAATATACTCGGAGAAAACAAATTTAAATGTGTGCTGAAGGGACTTAGGTTTAACGTACAAGGAAACAATCGGTTTGTTGTTTGGAATATAATATACTTTTAAGGGAAGCACTAGCAAAATTGTAAGTCTCTTCAGGGAGTCAGTATTGTGGTAGTTAGCAATTGCTCCATGATTTGTTAACTCTTCAACTATTTAAATGCTTTAAATTTTTCTGTGTTTTCATCTCTTCTTCAAAATTGGGGATAAGAGAATATATTTAATAGTGTTCTAGGACTAAATAAGTTAAGCCATTTAATGTGCTTACCATAGTAGTTGGCCAAGAGCATTTAATATATGTTAGCTCTTCCCCCCTCTCTTCCTTATTACTCTTATGACATTCCAGAATATTTATTTTTAATAAATCTTTCTTTATACCCATACTGAATATTTAATTAGTCACCAGAACAAATAAATACGTCTACATTTAAAATAAGAACTTTACTCCCGTAGTTAAGTTCTCTGGCATTGGTGACTTGACTGATTAACAAATTAGTCTCTAAGTAAAGAAGATTTGAATTTAAGTGTGGAGAAACATAACATATTCACTGAAACCAAATGGACCATTTTTCAAATGCTAGAACTGACTCTAATTATTATAACATATTCAATGAAACCAAATGGACCATTTTTCAAATGCTAGAACTGACTCTAATTATTTGCACTTATTTTGATTGCTGCATTGTATTTGATGATTTGCATTATCATCTTATTACCATACAACCACTGCTATGGTGGAAAAATGTATTTTATTTGATTCATAAGGAACAGTTGGGGAAAATTGCCCTTCATTTGCAAATCTCTATTGATACTTGGCAATAGTTACCAAAGTAAAGCTGAGGCATCAGAGTGGTATAAAGATCATGCAAGCTACGTACAGTAGGGGCTGTGCTTTCTTTTGACTATGGCAGGGGAGGGGAAATCATTGTAATTAAAGATTCATGATGAGAAGTGGGAGCAGGGAATACACTATTGCACAATCCTGGCACCTGTATTTGTACATAGAATGCAAATTATTTGGGATATTACACGTATATTTAAGAACCAAAGTCCCCACTAATGAATGAGCCAGGATTTAATAAATTCCTTCTATGTGCTTAGCACCTGCCAGTCCCCACATCGTACAGAAGAACTGTAAGCACATGAGTATAGGAAAAGGGAAGCTACGGGGTGCAGAAATTAAAATCATTGACATTCCCAAAGTGTAGTCTCTGAGACCTTAGGGAATTTCCAAATCCATGAATATCGCAATAGCAATTTTAGCCATCTTTCCTTAATGTGGAGTAAAATGTAACTGGAAACT
Organism: Mustela erminea; assembly: GCF_009829155.1. NCBI lineage: Eukaryota > Metazoa > Chordata > Mammalia > Carnivora > Mustelidae > Mustela > Mustela erminea. The sequence continues at coordinate 28,687,972 of NC_045634.1, read as the reverse complement.
TTCTGGGATCTCCTTTGGAAGTTTAATGAGTTAATTGTAGATAGTGACCTGAAGAGGGCACTTAAGCTCATTTGGAAGATTCTGGGGATTAGGATAGGCCCAATCTCAAGATAAATGATGGCTCCTGCACAGTAACCTCAGAGCACTAATTAAATTCATGTGAAATTAAAACTTATATCATAATATTGATCTTCAGGGTCATTCTCAACCAATTGAAGCTGATGTTAAAGCCAAGATTCAGAAAATCTGCTCCTTTTTTTATTAAGACATCAAGTGTGTGGCATTAAAGAAAACAAAGAGAAGTATGAGTACTATAGATCTGCCTTTGGGGGAGCTGCCACAGAAAACATGAGGCCAGCCTGAGTAGTTACTGCATTGACCCTCCAATTCTAAATTCTGCACCTCGGCCATTCGTTGCACTGTGTTGTTACAAAAATAGAATGATGATTTCCCTTCGGCTCTTTTAAAATGAAGTTAAGAAAATGGATAGAGTTTCCCCAGTTTTAATTCTTTTCTATATAATTTTCTTAAACCCTTGGCACTAGTGTCTACTTACTTGCTAGCAAAAGCTAGCAGATGATAAAATGAATGAATAAGTAGCAAATGAATATTAACAGAAAACTCAGAATCATTCAAACAGCTTGTTTTGTGTGCATGGACATGTGTGCTAGTGGTTGTGATTCTGTATTAGATACATGTAATAAAATCGTGTTTTTTTGCTCCTGATTTTTCTGACAGAGTTAAATATATCAATATGTCATGGTGTTCCACAAGGGGGTGGGGGATGGTGTTTTGCAAAATGCATTTTGGTTGGTAGGGTTAGCGCTACCTGAGGGGAATTGAGAAGTGGGGACTTAAGTGAGAAGAGACATACCATGAGGACACAGATCCCAACTTTCATCAAGACACTCAACATGAACATTTGTATGGTATGTGTGGGGAAATGTGATGCTCTTCACAGGGGTGTAATGAGACATGAGAAAACGATGATCAGGTTATAGACATCCTGCTTATGTTCCTGAACACAGTTTTCCTTGTATAAAGAGATAATGCAATGTCTATAGCATATTAATTTCAAACAATATATAGGAGAAGTACTCCTACGTTCTGATTTTTTAATGTCTCCCACTATAAACAATATTCTTTATTCTATTTTTTAGAACTTTAATTCACGTCTTTCCAGGTGCTTAAATATATTGGTTGAGTATATATATATTTTTTACTTTAGCTTTGCTGTGGTTGTTCAACTCTCCATATCAGGGGAAATCATGTTGCTATGCAAAAGCCTAGGGTACAAACTTGTCACTCTACCTTTTTGCATATTGCATTTTGCCCCTTAGGGTAGCCTTAAAGCCAGATGTTACATACCGCATTGGTGCAATTATTTTTTCTTTGATGAGGGAGTTATACAAGATGATTTCTGAAGAGGAGAAAGAAGGAAGAGTTACCTTTTTATTGATTTTTCTCACACTGTTCCTTCCTGTCATTTGACTACATTTCTAGTCAATTATATTTCTTTTATTTTGAAATAAGTTTTATCAGGGACATTTCCCAAAATGAACGTTTTCCCTTTTATTATTGAATATCTCTCACATCCCTGCTGGTTTATTCTCCCGCCCCCTCCCCTCACTCACTGGGTTCTCATTCCCCTCCCCCATGGATCTTTTCCTTGCATGGATGGTAACCTGGAAACCTTGAACTCGGATAGCACGTTCTCTTTGCTGGCATGTCCTCAGTGGAAGTAAGGGACGTGGTAGGCAGGACGCGAGTGCCGGCTGAGCAGATGTATGAATGGATCAGCGAATTAATGTTCAGGATGATTTTATAAAGAGAAAATGGCAGGGAGCACCTGGATGGCTCAAATGGTTAATTGTCTGCCTTCAGCTCAGGTCGTGATCCCAGGGTCCTGGGATCGAGCCCCGCATTGGGCTCCCTGCTTGGCGAGGGGAGTCTGCTTCCTCCTCTCCCTCTACTATTACCCCAGTTTGTGCTCTCACACTCTCTGTCAAATAAATAAAATCTTAAAAAAAATTTAGAAAGATACAATGGCAGATACAAGGGACCGTTATAAAGATTCCCTTTATATCTGTCTTCTTCCTGAAGCTTTATACATGCCAATGGCACATCCAATATTTTGAAACAAAAGCACTTGGGGGGTGAATTAAGACCTGGAGTTGCCAAGTAAGTCACGGAATGTTTATCAAATAGGGATTGGAAGACATTCTTGTTGAATATATTCTTATGGGCACGTCTGGATTTTTACAGTGGCCTTGGAAGAACTCCTTCATTTATAGGTGCTACCTGTTTCTCGCACCTACACAGCATCACTAGCTCTACCTTTTATTGGCATTCCCTTGCTCAGAAATCTTTTATACGGATTGTCCTGTTATACCTTACTTCATTGTCTTGCTTCTGTCTCTCCAGTATGTTGCACAATTCTTGAGGAAGGGAATGCATTTTCCAAGCTTTCTACTTACCTATACATGCATCTTTACATGTTATACATATATAGCATATATATGTATAATATGTTACATATATACCTGTCATGTGACACATGTCATACATGACACGTGTAACAACAAATATGATGCAATTAGTGAGTGTTAAGTATTCAGGGATTTTCCTATGAAATTTAATACTAAAAAATGTTAATAGTAAGGGGAGGCTGTGGACCTAGAATAAGGAGTTTGGGGGTCTCATTTCTAGCTCTGCCACTAAAATTCAGTGGACACTTTGGATAAAGCACTTTCTGGGCCTTCATGTTGTCATTGGAAAACTTGGGGTCATAGAAGAATGACCAGGACTAGACCTTCTCTCAGACCCTTCAAGAACCACGTGTATTGTGCAAAGGCAATATGAATTTAGCCATTTGGATGAGGAAGTTTTGTTTTTTGGGTTTTGGGGTTTTGATCGTTCATTTTGAAAACAAGCTTGCTATAAATGCAGTGGGGCAAGGAAGCACAGAGGTCTTCCTTACACAGTTGAGGTCTGTAGACCTTCAAGAACGTTGGGTTCTATGTAGGAGTATCAAGTTACTCACCCTGAGCTTTGGATTACAGACAAGAAAGGAAAGGAGGGGGAAGGGTTTGACATTAATCAGGCTTGGCTTTGAGTCCCGATTCTTGCTCTAACTGAGTGACCTTGAGTCACACTGTCTTTCTGCTTATTTTGATCAACTGTAAAATGGGGCTAAATGCCTGCCTTCAGGGATGTTTTAAAAAGGTATAAATTATATATACGCTACAGTTTCTGATTAATAGCAGGCACTCGCTGAATCATACTTATTACTATTCTGGACTAAAATTAGTTCTGCTGAGGCAATAAATCTGTCTTAATATATCAACTATCACTAAAGGTACAGGATAAGAAGGAAAAAGAAATGATTAACCCTGTTAACCACCCAAGAAATAAGGGAGTTTTATCTCCAACCTCCCAACACAAGGCTGATTTTTAAGCTTGTGTTCAAAGGTCATTTTTATTCCGACATTGCATTCATCCCTTTGATGAACCCAGTTCAGAAGTAACAATTATGCAGGAAGGATGCCTCATGATCCTGCACATGTATAAGTGGAATTTAGGGGAACATGGATTTGCATTAAATAAACAAATAAAAATATATCAGTCTGCCCAACTATAGCCACTGTGAGTTTAATACAGTTCTCCATCCTATTAAAATATACATGGAGTTGCTGAAGACTCTCTCTAATAGATATTTACTGCGTGTCACAGTGTGAAACATCCTGATCTGCAAAAATTGTGAAATATATTTTCCACAATAATATTGCTCATCATTTTTGGTTGCTAAAATGAGTCACCATAAAAAGAACTTAGCATATTAAGAAGTTCACTGTGTAATTGAAAATGATGATCATGCCCGGCCCTATTTTATAGTGTTCTAGCCATAAGTTATGATATTTACCCTCATCCTACAACTGTCATAAGTTAGTCCATATGCTCCACCCCCCAGCATGGCACCCCATTTGAAATGTATGCTGTAGAGAAATGTATGGAAATTGAACAGAAGTAGCTCATTTCTTCCACAAGTATTACTTATTTCTTTTTCGTTCTCCAGCAACTGGATATTTTCATAAGGAGATACTTTTTTTAGGTACTTACAGGCTAGGAAATCTTTTCCCTTTGTTTATACATTTTAGGACTAAGATAATGACAGAACTTTGAGAAACCTATTGATTTATGAATTACATGAATTTTTGAATAATGTGAATTTGTGAATATATTTCACAAATTGTATCCACCTACTTTCCTTGGGTGGAAATCTGTGAACTTTTGTAAATAAAAATTAAAACCTTTAGTTTTATCTCATATATTTTTCTTTCCTATAGCTATTTTAATGAATAAAAACACATCCTTTTTTTTTCTACTTAACTGATTGCAATTTTGAATCAATGCTAAATATTCTTTCTATGAAGTTTTCTTATGTTCAAATACCCAGGTTCTAGTACTGCTCTTATACGGGATTTCAGTTTTACTCCCTCTAACTTTGCCGTAGCCCTTAGTGGTCTCCTCATGGTGGTCTTACCTGGCATTCCCTCCTCGCTGCTGCTGGGGTGGTCTTTCTACGGTCTCTCTGTCATGTTAATCGGCCATAAACTTCATGGTCTACACTTGGAAATTCCAAACTCCTACTTTGGCGCATTCATGTTCTTCTCAAGGACTCTCGACTCACTTTCCAACTCAAATCTTGCCTCTCTACTTTATGACTTCTACAATCTATTCACACCAAGCTGCTCTGCATTGAACACACATGCCATTGTCTCAAACTGCTTTACTTTTTTTTTTAAACAACACAATTCATATTTTATTTTCTACTAATAAGCAAATGACTGGAAGATATAAATTCCACTTTTATACTCACATTATTTCATGATCACTTTTTAAAAAAAATTTTTTTTAATTAACATATAATGTATTATTAGCCCCAGGGGCACAGGTCTGTGAATCGCCAGGTTTACAAACTTCACAGCACTTACCATAGCACATACCCTCCCCAATGTCCATAACCCAACCACCCTCTCCCGACCCTCTCCCCCCGACCACCCTGTTTGTTTCGGGAGATTAAGAGTCTTTTATGGTTTGTCTCCCTCCCGATCCCATTTTTTTTTTAAGATTTTATTTACTTATTTGACAGAGAGAGATCACAAGTAGGCAGAAAGGCAGGCAGAGGGAGAGGAGGAAGCAGGCTCCCTGCAGAGCAGAGAGCCCGATGCGGGACTCGATCCCAGGACCCTGAGATCATGACCTGAGCCGAAGGCAGAGGCTTTAACCCACTGAGCCACCCAGGCACCCTCCCGATCCCATCTTGTTTCATTTTTTCTTTTCCTACCTCCCACGTTGCTTCTCCACTTCCTCATATCATGGAGATCATATGATAGTTGTCTTTCTCTGATTGACTTACATCGCTAAGCATGATACCCTCTAGTTTCGTACACATTATCGTAAATGACAAGATTTCATTTCTTTTGATGGCTGCATAGTATTCCATTGTGTATATATATATATACCACATCTTCTTTATCCATTCATCTGCTGATGGGCATCTAGGTTCTTTCCATAGTTTGGTTATTGTGGACATTGAAACAGTTTTACTTTTTATCAGTTCTTTTGTTTCCCTAGAGTCCTCCTTCTCCAGACCCTTCTTGTAGAGAGATCCTATTCACGCTTCTCAGCAGTCACCTCCTCAATTCTCACCTCCTCTAGGAAGTCTTCTTAGGCTAGTGGACAGGTTGGTAACATCTTTTAGCCTCTATTCCCCCAACATTTATTCTCCCCTCTCTCATAGTGCATGCTGTACAGTACGGTATTGTGGCCTCTCTTCAGATGCCTCTCGACACTGTCAAGCTCTCAGAAAGGGAGTTTCAAGGCATAGGGATGTCTCCAAAGCCTGTGCTAGTGTCCCATATCCAGATGCTCCATGCTGAAAAAAGCAACACGTGAAAACTTCTTGGTAGTGGCTGGCTAGTGATACTACACCTATCTTAGAGGGGAAACAAGAACAGTCTTGTTTATTTATTTGAGAGGGAGAGACAGCGTGAGCACCTGGACACACGTGAACACATGCGCAGGGGGAGACGCAGAGGGGGAGGGGGAGCCCCGCGTGTGGCTCCATCTCATGACTCCGAGATCACGACCTGAGCAGAAACCAAGAGTTGGACAGTTAACCAAGTGAGCCTCCCAGGGGTCCCAGTCCTGTATATTTTTAATATAAATTTATTTAACTTAATAAATGCTAGTTAAAATAAGTAATTTACATAGGGCTGATAGTAAGTATTTATAAACATTAATTAGCTCTTATGACATTTATAAATATTATTGAACTGTCCAACACACGTTACGGCCGATGATGAAGAAGGTGGAAAGTAGGCGAGGAAGAGCAAGAACAGAAGGCAGAGTCTCTTTGGTGACGCAAGGGCTGATCGAATGCCTGGTATGAGTCTCAAGTGCCCTTGACCCCTCCTACTTTAATTCCATTCTGCTGGGCTCTTCATTGCTGGGTCAGCATCCTTACTTCTTTACCATCTTGTACCCACCTCCGCTTTCACTTACAGGATTGTTCTTGTTTCCATTACCCGGTAACAGTGTCTCTGTTTACCATTCTAGGAGATGAGTGTTAAGGGCGTGTGTCTGCTGTGTGTGATACGTACATGACTCAGTTTGCTCAGGTTGCCAAAAGGAAATGCTGAGGGAGAGAGGAGCATTAAACAGTAGAAATCCTTTTTTTTTTTTTTTTTTTAGGATTTTATTTGTTTGAGAGAGAAACAGAGTGAGAGAGAGCATGAACAGAGGGAGTAGGAGAAAGAGAAGCAGACTCCCTGCTAAGCAGGGAGCCCGAGGTGGGGTTTGATCCCAGGACAGCAGGATCATGACCTGAGTCGAAGGCAGTTGCTTACCTGACTGAGCCACCCAGGTGCCCCAAGAAATCCATTTTTCTCACAGTTTTGGAGCCTGGAAATCCAAGATCAAGGTGTTAGCACGGTTGGTGTCTCATGAGAGCTCTCCTTTTAGTTGTAGAAGGACATATTCTTGTGAGTTCACATGGCCTTTTCTCCCTCTCCGTGTGTGTGTGTGTGTGTGTGTGTGAAAGAGAGAGGGGGCAGAAGGTAGGGGGGCAAGGAACTATAACTTGCTTCTCTCTCTTCTGAAAAAGGACACACATGCTATTGCATCTGAACCCAACCCCATGACCTCACTGAACCTTGATTACTTCCTTACTCCAAATACAGCCGCACTGCGAGTTAGGACTTCAACATATGGATAGTGCGGGTGCACCTACCTCTAGTCCTTGACAGCACATTATTGTGGAATTTACTGATTGGAAGCTTTAGTGTCATAAAAACTTCATTTATGATGTGTAATTGGGGACCAACAGGGACATGTTTTCAGCAAGCAGGATTTTCAGGTAAGTTGTGAGTGTAGAGTCCTAGCGAGTTTTCTACGCATAACCCTCTTTCTTCATTAAGGTGAATTTTCTTCTAAAATTGGAAGCAGCACCTCTTTGCACAATTCATCTTTGTCAGACTTCTGCTTCTGTTCATATGCTTTGTAGCCACTTTGATTAATTCTGGGGCTTGATGTTCAGAGTTTCACTTTGATAAAACATAGAACCATTTTGTGTAAAGCATGCAGGCACTTCTTTTATTTATTATGGCAACAAGCTTTAAAATTTCTTTTTCTTCTGCCATTTTAAATACTATTCAAGAAATGGTCTTATTGGTGGTACATTATCCCATTGCCATTTTTTATATCATCGGATGATTAAATAAAATATAAATCTACTTTCTTTCCAGATTTCATATATCATCATCTTTTCCATTTGTCATGGGTGGCAGGGTTTTCAGATTTCATTGTATAAAGCCATTGGGTTATATTGTTTCAAAAGGAACTTTCTTAGCGCTTCTTTAAAGGTGTAGTAGCGACATAATATCTCTGAGAATTCCAGTTATTGGCTCAACATCAGCAAACTAGCTCCCACTGCTTTTGGAAACAAAATGTTGGTACATTACTCAGGTGATAATGAATATGAGTGTGTTGTGTGTCTGTGTGTATACACATACATCTGTATAGTAAAAATGACCTGAATTATACTTTCTTTGATTAAGGCTGATATTAATCTATTTTTCCTTTATGACATAGTTGTAGTTTCCATAATGGACCCTGAACTTGTCAAAGCATCAGAATCTGGCAAAACCTTATAATTAAGCCTCTGTCAACTGATTTTTAGAAAGAATGTTCTAGAATGTGGTGTGGACCAGGACATTAGAACTCTCTTCCTGCAATTTAGGAGCAGTTATGAAGCTTTATTTATTTATTTTTGTTTTTTAAAAAGATCTTATTAAGTAATCTCAAACTTACAACCCCGAGATCAAGAGTCACACACTCTACCAACTGAGTCAGCCAGGTGCCCCGAGAGCAGTTACTAAGATTTAATGAATCAGAATGATTATATGTAAAAATCACAGAAATATCGAATGTATCTGTTTTGTAGATTTTGCTGCATATGTACCTTCAATCTATGTTAAGTAAAAGTTTCATTTATATGATTTAAACAGAAAGGGCAAAAGAAAATAATCTATCTAAACAAAGAAAATCATTTCAAATGTTGAAGCATGTTCCATTATTACCATTAATTAGTTACATATATTCTTAGTTTTAGAAATGTTTTTCTTCACAGATTTATATAATAGCTTCCAATTTGACAAACCCCCAGGCCCCCGAAGATCAGGAACACATTACATATTAAGTGAGGAGAAAATGTAATTTTCATTTTGTTCTTTTTAGTAGCAAAAAAAGATTATTTGAATGTATGTATACTTAAAAGATTGGATTTTCATAAAGTTCCCATTGCTTTAAAAATACTGTTATATGTAACTTTGTATAAAAGAAGGATGACTTGCTGTAGAATAGCATAAAAAATACTACATAATGTTTTTGAAGTGGTCTGATCTATTGTTAGCATGTAAATCTATTAAGGATATTAATTATTTTCACACATTAGGATAGCAATTAAGTCTTAAGTAAGCCGTCAATTTGAAAGACATATTTTCATTAGATATGGCATAAATACAAGATTTTATAGTTGTACTATTTTAATATCATGGTTTTATATTTTATATCTTATGACTCTGTACATACTTTTAAAACCCTATCTATGTTTTATGTAAATTAGGAAGAGTATATGTTTGTCAGGTATGGTATCATGAATTTGAGTCTCAGAAATTAAGAGAACCAGCTGTTCTTTTCAAATTATTCTCTTCTCTAAGTCCATTGAGAGAGAGAGACAGAGAGATGGAAGCAGGGATTTGTCTTCATGCTCTAAATAAATTCTCAATAGTCCTTTTTTTTCTTTTTTTGAGCTGATGATTCAGAGTAGAAGTACATTCTAAATAGATACATTGAGGAAGCATCCTCTCACGTGAGAAAAGGGGGCGGGGCATAGAGTGATACAGTGTCTGTGTAGAGAACATTCTGGAATGGAATAGACTTGGGGGAAATGTGTTGTTCCAGGAAATGTTGGTACTGGTTTGATATATCCAGTCTCTAGAGTGTGAGATGGGATGATTTGCTGGGATATGCCAGGGGTAAGGGCAGCTTTTTATTTATTTATTTATTTTGGTATAGTCATATTTTAAGTAAGTTGTTTCTTTAATACATTTATCTATATTCCTGAGGTATTTCTCTGACTGTAGGTTCTTAGTATGACTCATTGCTCTTTGGACCTCCTCACTCTTTCCATTTTGGCCCAAGGATCTACGATTTCTTTCTCTTCCTTTTATCTTTGCTAAGGTAGAAGTCTTATCATGGTTCCTGACCCCACCCCATTTTCTAGTTTAAAAGTAAGGATCTCTGTTTCAAAGTGCCTTTTTATCATCTTAAATATAAAGCCTGACTTAGAGTCATGCAGGAGTGAAAAAATTCTAAATGGTTACAGACATTTTAAAAATGCAACTTCTCAGTAGTAATAATTTATATAAACTAATGTGCATATATATATAATACACACATATAAACATATATAATATAACACACACAAACTAATGTGCCCAATGAGAAATTCTGTTTTCATTGTCTTCACTTTTTTAAGTATAGTAGTTTTAGAAATATAATAATAAACTTGCTGTCTGAAAAAAAATGGATCCTTCAAAAAATGTAAAGACTATTCTTATTCTACATCTTTGGACCTTAGTTAGAGATGAGCATAAACTCACATACTCACAGGGAAGATCAAAACACAAAGTACAAAGATCATATTTCTCATCCTGCCCTGTACTAGGAGACAATCTCTTTCATTATTCTGAATACTGTAGGGAAGAGCTTTCTTGACTATAGGTTACTGTAGACTGTACTGTAGGTTATACTCGTTGCCCACGTATAAACTAGGACGCTTAAGGATACTTGACATCCTGTCGAGGGTCTGAGAAATTAAAACCACCTTCATAATAATACTAAAGATGTTATTTACATTTTCTACTCTTCTTTCCTTACAAGTATACAGTAGGGAATTCCAGAGGAATTGTGATACATGATAAGAATATCACTCTCGTGGTTAAAGAAATGTGTTTGTGTATTCTTGTATTTTTAGAATATTCTAAAGTACTTGATATACATATATGTTTTTATTCAGAAATGAATTCCATTTGTCCCTAGTACTTCTATTTCATTCTAACTAGCTATAACAATGCTTTTTTTTTTTTTTTCCTGAGCACAAAGGTCAGCAAACTTCCTGTAAATAACCAGGTGATAAATATTTTTGGTTTTGTGGGATCTGCAATCTATAACAATTATTTAATTCCATACTGTAGACAGAAAGCAGCCATAGACAATATGTAAGTAGACCATGGCTGTATTTAAATTAAACTTGTTAGACACTGAAATTTTTATTTTATGTAATTTTATGTCATGAAATATTATCCTACTTTTGATTTTTTTCCAACCATTTAAAAATGTAAAAACCATTGTTAGCACATGGGCATTCCAAAAAAAGGCAGCAGGCTGGATTTGACCATAGATCATAGTTTGACAACCCCTATCTAATAAAACTTTATTTTTGAAATGCAGAAGTTTCCCTTACAAATACTTGGAAACACAAGTATGTACACTTTGATGTTTTAGTTTTCAAATGCTTTTTAAATTTTAAAATTTCATCTAAAGTATTGTTTTAGAACTTTATATTTTATTCTTTAAAAAAACTGCATTTTTTTTCTTATATTTAAGCATAATGAGGCCACAAACAACAATTCTTAGGGGTCTTCAATAATGTTTGATACTGTAAGGGGGTGTCCACACCAAAAAGTTAGAGAACCATTACTCTAGAAGCTACTACTAAGGACATCCTCTTATCCTACTTCCAGACTGGGACACTCGTTTTCCCACCTGCTGTATTGTTCAGATTGTCAGAGATGGGACCTTCCAGGAATTGCCTTTAGACAAAGAGAATGTATTAGTTTCCTATTGCCACTATAACAAGCGACCACAAATTGGGTGGCTTTCAACCCCATAAATTGTGTTAATTTTCTTATTGCATTATTGTCTCACCATACAGGGGATTAGAAGTCCAAAATTCAAGTGTTGGCAGAGTAATATTGTCCAGACCCACTAAGAAAGAATCCTTTCTTGCTTCTTCCTGGCTTCTGGTGGTTGCTGGAAATTCTTGGCATTCCTTGCCTTACAGAGGCAATACCGTCGTCTCTGCTTCCATCTTCAGTTGGCATTATTTCTGTGTGTCTGTGTCCAGAGTTCACGCATTTTATAAGGATACTGCTCATTGGATGAGAGCCCACCTCAATCGTGGCATATGACTTCATCTTGACCTGATGACATCAGCAAAGGCTCCATTGCAAAATAAAGTTATAGTCACAAGTAAAGATAGTTAGCGATTCAACATCTCTTTTGGAGGGACACAGTTCAGCCCACAGAGTTGCCTTGTTCTAGGCCACATACCTCCATAGGGCAGACTGCATGCAAGGACTGACATATTCAGGGGTCTTGAGCCGCCTACCTTGTTCCAAGTTGGAACATCTCCAAAGAGCCATCCTAGTTCCAAGATCAGCTGTCAGATCAGCTGATGTCCTTCTTACACAATATTGAAGTGCAGTTCTTCTACCCAGTCCTGCTTCCTCATCCCTCATGGTGCTGCTCCCAAAAGTACTTCTCAGTAAACATCCTACATTTAAATTTCAAACTGGGAGATATAATCTATGTCACATACAAAAAAATTTGTTATTAAAGTTTTCTTGTTTCTTAATCTGCATTTTATATTGGGCTTTTGACCATAAAGGTCATGAAGATTTCATTTTTCTAATATATCTTCAATGTAGTATTAGAAGTATAAAGACAACTTAAGGAACAGATGTATCAGAGTATTTAAGATTTGCAGTTTCATGTGTGCCTTACCATCTCAATTCATAGTTTAAAAAAAATGTCTTTTTTTTAAATGACTAATTTTAAGGTTTACTCTTGTAAGAGGTCAAATAATAGCAAAAATAACCTAACGTTATCTATTCAGAACTTTCACTGAAAGGAGGAAGAAGCTTTTGATATTTTGGATAGGGGGAGATGGAAGATTCAAAATATTTTGTAGGAAGCATGACTCTTGACAAGTGTTGAAAGACACATATTGATAAATTTATCAGAAGGAAAAAAGGGAAAGAAACGAGCAAAGGCATGAATGCGGGAAATAATACTTTATCATTCGAACTGTAAGTAATTCACTGGAACAATAGAAAGGATGGCTTGATAGTTGGTGAGAACTGAGGATTACTTTAGAGCACAATGGATTCAGACTTAAACTTCTGGGTAATGTGGACTCATTTAATGACTTTTTAAAAAGAAGAGTGACATGATCAGATTTTGCTTGGAAGTACTTGTAAGTAAGGCCAACAGATACAGAAAATTAGAAGGGAGCCTAGAATGGATTCTAAGATAAGGTGACAATGTGTAAGGAGGAAAGAGATATGAGGTGTTTGAGTAAAGAGGTATCAGGAACTGATGATTGAGTAATTTGCTAGAAGAATGTCAGAGGTAGCAGGATCTTAGTGATTATAGGAAAAATGATGCTGTTTATCAAGAAAGCATTCATAAAAATAGGAAAGTACATATGGAAGGGCATCATCAGTTCACTTTTGCACATCCTGACTTTGCCCAGTTTGTACAACGTCAACACAGACACATCCTGTAGACACTTACAAATGTGGACTGGGCTGGGGTAAGAAAAGAAGAGGGAAGAGATAGGTGAGAAATTGGAATACATTCATTTATCATTTATTCAGCAATTTTATTAGTCTTACATTGTCTATGTCTATGTCTATTGTCTAATATGGCAGACACTGGGGTATGATCAAGAAAAAGACTGCCTCTGTAAAGCTGAAGTATTATTTGGTTCATCATCCACTTCTGGTCCTATAGTAAAAGTCTCCTGAATGACTCTGGAAGACCCATCCCTCTCTCATGGCCGATACATTTGCTCTAAGTCAAGCCATCACTACCTTAGATGGTAGCAACAGGATGTGTGACTAGTCCTAAATCAAGCAGCCTATGTCTTTCTAGTAGCCATAATGACTAGTTCAGGGTTAGGCATATAACTTAACTTATTTCAATCATTATTAAGGCTTTTGATTAAGACTATGGGGAGAATTCTAAGTTTTGTTGTTGGTCATAGAGCTGAGAAGATTTAAGCCGAGAACTATTGCCGCCATTTTGATATGTGAGTGGTTGTGCTGAATGACACTGGTACCAACTCTAAGGAAGTGAAAGAGAAATATGATAGGGAATCAAGGTCCTGTTTGATCTCCTGCTTTAAGATGCAGCTGAGCTAGATCTACTCCTGGACTTTGCAGTTAAGTTTTCCAGTGAGTTCTTATTGTTGCATAATGTAGTTTGTCTTGCGTTTTCGATTGCCTCCAAATAAAGCAGCCCTCCACTTATGTGTGTCTCTATATGCATATATGTGTGTCAGTAACAAGTCAATATGGTGATATTTAGATAACTTCTATGAGGGAAATAAACTGATGCTTTGGTAGATAATAGCCAAGGCAGTGTCTGAGGGGCATTACTCAAACTAAAATCTGAAGAAAAAGAGAAGTCAGCAATGCCAAGAACAGAATGCCAAACCAATAGTAAGAAATGCTTGACGTATTTCAGGAATAGACAGATGGCCAGGGAAGCTTGCAAGGAGGTTGGAGATGTGTTTAGAGATTTATGGTAAAGCATTCAATGGAAATCATGGAAGGAGTTTTGGAAAACAGGGCTAAATCAGAAGTACTTTTTGGTGTTATTGTTTGTTTTATTTGATACTTTTTTTTTTTTTAAATAAAAGGAATGTGAGAATGTTTAGAAGTTCTGAAAACAGAGAATGCATATATATAGGAAAGAAAGAACAATGAGAGGAATGTAAATATGGGATTAAAAAATGCAAAACAAAGCCGTGCACATGGGTAGAGCAGAACACCTAGTCCACAGCCACAAGGCCTTCGTCTTCTGAGCCTGGATCTCTTTGACTTTGTAGCTATGAGGCCAAAGATATTAAGAGGTATTTAATCTCGATCCCGCCAGCTGTCCATGTGAATTAGAAGGTGGGGATACATTACAGTTTATCAATTCCCTGCTTAAGACTGGATTCCCTAAACTGAATTGAACAGCTCAAAACATAGCAGAATAATTAATACCCTTGATCTGGAGGATGCATTCTGTTTTACAGAAGCCAAGATAAATAGGCGAGTGATGATTACAGCCGAAGAGTTGAGGTAAAGGTCTATCACCAGAAAACAATTTTCAACTGTTAAGCCTCCAAACAGTAATTCAAGGACGACAGAAGTCAGGAGGGCTGAAGCCAAGGAAATTAGCAAAAGGCTGGAAGCATAGATTTTTGTCAGGAAAAGGTAAAAGACCTCACTATTACAGCTACAATAGAGTATTTGGATTATCCATGATACAAATATCATTTAATCTTGAGACTTTGTTGTAATTTTAGATGTGGCTTTATTGTCTAAAATTTATCCTATTTAACCAAAGGATTAAATCTTGGCTTTTATAATGATTTCTAGATTAATAAAGATTTTATTATATAAAAGAACAACTTATCACCCAACATCAGTATACGATGCATAAAAGTAGTGAAATAGTGTATTATATTTTAAGAACTTTTAAGATAAAATTTATGTTGTATTGTTTCTAGAATTTATAAGATCTAACCTGTACTTATTATGCACATTTAGATTACCTGTTGAAACTTTAATGGTAACTGCTAAAATAATTTGTACAAATTTTTTATCAATTAGCTGAAAATCCCAAAACTTGGACATTTGGTTTTCAAATTTAATTTTTCCTTTTGTCAATACTTATATTTTGTTATATAAATTCATTATAACTGCAAGCACTGGGCCATTACATTCTGTTCCTATAACTCATTTTTATCTAATAAAACTAAAACATACTATTAAAATAAGGGATCAAGTCTATGATATTTGCATACTTTTATAAGGCATGTTTTTATACCCTTTTAAAACATTGTTTTGCAATGCTTATGCAGAAATTAATTATAATTCAATAATATTTATCATATTCTTGTAAAACTTGGCCCTTTTGATCCACTGAGCAAAATACGTATTATTTTTTTCCATTGCATTTATTTATTTTTAAGATTATATTTATTTTTTTATTTTCATTATGTTCAATTAGTCAACATATAGTACTTCATTAGTTTTTTCAATGATTCATTAGTTGTGATAATACCCACTGCTCTGTTATTTTCTTTATTGCTGGACTTTCTTTCCTATGGCTATAAACTCATTGAGTGATCAATTTAATTTCTTCAGCATGTTTACTAAAACTGGAAATATCAAAAACTAGAAATGTTTGGAATTGGAGATTGGAAAAGTTTTGCTGACTGCTGATTCTTTCATTTTGTAGATATCTGGTTTCTTTTTATGAACAATTTTTCTGCCATTTCTGTCAAAGAGAACTTTGGTTTAAGTGTGGAACCATAAGTCATAGAAACACTCCACAGAACTATAAATTTAAAATCTTGTAAGACTGATGTCATCTTTAATTTATTTGAGAGAGGGAGCGCTAGTGTGTGCACTAGTGGGGGAGGGGTAGAGGGAGAAGGTGAGGGAGAAGCAGACTCCCTGCTGAGCAGAGAGGCTGACATCAGGCTCAATCCTAGGACCCTGTGATCAGGACCTGGGCTTAAGGCAGATGCTTAATCAACTAAACCACCCAGTACCCCAAGACTGGTGTAATCTTTTGTTTCTACAGTCGTGCTATTAAAAAAAAGAAGTCAAATTTCATTTGTTTTTCTTTTTGCTTTAAGATGAACAGTAGTGAGGTGAGCCTTACAATATGTGGTGTCAGGTTTTGAGGATAGTAACATCCTTTCTCCGTTTATTCCTCCCTTGTTTCTTATTACAGATTATTTTTTTTTAAGATTTTATTTATTTCTTTATTTGAGAGAGAGAGAGAGAGAGAGAGAGAAAGGGAGCAAGAGAGCACAAGCAGAGGGAGGGGCAGAGGGAGAGGGAGAAGCAGACTCCCCACTGAGCAGGGAGCCCAACGTGGAGCTCCATCCCAGGACTCTGAGATCATGACCAAAGCCAAAGGCAGATGCTTAACTGACTGAGCCACCCAAGTGCCCCTACAGATTATTTTCTGTGTTCAAATTTCCTTCGATGTGGTTCAAAGTCATCTTCATGAAATGGGTAAAGGTTTACATGGCTCATAAAGACTGGATTAGGCAAGAACTGGGCTTATTTAGCTGAAAAAAAGATAAGGGAGATGATTTTCATAATAAAAAGATAGAAAAATTGATTTTTAAGAAATAAACATTAAGAATTAAATTTACAATAGCTCAGGTCCACCTGTTTTCACAAGGAAAAATAATAGAAGTAACCTTGTAGCACAAAGCATTTAGAGAAGATTCAAAGAAATCTGTACATTTAAGGATAGGCCATTGTGGAAGAGTGTTACTTGAGGTCTTTGAAAAGTAGGACTGTTGAATAAAATCAGAGATATTTACTGTACACATTCAGTGCCTATGCACATTGGGCACAACGTGAAATATAAGATGTGACCTGTTCGCTCAAAGCCATCACAGGCTAATAAGGGGTTTGACATCCAAGGAATGGAAGATACACTAACAGACAATGACTAAGGTACAGTCTGGGATAACAATAGGAGTCGTATTAGGAGGAAATGCTGGATAAGTCCCCAGGATCTGGAAGAGTCTATAAAGATAATAAATGTTATTAGATTTTAAGGAAAAAAAAAGAGAGTTATTCTTTTAAAGAAAGGTTTTTTTTTTTTTTTTTCTGGGTAGAATGAGCAAACTTTAGTTAGATGGAAGAAAAAATAGTACAGAAATGATTCAGAGTGAGAAATTATGAGAAATGTTTAGAGTAGACAGAATAATTGAATAAACCATCTCAATGGAGCACTGAGTCATGGCTTGCCCTCTTACCTTTTAGTGGCCTCTTAAGATACACTAAAGAGTTTAGGGGCGCCTGGATGGCTCAGTGAGTTAAACATCTGACTCTTGATTTCAGTTTGGATCATGAGATGGAGCCCTGCATTGGGCTTTGGGTTGGACGTGGAGCCTGCTTAAGAGTCTGTCTCTCTCTTTGTCCCTCCACCCACTATGTGCTCACTCACTCTCTCTTTTAAAGAAAAAAAAAAAAATTAAAAAAAAAAAAGACATACTAAAGAGTTTATACATTACTCCTTAACCCAGAATGTGGCCTTTCTAAACAGAAAATGTAAATAAAATCAGAAGGAAGAAGGAGGAGGGAGAGGGGGAAGGAGAGGCGGAGAGGGGAAGAGAAGGAGAAGGGGGAGGGGAAGGGGGGAGGGGGAGAAGGGGGAGGAGGAAGAGAAGGAGAAGGGGGAGGGGAAGGGGGGAGGGGGAGAAGGGGGAGGAGGAAGAGAAGCAAGAGAAGGAAGAAAATAAGAAAAGAAAATGGCATCGTAAAAGCAAAAAAGAAATATGCAAAAGGAACCAAAAAATTGCTTGTATGGATTTTAGGTTAGAAGTTTTTATACTTATATTAGGAAACATCCACTAAAATAAATAAAATAAACATACACATGCAAACACATTCATGCCATCTATATGAGTGTGTGTGTGTGTGTGTGTGTGTGTGAGATTTTACTATATGGCTCTTTAGAACTTCTGAGGTAAACAACTCATATTTTAAAAAAAATGAATTATTACACAAATTATATAAATGTATATATATTTTATACATATATATATAAAAAATATATGTATATGTTAGTTTTTTTTTTTTTTTTTCCAAAGCGCCTGTGAAAACCCCCATTTTTTCAAAGCACCTGTGAAAACCTCCCAAGGTGAAGACTTTATGCTTTGGATCTATTCTCCCCAATATGGTAGCCATATGCTACATGTGACTGTTAAATTTCAAATTAAATTAAACGTAAATGACATTAAAATCTTAGTTTCGCAGCACACTAGCTACATTCCAAGTGCTCAATAACCACAGGCAGTGGGCAGCTATGATGTTGAATGACATAGATACGGAATATTTCCATCACTGAGAAAGCTCTATTAGGCAATACTGATTTATAAATGAATAATAATAATTATTATTTAGGATTCATTATTAATATTCTTTAAGGCGTTGAATCAAGAAGGATCAGTATGTGAACATTGTACAGAAAGACTTTCTGGTAGGGGAAATACTTAATACAGACTTCATATTCCAGGTATAAATTCAGATAAAGAATTGAAAACACTGTATAGATGATAAGTTTGTATATAAATATGCAACTGAAATATATAAATCATGTAAAGTTTGATATGTTGCAAGCCCTGATCTCAAGGCATATCTTCTAGCTTAAAATAACTGCTTTGTGCATGGATAGTAAATATAAGGTATGTTTTTTAAAAATCCAACATTTAGTAAAAACAGTGCTAAAACAGGAACAACTCATTGTAAGGGGCTTGAGGAGGGAGTTACTCTAGAAGTGAGTGGTAGGCTGGCTGGTAAAATGGACGGAAAAGTTAACGGTTAGAGACCCGTAACAAAGGATTGAAATAGTTTTTTAAGAACTAAATTACAATTCAAAACTCCTTTCAACCTTCTGCTTATATGAATTTTTATTCCATCTCTACTCTGTTGATATTACTCAGTTTATTTAATTATGAATTTTAAAGACTTTACAAATTATTCTGTTTCTTTTTTTTAAAGAATTCCACTTTTCTCAAACTCCCATGAAGATATTTACTTTGAGTTTGTGAGTGATACATTGGAAATTGTGTGTTAAGCTGGCGAGTGAACAATTAGAGAGTAAGCTTTTCTTTTCTCTCTCTCTTTTTTTAAGATTTTGTTTATTTATTTGACAGAGAGAGATACAGTAAGAGAGGGAACAGAGGCAGGGAGAGTGGGAGAGGGAGAAGCAGGCTTCCCGCTGAGCAAGGAGCCTGATGCAGGGCTCAGTTCCAGGACCCTGAGATCATGACCTGAGCCAAAGGCAGATGTATAACCGACTGAGCCACCCAGGGGCCCCAGAGAAGAGAGGAAGCTTTAAATGTAGTACTTAGAAAATATAGTAGTTGTGTCATTGAATAGATGTTTTGGCAGGCTCATTTATCCAACTATAAATGTGACACTTTATGAAGTCCCCCAGAAAACTATTAAGAATAATATTGAGTAATCTGTCATTACTTTAAAAATATATATATATATATGGATTTATTTTAGGGAGAGAGAGAGAGAGAGCAGTGGCAGGGGTAGAGAGGAAAGCCCTACAAGGGGCTGGATTCCAGGACTCTGAGATCATGACCTGAGTCTGAGACAGGACTTAACTGACTGAGTCGCCCAGGTGCACTTGTAATTTTGTTAATTCAACATCCATTTAAATACTGTGTTTGTTTAAGAATTAAAATTATCTTTCTTTCTTTTAAGGTTTTTATTTATTTATTTGACAGAGAGAGCGAGTGAGAGAGCTAGAGAGGGAGCAAAAGCAGGGGCAGTGGCAGAGGGAGAAGCAGGCTTCCGCTGAGCAAGGGGCTCAATTCAGGGCTGGATCCCAGGACCCTGGGACATGACCTGAGCCGAAGACAGACCCTTAACTTATTGAGCCACCCAGGCGCCCCTAAAATTAACGCTCACTTAAAATTTAAGATACAGAAGAAAAAATTTATCATTCTAAAGCTTTAGTGTACTGCGATTGATCTAATTACATTTTTTAGATATTAGATCGTTAATGAATAAATTTGATTTGTAATACTTAAATGTGATAAACTGGACATGTTCTAAAACTTGCTCCAAATACAAATTGTGAATATGCCAACTAGGTAATAAAAACTTAATTTGATGCTAAATATTCAACATTACTATTAAATACATAATTGAGAGAGATATTTTTGTTGGGTCCTTTAGCAAACAGGCCAGAATACCCAGATTTTGCCCTGTAGGAGTTTTAATCTAAGAGTTAAGACTCACTGACAGAGATGTGTGTGTGTGTGTGTGTGTGTGTGTGTTGGGGAGGGGAAGGTTGTAGGTACTAATCAAAGTAAGTTAAAGACATGTATTTTGGAAAAAAAGGATGCTTAGTATTATATAACAATTTCTGTAGGGGCATCTAGGTGGCTTAGTGGGTTAAAGCCTCTGCCTTCAGCTCAGGTCATGATTCCAAGGGTCCTGGGATGGAGCCCCACATTGGGCTCTGTGCAGAACCTGCTTCCTCCTCTCTCTCTGCCTGCCTCTCTGCCTACTTGTGTTCTCTCTATCTGTACAATAAATAAAATAAGTAAAATATTTTAAAAAATGTTAAAAAATAACAATATCTGTAATAAAAACTAGAAAGTAAATTTTCTTAAAATCCTTCTGTCAAAGAAAAAGCAGTGATTCTTGGCCGAGTAGGGGATGGAAGTGTGGGAGTCTGGTTCCCACTTTCTGGAGGCATTTACTCTTCAGAAGTATACTTGCATTAGAAACGTGAACGTAAACCAATTAGTATTAACACAGACAATTTATAAACTCAGCAGCAGGGGATAAATAGCAAATATATTTACAATCTGGGGTCCCTGTCATAAGGACCTAATAAAAGTGAGCTGGAGGGGCGCCTGGGTGTCTCAGTCCTTAGGTATCTGCCTTTGGCTCAGGTCATGATCCTGGGGTCCAGGGATAGAGCCCTGCATACAGCTCTCTGCTCAGCAGGAAGCCTGCTTCCCCCTCTCCCACTCCCCCTGCTTGTGTTCTAGCTGTCTCTCTCTCTCTGTGTCTAATAAATAAATAAAAAATCTTTTTTTTTAATAAGTGAGCTGAAATAAATGCTTACCTAAGTAAAAAATTAGGATTTGTATCTGAGCTCTTGTAGTAACTCAGGCCCATGACCTAACGTCCTAAAATTTCTGAATTTTCCTCATTTGACGAAAGAGGGAGTTAGGTTAGATCTTAAAATATCCTCCAGCGTGTAACGTTCCACTATTCTAAGTCAGTAAATGAAGCTATGATTCTTGTCTCTGGGCCTAAAATAATACCACTTTAAAAATTATTAGAAGAAAAATTAGTATCCTTTCAAAGATAAATCTCATTAGTTGAAGCAGTAGGGAGAGTTGGGTCATATGAGTCCTGATTGCTCTCCTAATTGTAACTGTTTGCTACCTAAATGATACATTGTTTGAAGGGATGTAAACATTCTTTCCACATAGAGTTCATTGCATATAACATAGTGTTTGTTTATTTTCCACGGAGTGAGAGTGGAGTGAAATGGAGTAAGGGCGCGAGAGCATGGCATACTTTGAACATTGAATGCTCCCCGAGGCTCAAGCATTTTTACATTGGCACTGGGCCCAGGGAGCACTTAGTACAAAATGATGTTGAAGGCACTATGGTGATATTATTTGACATTGGATCGGAGACAGTTGATAGTAGCAGTGCACGAAATTGACAGACTTTAGCAATAAAGGTTTATTAGAATATTTGATGGTGGAAAACATACGGGACATTGAATTTGATAAAATAAAACTCAATAAATTAAAAACATATACTAGAACAAAGCTATGCTATCCACTTCCATTACAAAGGATAATGCTAAACATTTGTCCTCTGATCTTATTTTCCCATATTTGCAACCCAGTTATATACAATAGCAAAGTAACTAGAAATTGGGTTTAAAACTATGGTATTTCCATATCACAGGAATTTCTGTATATTTGTCTTATATTTGTAGATATCTGCCAACTACCAGCATTTATGCTCATATTGTCTTTACCTCTCACACAGTGAGTTCAAGGAACAATCTCCTTTCTGTTTAGAATCATATCCATTCTTGTTTTCTTAGTCAATTCACCTACCGATGATCACCTCTCTCCAAAATATTTAACTCAAATAAATCACCCCTATCAGCGTCAAAACAGGGTGCAGCATTTTAACATGTCTTCCGTTCTCACCACCCTACCTCTAGTTAAGGTGAAGAGGACCCCCTGTGTCTCAAAATCTATTAGTAACTTATCTCCCACTTAACACCTGCCAATGTTTAGAAAGAATGGATTACTTTATTGGCACCATGTTGCCTAGCTCTGTATTTTATTTCCTTTCTTCTTCTCCCAACCCCCCTCCTGTTCCTGTTCCTCTCCCCTGACACCCGTCCATTTCTAGCCTCTAAATATTGAAATCTACTCAAGCCCTTGTTTTCTCCTCACCTATGCTGTCTCTCCAGGTTATGTCATTCAGACTTTTAAATGGAATCAGTTCAATGCAGCTAATTCCAGAATGTGTATCTTCAACCTAGACCTATCCTTTAAACTCCTAACTCTATATCCAACTGTATTTCTACAGGGATTGCTTAATAAGCATGGCAAACACAACTGTAAAGGACCCCTCCGTTTGAGATTCACATCTCCAATTTTTCCCATTTGTGTAATGGAATTACCATTTGCTCAGTCCCTCAGACCAAAACCTGAGGATAAATTTGTATTTCTCAAATTTATTTGGCAATACTTCCTCCTAATTATTAGCAAATTAATCTGTGTTGTAAATCCAAATGTATCCTGATTTCATCCCTACTGATGGCACCCTAAACTCTTCCTGTCATATCCTTGTCCCTACCTGCAATTCATTTCCAACCAAGAGCACAGGATAGTTTTGTTAGGTAACTAGAATCAAAATTCATATGAAATATGTTGACAAATAGGAAAGTACAGAAAATAATATCCCCAAAGCTCTATGTCTATGGCACAGAATTAATGGACGTTAACATTTTCTTATGATTACCTCAAATGTTTACTTTTCTAAAAATGTGATAGCATAAAAAGTTGAAATTTTCTTATTATTTCTTATTATTTTTCCACTATTCTTTTCTTTCCTCACTCCCTCCAAGATAGTAATATTTTGATCTTTATATATACCCCTCTTATTAATTTTGTATATACTAATAGCATACATATGTGTATGCACAGTTTCACTTTGTCAACTTTATTAAAGATGTACAATTTCTTCTTATGTGTGGCTTGTCTTTTAATTTTCTGTTTTCTCAAAGAAGAACATTTAATTGTAATATAGTTGAGTTTATCAATATTATCCTTGATGATGATTCATTGACCTTTCTTCATGTTGTTATTTTGTAGTGGCAAAGGTATTTTTCTCAATTTCCTTTTAAAAGCTTAGAATTTTGGGGCGCCTGGGTGGCTCAGTGGTTTAAGCCTCTGCCTTCAGCTCAGGTCATGGTCTCAGGGTCCTGGGATCCAGCCCCACATCAGGCTCTCTGCTCAGTGGGGAGCCTGCTTCCCCCTCTCTCTCTGCCTGCCTCTCTGCCTACTTGTGATCTCTCTCTGTCAAATAAATAAATAAAATCTTTAAAAAAAAAAAGTTCAGAATTTTAATTTTGTCATTGATAATCATAATGCATTTGGACTTCTTTTTGATATATAGTGTGAGGTAGGCATCTTTTACTTTTTCCCTTGCAAATGGCTGTCATTTAGCTGCTGGACAGTGTGACATGTCATTTGCCAATTCTTGCATTTGTTTGGGTCTATCTTAAGTTCTCTGTTTTGTCCTTTGGCCAATCAGACACACTACCACACTCTTCCCCTTGCTTTAACTTCACTGTGAGTCTTGAAATCGTGAAGAGAAATCTCACTCCCCCAATCTCAATCATGTAACTCTTCTCTTCATCTTTTTCTGGACTGTTTTTGGCTTTTGCTCTGTTAGGTAGATACCATGAGTTGACTACACATATCCATTCAAAATCACCATTTTTCCTTGAATACATCATTTATTGATCACCTATTATATTTTTGGTGCATTTCTAAGCCACTGGAACTCATCCATAAAGAATTCCCATCTCTCCCGAGGCTCATATTCTATTGAATTGATAATAAAGAATGGATAAAAAAAATTAGAAGCTTGAAATATTTATCTTCTCAGAATTTTTTGCATGTGGGATGGTATTTGTCAGAGTTCTGGAGGAAATGTAGGATTGAAGTGCTTTTTTTGTTGGTTGGTTGGTTTTGTTTATTTTCTGCCTATTTTATTTGGTCTTTCTCCCTTCTTCTTTTATAGAATGTAAGTACTGTGCTTGAAGTTATAGCAGCCATTCTTAAAATTGATGACAAAAGCCACACGCTAAAGGTAATGGACTAGGAAGGTAGGAGGAACCAATTCCTTAATGACCTTCCTTAGCAGGTGCACCAGACTTAGATGGCCTTCTCTGGTGTTGCCTGCTTGAAGCTATTATTTGTCTGTTTTTCTCTTATACGGAGCCAAATCTATTCCTATCTGATTCTTCAAAATAAATTAGAGAAAAAGGTTTTCTAAACATAAGAAAATCTATTGAGATAGAAATCATATTCATATTCTAGATTGATTTAGGAAATGGACATTTTTACTCTTTCATTTTTATTCATAAGCATGGCTTATTTTCCTATCTATTCAGATCCCCTTTAATATCTCTCAGTACAATTTTATAGCATTTATTTAATGACTGCACTGTTTTTTAGATTTATTACCTATTACATTATAGACTAGTATAATTTTGATTAGGATTTATAAAATAACATTTTCTGATTTGATAATGTTGTTACACAGAAATGCCATTGATTCTTTTTAAAGAGATCTGTGTCCAGAATAGTTATTTCTCATCGTCTAGCTTGTTTATAGGTTCCCTTATTATTTCTACACAAATAACCATATTATCACTGTACAGTGATATTTTAAAATTTCTTCTCTGCACTGTGTATACCCATATTTCTTTGTCAAGTCTTAACAGAGTTGGTTAGATAGATCTTACAGCATAATGTTATGTGGAAAGAGGTGCTAGAGAAGTCCCATTTAATGACAATACTTTTAATGTTTTACCATTTGAATAATGTTTATAGAATTTTAGTGGAAGCCCTTTATTAAATTAATAAAAATACACTCAATTCCTAGTTTGCTTTTATATATATTTAAATATATGTATATGTGAATGGACATTGCATTTAAATAAATGCCTTACCACATATTTTGAGAAAATCAAAATATATCTTCTTACTTACTATTTCAACCTGTTAGTTCACCCTGAGTCTCTAATGTGAATTCGCCCTTGCGTTTTTGACTATGCTGTGCTTCTTCTATTTTGTTGTAATCAGTTGCTAATGTAGTACTTAGAATGTTTGTCTGTATGTTCATGCAAACATTCTCATGTTTTTACTGCTCACTAATAAACCTTAGCTGTGAAGACAAACTAGCCTTATAAAAACATTTTCTGGGAAAGACAATTATCATATGATCTCTCTGATATGAGGAATTTGAGAGGCACCGCGGGGGTTTGTGGGGGGTAGGGAAGGGAAAAAGGAAACGAGATGGGATTGGGAGGGAGACAAACCATAAGTGACTCAATCTCACAGAACAAACTGAGGGTTGCTGGGGGTTGAGGGGGTAGGGATAGGGTGGTTGGTTTATGGACATTGGGGAGGGTCTGTGTTATGGTGAGTGCTGTGAAATGTGTACGTCTGATGATTCGCAGACCTGTACCCCTGAGGCAAATAATACATTATATGTTAATAAAAATAGTTTAAAAAAAAATTCTCTGGGTATGTTTCTACAACAAAAGATCTATTGGTCTTCTGAAGATTAGGTAAAATCTCTAAAATCATTTCCAATTTTTTTCTAAGTTTTCAGATTTATTGGCAAAGTTCTGAGTATCTTTTTAAAAAAATCTTTCTTTAGTTGTGCCTCATTTCCATTATTAAAATTCTTATTAACACCTTCTTCTCTTGATCTTGCTGGAAGTTTGTCTATTTTATCAACTTAAAAAAAATTTTGGTTTGGTAATCTTTTATAATATCTTTATTTTATATTTTATATTTTTGCTTCTGTCTTAATTTTTCATTTTACTTTCTTTGTTTTTCTTTTCATTTTCTTTGTTTTTGCTCATAAATGTCTAATCATTCTTATTTTCTTACATCCAATTTCATAAATTTCTCTCTGATCCCACTTTAGATGTATTTCAAATTGGGTAGGTAGTACTTCAAAGTCATTTGATTCTAAATATTTGGTTATTTCCATGTTTTTATGTGATTCGTGATTAAGTATAATCACATCATAGTTGAAAACCTGTGGGATATATTAGCTCACTATTTATGTGTTTGTCAGGTTATATGTCCTTTGTGCTATTAATCCACTGGTTTCCATCAGGGTCATTGAAAAATATTTATGCATTTTTAAAAATTTTTATTTTTTTACTTGTCAGAGTTAGGGAGAGAAAGAGAACACATGCAGGGCAGTGATGGGCAGAGGGAGAAGCAGGTTGCTCACTGAGCGAGGAGCCCCATGCGGAACTCAAACCCAAGACCCTGGGACCATGACCGGAGCTGAAGGGAGATGCTTAACCAACTGAGCCACCCATGCATCCCTATTTATGCATTTCAAATTAATAGACATTTACTTTTCAGCCTAAGCTCTAATGTGTTTTAGAGCAAGTTTACATATGGTTAGAGCAACTTTATATATGGTATTCAAATCTCTCATCATCTTACTAAGTGAGCTCTGGTCAATCTTAGTTTATGCAGGCGGTTTTGATTTCTTTGAGTCACTTCAAGCTTCTCCACTTCTTTGTGACACTAAGTAGAAAAGTTCTTTAGTCTGCAAAAGAAAATAAAACAAACAACAACAACAAAAAACCAAACCAAAACAAACAAACAAAAAAAACACAACTTTTCAGAACCCAGAGCTCTCAATGTCTTTAAATGGTGATAGTAGGTGTTACATTGTATTATGACTTCTGGGTGTTTGGAACAGGAGGGGAGTTCAAGTCTCCACTTTATTGTCTCAAGATAATCTTTTTGTGATAGCCATCCAAGACAGAAAGGAGGAAATCTTTTTAGGTCTACATGATCTGGCCTCAGCCTACTGCTCTGCCTTTGTTTGGGACTATTTTCTTTGGCTGTTTCTGTTTCTTGAACACTGTTAGCATAATGTCATCCCATCATTTGCACTCATGTTTTCTTATGCCTGCGATGGACTTCCTCCTATTTTCTCAATGCTGATTTTTCTTTTTTGTGGGGGTGGGGGTCATGAAGATCCAACAGTGTCAGTCTTGTATCAGAGCCAGTTAACAAATTTGTGAGGCCAGAGCAAAAGTGGAAATTTGGTGTCCTTTGTTCAGAGGGCAAGAAAAGGATGTAATGGAAGGTTCTAAAATACAAAACTTATCCCTTTCTTCTATAGTCTCTCTCTCTCTCTTTTTTTTTTTAAGATTTTATTGATTTATTTGACAGACAGAGATCACAAGTAGGCAGAGAGGCAGGCAGAGAGAGAAAGCAGGTCCCTGCTGAGCAGAGAGCCCGATGTGGGGCTCAATCCCAGGACCTTGGGATTAACCCACTGAGCCACCCAGGCACCCCTATAGTCTCTCTCTTAATCTGATTTTTTAAAAAGTCTATCCAATATGCTAGGTTAAAAATTAAAATTTAAATAATTAGCATACATTTTAACAGTTATCTTTATATTGTGCAATACCAGTTTTGAATACAAATATAAAAGTATTTAATTTAGATGCAGAATCACCAAAATTACATAATCTGTATTTTGTAGTTCCTATGTGAGTATGTGTTTTGTTCTTACTACCACAGTGGAATCCTGCAAAAGACTAACTGAACGGTTTTTATGTGACTTCTGGATATGTGCACATCCTACAGACAGCATCTTGGCTTACTGATGAGTAAGGAGAGATTGAAAGTTGATCCTTTCCTTTATTTCTGTGTCATCATTTTCAGTGCTGGTGGTTGGCTATTTCAGGAAAGTCAGGAAAGCTGTGGTAGGATTTTGAGACTATATTTAGTAGAACATCATTTGTTCTTCCTACAGTGACACAGAGCTGTCTGTTCCCTTTTTACTTAATCCCAGATGGGGTGCACTTGCCTGCTTGTCTTGTGGAATGGACCTTTGACCAACACAGGTTTAAACTGTGTGGGTCCACTTATACGTGGTTTTTATCCAGTACTTTTACTTGGTTTTATCCAATACTTATAGGTGGTTTTTATCCAGTACGTGTTTTTATCCATACAGTTCTGTCAATGTATTTTTTTCTTTGTGATGTTCTTAATGTTTTCTTTTCTTTAGCTTACTTTACTGTAGGGATATACTGTATCAGCTATGCAATATACGAGATATGTGTTGATTAACTCTATGTTACCACTAAGGCTTCCGGCCAATGATATTAGTAGTTGAGATTCTGGGGAGTCAAAAGTCAGACGTGGAGTTTTAGCTTCTTGTGGTTTGGTGCCCTAACCCCTGTGTTGTTCAAGGGCCAACTGTGCTTGCTTTGAGTCTTGCTGAACTCGCATGGATGGCAGGTCCACCAGAATCATTTCTAATGAGCCGTTATGAGAATTACACGTGATTGAGGCTGCAGGGAGGGACGCCTACTAGTTTTATGCGCATCTCCTTGGATTATGTGCGTGGTCCGTGGTCCAATTGGACTTCCCTTATGAAACCCACATTCAAGATTATTTATTTATTCATTTATTCATTCATTTATTTATTTATTTGACAGAGATCACAAGTAGGCAGAGAGGCAGGCAGAGAGAGAGAGGAGGAAGCAGGCTCCCCAAGGAGCAGAGATCCCAATGCAGGGCTCGATCCCAGGACTCTGGGATTACGACCCGGCCTGAAGGCAGAAGTTTTAACCCACTGAGCCACCCAGGCACCCCTGGAACCCACATTCAAAGTCACAATTAAGAAGTTAGATACAGTGATGGGAAAGCATGGAGTGCAGAGAGCTTCTGAGTTTGGGTCTCTATGTGGCT
Organism: Mustela erminea; assembly: GCF_009829155.1. Lineage (NCBI taxonomy): Eukaryota > Metazoa > Chordata > Mammalia > Carnivora > Mustelidae > Mustela > Mustela erminea. The sequence goes on along the minus strand of NC_045634.1, from coordinate 28,658,709 downwards.
GCACAGGGCACATTGCCATGAAGTCCATCTGCCTGAGAGAGGCTTTCTTTAAATATGGAACCTAAATTAAAAGCTCTTAAAGCAACCTGGTGATTCATATACCTGTACCCCAGGGGATAAAAATATATTATATGTTTATAAAAAATAAAAAAAATTAAAAAAAACTCTTAAAGCATGTTGTATCAAAGCATTTCTTTTATGTTCCCTCACTATTTGAATTTTTTTTCTTATTCTTGTATATTTTATTTTCTGCCTCCTCCCTGCCCCTTATCCCTCTACAGTGGTAACTCCAGGAGAACAGGGACTTTGTCTCACTTCTTTACTGTTATATCCCCAGTGTTTAGAGCACAGGACATGCCGTTAACATTTTTTTAATTCTTAATTGTAATTTTTATTTTTTTAAGATTTTTAAAAAAAATTTATTTATTTGACAGAGAAAGACAGCGAGAGAGGGAACACAAACAAGGGGAGTGTGAGAGTTCTGGAGAAGTAAACTCCCCATTGAGCAGGGAGCCAGATGCAGGGCTCAATTCCAGGTCCCTGAGATCATGACCTGAGCCAAAGGCAGATGCTTAATGACTGAGCCACCCAGGCACTCCAACTTTTTTTTTTTTTTTTTTTTTTTAATATATAGCTCAGGAGCACCTAGATAGCTCAGTTGGATAAGTCTCTAGTTCTTGATCTGAGCTTGGGACTTGATCTCAGGGTCATGAGTTCAAGTCCCACATTGGGCTCCATGCTGGGTGTGGGGCCTACTTAAAAAAGAATGAATAGTTTATTTAATGAATATGGCCAACACTTAAAGCATATAAAGAAAGGTAAACACATTTGTTTAAAATATGTTAATTTAAAATACTCTACATTGTCCCTCACAAAGTTTTTTTATACATGTAATCTCTTGTGGCATTTTGATAAAACCAGGATTTTTAAGAATGAATAGTATTATAGAAGGTAGATAATTTCAAAACAAATATAAAATTTGAAGCTGTGTGAAAACTGTGGTACTCTTACCCATACTTAAATATTGTATTTTGGTTTGGATTTATGGTTGCTGCTGAGATAGAACTTTGTCACCAAATGACATTATAGTCTTGAAAAACGGGCCATTTCAAATGATAGCCAGGAAAATGGAGAGATCTTCTAAGAATACAGTTTCAATTGGGTGTTTCTCATTTGGTTGTCTTCTCTGATTAGCCACGTCATGACCGTAACTTGGGTCACACTGGTCATTTCCATTGTCCCCTTTTTACCTCTTGGGTAATATTGTGTCACATAAAGGGTACAGGTAGGCATTGAGTTTGTAACCCAGAGACATGCCACGATCAGCTGGGAATGTTAGGTCGTAAACATAGCTGTCAATTCAAGGAACCAGATTGAAAAATGGAGCTGAAGCCTGTTTGGGTTGATGAGATTGGAAAGTTGACAGTGAAACTGGAGAAGAAGGCAAAGGAGAAGAGGTTAGGAGGATTGTGTAGATCAAGAAATGATAGTTGGTAGACAATTGTTTATGTAGTCCCAGGATGAGCTTAAATGATTTGGATGGCTTTACCTGCAGGGTTCGAAAGGAGAAATGTGTGAGCTGTGGGAGTTCACTGAGATCAAGGAGGAGGTTGTAGAAAATGTCAAAGATACTCCTTCCCTGATACCTAGGGAAAAAATATCCCCTAGGAAATAAATGAATTGGAATCAGAACTTGCCATAGTTCTTCCTCAATGGTTACTGGACACAATGCAAATATCCTATGCTTATCTGCATAATTTGTAATAATTGGACATTCTTTTTAGACTTCTAGGCTTAGGATTGTTTCCTGTCTGAATTTTTTAGGGATAACCCGAATGACATCACTGCTATTGAAGTCACTATTTGTTGATCATATCAATTCTCAAAAGTTTTCTTCTAAGTGACAATAAGTGTATACGAAAAGAATTTTTTCTTTGTGGTTTTTCTGATGAAGTTACATATTCAAAAGAGTATTATTATGCTAATCACTATAAAAGTGTTCTGCCACGCACTTCAATAAATATTTTTATGTTGATGCTTTCAACTTACAGAAATTTTTAGGACAATCTGATAAGGATAAATCGGTTTAGGTGTACACATTTTTATTTTATTTATTTATTTTTTTTAAGATTTTATTTATTTATTTGACAGACAGAGATCACAAGTAGGCAGAGAGGCAGGCAGAGAGAGAGGAGGAAGCAGGCTTCCCACTGAGCAGAAAGCCCTATGCGGGACTCCGTCCCAGGACCCTGGGATCATGACCTGAACCGAAGGCAGAGGCTTAACCCACTGAGCTGCCCAGGCGCCCCAGGTGTACACCTTTTTAAATAATATAATATTTAATATATTAATATTTTAATATACTTATAATGGCTATGGTTTGTCTAAAATATTTTTAAGTCACTAACAGATGTGTTTGTTGAGAGTGAAAGGTGTGTGCTTACTATGGCGTGCTTCGGCAGCCCAAGGAAGGGAAGGAAATGCAGATCACACCCCATGATTTCAACCTCCTTCTCTGTTAATGCCCATGCTTTCTTTTCACCACCTTCCATTTCCCATTTCTTCACGTTTTGTTTCTGTTTTTTTACACAAGTAAACTTAAATCTCCTTCTTTATTAAAAAACAAATCTTTCATTTCATACATACTTCCTGACTGTCCTGTTTTCTTAATTTGTAATTTTGCTGAGTATCCACCGCTATTTTGAATTCTACCCACAAAATTACCCATTACATCCATATCTCCAAGTTTCTTGGCCGTTTCTACCCTTGATTTGCCTTATCCTCCTTAACATTTGGTTCTTTTTTTTTTTTAATTTACTTGTTTATTTTAAAGTTTTAATTTAAATTCCAGTTAGTTAACAAACATTTGGTTCTTGATAAGTCTTTCTACTGAAAGTCTTTCTACCCTTTCCTTTGCTGACCTTAATAAGGTGGTTGCTTTCTCTACTTTTCTCCCAACTTGTATTGACAACTGTCTCTCCCTTTAATAAGAGATATATATATATATAATTAAGTAAAATTAAGAATATATAAATATATGTTATATACATATATATGTGTGTGTGTGTATATATATATATACATATATATAAAATTAAGTAAAATTAAGTGTGTGTGTGTATATATAATGTAGTCATTTATTCTTCCTACCTACTCCATGGGAACTGTTTCTATTTCAATCCTAAACTGTTTTCTTTTACTTTTCTACCCTCTCCTGGTTTCTTACCTCCTCCTCTGACTCTCTTTTCATTGCATATCCAATATCCACATTTTTACACATGGCCACCATCAATCTTCCAGATTTCTAGTTTTCTTGTTTCTAAAGCTGCAGTTTCTTTTCTTTGATGATGCCCACATCTACCTTTACTACTGGAAGTAGTTGCTAACCTCAGGGATTTTTTTTCTAACTTTTTTCAGGACACTTTCTGTACTTTTGAAATCTTGACATACTATGTTAATATCTGCAGGGGATTAAATACTTCATCATAATGAATTCTTATTCTACAGGTTGTTCCTTATGAAGAGTAAGTCCAGGAGGTGCAAAATAGACATCTGTTGAACTTTTGATAACATTAACCTTTCCTCTCTTAATTGTCAGGTTGTTGAACCAAACATTTAAGGCCTTCCTGTACTTCTGTCAGTTTTATAGTCCTGAATTTATTTAAGGCTTACGAAAATAAGAGATAATGTACTTGTGTACAATTCTTGGGCTGTCATTTTGTAAACTGATATTTACATACAAAGTAAAAATTTTAGGGATCACTAAACTTCGTCTGAGAAATCCATTTTCTCTGCTGGAACGTAGAAGAAACTACAAAGTCCTCTAGTGCCCAAAGCCAACTGAACCAAAATTACTCACAGCTATTAAAAAAACAAAGATCCCTCAGGAACACAAGGGCTTCTTTTGTAGTCTGCCAACAGAAGCCAGCTTAGCTAGACAAAATATTTAGAAGTCTAAAGCCAATACCTCTATTATAAACAATTACTACCAAATTAGCATATTGATGTTATCGTGTATTAACATATTGAGCTTTTTTTGGTTTTGTATTGTTTTTTGTTTGTTTTGAGAAGGATTGTTTGCAACCTTTCTCATCCAATTAAATTATAGTAATAAAGGAAAGTAGTAGAATATTAAGATTTTATTTACAAAATAAATATTTGGAATAAAAATTTGGAATGGCGGATACTCTATTGGTAGATAATGACTCTGAAACTAAATGTGCATGGGTTAAGAAAATGACACACTCATCTCAAAGCAGGGGTAGTTTTTTGCAAGGAAACACAAAGACCATGTACCTTGGATGCCAGAAGGACAATTTAAGAGGCAGATGAAAGTATTGTTCTGAATTTCGCTCCATGCACCAATTAAGTAAGGGAAGGAGAAAACTTGGCAATTTAAAAAATATATACTGAGAATATCAGTATCATAATTCAACATGTTTTATAAATGTTAGAGACCTAATGAATTTGATTAAAGCAGTTTAATTAAGGTATAGTCTGCTGTGTTGCAGCCCCCTCCAGACAAAATAGCTCGGTGAACAGGTAGTATGTCCCCAGTGAACTGTGAATATCAAAGTCGGGGAAAATTCTTCATTTTAATGAGCTGCATTTTCTGAGCCCAGACCTCTCTCTCCCCTGACAGGGTGGCTACAGGAGGGAAAAATGAAAGTAGTTGTTTTCCTTTGAGACGTTCGACTGCTAAATGCTGTGAACGCCAGAAATTAAAACAGCGGTACTGAGATTCTTCAGGTCTGCTCTGTCTTGCACTTGCCCTTGGGCTGGAAACTATTGTTAAAGGAAAAGCCCAACAATTAAGAGAGTTGTTTTCCCATTTAGAAAACCACTACTCCTCTTCTGAATATGAAGCCATTCAAAATACCATAATCCATTTCTTTCATGAAAGTTATATTCTCCACTTCCCCTAAAACCCTGTGTGAATACAAATATTTAAACCAAATGCCCCGTCCTTCTGTTAATTAATGGCTAAATTTGTCATGCAAATACGTTCTACAATCTGAGGACAAAAGGCAGTGCTTATTTCACAGTTTAGAAAATTCCCAGGACAGGAAGAATTGTTATTTTCTGAGTAGATGCCATCAGATGTGGTCAAAAGAGGACACATTCAATATCACTTGCTATTTTTCACTTTTTTAAAAAAAGAAGTTAGTATGTGGAAATCAGAAATTCAGCATAGCAAAGATGGCAGTTATTTTTAAAATGTTATTCACCATATTAAGGCATATGGAAACCAGATATTCATCCGTACGATAACTGCTAATACTTAGCTCTCAACAGTCATCTAGATGCAAATAATGGTACAAGACACCACCAAGAAATTGTCGACTGGCAAGGGAAGGACACCTTACGTAATTACACTTGATTTCGCTAAACATGTCATGAAAGTTGGAAGGAGAACTGAACATGGTATCAAAGAAGTGCATTCCAAAAGAAATAAGCATAATTACCTCAGTTAGTTAAAGGTTCATCTACTGCTTCTGGATTTGCTCCAAGATACACATAACTGTCCAGACCCAGGATGGAAGAAAACACACACACACACACACACAATGATTTATAACTTCTAACATTAAAAAGTACTGAAGTTGCTTGCAGGTTTTTTTTTGTTGCTTTTTTGTTTGTATGTTTTTTGTTTTTTTTCAGAATCCTTGACTTGACCTGCTTTTCTGTATAGGAGATTGTCTTGCTTTGTAAATCTAGGTGGTATTAATTGTATTCTACTTTAACATAAAATTTCCCTAATGTTCTCTATGTAGATCTGTAGTTTTATATTTATTTTTATTAATATGTATTATATATATTTATTTATATTTATTATATAAATATATATTATATATATTTTATATATATATTTATTTTATTATATATTTATTACTATTAATATTTATATATACACACACTACTGTGCAAAATTAATGAATTTGTACTAAGCATGTAAAATTCTACTTGAGGAATATGCATGTACTTTTCCCTTTCTATAATTTTACATCGTGATAATTTGGCCTTCCGTCCCTTTGTTTCCTAAAAGCAAATGGCTGGACCAGTAATTTTAGATTAATAGGCTGCCTTCTAATGCAGGTGAGGAGAGTTCACAGTCACAAATACGGTGTTTCCCATTGTTCGAAGAGTACTGCCACTTTAAGTAGTCATTATCAAACCTCTGCTATTAACAGTGTGTCCAAGTCACTCAGGAATCACCAGCGTTTGATTAGATATTAACAAGATGACCATGAAGGTAAAAGTAGGCCATAGTCTTACCACAAAAGGTCCAGTATACCCCTGTTTTGAAAAACTCATTCATGATGAAGGTATTTGAATTTATTCAGCCCTATCTAGTTTGATTGCACCTGACCAGGGTTAATTTCCTCCTTAAGAGTTAGACTAGCAGTGTCCTGTCTATGCTATCAGAATATCTATGGCTTTTCAGATAGTGCTCAGTCTAGAGGTGTTTTTTCTGCAAAACTGATCCTAAATGTGAAATCCTACTTGGATGGTAATAGCAGTGCTTAAAATCCCACACTCTTTTGCAGAAACACTGATCTATAATCAAGACATGTATGTCTGTCCCTGATATATATTGCATATTGCATGTTAAATTTAGTAAAATGAGCCATTTTACTGTTCTTTAGTACTTTCAAGAAAGGAAAGTCCAGCATTAGCCATTCCTTAGAAGCACACAGGATTAAATGAACTGATACAATAAATAACATTAGGGCACTCAGCTGTGTAACTCAAGGCTTTATTTTTTTCCTTTCAGGGTAAGATGCAAGGTGCTTATAGGGATTTGTACTGCAACTAATTAAAACCGTACCTTCTCTTTTTTTTTTTTTTCCTTTGTAACTTCAGAAGATGTATTATATTAAAACATATGGGATTTATAGGATTTTTTAAAATAATAATATCATGGTGTATTTTGTATGTTGCTTCACCAAAATGGATGTCCAACACATAGTTTAAATATGCCCATTATTGCTTTGGTGAATGGATATATTTGTTAGTTTGCTCAGACAGTCAAAACAAGTTTTTAAAATAAAGATTTTATTCCTGTGCCAACACATTCCAAAATATTTATTACATATACTTTTTCCATATGGAGTCCAAAATAAAATATTTTCAGTTTCTCATTTCACCATGATCTATCTTTCTTTTTTTTAAGATTTTATTTACTTATTTGACAGAGCGAGATCACAAGTAGGCAGAGAGGCAGGTGGAGAGAGAGGAGGAAGCAGGCTCCCCGCCGAGCAGAGAGCCTGATGTGGGGCTCATTCCTAGGACCCTGAGATCATGACCTGAGCCAAAGGTAGAGGCTTTAACCCACTGAGCTACGCACCCCATGATTTCTTTCTTAAGAAAGTCTTATGCCTTATAATTCATTCTGATTATCTTGTTTAAATCTGTATCTCCTTTTCAGACATGGCTTTTACGTATTTGTCAATTTTTCTGCTGCCTCCTTTTGTTTTCTATCTTTACTTCTCTGCATGCATTTTCCTTATAACAAATATTTACCAGATTCCCACTGTTAAAAAACAAACAAACAAACAAACAAAAACAAACAAAAAAACCCAAACCCCACAACTGAACAGATGGAAGTTCCTTAAGGAATCAAAACAAGGTATTATTGGGGCGCCTGGGTGGCTCAGTGGGTTAAGCCGCTGCCTTCGGCTCAGGTCATGATCTCAGGGTCCTGGGATCGAGTCCGCATCGGGCTCTCTGCTCGGCAGGGAGCCTGCTTCCCTCTCTCTCTCTCTCTGCCTGCCTCTCCATCTACTTGTGATTTCTCTCTGTCAAATAAATAAATAAAGTCTTAAAAAAAATGAAAAAAACAAAAAAAACAAGGTATTATCTGATGATCTCGTAAGCTATCACCCCATTATTTTTCTGTGGCTTGATACATTTTGATACAGATTATAGTTGCACAAATACACACTGATTCAAACAACAAATGATAGATGTATTAATTTTAGAAGCCAAAATTCAAATTAAAAAGTGCTTTCCTCTTAAGAGCATAATTTTTGCATCAAAACTGCCTACTAGGCAGGCCACATCTGAAAATCTGTACATCTTCTCTAGAAAAAATATAATAATGAGTAAGAACAAAAATAAAATATAAAAAAAACAATTGAATAAAATACACACACACACACACCCCTTTCAAGCCTCATTATGGAAACTATTTCTGATATCTAAGGAAACTCTGTTTAATAACACATTTTATATATGATAACAATATAAAAACATCTATAATGTGATATATTTTTTATTAAAAGTAACAAGATCCCCAGCCCAGTTATTTATTATATAACACTAGTCAAGTTGATACTGTTTACTATTGTCAATTTCTTCATCTGTAACAAGAGACTAATAAAAAGACCTATTTCATAGAGCAATTATATGGATTAAATAAAGCGGGGCATATAGAATCTTCAGCATGTTGCCTGGTTTATAGTTAACATTTAATTAATATGAGCTACATTATTATATTATATGCAGTTGAGTTCTTATGTATTTAATTGTTTAATTAAAATCTCATAGAAAATAGTTGAAACAGTTTCCCAAACTGTGTAACTATATATTGTATTTAGCCCTTGTATATATGAAATAAAACTACATAGTTGAGCTATTGATTATTTTGAAGTAGGCATTTGAATCATCTCCTTGAAAATTGTTCAGAAGGTCAGTAGAAAGTAGATTTATCCTGCTACTTCTTTTCTCTCATTTGTCCTCAACAAACACAAACACAGACACAGACACAGAGACACACCCACAAACCTGAGAACTGTATATGTAGTTAAACAATTTATAATTCTCACTAGGACAGAGAGCAGAGATGTGAGGTTCATCAGTGTCTTCAAGGATCTAGAACAAGCGTTGTGGCCAAACATAAGGATCCTGTCTTGCATTTTCACCAGCATTCTCGAGGAGCTTAATCTAGTTACCTAGTTTCTCTGTTTTCAAGTTTTTTTTTTTTTGTTTTTGTTTTTTTTTGTTTGTTTGTTTGTTTGTTTGTTTTTTAATTTTTTTTTAAATTATTTTATTATTTTTTTTTTATTTCCAGCATAACAGTATTCATTATTTTTGCACCACACCCCATGCTCCATGCAATCCGTGCCCTCTATAATACCCACCACCTGGTACCCCAACCTCCCACCCCCCGTCCCTTCAAAACCCTCAGATTGTTTTTCAGAGTCCATAGTCTCTCATGGTTCACCTCCCCTTCCAATTTCCCCCAACTCCCTTCTCCACTCTAAGTCCCCATGTCCTCCATGCTATTTGTTATGCTCCACAAATAAGTGAAACCATATGATAATTGACTCTCTCTGCTTGACTTATTTCACTCAGCATAATCTCTTCCAGTCCCGTCCATGTTGCTACAAAAGTTGGGTATTCATCCTTTCTGATGGAGGCATAATACTCTATCCCCAGGGGTACAGGTCTGTGAATCACCAGGTTTACACACTTCACAGCACTCACCAAAGCACATACCCTCCCCAATGTCCATAATCTCACCGCCTTCTCCCAAACCCCCTCCCCCCAGCAACCCTCAGTTTGTTTTGTGAGATTAAAAGTCACTTATGGTTTGTCTCCCTCCCAATCCCATCTTGTTTCATTGATTATGAAATGAGGAATAATAGTAACCTTATAGAAGTGCTGTGTGTGTTTTCTATGAACTTTATAGAAGTGCTGTATTACAAGATATTTTCTTAATGCTTGAGTCTACTCTATATGGATTTGTACCTCAAGGATTAAAGAAAACAGAGTGAAAAATCTATGATACAGATACACAAATTAACCTCTGCAGGGATATTGCTCTCTTGTCACAACTTAAGAATAAGTGGAAGGTGGTGACAAGAAGCCAAGATAGATCCTATGAGCTGAGAACTTTACCTGAGATGGGAGATAATGTAGCATATTGAGTCAGGGGACCAGGAGGTGTGGGAGTGTGGTTTGGCATAATCTGAAAGAGGGAGGAAATGCCAGAACAGAGGCAGAAGAAATAGAAATGTGGAATTGGGGCATAACAGACCCAGTATTTTTTCCTTTCCATAGTTCTAATTTGTCGGTCAAAATTTTGGAGGAATTTATTTTTTAAAAAAAGGGTGGATTGATGTATTAAAAAGAAAAAAGAAGACAAAATGGGAAAGGAAGGAAAGTTGGTTTATCTATTTTTTATCATTTTAAGGTTGTATAGAGGCAGGAAAGAAGGATCGTATGTAATGGGTGAAAAGAAAGAGGAAGAAATTAAACTAGATGATCTATAGATGGGCATTCTGCTTTCACATGCTATCACTCTAAGAATGTATCAAGACAATGTTGAAACTTAAAAAGATGAGTGTGTGTGTGTGTGTGTGTGTGTGTGTGTGTGTGTGTGTGTGTGTTTTCCTTCTTTGGGAAGGAGAAAAGCAGCTTTTCAACAAGACAGTCTGGGGAAGGGAGCCTAGTAGTTAATTCAATTAATCTATAAGGATATGCAGGTTGAAATCCCACTTAAAAAAAAAAAAAAGTAGGGGCGCCTGGGTGGCTCAGTGGGTTAAGCCGCTGCCTTCAGCTCAGGTCATGATCTCAGGGTGCTGGGATCAAGTCCCGCATCAGGCTCTCTGCTCAGCAGGGAGCCTGCTTCCTCCTCTCTCTCTCTCTCTGCCTGCCTCTCTGCCTACTTGTGATCTCTTTCTGTCAAATAAATAAATAAAATCTTTAAAAAAAAAAAAAGTAGCTTTAAAGAATTGAAACACAGAGTTGAGTTTAGATGCAACACTGAGAGAAAAGGAACTAAGAACATGCTATTCTATTTAGCAAGTCAAGGATAAACTTCTTTTTTTCCCTCAGCATAGCAATGAATGGGGAAAATTTGGTGATCGTGTTTGTAATTTTTTTTTTCTATTTTAACACTTCTGGTTAAAAGCAGAAAGTGAGTTTAGGATTTTAAATAGTATAACATAAAATTAAAATAAAAATGGCTAAGTCAGATTGAGGTTAGCCACTTAGAGTCAAAAGAAGAAATTTGGCTGGCGTAGGAATCCTCCGTGCTGTATATCCAATTCTACAAACCATTTGAATAAACCAGCACATGTGGTAAAGGACATTATTTTAGTTATGGAGAACAAGAGCACAGCAGGGCTTCCCACGAAAAAGAACCCCAGGTAACCTTTGTAAGGAAGAGGGCCATACCTGTGTGGAATGATAAGCGTGGATAACAGAAGTGAGGGAGTCAAAGCTGGGATAGATTCAAGGGTTCCAAATAAAAGAGGGAAAAGAAGCAAGAAAGCTGTGACATCTGCCACCAGGAAGGCAAGAAGGTCTCCTGGGGATGGAGAGCAGGGAAGCACTGAGAGGGGCTTCAGAGAACAGAGCGGGGGTGTAGATAAAGACCACCAATGTCAACGGATGGCGGTAGACCAAAGGAGAAGGAAACCACCATGAAGCTTGGGGTGATCGGGGTTTCAGTAGGAAAGCAGCAGGGGCAGAAACCCTTGAAGGAAAGAAGAAAGGGGAGCGGGGGAAGAAATCAGAAAACACTTCCTTGCGAAGGAACAGTTTTATCTGAAACCTATGGAAGATGGAGGGGACATCAAGAAATGGACGGAGGAGATGATTAAGGAGAATGAGAATAGCAGGACCAGAAGGGCCGGAACCAACATGTGAGGGGAGAAAAAATACAAGAAAAAGGAAGCAACACAGAACTTGCGATTAGGGGAGCGTCAAGACATACAGAAGGAAAGGAGGGGACATGGGTTTGAAACAGTGCTTGGAAGGATAAATGGAGATGGGAAGGCTGAACCTACGGTAGTGACATCAGGCCAGTGTCATGAAAAGGACGTTGTGTGGCCCAAAGAAGGACTCCAATCAAAGGATGAAGAAGTAAAATCAACCAAAAACAGTCTCTAAGAAGTACCTCGTGTGAAGGATTTTTTTTTTTTTGAAAGAAAAGGAAGTTCTGACTGCTAGTAGCTAAAAAGACATTTGAAATGTGCCTGAGGGTTGTTTAAATGGAATGTGTGCAGATGAAAGTTGTCTTGCAAGCACTTGGAAGAAGGTTTGACAACGAAGTGTTTAAAGAATTAGAAGGTACATACCACCACAGGCCACTGAACACAGAGTTTAAGATTTTTTATTTTATGTATTTCTAGGACTCTTCTGTCAAAGACTGGTAGGGTGACATAAAGACAGATGCCCCGAACAGAGACACACAGAGAAATATTGGAGCTTGCAATAGGCCGAAGAGTTTTCACATATGGAACCAGAATCGTGCTTTCGGTTGAGACAGACAGGCGGTGTGCTGGGTAAGGAATTTGGGGAGCCGTTATCCTTTCCAGACTGCACTTCATCAGCATATGAGAAAAGGAAGATATTGCTGGTAAAGGTGATGGTGTCCCCTGCTTACCGCATTTCGCTTCAGACCCCTCACGTTTTGTCATCGTGTCACTCAAAACACGAAAATCGGAGGAAGAAAAGAGAGCGGAAACATTAAGATGCACATTCTGTAGGAAAGTTTTTCTTTATGCTCAGAGGACTCTACTTCCTCTGTGTGACATAATGAACATACTTAGGCTGCCGACAAGACAAAGCTGAGAATGACTGCCGCCCAGATGTCCGACCTTGGACGAGTTAGTCCGTCTCTCTGACTTCCTTCATCTGCAGAGTGGGCGTGAAAACACACATCATTGCCAACTTTTTGTGAAGATTTGGAGATCATATATACAGTACAAAGTCCCTCTTACACAAGTGGTTTTCCAGAAATATTATGCCATGCTCAAAATATGTAATTCTATTATGTATGTTTAAAAATACATTGTCCCAGCCATCTGTGTGTGTGTGTGTGTGTGTGTGTGTGTGTGTGTGTGTGTGGTTGGGGGATAGGGTGAAGGAAAAAGAGGAGTTTGCAAATATATGCAAATCATTGTCATTGTTATTGCATTGCGATTGGAAGCCCAATTGCATGTATTTCTATCTCAAACCTCCTTATTTCCTCAGGAAAATCCAACCATTATATTCATATGAAAAATCTGAAAATGCTGTTATTTGGTGGCATTAAGTTACTACAACTTTCTGAAGTTGCCAATCCATTGTCAGAAAGGATTTGAATGTGGACCGAATGCTTTTCTGGGAGTAAAAGAGATCATTGACACCTAAAGATAGCAAACCAAACCTCAGCCTCTGTACTTACTAAAATAGTTTAAGTAATGGGGCCAAATGTTCCGCTCAAGGCTTGGATCTGTAGAACCTCTTATACTGTTTAAGTGAACTCATTCTCATTGATTCTGAACTCTTTCCAATGTCATGTACTTTGACTAGCTCAAAGTTATTTTCCTAAATGAAAATGTGTGCATTTTTTTTTTCAGTATCACAGAAACGATAGACCAGGGTGTATGTTCTGTTAGATCAAAAGAGTATATGCTTTTGCTCACTCTTTTAGCTCTAACACATAATAATATACTGTATTATTCCCTGACGCAGAGCAAATGGTCGAGAAATTGAATGAGTTACTAATACAGAGAAGCATGTTCCAATCTCCACCTTAATGAATAAATAGAAATCAACATTGCTTTTAGCACTGGTTGCATTGAAGAACTTATGTAGCGTTTGGGACGTCGTGTGTGGATGTGTTCCTTTATTCTCTGAATTAACTCAAATAAAATCCAGAAACAATAAGGCACGTCTTAAAGCTGCAAATCTCCAATTTTATATACATAAGCATCAGAGAAGACTCGTTAAAAATGCAGAATTCTCAAATGATCTAGTAGTTCTGAGACAAAGCCCAGGAATCCATATTTGTAAGAGGAGAGTTTTCAGGGAATAGAATTGATTTCTTACCATACTACATACATGACACTTAGACCATCAAAGCAGTTATCGAGACTCATGGATATAGAGAGGACAGGATAACAAATTTCTCGTACATTAATAACTTTTTTGGCTGGGAAATAGTGTTTCTTTTCTTTTTTCTTTTTCTTCTTCTTTTTTAAAATTTTGCCTTTTTTTTTTTTTTCTGTCTGGAGTGGCTTTTTTGTTGTCTGTTTACTGATTTACTTGTGCATAAGCTATCCGCAAATGTATTCTTCATCACAGGTCAGAGACCCTACAGGGAATGTGCCTGCATATGGAACTTGATTTAGTAACTCATCGTCTCCTATCTTGAACTAAAGGGTTTTGTGGTAGTTGTGATAATATTTAATAGCTCATGAAATCATCTTTCCACCCCATGTCTCCCCTCATGGAGTAAATGAACACACTCAGCCGGCATTATCCCTTGCCTTGAGTAAGAGGCTATGAGATGCTTGAGAAGTATCGTTCTCAGTTAGATGAAGCTAACATACAGGGGTATTTTTGAAATATTTCACAATCCGTTTATCCAGAATAACTATCCCTAGTGAGGAAGGCCTCTGGGCAGTCAACACAAATAAGCTGAGCACTTCTAATAGCTTTGAATATGCCATATGCCATACCATTTGCTCCTCTCAACCACGCTGCCCTGTCCCCAAATTATAGGGGAAGTGACTTGCTTCACTTGAGCTCTGTTGGAGAGGGGTGCCGCGTCTGAGGGCTCTATCTCTCCTCTCAACATGATGAAAAATCAGGCAGATGGATAGAAGGAAGAATGAAGGCAGCTAACAGCCCAGCAGCAAATAGAAGGACGAAAAACAAATGAATCCAGGACATGGACATAATAAAACAAATATTCTGAGATGCTTTGCAGGGGAAGGGTGGCGAGGAGCTCCACTCTGTACAGCCCACTCTGTCCCGAATGTATCCTTACACGGAGTCAGGGTAGAAAATTTGCTACGAAATAAAAGCTGCAAAGTATCAAAAACATAATAATAATAACATCATCAGTCTGCTTTTTAAGAAAATGAGAACGTAAGTTTGACCTTAAGCCTATTTTTTAAAGATTGCTAAAATCAGGGGAGTTTATCATTTGTCCATTCAATGTTGTCACTTGTCCCTCTATTCAAAACATAAATATTTTAAGTGACATACGACACAGGAAGGAGATGGATATTTTATAAATTACTTACGAGGGCTACTTTAAGAAGAGGAAGAAGGAAAGGTTTTGTACAGTCTATTCCCTTTGTCTCCATGGATATAAAGACCAGATTATAAAAATTCTTGATGGACGGAAAAGATGTGACTGATTTGAGCTCTATAATGCAGGACTTCCATTGCATAATATTAACTAGAGACTTTGTGGAAAAGGATTGCACCAGAGAGTCTGTTCCCAATTCAGCCCTCATGGTAATGCGTGATCTCTAAATTAATGATTTTGTATTTCATGGGCCACTAAGCAAAGTACCAAATTCTGAATTCTTAAATATTTATTTAACAATTTTCCTTTCTTAAGACAAATCATAATCACGGTCTCCTCTTTGTTTTTGAAATGAGAATGAGACTGTTTAGGCATGTTTATCATGTGGGTTATGAGTATGAACTGAAAATAAAATGAAAATGTAGATACTGACTTTCAGTGTAGTTTTCAGAAGAACAGTGGTCGCTGTAAATAGAGCCAGTCTTAGGACAGAATTGTTCAAAGTAAACTTTGTCATCACTTTCATTATATACTTTTGGTTGATTCAGTGCCCTTCCTTAATTGCCAGGCTATGAGGTGGTAGACTCATCTATATGTGACTACACTCTAAGGGGTGTGATGAACACAAGATCTCAAAATAGTACTCTTCATAGGGGAACTAATGTTGAGATGGGCTTAGGGATGAGGGCATTCTCTAGAATCTTCCTACCTTCCCTACAGTTATAATAACAGTATGCAGCATAATGAAGAAAAAAAAAAACAACTTTTAATATGGGTTTAACACTATTCTATAGGCTTTACAAAATTTGTCCCATTTAATTCTCTAGGAATTTCTAAGATTTATTATTTGCAGACAGGCTCACTGAGATGTAAAGACCCAATGTTCCGGGTCTCACTGCAGGTTGAGGATTTGAATCTGGATCCGTTTGGTTGTAAAATCGGTGTTTTCACTCTTTAATGATGATGACAAAAGTAGTAGTACTTTTCTAGATCATTCTGTCAAATAGACTCAATCCTGTCCTTAGACCCATGCGTTAGAACCATCTATTACTTTCTCCTTCTCATCCTCACTCTAGATACAAATGACAGTCCTGTTTTCTGATCTATTTACCATTGTTATGAGCTGAGGTATGTCTTCTAGAAATTCCTATGTTGATATCTTAATTCCCAGTAATTCAGAATGTGACAGTTTTGGAGGTTGGATAATCAAGTTGAAACAAGATTATTTGGGTGGGCCCTAACTCAAGGTAACTGCTATCCTTATTAAGAAGTTCAGACACAGATTTGGTCCAGAAGGAAGAGTGTGTAAAGAGACGGGGAGAAGACACCCACCTGTGAGCCAAGGAGAGAGGCCTCAGAAGAAACTGATGTTGGCAATACTTTGACCCAGGACCTGCAGCCTCCAGGGCTGTAAGCAAATGCCTTTCTGTTGTTCAAACTGTCCCATCTGCAGTCGGGGTCATGGCAGCCCCCACCAACTAATAGAACCACCTCCTCTCCAATCTGTCTTCCCACCACGTTCGCTAGAACTTTGTGTGTGTTCTCATTTTAGGAAACACACTACACTCAGCTTGTGCCAGGCACAAATCAAAGCATTCTGCCTATACTGCTTGCTGGATTCTTGCCTACATCTCAGGGACAGTCATTATTAATCTACTGTCTGGACATCAATTGTTCACTTCCAGAGTCTCTCCTCGGCTCTAGGCTGTGCTGCTTTCCTGGTCACGGTAGCGACTGTGGCCGCTCCTCTTGCCGACTCTAAAACATTGCTCTTGTTCACTGGCCCTCATGGCTCACCCCTTAATTGTCTTAAAATGCTTATTTGCACTAGTCTCCTGCATCAAGCCCAAGATATAACAAAACTGAATTATCAATGATTTTAAAAATATTTTGTCCCGTGCCTCTCTCTGCCTTTGACTTTCTTGAGCCCCGTTTGGTCATCACCTATCAAAATTCCATGGAGATCCTGCTCATGTGTCTCCCCCTCTGTAAACTCTGTTTCCCCAGCCAGATGTTTCTTTTCCCTCTAGTGAACTGCTGTAGTTCTTTCTACCACACATACACATCTGCACTGTCATTTTCACATATGCGTTATGTCAAAGCAAGGTGACAAGCTCTTTTAAGTTATAAGCCCCCTGCTCTGCATATCGGTGCCCTTCACCACCTAATGCTTTGATCCCTGCATGCGTTTGCCATTGGTCTCGTTACAAATACCATAGACTGTGGGGCTTAGACAACAGAAACTTACTCTCTCACCATTCTGGAGGCTGGAGATCAGACCCCACTGTGTTGGCTACTTTGGTTCTTCCGGAAGTTTCTCTCTCTTTGGCTTGGAGATGGCCGTCCTTCCACTGTCTTCACACGGTCTTTCTTGCATGCATATACGTCCATGGTATTTCTTCCTGATCTTCTAAGGACCTTGTTGTATTGGATTAGAGCTTTACCTTGATGGCCTCATTTAAACTTAACCATGTATTCAGAGGCCTTTCCTCCACATATAGTCATACTGGAGGTGGGCATCAACATAAGAATTTGGTGGTGGAGGCAGGGGACACAATTCAGTCCATAACCTTCACAGCAGACATTCAAGAATATTTAATGGAATGCCGCGTAGTGGTAGGGTATGTTGTGCTGGTAACTGTTTAACAGGCCAGCTCTGGTGGAAGCTCTTACTGGTAGTGTTTTCTAGTTTCTCCGTTGTAACTACACCTGCCAGATCACAATACAGGCTATGAATGTGTCAATTAGCTTGGAATTTTTTTTTTTTTTGAAATTTTTTATTTTTATTTTTTAAATTTTTATTTATTTTTTAAATTTCTTTTCAGTGTTCCAGAATTCATTGTTTATGCACCACACCCAGTGCTCCATGCAGTCCGTGCCCTCCTTAATACCTACCACCAGGCTCACCCAACCCCCCATCCCCCTCCCCTCCAAAGACCTCAGATTGTTTTTCAAAGTCCACAGTCTTTCATGGTTCATCTCCCCCTCCGAGATCCCCCAACTCCCTTCTCCTCTCTATCTCCCCATGTCCTCTGTGTTATTCCTTACGCTCCACAAATAAGTGAAACCATATGATAATTGATACTCTCTGCTTGACTTATTTCACTCAGCATAATCTCCTCCAGTCCTGTACATGTTGATACAAAAGTTGGGTGTTCATCCTTTCTGATGGAGGCACAATACTCCATTGTATATATAGACAGTATCTTCTTTATCCGTTTGTCTCTTCAAGGGCACCCTGGTTCTTTCCACAGTTTGGCGACCGTGGCCATTGCTGCTATAAACATTGGGGTAGAGATGGCCCTTCTTTTCACTCCATCTGTATCTTTGGGGTAAATACCCAGTAGTGCAATTGCAGGGTCATGGGGAAGCTCTATTTTTAATTTCTTAATAAACCTCCACACTGTTTTCCAAAGTGGCTGCACCAACTTGCATTCCCACCAACAGTATAAGAGGGTTCCCCTTTCTCCACATCTTCTCCAACACACGTTGTTTACTGTCTGGTTAATTGTGGCCATTCTAACTGGTGTAAGGTGGTATCTCAATGTGGTTTTGACTTGAATCTCCCTCATGGCAACTGATGATGAACATATTTTCATGTGTCTGTTACTAGCTTGCAATTTTAATAGTCAACCCCACTGAGCCAGTAGGAATGGGCTCCAGCATACCACTGACTTACACTTAATGGAAATAACACAAAACAGCAAAGACAAAAACGTAGAAGGCATGAAGTGTGCTTCATGCTCTGTGTTTATCCGCCCCTCCCTCCCCCACCCACCCCTACATCTAACCTTCAACTCAAAAACCAAACTGTACTGGGGAGAAAAAACAGTTACAGTACTCACAAATCTGTTTCTGGGCCCAAATTCATACCCGTCTTAGTAGCTGTTTTCAGATGACACTTATCTTTGCTTGGGTGCCCAGTAAGTTGATAACAGGAGAAAGAAAAACTTCACAAGGTGACATTTTAACAGACAGCACGTTAAATTAAGTCATTAAAAATTGAATCCCCAGTAGGCAGCTTAATCATTATAATTAAACCAAGTAGTTTAAGTAAAGACTAACCCAATCAGTAATGCTGCTTTCAAATGCTGTATGTGTTTTGATAAGTTGTTCATTAGGAAAAATTCCCATTTAGCACCAGTAACTAGAATAAATGCGTGTACTCAAGGAGGCACATTCGTTATTTTCTAAACACTGTCCTCACTAGCATGCGATATATATTCAGACATTACTGAGAATACGGGTACAATATTGTGTATAAAGTTTTCTGTAGTCATTGATCCAGAAACACACCCTGTAATAGTTTGGCATGGCTTGAGTGCCTTGATCAATGTGAGGGTGCTATAAAGGTTATCAATTACTGCAGGCATCACCGAAATCATGTGTATGGGACAGGGTGCTTTGTGTAGGTGTCACTGACCCAGAAAGTCCCACTGTCATCGTTTGGTGTGTCCTGAATTGTTTGATCGATCAGATTCAGAGTGTAAAGGTTATCAGTTACAGCAGGCATTATTGAAGGTGGTTTTGGTGTTCATGGCACTTATAAAAACATCGTGCATGTCGTCGTCCACTTTCTCCTGCAGTACCTGCTCCAATCCTGGTATCCCAGACCCCAGCTGCTTGCCATCAGCTGGGAGGGTTGCAGAGCTCTGAAAATAGCTTTCACTTGCAAGAATATGAAGTTATCTGCCAAATACCTCTGCGGTAGAACCTTTCTAATGACAAAGAATTGTTATTTTAACTGTTCAAATACACAGGTGATATTGCAGGTCTATCTGAGGTATATAAGGTTTGAGGTGTATATATATGAAGTCTATATGTTTGATGTGTAAAGGTAAAAATCTGTTCATTGAAGCCCTCCATGTACAGTGGCTTTTACATGTTAAAACACTCCGTGAGTACACACTGGCATTAGTTTGTCATTGAGTATCGTCAATATATTTTTAAATTGTTTATGTTTTATGAACATATATTATAAATATAGTCAATGTATATCTGTATCATAATTAAGATGTGGGGTTTGGAAACAGTATTATCCTAGAAAGGAGTTTGAAATGGCTTCATGTTAATAGTCATATATACCATGTACTGCCAAGATATTACTGTTTCTGAAAAAACTGTAATATGATAAAATAGCTAAAAAACATGTCTTCTAGGATTGATATTATGTGTCATTTGGTTTCCAGCTTTTTCCTAATCTCTCCATTCCTCTATTATGGAATCACTACCTCACAACCTCCCCTTAAAATACAACACCCTTCTATGGCTCAGTTGATAAGGTCACAGTCTCAGGGTCCTGGGACGGAGCCTGGCATCAGGCTCCTCCCTCAGCATGGAGTCTGCTTGTCTCTCTCCCCCTGCCTCCCCCGCCCCCATTTGTGGTCTCTGTCTCTATCTCTCAATCAATCAATTGTTAAAAAAATAAAATAAAATAAATAGAATACAGCCTTTACCCATCACTGCTTGAGCATGATGAGGTGATGAACATTTGCTTATCTTCTTCTGTAGAGTTAAATGTATCAGATTCTTTCTAAGTGACATATGATGGGCACTAAAAGGAGAGCTTCATGGGAGTAGGAGGGTAAGGTGAAAGTAATTAACAACAAAACGTTGACAGGAAGTCTGTGTGGTGGTTTCTCAATAGCCAGATAATATCACTGGGCTCCCTCAATGAGACTGGTATAAATACTTTATAGTATTTAAAACTCTAGTCATTGACTATATATATATATATATGTGTGTGTGTATATATGTGTGTATATATAACTCTCTCCATATATATATATATATATGTATATATATATATATACATATATATATATATATATTTATGATGCTCAACATCTGTTTTTGGTTTTGTTTTGTTTTTTGTTTTTCCCAGAACTACAAAAGAAAGTGAAATACCTATCATGGATGATTAAGGTATCAATGTAATATTTCCAGGTTTTAACTAATGTGTATTTTGAATAAGACTTCAACTATGTCATTGGTGGAAGCACTCTGGCTATCTTCCCAAACCAATCAGGGAACCATGTTTCTTGAGTTCATGATTGAAAGAATAAGCACTTTACACTGTAGTGGATTTTATAAACGAACCAACCAACCAAGCAAAAACCCAATAAGCCATTAAGTCATTAGCTTAATTATCAGTTCACTGTTTCCTTCTTTGCTCTCTGTCTTTATCTTCTCTCCCTCTCTTTCTCTGTCTCTGTGTGTGTGTCTCTCTCTTACCCTCTGTCTTTGTCTTTTTTCTGTCTCTCTCTCTTGTTCTGCCCTCGCGTACTACTCACCCTCCCACACTATTTTTTGTTCTGCTTGCTAAGGCAGATTGGCCCTAATTCTTTGGTACTTTACCACAGATATGACCCCACCTATTTTGTTTTCCTCACGCTTTTTATTTTCCTCAATTAGGAAACTGTTTTTATGAATTAGGATTTTGATACTTGACTGTGGAAACAGTGCATCACTCCTTAAAGCCCCTAGGGTATAACCAAATTTAATATAGAAGATTTAGTAAATATAAAACCAAATAATGGGTGGTCATGTTCAGTGCCTTTATTGTGATCCTCTTTAGCGCTACTAAAGTGAAAGGAAGCATGGCAAACTATAATAACTTACAAAGAATAGGACTATGTGCTTTAACTACTTAAGCTAGGCACTAATCAGTACACCGAACCATTCTGTGACGGCGGGGCTGCCCTGACTTTAAAACCTGGCTTCACAACTTTGTCTTAAGTGACCTCATTGCTAGCCTCAGTTCCCTCTTTGGTCAAAGGAGTATAACGGAAGCAGTGGTAGTTAGGGTAGTTGGTTTTCTAATAACCATTCTACCTGACTTGGTTAGTCTAAGCAAACCGGGGCAATCCCAGCGACTTGTGGTCATTGGCTTTCAGTTGGATTTAGGATAAAATTCTGCATAAAAGTTGACACTCTGGGAACGCCTGTGGCTCAGTGGGTTAAAGCTTCTGCCTTCGGCTCGGGTCATGATCCCAGAGTCCTGGGATCGAGCCCCATATCAGGCTCTCTGCTCAGCGGGGAACCTGCTTCCCTTCCTCTCTCTGCCTGCCTCTCTGCCTACTTGTGATCTGTCAAATAAATAAATAAAATCTTAAAAAAAAAAAAAAAGTTGACACTCTGCTTTCTTCCCTCTTAAAAAGGAGGCTCAAAGGAGGAAAAGCAACTTGGTTTCATCGTCTGTTCCTTGTTGTATCTGTGTGTGATGGCACTGGTGCAGCTTCTGAGACCAGACTAGGAGCTGCACTAATTTCCTAGGGCTGCCGTAACAAAGTGCCAGAAACTGGGATGGTTAAAACAACAGTGATATGGGGGCATCTGTGTTACTCAGCCAGCGAAGTGTCTTGATTTAGGCTCAGATCATGATCTTGGGGTTGTGGGATCGAGACCGGGGTCCAGCTCTGCAGTCAGTGTGGGGTCTGCTTGAGATTCTCTCTCCCTCTCTTTCTGCCCCCCTCTCTGCTCATGCTCTCTCTCTAAAATAAATAAGCAAGTAAGTAAATGAATAAATAAATTATCAATCTTCAAAAGCGAAATAAGCAAACAAAAAACAGCAATGTATCCCCTTATAGTTTTGGAGACTGGACGTCTAACATCAGGTGCCGGCAGGGTCACAGGCCTTCTAAGGTGTCTGGTGGTTGGATCCTTCCTTGCAGCTTTCCAAGGTTCAGCAGCTCCTGGTGCTCCTGGGCTTGTGGGAACATAACTCCAGTCTCTGCTTCTGTCTTCACACATCTGTCTTCTCCGTATGTCTCGGCCTTCACATGGCATTTTCTTCTCGTATCTCTTTATTTTCTCTTCTTATAAGGACACCAGTCATGTTACACCGGGGCCCACCCCACTGATCTTGTCTTAAACCTGTTACATCTGCAAAGTCCCCCTTTCTAAATAGGGTCACATTCACAGGCATGGTTGGTTAGGGCTTCAACATACCCTCTTGAGGAGCACTACTCAACTCCACCAGGAGCCAACTGGAGGATAGTTCCATCGGACGTCAAAATCCCCCTTTCAGCCCAACTCCCACCACGATTGTGGGGCAGAGAGCAGGCAGAGAGATGAGGATGACTGAATCTTCCTTTACACTATTGAGCTAATAGATATAAAACCACCCGCCTCTGGACTTCTTGTAAGAGAATCATTTTCCTTATTGGGAAAACAGTTTGAGTGGAATTTCAGTTAGTGCTAGCAAAAAGTTGCATACATTGCAAAATTTCAATGAACTAATAATGCCGGTCAGATCCTCCGAATGTGGCTGGCACATGGTAAGACAGAAGTGGTGGCCATTATTATCACCATTAATGTAATTATTATTATTTGATGAGAAATCAAAATTATAAATTTTCCATTTCCTTCTCTTACTTGAAGTAACAAACCTCAGTGACAGAAATATCTAGATATTGATGCACAGATTTTCGTTTTTGGCTGACATGTCATGGAGCTAAAATCCATTTGGTTAGATTTTGTTGAATATGTAAAGTAATTAACTATGATCAGATTTTATTAAGAGCTAAAAAATCCAATAAAAAACTGCATACAAGAAATACAAATACCAAGAAATAAGATAATATAGCCCACTCATTCCAGTTTCAAAATTTCTGACTTCTTAAAGATTCAGTTCACCATTTAAAAGATCCCTCAAAATCTTATATCGAAAGAGCAAACATCAGGGTCACAGTGGCTAAGCTTTGATTTCTATGGTAATCTATAGTGTAAAGATACTGGTTTTGTTTCATAGGAGTCTGGTCATATTTCCAAGTGAGATTACATGTTTTCTCTACAAGCAAAAAAACAAACAATATACACACACACACACAGCAAACAAACAAACAAAAACCCAAAACAAATAAACAAAAGAACCCCACAAAACAGCAACAACAAAACCCTCCAAAACCCAAACACTGAAACAAAACAAAAATTGAGATTCTGGTACTATGTGTACTCAAAATCTTGCTTTTATTAAAAGTTTCCCTCTTTTATTCTTTACCGGATTCAGATGATTAAAAAAATACTCACCAGTATTTTTTTTTTCTAGTACTTTTTCATGAAAAATATAATGTGTACATTTTGGGATTTACGCCAACAGACTATGTTTGTAGTTTTAGAATGTGTAATGTGGTCACATCCATTTATCATAAAGGTAGAGATTATCCACTTTGAGATTCATTTCTTGGAAGACCCCATATAGTCAGCATTCATGCAGTACAAAAATGCTCAACATTTACGTATACTTTCTTGTTTTCTTTTCCATTGACTATGGCTAAGCAAATCTATCATGATAATGTTTCAATCATTCCATTACCTTCTACGTTCATATTAAAAATCAGTATTCACTCCTCTCTTTTATCTGTAAACACAGATCCTATTATTTTTCTTTCTTCCCAACTCTTTACTTACAAAATCAGCACTTTTTTTCACATACACTTCTATTATATTGTGCAAAATGCCTATAGCCAGCATAAGGTAAATTGGTAGCATTAACAAAACATTCCTCAGTGTGTTCTGTGAGGATTGCATTATTGGTACAGTTGTATGATTTCTAAACTTGGTCTACATCCCACAGAGCTCCCACTGACATCTGAGAATGTTCAACGTTCACACATGCTCTGTACTCTGCTTCATTTTTCTTCTAGATATAGGTCAACATCGTACCAAAGCTCTACGGCAATTGAGTGTTTTGAAGTCATTTGATTTCTGCAGTATTTCTTGTGGAATCTTTGTATATGCAGGCACTCAGGCACTCACCAAGAAATAGAATTCTTTTCTTCTTCTTCTTCTCCTTTTTTTTTTTTTTTTTTGTCTTTTTCATACCATGTCGATAAGGGATCTAACTAAGGCAGAAAACATCAGACTTTGGTCCATGTAGGTGTGGTAAGAGCTTTTCATGCTGGTTTTCTAGATAATGGATACCTTAAATACAAGTGCTAGTGACTTGCCTTAAATTTTGTGTGTGCCTATTTATTTATTTATTTTTAAGTAAGCTTTATGCCTGACTTGGGGCTTAACCTCACAAGTAACAAAAGGACCAATTCTGGCAAACTGTAGCCTTCACTCTCCATTCTCAAGATGAGATCATGAGTTTAGGCGGAAGCTGTAAAGAACAGCTTTGTAAAGAGGAAAATGAATAGAGAAGCTGGAATCCTTGAAATGGAATGTTTCCCCCACCAGCCCCCTTCCCTAAGGTGTTTAAAAATCCTGTATAATGGTGGTAATTTGGTCATAAGATGATTCTTAGGATATTAAAAAAAAAAAAAGATATTTTTAATTGGCTACATGTAGGAGAAACACATTCCTTTTTTTTTTTTTTTTTAAGATTTTATTTATTTGTTTGACACAGAGAGAGAGAGAGCACAAGCAGGGGGAGTGAGAGAGGGAGAAACAGACTCCCCACTGAGCAGGGAGGCTGGTGCGGGGCTCCATCCCAGGACGCCAGGACCATGACTTGAGCTGAAGGCAGATGCTTAGCTGACTGAGCAACCTAGGAAACTCGCTTTCGTGCTTTCAAAGCATGTAAGGAACAAAGCATTTAGTTGTTTTTAGTAAACTAAAGTAAAAGTTAAAACCGGTGACCTAAATAAACATCAGGATTCGATAATTACTTGACCCAAAAAGCAATTTTGGTGTCGTACTCTCCAGGTTCAAATCCTAACTCAGATGTTTTCCTGGTTGTTTAACCTGAAGCCAATTATTAAAATCCGTCTCCATTTCCTTATCAGGGAAATAGGAGTAATAAAAACACTTGCCTAAGAAGACTTTGTTAGAACTAGAGGATAAAAAATTTGAACCTAGTATCTAGTTCAGCAGGAGCTGCCCAACAGATAGGAACTGTGAAGTCCTGGGATAAAGAGAGATAAATTCCATCACAATAAAGGAGCTGAGTTCTTGGGACAGAATCACTGTAAGAGGTAAAGTTTTACATGTTCCATGTTCGAGCTGGCAGGGTTTTTGCTTTTGTTTTGTTTTGTTTTGTTTTTGTATCTCACAACAGGCGAGATACAAGTGCAATCAGTTCGCACCTGGATTTCTTCTGCAGAGTCTTAGTCAACACGAAGGCTTCGCTCTTCCTTGGCTACAGTCCGAGTGCCTGGCTTGTTGGACATCGCCATTTAAGTTAATCATGATTTTAATCTTAAAATTATCTTCAGGAACGTTCCATTTATTCTTAGTCAATCATAGGAAATCCTACCGTCCTGATTTTATAAACCTGCCTTATTTCCTCAGTAAGAAACATGCAGATAAAATTTTGTTATTCCCAGTCCCATTAAATGTGCTGCCTCAAAACCTCATTCTCTTGGTCAGGTAACCAGATGGGAGACTGACATGTGCTAATGCAGTGGAATGATGTGATGTTTAACTAGTCCATCAGGCTGACATAGGATTGGATAAGGCCCGGTCATTTGAACAGCTGATAGATGACCACAATAAACTTTGCTTCAATGATTGTACCTCCGTGTGTGATGCACTAGGGAGAGATGCTGTCCATCAAGGTATTCTGGACCACATTTCAGCATGACCCGTTTGATGGGCTCTTTAACCCTTTTCAGATACAGCGTTCCATGGGCGTATGACAGCATACCAAACATCCTTGTCAAAATAGCACCGGTTTTTAATTTTTTATGTAGTACTAAATATTTTAACAGCTAAGATTTTTCTCTCTCTTCTCCCATTCTCCAGAGCATGTGTCTCTCATGCATTGTCATATTTTTCACAAAGGTGTAAAAGACTGAAATCTGCATACATTTTGCATGATGATAAAGATATTTTCATGGGTCTTTTTCTAATAACTACTACGTTTCACAGTTATAAAAACACTTACAGATTGAGTAACGCTCAAGGAGTGGGGTGATGTGGGAGGTGGAAGGTTCCCTAGAGTTCCTTTCATAGTTCAATTACTATTGATGTGTTAAAAAGTAGAAAGGAGAAAAGGGGAGGTTGGTGCTGTTCTGACTCCCATGGATATCTGTGAAAGTTCTCCTTTGTTATTTTCTATCCCTATTGCTTGGGAGGAGAAAGAAAGGGAAATTTAATAATTCGGTAAGAAATTCTCTTACCTAAATCTCCACCTACCTCTTCAACATAAAAAGCAAAAATCAAGAATAAAATGTGGGAAATAGATATATTTGGAATTACTAGACACGGTAGGGTGGATGATTCTACATCCCATTATTCAATTCAAAAAATAAGTCCTTTGTTTACCCCAAACCTTTATACTGTGAATTTGTTGTGTATTGACTATGGAGTCTGTATCCTTTGTGGAAAACAGGTATGGTTTTAATGAAATGAATTAATAATAATAATAATAATATCAGAGCACATAAGTCTATTGGTGGTTAATATAAAGTTTCATGTTTATGCATGTAAGAGATGATACAAGATGAAGGCATCTTTTTTGAGACTGCCAATAATGACATCAAATAGAGAAGTATAGGTAACAAATTATAAATGTTAATTAATTATTCATTTTAATGGAAATACTGTAGTTCATAAAATACGAAATACAGGTCCAACCAGTTCTTCCTATATCTTTGTTGACTAATTCTTATTGACTATGGCAACATTTTCATTTCCATCTTGGTTGGACCTATATCCTTGGCCGAACTCAGTAGGGGAGACTTGCTACTCCCATTTAAAGTTTGAAAGGCTGACAAACCAAAATATTGTGAGTTTTCAGAAATTTGAGTGTTTATATTTACTTAGGATCCTGTGAGTACAAACTGGTGCCACCAATTATTTGGGCTCTGGTAGGCTTTCACATTGGGTGGTAATTCATTGTCCCTAATTCTCTGAATTGGTTATAGCCTCTGCCCTTGCCCACATTCTCTGCCTAAAGAATGAAGATACTGTGAGGACAATACCTGGGGTTTCAGCTGCTGCACAAAAATTATTTACTAGAAACGTTCTATGGAGGAGAGAAGAGTGGTTAGTAAGGTACAATGCAGATTTAAACTACAACTGAGCTTAGCTTGGAGAAGATTGCATCACTGAGAAGGGGGATAATTATCAAAGATGGCACCTTGTTTTTCATATCAATTTTTTTTGTAAACAAAATTAAACTTTTTAGTGACAAAATTGAGAATCTAAGTGCCCATAGCTTGTATTAGTATAATAAGTGCCCACAGTTTAGATTAGTGTATTAATATGGTTTCCTTTCTTATCACAGAATATTTCTATCTTTGCCCTTTAAAAACATGTTGGAGCTACTCTTCTGCCTTTAGATATTCCCTTCTGTACCTCAAACTCCTGGAATTCGAATCTGGGTGGTTAAGGTTTTCAGACTGCTTCTGTCCTCCAATATTTCTCTGTCTTTTAATCCTCAAATAAAGGTGTCTGAGTAACCATTTCACATAAAGCAGACAACCCAATGCCTTCCTTTTGCACATTCATCCTCTTTTGTCCTACGCTGGACACTGTCTCTGTTTCTTTGTTTGAAAGGTCACTAATGCAATATATTTACAGACACTTTGGTATTATGGAAAAATATTGTACCAAATCAAAGTAGTATCACAGGCCACTACTTAATATCAATGTGTGATGCCAGGTTTCTCTAACTCACGATGCTCTGTACGGATTAGCCATGTTCCCTTAATGGCACCACATGCTGGTTACTTCTTGAACTTGACTCTAAGTCTCTCTCAACTCTTCCAATCTCTCCTTCTTCTCAAGCCCATGACTCCTCTTTCCAGAGTTGTCCTAGGAAACAATACTGTCCTACCTCCTTTTGCAGAACAATTTTGTTCTTTTACCCATCTAGCCTATACCTCGGAGGCTCCTTTTCTAAACCAAATACTGAATCATCTAACCGTTTTCCCAAAACCAATAGAAATATATTTGTCCCTCCCTCCTCTAGCCAATAACTTGTTTCTTTTCCCATAGGTATTTCTCCTGGTAACAAACATAATACCTGCTCTCTGATGTTATGTCCTGGACTTTTCCTTTTCCTGGTCTTCAGGCCCTGGGGCAGCTCCCTTCTCCTCTTGCTACCTACTGCCACCTACTGACGAGCTATGGAATAAGGTAGAGTCGCCTCTACCTTTAGAGGACGTGGAAGTAGGTCCTTGCCTTTGCAAGTTTCTTTTTATCCTGCAGACAGAACTGACAAATATCATGAATAAGAAAAAAAAATTACTAATGACAACTGCTGTCTTTCTGAAGAAACCATAAAAATATTCTGTTGATCAAATAAAGCCAGGACTATTGGCCACTGCGGTAAAAGCTATCAACACTTCGTCTTTTTAATAGCTCAGAGTGGGAGCACAAGGTCGGATATACGTTAGGTGCTGAGGTCTAGTTTAAGTCAAGTCTTTTAGTGCTGGAACTTGATTGGGATGAGCAGCTTTTGTGATATAAGAGTTTAAGGTTGATGGAGAGAAAGGGATTATTTGAAACATTTACTGAATAAGCATTCACTTTGATAAGTGAAGGGTTTGCCCATTTGAGCAAGGTATTATTCTGACAGAAGACAAGAGGTAGAATCTGTCCTGTAAATAAATGCATTGTCTTAATTCTTAAAACAATCGTATTCGCAACTTTATCTTTCTGGCAAAAATTTTGAGGAATACCAAAGTCATGTTAATATAGACAGTCTCAGTTCTTGATCTAGTAAACTATGTTGTCATGGGCAAGTTGTTGGTACTAACAGGAAACTACCTTGGGTGTGTGTTCTTTTCTGGACTCAAAAAACCCTATGACAGAGACTCTGTATTACAGAGCCTGGAAATAGACCTTCCCTGCCCATGCAAGATCCTACCTCATCTCTCCATTATCATTCCTTCCTTCATTCATTCATGTGAGTGGATGAATGAATGAATAAATGGATCAGTGAACACGCATATTGTTGAAACTTAGAAAATGTGGGTATGGGTGTGTTTTAAGTTTTCATTTAAATCAAAGTTCACCGTAAACAGTATCTTTCATATAATTATGAAGACACGTTCCCATTGCCAATCTTGGAGGGAAAGAGTAGAGATAATTTCAAATCTCAGTTGACTCTTGGTTTTCATCTCTGAGAAATTCCAAGCATGCGTGACTTTGAACGCTTTATTTCATTAGAACAATACTTCCTCTGGACGAAATTTCCTCAGACCCTTATCTCTCTCTATCTGAACTTCATTCCACCTCCGCATAGCACAAGACTTACCCTATCCCTGAATTCTCCCTAGTGGGATAGCCGTGAAAGCAGAGGGGTGGAAAATAAGGTAGATGCTATGGAGACCTCACGATAGGGGTAAGCAAACAAGCGTGTGGTAGCTGCCCTTTTAACCACTATGACAAAGAGAACCATTCCTGGATTAAATACAATCTTTGAGTTTTCCAGGTAAAAATACCCTCTCCTTTCTTTACTTACAAATATCAGTAAATTTTCTTTGTACTCCTAGATAATTTTAATGATGTCCATTAAATGATTCCCATTAAAAAGCGTACAGACATTTCAAGCAGCAAAGCAGCATCTTTTTTTTTTTTTTGCACTCTACTGTAGGTGTGGAAATGATCAATATAAATCTTTAAACACTTTTCTTAGTATCTGTCTCATAAAAGATTTTGTAAGAGGTATAAGGTTTTTTGTATTACTCATAAAAAAATACACTAAGACACATTATAAAGGTCCTTTATGACCAAGAAAATTGTCACCTAAGTTTAAAATATTTTAATGATGGAGATTAAGGAAAAATCTGTCCATTTATCTCTCTATAGATTGTATTCAGAGGCACTCCCCCCCACCATCATATAGTATGGATTCCAGTGATGAGGGCTTCTTCACTCATAATCCCGTCTATGAAAACATAGCTATTTCCAGGTTCTCTCCACTAGGGTTAACATTTAATACATGCACAAGTTATTGCTGGTAAACAACAACAACAACAACAACAACAACAAAAACATATTATGGTGTGAAGGACAAAATACACCAGCCAATTTAGGAGGTGCATTTTAAAACATATTTATTTATTTATTTGAGAGAGAGCGTGCACAACAAGCAGGAGGAGGAGAGGGAAAAGGAGAAAGAATCTCAGACAGGCTCCACACTGAGCGTGGAGCCCGACACAGGACTCGGTCTCACAACACTGAGATCAACTTGGGCCAAAACCAAGAGTTGGGTGCTCCGCTGACTGTACCATGCAGACACCCCAAGGAGATGGCTTTATTTAGGTTATTACAGTAGGAAGGATACTCATTAATGATAAATATTTCAAAGAAGATAGAGAAGGAAGTGGGTCTTCTCTGAGTCCCTGAGGAACAATGAAGGTGGGTCTTGGAAGATGTGAGGCAAGGGAGGTCCTTTGCCCTTAGCCATTCCTTGGAACACAGAAGAGTGAGGATTTTGAAGGATAAAATAGTAAAAAGATTTTTTTTAAAGATTTTATTTATGTATTTGACAGAGAGAGAGAGATCACAAGTAGGCAGAGAGGCAAGCAGAGAGAGAGAGAGGAGGAAGCAGGCTCCCTGCTGAGCAGAGACCCTGATGCGGGGCTCGATCCCAGGACCCTGAGACCATGACCTGAGCCGAAGGCAGAGGTTTAACCCACTGAGCCACCCGGGTGCCCCGTGAAAAGATTTCTTAACCAAAGCTATTTTCTGGGAGCACAGACCGAGGGTCAAGTTCTATGTTAACCATGGAAATATAAATCAACTTACTCATGAGCACCCTCTTTCATATCTTTGTAGGCCAAGATGAAGAGCAGACATGGGAATCCTGCTTTGTTAGGCTTATGTAGTTTGACTGTACCGATTTCTTATAAACTAGCTATTTATCTTCATAGGGATTTCTGAAAGAAGAATTAATTTTGTTGTGTTTCTTGGGCCATCAACTAGCATTACGATATTCTTTAGTGATAAGTGATAATTAGGATTAACATTGAGAATAGGCTTTCAGTTGGTCCCCAGCCCTGTGGTCCCTAACTGCTATTGCATAATCTTAACTTACTGGCTGTGCCCAGGTGGCTGCATTAGGTTTCTTCTCCCACTTCTACTTTATTGAGGCAACTGTATTTTGTGGAGTAAGTGGCATTACTTACATCCCAGCCTAGACTGGCTTTTTTACTTTTGTTTGTTTGTCTGTTTGTTTTAAAGTAACGCTTGTATGGAGAAATGCACTCATTTTTTATCTTTACATCCCCATCCCTCTGATGCTATAATATGGATGGATATATCTTGATTCTAAGGAATTAGTTTTTATGGGTTATGTCAGTACACTAAAATACCAATATAGTCAAGGTGCTTTCCAGTTATCAAACTTAATAATTGTTAGTTTCCTGCCATCAAATCATTTTTGCCCAGGGCTAGGTATCATCATCGTTTAGATATTATTCTTAAGATACTCATATGTCATGTCTTTTCATACCTCCTTGTTTCTGAGAGGAGAACAAATTCTCCTTTCTCCACACCTAAGAAGATTTTCCCCGTGTTAATAACCACATATATATGTTTGATTGCCAGGTTTCAGATATCTGGTTTTATCATCAAGAATTCCTACCATTCAAAAAGATTTTTGTAATCCAGACAGGTAATTGATACTGTGTTGGGATTTCACTTATAAATTTAAAAGATACATTTTTTTGAAGATTTTATTTATTTTAGAAAGACAGAGAAAGAGAGAGAGTAAGGAGAGGAGCAGGAGTAAAGGGATAAGCAGAGTCTGTGCTGAGCATGGAGTCCAACACGGGGCTCAGTCTCAGGACCCTGAGATCATGACCTGAGACAAACTCAAGAGTTGGATCCTTAGCCAACTGAGTCACCCAGGTGCCCCAACAGATATTTTTATCATTAGTGGTGATGAGCATAATCCTACTCTATTTTCATCCATGTCCTGAATATAAAATCATGTTTCTGAAAGGGGAAAAAAAGGCGGGGGGGACTCCTTTTACATGTGCTCTGAAAAAGTTGCAAGTAATTACATTTTAATCAAATGAATGATATCGATAGAAAGTGTATATGTTTTGAAAGATCTATGGTTGGATAGAAAAATCCATATATCTTCAGTTTATTAATTTTTATTTGTGCATTGCACATTTTCAGATTAATTCTAGAAATTAAGATCTGATTTTAATTTTATTTGAAGATAAGAAATAAAAGTTATTTCATACAATGTGCAAGTAGATGGTCTCTGATAATAAAAATATATTTTTTATTCACAATTATTTCATAAATGCCTTAATAATAAGTGAAGCTTACTTTGAAGACACTGAAATTCCATTATTTACTGGTAAAAATAAAATTAACTCTGACTTAAAACTGATATTCTGCATTTTGGGACAAATTTGTTGATTTCTAGGAAGATTCAAAATCTCCATCCACTCATAAGTCCATATCAGATGAAGGAGAATGATATTCTTAAAGTGAGCAGGGATAGTTATTGTTCCAAAATAAAGGGCGGTATATTTCACTGACATACGGGTAACTTATTTGGGGGGAATGACAAGTTATTTCGAGAAGTTCATCTCCAAAAACTGAGTGAGTCCCAAACCAGAACCAAACTGAAATGTTTGCAGAAAGAGATAACCAAAGTGCAATTTTTAAATCTCTAATCCTTTAACTGCCTTTTATTCTTAGAAAGGTATACACATCTACTCTTCATCATAAGTGATGTAGAGTGATCATCATCATTTTTACAATAGTCATTGTGTACCCCATTAAAATAACCCCATTAAAATGCTATAATAATCATCTTTATGACTGCCTTTTTAAAAGCTTTTTATTTATTTGAGAGAGAGAGAGAGAGACCACAAGCAGGGAGAGAGACAGAGGATTAGGGAGAAGTAGGCTTCCCACTGAGCAGGGAGCCTGATGCAGAGCTCAGTTCCAGGACCCTGGGATCATGACCTGAGCAGAAGGCAGCCACTTAACCAACTGAGCCACCCAGGCACTCCATATCTGCCTTTTTTAAAGCTCAGTTTTCTTTTATACTTAAGTTCTTACCTATGTAACTTGATTTTTAACTTTTCGTTATAGCTATATAATAAAATTAAAGTTCTGGATACAATCTATGAAGTTAAAAAACAACAGTAGTAATAAACATGTGTGCCTACAGTCCCTCTTAAGAAGTATAACTTAATCCATAAACCTT
This sequence comes from Mustela erminea, assembly GCF_009829155.1. Taxonomy (NCBI): domain Eukaryota; kingdom Metazoa; phylum Chordata; class Mammalia; order Carnivora; family Mustelidae; genus Mustela; species Mustela erminea. Next base: position 28,624,597 of record NC_045634.1, on the reverse strand, counting down.
GGAGCTTTTTGTGTGTTTCTTCTTGATTTCAGAGAGGAGGCTATAAAATGATACTGCATTGTGGCTGTATTTTTCAAATCCTTGATTATAATTAAACTGAGCATCCTAATATATATTGGCCATTTTTTTTTTCATCTTCTGTAAAAGAATGATTTACTTTGTTCCTTTCTCTATTTTCTTTGAAAAATTTCTTAATTGGAGTTCTTTTTGTATTGTGGTTATTAATCCTGCATCAGTAAGTTTTCTCAGAGTATTTTCTTCTAGTGATTACCTTTACTTACTTTATGATGTCTATTGATGAACAATAGTTATTAATTTTAAAGTAATAACATTTATCATACTTCCCCTCTATGGTTAGTAATACAAAAGAACTGCTAGAGAAATATTAAATTTTGTATTTTGTTGAAGTAGTTCTTTTTTAAAATCATGAAGATAAACCTCTTTGTTTTCTTCTTTTAAAGTTTTGCCTGGTGTATTTAAGTGTTTATACAATCTAGAATTACCCTTAGAATAAGTTGTGAAGAATCAGTTTTAATTTTTCTTCTTTTTTTGAAATGAAAATTGCCAAAACACATTCAAATGGTCTATACTTCTCAAACTCTTCTTCAGTGGTAGCTGTCTTACATCAAACTACTACAATGCAGTAGAATATAAGCAAAAACCTTTCCTTATTTCATTCATGGACTTATTTCAAATCACCCACAACTATCCCTGACACAAATAAACATTCAGTAAATTTATGTTGAATGAATATATTTGGCTCTGTTTCTAAAATCTATTTAGCAATTCATAATTTCAGATTTTGTTTTTCTATTTAACCAGTCCTTAAACTTTTGGACATAAAGCTGTATAAAATATTAACTTATTATATTTTCAAAATCACTCTGTATTTAATTTAAAAAAACAACAACTGTACATTCCTATTTCCAATAGTGTTTGTCTATTTCCTTTTTTCTTTTTCGAATCAGGCTTGCCTTAGGTTTTTCAGTTCTATGAAACTCTTCAACAAGCTGACAAACAAAAACCAAGGTTTGGCTTTCTTGAGTCATCTATTCAATTTTTATTTTCTTTCTCCTTTTTTCTGATATAATAACATTTGGTGGGGGGACACCTGGGTGGCTCAGTGGGTTAAACCTCTGCCTTTGACTCAGGTCATGATCTCAGGGTCCTGGGATCAAGGCCCACATCAGGCTCTCTGCTCAGCAGGCAGCTTGCTCCCTGCCCCCACCACTTGCTGCTCTGCCTACTTGTGATCTCTCTCTCTCTGTCAAAAAAAAAAAAAAAAAATCTCTGCTTTATGTGAGTTTTATTCTTTTATTTTTGAACCCCCTAGTTTGGATACCTAGTTTATTAATTTTCAGCTTTCCCTCTTTCCCAATATAATTATTTTAATACAGCAAATTTCTCTTGACATACTCCCTTAATTTAGATCCCACAAGTTTTAATTTTTGCTGATCATTGTAACCGATATCTAGGTAACTTTGTAGTTTTCCCCTTTATACCTATGAGTCTATCCTTAATTGTTTTTTGTTTTGTTTTGTTTTAATCTTTGTAAATTATTGATTTTTTTTTTCTTAACTGAGTTATAGTCATTCAGTGTAGTCTTTTCAGCTTAAACTTTGAAATTTGTAGATTCTTATTTTATGGTTAAGGACAGTGTATATTGAAGGAGCATATTTTTTTAAAAAAATCCTTATCGTGTCCTAAAAATGTCTTATTACATTTTATAAAATGAAATAAATTGATAAATAAGCAACTACAAAAATAAAATTTTAAAGGGCATACAAGATGTAAACCTACATCTTACTATTAATTTCAACAAACAGAAGTTTATATTGCAATAAATATAATCAGAACAAAAAAACAATGGAGGAAGGGAAGGTATTGTAAAAAGGAAGTATATTCAATAATATTCTACATATAGATGATTAATATAAAGAATTGCTGCTAAACTAAACTCTGTTCTGGTATTATAACAAAACTAAAACTTATGAAGAAAAGAGCAGCTTCCCATTTTAAATACCCAATGATAGCCTTTGAAAAAGTACCATGTCTATAAATACTTAAAGCTTTTAATGTAACGAATAAGCCTGCTTTTTGCCTATACATGTATTTAATCTAGGTTGGATTCATCACCACGACACTCTTAGGCAATGAGATATAGCTAACCTGTTGATATATTTTGTTTTAAGAATATTCTTACTGGAGTGTATCAGTTATGTATTGATGCACAATAAATTACTCTGAAACTTAGTGGCTTAAATAATGAACATTGATTACTTGACAGTTTCTGTGGGTTAGGAATTTGAGAGTAGCTTAGCTAGGTGGTTCTGGCTTAGGATCTCTAATTACGTGGTCGAAGTGCTGACTAGAGCTGCATTCTCTAAAGGCTTGAGCAGAACTGGGATCCTCTTCTGAAATGGTTCACTCACATGATTACTGACAAGAGAACTCAGTTCCGCATTATATGGTCCTCTCCATAGGCTGGCTTGATTGTTTTCCTGGAACAAATGGTCCAAGAAAGAGAGCAAACAAGAAATCTTAATGCATTTTATGACCTAGTCTCAGAAGTCTTACCACTACCATTTCTGCTATATTCTGTTAGAAGCAAATCACTGAGCCCAATCCAAAAGAGATGGGATTAAGTTCTTGCTGATTATTTTTCAATAAAATAAACATACTAAATCTAAACAAGTCAAAAAAAAAAAATCCTACCTCTTGAAAATCGGTTTATGAAAGGATTTGTGGACATATCCTCAACTCACTATAAAGAAACACTTAGGTCAAAATAATATGTTTGCAGGAATGCTAGAAGAAATTTCAGGATCAGGGTCTTCATTTTTAGCTGCTATCTAAAATGATCCAAGTCATGCTTTATTTTTAAATTTTATTTTTAATGTACTATCAGTAGCCAATTCCAACAATTTATCTTGTAAAATTATAGGTAAATTTTAATAATCTTTTGATGAAGGATATTAATTCTATATTCATACATTTCATTTGCACATGTTCTTTTGTTTGAAAATAATGTTGGAAGATAAAATTAAAACATTCTATCAAATTCATACAAAGTTTGTCAATAAGCTTTTGTGTATGTACAATATTGGCACACCTACTTCATAAGTAGTTGTGAAATTATGGTATATATCATAATCTATAAAAACTTATTTTAAGACTAAATTTTATTTTTGCACTTTGATCATGCACACATATGATCATGAGAATATATGTGGCATGGTTTCTATGCATGTAGGTAAATGCCAAAGACAACAGGCAGAATAGCGTGTCTGCTGCCCAATTCTTACCTTTATAATATTGGGGCCAGACTTGATTTGTTATCTTGCACAAACTCTAAGTTTAATATGTATTTTATGTATTCTGTAATACCTTCGTCATATCCTAACCATTCAATAAGTGTTATTTATGGATAATTTCCATATTATCACATAAGATAATATTTTCAAACTTAGTGGATGTTCTTTACATAATTCACAGATTTTAACTACGTACAGTACACGTAAAAGTGTATGTAAGGGGGCACCTGGGTGGCTCAGTGGGTTAAAGCCTCTGCCTTCGGCTCAGGTCATGATCCCAGGGTCCTGGGATAGAGCCCCGCATCGGGCTCTCTGCTCAGCGGGTAGCCTGCTTCTCCCTCTCTCTCTCTGCCTGCCTCTCTGCCTGCTTGTGATCTCTGTCCGTCAAATAAATAAATAAAATCTTTAAAAAAAAAAGTGTATGTAAGTACACTTTTTAGTAGAGCTTATTTTTAATTACAAAAAAAATCAAGATGAGGAAGCAATATATTATTTGACATTTGGTACAAATTCTTCACCTGTGTAACTGTTATTATAGCTCAAATTACTATACTATTATAGATCAAATTACTATAAAACTTTCTAAGAGTTTGCTATTAGTTTTTAGACATAACTTTGTTAGGGGCTGTTAACAGGCATTCATGAATCAGTGTTGGCTGTGGACCATAATCTGACTCCCAATATGGCCTTTTAAAAAAATGTCCCTGTGTAAATATTCTTTTTGTTGGATGCAGAGTTAGTTCTATATTTATCCATTTGATTAAACTTACTGTTATCCAAAACAAAAACAAAAACCAACAAAAACCCAACTTATTATTATCTAAATCTTTTCTACCTTTATTGATTTCTGACTTATCAATTTGTAAATTTTTGAGTATTATGTTTTCTACTATGGTGGTAAATTTGTCCATTTTTTGCTTTACATATTTTGATGCTAGATGTGTATTTTTAAAGAAGTACAGTATAATGATTAAGAATATGGGTCCTGTAATTAGGCTACTTTGATCAGAATGTCAGCTGCCCTGACTATTGGATAAGTGTTTTAACATAGAAATTTAAGTTTCTTTACCATATCTACCTCACAGTTGGGTAGTTGCTGAAAAGTTAATGAGATAAAGTAAGTAAAGTGCTTGAGTGGTGGGTTTATAGTAAGCTCTTAATAAATATTAACTAATGCAATCATTTTTATCTCCTAAAGCTGTCAATCCAATATATGTTCATTAAGTACATAGTGAGTAAATATTAAACAAATATCAAGAGCTAACCAAATTATTGCAAGTTGTTTAATATTTCATGCAGAAATATCAGAAAACAATTAGAGAAATAGAACAGAGAAATCAGCCACAGATGAGAACTCCAGTGCCAAACCTAGCTCTTTGGGTCCTCCTAGCATTTTTCCTAGCATTTCTAAGGTTCAAGGTCTGTGTTTGTAGAATAAAGGCTAATAAAAACCCAGTTCTTTCATTTCATACCTTTAAAATTATATACATCATTGTCTTTAATGGCTTAAGTCATCAGTAATTTGTGTGGGAAATTGTTATCAATACCAATGGAAATCATAATTTTGGGTAGAGGCATGAGTGGGAAATGTAGTATCTTCTATGAGACACTAATTATGGGGCACCTGGGTGGTTCAGTTGGTTGAGCATCTGCTTTTGGCTCAGGTCATGCTCCCAGGTTCCTGGGATTAAGCCCCAGGGTCCTGGGATCAAGTCCCATGTAGTGCTCTCTGCTCAGTGGGGATTCCGCTTCTCCCTCGTCCTCTGCCTCTCCCCTCCGCTCGTGCTCTCTCTCTCATTCACTCTCTCCCTCAATAAATAAATAATTTTTTTAAAGACACTAATTACATGACTAACATTCCCTATTTTTCTTGCCCTGAAAACTAACATTGTAATCCAAAGGAGAAAGCTTTGTGCCTCTAGAATAGCATGCCTACTGCTCAATTTTTGTCTCTTAAAATGTCAGGTTTTTTTTAAAGGATTTTATTTATTCATTTGAGAGGCAGGGAGAGAGAGAGCACAGAGGAAGAGTGGGTGGAAGATCACTTGGCGCCCTTTTCAGAGAGCCTGACCAGGTCTCGATCCCAGGACTCTGGGATCATAACCCAATAACCCCAGCGGAAGGCAGATGCTCAAGGGACTGAGCCACCCAGGTGCCCCAGAATGTCATCTTTAATATAATTGTGTTCTTGGTATCTATGAGACCTATAAACCAGAATCATTTTTTTTTTATTTTAAAGCTCTCTGTTAGGAGACTTTTAGGAGCTAATAAAATGGTAATAGGAGAATTGAGGGGAAGTGTCCTTAGTGAAATGAACTTGGAAACAAGAGGGGGCATAGAAGCAGTGATGGCACGTAACTCTCCCAGACATATTTGGGGTCACCTTTGCTGCAGGGGTCATGACTCAACTTCTCAAACAATTTGGAAAGAGATGTATTTAGTTATGGCTTTACTGGATGCTTTCTTGTTAGATTAAGTATGCTTTAGGGGAATAATGATTATAGGGGACATCCCCACCTCCAAACACGAGCAGTGTTTGTAGTACAGTTGAAATAGTGGAACACAGAATTCTCCTTGGCATTTCTTACAAATTGTATCTCAAATGTCATATTCCTATGAAAACAGGGTAATTAGTATTTAATGAATTATTGAATAGTGAATTATTTTCTTCAACTCATACACACTATATTGAAAATTATCTGGAAAGTAAAAATTACATTACTGTGGTCTGACTCCTCACAGATACTCTGTACGTATATATGGCTTTATGCTATCTTTTCTACAATTTCTGTATTTTTCCAATCCTGTGTACTAGCTGATATGGCCATATACTTAGCCCTCCCCCCTCCAATAACTATTATTTTAATAGAAAAAGGAAACCTATCTTTAAAACATTGTATTCACCGAAAGCATGCTAGATACAGTTACAAGGAATTGTACTAATTTTTCTTAGCTCTATAAGATGATCAAATTTTCGGTTTGCGAATCCCAAAAAAACACAGATTATCACAGTGGACCAGTAGATAGGAACTGATTCTTTTTTTTCATTTTTGGGTTTTTTAAAAATTTGTTTTAGATTCCCTTCTGATGATAAATTTATGACTGTTGTTGAATGTTTGGAAAACTATTCATTTGAAAATTAAAGTTGTTTATCATTACCCATACTTATTTAAAAACTGAAATTAGGACTAATATTTTACACATTTCCTTAAGTCTCTCCTTAGTTTTAAAAGTAAATTAAAAACTTACTGTGCATTTGTTTTAACTATGTTTATAAAAACAAATACATGAACAAAATAAATTACCAAAACAATCCCCTAATAATTAGAGAATGCTACTTGGTGCTAAAATTTAATTATCTAATTCTTTGTAACCATACAATCTACTAACTGTCTATATTGATTTTTAAAAAATAAACTTGTTCATGACCATGACTCACATTTTATTTTACAAACTGTTCTTCTTTTGCCAGACCATTTTTTCCCCCTATTCTCACTAGAGACAGAGGCCAAAGTTGCTGTTTTATTGACAAGATTCTAGTTTCGGACCCTGCAATGATTCACTTGGGTGCAGAATTATTTCCCTTGAAAAGCAACAGGGGAGTGCTAAGATGGTAAAGTAATAATTACTTCCTTCAGCAGCAATAGTTTAGGGAAAAGCTCAAAGACATATGGGCTGAATATTTAGCAGACAGTGATAATGGTGAGGTCACAGATATGACTCTGTGGGATGCTAGCAAAGCAGTATTGCAGGGAAAATTGATTGAAATCTTTGCCCAAAAGAAAAGGGAAAGGCACTACAAACATCAGAGTTAGGGACTAAAATTAGGAGCCTCCAAAAGGAGCATATTAAGAAGGGTAAGGCTAAAACTAATTGATTTAGAAAATGCCAAGGGGAAACTTAATAGGATTCTAAATGAGAGGATGGAGTATGTAATAAAGCTCAGTATGAGCAAGTTTTCTTCCCTTGGCAATAAAGCAGATACTATCTTGGCCTGCTAACTTATGGGAGAACACAGTTGAGACTAATTAGGGAAATTATGGGACAAAAAGTGGCCCCACTCTAACCCCAATGAAACAGGAACCAGCATTGTTCTTTATTATTCTCTCTCATAGATACATACACCATTAAAATGTATGTGCTATTTTAAATTTTTTAGACTCAGTTGATGACAGTATGTAGTTGACTCATTCAGTGAGCTGTTTATATGACTGTAGGTTTGTGACATTTCAGTAACTTCTCGGTTAATACAGTGTGGAATTTGGGACTCGGTAAGGAAAGTAATGGGAAATTGTCAAAAGGTCACTAGACCAGGTGGGACTCAAAACACCTCTGTTGAATCTTACACACCCCCTCCCTCAACTTGTTAAATGATTTTCCCAAGCTCCTATCTAAAAATTAAAGCTTCTGACTCTTTGTTTGAATTTAACAAAACAGCTGTTACCTTTTTAAAAGGATAACAACTAAAGCAATACATATTGTAACAAAATGTCAAAGAGACCCTTTATGCAAAGAGATGAGAAAAAAAAGGAGAAAATGATAACAAAATGACGAAATCTAATCTCATCAGATGACTCGCTGAGTGTCCTATAGTAACAAATGAGCTAAAATTGGTCAAGGGTGTGTCATAGCAGGTGTTTCGTTGTTTTAAGAGAAATCTTCAAACATCTCGAAACCAAATTGTGGATGAACAGACAAGGAGAGAACAGTAGTGGGCAGCATATGTTTTTGTCATTTATTACCTATGTGTATTCTAATAACATCACATATTCTGTTTGCCCATCTGAAAAATGAGGATAATGTTGACACTGAAGGATTGCCCTGATAACCAAGTAAGAGACTTCTAGTCTCTAGTATATGATGATATATATTTGTTTGGTGATTATGGTTATCAGTTAGTTTTTCTAGTAGTATGTATCTATTTTTAAAATGATCAAATTACATAAATAGAATAATTCAAGCTAATCATTTATTCCTTATTTATTCATTAATTCATTTATTCATGCAACAGTCAGTCACAGTATACTTCACTGATCATCCAGAAATCACCTGTTTTTTTAGGACATTCAGTTAAAAAAAAAGTTACTAAGTTTTTATATGTTACACATTTTGAAAACAACATTATTTTCACATTGGTACCTAAACCACATTGTGGAGTGGGCAGGTATCTGAGATCTTTTAACATTAAAATGTTACTATTACAGTAGATACATGCATTTCTCTGTGTGTGTACTTTAGAAACGTATACAAGTGTGCACTCTCAATTAGCCGAGTATATTAAAAAATCTCAGGGAATGACTACAATTCATCTTGTAAGTATGTGCTGTGTAGCCAAAATGTGCTAGATCCAAGGACAAGGTCTTAGAGGTATTCTAGTGAATACGATATGGAAAAGATGCCTCCAAAACTAGTAAGAGGATTTATGAGAAGTTTTAGAGCAGCATACTGTGAGGCAGAGGTACCCCAGCAAAACTTCCAATGCAGATTCACCTGCCAGAGAGAGAACTGATCATGACACAACAAGGACACAAGACAGAAGTTGATCAGCATGAGTTCCTTGCCAAAAGGCTTTTTCTCTATTTTGTGGACTTTTAAAAAAGATTTTATTTTTTTATTTGACAGAGAGAGAGCACAAGTAGGCAGAGAAGCAGGTTGGCGGGGGGCGGCGGGGTGGGGGGGGGAAGCAGGTTTCCCACGCAGCAGAGAGCCCCATGCAGGCCTCAATCCCAGGACCCTGGGATCATGACCTGAGCTGAAGGCAGAGACTTAACCCACTGAGCCACCCAGGCACCCCTATTTTGATTTTGCAGTTCTTCCAGGGTTGAAATTTAGAGTGATTCTGGTTACAAATACGATTTCCTTCCCTCTGACTTATTTTTTCCCTGTCCTAACTTTGATCAAGTGTAGTGAGCGATTTATTTATTTATTTAGGATCAGAAGCTGAATTTAATAATAAATGTAGTTGCTAAAATATCATGTTCATACTTCATTTAGGTGTGGGAAAATGGTCAACCACTTCTCTATTGTAATCTGCAGAGAATTTTCATAAAAAGATCCTGTCACCCCAATTTGTTTTTTTTTTTTTTTGTGGTTTGGCTTTCATGCATTTACCCTGATCTCTGCGAGGTCACTGAGATGTGCTGTTATTTTATTTGTCTGAATTTCATCCATTTTGCAGAGCTTCAGTTGATATCACATTTTCATTTCTACACTATTGATAGAAATTTCCTGGGAAAATGGATTTTGGTTTATCTTGTTTGATTTTTAACTTGTCCATAATATATTGGTCTCTACCTAAATTTTCTTGGGAAAAGAATCCCAAAATGCATAATCCTTGGAAGAATTTGATTAAATATTATTTTATTTATTTATTTATTTATTTATTTATTTATTTATTGCTATTTCAAAGAATATATTTACCTTTCTTTGTCTTTTCAACTTAAAAGTATTACTTAGGCAATTTGACTTTGAATTTTTTCCCAAGGTATGAAAATCCATAGGATTTAATAGATTTTTTAAATGTAATTTTGTTTATTTTAACTGATGAAAAAAGAGGGAGAAACTACATGTTTATTTCTGTTTAGCTTGGTAAGATCAAATAGTAAAGTAATTTATTTGTAATTTTGATGGTCTCTATTTAGCTTAAAGAATTGATACTCAGATTGGTTTACCTTCAAGTACTGGTTTGTTATGTGTTTTCTGTCTTATGAAGTAACCCCCAATTTTAGATCATCAGATAGCTTAAAAAAAACCCCACATTTTTGTCAAGCAGGTTTAAAATACCCTGTTTTAAAGGTTTAAAAGTTTTAAAGTTCTTAAAATTTTTAAAGTTTTTAAAGTTTTAAAAAGTTTTTAAAAACGTTTAAAAGTTTTAAAGCAAGTAACAAAGTGGAGGGACTTAAATATGAAAGAAATGTTTTTGTTCATATATATAATATAATGCATAATATATAACATATATGATATCCTCAAAAATGATTTTATATATCTTCAAAAATAAAAGCAAAAATATTAATCAGTCTACTTACTTTGGAATTTCAAAACTTGAATGAAGTTTACCATCAGCAGGTTTTGTCTATGCACCAAATTAAAATGCAGTCCAACCAGTACTGAGTACCTAATATCAGTAAAGCACGTTGTTTATTGGGAAATATAAAAAAACCTGAAAAAAGTTATGTTCTTATTACAATGTGTGATTGAAGAGAATTCTTCTTTGTCACATAATTTTTTAGTGCCAGTCAAGACTATTGAAAAGACACAATCAAAATAGATTCTAGGGGCGCCTGGGTGGCTCAGTGGGTTAAGCCTCTGCTTTCAGCTCAGGTCATGATCCCAGGGTGCTGGGATCGAGCCCCGCATCGGGCTCTCCGCTCAGCAGGGAGCCTGCCTCCACGTCTCTCTCTGCCTGCCTCTCTGCCTACTTGTGATCTCTGTCTGCCAAATAAATAAATAAAATCCTAATAAATAAATAAATAAATAGATTCTAAAGCATGAATTTACCCCCTAATGTCATTTACTCACGTTCTGCTTTTTTTTTTTAAACCACTGAACTAAATAGCCTTAAGTGATCCACTGATTTTTCTTTTCTTCTTCATAGACTCCATGTCTGTCTGTATCTGTCTCTATCTCTATCTCGATGTATCTATCTCTAATATAAGCAGTTTTGCCAGATCTATCCCACTAAGGAGCTCGGATGAACTGAAAAGAATATGGATGCATTACATGGAAATATCTTCTTTGGTTGTTTGTGACCATCTCATAAAAAAAAGAGAGATAATGGTGTCTTGAGATATCATGCAATGTGTTAGGCTTACCAGGTGAGCCGTAGAGATTGACCCTCACCTGTTAGGAATGTATAATTTGAAATAGTAAGACAGGTAGAGAAGCTCACAACATATGCACACTTCAGAAAAATAATACTAGACTACAATATGAATGGATATTAAATTTGGATGTAAGTACTTTGTAAGATGATAGAGCATATACAAATACAAGCAAATGAAGAGACCAGGGCTTTAATTCTTAAGAAAGAGTGCACAGTAAGGGAGAGAACCTGATTGCTATCCTCCAGTCCATTTGGACCTTCATGACAAAGGTGAAAGTTTACCTACTTAAATAATAGGAGGAAAAAATACATATATATTTATGGGAAAATTATATATAATTATATATATATTTATGGAAAATTATATATGAAAACACTCCTTGGAAAAATACTATTTGATTAAAGTTACCTGTAGGAATAGTAATTTTATGCAAAAATGTAGAAAGTTCTATAAAACTTTGTAAACAGAACCATTAACTTTCACTTTTTGGTGGTTTAACCATTTCTGCTAAGTAATAACTAGGGTTGTCTCAAAAAGATTTTAGTTGGCTTTAATTTGAAAAATTGATGTTCTGCTCATAGAATTAAGGGAATTCACAGAACTAAATTTTTTAAAAAGAGCACTTTAGATATTTTTATACTCTCGTGTCAGAATACTTTATAACTCTCACAAAATTTTCAAATATTTAAATTTTTTCAATGTAATATCTGTTTTTCAAAGCAGAAATTACATTGTATAATCTGATAAATTATTGTCATGTTGGTGTTCTACCTTTGTATGTTTTGTCCTCATTGAATTTTTTTCACCCACTGAATACATTAGTTTGATGTGAGAAACACAACCAGCTCAACAATTATAATTAATTTTGGAATTGTGTCTAGTTAGGTTGTTACTATATCAATCACATGATGAAAAATGACAAATAATAAAAGCTTCAAAAAAAATCCCCCAAATATCAGAAAACCCTCCCATTGACTTTTGTCATACTAACAGACTGAATTAGAGGATTTTTTAAAAAGTGACATATTATTAAACTTTGACCAAGGGAATTTTTCTTTCTTTAATGTTTTAATGTGGGAAACATAAAATCCAATTTACATCAAACCTTTAGATAATAGCGTGTATATTAATACACGATTCTAACAAAGACTTTGGTGTCCTTTCTACAAAAAAGCACAACCGCATATCAAAGAACCATCAACCACTGGGACAGCTCTTTGTTTTAACTGATGTCGACAAAGGCTCACACATTCTTTGGGCAAAAAAGCAGGTGGAGATCAAAGAGCTTACAGGGGAGCTTCCAATATATAGGAATAAGCCCTCTATTTGTTCTATTTCAAGTATTCTTTGAGTGATAGGTCTAAGAACACTTTCTGGCAAAATACAGGTGTGAATTCTATAGATTAAATGTTCAAGAACAAATGTTTATTATAATTAGATAAATGTCTATGTTTATTTTTTGAAAGCATTATGTAACTTTGTTAAACAGTGTTTAACCCAGAATAGATGATTTATTCTTTCAGATAATAGATTATTTGAATCTCTCATAGATTTAACAGAACTTGTCTCACACCTATTGTGTGTGCTCGGTTACAGCTCTGGTCTAGAATTTCCATCTTTCAGGCTAAGACGAGATGAGAATATGTGAGGAATGTAGCTCACTATGCATGCTCATTTCCTTTGGATTCCATCTTCAAATGCAGTAAAGACTTGGAAATGGAGTTGAGTTAAAAATTTCCAGGTTGCAAGTTGAAAATTGTTTTCTGGAAGGAGCCCTGCCTCCTCCGTTGTTATTTCTTCCCTGGAGAGAAACTTGAGCTCCAGCCTTGCCGGCCCCAAACCATCTCTTTGTACTTCCTTCGAGTCAGCCATATAAAACTACTTGGAATCCGTCAACCCATTATATCTTCTTTCGTAACTGAGACTTCCTAGGCCTGGAGTAGCTAGCTCTCTCCTCCCTCCAGAAGTGCAGAGGGGAAAGAGGGGGAAATCTTACTAAATGCATCCTGTTGTTAGAAAATCTTACTAAATGCATCTTGTAAAAGATCCTCAAAACGAAACAACCCTCCTGTAGCCTCTTCTCTACAATTCTGATTTACCTCTGTTCTAGAATCACCTACATCAGACTTGCCTTTTCGCCTGGACTAGAGAAAAAAGTGGGATCAAGAAAATGAGTGCTTGTACCCAGATTCACTCTAAACTTCATCTCTGAAAGAATTTTAATATCAGAGAGCCAGCAAGTTTAACGAAAGTATATTTTGGCTAAATGTTTGTGTTGATTAAGTACAAGTTTAGGGAATGGTTTCCATTAGGACGTCTCAGTCTTCCAATCTGTTTCTAGGTGGGGAGTCGGTCCTGGAGGTTTGGCTGGGGTATCCCTCTCTCTCTCTCTCTCTAATGGGATGTTGCTGTGAACTTCCCATGAGCTCTCTAATTGGTTCTAGAGGCCTTTTCTTTTTACCTTCCTTCTGTCTCCTCTAAATTGTTTGAAACAAAGGTGTATTCACTGGCATGCCTTTATCATTCAGAATATTTTCAAAATGCAGAATTAACTCTGGCAAGGTAGGCTTTGTGGAAAGAAAGAGGAGGGCCACGAGAAGAGGCAAGGGAAGAGAAATCAAACAAGGAAATCATGGCAGTAATAGAGAGAGATGAGATAGAAATCTTGAATAGCCTCGGTAGAAACACCGCACCGCATCTTTCTAAACTATGTAGGAAACATTCTGGGCACCTAGGTAAATTACACAGCTAAAGGTACAATCTGAGGTTGCTGTTGGTATGTAGCTCCACTTTCCTTTCTTGGACTATTCTGAAATGTTTTAGCCTGCTATCAACAGAAGTTTTGCAAACTGGGAAGGTTGTGCATGAAATTACGGAATTCTCAAACTAACGCAGTGTAGTAACAATGGGCATTGCCTCATTAGTGGTGGATTGGATGCGCAAAATGGAGTTGTAATTTGTGCGTTATCTGAACACTAAATGCAGCCTTAAAGTTGAGTAACCGCCTTTCTTCTCCATGGACTTGTAGAGAAAATTCAGTGGGCATGTTTTGATCGCCAGTTAGAACTATGGGAGCATACAGAACTGGTAAAGTGGGCAGGAATTATATCCATTACTCAGAGTTCTCTGTTTCTTCCTGACCCCTTTTAAGGCCGATTTCCAACTTACTATTTGAATCAGCAAAAACGTGCATATTTCTCTTGTCTATTTTGTGTGAGCAGAGAATAGGCAATTTCAGCAATCCTGTCATCGATGTGACATATCTAGGATACAGTCCTGTAGTACCCACGTAGAGGTAATGATGGCGTAGTTTACAGTGTCCATTTAAAACAGGGATATTCAAGAAAGCTTCCATCCCTGAGGCGAATGCACTGCTCTATCAGCTAACAAGGTGACTTTCTTTCATGCTTTGGTTCCTTTTGAAGCTCTGCTCCTCACCATGCCTTACCCTCTCCATTCCTCTGAATTAAGCAGAAATTGACTCTGATGTTTAAGTTCTGTCCACACCTCTCAGGGGATTTCCTTTAAACAGAAGGCAATTGCAAGGGAGTAAAAAAATTCTTTTTTTTTTTTAAAGAAGAAAAGTATATAATGAAAAACGAACACATGTTTAAGATAAGATTTAACCAGTCCCTGTATTTTTCTTCTTGGTTCTTCAATGCGACAAAATGTTGATCTACAAGTTTACACTATTTCCCCAAAAATATAATATTCAATAGAAAAGGATAGGTATTATAGTAACATTTTAGATAGAAATATTTTCTTTTTTTCCTAAGATTTTGATAATATGATATGTGGTATATTTCCCATATTATATTGCTTACTATCTAAAACAACACTTGATGTAATACAATTTGATCTTTAAATTCATGGAACATGATGTTCTCCTTTAAATAAATAGTATTTTTCTGGGGTTCCTGGGTGGTTCAGGCGATAAGCATCTGCCTTGGCCACAGGTCACGATCTCAAGGTCCTGGGATGGAGCCCCACATCCAGCTCCCTGCTCAGCGAGAAGCCTGCTTCTCCCTCTCCCACTCCCCCTGCTTGTGTTCCCTCTCTCTGTCTCTCTTTCTCTTTCTGTCAAATAAATAAATAATCTTAATAAATAAATAAATACTATTTTCTTAAAGCTTTTCCAGTTTGAACTCATAGTAAGAACTGAACCAAATGGAGGTATATCTATCTCTCTCTCCATTTGGTTCAGTGTATATATATATATATATATATATATATATATATATATAATATAATATATATGATAGTTAATGTAGATATATGATATTTAAATTAAACCATAATGGTGATAAGTTTCTTTAACTCTATATAATGATCAAAGCTCATTGAAATCTCTATGTCATGGCATCTATAAACATGATAACAGAAGCTTATCAGAGGCTAAAAGGGAGACTTATAATATGCTGTAATTTATGACATTGATTTGAATTTTTGATGTCATAATAACCTCATCAGATAAGAGTTATTCATTCAAGTACTTAATCACATATAACACCATGCAAGTTTTGGACAAAAAGAGAATCCTGTCTTGATCTTAATAAAAGAATCAGCCAGATATTCAAAAATGACCTTAAATTCTGATTGTATAATGTGATACTGGGGAAAAGAACAAAGAAGCACCATACAATTGGCTTAGCTGTAATGTCTCTGTCCGTAAGGTGTGGAAGAGAAGAATACATTCTTTTTTTTTTTTTTTTAAATCTCTAATTGAGTATTTGTCCATTGCATGGATTCCTTGCAGTCTAATTGGCCTTTTGGCATTGTGTTTGTCTGTCCGGGTTCTAAACTAAAATACTGAGGCCACTTTGGACTCTTTTGAGAATATTTTGATGTTTAAAAATGTATAATTCAATAATTTTAAGGGAAAAAAAACCCCACAAACATTTATTGTGAATTGGTCTTCAGGATTTGGGTGGTGTGTGTGTTGGGGGGTGGGAGAGGTTGGACCAGAACTGTGGTCCAGTTACAAATTAGATTATTTTCAGATTGCAGCAAATTAGAGCCAATCATGGTTTTTAGTTGCTAGTTCAGACTTGGCATTTATACGCAAAAGGGCATATTGGAGAAAAATTCTAATAGTAACTTCACGGAATATTTCCAAGTCTCTACTGAGCATTCTGCTATGTAAATGGACTGTGCTAATGTGTTTGACTAAGAGTTATGGTTAGAATCGTTCTTAGATCCGTTCTGCTACTGTGCAAACAGATAAAGCCTTAGGTGCCTTTATGCCCCACTAAATATTGCTAGTAAAATTCCTTGTGTTATTAACATATCATAAAATAATATTTTCTTTCAAGTCCACTATATTCAAATAACATAAAAACTGCTCTACATCAGATTTAATTGACCACAGGGTTAGTCCACATTGATAAAATCTGAATTATAGAAGAGCTTAAAAGAAATGCTGTTTTTTCCACTGTACTGTGGTGATTATTATTAAAGGAAATGGATATGAATGATTTGTTACGAGCCTGGCTGTAATAACATCCTTGAGTCCATGCCATGGAGCTACCTTATAAGAAAAGTCATTGTAGAGTAAGGTTATTTTGGTGACTTAGTAATTAAATACTCCAAATGATGTCCAAGACAAATGTGCCACAATTCCTATCTCTAGTTAATAGAATCAAGGTTTCCTGGTACTTGCCATGTGACATTTCCCTTCCTGTCCTACAATTCTTAAAATCTTGCTCAGTTTTTTAACCTTTCCCTCATAACCTTTATTTTTTTGTAAAATGCATTTATTTTAACACAGATCTTGTGGAACAGTTACAAATACTAACATTTGTATTGTTTAAATTAATAATGTTATACTGTGCCACGTCTATAATGCACTAAACTTGATGAAAGAACATCTTAAATCCCTTTAAATGCAGTTGATTTATGTCACTTATGTTCACTAAAATTCTGTTTCTTCCTTGAAATCTTATAGTCAGCACTTGGGTCAGCTCTTTTAATTCCTTTTTTTGTGGGTTTTTAAGATATTTACTGTGTCATTCACGGTAACACCTGATTGCCGTTCTTCCTAAAAAATGAGAATGCTGAGCACAAAACACGAGATGCATTTTCTCTTGTATCCTAGTGCTACCAGGGTCATGTGTTGGAAAATTCTTGTTGTTGTTGAATCTCAGTACTTGAATTATAGTTGCCGTTGTTAAGTTGCGGTTTCTTGGTGCCATTTATGATAAAGTACATCACTGCTCTGCTGAAGCTTTGGAAGTACCCCCTTCAAGTTTGCTCATGACTTGTTCTTGCCACATGTAATCACGGGGTCTATAGACGGGACTTTTCAGTCACCTGTGTTACATAAAGACTTTCCAAAAGTTAGTAAGGGACAGGTTCTCTTTCCCTACTGCCCATATCACATTGGGAAAAAATGTTTGCTTCATTTTGTGCAGCTCTGTCCAGTGTGTTTTTTTAAACAGAACTTAGCACTTAGACTTCTGTGAGGGAGCAAAGATGTGATAAGATAAAAGAAATGAAGCTTCAAGTTATCTTTCTAATCCTCATACCTGGGATTACTTTCAAAGAGGGTGTTTGCTCTTATCTCCGGGGAAATTCCTCTTCCCTTGGACTACAATGTTCTGGTAAAGTATTTTAGAAAACATGGTAGACTGTTTGTGAAGATAACAAAAAGTATCCATCGTTTGAGAGTCTCTTATACAGAATAATATATCAAATATATTTATTTATTCTTTTAGCCTGTTTCTAGACCTCTGCTCCTTTCCTAAAGACAAAGTGTCAAGGGAGAACAAAGAATTCTTCTTCTCTGCACTCAAAAGATTGTCTGAGATGGGCTTTTCATCAGTTTTCAGACTCTAATCCAAGCTTTTATTTTCTGTGTCCCTAAGTGATGGCCGGTAAAAAGGCAGTTCTTCCACAGAAAAGCCATCAGCTAATCACTTACCCCATTAAGCACATTTTTTTAAATTTTTTTAATTTTACTTATTTCTCTGACAGAGATAGATCACAAGTAGGCAGAGAGGCAGGCAGAGAAAGGAGGAAGCAGGCTCCCCACTGAGGAGAGAGCCCGATGCGGGACTCGATCCCAGGACCCCGAGACCACGACCGGAGCCGAAGGCAGAGGCTTTAACCCACTGAGCCACCCAGGCGCCCAGCACATTTTTAAGTTTGTCTTGCCTTCAAATGTTATATAGAAAGAAGTGCACACATAGGTTATCTGTAAACTATATATTTCAGACAAAAATCAGTTTATCATCCCATAAAACAGTATCCAAAGGATTAAAATTGTATACTAGTTTACTACTCTTAAAAAGGAAGAGGGGTTTGATACAAATAGCACATTGTTCTAAGTTGCAATCCAGAAAAAAAGCAACAGTTAAAAAGATAAAACCTAAAAATGTACTATTTTCTCAACAACATGTAATCAAAAGCAGAATTATTAAGAATTTCAAGGACAAAGAGTGTGTGTGGGTATGTTTCAACTGTTGAAAAGTGTCAAAAGAAACTTCACACAGCTGGAGTGTAATTCTGTTCTATCAACAGACAGACACATGGCGGAAGTTGAAGTAGGTTTTCGTTTCTGGGAATACACATTTATGTTACTTTTAGGAAATTTTAGATTTAATATCATGTGTATAAAAAGATGCCAGGGTTCTTGCAAACTTTTTTTTTTTTGAGGGCTTAAATCTGTGTTCTGTCGATTTATATCACAATTCCTAGATTTAACTGAAGAGCTTTGAAGGAATTCAGTAAGAATGTTTAAATAAAGATTTTCCCTAACCTTCCCAGGTTTTCATAGAAAAAAAAAAAAGGGAAAAACAAAAACCAAACCCCCCCTGACTATTTCTGTTGGAAATAATTAACAGACCATTGCATCTCCTCAAGGAGATAATTTGTTACTTGTGAGTTAAGTATATCCTTATTATTTATCGTAACAGCCATCTGAAATATTTTTGCTAGTAACTTAAAAAATACTTTACTTTGAGTAAAGCTCAAAGTTTGACTTGCAACATCACAAGCAAACAGAATTGATCCTGTCAAATATAATTTACAATATTGGTGTGTTTGCGAGTCCTTTGTTTAGGCTCCGTTTTGCTATATTATCCGGTGCTGATTTCACATTAATTGGTATTTAATCTTACCCCCTGGCTGTGGGATTTCAAAAAATATACCTCAATTTATATGCAAATACTGTGCCAAGAATGTAAGTACTTTAAATGTTTTCCTTTACAGAACTTCCTGAAAGGTATACCACTCCAATTATATATACTGAAGAATGTATGTAGGAATTTGATTTATTTTCCTTTTCAAATTAAGATTAATTAAATTATCTTAAATATGACTTACAGAAAGGTGAAAAAAAAACTAATACAAGTCATTAATATTTGTATCATTCTAAAAGGTGTTATTTTCCATTTAGTAAACACTAAGTAGTTTAGTTCTTCCTGGTAAGGATTCTATTACCTGCTGTGGGTAGAAGGAAAAAAAAAGAAAAACAATGAGATGACCCCTGACTCTGAAGTTAATTGATAAGAAAGACTCCTGCAAACCCACAAGTTATGTATGAAGGAAAGGAACTTTTTCTCAAAATGAGCTGGTGAGGTAGCAAGTACTTATACAAGTGGCCTGGGATCAGTTCAACGAGGGCCTTATCAGTCAAGAGAGACCTGGGAAATGTGTGTTGGCCATGAAATGATGGATGATTGAGTGTCCTTGAAATGATGGATGATGTGAGCTGGAGAGAACATAAGGAAGACCATTTGTTGCCAGTTGGGTTCTCTGGAAGCAGATGCTGAGATGGAGTTTGGAGTTCAAGATGTGTATTAGGAAGGAAACCTTTGAAGCAAAAGCAGAGCAAGCAGGATTGGGCAGAGGGAGAGGCTGAACTGGGACATAAACTGACAAAGCCTCAGCCCATCCAGAGGAAGTCCACAGACATTGCTCCCCATAAGAGCATCCTAAATCGGGCCATCTTGACTCTGTCAACCCTTCCTCAACGGTCCATCAGGAGTAGAGGGCTTATCTTTGGGTTCCGTGACCTTCTGTAGTTGAGGTTGACCTTGAAGTTGCTGAGGTCTGGAGGCTGTCTGTCAACCACTCTGTCCACAGCTGGGCACTGAATTCTTACTTGAAGGGAGACGTGGGTAGTACGTCTTAGCATCCATCTTGCCATTCCTGTGTGGGGAAGAGTATAAGTGAAACATTGGAGTAGAGAAGAGCAAGCTTATGTTTGAGGATGGGAAGTCACTAGTAAAAGTCTTCTGGAGTTGCAGGTCATTGCAGAGAGGAGGGCACGATACAGGGAGATCTCTTTTATTTTATTTTTAAGTGGGTTCCATGCTCAACGTGGGCCTTGAACTCAGCCCTGGGGGGGGGGGGGAATTGAGAGTCACGTGCTCTACCAACTGAGCCCGCCAGGGGGAGCTCTTGAGTACCAATGGGAGGACTTTGATCCTTGTAGGGAAGAAGTGTAAAATAAATGGGAAGGGGGTAAAATGAAAAGGACATTTTAGAAAAATGTCGTGAGTGCTTTTACTATTAGGGTAATATGGGGGGGTGGGAGAAGCAGGATGATATTTCTAAAAATGATCCTGCATGTGGATATCAAGAATAGTATCTTTTTTTTTTTTAATTAACATATAATGTATTATTTGCCCCAGAGGTACAAGTCTGTGAATCATCAGGCTTACACATTTCACAGCACTCACCTAGCACACACCCTCCCCAATGTCCATAACCCAACCACCCTCTCCCTGCCTCCCACCGCCCAGCAGTCCTCAGTTTGTTTCCTGAGATTAAGAGTCTCTTATGGTTTGTCTCCCTTTTGATCCCGACAAAACTGTTCCAAACTGAGTATTTTCACAAAATATGTTGTTTGAACAAGTGGAGTTTTGCAAAAAAAGACATTTAACCAAACAGATTACTAAACACATTTTTTTAAAGAAAAAGACTTTTTTTTGTTTAAAAAATTCTGCTCTGCAACCTGAATTTGGCAATTTTTTAAAAAATTAATCCTGTCACCATTAGCTGCACATTCAATTCCCAAACATAGGCTGAACACCTACTAAGTTCCTAAGGTGAATGGGCTAGGGTTCCCTCTCATGTAATGAGGAAGACAAAAATGAAAGTAATTTGGAAGAGAGTGTTATCAACACTATAGGGAAGCAAAAAGGAGAGGCTGGGAAGACACAGAAAAGAGTGAAAACTGTTACCTGCAAGTGTTTCTAAAATGAAGGGCTTTGTGTTCTGTGATGAAGTGATGAAGGGATATTAAAAGAAGTGGTATGTCTCCAGTTGTGTTTTAGAAATGTTACCTGGTGACCGCTGGAAGATGGAATTCAACGTGGTGAGACTAGAGGTAAAAAACCAAGTTGGGGAGCTCTCACAAGCTCAGATAGGAGACAAAAGATAGAAACTCTGTACTGAGATTTGTTCTAAATTATATACATACACAGCATTTAATTTTCACAGCAGGGAAGCTCTAAATAAATGTTATTTGGATTTTCCTATAATTGTGTCAACTCAATATTGAATTACAACACAGGCAAAATCAGGTGATGAGGAAATTTAGGAGTGTAGCTATTTAATAGAAGCGAGGGCAAGTGATTACTCATGTAATTGAGATTTATTTGACCCTAACCAAATCCTTAAAACCATATAATACTTTTTGGAAAATATAAGTAGTTTTATGAAAGTTAAGTATCACTATTAAAAGAAAGGAGAGAGTTGATCAGAAAGTTTTGTTTAAGAAGTACAAGTTCTGTTTCTTTTTTTCCCAATGTAGTACATATTATTGGGCGAAATTTGATTCAGCCATACTTACACTCCAGAATATTGGAAGCAAATTGCAGTGAATATGGCACAGAAGATACATAGTCATAGTGTACCTTCCACGTCTGTGTGGTTGAGCACTGAGAAACAGAAGGGCACTATATTTACAAAAGGAAAAAAAAATAGCCTAAGAAAAATACTCTTAAAATTTATATGTATGGGCATAGTAACAACCAGAAAATCCAGCTTGCTGTGTGTGAGAGTGTGTGTGTGTGTGTGTGTGTGTGTGTGTGTATGTGTGTTGAATCTCAATAATGAAACTTGAAAGGAGATTCAAAGGAAGGGATAAAAGAGAGAACACAAAACATATGAATATTTGTAGAGAAATGAAACATTACATAACCCCACCCACCTGTCACCGACCCCTTCACTGAATGCGTCCTTAACATGATACTGTTGGGTAGATATAAATGTATATCCGCTTTCCCTCCCCATTAGAATGTAAGCTTTGCAAGGCTGGGTTTTGCAATGTTCAAGACTGTGTCCTCCGTAGAGAAAATAGTGTCTGGCACATGCTAGGTATTGGATCAGTATTCACTGGATGCTGTTTTATATTCAGGAAGGAAATAGTATTTTTTTTTTCCTTACTTAGACCTGATGAGACTAAGGTTCAGAGAGTTCGAATTATTTGCTCAAGATCTCTGAGCTGGAGCCAGTTTTTGAAGCCAAGTTCATAAGCCCATATTCTTTGCTCTGTAAAGCACTGCCTTCTAAGATATGAAACATTTGTGTCCCAGTGGACTTTTCTTAAAATTATTTGATTTGATTTTGTGTGATACACAATACATTAAAAAGAATGACGGCTGAAAAATCTTTAAAGATTAAGTTTACGATTCACAAGACCTCAATGAAAGAAGAACATTCTCTCAAAAATTAATTGTCGATATGCATTTTTTTTTTACTTTGTGATAAAGGGTGATGCAGATAATATTTTTTTTCTTCTTTAAAGATTTTATTTATTTGACAGAGAGAGATCACAAGTCGGCAGAGAGGCAGGCAGAGAGAGAGAGAGGAGGAAGCAGGCTCCCCACTGAGCAAAGAGCCCCACGCGGGGCTCAATCTCAGGACCCTGGGATCATGACCCGAGCTGAAGGCAGAGGCTTTAACCCACCAAGCCACCAAGGCGCCCCGCAGATAATATTTTAATAATGGCACTCACAATATATTGCATATCCACCTCAAACTTTTTGTCGTGTTTCTAATAGTTACAGAAAAATAATTAGTGGAATTTGAATTTGCATAAAGTCAATATTGTTTATTACCATTTTCATGATAAGACATAATCAAGTGGTAAGACACAGAGATCTGAGGATTTTTTATGGCCATTATTTTTAACATGCTGGGCAAGTCAGTTTATTAATTACCTCTTTCCTTGACTAGCGCCAAAGTGAAAATACTTGGCTGGTTTCTGTTGGATGTTCAAGAACAAACACAGCTCCTGTGGCCTGAACATGGGCTGATGAGCATCATTAAGTTATGAGCTCTTTTGATAATTACAAAAACGGATGCTCAGATGCATCTGTATATAATCATCTTCTTTTTACCAAACTCCTGGTTGATAATCACTTTAGCCGAATGGATCTTTAGACCACCGGTCTGTATATTAAGGCAGCTCTAAGGAATCAATATGATGAATCACGCTTCATTTATTTTGCACATATAGACATAAACTGAGTTTCTAAAAGCAATTCTCCTATAGTTAATCCTAATTTACCTCTGAATCTTCAGAATCATTCCAATATAATAGTGGTCACCGTAAATAGACTCTACTTTTTGTAAATCAGTTTCAGGTTTTAAGGGGGGGGGGGGCTGCTATTTTATTAAAATGAAGGAGGTGGGGCACCTGGGTGGCTCCGTGGGCTAAGTCTCTGCCTTCAGCTCAGGTCATGGTCTCAGGGTCCTGGGATCGAGTCCTGCATCAGGCTCTCTGCTCAAGGGGGAGCCTGCTTCCCCACCCTCCCCCACCCCGCCTTCCTCTCTGCCTGCTTGTGATCTGTCTGTCAAACAAATAAGCAAAATCTCTAAAATGAAGGAGGAGAGGTAGAAGTCTTGGTGAATCCTCATCATCCAAAGGCTTCCTGTTCGCTCCCTCATTGTTCTAACCAAAGAAAAGATATCTTCTCAATTACGCCACGTCGGAGGCCTCACAAGTACCTTTGTACAGCCACTAAAAAATACTTGATTCCATTAGTTTGTATTATATAGCTGCTTTCTAGGGTTGATTTATTTATTTTCATTATCAGCCATTCATCCTGGTAGTTTCTCTGCCTTTACTGAGGGTTTCATTTCTCCTTTTCTCTGAAAACATTCTGGTCACTCGGACACACACAGGCGACATTCCCCGTCCTCCTCCTCCTCCTCTTTCTTACTGATGATCGCATGTTGGTTGGATCCGGTGTTTCTCCCTCGGATGTTCTACTCATTCCAGAGGCATTGTGGGTATTTGTAGCGCCTAACCCAGTAAGGGGTCAGCATTTGCAATGTGAGCTTTTTTGTCTATGCAGACATGTTTCTACCCATCCACATTTATAAATCGACCTCAGAATCCTTGTTGGATTTTATTTGATGCCACTTTATTTAAGGTTCTAATAAATAAAATTTTTTAAACCAAGAAATTATTTTTAATGGCTCTCATTGAATTCCATATTGTTATATATATATACATATATATATATGTATATATATATATATATTATTTTATTTTATTTTTCTTTCTTTCTTTTTTTTTTTTTTTTTTTTTTATTCCTTACTTCATGTCTGCTTACAGTTTCAGGGAGGAGATGCCTGCCTTCTCCTCCTCCGTCCTACGTTTAAGAATATTTGAATCCCGGTGAATGTTTTTGTTGTTGCTGGCATTTTATTTTGACCTAGTGCATAATCTAGTGGCACTGTTCTGCCATTTGAAATATCACAGAAATTGACATCATGTAAATTGCTTGAAGGCCACCAGTGCATTCTTTTGCCTCTTTGAGACCAAAAGACCAAGTTTCTTCATCTGTATAATGCAGATAATAAAAATCACCTACCTCAAAGGCTTCTTAGGATCAACTGATGAAATAATTATGGAAGATAGCTAATATAGCACCTGACCTATGGCTAAATTTAGTCCTTACTATTTTTCCTGTACGATTGCTGTGATCTATAATTTTTCAAAAATAAAGGTAATGTTCACCAAAAGTCACAGTTTAGTACTCAGGCCATTGGTGTTTGTCAAAATTTGGATAATTCTGCTTAATAGACAGAGTGAGTAGTGGGTATTTCCCCCCACCCAGAATTTTCATTGATGATATCAAATACAGGAAGTTCTTTTTATCTCAATAAACTATGGTACTGATTATTTATATTCTCAACATCTTACCAACTTCTCCCATGTCAAAAATATACTCCAAAAGTGGTCATTTTACCTATTCTCCATTATAACTGCAATAGCTTTTCCTTCCATTTAGCCATAATAATTATTAAGAAGGGGAATTATAGGGGCACCTGCGTGGCTCAGTGGGTTAAAGCCTCTACCTTAGGCTCAGGTCATGATCCCAGAGTCCTGGGATCGAGCCCCACATCGGGCTCTCTGCTCTTCGGTAAGCCTGCTTCCCCCTCTCTCTCTGCCTACTTGTGATCTCTGTCTGTCAAGCAAATAAATAAAATCTTTAAAAAAAAAAGGGGGGGGGAGAAAATTCATTTAAAAAAGGGGGGGTGGATTATGTGGCAGAGGTGGTGGAAGGAACAGAAAGAAAAAACAAATCTGATTTCCATATTCCTAATTTACTTAAGATAGAGAAATAAAAGAACAGGGAAAAAAAGAAAAGGATCCAGCTTAGGAAGTTGAACTCTCCCTTGAACCCTAGAAGAGCTCACTCCTTATAGATCAGGTGTAAGAGTACTCCCCCTCTCTCATTTTCTTTTGGAAGCGCAAAATGGTATGCTTAGTTCCAGGGGAGAAAGGCTTTCCTCGAGCTGGCAAGCTGCAAAGCTGTCGGCTCTAATACATTTCTACACCGATTTTAGAGTGCGAATTCTGTGTTTCTGGGAGTTTCAGAGTGGGTAGTTTCAGAATTTCCTTCAAGACAGCTTTACAAGCCCCTCAACTTTGCATAAACTCACAGTGGGTTTTCTTCTCCAAGTTTGCTCGAGACTGGTCTCTGAGCTATGAAATAGGGAATCAGGTACCCTGGGCTGTGTGTGTGTGTGTGTGTGTGTGTGTATACACGTGTATATTTTCCCTTAAACCTATCAAACTGGTACTACAGAATTAAAATCCAGATGTAGACCGCTAAATGAATTAATTTTCAGAAAGTTTTCTTTGCATTTCCTTTATTTGATTATAAGGCTTTCCCCTACGGCAATATAGCTCACACTGACTTTTATTATAGTATGCTATTCTTTACTTTATTCCTTGTAGGTTCATTCTGGAATACTAAAAGCAAAATTAATTTATATAACAATTCCCAATCCAGTTTTAAAAAATGACATCTATTTCCTTCCTCCTCCCCCACCCCTCTCTCGTCCAAGGCTAAAATCAGGCTTATCCTTTTAGTAAATGCTCTAGATTGGACTGGCTTGGGAACTCGTTTACATGGAAGCATGATCCTAGGACCCACGAATAGCGAAGTTGTGCAAAATGTATAGATGAACACTACCAAACCATAAGCACAAAATAAGTAACCGTGGTCATGGGAGCCAAAGTCAGCATGGATTGGATAGAGATCTACACCTATGCCTGTGCACGACTTGTTCTAAAAATTTTACGCCTGAAACCACCAAGAATCACCTTGCTGCTTCTAAGCTGCCGACAGTTTTTCTGTGTGGTTTCCTTCATTTAGCCACAATAACCTTCACTCTGCTTCAAGGCTGCCCTGAGGCCTTCTATATCTGGCTTGAGTCAGGATATCTTGAGGCAGCTTCTAAACACCAAGTCTTACAGCCTCCTGAAAACTTGGCAAAGACAGCCCCAGGTAAAGAGATCAAAGCGGACTGCAGTACCTGTAGTAAAGTGCTGCAATTCTGCCCCTTCTCCAAAAATGCGCAAGCCCTAGGAGGAACCAGTTTGCTCCCCTAGGGCCAGCTTTGAACAAGTCCTTCCTTTCCTCTGGGTTTGAGTAGGAATCTTGTTGGTGCCTCAAAATCTGCATTAGCATCGCCTCTCTCAGGAGGTAATATGCACTTATTAAAAATGACTGCAATTTATAACTATTGAAAGTCACTCAAAATTCTCCCTTACCGGAAATCATCATGTTGTACTGGGGCCGCATGCAAAGTTTCCATTTACCTGCATTTTAATGAGTTACATGAAGGAGAGCAAAGATGTTGCACATTTAGGTTTAATTCTTTATTTTTAACTAGCATAGTTACGTTGGAAAAATGTAAGCACCAAGGTCTCAGAACTCCCTGCAATTCAAGATGCTCTATAAAATGTGTTCTAATGAGCTCTGCTTTCCATTGACTGTTGAACTATACATCAATGGCATATGCCCCTTCCTTTCAACATTCAAACTGTTTAGCTCCCACTAATAGGTACATTAAAAAAGATTCTTGCTACAAATATGAACGCAGACATCATAGCTATATGCGTTTGTGCCTATGCTCATACTTTTTTAAAAGCTCCTAAGAGAAATCTTCACAAAGATAAACTGTAACCCTTTTTGTGCAGTGTTTGCTAATGGAGAAAGATACCAGGCACATTCTTTTTCTGTACGTAGCTGAACCAAGCACCAGGATGATCTCAACTAGGAAAAAAAAAAAAAGAAGGAATTACAATAATCACTATATCATTATGGGTGTAAACTATTGATAAATTGTTTAGTTTCCTGCGTACCTTTGAATGCTTGTTGAAGAAGCATGAAAATAACACTTAAAAATTATACATTTGATCATTTAGTGCTGTAACAGCGCTTTGAAACCAACGATTATTGTTAAATAGAGGTTTATAAGTAAATAAGTTTTGAAGTATTACAAAAGTAGCCTAAACCCAGAGAAGCAGTTAAAAATCATAAAAGAAGAATTTAGAAGGCACAGGTTTGTTTTATTTTAATTTTTTTAGATTTCCTCATGCTTCAAATGATTTCTGTGTATTTTACCATTTCATTAAGAAGGAGAAAGGTGAACTCCGGAATAGAATTTACCCAAATGTTCTCTCTGGGAGGAAGGATGTAGAGAAAGGAAGTAGGGTAGGGACGGAGGGAAGGAGTTAGGAAGGGGAAGGAAATCCTTCTGTTAATCATCCTGACATGCTCTGTACTTTGTTTATACTAGAGAATTCTAAAATGATCTTGCTTTTGTATTTTTAATGTACTCATGAAAATACATCTCTCTGAATCAGTTTGGTAGGGGGATTAATAATGAGCAGTTTAACCAGACGATATGACTTGTTTGTTACTATCATCTTGGTTGTACATCTTGAGAACATATTTAGGCAAATGCTCATATCCTAGTCAATCACAGAAAAATATATATATATATATATATATTCTTGGTTTGCTTTAGATGTTAGTTAAGTATGCAAGTAGTCTCCAAACATTCTCATCTTTTCAAACAGAAGCTTGTTTCACTCATGATCATCTGCATTATGTGTTGGTTGTCCTTTGTGCACATTAAATAGAAAAGAAATATTTAACTTCTGTAGTCTCTGAATAAAAGTAATTATCTTTCTGTCCATATTATCACAGACTCGTATCAGCTGTACATCTATTTTGAAATACGGTCTGTAACAACGTAACAGAAGCTTCATATTGAATTGTTTCACTTAGAAGCACTGATACTTAGAAGGAATATATTTTGTGTAACTTTTAAACAAAAATTTTCCTTCTTGTACAAGATACATTGATTTACACATATTCATTCTCTCTCTCTCATACACACACAATCGTTCACTTCTATAGTTTTAATTTTTTGTAGAGCTTTTTGGTTTAATAAATATTTCATACAAATGACAAATGAAAAGGTAACTTTAAAGATTCTTAGTGGTATGAAACTATTTAGATTTCATTTCCATAAAATCATACAAAAACTTCCATAATAGTAATAAAACATTTAAATTAAATCTAAGTCTTTGTGCTTACTAAGTCATTGATTTTTTTTCCTTCTTTATTTCTGTACACTGGCATAAGATACTGTATTTTGGACTCTGTGCTTTTTAGTACAGGATCATACATTTTTTTTTTTAGAGAAGTTGTATTTTGGAATTTGAAGAAATATTACAGTATGAGCAAACATACGAGACAACTGTAAATGCTAATAAATTTTTAGTAACATACATCATATTAAATGAGATTATTCCATAAATGGTGAAATTTTAATTCTTTTAGAATTAAAAATAAGTCCAGATTTAGTCATTAACATTAAACTCTTTTGCAACTGTTATTTATCATTTTTGTATAGAAATACACTCATATTGTTATTTTTAAGAAAAATGACTGTTGTTATACAAGTAACTCATGAAGCATATAAGCTAATGATTTCCTTTCATTTTGCATAAATTGGCTATGCAGTTCGTTGTATAAACATAATCTTCAGTGTAATTCGATACCCTTTCAAATGGTTTATGCAGTCCAGAAAAAAAAGAAAAGAAAAAGAGCTTGAATTATATCATGTATGTTACTAATATTGGCTTCCCTGCAAGGCTGAGTAAACAGAAAATAAAATGAAAACATCTGCAGAAAGTGATCCCAGTATGAAATATTGCCATAACATTTCATACCAATCAGAATCACTGTTTACTTTCAATATTAAGACCTACGGTAGGTAAGACCACTGGCTGAAAATTAAAAGCTAATCTATGGAAAACTGTGGCCAAGGGATGTGTAGTCTACATCTGAACATTTGTTAAATAAATAATGAAACATAAGAAAGAAACCAAACCCTTTCAGAAATCCTTGGATTTTCTTTAGATCCCAGTGCCCAGACCAGCTGGCTGTCTTTCTCACCACTGAGCTGTTTTGACTGTCCCCAGGCCAGCCAGGGGTGAGCTGGAGCTCATCACAGGAGGTCCTGCTCATTTGCTGAGCCAATGACTACCAGCACTCCAGTTGCTGTTTTCAAAGAGCGTGGATATTCCTTTAGCAGCAAAGTTGATTTTATATTACCCAGTTCCATGTGTTTTGAAAAGTACTACTCATTTTGGCTTTTCGGTCTTCTTTTTCTCACAATAAAAGTGCTATAAAACCTGTTCCAATTCACACTGCAATTTGATGAATTACCTTCTCAGGATTTCATTATGAATGTGTTTTAAAGTGCTACTGCAGGGGCTGAGGTGTTTTGAAATAACAAATAGGTACGAGGCAAATGAAAAGCTGTACATCGAAATGACTTGGGGTCTCAGTGTAGCAGGGAGCGGTACCTCTAATTCCTGAGAGCGTTTGTTTATTGCCTTATTACTATTAGGGTTATTTCATTATTAATATGAAATCGAATGCTTCTGCGCTGGAGGAGAAGATATATGACAGGCTTGTCCTGAGAGCAAACCAAAGAAACGAGTAAAGTCTGGCTTGTGATTAAGAGAAGAGAGACGTGGCATCTTCTAGCTCTGTGGGGAAGGTGGAGTAAACTTATGAAGCTGTGCAACTTTATCATTTTGTAATCATTTCTTTTTAAAAGATTTTATTTGTTTATTTGAAAGAGAGAGACACAGAGCAGGAAAGAGAGCGGGGGAGGGGAGGTTAGGAAGGGGACAGTGGGGAAGGAACAGAGGGAGAGGGAGAAGCAAGCTCCCAGCTCAGCGGGGAGCCTGGATGAAGCAGGGCTTGATCCCAGGGCGCCAGATCATGACCTGAGCCCAAAATAGAAGCTCAGCTAACTGAGCCACCCAGACGTCCCTTAATCATTTCTTCTAAGGATTTCAAAGTTCATTCTATATGGTAAATCCATAGGAATATAAATATACAGAAATTTGTGTGAGATCACTTTATTTTCCATCTTCAAGTCAGACTTGCCAAGGTTTATTTTATGTTCCTGATCCCCCCCCCCTCCGCCACCAACCCCAGCTCATTGGTTTTCCTGGTACACACATTTAAATGACATCTGAAGTGTTAAAATATAGACTCATCCATCTGCATAAAGACCTTAGAGCTGATCTAACCAACAGAGTGAATCTCTCATTCAGCATCGCACAGGACAAAAGTTGTAGGATTGATTGTTTACTACTTCACGTTAACTAACATAAAAAACTTCTCATGACCCTGAAATGTTACCTTTCAACTTCAATGGTTTCCAAAAGTTTACTTTTTTTTTTTTTTTTTTTTTTTTTTTAGTGGTGTTTTAATGCTTTGGGGGCTCCAGTCGGTTATTAAAATCAGATTGGCTATGTAAAATGAAATAAGCAACTTGAGATGGATTTTAATTTGACCGACCTATTGCTAAGCTGACCTGCTGCAAACTGACTGATGTACGGAGAGGTAGGTCCTCTCTGTGCGGGATCTTTATATAGCATACCCCCAACTGTGAAGCCAGGACTTGGGGTACTGTGGGGGGGAGGGTCCTAACGGGCATCCCTTTGCTGAGGGTGACACCACCCTTGTGGCTAGGGGACTGGGAGGTTCCTTAGGACTCACTGTAACTTGAGCGTAACAGATTGTAAAAGAGTCAGTTTCTCACCCTTTATTTCACTCTTAGTTTAGGAGCGATGGAAAACCAGGCCTCAGGATAGAATAAGCCTTCTTAAGTTGTGCTGAACATATAAAGCAATGAATTCATTAACACCTTTATTTCTGGAACAGAGATTCTGAGTCGTTCCTATCAAATAAAATTTTAGTCTTCAGGGCAGAAGTACGTGGATAATCTGGTGCCTTTTCTTTCCCCTCTTCTTCTTTTCCTTCTCTTTCTTCTTCCTCTTTTTCTTAATAAAGACACCAAGACCAAATAAAGCTTACACTAAAGGAGTGTCTAGTCACAGTCCAAATATTTTCTTTTCATCATACCAATTTGTCTCTGTTTAAGAAAGTTCGAAATCATTTCAGTCTTGAAGACTATTGTATAAAGGCGTGTTAAAAGGGATAGCTCCTCGTCTTGGACTTATTGGAGATCAACAGTCTTTTACAACAAATATTGGTTTGTGTTTTGTGTACCTCGTCTGTCTGGTTTTCATTCATTTGTCCACTCAGTAAAAGATTATGGAAAGATGTCCATGAACCAGACACTCTTCCAAAGGCTTGTATACAGTAAGGAACTCAGCAAATACAGACTTGCCCTTGGCCTGTCAAAAAGCAGTATTATGGTTAAAGGCATGAGCCAAAAATTAGTATACATCTTTTTCAATCAAGGTAGGACCAAGAATACATCAACTAAGGTATTCAGTGTCACTTAGTCTCTAGAAGAAGGAAATTATTTACTTTTATCATGACCCATTATCTTTACCATAATGATTTTTAGTATCAAGAGCCCATCTAAAAATGTAGGTTTTATTGAACAATAAATTGTAAAAAGTTCTCACAGAATAAAGTGCCCGATAAAAAATTTCCAAACTCCAACATTTTTAGTTATCACCCAGCTGTAATTAATCTCTGATTCTATACATTACCCAAATGATCACAAGCTACATCCCCCTACTTGGGAAGATGACACTTAGATTAATTTCTCAGTTTCTATTGTGGTTTTGCATATCTTGGAAGACATTTTTTTTTAAGATTTTATTTATTTATTTGAGAGAGAGAGAGAGATCACAAGTAGGCAGAGAGAGAGGAGGAAGCAGGCTCCCCACTGAGTGAAGAGCCTGATGCGGGGCTCGATCCCAGGACCCCAGGATCATGACCTGAGCTGAAGGCAGAGGCTTTAACCCACTGAGCCACCCAGGCGCCCCGGAAGACATATATTTTTTTTTTTATCTTATCCCAAATCTATTAACAAAGTCTATTAAATGGCAGAGCTCTGTCAGCCAGTTATATTGTATTCCATGCAATTTTATTTTCATGGTTAGCCAAATAATTTGGAATGGCATAGTTTAAAGACAAGAGGCTCATCACCATTACATCCTTAAATACCTGTGTGACCAATCTGTGTGACAATATATGAATTACATATATATGTGAATTATAAGAGCCCTATTAACAATTAACAATTTACAGCTGTTGTTATATACAAGTGGATAAACTTTCTTAACCAAGATAATTTGCAGCTCTATGTAAAATTATCCTTTCTAAGTCCCGTACTATACAATGCAGTACAGTAGAATGTTTTTAATCTTCAAAGTTAATATATAACTGCTGTGGCTAAGAAAGTACCTGAAAATAGAATATTCGTATGGGCTTTTTCTAGGAAATCTGTCTTTTGTGACTTTCATCAGGTTCTCTGCTGAAAGATTCTACTTCTGAAATACTTTGAATCCTGCTAAGTCGTCAATAAAATAAATACTAGTATAAAATAAAGCCTAAAGAGACTAAATAGGTTTCTAAAGTTTTTAGTATAGATTAAAGAACATTGGCCAGTCAAAATATTTAGGCTGGACCCAATTGTAAACAACACAGTGACTCAAAGACATAATATACACCAGCTAACACGCACGCGCACATGCACACACACACACACACACGCACACACACACACACATTCATAGACCTTTCCTGAAGCTACAGCTGTACCAAGTCAAAGTTCTATAGAGCTGAAGAAGGGACTTACATTCTAGTTTCTATATCCATATACTGTATACCAAAAACTGACATATGGGCAGTCACACAAGCCTTGTGTACTTAATAGTTCTTCATTAACATTATTACTGTATATTCAGGCCCTCCTTGCAAACATTAAATGATGAAGAAATACTTATATAATGTATTTTTGCATTTCCAGATTCTCTTTGACCATTCCACAAAGGCGAACATTAAGAACACCGAAGGCACGATAGTTCCTTAAAAACCTTTTCCATTGGGGCACCTGAGTGGCTCAGTGGGTTAAAGCCCCTGCCTTCGGCTCAGGTCATGGTCCCAGGGTGCTGGGATCGAGTCCCGCATTGGGCTCTCTGCTCAGCAGGGAGCCTGCTTCCCTTTCTCTCTCTCTGCCTGCCTCTGCTTACTTGTGATCTCTGTCTGTCAAATAAATAAAATCTTAAAAAAAAAAAAACAAGAACAAAAACAAAAAAACCTTTTCCACAAAGTGAGCTTGAATGGACTTAGAAATGTATTTAGTTACATCAAATGAGATCAACTATTTCATGGAATACATTGCACCATCTAGCAAATACCCCAGAATGACCAACAATAAAATAGGGATATTTCGGGGAGCCTCCTAATTTATTTCACCGTGATTTACCGTACATAATTAAGGGACCAAGGCCGTTTGTGTTGGATGGCTTATATTTTCACAGATTTCAGGGAAGTTCAGTGCGACCCAGTGGCTTGTCTTCTACAACCTCTCAAACCCCAGTTGCATTTCAGAGCTTTAGCTTGTGGAGCCTCACATGCTTGGCTTAGATATGAAACACCCCACATATCATATGACCTACTACCCGAAGATAACTTGCAATGAATTTAAAGTATAAAACCCGTACGATTTGGTGTAGAAGTAATTCTGTCCTTTACTACAAAGCCTACATATTGTCTGTAAATACCTTTCACTCCCATACATTCTGCTTACTATTTCAAAAACCACTTAGTAGAAATCTGGCTGAACAGCAGTGTTTAATTTTCCCCATGCTGTGTTTCAGACTCCTTCTCACTGAGGTTCAGCTGCTGGGAGTATGAGAGGAATATGAGATTTTTTATTGTCTTGTATTGGAGAATGAATGGAAGCCACAGGACTTCCACGTGACCTCAGAACTCCCAGCAGACGAAAGGTGCACAAGCTATCCTTAGGGTCGAAAGCAGTCTCTGATGTACATGGCTGGCTTTGCTTTCCTTTAGTTTTAATAAAGCCAGAAGGTATATTTTCCTGGTAACCACTCTAAGTGTTTTAGGTATCCTAATAAAACAAAATGTTCTCGTCTGCAAATTGTATACATTGTATTTGCTAAGTGAATACTTCCCCTCATCAAGTCTATGATCATGCTAATATAGCATCTAATATGCTATATAAGTGAAAAATGTCATAGTCTGCCATGAATTTGAGTGGGTTTTTAATTTCCTAACCTTACCAATTAATTTGCTTTCTCAGGTAGAACAATTTTTCCTTAACTTTTATTCAGTTGTGTTGCTTTAATTCTCCCCAAAAGACTTTCAGTATTTTATGAACCTTCACATTTTGACCTGTAAATCATCAATCTTACAAGCTTTAATTTGGGGGGGAAAATGACAAAGAACTGAAAACTGACTTTCTGAATCAAAATTGCTCTCTTAACGTACATTTTTAAAGAGGAAAATTACTATGACAGGTTGATTGCAATTTAAAACATCATCTTTGGTGGATTACAAGTATTTTAAGGTTCATAACTTCCATAATCATTTCTTTTATGCCTATAAAAATGGTTAAAATTTAATTTAAAATAACATCTGTATTAATTTTTATCATTTAGAATGAAAGATGATTGTTTCTAGAGCTTGTAATTCTCTGAAGTGTTGCATATCAAATTGGGCTCTCTACAGAATTTAAATCATAAAATAAAATGTGCGTGGTTTTTCTCCTGCAGGAATTTTATCTGAATCAAGCCCATCTTTAATTCTTGTCAGAATGCACCATTAATAATTTATTAACATTTATTGTCATTTATACCTTACACCTTAATACACCTTAAGCTGTTTTAAATATGTATAAATTATAATTTGAATATTATTTTAAACAGCTTCTCTAGGACTTGAGTCATTTGTTACAAACTTGAATAATCACTCATTGTGCTGGATATTGTTGGGTACCACTTGCAGTATAAGGGTTTAAGTTGGAGAAACTGAAATCAAACTGTTCCATGTATAATTATGGTGGGATGTGTGCCGTTCTACTATCTGATGTCTGCTCATTTGCCTTAATTAAAATATGTTAGTGTTTGAAGTCTTTTGGGGCTGCTAGGATGAATATTTAGGGTGTGTTTCTGAGTGATTTTAGTTTCAAATCCACAGAATGTAAAAAATGGAATGCATTCATTGCAATCAGCATTGACAATAGTTTCTGCTAGAGAAGAATCTTTGGGTCAAAGTTAATTTCAAAAGGTTATGGTGTTGTCAATTCTACAAAATTGAGAAATGGAAATGTATATTAAATGTATGACATTTTGTCAACTTTTAAAATGGCAAATGGTTAGCTATAGAATGAGTGCAAATAATACTCTCTCTCTTATGATGTGACACTCCAAGACATTGAAATACCATTCAAACAGAGGGAGGTTAAGAAATTATTTTTTGCAATCTATTCCTACGGAAAGAGAAAATCTTCTATTCAATGTATTTCAAGGATGAAGGATTTGTCATTTAGAAAATAATATAAATATGTACATGTGTATGTATTTATTGATCTGTCTATATATGGCAGATGTACACGTGTATACGTATATATAATTTTCCCTGTTTTCTGCATACACATACATGCACTTGTGTGCACATATGCACACACACACATACACACACACACAAGATTGTGAATTCCTTTTGAATGCTTACTCCATGTTACTTACATAATTAGGACCATCTGCTCTGTTATTACCGACTTCTTGTGGCATTCTGTGATAGCTTTGCAAGTCACTGAGCAACCTCTTAGCAAAATAAGTATGCATTACACTTCTAAAAGATCCTCAGAAATATTGCACGGATATCATATGAAAACCTGAGAAGTAATGGATCAGTGAACTCTAATTTCAAAAATACTTTGATTGGTAAATATTGTCCAACTTTTTCATTTATAAAGGATGCTTCTTTTCAAAACTAAGGAGAAATTTAGAGGGAGCTTGAAATGCAAATCCCCGTGCCTTAAGGGGTACAATGTTAAAGAACAGTAGCATGATTTGGCAGAGTTAAAACATCCAATAATGAAATTATCCCTATTACTCTTCCTTTAAAAACCAAGCAGTGGATCGGAGTGGACAAGATTTTAGAATTAAATATTAGATTAGTACAAACTAAATAAATCTCTGTGTTGTTGCCTTCCAAAATAGTCACTATTAAAATTTTGGGTTGTTATGATTCTGAATTTATTTCTTTTTTAAAATGTGTAAGTTTGAAAGTTGCTTGTAGGGTTGTTTTTAAAACTGTTCAAGTGACAAAAGAAATTTCAACCTTGGTTTAATTGCATATATATATATATATATATTTTTTTTTTTTTTACTTTTTTCAGATCTTAATATTCTTTTTTCCCCTTAGTATTATTTCCCTAGTATTTTGCTTAGTCTTTTTTAAAAAAATATTCTTAGTATTCTTTTTTCTTTTTTAAAATTTATTTATTTTTTAATTAATTTATTTGAAAGAGACAGAGTCAGAGAAAGAGCACAAGCAGGGGGAGTGGCAGGCAGAGGGAGAAGGAGAAGTAGACTCCCTGCTGAGCAGGGAGCCTGATATGGGGCTTGATCCCAGGACCCTGGGATCATGACCTGAGCTGAAGGCAGACACTTAATGTTGGGGAGGAGGACAGGCAGAGGGTAAAGGAGGGAGAAACTTAAGTAGGTTCTATATTCAGTGCAGACCCTGACGCAGGGCTCAATCTCACAACCCTGAGATCTTGACCTGAGCTGAAACCAAGAGTCAGACGCTTAACCAACCAAGCCACCCAGGTGTCCCATCTTAGCATTCTTGTGTACATATTTATATGAAACATAAGTGTCCCATATTAAAACGTTTAGATTGTTTTCCCAGTTTTCTTGTCTTTATGTTGATAATATTATGTGTGCACTTAAGAAGTGTTAAAAATCATTCTTTCTTCACTCTAATGTCTTGTACAAATCTAAGATATACCCCTTAGTCATGTGGATTGTCATACTGTTCTGACTTTTTTAAGGTGATCTAAAAGGTCATCATTGGAAACTGTAATTTCTATTTTATTTCATATATCTAATTTTTAAAAATATTTCATTTATTTATTTGAGACAGAGAGCACAAGAGAGTGAGAGGGAGAAGCAGGCTCCTGGCTGCTCAGGGAACCTGAAGGTGGGCTCGATCCCAGGACCCTGGGATCATGACCTGAGCCAAAGGCAGATGCTGGACAGCCTGAGCCACCCAGGCACCCCCCGTAATTTCTATTTTAAATATTTACTAATTATCGATCTTTAAGATTATATTATAGAACCTAAAACACATGCAGTGAGACAAATTCTTAGTATCTCAGGTATGAGGGACCAGTTTGCTTGGTCCGGTTCCTTTCTCAGACTACACTCCGATCTCTGCCTGCCTTCTTGCATTTGCCAGATGCCAGATGCCAGACTCAACGAGGGTCACTGCAAAATGTAAATCTATCAAAATCATTTCATTGTATTTATTAAGCTACACACAAATCACTCACTTGTATAAGTTGAATAAAAGAACAAAAGTAAATCTATTTTCTTAAAAAAAAAAAAAAACCAACTTATCTAATAATTACCTTAGATCAAAAACAATAAATAGGACTGACATCCTGTTCTAACTTTTATCCCAGAAAGAGGGACTGGCCGTGTTTCTCTCTTCTTTAACCGTTGTGCAATCCCCTCATTTGCCCGTGTTGTTGATCTACCTTTTAGCACCATACTAACACTGCTATAGAATTAATCCAGATTATGGGTATGTTGGTGAGCAGGAAAGTCAAATACAAGAAAATGCATTTATAGAAAATCTGCCTTCAGTCAAGCATTTGTTTCCATGCTTAACCACAAACATTAAATTACTTCATCTTCTTAGCATTTCCCTTCTCTGTGCTTTTCTCACGAGGAGTCATGGCCTATAGGAAAAAGGAGTTGTGTTTCTTAAGAACATGTGAACAAGTGATGAATGAATTTGGGGGGAGATATGTGCTATGTAAAGAATGCATTGCCATTTTCTTTCAATTTTGAAACTTTGAAAGCAATGCATGCAGGCGCCTGGGTGGCTCAGTGGGTTAAGCCGCTGCCTTCGTCTCAGGTCATGATCTCAGGGTCCTGGGATCGAGTCCTGCATCGGGTTCTCTGCTCAGCAGGGAGCCTGCTTCCTCCTCTCTCTCTCTCTCTGCCTGCCTCTCTGCCTACTTGTGATCTCTCTGTGTCAAATGAATAAATAAAATCTTTAAAAAAAAAAAAAAAAGAAAGCAATGCATGGATTTCTTCCCATCATCCTTCCCTCCCTTTGAGTTCATACAGTGGACACTATTCCTTAGCAACTAGATTTTGTCACAGCTATAGAACATCTGTTGGATTTTCCTATAAAGGTTCCTCAAAAGTCACATTTAAATTCTTTGGACAAATACTTAGATTTCCTCTGAAATTTGATTTGACTAGATATTGGGGAAAAAAACTGTGATTTGGACTTTTATTTTAATAGTCATTTTTGGAAGATAACTTAGGGACAAATCTTTATTCCATTTATGAGTCAACAAGTTTCATGAGAAATGATTGGGGGGGGGGTAAATAAATACATATCAGAATTTATTTAGTTCCCAGAGATCTACTCTCTATTTTTGTTTTTGTAGATAGCGCAAATCAGTAGAGATAAATTTTGTTGAGATGGGGGCACTAAATTGCTTTCAGAACATATTGGCCAACTAAGTATACTTATTCAATGTAATGCAGTTGTGGCACGTTTTTAAGAAACATTGTAGCTTCTTTGTAATAGCACAACCTATATTTCTTAAACTGTGGCTGCATTTTCATAAAGGAAGGAATGGGGACATGACCAGTTTCTGAATGTGAAGATGGAGGAATTAATTCTTACATTTGGGAAGACATTTGCTCTTAGAAAGTTGTTATAGTGGAACCTTTTAACCACTCCCTGGTCCGTCTCCTTGAGGAACAACTTTTATCTCTTAATCCTTAGTTAGACCTAATTTTTAAACAGAGTTTCTATTTTGGTATGATTTGGAATGAGGTGAAATAATTTTGGACAAAGATAATTTTACTGACTTATGTATAATAGAATTGTGCTCAGAGGTATGTTATTTTAAGTGCATTTGCCCTGGGTTTATGTATGCCTCTCTGGGTTTGTGCCTGCCTCTCTCCATATATTTAAAAGAGAGGGGTCATCGCTTAGTTCCCTGTTACTTCATTAAAATAAATAAATATATATATATGACTCCAGAACTTAGTTTCAGTGTGTCGAGTCTGGATGCAACTTAGCTCTGTGGTTGAGGCTCAGGGTCTGTTATGAGACTCTGAGCAAAGTGTCAGTTGAAGCCGTGGTGAGCTCAAGGTTTGAGTCAGGAGGTTCCTCTTCCCATCTCTTGCTTAAGTCTGTTGACAGTCTTCTAGTTCTCACTCCCCAGCAGCAAGACGTCATTTCTTGTCCTTTGCATCTTGCCATAGGGCTACTTCTAACATGGCAGCTGGCTTCACGGAGAGGGAGTCTTGATTTGATTTGAGTAAGAAAGGAAAAGTGTGAGAGCCCAAGATGGAAACCAGGGTCTTTTCATGACCTAATCTCACAAGGGACATGTCCTATTTTCTTCCTTGGAGGTGAGTGAATGAGTCTGGCCCTTTGATAAGGGTAGGACATTACATAACGCATGAAAATCAGGAGGTAGAAGTCCTGGGCATATCTAGAGACTGCTTGCCACACATGGTCAAAACTTACTGGAATGGGATAAAATTTTTTAAAGTTTTGAAACATTAGTATACTTCAAGGAACATGAATCAATCTCTGAATACAAATCAATCTCTTATTTCCTCCTACTAATTAATTATTTGATAGTAAGAAAATAATTCACATCTTTGGGTCTCAGCTACTTGTCCATTTCTTGTTTATGTCATAAGATGTCAATTGCCACATATAACTTGTTTTTAAATATTATGTTGTTTGGGTCATATCATTTCCGATCATAATTTTTTTCAGTTTCCATATTTAAATGGTTTATTACATTTACTTGTACAATTTTGTCTTTTCATTGCATCTTTAAAGGTAGCTTGCTCAGTTTAGGGTAAGAATGTCTTCATTTGGACACCAGCTTTGGCAATAGCTAGCTGTGTGCAAGTTACTTGGCATGGGTCTCCATTCCTTCGTGTACAAAATGGAGATGATAATAGTACTTAACTCATAGAATTGTGATGATTAAATGTCCTAGTACTATAAACACTTTGAGAAGTGTTTATCATTGATTAAGCTCTCAGTTGAGGAATCTATTTTTATTATTTGTGGAAATTATAGAAGTCGTTGTATTCATAGCATTAGTAGTACTTCCAGAAATAATTTGGAATAATATAAGCTGCCAGTGTTCCATTAATAAATAGGTCATTTAATTTTTTTTAAAGATTTTATTTATTTATTTGACAGAGAGAGATCACAAGTAGGCAGAGAGTCAAGCAGAGAGAGAGAGAGGAGGAAACAGGCTTCCTACTGAGCAGAGAGCCTGACACAGGGCTTGATCCCAGGACCCTGAGATCATGACCTGAGCCAAAGGCAGAGGCTTTAACCCACTGAGCCACCCAGGCGCCCGGGTCATTTAACTTTTAAAAAGAAATAAGACCAACGTTCCTACTACCTAATAGTTTATTAATGAGTTTTCTTTAAATATTTTTGACCTTTTTCTCCCAGAAAATAAATTTATATGGTACGAAAGAAAATACCGTATAAGATATTGCTTTTATGAGTTAACTGTCAGACAACACAAAAGCCAACTTGGGTGACCAAATTCAGCCACAAAGTGTCTTCTATAGGAAGAAGGTTGTGAACTTTACATCCTATGGAAAACCTGTGATAGGGAGCTAATAAAATTCCTTTCCGTGGGTCTGAGTTGGTAACATCTCTGTTAGCAGAGTGATGCCTTAGAGGGAAAACAGTGGAAAAGAAGTTTTGTTTTTACCTTTGATGATATTTAATGAGAAGTTGGTAATATTTTATATCAGATCTAATAGCATTTACCTGATTAACTTTACTCTTCAACACAAGCGATTTCTGGAGCGTCTGGGGACCTTCTGAAAACTTTGACTTGGCTGTGGTTGATTTAAAAAAAAACATGTTTATAACATTTCAGAGGACAAAAGGATACATTCACATAAGAAATTACTTTTTTATGGGGCACCTGACTGGCTGAGTCGGAGGAGCATGTGACTCTTGATCTCAGGGTTGTGAGTTCCAGCCCCATGTTGGGTGTAGAGATGACTTAAGCAGATAAAACTTAAAAAAAAAAAAAAAAAGAAATTACTTTTTTAAACTAACAGCTTAGCTATTTTATTACTAAAATATGATGTTACAAATTTTATATCCTTTTTTTTTTTTTGGTAATGATTTATTTCATCTATATTCTGGTTGTCTCCATGGGCTGTTTAAGCGTCT
Source organism: Mustela erminea (assembly GCF_009829155.1). Taxonomy (NCBI): domain Eukaryota; kingdom Metazoa; phylum Chordata; class Mammalia; order Carnivora; family Mustelidae; genus Mustela; species Mustela erminea. The sequence goes on along the minus strand of NC_045634.1, from coordinate 28,582,390 downwards.
ATAGTGATTACAACTACAGTAATCTCCATGAAGGGAAGTCCTTCAGAGTTGGGGCTCGACCATAGGGTAATAAGAAGTTTTAAGTCCAGAAAGATGGTTTTCACCAACATATTTTTTTAAATGCTTCAGCATTTCCACAGCATATTCAATCAATTTATTCCCTATCTGCATGTAATCTAGGCCACATTTGGATTTATTTTTGGAGTAAATCTGACATTTTTACCTGCTTTTTCTTTGCTCCTCAAATCTAATTAAATACACAAAGAATATTAGCTTTGGTTGATGAAGTGACTCTGTGCATTCTTGCCTAATAAACTAAGACAACGTAGCCAATGTACTGAGAATTCAAATTAACGCTGTCATTAAAGCAAAGGTCCAGAGCAAGGGAATGTGTCTTCTTTAACTGAGAAATAATTGAAAGAGGGCCTGAAAAAAAGTAGTTCACAGACAAATGGGTACAGTATTCACCTGAATAAAAATGGGATCCAATTCAGCATTACTGCATCGACTACCTCTAACAATTTCTGTAGCTTTATTGCTGTTGAATTGTTTGTCTCTGTGGGTGTGTTTTATAGATTTTATGGTTAAATAAGCACATAGTCATTACGGAGATATACAGAGTTATAAATTGGCTCGTTTCATAGTTAGGAGTAACTTTGGAACTGACTGTTAACAGAAATATTACTTCTCATCAGTCACCTTGAGAATCTAATGGATATAAGTGTCTCTTAGGGGAGGGTGGGCTTGCTCCTGTTTTCCATCCTTATCCAATCCTGAATTGCACACACCCCATGAGCATAAAGTATCTTGCTATGGGGCTCTTCATACTTAGAGTGTCAGTATTTCTTAAGCTCCTCAACAGATTTAAAAAAAAAAAATCCAGTTTTCTATCTGGCTAAAGATCGAGACTACTATGAAAAATTTGACAGATCAGATTTAGGTTAGGAGTTTATAATCTCATCATGTCTAAAATAATCTTCCAAAATTAATCTGGGTTGACTAAGGAACTGTACTGTCCTTGTCATAGACTCCCTTGCCACCCTCTAGACTGCTGGATTTTCTGTGATGCTTTTACTGACCCATGCAGGACATGACTGTTGCTGTCTGGTTGCTATGCCCCTATAGTGGGATGCACCCAGCACTTTCCAGGTATCACTGTTAAACCAACAGAACATTACAGTAACATCCCACTTAAGTCATGTCTCAAAAGCTGTGTCTCAACGTATGGGTTAGGGATATTATCTAGACTGTTTCAATTTACCCTTTGGTTATAATGGGTTACAAACATTTTAGAAAAATTATGTGTCATAATATGAAATATGATATTTTGGATCGACTCACTCAATCTGACCCTCGGCCATATTTTCCTATTTTAACATAAGATTTTAATTTTGTTTTGAATTTCCTGCTCACGTGGATTTCATGCTTAAATTACTCTCTTAGGGATGCTTGGAATACTGCATTAAATTGTGTATAATGCAGAGATTTTCCTAAGTATGAAGAATCTAATATACTAGAACAAAACTGCATTGTATATGTTTCAAACTGATGAAATTGTATCACATATATTTTAATTGACTAAATTATTAATATATCACTGTACCATTGACAAAACATTTAATCAATTACCTAAAGGACAGTGATGATGATGATCATAATGACAGTCTTCTGTTTGATCAGAGGAACCAAAGCATGCATGGAAATTAATTTCTTTTATGGTGATAATCAGGCAGTGCATTTAATCTGCACAGCCTTCTTCCAGATTTGGGAACTTATTACTTTGTTCCCAAATGCAGCAGAAGATATTATAGAAGTTTCCCATGTCACTAAGAAAATCACAGTCTATCAGTATTTATTTTACCCACAAATACTTTGTAATTCCTGTGGCATGATGGCAAATATGTAACGAAGCTATAATAGCCTGAAAAGAAAGTGCTGTTTTGTAGCACTGTTTGATTAAGCACACTAATCCCACCCTTGTTTAACCTTTAAACAGCTCTCTGAACAGATACAGGGAAGTCTTATCCTCATGCTGTAGAAATGATGCTGAAGTCTGGGAAGGCCAGTGCCCAGGAGAAAGTGCTTGGCTCCTTCCAGAGCCAGGACTAGACCTGGTGCTCTCCTAACACCACTGTTGGTATCTGCAGAGAGAGACAAGTTTTGGTAGTTTCTGGATGTTCATCCAATACAGACATGTGTTTATAAAATGGACTTGTAACTCCATTCATATGTGGAAAAGTTAAAAAAAAAATCAAACTTAGAATGAATCAAATATGCTAATTATTCTCAGAGATTTCTCTTAAGTAAAAGTAAAGTTATATCAAGTACAGAATACTGTTTGCCTGTATCTGTCTGCCCATCTAGGCTCACATTTTTAGTTCAACAGACGAGTTTCAAGCTATTCCAAGGTCTGAATTAGGGCACATAACTTAAAAGACCTTTAAAGCCACATAGGCAGGCATGGACCATTTGGGTGAAGTTCTAGCACAAAAATGAAGGCTTTCATGCATACAATTTAACACAAAGTAGACCAATTTGTAAGAATTGTATTTATAATATGGGCTAGATCCAGAAAAGTATCCTTGTATCCTTGGAGTAAGGGATGGCAATTGAAAGTAGTCTTATAGTGTTGGTTTTTACTAATAAAAAAAAAATAGATTGGATAAAATGGCACAAATGCCAAATTTATTTTTTTTAATTTACTGCAAGATACAGATTTATAGGGTTTTCCAATGACTCACTCAGTCTTTGACCCCCAACCCTATATTTCTATTTGAACATAGGATTTTCATTTTGTTTTAAATTTCCTGCCCTTATGGGTTTCATGCTTAAATTATTCTCTTAGGAAAATTAGATTCTTTGAATACTACATTTTTTTTTCTCTTTCCTGCTCACTGTGAGGTCGGCTCAGAGGCCAGACATTTCTCTCCCCTTCTGTTGACACAGTGGGCCTCTACAAAACCAGTGCACGGTATTAGATTTTAGGATTGGAACCAGGTAGGAAAAAATGGGTGACTAAATATAAAAGAACATCAGTGGAAAAAATAAAGAAAGAAAGAAAAGAAGAAAGCAAAAAAGAAAAAATAAAAGGAGCAGAAAGAAAGAGAATCAATAATAGCATATGGAGGGGAGTGACGGAGGGCTGTTAAAGTTTCAGGGTCCCTCATTCATCCATCTATCCTGTTTGAGACCCCTGTTTCTGTGTCATGGTTGTTCGTTCTTTTTTACCCTGAAGGGAGCTTTGGCTTCAGCCCTGTCATAACCCACAACCCAGGGTCGTCTGTGGAGTTGTGCTGGTTCCATACATTGTTTTTCTCTTTAATGTTATGTTAGTCACCATACAGTACATCATTAGTTTTCAAGGTAATGGTTGATTCATTATTTACATGTAACACCCAGTACTCATTACAACACGTGCATCCTTAATACCATCACTGGGCTCACTCATCTCCCTAACCCCCTTCCCTCTCAAACCCTCAGATTGTTTCCTGGAGTCCATAGTCTCTCATGGTTCTTCTCCCTCTCTGATATATCCCCTCTTCAGTTTTTCCTCTCTTCTCCTAATGTCCTCGGTGCTATCCCTTATGTTCCACAGATGAGTGAAACCATATGGTAATTGTCTTTCTCTGCTTGACTGATTTGACTCAGCATAAGCCCCTCCAGTTCCATCCACGTTGAGGCAAATGGTGGGGATTCACCATTTGGTGGCTGAGTAATATTCCATGGTATGTGTGAACCACATCTTCTTTATCCATTCATCAATTGAAGGGCATCTTGGGTCCTTCCACAGTTTGGTTCCATAAATTTTAATGCAGCTTTCATTGGCTGAGGTCTGGCTGTATCCATGGTAAATAGAAAGAGAGAAGAGCCAGTAAAAGATTGTACTTATAGGAGAGAGAGTTCTCATACTTCTTTGACAGTTTCTCAGGGCCTGTCTGCACAGGACATTTTCCCAGAGACTTCATCTCTGGGTGAAGGTCAATCCCTTTGGTCCAAATACTTTCTGAACCTGGGAAGAATTTCCCATTGTTGGGTATTCAGTTAACGGAAGTCCTGGCCAGCTCCCTAACAGGAAGGAACATGTAAGGGAGTACAGCCAGGACACTGATTAAGGTCATCTTTGGCTTTATCTTGGTTTAGAATTGGGCTCAACTGCAGTCTTCTGAACAGAACAACCCAGGTACTTGTAAACAGAAAGTAAAGAGAACCTTGATGGACTTTCTGTAGAGTTAAATAAATTGTCCTTGAGTTAAGCCACTTCCCTGGTTCTATAGAGCTTTCTCCCTGTATATATTAATGGGGCATACGCCTGTTTGGGCAGTTAGGCATCTTCCAGTGACCTTTTCCAAAATTCCATTTACTAATTTCTAAAAGATCCTTTTCTCATGCCATCAAAAATATCATAGCTTTTTAATTCATTTTTCTCAATTTAATTTATATATATAATCAATATGTGTGTTTGTTAGATTAATTACAAATGTATTTATTTTGTAAAAGGCAAAAGTGCCTTTGGATTGAATACATTTTTTCAATCCTACTAATTGCATGATTTTGATTAATAGGAAGAAAAAGACAATTTAATGTTAGACGTTCAGACACGATATAAATTTTAAAATGTTCTAAAGCAAGAGTGAGTAGTTATTTCAATGATATAGCCTCGGTGTAAATATATACAATTCCTTTTGCACTTAATTGACTAAAAGCAACATCTGAACCTTATAATATGCATGACGATGGCATTTCCTATGTTTGAATTCATTGGCAAGAACAAAATTGGAGGAAAATGTACATGGGGGAGGGTTTCTAGAAATGAAATAGAGCCTTTTGGAAACAACACACATCGTACAACAGCATCTCTGCAAGCATGCTGTCTATACTGACAAAATACAAAGAATTTTAAATATTTGAGCCAAGTGGGCAAAAATGATTGATGAAAGCAGGCTTGCTAAATTGAAATAATGGCCATTACCAGTGACTGTGAAACAATGAATCTTTGCCTAAAGCGGTGAGTGCAATAAGGCTTTTCATAACTTTTTGTATGCATAGTAAAGACTAAATTTGTTGCAGCATCCACAGAGATTTAAATTAATTTCAGAAAGAAAATTATTACATTAATTTGTTTTCATCGAATATAATTTAGAATTAGTTATTCAGTAAGGGTTTTCCCAGTAGCCTTTAATAAAATGATAGAGATGGGCTTATGGGGAGAGAATCTTAATTGTTCAGCATTCCATTTCTGTTTGACTCATTTTGGAACTTAGTTATTAGCGTGAAGCAGCTTCAGTAAACTGGTGTTTGTAAACCAGAGTCCCTAACTCCCAGCTCTGCTTTCATATTATTATTACCTTTAAAGAAACACACACGCATGTGTGTGCACATGCACACACACACACACACACACACACACACACACACACACACAGAGATTGGTTTATCCTACATTGTTGGAGGGGCATTCCTATTGTTCTCAAAGCAGAGGGTAACATGGAAGACTGACTTTAAATGTCATCTTGCTTTGCTGAAATTTGTGACTCTCTGAGTATCAACGTCGTATGGGGTCCTGAGATCCAAAGTGGGCACCTTGGGAACTTCTGTTAAATGGTTAGATTACCTGACTTTTCTGTATAATAAGATACGGCCTTTGCAGGTGATATAAATGAGGATCTTGGGCTTGGAAGCACGGATGCCCAACAGTGAGTCTGTATAAACCTCTTTGAAAACACACTGGTAATATAAGGATCGTGGGATCATAGTGGGGTTAGAGTTTAAGTTCTTCATTGGGAAGGAGATGCTTATTTGGAGACTGGGCCAACAATATGTCCCAGGTCCTTCTGATTTACGGACAGGAATATAAAATGTGATTGAATAAAACGTGCAAAATCCTTTGAAAACTATCAAGTGGTTATAGAATGACAGTGTAATTTGTGACAGAGTGGCGTTTGGATTCCAGTTTCCGGTCTCACTAGCTGAGAAGACCGAGCGTCACTTGGCCAGTGCTAAAGAATGGTGGCTGTTCCCAAAGCAATGGACAACTAGGATCCACGCTGTGCCCGCACAGGGAGAAGGCTGCTCCTACCATCTTCTCTGCATGACTGTTGCCCTCACCTCTTCAAAATACTTACCTGCTTCTATCACCTCTTCTCTGGTCTTCACCAGCAGTCTACACACATATACTCTCAAGGTTAACAGAGCACTGGAGTTTGAAAACTCATCTCACCTCTAAATAAAATGTGCTGAGCGCCAACCTTGGCAACACATAGACATAACTATTTAGCAAATGATTCGAGGAGTGACTGAATGAATAAATCAATACTGCAAGCAGCCGTCCATATTTATTACCTGCTGTGTGTAAGTTACTATGTTAGATGTCCCCCCTGCAAATTAACAATAATAATACATTCATATTTCTGGACTCGAAGAGGCTGATTGGTGGAATAAAGGCACACATAGGAAGAGCTAGCAACAGGGGCGCCTGGGTGGCTCAGTTCGCTAAATGGCTGCCTTCTGCTCGGGTCATGATCCCAGAGTCCTAGGTTCAAGTCCCGCCTTGGGCTCCTTATTCAACAGGGAGCCTACTTCTCCCTCTCCCCTTGCTTGTGCTTTCTCTCTCTTTCTCTCTGATATATAAATAAGATCTTTTAAAAAAAAGAGATAGCAATAGACATAATTCTTTAAAAATAATCAAGACTAAGACTCAAGAGTAGTGGTAAGGTTGACACGGACTAATGGAATGAAGCGGAAGCAGGTAGCATCTCAAACCTGTCTGCCAGGTGAGGTTCCTGGGAATAGAGATCTTGAAGAAGAAAAGATTCATAAACCCAGTTGCACAAGTTGGGAGGAAGGGCACATTCTTGGAAATGTAGCCAAATGAGCACAGGTACCGGAGCTGGGAGGTTGTGTTTGGTGCAGCCAGAGAATGAGATTTGCTCAGACAGGGTTTTCATGTGGTAACTTGTAGATTCAAGTACAAACATGGGCTGCATTGCAAATACTAGATTTGTAGATTGGAGAATATGAGCTTCTGCACATGGGGGAATCTTTGAAAATGAAGGAGCTGAGCAAGGTGTTGTGTCTTACAAATGTGTAACTGGTTGTGTCTAGCGAGACGAACACGAAGGCTGCAGAATTGAAACACGAAGTGGGGATGAGGTGTCTCCACAGGGCACATGGAGAGATCGGGTATGAGATCTGGGTGGCCTCAGAGAGAGTCAAGATAATGAGCCCATTCGTGAAGTATGAAATATGTTCTAATGAACCTCAGAAACTGGTTTCTGAATAATTTCTGAAAAATTACTTTAGAATGATATTGCCCCAAATATTGGGCTATAACAGATGCTCTAAGTTGTTAAAAACTTGGAAACCATGTGGTATAAATATTGCTAGATCTGGGGATTCTTTGCGCTCTCTTGTTTGTTTCTGCTTTGTTTTTGTTGAAAGATTTCTCACAGCTCGTTTTTGGACCTCATGAGTTCCAAAAGATAATTTAGATGACCTTCCCCATAACACCCTTTTGACCTGACAACATTTGACTAAAAAACAAATAAAAAACCAAAACAAAGCACATAAAATAAAATACCTTAAAGAACTATGTGTATTGGGGTACCTGGGTGGCTCAGTGGGGTAAGCCTCTGCCTTTGGCTCAAGTCATGATTTCAGGGTCCTGGGATCGAGTCCCACATTGGGCTCTCTGCTCAGTGGGGAGCCTGCTTCCCCCTCTCTCTCTGCCTGCCTCTTGTGATCTCTCTCTCTCTGTCAAATACATAAATAAAATCTTTTAAAAAAGAAAAAAAAAACAATTACGTGTATTCCTTTGAATCCACCTTGGAAGGACACTGGTAGAGATGGTAGGTAAAGCATGATATGGAGTAGGTGTTTTTCTCCTTGCTTTGTAAGAGCAGGTGTAGCCTAGGTATTGGGAGATGCTGGCCAAGCTTCAGTGACTAACCCTTATATTTACCTTGGGGATCTTCATTTGCTTTAGTAGGTCATCATCTTTAACTGCTTTGAAAGATAATATTTAACTGAGGATGTACCATAAAATTAGTCAGTTTTCTTACAACTCTTAAAAAGTAATTCAGTTATTTTAAAATATTAGAACTTCAATACATGTTGTTCTAAATCAAATGCATATCTGTATAACATATTTGAGATAAAATTAGACTTTGAGTTAGGAGCTAGTCTGTATTTTTTACATTTTAAAAATTGTAGTAAGGGATATATATATATATATATATATATATATATATATATATATATATATTTCTTTGAAATAGGATCTTCTAAACTGGGGTGAAAAATCCTTAATTAGCCAGTTAAATAGGCCAGCCTAATAACAAGAATTTGGCGGAGTATTCAGAAACTCAAGCTGTTTAAATCTTACTGAACCAGAATAATTTGGTGCATCAGGTGCGTCGTGTCTGTTCTTGCTGCTTCTGGTTTCTTAACCTGAAACTCATAATAGTTTTGGAACTATGACAAATAAGTAGGCAATCCCTTTCCTTATTTCATATGGAGCTGTCTTTCATCACCAGTCATACATACTTATACGAACTATTAAAAGGCGACAAAGTTCTAAAGTGTTCTTTGACTTTTATAGAAAATAGAATATTATGTCAATGTGGTTTATGATAAAAATTTGACTCTTTGATCAGTTCATTGTATACACCATTACTAAGATTCCTGTCCAGTGTTTATTGGTGTCTGTTCAGTTTTATGAATATTCATTCATTGTTCACAAAAAGGCATTAGAGAACATATGTAGCATTAGAAAGTAATCATACATGCAGTATTAGAGTACCTATTAATATTTTTGAGACTAACTCAGCTATTTCTGATGATTTTAGATACTGGCAGTATTCCAACTCACATAAAGTTGGAACTCACCCAATAAAAGAGGGGCCTCAAATCTACTTAGCTAATTAGAGGAGCTTGTGTTTGGCGGCAGGTTCAGAAGATGGAGGGTCACATCATTATTTTAAATATAAATCAGCAAGGGTAATTTGGAGGTCTACATTATGTTACCACACAAAATTTTCAGTCTATAAATTGCTTTTGTTAGAACATCACCTCTTTAAATTTTGAGATTATTCCCTTTGCCATTTCGAGAAAAAATAACAGTACTTCTAAATTTCTGTGTAATTGGACATTTTATCTATGTTCTGTGCCACGTGTAGCTGCATTAAATCTTTCCTTTGTTAGCCAGTCATCAAAGCTTACCACATCTCCATCTAGGATGTGATTACTATGAATTAATTCAGAACTTTGAGCCTACCAGTGACGAGCTAAGAACAGCGGTTGATCTGATGAGGGTGTTTTTTCTTGTATTTACGTAAAAGAAAATTGAGTGTGAAGGGGAATATTTCACCTTTCCAGGTACTTTGTAGCAAGATAAAGATTTTCATGTCTGTCAAATGTATGGATAAATTTCCACCACAGATATGAGTAAATATGCAAACTAAACAGCATCTTCGCTGATGTTTAATTTCACACTCACATTTGCCAAGATGATTATGCTTACTTCTAGAATTTCAGCCAGGGCTATTCACTTTATAAACTGAGATAATGGAAGATAACCTTGAAATAACCTTGAATCTTTTTATGATCTTAGCTAATTAAATTAGAATTAAACTTAGATTGTGTTTGTTAAAAACTAAAGCCCACAAACAAGTATATGCTTGCCTTTTAGATCAAGTTTGTTTTTGGGTTGTTTTTTTTTTTTTTTTTTTTTTGGTCGGTTGGTTTTTTGCTTATTTTTTGTTTTTCTCTCAGTTGCTAATCTGCAAAACATGAGCATCCACAATGGGCATCTTTCTCATCATCACAAATGCACCAGACCTGCCGCAAAGGGCCGAGAGCACTTGGCTGGCACAGTATGGCCAAGCCTCAGAAGAGTCTTTTTCTGCTTTCCTGGTAGAGATGTGTGAAGGTTAATGGGTTTTGGTCAGAAGTACTTAAAGCAATTTAAAAAATTACATTTCCGAATATCCCACCTGACCTATTAGTTGTCCTATTAGCCTTCAAGGGATGAGAACAAAACTTGAAGTCATAACCCACCTCCTGGCAGTTGCCAGGTGTGATGCTGTTATAGAAAGAAATCTTTAAAAGCCTCCAGCATGAGACAATAATACCCCCTACCTAGAAAATCTTAATGATGTAGAAACTGATTGAAGTAGAAAAGGGAGAGCAAAATTACGATGGCATTTATTCCTGTTTCTATTTTTAAAAAAGATAGACTATGGCTGGTGTGGTAGGAGAAAGCATGTTCAATCTTCATCAAGGATGCTTTATAAGTCCAGGCTACAATTGCATTAATGTGATTATAGGCAATCTATTCAGATTCATAAGGTCGGCATTTTGTCCTCGCCTGCTGTAATTATGTTGAAACGTGTCTTTCTAAAACTTGAGCCTTTTTATGGTTTTTCCCCCTTTTTGAAGCTGCATTTACAAAATCAAGTTATAATGACCTGACTTAACAAACAACAGCTAGCAAGATGTAGCCTTTAAGAAACTAAGAGTCAATTGATCAGTTAGAACAAATAAAAAGCCCTAGATTCATGGCCCCAGACCAAGAGTGAGATAATCAATGGGAAGTGGGGAAGGTATGAGGATAATTTATTTGTTGTCAGATAATATGTTTATACAAGCATACACCAACATGAAATAATGGCATAAAGTAAGCTTTCTAATGTAGACTAAATCAACATTGAAATTTGGAGGAGAAATAAGGTGTTGATAAGACCAATGACCCTATTGTTAATATTTTCAGATGTAGTTATTAGCATACGTCACGGAATACACAGTGAAGAGGTAATTTGGTTACTTTTCAAGTCTGAGGGAAAAAATAATGGGTAGTGTTTCAATACTTCTGTTCAATCTAATTTTGCTCCTACAAAAAGAGAAAAAAAAAAGAGTATGACATTGTACTCTTATGCTATGATGAACTAGAACTATAACACAGAGACAGTGGTGCCCGGAAGCAGATCCTCTCTGTAGATGTAATACCCCATTTTCTATCATTAAGAGAGAGAAAATGCTTGTGACATCACAGTATCTTCCCTTCCTAGAAGTTAATTTCACGAGGTAGCTTTGAAAGGAGAGAGCACCATGTATACTTTCATGGATTGTGGGTGATCATAGGTCTTTGTGATTCACAAATTTTTAAATGCCCATATTTGCTTACCCAAGTGGTTTCTTTCATGCTTTAAGAAACAGATTGCCTCAAATGCATATCCTTGGACATAGATCTTCTCATAGTTGTATCTATGAGAATGTTAATGTACATCATTTAACTCTATATGGTTTTGAGGGTTTTTTTTTAAATACAAGAGTAAGACATGTCAATGGAAATATTAAGTAATACAGGGGTTTACAAGGAATACAGTGAAATCTCCCACTCCAGCTCTTTCAAGCACATTCTCCAAAAGCAATCATTAATGGCTTGATGGGTATCTATCCAGACATTTTCTTTCTTTTTAAAAATTTTTAAGGTATTTCATTAATTTATTTGAGAGAGAGAGAGAGCACACAAGCAGGGGGAGAGTAAAACAGACTCTCCACTGAGCAGGGAGCCCGATGCTGGGCTTGATCCCAAGATCCTGGGACCAAGACCCAAGCTAAAGGCAGATGCTTAACGGACTGAGCCACCCAGGTGCTCCTATCCAGACATTTTTCTGTATATACTCAACTACACACACACGCACACACACACACACACACACACACACACACACACAGATAATTTTTTTTTTAAAATTTCTGTGCTATAAAATGTGTTCTTCAATTTACTTTCTTTCATTTTATAATATACTATGGACATCTTTCCATTTTATTTTATAGTCCTTATTTACTACATACCACTATCCCATTACGTATTTTACATGACTGTATTTTATTTCTACTAGTGGACAGTTGACTATTTTTAATAAACACTCTATAGTGAAAGATCCTAGTACCAAATGTATTTTTATATACTTTAAGTGTGTGAATCCACTAGAAAGACCTAAATTGTCCATGTGGTTAATGACTGTCAGACTGTTCTGGAAGCATTTGTACCTCTTCTTATTTAAATTCACACCAGCAGCGTGTGTGAATGCTACTTTTCCCGCATCACTGACAGAACTAGATATTTAAACGTCTTATCAGTATACCAGAGCTGGGATCTGTAATATTTGGCCATCCATCGTTACTATGTGAATCGTAGGTTTCTGAAATTTTCTTAAGTTTCTGTTTATGTACACAAAATTGCTTCCCAGTGCATTTCAATAAAGAGGTAATTCTTGAACATCATTATGTTTTTGAGAATATATTATTATTGGCATATCCAGGTATGAAATGGAAGCTTCTCAGATGTGGAAGAAATTCCTATGTGCTTAGTCAAGTGATAGAGTGGGCAAAGAAAAAAAATGTGAGGGTCTCTGGATCGTATAGCTTTAGAGTTAGGAAAACAACATAGCAGAGCAGCACAGCATGCACAGAGGCTCCAAAGGACAAGGTGGAGTGCTTGATGGAGTTGCTGGAAGGAAAATACACTGAACTTTTTAAAATCAGCATTTTTCAGGATATTATATTTAGTGCTTCCCCCCCTGGAAACTATGTTCAAATTTATATGACTTTGGAAAGCAGGAGATGGGACTAACTGCCTTTCCACCCGTGCATGGATCCTAGATGCTGAGAACGCAGAAATCATTAAATGATCTTCGTTTCATTTATTTATTTTTTTAAAGATTTTATTTGTTTATTTGGCAGAGATCACAAGTAGGCAGAGAGGCAGGCAGAGAGTGAGGAGGAAGCAGGCTCCCCGCTGAGCAGAGAGCCCGATGCGGGGCTCCATCCCAGGACCCTGAGATCACGACCTGAGCCAAAGGCAGAGGCTTCACCCACGGAGCCACCTAGGTGCCCCTCCTTTATTTATTTTTAATGTAAGAAATGGACGTGGCACACCTTGATCTTGTACCATGTTCTTTTTCCTACAAACACTGAGAATCTACAGTTATTCCTGTTTTATTTCCCTGTGCTCTTGTGGCAGGACTGTCGGGGGACTATGGGGCAGAGAGAGTGCCCGCAGTAACAGGCACGCAGCACTGATCCCCGGCCTCCTTTCCATCGGACTCCACTTTACCTCCAGTCTGCAGACTATGCTACCCGTGGGGGAGAGGCCGTGTGGAAAAGGAGATGAAAAGTGAACTTTGCCGTCAGGCAGACACGCGTTTTATGCTGGCTGTTCACAAATGTTCAGAAAGAATTTCTTTTTTTTTTTTAGATTTATTTATTTATTTGACAAAGATCACAAGTAGGCAGAGAGGCAGGCAGAGAGAGAGGAGGAAGCAGGCTCCCCAGTGAGCAGAGAACCCGATGTGGGGCTCGATCCCAGGACCCTGGGATCATGACCTGAGCCGAAGGCAGAGGTTTTAACCCACTGAGCCACCCAGGCGCCCCCAGAAAGAATTTCTTAACGGGCGGGGATGCATATACACTAATCGCTGCCTGACCCTGGGCAAAGCCTCCGTTTCCCATAAGTAAAACAGGGAAGAAGAGAACCCCAGTGCTAGGGTTTGAAGACAGAGGGATGAGAGCCCCCGGGCCATGGGGCGTTCCCTTGTGTTCGTATACAAGTTGTAAATATTTTTCTCCCACTCTGATCTCTCCATAAGCTTCAACTTTATATTACCATGGCATCAGGTCAAGCTCAGGACATAAATTTCCTCCTTTTCCAGAAGCCCGCATACTTTGGTTCTACCCATTCTGTTGCCAATGACGCTTCTGTTTTTGCCATTCGGCTAAGAGCACCCTAGTTTTGTCCTGAACGAGGACAGGACATTGATGTAACGTACAAAGGGCTACAGGGCTTGTAGGCATTAGAGATCCTCCTCTGTGTCATCATAATTTAGCTACACCTTCACTTTATTGTTCCAATTGTTTATTGCTGTGTTACCTCATTTACTTATCCCTCCATTAATTCTTCAAACACGTACTAACCATATCTTGTGTCAGATGGGTTCTTCTTCTCAAGTAGGTGCGGTCATTCTGGGTGTGGGTGAGAGCTCTCTGAATTTTAAGGCACAAAAGAACATCTGCAGTGGCCTCAGACCCTACAAATAAGAGTTCTGCTTCCGCATACACGCAGGGGTAAAGGGACCGTTTCATCACACCTGTCTTTTCGTCTTCTAAAGCATGGTCCTTAGGCACAGCGATATTGCACTCAGAATTTTGCTCATCACCCTTACAAGAAAAGGACAAATTTCAGAAAAATGGAAAAGAAGCATCAGTGGAATAACTTGATATCTCCTTGATTACACAATAACGACCCGCAGGCCAGGAGGGAGGTAGAATTATAGGCAATGTTCTCAGCAAGGGGCCTGGGACTCCATCACTCTTTACATCACGGGAATTCCAGGTCACCACAGACAATACCATTTAATTTCAAGAGGCAGCCGCTAGCATTAGACTTACCATGTCTTAATCTCATTTGATGAAATAAGTGTTTGTAATTTTGTGTTTGATGCTCTATTCCGCAAATTTTAAGGTAACTCTTTACTCGGTTATTTTTACAAGATTTTCATTTTTACTCTAATTCCACAGGTTTTTGCCATTCTGCATATGGGCTAAACTATAGCAGGAAAAGAAATATGATTTCTGTAGGAAATATTTTTGTATCGGCAACACACCCTTCTATTGGGTCAGTGGATTAATTCCATCCTCCTTCTAGTGGCCGGTACCAGAGCTATTTAACACCTGTTTGGTGGCCTGGTCTAATTCCATGGTCCTCAGACGTTGGTATGATGGTGTGTGCTGCAGAGGTGGGTTCGTAAGTCCCTCTCCAGACCCTTGGTATCTTGCCTCACGAGTGTGCACCTTGATATGCTTAACAAATGACGTTTATGAACTTTGATTTTGAAAAACCTGCTGAAGATTCACCACCTTTGTTTTCTCAACAGAACGACTTGTTTTTCTGATTGATTGATTGGGTGTTTATAGTCTTTTTTTTTTTTTTAGTTTTTTTTTTTTTTTTTTAATTTACTTGTTTGACAGAGATCACAAGTAGGCAGAGAGGCAGGCAGAGAGAGAGGGGGAAGCAGGCTCCCTGCTGAGCAGAGAGCCCGATGTGGGGCTCGATCCCAGGGTCCTGGGATCATGACCTGAGCTAAAGGCAGAGGCTTTAACCCATGGAGCCATCGAGGCACCCCAGGTGTTTATAGTCTTGTTAAATGCTGCTGGGTCGGTCATTGCTGGGAAAGAAAGGTATTGCAGTTGTAATAAAAAATTCTTTGGCTATGAAAGCATGACAATTTATGAGTTATTAGCACAGCTGATAAGAGTTCAAGAAGTTATGTTTCTTATTTAAATAATAATATGTAGCTTTAAAGTATTATAAATGGCACCAATAATCAAGTAAATTAAATTTTTAAGTGCATATACAGTTTACTAAGATTTTAGGCAAATTACCAAACGTATGGAACAGATTCTTTCAGAGAAAGTGACTGAGGATATAATCATGATACTACTGATTAGGGAACCGAGATCAGGCAATAAAAGACATAGGGCACTTGGCATATGAATATATGAGAAATTTAAAATAAATATTCAAGACTGTTTCTAATATACATTTTTTTCCTAGAGTGAGAAGGGAGGTCTCAGGTGCAGAATGTGAACCTAATCTTACTGTTGAAGTGATTTTAGCAAAAGACATCAAATGCATTTTATTGGGAGGATGTCTAAAATAATTACTCAGTCAAGAATATGAAAATGAGGGATTATATGCTAATAGAATAACTATTCAATGCATCCACCAAGAAAGTAACTGGCAAAAATTATTTTGTATGAATTATTGAACACTTGATTCCAGGGTGAGCATTAGTAAAACCGATGAACAGAGGAATTGCATTCAGAGAAAGTTAGAAACGTACCTGGTATTGAAAAAAGGATTTTCTAAACTTAGTACTCAACTAATTTAAAGTTTCTCTGTTGACACTGAACAATAGAATTTAAAAAGTTTATTAGACATGAAAAACAAAAATATTTCTGAAAATGATTATTGCTTGTTCAGAAATTACTTAAGTACACCTTACTTTGGATTCAGTCTGATCTGATGGCCAACCGAGTATTATTTACACAGTTAGTGAAGAACTGTGTTCTGATGGTTCATGTGGGGAAATAAGACTAGAAGGTAGGAATATGTAAGGCAATGAGCCTCGCAAAGCAGGAACTGAGAATGTAATAGAAAACAAATGCATTCAGTGGACATATAATCTGGACTGTCCTCTTTTGGGAAGAGAAGAAGTCTGATTACAAGCAGAGCAGGGCAGGATAATTTGATGATGATCTCAATGGCAGTGTACAGAAAGAAGTCTTCATTGTTAACTAGGATTTACTGCTGATGGAAAAAAAAGGCGAGGTGTAGAGTAAGGGTCATAATGAATGTGGGACCCATTCCCAGTAAGAGTGTGCTTTTATATTTCAGCAGAATTGTGTCAAGATTGGACTACTGGTGTAGTCTCAGAGAATTCTCCTTTTCATTTTCTGATCCTAATTCCTGAATTCTAATTCTCTGACTTGAATTGCCTAATTCTGATCTCTAATTCTAATTCAGTCTTGGGAGCTCTCATAGGAAGTCAAGTCAGTTCCATTTCCAAATTATTTGGTGTCAAATCCGTCATTGTATCTTCATCTTTATGGACACTGCCCCCCAAGCCACGCTGCCACCATCTTTTCCAGGGATGGCTGTGAGTTTGACTGATCTCACTTGCAGATTTGGCTCCCTCCAACCCATTATCTACACACTACGTCTGTTTTAAAATAGAAAACCAATCATATCTCTGATTGGGACCATTTAATGGTTTGTGATTTCACTTGGAATACCTACAGCCCAATTTCAAGGACTTGCATAAGGTGCTCCCCACTTTCCTTTCTAGAATTTCCACCCCACTTCCCACTATCCGTTAGCCACCTAGCCACGCCTCCTTCTCCCTGTGCCTCCCTTTTGTCACACTGGTTCCAAGCAGAGTCCTGCCTCACTACCTTCATGCATGCTCTAGTCTATCCTCTGCTTGGAATGAGTTTTCTCAATCTTTGCTCTTGGTTGGAATATTTTTCAGTGAGGCCTCCTGTGAATAATCCATTTAAAATAAATCACCATTATCCCCTCTAGAGCATTGCATCATTTTCCATTATAGTATAAACCACTGATTGCCATTTGACATGTTTATCGGAGTGTATAATAATACGCTATACTCTTCAATGTTCTACCTATGTTCTATTCAGTACCGTACATATATAGCCCTTAACATGGGGTCTGGAAGATAACAGACACTTGATTAACATCAGTTTAATTATGACTGAACAAATTAAAAATGGAAGAGGAGATTGGGTAAGAACTAGAGCAATAAACCATCACCACCTATGTCACCTTATTTCAGGAGTCTGTCTGCACCTGAAGAGGGAGAAGAAAGTTACTATTTTATTTTACTTTATTTTGTGTTATTTTATTTTATTTTGAGACAGACAGGGGAGAGAGAGTGAGCACAAGTAGAGGAGGGGCAGAGCGAAGGGGAGTGAGAGTCTTAACCAGGTTCTGTGCTCCGTGAGGAGCCTGACCAGGGGCTCGACCTCACAGCCCTGAGCTATGACCTGAGCCAAAATCGAGAACCGGATGCTGAACTGACTGAGTCACCCAGGTACCCTGCAAGTCACTATTTTAGAGGTCTCATACTAACTTGTAGGTTGAGTTATGAGTGGAAAACATGCTCGTTAGCAGAAACACACAGTGAATATTAACATAGAATTCATAATTTTTCATTTTATGTTGCATTTTACATTCACATTCATTTCATTTTATATTAAATCAGCTTATCTTGCTCTAATATTTTTTGTGGCTGCAGGTTATGCCATTGTATGGATTTTCTATGCTTCAAATATTTTTTTTCCTTTATGTCAGCGATTACCTATATTTAACAGACCAGATTGCAGGAACTCTCTGTGTGGGTATCTGGATTTTATTCATGAAAATGATATTTCAGTAGCTAAATGAAAAGCCCAACCTCCACTTTCTAACATCATTCTGTATGTGCCATCATTTGACAATTCCCATGCTTTTCTTCTTGTGGTTGTGTATGTTTTCTTATTGTGGTTGTGTATGTTTTCTTGGTTGGACTACTGGCTGAATAGATAAGCAACAGTGCGGATCGGGAAGTAACTTTTCTACATTTTTGTATACAGAACATGCTTAGTAAGTATTTATTGAGTTAGATATAAATCATCTCTAATTTCAGTAGGTTCTGTTCTCTTAAAAAAGAGCCAAACTGCTTTGTAGGTAGGGTCATATTTGGTGTGAAATTTGCAGAATCTTGAGCCTCGTGTTTGGGTGGTTATCATTGTAACAAAGAAACCCGAGGTCCTACCTCGGAAAAGGGTGAGATTCAAATAATTTCCTCAGAAAAATTTTATGAGGAATTTTGAATAGATTCACTATTTAAAATGCTAGCTATGGGATACCATTTATTTCCATTTAGCAATACTTGTTTATATGATCAATTTTTGGCTGCATGATTATAACCTTTAGGATATTCCTAAGTAAGGAGTCTGAGGGAGACAAAAGCCCTTCATGATTACTTGAGTCCTATGTACATATCCTAACCTCTCAACTAGGGCACCCCTGAAGCTGCAGAACTAATGGCATGAACTTTAATGTGCTGTAATGAAGTGAGTTGGTAATGTATAAGCTTAGAACTTTAATATATCCAAGTGTGAATCCTTCCTCTGCCATTTACTAGCTTTGTGGTCTCGAGGAAATAATTTTCCTCCTCCAAATTTCAGATGACCTGCCTGTAAAAAAGGAGAAATATATATTTCCATCAGTGAATTGTGAGCTTCTTTTCTGTGAATTGTCTTTTTTTTTATCATTTACTCATTTTTTATATTTTATATCCTTTTTAATATTTATATTTATTTTTATATTTCATGTTTTATATTCTTTCTTTACTTAATATTATCCAGTCTGCATACTAACCTTTGGTTAATTATATGTGCAGCTAGTACCTTTTCCTAGTCTTTATATATTTTTTATCTTTGTTGATTATGTGTGTGTGTGTGTGTGTGTGTGTGTGTATATAATTTTCACATGAAATTTTGACTTTAATTATTAAACTTATAAATTAGACTAAATGGTGTAATTTGGCTACGTGTATGTTTTCTATGTCTAGTTAACAAATTCTTTCTCATCTATAATATTCTACATTGCTATATGTTTTCTGAAAATATTATAAATATTTTAGTTGAGACTTCCCTCAAAGCAAGCCCCGAGACAGTAATTAAATTGCAATAAGCTTGTGAGGAAGCTGAGCTCAAGCAGAACTGATAGAAAATGAAGAGTGTGAGACTGGAAAAAGAGGGAACCCCATAAATGAGACATTTTCAGAGAGGTCACAGATCTGGGCCCACTGTGGTTCGATCCTTCTTTGGAACCACAAGAGGGAATGTAGAATTTGAGTTGTCCTTGAGAGGCAGACATGGAAACCCATTGTTCTTCTTTCATTGGCTGAGGATCCTTCCCAGGGCTGTTCTCTCTGAGGCATTTTCTGCTTACCACCACCACCGCCTCATAGGGCACTGAAAGGCCACAGGCAGCATCCAGATGCTTGTATAGGACATATGGGCATGTGCTGACCTTGGATGCCTGAGAATATGGTTGGGGTGCCCACAGCATCTGCTAAGATATTTGACATTTATTTTTTTCTACATTCTGTGAACGAGGGATCAAATTTTATCTTGTCTTATATGGATAACCGAAGTCTCCTTAATTATGGAATACTTCTCCTCGTTGCTACAAAGTTCCATTTCTGCCATACGCCAAATTTTCAGACACCTGTAGGTATGTCTCTGGGCTTTTGAATCTGTTCTCTTAATGTGTTCTTTTTTAACCTTTTGCCACTGCATAGGTTTTAATTAATTTATTTTTACAATGTAGTAACAATTTTAAATAATCTAGTAATTTAAACCAATACAGAGAATACGTGTAAAGCAGGAGACTAGGCAGCCCTTTCTCTTTATCCTTGCTCTTTGGTGTTTTCTTGCTTTACTTTCCAAGAATGAATTTTAGGGTCTGCTAGACTAGTCATACCTGTGTGTGTACACGCACTCACACACACTGTGAAAATTTTTATTGCAGTTACATTAATTATAGAGAGTAATGTGATGACAAGGACAACTTAAATATTTAATCTTATCATCTTGGAGAAAAGCTTTTTTTGTTTGTTTATTTATTTTATTTATTTGGGTTTTGTTTTTGTTTTTAGTTTTGTGTGCGTGTGTGTTTTACTTTCTGTGTTTCAAATATCTCATTATTTCTCCATAAATATTTTGCACCTTCTGTATAAAATTTATCCCTTCTTCTTTTAGAGGGGTTTTATTACTCTTATTAATGGATATTTTTATACACTAAATTATCCAATAGTTCTGTTAGTGTAAAGGAATGGTTCTATGCCCAGGAACTATACTAAACTCCATTACGAGTAGAGAGTATGGATTTTCTTATATTTTCATTGAAGATAATCATATTATCTGTAATGAATGAAGATTTTTCTTCCTTTTTATCCTCATAACAAATGTGTTTTCTTGACTTATTGCAATATCTAATCTCTTCAGTCGCATATGAAAGAGGCCATGGGGAGCTTTCTAGAGTGCACACCAGTTACACTTTTCACCTTGGGTTTTGTTAGAATGCCTGTAACCTATTAAAAATTCATTCCATTTCCTCATTTGCTAATATTTATCATAAAAAATACTGAATTTTGTGAAATTATTTCTCTGCATCTCATCAGATGATTACATGTTTGTCTCCCCCTCTCTCTTAATGGGATTACTTGGCGTTACTTTAACAAATTTTGAAAGTTGAACAAAAAATAAAGGTTTAAGTAAGTTGAAAACTTACTTAAACATTGTTTTGAGGTGGCTGCTAGTAATTAAAGATTTTCTTAAATAATCATCAGCAATTTGGGGTGCCTGGGTGGCTCACGGTGTTAAGCCTGTGCCTTCGGCTCAGGTTGTGATCTCAGGGTCCTGGGATTGAGCCCCATGTTGAGCTCTCTGCTCAGCTCCCCCCCAACCCCCGCCTGCCTCTCTGCCTACTTGTGATCTCTCTCTCTGTCAAACAAATAAATAAAATCTTAAAAAAAAAAGTAATCATCAGCAATTTTCCATTCTAATTTTCTTGGGTAGTATAGGTATTAATAGTTTAAATTTATTTATTTATTATTATTTTTAAAAAATGTAGTTCAATTTTTAAAAAAGATTTTTATTTATTTGTCAGAGAGAAGAAGACAGAGAGAGCACAAGCAGGGGGAACAGCAGGCAGAGGGAGATGCGGGCTCCCTGCTGAGCAAGGAGCCTGATGTGGGGCTCCCTCCCAGGACTCCCTCCCAGGATCATTTCCAGAGCTGAAGGCAGATGCTTAACCAACTGAGCCACACAGGTATCCCTAATATTTCAAATTTAAAGAAGAGTTGGGTAACGCTGACCATTTATTTTATTTTCCCGAACAGTATGAATAAAATTTACACCATTTGGGGGGTGTGTGTATGTGTGTGTGTGTGTTGGAAGTTTTAAAATTATGTAGGCATTGTGTTTTTTAACTAATGATTCCTCTGTCCATTTTCCTCATGTTTTCTTTCTTTTTTTTTTTTTTTAAAGATTTTATTTATTTATTTGACAGACAGAGATCACAAGTAGGCAGAGAGGCAGGCAGAGAGAGAGGAGGAAGCAGGCTCCCTGCTGAGCAGAGAGCCCGATGCGGGACTCGATCCCAGGACCCTGAGATCATGACCTGAGCCGAAGGCAGCGGCTTAACCCACTGAGCCACCCAGGCGCCCCTCCTCATGTTTTCTTATATAATAGAAAAAAAAGCCTGTTGTAGTCATTGTTTATACATTCCTATAACAATAACGTTGTCTTCTTTGCATTTCCTAATTAATGAATTTCATCTTTTTGTTTTACTTCTATGTATCTTTCATAAAATTTCAAAAGTTTTTCTTGTTCATTCTTATTTTTGAGTAACCAAGGTTTTTTTCTCTTTATGCACTCAATTTTTGAGTACTTTCTCTTTTATTTAGCTGTTTGCTTCATTTAGTTTAATTTTTTTTTTTTTTTTAATTAGGCTCCATACTCAAAGTGGGGCTTGAACTCATTACCTGGAGATCAAGAGTTGCTCAGTCTATTGACTGAGCTAGCCAGGATCCCCTTGAGACTTTTTCTTTTAAAATAATTTCTGATATCATTTTTTTCTACTTTCTTGAGTTTATTGTTCATTATCTACCTTCTTTTTTTTTATTTATTTTTTTTTATTTTTTTTAATTTATTTATTTTTATTTCCAGCATAACAGTATTCATTATTTTTGCACCACACCCCGTGCTCCATGCAATCCGTGCCCTCTATAATACCCACCACCTGGTACCCCAACCTCCCACCCTCCCGTCCCTTCAAAACCCTCAGATTGTTTTTCAGAGTCCATAGTCTCTCATGGTTCACCTCCCCTTCCAATTTCCCCCAATTCCCTTCTCCACTCTAAGTCCCCATGTCCTCCATGCTATTTGTTATGCTCCACAAATAAGTGAAACCATCTGATAGTTGACTCTCTCTGCTTGACTTATTTCACTCAGCATAATCTCTTCCAGTCCCGTCCATGTTGCTACAAAAGTTGGGTATTCATCCTTTCTGATGGAGGCATAATACTCTATCCCCAGGGGTACAGGTCTGTGAATCACCAGGTTTACACACTTCACAGCACTCACCAAAGCACATACCCTCCCCAATGTCCATAATCCCACCCCCTTCTCCCAAACCCCCTCCCCCCAGCAACCCTCAGTTTGTTTTGTGAGATTAAAAGTCACTTATGGTTTGTCTCCCTCCCAATCCCATCTTGTTTCATTGATTCTTCTCCTACCCACTTAAGCCCCCATGTTGCATCACCACTTCCTCATATCAGGGAGATCATATGATAGTTGTCTTTCTCTGCTTGACTTATTTCGCTAAGCATGATACGCTCTAGTTCCATCCATGTTGTCGCAAATGGCAAGATTTCATTTCTTTTGATGGCTGCATAGTATTCCATTGTGTATATATACCACCTCTTCTTGATCCATTCATCTGTTGATGGACATCTAGGTTCTTTCCATAGTTTGGCTATTGTGGACATTGCTGCTATAAACATTCGGGTGCATGTGCCCCTTTGGATCACTACGTTTGTATCCTTAGGGTAAATACCCAATAGTGCAATTGCTGGGTCATAGGGCAGTTCTATTTTCAACATTTTGAGGAACCTCCATGCTGTTTTCCAGAGTGGCTGCACCAGCTTGCATTCCCACCAACAGTGTAGGAGGGTTCCCCTTTCTCCGCATCCTCGCCAGCATCTGTCATTTCCTGACTTGTTTATTTTAGCCATTCTGACTGGTGTGAGGTGATATCTCATTGTGGTTTTGATTTGTATTTCCCTGATGCCGAGTGATATGGAGCACTTTTTCATGTGTCTGTTGGCCATCTGGATGTCTTCTTTGCAGAAATGTCTGTTCATGTCCTCTGCCCATTTCTTGATTGGATTATTTGTTCTTTGGGTGTTGAGTTTGCTAAGTTCTTTATAGATTCTGGACACTAGTCCTTTATCTGATATGTCGTTTGCAAATATCTTCTCCCATTCTGTCAGTTGTCTTTTGATTTTGTTAACTGTTTCCTTTGCTGTGCAAAAGCTTTTGATCTTGATGAAATCCCAATAGTTCATTTTTGCCCTTGCTTCCCTTGCCTTTTGCGTTGTTCCTAGGAAGATGTTGCTGCGGTTGAGGTCAAAGAGGTTGCTGCCCGTGTTCTCCTCAAGGATTTTGATGGATTCCTTTCGCACATTGAGGTCCTTCATCCATTTTGAGTCTATTTTTGTGTGTGGTGTAAGGAAATGGTCCAATTTCATTTTTCTGCATGTGGCTGTCCAATTTTCCCAGCACCATTTATTGAAGAGGCTGTCTTTTTGCCATTGGACATTCTTTCCTGCTTTGTCGAAGATTAGTTGACCATAGTGTTGAGGGTCTATTTCTGGGCTCTCTATTCTGTTCCATTGATCTATGTGTCTGTTTTTGTGCCAGTACCATGCTGTCTTGATGACGACAGCTTTGTAATAGAGCTTGAAGTCCGGAATTGTGATGCCACCAACTTTGGCTTTCTTTTTCAATATCCCTTTGGCTATTCGAGGTCTTTTCTGGTTCCATATAAATTTTAGAATTATTTGTTCCATTTCTTTGAAAAAGATGGATGGTACTTTGATAGGAATTGCATTAAATGTGTAGATTGCTTTAGGTAGCATAGACATTTTCACAATATTTATTCTTCCAATCCAGGAGCATGGAACATTTTTCCATTTCTTTGTGTCTTCCTCAATTTCTTTCATGAGTACTTTATAGTTTTCTGAGTATAGATTCTGTGTCTCTTTGGTTAGGTTTATTCCTAGGTATCTTATGGTTTTGGGTGCAATTGTAAACGGGATTGACTCCTTAATTTCTCTTTCTTCTGTCTTGCTGTTGGTGTAGAGAAATGCAACTGATTTCTGTGCATTGATTTTATATCCTGACACTTTACTGAATTCCTGTATAAGTTCTAGCAGTTTTGGAGTGGAGTCTTTTGGGTTTTCCACATATAGTATCATATCATCTGCGAAGAGTGATAATTTGACTTCTTCTTTGCCGATTTGGATGCCTTTAATTTCCTTTTGTTGTCTGATTGCTGAGGCTAGGACCTCTAGTACTATGTTGAATAGCAGTGGTGATAATGGACATCCCTGCCGTGTTCCTGACCTTAGCGGAAAAGCTTTCAGGTTTTCTCCATTGAGAATGATATTTGCGGTGGGTTTTTCATAGATGGCTTTGATGATATTGAGGTATGTGCCCTCTATCCCTACACTTTGAAGAGTTTTGATCAGGAAGGGATGCTGTACTTTATCAAATGCTTTTTCAGCATCTATTGAGAGTATCATATGGTTCTTGTTCTTTCTTTTATTGATGTGTTGTATCACATTGACTGATTTGCGGATGTTGAACCAACCTTGCAGCCCTGGAATAAATCCCACTTGGTCGTGGTGAATAATCTTTTTAATGTACTGTTGAATCCTATTGGCTAGTATTTTGTTGAGTATTTTCGCATCTGTGTTCATCAAGGATATCGGTCTATAGCTCTCTTTTTTGGTGGGATCCTTGTCTGGTTTTAGGATCAAGGTGATGCTGGCCTCATAAAATGAGTTTGGAAGTTTTCCTTCCATTTCTATTTTTTGGAACAGTTTCAGGAGAATAGGAATTAGTTCTTCTTTAAATGTTTGGTAGAATTCCCCCGGGAAGCCGTCTGGCCCTGGGCTTTTGTTTGTTTGGAGATTTTTAATGACTGTTTCAATCTCCTTACTGGTTATGGGTCTGTTCAGGCTTTCTATTTCTTCCTGGTTCAGTTGTGGTAGTTTATATGTTTCTAGGAATGCATCCATTTCTTCCAGATTGTCAGATTTATTGGCGTAGAGTTGCTCATAGTATGTTCTTATAATAGTTTGTATTTCTTTGGTGTTAGTTGTGATCTCTCCTCTTTCATTCATGATTTTATTTATTTGGGTCCTTTCTCTTTTCTTTTTGATGAGTCGGGCCAGGGGTTTATCAATTTTATTAATTCTTTCAAAGAACTAGCTCCTAGTTTCGTTGATTTGTTCTATTGTTTTTTTGGTTTCTATTTCATTGATTTCTGCTCTGATCTTTATGATTTCTCTTCTCCTGCTGGGCTTAGGGTTTCTTTCTTGTTCTTTCTCCAGCTCCTTTAAGTGTAGGGTTAGGTTGTGTACCTGAGACCTTTCTTGTTTCTTGAGAAAGGCTTGTACCGCTATATATTTTCCTCTCAGGACTGCCTTTGTTGTGTCCCACAGATTTTGAACCGTTGTATTTTCATTATCATTTGTTTCCATGATTTTTTTCAATTCTTCTTTAATTTCCCGGTTGACCCATTCATTCTTTAGAAGGATGCTGTTTAGTCTCCATGTATTTGGGTTCTTTCCAAACTTCCTTTTGTGGTTGAGTTCTAGCTTTAGAGCATTGTGGTCTGAAAATATGCAGGGAATGATCCCAATCTTTTGATACCGGTTGAGTCCTGATTTAGGACCGAGGATGTGATCTATTCTGGAGAATGTTCCATGTACACTAGAGAAGAATGTGTATTCTGTTGCTTTGGGATGAAATGTTCTGAATATATCTGTGATGTCCATCTGGTCCAGTGTGTCGTTTAAGGCCTTTATTTCCTTGCTGATCTTTTGCTTGGATGATCTGTCCATTTCAGTGAGGGGAGTGTTAAAGTCCCCTACTATTATTGTATTATTGTTGATGTGTTTCTTTGATTTTGTTATTAATTGGTTTATATAGTTGGCTGCTCCCACGTTGGGGGCATAGATATTTAAAATTGTTAAATCTTCTTGTTGGACAGACCCTTTGAGTATGATATAGTGTCCTTCCTCATCTCTTATTATAGTCTTTGGCTTAAAATCTAATTGATCTGATATAAGGATTGCCACTCCTGCTTTCTTCTGATGTCCATTAGCATGGTAAATTCTTTTCCACCCCCTCACTTTAAATCTGGAGGTGTCTTCGGGCTTAAAATGAGTTTCTTGGAGGCAACATATAGATGGGTTTTGTTTTTTTATCCATTCTGATACCCTGTGTCTTTTGACAGGGGCATTTAGCCCATTAACATTCAGGGTAACTATTGAGAGATATGAATTTAGTGCCATTGTATTGCCTGTAAGTTGACTGTTACTGTATATGGTCTCTGTTCCTTTCTGATCTACCACTTGTAGGCTCTCTCTTTGCTTAGAGGACCCCTTTCAATATTTCCTGTAGAGCTGGTTTGGTATTTGCAAATTCTTTCAGTTTTTGTTTGTCCTGGAAGCTTTTAATCTCTCCTTCTATTTTCAATGATAGCCTAGCTGGATATAGTATTCTTGGCTGCATGTTTTTCTCGTTTAGTGCTCTGAAAATATCATGCCAGCTCTTTCTGGCCTGCCAGGTCTCTGTGGATAAGTCAGCTGCCAATCTAATATTTTTACCATTGTATGTTACAGACTTCTTTTCCCGGGCTGCTTTGAGGATTTTCTCTTTGTCACTGAGACTTGTAAATTTTACTATTAGGTGACGGGGTGTGGGCCTATTCCTATTGATTTTGAGGGGCGTTCTCTGAACCTCCTGAATTTTGATGCTCGTTCCCTTTGCCATATTGGGGAAATTCTCCCCAATAATTCTCTCCAGTATACCTTCTGCTCCCCTCTCTCTTTCTTCTTCTTCTGGAATCCCAATTATTCTAATATTGTTTCGTCTTATGGTGTCACTTATCTCTCGAATTCTCCCCTCGTGGTCCAGTAGCTGTTTGTCCCTCTTTTGCTCAGCTTCTTTATTCTCTGTCATTTGGTCTTCTATATCACTAATTCTTTCTTCTGCCTCATTTATCCTAGCAGTGAGAGCCTCCATTTTTGATTGCACTTCATTAATAGCTTTTTTGATTTCAACTTGGTTAGATTTTAGTTCTTTTATTTCTCCAGAAAGGGCTTTTATATCTCTCGAGAGGGTTTCTTTAATATCTTCCATGCCTTTTTCAAGCCCGGCTAGAACCTTGAGAATTGTCATTCTGAACTCTAGATCTGACATATTACCAATGTCTGTATTGATTAGGTCCCTAGCCTTCGGTACTGCCTCTTGTTCTTTTTTTTGTGTTGAATTTTTCCGTCTTGTCATTTTGTCCAGATAAGAGTATATGAAGGGGCAAGTAAAATACTAAAAGGGTGGCAACAACCCCAGGAAAAAATGCTTTAACCAAATTAGAAGAGATCCAAAATCATGAGGGGGGAGAAAGGGGATAAAAAGAGGTTCAAAAAGGAAGAAAGAAAAAAAAAGAAAAAAGAAAGAAAAAGAAAAGAAAAAAGAAAAGAAAAGAATTTAAAAAAAAAAGGAAGACACCTGAGAAAAATGTAAAAATGAAAAAATATATATATTAGATAAACTAGTAAAAAATCGTTAAAAAAGAAAAAGGTAACAGTTAAAAAAAAAAAAAATTTACCCGAAGGCGAGAAAAGAAAAAAACAAAAAAATGAAAAAGAAAAAAATTAAATTAACTGCAAGACTAAAAAAAAAATCACAGGGAAAAAGCCATGAGTTCCGTGCTTGGCTTTCTCCTCCTCTGGAATTCTGCTGCTCTCCTTGGTATTGAAACCGCACTCCTTGGTAGGTGAACTTGGTCTTGGCTGGATTTCTTGTTGATCTTCTGGGGGAGGGGCCTGGTGTAGTGATTCTCAAGTGTCTTTGCCCCAGGCGGAATTACACCGCCCTTACCCGGGGCCGGGGTGAGTAATCCGCTCGGGTTTGCTTTCAGGAGCTTTTGTTCCCTGAGCGCTTTCCGTAGAGTTCCGGAGGACGGGAATACAAATGGTGGCCTCCTGGTCTCCGGCCCGGAGGAGCCGAGAGCCCAGGGCCGCACTCCTCAGTGCGCCCTCAGAGAACAGCGCCAGTTACTCCCGTCTGCCTGACCTCCGGCCGCGCTCCGAGCTCTCCGAGCCTGCGACCAGTTCAAGGTAACACCGAGCTGTGAGCTTACTGTCGGCTCTGTCTCTGTAGCCGGCTTTCCCGTTCCAATACCCGCAAGGTCTGCGACACTCAGACACCCCTGATCCTTCTGTGACCCTGCGGGACCTGAGGCCACGCTGAACCCGCGTGGGCTTCGCCCCGGTTTAGCCTCTGGAGCAATGTCCCTCAGCGGAACAGACTTTTAAAAGTCCTGATTTTGTGCGCCGTTGCTCCGCCGCTTGCCGGGAGCCGGCCCCTCCCCCCGGGGTCTATCTTCCCGTCGCTTTGGATTCACTTCTCCGCCGGTCCTACCTTTCAGAAAGTGGTTGTTTTTCTGTTTCCAGAATTGCTGTTCTTCTTCTCTTCGATCTGCCGATGGATTTTCAGGTGTTTGCAATCTTTAGATAAGCTATCTAGCTGATCTCCGGCTAGCTGAAGCAGTCTCAGCCTGCTACTTCTCCGCCATCTTGACTCTATCTACCTTCTTTTAACATTAATTCTTGGCTTGGTTATTTTCAACCTATCATATTTTTATTGGATGCATTTGAGCTATAAATCTCCTTTGATATATGGTAGTTCACAGACTTCATTTAAATATTCCTTAATTTTCATTCTGGTTATTTTTTTTTTGAACCAGAGATTATTTAGTTTGGGATTTTTAAATCTTGAAACTAATAATTATTTGGGGATTACTTTCTGTTATTGATTTCACATTTTATTCCATTGTAGTCAATTCTTTGGGAAATGCAGAGATTTTCTCTCTCTCTTTCTTTAATAGTGTGTTCGCTGTCTTTTTGCATAACTTATATATCATCTAAGTGTTGATAGTAAGACTCTATTTCTGGGCAATAGGTCAGTTTTTTAATTGTGCTATTCTGATCTCTGTACCCTAAGTTGTTTTTACCTGCTGTATCTATCAACCATAAACTCAAAAAATCATTGTGTTTGTGGTCTAGTCAATTCTCTGACAATTTTTACTCCACAGACTTTGAGGCATTGCTCTTGAGTCAGAATTGCCATGCTTTCCACAAAAGTTAACTTTTTTTTTTTTTTTTAATGAGTAATGACCCTCTTTAGGCTAAAAAATATGTTTTGAAACATATTTTTGGAAGTTAAGTGTACTTATCCAGTGCCTGTGCATGGCATCCCTAGTATTTACTTATCTTATAACTGAAAATTTGTACTTTCTGTCCATCTTCATCCAATTCTCTCACCCCTGACCCCCTCACTTCCGGCAACCATAAATCTGACTTCTTTTTCTGAGTTTTTGTTTATTTGTTTTTGTATCCACATACCAGTGATATCATACAGTATTTGACTTTGTCTTCTTTTCCTTGGTAGGATGCCCTCAAGGTTCATACATGTTGTCACAAATGACACAATTTTTGTTTACAGATGAATAGTATTAAATACACCACATTATCTTCACGCATTCATCTTTTGGTGGTTGGGTGGTTTCCATGGTTGGACTGTTGTAAATAATGCTGCAGTGAGCCTGGGGGTGTAGACATCTCTTCAACATAGCGATTTCACTTTCTTGGCATGTATTTCCAGAAGCAGAATTGCTAGTAACGTGGGAGCTTTATTTCTTTTTCTTTTTTTTTTTTTTTTGAGGAATCTCCATGTTGTTTTCCATAGCGTCTGGACTAATGACTTACTATCCCCCCAACAGTGCACAGGCATTCCATTTTCCCCTATATCCTCACCAGCCTTTGTTGTTTCCTGTCTTTCTGAGGCTAGCCATTCCAGCAGCCATGAAGTAATATCTCATTGTGGTTTAATTTGCTTCTTCCTGATGACTGGTGGTGTTGAGCACCAACATCTTTGTCTTTTGAACTCTGTAGTTGCTGTTGATAAGTCTGCTGCCATCTTTGAAAGTTATTTCTTGGAGTATAATCCCTTTAAACTTCTGGTTGCTTTGAACATTTAGCACTCTGGACTCTGAACATTTTCTCTTCATCTTGAATGATGTGCAGTTTCATCCAATGATTCTAAGAATGAATTGTAATCAGGATCAGTGTGCTGCTATGAGCTGAGAAAGCCCAGTTATTTTTCTAGTGGACATTACTATCTAGATCCCAACCATTAAGGACCTGCATCTCCGTCTCTATCCCTCACAGTGCCTGAGGAATCAGCTCCTCAACGTAGTTCCTGCCTTTATTTCTAGCACTTAGGGATTTTTCTTTCTTCTTCTGAGTCTATCTATGTATATAAAATAAATGTTTATTATATTTTATCCAACATTTCTATGCATTGTAAGTGAGCCGGCCTCAGCTCAGTCTGCCATGTTGCTGTAAATTCTGAAACACTTCTTTTTTTTAGGAATGTCTGCCACCTATCAGGGGACCCTGCTGTGAATAAAAAAAGCAGGGGTTTTATTTTTTTCTGGTAACTCAGGCAACAGAAGTTGTGCTAGAATTTTCAGAATTTCTTTTCTCTCTTTAAAGAGTTTTAAAAAGACACAGCAAGGATGGGAGCTTCTTATCTTGGCCTTCCCCGAGAAATCCTTAAAATCAACAGTCCATAGGAGACATGCATTCTGAGGGTGATGAAGTGGGTCCCGGGCTGATGCTGGGCCCCTTCCCTTCAACAAAAAGAAATGCATGAAAATAAGCCAATTAGTCATGTCTGATATGATATGTGCTAAGACGAGATCTTTCTATTTTTCTTGTACTAATCAACTACATCTTCGAAATGGGGAAAAGTATTCTGTTAAGTATGAGAAGCAATAAATATGATCTGATGAAAGTTGCATGAATTATCACCACCTTAGAATTTCACTGTTTATAGTTTATTTCAGTTGTAGAGAATGGGACATTTTTTTTTTTTTTTTACCCAGCCCCCAAATTTCCTTCCTTCCAACAAGATTACTGCTGTGTCTTCACACTTGCAGCAGCCTGAATTCAAATACGTGTGAGGAAAGAGAAGACTATTTCTATATTGCAAAGACATGAAGAGTAAGTTTGCTTTCATCTGTGGTCTGGTGTCACAGAGGATTACAGGAGATGGTGGGCCATGGAGAGAGCTGGGAGGGAAGAGAGAAAGAGGCAGATGCAGTATTGGGTTGGGCTTGCTTGTGTCGTTCAAGAAGGGAGACCTGGGGTGCCTGGGTGGCTCAGTGGGTTAAGCCGCTGCCTTCGGCTCAGGTCATGATCTCAGGGTCCTGGGATCGAGTCCCGCATCGGGCTCTCTGCTCAGCAGGGAGCCTGCTTCCCTTCCTCTCTCTCTACCTGCCTCTCCGTCTACTTGTGATTTTTCTCTGTCAAATAAATAAATAAAATCTTTAAAAAAAAAAAAAAAAAAAAGAAGGGAGACCTGCAGGAGAGGAAATAGTTCTGATTAGAGGTTGGCACATTACAGGAACTAGGAGACGTGGAATACAAATGAGCAGATCCAGTTCTAGCTCTCAAGTCATTTTGACAGGCTATGTCATAAACATGGTTCGCACCAGTGTCCTGAAACCCTGAAGTTCCCCTGGACGCCATGTGGAAAATTCCAATTTAAAAGCTATAGAATAGCATATTGGCAGGAGTCCTTTCTTCTTCCTGAAATGTAGCACCGGTGAACGATACTTTGAGGTGAGGTGTTGTCCAGTGAAAGGCACATTTAGTACGAGGCAATTAAATTATAAATGAAGACATAGAGTAATAGAAGGAGGAAGAATTAGTGTGTTCACAAACCATGACCGATGAGTAATTATTCACGAAGGGGGAAAGAAAATGACATTAATGAACACCTA
This sequence comes from Mustela erminea, assembly GCF_009829155.1. Lineage (NCBI taxonomy): Eukaryota > Metazoa > Chordata > Mammalia > Carnivora > Mustelidae > Mustela > Mustela erminea. Next base: position 28,550,052 of record NC_045634.1, on the reverse strand, counting down.
TTATGTGTAAGGCATCGTCCTAGGTCATTTATAATGAGACAATAGGTACTTAGAAAGGTGATTACAGTCTTCCTCACAATCCAGCCTCAATGATCTGAAAACCACTGGGCTCTCGGAGGCTCGTATCGCATTTTGTTAAAATGCCAGTTGAGTAGAAATAAATCAGTGATCTCTGATTAGAGTGGATTTTACCCTTCCTTTATAGATGTATTTTTCATATTAAGCATAGTGACGGTTTTAAAATATTTGAAAAGAAGAGAGTAATTCTACCCCAACTACCATGAGAGAAGCTTTTTTATCTATGCAAGGGATCTCCTGATAATATAAAGACATGAATGTATTTTGGTAGAAAGTGTGTCAGTTGCCCAGATTTCTTTAGCGTCCACCTTTGTGGCTGCTGTTGATGCTTATGTGAAATAGACGGGCGCAGCCATCATTTACAGGGTTCACATGTGGTTCTCAGAAAATCTAGGTCATCTCTCAATATCAGGATGCTAAATTGCGTATAAAGCAGGTCAGCTATCCTGCACTGCTGATTTGTGGCACCGTGACAGCCTGCTATTTGCCTCTTAAGAGTTAAATTGTATCTGCTAATCTTAGCTTTTAAGCAGCTCATCCTGACATTGCTTAATTTACTTGTAACCCTTATAACAGACTTTTAGCAGAGGGTATTGGTCTTTGTACTGGATTGAAAACTGGCAGTCCCATAGGAAATTGAATAAAACTATTATCATAGTTAAGGTTGCCTATCATTCTAATTATAATTCACATCCAATAATGAACACCTTGTTCAATAATATTTAATTCAAATCATGATGCTGAGTATAAAATTACATATCGAGAGAATTCATTAGAAGTTTCAAAAGTAAGCTGAGTAAATGTGCCTCGGAGAATGTATTTGATGAATTTGTAAAAGTATTTAAATTAGATCTGTAAAGTATTATGAAAAATCCACAAGGGATGCACAATTAGGCGAATAAGCTCTTCAAGGCCAGGAGCTGCTGGGCATTCATTCTAAAATGCTTTCTGATATATTGTTTATGCAAAGCAGAGATATGGGCGGGGGAACAATCATATACAACAAAGCAGAAATGCAGCAGAGGTGATGCCAAAAGTAATTGAATAAAAAGTAAGTAATTCCATCGTAATTAGTTCTCTAGCCTTTGCCTACATATTATTCATATGTCACTGAAGTATTTTAATGTGGGACAAATGGTTATTTAATTTATGCATGTTTTATAAAGTCCATAATGTATGAGCTTCATGAATTACTCATTCATAACCAAGTCCTCTTTCAAAATACTGTGTGCAGGTTAGACAATGTTGAATGTATAGTCATGTCATTTATAATACTTAAACAGATTATGTCTGTATTGATTTTATCCTGATATAGGAATGACATATGAAAATGTCCACTTTTATTTATGTTGTGCTCATTACAGTATAACTAGGGTAATTTTACCCTCAGATGAACCATCTCTGGGTTCATGCATTTATTCACTTGGGTGTTCATTTCATTCATTTAGCATTTATTGAATGGTAACTATAATCTAAACATTTTACTTGATTGATGATGAGGTAGCAGTAAAGATCAAGAAAAACAATCTACCTTAAAGTGGAGTTGATAGTTTGTATCCTAACAGGGGAGAGGATAATTGTATAACTCCCCTTGCTAATAGTGTACTGCTGGAAAATAAAATGCATTTAAAGCAGGGGACAGCAAAATTCTTTTGTGAAGAACCAGATAGAAAATACTTTGGGCTTTGCCAGCCATGAAGTTTTGTTGCAACTACCAAGCTCAGCAGTTGTAGTGTGGAAACGGCCATTGACAGGATATGTACATGACTGAGTACGGCCATGTTCCAATAAAACTTTATTTATAAAATCAGGTGACAGTCAGAATTTGGCTCATGGATTGTAGCCTGCCCATTTCTGCTGTAAAGAAAAGTGTTCTCGGTCCATGAAAGCACAAAAAATGAGTCAGCTCTGGAATGAGCAAGGGGGAGTTCGTGAATATTTTGTTGAAGGACATGACATTTAAGGTGACATGTGAACAATGGATAGAAAGTAATCGGGTGATATGTGAAGGACAGCTTTTAAAAGATACCTGGAGAGCCATACTGCAAGAAGGAGATGCCTACTTCGTGACGTCTGCATTACTAATCCCACTTTACATCTGAGAAAAGTAGTGCTCAAAGAAGCAAAGGGATTTACCCAATGACTGAACAGGTTCTGATCTATATTTTTTTAATTCCAAAACTCTATATTCTTTCCATTTTCCACACTGCTTCGTTGAGTATAACACACAAACATATGTAAACATAGTTCTCTTTCTCTTAGGATTTTGTAATCCCTTATAAATTCTTTTGGACAAATACATTTGTAGGGTAAAATAAAAATTTTAATCTTATTTTTCAACAAACCTTTTTAATTTCCTCATGCAGCAAAGACTAAGAATAGATTCATTCACAGGCAACTTTCTAAAACACATCCACCACTAGCTGCTCTCCACTCAATATATCACAAAACAAACTTTCTAGAGGGACAGAACCCTGTTGGTTATTTTAGAATGGACCTTGAGCCCTAATGTCTGGGATGTGATTTATTGATTGCTATAAGGCAGAGCAGTGAGCGATTTATAGGGACTGAAGTAAAAAGAGAAAAGTAAGAATCTTTTGGCTAGCAGCAGAGTTAAACACTGGAACAAATATACTTTTTTAAAAAAATACTCTATGGGGGCGCCTGGGTGGCTCAGTGGGTTGAAGCCTCTGCCTTTGGCTCAGGTCGTGATCTCAGGGTCCTGGGATCCAGCCCCACATCAGGCTCTCTGCTCAGCAGGGAGCCTGCTTCCCCCACCCCCCACCTGCCTCTCTGTCTACTTGTGATCTCTCTCTCTGTCAAATAAATAAATAAATAAATGCATGTTAAAAATTAAAAAAATACTCTATGAATAAGTAACTATGTTTTATAAGCATGAAGATATATAGGTGTGTGCTTTTTTATTATAGTTTACCTTTCACTTTCTTGTTCCAAGTCTGATCTAATAAATGCCTTCATGCATATTGATTAGTCCTATCCCTAATGGACTGATGCCATTTTATAGTGTCCAAACATTCTGTGAACTCTTTTTAAAGTGCCAGGTTAAAATTTTATTTCAGAATATAGTTAAATAAAAGAAAAACCTAAGAAAAAGCAATAAAGTACCATACGATTTATAAATACTTATTTTCGGTAAGAGTTAAATGACATTTTAATATTGTATTGTTAGCTGACACATTGAAAAAGAAACATTATATCCTGACAGAATCAAGAAAAACCTGATTTCCATAATTCAGGAAATGGGGTAGAAGAGAAGTGACTCTTTCCCCCCCTTTTATAATGTACACGCTGGCCCAAATACACACCCGGAATGCGGTTAGATTGACTTTAAAGCAAATGTTGCTTTTATTCAATTTGATCAGAAAGAGCTTAGATGGGTATGGATACGAGCAAGGGAAAGAGCTATAAATTCTAAGAATTGTCATTTTCTAGTTAATTCTATTCTGAAATGAGGTTTTTCTTAGCTGTTAGGAAAGAAAAGGGCCATTAACTAGGCATTAACAAGCAATTTCCAGTTCAATTTTGCAGATAAAAATGTTTGATTAAAGATAGTGTCTGTAGATATTTAGAGGCGTCAGTAAAACCAAATGTCAAACTTAAAGGGAATTTTGTATGAGTACATTTTCCCGTGCCCACTCTACTCTATTTTTTCATGGTATAGTTAGAACTCCTTTTAGACAGAAAGTATTTAATGAGTGTCAATTAATAAAGAAAAATGCACTGAAATCCATTTTCCCATGATGGTTATTTTCTCTCTAATTAAGAGAAAAATATTCTCGAAGATCTAGTATGTGAAAATACAAATATATAACGAAATATCGCTACGACAACATTTAAGTGGATGCAAAAGAAAATTATTTTATTCCTTTTCTCACGTAGTGTTCAACCACTTTACACCAAACATTTCATCCAGGCCACTAATATGACATTTGTTTCAAAACACAGTGTTCTCTTTTCTCTACAAAGATAACTTTATAAACCTATAAATTGTTTGGTGAGCACTATGAGGTGTTTTCCAGTTGTAACAATGGAAAGTCAATTCTCCAAATGCCATTGCCCTGTCCAGAGACTCCGAAACCCGCAATGATGCTTTGGGACACCAAACTGGCTACAGGCAACAAACAAACAAAAAGACACAAAGCTAATTACAGGTGGCATTTCCCATCTCTTAAACATCACACCAGGGAACCTGGGTGGCTCAGTGGGTTAAGCCACTGCCTTCGGCTCAGGTCATGATCTCGGGGTCCTGGGATCGAGTCCCACATCGGGCTCTCTGCTCAGCGGGGAGCCTGCTTCCCTCTCTCTCTCTCTGCCTGCCTCTCTGCCTACTTGTGATCTCTTTCCGTCAAATAAATGGATAAAATCTTTAAAAAAAAATCACACCAGTAGCTCATGAGTTTCATGAAAATGGGGAGAAACAATCCTAAATATCCATGGCGAGCTCTTTTATGACTTGAAGTACAGGAAGATTAATCTAGCGGTTTAAAGAAAACTATCTCTCTCAATAGTTTTATCCCTCTCTGTTTTCGTTCTACATGCGTCTCTGAATGGTTTATGTAATTGTATGAAGATGGATTAATGTCAGACGTAACAGTGGACTTCGCAGAGATAGTGAGCTAATCGAGGAATGAGCCCACGACTGACTCCTCTGTGCGTCAAGGGCCCGATGCTTCCCGTTGTGCCTGGCACATCGCTAGCGTCACCCACCATTTGCTCTTGTAACAGGAACATTCGTCCTGGTTGAGCCCAACAGTTATTAACTGGCAGAACAATAATGACAATGATACCAATACTACTACCACCAACACCAATATAGTCTGTGTTTGCTAGAGGTAAACACTGACCATCCTTCATTTTAGCAAAGAAATTTTAGTAGTTACAGTTGAAAAGGTTTAGAGACTATCTTTAATCTAGCACGTTTATCTTTGGTAACATTGTAGAGAAAAATGATTAAAGAAGCTTTTCTTTGGAAGGGTAAAGCTTTGCTAATCGTATGCCCGATGTCAGTTTCTCTATTTTATAGGTAAGTTGGTAAACAGACAATAAAGTTACTCCACTTTTTCTCTTGAAATAAAATCTGTAGTTCCCAAGGCTAAAATGCATACTTTTATCACTGGGTGTCCTTATCTTTTCTCTCCCACAAGGAAGCTGTAATAAGTCAATAAATCAAGTTCAGAGTTGCTCCTGTTCTTTGTTGTCAGATGAGGTGTCCACTCTATCAGTAACAGCTAATCTATAGTATGGTGTATTGTCATAATCTTGTATATTGATGGAAGTATCCACACCTTTGTGTATAGTCCTGTAAGATACAATAGAATGTTCTAGAATGGCAGTGTGCCATAGGCTGCCTCTGCCCTTGCCCTCTTGGCCTCCCTAAGCCACTACGTATGTAATTAGAGTGACCACTTGGAGACACTGTGTGCAGTTACCACATGGGGAAGAAGAGGAGAGATAAAGGTCTCAGACATCCGTGGGCTCACCAGCTAAACGTAGCCGTGTGAATAAAAACCAACAGAAGAGCCCCCTGGGTGAGTTCAGCCCAGAGTGATGATCTATAATCATTTAAAAAAAATGTTTTAGGCCATTTAGTTTTGGGGTAGTTTATTATGCATCACAAACAGTCCGAACAAGTATTAAGAAAGACCTAAAGGACGGGCTGTGTGAGCCAAGGAGTTGAAGGAACGGAGGAGGAAGGGATCCTTCCTTGGGTGGGGAAAAAATTCATGTGCTTGAGTAAATGAGAAAGAATGAGAGACTGTGGGAGAGAGGAGGAGACTAAAAGGAGGGAAGGAAGGAGAGAGAGATTGAGAGGATGAACAAGCAAATGGCTCTTGTGACTTGAATTTAGCTAGCGACAGGGTGAGTGGCTCAAGAGGAAGCCAGGGAAATGATAGGGACTAGATCATACAGGGTTCTGGGGGCTGTGTTAAGGATTTTGGATTCATAAGCAACTGAAGCTTTTAAGGATAAGAGGGAATATAAGACATTTCATGCTTTAAGTATTTGACTTGAGGGGCGCCTGGGTGGCTCAGTGGGTTAAACATCTGCTTTTGGCTCAGGTCATGATCTCAGGGTCCTGGGATCGAGCCCCACATCGGGCTCTCTGCTCAGCAGGGAGCCTGCTTCCCCCCCACTCCTCTGCCTGCCTCTGCTTACTTGTGATCTCTGTCTGTCAAATAAATAAATAAAACCTTTAAAAATAAATAAATAAATGATTTGAATAACTGTATAGAGGATGTATAGAGAAGAACCAAGGTTAAACATAGACAAAGGATATCACAGTGTTGTGATAGAGACTTGGAGTCAGGTTGGAGCTATGCAGCAGGGTGAAGTAGACCAACGTGAGACTTGGTGTTTTGGAAAATGAATCAAGCAATTTTTTTTTAATGGACTGAACATGGGTGCTGAGGGCAAGGGAAGGATGCATACCAATGACTCCTTGACTTCTGGTTTGTGCAGATACTTTCAAGAAGTTGCCATTTACTGCAATGCATAACCCAAGGATAGAATGGATTTGGGGTGGGCATTTGGGAAGGGTGGTTCAGAAGATCTGGCCCCGTGAAATCTTTTGAAGGCATCTGTGAACTACCAAGTAAGGATGTCAAGGAAGCACTTGGATGTATGTATCTGTGGCTCAGAGGAGAGGTCTGAGGTAGAAATATGTATGTGGGTGACATACACACGGATGTATTTGAAGCCGCTGGAGTTGAAATAATGTCCCAGAGGAGCATGCAGGTTAAAAGAGAAAAGGATCCAAGCTTAAACTCTGAAGAACTCCATTTGCCCGTGATTGAATTCAGGAGGAGGAAGGGGGAAAAACTGAACCCAGAAGTAGTAGTCTAAAGGCTGACAGGAAGAGCAGAGTGTCCAAAAATGCAAGAGAAAAGTTTTCAGAAAGAGAAGAGTTTCCTTTGGCAGGTCAAGTAAATTGGAAGCAGGAGTTCCCACTGGATTTAGAATCCTGAAGTTCATTGTCAATGCGGAGAAGAATCGTGGGGGCCGAGGGGTGCATGAACGGGATGGTGGACATAGGCTGGGGAAGAGGAGACACTGTGGGTTGGTCAAGCTTTGAGAGACATAGCTACAAGGAGGTAGTTATGTCAGAAACTAGAAGGGGGTATAGGGTAAAGGGATGAATATTAACATGTTCAAAACACTAGTTTGAACTTGATGAAAAGAATCCAGTTGGCGGGAAGAAGTTGAGGGTGCAGGAAGGAGAGAGAGCAGACAGTGGAACAAACAACGCACAACACTTGCAGAGAAACTGAACTTCCTTTGGTCTCCTCGTCACCCTATTCAAGAACTTCTCATGCCTCCCAGAGGCTGCACATGCTCCTGCCTTTGGCCCATCCCCCGACTTTGTGTGCTATGGGGATGCCTCCCAGAATCCAGCATAACTAACTCCTTTCTCCTCTTCACATTCTCATTCTAGTGCCTTCTTCTCAGAAAGTTCCAACTTGTAAAACTTCCTGCTGTCTCCCTCTCAGAAACTCCAACCTCCCTCACCCTGATCTTCTTTTTTTTTTTTTCCTTTTCCATAGTATTTATCACGGTCAGGGATATGATTAACTGAGTCTAATCAATGACATCTATAATTTTCTTATTTACTATTTAATTAAGTTACCTATTATTACTCATTATTTTAAAGATTTTATTTATTTATTTGAGAGAGAGAGACAGAAGGAACATGGGTGGGTAGAGGAGCAGAGGGAAATGGACAAGCAGACTCCCCACTGAGCAGGGAGCCTGATGCAGGGGTTGATCCCAGGACCCAAGATGACCTGAACCAAATTCAGATGCTTGACCAACTGAGCCACCAGGCACCCCAATAATAATTAATAAATAAAAATAATAATAAAATAAATACTGATTATTTAGTATATTCTCCCTCACTAGAAATTAAGATCTGTCAGAACAGCAATATTCTTCTGTTCTGTTTTGTTTAACTGATATGATCCTTCCTGGTCCTGATATATTGCTCTGCTCCTTTCATAGCTTAACAAACTCTTCCCATCAGTCTTCAGAAGTGTGTATTAGAGGTGAGTTGAGGGAGGTGTACACAGAGTAGAGTATTTAATGTCCCTTTTTCAAACATCTTGTCATTGTGCCCCTACGGTCCATATCCCTCCCCCTCTTGCTGTTCCTCCCCATACACACACTTACACAGCTGGAGAGACCTCCTTGATTCTCTCCACCTCTCTGAACCTACCTTCAAGGCTTCCCATAAGTAGTAGAGCTTACAATCACTTCTGACCTCTGTTCATTCTTTTTGCATGTTGAATGGGAACCAGGGAGTCCACCCTAGTCCATTCTGGCTGCTGTAATAAGCAAACCATAGATGGAGTGGCTTGTAAACAACAGACATGTGTTTCCCACTGGAGGCTGGAAGTCTGAGAACAGGGTGCCAGCGTAGTAGGGTTCTGGTGACATCCCTCTTCCAGATTACAGATGGCCTCCTTCTTGGAGCCTCACATGGTGGAGAGTGGAGAGAAGAAAGCACTGTAGTGACTCTCGTAAGCGCGCTCATCCCATCATGGGGTCTCCGCCTTCATGATGCCATCTTATCCTATTTAACCCCAAAGCCCCCTCTTCTTGATACTATTGCATAGGGGGTGGGGCTCAGTGTATGAATTTTGGGGGGACATAATTATTTAGCCCATAACAGTGCCATCCTGGTATTCCCTCACACAGAGCTGGGCACATCCCCTGTGCTTTGTCTGCTGCATCACCTCTTGGGCGCTTGTTTTCAGTAGCACATGAGAGCATCTTGGAATACATGCCTTACCTCTTAGTAGGCGCCTCGGTACAATGGTGTTAGTAGTTTTGAGGAGGCTGTTCCATTACAGCCATAAATAAACGGGCGTCTATTAAAACTGGGTGTGTGGGTGTCAGAGAAGTTCTGATGGTCCTGTTAATTAAATTCTTAGTCGAACTCAGGACTGCCTGAGAGTATCACTATCTGAGAGTATACTATCAAAAGGGACTCTGTAGTAATCATCATTTGGGTTCCCTCACCCGAGAGATGGACCATTTCGAAAACATCTCCTCAGCTTAACTGATTTCCTCAGCCCTCACGGCCTCTTGGCTCTTTCTCTAACAAAGACATAAGTGCATCTCCAAAATAGCAAAAACTGGGTATCTCCAGAATCTTGGATCTGGAAAATACCCCTTTCCTCATCTTGGTGGACCTCATATTTTTTGATCGTTTAGGTTAGAAAGGCAGTAACTGATCCTTATCCTACTGTTGTTCTACAATTTGGGTGGGTGTGTGACGAGAGAGAGAAAGTGATTATTTTAAGCTTCTTTCAGAGTGTGTGAGTCTACACATAGATTCGTGTGGACCGGTTGAAAGGAACACGATATCTCTCCTGACAGAGCTCAAGAGAAGAGCAGACGGAGTGGCTGAAATGCACAGGTGTTCTTGACCTAATGCTGAAAGGAATGCATGGCTAAAATTCACTCTCACTTTGCCTGAATTAAGTTGATAGATTGGAACAGGCATGCCTGAGTTCATTTGAGCAACTTTGTTCAAAATTAAAGGAGTAGAAATAGAAATAACTTACTTTGAGTCTCTCTTGTCGGGGGAAAAGGGGGCAGACTGTAATAAAAAGAAGAAAAGGGAAACAAGTGGGGTGGGATAAACTCCTAGGAAATCATTTATAAAAATAAAAATGGAAATTAGAAAATATATGTAAAACACAAACTCTATGGGGAACTATACAACCTAAAAGCAGAAACCGAGGAAAGGCAAATCCAAAAGTTTTCTCACAAGCATTTGGGAGTAACGATCCACCTGGAGGCAGGAGGTTTGAAGAAATAAATGTACTTGTGACTAAATGTATCCGCTTCCAAGGGAGGGGAACAAATAATTCTAGAGAAGGTAGAGAGCATAGGAGACCTCCCCTTCCGATTTGAGTAGATCTGTTCTCTAACAAAACTCCTTAGGCACCTTGTCAAGGATTAAATTTTCCCAGGGTTGAGAATTATACACAAGTGCGCCTGTGCATGCGCGCGCACGCACACACACACACGCACACACACACACACACACACACACACCAGTTAAACAACATTAAAAATTTTAGGATAAATTGGCTCTATACAAAAACCTCTCACTTGGCAAGTAGGGGCTATTGTTTTCAATATCCCCATCTGGGGCCTGGATCTGTGTTGAATGCCCCATGAAGGCATCTTCTAGGGGGTGAGAAGGACAGGCTGTTTAAATTCTCTTGGTCATGGTGACATGTCCTTTGGGAAGAACCTTGCTGGGAGAAGGGCCATGTGCTCCTCACAATACATAGACCTAATGAAAGCCAGAGTCTGACCCAAAGAGCTCTGGGGCTGAGCCCTCAGCAAGTCTGAAGGGGTGGCCAAGAGGGTCTTTCCTGAGCTTTGGGGTAGAGAGAATTCAGAAGAAGCTGAGGAGCGTCTGTTTCTTCCCTTTCGCAACCTTGTTTTCCGTTGTGTTAATAAAATTGTCAAGCAAGCTGTGAACATCTATTTTACTGAACGAGCTGGCCTTGGAGGGGACGATGCAGAAACAACTTAATTACTTTCACCACTGACGCTCAAAACCCCCTACACTGAATCATTCTTCCTTATCCCTGGACAAAATCTTGAGGCAGGCCATTTGGTTCTTCAGGCTAAACAAACAGGATTGCGTCTGATCGAGAGCATATTCTACTCTCTCCTTTGGTTTATGATTTCTCCCCATCCCTGGCTTTGGTCCTACTCAGGCTCTCAAGAATACAGAGTGGGCATCTTGACTTTTATCTGTCTTGTCCTGCTTTTCCTGCCCTTCTCACCACCTCTGGTTCCTTCAGGGCTGAAGGTGGTGAGGGAAGAAGCAGCACTGACCTCCCTCCTGGCTATTCTCGGGCAATAGATGGCTGGCCCAGCTCACTGCTTGTGTTTCCTTCTTCAGTCCCTGGGTAGCTGGCTCACCTCATGTAGGCTCTTTTCTTTGCAGTCCCAACTTCTGACAGGGTTTTGAACAGGTTCCTCTCAGGACGACTCAAGTCTGGCTCCCCTCCATGGTGTCCTCTTCAGCTTGATAAATCTGGGAAGATAAATCTGGGAAGCCCAACCCTCTCTTCGCATTGTGCCAACATAGGCAACTCCAGCAAGCCTTTTGCCTGGGCAGGACTTTCCAGAAACACCAGCCTCTGAGCCCCACAGACTTGTGGAAAAACAGGGCAAGGTCTTCATTGCTCTCATCTGAGCTCTGTTCTGGTCCCTTCATAGTGGGACAGCAGAAGACTTCTCTAGATTAGCAGTGTACCTGCTGGGGTAGAAGTATAGTTGCTTTTCCTGACAAACACTCCCAGTTATCCCTGGTCTGCACGGAAGGGTGACTGAACAGAGTGGTCTCCAGTGGCTCCATGGTGGGGTGAGACCAACTTGAAGTGGACACTGTGGGTTGAAATGAGAAAGGCATGCGGTGTGTGAGAGGCAGCTTAGAAAATGGTTGCTACGTGAACGAGCTTGAGAAGATTGGATGGACAAAGTGAGGTCACCGTGAATGAAATCCTGCAAGGCTAAATTAGGGTAGCAAAACCTGTGAATGAAGAACCTTGTGCTCTTCCATGTAGAGCATGAGAAAAGCCATGGCTTAGGATGATGACCGAGAGCTATGCCGGGAAGATGGCGGCTGGTGTTTCTCCCTCTGCACTTGATCCCAGTCCCTTGTATAAGTTTTGAAGCTTGATACAGAAAAACAAATACTAGACAGACAAGAGAGCTTCTGGTGCCTGTGACGTAGGGCCAGGTTGGGAGACCCTTGAGGTGGAGATCCTGTCTGTCCCATTTGCAGTGCCTCCCAGGGGCCTTGAACAATGAGTAGCCCCTGATAGATATTCAATAAATATCCGTTGGATTGAAGTGAATGCATTTGGTGGCAGAGGCTTCAGGCACGAGGATCACAGGCTATCACGGCATTAAAGGGGCAAAAATTGAAGGATCCAAAACAGGATTAGAGAAGGATTGGAAAGGCAACTGATGAATAGAAACATTTTCATTCTTTGGATGCTTCTGTGACTCAACGTTGGGCAAAAAGATCAATGTAAGGATTTCGAATGAAAATAGAAAGAGACAATTATTGAAGTGAGTATGTTTTCAAGGTAATTAGAAACATGTGATAAGATTATAAATTGGATAACTCAGGCTTAGGTATAAAGACCTAGGAGATGTGAATATAGAAGTCTTTGAAACCAAGACTTTCGTTTTGTTTTGTTTTGTTTGTTTGTTTGTTTTTTAAGTCATTTGAGGAATTAGCCTAAAGAATACAGAACAATAACAACAACAACAAAAACTAAGGAAAAAAGTCAGCTTTCATTTAACCAGCTATATTCAGGGACTTCTCCTGAATATGCATATCAAACATATCAAACAGAGTATGAAGCTCTTTGAATATACTGGCTAATTTAATCCTCATAATAAACATGAGGCGAGAACTAACCTTATCCCCATTGTTCAGATAAAGAATGAATATTTTGTCCAAAGCCATAGGACTGTGAACGGTTTGGCCCAGGACATCTGACTGAAGGGTCTGTCTTCCAGTTCGCTGTAGTTGGTGCCTCTTGACAGGCGGAAGGCAGGAGAGATTGGGCAGAGAAGAACAGCAGTGGGAAAATACAGAACAACTCATATCCTGTTCGAAAGGAATTAGAAGGTGTCAGTAAAGAGGTGATTCAAATCGTATTCCAGGAAAATGAGAGGGAACGAGTAAGGAGAAAAAGATCTACTAGTCAAGAAGCTCGTTCAGCAGAACAACCTCAGGCATGTTAGGGGAGGAGGAGGGCTTTAGACAAGCTTGCCATGTTAGTCAGCAAAGAGAGACAGGGAGATTGGAAGGAGCCAACCAAAAGGCATATAGGATTGAAGCAAATTTTTCAAGATTTTGAAGTAAAACACATTTGAAATTAGATAGAAATTAGATGGAATCTACAGAAGAGAAAAGATTCAAAGTACTAAAGGTCAAAAAGTTGAGGGCATAGGTTTGGAAGGATGGCAAGGGACAGAATCCAATGTGAAGACATGTGCAAAATTGTGTAAAAATTCTTCTGATACATTAAAAAAAAATTAAAATGGTTTTACTAAGCCTGTTCTTGAGGGGGAAAATAGGTCAAAGGAATTTCTGACAGGAGGAAAACCAAACTGAAACCACCAGTCTCATATGTAAACAACACCCAAATATGAATGGCCTCAGATGGTAGGTCTTTGTATATTATTCTGCAAAACGTATGTTCATTTAAGTCCAGTAGAAGCTCCTAATCAATGTCCCCTTAACCAACTCAATGAATTAATGATGTTCCCCATTTTTTCTGAAAATATGAAGCTCACGCTTCTTGAATGTCCTGGGCTACTAAGCCCTCTTCCTTCAACCCCCACAAATCGGACAGACTATTTACCGAGAGCCAGTTATGAATTTCTCAAATCCGTTCATGTCAGAAATACTTGATATTGCAATTGTGTCATTTAGTTAACTCTTCCGTAACAGGTGAAAAGGCATGTGAAAAGAATCATCTCTATTCAAGCCAGTTTGGGAAAAATTCGTAAGGACTCTTGGAGTTGTGGGTTCTTGGTGTCCCTGCTTGGGCCATGGGAGTTAGGCAGGTGGGAATCAGAATGTCAGTGTTATTCCCCATAGAATTGAGATTGGATTATGCAACCTCATGGGGCCATTGCAACACACTTTGTAATGTATCATTCCAGAATTTCACGGCCAAACTGACACCATTATAGGTAGCTCTGGACAACAGAAAACCTTCCCATAGAGGCAGAAAACTCTTTCTTGTGGAGAGGCAGCTATATATCTGTCATGTGGAGAGTTTGGGTTCATGACCGAGAAAGAGATTATCCAATCCAAGAAGGTTCAGGTGCTTCTTTTTGAACCCAGCCAGTAGACACCTTTCCTCTTGCTGTGGAGAGAGAAATGTGATGAGTAGGATTTCCTGTAACTGATTTTGTTCCAGGTGGAAATAAATCAAGGGAAATGGAGTGCCCCTTGGGAAACCCAAGCCACATCCACCCATACACTGCACACCCTATACATGAAGATAAGCAAGACAACTGTCAAATATGCATCAAAATTATAAAAATCTGGACCAAATTAACACTCAGGTTGCATTTATAATTCAATTTTAATGGAACCACAAACAGTCATAATAGGTAATTTATTAAGGGTGTGTTTTATGTAGGTCACCCAGGGAACCCCACTCAGAGAAAAGCTCTCAACTGTACAACATTGACGAATGTGTATTAGTGTGTTTTGAGTGATGATGTTAAGGAATGAGTCATTTTTACGATTTCTTTTTAACTGATTTGTTAAACTACTCCAGCACTGGTTTCTTTCACATTGGACAAGAAGACTTCTCTTAATCTTACATTTCAAGGTTTTTGTTGCATTCATTAAAAGAATAGCATGGTTGATACATCACCTTGAATTATAAAGGGAAACATACTGTTGCCTGATCAACTCTGGATTCATTTCTTCTTTCCTTTATTCTTTCAAAACTGACAAGTTGTTGTCTTGTGCCAGGCAGTGGGATAAAAATGAGAATTAATAAGACTTCCTCTTAATCTCAAGTAATTCACAATTTTGTATTTACATAAGGAGTGTTTATTTGATAAATCATACTGTGCCAGAATATTAGTCTAAGTCTAGATAATATGTGAGAAGACTTTCTTAGGGGACACACACAGAGTTTTTGGAACATGTTGTTAAGCCTGACCCAGAGTAAAAGTGAAGGAAGGGGGTGTCTGAGGTCTACTGAAAGTACAGCAAGGCTGCTGGGAATTCTGAGTCAAAGTTGGCCATCAGAGGAGGTGATGCTCCGTCCTTGGTTCCAGCTGGAAGTAGGACCTTGGAGACAACGCTGCATGGATTTCGGAACTCAGCTGCTGGAACTCTTGGTCAAATAGATTCCCTGTAGTTGGAGATCTGAGAGGGACATTCTCATGGCTGTTGCCACCAGGTTCTCAACTTTAAAATTTACAAAGACTAAACAATACATGCTCATCATAGAGACTAGAAAAACAAGTAAATAATATTTCCCTCCTTTGTAATCCATTCCCCTACCTCCTTAGAATGATCTTTGTAGAATGCAAATCTAGTTATTGTACAGTTCCACACTGTCTTTAGCAAAAGATTTGAACTCCCTGATGTGTCTCTCCATAGCCCATACCCCTCCCTTCCCTACAAGTTTGTCATTTGTCAGTGGTTCCTATTTGCAGTTTCCTGAACATTCTGTTGTTTCCCCTCCCATGGGACTCTTACTCTGAGCCTTCAAAGCTTACCCAAATGTCACCTCCTCCAAGAAGCCTTCTGTTCTTCCCTCCCCTGTTTTAATCAAATGCCTTCCTAAGTATTCCTGTTTCACCCTGTATTTGTCTCTAAGTTATGTATGTTTGCCCATCTGGTTTCTCCCACCCAAGACTGTGAGCTCCCCAAGAATGCAGATGAGTTTCTTCAGCAGGATAGCGCCCGGCACAGTGCTGGATACATAAAGGCTACCTTACTGGTTGATCCTTAAATGAAGGAATGTATGTACGAATACATGCTTCTTGCCAGCCTGAGACAATAAGGCTCTGTCCAAGGGAATGTAAGGAAAATATATAATTTATTAATGGTGGCTATTATTTCCAGTTTGTGAAATAAATTTTTCTGGTTATTATAGTTCACAGAGATGACGGACCTTCCCTAAAGAAAAAAGCAGTTACTGATACACCCCTCCACAGTGTATGTCCACAAGGGCTTTACTGTGGCTGTTTATCCAAATCCTCCCAACAGCCCTTTGATGACCCAAGGCTGTTTTAGCTGAGCCTCTGAGCTCATACGTCTCCGTCATGGCGAGTGGCGATGATTCCTCTTGTGCTGGGGAGGAGGCTAAGGTTGATGTCACTTAGATCACTCCCCAAACTCCATTGGCCAAAAGGCAGAGCCAACCCAGAGTTCACAGAGCCTCTGTCCCTACCCCCTCCACACCCTTTTCCCCCACACATACTGTTTTCCAGAGAATAATTCCTCCATGCCTTGGAGGTCAAACAAATTGAACTGATGATATGAGATTTTTCCTCCTGATCAGATGTTAGTGGACTTACACACTTACCCCATTGCCATCAGGTGAAAAAAAGGGGTGGGGGTCAGTGAGGAAGGGCTGGACAGATGGAAGCACCCTTCTGTTTAGGTGTTTCCCATGAAAAGTCTGTGCTGCCTTCATAAAGATTTTATTTTAGGGCTTTTTTTTTTTTTTTTAAAGATTTTATTTATTTATTTGACAGAGAGAAATCACAAGTAGTCGGAGAGGCAGGCAGAGAGAGAGAGAGGGAAGCAGGCTCCCCACTGAGCAGAGAGCCCAATGCGGGACTCAATCCCAGGACCCCGAGATCATGACCCGAGCCAAAGGCAGCGGCTTAACCCACTGAGCCACCCAGGCGCCCCTATTTTAGGGCTTTTTTAAAAGGATCTTCTGTTACTTAAGAAAGAGCACTTCAACCTCATTACCATCAACATCAGTTTTGCACGTGTGTTTTACTTTGGGGCTCTCTTCAATTGTCTGCCCACCCCACCCTACAACAATAACAACGGCATAGGCTCTAGCCAATTACATCTCTCCGTGTTAAAACAAAACCCAGGACTCTACCCCTTGGATACGTTGCAATACTGACCGTGTGGCTGATGCTATTATAAATGTGTTCAGTAGGCAAAGAGTTGTCTGGGAGGGAAATTAATGATATGACATCATGGTATGTCGAGTGAATTTAATGTATTCATTCTATTACTTTTCCTCTTAACAGGGATCATTTAAAGTCAATAGTAGTTTCATTTTAAAACCTGTGAATTCTTGAATCTTCTAATTTAATTATGAAATTGAAAGAGATGTCAAATCATTTGGAGTTTACATTTATACAAAGTAAATAAGGTGCGCATGACTTGGGTAATAAATGACATGTCTCTCAAGTATTTCTAATTAACTTCGTTCTCACATTTTAATTCTGTATTCTCAAATAGTTGCAACCATTAATGCCATATTTCCAGGATAATGGTATCTGTTAGAGCATGTGTATTTTCTCCACCTCTTCTCCTAAAGCTAGAAAAGCCAGGCTGTTCTGCTGTAAACTTTTATTGGCAGAGGTTCATAATTCAGCTGTAAAATTTCATGCTGGGCTGCAATTCAGTGCACAAGCCCTATGCCCCGAAGAGCTTATGTTACTACAAAAACAATTGTAAAAATCCATTTTTTCCCTCTTTTTAGGTGGACCAGGAAAAAAAAAAAAGGTACAGTGAGAAACATTTTCCTTTTAAAAACACAATTTCTAAAAATAAAAGTTGGTGGAAGGAATGATCTACTCGGCACTTAGCTCTCAGCCCTCACCCACCAAGATAACTATTAGATGATAAACAACAGAAAATTTATACTTGCAACAGGTACAGCTCGCTCCGTGGTACTCGGAGTGCGAGTAATGTCACCTTTCTTTATTTTTCTAAGTCAGATTAAATCCACCGTGAGGCATCTGTCATCGAGGTTGACAAGAAGTCCGATATCAGTCAATGTGGGGTGCCCTCTCCTGCCCTCAGGACTGCGTTATGACTCTGGGGCTTACGCAGTGCAGAAGAAGAACAAAGGGCACAGAGCTAGGTACATGGTGGCTTTCTGATCCCTGCTCAGGCAGCCAGTTTTATGACAAAGACACCACCACCGACTTACACCCCCTTCCCCACCATCCAAGCCAAGCTCAGTAGTGAGACAAGGTTCCTTAGTCCCCAGGACTCACAGGGCCGTCCCCATCTGACCTGTCGCCATTGCTCGTTAAGGGTTCAAGAATGGGTTCAGGTCTTTGATCGTGAAGGACCCCCTGACACTAGAGCACCTGCACACCCCCACACATGTCCCTCACCGCTCCCTCTCCCCTGGCCCCCCACTTCCCCCTCTCCCCAGCCTCCAGTCTGTTCCCATCAATTTCACCTCATTAGAGGTCTATTTCTGGAGAATACAAGTTGGAAGTCTTTCCACTCCGAACCACGAAACCACTGTGTACTTTTACCTTCTCACTGTTCCTGGGGGAGAAGGAGGGCTGAGGAGAAGGGAGTGGAAGGAGGTGTCGTCCCACTGCTTTTCTTATGGCTGGAAAAAAAGAAAATACCAGCTACATGTCTTGTTTCTAAGAAATCATCCTGCCACACAGTAGAGTCCTCTTTTACTCTAACATTCCAGCACGGTGTAGAGCCCCACTCATAAGATCTGGGTTGTGGTTTAAAATTTGCAACTAATGAGCCTCCGACTTGGGGTATGTGACCGAAACCCCGATCTCATTTTCTTCATTTTCAAAATGAGAGGGATAATTTGGATTTTCTTCATTGTCAAAAGGAGAGGGGTAGTTTTGATATTCTATAGAATTTTTTCCCTGACCTAAAAATTTCATAATTTATGAAGTGCTTGAAAGGCAGGTTAATAATTTCTGCGTCGCTTTATGTATTACGTTGTTTTTCTATCTCGAGAGTTTGCCTGTCACACAAACATTTGCAGAAAGACCACCGTTTTGCTAAAATTTCATTGTTCAGGTTACTGCCGTGTGTCAGAATGACGCGAGCTGTTCTGAGAAATATTGAAGGTCAGCCGTGACTTTCTCAGAGGCTTTGATGGGATCCTTTTCTTCTCTCTAACTTGGTAATGTCCCACAGATCCACCTCAGCAGGTCTGTGACACCCACATATCGATCTTAAAATTCTTCTCTTTGGGACCAATAGACCAACCAGCAAGTGAAATCCTCCCGAAAGACCAGGCTGCTTATCCAGGATTTGGAACTCCACGCTTGTTGCTACTTTCTCCTCCTTAATTAGCCCGTGCCCCTTCCAAAGAGATGCTCATTTCAAAAGAGAGAGGGAGTGAGGGACAACAGACTCTCACAGTTCAGAGATGCCCCTCCAAAACTAAAAGACCCAGTATGGCAGATATTAATTGACATTCATTTGTCATGTTGCATCCTCAAACTTCTAGTCCGTTCTAAGTGATAAATGATAATGGGCCATTGCGAGCAGAACCGGAAGCAGAGCTGCTATTAACATACCACGACCACATCTTGAGACAAGAAAAATGCTGATGCGGTGTGCATTAAATGAAGGGGGCGGGGGAGGTAGCGGCAGATGGGGGAGGTCGGTCTGGGAGGCAAGAGGAAGTTACAACTGATGGAACATCTTGTTTTGTTCCGTCACTCCGTCCTTCGGTGTAACCGCTTATCTCACTCGTTCATTTCTCAGCGTTCTGTCTGTCAATGTATTTTTGTCTAGTCAATGCCCAGGACTGTGAGGAAAGGTGCTGTTGGTCGCACGCATCACCTCGCCCCCTGCCCTTCCTCCATGCACCCCCCAACCAGGTGAGCTCGGATGGCTTCCCTCCCTGTGTGGTTTGATGTTGAGACTGGCCATCGCAGGGCACCTGTAAGAGATGGGAAGCTAGAATCCCTCTGCTGAGGTCACACCTGGGTCATCTTGTCCCCTTGCGGATCCCACTGTCTGCTTCAGCCTTCAGAACGAGGGTAGGAGCGCCCCCTCTCACTGTTTCTGTGTTCTTCACCGTCACGGTGAGGTTTGCCTATACCCACTCGTTTGTCCATGGGTTATAAACGCTCCTCAGATGGTCCCATGTTAGGGCGCCATCTGTTTCTGCGGGGACCTTGACGGACATAAACCCCGAGAAAGGCTTTCTGGATGAGCTAAATGATAAGCTACGTCTCGAAGGAGTTAGGAGTGCACAGGTGGGGAATCAGTCAGAAGAGGGAAGTGGGAAAACGATGAGTCAGCAAGAAGGAGCACGAGGTACAAAACCCAAAGCGCTATGATTAGTTTGCAATTCAAGGGTAGGGCTTACTGCTCTGAGTGTGTGTAATGAGCTGCCCGTTCACGGTTGGCCTTTTTGTTTTGTTTTGTTTTTCTTGACTAGTCCATGATCTTTATTAACTTTATTAACTTATAATGTATTATTAGCCCCAGGGGTACAGGTCTGTGAATCGCCAGGCTTACACACTTCACAGCCCTCACCATAGCACACACCCTCTCCATGTCCACCACCCCACCACCCTCTCCCAACCTCCCTCCCCGCAGCAACCCTCAGTTTGTTTTGTGAGATTAAGAGTCTCTTATCCTGGTTGGTCTTTCAAGAACATGTGCCTACTAGCAGGGCCTTCCATCGGGAAAGTTTCCAAACTAGGATCCTATTTACGTGGTGACAAGAGAGCAACTAACAAACTTGCCACCAGGTGGCGCTCATGCAGCGACTTTGGAAAACCCAGCCGCGGTGAATGTTAAAAAGCTGAATTGGAAAATATTACTGTCAAACAGATGTTCTTGTCTTTGATGCTGTATCTAAGTTAAGGTAGGAATGATGAGGTCGGAAAGGCTAATAAATTTATTATGTGGTGGAAAACTTATTTCTCCTTGCCCATGAGACAGAAAAGCCATTATTTTTAAAGCACGATGTTAGCTGTACTTTTTGTTCGCGGTGACACCGCCTTCTCCTAATCCTTCTCATACTTCTGTTATTCTTTGTGTGATATGTGTCTTTGGTTATGAGTAAAGAAGAAGAGATTATAGTCGTCTCTGTAAGCTGACTGCTTAAGAGTTCGGCACATTTAAATAAATCTGTAGGAGGGAAGAAAAAAAAAAAGCTTTGGACACTGATCATCCAACAGTGAATAAAAAATGTAGACAGCGCATTAATGCAAAGAGGCAAATGATGTGCGAGAGTGGCATCGCCAGTAAACAAAGCAGACAGTTTGACAAAAGTGTTTTTTCCCCCACTTTGATCAAATAGACTAGAGCATCTTTGCATCCGGCTTGTCAAAGTGCTGGATCTGCTTTCCATCTCTCTCTGTGCCTCTCCTCACCCAGTCCCCACCGCTCTTTTATCTGGGTCTCCTCCCTGGGATGAAATAGGTTGTTAGTCGACTGAGGGGGATAGCACCCACATAATGAGGAGCAATGTCTTGGGCTCTGGTTCTTCTCTCGCACCCTCCTCTTCCCCGGCTACAAAGCCTGCAGACTCTCACGGAGAGCTTGTTGTGCAGCTCAGCGGTGTCTGTGACAGGAAGGGCCCGAGCACGTGGCTCACAGATCGATCATGGGGGTGCAGGGTGGACCCTCAGCAGGGTGCACCCAGGAACTCGGTAACTTATCCACTACCAGTTGAGAGACGCCTTGTGCAGAGCCGTGGGTTCAGAGAACTGGAGGCCAGAAAGGAGGGTAGGAGAGAAGAGAAGCGAGAAACTGGCATATCCCAGAGAATTCACATAATGACTTCCAGAAACACTGATTAACCGGAAAGATGAAGTTTATCATCCCCCTTGGACAGATGAAAAAAGATGGTGCGACAGGAAGTTGGAGGGTTTTTCTGCAAGATCTTCCAACTACAAAGAGAACAGAGACAAAGACTAAAGAAGGAGCCTGATGACAACCTCAAAGGATGGATATGGAGGGAGAAAGAGGTATCAGAGGCAAAAGAAATTGAGCTCTACTTGCCCAGAGATCACCCTTCATGGTATCGAGTCATTTAGAAAATGGGGCTTAGAACAAAAAAGGAATTTTGTTTAAGCGAAGATTGGTTGTGAAGGGAGAGATTTTGTCCAGACTTTGGACTAGTCCAGTGACCTCAGTACACTCACAATCTGTAGTCAAACGAATCACGTCCAGGGGACAGGGACATCTCCATGGCACAGAAAGCATGGGACGTCTCTCAGGGTCCTGTGCAGCGAAGGGCTCCATGGTTAGTTCAACCTCTGCTGTCACCATCTTGAAATTCTTCATAATTTTGAAAATGGAGGGCTCTCCATTTTTATTTTGTTCAAGGCCCTCCAAAGTAGGTAGCTGAACCATGGAAATAATCAGAGGATTTTTCTTTTTGACTATCGCTGGAAAAACATCGACATTTCTTGTTCTTCTTTGGTCCATGTTGTCCCCTTTGAGACTGCTCCCCCAAAATTCAGTCAGCAAGTTACCGCCTCAACTAGATTGGCTGGAATGTGACGGCTGGGTTGTCATTTCCATCATGGTTCTTTAAATAGCCGACTCTTTGTTCTTTTTTTTTTTGTTTTTTTGTTTTTTATTTGATAAATCGACACTGACCATCCACTCTAGTAGAGCTACTTGCCAAGTCCAAGGTGATTTCCCAATTCTTGCTAATAGTCTGCTGTTCTTCAAACTTCCCTAAGAGAAAGGGAAGCTGTGAGCTTGCAACTCTAAGCCATTCGGTGCTCCTACTTGCTTCTCCTCTCAGAGAATGACCTCTCATGCTCTTGTCCCTCAGCACTGAGAGCATCTTATTAATTCCCCTTTGTACTGCCTACAATTACCACCAACGCAGCCACTGCACTGTCATCTGAGAAATGAACCCCCATGGAAATTGCCATCCTTGCCCAAGGCTAAAAGAGTTCTTCTGGCAGGTCCTAGTGGATTTGTGAAATATTAAATATGTTCCATATCCTTTGTACATTAAAAAAATCAAATCTGAGAAATCTCTTTATGTATTATCTGTTTCTACATAATGTTACCCTTGGCGCTGTGCAAAGGGCTTTGGTTATGGTCTTATTTCTGTAGAATCTGTCAAAAATGGATCATGGGACTAAAAATACCTGGATTTAAAGACAGGATATACAAATGCAAAACAAACAAACACAGAGACACCCCTCCTCCTCCAGAAAGAGAAGACCATTGAACAATGCACAACAGAGGATGTCCTTGGTGTCCATTTTGAGAATTAGTACATCCATAGAGCAGTAAGGCCTGGGAGAGTCTTAAGTGGCTGATGCACACACCGAATGGTGCAGAGAGAAGCTATTAGACCTTTTCCAAATAGTTCTGGAAGACTGTGAAGAGGAGGTGGGATTGCATGAGCTATTTGGATGATGAAAGAGAGATAACTTGGCAGACAGAAAGAGAGAGCATTCCAAGAATATGGCACGGTTTGGAAAAGGCTTGTGTAGAATGACTGGGTGATTGAGATATTAAGCCAATTGGCTTGAACTGAGTGGAGGCTCATTCCAAGGAAGGATTTCAAATTTGATTCAAACAAAATAATGGCTTTCTGTAGCATTATTGTGGTAACTAACTAACTAACTATATATATCTAGAGAGAGATCTCAAATGGACATTACACCCATTAAAACCCAAGTTACAGAATTCTTAGAAGAATGAGTCTCCCAAGTAATCATGAAAGTGTGAGACTGAGCGGCGTCTGCTACCCTCAGGAGTAAGCACAGGTAACCCCACACACTCCAATCCACAGAACAAGAAACAAATCGTTGGAAGGGCTAGAGGAGAAGAGAGGAGGAACACGTTCTCGTTTCGTTGTTGTGAGTAAAGAGAATGTGGACTTTAGCCTTGGCAGCTCTACTGTTGTCACTGATGTTGTATCCATGAGCACTGGAGGTCTGAGCAAGAATTCGGTGACTGCGCCTTTGGGTAGAAGGTCCCCGTACGTTCTACACAGTTGGCTTCCAAACCCAAGTATGAATGCATTTATCCACTGTCCTAGATTATTCGATTCTAAGGATGTTGGCTGTTTATAAGAAGCTAATAGATTCAATAAGGAGAGAAATCATGCTCATTTGAAAAAAAAAATTAAACAAGAAATTGTAATAAAGAGACACTCTTGCTTGCCAAAGGATTGAATCTGACAAGAAGGCTGGAAGAGGGCAATGTCAGCTTGGGGTGGGAAGGATTAAGGGAGATCTCAGGAGGGGTTGGTATGTGACGTGTGTCCTGAAGAATGGGTAGAAATGAAATACTTAAAACAGGCAGGGCAGAGCCTGATGGAAAGGTACAAACCTTGAGAGGAAAATCGTGGTAGCGGGGAAAGAGAAGTCATGACCGGAGGGTGCTGCCTTGCTGTCCAGGACAGAAGGCTTCCAGAGGACATCAGAGAAAGAGGAGGCTGAAGAGAGAAACAAAGGTCTCAGGGACACCAGGAAACGGGGCTCATTTTCGCAGCTGGGAGGGATGAAATCATCAGAGGAGAGCACTTTCTGCCCGACCTCAGGAGAGAAAGTTCCTATTTTGAAGACTTTCAAGAAGTTTTCCTTCCCCTCTCCCCCATACAGTGTTGAATTGCCAGTGCATAGCAGAAGTCAATTACCCACCCTATACGCGGATTTTGATAGCACCATCTGAAGAGCGACCGGATAATTTGTCTTCGTGAAAGGCCGTAAGCATATTCTCGAGCTTTGCTGTTGCCACAGGAGCGAGCGCCTCGCGGAGGGGCTCTGGAGTGCATCATTTGGCACGGCCCGCTGCTCTGGCCATCTGCTGCACCTTATAACGTGGTCTGGCAATTCTGGAGATGGCACGGGCCGCCCGGCAATAGATCCATATGTTATTCTCCTCCGCCTTGCTGGAGAAGCAGAACAGCCATCTTCAAGACACCACCAGGCATCTCAAGTCATGGGACTTCCTTTGTCTGCTCAAAACCAAGGCTACCCACCACTATTTTAAAAGGGTGGGGACAGGCAGGTGGTCAGCGGGAGCGAACACCTTCTCAGGTGTAAGCGTCAGTTTCAGGATCCAGGATTCGGGGCACAGCCACAGCCAACACCACCACTAACGAGCCCCCCCCCCACCCCCAAGATGAGTGCACATGCATGGTGTGGAAGGAGTCATTCCCCAATAATGCACGCGTTTGTATGACACTGTGACCCGCGGCGCCCTTTTTGTGTCTGTGCGTTAGATCGCGCCGTCTAGAGCCCTGTCGTTCAGGGTGTGGTCCATGCGGGGCGGACATCTGAGTCCCCTGGGGAGGGGAGAGGGTGGGGGGTTTCGAAAGGCAGTACCTAAGGCCCACCCTAGACCTGCTCCATCCAAAGTCCCGTCGCCCAGAATCCCGAGCTGATTCCCATGCACGTTCAAGCTTGAGCCGAGCGGATCCAGCCAAGGATGCTCCAGATAGCTTCCGCCGGTGCTGTTAGGACTGTTCTGGGCAATGTTCTTGAGGCAGTGAGCGATGGAGGGCTCATCCTGCTGCATCCCAGACTTTATACGTGGAGAGAAAGGTCACAGGAGTTACTTCCTTGCAAACTTTCCACCAGGCAGGGAGCCTACATGCAGCACTCAGAGGATGCCCAGGGGGTTGGTTCTCGCATCTTCCGGCCAGCCTCAGAAGGGAGCACAGAGGCGTTTCCATTCTGATCCTCCCTCCCGTCTCGGACCCCTGCTGAAGCGACCCCTTCTTGATCAGGACACTTAACCCTCTGCTCACGGTCTGTTCGGAGAAGCGGCTTGAGTGCTGAAGGGTTGAGTTGTCGCCCTTATTAGCAGCTGCTCTGCTCCGTGGTGCAGTCCACTGACCTGAGGGTCGGACACGGGCTCGGTGGCCCCCCGCACTGGTGGCTGCCCTGTCTTGCTCCGCGGGCTGAGTCTGCTTGCCCACTTTGTTCACGAGGGTTTGCAACCCCCTTGGGCAGGGAAAAGTCTCTTCCAGCTTGGGGTCCGAGTTGAAAATGAATTCCCTATTTGCCCAGCACCTTGACACTTTTGCATAATATCATTTCCCGCCCCCCAGGCGGCCGCAGCTCCGGAGGACACCTCTTAAACGCTTTCTGCCCAGCATCCTGTGGTTGTTGCTGCTACGATGGAGAGGGAAAGGACAGTGTCGAACTTGAGCAAGAACTAAAATGCCCCCCAGGCTTCCAAGGCTCACCTCTAAAGACAGAAAAATTACTAACAGGAACCATATTTTTAAATCATTAAGAATGTATGTGTTTAAGCCAAGAAAAGGAAAGAAGGCTTGGGAGAAATTAATTCCATCTTGTATGGGGTGATTAAAAATAGAGATAACAAATTGTCAGTTAATGAAGCACACAGACCTGAGAGGTAAGATAGATAATAAAAAGTGGATTATTCAGAGTACTATTTTTAATTGAAAATATATAGGACTATTTTTAGCCACAGTCCTTTCCTAACGACATTGGGGCTTTAAAAAATGCTTCGCTTTCTCAGAGCCCAGCACACAAGATGGTCCTGAGAGTCACTCAGGGGAAAGATGCAAGAAGTCCATTATTGTGAGATTCCAAGTTTCCACTAGATGATCTACCCGTGGAAACACAAGGGCTGAATTTTTCTTTTCAGTCATCTAACATTCTAAGTATTTTTAAGCATGATGCTTTCACAGCATCCGTGTAACAGGAAAATTATGGGTAGCATTTTTATTCCCTCAGCTGGCCCTTCTTGGGTCTACACTCTAGGCCAGGCACTGGTTTAGGATTCTCAAGTTAGAACCACTGAGTAAAACACAGATCTGTACCCTCGTGGAACTTACCTTTTCAGAAGAAGAAACGTGCAAATAAATAACCCAAAAGAGAATTATCTTACAATCCTGACAGAGATAATTGGCAAAAGAAAAATTAGCATCGCGGAAAAAAATATGTTAACATCTGGAGAATAATGAAATTATGAGGAACAAGCATCGATGAAATCAGGCCAAATTCAAATGATGGCTGCTCTTGGTGGGTTTCCAGAATTAACTATTAAACTAACATATTAGCCTTAAACCTCGTATGTCTTTGGTGATGGTAGTGGAGGAGGCTATGTCATGCTCTATTCATGGGGGATGGACAGATGCCAGGGTATTTCACGGAACCTAATTGTTCTTCCCTGCCAGGAAATCACTATAGCATGACAAAAATCCCAAGGACCAAAGTGCCTGAAGACAAGAACTCCTGCAGCAAATTCTTAGTTTGCTTTGGGGCTATGTTATAGATCACCCCACCCCAAATACCCTGAAGTTGGCAGTGCCTCTGAGAAAGTATTGACTGATCCCCCAGATTGACCGCGATAGTCTGTGTGACTTTGGGCATGCTACTGATGCCTTTGAACTTTATTTTTTTAATTTCATTTGCAAAATGGAAATGGCAGTTTATCACAGGATCGGTGAAGAGAATATACGAGATTTTGCACATATATGGACACACAGATATGTGTGTGTGTGTGTGTGTGTGTGTGTATGTGTTCCACTATGTAATAAATTCATGTACTATGTAATATATACCCGTACTATCTTCTACGTACGATGCCCACTACCCAGTCAAGTTCACAGCAGATGTTAATCCCTTGCCTCAGTCTTCCAGCTGCACAAGATTTATAAAGCTCCCATGCCCTGAATTTCACAAGCAAATCCAAACTTTCATATTTTACCTTTGGAAGTGCTTGTGCCCATGAGACTTCCCCCACCACCCACTATGCTGCATTTCCTCTGCGTGTTTGGAATTCGGGTGTGGACCGATGAACTAGCATTTCCGTATCTCCGGCGGGTTCCTGCCAGGCACCAGCCCCGTCTCACTCACACACCCATTCTCATCTCTGTAGCGGTTCCTGTGTGTGACTTGACTCCTCAGTTACGTTTTGTACTTATTCAGAAGTAACAGTGGGGGGGCACCTGGGTAGCTCAGTGGGTTAAGCCTCTGTCTTCGGCTCGGGTCATGATCCCGGGGTCCTGGGATCGAGCCCCGCTTTGGGCTCTCTGCTTGGCGGGGAGCCTGCTTCCTCCTCTCTCTCTCTGCCTGCCTCTCTGCCTACTTGTGATCTCTGCCTGTCAAATAAATAAATAAAATTTTAAAAAAAAGAAGTAACAGTGGAAAGCCAGAATGAAAGATGGATGCTAGCCATAGGGATTGCTGTTTTTATAACTACAAAGACAGGAATGTTTCAGTGTGCTTAAAGGAGTAGGTAAGCCTTTAAGTTCAGCCCGCCCTTGGCTTTGACATGAGCAACCACATGAAGAATAGCATCAGGAAGGACACACAGCACAGTAAATCAGTACGAAATTATATCTCAGAGTGATCTGGAGTTAGGAAATAAATATGCGTGTGTATTCAGCTTTGCTGAAAAAGATCTTTTTTGTGCCCTGTGGATCTATTTATCTATTACTTGTCTTTTACATATGTTTTCTAGAAAGCATTAGATGCAGAAATAAGGAATTGTCTCTGCTGTTGTGGTTGTTCATTTATTTCCAACCTTCTACCTAAAGCATGTGAGGAAGCAGCACATTTCTCTGATCTCAGTATCTGTCCCCTCTGAGCAAGCTGGCCAGGGGACTACAAACATCTGTCGGGTACCTACTATATTCTCGGCATCCTGGCTCCAAGGACGTGTTCCCCACTAGAGTTAGCGGAAGGATCTGGCGTGGTTCCATACAGATTGCGAAAGGAGTAAGATAGGCTAGGCCACTGAACCTCCATATTTGGTGAGAAAACTTCTTTTATAAACACGTCAGCCTAATGCTTGAACATGTATGAGCTTAGGCTCTTGTGGAAGTTTGCATGGAGGAACCAAAGCTCCACTTCTCCAGGGGGAGCCGAGCAACTCTGTGTATACTGGCACAGACTGCAAACCTTGGAAGAGAAACATGGCGAAGTGCCACTGGAGGCTCACAGGCTGCTTCTGGCTGCCAGGCATAAACCCCTTTCTAGCTCCGGAAAGCCTCGGCTGGAACTAGCTTCTCCTTCACAGCCGGGAGCTAAATTAGATCCTTCTATACTCTGGCTACTTGCTCCTCCGTTCTTTAACTGTTGGCCACCCTTTGAAGTTGTTCTTAGCCCTTTCCTGTATGCCCTTTGAACCTTTGCGTAATGGTTTCTTGATGGCGTCTCCGACTCAGTAGGCTAAGCCTGAAATCTTCATCATTGTCACAGAAATGGTGGATTACGGCAGCGAAGAGGATCTCAGACTCTAACTCAGCATATGATGAGAAACGCCAGTCAAGAGTGAGAGCGAAAACATGGGAGAGGAGAGAGAGCAGAAAGATGGCACCAACCTTGTTAGCAGCACAGGCTGAGGGAAGATCTACTTTCAACCCCGTATTCCTTGTTCAGCAGGTCCTGTTTGTCGCGTCTCCTAATGGCATCACCAAGCACATCACACAGGCTGAAAATGTCCTCCTCCTCGCCTACTCTGTATATCCTAGAAGTTAACAAATACTGCCAAACAAAGCTCCAAAATAGTTTGCCCAGTTTTTGCTTTTTATTACTTTATTCCAGTTGTCACTACTGTAGACCACCCTTTAAGTTGGTTGCCGCCATTGTCACCGAGGCACCATCACTCTCAGATGGTTTGTGCCTCCCACCAGCGAAGTTGTATTCAAGCATCTCAGTTTACCTGAAGCATTGCTGCTGTCAGGATGTTTCCCTGTCAAGGTTTTGTTCAAAGTTTTGGGCCCCGTTTGGTCTTGCGTCCTCCAAGAAGCTTCTCACGCACCCTACTCAGGATATATCATAAGTAATGGATCCCATGCTTGTCTCCCATCCTGGTTTCCCCTTTCCTACTGAATACACAAAACACCGGGCTTTGCTCCTCTCACTTCACCAAACCTTTCTGGGGAGGAGCGCGAACACCCTTTGAAAACTGCCCATGCAACCGTTGTCATTCTACTCATTCTATCAGCAACAACTGCCACATTTAGTCGATTCCTCTTAATCTTGTCAGTCTGAAACTCTGGACACCACTCATTCATGGTTTTCCTCCCACCCCGTGGCCCCTCCTTCTCTGCTTATGTTGCTGTTTCCTCCTCATCTCTCTGATGTCTATACTATGGAGCGTCATCCAGTTTAATCTTTGCATGTCTTCTCTGGGTTGAGTCTTTCTGTGTGACAGTATCCAGTCTCGTGGATTTGAATCACATGTAAAGATGATGATTCCCAACTTTATTCACATCTGTAGTCTAAAATGCTCTCCTGAAACCCACATTCATGTATCCCGGGTCCTACTTGGCATGTCTAGTTGGAAGTCTATGGACATCTCTTTGGCTCTTCTCACTCACACCCCAAATCCTTTCCACCAACCAGTCCTGTTGGCTCTACCCTCAAAATGGAGTCAGTACCCTACCATATCTAGATATCCCCATGTCTATTTCCCTTGTCCAAATTACTGTCAACTGTTTCTGGAGATTGTCATAGCCATTTAATTAGACTTCTGCTTCTTTTGCATTTCTACAAAGGAGTTCACAGTAATCAAAACTAAAGTCCTTTCTACGAGTTATAAGATTCTCAAAGACCTATCTCTGCCCACATACCTTCTCTCTCCAATATGTGTTTCTCATCAAATACTCCACAGTTCTTCCTCTAAATCTTTTGGAGACTCTCTTACTAGCAACCCAGAGCATTCTTAGATTATGTTAAGCCTATCCTAACTCAGGACTTTTATTTCCTTCTGCTTAGAGCATCCTTCCTTCAGATCTTTGTATGGCTTCCTATTTTTCTTCAGTCATCATTTCAAATAGCTCCTATCACTGAGACCTTCTCCGAGCACCTGTATAAAATAGTAACCATGCTTTCTGTGCTTCTTTATGCCCCTCCCGCCTTTATTTTTCTCCATAGAGTTATCAAGTTACCACCATTTAGTTGATGTACACCTTCCTTCTTTCCTCCCTCCCTTCCTAGCTCCTTTGCTTGCTTCCTTCTTACCTTCCCTCTTCTTTCTTTATCAGTTCGTGTGTGATCTTCTTGTAAGCATGGATGATCCAAACATAATGGTTTTTGTCCATTGCTCTAACTTGACATTTAGAACAATGCCTGATACACAGTAGGTGCTCAATGAATAATTACTTAAATATTGATTAGATGGATAATTGAAATCCAACTCTGGTCACCAGCCTTTCCACAGACACACTCCCGTGACCTTGTCCGGGGAACGTGTGTAGCTGGAAGTGCAGTGATGGTATTCCATGTCACAGGGACCTTTGCGGAAAATGCTGGACTAACTAATGGCCCAAAGTGAGGCTTGGAGTGTTTTTTCTCGTGATAAAGACTGGAAAACCTGTGAGAAATTAAACAGATCAGATAGAGTGGTGTAAGAGAAAGGACAATGTACCAGAAGGCAGAAGAGACATATTCCGATTCTGAATCTTATTACCTGTGGAATTTTGAGCAAGCTGCTAATCCTATTTGGCTTCCACATGTCATCTGTACAATTGCAGTGATGGATTAGCTTGTCTCTGAGATCCCTTCTATACCTATGATTTTGTTGAATTCTGTAGGTGTCTGGCGGGGGGTGGGGAGCAGGAGGGAGAGAGGAAGGGGAAGCGGGAAAAAGGAAGGGAAGAATGCAGTCTTTTGATTATCCATATTTTTCCTAGGGGGTAGAAGGAATGACGTAAGTTGGAGTATGAAGAAAATTGTAATAATAAAAAGAAAGACTGTTTTCACATGACTGCATAACATAGAACTTGGTTTTGTAACTGGGTAGATTAGCAGTCTAGAAAGACCACCTGGCTTATACTAAATTCCATATTCTCTAAGTGTCATTTGTGATCAATGGCTATACCTTTTCTCCAGGGCTGGAGCTCTTTTTTCTGAACATGAGGGGTGCAGTTTTGGTTGATTGCAGATGGTGTCAGGTGAAATTATTCATTTATAGATGATTACTAAAATATAAACTGGCCTGATTTTTTGAGAAAATTTGGAACATTGATGCCTTTCTCCTCTAAGGTTTTTAGTATTTTATCTGAATGATATCTGTTCATTTTGTATCACTATGTAAGAGGGCCCTAATTTAGTGATTACTTGATAAAATTATTTAAAAACACATAACCATGCTTTAGAATATTTTCCAATATACTGAAGCATTATAACATGCTAGAGATCCTGTCTTTGTTTCTCACTGTCCACCTCTGAAGTTTAATATCAAGATAGGCTTTTCAATGCCATGTGTGTGACATTTTAGGAAGGGCTGCACATATTCAGCTATGACCGTGGAAAGTTCATTGCTGTACTTAGCTAGAGTACAGTGTTTGCTTAGCTAGGTTTCTCCTGAGGTTTTAGTAAGGCAGAATATGAATTCATAACTGTACCTGAAAGGAACATGACATTGTGTTTCTTAAAAGCACAACCACCCACGGTGTCAAGCTAACAGCTCAAAACTATGGTCCAATTAACTGAGGACACTGCCGAGGAGGTCAAAGATCCCATAAAAACTAGTAAAGACACTGGAGTTTAGACAATCAAAAGAATCTGGAGGAATGATCTGGGGTCATAGTGATTACCTCCAGAGCTGAAAAAAGCACTCAAGGAAAGAAGATATAAGCTAAAGTTCAAATTGTCATTTATAAAGCTTCTCACCCAGTCTAGTTACAAAGCAGAATTTAAACTCTTATGAAATCTGCCACAACAATTCATTCTTTATATGTAGGAATTTTTTTTTTTCAGATGCAGGGACATGGGACTTGCAGATAGCACACCTCTGTTGACTGTTTTATGAAATTGGAAAATAGAGATTGTAGCTATTTTTTTTTCAGTTGTTTTAAACTGTACCCCCATGCACTTGCAGCCATTCTGTTTAAATAAAATCTGAACCATTTGACACACCATAGTAAAATAAAGTAAAAAGCGCATTCGGCAAAAAGATTGGGGATGGAATACGAGACACATGACTGAGGCTCCCATTAATGTCTTGAGGTTTAAAACTGCTGAATGGGTAAGATCCATTGCTGTAGCTCACTAAAGGACAGAGACCTGTATTTGAACTGAGAACTCACTTCTCTTGACCTAAATGTGTCATAGTAACAAATGACTCGCAGGGAAGTGGTAAATCATAGTCATTAGACAAACAAATCACTGTAGGGTGTCAGCATCTACTTTGAAGAACATAAGCCATCTTCACTATCCTATGGCCAGAAAGGATCAGTGTCTTTGAGAGAGAGGATTCAGACAGGAGTCACCCTTCCTCGCCGTCCTGTGTTTGCAACGTCTACTTGGTTTTATTTTGCATCTGATTTTTTTTTTTTTTTGCTTTTTCTTAGTTGAGCTTTCTATTCTGTGCTTCTCCAGTCTTCTCTTTTACTGACTATTTGTTAGACGAAGTTAGTCTCCAGAGTACCCTATAGACACTGTCACGGGTTTTCATTCCCTGTTCAGGAACTGGGCGTTGCCACCCATTTTCCCAGGGGTAATGTCATGTGCACATCCTCTGCTTCCGTTTGTTTCTTTATTTCTGTTCTGAATGACCTGCTCCAAGAATTGCACTGCCCTCACTACGGTAAGGGCTAATCCCCCACTGCTTATGATTATTGAGGTCCTTTGAGGCAGGGCTCCCAATCTCAGATAAACTGTGCCCCTCAATTACAAGGGCCGGTTGAATATGATCCTTGCTTTACAAGTACCTTATTTTCCAATATGCAGTGTCTACATTCAATTATCAGGCATTATTGGAAACACAAAGGTCACTACTTACATCTCAAAAGCTCTTAAGGCAAACATGTTATTGCCTCCTGTACACTTTGGGCTTTGAAACCTTAGAATTCACTTCAGGAGACTATTACCATTGTCTCTGTGTTTTGAACACCATAGCATAATGGGAAATGTCCCTGATCCAAAAAACTGAATAAGCCAACAAAGCAATTCAATAGGAAAATGCTGAGTTGAAAAGATTGCAATACAAAATGATTGCTTTCATCCTCTAGCGCCTTTGTCTCCGCCCCTCACTCCAATGTCAGATGCCAGGGCACCTCTTGGCTAGCATGAAAATTCAAACTCGGAATGAGAAGCCAGTCATTATTTTATCATTTAATATTAATTATAATGGTATTAGTCATGATGAACTAATGTTGCATTATGTAGCTTTCAAATGTATTCCCAAAGGACTTTGATTATAATTTGCCATTTTATTCATGTTCAATTATTTTAAAGTGTTGCTGAATTAACAAGATCCACTTAGCCTTAATCACTACTTACCTCATCAGTTTATGGCGCTGACACGTCTGGCTTATAAAGACAAGTCTGCGGACAGAATGGGACTGGGGCCATCATGGTCACAGCTGCCGTCCGCTGTTCATCCCAGGGGGCCACCGTTCATCAGAGAAGGCGCTTCTCCACCTCGCATGATGGGAGGTGAACCAGTGCGCAGGAGGGGTGGATGGGACTATTTCGCTACAGAGAACCCTGACTTCCACTTGCTTGCCTACTTTGCCGACCATTGGAAGTCTGTAGTGGAGCATTGCATATGCTCTTCTTTCTGATGAACACTAACAGACCTGGTTCTAGTTCCCCCATGTCTATGTTTTGAGAAGAAACATAGGTGCATTTGATTGTTTGGTTTTCCTGGATCCATGTTGCCTGACTGTGGACTGGCTCTGGTTAACGTGTTCTCTTAGTCCAAATTTTCTTTTCTTTTCCACACTTTCCTTGGGCTCTCTGCTGTGTCCTACCAATATCATCATTTCTCCATTCGAGATCTATAACATCCCTTTTCATCCATACCGAGCTTCTTGTCTTACTTCATTGTGTCATATACTTAGAGCAAACCCACCAAGTAATCAAAAAGTTGACCAAGGCCCCCGGAGTCACTATTTACCTTGAGATCCTGACAATAGCATGGTTTAACATCAGGAACATTTTAATAGCTCTATGGGTCCAACACCAATGTCAAAGAATATGGCGGATCTGGAAAATTAACAGACACGGTGCCTACCAATTCAGCTGATCAGGCTGGGTAAGGTCATGGGGGAAAGTAGTCATGCACGTCCTGTTGTAGATGTTCCACCAAGTACCACCTCAGTGAATGAGATGACAATCAGAATTCTGGCCACCGGTGGTGACCCGCATAAAAATTTCTAGAGTTTCATGCAGGAATTCTATGCATCACCCTTTTAATGGGCTGACATTATAACTAAGAGTTTCCCAACCATTCCATCTTCCACTTTCTGACCCAAAGGTTTAATTCAAAGGAAAATGTGAATTAAGATGGTCTGCAGCAATGTTCTCCCTTTTATCTCTCCTATCCACATTGTGCTATTTAAATTTACTATTCTCATACCAAGAACTTGCTTAGCAGTTGGGATTGTGGCCTTTCATATTGCTCTGAAAACCGATAATGAATGACTTGAGCCAGGAATTTTTAGTATTTCAGTCATCAAAAGAAAAGGATGATACATTCAATCATGACATGAAATATATGTACAATCACCACTGGATGCAATGAAATTTTCAGAATTACAGAATAAGAGCTGTATGGGTGATCATTGTACATTTTATTGTGTACGCGCAATTACAGAGACATAGATACGTGTGTGTGTGTGTGTGTGTGTGTGTGTGTGTGCATGTATAAAATTTGTTCACTGTTGGTGCTGATAGGAAACAGAGTTGATCCCAAATCATGTGTTTGGATTATAACGTTATTAATGGCGAATAGGTAAGGTATTTTTAAGTGTTTATAAGTTCTGGGTGTAGTTCAAGAACTAAATTGGCATTAACTTACTTAATTCTCACAATGACTAAGTGATGCCTATTATTATCCTTATTTTACATTTAAGCAACTGAAATATCAAGCCATCTAACTGGTTTAATGTCACACAACTGTACTTCGATGAGGCCAAGATTTGACTCCAACTACAGGGCAGCCCATGTTGTAAATCCCTAAGCTAAACTGTTCTGGTTCCCAACCCTCCCCAAAATATTGTAAGTTCAATTGACCTTTGTGTAACCATAGCCACATGCTTTATTTTGTTTTGTTTTGTTTTCCCCTCCTTTAGTCAGAAGTTTCTCATATTTTATAAAAAATGATTTTCCGAGACACACTTAAGGAAAAAAAATATATATATTTCTATAATCTTTTTTCCCCATAGTTCCAAAGCTGGTAGAAATGTTCCTTTGAAATAGTTAATGAATTTGCAGTGCATTTACTATGTGGGTTAAACTTATTGCCAAAGCTCCTGATAAAATTAGCATTCCTCCAGAAGGAATTTGGAACTATTCTTTAAATAAAAAGAAGTCATGAAATTGCCAGCCTCTCCTTGTGCAGCCTGCGTAGCTCCTGCTTTCGTGAGTTCTTAGA
This sequence comes from Mustela erminea, assembly GCF_009829155.1. Taxonomy (NCBI): domain Eukaryota; kingdom Metazoa; phylum Chordata; class Mammalia; order Carnivora; family Mustelidae; genus Mustela; species Mustela erminea. The sequence goes on along the minus strand of NC_045634.1, from coordinate 28,514,153 downwards.
GAAATTACTGAATGACAGTCGGCTGTGGATCGTGTCTGCTCCCTGGCTTCCCCTTCCACTATCTCGCTCCAGGATGTGGCTGCTGGGATGATTCTCCTTTCTCACTTCCCTGGTGATGCCTTTCTGCCTCCTTGAACCTCTGCGTTGCTTCTCCTTTCCGATATGACCTTCTCCTACCTTGAAACATGGCCACTGGTTCAAAATCCTCGATGAATTCCATCCCCCTTGCTTGGTTCAGACTGCCAGTCGAGTTCTCTTTTTCCTCTTCCTCCTCGTTGGGTCTTCTCTCTCACTGGCCCTCTGCTGGGAAAGGAGCCTCTTAACAAGTATGAAGCTCTTCATTTCATTACGAAACAAAAGCCAGAGATGTGTTTTAAGGAGTGTTCTTGTGTCACCGTGATGAAGTAGCGTGAATGGGATCCTGATTAATTTTACGTCTGAATGTGGCAGCCCTCTCAATAGTGTTCAGATTGATCCAACATACCCTACCCACTTATCACAGCAACTTGACCTTGGGAAAACTGCACTAAACAAAATATTTTAAACAAGCCTCTGACTGGCGTAATGATCACCGCTCTATGAAGAGCAAATGCCGTTGGTAATATGATGACAAATATTTGTGCTGCAGGAGGGAGAAAATCATGGTAAGGAGAGTCAGCAGGTCTCCCCACATCAGCTCTTCTCCAGACATGAATGGGTGGGAGTCAGCCCCTGGCAGAGGACATAGCCTTCTAAATGGGGCCATATGCTAACCAAATTAGTGAGTCAACATCGCTCAAGAAAGCATGTGTTATTCCTGAGTTTAATGTATTTTGTTTGTTTTTCGTTCTTGGAAATTTAACTGGCATTCTTTGATGATGAGGATACAGAAGAGATTTTGACAGTATTTCATTTAAAAATGAACTTTAAGAAATCTATTTATAAATTAGAACTCTCTTGTATAGTTCGTAAGCTGCTGTGTTTCTCTCAGGGCAACGAGAGTCTTCCTGGTAGCGTTTCAGTGAGAGGTATGTCTGGGCCACTTCCCATCTCAATCTAGCCTCCAAAGGGGCCAATTTTAAAAATCACATATTAGAAGCATCATTTACTGGTTTTCGATATAATCCAAATTTTAAAGTTGCCATTACATCATTAACAGATTGACCAGTCATCAAGTTGACTCATAGGGATTATAAGAAAGAAAACTAAACGCCGATTATTTTTTATAGAAAGAAGCTAATATTACACGAAGACTATTTTCACCCTTAAGTGAATCTTATAAACATAACCTTTGCAACTGTAGTTCTTTAGCCAATGAATATAATTTGTATTTCTAATCATTTCACCTAGATGAAAGAAAATGAGAAGTGGTAGAATTCAAGTTCATCATGATCAAAATGATTCCAACACAAGTGAAGGTTATAGCTAAGGTCTATCGTATAGCAATGCAAACCTTTTATATTATGAGCATTGTTAGTAAAGGCGAGGCCATTGTCATGCTGTTCATATGAACTGTGGTTCCTTGCAGGGCAATGCATGTTACCCAGCATCCTCTGCAGCCCCCATCCCTACCATCTGGAATCTCTTAGCAAGGGACGATTTGGTGCTATATTAAGATTCTCTGATCTTTGAGGGTTTTTTTGTTTTTTTGTTTTTTTGTTTTGGTTTTATCTTGTTCCGGTATAAACACAGATAATGACTATTAACTCAAATGGACTCCAGCTCGACGTAAAGATTCTTGGACTCCTTTTTACCCTGTTGAAAAATAAAGGTGAATTTCTGCACATCTGGAAGCATCAACTTTAGACAGCTCGAAAAGATGGTAGCTAGCCTCTTTCCAGTCCATATTTTAATGAGGCAAAAGAGGATATGCCAGTAAGAACCAGAAGTCAAATTTGACTTTGAACCCCGACTTCCTTCTAATTTAGCAATTCATCCTCTTAGTTTTCTTCTGTTTGCTGATGACTCCAAATTAAGGCCTTAAAGAAGTACTATACAGTGCCTTAAAATATGCAAAATTGTTCTATAAGTATTACATATGATACTTCTCTGGTTAAGATTTATTTTAGTTATTTTAAACAGAGTGAGAAAAACAGCATGGGGAGGGGGAGGGGAGAGGAAGAAGATCTCAAGCAGACTCCACGCAGAGTGTAGAGCTGATACGGGGCTGGATCGGGGTGGGGATGCGGGACTTGAACTCAGAACCCTGAGATCATGACCTGAGTCAAAAACCAAGGGTTGATCTCTTAACCGAATGCATTGTCCCTCATTGTATATTATTGTACCTCACCACCCACTGAGGTGTCCCTCAGTACAATACTCCTTACTCCTTTGGGTTACAGTTCTCATAGGTGAAAGGGATATACATCCATGCACACATGCACACTTCTAGACTCCTGTATTCACTTCCCATAGCAATGCTGCACAGGGATCTGTGCTCTGGGATAAAGTGGCTTGAAGAAGCAGCAGCATGTGCACTGAGCAAGAAATAAGGCAAAATGGGTTTTCATCTTGATTCTAGTGATCAGCTCTAGATCTTAGGATGATTCAGGGAATCTCAGTATTTCACTTCTTTGTTTTTTGTTTTTTTTTTTTTTAGAATTTATTTATTGATTTGACAGAGACACAGTGAGAGAGGGAACACAAGCAGGGGGGTAGTGGGAGAGGGAGAAACAGGCTTCCTGCTGAGCAGGGAGCCTGATGCGAGGCTCGATCCCAGCACCTTGGGATCATGACCTGAGCTGAAGGCAGACGCTTAACGGCTGAGCCACCCAGGCTCCCCCAGTTTTTCACTTCTAAAGTGGGGCTCTCCTATCTTTTTACCTCAAAGATTTTGCCAACACTATAGTAATACCTGAAAATGCACTTTGTGTGCTTAAAATTAGTATAGTGGTATAAAATTGGATATATGGGTTTATTATACTTGTCAGCTGAGACATTTTTATGGGTGAAAGGTGAACACAAAAGTACTTACAAGTCAAGCTCAGGCTAACGTAATCGGTGAAATTAATTCTGCCTAACACTCATACGGTGATGATTTTCAGGACTCATATTTTTATTTTTTATTGAACACAAACCAATATATAAAAACATACTCTGAAAGGTATTTTAAAAATTGTGTTCAAACTAGATTTAAGGAAAGTGCATTCCCATTGAATGAGTAGAGTGTTAATAATATTGATCCACACTTCCACTAGTAACAGCATCATCAAACATTTGTAAAAATTAATTAAGTTTCATACTTTTCTTACTTGGAAATGAATTAATAATCCGTGGAATAATGAGACCTGAACAACCAACACCATTAACTGGTTCTTAGGGTGAGTTTAATCCCTTAGTCTTTTAATCTAATCACTAAGAAAGTCTTTCATCTTTTATTGACTTTTATTTCAGTTGTCCTCATTTCAATTTCTAATAAATACATCTTGCTTATTATTTAACAGTTTAGAAGCTTTAAAAGTAATTTGACTGCCATGAACTTATGAAATTAAAAGGGAGATGTTTGTATAGAGTGCCTTTCATTCTACAAGAAATCACATAATGGGGTGCCTGGGTGTCTCAGTGGGTTAAAGCCTCTGCCTTCGGCTCGGGTCATGATCCCAGGGTCCTGGGATCGAGCCCTGCATTGGGCGGAGAGCCTGCTTCCCCCTCCCTCTCTCTCTGCCTGCCTCTCTGCCTACTTGTGATCTCTGTCTGTCAAATAAATAAAATCTTAAAAAAAAAAAAAGAAATGACATAAGCAAAATTTATTTGACATTTCTTAAAGTAAGAAGAATTATTTCTAAAAACTTTAAAAAAATTGAAAATACTTTCAAACAAGTGGAAAATAAATTCCAAGAAGCCAGTTTAAAAAAAAAAGAAAAGAAAAAGAAAACGAAAGGAAGAAAGAAAGGAAAATAAAATACTTTTTAGTTGTTATAAAATCAGGGTCTAAACTTTCTAGTATTTTCATTAACACTTTCGGGTTCCACCTCTCTCTGTCTAAAACTAAGGGGTTTAAACTTCTCTGATGGGAGAGAGAAATGGACCTATGAATGGAAACCTTTATTCCACAGTAGAATGGCAGAGTGTGCTATTACTTTTCTAGAAGGCTAGCAGATTCTTTTTGAATTAGCCAACAATAAAGGTGAAGGTAGAAAATATGAGCATATTACTTGTGTGTAGATTTCCACTTTTTCTTTTTTTTGCAAGTAAAATACTCTTGCCAAATTAATCTACAGTGATTGCTTTTAATAAATAACTAATTCCTAAACTCCCTGCATTACCTATGAAACCTCAAAAAATAATGCTGAAAAGCAATTCTCCTCAATGGGCTCAGCAGGGGGCTGCCTGCCTCTTCTGATATCAGGGATAACAAGACAGTACTCTATCCTAAAATACATCTTCTACTGAAACGGAAGCATGCTATTGTCACTATTACAAATATTAGCAAGAGTAATAATCATAACAGTACAAATAGCCTCATTTATCAGCGTTTACTTTGTTCCAGGCATGGTAGCAGGCGTTCAATATATACATTGTTGCTTTTAGTTCCCTTATCAATGCTGTCAGATGAGTATCATTGTTTTCTTGTATAAATGAAGGCACTGAGGTTTGGGGTTACTAAGCGATTTGTCCAAAATCACACAGCTAGTAAATGGCAAAAGCCAAGTCTGCTTAAATGCAGATCCCTGGAGATTTATTTCCTAGGATTTTTGGAGACTTCTTTACTCTATTATGCCCTAGCATAATGTAGATATCCTATCAACAGGATCTCACTGTTGGGGAAAAAGAAAAAAAAATAGTTAATTTCTTAGTGAATTTCTTACCCATGGTTACAGGAGGGAAACTTCAGTGTTCTTTAGAGAAGACCTCTTGGGATGGATTTGTTTTGTTTGCTTTGATGTTGGGTGGTGGGTGAAGAGATGAATCCAGAGGAGAGAATATCACCTGTCTGAGGCAGGCCTATAAGGCCCTCACTCAGGGGAGGACCCGGAAACACAGAGGCAGAGGATGCTGAGCACAATCGAAGGGGCAGGGGGACACACCCAAAAAAGCTTCACCCGCTCTGCAGTTATGTTCCAGGAGCCATGGCTGAAGGATAATTCTCTCTTCATTTTCCAGATCCAATTTTAGTACATTAAATGCGTATACACATTCTTTTGCTTATTGTCCTTTGACCAAAGCAAATCACATGGGCACATCCAGCTCCAAGGAGATCAGGGGACAGAACTCCTCCTATGAGCCCAGAAACAAGACAGGTAGAATATTGGGGAGCACCTACAGTTACTGCTATAGCTACAAATACGGAAAAGTAAGATAAAGCTAGCCCCTCTTCAAACACAGAAGTTTATTCTAGATGAAGCAAAAACATACACATGAAACATCAAATTTTATTTATTTATTTTTTAAACATTTACATTCTTTTTTATTTTAAAGATTCTTTTTTTTTTTTTTCTTTAGTTATTTGAGAGAAAGAGAGCATGAGAGAGGGGAAGGCTGAAGGGAGAAGCAGACTCCCTGTTGAGCAGGGAGCCTGATGTGGCACTCAGTCTTTGGACTCCATGATCACAACCTGAGCCGAAGGCCATTGCTTATCCAACTCAGCCACCCAGGCGTCCCTGAAACATCACATTTTAAAAACATTTAGAACACTTAGGAGAATGTCTTTATGGCATTGCCCTTCATGGTAATTTCCTTAAAAGGGAAGAAATAACACAGACCTATAACTAGCAATGTTGGTAAATATCGTCATATTAAAGTGCTTTTGCAAGACCTAAGCATGTTTTCAAAAAGTGAAAAATGTGAGCCCCACACGGGGACCAACACAACCTAACCGGCCAGCAATAAATTCATTTTTGGAGTGCATTGATATGCCTAAAAATCCATAAGAAAAAGACAAATAACCCGAATGCACAAATAATCCATGAAAGGGGAGTGAAGGGTGGCCCAAGATTGTCAGATGCTCGACCTCATGGAGTTGGGAAAATGCAGATGCAGGAGTACGGTCGCATGTCCGTTCAGAGGCAGAAGTGAAGTTTGAGGACACGGCAGTGGCTCGTAGCTCTGCTGATGTTTGTGTTGATAGAACAGTTTGGGGTCATAACAATTTGGATTACACACTAAAATGGAAGATGTGTCCATCCTGTGAAACCGATATTTCACCTCTATTATTTTTCCTCTTACACAAATATATGTTAGTCATGTTTATGGTGGCTCATGGTGGCACAGTTCCCAAGAATAAAAACTTGAAACAGTCCTAAAAGAAAGGATCCACTCATTGGAATCTTTACACCGAGGGAGTCGGCTTCAGGGTAACAGCAACAGCATCCTCTCTGCTCAGTTGACTGCGCTGCCCTCTATGTCTTAGACTGCTGCCTAGGATGTAGTAGATGCTCAGTAAATGCTTCATTAGCTGGTTGAATGAGTCATGAGTGATTGGAACACTATTAAAAAAACTAAAATAAATGAACCAGAGCTAAATATTTTAATACCGACAATTTCAAAATTATTGTTGAGTGAAAACAATTTGCAGAACATACAAGTATAACATAATTTGCATACATTATGAAACACTTAAAATCCTGCGTATTGTTTATGGAAAATACAAAAACATATACATATAAGCCTCAAAACAGGGATAAGAAAACCCACAAATTCAGGAAAGTGATGACCCCATGGGGGTAGGGATTAGGTGACCAGGGAACAGAAAGGAAACTATAATTTTTTTCTGTATCTTTTTATTGTTACTTTTTTTAAAAAAGCAACCATGACAAAACAATAGTATTTTTAAAACTGGGATTTGCATTTTCACCTGAGATTTTTTAATATCAATTTCTGTGCTCTCTTTGTATGAAATATTTTATGACAGAATTATTTCTTGAACTTCTCAACATGTATCTATGTTAAATTCATAGAGCAACTCAGGCAAATTTATTAATAAGATAAGATAATTTATTATACTCTCATTTTCAATAGCTTAATACCTTATTTTAATAATTTACTAATTTTAACTATTCAAGTTCTACCAATTTAAAATATCAGCATAATTCTGTGGTTAAAGAGCGCTGAACCTGATGTCGAAGTTCATGTCTGCCCGGTAGAAATTCACACTGGCTGTGACATTCACATCAGACATAATTAACAGGCACCTACAGCACAAAGGACACAGTACTGGCTGCAGTACAAAACTTGAAGCTCTTCTATCCCCCTCCCTGCCTTTTAGGAGCTTACTGTTTAAAGAATATTTAAATGTAGCAAAGTCTTTGTAATGCACAAAAGGAAAGAGCCACAGTAGTTGAAGGCATTATTTCTTACGGGGTTTGTGGCTGGACATGTGCTTTGTGTTACATGACATTGATGGCTCAATTCTTCTGGGCAAAGATGGAAACTCCTTTAGTATTTCCTGCCGTCCCAAGCATACTCTTCTCACTTCATAATTAATACCAAATAATCATGATATTTAACCTTTCGTTATAGTTGCTTTTAGCTATAACATTCATCTCTGGATGATTTCCCTATCTAATTCATCTTAAGGTCTTTAGTGACGATTTTAATTAAGTTAAACAGTTCTGTATGGCTACAGTTATAGATTATGCTAAGTGGAGTAAATACACACATGTAACAAAATTATATATATTTGTGACTTAAGGACAATCAAGGCTGTTTAATCCTTATCAGTGACATCAGCGCGGACCCAATTAGCACAGTTTGCAGCCACTTCATAATTCAAAAGAATGTGATCATTCAGCTGGAAGCACATTTGACAGAAACTCCATAGTCATGAAGGTAAAAGCTTGCAAGATCACCCACTAGGATGGAGAAGCTGTCATTCTTTCATCAGTGCTGTTGAATACTAATGTCAAGGTCAGAATGGTGTAATTTTAGGCTGCCAAAATATTGCTGGGATTGATATACCAGAAGATGTTTAAGAAAGTAAAGAAATAGAACTTTGGAAAACTTTTGTAAGGTATAGGTTGATATGACTCTTTACTGCCTGGAGACAGTTCTCCATTTTATCATTGTTTTGCCACAAAATTTTCTGCTAGTTCTCCCGCATAATGATTCAGATATTCTTCCTTTCTTTTGTCCCCTATATTATTAAATTCATATCTTGGCTAAGAATTGTAACTCTATGTAAAAATCTATTCCTTTGAGATTCTAATTTTAAAAGAAAGCCTGCTTTTTATTTTTTATTTTTTTTAAAGATTTTTATTTATTTATTTATTTGACAGAGAGAAATCACAAGTAGTTGGAGAGGCAGGCAGAGAGAGAGAGAGGGAAGCAGGCTCCCTACTGAGCAGAGAGCCCGATGCGGGACTCGATCCCAGGACCCTGAGATCATGACCTGAGCCGAAGGCAGCGGCTTAACCCACTGAGCCACCCAGGCGCCCCTAAAGCCTGCTTTTGTTAAGCTTAACATTCACCCTCTTCGGCTACAGGGGGAAGGAGAGTGTAAGATACATTTAATTCCAGTGCGATTTTCTAAAAACCTCATTTCAAACACGTATGTCTCTTCTCCTCCGAGTGTAGAGAATAAGAATGTATTGAATGGAGAAAACAAGTTCATATCCTATTGAATTTCCAAGACAATAGCTTGTTCTAATGAAATAATAATAATTGTTACATTGTTACTAAATAACATTTATCCACTAAACATTCCTTTTTGAAAGTGTTTTTATGTACCCTATTTATGAAATCTGATCCTTGTAACAATTCTGAGGAGCAGAGAGCTGTTTGTTGCCATTGTTTTAGAAGAGACTCTTGAGTTTTTAGCAGTTCTTGACTTCCTGAAATTTCATATAGCATGTAGGGTGAAAACCTGGCCCTGGGCCCCCAGCTTCTGGAATATATATCAATATCTTTATAGTGAGTGAACATTTATTCCAATCTTTTTTGAACCTGAGACCCCAACTTATTCTTGAGATTTCTTGATTTTCTTTTCTTTTCTTTTTGTTCCTTAAAATTTAAGGACAAAACAATAGGCAAAATGTATTACATGTTTCTTTTATTTTTGTTTTTGCTAAAAAAATTCCAGACTCTGTTCATTCAAATAAGGAACAACAACCACAAAAAAAACAACAAAAACAAAAACAACCCTCCTAGCTGCTGTGATCTGATTGATTTTACAAACATAAATATGTCAATGAGCTATGCAAAACAATAGCTCAGTAGGATTGCTTTCCATATTCCAGATACATTTTGAAAGATGTCTAAAATGACATGTTTGCAGTGAAATATACATGGCCGGGTGAACTTCCCTAGTCTTATCTTGCGCCTCAGTAACTCTAAAGAGAAAGTGAAATCTTTTCTTCCGCATCAGACATATTTTTAAAAATATTTAAATGTTGCTTTCAAATATCCCTTAGCCTTCATAAACATATTGCTTACTTTTAACAGTTTCTGATTTTAACTTACTATTAAGGGCAGCTGCTCGGGGCTTAAGGGCGGAAAGCAATCACCTTTTTAAGTGTTTCATGGTGGATGTTTTAACAGAATCGATGCAATCTGCATTAGACGATGCCTATGCTTAGCTTTAAAAACAATTTATCAGCTTCCTACAGTGCTTTAAATCTTCTGAGATGATTATGTAGACAACATTACATGCTAGCTCAAAGTTAAGCAATCTTTTTATGATTTGGGTGTAAAATAAATATTGATGCCCGATTTTAGATGACTGGCCACTTGGCTTTTGCATCGCAGCATAAAGGCTGCAGTGAGCCATGCTCCTCACTGAAATACCCAGTGCCGATGTGTCAAGGACAGATCTCACTCAAAGGTCACCTTCTTACAGTCAGGGTTGGAAGAATAGGAGACAGCATCAGAGGTGGGGAGGAAGGTTTTGCAAAAGTTCAACCCAAGGCATGAAGCAAAGTATATGAAGAATTAGTATTTTTTTTTCCCCCTGGAGTATCTCATCTCTTACTCTAACAGCTATTTTCTCTTGGTCTTTTTATATCCCGCATTGGTGTTAATCCTGAATAGTATCAATTAGATAACCTAACAAATATTTGTAGGAGTCCAGCCAGGCCCTGTGAAGAGACCTGGGGATTCATCCATAAATAAATAAAGTCCCCGCCCTCAAGATGCCCAAAGTCTGGGGAAAGCAGTTCCCCGGCACGGTGTGATGTATTTATATAAACAGTCTGGGACAGTGTGATATATTTATATTCTATGATTCTCCCTGACGACTTCCCATTTTCCTTAAAAAAATACAGACATCTCAATTAAGATGGGTACAAAAAAAATAACAATATGAAAATAAACACAGCACCAGTGGAGGCAGAGGAGAAGGAGAGGCCATTATCTCATGTATGGTCTTCATCCTCTCTTTGACTTGGGAAATGGAGCTGATTACCAAAGTTGTGCAAAACCAGTGGGCTAGTTCTTGTGTGATGAGTTGTAGTGCGGTGCATAGCTACCCACTCCCTCCAGTGCTGTAGCCCAGCAGGCGTTCTCCTTTAAAAGATTTATCTTCTCCCTGTCACTCCTTGTGCACAGGGTCTTGTGGAACCAGCCATGCCTCTTGTCTTCCAGCAGGGCTCGTGGTCCCACTTAGCCTTCCAGGTGTTGGGCTGTGGCAGCATGGACTGGCCAGCCCCGGGAACTTGGGGATTTGAACGTGGGGCTCCAATGTTGGACGGCTCACTTGCAGTTCCTGTTGACTCCCCAGACCTCGTTAGCATTCCCGACGCTCTGCTTTCTCCTGGTTAACACAGGAGAAATGGACATACCTACCTGGAATGTTACAGTGGGAAATAAAAGAAATGAAACCTCGGTCCCCTCATGTGGCAGGCAAGTCAATGAATTAGTTTGTCTTCCTTCTTTCTTCACCCCTTCCCTTCCTTTATGTCTTCTTCATCTCCTTAGTTGTCTCATTTTCAAGTCGCAGGCCGGTATGAACCAGATTTGCACGAGGTCAAGAAAAGAATGCAAGTGACCTCAGTCTCCTGGTCACAATGAACTAAGATAATCAATGATTATAAGACCATGGGTCGGTGTGAAGAGTCAATGAGGGGATGCAAGCAATGCACTTAGCACATAGTAAGTGCTCAATAAATATCAGCTGCTGATAGCTGTAATGTAGCCTCATTTCACTGCGAAAGTGGCGTGGAATTGCTCATTGTGCAAAGATTGGATGAAATAATACAAGCCAAGCCCTTAGCATGTAGTAAGTGCTCCATAACTATTAGCTGCTATTAGCTGCTACTAGCTGGGTTTTTACTGCATGAGTGGGAGTAGAATTGGCAAAATGGTCTTAGGATGAGGCTTCTGCTGTTATCCCACACGCTGCAGACAGCCTTTGATGGTAGCTGAGGAAATTGCTTTATCTTGTACCTGCAGTGAAACAGGCCACCAGCGTGATCCGCAGGATCTTAATACTGCCCGAGAACGGGGGGCTGGTTGAGGAAAAGGAGCCTGAGTTCTTAGCTCAGCGGAGCTGATTATCACATTCTCCAGGACTAGAAAGGGAAAACAAGGCAGAACAGCATTGAAATGTTGTACCACTCTGACTCTTAATGAGCAGGAGTTCATTCTAAATGCTCTTCTAATCAATTGATTTAGTCAGAGTTCGACAGGCTTGCAGTAATGAACATAACAGCAATATTTTAAAACTCCGTAATTCCTTTCAAAATGTTTTTGTACATATCCCTTTTAGTTCTACAATAAGTAAGCATTTATTGGGTGCATCCGTATGGCACATGATAGCTTTAAAATTTGTGTAAGAAATTACAAGGGAAATGTCAAATGTAATGGGAGGCTGATGGCTTTATTTAAAATATTTACCAGGGCTATGATTTAAAAAATATTAACCTTAAATTCTGAAGGCCAAGGTCCATATCAAGTTCTCAGGAAACACATAAAAAGTGTCACTGTGAATAACAATAAACTAAACATCACTTTGAGTTTTGGCTTTCACATTCGGCTCAAAACCCTAAGCACACATTTCAAGGTTGCTTATGTATGTTAAAATATTCCATAGAAAAGTTTGCAGAGAGCTGGTATGCGAGCCGGAATGTCCTGGTTATCTTCTTAACAAAGAAATTCACTTGAACAGCTCAGCACAAAAGCAAGCCTTTCCAAAGCAACAAAAAGCCTGCTAAACCCAAAAAAAAAAAAAAAAAAAAAGTCTCTAATACTACATAATTTGATTTGGGATCCAACTACATTAAGAACAAGGCCCTCTTTCATTGAAGCAGTGACCCATTTTACGGCACTGGATGGTGACTTGTTCACCTCTTTATTTAGATGTGACTCGTGCTAACCATTGGAGGCCAGGCTCCGCCATTTTTAATGGGGGGCACAAGTGTGGCAGTTGGAAGACCAAGCTGTTTTTTTCCATTCAAGCCTGATGTTTCCTCCTTGAAACATAACACTTGAGAAATACATGTTGACGTTCTGTATTTGCACTGTGGGCATTGGCTGGGCATCACCGTAATTGTCAGTGACAGACAGTCTTTTACAAAGATAAGTTCTCACCTAATTTGTGTGAAGCAGTCCCCAAAGAATGTCATGGAAACAGCCAGCACATGTGCAATACTGCTTTCAAATAGCACGCGTGTGTGCCAAATGCCAAAATGAAAATTTGTGGGAATGATATCTGCAATTGAAAAAATATATATATATATGTATGTGTGTGTGTGTGTGTGTGTGTATAAACTGCAGGGAAATCTGCTTTTCTGCAAATTGTTGGGGTCAGTGTCCTTTTAGTCTAAAATGACTCCTTCGTCACTCTACTTGGGAGCTGCTGTGTGTGCACTGTAGCAGTGAGGCATGAGAAGGACTGGGTCATACAAGGGGCACCACCAGCAGCAGCAAGTTCAATGCTATGACTTGCACAAAGGATTACTGCTGAAACTCCCGGCGTCTCCAAACTTCCCACACCTAATTCAATTTACTTACGTTACGCGGAGTAAAGTTCAGCAAATTCATTGACAGGGCTCCCATTAAAGAATGAGAAAAATAGCAACACCCTTCTAAGTGCTCTGTGCGCATTAACTCGTTTCATCGTCACAAGGACCTGTGGGGTGGAGGTGTAATTCCTCACCATGTTACAGGTGAGGAAGTTGAGGCATTGAGCTTGCGGAAGGTTGGAGCTGGGATTGGAGCACGAACTAACTGGTTCCAGAGTCTGTGCCCTTAAGCACTGGGTCATGCGAGAAAAGTGTGTTCACCAAGCTCCATTTTATGAAGTGAAGGCATTTGACATAGCAGGTGTTGAGCAATGTAACCCGTAAATTATTGCTGCTGTTGCCAGTATCATGATATTTACACTGTGGAGGCTGCAGTCAATACTGTCCTAAAACAATCATCGGGATAATGTGATGTGTATACGCAGCAATGTGGGTAATCACAGCATCCCACCAGAAATCACTCTTCTCGTTTGCAAGGGCTTCCGAGATAAATTATAGAGACGCTTTCTTTAATAACCAGCTTTCCTTTTCCCATGCCCATTACAATTCGGTCAAACTGTTTGTAATTGTGTAATTGTATTAATGACACATGGTGTTGTTTATTTTTATGTTTCAGCTTCAAGACACCGCTTCCCTTTTCCCACTCTGCTTAATTCATGTTGACAGCTTTACTGAAAATGTAAAACTTACAAGTGCCCCCTTTTCCGACTTCGCCCCTCAGGGAGGAGGAGGTGTCGAGACTGACTCCGACACTCCGCGAACGTCCCCTTGACCCTTATCTGCATCTGTGCACGTGATGAAAATTCATGAGCTGCCTCTTTCTTTGAAAGTGAGCAGGATCTTCCAGTTCCTTTATGTGAATAACATCCAGAGGAAGGCTGCCCGCGAGTCCGGGGGTAGAGGACACAGTCATGCATTATGTGGGAGGGAACAGGGGTTGCTCAGACGCGGGACAGGGCCTCCCCTACAGCGGGCCCGGCTCAGGCGCCGTTCTGGGTGCTGGCCACACTGTGCACCCAAGATGCTCTCCACGAGAGGGACCGTCAGTATTTATTAGCTCTACCATATCCAGCCACCTCTCCTCAGTAGTAGTACCTGAAACGATTTGTTTCCCAAGCCCATGCTTTAAGAGACCTAGTGTTTTAATTGACAAAATCTAGACTTGGGAACCAACAAATTACTGGAACTGAAATAGGTTCAGGAAACACCATAACCTCCAGGAATGATAGTAGAATGGCTGTAAGGCTGATGGAAAAGTTCTTCAGAAACGATTGACGAAGATCTAAGGCATGGGTTATCTTTTCCAAACATAATTTGCTGTGATGAAATTTACGTAACGTTTAACCACTCTAAAATGAACAATTGAGCAGCACTTACTACAGTCGCAATGTTGTGTGACCACGATGTTTGTCTAGTTTCAGAACATTTCTGTCACTTGGAAGTCAAGCCCCTTACCCACTAGGTGGTTCTCTCTTTTCCCTGAAGCCCTTGACACTCATTAATCTGCATTATTTTCCTCTGGATTTATCTATTCTGAATCTTTCAAGTGAGTGGACTCATACCTCTTCCGTCTAGCTATTTCCCCTAGCATAAGGTCTTCAAGGTTCATCCGTATTCTGCCACATGTCAGTGCTTTATACCTTTCTACGGCTACATAATCTTCCACTGTATTTGCATGGATTCTCCCACGTATTTATACCACAATTTAGTCATCCCTTCCTGGGTATTTGGGTTGTTTCCACCTTTTGGCTCTTGTGCATAATGCTGCTATAAACACACACACTTGCCTACTTCAGTACCTGTCTTCTGTCTAGGTGGGTATTTAGTGAAGGGTGGGATTCTGGGGTCATTGGATTATCTTTTTACTCAATGATGCAGATTCAGTATTTTTCTGGGGTCAAGTAATATGAGCCTTCTTGGTCTCGGTGATTCTTCATATGCTTTATTTATTTATTTATTTATTTATTTATTTATTCTATTTATTTGACAGACAGAGAGATCACAAATAGGCAGAGCCGGGGGCTGGATCCCAGGACCCTGAGATCATGACCTGAGCTGAAGGCACAGGCCCAACCCCCGGAGCCACCCAGGCACCCCCATATGTTCTTTTGTCTGCATAATTATTTCCATCTTCCCTCCTATCATTCTTGCAAATTGGCTTAGGCATCACATCTTCAGCCTCAGAATGTCTGTGTTCGCTTCTGTACTCTATTATTCTCTTTGGATGCCAATTTGCAGAACAAAGACAGACGCATTCCAACATGAACTATTGCTTTTGAAAAGTGACATTAATTGAGTCGTTCAACAAACATATTAAATCTCTTTGACCCAGACTCTGTGTTAGTTAAGCACTGAGAAAACAGAGGTAAATAAAATAGTTGTGGTCTCTACCCTCACGGAGTTCTCAATCTTAAAAGCAAAAGAGGGGAGTGAGTTTTTCTAATCTAGTTGGCAGAATGATTTCTAAAAGCCATGATGGTATTGTGGCATTTTTCAAATACCAATTGCTAATACTTTGGATCACGATTACATCTCTTTTTGCTCAATTCTGTTCCTCTCCTGATTTGTTCCAACTTGTGGGCATGGAACAGTAATGAACCTTTGAGACAATTAGTGGTTTCATGACTGTCCTAGGATACACTGGCAAATGGAATGGGATAAACACCCTCTGCAGAACCTAAATCTCATTCACGTAGTACAACTATATGTGTACTAGCATTTCTAGATTCACACAAAATTTTATGTAGCAAGAGTACATTTTGATATTAAAACAAAAGAGCATTCATTTACATTGGAGATACACTAGTCTCTAAAAAATACAACAAATTGAACAACTCATAAAAATGCTTCAAAACTAATTTATATTCAACTTAATCCTTCCCTAAATTATAAAATGGTGAGATTTTTGGAAAGAAAGACGTGGATGATGATCCAGAGGTATGGGCGATGTTATAGACTATGTAGTTCCCCAAACAGAGCTATTTAAACAAGATTAAGAGTTCACCAGTCTCTCATGTTACATTGAAGGGCCAACAGGAACACATTATTTTTGACTCTGGGTTCAAGGTGGCTCTGCAGCTCTGGATAAGGCATCTGCATCCCAGCCAGTGGGAATAAGCCTGTTCAGGACAAGACTATGTTTTTTTTTTTTTCAGAGTACATTCTCAGAGTGGTACACATCACTTCTGCTTGTATCCTGGTAACCACAACTTCATGCCATGTCCATGTTATCAAGAGTGGTTTGAAATATGGTTATGTAGTCTAAATTTTTGGAGCCTTAGTATAAAAGGAAAAGAAAAAAAAAAAAAACTGCTTCTGAAGGAGGCCAGCAAGCTCTGCCATAGAGTGAATTCTCTTAACACGATGAATGCTCCATTTGATTATTAGCTTCCAAACTCATAAAAATGTAATTTGTCGAGATTCTGGGTTCCAGAATGAATTCCTAACTATTTTTTTTTTTTTTTCGATAACAGAGTCAGTACGATTTAGAGTAGAGGTCTAGAAAAAGAATTTAGTACTCATATTTGTATTCAGTACCTGTATCTCTATTTATTGGTTTTGCTTTCATTTTCAACAAGGTGGAAAATAAAAGGAACATTTGGGTAAAACTCCTCAGGAGTAAATCTCTTCCTTTTTAAAAAATTTATTTTATGGATTGGTGTAGGTAGAAAATGCCATATATGGATAGGTAGATATAGATATTCTCCATTTTTGGGTCACTTCCTCATTCTGTACAACTAATGGTACACCAACATATTTTTACGTGTGTATATAAATAAATTATTAAAAACAAATTTGACTCAATAGACAAATTTAACTTAATATGAAAGGACAGAATCTGTTTCTTTGAGAAATCTGCCGTAAAGATACATTTTACACTTGAAGTTAAACTTTTCAATAATTTATTCCCTCTCTAGACGGCCTGAGATTTTAAATTGCTCAAATTACTGCTTGGGTGCACGGATGACCTCGTACAGGGGCACACCTGATGGCAATTGTTTATATATAGAACACAATCCTGATCAATCTCTGACACTTACTACCGACTTCCTGCTGCTCAAAAATGTGTCCTGTAATAGCATTTGTATGTTTTCTTTTTCCCTCAAGATTTCTGCTTCTTTCTCTACAAGAACATGGAAAATTAGAATGAACATCGCACACACTGTAATAGAAGTAGCCCGAGCAATTTGATTGTATTTTAAGATGCTGTGTGGCATTTACTAAACAAAAATGTCATCTCCATATGTAAAGACACATCTATATAGGAAATTACTGATGCATCTACCTTTTGCAGATTTCACACTTATAATAATTCTAATTATTACTACTAATGTGCAACATGTCTTCAAGATTTTCACCAAGAATAACTTTTCAAAAGGCTCAGATGAATTGCTCAAAACAAATTACTGGAAATGGACAGAATTATAAGTTAAAAATAGAACACTTTGGAGAACAATGTCTCATTATATTAATCAGCAGTTAAATGTATGCTGAACTGTTTGTTATTCGGTTTTGTTTTTTAAAGGAAATAGATGATGATGTTTTAATCAGCTTTAAGCATGAATCTGTTCAAACAAATAGTTTTTAGACAGGATTTATTAGTGGGAATTGAGGGCCATTTAGTTTATATTTTTCTTTTTGATTTTTGCATTTTTGAGACTTGGGAACTAGAGATGTGGTTGAAGAAAACTTTTGAATCTTCAAAAAAGGGAGAGATTAGCAAGATGATAAGAACTGGGGGAGCCTGGGTGGCTCAGTGGGTTAAGCTTCTGCCTTCAGCTTAGGTCATGATCTCAGGGTCCTGGGATCGAGCCCCGCATTGGGCTCTCTGCTCAGTGGGGAGCATACTTTGCCCTCTCTCTCTGCCTGCCTCTCTACCTACTTGTGATGTCTGTCAAATAAATAAATAAAATCTTAAAAAAAAAAAAGATGATAAGAACTGGTAAGAAATGTAACTCAAAGATGAGAGTAGATTTGGTCTCTTCCTGGATGGTTGGTTTCTTATTCTCAGGTGCCCATCTTCTCTTTTAACATCCCCTTTTGAAATTATTGTTCATAGAGTCCACTAGTGTATTGTTTGTCTACCCACCGGAATATAAATTCTATCAAATCAACGATCTTACTTATGTGTTTTTAGTTGTGTCTTCAGTGTCTTGACCCCATTTGTTGACTCATAATTAGTACTTCGTAGATGTCAGTTGAAAAAGGCAGGAATCAATGAACACGTTAAATGGAAGGATTTACATATTTCTACAAATGTTTAATAATACCTAAAATTGTAGTCGGTGACTTAAAATTTCTATTCTACCTTCTAAATCTCCCTCAAATCTGTCCACGTCTCTGCAACTCCACAGCCCTCATGTACCCCCAGCTGGACGCCCATCTCAGGACCCACCAAAATCCAACCCCCAAACCTATTTCCAAATCCACTGGCTTTCCTGAGGCGGAGTGATTTTTATTTTTAAACTCAAGCATTCTCCCATCAAACTCCTATGTAACCACTTTACATTTTCCCATTCCTCTGAGGCCTGTGTTTTCAACTTGGGCTCCAAGGTCTTTTTTGCGGAGTCTTTTTTTTTTTTTTTTTTTTAGGGCCCTGTGTGTCTATTCTCTCCTTTTCTCTTGGTCCACCCCATCGTTGCTATTTTGCAAGGTCCCTCTCAGAGGACTTTTTTACTTGCTTTTCTGACTACCTGACATGCTCCGTCCACTCCTTCCCCTTTAGCTGGTTATTTACTATTTGGCCATAAATCCAGTTCTGGAATTACTGCACTTGAGCTGCCTGTTAGCCCAGAAAGGGGCCACGGTGCCAAGCTAAGGAATGCTAAGCTTGCAATTCCATCACACCACCTTCACTCACGGCTTGTCAGAAAAGGGGGGGGGTGAGGTTTTGTTGGAGGGCCTCCGTCTGTTTCCGTGCCCAATCATGGTAACCGGCGCAGAGGCCCTCCCTCTAACAGTCCCCATGGGTATTACGCAATCAGCCACAATTACCCTCTCTTTTTCCCTCTGCATGACCAAACTTCGAAGCTCAAGAGAGTAGTAGGATTGTAGCCAATTCTTCAAGCACGTATTCATTCATAAGTCACACATTCAAAAATCTTTCTTAGAACTGAATGTGTGCCAGGGACCGAGCCGTGAACTTTCACGAACGCCTGTTTATGCTGAGCGTTCTGCTTGTTCTTTCCTTCTTTTCTTCCCCTTCTATCTCTTTCAATAGCCCTACATCCCCGGGGAAGTCCTCCTCTTCTTTGAAGGCCCAGTTGAAATGTGACCTCTTATCTGAAGCTTCCCTGAACTCCTTCAGGCTGAATTAATTGCTCCTTTATCTGTGTTCCCAAAGGAGTTAGTTCATACATTTGTAAAAGCACTCATCACATTGCATTATAACTATTTGCATATCTGTGTCCTTTCTGGACTATTTTTTCTTTCTTTCTTTGAGGCAAGAACTGTATCTCACTCATACCTCACACCCCTAGTTTCATCTCATACTTACATCCCTGGCTCTCGTCACAGTCCGTGGCATGTGACAGAAACTATTTAAATCCTGCTTGTTTCTTAAATACATAGCCTTCCTCACCCATTCATGGACACCGCCATGTTTGCTGAGATGGAAACCCTCATATGATACATTTTGTCATCTTTTATAGGTGATTTGCTAAACAAATCCTAACAGAATCGTTGTGCTTCCTAGGAGAAACTTCTATAGCCCAAATCCTTAGTTCACAGAAAAAGCTAAAACAATAGAAAAATACAAACTTTGCAAAAATCAGGGCAATAAGAAATCCGAAAAGCAAGTGGGAGTGCAACTATCCTTGGAAATTAGGCTAGGTCACCAAGG
Source organism: Mustela erminea (assembly GCF_009829155.1). Lineage (NCBI taxonomy): Eukaryota > Metazoa > Chordata > Mammalia > Carnivora > Mustelidae > Mustela > Mustela erminea. Next base: position 28,494,440 of record NC_045634.1, on the reverse strand, counting down.
AAAGATCAAAAAAAAAAAAAAAAAATAGCACAAGAGTGTAGGGATGTATTTAGGGGGACAAAGCACAAAAGAAACAGAAATATGTTATTATAAAAATGCGACATGGAGAGATTCATAAATACTATGTATCAAGTAGATTTTTTTTTCCTGCAATAAAAACACAAAAATCACAATCTGTGAAAAGTTTAATAGGAAGGGTTTGGGCCCCACCCCAACCTCATTGTCACTGTACCTCCCTTGAGGTGAATTACATTGCCCTTGAGGTTTAGTTAAATTTGTGTCTTGCTCATACCTGAGGGATCTATAAGAATAGACAGGTTTAAGTCTGCTACAAAATATCAACTCTCATAGGGAAACATTGCAATTATCTAGCTTGATCTGAGGTCCCTAAATGATAAGACACCTCCGTGTAACTTTTAGTCAGATTCAGACATCCTGCTGAACACTCATAGAGAAATTCATCCAACCTAATCTAACTTGGAACCATCTGGACATCTCAGATTGGTTTGGGACTGGAGCATGATTAGTGGTTTGGGGTTGTGTAATGGAGGGGTCTTTGATTGTACTCTGTAGACCCATAATGGTTCTGTTTCAGGACTGTCCTTGGCGTACATGTAGGCTGCTGGCGCATGGGATTGGCCAGAAGGTAGCCATACCTCGGTTGTGTAAACAGAGGCAGTAGTTTGTTGAGTTTGTTATTAATGGTGGGAAGGAAGACCATGGGTTTACCAAATCTTGCTCCTCATTATCCTTCCTCTCTCTGTTTTCAATTTACTTTCACATACTCCTGCCCCAGACTGGGGGAGCATTTCTTTGAATGAAAAGCACATATACATTACCTCCTATCTGTTTGGCCTGATGGAGGGTTCAGAACTCAAAGTGGGCCCCTGACGGAGGTGGTTACTTTGTAAATAGTGTCTGCAAATCAACAGGACCAGACGATGGAGAAAGCCTGTTGATTTAAGGAGGAGGCCGGTTGGATTTCAGCGGTGTTTGTGAAGATGGTATTCAGTCCTCGTGAATGGTGAAAAGATGTTTGAACTCTGAACAAGAGAACATGTATTTGTTTTTAAAGAGAGAGGAGAGAATGAATCTTTTGAATAGGCTAGCTAGTTTAACCTTGGTATTTAGCTGGGAACAGAAATACGATATTAATCTGTGAAGATCTCCAGGAGAGTAGCGAATCTCGTGGTGAACACAGTGTCTAAGAATACTGGAACAGTTTGCTTTCATGGCAAATTGTGCATTTATCAAGAAAGCAGCGGATGAACTACTTTTGTCTACGTTCTGTATGAGAACGTCTCTACGCGGATTCCCATCTTTCCCCATCTCCATCCCATTCATTCCCTCTTTGGGGATCTCCCACTCCTCCTGTAAGACTCCAACAACATCATCTCATGAGAAATTTTCTCGGGTCGCATTAATTTCCTCTGACACGTGACAGGCAGGATAATGCCCCTACCCCAAAGATGTCTGCATCCTAATTTCCAGAACCTTCACTGGCAAAAGGGACTTTGTAGATGTGATTCAATTAAGGATCTTGAGATGGGGAGATGACCCTGGATTATCTGTGTTGGCCCATGGCCATCACCAGGGTCCTTCTAAGAGCAAGAGGGAGGCAGGAGTGTCTCTTTCAGGGTGATACGAGATAAGAAAGCCTCGGACTGCCGTGGTTGGCTTTGATGCTGGAAGGGTGCCACACATCAAGAAAGACGAGCAGCCACTAGAGGTTGGAAAATGCATGGAAACAGATTATCAGTTTCCAGAAGGAATGCACCTCTGTTAACACCTTGATTTTATCACAGTAAGACCATTTCTGACTTGTAACCTCCAGCACTGTACGTTAATAAAGTTATGTTGTTTTAAACCACTAAATTCATGGCCATTTGTTCCAGTGGCAATGGGAAACTGGTATCACGTGGCCCAATTTTTCACTCCTCTTCTGTGCATCCATATTATTATACATGTATCTACTAGCACGTACCTGGCTCTCTCACTGTTTGTTTACGGGTTGTCTCCCCACATGTTTTTCCCTCAACCACGCAACAGTAACCAGTATCTTACTCATCTCCGTTTCCCTGGTGGCTTGCCCAGAGCCTTTCAATGGGACCAGTGCCTCACCAACTCGTCCCAGAAATATGAGACCCACCACAGGTTCGTGTGCCTTAAGGATTTGCTCAGGTATCCTTCTTTTCCTTCCATTACAAGCCATTCTTCCACGGATATTCAACCCCTTGGTCGTCCCTGACTCAAAATCCCAATTCCACTTGAAGTCTTTGCGGAAATCCAGGGGCACAAATCTCGGGCTCTGACTTTTGACACTTTTCCAGACCTAAGTTGTTCCCCTGAGATCTAAATCAGTAGGGACCGCTACCTTCCTTCCCCCTCCTACTCTGGGTTTCTCAGTTTCCTGGGAGTAAGTCGGGCATCTGACACAAGTAAATACCAAGCAACTTCATTTTTGGTTATTTATCAGAGAAGAAGCTTTGTCGACATTAGGAAAAACTCTAACAAAGGGGCAGTTAACATCTACCCCAGCATACTAAAAGAGTATTTGTTTAATGGAATACTAGTTTATCCTCAAATTACCCAGTGATATATATGTGTGTGTGTGTGTGTGTACATATATACATGTGTGTATGCGCATATATAGACACACATATACATATATATGTGTGTGTATACGTATATACATGTATACATAGATATGTATATACAGATATACGTGTGTGTGTGTGTGTGTGTGTGTGTATTTAGTGTTTGTTTGAAATGTTACCATAAACTTGGGTGTGGTACAGCAGAAGAAACATGGTCTCGTGATTCTGAAAGTCTTCACAGTATTCTCAGTTCTGCCCGTAACTTTGAGAACATCAGTTAGTCCCTGTAAACCTCAGCTTCCCCACCTCAACATGAAATCCTGTGAATTTACGCACAATTGCAATGTTCTTTATTTTTAGCAACATGCAGGAAATAGCATGATGCTTTTAGGAAAATTCTTTCCACTATTGTGCCTATCGGTCTAAGACCTCAGTTGAGGTTCATGTGCAAAAACAATTTTGAAAACCTTGGAAGAGGCCAGGAAAGAAAAATTCTGAAAATCTAAATGACTGGAAACTAAGTTTTATGAGGGAGACTAAAAGAATCACTGTTACTTTGTTATTGGAGTATGTTTAGAGGATGAGAGGAATCTTCATCACAAAATTCAATGAGAGCTCCAGAAAGAAGGTGAATAGAAAATCCTCATAAATACAAAAAAAAAAAGAAAGAAAGAAAGAAAAGAAAAAACCAAAAAAAAAAAAAAAAAAAAGCCAAGTTCCAAGATTCCACTGCCTTAGTGTTTTTTTGTTTTGTTTTGTTTTTTCTTTTTTTTTAGGCCTAATCTTAAGCGTGGTTCCTTACAGTTTTTATTTTCCTCCTATTACCTACCACAAGGATGGGTAAGCTTGAGGAGCAAGTGACTTGATCTCTTTTTATCATTCTTTGTATAGTTATTTGGCAGGAAAAGTATGTGTGGGTGTGTCTGTATGTGTAAGAGGTATACCAAAGGGAGACATTTCTTTCTGAAATGTGGAAAATCTTGTCGAGTCAAAGATGACTTCTCTATAGGAGTTAAAAAAGGACCCTAAGGTTGTATTTCATCTGGGACCCTCGCTGCCCCAAACACCCAGAACTATATTTGTGTAATAGATTCCAATTGCTTTTCATCTTCTAAAACGACTGGAAAAAATATTGTTTGTACATGAGTTCTTCATAAAATTTTGCACAAGATATTCACTTTGTACTTCAGGTAAACTGTGAGTATGTCTCCGTGCCTGTTTTGGGAGACCGAAGTGTAGGAATAGTGTTCAGTGTCTGAAATGGAATAGGATTTGAGGAGGGGTGGTGATCTTTACATATGAATGGAAATATTGAATAGAATTAACTTCTCCATATTATATTGGGATTTTTTTCCCCACAACAATTTTAATTGTTTTAACTAGTGACTTTAATTAAAAATTGAGACCCTATTTTAAAGTGTGGTTTAAGTGGGAGCTTATGTAGAAGGCTAGAGCCCACTTCTGCTTGCCTCTGGAAGCTGTAATGGGGTTACTTTCACATTTGAGCACAAGGTAGATCTGTCCTCTATCGTAATGGGTCTGACGGCTGTAATATTTTACTCATTTTCAGCTATAATAAGCTTTTGAGTATCTGAAGCTACAAGGTTTGTGGTTTTCCTCCAATTTGTTTTAGTCCAAGGGCTCTCTGATGGGGTAAGGTGTAAAACAGTGCACAGGAGACTTTCAAAATTAGTTTCCTCACACCTGCAGTTTTTGAAAAATAACCTTTTTTTCCTCTAAAAATAAAAGTGAAATGTTTACAAAGACCTAAGGAGCTGATTTTTTTTTTCCCCCCACCTCAACCAATTTATAGGATTGAGCTGAGTACTTTGGAAGCAGGGGGTAAAGCAAAAACTTGCTTTCGGAGATTTAACAAGCATTTGCCAATAGAAACAGATTTTTATACGTTTTCCCCCTCTTGAATGGTTTATTGAAAAGCCTGTTGGGTTGAGTATATAAATGTGTATGGTGAGTGACTTTCCTTTGCTATTTATATTATATTACTCCAAGCTTAATCACGATATTTAACTCTTTCCTCGGCTCTGTGCTTGCTTGAAATTTACCCCTGTGTCATTTTCTTTGCATCTGGTGAATACGGACGTAACTGGCCAAAGAGATTTGGTCTTTTGGCCTTTATTTGCTTCCTCTTCATATAGATCTTCTTTAATCTCAGAATCTCCAATCTGGATACGTTCTAGATCCATCAGCCTACGACTTGATAGCATCCATTCTGTAGTCCATTTCACGATTCCTTGAAAAATCTTCCACGGTATCCTGGAAATTCTGGGGATCCAAAGGATTAAATGAGACTGAGCTCCCCAACCCTGTATATATTCATGTAGTTCCATATTCTTTTTAGTATTATGGACATGGTGTTGACCTGTCAAACATTATTGACATAGTAAGATGAAGTTCAGTTGTGTCTCAGTGCATTATCTTTCTGAAAACCCCTATGTTTACTTTGTCCTACATGGGGGTGGAAGCTAAACTTTCTAGAAGCCCCTCAGTCCTATTTATCCCTGGTTACTATCTGCTATCCTATAAAAAGTATGATATTGCCATTTTTCTGTATGTTTTTCCAGTTGACCTAGAAATGACATTGAGGTGAAATTACTAGTGTTATTAGAGAGCATGAAGTGGGTAGCCGTCAGATGTGAGGCTCAGGGCCTGGGTGGGTCAGAAAAGAACAGTAATCAGTTCCTCAAAAATTCACAGCCTGATTGGGAAGATTAAAAAAAAATGCATATGCAAGAAGCATGAAATAACATTTCTTAACTTTCTACTCTCTGGATTTGGGCAGTCCCTTTATTACATTACCGAACCAATTTAAATTTACTTTAGTGTAAGAGAGCAAAAGCCATGCATTTTCACACTCTACATATTATATCCCAATAATCGATTTCCAGGATACCTGTAGGAAGTATACCATGCCTTTGCCATTTGAACAAAACCATGCAGGGGCATTTAAAGTATTTTGGTGAGCGAGGACTTAAAAAACTCCCCAAATCTCCATGTAATGAAGTACTGCAAACTCCATACTTTGTTGTGCTTTATGGCCAAAGAGAAAAAGAAAAAGAAAAAAACCAAACATTATAAAACACTAACCTAAATCAGTAATTATGACTAATTACTGATGCTAGTAACAAGATAAATTGCAAATAACCGGACGGAGTAATTAACACAAATACTATTCTAATGTTCTTCAGTTTGTGACATTAAAGAATCTCTGATGCGGTTTTCATGTCAGTGACTGGAGGGAAAGAGGAAGAGATAAAGTATACAAATAATTAGAGGAAAGCAAAGAAAAGGGAGAAAAGTACTAATTCCCCGTGGCTTGGAATGTGTAAGGGTGAGAGATTGTTATACATAGAGTATGGAGTAGTTTGGAATTTGCTATCCTAGTACTGAGCCTATAACAGTTAGGATTTAACCACTGTTAAATGAAATATTTCCTTGAAAGTTGGTGTGCCCTACTTTACCTTACCAGTGTTTTCCACTGACACAAAGTTATTGTCGTCATAACCTTTGAGCTCCTCTGTTTTGGCATTTCTAACAGGACTGTTTTCTAAGTTGGGGGCCCCTGGGAGGCAAGTTCTGCTGAGATGTCCAAGTACAATTTTACATGTGAGGCATCGCTCCTGAATTCCTCCTGGGTTTGCCTATTGTTGCAGAGAGAGACTTAGTAATTACCTAGGGATTATAGCAGAATCTGAAAAACCTGAGAGCAGCTTTCGTGCAAATCAAGAATGCATTCGGCACAAACTTAGGGAGAAGCAGCCAGGAAGGGAGGCAGAAGTGTCTGAAAATGTTAAGGGTTCAAGCTAAAGGTGCTGCCTGAAAATCCTAATTAAAGAAGTAAAAACCGCTTTTAAAGAATGTCAAGGACGGTCGTTCGTATTCTCCACCAAGAAAAGGGTCTTCTGAGGATTGTAAATGAGGTGATGGCACTGCCCAAATACCCTGGGTTTGTCCTTTTTTTATACTCCAAAAGTAATGAAAATGGAGCTTAATGGTACATAAATAAAAATAATTAAATAGAAGATAGTGGTAGTCGTGCATTACCTGAATTAATATACAAGATTAAGAGGCCAATAACCCAGAAACAACTTTGTTATTTTGGTCCTTCATATAAATGAGACAGCTCTCTCAGAGTAGCAGAAAACATCGCTTTCACGCTACCATCTTGATTCCAAATTAAAAACAAAAACAAAAACACCCCAAAAAACCATTTGTTATGGATTATGTTTTTCTGGTGTTCTCTTTGACATACAGTCCCAGCACATGTTCTCATTGAAACAAGCCAGATTATCAGTTACACCTCTTCTGGGTATGTCTTTTTTAATTTAAGTTTAAAAAATGACTTATTTTTCTTATTGATTTCATAACCCGAGCTGGAATCGGTGATTAATTTACAAGTGTTAATTTTTCTGTCCTTAGGTTCTCTCTCTACTTGCAAAGAATTTGACAAATGCAGGGAGCAATGAGCCATGTAACATTGAAAACCCGTAATGATTTGCAAAGCTGTTTCAGATTGGGCGATTTTGGAGAAATAAAGGGGTAAATTGAATTCAGAAGAGAAACAGGCAGAGAGAATGCCAGTTATGACTAATAAACACCGTTGCTTTTAAGGAATAAAAAGTGTAGGTCGAATCGCTTCCTAAAATGTTGCATATTTAACTTACCAACATTTATTAATAGAGAATGTAAAAGAAAATCAGAGAAAAATCTCTAATTTCTAATTAGTAATAATCCTTTCCTTCTCATACAAGAGTCAGCTTTTCATTGTCCTTTCATTTTTTATTTATTTTTTTCTTTCCTTAGCTAGGCTTTGAGAGTAGTTCTGTCTTCTCCCTTTTCCTTCTCAAGCTCGCCCGAAGGCTTACTTACAACCCAGGACAGAAGTCATGTTTTTGGTATCAGCCAGAGCAACATAGTCCTAAGGAAATATACTGTAAACCCCATGTGTAGTTTTCAATGTTCTAGCAGCTGGTTTTTTATTTTATTTTTTTTTTACTTTTATTGCATCTTTAAATTTTTAATTTAAATTCCAGTTAGTTAATATACTAACTGTGTATACTGTCAGTTTCAGGTGTACAACATAGTGATTGGACAATTCCACACAACACCTGCTCATCAAGTGCTCTCCGTAACCCCCATCACCGCTTGCACCCAGCACTCTCCTACTCCCCCTCTGGGAAACCTCAGCGTGTTCTCTGTAGTTAAGAGTCTGTGTCTTGGTTTGCCTCTCTTTCTTTCTCTCTCTCTCTCTCTCTCTTTTTTTTTTTCCCTTTGCTCATTTGTTTTGTTTTTTAAAATTACACATATGAGTAAAATCATATGGTATTTATTTTTCTCTGACTCATTTCACTTAGCATAATACACCCTAGCTCCATCCACAGTGAGGCTAGGGGCTAGATTTCATTCTTTTTGATGGCTGAGTAATACTCCACTGCATACATATACAACATCGTCTTTCTCCATTCATCAGTCCATGGACACTTGGGCTGTTCCCATAGTAGGCACTGTTTAACCAGTAGAAAGAAACAAGTAGAATTAAGTTTAGTAATACATAATTACTTAACTCAATACCTCTAAGATATTATCCCAATAAATAAAAATTACTAATGAGATATTTTACAGTCTTCTTTTGTAAAAGTCTCAAAACTTGGTGTACATTTTACATTCATAGCACCTCTGGGTTCAGAGTGATCAGTAGCTACGTGTGGTTACTGGTGGCCACTTTCGACCATAGAACTCTGGGGTTATCATTCCCTAAATTAATGCATCAAAAAAATGCAGGTACAAATATTTGAATGATATATCTAGGTCACTCACCAACTAAGAATGTGCTTGCTTAAGCCATTGAATCTTTGTTGCAGTTAGAAGTTCACTTGCCTAGATCCATGTTGAGAGAAATCTTACTGTTCTTGCCTTAATAAGGTATTTGTTTCTTTAATAATTTTAGAGATAGGCATTTAGGTAGTTAGAAAAAAGATTCTTAATATTTCAGAGTTTTAAAAAAAGACTCTTAATGTTCTGTATCTTTGGACAATTTAATCTGTGCTCTGACATTGGGAGATATTGGGGTTCGAGGCCATTTTTAAATGGATTATAAGAGGAAAGCTGGCATAGGTATGACACAGCAGAGCTCCCACATGGGTGCCTTCTAGGGAAAAGAGCTCACAGTGACCAATGGTAAGGAGGTGACACAGAGCAGTTTGAAGACTTGGACAGGTGAGGCGCCTCTTGGTCCGAGGTCTACCACTGACTTAACACGTGTAGCCACGTGACCTAAACTCTCCTTCGCAAGCTGAGGGTAAGAATCCCAAAGCTGTTGTGAAGATCGAGTATAATAATACGCAGAAGCAGCTTATAAACAGGAAATATAAGATACATGGAAGATATTCTTGTTACATTTAGATTCTAATATCTCCAATCGTGAGGGATAGGTCGCTGGGGACCCGAAGATAACAGGCCCCACTCCTCTGCCCAGTTTTGTGGGGCACAGTTTTGAGTTTTCCCAAGGCTAAGGGGAAAGGGAATCAATTTTAATGCACTATTGTATTCACGGACATAGAGAATAATATAGATAAAAAATATAAGCAAACTATAAACCTCCCATATTACCTAGCAAAATATGATATACTTTTGGGAATTTTATTTTTTTAAGATTTTTTTTTTTTATTTATTTGAGAGAAAGAAAGAGAGCATGAGAGCGGGGTGAGGGGCAGAGGGAAGAGCAGACTCCCCACTGAGCAGGGTGCCTGATGCAGGGCTCAGGCCCAGGACTCAATCCCGGAACTCCGGGATCATGACCTGAGCCGAAGGCAGACGCTTAACCAACTGAGCCACCCAGGTTCCCCTTCCTTTTGGAAATTTTAAAGAGGAAATTTTAGCAGGGGGTTTAGTAAAAACCATCTGTAAAGGTCTTTGGGAAACCGTTCTGATGTTCAGCTATCAGCAACTGCATTTCTGGTTTTTCTGATTTTTCCAAAAACCAGAATTGTCAAAATGTATTTGACAAGGTTTACAGCATTATGAATAATTTAACTGTTTGGCAAGGAGGCGTCGTGATTAAAAATAATTTCTAAATGGTGTAAAACTCCATGATCCCCATCAAAAGATTGTCCCCGAAGTAAGTACGCTTCTAACTGACAAAGTGACGCTGGGCTTTGTGACTTCACGCTGCCGCTCGGGCTAAGCTACTTGCTCTCCCTTGGAAGAGATCCAGAAACTATAGCTAGGGCGGAACAGGGGTCGTTTGGCTACTGTGTGGATGGAGCTGCAGGGAGCACATTCCATCAGCCGTCCACAGTCAGTCCTGCCTGCCTATTTGCTTCTGACTGCAATAGTCTATGGTCTATAAAGCACTAAATGGCTGGGCCTCCAACACTTAGAGCACAGCCTTCCTCCCTGGGCAACGTCAGGGCCATTGTGATCAGCGGGAGTGCTGCTGCTGTATTCCCAGCTGCCATCTACGGGGAGCCGGAGGTAGAATCTTCCAAGGAGGGCCCTCGCCGGTGGAGGGCCTCGCTTTCCATTAGCCAACAAAGAAATGATCTGGAGATCTTCAGGGCATGGCAGAAAGCCCATCTTCTAAGCAGAATTGAAAAGCAGGGATTTCTACTCTTTAAAAGGAACAATGCATTCAGTGAGAACCATCTGATGCCTTCAAGCATGACATTAAAACAAACAAATAGTACGATTTCTAGGTTCTTGCCTTCAGCCGCCAGCATTCACTGGCGTGCTACTCTCCTTCCTTGTCCGAACTTTCTCAACTTTCCCTCACCTTTCTCCCATTTAGAAGGCAAAAGGTTGAATGTGAAAGAGATTGGAATGGAGGTTACATTTTGTTTCTGAATTTTTCAGTTTGAGATTTGACCTAATACGTAAGCCTTTAGACATATTCACTTATTTATATATTCTTCCAACAAATCAGAATTGGATGGCTACGATTTGCCAACATTTATTTAAGTGCTTCAGATAGAGTAGGAAAAAGACTCCTCTACCTTGCTGTATGCTGTGGCCTACAGAGAAACGGAAGATAAACAAATACACATAATACCCCATCAAAGGTGAGCAAGTGCTGTGAAGGAAAACGTTATGGACAGTAGCCATAACGTGGTATTTTACTCTCAATGTGATAGTTTCAATTAGGCGTGTTGATGTGATCTCTGATTAAAATGATCTCTAAAGATTAGTCTGCAGGTGAGGCCGAATTATAGGCTGCTGGAGTAGACAAGGTGAGGGTTTATGGTCCCTTGGTCTTGGGTGATGGGAAATAGATTCAGGATGTATTTTAAAAGAGTGCCCAACTAGATTTGCTAATGAATTAGATGTGGGATTTTAGAGAATGGAAATAGTAGAGGTGATTGCAAACATTCTGTCAGGAAATTAGTTAATATATATTCTTTGCTGAGCTATTAAGCACTAATTATTATATAGCTATACTGAGAGCTAGGTAATATAACAATGCTTATGAAAGAAGTTTGGGGTGGGGATAATCATTACCGTAATCCAGTTTGCAATAGGAATCATTACCGTAATCCAGTTTGCAATAGGAATCCAGTTTCCATATGATTCCTCTAAATAGCATGATCCTTTGGTGCCATTAAAATGTGATTTAATTATTATAAAATCCATTTAGAAATAATTATTCAAGAACACAAATAAAGTCCACTTTCATTAAGCACTGGGAGAGAGTAGCAAAAGGTACTCTCTCCTGCCATGTAAGGGCATATAATCTGGGTAACCATGTATAATTGTTGGATTTGGGACAGCGTATTATTGCCTTGGCAAACCTGACACTCATATCCGTTTGCACTCCGAAAGTTTCTTGGTTTAAATAGCAAGTCCTATGTCCACCCTGTAACACAATCTAAATATCGGAACTTTTTGCCCAGCAAAAGAAACAATCAACAGAATGAAAAAACAACTTAGGGAATAGGAGAAAATATTTGCAAACCATATGTCAGATGAAGGATTAGTATCCAAAATATATAAAGCACTCCTACAACTCAATAACAATAAGTAAGTAAGTAAGTAAGTAAATAAATAAATAAATCCAACTGAAAAACAGTGGGGGCACCTGGGTGGCACAGTAGGTTAGGCATCTGACTCGGTTTCAGCTCAGGTCCTGATCTCAAGATTGTTATATTGAGCCCCGGGTTAGGCTCTGAGCAGAGTTTGCTTGAGCTTCTCTCTCCCTCTCCCTCTGACCCTCCCCCTGCTACTCTCTCTTTCTCTCAAATAAATAAATAAATCTTTTTAAAAAATGGGCAGATGAGGAGGGAATGTTTGGTGATAAGCCCTGGGTGCTATATGCAACTAATGAATTATTGGACACTACACCAAAAACTAAAAATAATAAATAAATAAATAAATAAATAAAATTTTTAAAAATGGGCAGATGACCCGATTGTACTTTTTTTTTTTTTTTTTTAAAGAAGATCAACAAATGGCCAACAGGTACAGGAAAGTGAGTTCAGGTTCACTCAACATAAGGGAAATGCAAATCAGAACTCTAATGAGATACCACCTCCCACCCATAATGGGATGGTGGCTGTTATATCAAAAAGACAACAGATAACCAATGTTGGTGAAGATGTGGATAAAGGGAACCCATGTGCTCTGTTGATAGGAATGGAAGTTGGTGCAGCTCCTATGGAAAACAGTATGGAGGGTTCTAAAAATACGTTTATAAATAGAACTACCATATACAACTCTCTATTTTCAACTGGATACTGATGGATCTTAAACAGATAGGGCAATTCTGTTTAACAATAAGAAAAGACTTTATTAACTAGGGTGGGAAACTTGAACCTCCTGGGCCTTACAGCTCAAGGGCAGAATCAGTGTAGGCCTCCTGCGCCTTCTGCTATGAAGGGGAAATAAACAAACCAATAAATAAAATTAATTGGCTAATTGAGTAATTCATTATGGCACTGCCCAGAGTCTGTAAGGATTATGATGTTTGCTCAAGTGACTTTTCAACTCCTAGCCTTACTATCTGTATTCCTCCTTGAGATCCTGGCCTCTTTGAATGTAGCAAGTTTAATGCTAACTTTTTCTTGGTGCTGACCTTAAGGCCTATCAGTAAATCATGAATGACACCCCCTTGCTTAGTAATTCCCAGAAAGAGGAGTGGTGTAGGCCATGATCCAGGCAATTATTATATTATTGTTATTGCTATGACTAGTGTACTATTAGGACTATTGGCTTCATCAATGATTTTAAGATCCATATGCGGTAGAAGAAGAAAAAAGAAGTGTATGGCTCAGTTCGTGGCCCTAAAGAACTTCTAATGTGCAAATAGTCGTTGCTCATTATATTAGATTGATTCACATTCCTTAATAGATGTGAATTTAAAATTATAATTAAGGCTTACAAAAGGTCTCAGTTTTAGACAACTAATATTACATGACATTTTCCCTTTCACCTGGGGATTTCAGGGAAGTTTATAAATATTACCTTGATCAACTTCACAAAACTCCTTTCAGTTTGTAGGTATAAAACCAATTTGCAGATAGTTAATAAGAAAAAGAGCCTGTATCAAGATCAAGGGATCTGACCCAAGTCAAACCTAACTCTAATACTCTTTCTGCCTGTTGGGTAGAACGGCACAGCCCACTACAATATTTGATGAATTTTTTTCATAAGTATTATGTTGCTTCCTTCAATATGAACTTATGAAACAATTACAAAATACTTTACTAGGCTCATCTTTCAAATTAGAATAGCGAGGCTTACAAAACTTAATGTCCTTATAGCTAGTGATCAAGCTCCTTATCCCCAAATACAGCATTCTTTTCACGTCTCAAAGAAGATGAGCCAGTGAAGGACACGAGAGACACAATTCAACCAAACTATTTTCTAGGACTCTTAGATTAACAGAAAACTAATAATATCACTTATTTTCAGGAGCAAACATTATCAGAAAATGTGTGTGTCTGTGTGTGTGTAATTTTGACCATTGCATTTTAATTCTTAATAAGTTTTGAGAATCTTAATAAGTAAAAGCACCCTGAGGTTAATCCATTTTTTATAATGTGGGATACATTTAATAAAGTGAACAATGGTTCCCAATTTTACCTCTTTCAGTAGCAGAGTTTTAGATACCCAATTAGCTACAAAATAGGGCACATTTGTCTACCTGTAAATTATTTACTTGGATACTATTTTAACTCATTCAGAATAAGCCATTTTGCAGTTGATTATTAGCTTTTAGGTTCTCTTTTGACCTTTTTCTCGTTCTTCCTGACACCCTGCCTCTCCCAACCCCCACCTCCTCCGAGAGATTTGCTTCCTCTTCCTCAGAGCTTCTGTGTAGCAGCCCTCTTATGTCTGCTCATACCCCCGACCTTCCTACTACCCTTTCCTGCTCCCAAATCACAGGCTTTTATCCATCTTCAGATGCAGTGAGGAAATAGATCCCTTCTCATTTGTTTGTGTCTCACAGATGCTCAACATACTTAGGTTTTATGAAGAATTCCTAAGAACTCAAAATTAGCTTTTCAGTTGGCTTCAGGTACATGTCTGTTTTCATGAGCATCTGGGTTTCTAGAGCATCACTGGGATCTCATCTTTAGGAGTAAAAGGCACCACTTAGCAAGCACTGACCCTGTATCAGATAGGACTCTAACCATTTTATATATCTTACCTCCTTAGAGTGACAACAACCCAGAATAGTACTATTACTACTGCATGTTGGGTAAGAAACTTGCCCAAAGTGAATGTTGGGTAAGAAACTTGCCCAGAGTGAATGTTGGGTAAGTAGCCTGCCCAAAGCCACGTAGGTGGAACTGAGATTTGACTCCAAGAATCTGTCCAATTCCATGCTTCCAACCGCTGTCTCCCTATAATTTTTATCCACTGTGCTATATTCTCTCACAGGAAATAGTTGCCTACTTCATTACTTCTGAAAAATGATTTTGAAAGCAATTATATTTATAAGTTAGGTTGGAAACCACTAGGTTTCAGCAGGAAAAGAAACATTTTTTTTTTCTAATTATCGTGCCGTAATAGTGCTACATGTTTAAATAGCGATTTGCAGGATATACAGGTTTTCCATGTTTATTGTCTTGTTCAACCTTCACGTGTGCATGTAGTTAAGTTATATTAACTGCACCTCGCGGATGAGAGGAATGGAGGCTAAGTGATAACACAGACTTGGGAAAAAGACCCCCAGCTAGTGTTCTGCAGAACCAGGATTCAAACTCTCACTTCTTAAAAATATGGATAGTACACTTTCTAGGACACTATGATTGTCTTACATTTAGGCGGTCTAAAAATACAGACATTACAAGATATGAGATTAACACTCTGGAAATCTCCCCCAAATGGGAGAATTTTTTTTTTTTTTTTTTTTAAGATTGCTTAAGGGAAATGAGAATTTCTGACTTGACACCAGTTACTCAGTGAATATTTTCCAAACATTTTTGCCTTTCTTTGCTACTTATTGTAAGCAAATATGCAAGCGTTGAAGGAGCATGGTCAAATGCTTTGCTATATTTGTAACTGTATGTTACAATTCATATTACAATATAGAGGATTTGGGAGATGCAGATCTTAAATGGCTTGTGGCCAACTTCTTTCCCATGTCATTCCCCTAGAATAAGTTACAGCAGCTTCTAGCAATGCTGACTTGTGACATTAGGATGGAAAGATGACACTGTCCATTAGGATGAAGAACACCGAAACCCAAGTTTTATGAGACACATAATCCACATGTCTTGGGAGGACTTTATGCACTTGCCCAAATGTTCTCGGCACTGCCTCCTGCTTCCAATTTGTAGACCAGGCTACTCGCTGAACTTCTGGGCTAGAGTGGCTCCCAAGGAAGCTTAGAGCATTCCTGAACACTGCTGCTGTTGCCTCAGTTCCTAATTCCTTCTTAATGCTCAGCTTCCTCCAGAGGCGAGGGCCACGCTGTGCACAGTCTCAGCCATGCTCACGGACGCAGGAGATACAAGAGTACCTGTAGTCCTTCTTAGGAAAGAATTTTCCCTCTTTAGTACTTTCTACCAAATATGTAATGCAAAATGAGAAAGCACAAGGGCCTTCCAGAAACACGGAAGTAGCAGGGGAGCGCCTGTCCGTAGGAATTTCACAAATCAAGTTGGGTGAATGCAGAGAAAGCTTAGTGTACATAAGATAATATGCAGTTCACATCCTGAATAATGTCTTTCTAATGATTTTAGAGTAATAAGGGAACAGAACAAAGTAAACACAGTAGGTGAGCTTTGTTGGGTTGAACGAAGCAGGGCAAAGAGCAGAAACACAGTATTCGTAATGTATGATTACATAACATTTGCTGTGAGTAGGTAATGTTTTAACTGTGTTGTGTATATAGGTGTTGTCCTTTAATTGTCATTCCCTACCAGAGTATTTATTTTTATAGACCTATTTTGAAGAGGGGGAAATTAAGACAGAGAGGAATGAAATAATACCCCTAGGAAGTGACGGAGCCTGGGTCCAAGCTGGCACCCACCACTCTTGGATTCCTCTCCAGGAGGAGTGGGAGACCAAGTGGAGGGTGGTGGGTCACTTTGTCATTTCAGAGGCACAACGAGATAGGGAAGACCAGAACAAGTGGCCAGAGGAGAAAGGAGACTTTAAAGGCAAGATGCAAGGGCAGGAGGGGGTGAGGGATGGGGGGCTCAGTCGGTGAAGCACAAGACTCTTTATTTCAGCTCAGGTCACGATCTCAGGATTGTGAGACCTGCCCTATATTGGGCTCTGTGCTCGGTGTGAAGTCTGCTTGAGATTATTTCCATTTTCCTCTGTACCTCCTGCTTGTGCTCCCTCTCTCAAATAAATAATTTTTTTTTAAAGATTTGTTTGCTTATTTGACAGAGAGAGAGAGAGGTCACAAGTAGGCAGAGAGGCAGGCAGAGAGAGAGAGAGGAGGAAGCAGGCTCCCTGCTGAGCAGAGAGCCCACCGCGGGGCTTGATCCCAGGACCTGGAAATCATGACCTGAGCCGAAGGCAGAGAATTAACCCACTGAGCCACCCAGGAGCCTCTCAAATAAATAAATCTTAAGGAAAAAAAAAAAAAAAAAAAGGAAAGAAATAAAAAGAAAAAAGAAAGAAAAGAAAAGAAAATCAAACAAAGTCAAGCCATGAGGTCCCTCAAAACCAAACTGATGAGTTGGAACTTGAATTAATTAATCATTAATTAATTAATTTTTACAGTTTACCCATTCTGTCCCCTCACCACACCCCAGCCTCTGTCAACCAGTAACCTGTTCTCCAGATCCGTGAGTTTGGTTGGTTATTTATTATTTGTTATTTCTTTATGTCACATACGAGAGAGATCATATGGTATTTGTCTTTCTCTGTCTGACAGACTTATTTCGGATGGATGCTGAGGACCCATCCTGAGTGCATAAGATAGTAACTTGATCAAAGTGATCTTTGTGGAGATGAGCTGTTCTTAGGACATATTGGAGTCGAAGCTGGAAGAGGTTGATACTCATTTTTGGCATTTTTTAAGTGTGAGGAAGTGAGTTTGTATTTCTACATCATGGAGCGTAAGATTTAAATGCCAGGGATCTTAAGAATGTTGAGAGATGGTAAAAGGTTTATTCTTTCTCCTTCCCTTCTCTCTCTGTGTCTTCCTGGGAATCCACTGAGACCCAGAAAGGAAAGAATGACTCTATGTCTCTGATCTTACTTCTCACGAAATAGCTAAGAGTATTTTTCTTATACCACTGGCCACGGATGGCCCACTACATAACGCAGCTCATACCTTCCCTGCTGGATTTCAGTGGTAGTCTGGCTTTTCCTCCAGAACTTGATTCTTGTCCCTACCAACTCTTCTCCCCTGTTACACAGATGCAAAGCTCTAAGTCGTCCGTGGTATAACCTGTATTCAAACCCTAAAGCATTTCAAGGTTCCTTCTACATTGTAGCCCTTTTACCTGCAGCCAAATCTCTGAGGAGACCCTGTCACTCTGCGCCTGGAGTATTGTGGTCCTTCTCTCAGACCTCTCCATCATATATAATGTCTTCCTCCTTTTCCTTCTAAACACTGGGTTTTTTTTTTTTTATTTTTTTATTTTTTTTTAAAGATTTTATTTATTTATTTGACAGAAAGAGATCACAAGTAGGCAGAGAGGCAGGCAGAGAGAGAGAGGAGGAAGCAGGCTCCCCGCTGAGCAGAGAGCCTGATGCGGGACTCGATCCCAGGACCCTGAGATCATGACCTGAGCCGAAGGCAGCGGCTTAACCCACTGAGCCACCCAGGCGCCCCAACACTGGGTTATTTTTATTTATTTATTTATTTAAGAGACAGCCAGTGAGTGAGAGAGAGAGTGCATGAGTTTGTGGGGCAGGGGGAGAGGAAGAAGCAGACTTTCTGCTGAGCAGGGACCTGATGAGAGCCTTGATCCTAGGATCCCAGAATCATGACCCGAGCCGAAGGCAGACACCCAACTGACTGAGCCACCCAGGCGCCCTTGCACTAGATTATTTATTAGAACAGTTTTGGTCCTTTTGTATTTGTTAGAATTCTTATGGCTACAAGGGACAGAATTCTAATTCGAACTGGTTTAAGCAAAAGAAAAAAAAAAGGAAAAACCATCGTTTTTAAAGGTAGAGAGAGAGATTTGGTTTACAAAGCATCTGGATGCTGGCATTCAAGTCACACTATCAAAATCTGACTTTCTCCCTTATCTAGTTTCCTCTTGAGCTTGATTCTCAAGCCGAATATTCTCCTGTGATACTTAGATGACTGTTAAGATTTCAGGTTTAAGTTCTCAACCAGCTCAATTTCAGTGGAAAAAGATCCTCTGTTTCAATAATTTTACCCCCAATCCCAGATTGGGCTTTATTGCTCTGATTTGATTCATATGCTCATTCCTGACATAACTGATATAAGAGAAGGAGAAACGCAGAATGGCGGGGGTGGGTGGCTGGCTTTCCTCTAGAGTAAGAGACGCCATTTGCCCTTTGGAGCTATATCAACCGAGAGTGGAAGAGAAATGGTTCTCCAGGAGAAAATGAGGGTGATTTCACCAGAACGTGAAGGGATGGGTGCTATCCATGATAATATGCTTACTATACTTCTCAAAAAATTACAGCAGTTTCCTATGCCAAAGAGTAAATTAAGGAACATCACAGAGCTGCAAAGCTGAAAGTGACTTTGAAGTTCATCTTGCTCAGCCAACTTCAAAGAAATAAGATGAAAACTAGTAACAAAGCTGAGCCTAGGACCAGATATTTTGCTTCCTGAAGCATTTTTTAAAAATAATTTCCACATTGGAAATCCAAACTGATCTTCAAACACCCTTCGTAAACTATGTAAATGTTACCTATCTTCCTTATTTTCTTTTCACTGCTCTCCAGTAAGAATTCTGGGCCAGGTAGACTTACTTTTTCAGCACTTCCAGGATGTGCCTTGTCCATTTTGACTTTGGTATCTTCTGTTTTCCCATTGTAATGAACTCTTTTTTTTTTTTTTTTCTGTGATGGTACTTGGTACCCCAAGTATCAGTCTTATTTTTTCATAAGCCATCATTGAGGTGTTTTTTTTTTCCTATTTCACTGTGAAAACTGAAGTATTAGGAAAATTTACATTAGGTCTCCTTACATCATTGTTCACCTACTGTCATTCTCACCCTTGTGTTTTATTTTCTTCCATTGTTTCTAGGGATTCAAGATCCCAGTTGAAGGATACACAAAATCACATGCTCTCATCTACTCAAGGATATAACTTACCAATTCTTCTTACTCTCCATTATAAATGTCTCCCTCTTTGCGATATCATCACTATCAGTATCAACATCAGTTATTATTTCTTCCATCTTATAATATCTACTTTAACCTTATTTCCCTCATCTGTGTTTCTACATACAGAAAATCTCTACCTGTTAAGTATCTGTATTTGCTGATTCTAATTTCCCTTTTAGCATCTTATCTTTTGCCAGTCTCAAAAATAGTCTTACCAAGGTCACTATTGGCCTGAAGAGTATCAGGTACTGTAAGGTAGACTGCATTGAGAAATACACCTGAACAGGGAAGTCCATTTCTTTACTCCCATAACCACAAATCTGATCAAGTCTTGGTATAGTGTAGAAAGAATAAAAAACACACTTTGGATAGTATTTACCTTGTTAAATAGAAGGGGCTATTCTCTATTCTCAGTCCTCATTTTACTTGACCTATCAGTGGTATTTGACACTATGGATCACTCTTCCCTCTTTAAAACACTCCCCTCTGCATCTCCAAATGATCTTTCTTTAGAACCCTTTGATTACTCCTTTCCTGTCTAATTTGAGATGCCAGAAGCTTACTCAGTTCAATCTTCAGCTCTCTACTTTTTTTTAGTCTGCATGCCCTCTTGTGGATTTTATCCAGGATCATGGGTTCTAGACACCCATGACTCCCAAATTTATATGTCAGTGCTCAGCATTTCCTATAATCACACTTGTGGGTCCAGCTGCCTACTTGACATCTTTACTTCAATATTTAGTTAACGAAGTTATTATAGGCAAAACTGAAATTTGGATATTCCCACCCCTGCCTCATCCAATCTACTACTCATTCAATCTCATTTGAATCAGTTAGGGGTATCACCACCTTTCTAGTTTTCTAATGGCTTAGGTAAAAAATTTTAACTCCATTCTTTAAAATATATATATATATATATTTTTTTTTTTCTTTTTACTTATTTTTGAGAGAGAGGGAGAGAGAGAGCACCAGCAGGGGAAGGGGCAGAGGGAGAAACAGACTCCCCACTGAGCAGGGATCCCAGTGTGGGGCTGGATCCCAGGACCCTGGGACCATGAACTGAGCTGAAAGCAGCTGCTTAACTGACTGAACCACCCAGGCATCCCTGACTCCATCCTTAATACATCGTTATATGCTCATATCCAGTGAGTCCGCAGAATACTTAGGTTCTACCTTCTGAATGCCTCCAAAATCTTAAAACTTTTCATCACTCCATGGTGACCATCCTACTCCAAGCCATTGAAGGCTCTTTCCTGGACTAATAGAATAGTTTCTCCATTCTGTCTTTTCCTTCTTTTTATCATGTTATCCTCAAAACATCATGCAGAGTAATCCTCTCAGATCATGTCATTTTCTGTTTAACACTTTGCAAAGACATCTGGTTTTGAGTAAAAGCCAACTTTGTTACTATAATCTATAAGCCTCTTCATAATCTTGGACTCAATAGTCTACAAAGTTTTCTGCTAGTTTCTCCTTCTTTACTCACAAACCTACCAGATTTCTTTATTTTAATACTCCAGATGTTCCTCACCTCAGGGTCATTTTGTGCTCTTACCACAGATGGTGGCATGGCTCACTCTCTCACTTTGCATTCTTTGTTCAAATATTACATTCTCAGTGGGAGCTTTCCTAACCATTTGCCTAAAATTGAAACTACTCCCTACCTATTTTTATTGCATTCATCTGCATTATTTTTTTCTCTTGCATTTATTTCCATCTAACACTGTACAAGTCTCCCTTCAACGCAAAGCTACACGTTTTTCTTTTTTACTCTTTAAAAAATTTTTTTGACATCAATATACCCAGCATCTGGAACAGTGCTAGATATAGTTTGTATTGACTGAATGAATGAATTAGTCTAAATCTCAGTGGTCCCTACTTTCTCTTAACTTCTATAGCTCTATATCATTTATTTGGATTGTGATCATAGTCCATCCTTGTTTTACTTTTTTGTAAGATTTTTTTGTTTTAATTTGACAGACAGAGATCCCAAGTAGGCAGAGAGGCAGGCAGAGAGAGAGGAGGAAGCAGGCTCTCCGCTGAACAGAGAGCCTGATGCAAGGCTCGACCCCAGAACCCTGAGACCATGACCTGAGCCGAAGGCAGAGGCTTAACCCACTGGGCCACCTAGTCGCCCCCATCCTTGTTTTACTTTTCATGAGAAAAATATCCTGGGATTTATAATTTCATTACAACCTATTATTTAAACAGAAAATATGAACATGCCCTTTATCAACCCTACTTGCCTAGTTCGGAGGTTCATGCACAGGTGAATGAATGAATGCTTGAATGGGAAATCCTCCACATGGGTACGGTAGGATCGGTGAGTGTGCTGCGAAGGCTCACAGTGTGAAGGGATGGCAGAGGAGACTGGAATCTAAGACTGATGATTGAAATTTGAAAGTTAAGGCAGAAGAGTTATGAGCACCTAAGAGAGGAGTCAAGCTGAATTAATGCCGTCTCACTGAAACTGATGAATTCAGGACTTGATCCATGAGCCGGCTTCTTTGAGTCAAGTCTTTTCGTCAGAGCCGTATTTGGCAGATGCTAGACACTGTTCTGTTAATTTTAAGAAATGGAAACAATCTGAGCAATTGAGACAAATAACAGACCCCAGGAAGATCATTGTGCTCTTTTCTCTTTCATGCAAATATTCCCATTGAATCAATTCTCGCATGCTGAAAGGTTAGGCAGTGTAATTCTGGAACAAAATATAAACCTAGATAGGCTAATTTCCAAGTGCCTCATTCTAGAATAATCAAATTTAAAGTGCAATCTTGGAGTACTTTAGACTCGGGGTGTGTGTTTGTGTATGTGTGTGTGTGTGTGTGTGTGTGTGTAAAATTTGCAGTATTGGCTGAGGATGATTTATTTAAGTTGAGTCACCAGACATAACCTATCTCACTTCTCCTGCTGCATGGATTAGCAAACTGGTCAGAGGAGCAGAGGTGTGTGGATATACAGGAGCTTGGCCGAGGAGACTGGCTGGAAGGTTTGGGTCATTGAGAAGGCGGAATCATGAACAAAACCAAGAAACAGTATTTATCTGCTTAGCGTGCAAAAGCATCAAACACAGTAAGAAATCTAACATTCACTCTAAAGGGGTTGGTCGGCCCAAGTGCATAGACAGGCTGGTAGAAACCTCTACAGGAGGTGTGGGATGAAGGAAGCCAGAGAGGGAGAAGGACTGAGAGGTGGTGTGATGTGATGGAAAATCAGAAGCCCACCCTCTGAGAACAGGAGACCTAAAATGCCTTACAGGGGGTGCTGAGGACGTGTTCTAGCATGCAAAGCTGAGAGTTCCCAGTCACTCCCCTGTCTTACGCTCTGGGCGGTGGTTGAAGATCCCCGATATGTTTGACTACAGAAGCCAAGATTTTCATATCAAAAGTGATTCCACTGAGATCATTAACTTTCTACCTGATATTTGTTAAAACATATGCTGTCACCAGATCAGCAGCATTTCCTTAATTTTGTGATATTTTCAAATTGTCTACACTTTCAAGTGTTTTTGTTTTGTTTTGTTTTTATTTTTGTTTTTGTTTTTTGTCCTTCCATCTTTTCCCAGTCCCGGGGACTTTTTCATTGACATCTCTGCAAAATACAAATCTACATCAAGCTGCCTTTTACCAAAGATAGACAAACCTCTTATCTTCACCTTCTAACATGGCCTTGAACCCGATCTGGGGCATGTTTCTATTGCTTTCGTTGTTCTCTTGAAATCTCATCACTTAACATGTACCCTTCAGACTTCTAAATTCACCTCTTGCTTCAATTTTACTCCTCGACATGGCTTCTGAAACTGTACCAGGTAGACTAGTCTCATTAGGGGTAAGGAGTAGCTCTATTTCTGAGGAAATTATGGCATATGTCATTCTCAGAGTTATTGGCCCCACCTTCAGATCAGCATTTCCAAGAATCAGGTTCATTGTTGAATGTGCTATTCAACACCATGATTATGCCCCTATTCTTTCCAAATCAATTTCTCTTCAGCTTCTGTTAACTGTAGAGGGTTCTTATGTCTCCCTACTCAGATGACGCTCCTCCTCCTCACAGATCTCATCTGAAAACACGAATTTTCTCTCTTTTCTTTGCCTCTTAATGCCTCTCCCTTCTGTTATTTAACTTTGCAACTGTATTACTTAACTCTGTCAAGTATCTTGACACACAGCCTGCACAAAAGCTGCAATCCATTTTAAACCTCATCTTGTTGGAGCCTCCTCCTGGATTAAAGATCCGTGGTTATGCTTTGTGTATCAGCACATTCATAGTAAGTCCCATGGATGAAAAGAGACCCGAGATTTAATAAAACCCAATGTTAAATCTTCTGCTGATATATGTAGGTCGACTTAAGGATGTTAACAATATACCTATAGAAGAACAGACACATTTAAATGGCTCATAGACAACATCTTGACAGAAGATCGTCTGTTATAAAAATACAAATCTTTCCATAGAATTTATATCTCTCATCATAAAATTATTGTGCCTTGAGCCATATGGTGTCGAAAAGATAAAGAAAGCAGGCAAAAGAGCAATACCTGAATTCATGTATGTTCCATTTTGCCATTAGCCATCTCAGTGTCCACTCAAGACCGCCATGCTGTTTTCACACCAGTCTTAGGATTGCAAATTTTGCAAGTGATGCTGGTTCACTGCAACTCTGACTGTGTTAACCATCACTCTTTTTACCCATGGTTTGAGGCATTCAGAGTCAGCTCTGAGTCACTGAAGCAAAATGGGAACATCTGGGTAGAGTGTCAGAACAGCAGAGCTAACATCAATGCCACACCCCAGTGGCTTATGGCAGCCCACACGACAAATGTATGTCAGTCTGTGGTTGTGGAAAACCTGTGGATTGTCTTGCATTCGGATCCAGATACAATGACTTGTAAAAATTGGTTGGAAAATCACAATGATGTCACCAGTCGTTTTTCCTACGATCTTAATTGACTTTCTAAGTATGTATCGGTGCTAGTTCAGAATATAATGCTGCTATTCTATTCCCAATTTTTATATTAATCTTCTGGTTGTTTTTCTCAGCATGCATATGAGCACATGAACAGGTTGAACTGCTTGGTGTATGGGGAAAAAATAACTTTTTTTTTTAAGATTTTATTTATTTATTTGCGAGAGAGAGACAGAGATAGCGACAGAGATAACAAGAGAGAGCACCAGTGGGGGGTCGAGGGGGAAGCAGGCTCCCTGCTTCTCTCCCTGCTTCCCTCCCTGAGCAGGGAGCCTGACACAGGGCTTGATCCTGGGATCAAGCCTGGGATCAAGAATCCTGGGATCACAGCCTGATCCAAAGACAGATGCTTAACTAATTGAATCACCTAGATGCCCTGGAAGAACAGCATTTTAAAAAAGAAAAAGATTTATGGTATGCCCAGGTTAATCTTTGGAAAAAACATTGTAACATTATTATTGTCACCATTATTATTTACCATCATCAAAGCTGTAAGTATATATTATTGAGTCATAAATCATACAATCATTTTTTTTCTGTCTTGTTCAATTAAGTGTTCTGAGTAAAATAATATTGTCTTAGGTTTTGTTGTTGTTAATTTGCAGGCTGACGATGGGATTTCATTCTTTTGACTTCTAGAGTCCTTGTAAGTAAATATATAATTTTTTTTCTGAAACTGAGAGCTGCCAAAATGTTCTATTTATTTGTTTTTACTTTTTTCCATAGAGCATAAAAATAATTCTAAGAGGAATAGTTTTTCCAAGTAATTACTTATATTTGCCAAGACATTCCTGATGCTTTTATAAAACAAACAAACAAACAAAAAGACCAAAAACAAATTTGGTATATACAAATGTTCTCTGAGCTTCAGTGTCAAGAAAGTAACCTTCTAAAAGCTTTCGGACAATCAAACTATCAAAAATCTTTTAATTAAAAAAGTAAGTTATTATGAATGTTACTGTTATAAATTAAATACAAAATGAACTTCAAATAGTAACACCTTTTCTTCTTTTATCTGCATGCCAGTTACTATTAATTCACTTAGTATTCATTGAAATCATACTGATCATAAGGAATTTCCTTGGTATTTATGTGAACAATGTTTGCCTTTTTAGAAACCCTTTTATAATTAATAATAAATAATGTACATATTAAAATAACTAGTTAGAACCCAACTAGAACAATATTTTTTTAAAAGTATGTTATGTGCAAGTGAATCATTGGAGTGGATTTTTATTTAATATGGTATTTAAACACTACTTGGAATATTATACAAATTGCTATAAGGTTTAATTGGATGGTCTTGTGCTAATATGATGGGATATAATCTATTTGGTATTTTTATTGTACAAATTATTGGTGTGACTGTTGCTCAGTGCTTTCACGAAGGGGTAATACTATTCAAGATCTGTACTAGTGACTGCTTCCTAGAAACGTTTCTGGGGTTGGGAAGAGAAGCAGATATTTAAACCGCATGGCTTCCTGTCTCTGACCGTGTTCTGCTTCCCAGTGGTGATCCTGGAAGAAGGTAAAATTGGTGTCTTAAGTTCTAGAAAAATTCGGAGTCTTCTAAGAGACAAGTGTGTTTTCTAAACCTTCTGGGGAAGCCTATATTGAATATACTAATTGCATATATGTTGGCTTCTCCTGTTCTTAGCATTAGGATATCATTGAATCTTCTATTGTAGATTGGCCTTATTCATTATTTGTGTGACAGAAGCAACTTGAATTTGTGTCTCATTGGTTAGACTTGCTACTTCAAATTCAATGGCAAGAATGCTGGTGAGGTCAGGCTCTTCTGGAAGGTGATTGTGGCAGATCAGAAACCCTTGGTCACGGGGAGATCCTCGGTGGTAATAACACTGCATTATTTCATACTCATGTGCTTTTTAATCCTCTAAAACAAACGTCCATGGGAATAACACAACTTCCCCCTATTTAGTACACTCATAAAGTGTGAATTTCTCTAGCAAAGTAGCCTATAATGAAGCATAAATGTGTAGGTGTTTATACACATTTAAAAAAAAAAAAGTGTTGGGTTTGGGTAATGTTAACACATTGTAATTGGACTCGTCTGTCACAGGTTCCTCAGACACACAGGAGCATCCTTGTTGTATAATAATCCACAACCACATCCATAGATGTATTTGGGCAATAAAGAAATAGACAAAGCAGGTTGGAAATAAGCTCTCAGAATGATACACCCATAGGGAGTGAGGACTAGTGGAAATTCGGCATCCTTTAAAACAAGTAGTTTCTTTTTCAAAAGTGGGGGGCAAGAAACATACAAAGTTATTATCTTGCATTAATTTTCTAGTCATTATAGGTGTACTGTAACAGTTCTGATGGTGATAAATTTGTTTGGAAACCATGTAGTTCAAACATTTATTTTTAGAAGTGTTTGTCACTTTAAACTAATTAAGCAATTTCCTGGTCTTAATGAATTTACTGCTTGGAAGCACTGGCTGTAAATTTGCGAGACCGACGGAATAAAGCTGCCCCCTTGGAGGGTTGTGCTAAGTCTCCCTGTGCGCATTTCATGCTATGAGTCTGCGTTTTTAGTGCCTGCCTTACTTCAGTCAGTGGGATGTAATTTTGAGTGCTTTGCCGAAGTATCGATGCCCACTCTATTTTTGGTGAAATTGTCTCTTGTCAATCTTGTGCTTTAAAGCACAACCCCAAAATATCTGAACTGTTTCTCTCTTCGCCAGTCTCCTTTTGCCTGCCAATGTAGGGAGTCTCATGTCCGTTTTCTTCCAGTCCACCAATTAGGGTAGCTTCAAAATGAATCCTGTGCAAAGATGCTCTGGTATGATACATCGTAATATTTCCTACCTGCTCCCCGGTTGATGCCCTTGATAGAACGCCGTCATTTCTCCCACTTTCTTTTCTGAGGATGCCCCAGAGGCCTGCTCTCTTCCGTCTTCAGACCCCTGGTAGGATCTGATCATGGTCATAAGCACGTTATACTAATAAATCTCTCATTTGCTGTTTTCTCTTTCTAGAACACCATTTTCTGTCTTCTGGCTCTGTTCAAATCACACTTTTCTGTCAAGCTTCAGCAAACATTGGACTCTACTATGAATCATGCATGACCTGGTGTCCCTCCTCACTACCGATAGAACCTTCCATTCTTTCTCTGAGTATGAGAGAGTTCTGAAGGCATTTTTTTTTTTTTTTAATCACTGGCAGTTTGACTTTTATCAGAGTTTGTTTTTTCATCCAATCATATTTTCAGTACTGGGAGAAAAATCTCTTGTGTCACCTTTCGCTCAATAGATGCTCAATATATATTTATTTACGGTGTTCCTCTAACAATAGTTTCAGAAACTTCCCTTCTTACAGTGTAAACTCCAAAAGATTGAGAGGAGAACTGTCTATTCATTCTAAATGTTCATGGGTTGCTTGTGCATTCTGGTTTGATATGTGTTTGTTTAAGCTTATGTTGCCCTTTGATCCTTTTATCTATCATGAAGACTTCAGAAAAAGTTATACTTAATTGGGGCCAAGACAAAATGGTCTACCTCAAAGCTTTCACTCACCCATTCATTCATTCATTCTGAGAATACAGATATAAATCTGACCTGAACTCTACATGTTCCCGGAGAAAACCTGTGTGGTGTGGTGTACGGTGTGGTACCCTCCGTGATAACTGTGGGAAATCATGTATTTTAAGACTGTAGATAAGGAAGCAGTTACTGTTCTCCTAGGGATAATTATAGTAAGTGTCCCTCAGATGGGGCATGTTTATTTGATATCAAGGAGATATAACAGCTTTTCAGATAAAGAAAGAATATCATATGGTATTGTAGGCGATTGTAATATTTACTGATCACTCACTAAATGTCAGACACAATTGTAGTCACTTTATGTATGTTGTTAATCCACTTACTCTCCATAGCTATTATGAATATTCTGTTCTACCAAAGAAGATACACATACAATAGGTGCATTTTGTCCAAGACTACACGGCAAGATAATAGCAGAACTAGGATTCAAATGGAAGCAATTTTGTCCAAAAGCTCAAGCTCCTGATTATTTTTTAGGGTAATAACTCTGATGACTTTATACAGGGTGGGTTATAGAGAGAGTGGCAGGAGGAGTAGGGAAGAAAGCTCTTGAAATTTCCTAAGTAAACCATAGTTAGGGCATACAGTAAGGACACGGTAATAGCAATGGGTAGGAATAGCAAGTCTGAGAGAGCTTTTTGGGATGGGACCCGGAGTGCTACGAGGATCTGGGATTTAATTAGCTGTGTGTGAAGGAGAGAAAGAAGTTGAGAATGCCTATTCAAATTTCCTGGCTTGGAAGAATGTAGTTGTCATGTCATGAATCCGATCAACTATAAAAGAAAAGGAATATATCTTAGGAGCAAAATACTGGATCTAATTGTTTGTTGACTTGTCATCTTGAGGTTTTTCTGACAGTGGAAATATTCAGGGAGTAACGGGGTGGGTGTGGGCTGGTCCATAGGAGGGTGGATATGCTGGAGATACACAAGTCTGGGAATCATCAGAGGTGGTGGAGGAGCTCTGGGAGGAAATGAAGCTAGAGCACACGGGAAGATGCCTCATGCAGGCCTGGAGGAGAAGCAAGAAGGGACCTCAGTTAACGCAAGGCAAGCAGAAGAGGAAGGGACGGAGACAGTTGCTGAGGACATGGGGGAAGGCAGAGAGAACACAGGAAAGAGTGAGGATTGGGGATGGACGGGAGAAGAAAATACCAAGAATTCAAGTAGTAAGCAGAGTCCTGAGAGCTTTGACTAAGACTAGAAGAAGGCACTGAGTTACAAAATTCAGTGGGTCTTGGGAGTAAATTAGTAGGGTGAAAACCAAGAAAGGAGTAAGATTGAAGCCAGTCAAGACTGAGGTTGAAGCACTTGTCAAAAATTCTGTGGAGTGATAGCTCTGGTCAAATGAAGAGTATTTTTTGTGTGTATTGTTTTGCTGTTTGGGGGTGAGGGAGCCTTGAGTGTTTTGTGTCCATGGAAGAAAGACGCTGTAGAGAGGAGCGATGAGAGACATCGGGGGGGACCAGGAGGTAATGGAGAGCGTCAGAACGAGGACAAGAAGGAAAGTGTAGAAATCAAGTCCTTAATTTCATCTGGAGAGGAAGAAATGTGATTTTGCCCCTGGAATTGGATCTGAGACAGTTAGAATAGAGTCTCTGCAGGTCACTTTGGAGGTGGAAGGCCTCCTTTTACTGGATTTCAGTTTCTTTAAAAATTTCAAGTTCCTCCGCAGAAAATCATAGGACTGGGGTTGAAGCTTGAAGTTAGAAGACCCATGATAAAGTGAAAGGTTGTTGAATAAAGACAAGAAGCAAGAATAACAAACACACACACACAAAATCGCAAACATTGCCGGATACCACCAAGGGTTCTATTGGCACTGGAAAGCGTACATTGGTCACAGAATCACCTTACCTGATTATGTAATTTGCTCCAGCATTTGTTTCAGTCTTTTAGGAAAGCATTAGAGCCATGTTTGGCTTACCTTAAGCGTCAGGGGTTTATTGTAAATAAAGAAACGTGGGATTTTAATCCCCATATAGTCTTCATGAAGCCTGAAATAAGACCGAAAGTCATTCGGAATTATGCAGGATGCTACAAATTCCAAAGCAATATTTTATCACCATCTAGCACCAAGCACTAGTTATAGGCATCCATATCTGTTTTTGTTAGGCTTTTTTTTTTCTCATCTACAGGCATATGTAAATGCATAAGTTTCCCTATCGATTTATACTGCATAATAACAGCTTTGTGTGTTGGGGTCCTCGAGACCACCCCCAAGTACAGTGTTTCGCAAGACTCACAAGACTCAGGTGGCAGTGGTATGAACAGCGTGATTTATTAGAGCAAAGTTTGCAAAGCGACATCAGCAAAGGAAAAAGCACGAGGGGGGATGTCTGAAGAAAACCAGGCACAAGCTTCCCAGGGGTCCTCTCCTAGTAAAGTCACAAAGGACACACTTGATTCTCCCAGCAATGTTGCAAGTCTTGCAACAGCCCAGGTGAACTCTCATCTGCCAAGGAAAGTCATATTTTATGATATGACCATGGATATTACTGAAGGATGCTTCAGTACCACGGATATTACTGAAGGATGCTTCTATAGGCAGCCACTGCCTGACACATACCAAGATTCCAAACTCCAGGAAGGAAAGCATGTGCTCAGCATTAACTATATTGTTCACACAGTGGGCCACTCTTAAGAGTTTGGGAGGTAGGAACCTTCTCGAAATCTGGGTGTCCAGATGCCAGCTAAGGGGTTGAGCTTGTAAGCAGGCCTTGCAACGGGTAAGAGTCAGACCTACTAGATTAATGCTACTGTACATTCTGCTTCTACTTCTCCTCCTACTTCTGTCTTCTCTTTCACTCTGCCTCATGGTTGCTGTTTATTTAAAGATTCTGCCCCTTGTGTACTTCTGCTGACCCCCTTCTCTCTTTTCTGGCTTTTCAGTTCTCTGCTACTCATTATCTAGAAGTCTTCCTATTGAAACTACTTGAAGAGAGAACCTACTCGGTCATCTGGTCCCTCCAGACCCTGTGAGGCAGAGGTCTCACTGATGACCACCCAGAGGCCTCTGGCATGCTTGGTCTAATCTGTTGTGAGTAGAAAGGTAGAATCATGAGTTAAATTTGTCTCAAAATGTTCATTGAGCATGTGAAGCTCTCAGATAACAATAGAGTCCTTTCCAAAGCGACACTACTTTTTATTAAGGGACCAGTAACAGAGAGAGGAGGACCGAGAGAGAGTGAGGGGGAGAGAGAGAGAGAATATGAGACAGTTGGTTACTCAGGATTGGGAATGATTAGGATGTGAGAAAATGATGGAGAATTATTCAAAGTTATTAATCCCAGAGCACAGACTTGAGTACAGAAGTGTCATAACTCACCATGTTAACGTGTTTTTCTAAAAATCTTCTTTGAGTACATCCTTTACTAGTGTTTAGTTACTTACTAAATAAATTGTTATCCTTTCTCCGTCACTCTCTGCATTGCTATCAAACTTACTTCTGGTCTTTTCTGATACAACACTACCAAGAACCAAGTAGAATCATTCCTTGTTCTCTAGAAAATATTTTGGAGTTCCTGATATGGTGCAGGTCTCTCTGAATAGAATGCCATTTGCTGGAATCATGATTCATCTCTCATGGTCTAGTTCACATGGTACCTCTTCCAAGAAGTCTTCCATCAAAGACTGAAATTATCTTTCCCTCTTCAATGGACAAATATGTGAGGTAAAACAGGAATATACATACATTCTTCTGCATATTTCTATCTCCTTAGACTCAACAAAAAGCTCTTTTTTGAGTGTAAAGGGAACTTTACATCTTTGTTCGCAACTGACATTATTTTGCGTAGAGAGTCAATGACCTGGTGTGAGTGAGGGAGTGAGCAAATGACTATCAGTGTCCATGAACTGGCATCATTAAGCCCTTCTACCTTCCCTTCAGTCATACTGGCTCTTTTGGACCCATTATACTGTATTTTTTTTAATCACTTGAAACTAGATGTCAAATAATTCTTGCAAGTTAAACACTAACTAATAAGGGAAACATTTACAGTGAAAACATTAACTCCTCCTCTCATCCCCGTAGTACCTACTATATATTCAAGTTTCATGGTTATCCCAGGTGTTTTTGACAGCAGCTCCATTACTGTCACAAGTATCATCAAAATGTGCTCTTCTTGACCCAGTTCTGTTATTTGAAGGTCACGTTAGCAGAGGGTAGAGAAATACCTAGCATGAGCTGCTAGGGACCCTGGCAAACATTCATGCTTTTGCTCGATTTGCAAAAGGGGAAAATGCCTTTCTGCCCTGGAGGTTTTGATTTTGTAGATGGTCATATCTCAGAGGTGAAATATGAAACAAAAATGGAGGCATTTGACTGGAAAAGCCCAATTGTATTATGCTTTACTCTCAAGGAGTGACATGTGCAAATTAAAAAGCCCTATAGAATGGAACTTATTGATTAGACTACTAAAATATTTGTGTGCCATCATATTTAGAAAACCTTTCAACATCATCCCCATAGAGGTGGTATGGTTGTGCCTGACTTAATTACTTTAATGATTGGTGTGTATGTGTGTGTGTGTGTGTGTACAGGAGGCAACGGAGTGGGGAACTACCCAGATGTCAAAGCAGTGGAAATAATAAAGTATGGTATGTGCTCTGAAAGATCATTCTGCTAGAGTTTTCCATTTCCTCTTCTACTATTGAACAGAATTTGAGAATAATAGGAAAATTTTAATTTTTTTTTTAGTAAAAGTACAGTTCTTCTTTAAAGAAAATGAAATCTGTTGTCTGTGAATGAAGTCTGTTTCTGAACGATGTCATTAGGACAACGAATAGTTTTTCATTTCTATGGAGCTCTTATTAGCACCCGACGCAGTGTATGTTCAACTATGTGGATCTCCTGGTTATATATCTACTTCTCATCTCAGGTGAACTAAGTGGAAAGATGGCAAAATAAATATATAGTCTGTTGCAGTTCATCTTCTCCTCTAGAATTTAGACATTGAATTGAATATCACAAGTGAAAATCATTTAAGAGTTTCTGCTTCCTTGAAGATCAAAGTAGAACTTATAAATCCATGGATTTAAGAGCTTAAAGTTATTTGAGATTGTCCAATCCACTGGTTCTCATCCCCAACACTATTAGATAGAAAGCTCCCTTTTATACCAAAGAGTTTATTATGGAAACTCTATGAAATGAAATTCATAGAAAATACAACTTGTGTGCAATCATTTCAAAAAATAGTATAGTTCAGGAATATAGAGGAGAAATGGAAGTCATTTGTAATAGATTAAATATGTCATTATGCAAATAATCATCCACATGCCACTGCAAGAAAAAACATTATGAACTCATTACATCTCGTGCCCATGCCTAGGAGCACAGTTAGGGCTCACAGCTATACATGAGATCTTATATAAGTATATTGACACACTCAAATACCATGAGCCACCTTACCATTGGTGCTATGATTTCTAAAATAGTGAACAGCTTTAGTAAAATTCTAAACAAAAGTGCCATCTTCTATTATGTGGCTGTTGGACTCCTGGAAATTTTATGGCTTTGCCAAAAGTGGTTTTTGTTCACAATTAAGCAGAGTCAGGTTATGGGCTTGAACAATTACAAACAGGATTTCCCTGTTGAAACCTACACTAGAATGTGCTTTCTACACATTGTGAGACTTTTTCCTCCACCCCCGGTGTTATTTATGTGCATTGCCAGGTCTGGTTTTTTACCCGCTAGATGAGTATAGTACACCCAAACATTGTGACACCAAGAACAACATCTCCATACACTTTGCAAAGCCCCCATGGACATCACTGCTTCTGTTGAGAACCTCTGAGTAATTCAGCACCTTTACCTTATGGATGACAAGACCGAAGCCTGGAAAATTTAAGTAACTTACCTCAAATCATACAGCTAAAATAGAAGATGGTGGCTGAACAGAGTTTTAACCTCAGATTTTGGACTCTACCGAGTCTGATCATATGCCAATACAGAAGCTCTGACATAGGCAGTATCGGGTAGAACAGAGCTCCTGGGAACAATGGCTGTAACCTTGCCAAGGAAACTATATACATATGTTAAAGTATCCTAGACAGACATCCCAAAGGATAGTTTATTTGCTGGATGCATATAAACCAGATCTGCTCCCTCCATTCCTACTAATCCCATCCATCAACTTGTTGTCTGCTAATACACTCTTCTCTCCCACTCTTGGAAATAGATGTCTTCGAAGCTTTTCCAAGTGCTTTAACTAAATTCCCCTTCTATCTGACAAACATACCATTTCCTCTCTGTATGGCTTCCAAGCCTTTTCTTCATTACTTTTTCCACAAATATTTCCCATTGTTCATGGTGCTTACAGAATCTCCTGCTCGCCTCCCCTGTGATTGCACTTCGCTGTATGCGTGTACTCGTTTTACCCATATGCCTGTAAAAATTTTATTTTTACTGATTTTACCTGTCCTGTTAATTGAAAAATCCTGAAGGAGAAACTAATTCCAAGCATCCAATGCCGTGATAAATACCCTGTGGCCAACTCCATACATAGTTGAGTGACTCGTGTCAAACGACAGACTGAAATAGCCCTAATTCTAATGACAGCTTCATGCATGCTATAAGGAGTGATTAGATTATATAAAGTCAACATCTCCAGATTCTTCAAATATTAGTGATAAATAACGAGCTCTTCTTTGGAATGCATTTCATGACATTTGATTATTGAAGTTCCAGGACGAGTGACTATTTTGTCCTAGTTGCTATGGGCCATCTCCAGGGAGAATTCTGTAGCACTCTTCACAGTGGAAACTGATAAAGTAGAAGGGTCATCCAATTAGTTCCTATGGCTCCAGGCAGAACTCTACTTAAACTGTCATCAATTCTTAACAATCTTCAGAGAAAGAGATCCTACAATACCCAACAGTAACCAGACCCTTATGTCAAGACTCCATCCTCCCTCAATCTCTCTCAAAAACACAGCCTCATTTAAAACTATTTATTTTTCTTTCAACATTATTGAAAAAGAGCAAACTTGAGTGAAGTTTATTAGTATGAAACAACTAATAATCTTGAAGATGTTAAACCACTCCTGTTTGTTTAATTTTATTAGACTAAAGAAAAGAGGAGTTACTTTTCTTTTTCTAATCTCTCTCCCACCTTTACAAATTAAACTGGCTATGCATTGAGTTATTATGTTGTTGTTTTGTTTTGTTGTTGTTGTTTTTTAATCTGTGCAACTACTTCCTTTTTTACAAACGTTTAGTGACTAGCCTTTGTGAAATAAACTCAGTGCTAAGCTCTGGGAAGTTAGAGATACTAAATACACTCTTACCCTCAAGGACAAGTTTATTATCACATTAAACCAGAAGTTCTCAATATTTATTAAAAATAATAATTAATATACACATAAAAAACATTAAATATCAGTATCTAGGAACCAACATGAGTTTATCCATCCATTCATTCGACCAACAAATATCTATTCCATATTTTGCACCAGGCCAACACACCGGGGTCATAGTAGTGAACAAAATATTTACATGTCATTTTGCAAATCTGCATACTCCCAGAATCTACATTTTAATGAATTAGAGAATGCAGACACACACGGCATACTGAACAGCGCCATGGAGTAATCAAGAATAGCTGACCTAATTTGGAGACCAGGGTAGGAAGGAGTAGAAAGATAAGTTTCAAATGAAAGATAAGTTTCAAACTTAGTAGAAGTTAATTAGGGAAAAACGGGAGGAGGGTCCAGATAGGAAGTGATATGTGCAAAGTCCAGGAGACAAAGAGAATGAATAGGTGGAGGACCAGAAGGCCAATTTTCTGGCATGCGGAAAGCAATAGGAAAGGGGTTCTAGCTGATGTTGAAATGGGAGTCAGGGGCCAGACCATTTAGGGCCTCATGGGCCATATAAAAAACACAATTCTCTGTACTTAAAAAAAAAAAAATTGGGAGCCAGTGAAGACTAGTTTGTGTATTGAAAATGTATGTGCATCTGCCTTATGGAAAGCTAATTGAAAAAAGTCAGAGTGAATTCATATAGAGGTCATAAAAGGATTATATTAAGCATGAATATAATAGGATTTGGGATTAATGAAGGCAGTGGAAAGGGGCATAGACTTCAGGGGCATAAATTTAACAGTTATTTTTGATCGATCAGATTTGGGGTGTATGTTGACTCCTTTTCCTGCATACAAGTAAAATAAGTTAGATGCACTACATTGGTATCATTGAAGAATCAGTATCAGCGAGAAAATCATCAAGAGCAATTTTGGAAGTTTGAATCTAAGTTTGCGATTTGTTTTAATATAAAAGAGGAGATGTCAGATTGGCAGGTATAGACATGGGTCTGGAACTCAGTGGGACGTCCATGCATGTGACTTAAGCCTGGAGTCATCTGGCTGTGGATGGCACTTTAAGCCATGGGTAGGTAGCCCAAAGAAAATCCAGTTTAAAGGAAAGAAGCCTATGTGTATTTAGAACTACAACTTTGAGGAGCATAATCACTATAGACAAAAATGAGTCAGCTCTCAAGATGGAAAAGCAGAAGCTAGCAAAGAAGAAGAAACTAAAATTCCAGATAAGAAAGGAATCAGAGAGAGAAAGAAAAAGAGAAAGAGAGAGATCGACACTGTTGAAGTCCTGAGAATCTGAAAGTGATGAAGAGTGGGAATTTCAGTTGGCTCAGTTGTCAGAGCTTTGACTCTGGATCTCGGGGTCATGAATTAGAGTTCCACATGGAGGGTAGAGTTTCCTTAAAAAAATAAACGTGATGAAGAGTGAAAAACAACTGATGATTTGAGTAATAGGAGCCTTTGGGGATCCTTTTGTAACAGTCATTACAATATAGTGATGGGGGCAGAGTCTAGATCGGGATAGACTGAGCAGTAAGGGGAAGGTGAGAAAATGCAGCTAACAAGTATAAACAACTTTCTAGAAACGTACTGCCATAAATAGGGTGAAGAGGTGGAATCCTAGCTAGAGTTAGACGAGAGGGGGTTTCAGGGAGAGAGGAGTATTTATATTATATTGATGGAAAGATGCCGATATAAAAAAGGGTAGAGATACAGGTGATAGAGAAGCTAATGAATAGTAGAAGGTTCCTGAGAAGGTGAGGTGGGACGTATTCAGAGTTGAGCTTGACCTGAAGGATGCTTGCCTTCTTTGTCATTGCTGAAGAGAGTAAGTTTAAAAAAAAAAAGGTACAAATGCAATTCTATTTTTGATACTGGGAAGTTGAATGATTTCCCATCTCATGGTTTCTATTTTCTCCAGGAATTTGGTGGCCTGAACAGCTCCTGGGAATGATGAGAAAAGGAGACGATGTAGTGATAGCTTTGGAGAGAGTCGAGGAGATCAGAGATAGAATTGAGCAGAAAAATGCAGTAGGATTCTTAAGCAGCAGGGGGAGTATAGTTATGTGTTATCCTGGCTTCATTTTAATACCAATCCAGGTGGATTTGGTAATCCTGAACCATAAATAAGTTATTCTTAATTCATATTTGTTTGAGTTTCTCCAGTTGAACTCAGATGCCTGGGGGCAGGCAATGGAGGAAAGGAGGTATTTGGGTTCATTGATGTTTGAGAAATAGGTATATGGTGATAGAAGGGCAAGGAAGTTTAGGTCATTGGCAAAAGATTTATTGACTAGATAATGGAATGTAACCTGGGTAGAGGGGACAGTGAAGTCAGGAAGATAACTGACACATAGGGTAAAGGTAGTGGTTATGTGTACTAGGGTCTTGACACAGTTGAAGACTGGTCATGATGGGAGTAGTTGAATAATTAAACTGTAAAGTCTAGGAAATTGTGATCTTAAAACAGGATGCCTGACTTGCTGACTTTATTGATGGAGGAACTTCAATAAAGACAAGATTCTGACTATATCCATGTAAGAGGTTAATAGAGTAGAGGTTAAAATTCACTGAATATATACACCTACCTCAGTGTACTCCTGAATTGTAATGAGATTGAGAATAAGACTCATATCCTATACTCTGGGTTTGGCACATGGGATAGATTAAAAAATGTATATATATCGAATCAATTTAACTCTTTGATTTTGTGAGTACTATCAATTACTATGGCATCATCACTTTAGTTTAAATGTTCTTTCTGATTATTGCAAAACTCAAATACTATTCAGAATATAGATATTTGCTCTTTTCTACATTATAAAAAGCAGAGAGTAGTCAATTATGACTTTAAACTCCTCTTTTATCTGGGGAAGTAACTTCATTAGCTTAGCATGTATTCAGAATAACAGTATTAATAAAAATGACAACAAAAAGCTAAAACTTCTCTCTCTGATTATATATTCATAACAGGTAAAAGTAAACAAAAACTTGTTTTGTGGAAGAAAAGTGGTTTTTATATATGACTAATAACAATTGCAATTAGACATTTGTGGCGTTATTGAGAAATTGATATATTTATTCAATAGTAAACTAAGCAAAAGAATGACTGTTATCTTTAAATATTTACCAAAATTACCATTATTCTATTATTGAGAGACAGCAAAGTCCTAGCAAAGTTCCAACAAAAAGTCCTTGTGTTTCAGCCTAGAATCTCCAATTCTACAAAAAAAAATAATAATAATAATAATATACAAAGTAGACTTAATGTATAAGACAGATCTATGACCATGTCTAAAATAGCTAATGCCTTAGTAACATTTTAGTTAGAGTAATACATTCTTTCCTTGATTTTCCAAAATTTTTACATGGTAAAAATTTATTTCATAGTGAAAATTCTAAATATGACTCATTTAATTTTCATAGTCATTGCTACACCTAGAAGCCAGCTCTTCCAAGATATCCTCATTTTTACCAGGATTCTGAAAAAAAGTATGCAATGATAATTATATTGAGATAAGAGATGTCTGTAAAACTCAGTGGGCATATGTCAAGTGAGTCAAAATAAAGAGCTTTGATGTTTGTGTCGTGTTATTATGGTTCTCTAGTAGCCCATAGGACCCTGGTTTATGTTTCTCATAAATCTAATTTCAGAGGAATAAGGTATAGTAAAGTTTGTTGTTGACCGTTGAAATTAGGTTAATTGCTTGGTTTGAGCTATGATTGTCAACATGGATTTCCTCAATTTTATGCAAAAACACTCATGCTTATTCATTATTTTTAAAATTTTTTTAAGAGTCTACTTATTTGTCAGAGAGAGAGAGAGAGAACATGCCGGGAGAACAAAAGACAGAGGGAGAAGCAGGCGCCCCACTGAGCAGGGACTTCCCCCAACCCCAGATGCAGGACTCGATCCCAGAACCCTGGGATCATGACCTGAGCTGAAATCACATTCTTAACCAACTGAGCCACCCAGGCGCCCCTCATTATATGTTTACACAGTGGTATCAGGCACGTTTATGCATCCCCAGTGCTAATCACGTACCTTCTACTCATAAAGATTTGAGGACAGGAAAGAATGACATCGCAGCTGTAGAACATTCTTACCAACTCTCCAACTCAGAAATTGCTGGTTATTTTAAAAGGTCACTTGACCTCAGCAGAGTTGGGCACATTGGAGATAGATTTATAAATCCGATTTAAAGCACTGCCGTCGCTTCGTGTGAACACGGGCCTAATATTCTGTGACAGTAAACAGAAAGGCTTTCTTTTTTTCTTTCCTGTGTCAACTAGCATAGAATTTAATCACAAAACAAAGAACCGTGAACATACCGAAGGTAAATAAAAATAATCACTTCTTACAGCTTTTCTGATTATGGCTTTCGGAGTTTAGGTGGAAATTTCACAGACCTCTTTTTTGGTTATTAGTAACAAAACTGGAAGCACGGGGTGAATAATCCATGTTAACAATTTAGGTCTTTCAAGATAAACAGTGGTCGTTACCAGTCAGAGGTTCATGAGCTGTACAGTCCTCCACCCTATCCGCAGTGTTGCTCCCCGCGATTTCAGCGAAGTCCAATCAGCCCTGGTGTGGAAGGTCAGGGGTCAGGAGGTCAGGGGTCACCTAGTGTGACGTCACACGGCCTGTGTCCTTTCCTTCATCTGATCACATAGGCATTTTATCCCCTCACACCATTCACAACATGTTGTTATTATTGTTCTATTTCATTCTTATTGTTAATCGCTTACCATGCCTAATTTATAAATTAAACTTTATCATAGGTATGTACGTATAGGAAAAATCATACCCAGGATCTGGAACTATCTGTGGTTTCAGGCAACCCCTGGGGGTCTTGGGCTGTGTTTCTCTGTAGGAAAAGGGAGATGACTCTGTTGTGTGTGTACAAGTATGCGTCTGTGGTTACTTCCTTCTCTTCAAATGCTTTAATCCATCTATTTCGTTATATTTGTCCTGTTACATAGCACATCATAGAAGAAGGTCATTGGCAATACAGGGAGAAATACAAAGCAAAATGTTCTCTGGAAAGAAGCATTTAGCGAATGCTAAATCTAAATGCTACTCGAGTAATCTCTAAATACGCTGTGGGGCCCTGAGTGTCCCCTTCAAAGTCAGCAGAATCTGCAGACCCAGTCAGATTCCACTCTGGAAGCAGACAGTGGATGGTCACCCCTCCTCAGCCACTGAACGTGATCTCTGGGAATGACTTCCGCTGCAGGGACCGTCTACCGTTGCTATGGCTGTTTCAAGCAGAACAAAACTGGTGATTAAATGTTTAAAAAAAAACAAAAAAACAAAACAAAACAAAAAACCCCAAAACCCAGTCCTTCCTGCAGAGCTTACTTTCAAAGAGATAACTGAGGTTTTTTGGGGGGTGAGGGTGTACCAGCACTAAGCTGAGAATTAAAACCTCCCGCAAGTGGTATTTGTAGCAAAATAAAAACTATCAGCCTTATCCCCGTGGAACTAGTCCGGATAGCTCCAGCAAGACTCGTGTGACAGACACGATTTTTAAGTGAAGATGTTTTAATTTTTGTGATATAATGACAGCCGAAGCCTTTTGACATCCTAATATTCTGATCATTTTTCTTGTCTAGAATGTCATTATGCCTGGGCAGGCAAGGGGTTATGAACTGTACAAATTAGCAAATTATTGCCTCCACTCGGCACAGAGAGACTGGGCCACGTGTACATTTGTGAACATTCAATTAAAACAACAACATCTGTCAGATTTAAATTAAGAATGTGTACATAACGGGTAGCCTTTTTTAATTGTTTAAATAAACAGTGAAGTCATTTTAAATGTTTTTCTGCCTCCACTCAGTCAGCCGGAGTTATTCCCGCTTGCAAAGAGTCAAGGTGCGCAATCCGTGTGCATTGGTTGATTGATAAATATTACAGAGGCACGGAGGAAGTCAGCTCAATGCAACATCTTTCTCTCGCCTTGGTACATACTCCTGAGAAGGCTCTTACACTTTAAAATCATTTGAAAAAGTTACTTTTCAAACTGACTTCAGAAACATTTGAGATTTCCAAGAATTTTCTTTTTTTCAGGGTTCCTTTTTCTAACCATGTTTGCTAATATATCGTAAATTGCTAGCTGAATAGTTATTTCTTCATATTACAGGAAATACCACCATTAATACATTTTTTCTCTTTTTCAAGGTATGTTGCAAGAAAACATACAGAGTTAGGAACATTCTAGAAATGATTGGTTCTTAGATAGGCGATGCCCCAGAAATGTACAGTCGTTTTAAACTTCCTGTGAACTCATTCACTTTCAGTTCCATGGAAAACAATGGAAGCCACATACTTAATATTGCTCTCTTTGAGTTAATATTAAAATGTTCTAAGAAATTATAAATTCACCATAACAGATGACTGCATTGACTCTAAAATATAGGACCATTAAACTACCATTACCCTTTTTTTTTTTCTTTTTTTGATTCATGGACTTATCCGACAATAACTGGAGGGCTGGTGCTATTAACGTGCCTTTACCTAAAAGCACTAAAATCAAGGCCTGTGTGCAGAAAAGGGATTAATGCAATTATGTTTCCATCTCAAAATTTTGTGATTAAGTACATAAGCCAAGAAATAACTATACTCCCTGTCATTAATATCCCTGCCTAATGAAATGCATCTGAAGTATGACTTTGCTTTTAATTCTCTAGTTTATTTAATTTAGGGACCGAAACACACAGATCCACATTAACTTGCATGTGTTTCTAATTGTAGTGATTCATCACTGACCCCTCGGTTACCAATTCTGTATCCTTTAAGCATTTGATATGGAACATGTTGATTTTTAATATAAAAGCTGGGCAACCCATGTTTCCAAAGATTTTATTTATTTATTTGAGAGAAAGAGAGAGAATGAGGGGTGGGGCAGAAGGAGAAGCAGACACCCCGCTGAGCAGGAGCCCAACACGGATCCTAGGACCCTGAGATCATGACCTGAGCCACCCAGATTCCCCGTGGCAACTCATTTTTAACTCCCAAGAGTGACACCTCACTACTTTGGAAAGTAAGGGGAATGATTAGCAGACAAGCAGACTGGTGGGGATTCTAGGGCTGGGGAGCTCTTAGAATGGTCTGCATGAGGCTTGGGGCATAATGTATGTCTTTGCTCTGAAAATCCCTCATCTTCTGTCTCCCAGAATGGGCTTTCTGAGATAAGTTTATATAACATAAAATGCACATAAAACTTTGTCACGAGAGCATGTGCATCCACTCCAATCCCGACAGAATCAAGCCTCACTCCCTCTATTAAGAGATATGTGAATTGGCCCTACTGATTCCTCCCACCCTGGTCCTAACACTAGCCGTAGCCGACATCGTGCCTCAGCGGCAAGCAGACACATGGGACACTTTCATCCCCTCTCTGAGCCTGTGGCCCTGGTCCTTAGGTTGTCGGCAACACCATTACTCTCTGCGTACGCAGCCTACAAGGCTCAGCTCAGACGTCAACTCCCAGGACCAGGCAGAAGGTCTCCCTCGTGCCCTTGCATCAACCTGTGCAAACTATCCTATCAGTTTCCATAATTTATCAAAACGGTTTGTTAAAATATTTGCAGCACTAGAATTTACGGTCCTCAGTGTCAGAGGCTGTGTCTTATCCATCTTCCTATGCCCTAGACCTTGGTCAGTGCATAGATGAGACCAGTGCCTGGTCCCCATCAGGAGCTCCATTACTGTTTGTACATGAACCCATGACTTAGCCTCCGAGAGAGAGATATAAGGTGCATTTCTATTTCAGCCACATCACCTACTATTGTCCACTTTTTCAAGCTCTAATATCATTGAATCGTTCCTTTGCTGCCACCAAAACAAAGGAAGGGGTTTGCTTGATCACCAGTTAGCACACAGTTACCAGCCAGATCTTAGGGGCCCATTCCCCCCACCCCCCCACCCCCCACCCCCCTCGCTCTCTGCATCCTTCTCTCTTCCTCCTTGATCTTCTTTTCCTTCTCTCCCTTCTTTTTTCTCTCCTCCCGAATCATGAAGTAGAAGAGAGCACGAAGCTGCTCAGACCTGTCTAGGTCCCCCTTAACTCTCCCTTAAAGGATGACGGAGGCTGCACTCCCGACATCTACCCACCCCCCTTCCCCCCCTTCCTTCCCCGCGAGAGCAGACTCACACCCCTCCCAACATGCCAAGTATTACACTCGGAGGCAGTTGCAGTTTGGAAACTACGCCTACCTAGAAACATTTTGAAATGCCAAGTTGTTTTAAACTTGTATGATTAATTCAAATAATAACCTTTCACTAATACCATCAGCTTGATTGTTCACCAGCCATTATGAAAGGTGTGAGCTCCCGGCTTGTCATCGCCTCCCCCACCCCCTCCGCAGGGCTCTTTGGCTGCTCTTGC
This sequence comes from Mustela erminea, assembly GCF_009829155.1. NCBI lineage: Eukaryota > Metazoa > Chordata > Mammalia > Carnivora > Mustelidae > Mustela > Mustela erminea. The sequence continues at coordinate 28,450,867 of NC_045634.1, read as the reverse complement.
CAGAGGGAGGGCCCTGGAAAACAAAGAGCTGGGACTTAAAATCAATCCATTGTTCCACATGTTATCAGCCCTGAAAAAGATTTTGTAGAGAAAAATGTTGCAACGATACAATGTTGCAAGGATACTCTAAAATACGGTTTGGGAATTACAGGGAAATTTATCTCTGCTTACCCTGTAACTGATCCCTCATGCAATCAAAAATGAATACAAAGGTAATGTTTAAAAAAAAAAAAAAAAAAAGGAACCAAAAAAGCTCTGGCCAATAGCCAGTACAGCTCTTTGTCTTAACATTTGGTCTGTTTATTTTATTTCTAAGCAACGTGTAGAAATTGCTTTTAAAATTCTTTTTAAAAAATATTATCTAAAGAGGGCACACTGCTGTGGCCCAGATTCCTCTGACTTTTGAAGCTCCTTATTGATTTAGGTCCAGTTTCTTGAATTATTGATCCCTTAACTACTAGAATAATCAAGTGTTAAAACAAAAGCAGACCTTAAGCCATATCTGGGCGCTTCCTCTTTCTTTTAAAAGAAAGAAACAGATCCAGAGAGGTGAGAGGAGCTGCCGCAGGTCACATGGTCTCTCCTTGATGCTAGCTCCTACTGGATGGGCAGGGTCAGTTACTGGTAGAGCTGGAATGGGAACCAGGCCGTTTTGCTATTTTTACACTGTATGAATATTGCAGAATCAGCTGTATTTTGGTATTCTGACCAATACCTTGAATTAAAGCAATATCGTATTATCCATAATTGTCTCTCACTTCTTCTCAACATCTTTGAAAAACACTATCCTTCCTTGGGAAAATATTGCAGATTTATTCGGGTCGATTACACAAAATGAATGTACAGGTGCATTTGGGGCAATTATTCTAAGTCTCTTCTTCAGACTCTTTTCTGCTTTACTCATCACGCTCACTAGGAAACAGTCATCCTTTTTCACTGTTTCTTTTATACCCAGGCTTCCATATATTATCTTGGAATCGTAAATAGGTTCTAAGGCTCCCCACATGTCCGGCTCATCAGGTGTTAGAGCAAATGTTAATGTTAGTATCCTTGTTCTTTTGGAGAAATGATGATGTGCCAAAATGCTAGCAAGTTGAAAGTGCTTAGATATGCAGAACTAAATATTTTTTGCAAGGGTAGCTCTCTCTTTAAATCTTATCCCTAGCACTTTTATTTCCTACATCTCTCTGGCAGTAATTTTCCAGGTGAAATATAAATCCTGAAATGAATTCATTTGTTACATTGGTTGTTCTTAAACAAAAATCAAGACCCAATGGAAGCAGAACTGATCTGGAAAGTTCTGTTTCACCTTACGAAAGAATCTTTGCCCAAATCCTTCTTTGTTAGCATGGAGATCTCCACTGTTGAGTAGTACCAGTAATTACTTGGTGGGTTTTTTTGTTTTGTTTTTGTTTTTTGTTTTGTTTTGTTTTTTACAATTCCTTCAGTTCAGGGGCAAAATATAAAGTTAGCTCCCATGCTTCGAAAGTTGGTAAAGATCTTTAATTAACATAAATTATAATTGGAATTCTTTTCAATTTTAGTAGCAAAACTCTCTCAGGCTAAGACAATTGTGGTTATGATAGGAATTTTTCGTCATCAAGGTGCCACATTCCTTCCCACCGAAGAACAGCCCTCCTATTCTCAACATTATGTATAAAACTGGGTCTGTCACTATACCAAATATAAAGAAGTGAAAAATCTGGGATACTCTGGGGCCTGGATTTGCCCTACTGGGTGAATATGGCTACTGAAGTATCAAGAAATGCAATGTTTTGATTTTTAGCTATAAAGAAATCATGGCCAATTGGTGTCTAAACCTTTCTATTGATCCAGTTTTATGGCGATAGACATCTAGAAACAAGTTTCTCTGTAACTGACTGATTTATAGAAGACTGAAAATGGGGGCACCTGGGTGGCTCAGTGAGTTAAGCCTCTGCTCAGGTCATGATCTCAGGGTCCTGGGATCAAGCCCCACATTGGGCTCTCTGCTCAGCAGGGAGCCTGCTTCCCTCTCTCTCTGCCTGCCTCTCTGTCTACTTGGGATATCTGTCAAATAAATAAATAGAATCTTGAAGAAGAGGAGGAGGAGGAGGAGGAGGAGGGGGAGGGGGAGGGGGAGGGGGGAGGAGGAGGAGGAGGAGGGGGAGGGGGAGGGGGAGGGGGAGGGGGAGGGGGAGGGGGAGGGGGAGGGGGAGGAGGAGGAAATGAAAATGTTGACACCATCATTCAAAATTTGGTACCAGGAGAGTGGATGATCACTCTTCGAGCTCTTTACTTTTAAGTGATTACATTTACAGTTTACAGACAAAACCCAGAGTTCTGTCTTCAAAAGGTATAATATGTGAGAGAAAGGAGCAATTTTTTTTAATTGTCTAAAAATGTGTATTTATCAAGTACTTCTCACAGTGATTTCAGTGTCTACATATGCGGTGGTTAAGAGGAAGGATGATTTTCTTGGTGTCTGGATTACTACAGGAATATTCAAGACAAGCATTTCAAGTAGCACTGTTGACAGCCTGTGTGGCTTCTCTCTTCTTCATGTGGCAAGAGGACTATTAAAGACAGGACGTGAGTGTGATTGTTCCATGGAGAGCCAATCAGAAGGCTCTGTCTGGAAAACGCCAGTCAGTGGGCCAGTCCATAGGGCAGGCAGCAAATGTAAAAATCACCTTTACTTCCCAATTTCATGTTTTTAGCAAGATGATAAAAAGCAGAAGTAGCAAAAAATCCTAAATGTGATCTAACGTGATGGAACTTTCGGGAACTGTTTCCCCCATCCATTTCTGGGGATGAATAGGGCAAAACCATTAGTGAGGAAGGGCTTGCGGGGGGCCGGGTGGGGGGGGGGGAGAAACCCACCACCAAACAAAGCAACAAAGGAACCCAGTCCTCACCTCTAAATACAGTCTATAGCTAAGACTTATTTATATGGGTTTTCCGGGAATGAACAAAACGCGCTCTTTTTAATGTTTCCCTACTGCTCCTGAAAATAAATGACTCTGCCAAGGTAGGCAATGGTGCTATCCGTACCTCAGTGATAGGTGCTTTGTTGAACTACCTCACTCGCTGGCATGCTTTCCAGAAGTTAGGCTTCTAAGCATAAAATATTCTTTGTTTGTCCTGAATATTTTGCAACATGAGACAAGCTCGGTACAATTTATGCTTCACTGTGTCCTACAGCAACTGAGATGTCATAGTGCACAATGCTGAAGGTAAATCTACAGTAATTTATTGTCTACCTTTAGAGTGGGTTACTTTTACCTTGTTAAATGGTTTCATTGCCTCTGAGGGGTTATTTGCATACATTTAGCAGAATGCAGACCTGGCCACATTTGTTTCTAATGTCTAATTAGATGTGAAGGAACCTTGACTTTAATATTATGCTTTAAATTTAACTCCGGTGAACTGTGACTGAAAATGATATTACACTCTATTAGGTATGATCTGGAAAAATAAGCATGTAATTTGTAGTATTATTATTACAACCCCTTTTACTGCATATGTTTCAGACACTATTATAAAATGAATGTCACCACCATTACAATTTTGACATTTTAAATGAAACTGGATGAGGAGTCATAAAATTTAAATAAAAGAATATTCCATACTATTAAAGTGAAGGCCTTTTCATTTCCCCCATAAACTTGAAAGACTGTATTTAATCTGTTTAGCCGGTTAACTAATCGGTTTTTGTTAATGCTGTGGCAGATAATTTCACATGGTATATGAAGCACTCCTTTTTTAGTGAAGATTAACCATTAAACTTTAATTGGCATTCACAATTTAATGGTAATCTACACGACAGTGCATTTGTGATTTTTAAGTGTTAAAGGAGATAGGCAAACATCCTATTTTGAAGGGCCCCCCAAAGTTTCCTGGGTTATAGCTGTTCCCGTAACAATACTGTGTTCAGGTTCAGTGTCATCTTTCATGGTAAGTTCTCCGATGAGTTTCTAGAAATGCCCCTGAGGCGATGGTATGTGGACAGTGGTGTTTCTGTGCAGGAACTGTAGAAATGATAGGTGAGCAATGACTGGAGAGATCTGGCCACATGCTCTGTGATTCTGGTATTTGCAGGAATAGATCAAACCTGGGTCCTTTGTGACAAAGATAATCAATACTACTGGACTCGGGAAGAAAATGAGGAAGGAGAGGTAGCGAGGAGACTTCACGCTGTAGGAATCAGTTCATTCCCGAGATGTGTTTTGAGCTCCTGCTATATTCTGGGAATATGATAGGTGCTCAAAAAACATGCCATTGTCTTATGAATGTTGGCTGATATTTTTATTTACAATGAGTGAGATGAAATTCAAAGTACAAAGATGCATGTTGAAACTTTGTTCTTTCAGAGATTCTGAGAGCCATTTTGCTGAAACACATTTTCCAGATGTCGGAGGACTATTTCTTTGATTTTGTTGTTGTTATTATTCAAAATGGAAGGGCTACACCCTTAATTCACTCTTAAACATTGTCTACGTTATTAATATTTTTCCATTACTTTCATTAGATCTAGGTGACCAACTGAACTGTGGATCAAGTTCTGACTTGTAGCATTTTCCAACGCCAATGGTGTTAATTCACCCATCACGGCTAATGCTTAACTGTCAATATGATATCACTCAATATGGAGTTAGGAGAAGACTCTCAGTAGCCCACTCTTATACAGGATTCACACCATACGTACCAAGTGGATGTAAATTATCTTAAGAGCTTGGCTAATATTAAAATACACCATTATACTAACGAGGTGATGAATTCTGAGTAACTGTTTTGTTTTTAGTACAACCTAAGTATCAGTACATATAATTTAATTTTTTTTAACAATTGCTGTGTTTATTAACTGACTGGCAAAATCTTTGTTAACTGAACAGTCTATATTCACAAGCTAGGATGAGTCAGATCTCACCCCTTCTCCTTGGTAGAAAATGGCTTTCAAGAGGTAAAAGTAGAAACAGGAAGATCTGCCAATAGTAGGAGGAAAAGATGATGGTGGTTTGATCTAGGGGTAGAGACAATACGATGTAGCTGGGTTTGGGATACGTTTTGTAGAGAAAAAAACGAGGAGAATTTTCTGATGAATCGGATATGGAGGTTGCCCTTACTGCCTGAACATCCTCATGTATGTTTGAATTTAGAACATTTTTGGGGTCTACATCTGTAATTATGTTTCCGTCACATTGAAGCAACACAAATAAATGTTAAACAGGTGAGCATATTTCACATTAATCTCATAACACAATTAACATTATTAAAACTGGAGATGAATAAGCCCAATTAAAATAGCATCAGGGATTTGTAGAAGCACAGATCCTTGTGTTCTCTTCTCGAACCTCTTCAAACTCCAGATGTTCTATCTTTGCTCTCTAAGTACGCACTGATGGGAGCACATTAATCCTTGGGTACATTGAAAAGAAACATGCATAATGAATTCTTTCGAATGAGGCCGAGTTTTATAAATTTGAGGAAGGTACAACTCTACATGAATAATATTAATGTCTTCAAAGAAGATCTGTTCTCGAGAACTCTGGTTTTTCTTTACTCAGTCACATCCTTCTTATTTTCCACTGTAATGCGTGTCTTAGCACATGGGTACACAGTTTCAGGAGGGATTGAATGTTTACTACTTATCATCATAAATAAGCCATTATGTATAAAAGATAGGAAAGTTCACAAAATCCACATTCATTTTAGAGGAGTAATTTAATCGCAGATCTGCTCTCTAACTGTCATCTTGGTGCCGTGCTAGGAACATAGCCCATGTCTTTTCAGTAATTAAAGGAATTACAAACATCCACTGATGCTCTGTGAACATGCCCCACTCTCTCTGGGTGAGTGTTAGAAAATTTCAATAAGTGATGATTAGATTAGGTTTTAAATGATAATTCAAGTTCGAAATAATATTAATAATGGTGTGTCCTACTCTCCCACAATGAGTCAGCTTGTATTCTCACCCTTTTGTGATTCAATATCAGCTTAACATTGATTCCTCCTGTTTTGTGGACTTTTTTTTTTTTAAAGAATTAATATTGAAATTGACTCCCTGGTTTACCTAAATAATGTTTTCATGCTATCAGTGCCTTGCTGAATATCTGAAAATTAAGGAAGTCACAGCGGTTCAGTGCTTCTTCCCTTTACATTCCAAGAGGCGATGTGGGATTGAAAGAGTCACTGGTCACTTCCCACAGGAAAAGTTAGACTTCCCTACTGCAGCACTTTGCCTTAATCAAATGCATTTTGTCTCTCCTCAGTGAGAGCAGCTGGCAATGAATAACTTATACTTTGTATCGTAGTTAAGCAGAAGTAACGTGTGCTGTGGGGCCCGAAGACCCAGATTTCAGTCTTGTGCTTTCAACCAACTATGTGGTTATTGGTAGACCCCAGTTTCGAACTTTCTTACCAGTAAAAATGAGGGGCTAACTTGAATTCTGAGATCCTAGATTTGTAGGATAATCCCAGAGTTTTTCATTTATTTTCATATCTTATATGAAGTGTCTGAAAAAGAGCAAGATGTCATATCTATATAGAATGCATCAAAATATGCTTTTCTTCACTGTAAACATCAGTTATTGGAAGTACAAACAACCACAACTTATTTTAATTGCGTGAAGTCAGTTCCAGCAAAAATGATCTCATGTGAGGCAGTCGGAGATATCCCCCAGTGCATACATCTAGGTTAACTGCTTTATTCAAGAAAGTGAACTTCAGAAATAAAATATTTCCCATGTAATGTCTTTGTCTTTTGGTTGGGTTTAGCTTATTCACTTTGTTGACGTCAGTAATGAAGGGAGAGATCCATTTGCCATCTTTCTGTAGAGCCCTAAGCCACCGATAGACTTTATTTGAAAGCATTCGCCTATTTAACTTTTATAGATACTAAATATGCCATTATATATTATTAGCGGTCTCATTTTTATAGAATGTACTAGGAAGACAATACCTACAAAATCCTGCAAAAACTGTTTTTGAAAGTTGAGCTAAATTAGGAGAACCAAGAACCATAGGCATTAGAAGGATTCAGAAGATCAAGCAAGTAGGATAAAACAAAGATAAAAGACACATTCTTCTGCTCTTGGGCCCCGTTCTGTGCTCGGCTTCCCCCTGAATTGCCACTCCAGAGACAAGTGGTTGAGCTCCCGCATCTGGTCTTTTCAGAGCCCCACGTACATCTCAATGGCAACCACACGAGGAATCGGGAGGCGAGGAGGCTTGTAAGTGGGTCTCCAATGGAGCTCAGTTCTCACATCTGGATCATTTCTGCCTTCACCTCAATGTAGCCATCACCGCCTGCTGCCCCTCTTATCATGTGGCACTTAGAAAATTGAAATTCCACTTACACCCTCTTCCTTGACACTCCATCCATTAAAGTGACCCCTGAAATCCTCCCACACTGCAGGCATCCCGGTCTCCGTGGAACAGCTCTGTATTGACTCCAGACAACTGGAAACATTTCACACTCAGACTTGCAAGCTGTACGAACGTGGCCCCAGGAACACATCCCAGAACATGGAAGACGCGGTCCTCCTGCCTGTCACACACCTACTTTCCAGACTGTTTTCCCTCTTCCTTTCCTCCCCTTACCGGAACCATCTTTCTTTACTGCCCTCCGAATGGACCTTTTTTCTGCCTCCACCCACTACTTGAAAATACTTAGATAGTTTTCTTTCAGAAATAAAATCATTAACATTGGCAGGTTCTGTCATGGCCTCTAGTAAAGTAAGGCTCAGTTTGGTTCTCATCAAATAGTTGCACACATTTCATAGGAGCTGGACATGTTTTGTTGGAAGTTGAATGTTCAACGTGAGCCTGTACTTATAGGTTCTTTCTTCTTCACTGGTTTCTCCCTGTTGTTTGGTCCCCACCGCCCATCTAGTACAAACAGATTAAGGAGATGGTTTTGGTTCCTGCTGCTACAGGTAGCTTTACTACTTAAAATCCATATCAGACTGTTTATTATGAGTTAGAAGAGTAGAGAGTCAGGCAGACTGAGAACTTTGAGCCCTTCACAGCCCATTATTTCCAGAATTCAAGGTTTGAGTCTCCCTCTCTCATTATAACCTCTGTTCTCAAAGCTCTCTGACTTTCTCACCCGCAAACCTATTCTTGATCTCTATCCCTCTCTTTATCTGGGCCTCCATTTGGTCCCATTTCTGCCCCCCTCCCCTTGACTCCTTGCATAGCTCTGCTGTACGGATAAGCATCACAACTGTGCCTTAAATACTCTCCTACACTTTTACCTTGTTGGCTCCCCCAATGTGCTGAGTCTCAGACTCTGGGGAAATCCCGTTACCAAATCTTAGTTTTCCCTCAAGTGACCAAAGTTATCGAAGACAGTCAAGAAAACATCTATTAAAAATAAAAAAAGAAGAAAGAAAATGATGCCGTCTCAGGTCAGTGGGGCCCCACTGCTACTCGAAATCCTTTTATCCTTCGATATTGATTAAATATCAAAATTCTGAAAAATTCATTTGGGCGGTCACCAAAGTTAAAAGGTCGGTGCGTGCAAGTTCATGGAGTTGGGGAATGTACGAAGGGAAATTCTGCAGCAGGCTGGTCTGAGACAGGAGTGACAGACAGGTCCCCCGAGAGAGTCGGGTCAGAGGAGAGCCCAGAACATCCCGCTTGGCAGGAGTGGTGCTGCTATTTGCACATGCTCGAATGTCTGTGCCCAGAGCCGACAAAGATAAATTCCACTGTGGTTGAACAAATAGGCTTTCCTCATCCTCAGCCAATAAATATCCCATATTCTGAATAGGCTCCCAATTGACTTCTTGGTACAATTTGAGTTGATGGTCTGCACAGCTGTGTAGAAATGAGGGCTTGGGTTACATCACAGACAACCTCTCTGACTATAATTGCCCCATTACAGAAGTGATCAACCGAGATGCCATTGCCAAAAGTCCCTCGTTGTGAACTCCCCGAGACCGGATACAGACTGTTTTTGATGGAAGGCCAATCACTTAGGGATTTACTGCCTAACGTTAGTGGTTCTAAGAAGACACCGGAGCTTGCTTTCAGGGCTCAAGGAAGGAACCATCTGTTTGCTCAGAACTTCGCCGAGTGCAAACCTCATGGTCCCCAGAGGCTTTGTTGATGTTGTTGTTATTGTTATTCTTCATTATTTATTGATCACGGATACATAATGTATTGAGAGATGATAATGTTCATGGGAAATATAGTTTACGTGTATGAAAAATGCTCGACCTGGTACACTAGACGTAATGTTTGGAAGAATAGTGCTTCTTACCTGGTAACTTAAGGACCTGGCTATTTAGAAGTAGTGGATGATTTTTATTATTTTTCTTTTAGGTAAAAGTGCATCAAAAAAGTAAACCATTCCAACTGCACGAATCTTTGTCCAAATCATTTCATGCTCACATAATTTATTTAATCCGAATTATCTTGGATTCCCTACGTAGTCCCTCCCTTATTTCATTCCCTGTCTTCCTGTTCTCTTTCTACTTCACTTATTCAGTCCTTTATTCACAAAATATTTACAAGCATGCATTAGGTGTCAGAATCAAAGATTAATGAACTACTGCCATTATCTCAAAACCTTATCTTTTTAAAAAGGAACCATAGATCACCTCCCCTCATGATCAAAATACACAGACTTTGCCCTTAAGGTTAATAACCTCATAATTAGTATTGTGGTTATGATCCTTGATAGCACAATTACAATAACATTTATTATTTACTGCTCGGATGACATTAAAGGGAAATTGTTTTTAAAAATTTTGCTTGGAGTTCAATTGATGATATTATAAGTATAAATTTAGGGGTACAAAGTACAGAAGATTCTTCTTTACTTTCAGAGTTTCCTCTCCCCACGTGGTACAGTTTTTTTAAAAATTTTGTCTGTTTTTGTGATGATCTCTTTGTCTAAATTTCTCACAATGGAATTTACCAAGACTCAAGGATAGGTGCTTACTTCCAAATTAATCAGCAACTAAAATGAAACCGAAGTTGTTTTAGAATATTAAGCTTCTTTAAAGTAAAATTAGTAATAATTTCATCAATTTTCCTTATTTAGAAGTATTGTCAATACACTATATTATAAATGTAACAGTTTTTACATTTAGTTACATAGAAGCTTTACCAAGTCTGCATGCTACCAGAAATTTTCAATAGTTGGGACAATGTATTGACGTTTGTTTTCTGTGACCTTTGTAAACATCAATGTTTTTTACAGAGGTTCAATAATTTCTTTTTAATTTGAATACTGAGAGTTAATGGAGAGAATACTAAAGAAAGACATAATTCATTGTTATACACATGCCCACATATACAATTTCATAGATGACACTTATTTTCTCAGTCTTAATAGCTGAGATATCCAAATGCCTGGAATTCATCATAGTCTATATCCATAGGGTAGGCTGAATCCATTCACAGAAGCTGCTTAGAATTAAGAATAAAATTATGATCTGAATATTCTCTTGAAAATCCACATATGAGAGCAAATAGATCTCTGAAAGTTCTTTACAGTATTGAAGAAATTTCTTCTTTAATATTATAATTTTAGTGATTTCAAATTATAGTCCAATAATCATAATCAAAATGTATAAACAGAATGTCCATCAATTAATTGTTTTATCTGTGTGAATTATACCAAGAAACTTGAAAGATTTAAAACATTCCATGTGTGTTCTGATCCGGGAGCTATGAATTAGTACTTGAGGTTTGCAAGCATTTCTTGAGCCAGTTTCTTACGGTTCTTCCCAAAGAAGTCTTTTGCTCCCAAAATAGCTGTATAAAATAACTAAAATGTATCCATCATTCACGCACTCATTCTTTTTTTTTTTTCAAGTACGCATTCATTTTTGATCAACTAATATTTCCTGAGTGAATACCAAGTGCAGTTCATAGTACGATGTGTCAGACACCCAGTGGCAAATGAGTCTCCTAAATCTGTATTTCTCTGTTCCAGAGTTTAGTAAGGACCACACCGCTAGCCTATGTAGTGTCTTTGTGAGTTTAAGACTTAGGAGCACGGACTGAATTTCAGCCACATTGTACTCTGGACTAGATATTTTTCATATAAGACGCATTATCCCCATTCACACACAGCATCTCTGTGCATGTTTATATAGCACAACAAGGTACAGGTTGTGATTAATTTTGTTCCAGAAAAAAGAGATAATCAGGGAAACATATGCAGTATGGGAGGCAGTTTCTCCAAAGGGTTTCCAGGGATCCTCCCCTTAGTATCCACACCTTGCATAACCCTCTAACAAAGAGAATATTGCAGAAATGGAACGTCTCAGATGAAGTTGTAGAAAGACTTATTTCTATCTTGGGTGCTCTCTTGTGTGCTCTCATGCTCTCTCATTCTTTCTCACTGCTTGCCCTGGTTAAAGTGAGCTTCTGTGTCACAAGGCAGTCCTGTGGAGAGGCCCACAAAACAAAGGACCAAGAAATGCCAGCAGCAATGAGAATGACCTTGGAAGCAAACCCTACCCCCACTGCCCCTGCTTTACCAGGTGGAGTTTCCAAATAAGTCCACAGCCCTGGTTGCTAGTTTGACTGCATTTCACAAGACTCCTTGAGCCACAGGCACTCAGCTAAGTTATGCCTGGATTCCTGACCCACAGAAACTATGAGATAATGAAGTTTATCATTTTAAGCTATCAAGAGATACTACAGTCTCACTGTCTTTCTTACCACAATTTCTATTTTTATTTGTATGACAGTCAAATGGGTATTCTTGGAAGACCCATCTCTCTTAGGCGGCTTTCTTCTAAGTGGTGACATAAGGACTCATGCTCCTTCTATGTTTTAACCATGCCACCTTCAGGTACCAGTTCTATCCATTCAGTCAACAGATTGGGTGAGATTAAAAAAAAAAAAAAATAGATGGAGATTTATTGGGGGGGGCACAGAGAGAAGGGAGTTGGTAGGGTTGAAAATGACCTATGCCACTTCTGTCCCTACTCCATTGGCCAGAATTTAGCAACATGGCAACAGTTAATTGAAAGAGAGCTGGGGAATGTCATCTAGCAGTGTACCTAGAAGGAGAACATGGATGCTTTGGTAAAGAACTTGTCCGTTTCTACCACATGAGGCAAGAGTACTTGGGTCAGAATGGAATCGAGTGTCCAAGAGAGAAGGATGGAAAGTCCAGGCATAAGAATCAGCTCCTGGGAACTAAGTATTTTGGTGTAGAAGTGATGAAAAAGCTCAAGAGAGACCACATTCAGAGAGTTGGCCCTTGATTTTGTTTCCATAGCAAGTAGAGAAGCAAATTTGAAACAAAACAAAACAAAACCAGGAAGTTGATTATGAAGAAATAAAATATATATCTTTTAAAATATAAGTATGCCAAAATATAGCAGATTTTCATATTCCGAAGTGTTGATTCCGGTTACCCAGGTCAGATTCTAACAGGACGTCAAGAAAATCTCAAGCCTGAGAACATCAGTGCATGAGAGCACGTCGAACAGGCTCCACATATAGGTATTGGATTGATTTAAGTGAAAAACTAGTTCCTTCAGGTAACAAACATTTCAGTACTTGTTCAAAAGAGAGTTGCTAGAAACAAAGAGCTCACTTCCAACAAAAATTCTCACAAACAAATAATTTGGCTGTCAACACATTGCCAATATTGTGCTTTTTAGAATAGATTTTGACTGGCCAACCTTTTAGCCTCTTTGTGCTCTCATTTTAGCTTTCTTTATATTCACATTTAAAATAAACTTTAATGTGTCATCCAATGGAAGGTAAATCTGATATGAAACTTTGTAAGAGAGTAGAGAGATTTGCATGAAATAAGGGAAGATTTGCGTTGCCTACATACTTGCTTTCTGAAGCTAAGGATTCCCTTGTTTTCTTAGTTCTACTGGTGGGAAATGAAAGAAAATAAATCCAGAATATTCCTTGCTGGCATAAAGACAAAAGTACTTCCATAACTTTAATAAAGAGATAATTTTATTCCCATGGTTCTTTCTTTCTTGTAAAACCATAGTGTTTGAATTATATAGATCACAGAATGGAAGAGAAAATATTATATTAGATCATACAAACTGTTAAGAAATATTTTTAAATGATTAAAAACTAATTTAAACAAATATTTTCGATAGATCTGAAGTCTCTTTCATAATAACAAGTGATGAGCCCAAGATTTACTATTATTTTGAAAGCTGCCCTTTAAATCCAGAGTAGAGTTTAGGTTTTTAATGGAATCTGTTTTATATCAAATAAGCTTTTGGGAGAAAGGCAGTAAATCGTATTTGAATCTAAAAGATGAATAGATGTTTCTCAATGAATGTGAATTCTGCTGTTTCCATTTTTATTTGGATATGAAAACTTTGGAAGAAAATATTAATTGAGATGGTTTTGGACCTACTTTTTTATTTTAAAGAATGTTTTACCATCAAAACAAAAGGGTATCCTTTATATCTAAATGATTAGAATGACATCATTTTGGGGGAAAAAAAATTAGTTGAGGGGGAGAAACTGGAAATGTCACTATAGAAATCGTACTAACTGGACCAAAGAAAATAAAAGGCTCAGCTCTGCAGACAGTAGCTTCTCTGTTGCAACCACTGAGCTCTGTTGCAGCAACTACAGAAGAGCAGCCACCCATGATAAGTACACAAACCAGTGTGGCCATATTCCAATAAAATGTCCCAATCAAACTTCATTTATGAACTCTAAAACTTGAATTCCTATAATTATCCTGTCTCACAAAATATCATTCTTCCCTTTATTTTTTTTCTGAAACTTTCAAAAATGTAAAAATTATTCTTAGCTCACAGGCCATATAAAAATGCATAGTAGGCTGGATTTGGCTGAGGGCTCTAGTTTGCTGAATCCTGATCGAGATCATTTATCTGATTACCTAAAAAAAATCTCAAAACTTCCTACTCAGAGTGCTACCCTGGGAGTTTATTAGAAATGTAGAATCTTGGGCCCCACACCCAGATTGATGGAGTCAGAATCTGCATTTTTAGCAGGATTTACTAGAGGATTCTAGTGCTCCTTTAAATTTGAGAAGTCTTGATGTGGAACACAGTTAAGAATCAGAAAGAATAGAGAAGATAACAGGCTTTCTGGATAGAGTAAGTATACACCACAAAACTACACACTAAAGGCTATGAAATTATTAGTACGAGAGCCCGTTAGGCCTTCTCTAAGAACTAAGTTTTATATAAATATACATAGATGTGTATATCTATGTATATTTATGTAAATATAGATGTGTTATAAATACACATTGTATGTGTTATGTGTGTGTAAGTTCATACGCACACACACAGTCTGATGATACGGTTACCATCCACAGCCAATTGCAGATGGAGGACATTTCTGCAGGTAGATTCCATCTGATAATGCTAGCAAATAATATCTAAAAGTCTGAAATAATTTAAAAAAATGAAATCAAATTAAAATTCTTAAAGATCAGGAGTCTGGACTCACTTTGTGTCAAGTTGGACAGTTGTATGTGCACTCGGCAGTCCCCGAGGGCATCATCATATTCCAGCAAAATGCAGTAGCTGATGTCCATAGTGATAACCTTAGGGCAGCAAGGAAAGGTTAAATTATGTTCAGTGTTCTCTGCTTAAGAAGATTGGGACATGTCCCTGCACTTTAAGAAGGTTTCCATCACAGGCAGTTAAAAGGAGAAGAATGATTGTGCTTAAAGAAGCTTACCTTCAATTATGTGAATAGTTTTTATGTTGAATGGCATTCTCCACTAACGCTAGGTAATCATGGTTTTGTCTTTTTAACTTTTTGTTGTTGTTGTTTAATGTGTTAAATTTCATGTAAATTTCTTGAGGAGGGACATCGGTATTCTTTGATTTCACACTTTTCCCACTTGCAAAGGGCAAGATCATCTTTGTTTTCTTTTTCTTTTCACCTTTAACCTCTTAAGAAGACAGAAGGCTGTTGTTTCAGGTTAGCAGGTGATTGTGGAAGAGAAACAAGGATATGCTTTTACCTCCTCCGTTCTAATTCTTTTCTCCCCCAACTCCCAGCAGAATCCCGGTCCCATTGCTGCACCATTTGTTTCTCTGTGTCTTTTTCTATATTCTGCATCTCCTTAAATATCATTTTTAAAGTATTAAATGTTATCCTAAGACCCTTTTCCCCACCTGGCATCTACTATAGCACTAAAAAGTAAGTAAGTAGGTAAAAGTAAGATCTATAGATAGCTGAATGAATAGAGATAGAAGGAAAATGATTGTCATAAGCTATTTGCACAGGCTGAGTACTTTTACCATTGAAGGGCTATGAAGATTATTTTGCTCCCTTCTTGGAATGGTAGAAGCTAGGGGAGGTGAAGACTGACTGAAGACCAATTAGAGAACCAGCTGTAATGATGAGAGTTTACAAGCTTCAGGTCCCTCTTTTCCTTTGTTGGACATTAAGGTGAGAGGGAACAGAAGGGCTTTGCAGACAGTAAAATATGTGGGAAAACACCAGCAGAGAGAAAAGGAGGGACTGGCTATGGTAGGACCCATTCCGGTTTCTTCCATGAAATTCTAATTGAGAACTCACGGCATGGCAGACTGCAGAGGATTCTACTTCTTTGAGCCATGGTCAGGCCTGTCGTTGATATGATAGCCAGTTCCTAGGCAATTCTCCCTGTATGCTATATTTAAATTAAATGGCAAAATGATCTGCATTAATGAGGGCCCAGAGCACTGTCAGTAAACTAGTAGGAAAGTCATACTTATGGTAATTCAGTTTCGATAGGTTGGTTGTATAAAGAGAATGGCTGACAGCAGGTTATCAAAGCAATTTCCAAGTGGGCAACGGAAGATGGGCATTCTGACTGAATAGGGACAAAAGAAATGCTTCAAGGACATAGTGAATATACTCTGTAATAGTGTGGGAAAGCCAGCATTAGCTCAAAAGTCAAGCAGCATGGAGCAGCTGACAGAGAGCAAATGGGGATTGAGTAATTCTTGTTTAGGAAAAACATGGCGCTAGGAAGGAAGCAGCCTATGGGAGATTCTCAAGTTGACAACCATAGCCGTGAGCCGTATGTCAAAATACATGTGCACCCAACTCAGAGGAGTTCCATACTACCATTTAGCTTTTGCAGTAATACCCATAAAGAACAAAGTTCATCCACAAAAGACAATAATTCTTTAATGCTGAGAGATTTTCCTCTCTCTAAAATTAGAAAACACGGCTATTTTGCTTCCGTATCTGCTGTGTGTTTGGCACTATGTGTCCAATGCTGGCCATCGGAGGAGCAGCTGGGAAGAGCACAAGCCCACATCTTGCCCTTGTGGGGCTTTTATTTGCATTCTTGACTATTTCAGTAGAGTCCCTTCTTTCTGACTGGAAAAATACATCAGTGTTGCTATTCTATCTATGCAAATGTTGTTCATCATTTCCCAGCATTTCCTTTTAAAGAGTTTTAATTATGGATTATATCCACACATTACCATTTGCGTGCGTTCATAAGAGCCCAAATTTCCACTTCTGCGTTTTGAAAAGCCAAGCTCTAAGAGAAGTGAGGGGTTTTGTAGGAGAAAATGTGTGTATTTTCTCCCTGGGGGAGATGTTCATCATCAATTCCCCTGCTCAGATGAAGAAGGCTATAGCACGTTAAATTGTCTGCCGTCCTCACGGTCTGATACGCCATATGCATAGCACATGGAGTAATCCAGCTTGGGACGTACCCAAGCTACCCCATGACAGGCTGCTCAAGGACAAGAAGTTGATTTAGGCTCCCAAATCATCCTGTGACAAATCTCACCCAGAAGAAAGAAGGGGACCAAGATAGTATGTCAGGTGCCATCAAATGAACAAAAATGCATCTCTCTGTAGTTGAAGGGTTACACGTGAGCTAAGAATGTAGGCTGGCCTTTAAAGAAACACTAACGAAGTCTTTCTCATTCCCTTTGTGCACGTGAGAATGTGATATCTTTGTAACATTCATAAAGGCTGGTCTGAAAGAATATGAAATCTTCCTAGAAGAGATGCTATCCACAACCAAGTTGGCCCCAGAACCTCACAGGGTGTGGCAGGTTGACGTGGACACTGTCCCAGAGTTTTCCCATTAAAATGACTCCACTGAGAGTCTCCCATAGGCCATCCCCTTACAACTGAGGCTGCCTAGGAAACAGATGTTTGGGTGATTTTCATGTAGATTTCATCCAATTACTAAAGAGACAGTGCCCACTTGGAAGCATTTTGATGCTTGACTCTGAATTTATTCAGTCTGTTTCCCAGTAGGCAATAAGGCAATAAACCTACCTTTCTTTTATCCTTCTTTTTGCTTTCTTTCTTTCTTTCTTCCTCTCTCTCTCCACCACCCCCTCCCCTTTAGAGGACCAATCCTCTAACATACAATGAAGTTAATTTTGAAAGTGTGCCACCGGAATGATAGGAAAAGTAGTTTAACAGGGGAGCAGGGCTGCTCTGTCAAGTTGAAAGAAGCCTGCATTCTTGTATTTGCATACCGTACTGCCTGTATGGTGCTATTTGTTAAAGTAAGTTGAATAGATAGTACTTAAATTACATATAAATGTGTGTTGTTTTGAACTGTTGATGTCAGTAAAGTAAATCTAATGACACAAACATAATAATACCTTAACTGCTTTTATAACCCGTTCACAATATTTATCGTTTGTGGAGCACAGCTAGCGTTATCTGCAATTCAACAGTAATTTTCAATCACAACCTCAGAATAGTTAGCGTTAAAAGGAATCAATATGTACTACATTTTATTGCATACCCATGGGCAATAGCTCGCTGTTAATGATCACAACTGCCAACTTATATCTATCTCAGTAATTTTTCTCTTCATAAATTAAGTGGAGAGAGGTGTGAAATAAACTCAAAGATCATGCAGTGATATTTCAGTATCTCGCTCTCTCTTTCCTCTCTCTCATTTTTAAGAAAAGGCTTTTTTTTTTTTAAGCTTTGGCTATACATTCTATTATTGGGAATTATTACCACCAAGGGCTTGGGTTTTGCTATCAGTATCAGCAGTGGAAGGAATACCAAGGAGGCTGGTGTGGGTGCTTTTTTACATTATCTTTTTCATGTCACTGAGTATAAAAACCTAGCTCTTTAAAATCGATTCCTAGGATGTTACCTGAAAAGATCCATCTCTGCCAAACACGTGTCACTGTAGAAAGAAATCTAGTTTGATCCGATTTTTAAAAATGTTTAAAATGGTACAGTTTGGGGTCCTTGGTGCGTGTTGTCTGTGGGAGAGGACATCACAGCTTAGCGAGGACCAGGGTAGAGTCTGACTTGAATGTCTTTCATCTGGGTGTTGTTTAATACGTACGTGTTAATGTCACATGTCACTTTTGTGCCAGACACTATGCTTGGTATTGAACTTACCAGATGACGGGAAACAAACAAGAAAGAAAGAAAAAAAAAAAAAAGCCGACAAAAGTCTACCACAAGGAAGGGCTGGTAATTAACTGGGACCAACAAAATTTGAAGTCAACCCTGGCCTAGAATTCAAACATTCCTAAGTTGTGTGAATTTAGGCAAGTTACTTGATCTCTTTGTAAGAGTCTTAGTGTTGTCAAGGGTTTACTGGGGATAATTTAGTACCTATAATCTTGTTGAGAGAATTAAATTAGGTCGTTGTAATTATGAATATTATTGATGGCACCAGGGAAAGTCCCTGCTTTCCAGGTGCTCAGTCTGCTGACAGGAAAGTGTGAGGGGCAGGCAAACAGGACATTGTGGTGTAAGATGACAGCTAGGGATGGTATGTTCAAGGTCTTTGAGGGCAGAGCGGAGTGCTTTGGGAACCGAGCCTGGTTGGTGTAGAGCTGGAAGACCCAGGCCCAAGGATCCCCGCCAACCCTTTGTAAATTGCTTGGTTGCTCCAAGAATTCTGTTCTGATCTTTGGAACTTCTGGGATCCTATGAACCCTGAATGTTGATTAACGGGAGGCTAGCACATCTCACCAAACTTTTCGGGCCTCACCATGTGCAGGACGTTGAGCTAGATCCTCAGGGGAACTGAAAGCTGGGTGGCATGAAGCATCTACCCTCCAGTTGCTGACAGTTCGACACTGGCTCTATTAGGCTCTATCTATGCACTCAGCCCCTTTCTGACACTCAAAGTTACTTCATTGTGATGGTTTTATTTCTTGTGACCAATTATTCTGCTTCAGGAGATAACAATCTTCCTGGGAGTGGAGATGAATGAAAAACTATTTCAAATCCCAAACACCAAGTACATAAGCCTAATGCTTTAGTACCTGCTCTTTCTTTCTTCTCTTCTGTTACAGCGCAGGAGGCAGTGCTCCAGGGGTCAAGGGTTCTCCCGTTCTCTGTGCACCCAGCTGTCTCAGTGAATCGGCACTCTCCATGGTCCCATTTCCTCTACATCTTCAGCTTTTCCCTTTCCAGAAGCTTCTCCCATTAGCACTTAAACATGAACCTCTTATCTTTTAGAAGGTCTTCACTTGACTCATGGCTCCCTGCAAATACGGTCCTTTTCTCCACCATCATTCTCCAAGAGTTGAGTGTGTTCCCAGTCCTCACCTTATGCCCTAGGATCACACCACCCCACACGGTGTCTGTCCCTGTGTTACACAGAGTCTCACATGATGCATATTGGTTCATATTTTGTCATTTCAATTGACTTTTCAGAAATAGTCACCTTTGACCACTCCCTCTTTGAGACCCTGGATTTCCATGTTACTTCGTTTTCCTTTCTCCTACTCGCCTCCTTGTGTAGCTCTCCCTTTACTCCATTAGGAAGCATACATATTTCTCAGACCTTGTCTGAATCATCTTTCTATCTCATACCTTGCTCTCGACTTGGATCATTTCCTTCCCTCCATGGCTAAGGTTAGCATTCTTATGTTGACGTTTTAATGTAGATCTACAACTTGCTGGGGCACCTCCTTTGCCTATTGGGCATATAGAGAATATGTGTGATCAGTATGTCCAGCCCCGGGGAATAAACAGTCTTATTGACAGCTCATCCACATATCCAAACCCAGACTTATGGATCTTATCCCAAATCCGTTCCATTTCTCATATTCTTCTATGGGCAAGTAGTATAGTCAGTGGCTAAAATGTGGAAAAAAAAATTTTTTTTAATCTCCCCTATCTCTTTAATTACTCAGTAAGCCCCATGAATCCAGTAAATATTTTTCAAGCCCATTCTTTCTATCTACCTTTTCACAAACCGGTATCTAAACTGAGCCACTGAATGTTTTCATCCACTATTGCTCCTGTCCCAATTTATTTGCCACATTACAGCCCATAGTGATTATTTTATGAGTTGAACCTTAGAATCTCCAGAAAACACTTGAGCACCTTAGGGTAAGCAAGTCCCAAGCCTTTAGCGTGCCCTAAAGGTAGGGCGATCATATCATTTATCATTCGATCCAGGACACTTTGGGGAGTAAAACGAGTGATTTTCACAACTATCCCAAGACAGTAAGTATAACTTAGACCTGTCCCAAGTAATCTGGGACAAATGGCCACTATTCCTAGAGAGACTTAAAAGGAAGAGGGAGAGACCCCCAATAATTTCTCTGTCTCCTCTTTTGTCTATTTCCTCCTTTTTCACTTCCTTTCAGATTTCCTGGTCTTCTGTCCGTTGCTTAGCACTTCCAAGATACTCTCCCAACAACACTGTTACATTGTTTCTTCAGTCTCAAACACACTTACACTCATTAAAACCTTCATAATCATTCAAGTCTCAGTAGATAATCCACCCCCTTCAGGAAGTCTTTCAGGATTTGATTGTGGCTTACAAGTATCTAGACTGTAAGCCTATGAAGGCAACAGCTATTTGGATGTCACTGCCTTTGTATCCCAAGCTTCCAGGACAAGACTGGTTCATACAATAGAAGATGCTCCATTAATGTTTGTTGAATGAGAGGGAAGGACTCAGAGCTCAGATGAGTGGTTGGACGAGATGATCCTTGTGGTTCTTTGTTTCCAAAGACTCTATAAATTTGTGTTTCAAGTTATTCTGGGTCAGTACATTTCATGTTTGAAGAAGATCGACCCATGTAAGCCAAGCTGATGGTTTTCTTCCTCTGGTAATGGCGGCATTTCCTTTACCAAGCCACTGTTCCAGCTGGGATTCTAAGGGCTTTATATCCATCACTAAATCTCAACGACAAACCCTGTGAAGTATGTATGACCCTAACTGTAATGTGGATTTTCATGCTACAGATGAGGAAACGGAGGATCAGACGGATTAACCTATTTACTTAAATTTAAAGAATGAGTAAGAGAGAAAGCTGGGTCATGAAGGAGCATGTCTCCTACGAATATATGTGCTACATGGTCTCTCTTCTACCTGTGACCTTCCAGTTCCCCAGTTTTAGCTTTATTACTACCTCTAGAATCTTTTCAAGATTTTGTTTTAAAATTTACCTGCTCCAGTAATTTTCTACATAATTCAACCTGATGCTGAGTGTTCCTTTTCTTAGGGTGACATGACATGGAATCTGCTGATAGTGTTCATATGTTACTTTGTGATGGTTCTCATGCCCTCTGATGTTAACCCACAACATTTCCATCTAAGATAATAAAGTTGTTGTCTTCCGGGGGGGCCTTCCGTATGTGTGCATGTATGTGCATTCATGTGTGTGTTTTCTTTGTAGCATAGACTCCGAGTGGTCAAAAGCATGGGAAACACTCAAATGCCACTACCTGAATTCATCATGTGTTATAACTTTTATGCAGACTTTAAAATACAGTTAAGAGTGGATACCCTGGGACACTTGGGTGGCTCATTTGGTTAAGCATTGCCTTAGGCTTGAATCATGATTCCATGATTCCTGGGATCCAGTCCTGCATTGGCCTCCCTGCTCCTCGGAGGGTTGGCTTCTCCCTCTCCCTCTGCTGCTGCTCTCTCTCTCTCTCTCTGTCAAATAAATAAATTAAAATCTTAAAAAAAAAAAAAAAAAAAAAGGAGTTGATACCCTGGAGTGAATTGCAGGACCTTAACCAACCATTTAACTGCTCTATGTCTCAGTTTCCTTCTCTGTAGACTGGGGCAATACTACCTACCTTGTAGGGTTGTTGAAAGGATTGACTAATTATTTAGACATGCATATAAATACAGCGGCCATTGTAACTGTGTCGGTTGTTGTGTAGTAAGTACAATCGATATGAAAAATGCTGCTGTGGCAGGAGGGAGGGCTCCTTTAGGTTTCCTTATTATTTAGCAAGGATCAGGGGTGACTGAATTTATCCACACTCATACACACATCACCATGTCCAGCTTCCCCTGCCTCCACCTCCTTCTCCCAGGCCCTTTTTCTGTGACTTCTCTGTTGTTACTTTGATTTTCCTTTGCTCTTTCTTTCCAACTATCAGAATGTGTTACTCTTCTTCTCTGTGCTGTCGGGACTTCAGACAACTAAAAAGACCCATGGCTGACAGTGGGAACAGTAAAGTTATTAGTTTCATCAAATTCGTTTAGTAGATGAAAGGCATTATTTTTTCAGTGATGGAGTAGATGGTGAAATACAGAAATTAGCAGAGTACAGAGGTGATGTGTGGGTTTCTCTCATGGAGGAATTGATGGCAGCTCAAAGGAGACTTGCACAGAACAGAAAAATTCACATTAATACTTGAGTGAGAATTCCATAAAGTACTCTCAGTTACCTCTGATTTGGAGAGAAGTACAGCTGATCCCAAACCAAGTTGATAGTGTTCTGGCAATAGCCTTCAAATGGAGAGTTCTATTTCCAATAAAGTACTTGTTCACTTACCCGCATTTCTTTCCCTCAATCAATATTCTTTGAGTTTCTTCTATTATTTGGTGAAAGAAAACTTTAATAAGCTGATTATCTGTCTTTAGCACATTTCTTTCACTTCTTATAGTGTTTGATTACCTGCAAACAAAGAAAGCTAATAATCTATTTTTATCAAGGAGGATGTTTGTTCTGCAGGAGTCAGAGAGCATCTGAAATGAGCTGGGCTGGAGCTTGACCCGAGGGAGGGGGCTTAGATGAAGTCGAATGGGTTATCAGAACACCTAGGGAATCATCCCGACTCTGAATTTAAAATACCCAAATTCCGCGTTCTGGTTGGGAATACATTTTTAACTCTGAGATTTTCAAATGGGTGTGCCTATGTACTGTTTGTAGATACTTTAAATAAAGACATCAGGCACTCTGTGAACTCTGCTTCAGCGGAAGTCAGCTTCCACACGTGGCTCTGGATTGTTCTATCCCGCTTGCCAAACCGTGCTAAGTAGTAAAATCTGCTCTGGAAATCCTGTAAAGCTCCAGATTAAACAGATTTGTCTTTCTTTCTTAAGCTTATTGCCTGTCTGGCTTCTGCTGGCTCAGGGTTTAGTGAGGGGAGTTCATGATGTCTAGTGCCTAGTCACATTAAGAGTCTTACCAAGTAGAAGGATATACCAATACCCTCTTGGATCTTCACAAGGGAAAAAAAAAAATACTAGAATTTGCAAGCAATGTTTCCTTCTTCCTACTACCACTAAGTAACATTGGTGGTGGTGGTGGGGGGGTGCTTACTAGGTGCCATGCAGAGACTTTGGGAATTTAGTACGATTTTATCCATTGCACATCACTGTTTCTACTCAAAACCAATTTTTCTACTTTTTTTTTTTTTTCCAGCTGAAAGAAACTCTACCAAGTTTCTGCTCCTAAGCTTATGGTATAATTTCTGGAATTCAGGTGGAATTTGTAGCCTTTTATTTAACAGCAATTCTAAGTTGTGAGTGATTTCCATTTTAATCATAGAGGAAAAAATTAAATTAATTGTGCATGACAGAATTAGGTAATGTCATTACCATCTTTGTATATTACCAGAGCCATCGGAGTCAAGAGCCTTTCTGATGATGAATAAACTGCTTGACTGCCTGTTGTTGGTAGAACTGATAATTTTTTGAGTAGTTATTGAGTCCTGAAATTATTTAGGTGCTATGAAGAATGCAGATGAGATGAAAATAGATCTGCGTGGTATTATAGGAGATGAACAACCTAAATACTTCTCTCAGAAGTTTCGGTTCTTTTATGAATGGGGGTTGGTAGAAACTCAGTAGGGTTAGAACTCCTCTGTCTTGATTTTCCATATTGATAACTCTTTCTCTCAAGTGTGTATCATTTTCCAAAATTCCGAGTCTTAAAACACCTGTTAGGATGTAAGATCTAATGGCTTATCTTTCATAAAATGGTTCTCTGTATCGAACAAATAAATGAATAATTGACTTCATGCTGTGTCATAGACATACTTTTCATGGAAGTTTTTTTTTTTAAGTGTAGGAATTATAGATTAATATCTCTCAAACCATTCTGTATCTTGAATCATGAATATGATTAATATATCCAGGTGTTCACATAAGGTTCTTGGGAGATTTATATAAGGAGATTGTAAGAAAAATGTGAATTTCAAATACAGATTTAATACTTAATGTACTCATCACTATGCAAAAATGACTAAGCTACCCAAGAAATTTAAGTTGGTTATTGCAACAGTTAGCCTTTGGTGCATAATAAATCACCCCAAAACTCAGTGTCTTAACACATATTTATTTAACCCTTGCTACTACTGGTCAGGAATTTGGGCACAGCTGGGTAGTTCTTCTCTGTTAAATTGCATTCATTCATGCGTCCTGAGTCTGCAACCAGGTTGGCTGGCAGCTGGCTGGTCTACGATCTCCTCTGCTAGGAGAGATCGTCTCTGCTCCACATGGTCTCTCATCCTCCAGCAGGTTAGCCAGGCTTGTTCATATGACAGCTGGGCAGGATTCCAAGTGGGCCAGTAGAAGCATGGAAGAAAGTCCTAACATCACTTCCACCACACTGTATGGGCGGAAACAAGCCATAAGGCAGATCAGAGTCAAGGGGAAGAGAAATAGCATTTATGCACTCATGGGAAGCGCTCCTGAGTCCCAAAGCAAAAGGCACAGAGACAAAGGAAAGTGAGGGATTGTGACCATTTTGTCACCTATCAAAATTTACGTAGTAAGACGCAACGCGGAATGGGAGCGATGAACCAAATACTCTGTTGTGCTTTTAGTGACCAAAGGAGGCAGGGAAGGAGGAAACATTGTTTTGCATGGATCAACACATACAGATTGAAACCATAGATACTTCTGTTAGATATTTCTCAGACACAAGCAGACCTTTTCCCTCTACTGACATTCTAGTCTTGGTTCCCTCCCTGCTCCTTTGCCCAATCTACAGTTTTTAATTTTTTTTTTTTCTTGGCTTTTCTGTATTCTCCCCTTACTCACTCCCTGGACTCCCAGATCTGCTCTCTTCCTTCTCTGAGTGAGTTTTATGCTTCCCCAGTCTCTCTTATCCCGCTTACTGTCTATTCCAGAATCTGGCAGAAACCAAGTCAATGAAGAAAACACTCGGTCATTTGGCAACATGAAGAGGCAATTAGATGCCAGCTTCTAAAGGGCTAGAGGACATTTAAGCCCCAAGTGCTGGAAATCTTACTGAAATTACAGACAGAACAGAGGGGGAAGTACTTGAAAGACTATTAGCTAGACAGAGCCAGACCCCATCGCATTTATTCCGTTGCCTATTACAAGAAGGCTTCCATGTTCCTGCTAAAGCCAGTAGAAGGAGAATGGATCAATGGGCATCTGTGCGAGAGAGTTCCTCAGAAGTAATGAAAGCTTGTCTCAGCCCTTTAAGAATAAGACCTAGAGAAAGTGATTCCCGGAGCATAACGGAATGCTGGATGCAGGTGAAAATGGAGAAAAGGATTTCAAATTCCACTGATAATCCGTAGTGCCGCTAATCTCCGAATGGTTACTGAGATGTGTATTGTAATGGGAAGCACAAAAGTAGCCATTCATTTCATTCCATTCAGAACTCAATATTGTACTCAGACACAGAGGAGGCTATTACTCAAACTTCTATTTTCTATTTTTTTTTATTGTTTTTTTTTAATGCAGACCTTGCCCCGTACCCAAGCCAGGATGGGGACTCTACGGAGGGCTTTTCAGACATCATTAACCACAGGAAGAGAACATAACACAGCAGAAACTTGGGATTGAATAACAACCTTGAAATGCAAACTGACATCATGTATTATTGTTTGCATTATATACTAAACAGTTATTAGGAACAATTAGCAATTAAAGACTCTTAGGTGCAGTTATATGGTTTTCTACAATATATCCTGAATAGCAGGATAAGTGCTTTGGCTGCAAGCCAATCGTCAACAAGCCCTCAGAAAACTCTCATCTAAAATGTGTGTTCCTTTATGGCCATTGAATGAAGCACGTGAACCAAGCAAAGCCACACACAGGATGGGGAGACTTCAGGTATATGCTTTCACTAGGAAGCCAATTTCCATTTATCCAAAATCCGTGCAGCCCCTAAGAAATAATCAGATTCACACTTTTTTTTTTTCCCATTTCACTTTTATGAAAAAGAGATAGAAACACAGAAAGAGAAACACAGAAACGGATACCCGGAAATATTTTTAGAGGAATATATCCTGATACCAGGACAAATTTAACTTTCTATTTCTGTAGTAATTGACAGGGATGTTTGGTGTTTAGCACAATGATCCCAAAGCCCTAAATATTCATTCTGAAGCATCAGAGTGAGTTGATATCATGGTCAAGCTCATTTTCATCCTAAGTGTAGTCTACATATATTTAATTCCTTGAAAATTAAGTAAAATACAGTGGTTTTAGTTTGTGTGGTTTTTTTTTACAAGAATCATCTTGCCAAAGGATGATTTTCCCAATCCTATTGAATAAACTGGATTTTTCATTTTATTATATGCTGTTTATTTTATTAACCTCAGAGTGCTAGCATTAGTTTATTGACTTTTAATTGTTACATAGATTTTTTTTTTGTTTCCAAATCAAATTATTTATATAAAATGGTCATATAGTAAACTGATTTCCGTCCCTAGCACAGTTTTAAAGAACACAGCATGAGTGAATGTAGGCGTCCTGTTCTAAAGAGTACTCAGTATGGAAAAATAGAGAAACACGTTAACTAAAGCATAATAAATTCTCAGTTTCTCACTTATCTTGATTACTCAGATCTTCAGAATCATCTGTAATAAACATCTTGATCCATATCGCATAACATAAGTTACATCCTTCTAAATTCCAAAGGACTAATAACAGCATGAGGGATGGGAGGTAGAACCTAAAAGCCTTGGGGACCAAACCCAAACCCCTCAAACTTTACAACCATTCAAGTGACTTTAGTGAGCCAGTAGGTACATTTAAGCTTGATAGAGATGCCGAATTCAAGATGCAAAATTCGAGATGCAAAATCAGAAGCGAAGTTTGCATTACCAAGCCTTGTTTTTCTATCATGAAAATACAAAAGCAGATGTTTGGTCGCAAAAGCCCGTATGGAAAATAGCAACCGGGAGCCAGGTGTTCTGTGGAAACTCTAATTTCATATTTAAAATGTAAAGTGATCCTGAATGCAGTTTTGAATTGTTCCAAAACGTGGACTTAAGAAAATAATCTGTGAGTTTGGTATGTTAATAAGGGATTTCTTTCATCTGGCTGTAGACTCGCCCTCTGGTGCCGGGAGACTGCATTCATGGCCTGGATTTCTCCCAGAGCCCTGGGCTTGCTTTCTCTTGTGTGGGAGCTAAGTCATTTCCTATGGTAACTGAAGTTTTTCTAAGATACGTGTTCTTCTCATGCTAACTGAGTGAAGAATAACCAGGGAGAGAGGCACAAAAGGTCTTTACATGCAGACTGAGCACGATTGCTTCAATGAAGAAATGTCTTGATGCCTCTGGTCTTTCCTTGCTGCTAGGGAGATGCGCTTCCAGGAGATGGAGCTATGGCTCAGTCTGAATTCTCGCGTCTTTTCTGGCCTTCTCATGGGGATGGGGATGGGGCAAGTTTTAAAACCTTCGAATTTCTTTTAAGTAGCTTAAAAAGTCATTATGATTGGATGGCACTGGAAGGTAGGAAATGGGTTGAAAACACCGATATGCAGATTAAATACAAAAAACTTCCCTAACTTACAGCACTTAGTGGAAAATCAGAAAGAATTGAAATCCAATAGAATTGTTGGATGGAACTCAGTATTTACAGCCTCTTTCGGAGGGAGAAAGAAAAAACGAATTATCTTTTTTTTTTTTTTTTAGGAAAGGAAAAAAAATAAAAACAGAGTCACTAGTAGTGGTTTGCTTTTAATTAAGGATGCTCATTCCAAAATCTGACAAGAGAATATATATATAATTATTATGATTATTAAAATGGTGCTATTTTAGATTTCCCATCTGTTTTCACAAAATATTTTTTTACTTACACATCTCCCCTCTACCCGACTTTTTTATAAAGTTTTACCCTTATTAGTATTTAAGGTGTTATTGTACCTCTCATGAATTTGAAGTATGTGCTTTCATCTCATTATATACTTTCTATATAAGAAGCATCCTTTATAAATAATTTCTCAAAATGTGGGGCGCCTGGGTGGCTCAGTGGGTTAAGGCCTCTGCCTTCCATTTAGGTCATGAGCCCAGGGGATTAAGCCCTACATAGGGCTGTTTGCTCAGCAGAGAGCCTGCTTCCTCCTCTCTCTCTCTCTCTCTCTCTCTCTGCCTGCCTCTCTGCCTACTTGTGATCTCTGTCTGTCAAATAAATAAATAAAATCTTAAAAAAAAATAATTTCTCAAAATGCAAAAATAAAGTTATATTACCGCCCATGCAGGGCAACCATCCAATCAATCACGAAAACCCACTCCACCCGGAGGCAGACTATCATGGATATGTGGCTTAAGGGGCAAAGGCACTCCTGGCAGTCAGCTGCTTCAGCAACTACCTTGTAGCAGAAATCTCAGAAATACTTAACATCTGTGACAATAATAATCGCATTTGAATACTTTTTATAATTACAAAATGCTGCCATGAGTTTAACCTTCATTGACATCTGAGTGTGTGGGCGTTGGTGTTAAAATGTGCTCAGTTCACCAGGGAGTTTACACAGGGAGGTCCCCTTGCTGGGCAGTGGGGGAGTTTTCATTATAATCTGGATCTTTGGATTTCTAACCTTCTGCATTGGTGCAGGTGTGGTGAGGTTTCTTTGCTCTTTTGTTTGGTGTGTGTGCACGAGCACACACACACACACACAAGAATGTGGGAAGCTTGGTTTCCGATGGGCACAGTGGATAGCCTCCTGTTTGCGACTACTGACCAAGAACACCAAGTATTATAGCATGCTTTGTACAACTTAATGTCACAATTTCATCACAGTTTTCTGTGATTGTTTTTGATTTAATAATGGTAGCATTTGGGGTTGGTCTTTCCCCTTTCTCCTAAGTTTCAAAAGTTCTTCACAATTGTTGATTTCCTTTTGTACTTAAAGCCAGAAAAGGGGTGATGTCTAATCGCTGCCTGTTAAAATTAAATTACCATAAGGAGGAAACATTAAGTTTTCTCTTAATGAGATATTTTTCTTTAAATTCTAGATATGAATGTGAATTTTATGTAGAATCTAGGTAAATATAATATATAGATCTTCTCTGATTTCTAGCAGCTGGAAATATACTGACCAAGTACAAGTGCTGTACATCATGCTAGTTGTTTCTCAATATATCCTATATACATGATAAGAAGATTTGAACCCAGACCTGAGCTTGAATTCTCGCTTTTTCCTTTGCCCATTATGTAACTTGGGCAAGCTATGAGCCTTCGTTTCTTCAACTATAACATGGCCAAAGCTGGACGTGTGTTGAATATTGAATAACCACAAATCTTTAATACCACTAATATATTTAAGGGCAGGCCTGTCTCAGGACACACTCTCTTCAGTCAACTTTCTTTCTTTTCCATGTAACAGTTTGGTCATCGTCCACTGCTCCGGTATTTATTAGGCTGTTCAAGTGCTTTTAATTTTGGTCTGACCTGAATGGTGGAAAACAGGTGATTTGTTTTGCCAAAGAAATGAGAATTGACTGTCTTTCCGAATTATGTATCTTTTATTTTCTTGTTCTCAACGTGAGTCGAGAGCATGTAAATACTGCTTTCGGAAGGCTAAGGGGAAGTGAAACAAGATGAAAATGAAATTATCTCCCAAAAGAATTGCTTAATAATCTCTAATGTTTCACGCAAGTGGGGTGAGTGGCTCGGTAGGAAAGCCTCCTTGGAAGGAGCTGCGCAAATGAACCTGCCCGCACATCTTCGCCACTGTAGAAAATTGGCTCCGAAACGACTCGCGTGTGAGCTCTACCTGCGTGTTTTGAGTTGTCACCAGCCTACTCAGGGGACCAAAGAAGAAAGCTTTCTTCCAGGACCAGCAAGTCTACAGGGGTCTGAGAGTGGGGATCTGCCAACACAAAATTAAAGTAATAAGGAAGACACATTAACAAAGGCTCTTTTTCTTTTAATAAACATAAAAAAAAAAAAGTGCTGTCCCATCAGGCATGACTTTCTCCAAGTGTTACTGCAGTTAGCGCTTTTAAAATGCTCAAAATATAAAATACGAGAGAAAAGAAAATGTGACATTTCACTTTTTGTATGTTTTTCTTCGGAGTGGTCTCGTATGCTAATTATACATAGAACTTATGCTGTTTACTTTCACCTACAAGTTATAGATTTAAGTTAGTGAAGGTGTCAGTGTGCTACACATAGGGTCGGATCATTAATTATACATTTTATAGCTTTTGGGTGAATTTAATGCAGGATAGGCCAAATGCTGCAAATGTACTTTTTAGAATTGCACTGTTAGATATAAGAATGGATTTTTATTTTCTTCCCCTAAATCAGCTCTCTCTTCTCTAATTCAGCTCCATTTCTGGCTGATTATTTTGGCTCCTCATTTTCATGGTAGCCCTTGAAAAAAATGATTTAATAGAAAAAAATCACAAACTCGACACTCTCCATCTCCTATCCTGATCAAGGAAGCCTGTAGACTAACATTCGGAGAGGTGAGAGGAATATCAATGATACGCAATCTCAGAAAGGAAAGAGCAGCCGTTTTCATTTCTTCTCTGTCATTCAGTAGCATTAATTCTTAATTCTTATTAACGAAGGCTGACAACCGCGCCCACAAGACAACAGGGGTTAAGTGCTGGCCGCGCCTGGAGAGTCTATAATAGTTTCCTTCTCCAGACCTTGCAAGCACGGTGACTTTGAATGCCTGGGCACTGGGAGACGGCGATGATAATGGCAAGGAGAAAACCTCCCCTTGGTGTGGGGAGCTTCAGAGCGGGATAGGTAAATACACCATTCGTCATACTGGTCCTGAAGCACATGCAGAGTCATGGCTCCGTTATCGCCGCTCATGAAGGGGGGCAGGAGACTGAGTAATACGACAGGGCAGCAAGGATCATTTATATTGGAGTGAAAGTGACTTTTTGTACTTACATTTGAATATAATTGTGTCTGATATTCTGGGACTCCTCGCTGAGCACCCAGCAGGCAGGAGGGTTCCCGCAGATGAGCTTGCTGCCTGTTCCCCAGCCGAAACGGAGCAAGCCCATGTGTCTGAGCTGCACGGTGGCTGGGGCTGTCGACTGACCAAGCCAGTGCCTGGCCCAGCTCTGTGGGGCCGTGACCTCCAGGACCTGCGCTGGTGGAAAGGGGGATAGAGTACAGGAGGGACAGGTGGAGAGAAGACCGCCCTCGCTGGCGTTCACGTGCCTGTCAGTCAGAGCAGACAGAGAAAGAATAATGTCCTGGAACTGGAAAACATTTGAAGGAGACTTTCAAAAATCGTATGAGAAACCCAGCTCACTAACAGAGTCACTGGATCCAGGAAAACACAGTAGCGAGGTCCACTTCTCCTCCAGTGACTCTGTTAATGCCATTAAAGATATGTGTTTGCCTTTCTTTTTTTTTTTTTTTTTTTGGAAGATTTTACTTATTTATTCGACAGAGAGAGAGGAGGAAGCAGGCTCGCGGCCGAGCAGAGAGCCCGATGCGGGGCTCGATCCCAGGACCCTGGGATCATGACCCGAGCCGAAGGCAATGGCCTAACCCACTGAGCCACCCAGGCGCCCCTGTGTTTGCCTTTCTTCAAACTCTCGTGTTTCTTACTTTTAGCCTGATGATTGGTGAGGGAGAGGAATGTGGCTGGGAATTACAGCAGCTGCCTAAGGAGATGGCAGACGCTTGCGGATCAGTGCGTCAGGGCAGAAATAGCTCTGTGCTGGGAAAGTTGTAGAGGGCTCGCAGTGTTGCTGTCATCAGAGGGAAGTACTGAGTGCTGAGATGATTTTATTACAGAGAGAATGAGACATTGCAAGGAAGGAAATACACACACACACACACACATATGCAGGATCTTAGCGTATCGACTTCAATTTATTTACTTTCCTGCTAAGAACCTTCTTCTTTTTTCCATTCTCTCTCTCTCTCTTTTTAAAATACCAGATCACAGATTGCCTTATTTCAAAGCCATCATTGCATCGTTATAAGTATATTGTTTAGGAGGATGTCAGACTCTTCCTGATGTGAATGGAAAATCCTTTACTAGCAGATAAAGGTACTACTTGAATGAAGGGTAACAATGGTCAAAATTCTACATTGTTTGAAAGTTGCTCAGAGAAAACATGTGCAGGCTGGTAGGAAATTATAAGAACTCTATTCAATAAATACCAACTGTTTGAGACCATTCAGCCTGCTACAACAAAATATCACAGGCTGGGTAGCTTAGGAACAACGGAAATTTATTTCTTACAGTTGTGGAGGCTGGAAATCAGAGATCAGAGCGCTGGAAAGGTTGGGCAAGGGCTCTGTGCTGGGTTGCACACTTCTCATCTTCTTCTTCATGTGACGATAGTGCCAGCAACCTCTCTGGAGCCTCTTTTATGAGAGCATAAATCTCACACACGAGGGTTTCTGCTCTCATGGCCTTTTCACCTTTCAAGACCCTATCTCCTAATACCATCACATTGGGCATTAAGATTTCAACATATGAACTAGGGGAACACATTCAGACCACAGCACCAACATTCTAGACATGGTGTAAATTATGAAGCTTGGGGAAAAGGACATAATTCATAGCTTCAATGTATTTCTATCTAATGGGGAAAGCATCACCCTGAAAGAGATAGATATAGATATATTTCAAACACTTGTGAGTAAGGTAAGCTCAAGACTTACATGTTCAGAGTAAGAAATTTGTTTCATCTTTGTATACTTCTAGTTCTAGGTAAGTTTGTACACATTTAAGTACATCTAAAAATATTTACTGAGTTGAAATGCTAAGTGCTTTATGCTGCTCAAAGGTAACCAAATTATATTCATCACAAAGAAATACACAGAAAACAGTCTGATCATAGAAAAGTGAAACAGCCTTTCTTACTATGTCATAAATCTGTTTTTTTTCTTTTTAACTTTTTTTTCTTTTTTTAACTTGCATAGTACATAGAACTGAGATGACTGGTTCTTTGTATTAGTCATGAGTTTTTAAATTACAAGTAGGTAATGAGATCCTAACAGCTTATGCAAATGTTTCTTTGTTGGATATCATTTAAAAAAAAAATCATAGGTAATGGCTTCAGGCATAGTTGGATCCAGCTGCTAAAACTATTTCCAGGGTTTTCTTAGATCTGCTTTCCTCTCTTTGGGCTTTGTTTCAGCCACTCCCTTTCCTCATGGTGATAAGTTGAGCATCACGAATTCAGGATTACATCCTAAATGATGAAGAAACCCAGCAATGAAAGTGCTCATTTTCATTAGTTCTACCAACAGCACCTGGGCTGACACTTAGTGGTTCTGATTGACATGTCTTGTAAGCATATTCTGAGTCAGTCTCTGCTGCCAGGGGAAATGGGTCATGCTGATTGGCTAGCCTGAGCCACTTTTTAGAATGGGGGTCTTAATTCCCAAAGGAGAGTTAAGATGCTTCTAAGAAAAGTGGCAGAATGGTTATCATGCAGACAAAACACCAGAAGTCTAAGAAAATCTTGTACAGAGCAAGCATTTAATGTTCATTTAACTGAAACTTGGAGATTTCTTAACTATCCTTGTAGACAGAGTATCAAGAAGACATTTTGCTTACATTTTATTTATATTTTGGAAATTCGAGTCCCAAATTAGTGTTTGGGGATAAGGCTTTTTTTTTTTTTTTTTCTAATATGTAAGGGAAAATTGTAATAGAAACTGAAGACCAGTGAAGTGTTATTCCTGTGTGAATCAACACTTCCTTCAGGGATTTCTTTACTCAAATGTCTTACCACTGATGCCTTTCCTGACTACTGTCTATGAAAGAAACGATGCTTTTACAAGTCCCTCCTGACAGTCCCAGCACTTCCTGTTCTTTCCCTATGTTTTCCACATAGTTCTATGCCAACTTGGTCTATTACATATTTATTCCTTATGCATCCTTTGTGTTTATTATCTCTCTTATCACATTACAATATGAATCCCATGAAAAGCATATGCATTTCTCACTGTTCACCTAAGTGTCTGGTACATATTACGTGAATAATATATTGTGGTGGGTGGATGGTTCAATGGATGGAGAAAGGAAGAAAGAAAGAAAGAAGGAAAGCGAGCAAGATGCTTTAAGATACCACCAAATTAGATGTTCAGAAGCCCAAGGGAACTCAATCCTGTGGGTCAATTACTATGAATAATAATGTTATTAAGATTCTTTTAAAAATGTTAGCACTTAGACTGGAATCCAAATACATATAATTTTAAAATGTAGAAAAGAAGGAAAAAACATACGATACACCAACTTTCTTTAATTATAAAAGTACATTTATTAGCATTAATTTAAATTATTAATTTTTTATCAGGTGGTGATCATACCGATACTATTTCTACTCTAAATTATGCTTTTGCCTTGTTCTCAGTGTATTATCAAATTTAATTGGTATCTGCAAAGTCTATTTAGAGTAGTAATGTAATCGTTTGGTGGTAGATTAAATAATAATAATAATAATAATTTGCATTGTGTCCGCAGAGGCATAGAGACCATATAAGGTACAATTGAGATTATACAATCAGTTCTTACTAAGTAAGTGACAAGTGCTTATCGGAGTTGTCAGAAATACATGCTAGTTTAACTGTTTTTTAACCAAACTGTTTATGTTCCCCCCACACTGTCCAACACTGTTCAGGGAGTGAAGGTTGATTTTTATCTATTGGAAAGATAAATAAACAACAAAAATTAATGCACTGTAGTGAAATTTAAGTTACTCAGGTTGTTTCTTGCTTCCTTTTAGTCTGTATAATAGAGAACTAAGGATTTAAACCCCTATCCAGAACCAACTTGAACCCTTTCTCCTCTGATGCCCTCCTGGAATATTTTAATCTTCCTTCAAGGAGAATATTTTGTCACTCAAGGTCTATTTCTCTTGAGGCAATATAATGTAGTGTATTTGGAATATCTCTTGTATTCCTGTATTAGACTGTCATTTCTCACTTTTCAGAAGTATAAACAAGTAAGTGTGATCTGACCATAAGTGTGGGAACAAAAAATGTCACATGTATGAACAAGAAAATGCCACATGTACAAAACCAGGGTGTTACATTTAAGAATACTCGTCTTTGTCTTAGCAATTCTCCATAGCCTCTTCTGTAATGTCAGACCATGAATAAATTTATTTTCCCAATATAAACTCGTATTTATCATTCCATCTACTTAAAAATCTTCAGTGACCCTCCACTGCCTCCATTATAAAGTACAAATACCAAACTTAGGTCAGTAGGCACTGCACCACCCTTTATAAAATATTTTATCCTTCTACTCTCATATTCCATTGCACAAAACTTGTTCAGAGTCAAAAGTCTTACAAATATATAGTTTATTTATTTATTTGAGAGAGAGACAGAGAGAGCACAAACCAGAGGAGTGGCAGAGGGAGAGGGACAAGCAGGAACCCCCCTCAGTGGGGGGCGGGGGGGACGACAAGGGGCTGAATCCCAAGATCATGACCCGAGCCAAAGTCCAATGCTTCACCAGCTAAGCCACCTAGGAGCCCCCCAAGCCCAAAGGGTTAAGTAAAGTATGCCTTGATTCTTGCTATCTTGTAGCAGTGAGGTTTTTTCTTCTTATCCCTGCATTCCGGTATAAGTCCTAAATATTCAAGGTGCATCTCCGGTTCCACTTCCTTCACAAAGCTTCCAGAAATTCACAAACCACCATGCTTCTTCCACTATTTGGCATGATCCAACGTATTTTCCCATACGTTGGCAGTCCCACTAGCTTGTTAAATCCTGAACATGGTGAAGATTTTGGATTCCTAAAACCTACCTGATAATGAGGACTCACTCGATTCTGCTGAGGCCAGTGACAGTGAAGATCATGGTAAGAATTATGGTTTAGAACATGGATTGGCTTGGAATGTGGGCGTTTATTCAGAAGAAATATGATAAAACTAAATAAAATAGTTCACTAGTGGGAAAATTCATTTTAAATATAAGTATTGATTATGTTTTACTTTTAAGTATTTTTGTATTAAGATATTTTATAATAGCATTTATGATACGAAGACTAACATTAGGAATTAAAGTGATTCAAAGGAACTAAACAAAATGATGCATGATATGTATGTTATATATTTTACACTCCAATATATTTTTAATACAACCTTGCCATGATTTTCATATCCTCAACATTTCTTTTACACTTTTGTTCCTATGATAGTTGTGCTTAAAATATCATAAGATATAATTGCATGTATGCCATGGATCCCGGTATTAAGAAGTATGAAAAAATTAATACGTTATTGTTAGATTTTTCTAAGTGTTCGTAGTGTGGGATGGCCCAGTTCTTTTGTGCTAAATCTTTTCGAAATTATTCAACTCCACTGAGGTAGAATCTATTTCTCTTTCTCCTCTAATCTAACCCCCAGGGCCACTGTTATATGAGCATCGTATCCCGCTAAATTAAGAAGCCCATCCTTGTTGTTTTGCATGTACCTTATTTAGGCCATCAGCAGCCAAAATGGAAATTGTATTTTGTAACCCACAGTGTGGTCCACAAGGGAAATGAGGAGTTGATAAGTATATATCCAGTACACTTACTCTAAGTGATAATTAAAACTGGAGCACAGAAACACAGAAGGAATCTTGGAATGAAATTGTCAAACTAAAAATTGTCAATTTAAAAATCTAGCCTAATTTTCCTGCAAACAGTGGTTCTCAAGAATCTTGTCAAACACCCACCTTCTGCCCTCCTGGGTTCAATTTAGAAGAAGGGAAAAAAAATAGAGAGAACTCTTGTCTGTATCGCCTGGAGCCCTCTTGGTGCCACGATAGTTAAGATGATGTTGGCATTTCCATTATCTTCTGGGATCGAATGTAGCATAAAAGGTCAAAGACCGGGTTGTTTACCGGTTTGAGTCATCGGTTAGTTCATCAATTAATTAATTTACCTTTTTGGTTCAGGTAAGAGAATTCTTTTCTTCCCCCTTAAAGAAAGACTTGAATTATTTCTTATTCCAAACACTTAGGACTCAAATATAATCTGACACATTTTCTCCAGAAGCTAGGCTTTCATGTATGGATACATAGAATCTTTATCTTCCAGTTTCTATGGCTATAGCATTCTACTGTAATGCAATTCTATAATTATTGAACTAAGAAAATAAAGAGGACATATATTGGCCAGTTCGTTGCTTTACATTTTATTTTATTTTATTTATTTTTAAGTTGGCTCCACATCCAGCATGGAGCCCAGTGTGGAGCTTCAACTCATGGCCCTAAGTTCAAGACCTGAGCTGAGATCAAGAGGCGGACACTTAACCAACTGAGCCACCCAGGTGCCCCAATACTGTATGTTTTTATTTATTGATAGAATTTAGCTTTCTCTCAGCTTCTATCAAGCAAATAAGTTTTTTTTTTTTTTCTAATATTTTATTTATTTGACAGAGAGAGAGCTCACAAGTAGGCAAAGAGGCAGGCAGAGAGAGGAAGGGAAGCAGGCTCCCCGCTGAGCAGAGAGCCCAATGCAGGGCTCAATCTCAGGACCGTGGGATCATGACCCAAGCTGAAAGCAGAGGCTTTAACCCACTGAGTCACCCAGATGCCCCAGGAATTAAGTTTTGTCATCTCTTCCAAAAACATGTTGAAGCCATAAACTATAAGATGAATAAGTTCACGTGTAATAAAATGATTTCTTTCTATGTATACCTGTAAGAACGTTGTCGAATTTTACTGGGTATAGAATGTAAAACAGCTTTAGAAATTATTTTCTGAGATTTTTTTTTTCCCACTGCCCTCCAGGGCAAAGCATTGAAAGTAGACACACCAGGACTGAGATGGGTCAACCGTTCATTTGAAAGACTGTGTATTTATTATTGTAGACAAAGCTTTCGTGCACTATATGGGTAAAAAGAGTAAGACTGCCCCAGAGATAATGTTGAGCAACAGCAGAAGATAAAATCTTGCTGTTTATGATTGCCTGCACAGTCCAGCCCAGCAGCGGCATCCTAATGCAGAGGAAACTTCAAAACTACCAACGTGTGGCCTGTGGTGCCTGCCACAGAGCCACATGCTGCTTGTTGGAAAAAGACCTTCCACCGTGCGAAAAAGTGCAGAGAGGAAGCAGCAATTAAGAGGAGGTAGTCAGGTGTGTGCAAATGCATGATTGGCTATTTTCTCTCTGTATATATTTCCCTTGCGAACCAACATCAACAACAATGAAAACAAGATCTTATTACAATGATATCAACAGATGACCATAGTATCGATCCCAATAACATGGACGGCCGTTTACCCTTGCAGGCCCCTAACAAGCTCCAGCACGTCGATCCTACTTTCAATTAGAGGCGTCCTATCAGATGCAAAATGATTGGTATCTACCTTATTGGGAGGCACTGTGCCTCCCCACGTTTGCTTGTGCCTAGGTCTGTTATCTCTACCATCTACTTATCTCCCTAATACACCAGTGATATGTGAAAGCCAGGTGTATCTGATTGTCAGCACTGACTGTTTTTTTTTTTTTTTTTAAAGATTTTATTTATTTATTTGGCAGAGAGAGAGAGCACAAGTAGGCAGAGAGGCAGACAGAGAGAGAGGAGGAAACAGGCTCCCCGCTGAGCAGAGAGCCCGATGCGGGGCTCGATTCCAGGACCCTGGGATCATGACCTGAGCTGAAGGCAGAGGCTTTAACCCACTGAGCCACCCAGACGCCCCGTCACTGACAGTTCTTTAGACCTGTAGTTTCCAGGCTGTGTGTTGTTGATATTTATAGGAATATCAGATCTAATACACATATGGCTGTCTTCCCAACCAGCGTAAGCTGGAAACTAAATCGTTTGCCTCCATGTGAAACCGTTTATTGCGTATAGGTGTTATGAGAAATAAAATGCAAATCCCCTTAAAACATTTCTACAGTATAGTATATTTAGTCAATATTTGTGTTTTACTTAGCATGCAGTAAAAGTAGAAATACTAAAAACAGGAGTGCCGCGCATTTTTTTTTCCCCCTGCAAAAAGCTTTATTGTTTCCATTTGGCCCACGGCTTTGGGAGAGGGCTCGAGGGTCATTACAAGGCTGCCTGGTGCTGCAGGGAGAGACTGAGGCACGGGCTCTGGCCCCGGGGTGGGGGGGTGCGTCAGAGGGGCCCCCCCTCGAAGGCTCTGCTGCTGTTCCCGGGAGGCTCCTAGTGGTGCTTGAGAAGGAGCCTCTGGAAGAGATCCCCGTGCAGCCCAGGCCGGGGCGGGCCGGCCCGCGGGGGTCCCTCAGGGGGTCCCTCAGGGGGTCGCGCGTCTTCCTGGTGGGTTTCACCTGCTCCTGCAGGAAGCGCTTCTCCGGGAAGTCGCGGAGGCGGGAGTCTGTGCGGGCAGAACCCAGGGCCTGCAGGCGCAGAGGGGCCGGGTTCAGGCACTTCTCCCGAACCAGGGGAGCCTCTATGGAGTCCAGCCACCCCCCCAGCCCCCCAAACCCTGCACTTATCCCCGGGCGGCTTCTAGACGTCCTGGAAGAGGGTGCGGCCGCCCCGCTGGTTTTGCATCTTCAAGAGACGCCAGGCGCCCGCTCGCTTCTCAAAGCCAACTCTCTGGAGAAGTGGCCCACACCTTGCAGAGCCGCAGCCTCACAGTCCTGGTCGGACTAGAAGAAGCCCAGAGACAGGTAGGTGTAGGAGGCCCGCAGGTGCATGTCCACCGGGTGGTGGACGGCGGCCTGCATCTCGGTGGGATAGTTGCGACCAATCTGGGAGCTTGTGGTTGATTGGAAATGGGGGTGGTAAGTGGGAAATTGGCTGTCGGCTGGTCCCGGTGGCATCCGGTGGCCGAGAAGGTGGCTCCTCTGCGACCGCTGACATTTAAAATGAATTCTTCAAAATAGGGGAACTTATTAAATCATATGCAAAAGAGACACACTTAAAAAAAAAATGCAACCTCTCTAAATATTACATAGAGAAACTTCCCAGTTTTAGACGAGTTGCCCTGAGATGGTCACAGCCTGGCATGGGATGATCTTGCTAAGCTTCCCACAGACTCCCGTGCTGGCGTGAGGCTTGGAGCCAGGCCCCAAAAGAGCATTGGCAGATGTCAGTTCAATGGCGCAGTCCGCACAGGCATCGCTAATAGAATGCCTTGTCAGGCTTTGCAATTATATTAACCTGCAGTGTGCTAGCGTGACTCGTAAAACAACCTATTTCACCTACTTTGGCCTCTACTTCTACTCCTCATGGTGTCTTCCAACCTTTACTCTTGATCAGTATCTAAAACTTGACATAACATAAACGGTATGATTTGGGAATCTGATTTCATGGATGGCATGGGGGTCTGAATTCAGTGGGAGCGAGTTCTCTTTGGTGGCTGTGATGGTTCCGAAGTAAACAAGGATCTCCAAAAATATGTCATCTCAGCAGAATAATAAATAGTATTTTAATGGCCTGAAATAGTTAATAATTATGGTAGAACTAAGCACTGGAATAATGACGCAAGGCACTAGGGAAAGACAAGAACAATAAATTTAGCGTTTCTTTTATTTCAGTAATTGTTTTGATTTTCTTTTTGACTTCTATCATGCAGCTAATGAAGTTAGTGATTTGGGGTCTAGGTCAACATTTTTGCCCAATCTACTATTTAGATGATCAAAATGACTTCTTTTTTGGTACCACGTTTTAGGGAATTGTTTAGAACTAAAGTTCATCTTCCCATGTGAGATTAAAAATGTTTTTATCTGATGCCTTCCAGGATCAGCTTGGTCTGTTTCGGGGGTAAACCTGCCTCTAGTTTTAAAAATCAGTGCTCATCTTTTTACTGACTTCAAAACCTTATCCACACCAGCATCTGCTCGGGAGTTTCGTTGGCTGTTAAATGTTTCGTGGGCGTTCAGGCATCTCTCCATCCTTTAAAGCTCTTGTCTTCTTAATTGTGACCACTCCTTGAACAAAATAGGTTGAGGATTGGAAGTTAGAGGTAGCGGTTCTTCTGGCTCTTCTGTTTAGATGGGAAGAAACTATTTGTATACTTTCTGAAAAATGGAGGGAGACCTACTTCTCCAGCACTCCAACTTAAGCCATGGAAATAAGAGAAGATTGAGAGTAGCTTAAAAATGGCTTCCCCTCTAGTTATTAGGCATCAAACACACTCAATACCAGATGTCTGGCATCCAACACTGGATCAGATGTGTCATACAGATGTGAACATACTTTATGTTCACAGTTTCGTAAAAATGCATTTCTCAAGACCCTTATGCGTAGACTTGAAGATTCTTATGTCTTGTGAAGCACAAACTTGGTATGGCTGTAGGTCTTCTCTTGCTGTCCTTCACTTACAAATCTTTTCCCTTTTAAATGAAGTCTACTGCTGCATTATCTAAATTTAAACCTACATTTAATATATTTTTAGAACCGCTTTTATCTGAAAGTATAATTTCCATCTTTGAGTGCATCACTTTAAAGTACACACATGAAGGATTCTTTATAAATGTGAATGATTGATAGATAATGAAGGTCTGTTCACTATTTGTTACATGTGTAACACCCATTTCAGGCGAGAAGAGTTAAAATTGGGCAACAAA
This sequence comes from Mustela erminea, assembly GCF_009829155.1. Taxonomy (NCBI): domain Eukaryota; kingdom Metazoa; phylum Chordata; class Mammalia; order Carnivora; family Mustelidae; genus Mustela; species Mustela erminea. The sequence continues at coordinate 28,409,045 of NC_045634.1, read as the reverse complement.
GTCAGAAAAACACTCTTGCTTTAGTCTGTGCTCCTTGATTGTTCCTTCTCACAAAGGGAAAAATATCTCATGTTGCATGAGTACAGAATTTGGAATACATACCCATTCCATCTTCCCACATAACCCGGCCTGATGGATGTTTAAAAAGTTAATTTTGCCATACAGACTTCGAACATGTCCGGTATTTATTTTCTGTGTGAAAACAAACATTGATTTGGTGTATTGGAGAAGTAGGGTAACATTAAAAGCCTCACTTCATGCAAATAGTCGTATAATTTCTTGTCCTCGTAATTCAGTTGGAAAGATGCTGGAATCTTTGAGAATAATTCCTCAAATTGGAAAAAAAAAAAAAAAAAAAAGAATTCCTGCTAATTCTTTCAAATTCCTTGACATTTTCCAAATTCTGGTTCCCTGCTCACCAAAATAACCTGTGGTTGAAGCAAAATCATACTTACAGCTTATTGTTACCAATGACCACGACACATACAGAATCTTAAAAGCACCTTGAAGAGGGGAGAGAAAGGGATAATATATATGAGATTTTGGTAACCTGGAGCAGGAGCTTGATTAAGATTGGGCAAATTCGGGGCACTTGGGTGGCTCAGTTGGTTAAGCAACTGCCTTTGGCTCAGGTCATGATCCTGGAGTCTTGGGACCAAGTCCCACATTGGGCTCCCAGCTCCATGGGGAGTCTGCTTCTCCCTCTGACCTTCTCCTCGCTCATGCTCTCTCTCATTGTCTCTCTTTCAAATTAATAAAATCTTTAAAAAAAATAAATATTGGGCAAATTCATGACCTGTGGTTAGAATAACTACCAACGTCAGGCTTTCAAACTGTGATTTATCTGTTGGATGGGCCTACATTGAGCTGTCTAGTGTACTTTCAGGAATTTTTTAAACAAACAATAAAGTTGTCTTCAGGTTCATCTCTCTGGGAAAGTTTCCTAAAATGGGAGAAGATATTAATGCAACCAGTAAGCTATGGAGGTGTATATGGTTTGGGTCACAAGTTCAAAATAGCGACTCCAGTACCAGTCAGCTAACACGGCCATGATACATGTAATTTTTTTTTTTTTATTGCAAGCTTCCACATGTAAAACCATAGCTTTTAATTTAAGAACTGAAACAACTATAAGTAGTTGGATATTTTTACCAAAGATTTAGATTGTGTAGTCTTTAAAATTATCATCTCTACAACCAAATAATCTTGAAAATATATCCAGTATCTCAGAATCACGTTGAAGAAAAACAAAAAGTCATCGATCATGTGAAGAACAGTAAAGATACTATAGTGTTGGGGTGGAAAATCAACGTAGCTTAAAGTGTGCATACTTTTTAAGTCATTATAAAACAAAGGCATTTTAATGGAAATTACGTATGGGCAGCAAAGAGAAATATAATTTATGCTCTTCAATTTTACTTCTTGCATAATCAGCACATGAAAGACAGATGTCTATTATTTGGCCCGTAGCTAATCATGTAAATATTTTTTCACTTTCCTTTCATTAACCTCTTACTTTCCCATTTTATGCCTGAGAGCTCTGTTATTATCCCCACTGAATAAAAGGCAGAATTACTCTTCAGAGAGTCTATTGCTGGGTCCAGGAAAGACAACTAGTAAAGGCAGAGAGGAGTCTTGAAGCCAGGTATTCTGACTTGGAATTCTTTCTTACTGAGGGATTTGCTATCACTTTTCCAGACTTCATTTGCTATTTCCTTTTTTAAGTAGTGCAATTCATAGAGTTCTGCATAACACACCAGTGGATGCTTCCATCACGGAGTATCTTTTCGCCATTAGGCAAGTTAAATAGAATCTGAACTAGGCAAAAATGTGAAATAGACAAGGACCCCTTCCCCCCACCTGGTATTCTCGGATTCCTCTGTTCCTTCTCATTGCCTTCTATTATCATCCCGTGGTAAATTTCCTCCAGAGAAAACCATCTGAAATTCATTGATATTAATTTTTAAAAGAGCAATAATGACCACTAAAAGTATTATGCTCTGACCCCTCTCCCTTCCTGTGGGATTTTTGTGTTCCAAGTAATTAGGTAGAGGAATGCTGTTTTAATTGTCAACAAGAGCCTGTGGGTTTTTTTGTTTGTTTTTGTTTTTTTAATTTAAGCTGGGAAGTCCATGATTTTCTAGCAGGTCTGCAATGAAGCAGGCATTCCATACATGCTGTATTTTTAGAGGTGTTTGTTGATCCATTCTCCCCTCAAAAGAAAAAGAATTTCATGCCTTATCTGATGCAGAAGGACAAAATAATAAATATTCTTTCATGGTTTTAGGTTCTTTGAAGTAGCATAGGACGTAAATGCTAAGGGGAAAGTTACTCTAATCTCCCGTTCCATTGACTGCACATCTGTATCTGAATATGGCCAAATATTTCATTCATTCATTAAAAAAAAAATTACAGAGCCCTTATTGAGACATAGTTCTAGGCACTAGGGGTTGTATTGTGGTGGGGGAGGTGGGGAGAGACAATAACCCTGCCCTCATAGAACTTGTATTTTGTGGCTTCCCAAACATCCAAGAATATCCTGATTTTATTTTTACTATACTTAGAAAGTGAATTAAGATACATGTGAATAATTTAAAAACAGAAGATGCATATAAATCATACTATACCATGTAATTACCCAATATTAATTAATATTATCTGGCATTCAAGATATAAAACTGTCTAAGACAGTGCCTTTTCCTCAGTGGAGAACGCACCAGTAAAGGTAAAAATAGTACTCCGGGATAAATATGAAAATTAGAAGAAGCCTTCCATGGTCACCTTACCCCAAGTGAATTTATCTCAGTTCTACATTTCCCATCCTCGTTTTCTTATTTATTTTTCCTGTTAGCATTCACCATTACCTAGATATTCTGCATTTCCCTTATTTATCATGTTTGTTGTTTGGTTCCTTGTTAGATAGAGGTGACCAGCAGGAGGCGGAGACACATATCTTTTGGGTTCTCAGCCCCTAGAACAGTGCCTAATGCCAACAGGTGCCTGTTAAACAATTTATTCCCAAACATACAGGAATTGCAGCGGAAATTACCAACTGAATTAATAGAGCCTTTGTCTAATAGTTACAAAGGGATCCTGGGATATGAAGCATAGTTTGTAGAGGGCTCAGACAGGAGAGTGTGAGTTCCGGAGGCAGTGACCTTGACAAGCTAAAACAATGAGAGCCGTTTAGCCATCATTCCGGACCTTTGGTGGTCTTGACCCCGTAGAAAAGCACTGTATCAACTCATAAGAATGGTCATATGTTGCATGTAAACATGGAGGTTTAGCTAAGAACATGTAAGTCATAGAGGAGAAACGATTGAGCAAAGTATAAATGTGGTTTCTAGAAGTGCCTCGTAACCCTAGAGAACAGCCCCAACACTGGGAGAGTCTGGCCCAGTACGTAACAGCATTGGATTAGGAGAACTGGATAAGGCTTGAAGAAACAGAATCATAGAAATTAGAAATAAAAGGGACTATCAGATCATATCGTCCATCTCCCGCCAAAGCAAATTGTTGCTGACAGTATATTATAGCTTTATTCTTTGCGATAGATTTTTACAGACTTCCCAGGAGAGGTTTCTCCTCTGTCCAGAATAATGAAGGGGGTGAAAGCACAGAAAGCACATCGAAGCCCAGCATCTATTTCTGTTTGCTTTGGGTGTTAGTAGGTTCACAATAGTTTTGGCTGCCGAGAAGAGAGACTTCTGAGATTCCTTTCTCCTTTGTTTGGCACATTGGTTTTTGTAAGTTGTAATATTCTTAACCTGGTCGAATGGAGAGTTAAGGGGTTGTCAGTAAACTGCAAGAATCATTAAAAACTGAAAACAAAATTAAACCTTCTTAGATGATTAGTTCAATTATTTTATTTTAGTAGTTTTTTGTATAAAATGCCGAAACAACACCTAGGCTCATACACTGTATTAAAATGTATTAATAACTTTCCCTAAATTCATCGGATCAATGTGCATACCTCCCCTGTATGACATCACACAGGAATAATCTATTTGATAGACGAATAGGCAAGGTTCTGGAAAGGTAAAGAGGTGTGCTCGGATACTTAGTGGTGATGCCAAAACCAGACATCAGGCTTCTTGCCCCTTCCTCCAGTGCTGTGTCTGACCCACTGCTTTTGGTGAGAAAGAACCTAGGAAACCACAGTGCTGGAAAATGTATTATGGTTACTTATCATAATCACTTTTAATGGCTTTTTAATTTGAGCAATTGAACTCTTATATCAGAAAATCAATTTTATGTCCTTTTCAACATGAAACATTATTTCTTTAAAATTTATTTTTTTAAAAAAAGACAAATACCTACATACTTGCCTCCAGAGTTCCACAACTAAATCTAAAAAGAGCAAAATGGTAAACAAAGGCTTGCCTTGTCACTCCTGAGTTATTTTTATGTACGGGAAACGTGAGTCTCAAATTCTTTAATATGGCTGTCTTTGGCAGAGAACTTAATTATAAAATCTTAATCTGGATCTCCAAATGGTAATTTAGATATTTTAACAATCTGTAGGATGTCAGCTTTTTCTCATTTTTTTTTTTTATAACTTTTGGGCTTTAGTTTTCTTATTTTTATTTTTATTATTTCCTTAAATAATCTCTACACACAACGCAGGTCTTGAACTCATTACCCTGAGATCAAGAGTCATGTGCTCCATCTCTAATAACTGAGTCAGCCAGCCGCCTCCCACCACCTTTTGACTTTTAAACTATTTATTTATTATGGTCAATAGAGTTTGGTTAGTCTATATCCACCCCTTTACTTTAGGGAAAAAAAAAAATCATGATGATCGAAAGAGTTAAAAATTCAGATACCTACACATTACAAACTAGTTGAGGAAATGGGGCAGATGGGTCTGAGAACAAGCTAGACAGCTCATGGCCCAACTAAGGCATGCAATGAAATTGCTAGTATTTACACTAATCTATGGGACAGGTGCTCTTCTATGTAGTTTAGAGATACTAATTTACTCCATCTCCACAACAACGTGAATGCAAAAGTACAATTGTTATCCCCATTTTAAGGTCAAAAAAACCTGAGGCATGGAGATGGTTAGTAACTTACTTAAAGAACACAGCTAAGGAGTAGAACCACGAAGCAAAAACGTGTCCATGTTCTTCACCATTTGCAACACAGCCTCTGCTCAGCTCGCAAGCCATGGGGACATGTGACCAGTTTGGTCACTTCTGGTTTTTTAAGAGAAGCCAGAGACCCAGCATTTCATATGAGGTGTCTTAATTTTTGAAATGTGATCAACTAATTATAAATATTTCAAAACACAGTGCGGGCCCAACAGAAAACATCATCAGGCTAGACCTAGCAATAAACCTCTAATTTATGACCTCTTCTGGATGCCTAAAGAGCACATGATGAAGATTGGCAGATTTCCTGGAAATTTCCCAGATAGGCCAATTTTCATGTCACCTCTCAGGGCCCTCCCAGTGCCCCTGCACACATTAGAATCCATCTCCTGTCAGTGAGCACAGCCTAGTGAGGTGCCTATTGGTCAGAAGTATTTGAAAATGCAGGCAGAACATATCCCAGGGAACCTTCCAGAAACCCTCAGGAGAGAAAATAGAAAATTCAGACACTGGGTCTACCTGTGTCATAGTTCTGTCCAGATCAACTGTAGTAATTCCCTTTTCAGACAGGACACACACTGGTGCTATAATGAAAGGCTTCTTTACTTCAGAGCAGCTAAAAACACTGCCTGGAAATTAACCCAGATCTGAAACAGATACTTGAAATCAAGGCGAAGACCGGAATGCATGTTCTATTACAATCTCATAGCTAGTTAATAAGGGCATGGTTTGAACAAGATGGATCCCAACTGAGGAGTGCCTTTCCCTTGGTTCATTGCACCTTAAAAAATATATATGTGTGTGTGTGGTTGTGTGTATGTGTGTGTGTGTGTGTGTGTGGTTGAGTGTATGTATGTGTGTATGTATGTGTGTGTATAGGCCCCATAGGCCATATTTTATATATAGAAATTGTTGACCTAAATCTTAAATGGATTGAGTTACTGAGAAATGATGCTTTAACGATCTGAGATTCTCAATGGATGTTAAAAAATGCATGTTTAAAAAAAAAAAAGAAAGAAAAACTACCTCCAATACTACTTAACATGCATTTATCGTTCACTCAATTTTGGGGCCAATGAATTCATTTACATGCGCCAATCATTTAATCTTCACATTAGTGTTAAGAGGACAGGCAGGATTTGCCCAAATTTATGGACTTACAGAGAGGAAGCACTGGGGCTTAAATCCAGACCATCAGACACCAGATTCCACTGACTTAACCACTCATTAAACCGAGACAGAAATTAGGAGACTCACAAAGACTGCACAGACTTGAGCCTGGGAGAAATTGGTAATACACGTTTATTGATCTGAGCTGAGAATCGGCTTACTATTTTTTTTTTAATACAAAGAACAGAAAATGCAACAAGAAGAAATGTTTATTTTATTTTAAGCAGTAATATCTGTTGTTCTTTAATGAACTAAGTAAGAGGAATGAGTTCCAATGTAATCCTCAGAGTAAAACACAAAACAAAGCTCTTGCTTGCCTTTTTTTTTCCTTTTTAACAATTTAATTAATTTAGTTATTTTAGAAAGAGTAAGAGAGAACATGAGCTGGGCAGGGACAGAGGAAGAGGGAGAGAGAACTTTAAGCAGACTCTGCATGAAGTATGGAGCTCCACACAGGGCTCAAACCCTCAACCCTGAGATCATAACCTGACCCAAAACAAAGAATTGGGCACTCAGCCCCCTGAGACCTCCAGGCACTGTCCTTTTCTTAAGGATTTTATTTATTTATTTTAGAGAGTATGCGAGAGTGATGGTTGCCTTTAGGTTATACTTTAGTTAGGTAATAAGAAGACATTGTTTCTCCTTTTTCGAGGTAGCAAGAATGCAAATGTTATATACATTGTTGTATCCCAAAGGGTAGGTGCATTTTGTAACTTTTTTTAAAGGTACAGTCATACAATTAATTTAAATTTCACTGAGACAAACTGAAATTTATTTACAAATTGATAATCTCCTCTACCCTTTCTTTGTAAGCTGTAATTTTGAATTTTGTTTGTTGATTTGAGGGTATAAGGTGTCACCAAGAGTTAGTAGGATATATGCACAAGCGAAACTTGCTCCCAGTGGTCCACAGAGGCATTTAAAATCGTTCTTGCTTAAGATTTAGGATCACAAATGTTGAGGCACTCTATTTTCAGAATAAACATATGTTTTATGACACAGGTCCAGCTGCTTGTAGGCAAATAGGTCAAAACATTTAAAAATGAATTTACTACATAATCTCTTCCCATTACCGTAATATAAGTATTTGGGCAGCAGGGACTCAGTCTTATTCAGCTCTGCATTCCTGTTCCCAAGTCCTGCTACAGTATCTCACGTCTTACCACTTGCTCTATGGTTAATGGAGAGTAAATGGTCCCATACATGAATGGAGAGAGGAAAAGAGAGAAAGCATGACAGCAAGCACTCTTTGCTTTCAGAGCTAGTCTAGAGAGTAACACGCTGATATACACATCACTATCAAGGCACCCCTCACCCCCACACTGCCAAGAACGTCCTATTGTATATTGTTTCAGGGGTATCCCGTGTGGCCCAAGCCCATCTGTGCCTTTCAAGCACCCAGAGCTTTTAAGATCTCACCATCCTCCCTAAGAATCCACTGTCTAGAGAATAACCAACATCTCTCAATAAGCCCAAGTATGAACTTCATACAACTTTGTATTGCCCAAAGACATTGTGTAACTCATTCCTTTCTCCTGCTAAAGGAAGTACAGGTGTTGGGTAGGGTTAGCGGGAGGGGGCAGGTGAAGAACCTTCCTAGAAACCTGAAATTCATTCTAGGAGAAAGAGCATGGTAGGAGGAAGTAGAGAGGGAGGAGGGTGATGGAAATGGGTGGGAAGGTGTGATGTTCACTGAGCAAAATCTCCTGGTGAGAAATATTAAGCCTGTAAGTTCCTATTGAAAAGCATTTTTGGCTGGAATCAAAGTTCCCCTCTTCTCCAACCCTTCTCCTATTCCCCGTCTTGCTTTACCTAAGATCTGGGTCCTCAAAGGACTTCATGATTATTATATGAGAAAGAGAAAGGCTAAAAAGCTCATTTAAAGGATCAGGTGGTTGATGTGCATACACTGAACTATCAGAGAAGAAACTGAACTCTATTGCCGTTGTGACAAATAATGGTCCCTGTGCCCCAAGTAGCATGGCACAATTAGTCATAGGACAGTGAGGTCAACATGGAGGAAGAAAAGGAAAAAGAAAAAACAGAAAGAAAGGAAGAAAGAAAGAAAGAAAGAAAGAAAGGAGAAAAAACCAAATGCTTCCCATCTATTTATATACTGATTTCTCCCTTGTACTAATTCTTTTTATGATATGTGGGAAAGCAAGGAGAAACAGTCTCGATTTTACAGGTAAGAAATCTGAGGCACCAAGAAATTAAAAAAGCTATTTCGTCACCCCTTAGTGGCAGACTAGCAATAGGATCTGGGGGTTTTTTAAGGTGGATTTTTGTTGTTGTTTTTTTTGTTTGTTTGTTTGTTTGTTTTAATTTTTAAATATGTTCTCCAGGATTATCCCAGTTTCAATGGGATATCCTAAATATAAGATTTTTAGATATTTGTCATAACATAATAGAGGCAAAGTGAAAGTGAAAATGTGACCAGAAAGCCACCAGAGGGATCAGTGGCCATTCATATGTTTAGAAATTATCGTAATCAATACTGTAAGGATGATGAGAAATTGTCAATGTTATTTCCATAGTTAACTAGTTAACAACCCCTATACAATTTTGTTCATTAAAACACTGTTCTATTAACAGATACTAAAGATGTTTGGTTTAATATCTGACATGTAAAGCCATTACACACCAACATGCTTTATTACTCCATAAATAATAAAACATTGAGATTTGGTGTCAGAAAACCTCTTTTCACATCCTAGTTCCCCATATGAGTGACCTTGAGCAGATGTCCTTTTTTAACAAATGCCAGGTTAAAAAAGAAAAAGTCCTCATATGGCTGTTCGTGGGAACTAAATAATAATAATAATAATAATAATAACTTGAAACAAGTAAGATCACTGCCCATTAAGGTACGCACACAGAAAATAGGGTGATTTTACGCCAGTCTGTAAAACGTGTTATGGGATAGGAAAGCCACAATTACCTTTCCTTTTGCACATTAGTAGTAGTTGCATTATTTGACTTTCAGTATGGAGGATATATTTCTGTCGCAATGAGAAAATAAACAAAGTTTATTTAAAATAGGATTGTCAGGGGGCGTCCAGGTGGCTCAGTTGGTTGAGCTGTCGCTGTCCCAACTCCTGATTTCCAGCTGGGTCATGATCTCAGGGTTGTGCGATGGAGCCCAACATCTGGCTGGTGCTCAGGAGGGAGTCTGCTTGAGATTATCTCTCCCTCTCTCCCTCCTCCCCTCCCCTTGCTCTGTCTCTTTCTTTCAGAAACACCTGCATACAAACATACGTACTTACATATATACATACGCACATAGAATTCTTTTAAAAAACCGAGATTGTCAGTAATGGTCTCCTAAGGCACCCCCCCAGGATGCAGTGCCAAGGACACAGCCTGGCCTCTGTGTCGTTCTAGCTCCAAATGGATAACTTGAATCTAATCATGAGAAACACTAGACAAATCCAAACTGATGGATGGTCTGTGCCGTTCAAAAATGTTAGTTGTGAAAGTTGAGGAAAGGCTGTGGATCTATTCCAGATTGAAGGAGATGAAGCAGATACCACAAGTGAGGGCGGTCTCTGGTCCTAGCTCAGAGCCTTTCCCTAGAAGGGAGTCATGGAAAGGACAGGAAAACTGAATAAGATCTCTCAGTGTACGTGTACTATTATTTCAGTTGTTCCCTAAATTTGAAATTATTTTAAAAGAAGCCATGTTTCTGAAAATGGGGTTATCCTTGCAAAAATAACCAGCACAGCGATTGACACGTAGTAGGTGTTAAATTAAGGTCACTTGTCTTTCGTTCCCAAGTACAATAAATGACACTTTCAGTTAGACGTGACTTATTTGGTGTATATTCTGCTATTTCAACTTTTTTTTTAAACAACAACAAAAAAGAGAATAGCATAAAGAGCTTCATTAGATCATAAATTCCTTGCCTTGAAAGAAATGTTGTAAGGATGACTAGAAATTAAAAAAATTTAAAAGAGAAGATATCTTCTATTCTTTTCCCCAACAGAGCATGTCCTTGACCAGGAAAACATGAAAGAATGCTCTTCTTCAGATTTGTTTTATCCTCTAAGAAGAATTTGGGACTGTGTACAGTAGATACTCAACAAGTGGTCACTGAGTACATAAACTATTTGTAGTTTATTGCTTCAAAAATTTAAGTAGAGATAAAAATCTTTTATCCCCTGTTGTCCATTTACTTGACATCTGATGGTTTACAAACATGCTATAGATTTCATTTCCATAGACCACTGATCCAAAGAGTTTAAATATCTACACTGAAGTGTAATATTTAACTTAGAGCTTTCCTTAAGAAAAATGAAAATGAAAAAGAGCAATTGTAATTACTCCGTGGCTGGTCTGGTGGATAGTGTATTGAATAGTACCCACATACATTCTTTTCCAGGCAAATCTATTTTCTGTTAACTAGCTTCAAATATTTTTGAGCTAACGTTTAAATTTAAATGAAAATGCATACCTCACAGCCCCAGCCACGTCAGAAACAGCTTACCTTTTCTTTTTGTGCAGTCTTTTATGATTCAGCTGCTCCGAGAGAAACAGAGTGAAATCAATCTTATTACCTGTGTATTTTCTCATCTGGTTTCAGAGATTCTCTGCTTTGATTACTTGAAAGGTGACATAGTTCTCTGATGCTGCCACTGACTGACACACAGATTTAAAACTCAGGATAGGAATGCATGGCTAACAGATAAAAGGAGTGGGCTCTGCTGAGGAGTAGGAATTTCTCAGCTGGAGGCGAGGCTTGCATAAACCACAGAGATAGGGTAGGAAGGATTTGCACCCACGCTCTTTTCCTCCAGAGAACCCCTGTTCCCTACTCTCCATTCTTCCTCTACGTGCAAAGCAGATCCAAAAAATTTGTCTCAGAAAATATCTGTTAGTCTTTCTGACACTTGCTTTGTGCAATCATTCATTAGAGCTCAATGATTCTGTTCTTGATCCAACACCTGCTCTGTTGGAGAAAGGAATATGGGACTTTTTTTTTTTTTTTTTTTTTAATGCCTGAATCAGTCCCTATGATTAGTTAATGTGCTGAATGCTGTCTGAGTCCTTAAAAATATATATATATGTCTTCCTAAAGATCTAAATCACTCCCTTAAAAACTCAAATTAACCTTGAGCTTTAAGTCCTTTCTCTACCGTGAACAGCAAGGATTTGAAGACAAAATGAAAAACAACCCAGTGATTCAAAGAACCCATACAAAGATCACACAGGGGTTTGGTCTATTTTTTTCCCCAGTGAGATTATGTCCTGTTGCCAGAGGTCATGAAGACTGCATTTCTCTGGTTATAAAGACAAAGAAAGAACTTCAAAGAACGACTGGGAAAGGCATGTCATTCTTCTAGTCGTCTTCGTGGCAATGGATAAAATATTTGCATGGTAACCCATAAACCAATGGCAGCTGCGATCACAGGGATTGTAGTCTACAAAGTGTGGCCAACAAGTTTTATAGAAAATGTACAGTGTAGGGGAAGATTGCCAATTCTCAAGGACCCGATTATAACTCTTAACGGCACTGTGAGGTTATATGGTTTTTTCTAAGTTCAATATGATCATTGTGGAATTTTGCAGGAAACCTATAGACAGTAGAATTCCAAACACTCGACTAATCAAACAAGGAAAATGTAAAATAGTTAAGGCAAAATTATTCTTTTTCTGTGAATTATTTTTCTGCTGCTGCGTATGGCAAAAGTGTACTTTTGAACCCAATTGTAAAGGACTCTAAAGGGTGTACGGTATACCTCATCAAAGGGGAGGTTATCATTTGGGAAGGCAAAAAGCCATAATGCAAATTTTAAATTAGTATTAGAAAAAACACCTACAATAGCTTTGATTATCCAGTCAGCTATGAATAGAATATTACTTGTTGGCTTTTATCAGTGTGTTATTTTGTTACTGCATTAAATTATTCATAACGTATAGTAATAAACCTACAGCCTTTGATATCCTAGCGCATCCTTTTGTGTTCTGAAGACTGGGAGGTTTGAAGCAAGTATTGATAAAAGAGAAAGGAACAAAATGGTCAGTTCACACCTCAGCAAACCTCCTAACGGGAGCCTAATAGCAATTTATTATGTATCTTTAAAATGCAATTACGGGACCTGAAATTTTTCAAAGAAATGCTTCACTAAAGTGAGACAAACCATGACTTGGCTGAGATTGGGTCTAACCTCATGAATAATACCACATAAACATGCACAGGGCACACTCCGGCTAACCACCTCGCTGTCATTCTCGGTCGTGGAAAGGCACGGCATCGAACACACGGAGAGAAGTGATTCAACACCTGTGTCACACTGGCCGCCTTTAATGGCTCTGCTCCCTCTTTTTGCATGAAGCCATCAGTCGTAGCGCGGCTCTTCTTCAGACAGACCATGAGGCTAGCAGGCAGTCACAGACAGCTGAATGGCACCTGTGTCCGCAAATGGTTCTGGAAAGTGTAAAACCACCAGACATTTTTTTGGCCCGGTTGTCCTAGGGAAGGGATTACTGGTCATGAAATGTCCATTTCCGCTATCATTGTGCGTTGAAAGAGGTCAATGTATTCAAATAAAGAGACCCTTATTCAGATAAAAGGGCATTCAGGGCAGCGCGTGGAGGGGGGGGGCTGATAGTGAAGCGTGAAGCCCCGGACTGAGAGGGAGAGAAAATGGAAATGGGAGTTTGAAGACGGTTCGTGGAAAGTCTTGGATTCTCCTCCAAAGATTTTGCACATTATTATGTAGGTGGGAGAAAGCACCAGATCTTCGGCACAAAATGATGGGGGCGTCTGGATGCTAATATCTAGGAATGTTTCAGAAGCTGGCGACAGCCAGCAGACCTTCCCCGTGTTCTGTTCTCTGCTCCAGAAGCTCACCTCCGGGATTCTCGCTTCTCCTCTGCACCCATCTAGCCCAACCGTCCCTGATGAACTCAAAATTAACCCCTCAACTGTGCTTCGCCTGAACATCCCATCTGAAAGTCCTCATGATGCCTTAATGACCATTTTCAATTGATTTTAGGTATCTGATTTTTCACCTTTGACTGTCTCAGGAACCCAGATGCACCTTACAACTGATCAGGCAGCAGTCACAAGGTCACACTCTCCGCCTCGGCCTCTGCTAGATGGGCCATAATGGTCATTTCTTTCATTTCTTCAATTGAATTATGTACGGAGTTAACACTAAACATGTGAAGGTTAATTGCCTTTTTAAATGCTTTTAAAAGACCACACTATGCTTCACTAATAAAACACAAGTTATCGTGTATGTGAGCAGTACAGAAACCGAGTAGAGGGCCGTGAATTTGATATTGGTGAAGCAAGTTTTTAAAAGTAACATTCAAGTGCTTTATAGGACCTAAGAAAGGTAAATACCCACCCTTAGATGGAACCAGGTTGTTTCATTACTCAGATGTTTGCAAAAGGATTGCTGTCACACACCTAGCCACACAGCCACTGGGAAGAGCACAGCCAGATCCCTGTGCATAGATGAAAGAAACTGTAGAGGAACAAGAAGCCGGTAGGACCCATTCTTGCATTTGGAGAACTAACAAGATACGCTGTTAAACGGATGTTGTATTTATTTTTTTCTTAATGGGCTCTCTAAGAATATGTGTCCTTAATAACAACAAATCTTAGAATTAGTTACCAATTTGTTAAGCTTTATTCTTCTCTTGGTCATAGTACTTTTCATTTCTTTCCCTCATTAATTTTTCCTTGTATTTGTCATAATCACAACCAGACTATTGGCTGCTTGAAGCCAGGACCTTTTTCTTTTTGTCCCTTATATGACTTTCTGCCACTTGCCCAATATATTCCACCAATAAGAATTTCCTAGGCTAGAAAGCAATCATTGATTTGCGGAGGATACATTTTGCACAAGGAAAAAGGCAGTTTGCTCAAGAGCGGACAGGTTGAAAATGAGTTTCCAGCCAGGTCTAGTCCACGGAATTCATACCATTGACGTTTGGCAGTGAGGTCCAGTGGAGAGAAGAGCAACTTTGAGATACACCCGAGTTCACCTACAGGCACCATCACTGATGGAATGTATAAACGTCACAACCAGGCAAAGTCTCTAACCTCCCAAAGCCAAGTTTTTTCAACAGCAAAATAGCCGTAAGGATGCTAATTCACAGCCCTGTTGTTTAAATGAGGGAAAAAAAAATTAGCTCTCGATGTGACTTAATAGTACGTATTCAGTGTCAGTCCTCTTCCCATTCACCCCTGTCCATCCTGATAGACCGTCTTCCCAAGAACGCTGGGACTGCCTCGTTGTGTTAGCACTTGCGCTGCAACCTCACGTGTTACCAAACGTTCAGAGCTGACTGGGTTCCTTGGTGGTGGTGGGTTGGTTATTTTTCAATGGTGATACACCTCAAAAATTGCAATGAGTAGTCTGGAATGATCAGATGATCAGGAATCTATATTTTTAATACTTCCCTGACCAGGTGATGGTGATAGATACCCTTAGGACTGAGAATTTCTAGTCCGGTAATACTAGATTCACTGTAATTTGAAGTTGTATGGATGTTTGATATTTATTTTGGGGAGACAGAAGAGTTGGGGGAAAAAAATAAGAATGCAGAAAACCATTAAAAAGTGCCACATCTACAATCCTTTGCACTAGTTTATTGAGGGTGAAAAAAAATCATGATATTTTACTGTCTTGTTTTCCCTTCAGAGTCATATGGAACTTAGTGATAATTTTTTGAAGTTGCATGCTAAAATGCAGTCTCTTGATTCACACTAAAATTAATGGTTACTGCTTAGTCTTTAAATATTTAAGATAAAATCTGCTCAGACAAATCCTTATCCTATCCTTCATATAAATTCTAGCTACTGTAAACTATTATCTCTTCCAAACATCATGGGAGCATTATAAGCATTAATGTGGACACAGACAACTCCCATGATTCAGGTGGACATAGAATGAGAGTTAAGAAAGAAAATGGTTCAGTAACCATTGAAAGCAGTGTTTGTGTTTGGTTTCCCAAAATATCACCACTAAATGCATCCTGATGCTAAAACATGCACACAGACACACCAGCTCATAATATTAATAGCCATTACCTTTCAAGTCTCCTGACCAATAACCATTAATGCCTTTGGAGTGAGTAACCAAAAAAGGGAAGACATGCCATTTATTGAGTGCCCGTTAAGTATCAGACCATATGCAAGGAAATTTACATGTATATTGTATCTAGCCCTTATACCAAATGTGGAAAATGGGAGCTAAATTCAGGTCGGGAAAAGGTAACTGAGTTGCCCAAGATGTAACTAGTAAAGAGAATTCCTAGGGAGGGCCGACTCTTAAAGCTAATAAGCTGATGTTCTTTATATCAATTCCATGAATCTGAGCCAATAAAACACAAAGAGAATAGACTAGATTCTGCCTCAAGCCTAGGGAATTTGAAATTATTCATGAAACTCTCTCCTCTCCACCAAAAGAAATGTCGTCATCCTATAGTAAGTATTTACAACTTTAGGCTCTACTCCTAAACAGAGCAGAAGTCTGGGGGTCAGAATGGCCATCAGGATGCTGGGAAGGCCTTGGTGCTCTCCCCAACCCTCTGGGACCCACTGTTGTACAAAAAGAGCATCTCCTGGTACCTGGGATTTCTCTATCCCAGCTTCACCCATTCGCTCAAAGCTTTGATGCCTAGTCAAATTCTACCCCCGCCCCCCAACCCCCCGGGAGGTGTAACACTTTACACTGTGATCAGCCATTCACAGTTCAGTTTTGACCTGGGGATTTCAAAAGAGGAAAAGAGGGCACTAGTGGCTGACTGGGGAAAGGAGCTTTCCGAGAATAGAGCCGCTTCCCTGACAACCCTCACCCACGAAAAAGGATGTAGCCTTAAGCTGGCCTTGCGCACAGCACTCCACAAGGTGGGATACATTACAGAATTTCGATTAGACACAATCTTCTTGTCCCAGATTCAGAAACCACCCCCCAAGAAGCCTGAAACCTCGTCAAATCTGGGCTCAACTGTGTATTTATTCCCTTTTAAATATTCTACATTTATGTAATCTTTCTCCCCCAAGTCATTACTTACAGGGAAACTGTTTTAAGATCCATTTTTTTTTTCATCCTGTTAGGAATAATCTTTTATTGAGAAAAACTTCTCTAAGTACCTATATCTGAAAAGCACACTTTACCACTAACAGTTGGTGTCCAGGGCATCAACTCTGTATCTGCCGCTCATTCTCCTTATCCGCTCAGAGATTCAAATGTGCTGTTTGTCACTAGGGAGGAACCACAGGAAGTTCTTACCATGGTCACACTTTAGGGGAAAGAATTAGCACGGAGGCTCTTCCTCATGGAGAGAGCTGTAGGAGGCCGATTAGGTAGCTGCATAATCTTTGGGTTGTCTGGCCTGCTCTGCTTTACTCTAGCAAAATAGCAAGTCACCTACAAAACGTTTCCCAGAAGGAGAGAGTCAAAGGTTGTGCGTCAGAACTTCTAAAGGAAGGAAGGTAATTTGACGTCATCAGGCTAATTGTTGTCAGATGTCCCAATCTGATAATGGACATTTGCAACGATATTTAGTGAAAAGACTGTCTTTGGAAAGTATGAGTTTATATTTATGCCCCTAGTCTGCATCGTGTGTGTGTGTGTGTGTGTGTGTGTGTGACTCCACGTGGAAATCTACAAGGATAACAAATATACAATAACAAAAATATGTGGAATTCTAGTTTTTTTTAATTTTATAAATAAAATGGACTTGCATAAAAATGTTTCTTATAAAGAAAGAAATAATAAATATGTTCTTTTCTAATATTTTGCCATAACTGCAATGCCACGATAAACATGGGAAAGGGTGGCTGCTTGGTATCTTTATAGAATATTTGGAAATAGGTATCCAGTGGCATAATTGTTAGGTAAACCTTGACATGTTGATTGGATAATCAATAATCAGCCCTTGATACTGATGAAGACTATGGAGTAACAAGGAAACCTGTTCTTGCAAGAAGGATTAAAAGCAGAGGTGACTGGGTGGCTCAGTCAGTTAAGTGTCCAACTCCAGATTTCAGCTCAGGTCATGGTCTCAGGGTCATGAGATCGAATCCCACCTAGGTCTTCCCACCCAGCAGAGAGTCTGCTGGAAGATTCTCTCTCTCCATCTCCCTCTGCCCCTTCCCCAACCCCTGTACATGCTTGCTCTCAAACAAATAAATCTTTAAGAAAATAAAAAATAAAAGGAGAAAAAGCAGAATCAAAACTATATGCATTGGGGCACCTGGGCATTCTCTCTCTCTCAAATATTTTTTTAAAAAAACTGTACACATTTCTGTCAATTCTCAAAATTCAAAGATATACTCTGATTAGAACTAAGAAACAAAAAAAGCAACTAATGATTTATAAACTTGTTAATACCTGTGCCACTTCAGGGTGATGTAATTATGGGCATTTTTTTCTTTTCCAAATGGTATATAACACGGCTGTAATATTTTTAGAAGAGAGTTCCTTGCTCCCATGCAGGAAACATTAAACAATCAGGATTTGTTAGTCCAATCAAATATATTTATTTTTGAATTAAATATAGTTAATATTATTTTTGCTCAGGTTAACATATTTCTCAATATAGACTGGAGACTGATAAAAGGGTCATTTAAAACAGGAAGCTACCAGGCAGTCGGTTTCTCTGCATAAACTGAGATCTAATTTTGAATGGCATTTATTCTACTAGGATTTTAGAAGCTTTTCTTAGCACTTAATATAGAAGGAGCAAGCAGTTCATTAAGGGAGTGTATTCCAGAAGGTTTAAGACAAAGGTAGGAAGATATTTTTTTCTGCTTTTGCTTCTTTTTGTTTGTTTTTGAATTTTGCTTGTTTCCTTTTTATTTCTTCATATTTTGGACCCTGGATTGTGAAATCAGTTCATCCTGATCTAAAACATCTATGATGTATGGAAAAATAGAGTTTCAAGACATTACCGTTCCCATTTCAACATCATTACAAGGGCTGTCACTGTTCACTGTGGGTTTGATTGAATTCCAGTTTGTTTACATCTGGCCTTTGAACACCTCCTTCTCAGAAACTGGTGACACAAGCCATGGGTTGGGCATCCAAGCTTGTACCTGACTCACCCTTTTACTGAGTAATGGGGGAAACACAGACAGGGCATGCCATTAATCTAAGTCACCCTGTCACTTTGAAAATACAGATGGAATCTTCAATAGGAATCGTTAGTTTAAAGAGAAAATAATGCACAAAGTGTGAAATCATTCTCAGTTATTAGGGGATTTAATTGCCACTCCACTTCTTGATAGGTGAATGACTGATCACTTTTAATTTCTGAACCTTGGTTTTTCCCAGGGTTCCTCTTCACTATGGGTTCCAAATAAGGCAACAATTTCTCAAAGGCTAAAAATACCTCACGAGTATAATTAAAATGGAGTCTGGATGGGCTGGTCCTTGAAATGGGGAGAAAGAGTGACAGAGGAGGAGTAGAGAGTACAAAAGTGGGAATGAAGTGATGCCAAAATAATGAAATAACAGTATTTCTCTCTTTTTTAAGATTTTGCTATTTAAGTGTTACCATTGATCTGCTCTGCCTTTGCATGCTATAACTTTAGAAATATAATGATAGTAAAAGAACTTGCGCATATACTTATTCCAACAAAGAAAAAAATAATTGCTCAAGTATGTGAGGTACCAAGGAGAAGTATAATATCCCAACCCAAATTAAGAGGATTCCAATGCCTGTCTTATGAAAGCTTCTAAAAAATCAAAAAGATAAGACAAAGTCGATCAGGAGAGATCCTACAGAATATGTAGACATAGAGATATATCTACATATTCTACAGAAAAATGGGAAAGGGTGGCAGTGATGCAAAGGGAAATACAGATGCGGGAGAAGAAAGCCTGGAAATGTAAGGAAGGAGCTGATTTGCAGCCCAGACACCTGCTTTTATTCTAACGGCAAAGGGGCTCTGGTTGTAGATTTTCTGGTTGGCCTTCACAGACTCCTGCTGCGAGCACAGCTTCTCAGGAGCTTCTGAGAAAATGATGGCTGTGTGTTGGGCCCTTTGCGGACCATTGCACTACACCGTCTCACCAAAGCGATGGAACCACAGGCAGGGGCAGACGCTCGTCTTCCCTCTGCTTAACTGGGGAACATCTTCACGTCTGAGGAAGGCAACAACAAGGGTAAAATGAAGATGGAAATTCAGACCTGACTGCCTCCAAAATCCATGCTCTTGATCTGTGTATAACTCTCACCTCTCAGGTTAGAAACATCTCGCAAAATGTCGAATACATGAATTTGTGAAAGATTGTATCTGCATTTCCCATGCAGAAGTTAGGCCTAGATCATTGTGATGGAAAAGAGCATACTGCCTTGATTTTTTTTTTTTTTTTTTAATACCAAAGGCAATTTCGCCTTCCAATTCAAGACTGTGCATGGGGATATTGTCATGTCTTTGGACCACCCCCCCATCCCCTTTTGGCCTGAAAAAAGGTGGCTGGCACTCAGCAAAGTTTTGTCAAGCAACAATCTGTTTCGCATCTTACTTTGCTTTTATTTTGATTTGTCATATTTGCATTGTATGGTAAGGTGATATTTTAACATTATGCATCCATAAGCTTTTTTTTTTCTTCTTCTTCTGTAGAAATCCTCAATCTTGTTATTTGCGGATGAAAATTTTTTTTAAAAAATGGTCATTTTGCTGTTTTTCTTCTAACATAATAGGATCAGGAACACTGGTTTGGGATCAGGAATTGCAATCCGTGTTCTCAAAGTTTTTAACAGTGGAGCCTAAAGGAAAGCGTTGACGCTTTTGGAGTTTGGGTTCTCTAGTCTAAACGTGATGGAAATCCTGTGACTTAGATGTTTCCATTTGTAGCCCCTACGACCCAGCGGGTTCCCCATATCTTGCCCTGCGCTCAGCATGTCCACAATATGGAACAGCTAGCTTTCTCGCTCCCTCCTTCTATCTCAAATATGATTTTTAAAGATTTCTTTATTTTTAGAGAGAGAGAGACCAGAAGGAGGGGCAGAGGGAGAGAGAGAAAATCTCCAGCAGATTCCCTGCTGAGTGTGAACCACACCCCCATCCCAGGGCTGGATCCCATGACCCCCGAGATCATGATTGAAGCCAAAATCAAGAGTCAGACACTTGACCAGCTAAACTACCCAGGTCCTCAAATAACTTTTAAGTAATTTAGAGAAAGATAATTCTAATTTTTAAGGAACTATTGGATTTTATAGATGAGGCTATGATCTCCATAATGATTTATCACAAAAAGTTAAAATAATTTACCTTAACCTTATCAGTTCCTCCATCAGGTCACAATTTGTCAATAAAGCAGAGTTTCCTTTTCTCCTGACATATTTAATCCTGTTAGTGTGATATGCTGTGTTGAGGTTCATAAAACTGTGAGCTTTAAAATGATTAATATACCTACTACAATGACCTCCCTCCCATGATCCTTGCCAAAAAATGGATTAAATCCGCATTTTACAGTTTTCATAACCCTTGGAAGTTGTAGGAATCATAAAATAAAAAGAAAACCTGAACTTATGATTCCTTTTAAATTTTATTTATTTATATTCTAAATAATTCATTAGGCAGTTTTCTAGAGTTAAACATAATCAGATAGAAACTTGGATTTTTTTTTCAAATTGTCAAAAATCATCTGCTTCAACTGTAAATTGGTAGAGCCAAATTTAAAAAAAAAGTACAGCACTCAAAAACATTCCTTTTCTGGTCTCTTCTCTCTGTCATAACACAGGAATTCTGGCTTCCATTTATCCAATCCTCACGGCAATTATAAGTTGTCAGCACATTAAACTATTAAATTGAAACAGAAATTCTCTATTTTTTTAAACTAATATTCTGCCTAAATTACTTCTGAGCTTCAAACTCAACATGTTTGAAAGAAACCTCTTAGTCATTCAGTACTTAGTTTCCCGAGTAATTATTTTTCTCTTGAGAAGACAAATTGGTCTCACAAACTGATTTTGTTCCCTTCCTTGTGCTGGCTTCCAGAAAACTCATTTGTATGACAAATGTAGAGTCCAAAGTATCCATTTTGTTTATCAACTTTCATTCTAGGCTTCACGCTCTTTTTCTTATAATCATGTTTGTATTACTCTAATTTGCTTCCTTGTTTTACTTTGAAAATTTTATTTTATTAGACTCTGTGTAATCACATTAAATCACTTTATTTTTAAATACTTGAGTGTGGATAAACTTAAAAATAAGTCGATTTCACTCAACCCAACACTCCTATTGCGTGCTTCAACTCAGGCTGCAGCTCTGAAGATACCATCCAGAGTCATCCTTGCCCCCCCACCCCCACTTTTTTTTTCCCATTCTTGCATTGAGGGGTTTGTAAAATCTTGGAGATTTTAACTTCTACATCTCTCTAAGGGACCTCTCCTTCTCTTTCATGATACTCCATTGTCTTACTTTAGAAATGCAAATAGCTCACTAGAGGGTCTATCAGATAATGTCTCCTCTCTTCACAGAAGACCCTTGCCAAGATAGCCTCTCAAATGTGCCCTTGGTTTACCCACTCAAGATGGACAAAGGAATATTGTCACAAATGCTGTGGAGTGTTCCTCTCCTATTTCTGTTGAATTTATGACTCTCATAATTTCCTCATCCACAGGTTCTCTTACAAATAGGTATTTGTTAGTAATAATGATCAGGCATGCTGTTCTGAAAGATGAATGGCCCCTAGTGATTAAGGAGATGATTTTATTCAGGCTGTTGCAGTAGAACATATAGAATGTGGAAAGTCTCAAAAACAAGAAAGAGGTCTCGGGTATTAGAGAGGGAGTTGGACAAGGAATTCATCCATAAGCCTTAAAGGAGATGGCCATGAGTTTTGTCTATACCGTAAAGGAAAGGGAGAGGGAATATGCGGGTCAGCCTGTCCCTGGCACTGACCATTTCTAGGGAGTCTGAGACGGGTATTTTGGAGAAGAAAAGGTTGAAGAGATATATTAATCTTTGCTGTTTTCCAGGAACACAGGGTTCAGATAAAGTTTGACATCGTCCTATTCACCTATTCAACAAAACTATATGTCTTTACGTCTGCATTGAAATTGTTCACATTGGCGGAAATAGAAATAAATGCCAATTTCCTGAATATCTTCTATTATTTCCCTTATACACCTTTGTATAATTGGCACATTTAGATCTTGTGAGGAAGGTGGAGTTAATCCATATCTCCACTGATATCTCCATCTATATCTTTAGTTATATCTAATCATTTTCAGAATAACAGAATAGGGAGAAACTGAATTATTCAGCAGAGAGCCCCCCCTTCCCCCGACAATTCCATTCCCAGATGGTGCTAATGTAAGTGGTTTGCAGACCACACTTTGAGAAGCTCTGGCCTATAAGATCATCTATATTAACCTTTGAGTATAATTGGGATTTTCTGTACTCCCCACTTAACGTCCATGAGCGCCTGTAATCCCTCCAACTCAGACAAGGAGAAGGACTCCCTCCTTGTTGACGCAGCCATTGCTTTCAGATCTCCCAGTTGATTAGGGATAAGGAGTCATTTTGTAAGCTAGTTTCCCAGAGTACTTTAAGCTCTAATTTCATAGACATTAAATCACCCTGAATTCCTCCCTTTAGACGGCATGTTGGTAGTGCGGTGGTAGCTCACGAGAGAGCATCCTTGCCTCAGCTGTTCCTGCTCAGCCAGGTGGTCAAAGGAAAAATAAATTTGCTTACCTGGGAAAACAGGTTGCCTATAAATCAAACGAGGTCAAGTTATGTCCACCAGATGGAGGTTTTAAAATCTTAATGTGTAAGTTAAGATATAATGGATTACGGAAGGTGAAATTTTAGTAAGGTTGAATCATTTTGTTGCCTTCTGGGATCTAGGGGGAGCAAAAGGTTACTGTTACAGTGAACAAGAATGAAGTCAGATTTTCATCTTAGATGACCTAATTACAAAGGATGTGATTTTGACTCATTAATTTTCAAAATCATATCTAATTATCTATTGGTATGGCTCACCAAGGCTCGAAAACACATGGGCAAATGGGTTTTCCCCTCCTAAGTGTATAGTTTCTTTTGCATGAGTACTGGATCTTTGCATGTTATAATTGTACCCATAAAAATATTCCAGTTTGGGGGGGGGGTTCTAACCTACGAAGACCAGTCCCTGTTTCTCTTTATTTCTCTATCCCTCCTTGCCTTTTCCTTCTTCCCTCTCTTTGTTCTCATTCTGTCATTTTGTCTGTCATTTCTTTAGCCCTGGAAATGTAAAATGAACAGGGTAACCAAAAGCAGAAAGAATCCAAGTCAGGCAGTATTCTGTTTTTGGACAGTTAGAAAGTTGACACGTTGCCTAACACAAAGCTTAGGCGTTAACGTGGGTTTCATTTATCCATGGTCCGTCACAGGGGTTAACTGAATGAACACATTTGACTTTGAGTGATTTTTTTTTGTTATGAAAGGGACAGTCACAAGCAAAGCTAAAATAATCTATGAGTGACAAAGGATATTATCAAGAATGCGTATATATTTCTAAGCATGAATATGGTATCTGTTCAAAATAAATGATCCCAGATTAAAGATTCATGTCAACTGGGAATTGTGAATATGTTCTTCTCTCACTTGGTCTTTTTTTTGCCTGAAAACTCTGTGGTGTTCTTGCTTCTCACCACCAGTTGTGGAGAAGAGTGAGAATTTATTTAATAACACTTGTCACTTTCTTGGCATACTGGGAATGAAGTTTTCCCTTTTGATACTCTGTTGCTAACTGATGAGCTTAACATTTTGCAAAACTGGGATGCCCAGCAGAGAACATGATGTTTTTGTTGTGGGAAGGACATTTGGGTAAGTGGATTTTTCAGTATATAGACTCCCCTCAGATCTCTTAATAGAAGCTCTTTCCCCCCATATTAAACTCTTAGCTACCTTAAAAATACCACCACATTTACATCTCAGACCTTTGCGAAGGTGTTTTCCTTTGACTTAAAACTTTAAAGATCTTCTTAATAAAAAGAAGAGTCTGTTTTAAAATACCTAAACTTTTTTTTAAACATTTTACATCCTTTGATAGATACTATTACCCTTAATGGAAAGGAATGAAATAATACACATCTTTAATTTCCTTTAGTAAAGTGACATTTAATGAGAACAATGGAAATGTGAATTGTGATTCTAGGTATAACTCAGTTTTGACACAGGTTCCTGCCTTAAAGTTGTTAATTGTATGTACTTTTAATTCATATGGGCCAGGGTTAAAATCCATTTCATTAGGTTATTTTTAAGTCACTATAAAGTGAGGGTGAACTTTTATTTTCATTGACACTGTACTTATTATTTTCCTTTATGTTTTAAGACACTGTGTGAAAACGCCTCCATTCTTCTTTATTATCAGCTTCTTCGGCCTATGGACATCAGAGCTAAATCAAACTGTAGTAAGTTCCTGCAATGAACTGCTATAAGCCAGGGCAAGATATTCTTGCAAAGTAAATTCATGTTAATGTAGATAGTGAGGTTTGTAACTGAACATGACTTTCGTCTCAGTAGGATGTTTAAAGTAAATTGAATATAGAATAATTGAGTATGAATGCTTCACTCCAATGAGTGGCTGTCCACACAGTGTATATGTGTGTGTCTCTGTGTGTGTCTGTGTGTGTCTGTCTGTGCATTCAAGTACACATTATTCAAGTACTTACCTATAAGCTAGACAAAATCACTTATGAGCCAGATAATATACGTGCCAGCTCATTTGCCTGGTTCTTTGATCTGCTCTCAGTATGTTGAAGCAAAGATAAAGACATCTTTTGTCATAGTCCGTCTGCAAATAAATACATAGGCTTGTCCTTGGAAGGTGCCATTGTTGCTTGCAAAGGCAACAAATGATGCCTCCCGGCCTTTGGGTATCAAGTTACATTACTAGAATAAACCACTGCCACTATCAGAGTAGGCTTTTCGCTGCTCTGTAGTTTCTTTCTTTTGGAATGTAGAGAACTCAAGGACAACAAAGGATACAATTCCTCATTCAACAGCTCAATAAAGCATATGCCTAGAATATGTCTTAGAATCTAAAGAGACAAAACCAGGCATTAAATGTGTTTTTACAAGTTATTTCTTAAAATAGATAAAAAATAATTGGGTAATCCAAGAATAATAATACTTTCATATTGCCACTGAGATTCCAGCAACCATTCTCATTTTAATAGCTCTTGTTTTCCTCAAAGTAGGACAAGCTCTGTAATTGGTGGTATTTTCTGATACTAAAGAAATTTTTGTGATCCTTTGCTATGTTTGAGGTATGTAGCTCATACTGCCAATAGTTTTTAGGACCCTCACCACTGTCAATGTACATTTTTTGAGGAAAGTAGAGAAAAATCACTCTGAAAGACAGAATTTAGACCTGCAGGTTATTTTTCCATTGTAAAAATGACCATTATTTTAATGTAGAAATAAGAATAAGTGATCATACATGTTTCTCTTGTGGGAATATAAAATAATATCATTAAAGGCTTTGCTAAAGTTAACAAGTAGAGAAGTGTAGGGCATAACTCAAGTCTGTGGAAGTTGTTGAGTAAAATTATGGTGATTATTTCAGTTTACTGTATGATGGTGATATCACTGATGATAGTAAATAAAGCCAGCGTGCAGACATCACAATTTGCTCTTTGGTAGGACTGTTCTAAGCATTCCCATATAAACTAATTCAGTTATCCAAACCACCCCCACGAGGCGAGTGCCATTATTGTTCTGTTTTATATAGTAGGGGTTGGGGAACTATAGCACACATTCATATTACATCCAGCAACAATGACATTCTGGGAGCATCTCATACTTAGTTTGTATTTTATGCTTCTCTATTTGGAAACCAGTCTACTTCGACACTTAATATGTCACAAAATTCAGTGCTTCACTATGATGTTCCTTGGTAGTGAAACATCGACCTGGGATATATTTAACATGTGAGATTGCTGGTTGACTAATTACAGGTCATTACCAGCCCAGCTTGAATATGTACTGAATGAAACAGTGCTCTGTGGTATAACCTTGACTCAATACAGTGGGTCTTAACTTCTGAACTCCTCCTCCCTAGTCAATTCTAAGATAAGCATCCCCTTGAGAAGAATCTTTTGAGGCTGACCCTAAGTTCAGTCTATAGCTCCATCAAGCAGGTCAGCTCTAGGTGTGCTCCTGGAGGTCCTCTTTCCCTTTCTGTAGGAAGGACAGACACATCCGGTTTCAGCGATGGTCCTTATGAAGAGCTGCTACATTACATTACATTACATTACATTACATTGCTGTAATGATGCTGTGTAGCTATATTGTTCCAAAAAATGACATCTTATCTGAAACTTGAAATTATTTATCTTTGAGATTCCCTTTTCTTGGTGTGACATACTAATCCCTGGCAACAACCAGGAAATAAATGGATATGTTCCAGTAAAATCATATTTTTAACAACAATGGAAAACTATAGAGCAACAAGAACTAGAGGAAATAAAATCCCAAGAAGGAAGGAAGAGCCTTTATCAGGTTAGCTGAGAGTTGATAGATAGCTAGTTTCTTTTCCAAGATCATTTGCAGATTCAAGCTGTGGGTTGAGGATAGGATGGGACCATGGCAAACCTACTCCACTGAGAGGCAAGCAAAACAAGAGAGCCTTTGGTGGACGAGTGGGTTAGTCCGATGGACAGGAATCCGACGGACCTGCAAATGCAAAGCTGTTTTCCCCCAGGAAATATTCACTGTGCTCTGGAGTGGCATGGGAGGCGAAGGCACTCTTCTGAAGTCTTGCAGTGATTAGAAAACTAGATCCTGCTAGAGGGGACCTGCTACAAAGGCACACCAGGCCCCCAGTAAAAACCTGCCCCCAAATTGAAACAATGAGGGGTAAGAGGCAAAACTTCTAAACTCACACCTCTGAAGGGCATAACTCACACTCCTGTGGTCTTTCTGAGCTCCGGAGAGGAGGTGCCCGACTCTCCATCAGACAGCCAGGAGGCCACATCTAAGAAGTGGGAATGAAGCCGATGTGGTCTCAATTTCACAAAATCTGCAACTCAGCCCAAACGCATCACATTCCTTGAGATCAAAGCATCTAAATCCTATGTCTACCAAAGAAAAGCCTAGCCCCCTCTGGTGCAAAATAGCATCCTCTGAACTAAATAGTCGAGATTAAAAATAAATAAATAAAACCCGACCGCCCCCCCGCCTGCCCAAATTATCCAGATACTGAAGCTAACAGACAAGGATATTGAAATAACCATTATCAATATAGTAAAATAAGACAAGAGAGGGATGGTGCTAATAGTTTTAAAGGAGAATTGGAATCTGTTTCAAAAATTAATATTTGTCCTTGATGAGAAACACAGGAATAGCCTTGAGTCCTTTTGAAATTCTGTGAGCCCTAGTAATTAGGTTATTGGATAGGCTGAGATATAGGAGGGATTGTAAAATGAGGAGAAAGGGAATCAAAATCCAGGAAACACCTGCTCTGTGCTAGACGTATGCTAAGTCCATATACTATGTCCCTTAAATTTCTAGGAAGTAGTTAACTAATATCCCTACTTTATAAGCCAGAACTTTACATAAGTGTTTAATATGACAAACCACTGTAGCAGACAATTACACGCCTGCTTATTTTCCAAGTATACACAGCCTCCCATCACTGGACAAAATTGTAAATAAACGTACCGCACCCACACCATCTAAGGCTCCTGTGCTCATGACCTTGCAATACCAATGTCCGTTTCACTATTTGAAAGCTTCTGGACACATGCAGCTAAACTGAGACTTCCCTTGCCCAGAGATTTGGGCACACTCCTTAAGGGGGCAACAGTCTTTAATCCAGAGTGGAAAATAACTAATTTTGCTTTATGCTTTTACTTTCTCATGCTTATTAAGAGGAGCTGGAATCAGGAAGTATAAAGTGAGCTACATGATTAGAAACACTCCAGGGAGCTGAAAGACTGTAAATCTTATTTTTAAGAACTATGTGTGTAGTACCAGCTCTGTTATTGATGGTGGGTTTTGTACACATGCCTGATCTTTGAGTTACTAAAAAATACCACTAGAAACTGCATTCCCAGGAACAATGGAATCCCTTGTGATGTGTTCCCTCCCTGAAGAATAGTAAAATGTCAAACAGACAAAAGTAGGAAAAATTATGTCTCCAGACAGCTGCATTGCCAATGTAACTTTAGAATGCACTATTCCGTGCTGTACACAAAGTCTGCTACCCATCAATTATTACACAAAAATATCATTTTGATAAAGGGAATATATCTTAATTATTCACTGATATTCATATCCAGAATAACTGACAATAATTAAAAAAAAAAAGAAAAAGCCCATCTGGAGCACCTGTGTAGTGGGCAGTTTAAATATGTATCTCCTGGGGCACCTGGGTGGCTCAGTGTATTAAAGCCTTTGCCTTCGGCTCAGGTCGTGATCTCAGGGTCCTGGGATTGAGTCCCGCATCAGGCTCTCTGCTCAGTAGGGAGCCTGCTTCCTCCTCTCTCTCTGCCTGCCTCTCTGCCTATTTGTGATCTCCATCTGTCGAATAAATAAATAAACTCTTTAAAAAAATATGTATCTTCTATTTAATCCCATTACTATTCCCATTTTAGAACTGAAACAAAACAAAAAATGGGTTCTTAAGCAGAATCACAAATTTTCCCCTAAATGCTCAGACAGGAAGCACAAAAGCCTGGATTTAAACCCCATTTTATCTAGAGTCCAAGCCCTTCCTTTCTCACTATGGTAGGCTGTCTTGGCCACTTCAGCACATAATTATAATGATAAAGCCATGTTTACATACATCTTTCTACAAGAGCTAAAATGCTGTAAGAGAGCATGCAATTGATTTTCTGCCTATGCCCATGAGGTTACTGTGAGTGTGCATGTGTGTGTGTGTGTGTGTGTGAATGTGGATACTTGTGTATTATTACTCACCAGCAACACATGGGCAAACCGCGTTGAAACTGGACCTGTATCTTAGGACTCTCAGGAAAATACCACTTCTTACTCTTGAGCAGATTTCCAAAACATATTAGAGGGAAAGATCAGGAGTCCAAAAACTCATTGTCTCTTCACCGCGTTTCTTCCTTGAATCTGTTGGCTTTGTAGCTGTGTACATTTCTCTCTCTTTTTTTTTTCAATCTAGAAACCATTCATCTGGATTATTGTCTCCACAACATCTACAGCATTTCTCACCCTCTACTCCCATGTGTGAAACATAACACTCACACTACTCTACCTGCCTTTAGAAGAAACACATTTATTTCATAGGAAATATTAAAAAAATCGAGAAAATATAAACTACCTTCTTTGGTCCAAGAAGAATCCCTGCTAACGTTTTCAGTATGTTTCGTATTTACGTCTACCCATCTCAACTTCTATCTCCACCCTTGTTGTGTTGTTTTCTTAACAGCCACCCTGTGTGGTGTTGCTAGGGCGTGTGGGTTGAACTTCAACTGGCACTCTTCATCCGGCTCAGAAGAGTCTAGAAAGTGCTAGTGAATGCAAAGAAATAGTTTACATTAAAGATAAGCAAAGAAGCAATGCTTTTCTAACAGTTCTGAGAATCAGGGTGCCCGTTCTGTTGGGAACAAGTCTCTCCCTCCCCCCAAAAAATGAAGGGATGTGAATCCACCAAAAATAGTATTTAATCCTCAGATTTTGGAGTTTAACCATTAGTTTGGATTTGAGAAGACCCTAGAGCCATGCAGAGAGGAGTCATTCAATCTGGGTGAAGAATCAGGAATACTGTGGTTGAGGAAAAAGAGGAGTGAAATCTAGTGAAGTACATAAAAGGGAAAAGCAAATATTCTTTGTCGTTTACCTCAGATTTCTTTTCTTTTTTAAGATTTTATTTATTTATTTGACAGACAGAGATCACAAGTAGGCAGAGAGGCAGGCAGGGAGAGGAGGAAGTAGGCTCCCTACTGAGCAGAGAGCCCGACGTGGGGCTCCATCCCAGGACCCTGAGATCATGACCTGAGCCGAAGACAGAGGCTTAACCCACTGAGCCACCCGGGTGCCCCTACCTCAGATTTCTTACCTGTGAAAAGCCCTCAGTAATTGGTCCCTGTAAGTATGTATGTTTGTCCTTCATGAAGACATGAGCTGGGCTGGATGCTGGAGGTGACACAGAGGCATCCTAGGGAACAAGAAGCAAGGATTCTATGGTTGACTATTTCCCACTTAACCTGGTCTTAATAATCAGTCTATAGTAATGCCCTCTGATTTTTTTCAGACCGGGCAAATCTAGAACATTCGAAAAGAGAGAAACAGAGAAGGGAGGACCCACCTATCCCATCGCAGCCTCATTTCTGTTGTAAATATTTGCACATGCGGGCTCAACCACCATCCCCAACCACTAGGCCATTGAGTGTGTGAATTTTCACCGTGGCCTTATCCCCGCAGGAGTCATTGTCTCTTTGACTGTAATTAAAGCACCATCTACCAATGAGTTTCCTTGTCAAAGTTGGGAAGCAGAGACCTTTGGACAATGAGCATTGTTACTGAAAAACAAAGTAATTTGAGGAAAATATTTTACGGATATTCCACAGTCAAAATCTATCATGCTTTATGATTCTGTAAGAGTAAATGGAAGTCTTATAATGCAAACGATTGAAGAGGAGAAAAATGTCATTGTGGCAAACTAGGTTAGGTATTGACTAAAAAGAAGAGTTTTAATCTAATTTTTGTTCAATATATTATTGTATAAAGCTAATAATGATAGCTCGTCCAAAAGTAAATATCTGTTCCCTAAATTTTCAGGCTTTTTTTTTTCCTGCTAATTTATTTTTTTCCTTTTCCTACTTGTACTTTTTACCTAAATTTGAATTTTGTGAATCTCTTAGTCCCTACAGAATTCATTAACTCTATATCTAGAGTGAAAAAGGGCCAATTTAGTTGTAGCCGTGTTTGGTGATTCTCATTTTGAGCACAAATGTCTAATCAACACCTACAGTCTGGGTGTGCATTGGTTAGTTTACTCTGCATGCTGCCAGGGCCTGTAACCTAACGATGCTTCTGATAGACTAAACATTTGCAAATGAGCCCTCCAGTGCCTACATTATCCTGGCAGTATAAAACAAGCAGGGCTAGTTTGAAGCCCTTTGCCTTCCCTTGTTTAATATGACAAATAGGTTAGGTTGGTATTATTTATACACGCCAGCATCCCCTACAATCTGTTATTTAAGATGCTGCACGTTCAAGTGATTGAGAGACAAGGTGAGAGATTAGTATAACTTAAGTTACCTGGCATTTTTCAATGCACCTTCAACTCCATTCCTTACTTAATATGAATGATATTTTCTATTAGTTTAAAGAATAATTGTATAAATTATTTTTAAAAAGGAATTTTTTGTATTGGTATTTTTAGAATTATAATAATAATAACAATAATATAGCAATAGGTTTTTGTACCATGAATAATTATATACATATTCTTTGCCCTCTATATGACATCTAAGAATTACTTATAATGTTAGGTAATACACTCTGGCTTAAACTATTTAAAAAAATAAAAATATTCTATGAAAATAAAATAAATCACATATGCTTTGTTCTGAAAAATAAGCTCCAGTGTGTTAACATTTAAAGTTGAAATTCAGTATAAGCGTGTGTGCGTTCAGTTTCAAGTACAGAGGAAATGCCAAATTGTTTTACCACCAAAGTGATCACTGTATTTTTTTCCAAGAGTAAAGGGCAAAATTCAAAATATAGTTTTCCTGGCTGTGACTAGATTTTTTTTAAAAAATTTTTCTGCCTAGTGATTGGAATTGCTCTTCATGTAGCAGTGGGAAGTGCATCTACTTTATGAAAACTAGGCTGAAGCAAAGTCCAAGACCAAGTTTCCTAGAGCCCACAGCAGAGGAGAGCAAAAATAACCTATCTAAACTTCAGATCCTGAATCCAACAGAAAATTTACTGTTTTATAGTAATTAATAAAGAAGCTGTATTTTGAGTCGAAGTTAAAGAATTCCTCTGTGAACCAGAAATTCTCACCAGGACCGAAAAGGTTAATAAGGCTGTCTTTGCTAATGAGGAAACTCAGGAGACATGGATGAATTCTTACTGTACTCTTGTGATCAGTCACGGGTGTACACTGGAATCAGGGAACTCTTCAAAAGTAGGGTCAACGTTGCTCTAACATGGTGGTATTGTTGTAGTAACTAACATTTAAGTCCCCACATAAACTGGGGGGAGTTCGTGCGCAAAGTTCTAGGAAGATGGCATGGTTGAGTGCTTTCTGATCCCCAGTGGCTTAGGAACTCTGCTCTTGTTGGCATATACTTTCTCTGACCCACTTTGTTACCCATAGTGTTGGTGACTAGGTCTCAACTGTATCTAAATTCAGACACAATGTTAATCTTGCTAGCAATCCTTGCTCAAGATTATGGGGGTGTGTGTGGAAAAGTCTATGTCGAAATATATGTGAAAAACTATGTGAAAATTATGTGTATACACACACACTCATAACAGAGAATAGTTCATGAAAATCCTCATTTTGGTGCACTTAGTACAAGCTAGGTAAATAGCAAGAACTTTGGCCACAAAGTCAAAGGAGGAAGAGGGTGGTGTTCTGGAAACCAGAGACGCTGTGTGATTCTTGATTGAACCCCTTCCAATCTAGGTATGGGTATTACCCCTTTATGTTTATTAGCCTCTTCCAAGACAACCCCAGATCTTCCAAGTGTGTTTCTCTTTTTAAAACTCAGCTTGGGCACCTATCATGCCTCTTGGTAACTGTTTCTGGCCATCTCTTTGCAGTTAAGATGTCCTTCCCATTGCAAGCTCTAGACACCTTATAGTTAGTCTTTGTGTCATAATTACACCTTGAGAATATTTCCACTGCTATACTCTTTATGGGCTCAGAGCTCTGTTGTTGCATCCCCAAAGCCTAGCGGAGTCTCTTGCCAAGGGTAGGCACCAGTAATGGGTATTGAATGAGTGGATTCTAGTCTGAGTGTCCCTTACCCCTAAAATCTCATACATGCCCCACCAGATCTCCTCTTTCTGGTTTCTTGCACAGGTACATTCAACACTTTCCTTCCACAGAAAGTGTCAGCCAGCCCTGATAATCACACTCCATATACACCCACAGAGAGATAGGAACTTGAATTTTAATGCACATGTTATTTTTCCCCTATTGTCTCTAGTTAGTGAATAAAACACATTACTGTGTTACTACTGGTAGCCACAACTTGATTCCTTACATTTTCATTCTGTAATGCCCCATTCCCCAAATTTTAATTTTTTTTTATTCTGAGAAAAACAGCATTAAGTAATTCGAATTTTTTTATGCTTCTCCCTACCAAAAGGTGACTTTTCACATCTCTTGTCACAAGAAAGTCCACTAGATTGGCTCAGAATATCAAGGATTTTTTTTTTTTTTTAGTATGAAAAGAATCTCATACTCGGTCATCTGTACATCTTATATTGCACGATTATCAGGTGTAAAGATTTCTTATGTTTAAAAAGATACATTTAATCTGTCTCAAAGTAGAGAGATATTTGTTATTATTGGTTTTTTTCTTTTTTAATCTACATGTACAAAAAAAAAAATAGAAGAATCACTGGTGATTTCTCAACATGAAGTAAACCTTGCCAAGGCCAACAGGCCTTTGCTAGGATCCACCTGCTTTGGAAGATCTGACCCCTGGGGACTCTACCCTGCCCTGAAGAGGAGATGTTAGTGGGGCAAACAGAGCAGTCTCAGGAGCTCCTGGGTCACCGAGAAGGTGCGGCTTTCAATCTAGTGATTCCCAATTCTAGTCTGGGTCTATACAAAAGTACTTGGACTTCCAAAGAGAACTTGGAATTTCTCCAGACTTCCTGGAAGTTAAGTGGAAACTGAAACAGTTTTAGACACGCAGGCAATACCGTTCAGTCTCCATGGCTTGTTTCAATGCTCCTCAGCAGGGGTACATGGCCAGAGTACAAGGAGGTAGAAGAGGGTGTGGAAAAAGCCATGTGCAAGCATTGTCCTGGGTACAGTTTACCTAGCAGTTGGCATTGTGTTGGAAGAGACCATCGCAATAGGGGAAATTAAATGTTTTATTAATGAAATCTCATGTTGTTGTTTTTTAAATTCATGATATTTTATAATGTGAAAACATATCATATAATCTGTACTCTGGCCATGCCAAACATAACATGAATCTTCAGCAAAAAGTTCTAAAATTCTTTAAGAGATTTTTGAACAAATCTCTTTGAAAAACTTCAAAGTCCATTTTATTCTTAGGTGTGTATGACTTGACTTGGCCCAGAATGATTTTGATGATAGTTCATTTTAACTGATACTATAATACTCTTTAAATAAATTCCCAATATGCATTCACATGCTTATATACAGCCATATGCATTTCAAAACTTATGAAATGTTTCACACGTAGCCATGTGCATATAACATATACGGGTGGATTTGTAAACAATAAAAAGCTAATCAGGGTAGCCTTGAACCAACAGATATAATCTTACCAATATCTGAAGCCTTATTTTGCTTTCAAACATCAGTGATTTTTTTTAACCTCTCTCCCAGTCCTCAAGGTAAAAATAGCCCTATTTTCCTGCATTTCTTTGTAGTTTTGTCACGTACAGTATGTTCTTACTAGTACATGTTACCAACTTTATGTATGTGGAATTATTACCATGTGGGTCCTAATATGATTTGAATTTTCACTCAATATTAATCTTGTTGATGTGTGGAGTTGTTAACTTCTTCAATATCGCACAATATACCCACTTGTTCTCCTTCACTAGATATTTACACTATTTCCATTTTTTAAAATTAAAAACTTTATAGGTATGAGCATTTGGCGGGGGGGGGGTGGGTGGCAGAAGGAGAGGGAGAGAGAATCTTAAACAGGGAATTAATTAATCTGAAACAGATAATCTTAAATCTCACGGCCCTGAGGACATGACCTGAGTCAAAATCAAAAGTCGGACACTGAGCTGACTGGGCTACCCAGGCACCCCATCAGCATTTTTATATATCTTCCCTACAACATATGTACTGAGATTTTAAAGGACACTATTTTTCAAACTGTGAGCTGTGAGCCATTAGTAGGTTATGAAATCAGTTCACTGAGTTAAAACCAGTATTTTTAAAAACTGACTTCTAATAGAACAGAAAATATCCAAATATCCATTTTTAACTTATAGTAAGAATTAGTATGGGCACCTGCGTGGCTCAGCCAGTTAAGAGGCTGCCTTCCGCTCAGGTCATGATCCCAGGGTCCTGGGATCGACTCCCACATCAGGCTCTCGGCTCAGCAAGGAGTCTGCTTCCTCCTCTCTCTACCATCCCCCCATGATCTCTCTCTCTCTCTCTCTCAAATAAATAATATCTTTTAGAAAAAAAAATTAGTTTTATTTTCTAAAAGTTTTGTGTCTTATATATGTGTGTGGTGTATATTTTTATTGTGGATTGTGATAAATATATTTTATATATATTATGTATTTATAATATGTATAGTATTATATTTGTATATGTATATTTTTTGTCAGAAAATTAGCCTTTTCACGAGCAGTCTTCAAGTTCTCATTGTGTCATATCTGTAGCCCTTGTTACAGGAGAATTCTTCATTTTCCCTGATGTGGGGAATGCAAAAGGGCATGCCCTTGGGATTCTGGATAGGCAGACGGTGGCTACCCTTAACCGTAGCGTCCAGCTAATATGCGAGGCCCTCAGGATTGCCTCTTAAGGAGAAGTGCTTCTTCCTGACTTATTTTTCTTTGTTGGCTCTTTGTATTTCTGCTTATAGATTTCACATATCTGTTATAATGTTACATGTTCTAAAATTAAAGTATCTTCTCCCAAACTACGGATAGGTTTTTCACTTTGTCTCTGTTATCCTTACATTAACAAAATTGTTAACGTTCATGGAGTTCCTACTGGTCAATCCTTTCCTTTAACCATGCGTTTTCCTACTCTGCATCATAAAGCTAGCACCGTATATTTTCCTGTTATTTCTGAAGTGTTCATATTTTATGCAGACATGTTAGCTGTTTTGACGCAACAGTTACTTCATCTGTGAATTTCTTGCTTTGTTTCCAGTTCTTGTTTCTTTCACATACTGCTCTGAGTATGGTGTTCAGTGCCAGCAATGCTGTCTTTGTCCTAACTCTAATGAGAACACTTTCAGATGTTTAGTTACACATCATGTTGTTATAGGAGGCTTGCAGATATTTTGTATTGGATAAAGTAGGTACTCTTCTATTTTTTTATGATTTTTTTTTTTTTTACAAAGTTTATTCTTAAATGTACAACAGGATCTAAGGCAACACTTCATTCTAACAATAGGGGACAACAGATGACGGGAGATCCAGATGTTCACACAGGAATGGAATTAAGGATTGCCATTGGCTAAGGCACAAGGAACAGCTTGCTTTTTGCCAGAGTTCTTAATTCTACCAGTGACCAGGGGACCCTTCCCTTTGGCCGCCATATTGAGCTTCTCAAGTTCCTTTTGCTCCTTTTCTGTTTCTGCTTGAATGATTTATCTTCATCGTCCATCCCCTTGGCTTGCTTCTTGGGCTGCTGCAGTGGTTTCTTGCCATTTTCACAGCCAGACATGGCACCTGCTGTCCCTTCCCCTACGCTTCCACTTATAGTTGTTGTTGTTACTGTTTTTAGCAAATTTAGGGACCTCTGCATGGCTCAGTACGTTCAGTGTCTGCCTTTGGCTCGGGTCGTTATCCAAGAGTCCTGGGATCGAGCCCTGTGTCGGGCTCCCTGCTCAGTGGGGAGTCTGCTTCTTCTTCTTCCTTTGCTTCTCCTGCTTGTGCTCTCTGTCTCTCTCTGTGTCAAATAAATAAATAAAACCTTTTTAAAAAATTAAAAAAAAAACAGATTTAGTTATGAATAGATATTAAATCTTATTGAATAGCTTTCTGCATCTAGTGACATAAAGATATATTTCTCCCATCTTTAACCTATTTATATGAGAGAAAACATGTATTTTCTGTATGTCAATATTTAGTATATTTCTATATTTCTACCTTTTTGAGAGAACATAAACTTGGGTATAAAGTATTTTCTGAATTGTTTTAATGTTTTATTAGTATTTTGTTTTAAATGCTTAAATTTATATTCATGAGTGAGATTGGGTTATAATTTTCAATGAAGAGTGATCCCTGAGTTGAGTTCTGAAGACTTTTTATATCAAGAGTAGGAGGTAGGAGAAACTTTTCCAGGGTGAAAGAACTATTGACTATGACTGGGAAATAAGTGTCTATTTTTTGAAATGGTATTTTTAAGTGTCTTCACCCTAAATATTAACTTCAGAAACTTATGAACACTTACATAATAATATGGGATTTATGAGTTAGGAATCAGGCAAACTGCCTTTGAATCCTGACTCCATCACTAACTGATTCTCTGTGCTTGATATATTTATTTATTTGTTCTGATCTTAGCCTCAGCTACCTTTTCAGAAATAGGGACATAATAACTATGACGACCTTATAGAAATGTTTTAAAATGAAATCCCTCATACGTATGAAGACCTAACATAGTAATTGGCTTATAGTTGGCACTCAGTAAATATTAGCTGCTTCTATTCTTATATTTTATTTTTTTTAAGGTTTTATTTATTTAGAGAGAGAGCAAGTGAGGCAGAAGGGGCAGAGAGAGAGGGAGACACAGTATATCAAGCAGACTCCACGCTGAACAGGGAGCCTGATGGTGACTTGATTTCATGACCATGAGATCAAGACCTGAGCTGAAATCAAGAGCCAGATGCTTAACTAAGTCAAACTAGGCACGCTTCCTTCTATTATATTGATTTAAATTATATTTTATTTAATATTATATAGATATTTATGTATTATATTTTAAATATGTTTACTTAAATGTAATATAATATATAAGTAAATATAAATGTTATATACTTAATATTTAAATTATATTTTAATCATGAGTGACCCAAGACATCTTTTTTTTTAATTTAGGAAATTATGCTTTTCTTAACCTTTACCTGAACTGATCTATTATCTTAAGAGAGGCATTTAAGGTATCACTCCTTATATTTTAAATTGTCATTCCTGGAAATTTTTAATTTTTGTTTTCTAAATTGGAGCTCAGGAGACAACTGGGGTTTTTGTTCATCAGGTGGTTTTTAGTTCTATCTATCTGTTCATCCAAACTTAACCACCCTTTCTGAGAGAATAGGGGATCTATCCCTTGGGCAAGAGGAGGCTGAGGGCTGTACACCAGTACAAACTGTGTGAGGATGGTATTGTGGTCCTTACAGGACCTCAGGAGAAAGCATCACCAGCTTCAAATGGTCTACCTGATGCACACTGGGTTTGTCAGGCTTTCTTTCCCCTACAAGGAAGGGTATCCCGTAATCAATGTTAGCAATTGTTCCCACTTCATATCAATCTTTTCACATTTCTTAATTAAAACAAAAAATCTCTTTACAGGTATCCTGACTCCCCTTAGTTATAAAAGATCAGTATATTCAGAGGAGTAGGGTCAAATAATGAGAATCTGATAGCGAGAGAGCATGGGTTCAAATCCCAGCCTATCACCTTGGATGAGGGGTGGAAGCCGTGTCTTGGGGGTTTTCTCATCTGGAGAGGAGGATGATAATCATTTTGGGGAAGAAATGAGTTAATGGGCTAAGAACCACACTGATCCATAGGCAGCCCTCAATGTGTTATGCAGTATCTTTATACTATAGGAGTGGGTGGAGGCTGTCTCTAGTTTAACTTTCAGGTAGAACCTACCAGTGTGTTTTGAATAGGACTAAAGCATTCTGCTCATTAGAATATTTTTCTTCAGCCAATTCAAAAATTTTTGTAATGTAATTTTAATTCACTTCTTTTATTTCAGTCTTAGTAAATATATGCATTATTCTTAAAGATCGAATTATTAGGCAATCTTACCTTTAACATAAATATCCTAAACTTCCTTAAATGTATTTCCCCTGATACTAATCACAATGTATTTTAAAAAGATGATTTTTCTGAATGTACCAATTGTACCAAAAACTTTCTTTTATAGAATTCATAAGTTGTGCCTTTAATGTTTTCAACCTGATAAACACCTGCCAACCTGGAAATTCATACTCACGGTATCCAAATGAGTTATATTGCATCTTGCTAGAAGCAATGTATCTCTATCAGTGTCAAAATACCATGGACAACACAGTCATTATTCCAAGTCAAATTTTTATCCTTAAATCCACACATATATTTTTCAAATAAATGCACTGCTTCAATCTCCAGTAAATATATTTTTGGAGGAAATGAAAGTCAGCTCAATAATACCTCTGGGTACCTAATACCCTTGCATAATCATTCTGACTTGGTGGAGAAAAGTTGTTGCGTGGACATTACCTACCTCATAGGAATGCTGTGCGGATTAGCGAAATATCTGAAAAATGATTTGAGCTTCTTTGGGAAAGATGTTATTAATATGAGATGGTATTTTTATTTGAATGGGTAGGAGATTGAAAGGGGATTATTTCCTAAAGCAGAAGGGAGGCCTGGTGGTGAAGAAATCAAATGCTTCCCCTTAAGTGAGATGGATTACAGTGATGGCCAAAGGACACTCAGCTGGCACAGACCTGAATGACGAGAAAGAGGAAGCAGTTTCTAATCCTCAATCCCGTCAGTTTTGGTTTTTCTGAATAGACTCACTCTTGAGGAGAGTAGGTAACAACGGAGAAAGTTTGGGTTCAAGACAGTCAGGAGCTGGTGAGCTAACCTCTTTTATTCTCCCCTGTGTCACTCAAGAGGTGATGTGTCGTCATTTATGTGAAACTTCCCCAGGAGTAGAAATGCCGGCAGTAGTAAATGATGTGCTCGTGCTGAGTGTGTTTAAAGCAAATTTCAGTATGTCTGCACTATCGTACCTGGGAGAGAGGCATGGTGACATTGAAGCTGGGCATAGGAACCCAACTAGTTGATTTTAGAAAAAATAAGACATCCCAAATCAGATGAACTAACATAAAACTATGTAATGCCTACACTGGATAGTGAAGCATATGGTACATATTAGATTTGAATCCTGTTAATGGGTTTGACCAATTTGGCTATTTCCCTCTTAACACTTACTCCGCT
The DNA here is from genome assembly GCF_009829155.1 of Mustela erminea. Taxonomy (NCBI): domain Eukaryota; kingdom Metazoa; phylum Chordata; class Mammalia; order Carnivora; family Mustelidae; genus Mustela; species Mustela erminea. The sequence goes on along the minus strand of NC_045634.1, from coordinate 28,368,764 downwards.
GTTTTCCTGTTTTATTATATTTAGTCACCATTTTTTCCCATATAGAATGCATATTCTAATCTTAACATCTTCACTGCAAAAAACCACTACCACAGACTATAATGATAGAGAGGACATTTGTTTATAGAATTGACAGTTCAGGGGCACCTGGGTGGCTCAGTGGGTTAAGCCTCTACCTTCGACTCAAGTCATGATCTCAGGATCCTGGGATCGAGCCCCGCATCGGGCTCTCTACTCAGCAGGGAGCCTGCTTCCCCCTCTCTCTCTGCCTGCCTCTCTGCCTACTTATGATCTCTCTCTCTCTCTCTTTGTCAAATAAATAAATAAATAAAATCTTTAGGGGGGAAAAAAAAAAGATTTGACAGTTCAGTCAATATTGGAAAATAAATAAAACCAATCCGGTCAGTATCAAGTACAACCATGCATGATACAGCGCTCAGAAAATATTTCAAACATTGTATTACCATTTAATAGCAACTATACTCCAAAGACCTTGATGTATTCCTGGAAGAGAATTGTAAAACCTTCAGAGAAATCTGAGCTTCCTAAGATTGAAAGAGGAAAGGGGTGGCAAGAAGGCGTCAGATAGAGTGCTTGGGCACTGGGCCAGGTTCTGAGCTGGTTTTGCGATGTGAAGTAACTCAAACCATCTACGTCTCCACTTCTTCATCTGTTAAATGGGAATAATTTAGTATCAGCCTTTTATTTCCTTGTGAGGGGTAAACAGATAATACATGCAAACACGTATATTTAGTATAGGATCTGCTGTACATAATGTGCTCAGGATCACCTCCTGTTACTATTGCTAGCAGATGGTCCCTAACGTCCCCTGAATTTTAAGGTACATAGAGCCTCAGATTTGTAATGTCAGCTCTAATAAATGCTGTGAAGAGTTCAAGGAGGGAAAAACAAAACAGAGGTAGAATATTCCTAAGACACATTGTGAGAAAATAATTAGGTAATGTGCCCAGTATCCAAAAAGCCTATCTAAAAGAAAAGGCAGGTGTCAAACCCAGTGTTCTCGTTCTGTCTCACTGTATTGTTGTGTCTGATGATACGGCTGGGAAAACACAGTGCATGCTGTGTGAGTTCCGTAAGGCATTAGGACAAAGGGTTGTGAAGTCCTGAAAGCCCAAGCAGGTTTTGTTTAAAGCAAGGCAGAGTTTAATCATGACAGAAAGATACCATGAAATCTCGGGCTGGAGATGCAAAGGGAGAAAGTGGGTGTCCCCGACACCCTGCAACTGAGGCCATCACTGGGACGTGACATAATCATCGCTTGAGACACACCCATAGCAGTCCTGAGGAGGACGGCGCCTTCCTTGAGTAGGTTAGTGCTTCTCATTGGCTGCAACTACCCAGAATCCTAGTGGTGAGAGGCCTAGAAAATGCAGCTTGCCTGAGCTCAGCAGCTAAGATAGAGGCAGGCAGTTCTCCTACCTATTTTAGGAAAACCAAAAAGTAATAAAATAGATTACTATCTTAAAGTTTTTATTACCTATGAAAAAAGTACTACAAATCTGAGCAAGTATATTTAGAGAAACTAGAACCCCATTCAACTGTTACTTGGATTGAATTTTATTATGCTCAAAATAACCTTTTTGTTTGTTTTGTGGGATTGGGGACATCACTATATGTGATTGATATATCATTACAAGATTTGTTGGATGTGATTTAGATATACCATTACCAGTTAAATAAAAATACCCCATGTTTCTTGTTTTGAGTTTGAATGCCCAAATCTCTACTTCAGACTCTTAAACATTCACTTGACCTAAAACTTGACTTTTTAGGGATGAAGAGCAAAAAGGAGAAATAATTCATTCTTAAAATAGTCTTACTTTCCACACATTATTTGCCCAAGAAAATTACAATAGCACAAAAAAAAAAAATAGATACATAGATAAAACAAAAAAGAAATTGGAGGAAAGGTGTTAAAATGCCTCTTCTGGGGCGCCTGGGTGGCTCAGTGGGTTAAGCCTCTGCCTTCGGCTCAGGTCATGATCCCAGGGTCCTGGGATCGAGTCCCGCATCGGGCTCTCTGCTCAGCGGGGAGCCTGCTTCCTCCTCTCTCTCTCTCTGCCTGCCTCTCTGCCTACGTGTGATCTCTCTCTCGTCAAATAAATAATAAATAAAATCTTTAAAAACATTTTTTTTTTTAATGCCTCTTCTGATTTGTGACTGGAGGCATGGAGAATAGCCTTCTAGAGGTTGTACAGGTTTTTGAAGTTCTCATGGGGAATCATCAACCATGCCGACTCACAGCTGGGGTTCAGGTTGGCCTCTCTGGGTCTTGAATCATCACACTCTTTGGGTGTTCTGTTCACTCACTTTCCTGCCTGGCCTCTCAAACCATTTTCACTATAAATTTGGTCCCGTCTTTTGACAAATGCTTTTAGTCGCTATGATAGATAATTTGTTTTCTGGTCACTGTTTCAGTATCATGCACCCAGTGTATTTGCTATTTTTAGTTAATGTTCTTCTCTGTATACACATTACGTATAAAGAGAGTTTATGCCATTTAGATAAAGATAAGACAAATAAACGTTTGCAAGTTCCACACACATAATGTTTCCATGGACGTCCTGAGCTGGCCCCGGGGAAAAGCAAAATCACTGGGGTTAGAGACGGAAGGATTTCTGGCTGGTTAAGGGCTTTTTCTTCACATTCTTTCAAGTAATGTACAGAGAACAGAAGCGTATGCCATGTCCGTTTCTATGCCTGTGCAAGTATACAAACCAGAAGGAATTTGGGATGGGCAGAGGGGAGTTCGCTGGAAATAAAAAAAAGAAAACAAATTCTGGAGTTCAATTTGAGTCAAATAAATTTGGAGGATAGTGTGATTTTTTTTTTCTTGTTAATGCTTTTTGAGCCTGTCTTAGAGGAAGAAAATATTTCAGATGTTATGAGCATAAATAAATTAAATCTACCTGGCCCCAACACTCAGACAACTTAAACTCATAGCTATGTTTTATTTATTTATTTATTTATTAGAGATTTATTTGTGAGACAGAAACGGGAAGAGGGTGAGGGACAAGGCAGACAGAGGAGGAGAGAGAGAAAACAGACTCCAGACTCCGCAAAGAGCCTGACGTGGGACTCGATCCCATGACCCAGAGATCACAACCTGAGCCTAAACCAAGAGTCCACCGCTTAACCCAATGAGCCATCCAGGTGCCTCATAACTACATTGAAAATAAAAATATTGATGACTGCTTGTAAACACAAAGATTCTGGTTTAATTGATGGGGAGTGAGTTATAGATATCAGCACTTTTTAAAAACCCCCAGGTACTTCTAATATATAAATAAGGATAATAACCAAGGTTAGTACAGTCAGTCCTTTGCTGACTTCAATGTGAATATGAAGCAGCAAGGATTCTATCTGAAATGGTATCTCAGATTTCTATTTTTTTTAAAAGATTTTATTTATTTATTCATTAGAGAGGAGGGGTTGGGGAGCCAGAAGCAGGACTCCATCCCAGGACCCTGCTGCGATCAGGACCTGAGCCAAAGGTAGTTGCTTAACCAACTGAGTGACCCATGTACCCCAAATTTCTTTTTTTTTTTTTTAAGATTTTATTTAACAGACAGAGATCACAAGTAGGCATAGAGGCAGGCAGAGAGGCGGGGGCTGGGGGGCGGTGGGGAAGCAGGCTCCCTGTTGAGCAGAGAGCCCAATCCGGGGCTTGACCCCAGGACCCTGAGCCGACGGCAGAGGCTTAACCCACGTAGCCACCCAGGTACCCCCAGATTTCTATTTTTAGCATATTCCCAAGTCATGCTGAGATTGTTGGTCTGTAGTCCACACTTTGAGTAACAAAGAGATAGATGATAATTTAAAAGATGGATAGTGTTTTAGGGAAGAGCTATTGAGGTGAGCGATATATTCTTCATCTGGACTCCAGCATCTCTCTCTTCTAGAGGTGTAGGAGCTATTCTGTATTGGGCTTCCTCTGGAAAGGCCAGCGGCAACGTATGATTTGCACACCTTTGTTTGGATTCTGCTGTGGTTAGCATTTAGGTAAAAGAAAAAGCTGTTGTAAGAAGTTGCCATAAATCTATTACGACTCTATTCCCAAAACATCAGTCTTTAATTCTTTTTCTTTTAAGCCACACTTTCTCACATTTTCCTCCTCAGGTACTTAACAAAATATCAAATCGAAATATACTGTGATACTTGGAATTTTCCTTTTGTTAAAGATTAAAACACTTATATGGCACAAAATCATTAACAAAGGATGGATTCTAGTATGTTTCCAACAGCATGTTATGATCGACCACCTTGTTTCATTTGTTAATGACGTGTGTAGTTATGTAGGTCCTTTACAGAAAATATGTAAGGTGTTAGCTAAGTGGAAGTGTATCTTATGGTAAAACTTTGATAAAAAGTTCATTATTTTTACAGGAAGTAAAAACAAATCAAGGTAGCCTGTTTTTTTTTTCCCCCATTTCTATATTTTTTCTCTCCTTTACAATTGAGCAAGTGAATTTAAAAGTACAGGTCAGAATTGCCCCAAAATGTGTTGTAATTCCATTTCAATGTGACAGTACATTTCAGAAGAAACTGTTTCGGAGGTGATCTGCTATAGGTTACAATGCTAATCTCACAGCTGTCTCTATAGCTCTCGGTACTCATAAATCATGGGGTCTGTAATAAGAGAAGTAAGTTTGAGAGGTTAGAAATCTTAAGAAAATTGTGACCGAGGTGATAGATGATATGAAATGACTACATTCTAAAGATGTTATATAAAAGGGAATGTGTTGCATTTAAGATAAGTACGTTCTAGATTTTTTTACTTTTTAACCAGAAGAATATTAGCAATATAATACATGACATGCTTTAGCAACATCATTTGCTGTGTTTTAAGCATTTGTATATTCAAAGGGTTTATGTAGGATGAAGTTTTATGCAAGTTTTCCTGAAATCTTACAGGCTGTTATAATTATTTTGGAGGTTTTAAAGATTGCACATGTTCTCAGGTGTGTCTTATTCAGTTGTTAAAAGCATTCAATTTCTTTACTGAGTCTGAATTCATTAACCGGTCTGAGAAATATTTCAGATACATAGTGTATGAAATAGAAACCATGAAAAAAATAACCACGAGGCTAGAGACCTTTTGATTTCTGTGAGCGCATGGGAATGGTCACAATGAGCAAATAAACCTTGAATATCATTACATAAACACCAAGAAACTGTGGTCTTTGTAAATGCTTGTAGCACAAACAATGTGGCATTATTTCAATGTTTGATATTACTTCTTTGAGTTGAATTAGAAAACATTCCAATTCTTTTAATAATTGGTAAACTTTGAATTGCCTTACTTGGGCTAAAGTAACACTTTCGAATGCTGCTGTTAAGCAAATTTCTTTTGGCTCCCACTATAGTATCTTGAGTTCCTCTGAAAAGCCTGTGAATACATCAAGAGAGTACGCATGGAACTAGGAATGACTCACTGAAGAATTCACAACATGAACTTATTTTTATTTATTCTCAGTACTTTATTTTATGGTAGAATAAAGCTCTTATATATTGTTAATGGTTTAGTTTATCTTTATGTTCTTTTGAAATGCCTAGACATATCAGAGACTTTTACCAGTGATTTTAACTTAATCACATGAGCTATAAAATCTAAGGTTCATGGGGCGTCTGCGTGGCTCAGTGGGTTGAGCCGCTGCCTTCGGCTCAGGTCATGATCTCAGGGTCCTGGGATCGCCCCCCACATCGGGCTCCCAGCTCAGTGGGGAGCCTACTTCCCCCCTCTCTCTCTGTCTGCCTCTCTGCCTACTTGTGATCTCTCTCTCTCTCTCTCAGATAAATAAAATCTTAAAAAAAAAAATCTAAGTTTTATAACAAATATAAACTAATGTACATGAGGTGCTTAAAACATATTTTATTCACAGTGACCTTTCTCCCATTTTGCTTGAATACTTTAAATAACTGTTTCCTATTAATACTAAAAATATGAGATTCTCCTATACCCCACACCCAGTTTCTCCTGTCATTAACTTTTTCTGTTACTGTGGTACATTTACCACAATCAGTGCCCACATTGCTACATCATTATTTGTACTCCATCCTTATTCAGATATCACTAGTTTTCCTCTGGTGTCCCTGTGTCTGGTTCAGGATCCCATCCAGGCCCTCACATTACATCTAGTTGTTATGCCTTCTGAGGCTCTTCTTGGCTCTGCTAGTTTCTCAGACTTCGCTTGTTTTTGATGACCTTTACAGTTTTGAAGAATACTAGTCGGTATTTTGTAAAATGTCCTTCAGTTGGGATTTGTCTGATTTCTTCTCATGATTAGACTGGGGGGATGAGATTTCGTGAGTAGGATCACCAAGATAAAATGCCATTCTCATCACCTCCTATCAATGGCGTCTACTATCAGTGCGACTTATCACCATTGATGTTAACCTTGATCATCGGGCATGAGGTAGTGTTTAGGCTTCTAGGCTCCAAAGTTACTGTCTTCACCCTTTCTGTGCTGTTCTTTTTGAAAGAAAGTTACTCTGCACAGTTCTCACTTAAGGAGTTGGGAGTGACTGTCTACCTCCTTGAGGTCAGAGTATCCGCATAAATTATTTGGAATTCTGCACAGGAGATTTGTCTGTTTTCTACCATCTATTTATTTGTCCAGTCATTTATTTATATCAATGCGGGCTAATGGGTATATACTTTATGCCACAGGTTATAATCCAATGCTATTTTATTTATTTTGTGGCTCAAACTGTTCCGGCTTTTGGCTTTGGGAACTTTTTCAGTTGGCTCTGGTGTTCTTTTGACATACCTGACTGGGCTACAGCTGAGCATAGAGTAGCAGTGAAATCTAGCAGTGGACTTGAAGATATTTGTAATTCCAAATTTTCTGGAAGTTTGATTTTTAGAATCATATTTTGCTAAGGAAGTGAATGGTAAAGAAACTGGTTTAACTTATAATTATATGATACACTGTTTGACCTTGAGTAAATTATATAACACTTTCTTTACTGTTACGGCAAAAATATAGTTGACTTTTGAAAAACATGAATTTGAACCATACAGATCCACTTACACATGGATTTTTGTTCAACCTGTGCAGTACAGGACTGTAAATGTATTTTCTCTTATGATTTTCTTAATGCTTTTCTCTAGCTTACTTTTTTGTAAGAATGTATATAATACATGTAACATAAAATATGTGTTAATTGTCATTGGCAAGACCTCTCTTTGACTATAGGCTTTTAGTAGTTAACTTGTTGCTGTTTTTTCGATTTTTATTTATTATTTGGCAGACAGAGACACAGTGAGAGCGGAAACACAAGCAGGGGGAGTGGGAGAAGGAGAAGCAGGCTTCCTGCTGAGCAGTGAGCCCCAGGTGGGGCTCGATCCCAGGACTCTGGGATCATAAACAGAGCTGAAGGCAAAAGCTTAATGAAGCCCCATTAGTTGTTTTTGAGAAGTCAAAAGTTATAGGCATTGTTCATAGGTCAACTGTACTTTTAGTTAGAGCCATGTGAAATTGCCAATATTATAAAACATCCTCTCCTATGAAGCAGTAATCTCATATGGCTCAAATGTAGTTGTACCTAACTTTTGAGGATCTTATAAAGATGGAATGAAATCTTTTTGTACAAATATTAATGCTCTTCTCCTTAATAAAAGCTGATTTGGCAGCCGATCATTGACATGAAGAACCCATACCCAAAATAAACTGCTACTCATTATTCCAGGCCAGGAAGACGACACCGGTTGATCTAAAATGCTAAAACCCCCATTTCTCCCAAATCTCTTAATCAGATGAAGGACAGATTTTGGTAATAAAGCTTTCAATATTAAATCTTATTTTTAACTTGTGTCCAAATCTAGGTATTTTTAAAATGAAGGCCTGTGAACTAGTTATTTTATCAGATACTGAAAACAAATCGTTTCCTTAGTACATTGAAGCTTCTCACTCTTGAATGGAAAACAAGCCACTGAAATGATTATATTACCTCAGTATAATGAGATACATTAGATGAAGTGACCTCAACCCATTATGCCGAATGGAGGTTCTTTAAATGCAGCAAAACACCTGGTTGCCTAACTGAAGCGGAACAAGTGCGGTTGCTTCCTTGATTCCAATGAGATGCGCTTTTGCCAGCCCTTGGAAGTTTATTAGGTGGCAGTGGCCAAACATTTGTTATATTCTTTATGAGATTCTACTCAGGAAGACTTCCCATGCTTTTCATACATTTATGGCATGAAAATTGGGACCTCGTGTTATAGTTTCTTCTCCTATCACTGGTAAGTTTATGGAAAAAAACAAAGCCATGCATGGGACAGGTGACTTACTGTATGACAAATGAGAATGATTGGCCATAATAGATATTAGACTTGTCTGTGTATCATGTATCTATGAAGCTATGTTTTTTCTTAATTTAATTTAATTTTTAAAAATATATATATTTTTAATTTATTTGACAGAAAGAGAATGAGAGAGAAAGCACAGGCCAGGGGAGAGGCTGACTCTTCAGTGAGCAGGGAGCCAGACTCGGGACTCGATCCCAGGATCCCGGGATTATGACCTAAGCTGAAGACAGATGCTTTAACTGACTGACCCACCCAGGCACCCCTTCTTAATTTTAGATTTAGATAGGTTTTGAGGGAAAAAAACTGTCCTAACCTAAATGTTTAAAGCAAAGTCTAGGAGCACTACGGTGGTTCACTTGGTTGAGCATCCCACTTATGATTTTGTCTCTGCTCAATCTCAGGGTCTTGAGACGGAGCCCCCTTGGGGTCGGCGCTCAGTGGGGATTCTGCTTGAGATTCTCTTTCTCCCTGGCCCTCTGCCTTCATCCTCTAAAATAAATAAATCTCGGGACGCCTGGGTGGCTCAGCTGGTTAAGCAGCTGCCTTCGGCTCAGGTCATGGTCCCAGCGTCCTGGGATCGAGTCCCACATCGGGCTCCTTGCTCAGCAGGGAGCCTGCTTCTCCCTCTGCCTCTGCCTGCCATTCTGTCTGCCTGTGCTCGCTCGCTCTCCCTCTCTCTCTCTGACAAATAAATAAAATCTTAAAATAAATAAATAAATAAAATAAAATAAAATAAAATAAATAAATCTCAAAGAAAAAAAAAAAAGAAAAGGAGAAATGCCTCGGTAGCTCAGTGGGTTAAAGCCTCTGCCTTTGGCCCAGGTCGTGATCTCAGGGTCCTAAGATGGAGCCCTGCATCGGGCTCTCTGCTCAGCGGGGAGCCTGCTTCCCCCTCTTTTTCTCTTCCTGCCTCTCTGCCTACTTGTGATCTCTCTCTCTGTCAAATAAATAAATAAAATAAAATAAAATAAAATAAAGTCTAGATCTCACTAGTGATGATTTGCCCAGATATTGAAATATCCCATTCCTATTTTTCCCTACTACCTTGTGTAGACCTTCCAGAAACGTTAGTTATGAGGAGATGTGAAGTGAATGAGAATGTTATTTTTCATAGAAAAACAATTTGCTTATGCATATTCATATATCCTTTTTTAGAGATTTTAGTATGAACCAGTAATGGAAAATAATGTGGGAGGAAACGGTTAAAATGTCCTTTGTGCTCTTCAGCCACGTTTCACCCCATCTGCCATCTACCTTACCAAAGACAAAGCTACTTATAGGGTTTTGTTTGACTGATGAGATCAAAAGGCCTTGAAAAATGCTTCCTCTTCTCCTAGAGTTTCCTGAAATTTCACTATTAGACAGTCACTCTTTAGGATGAGAGTCTCCTGATTTCATGAATCCCTGGTAAATTGCAGTTACACCTGGAGGGTTAATGTATTGAGCTAGAGTCGTTTTTGCTATCATCGGCCAAGGTGTTAATCCTAATAGTTTATTTTATTTCTTTCCAAGTCCCATAGAAAAAGCGAATCCCCTTAACCCTGATGCTCTGTTTGGCCATCACTCTGCAATTTCGTCTCTTCACAAGCCAAATTTCCAGTGGAAGTAATTAGCACACAATGTCTCCTATCCCCCCCCCCCCCCATTAACCTTTTGACTCTTTGCTCCTTGTCTTCAGCCAAAGGACAGTTATTTTGTCAAAATGATTTCCTGTTATTTTACCCAGGGGCATATTTTCAGTTCAAATCCTGCTTGAAATCCTTTGGACCGATTTTTTTTTTACCCCCCTCCCCACAAAATTCTTTCTTCTCTTAGCTTAAGGAAATGTCTCTCTCTTTCCCTCTCTCTCCTAACTTCTCTCTTTCCCCACACCATTCCCTCTTCATTACTGAATATTCCTCAGTGTCTGTGATGGTTAGTTTTATGTGTCAACTTGCTAAGCCACAGTACTCAGACAGTGGCCAAGCAGTATTCTAGATGTTTCTGTGAAAATATTTTCTTAGATGAGATTAAAATTTACATCAACAGACTTTGGGGGAAACATTACCTTCTGTAAGGTGGGTAGGACTCATTGAATCAGTTGAAGGCCTTATTTTCAAAACAAAACGAAATGAACAAACAAAATAGACCTCTCCAGAGGAGAAGGGATTCTGCTAGGAGGCTTCGTTGGGCATCGGCTGCAACTCTTTCTCAGGTCTCTAGGCTTCTGGCTTCCCTTGTGAATTTTTGGACTTGCCAGCTCCCGTAATAGCATGAGCAAATTCCTTAAAATAAACTTTGGTATGTAGGTATATATCACAACCTATATTTTAAATTGATCTCACTATATTTATTGTTCTGCTTGTACCATTTTTTTTTTTTTTTGGAAAGGTTTTATTTATTTATTTGGCAGAGATCACAAGTAGGCAGAGAAGCAGGCAGAGAGAGAGAGAGAGGGAAGCAGGCTCCCTGCTGACCAGAGAGCCTGATGTGGGGCTCGATCCCAGGACCCTGAGATCATGACCTGAGCCGAAGGCAGAGGCTTAACCCACTCACTGAGCCACCCAGGCGCCCCTGTTCTGTTTGTACCTTGACTATGGCATAACAGAATGGCTAAGTCAAAAGCTTCTAGGGCCAGTAACCCCAGTGTCATGTTCCTCTGCAGAACTCTGACTAGTTCTGCAGAGGAAGTAACTAGAATTACTTCTCATTTCCCCCTCTTTGCCCACTTCTTAAAGAGCTGGAACTTCTCAGGCTTTGTCCCAAGGCCTGTCTGCATCTCACTGTCCATAAGAGAATTTGCAGGGTTTCAGTATACGGCAAACACAAGTGCCAGTCCACAACTCTATTTTGAATTCCAAACTTCAGCTTCCAGTCTCCAGCCTCCCAACAGGCAGTGTCATGTGGGCATCCCACAAGAATTCTGAAGTCTCCATGTACAGGAGTAGACACATCTTTTCCATCCTCAGCTGAATTTTATCGCAGAAACTTAATGTCTATTAATGAAGTCATTACCACCGGGGCCAGGAGTCCGAGTGATTCTTCAGTTCCTTTGAGCCTGATCTTTTCTGCAGTCTCAAATCCACGTCCACACCATCTCCTCCCCCACCCCTGACAAAGCAAGTCATTTGCTGAATCCTAACGCGGCGTGCCTCAACGGTTCCCTTTTCTCAGTTTTTATTCTAGGGCTTTATATCAGGCTGTCATTACATATACATCAGATCAAAATACAGTCTCAGTCCTGCCTGCCACCTGACCTCGTGGTTTTACTCTCTCCTTCCCACTAGGCTTAAAAATTTGGAATTAGTTACGATTCCCTGAACTTGCTTGTTGTTTGACGCTACTGTGACTTATACCTATAGAGTCCCCCCTTACCCATGGTTTTGCCTTCCACACTTCAGTCGCATGCAGTCAGCTGAGGACCAGAAGCAGATGCTCCTCCTTCTTTTTTTTTTTTTAAGCATTTATTTATTTTTTTTCCATTTATTTATTTTCAGCATAACAGTATCATTATCTTTTCACCACACCCAGTGCTCCATGCAATCCGTGCCCTCTATAATACCCACCACCTGGTACCCCAACCTCCCACCCCCCCGCCCCTTCAAACCCCTCAGATTGTTTTTCAGAGTCCATAGTCTCTCATTATTCGCCTCCCCTTCCAATTTACCCCAACTCCCTTCTCCTCTCTAACACCCCTTGTCCTCCATGCTATTTGTTATGCTCCACAAATAAGTGAAACCATATGATAATTGACTCTCTCTGCTTGACTTATTTTACTCAGCATAATCTCTTCTAGTCCCGTCCATGTTGCTACAAAAGTTGGGTATTCGTCCTTTCTGATGGAGGCATCATACTCCACAGTGTATATGGACCACATCTTCCTTATCCATTCGTCCGTTGAAGGGCATCTTGGTTCTTTCCACAGTTTGGCAACCGTGGCCATGGCTGCTATAAACATTGGGGTACAGATGGCCCTTCTTTTCACTACATCTGTGTCTTTGGGGTAAATACCCAGGAGTGCAATGGCAGGGTCATAGGGAGGTTCTATTTTTAATTTCTTGAGGAATCTCCACACTGTTCTCCAAAGAGGCTGCACCAACTTGCATTCCCACCAACAGTGTAAGAGGGTTCCCCTTTCTCCACATCCTCTCCAACACATGTTGTTTCCTGTCTTGCTAAACAGCATTTATTTATTTATTTATTTGTATAGCAGAAGTGGGAGGGGAGGCAGAGGAAGAGGGAGAGAGAATCTCAAGCACAGTCCGTGATGAGCAGGGAGCCCCACACAGGCTTTGATCTCACGACCCTAAGATCACTACCTGTGCCAAAATCAAGAGTCAGACCCCTTAACCGATGCGCCACCCGGGGGTCCCAGATACTCCTTCTTCTAAGGTAGCACCCGAAGGTCAGTAGCAGCTTAACATTAGCTCACAACGCCTACCTCATTCACCTTGCTTCATCTCATTGTGTGGCTATTGTATCATTTCACAGCGTCACAAGAAGAAGTACAGGAAAAAGTAAGATTATTGTATACAGCTCTTCTATTTTGTTATTAGTTATTTTTGTGGCTCTGTATCTAATTTATAAATTAAATTTTATCACAGATAAGTATATGTAGGAAAACATAGTACATATAGGATTTGGAACTGTCGGCCCTTTGAGGCATCTACTGAGGGTCTGGGAATCTTTCCTGTGGACACAGGTTGGGAGGTTACTGTAATTTTCATTGTTCCTAGAATCCCTTTCTCCACTGCTTACAAAGTACCTTCCGATGCTTTCAGATGCTACTTAAACACACTTTTTTTTTTAAGAATTTATTTATTTATTTGACATGCAGAGATCACAAGTAGGCAGAGAGGCAGGCAGAGAGAGAGGAGGAGGCAGGCTCCCCGCTGAGCAGAGAGCCCGATGTGGGGCTCAATCCCAGGACCCTGAGATCATGACCTGAGCCAAAGGCAGAGGCTTTAACCCACTGAGCCACCCAGGTGCCCCTTAAACACACTTTTTTTATGAAGCCCTAATGGATCTGTCTTTCTGATTCTTGAATTGATTATGCTATATTAAATGTGATGACTGTACCTTTCTTTCTACATCTAATGCTACTATGAATTCTTCTTAATTAAAAAGTTGTTTGTATCCTTATTGCTTGATGAGACATTTAAAGATAGAAATTAAGTTTATTCATCATTTCATCCCTTTGTTTAGCAGATAAGACCTCCATAGTATGTGATAGTGGGGTCTGAATGCATGAGTAATCAAGGAGAAAAACTTTAAAAGTCATATGAAAAGGGGCATGTGGCTGCCTCAATCAGAAAGGCATGGGACTCTTGATCTTGGGATCATGAATTAGAACCCCACATTGGGTGAAGAGATTACTTAAATAACTTTTTAAAAAAAAATCATAGAAAAAGTTTAGCCCTATAAGAAAAAATGGAAATAAAATTTTTTCATGTATTTTATAGACAGCATTAAAAATAACTTTCATAAATTTTTGGATTAAAAAAGAGAGGCAGGTGGGACACCCGGGTGGCTCAGTTGGTTAGGCCTCGTACTCTTAATCACAGGATTGTGAGATTGGGAAGAATCAGCCTTTGCGCTAAGCATGGAGCTTACTTAAGATTCTCTCTCCCTCTCCCTCTCTGTTCCCTGTTTTGGAAAAAAAAAAAAAAAAAGGCAGTCAAAATTATAATTAAGCTATCTATATAATTTTTTTAAAAAGCAAGATATAATCCAATATACCCTGTATATTGGCCATGTGAGTTTGTATTTCAACATGGAGGTATGTTTCCTAAGCAGGAGGCACAAACATAAAAAGCCCACATTAAGGTATACAAGAAAAATAGGTATAATTTTTTTCCAAGTAACTATATCTTGAGCTGCTATTCTGTTCCTGTGCCATTTGGCACAATCAGAGCCGGTTCAGAGTGTTCTTAAGAAATGCGAGGTTCCTCCTGCCAGCCACTCCCCTTTTACCCCTGGACTGCATACAAGCGTTGGAAGGAGGGATTACGATTATCATCGTCAGAGAAATTATCCTTGTCATAATAGCTAACATGATACATGCCTTTGGAAAGTGCTTTGCATATATTAACTCATTTAATCCTCACACACGCTGCAACCAAGTAGTCCTATTACTATCATTTCAGAGATGAGGGGACAGGCACAGAGAAGTTAGGGAGGTCCCTAAAGTTCAAACAGCTAATACGTTCCGAGGCAGGAATTAAAACCCTGGCAGTTTCGCTCCACAGTCCAAGTTCTGCTTCACGCTGTGATGCTGAGAAAAGCCACAGCAGAGGTAGGACTTTCTTTTTCTTTCTTTCTTTCTTTCTTTCTTTCTTTTTTTAAAGCAATATTATTAAGGATTTTATTTATGTATTTGAGACAGAGAGAGAGAGAGAGCAGAAGCAGGGGGAGAGGCAGAGGGAGAAGCAGACTCCCTGCTGAGCAGAGAACCCGATGTGGGACTCGATCCCAGGACCCTGGCATCATGACCTGGGCCAAAGGCAGACACTTAACCATCTGAGCCACCCAGGAGCCCTGAAGTAGGGCTTTCTTGCCCCACGCTCACCCTGCATCCCAGTTTCTGTGTGTTGCCTTCCACCATGACGGGGCAGTCTTCATGCCAACAGAACATGTGAATTTCTTGTCTAGCGTCAAAGAGCCGGTTAACTTGTCTGGACTCAGACATCAAACTGTGATCCTAGTTTTAGCCTGGGTCCCCTCAGCCTGCCCCCCTCTGCCTGTAGAATCTGGTGATCATTCAAGCATTTAGGCAAAGTTGACATTCAGACTATGTGCGGACTCATAATTCCTTGCATCTGGGAATGTCCTCCTCTGTTTCCACCTCTTCCTCCAACCTCTGATTCTCTCTTCTGACATCTCGACCCAGGAAGGTTTTAGTTTTCTGCCACAGGAACCATGCCTGGTTTTGGCAATGCCTTCCTGCCACTCAAAATGCAGAAGATTCATGGAATTTGTCCTGGTGCATCCAAGTCTTTCAGAGAGAACTTTCTCTTTAGGGTCCGCCTGCCTCACCCAGGCCCCATGCATGGCAATCAGTAATTGGGCAGAATTTATACTCAGATTGGGGATCAATTCTCTTTTACGCTCACTTCCAGAACCTCTCACCGCCCCCCTGAAATCCCCAACTCCTCTTCCAAGACCTTGTTCTCTTTGCTATTTACAGTGAGGCTGCATTTTTCTGCTCTCACAGCTGGGGCTTTGACAGAGCGTGCTTGGTCAAGAGAACTAAAAACTCACAAGTCTCAGCCTTTTCATAGCAGCTTTTCCAAAAGGACTTTGGTTTGGTGACCTCTGCCTGGTTTTAGACTTTTCAGCTGTTTTCCCAGCCCTGAACTTTCTCTGCCACTTCAAGCCGAGATGGTAGGACTATGCATGCTTTTCTACCCACCCGGTAATTCTGGGGATTGGGAAGTACAGGGAAGTGTTCTTGGGCAAAAAGAACACTCTCCAGTGTTCTCCATTGACAGTATTTAGTTTAGTTTAGTTTAGTTTTTTAAGATTTTTTTTAATTTATTGATTTGCTAGAGATTACAAGTAGGCAGAGAGGCAGGCAGAGAGAGGGGGAAACAGGCTCCCTGCTGAGCAGAGAGCCCGATGCGGGGCTCGATCCCAGGACCCTGAGATTAAGCCTGAGCCAAAGGCAGAGGCTTAACCCACTGTGCCACCCAGGTACCCCGATGTTTTGGTCTTTTTAAGAATCTATCCAATACTGCATTCTTTCCAAGGCCATTTTTAAATTTTTTAAAATTATTTTATTAGGTTCTATTAGCCACCATACAGTACATCATTAGTTTTTGATGTCGTGTTCCAGGATTCATTGTTTGCATCTAACACCCAGTGCTCCATGCGATACGTGCCCTCCTCAATCCCCATCACTGGGCTCCCCCCTCCCCTCTGAAACCTCATGGTCTCCGGTGTGATTCCTGCTCTCCTTTTCTCCTTTTCTTCCTCTATTGTCCTCCATGCCCAAGGCCTTTAAATGCTAGTTAAAATTTTGTCCAGATTTCATTATTGGTATCTGTGAAACTGTCTGCATGATCGCTTCACGTTGTTGCTATCACGGGAGGTCCCCCACATGGATATTTATAGTATTGAAAAGCACATTCCACAAACACACACATATAATAGGTGTCAATCACTGTACTTTAGAAGTGAGGAGATATGAAGCCTGTCTTACTGTCTGTCCATGTTGGATCTTTTATGAGGCCAGAGGCACTGAGGCGAAACTTGACTGTGTCTTTATGATCCAAGCGCAGATGTCTTGTAGCTGCAGTGAACGTAAACCCCAGTTGGCCAGGACAGTCTCCAGTCATCCTTGTTATCCAGGAGTAATTTTTGACTAAACGTTCCTTAAAGACCCTTTCTCCAAAATGGTTCTATTCTGAGGTTCTGGGCATTAGAACTTCAACCTGTGAATTCAGGCTTATGCAACCCAGCCCTTACCAGGCACGGGTAACAATGTTACCAGAATCGCGACAGTTAACCGCAGAGTGGCGATACTGGTGCAAGATAGCAGAGTCACTAAAAAATAGCATTTGGTCTAATTCCCAGTTATCGAGTGCCTTCCAGAAGCCAGATGTTGTTCATCGTCCCCTTTAATACGAAGCTTCTCTGCATTTGTCAGATTGACATAAGCAGCAACGCGCACGCGCATTTCTGACCCGGTAATTCACACCACACTCTACCGCCAACTCACCTTCGCTCTTCTTGATGCCTGTGCTCCTCAGACGTGCGGACTGTGGTCGCATAGCCCCGGAACCGCTTGGAAGACTTGTGAAAAATTCAGAGTCCACACCAGATCACAGAACTAGAAGTGTGGGCGTGCACAGCCAGGAGTTTTAATTTTTAAAGCTCTGCAGACATTCCTTAGGGCGCAGGGCAATTTGAGTGTGTGATTGAGTAGAGACTCATGCATAACCCACCACAACGTCTGTAATACCAAGTGCGTGGCCCTCGAGGACAATGATAGTAAACGGCTTCAGGCAAAGTGGATCGGTCCCCGCATTCCCCCTTCAAAAGCTCTGTGCACGATGTGCAGATGTTAATCCTTTTTTTTGTTGTTGTTTTTGTTTTAAGGTTTTGTTTATTTTTTGACACAGAGATAGAGAGATCACAAGTAGGCAAAGAGGCAGGCAGAGAGAGAGAGGAAGGAAAGCAGGCTCTCCAGTGAGCAGAGAGCCCGATGCGGGGCTTGATCCCAGGACCCTGGGATTATGACCTGAGCCGAAGGCAGAGGCTTAAACCACTGAGCCACCCAGGCGCCCCGCCAATTGTTAGTTCTAAGGGCAAGCATGATATGTAGCTCAAGGTAAGTAAGAAATTTAACCTTAAGTTAACTCCCTAAGGAGAGAGCTTGAGTTGGTCCCAAGAGAAGCAGTATTATTCTCACAAGTCACATGTGTTTTCCAGAAGTTTCACTTTCTGAGGAAAATTTTACATGCTAAAGATATCTAGATAAATGTTTTTAAAGGCAGATTTTCCAAAACACAATTTGTTTGGAACTTAGAGAATGATACAGATTTTTACACTTACACGTCTTGACTTTGAATAAATATGGTTAAGCCTCCCTAAATAACTGTGGCACTAGGGAAATCAGATTACTGTCTGGTAACAAGATAACGGGAATGCAGTAATAACCTCCACGTAATGGCTGACTTTGAAAATGTTAGCATTTTTCCTTAAGTGAAATTGACCTTGTCACAAAGCATGTCACAATACTCTCTTTTTGCTAAAATGAAATATTACTGCGAGATTATTAACATTTATGTGGAAAGGTAAATGCTTTAAGGCCACTGACTCCATGATGCATGCATGAAAGTGTGGTTTGATGTATCTTATGGAGATTCAATAATTATTACTGGATTAGGTCAATAAATCTGGAAAGATGTAAGAGGATTACAGAATGAGAGCACTTTATATTAAAAAAAAAAATGATCTAGTGCCCTCTTTGGCTAATCCATCCATGACAACCAAATTTGGCCCAGAGTTCTATAAGCACAACTTCCATTGACATCCATAGAATTTGTGCATGAGTTACTGAGGTCAGAATTAAGCCCTAAGGAAATAACTAAAGATTTTTGGTGAGATATACTTGTGTGATTAAATAAAATCATTTTTATGGGCTTCGTTTTCTTGTTTTCAGACTGTTTCTTATGAAGATAAATAGCCTAAGCACATTGAGGTTAATATTGCTTTTAAGCGATTTGTCTCCATTTGGGAACTAAATGCAAAGAAAAATGAATGTTTTACCTTTCAGAAGCTTTCTTCACTTAAATGTTTCACTAAGTCCGGAGTCCAGTAAACTTTATGAATTTCCCAGGAATAGGCATGAATCACCTCCAAATATTTTGGAAAATAGTGGAAAACTTAAATAGAGTAAGTTGTTGGTCCCTTTCTTCATTGCCATGACCACAGAAAAACCTGCTTTAGAAAGAAAAATGTCGGTGATATGTGCACCTCTAAAAAAAGCACATATTAAAGCTGTAAATCTTGAAAGGCAGCCTTATTTAAAATTTAGAAGCAACTAATTTAAAAAACGAACTAAATACTGTGCTAATATAATTGTTTTCAACTTATTTTTCATGAATGCTCTAAAATGCAAGGAATTAAGTGGTATAGGCCAGGCACTATGCTAAGCATTTTATATTTGTGATTCTACTTTATCCACAAAAGCTCAATTTTGGGGCACATGGGTGGCTCAGCCTGTTAAGTGTCTGCCTTCTGCTCAAGTCGTGATCCTGAGGTCCTGGGATCCAGACCTGCGTCGGGCTCCCTGCTCGGTGGGGAGTTCCACACCCCCTAATCCCCGCTTGTACCCTCTTGCTCTTCTCTCTCTAATAAATAAAATATATATATTTTTAAATCTCAGTTTGCAGGTAAGAAAATTGAAATATGATGAGGCTAAGAAATGAATCAGTTTAGACCCAAGATTCAAGTTCTGGTGGTTGCTGTATTTAGTATACATGGACACTTCGAAATTAAATGTAAAAATAAAAAATCAATTCAGAGATATAGTTTCCAAAATTCAGTTTCAGGTAGATTTGGATTTCAAAATGAATCTTGGGGAAACAATTGTAAATAAATGTGAAAATTTCTCAGATCTCCTTAGGGACAGTGAATTTATCTTCTCTGAAAAGTTACAAAGAAAAATTAGAAATGTATTATCTATTAATAGATAATATTATAAAAATAATGAGTAGTGCAACCATAGATAAAGACAGATGAGGAAAAATTTGAAGTGGTGTCTGGCTTACTTTTTGGTGGGTTCTCTACAGCTTATGATGAGTTTCAAAAACTGGTAGCAGAGTTCCAAGTTTCAAGTAAATACATAGGAGATGGATAGTTAACTTTCAAAATATTAAACACAGCAAAATAAACATTTCTAATAATAAAATACATGTAAATTTAAAAATCTGAGTTGACCTTTCTAGTTTATAAAATGAATAAATTCTAGAATTAAAATAATATGTAGTTATATTTGAGGTGAAATGATATACTCATCATTTTTTACTGATATTTCTATCACTTACTGAGTTTATTCAGTATTATTTTATCATTAGCTTTTTGTTTAGAAACCACTTTCAGAAATAAAATGGACTTGAGTAGATCAATGTTTATTTGTCTTCTATAAAATAAGTCCTGGGGCAAGTAGTCATGGGAAGGTGTGGAGACTCCATGGTTTTGAGGAATGTAGGTTGGTTTGTTTGGTTTTTGCTTGCTTGCTTATTCTAGTATCCTAGTTATCCTAGCACTTTGATTCTACTCTCAAAAAGAACACCTTATCTAAAATGACTGCTTTTGGGGCACCTGGGTGGCACAGTGGGTTAAAGCCTCTGCCTTCAGCTTGGGTCATGATCTCAGGGTCCTGGGATCGAGCCCTTCACTGGGCTCTCTGCTCAGCGGGGAGCCTGCTTCCTCCTCTCTCTCTCTCTCTGCCTGGCTCTCTGACTACTTGTGATCTCTGTCAAATGGATAAATAAAATCTTCAAAAAAAATAAAAATAAAAATAAAATAAAATGGCTGTTGTAGCTGTAGCTATCAGCTCTATATTCCAGGCATCTGGAAAGATGTTTGTAGAAAAGGAAAAAGGGCAACCTGCCAGCTAGGTCATCTTTTTTTAGGCACCTTTCTTGGAAATCTTGGCTAATACTCACTGGTCAGAATTTAACTTCACATGTAGTGCTAGCTACACATAACTTGCCTGGGAGGCTAAGGGATTATCTTTAAGGTAGACTTATGACAGGCCAGCTGAAATCTAAATGATGTTTCTTAAGACATGGAAGAATGGATAGTTGCTGGCAACTCTCAGTCCTCCACACTTGTTGAATAAGTATTATATTGAGCATCTCTTAGGCACCCAGCCATGTGGTAGGTCCAGGAGTCCACTAATTAAAAAGCATGGTCCACAGCCTCAAACAATTCAGAGCTTAGTTGGGACAGAGATACTTAAACATTCATGGTTTATAGAAAAAATACAAAGACATTTATTAATAGCTATTAAATATTTACATATTTTGACCTATTAATTCTCTTCTAAGAATGAATCATAAGGAACTAATTCAAAAGGAGAATTGCCTAAACATGTTTATTGCCCTATTGTTTATGACAACAAAATATTGCCTATAAATTAAATAGCAAACTCCAAGTAAATTTTGGCAAATCTACTTAAACATTATGCAACCTCAAAAATATTTAAAGCTTTTATAGCTTATCCACAGATTAGAAAAATATTTTCAGGAATATATGGATAACATAAGGCTAGTATATGGTCATTACATTATTCTGAAGAAAGAAGATATTAACTGTTTCTATACATTTATGTAACCATCCAAAAATGTGTATCTATGATTAAGGACTAGAAAACATCCAGAAAAGGAAAAACAGTTTCATTTGTTGTGGTAGAAATGTTTGGAGTGAGTGATTTTATTTAGAATCTATTACTCTTAGTGAACCATGGATTTGTACTTTGTAACTCAACATAAAAAGTTCCAAAGATAGACGCTGAATGCAGAGAGGAGGAATGTCATCTCTCAGGCTCTCCCGAATTTTCTGCTTCCCTCTTTTTTTTTCCTTCCTAATTTCTAGACTTTTTTTTTTTTTAATCAATTTGATGTGCACTATTTCATCTCTTTATTGCTAGAGACTTCTCCCATTTGGAATTTCTAATTTCTTTCCCTTCTGATAGGCCAGGTATCTCACTAATAATCGTAGATATATTAACCAATTCTGTGTGCTGGATTCTGTACTCTCCTAGTTGAGACCCCCTCTGCTCTATCCATTGGAGAAAAGTCTTTTCATCCTTCAAGACAATGTGGGTTTGGCTATTCTTTTCCACTTCATCTCTCTTTGTCTCCTAGCAGAAGCCATTACTCTTACTTGGACATTAGTTCTGTATTTCTTTCTTTCTATTTCTTAAAGATCATTTATTTATTTGGGAGAGAGAGTGAGAATGAGAGCAAGAGACAAGTGAGGAAAGGGAACCTGACCTGGGGCTTGATCCCGGGACCCAAAGGCACACACTTAACCGACTGCCCCTCAAGCACCCAGGTCTGCCTATATTTCTTTCTAACTCTCCCTGTAATATTTTTCAACTGTTAACATATCTCACCCACCTGGGAGCTCACTGAGAGCAGGAACCATATCCTTTTCCTTCTGCGCCCCAGCACCTCGCATGAGACTGGCATGCATTAGGAGCTCGATAAATATTTACGAGGCTCTTAATGAACTTTCTTTGATCCAAGGGGATCATCACAGTTTCAGTCACTGCAGACAGGAAACAAGTTGATTATAATTTGAGATACTGTGAAAAGAGTCAAGATCTTAAAGGAAAAGAAGAATCACTCATTTTCCTTATTTTTTTTTCCTCTTGAAAAGTTTAATCTCTTATCTCTTTCCATATTAATCAGTCAAATGAGTTTGTGCTCAACATGAGCTGAAGGCCTGATTATCATTTAAAAATATTTAATAAAAATCAGCAGTACCTGGTTGTTTATTAGCTATGGCATTCCTAAATAGATGTAGACCTTTATGGGTTTAAATTTAAGATGGTGGGAGAGATATCTAGAAAAATCCTATGACTGTTTTAATGTATTTAATTGTGCATATATTGCTTTAAAAATGGCACATTGAACATTTTTGGTTCTTAGGTATATTTCTATTCATGATATAGCTAACTTCTTAAATTATATTGCAACATAGCTGATATATTAAACAACCGTATAGATACTCTAACCGCTGAACCACACGTTCTGAATATCTGGTAAACATAGTTCCAGGAATGTTTGGTAAAAGAGGATGAAAATGAATACCTTGAGGATGTCCGTCAACAACAGTGTTTTCCGTCCATCAACTTTTGTCCCCCTTTCTTAATCCAGTTTATATTTTTATAAGCCTTTGGAGAGAAAGAGAAGTTTGTTGCTCACTGTATAAACTGGTCCTTAAATAACATTTGATATTGATATCAACTTAAAAGGTTAAGTGGTAGTTTATCGGCAAGTCATTCCTCTCTGTGTTGATAATGTTTCCTCACTTATTGGCCTCTGAAGATACTCTGGTGTTGCAGTCAGGAAGCAGGAGAGAAGTGAGCCCCTGCTCCTCCCAGAGAAATTAGCTACGACCACAGCAACCAGAGTGTTAGAAACCAGACCTGATCCTTTTTTTTTTTTTTTAATATTTTATTTACTTAACAGAGAGAGAGAGACAGAGATCACAAGTAGGCAGAGAGGCAGGCAGAGAGAGGGGGGGGGAAGCAGGCTCCCTGCTGAGCAGAGAGCCCGATGCGGGGCTTGATCCCAGGACCCTGAGACCGTGACCCGAGCCGAAGGCAGAGGTTTTACCCACTGAGCCACCCAGGTGCCCCAGACCTGATCCTTGTCATCACTTTCATCCCATAATTTCAGATAAGAAATTGCCTTCTCAGAAAAGTTTTCCATCTGTGCTTAGGAAGAGCAATGAAGAATTATGATATATTTTTTTCAATATGCCCCTGTATTGTTAGAGATATCTGGCTTAGCCTATTTAACTTAAGGCAGAGAGTAATTTTCTAGGATGATTTAATTTGTTGTTTACATTTACTTGGGCCATTGGGATTGATTTGCCTTGTTGTCAAATTTCTAATCATATTCAATATTCATTTCTTCAGAATTTTGGAGGAATAACTGCGATCAGCGGGAAGTTAGTTTCCGTATTGACCAATATGTTTTCTTTGAACGGGTTATTACAACCCAATCTGAGAGTTAGGGACTCAGTCTGAAGTCTCTATTTTACGTGGAGAATAGAAACATTTTAAAGGTAGACGCCATTCACAGGTGAGTGTGGTAGGGAAGTATTTGTGTGATAGCAGAAATAGCATCATCTTTACCTTTTGAGGCTGATTCGGTATCATTTCCAAGTTCTTACAAAGTCCATTCCTGTCTTCAGAGTTTGTTGTTGTTGTTGTTGTTTGTTGTTTGTTTTTTTGGGGGGGTAGTCGGCATGTTTATTAGTTTTTAAACATTTTTTTTTTAACTGTCACTACTCAGGGACATTTTGATTACGAATTATGCAATATTATTTCACAATGAATTGTACTAATGGCCTAAGAGAAGCCGTAAACACGTTTCCTCACAAACTCAGTGTGTCTTCCTGCTGGTACTCTGTCAGCCTTGGTTCCTTGTGTTGACAAGAGGGGCAAGGTTAGCTGTGGCAGATTCACATTTTGCCGGCATTTTGGTCAGGGCTACCTTATAAGCAGGTAACACCTGTTTCTCGGTCTCCTCAGAGAACTGAGCATCACACTTGAATATGACCAAGGGAAATTTCTCTCAAGTGCAGATATTCCTTAGAGGGACTATATTACAAAATCTATTTTCAGGACTTGTTAGAGACAGGAAGACTTACAAAGAGACTCAAAGAGTTCTCTAATGCTTAGGCACAGCTCTGCGTACATTCTCAGTCGGGGCCCAGGTCCTGATGGAATTTAAATGTGTTACTGCCCACCACTTATATGTTTTACCCTTTTAGATTATTTCAAAGTGTTCTCAGGTCTGAAGAATCCCATAACTTCATGCACCTACCTCTCTGGGCCTAGGCTTGCAGGAAATCTGACCTTAGGAAGCCTGCTTGTGTGTAGGGCACCCAGGTCTCCATTCAGAGTCCACCTGAATCCCCACTGCACTCCCAACCTGAGAACTTTTTTTAGTTTTACAAGACTATTGGTCTGATTGTAAAAGGCTTAAATTTCCAAAACACCCCTATTTTTTTCTTGTAAGAAAACTCTTCAGTTGTTTTTCTCTGTTATAACATTACATGATAAGTAGAAACAGTATTGTTCTCATTTGTGATTAAAGAGGAGAGTTGTGTGTATATATGTGGCAGTTGTGTGTATATATATATGAGTTTATAGCTTTCGGTGACGAGCAGATGACAGATTCCAGGAAAGAATTCAGACTGTCTCCAAGGGTACGTCACCATACCCTAAATTGCCCCTTTCTTTAATAAACACCCCACTGGCATTAATTTAAATGCTGTGTGAATTCATACCTCCCTCAGTGTCTTCAGAGCCCTCCACGTCGGACACGTAGCCAATAACCGGGATCCCTACAATCACGGCCACATTCTGATGGAAGCCAACATGGGCCAGCGAGTCCACAGGCTTCCCTGAACCCACCCCGTTCTGCTTCCTGCAGGCTTTTCCTCCAAGAGAAGGTGAATCTCACCTTTGTACTCTGAGAGCCATTCCTTAATTGCCTTGTCTGGAAACATAGTTTGGCTTCCAGATCTTCCGGCCATCGTGTCTTCAATTCTTCCTGCTCCATCATGATTTGATTCCCTCCCATCAGCCTTCAAACGTTCTAAAAATCAATTCTTAATCTAGAGGAGTGCACGAACATCTCCCTCAACTGTCACAGCAGTATCATGAGCTACGCAAGGCAGGGGAAGAGAGAGAGAGAGAGAAAGAAAGTAAAAGTCACACGTTTGCCAAAGACCACACAGTGACCGAACAGCTGTTAAAAGCAGGTCTCAGCCCTTCCCACCTCTTCCCCAAGATTATTCACAAATCAGTTTCTAGTGGTTGGATTGTGGTTCACCAAGTTGTGTAATAAACGGCATTCTGTGGAAAGTGAAGCAGAGATATGAGACTGTATGTATGTATGTATATATATATATATATATATATATATATATATGGAAGGCCACATTCATGGTTGAGACCATTCTGGGACAGAGCGCTTGGTGCTGGCTGGGCTTTCTATAAAACAGAAAGCAGTACACAAAACTGCATTTCGCTTTGATTGAAAATAATGAGAGTCTTTTCTGGAACACTCGAGGAATGGAAATGCTAAGATCCTACCTCTTTATCTGCCTTTTATCTTTGATATATTTTCAGGAGGGAATCAAAACGAAACAGTCCTTCTGCTTCCCTTACTCCTGGTGACTGCATTACATGTGACTTTTCAAAATATGACACTTCTTATATAGAACTGAAAAAGCACTATTTGGAAGTGTGAATTGCATGGCTCATGGGGTTGTCTTTTAAAATGTTACCGCCCCTTCTTTAAATTGTGTTCCTTTTAGTCTTTTCTCTCTCTGCTTGATTTTCTTCCCCTTCTCTATTTTGTGAAGGGTGGATTTCTCCCCCTTTTTTAGGTTTGCTCTCAGAGTCCCTCACCCCCCATTTTGCAAGCTGGGTCACAGTTTCCTTGATGGGTGTTTTAGGTTGAGTTTGTTTGCAGTGGGGCTATGACATATTTTCAAATACAACCTTCAGCTGTTGTCTGGATTCTCTATTCTACTCATTCCTCATTCAGTAATAGCTTTAACCCTAAGACAAACTTATGTATGCAAGTGAATTAGGGAAACTGTGGGAAATTGATGAATAAAATGGTTAGAGATGTTCTGGAGGAACAGAATCACGGGTTCCTAAAGCATTACCCATGGTAGGGACAGTTTAAAAAGCTCATGTTCAGAAAACCAAGACCCAGAGAGGACAGAGACTTTTCCAGGGTTACCCACGGCAGTCCTAGAACAAAGTGTTTACATATTACAACTCTGACTCAGATGCTCTTTCCAGTTCCATGGGCATCCAGAGGATATTATTCACAAAATAATGGCAACCTTTAGATGGGTGGCAGCAATTCCAAGGATATCTTAGACTTATAGCAAAGAGAAAGAATTTGCTCACAAAAAGAGAAACAAAACTCCAAAAATCAAAAGGCAAACAACACCCCCCCAAAAGAAGTATATGGAGAATTGAAATATAACTCTTTATTGAAATTAAAATAGAGTTGGGCACCTGTCTGACTTGGTCAGTGGAACATGTGACTTGATGTCGGGATTGTGAGTTCAAGCCCCATGTTGGGTATAGAGATTATGTAAAAATAAACTCTTTAGGGGTGCCTGGGTGGCTCACTTAAGCATCTGCCTTTAGCTCAGGTCATGATCCTGGGATCCTGGGATCCAGCCACGCATCAGGCTCCCTGCTCAGTGGAAAGTCTGCAAGTTTGCTTCTCCCTCTCCAGTTCTGCTAGTCTCCACTGTTTGTGCTCTCTCTCTCTCTCTCTCTCTCTCTTTTTTTCTCAAAGAAATAAGTACAAATTAAAAATAAACAACAACAACAACAACAAACAGAAAAAAGTACCTTAAAAAAAAAAAAAGATAAAATCTTTAAAAAAAAAGAAAGAAATTAGAGTAATTCTGTATCCATCATTTTGAATGTTGGAATTTAAATGGCTTTCACAGTTTTGACTGGTTTAGCACCAGGGCAGTACTGCAGGCAGTTGGCTTCCCAGTGCTTTAATAACCTCGATTGCCACAGAGAGCTGGTTTTGGCTGTTCTAAGCAAGACTCTCCTTAGTGGCCACGTACCTAGACAGTGGTGCAGATGCTAAGCTAATGGCAGGTGAACACAGGGGACATTTTCTAAAGAGTAGGGGAGAGGTAACATTAGACTCAGCAAGGAAGTTATATCTGTTTTCATATATGCTCTGGATCAATTCATCAAAACATTAAAGTTCATGTAGAACAAATTTCTGATCTTTGTGACCATGTAGGCGTGTACCTTCTGGCCAGTTGAGTTGAACTCTAACCTTTGAAACTACAGTATGAATGCGGCCAGGAAAGTAAAAAAAAAATGGAGAGAAAACTTGCCTTTCTCAGCCATGGGTGACAAAGGATTCCAAGTGGTTTATTCAGTGCTGTCGAAATGATCACTGAGCTAATAGCTGGCTCAGGCCTTCCACGGAGACCTGAGGTTTCGGTCAACCATTCACGCTCCCTCTCATCTGTGCTTTTGGCGAGTGGTGCTCCTCTGGTTTTTTCTTTCTTTCTTTTTTTTTTTTTTTTTTTTTTTTGGTTAACACTTCAAACACCTCACATGAATAAAGGGACAAAGTGTTCTTACTAATTATTTTACCCAAACGAGACGGTTTACATAGTTGTTGTTTTGCCAAATAATACCTGGATTTGATCGTAGTGATAAACTTTTTCTGGCAGATGAGTGCAATTTTGAAGATAACATATTTTAGCATTTATAATAATGGAACAGAAATGTGGTGTTTTTTTTTTTTCTTTTCTCTCACTTCAGAATGGTTCAAATGTGAACAGAATTGATAAAATACAAGATGCTTATAAAGATTTTGTGCCAGGTTAAAACCGAATAGTTTTGAATGAGGACCTGATGTAAGAAAATTAAAAGAATAGCACAGAACTGTGTTTCACAGAGTTTTAATACGGGCGTTGAGTTTTAATATTTGAGTAATAATCTTCATTGAGGGTTTGTCTCTCCAGAATGGTATTGTTTCTGATCTTCCTTTGGTAAGCACACTGTAGAAATACGAGATGATGCTTACTACCTTGCTAATTAGATTAAATTGATATATACTTTGTATGTCAATTTAAGAAACAGTATAGAGACAAAATTCAATATGGCGGATTGCAGTTCTACAAGAACAGTATGTTGATGACAACAAACCGTGTCAGCTAGCAGGGTCCACATACTTATCCATTTAATCTCCACAGTCCTGTAAGGGAGTTGCTGTTGTTTGCTCCATTACACACATAAGAAAACAGAAACATACAGAGGTTCCTCAGACCTAGATTTTATCTGGGCAGCTTGGTTCTAGAGACTATGTCCTTTGTCATACATATAAGGAAAATGATGGAATAATATACGGACTTAGTATATACCAACCTGGTGGGAATACAGTTGGTCTTATTGGCACATTGTTTATCGTAGGTACAGGCTATTTGCAAGTCAAAAAGCATGTTAGGTAGTACCTGTTATAGACTGAATGTTTGTGTCCTACCCCCATATTCATGTGTTGAAATCTATCCCCATTTTGATGGTCCAAGGAGGTGGCTCCTTTGGGAGGTGACTAGGTCATGAGGATGGACGCATCATGATTGGGATTAGTGCCCTTAGAAAGTGAATCAGAGTGCTTCCTCCTCCTTTCCTCCAAGTGAGGACACAGCAAGAAAACAGCTATCTACAAACCAGGAAGCAGGCCTTCTCAGACATCAAATTGGCAGGTACCTTGATCTTGTCCTTTTCAGCCTCCAGAACTGTAATAAATGTATGTTAAAGATACTCAGTCCCTGTTTTTCTGTTATAGCAACCAAAATGAACTAAGATAGTGCATAATTTAAAGATTTATTTTTATCTGCTTGAGGTGGGTGGGGGAGGCACAGAGGGAGAGAATTCTCAGACTCCCTGCTGAGCCTAGAGCCCAATGCAGGTTTTGATCTCATGGCCTAGGCAGAAACCAAGAGTCCAACGCTCAACTGACTGAACCCTCCAGGTGTCCCAAGATAGTGTCTAGTGTCTAACCTAAGGAGACAAAAAATCTCCAGAAATTTCCATCAAAGAAGGTATATTAATTTCCTATGGTTGCTATAATAAATGACCACAAACTGGTTAGCTTAAAACAACATATGTTTATAGTCCTCCAATTCTGGATGCTGAAGACTGAAATCAAGGTGTTGGCAGAGACATGCTTCCTCTGAAGATTCTGGAGAATTCTTTCTTTCCTCTCCCTAGCTTCTGGGGGCTGTTGGCAATCCTCAGCATTCCTTAGCATGTAGATGTACCACTCTGATCTCTATCTCCATTATCATATAAAGTTCTCCTTATTTGTCTGTCTCTGTGTCCAAATAGCCTGCTTCTCCAGTTATTGCATTGAGCACCTACTCTAATCCTATAGACCATATCTTAAAGTGATTCTATTTGCAAAGACCTTATTTCCAAATAAAGTCATATTCACAAGTTCCAAGTGGACAGGAATTCTGGGGGGACACTGTTAAGCCTAGTAGAGGTGAGGATTTAATATAGAGAGTTTCTTAAGCAGATGTTAAGGGACAGCTTGCTATCACCAAAGGTAACCAAGCAGTCAGTGTGGAGATGTGCCCAAGCCAGCCAAGCCTAAGATGGGGTAGTGTCTTCAAGCACCAGTCAATCGCATGATGATAGGTTGTTTACACTGGACCCATTCCCTTTGATTTTGTCTGTGGATTTGTCCTTGACCATGGCCCTCTGCCTGCACCACCGGAAATGGACATAGGAGTACCTTAATCAATATCACTGTATCTTTCACTCTTCATCAGAAACTGTATAGTAATTGAGATTCAATCAGAAAAACAGAATATACTCCATGTGTTTTACATGGAGAGGAATTTAATACAGAGCTTTGTTGTAAAAGCGTTGAAAGAACTAGAGGAAGAAAGACAGGTTGTTGATGTTCACTAGATAGAAGAGATTGTGGAAAGCAGCTATCTCCATTCCTCAGGCCGGAAAAGTGAAAGAGAGAAAATGGCATTGCTCAGAGCCCAGAAGCCCACCCTCGGCCCTGACCCTGCTGGTGGGGCCACTGCCAGCACTGTGGCTATTAACACCATTGTTTCTGCTGCAACTGATCAGGAACTTGGATCTGGACACAAGCCTTTCTGCATGTACTCCTGAAGCCCACACTGATGCTGCTGATGCTGTAGCAGCTTTAAAACATAAATTGCTATGAATGAAGAGCCCATTTGAGCGATGTTGCAGAATATTTTGACCCTGAATTATAATTTTCCAATCCTATCATTTTCTAGGAAAGTATTAAGTTATCACAATCAGTTGGAAATGCCATTGAATGCCACACCTCTAAATAGTGTGCTTATGTTGAGCCTGATACTTGATAGACATTCTATTTAACTGATAAATCATTTATTCTTTCATATAATACTATTTCTCTTATGTATTATGCACCCACTATTATTCACTTTGCATTTAGGTATTTAGGCCATATAATTTGTATGGTAATATTTAAAAATTATTTTTATCAACTAGTAGATTTTTTTTCAAATCTAAGACTGACAATCTAATAGAGGGATCAGCAAATTTTTTTTTGTCTAGAGCTAAATAGTAAATATTTTTAGCTTTGCTGACAAGATTGTCTTTTTCAGAACACCTCCACCCTGCTGTTGTAGTACAAATGTAGTCATAAACAACATGCTGACAACTTGTGTAACTATGTTCCAATAAAACTTCATTTACAAAATAGGCAAGGGTCTAGATTTGGCCTATGACCATAATCTGTTGACCCCAGTCCAGTAGAAATACTTTAACAGTAGTCATATGAGGGGGCACCTGGGTGGCTCAGTGGGTTAAGCCGCTGCCTTCGGCTCAGGTCATGATCTCAGGGTCCTGGGATCGAGTCCCGCATCGGGCTCTCTGCTCAGCAGGGAGCCTGCTTCCTTCTATCTCTCTCTCTGCCTGCCTCTCAGTGTACTTGTGATTTCTCTCTGTCAAATAAATAAATAAAATCTTTAAAAATAAAAAAATAAAAAATAATAATAAACAGTAGTCATATGATTTATGCTGTTTCAGGTTGATCCTATAGTGAACATTCCTTTATCTGGGGATAAATTAATTAACACTAAACATTACTGGGGCACCTGGGTGTTGTTAAGCTTCTGACTCTTGGTTTTGTCTCAGGTCATGATCTCTGTGTCATGAGATCTAGTCCCACCTCAGACTCTGCATCCAGTGCAGAGTCCTTTTACGACTGTTTCCCTCTGCCCCTCCTCCTCCTCAAATCAATAAATAAATCTGGAAAACAAAACCCGAAACATTATCATAAAGCAAAGATTAAAAAGAAAAGTCACTATAATACCACACTGTTGAAAATAATTTACATACCTTATTTTAATTTATTTTTTCAATGATCTATAAAATGAATATTATGAGCTCTGTGTCACAGATAAAGAGACCCTATAGAAGTTATGTGAATTTATCTAGGTTCTTTTAATGAGTAAATGATAGGGTTCAAACCTATGTTTATCTCACTCCATATATTTTAATGCTGTACCATGTCTTATAATAATACCCAGACTTCTATACATCTTCCTGCCTTATCTTCTATAATCACCAGAATTTTAATATTATAACCAAACGTGATATCATGCCATACTCACATGCACATGTATGTCCATACACAAATTAATTAGAAGATATTTGGATCAGGGCACCTGTGTGGACCAGCTGGTTAAACGTCTACCTTTGGCTCAGGTCATGATCCCAGTCTTAGGCTTGAGCCCTGCATCAAGCTCCCTGCTCAGTGGGGAGCCTGCTTCTCCCTCGGCCTGCTGCTCTCCTTGCTTGTGCTCTGTCTCTCAAATAAATAAATAAAATCTTAAAGAAAAAAGAAGAAGAAGAAAGAAGAGATTTGGGTCAACTCCATAAGAAAATCTCTATATTAGAGGAGGTTGTCTGTGAAACATTGAACATTTTAAAGATTTTATTTTTTATTATTTATTTGACAGACAGAGATCACAGGTAGGCAGAGAGGCAGGCAGAGAGAGAAGAAGGGAAGCAGCCCCCCCCCCCCCACTCAGGAGAGAGCCCGAGGCGGGGCTCGATCCCAGGACCCTGAGATCATGACCTGAGCCGAAGGCAGAGGCTTAACACAATGAGCCACCCAGGTGGCCCTACACTGAACATTTTAATTACCTTAGGAAATTATAGAAAGATGAAAGCTTTGGCCATAAATCAGGGCCACCTCCTTGCTAGTGTTCTGACAAACTTGCCAGACTTCATTCCCTAGAAGCCTGGACCATTTCCCTGATCACCAGCCTCAGGGTGTTCTGGCCTTACAACCTTCCTCACAATTCAGAAGCATTTGACTGTGTGGACAACAATTGCCTTAAAACGCTTGTAGTTTTGCCCTTACCTTGTGATTTTGATTTGATCTGCATGTGTTCTTGGGGAATATGCTTTCAGTGAATTATTCTAGCTCCAGACCAGTTTTTTTCCTAATTTACTCCCTCTTCTTTTTCAACCCCATGAAGAGCAGAGAAGCTCTGAGAGAGTTTCTTTTCCATCTTCCAGTCCTTGGCTTGTCAGCTTTCCCAGGTTATTAGTCCTAAGTGCTTGACTTTGAGCTTATATCTTTGCCTCCATCAATAATCTAATTTCTGGGCTCAGACCCTTGGCATCCCTTTGCTTCCTTGGGAGAGCCTTGAGTATCCCTAGCATTAATTTGTCAAAACTCTCTCAAGATTAACACTGATATTTACTGAGTGCTGATTGTAGGGCATACCCTGTTCTAAGTTCATTGTTTCTGATCATTCCTTTGGTCCACACAAAAAGCCATGGGAAAGAGATATACCATGGGTCTGACAGCATTCTAGCAGATACTGCCTATTTTCTGAGAGCAAAGCCGATGCACTAACAGTATCTTAACATAGTGCAGATTCAAAAAGCCCACACTTCCTGCTCAGTAGTCTGGCCTGATGGCATAGTGCCACCTAACCAGTGAGTTCACTACCTTGTAACACAAACCTTGTCCACACAAACTATCTTAGCAGATGCTTGGGTCTTTTTGTTGTTGTTGTTGTTCTTGTTCTTGTTTTATTTTTCCCACAAAGTAAAAAATCAAGTATGAGAGATTCCTAGACTTTTAATGGTACTCACAAATCCATGAAGACCATGAGGTCTCAAAATCCCAAAGAGGCTTCTTGAGTTTATGGCCAATTAACAGACTCAGAGTAGACAAGCAAAGTCACAGGAAGACCCATACTGTCATTCCCAGAGCACTTCACCATGGAACAAGAAGGCAGTCGCCCAAGGCACCCCATGTTCTACTTCCTTTTGTAGGTCATGATACGGACAAGAAGCCCATTTGTATTAATCTCAAGAGGCCAAACCATTTTCTTCTCGTCTTGGATTTGAGTTGTCCTGCTGATGGGTTCTCAAGAGGTTAAACATCCCTGAGAAATTTTTCAGTTAAATTTCCGAGTATACCAATCTCGGAAGGGCATCTAGAATTGTGAATTACGAGGTCTTTAAGCTAGGACCACCAGTAAGACAAAAATGTGAAGTATCAGGGTAAAAGTCGACTCTGAAATCTAAAATATCAAGCTGGGGCAGTAAGTTTACAGTACTTAGGAACCAATGCTAGGCAGTATATATGATTAGTGTTACTGGCTTTGGCTAAATATTGTGTAACTGTGGTGATACACCGAATGGGAGAATCACGTGTTTTTAAAATCGAAGGAAAGGTTGGTGTCATTTAGATGAACTGGTCAATAAATGCAAGGTTGGGACTTTAATACCCAGCACAGTTAGCTGGAGGACAACCCAGACTAGACCTTCAATCCTACATTTAGGAAACTGGCTTCTGAGTACATGAAGCTCAACCATCATGAAATACTTCTGTAGTCTTATGCAGCCACTAGGTAAGAGAATAACTGCAGAATGGGAGAGGAAGTATAGGAGTCTGATCCGTTCCATATATTTATATATACTTTTAAGTACAAGTCTTATGGGATAGAGAGCAGAGATCTGCCTAAGGTGGTGCTGCCATGTCACCATTCTTCAGGACTTTGATTCTGACCATTTCATCTCAGACACTAAGAGAATTCCTTCAAGACCCTATGGCTCAAGTTCATCTGGTGCCTCCTGACCTACAGGATCACTTTGAAGGCTCTTACTTGTTATGGTGGTTCTTCATTGTATACTGCTGCCCAGATGTCCATATCCACATAAATGGAAGACTGTCCTAAAAAACTTGTCATATGAATTTAAAGTATAAATTAGTGCTCTCTAAGCTTCCCACTGCCCAGGTAGTGTCTCTAAGACTTGTGACCAGGGGAAGTCTAATGAACTAGTAGACTAGTGTGGTTATTATGCTTCTAAATGCATCATGATTTAGTCCCACAACCCCGTCTACAAAGATGGATACTTGACGTACCTGAGTTAATACCAATAGGTAGCCAAAGTGAAGAAATAGAAGGATCTCCCAACATTCCAGGTTCACTTTATCTTCACGTGGAATCCAGTAGGTCATAAACAAGTAAGTAAGATGATGGAATATTTCAACTACGAGCAGCACGGAGGACAAGCTCAAGTTTCATGCATTGTGACTTGTTATTTCTTGATTTATGACACTGGCATCTTTTACACTTTTCCTCATTGAACTTCTGAAAAAAGAATGGCTATTTCAGTTAAGGAAACTTTCCAGAGATTGCAATGGCATTTGATTTTGGCTCTGCATGTTTTGCCTGGACGACAACCAACTATTTGCATTTGAAACAGATTTATTGATTTTGGCTCTTCATAATATCTTATCATAGGAGGAGCGTAAAGCTGGATCCTGCTTCTGCTTGTGTACATTTTAAGGAAGTTCTCCCTAATGAAATATATTGGCCTCTCTGAGAGGGGAGAAAATCCTGTATCTCAAGCACAAGTTTGAGGACTGGCGTTGTATCAGTTTGGGTCTTCCAGGAAACAGATGCCAGAATGGAATTACGTGTGCAGAATATTCACTGAGAAAAATATCAGTGAAGAGTCAAGGGGAGAGAATGCAGGAAGGTGCAGAGAGCACTGAGACCATGATGGGCATCTGACAGCCAGGAGCAAGAGGAGGAGAGTGTGGAGACAGAAGGTTTGGGTGGGAGGAAATTCCGCACCCTTGAGTCTCTGAGATCATCCTGACCATGTTGACAGAGAGCCACAGGGACCAGTGTGTGCCTTTGAAGCGTCCCCATTGAGTAGAAAGAGCCAGCTTGCACTGATTCCATTGGGGCCAGGCTTAGGCTGTGAGCCCAGGAGAACATGATGCGTGTGTGAGCACTGTGTGAATCCCACAGTTGCAACAGCTTTATGTAGAGACCTCTCTTGGATGGGGATCTAAGAGGTATACCTCCATGGCTACCATGGGCATGTAAAGTTTTTTAGTTCCTGTGAAGAGTGTCTTACACTGAAACTCGTAAAATAGAAATTCTCCCAAATGGGGGAAATAGTTTTAAGTCTAGGTTTCTGAGAGTAATGATAAATGTCCCCCGTGCAATGCCAAATTGAAATAAAGTTGGTCCAAGGCTCACTGGTGAGTTATTTAAAAAGAGAAACCATCTTTCGCATTCTCCAGTGCTTCTCAAAGCCTTTAATACATTCTAGGGGCTTCTTACATTTTCACTGAAATATATTAGAGTCCTAATTCCTACTCCGTTTTGGAAGGGCTCAGACCATTCAGCTCAATGCAACAGCAATGAAACAATTCCATCTCCGTTTAAATAACCAACCACAGCCCCAACATGCCTTGACAAATATCATACATTTGGATCAAAGGCAGTTCCAAGTGACAGCAATATGACTGCTGCATATAATTTGAGAACTTTAATGTAACCTTGGCTATAAGTTATGCTGTAATCATCACAATTATGGCTAATTCCTCATCCCTAATACATAGCAAAACATGTTGCAATGGTTGCTTGTTCTGATCGAACTTGTTCCAAACCCAGATGTTAAAACAAAATGGGACAGGGGAGAGGAGGGTAAATAAATCAAGTGAGATAATTGCTTAGGATCCACTGAGTGTTGTACTATGGCTCTAAGATCCAAGTCAATTTCAATTCTGCTTGCTTCTCCCTGAATCCTTTTTCAAAGAAGGTATTTTCACATAATTTAACCTAGAGGGCTATACTTACATTTTACTGCAGTATCAGAAAATGAGATCCCTCTTTGTTCTGATTGAAGAACACACATATCTTAGAGAAGAGCTTCTGGGGAAGTCCTCTGAAATGGGTTCAGGTATGTGATGGATCAGCAAGGTCTTCTGAATAGATTACAGTCTTCCTTTAAATAGACATCCAGACATTATGTTTCTTGTTTGATTTTTTTTTTAAGCAGAAAAATAAGCATGTTGTGGTTTTGACTTAATTGCATTCTTTAAAATGAAAGGAAAACTCGAAAACCTTTAAACATATAGTTTCATGTTATAAAAACGAAGCTGAAATAAAATGAGAAAGAGGAATAACCCAAAGATTATGAAAGAAGATTTGAAATTAGTTTATGTCTTATTAGAATGTTTCAGTTGTTGTCAGTAATTGACCTTGAACAATTGGACAGTAGTTATAGTTCTTCAAGAAAATCTTCTTGTGGGGCGCCTGGGTGGCTCAGTGGGTTTAAGCCTCTGCCTTCAGCTCAGGTCATGATCCCAGGGTCTTGGGATCGAGTCCCACATGGGGCTCTCTGCTCAGTGGGGAGCCTGCTTCCTCCTCTCTCTCTCTCTCTCTCTCTGCCTGCCTCTCTGCCTACTTGTAATCTCTCTCTTTCTGTTTCAAATCTTTTAAATTAAAAAAAAAAGAAAGAAAGAAAGAAAAGAAAGTCTTCTTGTCTACCTCTAATACTTAATTTGGTTCAATTCCATAGTTGACTTTGTTCAAAACTCAAATTTACAAATATTCTTTGCACAGTTAAAATTGATTTTATGCATTATACACATTTGTAGAATCATTTACTTGAAATACTACTCAAGGTGCTTGACTCCATATTTCCCCTTTGGGTTAATACTCTTTTTCATAGTAGACTAAGATAAACCCCCTCTTCCCTCTTTACAAAGCTAGCTTTGGGTCTCGGAACCTATCCACCTGGGTCCTTAAACAGATTTGCTTTTTCTCCAGGACTTCTACCACCACGCAGCTTCTTCTTCTGAGACCTGGTGTCCTTGTTTATCTTCTTCCCATTCCGAATATGTTTAAAAACAAAAACAAAACCTCACTTAATCCCATTGTTTCCTCTATCTACTAAACTATCCTTCTTAAAAATAACCTTCCCTTCCCTTAAACATAACCCAAATGAGTGCAATGTTCCCATTGTCTGCATTCTTAAGAACATTTGCTTGAGAACCCCTTGCAGTCAACTGTTTTCCTCCTTAAGCAAGAAGCCACTCATCCATCAACAGATTCCCCCAGCTTCTTCTTCCTCTGGTTCTCATAACTTTGCATTATCTCCCAAGACTCGTGCCCCTTCCTTCTTCACAAACCCACTGGACTTCACAGACCCCGTGTTAATTACCCGCCACTTCTTGGGCTTCCTCTTACCCCTTTCCCTCCCTGGCCTCATTCCTCTCATTTGAATGTCTTCTACTTTAAACATCACCTAGTATTTAAACTAAGGAAAAGAAAACCTAGCCACAAAATATACTCTTCTCCTATGTTATATCTGCTCTTGGCCGTGACATAACTACAAGAGACTCAGGTTTAAAACATTGACTGTTCTCTTGCCTTGATCAATCAACAATCTCTATTTGGGAAGCAGGATGAGTGGTACAAGCAAAGCAAGCTTTTAAAAGTCACAGACACACACACACACACACACACACACACACACGCATGCGCTCACATACACCTTCAACCCCTATCCCCCACCCCCACGGCCTTTAAGGGTAATGACAAAATGTTCATCATCCATTCATTTCTGACACCTACCATCAAAGGTTATATTTCAGACACTAGAGAGCGATTAATAACACCAGTATAAGTACTTTCTTATAAAGATATGGACCAAGGAACACAGGATCTTTTGAAACTTTTCCCCAAGGATGTCACCTAATGCTCCTTCTTAAAAATAATATTTTGACACTTGAAGCTGATAATTCATTCCCATTCTGTTTTCTAAAAACATTTAAAAAGCTTTTCTCATTTTTGCTAATTAACAAAGGACTTTGAATCTGCCACTGCATTTGGTTATAGTAGTAAGGATGCGTCAATAGGCTACTAGGGGAATTATCAGATTGTTACAATGGCCTTGGTGTTAGGAACACACGGGGTGGGGGGGATGTACAGTGTGGTGCCTAAAAATGCAAACACAGATTAAACTTCTTTAATTTGTGGGGGGGCTAGATAAATAATGATTTGCAGCAACCAGGGATCACGTATGGCTTTGTTCATATTTTAATAGCGTGCGCCTCTTTGCAGTCTGAGTAATTAAGTCTTATGACATTCCAGAAACCATAAATCCTGCTGAGATGTTTAAGTTTAGAGCAACCTCTTGATGTACAATCAAAATAATAAAAATAAAAAAGGGACACTTCTCTGGTGCTTAACAAGCTATTTTGCTTTTACCTTTGAAACACAATTGAATGTAGCCCTCTCAAACTGTTTGGTCTCATTGTTAACCAGAAGTTCCTTTTGAAATTCATTGCCTTCAATTACATTTTTTAAAAGAATTTTAATTGCATGGCTGTAAAGAATAAAGATGCTCTAGGCTCCATTTGTTTATCATGGAGGGGCCTAAAAAATGAGGACAGAGCTTCCCAGCTCATGCAGGGGTTGCAGAGAGAGGGAGATGACTTTTAATTCGACAAGTTCAGAGAGATTTCTTAGTTTGACGCGCTCGGCAGGGGGCCTTTGAGCGCCTGGCAATGCTTCAACATTCTGAGCTTTGAAACTCTTTCCCTGCAGCAGAAATTGTATCAAAAGCCAATGATAATATTCCCTGCAAGGTAAAGCACCCTATTGAAGATTTCGAGAGCTGTTTATTTATTCATCACAGTTTTTCTTTTAGGACATATCAGGCATCTAGGTAATAATTCACATAGATGATAGAAAATGCAAAAAAAAAAAAAAATCTCCCCTCATTAATCTTTCACCTTTTCATTCTTCTGCTTCTCTGTAGGCCACATGTAGATATAAAATGTTCTTTCTGCTTGTCCCAAGCATATATATCTTTATTCCAAATCTCGGCTTCTTCCCTTCTCCTTTGATTTTTAAACAAAATTGTCATTTCAGCCTACCTTCTACCACCAGCTGAGCATATAAGATGTTTATGGCCATTTCCTCCTGCTAAATCCTCAAAGTGATTAATTAATTTTACAGAAGTATGTTCAGTTTCTAAGGCTCTTTTTGAATCTTGGTATTTTAAGTATGTTTCAGAAAACTGTTTTCAAAGCAAATGTTAACAATCACGTTGATCTTTTGAAGGATATACATATTTTAATATTTTGTATTATACTTTGTATCCATGGTAGGGAAAAAAATGTTTCCGCCTCTTCCACAGTTTCTAGGCCAGAGCTGGGAATAAGGGATTGTGACAACCTTTCCCTCTTGTAACATCAATGTCTGTTAGGGTTTTGGCAGAATCAGTGAAGACAAAAAACAGTTTCCTTCATTTTTTTTTTTTCTCCCATCTTCTATGGCATTGAAAGTGACCTTGCCTTGCAAATATTCGTGACTAACCACAAGGGAAGCACTTTCCATGTAAGAGGAAGTTTTCTTATTTTTTTGTTTGTTTGTTTTGTTTTTGTTTTTTCTCCAAACTATGGGAACTTGAGGATAGCACAATGCTTACAGCTGCAGTTTCTTGGATTTTTTGTTTTGTTTTGTTTTCTGTTTTTTGTTTTTTTGTTTTTAATGGAGTCCACAAAGGAAAACTCTGCCTGCAAAACAAACAAAAACAAACAAAAAAACCTTGGGAAAATTCAGTACCTCATCATAGTTAAGTAACTTACACTTAACATAAACCTGGTCATAGACTGTTTTTAAATATCAAAGTGTGAGAGGAA
Organism: Mustela erminea; assembly: GCF_009829155.1. NCBI lineage: Eukaryota > Metazoa > Chordata > Mammalia > Carnivora > Mustelidae > Mustela > Mustela erminea. The sequence continues at coordinate 28,328,633 of NC_045634.1, read as the reverse complement.
ATCGTCAAGCCAACTAATCACTTCACTAGCAAAATATGCAAACAGTCATCTCAGCAAATATCCCTTTCAACCATTAATATTAATTGAACTTCCACAGAATACAAAGCAAGACACAAGACACTTTAAAAATACAAACGTGTCCTTAGAATGGCCAAGTTCATTGTTAGTTCATGATCATTTTCACACACAAAGAAGACTTCAACCAAAAGCAATCCAGAACTATACAGAGTCCAACACTGAACATACCACAAAACGGTCATCCATTATCACTTTTGGGAAAGGGATATATTTTGTCAAAATATTAGTGTACTTTAAACATGATAATTTAATCTTACTATTTAGATCTGGAGCAAGAAGTCTCTGGAAACTTGCTTTCGCCCACCTCTGCTACCATAAAGCCATTATTACCACACACCGGAGCACAATGGTGATACAACCTGCTTCTTTTTCGTAGACTGATATTCATTTTTGCTCTCTCAAACCATCTTTGGGATGGGAGAGTTAGTTGTTTCTGTGTCTCTATATACAAAATGAACATAATTAGTCATACTTGCAAACTGACCAGTTATAATTTGAATAAGCCCTAACTGAAAAGTAAAATAAATTTGATATCTAAATTAAAATATGATTTACCAGGCCCCTGGGTGGCTCAGTCCATTAAGTGGTTGGCTTTGGCTGGGGTCATGATCTTAGGGTCCTGGGATGAGTCCCTTCTCAGCGGGGAGTCTGCTTCTCCCTTTCCCTCTGCCTAGTGTTGCGCCTGCTGTACTCTTTCTCTCTGCGTCAAATAAATAAATAAAATCTTTTTTATAAAATGTGACATTGTACCTTATTTAATATTTCATATTTATTTCTCAATGAAATAACTGCTGAGATCTCTTGTGGATTTCGCACTTTTAAGCAACCTCTATATGACATTCAGTGAACAACAGATGTGAATAAGAAGATATTCTGGTATATTATAAAAAGAATAATATCAAACATGAGTATATTGGAAGCACATTTTTGCCTCTAATGTTTAAGAAAAGCTTATTGTCTTTTCTTATTTCATCAGAATTTCCAGGATTTCTGTGAGTTTTTCATTCATAGAAGTGGTCCAATGAAAGGATACATAGAAAACCTCATTTTTGCACCTGTCAGATTACTCATCCTCCTCCTACCTTGCTGACGGAAAATGGTGTCAGCAGGTATTTGTGTAGGGCACTCAGATCTCAGTCAATGTGATTTGTTCATTTATATTTTAATTTATTTAAAGCTGCATGGTAGCAAGCAGATCATTTACTTGACCTGCAGATGACTGGATTAAATTAGGTAGCTTAAATAATATTCCACATCATTTAAAAATCTTACACTAAAGGTCTGGGATCGGTCGATAGCTCTATGAATCTTTTCTTTCATTTTCATCAAATGCATGTAAAAGAAAATGTTTTCTCCTGTTATAGAAAGAAAACATAAAACTTCCTCTTAACTGGTTGTATCGAAAGCATATCACCCTTTTTCTCTCCGCAATAATGTCAAATGATGACTGGAACACAGAAATCAGCACATAGTTTGTCGGCAAGAGACAGATTTTTATTTAAAACTTGATAGATCTGATTTGAGAAGCTTGTATTTCAGGTTTCTCTTAACTTATGTGCTAGTATCTTTAATGAGTGATCTAAATATTATGGTATTACTGGTATTATTTTGGATCAGGTGAACTCTTAGGGAATTTGCCAACAGTCTATACACCAAGAGAGTAAAATAAAACAGTAAATCAATTCAATTCAGCGTTATAAATAGGTTAAGTCTGCTTCATATCCATAGCTGTTAACATCAGAGGGAAAAATCAACTTCAGTTACCTAGGTTATTTGAAAAGTCAACCTTTTGGGGAGAGGCATTTTGTTTCATGTAACAAAATTGAAAACTCAATATGCAATGAGATGAAACACAGTCAGTGTACATCTTGGATATGTTTAGGCTTTCTTTCTGCATTATTGACTACAAGTACAAATAATGATTCTTTGTATGAGGACACCAGGGTGCCGTTGAAGGCATTTCCCTGGGTTGGTTACTTCCTCGTGTGCTCAAGAGGAGTCTTTGTCTCTATTTTATTCTTCCTCATTCTAAGGAGGTCCTTGTCGCATCATTCTTGGGAGCTTTCAGTTAGCAGAATCTGGAGCAAAGAGGGAAAGGGATGAATGATAAGGTGATCAAGCTAGTTAAACTAATCAAGTTGAGTATCTTAAGGTATTAAGAATATCGCAGACAAATGGTATGGGAGAGAAACAGGGGTTTTCAAAAGTATTTCTGTGATATATCTGTCCTTATTACTTTGTTGAAAAAGGTATATGAGGCAGTTTAGAACCCCATTTGGACTATCTCATTGTGTTTCTTTACAAATGGGCCATATGGGTGACTGTTCCCCTAACGGTCACATTTTACATTTGCATTATGAGTCATCGTGCAGATATATGGCTTGAGCAGTTGTTGCATCTCCGTGAATGTGAGGACTAGAACTAGACTCCTGCGCCAACCGTAGTATAATCAAAACTGGTCTTGGCAGAAGCCAACCACAACATTCACTCCTCTTTAACCTTTAACCTTGAGGCCTTTGTATCTCTCCAGAGATGGCACTGCTCACCAAAATAATTGAGCAGTGGGTGGTAGATAGAAACGTAAGACAAAAGGTAGAGATATATGTTTTTGTTTTGTTCTGTTTTGTTTAACTGGCAATGAGAGAAGAGGGTTACCAACAGTATCTCTGGCAAAGTTAGTAAAGAAGACATCAAGGGACCACCCCAAGAAAGCAGGAAGAAATACCATGCGGGAAGGATCAGGAAAAATCTTAAGAGTTACATCAGAGGAAGTAGGAGGTGTGCCTTGGATAGAATCGTAGATCTGTACAGAGTTCAAGCAAGTGAATTCTGGCAGTTAGGAACACAAAGAAACAAAAAGTGTGGCTCCCAGTTAAAATGCTTTAGAACCCTCTAGAAAAGAGGATGGGAATTAAATAGCATGGAAAGTTTGAAAATTTACTCCTTCTTGGTAAGTAATTCACACTTTTCCATCCTTTCCCGCCCATAGCTCCCCACCAAGGACAATATATCTATCACCTTTAAGTTTAACGAGGACCCCCACACTTTAGGGCCAGAGGAGGGCGGTGTGTTTAGTGCCATGTCTGAGGGTGCAAAGAATGCATCGCAATATTTCGAGAGTTACTAGTTGTGTTTGAGCTTATAGAAGAAAATGAGGAGGGGCACAGGCTTATAAAATCCCTCCTGGATGAATGGAAATCGGGGAATTCTATGAAGATTTTCCACTGTATAAATCTCTTTAAGAAAGGGACCCATTTGTATTTGTCTTCATATTTTCTGTAAGAAAAGTGGTTATAGAGGGAATAATGGGGACATATTTCTAGAATAAATGCAAACAGTAAATAAGAATCTACAGTAATCTTTGCCCATACTTAAACTGTCCTTAGACATCCCTTTTCCTCATTTCTCAGTTCTTTTCCTTTTTCACATTTTTGGTCTATCTTCACAAACTTTGTTCTTTCACTTTCTGTGTTTTGATTTCTCCTTCACACTTTCACACTTTTCTCTAGCCCCTCATTCCCGCCTCCTCAAAAGAGTAGGGAATGGAAGGTTTCTGGGAGAAAAAGAAAGGTAGGCAATACTAGGTCAAGAGTGGGGCTTCACATAACAGGGAGATAATTCTTTAACTAGATTGAATGAACCATGAATCTGACCAATATGGAAATCCTTGGGTTCTCAAAATTCAGCATCTCATGTGGGGATATTGATTTATAATGGAAAGCCCAGAAAATGGAAGCTTCATTTTCTTAGCCAAAAATAGAGTAGAAAGAAATGTGCAATGAATATATGTTACAAACAGGAAAGGGAGCATGGCATTTATCTGCAGCCCACATTCCAGAAATGAACTTGCAAAAAAAAAAAAAAAAAAAAAAGTATTGTACATTACACATCCAAATGTTGGGCAAAGTGTTTAAAGTCTAAAACCGATTATGAAAATGATGATTTTCAACTTGTTTGGGGGTACACCTTTTTAGAAATTTTTTCACCAATATGTTTGTAGAAATAGGGTTCAAGTCCGCCGTCCGCGAGTTTGTGTAAAATACAGTGGAATGAGAGAAGCGAACCCTCATTCGTGACGTTATTTCTCAGCGGAGTCAGCAAACAGATTTGAATGGCACCTTTGCCATTTCCCCAGTACTTGGCTTCTACCTCTTCCACTGCAAGACGGAGAGGAAGATTCCACCGTCAGACTTTTTTGTGAGGAAATCTTGTCGTCTGGCGCCCAGGTGTTGTATCCTGTGGTAGCTGGTGGTATTCTGCCACAGTCTGCAGAGCAAGGTGGGGTTTCTAATGGATCCTTAAGCTTTTAAATGCAGCTGCAAGCCAAAATTGATCACCGCTTGGAGTTAGAATAACTACCCACTTGCTGAAAACATAGAAGCACACTCCATGCATACGTACGTTAATTGGCAAGGATATGCATCAGGATGATGGCAGAAAAAGATAAGGAAGTGATATAATACTTATTCTCTGTGTCTTGGGACAATTACAGCTGCAGGCTGGCGTTCTGGAAGGATGACGAGGACGTCCCACTGGTACTCAACAAGACAAAATGCCTGATGAGATTCCTTGGGTATAATTTCTTAAAAATATTTATCTTATCCGTATTTCCAGGGGTAAAGAGATGATGTTAAGAGATAAGGGAACAATTGCCAGACTGACCTCTGTTACATGGAGTTAGTGAAGAACTAAAAGTTAGAATCAGCTGTCTAAGCTCCATTTTTATAAACAAAATTCCCAAATTCTGTTGTCCTTTATCCTCCTCCCCTTATCTCCAAAAATACCCACTACTATACCTATGTCCCTTTGCAAATCTCATGTCGATTCCCACTCAGTAAATTCTATAATAATTTACATTTTTCTTACATTCCGTCCTATGTCCCTTTAAATTTCAAACTTATTTTATATTCTAGCTCAACTTCATAGTTGACTTTGTTTTAATTTTTATGTTTTATATGGATCTGAATTCAAAAAAGCATCTGAATAGAATCACCATACGCTGAATTCTCCTGCTCTGACTCCTGAATCGGTGTATAGACTCTCCAGGCAGCTTTGTCCCCGATACGTACGAAAATGGTTGTTTTGTTTCTGTTTTCATTGCTAAAATAAAAGCGATATTCTCGTACTTTCAGGACTTACTTTATCTTCCATTTCATTGTGTGATGTCCTGAGAAGAACAGCTTGCGTTTTGAATGCTCCTGATTACCTACAATTTCTCATGGCATTCAGACTAGAAATTTTACTGTATCTCATTTTTGATAAATAATTATAAAAATGCTTTTTCAAGAAAAAAAAAAGTCGCTTTTAGAATACCAGAGAGTGTAAAAAAAAAAAAAATGTCATTATAAAGCCTTATAACTATGTGGTCATCTTGGAAGCAAAATAGAGAAAAAAAAAAATCAACTCAACTCCAGCCTTTCCAATCACAAGAAGTAGCTCCTCTCTCGTCCAGACAATATGCGATGGGTTCTTGTGTCTGATTACCAAAGGAAATCTAAAATGAGTTTTATGCAAATTTTTCTACAATGAAACATTTTATAAGTCATTATACTAAAAGGAATTTTACAAAGCACTTGCAAAATAAAATCAGCCGATAATTCAGCAACATCGAAAGAAAGTATGCTACAATTAAACTTTCTCATGACTTACAAGCCTTCTACTTAGACATTCCGCTATCATTGCAGATATGGAGGCAGATATTTTCTCTTGATTTTCCTTCCTCAATTGCCACTTCCCCACTTAAAAGTGATTTTTAAGGCTATTTTTGGTCTGTTTCCTACCGCTACTGAGACATTTAAGTTGTAGAGCTTGATTTTTATTTTAGGATCGCGAGAAATGGTTTCAACTCGGGGAAGCCCAAACTTCAAATACCTATGGAAGTAAGATTAATGTAGTCTGAATTTTGCAGGAAAATAACTTCAAAGGTGACATTTTTGTTGGAGGTACTGAAATATCTACAGTAATACATTTAACAAGGGTTAGTCTAGAGCACTGCTCCAAGCAAAGAAATCTGACATATCCTATAACTGTCTAAAGGCAAGCCAGAGATGGATTTATGGTCCATACTTAGCTCTGTCACCTTGAAGTGAAGCGCTTTGAAAGGCTGAATGAAGGTGAACAGTCCATCTCTTTGGAGGAACGTCTTGTCATTTATTTTTTATTAGTTTTAAGAGTGATGCCATGTTGTGTCACGGGTTGAACAGTGTCCAATAGGAAGATGGACTCCGCTCTGCAAATACTGCTTTATTCCCTTTATCCCCCACTGTAGAAGGGCTGGAGCCAGGACTAGAGTCCGGGGGAGTGTGGCATATGTGGTCTCTCGGGGACACTTTGCAAGATGCCAGTCTGCGGAGAGGGTTCCTGCTTCTTTTCCCTCCCACCTACCGCCTCTTTTCTTCTTTTTGGTTTTCCTATCACTCTCTAAGAGCTAGAGAACCAGGTGAATAAGTAGGCTGTGGTTGGAGTAATGGAGGTGAAACATATAGTATCATTTCTCTGTAAAGGCACGTCGGATGGTGCTGGGGCTTAGTAAAAATCAGACCGTCTAAAAGTAACAGGAAGCCTAGAAGGTTCTGATGTGCCTTTAAACTGAAAATAGCATCATCTCTTGCAACTAGTAGTACATAATAAGTCTGAGAGATCTGAGCCACGGAAGGCTGAATATATAGAGAGCAGTGTTGTATCATAATCGTCACACTTGCTAAGAGACTAGATGTTAACTATCTCAATCACAAAAAAGAAACAATTATGCGATGTGATGGGATAGGTGCCACGTACCGCTGTAATGGCAGTTTCATTGCCTAATTATATCTTATCAATATGTCCCCCCCTTAAATTTATACAATGTTCTTTGTCAAATATGTTCTGATTTTTTTAAGAAAGTAGGAAATGGCATAATCACTGCTTAAAATATAAGGTTTTGTGTGTCCATCTTGCATAATTGCGCATAATGTGAGGGGTAGGGTAGAACAGTCGTATTGAAAAAATTTTTTATTGAACAAGAAGTTTTTCAAAGTTTGGTCTACTCTACTGATGATGATAATAACGTTTGTAAGCAAAGCATGATGTAAATTTCAAACAAACATATTCACACAGTCATAATGGTTGGACGTAACACCTTTCCCAAAGAAGTTAGGATCCATATAGGGAAGCTGATAGACACTGTATATTTCAAAAGTCTAAAGCCAGTGTAATACAGCAGATTGGGGCAGGGGTCTGCCATCTGGGCGGTCTCCCAGGCCCATGTACTTAGAAGGGCCCCATGCTTGGCTGATCTCTTCATGCTGTCTTGTAATTCGTGAAAATGTTGAGCTAGGGTCGTCCCATTTTCATTTTGCACTGAGCCCTGCAATTATGTAGCCAGTCCCCGTAGGAAAGCCCAAGGAGGTGGTGATGAAGTGAGTGGGAGACCTGCTGTCACATTCTGCACAGAGGAAGATGACCCAGGGCTGCAGTTGTGGCGAATGACTTCCCAGTGAATTCAGAGCTTCGGCTGAGCTGTGGGCGCCGTGGGGAGTTTGGGTGAGGGAAAGGGAGAGAGGAGGGTATTTCGGCTGGGCGGAGCTTGTAAGCAAGTTTCAGAGCCAGGAATGAGGAAAGACCTGTTGGGAATCCGATTGCCCAGATCAAAAAGTTTTTGTGCAGCCACTGGGAGCCGTTTCAGGCTCAACCAGGCTGTAGAGAGAGACCTTCCACCACTAGAATGAGAAACACGCATTTTATTCCGTAGGATTCTGGCCATCCGACGAGCATGGATATTGCTTCAGGAAGATAAACCCAGCCGCAGATTTAAATTTTTGCACTTTAATAAGGGTCACAGAGATCGAAAAGAAGTGGCAGATGCAAAAGATGCCTGTGAGAAAAATAGATAGGATGTGGCACCGTCTTGGTTACTGGGGCAGTGACAGTGTCCCTGTCACCAATAAGAGAGTCATGGCGGGGAGAGCAGAGAGTGGCAGAGTGAAGGACTAGCCTCATTGTGTATAATTTGAGGATGGAATAGATTAGTTAGCCAACAACTGAGAGCGGTCGCATGGCTTCTAGGAGTTTCTAAAACTGAAACCATTTATTTACTTTGACAGTCCACCAACATTTATGGAACACATTCCATTGGACACGTGCTCTAAATACAAAAACATTTCTGCTTTGTGAAACTGAGCCACGGAAAGTTTTAAATAGGCTAGCTTCCTGGTATTCTCACAAAATATCACAATATTTGAATATCTTTTCAAAGAATTTTGAAGAAAAATCATTTGAATATATGTACAGCAGACACGCACACGGAGAAAAAAAAATTCTAAATTCGTTTTTACGCAGAGGCAAGATGATTACATTCCCCTACCCCACACAGTTATGAGGAGTTTTGATTTCAGTCACCTCATTCTCGCTACTTCGCCTGTGCACACAGATGCTGAAATGAAATGTTTATTGTACAACAAAAGTAAACCACCAGCACGATGCAAATGTGAGGCAAAACTCAACTTTTTCTTTTTTTTTTTTTTTTCCTCCCTCCCAAAAGAAAGGATTTCAGGCTGGGTAAATGTGTGCATCAGTGGCTTTCTTCCATTTCCTTCCGATAACGCCTGATTGACACCACTACAGCGTGACTTTTAAAGAAACCAAAATGAATCTAGCAGCCTCATGTGGTTGGGTCTTAAACCGTGAGTGCATTCTGACCGCTGAGGCCTGACTGATGTCACCAGCCACTGCCTAAAACGTTGTTTATCACACAGAAGAACCAGAGCGCAGTGTATAGGTAGATATTGTAAAGTAAAATCAGCAGCCAACGTAGTTCCAAATGTACCTTCCGGCTCGCTCTTGGTACCTCTATCTACTTAAAGAGACCATCCTAATGAAAACTGGTGCCCCTGCCTTTCTTCAGCGGGGCATAAGGCCAAATATTGTGATTTTATATTGATTAGCCAAGCGACTCTCAATTATTCAAGTTGTGATTTACCCGAGACCCTTGATTCCTCTTCATCGTTTCACTAACTTGTGCCCACTTGACTGTTGTTCAAAGGACAGAGAAAAATGGAGAGAAGGAATGTTCCAATCAGTCTATTCTGACATGCTTTAAACAAGAAAAAGGATTCTACCAGTTCGGTTTAAAGGCATGTTCGGGTGCAGAAGATTGCAACTACTAGCTAATGTGGGGCCCTAAATCTAGATACATTCAAATTATAAATGCTCAGTCTTTCCTCATGACCACGGAGATCTATAGAGATTTCTATGAATTCAGATATAATACATTTTTTCCTTCAGTGTTATTATATGATAAATCAATAGGGTGCCATGTGAATTTAAGTATTTGGTGATATATAAAAGGATGACAAAATTTCAGAACTCCAGAAAGAAAATAAATGTACATGTATACTTATAAATATATGTAAATGTACGTGTGTGTGTGTGTGTGTATACACACTACATACAGATGATACATGTAAACATGAATTTGTAGTGTAGTATTTTTAGATGGCGTGGATTATAGTTTATTATTTTAAGATTTTTATTTGTTTATTTGACACCAAGAGAGAGCACAAGCCGGCAGAGCAGCAGGCAGAGAGAGAGGAGGAAGCAGGCTCCCCGCTGAGCAGAGAGCCTGACGCCGGGCTCGATCCCAGGACCCTGAGATCATAACCTGAGCCGAAGGCAGAGGCTTTAACCCACTGAGCCACCCAGATGGCCCCTAAAGTTTATTATAAATATGTCCTTGAGCCAGTTTTGGTGGAAGAAACAGGTTGCACTTAGTCGTTACAGGGATATATAGCGATAGACATCAGAGGAACACTTGTATAAGCAAGGAGAAAGTATCCAGCTACAAGCAGAGGAGAAAAACGTGTACATAGATTACTCACTAAGCCTGCCTCAAGTTAAAAGGCTTTGTGACTTGTTGGAAAGAAATGATCATAGGGCTAGGTCTCTGAAATCTGCCAACGTGCTCGTCCCCCATGTGTGCATCTCTGGGGAGACACGCGGAACGGCAGGGACGGAGGCAGTGATGATGGATATTTCTACGAAGACATGGCACATCGAACCTGACCCGGTGGGGATGATGCCTGTGGTAACGGCTTTCAGGGTTGAGTACCTTGCCCAGGTGGGAAATGAGAAGAGAGACGTGTAGCCTTTGCTTTACCTCCAGTTATGAAGAAGAAGGAGCGAATAAACATATTGCAGACAACGAAGAAAACCAGACTCAATGAAGTAGGAGTCAGAGCACAGCTCTGAAGGCATTTTGAGAAACGGGAGATGGTTGAATGTGACAAATGCAGCGAAGAGGTTGAGGAAAGATGAGGTTTGAAAATTGGACTGGCCCTTGGGCTTAGTTGTAATGAGGTCGTCAGAGACCTCGCTGAAGGTCAATTCCTCCCCAGCGACAAGGGCACACACTGGACAAGATGAAGTTGAAAAAAAGAGTCTGGTGAGAAAAATTGGGGGCAGTGCATACAGGAAAACATAGTTTAGGAATCAATGTGTGATGAGGAATTAAGATCTGGGAGTCCACCAGTCAGATAATTTTTGGTGCTTGTGAAAATATAACAGGGCTTTTAGGTTATGCTAAAAAAAAAAAAAAAAAAAGGTCATTGGGCTTGAAATAACTTCATTTGCACTAGAGATATACTTAGGACGTAATTTCCACTGCATTTCTTTTCATTCTTTATTTATCTGCTTATCATTTAGCTAAAAGCACACACACAGCTACCTCTAGGAAATCTCAAACTAGCCCGTATACATAGAAGAGAGAGAAATTAAAGAGAGAGAGAAAGTTAGAGAGGAAGGAGCCGAGGAAAGAAGGAGAGAGAAAGAGAGACTCATGTGTACACATGCGGACAGCAGACGGCACCCACACACGCACAGGTACGCACAGTAGCAAGAAAGGGAGTGGCTACCAAGACCAATCCGTTTGCTGTTCTATAAACTTTGTTTATATCCATGACTGCTTTCTAACTAAAAATCCCAAGTTTTAGACTCAGGAATTTGCTGGTTAGTCAGCAGAAACATGTTTAATATTGCTCGCTGTATAATTTGTGCCATACAATACCATATTGGATAAAAAGCAAGCACTTACACAAAAATAATTATGAAGAGAGGTAATGATTCAGCATGGAGAGAGTGATAGAAAAAGAGAAAGGACGATATTCTTTTAAAAATGTGTCAGCAGGCATTAAATCTAAAATCCAGCAACTTTCAAATCATTCCTCTGTGCAGACACTATTAAAGGTAAACTTGTTTTCCGACTGGGGTAAGAGACTATTGTGGAACATTCCATCCTGTGTGAGGGCAGAGTTACATCAGGAGGCTATTATGGTCATGCTAGCACCAGGCATTGATAAGTGTGAAATTATCAGCAACTGAACAGTGGGGAAATACATTTTTGCATCAAAGGTGCCCTTTACTCCTCAACCAGAAAGCCAAACTGCTGATTCAAATGAGCAGACCACTTAAAATTAGGCAATTCTTCATCTGAAAACTCCATATGCTGTATTTAACTACTTATTTCTAGGGATTTGCCTTCTTTTTTTTTTTTTTTTTTTCGTAGAAATCACTTTTAATGTCCTAGGGAAATTTTAGTGTTAAAGGTTTACGTTAAACAAAAAGCAGCTGTAGGATGTCCATGTTATTTGGAAACTATGTTTAATGCAAATTTACAGAAAGGGTATATGTCACTCTGGGTCACTCCTGAATATTCTTTTTGGGCTTTCTCTGTTGGATATGCAATCTCAGCTAAATGTTTTGAAGAGGAGGAATCAAATAAATTGCCCTATTTTGGGTCTTTCTCATCTGTATACAGTTGTGCAGCTCTACTAGACCTGAAAATTGCCCAGAGACAAACTTTAAAAAAATAGAGTGCTTTTGAGGCAGAAAATTGCTTTTCTGCAGTATGGTCTAAAGGACAGGCAGTGACAAGAAGACAAGAAGTTGTCACCATGCAGTGATATTGTAAAGCATATCCTCCATAACAAAGAAGATAATTTGTTTTTATTTTCTCCCTTATTAGACCACAAAAGGATTCAGCGCAATAACACTGTGGCTTTGACTTAAACTCCCGAAAGCAGATGCACAATTAGATTTTTGAAAGTCCGTCTATAACCCATACCCGGCAGTTAGTTTTTCTGGAAAACAAACAGCTTAATATACTAGATCATTCAGTATTTCTCAATTTCTTCACTAGCGCTAAATGTTTAGGCTTTGGGATAAAATATAAACTTACTGTAGATTGCCTTGGTTTTTGTATATATAAGTCAGCTCCTTAGTAGCATTTCAACAAGGCTTTTGTAGTTTAATATACCAAAAAGAAGTATTTTATGTATTTGGATTGTCCCCTTGATATTTTTGGAAGATTTTTTATGTGGCTTAATTTCCATTTTTATGGTCGTATGAACGAAAAATGGGAGAAAATATGTCTTTGGTGTGTTAAGGGATTTGAAACTCCTTTGGGCCTGTTATCATGTTAATGAGACAGTTGAGAGATATCAGGGTTTTGTGTATTAATCTTAGCAGGCATTTGCACACTAGAACTGCTCATTTAGAGTTTTAATGGCATTAGCTGTGAATTTGCACAAAATTAACAAAAAAATGGCTCCACATTATGAATCCATAATACCAAATGTTTATTAAAGCCTATTTATAGTATATACACCGTGAACCTTATCTAAGGATACAATATTTTAGTTAAGATTTTTTTTTTACGGTTTTTAAACATTTTGTTTTGATTGTTCACACAAAGGATTGTCGAAACAGTTTTATACCTGACGAAGAGATCTATTCCAACGTTAATATTCTTTGAGCTCAGTAATTTTTATTTTTATTTTTTTTTTAAGTTTAACAGAAAGACCTATTTTCCTTTTAAGACCTGTTTCACACCGATGGGCGTGGTGCAGCCCCACCAGTAGAGTTGACTACATGGAAATGAAGACCAACTAGACACTCCACTTTTCAACTTTTACTAAATTGTTGAACTATAAATTCATAGAGTGGAAGGGACTTGAGAAATCATCTAAGTATTCACTCTCATTCCCTGTGAAGAATCACTCCCATATCAAGAAGGAGACCCTTTTTCTTTTTTCTCACGCTAAACTCTATTTGATGTACTAAGTACCAGTGATCCCATTTTTTGTTTTTTTTTTTTTTTTGTTCTTCCAAAATATGTATCATGTAGGCAGTGTACCTCTTTTTTGATGAAAGTCATCTTTTTTTTTTCATTCCACAAATATCTCTTGAACCCCTGCAAGAAATAATAGTAGCCATGTACTGCAGAAATCTAGACCCAGGACACTCTCTCAGAGATTGATCTAGAAGGGTATGAAACCAGAGCTCCTAATGGATAGCTTTGTCCATATTCTTCTCTATAATGAACCTGAAGCTGAGATGACCTATAGTCCTTACGTTGGCTGGTCACTCTCCTTGGGGACAGTGCTTTGACCTTTCTGTTTCCAGATTTATTCTGACCCACCTTCATTTTCCTGTTACAATAGAAAAGATTACTTATGACAAGTATCTTCAAATGGATATAGCTATCTTTATGTCATTTCTGGATTTCAGCTTTCTTTAACCTAGACCCTAGCCCCTTTGTTAGAAATCCAGAAGCCTCTGAGTCTCCACAGTGCCTTGAGAGACCTTGAGAAGCATGCTGAGTGAATAACTAATGGTCATGATTCTATTCCAGCTCCTAAAGGAAAGTGCCCAAGAGATCGTTCCTTATAGGTGGGACTTTTCTTGGAATTCTGAGTGACTTAGCAGTCATTTATAATGAGTCCACATTTTGGATGATAACTGCAATTTTTCCTATACAATTGAACATTTTACATCATTTCCCCTGAAATGTTAACACGGATCCCCTAAGCAGCTTTTGCATATGAGTTCCACATGGAATCCATAATTGGTCTCTCCTATAAATGCTACTCCGGAGTTATTGTGAAGAGACATCCCACAAATAGGCCCTGTCTTTATTAGACACGGATGTGCTGAGCTACAGCGGTCCCAGTGCTGCGGCAGTCTCGCTGACACATTGTACTGCCTCTGGCCCGCTCACCTTTTTTTCCCACCTGGCCATTGTAGTTGTATCCTCTGCCTCCTTTGGTGCAAAATGCTCCATTATTTTCAATTTGTGCTATGCCCATCTCCTGCCTCGGCCTATTAATCCATGCCAACCACAGGGACAAATGGAAGAAGATGATTGCACACTCAGCATCGACACTGTTGAGTTTCTATCACGGATCCTGAGGACTTGGCCTGAAGCGTACTCGGAAGACTCACATGGTAGAAGCGGCTCTCGGTTCACAGATGGGCCATCTCCCACCAGGATTTCCGACATAGCCCGTGTCACAATATCAGAAAAATCACACAGTGGCTCTCAGTGATAAATAACCAAGTAACTTTTATAGAACATTTTAAACTATGAGTTTAAGAATAAGTTAGCTTTTTTTTTTTTTAAGGTCTTACTCTATAGAATGAATTTTTAGAAATCCTTACTTTTTTTCTGAATCTACATTTAATTATAAGTATACCAATAGAAAATTCACTTCTCAATTAATTTCTTAAAGGTTTATAATTGAATTTTAATCCTGTAAACGGAAAGGAAAAGCCATGGTTATCAAAAATCTCGCTACTTTACCCTCTTCATATTCTGTATCGTGTTTTTTACATAAAGGATAAAATAGTCAGTAGGGTAATGATGCCAATTTAAAAATGACGGTTAAGCATCTGACTCTCGGGTTGGGCTCAGGTCCTGGGGTCCAGGCCTGTGTCGGCCTATACGCTCAGGTGGCATCTGCTTGAGATTCTCTCTCTCCCTCTGCCCCTCCCACTTATGCTCACGCTCTCTCTTTCAAATAAATAAATAAAACCTTAAAAAAAAAAACAAAACAGTAACCACAAAAAAATCTTAGAGAAAAATTTGTGTCCCCTCACTTAGAGAGTGGCTCCAAGTTGCTTTCCCAGACCCTACAGGGAGGCACCCATGTGCCTTATCCCAGCCTTGTTCTGGATGTGGTTGTTTTCTTATGTTGTATGTGATTGGACCCCTCATCACATTGTGTTTGAGCCAAGCGTTCTGCAAAAGTAAAAGTTTGAAATTCAGTGTGGGGTTATAGTACCGATGTCTTTTTCACAAGATGGTATTCCAAAGTACCTTCAAAACCATCCACAAAATTAAACAAGCACATTTAATAGGAACAATATAATATTAATCTTTGCTGTTATGAATATGATACTGTAATATAACTATTAAGCATTTTAAGCTTCATGTTTTAGCATATAGTATGTGTTTAATATAAAGAAAGTTTCTTGGGAGACAAACCATAAGAGACTCTTAATCTCACAAAACAAACTGAGGGTTGCTGGGGGGAGGGGGGTAGGGAGAGGGCGGTGGGGTTATGGACTTTGGGGAGGGTATGTGCTATGAAGTGTGTAAACCTGGTGATTCACAGACCTGTACCCCTGGGGCTAATAATACATTATATATTGTTAAAAAAATTTAAAAAAAAATAATGAAAGTAAAAAATAAAAAATTTTTTTTAAAAAGTTTCTTTAAACCAAATATCTAGTTGAGCAGATTGTCTAATGATTCTGATAAACGAATTTAATCATAGATTAAAAACCCTGTGTCATTTACTTAGAAATAGATCAAAAAGCAATAAAATATGCATATAACTGTCACTTTTATTAATAGTTGTTTCAAACTATGTTTTCAAAATTTAGTTTTTAGAAAATGTTTATATAAATTAGATTTTACACATTTTGACAATTTTTCATTTAAAGCCCAGTTCTTCATATTACAAAGTAATTCAAGTACTATCTCCATGTTGTCTTTTTAATCAGATTACTATAATGTTATCTTATAAATTAATTGATTTGATTTTTATCAATTTATATTAAATTTTTGGAATTTTAGAAAATTCTGAGCAACTTTGCATGTAAACTTAGACCTTCACTACTTGAATCAGCAGTGATCTATTCATGTCAGATGTTTCAAAATTTTTACACATCTTGTGATCTTGGTGTTAATTATCTAAGGTATTCTTAAGGTGTTCATATGCATGAATCTATAAATGTGGGCAAACGCTTAATTAAGTTGGACAAATACTATCACAATTGGTATGAACAAGTTTTTAGGTATTATATAAGTTCTCCTACATAATTTGGTATCCAAAAGATTTAAGTGGGGAAAGGAACACAGTGTTTCTCATTAGTCAGTGACTGAACTTAGGTTGACAAACAAGGGTTGGGGACAGTTTGACTGTGTTCTCAGTTGGTCTTTGCCTCAACAGCCAGTGGAATTTTAGACCTACTCTCTTTGGAGGCAGATCATTTTGGTTGGATTTAAATATTCGCGTCTGGTTTTGGAGAATTTCCCACAGTCTGTATTAATGTCACATAGTATGTAATAATCTACTACTTTTATTTTTTAATATTTAAAATGTACCAAAATTGTTCCTTTAGATATTTTTAATCTGAGAACTCGTCTATAAAACGTGTCTTCTAGTTAGTATGTTAGCCTTTCTATTTATCTCAGGCTCCCAACTTTTCTCTTTGCCTCTTTGTACATGACAAATAACTTGCTCTCCTCCTAGAAAGATGAAGGGTCAAAGTGAGATCTTTTAACTTGCTTCTCAGTTAATAATGTGCTGTTTCAAAATTACTGTATTTTTAGCCCTTTTCATTTTCCTGCCTTCCCCTCTCTGCCTCTCTTTCTTCCTCTTTTCCTTCCTTCCTTCCTCCCTTTTCTTTCTTTCTTCCTTCTAGCCACCAAAGGATCATTTGAATTTATATTTTAATTAAAATTCAATAAAATTCAGAATTTCCTTCCCCAGATGTACTAACCACATTTCACCTATCTGATAGTACATGAAGCCTAGTGGCTACCATGCTGCAAAGTGCAGATTTATAGAACATTTACATCATTGAAAAAATTCTGCTGGATAGGTTTTCTTTAAACCTGTCTGAACCTCTACTTCCTCTTCTATATTAAGTGATGATAAAAACTGTCTCAGGAAATTGTTAGGTAGGTTATGTGAAAGCACATGCTTGAAAACTCATTGCCAACTAATATGTATGCAGTCATGTTTTTATTCTTTTCTCTGCCCCTTCTTAATCTGGAGCCTTTCCCATAATTATGGCTAATCCTTAATTGAGGAGCAGATAAGGAAAAAGACTATTGGGATTGTAGAACAGAATTGCTCTCCTGTTTTTTTAAATTACTTTAATAGATACTTCATTGATAATTTCAACTATTTTTTAAAGGTTTTACTTATTTATTTGGGAGAGAGCTTGCATGTTAGGGAGAGGAGCAGTGGGGGAGGGAGAGGGAGAGGAAGAAACTCTCGAGCAGACTCCACGCTGAGCACAGAGACCGAAGCGGGGGCTGGGGGAGATCCTCAATCTCATGACCCTGATATCACAATCTGAGTCCAAACCAAGAGTTGGATGCTTAATTGACGGAGCCAACCAGGTGCCCCATGATCTCAACTATTTTTATCATTTTACTTGCTTACTGTCCTCTATCTCAAGGTGGTCGTCATTTTTCCCTGCTCCATTCATAAAATGTAGCTGAAAATTCTATAATAAATCACAGGGAATTGATTTTCTTTTTTCTTTTCCTTTCTTTTTTTTTTTTTTTTTTTTTTTTTTTTTTTTTGGCGGGGGTGGGGGGGCAGGCAGAGGGTAGAGGAGAGAGGATCTTAAGTAGGTTCTATATTCAGTGCAGACCCTGATGCAGGGCTCAATCTCACAGCCCTGAGATCTTGACCTGAGCTGAAATCAAGAGTCAGACGCTTAGCCTATTGAGCCACCAAGGTGCCCTGAGATCTTGATTTTTCTGAAGTACCTAAAATACTGTTTTGATAGTGCTTGTACTAAAAGCAAAGACCTAGATACCACAGACTATGTAGCTATTAAGGTATTAATCTGCAAGCATTATGTGAATGACCGCTAAACGTTTACTTGTAAGGCCAACTTCATTTCTCCATCTTTGCTTCCATTCTCACTTTCACTGTGAATGAAGAAAAGGGATTAATGTTTCAACTTCTTAATCAACACAGAGAAGTCTAACCCAAAGAACCAAAATCCAACCAAAAAACCAACAAGAAAGTCATAACCTTTTAACTTTCTATTAAGTCTGTGACTTGAAACTAGTTGAAGACTTTTACAGCTTGACAAGTGACTTCTACACTACTGAGGCTTGACTTGGAAATGCTCTCTTTCCACCATCATTATCCGGAATTCTCAGAACAGTATTAAGTAAGGAATGGGGAAGGAGGAGGAAACAAAGGAATGAAGGAAGGAAGACAGAAAGGAACACAGAGGGAGGAAGAGGAGAGGGAAAGTACCTACAGATGTTTCCAAAAGCCTAAACAGGTCTTAGCCAGTTTCTGTCTGACCAGGATCAGTCCTAAATTGTCAGGATACACTAAGTGGTTACACTAAGTGGTTCTTCTACTCTCTTCAATCTCTTATTTCCACAGCTTTCTGAGTTAAGCTCTCAGGGTCAAGTACTCGGAGGGGAAGCCAAAAAATTCATGCAGTCCTTGCCATAAAAGAGCCCAGGAACCCAATGAGGCAAAAACAGCCTAAACTTAGCCTTCCAGGTGCTAAATATCCTATCTTGGGTAGCCGCTTCTTCGAGTAGAAAGCAAACATTGATTAAAGAACCTAATAGAATGTTTTGCCTTCATAATTGCAGAAGCTGTGGGAAAGAATACACATTTTCCAAATCGAACTTGGCTAAATGAGGGTCAGTAGCTTTAAGCTTTTTATAGTAGAAGTTCAGCCCTGCAGTAAGTGAATATTTTAACCACAGGAACACTGAAAATTCAATGATATTTTCATAATTGCAATACGGATAGTCAATATACACTGTAACCTGAAGTAGCTCACTTTGAAGAAAACTCGATTGCCGAGCTAAAAACATTGTACTACCTAATATTAATAAACCTAACTACTGAACTCTGAATATAATAAGGCAATTACCTCCAGGAAACATTAGTATTCATTATATCCAAAACATTAGTTTGTATAGACAGCTGCAGACACAATCCATGTAGCACAATTATAGCGCATCAGAGACGTCCCACAGAATGTTATTTGAAATTTTCTGCACATCTTTGTTATCTGTCTCGGTTACTTTCTCTTAATGTCTGGGTTGAATAAGAAAAAATTACTTTTAGCTGTCTATATGTGTAGATGAGATATAGATGAGGAAACATAAGTATTGAACTCAATAAAATGTGGTAATCTATAGATAGGAGTTCATGCACATTTTTGTTGCTTTTGTATTGCAAATAAGAAATCATTTAGAGAAATAACATTGTAAAATAAATGTTAGACATTAAGGGAGCCTTTTACTTGCCACTAAAACTTAGAGTATCTTTTTCAATTATTTTATTTCAGTTTGGGCTATTAGTTACTTAGTTATGTATATTACTTTCAAAACATTACAAAATGGCTAAGAAAAAAAAAAGCCATTAGAAAGAATCTTCTAGAACACAACGTGCGTAACCTTAGAAAGAAAATTTTGGATGATGCTCAAAAAAGTCATAAATGCCACCTAAATTTTTCAAAATTTTTCAAAAAGCATATTGCTTTTTAGAAACCCAGTGCTTCCCAGTTTAGAAAGTAACATGCAGAAATGACATCTCTCAAAAGTTCTAAATAATTGATGAAACCACAAAGCAACCCCAGATAAGTAAAGAACTATTTAAAGGGGAAATGAGATAGCAGAGCACATGGAATGAAGATAGTAACCAAAGACAATGACTTTATCAGAAAGATCAAAATTATACAGAGCTCCTCCGAACCACCTTGATGCTTTGAGCTAAGGTACTGTAGCCATGACTGGGCTCTCATGGAAATACCTTGCATTTTGCCAACTGAGGGATTCTAGAGCCCAGAACTTTTTGAAATTCATCTTATAGGCCTTCAGTCAAGCCAACAGCCCTGATGCAGGAAATAACTGGCCTTGAGAATTCAGACAAAGTCAAGTTTCCTATCGAGGTTTTCAGGACGATGTCTATTCACTGTTTTTGTTCTTTGAAAGAGCATGTTTCTGCCAGACATATCTAATTGTGCTTAATTTAAATCAATTCTGCAATTATTTTTATTGGCTTTTAGTTAGCCATTGTTTTTTCAACTATCTCTTAAGCTCAGGAAGGAAAATCACTAGAACATCATGCACTGGGTTTAAAAATAAGATGCGAAATGTGCGTTATCCATCATTCCTATTTCCATAGACAGCCAAACAAATTGATTGATATTTGTTTTTCATTTTGATTATGAAATACTGAGGCTGATTATAAATGATTTGGAAAATAGAGAAAGGTAGAAGTAAAATTTTTAAATCACTTCAATTCTAGCACCCAAGATAATAATTGTAAATACTTTGATAAATTTTTAAGAACCTTCCTTTAGGCATATGTGTATTTATTTAATTTGTTTATCTAATGCCATATTTTTCTTTATTTGATTTGCTTACCTAATGTCATATTTTGGCCATTTCTAAAGATACCAAGCATTCCTGAATATTCTATGAGGTATTTATTTAGGCAATCATTTATTTAGGCAATATTAGACAATTAGTTCATCTCTAGTTTTTATTGGTCCAATTCTGCAAAAAGCATGTTATATATATACATTTTTATGCCAATTCAATTTTTACATTTTCTAATTGTGGTACAATTGGCATATCACATTTGATTTGTTTCAGGTATAAAACAAAATGATTTGGTATTTGTATATTTTACAAAATGTTCACCACAATAAGTCTGTCACCATATACAGATATGGATTCTTTTTTTTTTTTGTGATGTGAAGTTTACGAATTTAGTCTCTTAGCAGCTTTCAAATATGCAAGATGGTATTATGAACTGTAGTCACCGTACTGTTCATCACATCCCCAGGACTTATAACTGGAAATTTGTGCCTCTTGACCCCACTGATGTGCACATTCCCAAAGACTAACCTCTCGCAACCACCAATCTGTTCTCTGTATCTATGATCTTTTTTCTCTTTTTAAGATTTCACACATAAGTGAGATCATGCAGTATTTGTCTTTGGCTTATTTCATTTAGCATAATGTCCTCAAGGTCCATCCACATTGTCACAACTGGCAAGATTTATTCTTTCTTAGGAATAAATATTATTCATATTTTATTTACTCACACATAAGAAATACAAATATAAATAATGTAAATTTATTAATTATATGTCTGTCTCACATTTTCTTCACCCTTTCATCTACCGATGGACACGTAGGCTGCTTTTATATCTAGGCTATTATAAATAATGTCGCAATGAACTGGGGATGGAGGGGAGGTGGCAGATATCCTTTCCAGCTAGTGTTAAATTCCCAGAAGTGGAATTGCTAGGTCAAAGAGTAGTTTTATTTTTAATTTTTTCAGGAATTTCCACACTGTTTTCCATAGTTGCTTCCCCAATTTGCATTCCCACCAACAGTGAACAAGGGCTCCCTTTTCTCCACATCGTCACCAACACCTGTTACTTCTTGTCTTTTTGATAATAGCCATTCAACAGGTATAACCTGGTATCCCATAGATTCCTTTAGAAAAATAAAAAAATAAAAATAAAAAACTAACAGTATTAAATAGACCTCACCATTACTTAAAAATGCACAAATAGAGCCTGTATAGCCTTCTGGATTTTGTACGAGTTAGTAGAAGGGGGAAATACAACTCAACATATTCCAGTTGACCTTTTAACACGTTTCATTAAAGAATGAAAGTATCAACCCATTGAGCCCATCCTTCATCCTTGTTTTTACATGTAGTTCATTTTTTTATATTTTTGAGCAGTTTTCCATTTTATAGTACAATTTATTTATCCACTTTTATTAAAGAAGATATCAGCCAAAATCAGAGTTGGACTCTCAACTGGCTGAGGCACTCAGGAGCCCTTTATTTATCCATTTATCTGTTGTCAAACATTTTGGTTGTTTCCAGTTTTTGCCTATTGTGATTAAGGTACAAGACCATCCTATACCAAGTCTGTTTGTGGACATATGTTTTAGATCTTGGAGTGGAATAGCTTGGTCATGTGATAAGCGCACATTTAACTTTATAAGAAATTGTCAAACAATTTTCAAAAGTGATCGTCTCATTTTACATTTCCACTAAAGCGTGTGTGTGTGTGTGTGTGTGTGTGTGTGTATACACCCCAAGGGTACTAGATAAGAAGTTAACACAGTCAATGTTTTCTGATGGTTATTACCAGCTCAGAGAGTGTTACTGTCTTTTACACTTTGAAACCTAGGCTAACTATACTGGAAAACTGTTAAGCCCTTTAAAATAAAAATAAAAATAAATTAAATAATAATAAATAAAAAATAAATAAAAATAAATAAGAAAATAAAATAAAAAGAAATGTATATATAAAATTATGTAATATATATTACATAATTTTGTATAAAATTATGTAATATATATAATACATAATTATATATGTATTATATATTTTACATAATTTTATATATACATTTCTTTTTTATTCGATTTTCTTATTAAATATTAAATTTAATATATTTTATATATTAAATCTGGAATTATATATAATATATATTATATATAATTCCAGATTTAATATTTAATATTGGTTTGGCTTAAATGAAAGTGACTTCAAAATAATCTTTCCACTGAAGGATCGAGTTGGTTTATTTAGGTAGAGTATTTTTCATCCAGTAAGGATTTCACATGTCTCTGATTGTCATAAGGAGAGCACTTGAAAGAAAGAGTCTGCATTCTAATAATTTTTCTTTGACTGTGTGGCTTTTTTTTTTTTTTTTTTTTTGAGACAGAGAGAGAGAGAGAATAGGGGTGAGGAGGGGCAGAGATACAAGGAGAGAAAGACTCTTAGGCAGGTTCCGTGCCCAGTGTAGAGCCGGATGTGGGGCTTGATCTCATGACCCTGAGATCATGACCCGAGGCAAAATCTAGAGTCAGACGCTGACAGAACCACCCAGGCACCCCCACTGTGTGGCATTTGATTAAATGACATCACTTTTCAGGATTCTGTGTCCCCATTGCTAAACAATGATGAGGGTCCACCATTTAACCTCTCTGACCTTCTGTTATGCTTGTAAGATGAGAACATCCTAAGTTTGTCTCCAGTCTATACTGAATTCATTATTTCTAACTGACTCGTCATTATTTCTTTACAGAAACAATAGAGATTCAACTAAAGGCAACTTGGTAGTCAATTCATACCCCAAGTTAAGAAAAAAAAAAAAAGTGTGGGTGCCTGCCTGGCTCAGTGGTTAAGCCTCTGCCTTTGGCTCAGGTCATGATCCCAGTGTCCTGGGATCGAGCCCCGCATCAGGTTCTAAGCTCAGCAGGGAGCCTGCTTCCTCCTCTCTTTCTCTGCCTCTCTGCCTACTTGTGATCTCTGTCTATCAAATAAATAAAAATAAATTTTTAAAAAAAGTGCAAATGAATGACGGAGTTGAATAATTTTACATTTTTGGTTGCCAAGTTGACAGGGTGAGACAGAAATCATGGCATAAACTTCTCAACAATCCTTCTATTAGGCTTACTATTTTTTCCCAGCAAACTTAAAGCTGTTTTACCTTCTTTCAGTTACTTGGAACTTGTAAGGAGAAGGTGCATACTGAAATCTGGGCAGTCAAACATACACAGAAATGAATCTTCTATGATGTTTGATTTCTGCTATTGTTCAGTTCTTCTGGGTCTAAGAACAGAGATATGAGTAATCTTCTGTATAAATTTGCTGATGGATTTTATAGTAGCTCCCATGTCTTCATTTACTTTTCTAGAAAATGTCTACATTTCACTTTGGACTTTGAGGACATTATAAATATAATTAATGTGCAGCTACAAAGACACACATAACATAATAACCTATCTCACCACTGTTAAATTAGAAAGTAAATACTAACAGTTTAGAAAAGTAGACTAATGACACATTTGCTTAAAAATACTTGAAGATTAAAAAGGGTCTCTTACAAATGATATAAACCAGAAGATAAATATCTTGTTTTGTGCATTTTCTGTGTGTATTTTCTTATATGGATTCAGAAAATCACCTGTTCTGTGTGTTAGGTTTTCTAATTATAAATAGGTTTATCCCACTTAGTAAATAGAGGTACAGTAATGGTTAAAATGAGGTGGTATCATTATAGTATCTTACAAAGCATTTGGAGTCATTGTGGGAACTAATACTTAACATTTAGAGCCCATACATTATCGTTTGTGCATCTGATGCAGGAATTCACTCTCAAAGGGCACCTTCATGTTGTCTTATCTGAGGTCAAAATACTTCTAGGAAGAAAGAATTCACAGTATCCTGAGGTATAGCTATTTAATTTTAAAATAGTATGTATTAAGCATTTACTGTATATCCCCAAAGGGATGCAAACAAATTTTAAAGTCTTAATTGTATTTTCAAGTTTCTTACCTTCTGTCTGAGGAGACAAGGTTGACATCCATGAAAGAGGTAAAAGACATGAGTAAATAGATGTAACCAGATCTAGGTCTGGGGAAATACTAAACATAGAGGGAATTTAAAAGAGAAAGAGATGACCCATGTGGATCAGTCAGGAGTTCTGTAATGGTTGTGGGCTTGTAGCAAGCTTTAATGGAGCCTTTTCCTACTGAAAGGAAATTCAGAGAGACAGAATTAATAACGGTGTTTTTCTTTGTTGTTGTTGTTGTTGTTGTTGTTTTTTAAATTTTTACTTGAGAGAGAGATAGAGCACAAGTAGCCAGAGAAGCAGGCAGAGGGAGAGGCTCTCCACGGAACAAGGAGCCCAATTCAGGGCTCGATCCCAGGACCCTGGGATCATGGCCTGAGCTGAAGGCAGATGCTTAACCGACTGAGCCACCCAGGTGCCCTGAGGCAGACTTAATAAAGTAAATACAGTAGGAAATATCAAGAATACTGATTATGTCAGCAAGAAGATAAAAACCAACTTGCATAGTTAGAATGAGGCCAAATGAGAATCTGGAATGTACATATATTGGAGTGTACTTTCAACCATACAAAGTCCTTCAACCAATGGAAATTTCCAGTCAAATGGAACTTCTTTGGGCTTAATGACACCAAGAAAATTTGTTGAAAAAGTCTATCACAAAGTATAACCTTTATTTGTTCTGGGCAACATTCTTCAGAATATTCCTATGAGTGAATATTGCCTATTTTCCATTGTGGGTATGAACACTCGTCTTTCAAACAACCCCCCCCCATACACACAAAAGATAGCAAACTTAATGCTGTGTTATAATTCATTTTTATACACACAGTTGATTGCTTTTTATTAAATGAAGCATATTCACAGTTAGCCATTCCAACAAGATTTTATCTAAAATAATGCTTATTGGGTAAAGTAGTGATAAGTCTAATAAACAAGAACCTCTTTTCTGGATTGTATTAAAGTTCCCAACTTCATTATGGTCAGTTTACTTGACTTTCAAGAGGAACATAAGGTGGCTAGATATCTGGTGTAAAAGAAGAAAGAAATCAAGGTGCTTTTTTTCTTCCTATACACACACACATGCACACACACACACACGTGTGTGTGTATATATATAGATATATATATATACACATACATACACACATATAGAAATATATGTATATATATGAAAATATATGTATATCTGAATTCACATATATTTCATATACATATGAAGATATGTGTATATGTATACACACACACACACACACACACAAGCACACATATATTGGTAACTAACTGGAGATAGAGCCAAACAACCCCAATTAATTCAGCACTCTTTGGCACAATTGGCACTCCCTGCTGAGAGGAGACCCAGATCTGAGCTAAGCAAAAGACCTGAATTGGCTCTTCATAGTTAGAAAGATGTGCCTCCCCAGATGAATATTACCGACAGCACCTGCACTGCATTCTGGGAACACCTAACACTGCAAGTTACTGGTATCCTACTCAGCTAGCCCATAAAGAAAGACCAATGTGCAGCCTTTTCCCCCAATTTAAGAAGAATCTGGTCATCATAGATCTGAGATTTGTGTATGTGTTTGTGTGTGCATGCATGTTTATGTATGGGGTTTATAAGCTAAGTTGCTGGGTTTGGTAAAAATAATTCCATAAATCTTTAACTTTCCTTTTATGTGGGAATATACACACTCTTAATATTTGTAGCGAAGAGCATGCTTTTCCAAAAATCTATTGTTTGCCTTCGTATCTCTTAAGGCCTTCTTTTTTCCCCTAACTCTTGACAATTCAGTGTCAATTATTTTGGAAGCAAATATATAAGGAATTTAAAAAAAAATCAACCTGACTTTTATTCAAGAAAAGTCCTTCTCTCTTATTTATTTATTTTTTTAGAAAAGCAAATTTCTTAATAAGAAGCTAAGGAATCAGTAAGTCTGGATCATATTTCATGAGAAGGTAGACAGCTCATTTTATTCTTACTATCATGTTGAAAAAATAACTTGCTGGCATTTATTATAAAAATTTGATTTTCATTAGAATCAGAATCTAATAGATTGTTCTTTGGTCAAGAAGTCAACAGATTTTAAAGCTCTTCATCTTTGTGTTGTTAGAAATGAGCATTTCATTAGCACTGACTTTTTGTTAAAGTAATTTTTAAGTAATTTTTAAAGTAATTTAAGTAATTTGTAAGTAATTTAAGAAGTTTTTAGACAAAGAAGTTTTTGGATAAATAGGTTGTGTGTGTGTGTGTGTGTGTGTGTGTGTGTGTGTTTAATACAGACAATTTTTCTTCAAGTTAATTTTGCTAATGCTTTATGCTTTAATTATCTAAAGAATTATTGTATATCTGAGAAGTACTAGAGTTTTACCTGGCATTATTTTCAGTACTATAAAATGAAGTGTTCCCTTTTCCAATTCCTACAACTGTTGGATTGGATTCTTCCTCCACTTTTCCATAGCCCTCCAGGCAACAGATGTTATTAAACCACAGACAGTCACCAGGGAGAGCCCTGAGCATGTGGGAAATTAGGGTTCCTAAGTAGAGAGAAGTTGGTAAATCTATAAAAGTGTGGATAATCTCTCTCTTGGGCCATCTCTCTACTTTAAATTATCCCTGTTAACCAAAATAAACTTAAGGAATCATTCCACGGTTAATGCGCTTTGATATATTTTGCTCAATTGTGGTCAGGAGGTCTGTCTTACATTTCTATAACAAATGTTTTCTCTTGGTACTCAATGCTATTGATTTTGTGGGCAAAAAGACGTGATCAATGAAGTGACAGTTGCAGCCTATAAATGATTGGGGCGGGAGATATAGTAATG
Organism: Mustela erminea; assembly: GCF_009829155.1. NCBI lineage: Eukaryota > Metazoa > Chordata > Mammalia > Carnivora > Mustelidae > Mustela > Mustela erminea. Next base: position 28,301,302 of record NC_045634.1, on the reverse strand, counting down.
ACGGGCTAACCTCCAAAGGCTTAGCTTTGAGATGCTTATCTGGACCTCTTGCCTTCTCAAAATTGGGAGGGAATCCTGGGAGAGCTACTTTTTGCAAGGATTCTGTTGATACATACTTCATGTCAGGTCAAAAGTACCATAAGAGCATCTTTTCCACTGTATTTTAGCCGAGGGGCTATAAACTCTTAAAGGGCACCATTAAAAAAAAAAAAAAACACAACAATAGCAACTTATATTCGTTATATAATGGAGAGAGGTGACACCGACAGTTCTTAATGTCAAGTCCTGCGAAAGAATCAAGTTACATTTCTAACTCATTTTCAAGCATAAATGTGCCCATCCAAAAATTAAATCTTCTCTAGTATAGAAACATTAGCTGAGAAGTATATTTTGCCTTATTTGCATTGATAGGAAAGTTTTTACAATGTTCATCTTAGGTTCATCTAATTCATGATGTATTTATGTTGATAGAATTCTCTTTTGTTTTAGATTTTATTTATTTGCTTGAGAAAGAACAAGAACGGGGGGAGGGGCAGAAGGAGAGGGAGAAGCCGACTCCCTGCTGAGCTAGGAGCTCTATGCATGGCTCCGTTTCAGGACCCTGGGGTCTTGACCTGCGCCAAAGACAGATGCTTAACCAACTGAACCATCAGGGCTCATCAGGGCATCCCTCACTGAGAGAATTCTTAAAACGGTTTCATTCATAGAGCAGATACTGGAATGCTACCGTGTTAAGTAGGTACCCTGCTAGGTACCAAGGATTAAACAGCAGCAATTTATATATAATCATTTGCTCTAAGATACCCCATAGTTTATTTGTCCATACACAAGACATTGTGATATGTTCATTAAACAAGTTTAATCCATACAAGACGTGGGAGAACAATTTTATGTCAGTGAAGAAGGCCATTTGGAAAGGTTCTCGAGCAAGTACTAGCTGAGATACTAGCATGAATATTTGAATAGACTCGTTTGAGACAGACAAAGGGTAAAGACACTACCTATGCTGAAGCCCAGAGAAGAGAAATTGCTTGGTGGTTTTGCCATACGGAGCTCACTCACCCTTGATCATACAGGGTGGTTCGAGAAAGGGAAAAAGGAGAGCGAAATTTGGCTAAAACTGGGCCCAAGTACACTCATGAATGGTGTCCAACGTGCTGCTAAGAAACTCCACCATACCTGCAGGCACAGTCATCAGGAAAGGGTTTTAGGCAAAGGAGAAAGACAGCTAGACTGGTGACCATCGCTGAGCTGGTCTGGGTGTACTTTGAACCACAGAAGCCCTGATGACCTTCTACTGTATATGTGTATCTATACCCCCAAATGTTCTTGGGATAGCTCTGAGGACTGGTGCCCCTCTAAGGGAACTGAACCAGTAATAATCTCCCTTCCAATGGTATGTTTGCATTTCTTTGGAAAATCTGAGCAATTTGACAAGTTACATAAATGCCTCCTACATGTGCCCATTGATTAAAAAATACTTTCATGAAGGAGATTGTATATTTCCTCACACTAATCTTGTTATACTTGTCTTAAAAGCAGTAGATATCTATGGGGCACCTGGGTGGCTCTTTTGGTTATACATCTGCCTTCAGCTCAGGTCAGGATCCCGGGGTCCTCAGCAGGGAGCCTGCTTCTCCCCCTCTGTCTCCCCATCCACCTTGTTCATGCTCTCTCTATCCTGTGCCATCTCTCTCTCTCTCAAATAAACGAATGAAATCTTTAAAAAGTAAAACAAAAATAGAAATAGTAGACATTTACAATTTATGAGATGGTTCTCTCACGACATGAAAACAGAGTACCTAGAAGTTTGTTATCAAAATACATGGAACACACTAGAAAGTTAGGCTTCTCCTAGACAAATGTATGAATGTAATACGTGGCATCTGTCTTATAGCATGACAAGGCAAAGCAGGAAAGATGGCCTTTTAAAACCTATTTACTGGGACACCTGGGTGGCTCAGTTGCTTAAGCGGCTGCCTTCAGCTCAGGTCATGATCCCAGAGTCCTAGGATAGAGCCCCACATCGGGCTCCTTGCTCAGCGGGGAGCCTGCTTCTCCCTCTACCTCTGCCTGCCTCTCTGTCTGTCTGTGCTCGCTCATTCTCTCTCTGTCTCTGACAAATAAATAAATAAAATCTTTAAAAAAAATAAATAAAACCTATTGAAAACATGTCTTTGGATATGTGCCTAATACATGGGCATTTCTCATTAATAAGATTTAGGAGTATATTTTCAAAGCAGACTATTGATTAACAGCAACAACAAAACCAACCTCCATTTATGAGCTGTGTGTCTGATATCCTATCTTTTCAAGATTAAGGATTTTTTGAGTATTATTTAGATATTTCATTGATATGAAAACTGAACACTTGAGACTCCAGGCAGCAGAATGCTTTAGGCAACCAAGCATATCAAAATATAGTGCACAGAGAGACTTTTACTATTCCTGCTATTTAAAGACCTATTTTCATGAGCTTATTAGCTACTAGTGATCCCAAAGGAGAAATACAATTAAAACTTAATCATACCAAAAGCTGGGATTCTTCTGATTCAGCGAACTTGTAATCTATTATATTTAGTAGTTTACTTGTAAATGTCTGAACACTGAGAATGAGAATCATATAAATGGTCTTCATTGTGTAGTGGTATAGCTTCTTTGAACTCCCATCACAGAATTCGCCTTTTCGGTGCACACTTCCCTCTATCCGGCCCCCTCCCCACTTCTTTACACTTTTCTGGATTTCTAAATTGTGGCATCTCTCTTTCCTTTTGTGAAAGCAGAATAGCTTCGATTCCCTTTACCTATCATATTATACCATTCCCTAGATCTCAGATATGAAATCAAATCCTTATAAAATAGATGATGCTGAAGAATTTGAGCCCACATTAGCAAGTCAAGTAAAGAGTTTAGAGATATGGAAAAACCACGCTCCGATGATCCTGTGTTTGCTCAGGAGCTGGAGGTGAACAGGGAGATTTTATTACTCAGAGGACCCAGATGACTACACTGTTTCTTCTACAAATATTGATTCTCATGTATGTCCCTGCCGGTACCTCCCGACCCTCACCACTGCCTTTTGTTATGGGTTAGTCTGAGCTGTTTTAAAGCCACGTAAAATGGGAAGAAGCCACGTAAAATGGAATGAAGAGAAGGGATTGGCTTTGCGTTCTGCAGAGAAGAAGTGGCTTCCCCTGTGTTTATTCAGGGCTGTTCTGCGCTGTTGCTGCAGAAGGAAGTCTGCTCAGGGTATATCGAGCCTGACAGGAGACCTTGGGCAACCAGAAGTTCTGCTGGTCTTGTAGCCACTTTCCCAGTTCACTTCAGTGTGTTGCTCTGAAGGGGGTGTTGACAAGTCAGCTTTGCTGGCAGCTGGTGTCACGGAACTGGTCACTTGATCCAGTAGAGACTCAAGGCCTTCACAAAGGGAAGGAAACTGTGCATGGTCTCCATGGCGTTTGGGGACAGAACCTGATCCTCTCCAGGGTACTGCTCATTTTGTACCTCTTCTACTTCGAGTTTGCTGGTTTTACCAAACTGACTATTTTAAGATTAAGCTGGCTTGTGTTTTAACATTGATTTGAATTATAATTATGTTTGTGTTTACTCTTATCTTTCTATGGAGTAAAAGAACAAGGAACACTGGAACAGAGGGTTCTTGAAACCAACTGAAGATTCAGTCTCATAATTTCGAATAAATTAAATGAAGAGAAAAGACCAAGGTCTATAGCCGTAAAAGATTATATGTGCCACATTACTGATAGCTAAAGGAACTCATTAGGACTTGTTTTCTGGAAGGGTCTACCAGTAGTTCTCTTGGAGAGTGAGGAAAAACCTTGCACCATTGAGTCTCTGGGACTCTCTTGCTTTTCTCTCCCTCCTTCTAATTTCTACTTTTCCCTTTTGGCTTCATCTTTATTCTTGTCCTCACATTATGCCTCTTCTGTCTTGTGATTTAATGTTTGGAAAGTTATAATATATATATATATATATTATGTATTTTTATTTATTTTGAGTGAGTGGCAACAAAATGTCCCAACAGTACTAATCGCTCCTTCTGGTACAAGAGACTAGTAATCTCCCACAGAGGCACCAATGTCTTGTCTGGTTATAGAGCCCTGATACTCTCCACCGTCCGCTTCAGGCAAATTGGTTCTGAAAGTGACACAACTGTGCGTCAATATAACTTAAGTGTTTAAAGATCAAACTTGCACAAGAGGAAAAAAATCTCCATTCATCCCATGCACATCGATTACTTATCTACTGTGTGTTTGATGCCCTTCTTGGAACTTGGGAGAGTCTTATGAACAAAACAAGCAAAGCTATATGCCATTATGGGGCTGACCTTTCTGGCAATATATAATAAGCCATATATCTGTACATATCTATGTATTTTCATATATATGTTTGTATATGCAGTATATTATAGATTATTATATATACATGAGCTATATTATGCTGTGAAATATAATTCTGTGGTAAATGGGAAGATAAGGATATGGTAAAGAGGACTGAGAATGTTGAGGGCAGAATGGAAGGCAGCTCTGTCTCTTTTCTCAACCTGAAGACAGGCATTCTCTATTCTGAAGGTACAGTTCCTTTCCTCTGCCTTTGGCTAAACCTCTTTTCCTCTCTCATGTCTAAGCAGGCTACGCAAAGGTTCAATTTTACTGCCATAAAGGGATGGACGATTCTTTGCTCTGTCTTCTGCTTGGGGTCATGTTAGATTAACGAGCATTCTTTCTTGATTGTTCATTCCTTTGGTGCCTGGCCAACAACAAGGCTGGGAGCTGGAGAGTTTGGTCCTTGTCCATGATCATGAGAAAGTAAGCCCCAAGCCTGTACATATTACTTTCTTGTTATTTACCCAAAAAGAACAACCAAGTAAGAAATGGCTTGTGTAGAAGGCTTTAATTATTGCAAACAAAAACCGAGAAGACCAGGTATACACCAATAGTGAAGACTGGCATGTATCTCTTCAATGATAATTGCAGAGTGCTTATCAATGACCCGGCGGAGCTCTAAGCACCATACCCTGCTTAAATTCATTTATCACTTGAAATAACTTCTCAAGTCATGTGCATTTTTCAGGTGAAGGATTTATAAGTAAAGCATTGATGATACCCTACTTATCCTTGATGATTTGATTATAGAAAAGACTATTTCTCTAATCTAAAAGGAAATTAATAGTATTTTCCTCACTTATATATTAAGGATCAAGTAACTTCCTTATTCAAATGGCCCAGCTTATGGTCTGAGCCATGATTGTTGTCTCTAAACTTTGCTATTATCCTTTTACCACTTTCTGGAATATTCAGGTTACATGATGGAATTATACTTTCCCCCCCCGCCCCGTGTTGCATTTATCCCAACATATCCAATTTATCATACATGTAATGTATTCCAACTTCTCTTCTTAATTAATGATCTGGGAAGCAATATCTCAATTTATATGAAATATAAAATAAGAGAAAATATTCACACATTTCCTCTATTCCCGGTACTGCTCTAAATCCTTTACAGATACCCATTTTAACCTTTTTCATAAGACTAAGTATTAGGGGCCCCCTTTTGTAGACAAAGAAACTGAGGCACAGAAGAGTCAGAGCACTTGGCCACACCCTTGTGTTCCGAATGCGGCTTCCAGGGGAGACATTTGGATCCAGAGTCCGTGCTGCGAGGTACTCCCATGCACCTGCTTGCCTTTATTTCTACGACTAAAAATAAGAGCATTTTATAAAAGTAAGTTTCATTATGGTGCAGATGTGAAGGTCTGTGCCATGGTTTTGTGGTTTTGTGGTTTTCACCGAGGCCAAGGGCAATATCAAACTCTGAAAGACCACTCGCTCTTTATCTAGCTCACTCTTTCTGCCAGTCCAAAACACCCACTGCTCAGCGTCTCTCTCCAGTACCACATTTTTAGCCGCATCTCAAGAAGTGCCTTAGAACCCCACAAGTTTAAAAGGGTCACAGTCATGCAAACATGCTCATTAGCAACCATTCAGCTCTGAGGCCTCCAGACCTAAGGATACATTATAAACTGACTTGGGCACCTGTGTGTATTTGTGCGTGTTTTGTTTTGTTTTTTCATAAATTGAAAATCTGCTGTCTAAATCATATTCTTGGTAGAAATGTTGATCTCAGGTTATTATTTGTGACATACTCTAGATTTGAAAATTATACCAAACTGCTCCTGGAAAGAAAGATAATTAAAAAGGCTTGGAAAACCTTTTAAATTTTAGTAACTGTAATCAGGGAAACGTCTCTAGCTGCGCTTTTTTTTTTTCTTACAAGCTGTTTACAAAGGAATTGTACTGGGACCCACCTCATTCAGATTTGTTTTATTTTAGATTTGTTTTTTCCTCTTTTAATCCTATTGAAACAGAATCTTTTCTCTACGAGTGGAGGAAAATCTAACATAAGGCTTTTACAGATATAACTGATTTCCTATTATCTCATTCTGGCCTTCAGGTGTTTAAAAAGGACATAAATATTGAAGATGTCCAAGTGCCTGTTTAGACAGCACTACCAGAAACTTACTCTCAGCGGGCACTTCCTGCACTGTATCCCATGTTGGACAAATTTTTGTACTTCAGCCTTGCTGGTAGTCTTAAAGGGCAGGGGAAGAGGCTGGTGCTTTTCTCTTTGCCTTGTCTTAACCAAGAAACATAGGAGGTAGGTGATAATATCGGACATATTATTAATCACTGCAAATATTTTGAAAGATTATTTAATCTAAAAGTATCAACATTGTCTAAAAACAAATTATTGTAAAAAACAGTTGATATTTTCAGCTTCTCATTTTTTTTTTTCTTTTAGAATCTTTGCTTACAGGTTAGGATGTATCAGTGGGACAATAACCAGCAGAGTTTTCTTATAATCAATGACCTTTGCTTATCCTTCCTGCTCCTCAGTGCTTTTCACTGACCTTGACATCAGATTGAACTAAGGATAGGGTGCTTAGTGGCAATGGGCATAAGAGCTCATATATGTTGAACGTTTAGTATGCACCAAGCTGTATGTTATGTAGTTCATTAATGGGACATCAGTTAATACTTTCAATAGTGATATGAAGGGGCTACTATTAATATTCCCATTTTACATGTGGAAAATGAGGTCTGGAGGTAATTTGCTCAGGGTCACATGGTAAATGTTACCCCCAAAGACAGTCCTGAAGTACTGGACTCCAGAAGCCAAGACTTAACCTCTGTGCTATTTGGATTAAATGTCTTTAAAGTTACCCATAGGCTTTGCACATTGAGGTTTCTTCTGTATATAATAATATCTTCATATAATAATATCTGAGACATCATCATCTCTGTAGTACCAGTTCATATAATAATATCTAAGACATCTCTTATTTTATGTTTTTCCACAAAACATAAAATAAAGGGACCAGCATATTTTTTATTCAGTTGGGGAAAATAATGTTCACCAGATCATAGGTGCTTCTGTGAAGTAATTAGATGTCTTTGATAGAGTAGGTAGTAAGCTACTTTTATTTATTTTTATTTTTTAATTTTTGTATTTATTTTTTACCTCTGCTTCAGTATGAGCTGAGCTATGGTAGACAAGAGCCTACCTGAGAATAACACCCTAAACTGAGCAATGAATTAACATAAACCAGATTTATTTTCTTATTGATTGTAAGGAGTGGGAGGGAGTATTAATTTCCTAGAGCCATGACTAATTACTGCACGTTTAGTACCTTAAAACAACAGAAATTCATTCTCTCATGATCCTGGAGACTAGAAGTCTGGAATCAAGGTGTTGGCAGGGCTGTAATTCCCTCCCAGTGCTCTAAGGGAGAACCTTCCCTTGGCTTATCTGATTTCAGTGGTTCCAAGAATTCCTTGGCTTATGGTCATACAACCTCAGTCTCTGCCTCCATTTCATAGGGACTTCTCCTCCATGTGTTTCTTCTTGGTGTGTTTTAAAAAGACATTTGTCCATGAATTCAGGACATACTCCAATCATCCAGGATATTCTCTTGAGATCCTTAAATTACTTGCACCTACAAACCCTTTCCAAAATCAAATCACAGACACAAATTCTCAGGGTTAGAAGCTAGACCTATCTTTTGGGGGGACTACGATGTAACCAACCACAGTGGGAAATGAATTATGAAATGGTCCTTAAATTCCTAACCTGTGGATTAGAAGTTAGATAGGGCTATTAACTGAAGTAAAGAATACAGAAAGGGAGACGTGTGAAGGGAAAAAAAAAAGGAAGTGATGTATTTTATTATAGATCAATTGAGGTTGAGATGCTAGTATTTATGCCGAGAAGTGAATTCACATTTTTGTTTTGGAGCTCAAGCAAGAGATCAGGACTAAAAATACTGGTTTTTAAGACTCCTCAGCATATACGAGGTGAAGCCATAGGAGTATTTCAGTTTGGCTAAAGGGAGACTATAAATAACCACACTGGGAAGAGAAAGAAGTCAGAAAGAAAACTATAGGGCTTGCTTTCCTTCCATTTGGCATATAGGTAGAAGAAGAGCTATCAAGAGAGACTGAAAAGGACTGTGGCCTTTGTGGCAGTCAATATATTGTGTTACGTACATGAAAGGTATAGGAGAGGAATGTAGGAAATCCAACAAAGGAAAGTGGATGCAGGAAGATGCCAAATATAAATTACCTATGTCATATTCGTACTAGAAATCGGGTCTGTATCTTGCTAATAAGAAGAATCACGGCAACATTTCCCTATGAGTGATAACTTGTCAGAATAATGTATGGAATCCATACCTTTTCATTTCTCTCTAGCCCTTTGTTTGGTTCCAAGTATGTGGACAATAAGAATCTAGTGTAATTTTACCATACCGCACACTGACCAGTATGATAAATAACTGTGCTTGTCACTGTTAGACCTGACCCCTGGTCCCGGCAGACCAGAAGGTTCTGAGTGACTGATTTCCCTCTCCCTGTGCGCACATGAGGATAGTTAGTGATTCTGTCTATTAGACTAAGCAAGTAAACAAGCTTGGTCCTCTGGGCCGCAAGGATGACAGTGGTGGTAGGCTCAAGTTGTTTTCCTGTCATTGTGTCGGCTTTTGTTTTCCATCTATTGTGTAGTTTTGATGAAAACACAAACTTTGAATTTATATCTAAAAAAGGGTACTTGTCTATATGAACCTTGCACCTAAACCTCATACTGGTAGCATTTCTCAAATGCGTTTCATCATTACCCCACATAAAAAGCTTTTTGGACTTACTTTTCTGATCGCCACCTGTCTGTTAGATTTTAATGCCCCAGATGTATTGTATACGTATCTGTGTGCTGTGACCTTTGTAGGAATGAAGCTAATGGTAATATATAAGGTTTTTTGCAGCCCTTCCCCCACTCTCAAACTTTTTTTTTTTTTTTTTTGCCTCCTGGGGGTCATATCCTCGTGTTGAAAGCAAGTGGATCTGGGCCTTTGCATTAAAGTTCTTTTTAGCACTTCCAGTAGTAACTTGAGCATCTAGTACATGAGGGCAAGCACTTTACTTCAAATTGGTGGTCATTTTATGTCCAGGACAGAACATACTTTACTTGCTTTCCCTCACTGGAGATTTAGGTGTCATTATTAATAAAGCTAATGAAAATTTAGCTGTATAGCTACTTATTGCTAAAGTTAAATTTTTATCACTATTACTTGGGATTTAAATTTAATCAAGTGTCACACCATAGTGGGTGCCTCCATAAAGTCCGTATCTTGACTCAATGAACTGCTCGTGAATGACCTATGGAAAAGTCATCCGCTCTACTTCGTCGCATAGAAAGGAAATTCAAAAGCATTCCCACCTGGTATTAATCTTTACTTTTAAAGCTGTAGTACTTGAAACTCGTTTTAGTCTATATTCTCAGTACTGATATAGTCTTAATGTACTGATTTCTACCTCATAAACTTGCTTCTTCAAAAGGATTCAGTAATTAGAAACTACTTTTTTTTTTTTTTTTTTTTTTTTTGGTGGCTGTTCAGGCCAAAATCTTTGGCCTTAGCCTTGTCACTTGTCACCTCCAACTCAGTCTACACAGCCTATTGGTCAGCAATCCCTATCAACTCTGCCCTCAATAGGAAGCCCAAATCCAATCACTTCTCATCACCCTCGCCATAGCCTGAATCACAATTGTCTCCCACCTCGATTATCCCAAAGTCCTCCCCACGGTACCCCTAGTTCCACCCTTGCCCTCTACATTCTGCTCTCAGGAGCAGCCAGAGGATCTGTTAAAATAGAATTCAGATCACATCACTCTTCTGCTCACTACCCACCGCTAATTTCCATCCCCTTGAGTGTACAAGTCCTGTGCCCTCCCTGCCCCTGCCCCTGCCCCAGGCCCTGAGGCCACGGTGATGTGATTGCTGTTGTAGCTTCCACTTCCTTTCCTTTGCTCACTGTGCTCTGGCCACGCTGGTCTGGTCGCAGTTTCTTGAACAGTCTAGAACATTCCCACCTCAGGGCTTTGCATTGTTCCCTTCACCCAGAACATTCTTTGCTCATAGGTTCTCATGGTTGGTCCCCACTTTCTTCTTCTCCCAGTTCAAGTTCGTGACCATTAGTGAGGTTTTCGCCAGCCACCACGTTTTGAATAGCCAAGATCAAAACAAAATCCTTTGGGCAGCTTCTTGTCCCTTTTACACTGCCTCATTTTTTTTTCTCAGAATTTGCATCAAAATCATTTTCAGTATGTAGGAAAGATGTGTCTGCCTCCACTGATCATTAAAGTCCCCATGGGGCAGAAATCTTACCTCCGAGCTCATGGCTGGGTGTCTGATGCCCAGCAGACAAGAGGTGCTCAAAGTATTTTTTTATTGTAAACTTTCAAAAATGTCCCCATGTATTATTTAAAGATCTTAATATTTAGATTACATCATGTATTATCTATTTAATGACACCAGTTCAATATTGTTTTTAGCGAACTTCAAAATCACTCTGTCATGTTGCTTCCTGCTGTCCATCCCTCCTCCAACGTAGTCGCTTTCACTCAAACCCAAAAAGCTATTTGCTAACAGCTTGTTTTCCAGGAGGTGTTTTAGGGTCAGAGGATATAAAAGTGAGGAAAACAGGCTAAGTCCTTGCTCTATAGCTTTTTGTTTTGTTTTCTTTTGTCCCACACATTTTCTTGAGGCTTAGTTGAGCAAGCGTCAAAGTATGTATATCTAGTTATTTCATAAAGACTAATATCCCTGGATAAATTTATATAATTCTCTTATTAATTATTATGTATCAATTGACTTTAACAATGATTTTATCTTATAATAATGAACCTATATTTTTACTTAATAGAAAATACCGTAAAGTGGTATAAATAGGCACTGTGTAATTGGGTCAAAACTTTCAAATCACTCATCACCAAAAGAACGTTCTCAAAATGTAAGTCACTAAGTGGTGAAGACTCCAATGAGATTAACATTTTACCCTCTCCCACTATTTATCTCTGATACCTAAACACGAAGAATTCATCACCTGAGCCTGGGGCTTTCATCAGCAAGGTTTATCGACAAAGAAAGCATATAGATTCTTCACATCTTTATTAGGTATAGAGATTATGAATGTACCAGATTGGTCTTAGTTTTCTATTAGTACTATGGTATGACCTTACCATGAAAACTTTGGTGTTAAGAGAATTCTTTTAAGTTGACTATTTCTGTATAATCATCTGTGAAATCGTGAGCCAGTAGACTGTACATCGAGTATGTGCACTAGTAATAGAAAAATTCCAGCTGGCATTCCATTTTTCAGAAGTTCAACCATGACCCACCACACACAGCCCAACTGTCTACACCTTGAATTTTTCGGTGGATACAAATCCAATTCCCAATGGCACACGCAGTTGCCCATTTTATTTCCACAAAGCAAATGTGGAAAATATAGCATAACTCGCACTGCTTTGAGAGGTACCTATCCATTACTGGATCTCTCAAACTATAAAAAATTGTTTTTCATATTTGAATTAAATCTCCTCTCCCATATCTTATGCTGATTGTGATGCTTATTTTCCTGTTTATTGTAATCAGATTCCTTCTTGATCTCTTGTTTTACTCTGAAAACAGAGTCAGAGATGAAATAATTAGATATATCTCTGAACAAATGTTATCTCTGTAAAAATCTGAAATAAAGAAGATTTTTAGATAAAAATTAATTTTTAAAAAATGTTCCACTTGAGAGAAATATCCTACCAGGAACTCAATAAATATATATATTTTCTGAAAACTTAGATGTGCTAGACTACAACCATGAGATGATAAAAACATTTACATGGAAACTACTTCATTGATTTCAAAAACCCCAAGCAAGAAAATATAAAAATTAATTAGACCTGCACTAATTCTTTTTTTCTATTGTTTGACATGCACATCTTATTTTGCCCAAGCCAGGTAAATGGAGTATTTTAATGTTAGAGTCTGGGGGCTAGGAAACCTGAATTATTCTTCTAAAGATTCTTTTCATGTTGACAGCGCAGTGCAACCCCACACGAAAGAAATGAAGAGCCTCTTGCTATAATTAATGTAATTAATTTTTAAAGCATTAAAGATTTAAACTGACTCATGAAGAAAAAAAAAAGCCCACAAGTAACATATTTCCTAATTCCACAGTTAAGTCTTGTCTTTCTCTATTTCTTTATGTGGAATATAGAATTGTTAGATTGACTTTTTAATTACCTCTCCAATGACCACTGATGTGGCTGACCTTGAAGGTAATATTAATTACCTGATCTAATATCTTGCAGGTGCTTATTATTCTGGAAGATATCACTGTGCATTACCACAGCATTATCTATGCTGTGGCAAATATCTTATTTTACTGTGATATTAAGATGAAAATTTTGAAGTTTTAAAATTTGAATATAAGAAAATATTAGTATTGAATAATATTTCATACAGTCTCATAAAATATGCACAAATGGTGTGCCTGTTAAATTTCCTAGGGTATCTTATCTCAAACAGCAAGGCAAAGAGCTGTGTATTAGCATCGTAAGACATTTTTGTAATTGATGTACCTGGATTTTACTGACAAATGTCTTTGAGCTGGCTTTAGATTGAGAGAAAATTTGTGTACATCTCTAGATCATGAGGAAAAATTCCAGAAAAAAGAGGAATGTGAGTGAGAAAGAAATGTTCAAATATGGAATATAGAGATTATTTCAAACATAAAAAATAATAATTAGAAAATATGGAACTTTGAAAACAGAATTTTCTTTTTTTTTTTTTAAAGATTTTATCTATTTATTTGACAGAGAGTGAGAGAGATCACAAGTAGGCAGAGAGGCAGGCAGAAAGAGAGGGGGAAGCAGGCTTCCCGCTGGGCAGAGAGCCGGACACAGGGCTCCATCCCAGGACTCCGAGATCATGACCCGAGCTGAAGGCAGAGGCCCAACCCACTGAGCCACCCCGGTGCCCCTGAAAACAGAATTTTTAGAAATATATAGTGAAGATAAATTTACCAGCATGATCAACACATATTAGTTAGTGTGGGATTACAAGACAGCTTGAGCAATAAATGAGAGAAAATAAAAATAGTTCAGGTGTTTGTGTGGTTAAGTTTGGGTAACTTTCTTGGTGAACTATAAAATACACTGAAATTAGTTTGGGGAAATTTTCAAATAATACATATACTTCACCAAAAACATTAAGGCTGATTTGTTCAATGTATGAGTATATGCGAATGTACTATGAGTCAGATTATTTGGGGGAAAAATAACAGACTCAAAGAGAGGATATCACAACGATTAAAAACAAATACACAGCCAGGATTTGGGGTCCTAGGAGGAACGGCCTGGTCAGTGTGGGAGGAAGGTGGAAGGACTTATTTCACTCTTCTTTTAGTCTTATTTCAACTTTATACAAAAGGACATTCGCAATGATACATAGGAGACCAGTCTCTTTTACCCTCCTTGAACAGCTTGAAGAGTGACTTCCTGAATCACTCTTGGCAGACTGAGGAGACCAGAGATTATGGGCTCTCCGCACAGTGACCACAAACTTGGCGATAGTGCTATCTGCCAGTAAGGGGGAGCAGTGGGTATCCAGGAGCTGATACCCATCTTGGTGTAGATGGCCCCACAACCCGCCATGCTGTCCAAGGAAATCCTCCTCAGAGCCCTCAGTCCTAGCTGGGTGCTCTCAGCATCCATTCATTTCAAATGCTTTCTCTATCCATTGCTCGAAGGAGCCAGCGGTCAGAGTAGGCCACCTTTAAAGGCCTATTCCCTACTAAAGCATTGGGACGTAAACAGAACAATATGTTTCAGACGTACTAAAGCATTCTGAATTCTAGTCCTTGTAATGTTAAGTATCAGAAAGAGTAGCTCCCCCAAACTACAAAGTGGATGGAGGGTGAGTGGAAAAGCAATACCCAGGGTTTTAAGTCCAAGAGGGGTCTGAATGGGTAATTGGTACGGGTCTATACGGGTCAGTCAGTGAGGCGGGATTATATTGTCTAACAGGAGCTGTGGGTACCCCTTATCAGGGGGTTGACTTGCTATATGATTGAGTCACTTTCTGTAGCCTTAGGAATTTGCTAAAATATAGGAATCTGGGGATGCCTGGGTGGCTCAGTCCATGAAGCGGCTGCCTTCGGCTCAGGTTATGATCCCAGGGTCCTGGGATCGAGCCCCAGTTGGGGCTGAATCTGAATGAGGCAATATATTGAGTTCCATCTATTATGATCTTATATTCTTGTTTTCTGGGCTATGATTCTATAATTCTGGAAGGGCTACCAAGTAGTTGCTGCCTCCAAAGAATTACAGTTTGTTAGAGATCAAAATTAATGCAACAATCAGGAGTGAAACTAGACAGCAAATATATGTAAAGTAATGAAAATACCAATATATTAAGGGACTTGAAATGGGAGGACATTTTAGAAACAGAGAACTTTGAGCTGAGGAGGGAGGCTAGGGGAACAGACAAAAGAAAGTTCTGGAAGCACATTTGAGTACTCTGAGGAAATAAACCGGATTATAAATGAAGTGAAACAAAGGAGTTTAGATTTGATGACGTAACCAAAAAGAAGGTTTTTTTAAAATCAAAAACAAACAAACAAAAAACAAGATGAAACCAGTATTTAAGAAATAGTAGTCTGACAGTAATGAAGGATTTTGCTCAACAAATATTTGAATGCAAATTATATGCTAAGCACCCTGCCAAGCCCTAAAAATTCAGATGTGAACAAGCAGACACCATTTTCTTACACCATGAAGTCCCAGAATGCAGCAGTGTGAGTCAGATGTAATAAACACTGTATTTTTGGGTGACACCTACCCAGTCTGGGAGATAGGGTCAGAACAGACTTCGAGGCGATATGCTGACTTTTATTTTGAAACTGGAAAGCTGGAATTAGCCAGGAAAGATACATGACATGGTCAGGGTGGTTGGTGGGAAATATTCCAGATAGAAGAACCGGCATTGTGGCACCTGGGTGGCTCAGTGGGTTAAAGCCTCTGCTTTCGGCTCAGGTCATGATCCCGGGGTCCTGGGATGGAGCCCCACATCGGGCTCTATGCTCAGCGGAGAGCCGCTTCCTCTTCTCTCTCTGCCTGCCTCTCTGCCTACTTGTGATCTCTGTCTAATAGATAGAAAATCTTAAAAAAAAAAAAAAAAGTGGAAGAAGAAGAAGAAACAGCATCTGCTAGTGTTCCAAAGAGAAAAGGAAATGAGGTGGGAAGATAGGCTAGGATGTTGGTACATTATCCAAGCATGGTCTAATCGTCTATAGCAAGTTGGAAGAAATAGAAGGCAAGCTACGGTTCAAATATGAGAGTTACTTTTATAACAATAAGTTACAAATGTATATTCAGATAGCTTCAATTTTTTACCATTAAAATTAAAATTTTTGCCATGAAAATTAAGTCATTCTCCATGATTTTGTTATGCAAATATGCCAAAGAATTGCATGGAAAATGCTTTTCCTTCTGTCTTTATTTTAATATACACATCAGGATGAATCAGAGATTATAAAATATTGACTTGCCATCTTGGAGATAAATGACAAATTTTATAATTTAATGACTTACATTTCTTGGGGGTGTTATTTAGCTGAGTTAGTTCATTTTAGTTTTTTCTATATGTTTTGTCTCTTAGGTAATTATTTTGAAATCAGTTATTTCACGTTTATTATACTTTGTTTCTCTTACTGAGAAGAAACATTTCTTGTTTCCGTATGGCAGATATAATGTAGGTAAATGGACCTTTTAAAATCCATTGCATATTCTGAGTAAAACCTCTTACATTTCATATATATGCCTTTTTTAATTTACGTATCAGTTGACTACTGCCTAAATCTGGAAAAAGTTTAGCTCATGATTTTTTTTTTTTTTTTTAAGTTCGTTGATGGACTTTTACTGCAGTGAATTCAAAAACAAAGAAGTTAATTTTAAAAGCTCATTTTATTGAGTTAACAGTGAATTAAAAAACCAATGAAATTAATTTTAGAGCCATTTAATTTAGTTCAGAAAAGAGTGAGACTCTTTTATTAACTTAATTATTTTGGAATTCACTGTTTTAAAGTCCAATAAATGTTATGTATTTTATTTCCAATTAACTTCATTGTGCTCTGAGTCATGTTTGCTTTCTCTATGTGGCTAAATCTCACCTCTCCTGTTGCACACCGGCTGACCCATTTACAAAGGGGCTGTTCTCAGCATTAGGCCATTAGATGTAAGTATATTGCATCTTTAAAAACTTAGCATTTTGGTGACGATTATTTTAATCCCCAGAATTGACTTGTACCTGGATAGCATAAGGATAGAGCAAATCAGCAATTTTCTGACCATGCTTATTGCCAACTCTATAATCTGTTGTCTGGTTATGATCTTTGATATTCTACCTGTCCCATTTGCTGATGTATAGGAATTAGTTTGGAAAAAAAAATAAATAATGACCTGGGTTGTATAAAGGAGGTAATATTTCAGGAATGCTTCAGAGTTTTGTTTTGTTTTGTTTTGTTTTTCCTCTCTCAGATTTTATGAAACAAAAATCTGAAAAAGGTAAAATAGTGTTATCTGTTTAAAAAAAATGTGTTTTACTTTTACTGTCAATTGTATAGAACCCAAAGGGGAGTAATACTGTAGTGGGTTAAACGAAACAGCTTAGTTCCTCAGAATGAAGAGAGCTTCCATTGTTCCCACCTCTCTCTCTTAATCCACCACTTGAGGCTGGAGAAACAGAATTCTCTATACGATGTCCAGCGAGGAAAGTGATCTGTTCGCTGACATTTACTCAAAGAGAAGATAAACCTCAAAAACCCCTTCTCTTCTTCTTCCCCCCCTTCCCCGCTTCCCCTTCTTCTTCCTCTTCAGTCATGCCTTGGGTTGTTCAGGGTGAGCGATCTTGTGAGAAAACTCAGCATCTTTTTATCTGCTGATTTTACTTCTGGGTGAAATGAACAAATAAAACCAGAGCGCCTTCCCTCCCTGGTTGAGGCTGAAAATGGAGCTTTCCGACAGGAGGACCGTTTAGGGCAGCAGCCATGTAAAACTTCTCCACTAATTGGCTGACATTCAGAGCTTGAGAATCAGCAGCTGTTGAAGCAAATTTAGTCTGAATATAAGGCAGATTTTTCATTTATTTCAATTAATCACCCCACACATCAAAATCTCTTCTAAAAAAATTCTCCAGTGAATACCTATGAGAAAAAGATTGCTTAGGTGGGCATGGACTTTACTGACTCTTCCACACTTTGTATTTGCAGTCAACTTATTCTTTTTTTTTTTTCTTCATGGGAAGAACTTGCTTGGCCTTTTGCAGAATTATGAAAATAACATACATGTCCATCAAAACCAATTGCGATCTGGTTCCAAGGAGAAATTGCGAATGATGGCCTGTATGTATTGTAAAGCATATGGCGTGTGTGGGCAATTGCATGTGTTTAGTGTATATGTTTCCGCATGTGGAAGTAATGCTACTGTAAAACAATGGAAATTTGCCATTGCTGCATGCTTATAGTAGCTATAAAGTACACAACATGCATATTGCAATATCGGTGCACTTTACAAAAAATTCTTTATCTAGAAATAGTGTAATTCTGTATGATACAGTGCTCTAATTAGAAAAGTGCTTTATTGGACAGAAAAGTAAATAGGCCGCCCCAACCTACATATTGTGATTGGTTACTATAGAATGTGTAATGTGTATTACATAGGCCTAAAATATATATGCTTATTAATTTCACTGTAATATTTTTCTTTTATATGAGTTGAAGGTAGTCATTTATTGTTTGCCTGTTTTGAAAGAATAGGAGAGGGACTTGTTTATGCAATAAAATATTATTCGTATGTATTTTAGCTTTAAAAGAACGTGAGTACATTGTTACAGCAATTAGGTCATTATTTATTGTGGCAATTCGGAAATTAGAATACTTGTCATGTTTATACCAGTCCACCCTTGTGGATTAAATATGTATGAAATGGATTTTTATTATGAAGATACGGAGAGAAGGGGCTCCTTGATATACGTAAATAAAACACCCATGCTTAGTGTATGTGTTACCACTTATTTTAGGTAAAGAGAAATAGAACACTGAGACATTTACCCAAGCAATCCACCAAATCTTTCTTCTTTGTTTGAATTCCAGAAAAAGCAGTTACTGTGTAGTGAGCTCAAGAACAAATTAGAAAATTGATAATTAAAAACTCTCCCAAAACCCTCCACAAAACTTTTGACTGCAAGCATTAAAATATATATTTTTAATTTTAAAATACTTACTTATTCAGCATTTTAGACATTCCAAAAAAAAAGTGCAGTGATACACATATGTTTATCACTCCACTTGGGGAAAAAAAAGTCAGTTCTCTTCTGAACCCTTCATGTCACTTCTATCCACTGCTGGACCGAAGGGGATATTAGAACAGTATATGTTATAAATGGCTAAATTCAGTTTTCCCCACAAAGAATTAACCAATGAGTTAAATTAGCTAACAGCCATCTAGACATTTTCAGACGCACTAAAACTGAGACGTCTTAGTTTCCAAATGTTTTGCTTATATTCTTACCACTCAATAGAAATCGAACAAAACCCAGCCTCTGGCAACTTCTGACTTGTTTGTTGGTTGGTTTGTTTTGAGAAGGGAGGGGAACATCTCAGGGATTGCCTGAATTACCTGGGAATATGCTTTGGGTTTCTTCCCCTTTAGTCTTCACAGGGGGGTTCTTGCAAGGGTAGTTCTTTGAAACAATGTTTAGCTAATGACTCAAGAGGACTACTCAGAACCATCCAAGAGCACCTCAAAAACAGATGCTAAATGGACTTTTGTCAGGTTCTACTAGTAGAGCCATCAGCAGTACACCAAGTTGGAATAAATTGAATTGAAATCAACAAAGGAGCATGCTGTTTATGGATTGTACCAGATCAACTCTCCCTTCCCACTGGTGTTCAGAGACCGTGTATCGTAGGATAGTGCGGACTTCTGGAAGTCCAGGCCCAGGGTCGGATATAAGAATGACATGATTCGGGTTTTCCTCCTTTTAAAATGTCGTTACAGGAGTGCAGTGCAGTTGTCTTACATGATTCCTCTTCATCGCGATTTCATAACTTGCATCGCCTGTATCAATAATTTGTGTTATATTAAACAAATCTATAAACAGAAATGTTTTTATTGTGGGAGGCGGCGAGGAAACGAGCATCTGGCAACCACACCTTGATTCATTTTAGCCCCTAGAGTCGTGGTATGGTGCATTAATTTCTCAGTTTGTAATTTGCCAGCTGCATTTAATGGAACCAATTTTCATTACATCTGTTCTATGGTTCAAAGAGCTCCTTTAGTTGCCAAAGGGGGTCTGCTTCACACAGATTCTGAGAGGGGCTAATACACCGTTTCTTGAAGTATTAGATAACCAAGGGTGATTCCTAGTTTTACAGCAAACAAATTATTTTTACAGAGGCAAGTTTTATATTCATGACTTACCACTGGTAGATTTCAAATTAAAAGTATAGCATGCCCTTTTCCCAGGAATTACATATTGATTTTCATGTCATTTTCTTCATAATACCTACTGATCGCTTGTCTTTGCAATCAGTGGTAGATTTATTGTTTACTAGTTAGTGGAAACGTAATCATGCTTAAGTAAATCCTCTTTGTAAATTGCAGGTGGTTAGAAGATGAATATTTCTTAGGCAAATATGGAATTTATAAACGGTTTTTAAATTTCTCATAGTAAGCATTATTTATGGACAAGAGAAGGTCATAGCTCTTCATAGTGTGTAGTGGGAGCATTTTTAATAGTGGAAATGGTTTTGCTTGGGCAACTTTACATTCTTGGTGTGTAATTTTAATCTCCATAAAAATATGTCGCTGTTGTGTAATACCAAATGTAGGATTCCAGTTGAAAGCAACTTTCAATGCAAAGGGTTTTCTCATGGGCAGAAGAGAAATTTGAAATGTTCTACAGTGCTTTGAAGTTCTAAAGCTTCAGCTGGGAGAATTATAAAGCATTAAACCTGAAAAGTTTCCACCTGATGGTCATGAAATAGCGTGCCTATATGAAACTGACTCTGCTTCACGGCCTTGGGCAATTTTTTTTTTCTTTTTTTCAAGAGTTCCAAAAACACCATGCATCATGTCATTTTGAGAAGATCATCTTAGATTTATCCTGTCAATAAATCATTAAAGTACATAACATTACTGTATTTCTATATGACACATAATAATACAATTACCTAGAAATCTGTTTGTATTGGGAGCCTCACCATAGCTGAAGAAGTCAAGTTGGTACCCAAATTAGAGAGGGCTTTGTATTTTGTAACCAGGTTCAAATGATCATCTTTGTACTTGCCTCAGAGTAGAAAAGTGAACGGTTCACTGCTAACAGTATTCCAAATTTATATTATAATTTTACCTAAGAGCTTTCCTTCCATTTTCACCTGCATCACTGAGGTCTCACCACATAGTCCAGGTCATAGAACAAGAAGGTGACAAAAATCAAACTCAAGATCTGTGACTCCAAACGCTAAACATCTTGTCTCTAAAGTATTCTATTATTTCTCTCTCATTATTAGGTCTTTTTTTTTTTTTAAGATTTTATTTATTTATTTGACAGAGAGAGACCACAAGTAGGCAGAGAGGCAGACAGAGAGAGAGAGGAGGAGGAAGCAGGCTCCCCGCCAAGCAGAGAGCCCGATGCGGGACTCGATCCCAGGACACTGAGATCATGACCTGAGTCGAAGGCAGAGGCTCAACCCACTGAGCCACCCAGGTGCCCCCCTCATTATTAGGTCTTAATTTCAGTTTTTTATGTCTAGAGTTGGGAAACATAAGAAAGGAAGATAGGATAACTTACAACACAGTAACTAATTTGGCATAACGGGACAATTTTCCTTCCATCGAACAGAAAATATAATCACAACAACCAGTATCATTATTTACTGATCCCTCCCCCCCCAAAAAATGCCAGCAGGCATTGGTAGGAGGATTGTATAATGCATAATAAAGGAAAAGCCTCTGATCCTCAGGAAACCAGGTAAGAATGGGAAATTAAGGGGCAACTCAGTTTGTTGAGTGTATGTCTTTGGCTCAGGCCATGATCTCGGTGTCTTGGGATCTAGTCTGTTCTGGGGCTCCCTGTTCAATGGACAGTCTGCTTCTCCTTCTCCCTCTGCTTCTTGTCCTTACTTGTGCTTTCTCTCTCTGAAATAAATAAAATGTTCAAAAAGTGGAAACTAAGCATTAAGTATTAATTCAGTGGTAATCTAATGGCAATTCTTGATATCATATCTGATCTGACATTCCAGTGGATACAGAGATGTCCTAAAGTCAAAATCATTTCTTCATCCATAGAAGGACATTTATTACGTTCCTATAGTCACCAGGTGCCTCATTTACTGGAGCAAATATTCATGACTAGAACCCAGTGTCTACCGCCAGACTGCAGTCTCGGTAAGGATGCTGTCTTATGTGTGTGACTATCTTGTTGATCAAGTTCAAACAAATAGAAATAGCAAAAACACCCCACCTTGAGATGATTCAATCACTGTCAAATGACTACAGTTTTAGTGTTTGAACACTCACACAACAATTTAGAAAACGGTATTGAAGCTCTCTAATGGGTGAGTCCTAGTGCTGAATGATAGACTGTATGGCAGTCGGTGATAAGGTCCTTGCTTTTTTTTTTTTTTTTTTTAACGATTTTATTTATTTATTTGACAGAGAGAAATCACAAGTAGATGGAGAGGCAGGCAGAGAGAGAGAGAAGGAAGCAGGCTCCCTGCTGAGCAGAGAGCCCGATGCGGGACTTGATCCCAGGACCCTGAGATCATGACCTGAGCCGAAGGCAGCGGCTTAACCCACTGAGCCACCCAGGCGCCCCAAGGTCCTTGCTTTTAAAAGAGCTTAGATCTACTTGGGAGAATGGAGAGAGCAATCCTCTGATAGGGTAGCAGGACTGTACCATTGCTATGAGGGCTAGTAGTATAACTATTCGGCTTTTTAAGGTTTATATAGACATTATACCATAAAAGGTATCTTAACAAAGATACCTATAGTCAATAATAACTATACACAAAAATGTATGCTGCATAGATTAGACCCCTAAAATTATTGTCTGTCATTTTTCTAAGATGTCAATTTCTCACATTCTAGCACATTTTGAAATTTGGATTCAACTTCCAAATGATGGCATCTTCGTATTGTGTTTTGGTTTACTCAACATTTATTTTTCTCTTTCCCAAGGGTATATAAAATAATGGTGAATCTTACAATCAATGGTAACTTAGAGGTAATAACATATTGTTATTATCACTTTAAAAAATATGTTTTAGGTCACGTAACTGTGGCATCAGTTTCCAATCTTTAATTTAATTTTTTTAATTTCCTGTTTTTAAAAATTTTTAATTTTTTTTTAAAATTTCACATTCAATATTAAAATACGAAGAATTATATTGTCACTGATGAAGAATGACTGCTCTTGTCACTCTGTCACTCTGTTCTTGTCACTCTGCTAGGCCCCCTAAGATGCCATTTTACTTAACTCAGAAAAGTCCTACAAAACAAAACTGCCATTGCTTTTTAGATGTGTGAACTGAGGGGCAGAGACCTTAACTTGCCCAAAGTGAAAGTGACTTCAGAATTCAAACTCAGATATCTCCAACTCATGCATTTTTTTTTCTATTTTAAGCCAAGTCTATTCAATAATCAACCATAATGAGGTGGCTAATTTAATAATTATTCTATTTACCCTCTTAAAATTTAGAGTTCTTTGGAAATGATTTAGAAAATCTGGGTCTCTTTAAAAAGGATTTTTTAGGTAAATGTAACATGGTATCTTCTGTGCTTTTTTTCTCAGTGAATTTCCTGTATTAGGCAGGAACCATCAAAATCATTCCACTGACTTCTGAACTCATAAATGTGGGTTATAGTTAGAGCTATAAGGCTCTTACAAATCATCTGCTCAACCACCATTAAACAGCTGATGTCAGAGTGGTCCCATCAAGGTGAAGAGCCAGGTGTGTACAGGCAAGGCAGGAACCTTAGCTGAGTCCCCTGGTGCTGTCACTTCCCTCTTGCCTTGATCTCGCCCCAGGTGGGTTCCCTGAACTGTCCTTCATGGCAGAAGCATTCAGCCCCGTGCTTGTCGTCAGTGGTGAAAACCATGTCATTACTCTTCATCATAGAAATTTACGTTTACTGCTACATCCTGATTCTGTATTTCTTTCATCCTCTGCTTCCTCCTTAGTCCCTTCAAGCCAACAAAGCTGCCTGAGTGTTCATTCTAAAAAATAATAATAATAATAACAAGAGGAAATGATAAATGTCTATCGATCTTATGTATTTCTTTTTCCTTGCCACAAACATGGCTTTTCTTATCACCATGCTCTGTCTGGCTTCCTGTCTACGACATCCGAGCAGACCCCAATGGATTTTCTATATGGAAGAGGCCTTTGACATTCTAGAAACCTAGTCCTAAAACGTCTTCCCTGCTCCTCTCATTTTTTTCTATAAATCTTCATTTAAAACGCAAAACTATTCAGATCAGCTAGGTTTGTTTATCTGTTTGTTTGTTTGTTTGTTTGTTTTTACACCAGAACTGGCTCTTCTAATCTATCTTTTTGTTGAGTAGTCATAATTCTGGTTCTGTAAAACCCAAAGATACAGGGCACACCACCTCCACATTACGTCATGTGTCACTTGATAGTTTTTTGACATGCTTTGAGCATCATCCCTCACTGAACAGCCAAAAGAATTAGGTTATGAGCACTAACATTTGAACAGAGACTGAGAGGTATGCCCTGCAAAGCGAGAGTACCTCGAGAATGGTATGCTGTAGCTTTTTCAGACTTCGAAGCCGCCTGGGGGAATCAGGAAAACCAGATTTACCACAGAGAATGGAAAGATGTGGGTCTTCACTTGGATAGGCCACCAGAACCGCTAAAGAGTGAGAAAGAAAGTCAGGAACTTCTACACTCATTGCCCTGACCAACATTTCAGTGTTTTGTTTTTTCTTTTCTTTTCCTACTTTCCTCCAGACTTCTCTGATCTCTTTGAATATCAGACTTATGATCCTTTACTAATTTGCTTTGCTCAAGTAAAGCTACCTATATGACTGGAGCCAGAGCACAAGGCCAGATGCTAGCACACTGCTCGCACCTGTCTCCAGCCAGCCCTGCACATTTATCTGTAAAGAAGACATGGAAACATGCGCACGCACACACGGACTCGGACCATATGCTTAAATCTGCACAAAGCTCTGTGAAACACTGCTTCTCCTTTGTACTAAGCCTCCCCAAGATTTGCTGAAGGACAAAAGAACATTGGGTTCTCTACCTCCACCCTTAAAAATATATTCATCGCCCATACTATTCAAAATAGTTACGTAAGGGAATTTTTCTAGTCACTGGAAAGTGTTGCTACAATGCACATTTCTTTGCCACTTTAAAAAAAAAAATCAAAAACAACAGATAGAACTTTCTGCCTAGTCTCCAGACAATTTGATTTACCTCCTAAGCAAAACCCAGCAAAATAATTCATCTGATTTCTCTTTAAGTTAGAAGGCAACATAGAACGTTGGCATGAAGTAATTGTGGGATGGCTAACGTGGATAAGTTCTGCTTATGCGTTTTCAGCGCTGTGCTGAGAGCCCAGGATTTTTTCCCCAGTACGAGCAAGATCAATCACAAGATTGCAAGGTAGACTCCCTCTGGCGTTGGATTGGTCACTTTATTTGGAATGAACTGGGGTCCATATTGTGGGCTTTCTAACTTGTCAGCTTTGGATGCTAAAAAGGCAGTTCTTTCTCCCAAATAAGAGGGGGAAAAATGCAATCCTCAGAGCCTTTTAATCTCTTGTCTTTTTTCATTACATGGAATCAAAAGAAGAAAGGAATCCTGGCAGTTTTTAAGCATTCTGGCAAATAGCAAGACAGTCGCGG
Source organism: Mustela erminea (assembly GCF_009829155.1). Lineage (NCBI taxonomy): Eukaryota > Metazoa > Chordata > Mammalia > Carnivora > Mustelidae > Mustela > Mustela erminea. Next base: position 28,275,960 of record NC_045634.1, on the reverse strand, counting down.
GGTGGATTGTTTTCAGATTTTTGCTTTATTGTGGGGGTGTCACTTTATATGGTACGTTAATGATCACATTTGCATTTTTTAGAGGTTAAACATTTTATTATGGGGGGAATGGTGTGTTTGTAGTACAGCCTGTAGGAATCAAAACTCAACATTTATCATCGTAAGGTAATGCCACAATAATTTCTCCATTGATTAACAGGGGAAAGATCCTCTTAAGCTATCCTTCTGTGGTAATTTTGAACAAGATATAATAACACAAAGAGAAGCAAAGCCTCCAGACTGGTATTCAGGCTTGATAATTCGCTTTGTTTTATTTTAGGGCTCAGAAACACAAACTAAGACAATAGGGTTTTTCAATTGATTTTGAAATGTGAAAGTATCATAAAAGGAACAAATGGAAATGCATAATAAGCAACAAATTGTAGGAGTCTGAAACAGAAACAAAAAAGCATCCGTTTTGTGGTTAGTTGGGTAAAAGAAGTAATTGTTCCAGGAAACAATGGAATCCTAGAATCACCCTTTTGAAAGTTAACTACATTGTCTCGCTTAAAGGAATCTTCTTAATACTTTGTAGCCCTCAATGTTGATATTCATTCTCAACCCAGCATCTGCATTCTGCCTCCGAGTATCTTACAATACCTTTATTTTTGCAGTTACTAATGCACAAAATTGAGTTTAGTTGAATAAATATTTACATAAAAATTGGAAAAGTTCCTTCACTATTCTTGAATAATAGAGGGGGAAAAACTAGGATTCTCGGGGCATAACTCATGAGAGATAGTTCTCCTTAGATAAGTCTAATCCAGTACATTGACCTTGCAATAAGGAGACATTTTAATTCATTTAACTTCCATCAAACCCAATATATGCACCGTACTATGTTGGGCACTGTAGGTGATCCGAAAGAATGATAAAACATGTTTCCTGCTCTCAAGTCACAGGCAGTGTGGTCACAGGAGAAAAATGATATATGTAGGAAACACTCATTAGCAACACAATAAATCTTAGATTTCCTATGAAATCGTGTATATATATTATATATACATATAATATATATATATATTTTTAATAATAACACATACCATTTATTGATAGCCTTCCATGTACCAGGCACTGTACTAGTATCTTCCATCTTTCTTCTCTTTCTTGAAGCATAGTTGATACATGATGTTACATTAGTTTCAGGTGTACAACATAGTGATTTGGCAAATCTCTACATTACGCCGTGCTCACCACGAATGTAGCTCCCATCTGTCACACAAACACTGTTACTTCACCTTTGACTGTGTCCTCTATCCTGTACCTTTCATCTCCAGGATTTAGTCATTCCATACCTGGAAGCCTGAATTCCCACTCCCTTTCCTTTTTTCTTACCCATCCCCCACTCCCCTAAACTTGAAAGCAAAAGGAGAAGACAGAAGCTGCTAGTTCTCACTCTACTGCTAATTCTTTGCATAAATTCTCTTGGCCTCAGTAAAATAAAGAAGTTAATGACTTGACTTGTATACAAGTGTCCTTTCACGCTGATTTAATTGGGGTGCCTGGCTCTGTTGGTAAAGCATCTGACTCTCGATATCGGCTCAGGTCATGATCTAAGTGTTCTGGGAACAAGTCCGATGGGCAGGTTTTGCACTCAAAGGGGCATCTGCCTGAGATTCTTTCTCTCTGTCTCCATCTGCCCTTACCCCCACTTGTGTGTGCTCTCTCTAAGTAAATCAATAGAATAATCTTAAAAAAAAAAAAAAAAGTTCAGTATTTCAATGTTTGTGTAGAGAGGAGAAAGGGAAATTCAAGAAAAGAAATCAAGTTGGGCTGAGTGGCTAAGGAGGACTTCATGGAAGAGTTGACACAGTCTGGCCTCCGGAAAGTAGGGTTTATTCTGATGCTTCCTTTTACATTGAATGTCTACTCAGCAACTTGCAGCAAGCAAAGTAGCTGTTGTGGGTGTTCCTAAAAGCTTTAGGCAGAAGTAAATAAAGACGAAAAGACTGCATTTTAAAAAATAATGTGTCCATTTTATTTTTTTTCTTGTTTTATTTCCATGACATCATCAAAAACATGTATAAAAGTTGAAAGTATTTCATAAAGATAGCCTGAGTAGAAATGCATTAGACTACCAAAACTCATTAATGCTATTATGAAGTATATCCGGGTCTGTGTTCGTTTTCTTAAGCTTCTTACCATTTTTATTTAATATTTTGGTTTGGGTCATGAGTTCTCCAATGCATATTTTTGCCACTGTATAATTAGAGTGTTTTGGGAGAGTTCAGTGACAATTCTACCCATCACAACACTGAAATAAACTACCAACAAAAATGTACAAAGAGTTTTTTATAATAGTGGCCAGATAGGTCTAATGAAAAAATGTCCATAAAATAACTGGCTACCAGAAGAATAGCTAAATTTTGGCAAAGCTTGGCTCAAAGATGTCAAAGCCACCAAACGCTGTGAGGGCTTCTAGGAGATGTCAGAATTTCTTGGGCAAGTCCCTCCACCTGAGTTACACCTGCAGCATTTGGCAACTTTGTTACTTTTCTCACTGCCCTCCTGGACAATCAGTTGCCTCACTGTCCAGAAGACAAGTTGGAGGAACACCAGAATCAGTTTCATATCTCTCAAGAACTTATCATTATCTTACAAATATACCTTCTGACTTTCTTGATTCCCCATTCCATTATAGTACTAAGTTGCCAAATATTGTCAAGTCCTCTTAGGAAATGTGTCGTTGTCTGAAAAAATATTAGATGAAACACGCTTGTTTAGAAAATCCAATGGATAGGAAAAAATACAAGCCCTTATACGTAGAGTAGACACCCCTTGTCTGCAGAGGTATGTTCCAAGACCCCCAGTGGACACTTGAAACTGCTAAGATAGTAGTGAACTTTATATATTCTATGTTTTTCCCTATACATACCTCTGATAAAGTTTAGTTTATACATTAGGCACATTGGGAGGGTAATATCAGCCAAGAATAAAATAGAACAGTTCCAAAAATATGCTGTAATAGAAGTTACATGAATGTGATTTCTCTCCCTCCAAATATCTTTTTGTACTGGACTCGCCCTTCTTATGATGATGTGAGATGATAAAAAGATCATGTGACAGGATGCAGTGGACGGTGTGTGCACTGTAGTGTGGCATTAGGTGACAGCTGTCCTTCCGATGACATGTCGGAAGGAGAACCATCTGCTTCCAGACCCTGCTGACCCAGGATGACTAAAACCATGGGGAGCAAAACTGTGAATGAGAGGTGATTGCTGTATATTTAAAAATATGAATAACCATTTCTTTTTAAAAAATTTTTTAAAAGATTTTATTTATTTATTTGGCAGAGAGAGAGATCACAAGTAGGCAGAGAGGCAGGCAGAGAGAGAGGAGGAAGCGGGCTCCCTGCTGAGCAGATTGCCCGATGCGGGGCTTGATCCCAGGACCCTGGCATCAGGACCCGAGCCGAAGGCAGAAGCTTAACCCACTGAGCCACCCAGGTGCCCCATGAATAACCATTTCTACCACATTTTTTTTTAAAGATTTTTTTTTTTAATTTATTCATTTGACAGAGAGAAATCACAAGTAGATGGAGAGGCAGGCAGAGAGAGAGAGAGAGAGGGAAGCAGGCTCCCTGCTGAGCAGAGAGCTCGATGCGGGACTCGATCCCAGGACCCTGAGATCATGACCTGAGCCGAAGGCAGCGGCTTAACCCACTGAGCCACCCAGGCGCCCCTCTACCACATTATTAATATCTAAAAATCTAAGGACTAACAACCGATCTAATACTTCAACTGGTGCCTTAGTTCCTTTAAGGCACATTACATTAGAATTTAAGAAGATGAGAATATTTTAAGTGTGGGGTATTCTTTAATATTGTCCTCTCTGATACAGCCTGAGGATTTTCATATTTCCTTACGACTGTATTGTTAAATATTATTTTCTATCAATAATTATTAACTGAAACAACTAAAAAACGTTGAATAGTTTATACATTTTGCCCATTGTTTAAAATAGTTTGTAGTAAATAAAAATCATTAGTTTTGGGGCGCCTGGATGGCTCAGTCAGCTAAGCGTCTACCTTCAGCTCAGGTCATGATCCCGGGGTCCTGGGATCGAGCCCCACATCAGGCTTCCAGCTCAGTAGGACCCTGCTTCTCTCTCTCCCTCTGCCTGCCATTCTGCCTACTTGTGGATTCACTTGAGCTCTCTCTCTCAAATAAATAAAATATTTTTTAAAAAATCATTATTTTTACTACTAGTTTTGTTTTACTCTCAGTTTTATTGTTGTTGTTGTTGTTTTTAAGATTTTATTAATTTATTTGACAGACAGAGATTACAGTAGGCAGAGAGGCAGGCAGAGGGGGATGGGGAGCAGGCTCCCTGCTGAGCAGAGAGCCCGATGCGGGGCTCCATCCCAGGACCCTGAGATCATGACCTGAGCCAAACACAGAGGCTTTAACCCACTGAACCACCCAGGTGCCCAGTTTTACTGTTTATGGAGAACACGTCAATGTTTTGTGTGCTTTTTTGTCCTATAGTAACCATCTTTTTTGAACCTTTATTCTCAATACTATGATTTCTTTTTGTGAAAAATTTCACTTTATGTTTTTATCAGATATTCAGATTTACACATTAAATTTATTTCTTCACTCTGCCTCTCCATATAATGAGCTTAAAATTCTTTTTTAGAATTTAAAATTTAGAATTTTAAAATTCTTTTTTTTAGAATATTATATTCTTTAAAACTTTAAAATCAATTAATTAAAATATAGCATATTATTAGTTTTAGAGGTAGAGTTTAGTATTTCATCAGTTGCTTATAACACCCAGTGGCCATTATATCACGTGCCTTCCTTAATGTCCATCACCCAGTCATCCCAACCTTTCCCGTCTCCCTCCAGCTATCCTGTTTGTTTCCTTTTTTTTTTTTTTTTTTAATAATATTTATTTATTTGACAGAGAGAGGGATCACAAGTAGGCAGAGAGTCAGGAGGGGGGGGGGGGGGGCGGGGAAAGCAGGCTCTCCACTGAGCGGGGAGCCCGATGTGGGGCTTGATCCCAGGACCCTGAGATCATGACCTGAGCCGAAGGCAGAGGCTTAACCCACTGAGCCACCCAGGTGCCCCAATCCTGTTTATTTCCTATAGCTCAGAGTATCTTATGGTTTGTCTTTCACTCTGATTTCATGTTACACTGTTTTTTCCTCCCTTCCCCTAAGATCCTCTGTTTTGTTTCTTAAATTTCACGTGAATGAAATCCTAGTATAATTGTCTTTCTCTGATGGACTTTTTTCAGTTAGCATAGTACCCTCTAGTTCCATCCACATTGATGGGACTAGAATATTATATTTTAATTTTTATATTTATGTAAAATTATTTTACTATGTATCAAAATGTTCCAACACTTGTGTCTAGCTTATCATCTCTATTTTTCTGAAGAAAAAAGCCATTCTTAATGACATATTTATTGAAAAAGTATCTAAATATTAAATATAGATATCTGATTAGATGTAGGTATCGACATACTTAAAAAAGGACTCTGAATTACATTTTAGAGAATAAATTTTTAAAAATCAGTGATAAATATGATAAAACTAACTTCCCATTTTTTAATTAAAAAATATAGAGTTATATAGAGTTACAGGTCTTTCTTTTTCCCTTTAGGATATGGAACTGCCTAGAAAACTTTAAAAACTAATGTCCTAACATTCCGTAAAGACAGTAGATAGGGTATGTAAATAGAAAACTGATATTTTGCATGTGTTCCTTTTGAAAATGCAACATACATAGAGGAATCACTAGGTAAAAATATCTTGTCCTTAGCTACCTCACATTTGTTTTGTAAAATGAAAAATATAATCCCTGGAACAAACATGTTTCCTTATCACTAAAACCTTAGGAAGATATAACACATCTTGATGATAAATAGTCCTTTTTTAAAAAAAATTATAGAAGCCAAGTGCTATATGTTTAGGGCAATAATCTGTATGAAGAAAACAATAGTCAAGAAGGGATGGTACAAATGCCTAATGTATTTTCTTGTTTGAAAATAACAATACAGTGGGAAATACACTGAACCATATGTAGCTTGTATATTTCAACATTTTGCAAAATCAGCTACTCTTTCCATGCACAAATGTGCTACAGCTGATTTTACAAAATAGGCAGCAGTCTTTACCCAAGTACCTGATTCAGCAGCTGGCTCACGTGTTTTATTATGAAAAATGAGGATTAATTGATGAGAATGTTGACCTTCCTTCTAAAGATTCACACTTTTTAAAAATTTAGCAAATTTGTTTGGGTTGGCAACTGAATATTATTGCCAGACTTAAAGGTTGGTATTTTTAAGCTAAAAAGTGGACAGGAAAGGTAACAATACATACATGAATTTAACAACAACAACAAAGACCCATGAATCATATAGTCAGTTTTTTACTAGTTTCTGGAGCTTCTGTTCACTGCTCTATTTTCAGCTGTGAATTGAAAAATAATTTGCGCCAACTACAATGTTTGCTTTGAAAATTATTTGATCTTATTCATTTCTCTATACTGATGGAAACCAGATACTTTCTATGTAAAATGATTTGGAAACCTGATAAAATTATTCTATAAGCAAACTATTGATGTACTGTAAAGCCGATGGTGTGTGCTGGGCACTGAAAAGATGACAGAGATTAATTATGTGTGAATTTCACTTTCAAGGAAATTTTGGTCATCAAGAAAAAGACATCTATTCAAATTACTATTGTTTCTGCAAATAACTCGCTTTGTCACATTAGACAAATGAATTCAGTTCTGTGGTTCTCAGTTTCTTTACGTATGAAATGGTCTAAGTATCCTTCAAGTTTATAAATTCTATGATTCTGTGACTTTTTTAATCTCAGAAACATAAATATATATAAGAAATATGTTTAGGCTTAACAGAAAAGACAGTTTGACTAAGTTTTTCTAGGTCCCACGTGATTTTTTAACTTTGCATTAAAACAGTTTCCAAATACACAGAAAATTAAAGAGGATAAGATAAAATGACGTATACCACATAAACTAGATTGTTATCTATTGTCTGTTTTCCTGAAATATTTTAGTGTGGATTCCAGACAGCATGGCATTTCACTTCTGAACACTTCTTACAAATCCATTATTGCACCTCCCGAAATTAACAAGGATTCCTTAATAACAGCTAACACTAGTCCATGTTTATGGCTTCTTAATTGTTCCTAAATATCTCTTGCAGAAGTCATCAGTGTCCGTGATCTCCATTTTGGTGGTGCGTGTCCTTCAGCCTTGACTCTTCCTGTATTTCTCCCACCTTGTTTTCTGGTAGTCCTTGTTCGTTTACGACCCAGACATGCTCAGGTTGTTGGATCCGTTGTTGTCCTATGGGATGCTCCCCATTCTGGATTTGTCCTTGGTTTCTTCTCTGTGTGTTTTACTCCTATTCTGTAAACTTAAAGTTAGGCTCACAGGTTCAGTATTTCTCATTGTAGAGTCTCCACTTGCATGTATGTTTGTGATTATAATTATCTTTTTTTTTCCCCCCTAAAGTTAGTATCTTTGATATCTAATTGGCAGCTCTCTAAAAAGTCCAGGTATATGTGTTTTTTTGGTGTTGTTATTATAACATTGAAGTAATATGGGCATAATCGACACATTTACTCTTTGATAATGTCTTGCCTTTCGGGGCAGAATGATAAAGAGAATAGAACATCTTGTCATATGAAATAACTCTACTCCTTAGAGTCAGGATCTTTATCTCTATTTTACTCGATTTCCTAGAGGGTGTCATCTTCAGGCCCTTGTCATCATACTGTTTTAGGGAAGTAACTTTTTGGAATGCATGCTAGAAAATCATATTTAATTAAATTTTTAAAATACATAAGGAAATACAGTTTTGTGATTATCCAGGGAATATAGTTTTAATGCTGATGCTCGTAGGTCTTAATAAATTAAAAAACTGAACTCAGTGTTATAGTTTAAATTTGAGATACAGTAGGATTTCCCAGTGGGTATGCCCTAAAGTTCTTAAAATATTCCTATTATGACTTCAGCAATAAATGATTGAAAATTGTACTACAGTGTCTTTTAAATAACAGTATGATTTGATTGGTATCTTCAGTGTATCGAGTCATAGAAATAGAAGCTACTATTGTGTGCAGTCACCATCCATGCTTAATTTCTACCTCTTCCTAGTCCAATTGTAGCAGACCTTTTCCGTGTTTTGTCCCATCTCATTGATCATTCAGTACATTGCAGTTTCCCCTAATTTCCCGCATGTGATTAAACTGTCACCAGCCATTGCTGTAGCTGATGTACTAGAATCCATTTATTGGCAAGCTTCATTTACCTTTGTGTATCATTTCCCCACTTCCTTACCAGTGTTCTCACCATTTCCAAAGTAAACCATTGGGACTCAAATCGTTGCCTCAGGGTTTGCTTTTGGGAAAAAAAAAAAAAAAACCAAACTAAGATAGCCATCTTTCTTCTGGGCATACCAAACTATACACATTTGAAAGCATAAGAGCTATTTCATCTCCACACGTGTTCATTCATATGCAAATCAACATATAAGCAACACCATCTTTTCCTCTCTTCTCTCTCTAAAGGACAGATATCCATCTCTATTTTGTACGTTTAGTTTTATTTGTAATAAATTTTGTATATAAAAAGGAGAACCTCGTTCTACAAAGCTTGCCAACTTTTAATCTTAAAAAGCATGTTTTTTTCTTTTCTTTTTAGTTTTTCCTTGATATGTTTAATTTGTTTCTCCCAATCCTTCACTTTCTCAATATCCTATTCCCTGGAGGCAAGCATTTTCAATGTTTGCAGTGGATTCTTACAGGATGTGCCTCAAAAACTCTTAATCATATGACTGTAATGTTTTATTTTGATTATTAGATTTTCCACATCAAATCTTCATTCCCCAAAATGGAAGAGGATCATTTAGCTTTCTTCATAGGCACAATACCACATGGATGCATAAACATTCCTGCCCGCCCCAAGGCCTCTTAATAGGTTTACATGATAATCTAGGTTAAATAAATATTCATTGTTTACATTGAGTAGACTCTATAAACACTATGGACAGTAAAGCTTTATTATGATAAGTCTTTCTTACTAATTTGGTTTTCCTTACGAATGAATAATTAACCCAAGTTTTAAAAATTTTAGTGTACTTAGTTAAAATATTCTGCCCTGTGAAAGGAAACTAATAAAAGAATGAAAACATAAAGTCCTAGTGTGGGCGAAAATCCTTATAAAGTGCATATCTAATTAAAAAGCAAAACAAAACAAAACCTCGTAAACTCAATAATAAGGGAACAACCCAATTTAAAAAGGGGCAAGATATCTGAAAAGACCCCTCATTAAAGAAGATATAAAGATGTCAAAAATGTGTATAAAAATAAGTTCTATGTCTTATGTCATTAGAATATTACAAGTTAAAATGATAATATATCACTACAGGCCATCCTATCAGGATGACTGAAATCCAAAACACTGGTCTGGCCCGTTCACATGGCTCTGTGCATTTTGCTGGTTTAGCTGGAATTTTCACCATAGGTCGACAGACTGGGCCTTTGTGGGAAATTGATGGGGAGCCCACAAATTCAGCTGGTTTTTTGTTTTTTTATTTGCTTGTTTTGTTTTTGGTTCTAGTTTTGTTTGTTTGTTGGTTTGGTTTGGTTTGGTTTTTGCCAGGGCTGACCGGTTCCCCAAAGAAGGATTTTTTTAGTGAATTTTTGTCTGGCTGAGAGTATTCTAAGTCAGGTGGGTTAAAAAGCTAGGAATCTCAAACTTCAGCATATAAATATTTACTTCTAATACATGATCTTGATCTTTAGTCATCCTAGGGTCCTCGGTCTAGAATTTTTCTGTTTTACCACGTCAGGAGATTAAACCTACACACCTATGCTATGAGAAGTAACTGCCTGGTCATGAGAGAGGGTCTGCAGGTCTGAAGGCTTCTTAGATATCTTTCAAGCAACCCTCCACATACAAACTCCAAGGGTACTTGGTGCAACCAACACCTCCGCCTTTGGACCACTCTGGTACAAATTAGGCTGCTTGTAAGCTTTCCCACACCTGACATAGGTCTAACCTCCCAGGTCTGCGAAGATAGTTACCAATATCTCTACTCATTTACGTTTGTGAATGAGACAACAAAAAGTCAACTTTCTTCTTATTTTGGTTATAAATGCCTGTGGTTAATTCTCCACATTAAATCAGAATTGCTTCTACTTAACCTGTTAGAATATTTAATTCACAAAGTCCTCGTGTGAGAAGCATCTCCTGGTCTCTCACCTTTATCCCGGTCTCCTCCATGTGGCCGAGAATCCTCCTGGTTATTCCCGAGTCTATCCTAATGCTTTCCAAATCATTAGTCAACTGTTGATTTTATTGCATTTTATCTGTATCCTCAATCCGTACAGAGCCTTGAGATGAAAGCTTCTGTTTTCCATCCTGTGCTTTTGTTTTGCCATTATTCAGCTCAAGGTAGGTCTTCATTACGTTTATAAGACACTGATGAATGAATGAAGTGTGAAGGAATTTAGCAGAAAGCAAAAATAAAAGGGAGGGAGATTAAGTCATATTTTAGCTCTTACAAGTCACTAATTAAATCCCCTTTGCTGTCACAATTTTCACTGTAGGTGGATGAAAACAGTGTGGATGAAGGAAAAAGGAATTTAGGTGCTTATTACCTGTTTTACGTTAATAAAAGGAAAAATGGTATCAGAGCAATTTCTGGATTGTTTTGGGAGACTATAATGTCTGCATCAGGATATCATTATTTTGCTAAATTTTATTTTTTTCTATTCCTCTCCCGTCTAAGCAGAAAAAAATATCCTGAAAGGATTGTTATAAAATTACTATGTATATTTCATAGTTGACTACTCTTTGCGAAAGGTAATATTTATTTGTTTTAACTAAAGTTCCAAGGAAAATGTGCAAAACCTCTAACATATTGCTTGGAGGTTAAAGAATATGTTCACTTCATAACCTTGAATTAATGTACTGTTTTCCGTATTCACTCCATCAGAGCAGGAATCTATCTCCTGAACATCTATGAAAGGAAACTCCCCCAGGAAAAATATTTTATAAATATCTGACCACTCTAAACTTGATCTTTGATGTTGAAACTTCAAGGGAGCTGCTTTTGGTTATGAAGGTTTCAAAAGAGCCGTTGTCAGGATTCTTAGATTGCTCATTTGATGTATATTAGCTCACCACTTTTAGGTCTTCATGTAACTGAAGCATCCCACTTTGGGTTTCACTTCTGGGAGGCATCCTTACCTGTTAAGCAGAGATGAAGAGAAAGTAGTCTAGACTTTTCCTTAGGAAGACAACACACTTTTAACCCATTCTGTTCCGGTGGAATGGAGTCAGGATGCAGAGTCAGGATGTAGAGCACCTTTGTCTGGACTGTGAATTTTATCATCACTTATAGTGACGCTGGGAACTGACACAGATTAAGGAATTACGCTCTATGACAGACTAGAAAGGGACTCCTAGTTTAGGAACTCTGGAGAAAAAAGAGTTATCACAAAATAAGCAACAATGTTGGCATAAATTGAGATAAACTGCATAAAGCTTTGCTATGTAGTAAGGTGTCATGTCGGCTAACTCTGATTACTCAGAAGGCCATTCTGTGTCTCTGTCCTGAGAGTAACCCAAATCCAGGTTTTTTGCTTAAACTTCTTTGTTTGATTTGTTTTCCCTTATTCCCTGGTACTGGACATCTACTCAGTAATGCTTGGATTTTTAAGAGTAAAAAGTGGTGCAAAGGTATTTGCTCTCTCCCCCGGGGTCCGTGTAACTCCTTTTCCTCTTCTGAATTCTGCCTGGTCAAACATCCCAATACTACCCTGGGTTCCGTCCTGTACTGTGTTCTTATTCCTTTGTTCATGAGGTCATTAATTTTATTTTCAAGAGACTTTTAAAATTTCTAATTGTGATTCAGATTTTCTCTAGGATGAATAATAATAGCAATTAACATTGAAAGAGCACTCATTCTGTGCCAGACTCTGTCAAAGCACTTTACAAACATGATCTTAGGTCACTTCCAAAATAATCCTTCTGTCTACAGAGGTCGTTTCTCATTTTATAAATAAGGAAAAGATGAGCTTCAGCAAGGTTTGGTATCTTTCCCAAGGTCACGTAGCTAGAAAATTGTGGAGCTGGGATTTGAACCGAAATCCACAGAACTCTCATGCCTTTGCTCTTAGATATTTATCAGAGTAAAAACGTGAAAGACACCTATAATTCTGTTATCTGAGAGAGAAATTGTTTTTATGTATTCTAGGATTTTTTTTTCCTTGTTCTTTTGTTTATAATAGAGTGTGTGTGTATGTGTGTGTGTATACATAAATTTATACATACAGACATATATCTGTATAAATGTCTTGATATTTTATAGTAATAGAGTGATTATGCATTTTTTTACTTACAACTATTGTAAATACTTTTGTAGGTTATTTTGTAGATTATAGGAAAATAAGAATAATTTAGTTTTGTGAAAATAAAATAATATCTAACATTCAGAAATATAATAAATTTACCATTCCTAAGCTGATATTTATGGTTTTATTTCCTAACCTTTCATCATGAAAAAGGTGGGAGTGTACACCTTGCACCGTCAACCGCCTAAATTCACACTTTGGTTTCCTTTTGCTGTCTTCCTTCTCATGCCAGATACCTTCATCGTTCTAGCCAAGATGCCCAGTCCTTCCTCATGTTAATTTCACCGGCCGACTTCTCTTTCTCATGGAACTGCCCCGATGTAGTATATTGGGTCTGCTCTAACTCTAATCAATCCACATAAATGTGTGGAGAGAAAAAGACTAGCTTCACAGCGGAGAGACTGCTCCCCCAGAACACAAACACACCCCTCTCCCTCCGCCTTCTTTTTCCTTATCCGCATTTCAGCTGGCAAAGCTAGCTGGGGAGGCCTGGGCTTGTCTTACATGTGAGCATATCATTAATCAGGTTGTCACTAACTGATGTGTAAAATGGACTCGAACAGTCCAATGATCGGCGGCTTGGCCCCTGAAATTACTTTTTTCCTGCTGCTTTCTGGAATACCACTCCTTAACAGCAAACTCTACATGTATATTCTTACAAAAATTTAGGTTACAACATGAAATCCAGAAATTATGGCTCAGTGCTGAAAGATTTAAGTTGTGTCTAAGATACCTGTAAATGCTTTGCTATCTTTAAGATGTAGTCCTTGCCCAAGGAGTAGATTTAGTTACTTCTTAAAATTACCCTTAAATACTAAACATAATCTTTGTTTTACTAACTAAGGCATGTGAGAGGGAAAACAATTCTTAAAATGTATATCTAATTCCTTATTCTCATTTTTTATCATACTTAGGTCATTTACAACTTACAAATCTTCAGAAATGTGAACATGTCCACGCTTTTGTAAATTGCCTGGCTGCCATTTTTCAAATAGAACTGTGTGAAGTTTTCTGTCTCCCAGAGCTCTTAAGGAACCTTCCAGATTCAGGACATGTCGAAGTTCTCTGGATATTACATACAACTGCTTTATTCCTTATTTAGAATGTTTGCCTACATACTCTTAGCAGTGACGGTAGATAATATCTGTACCTCACCGTCCAGGAATCATTCACTCCCTTTTGCCATAAATTAGTAAGTAAGGTGACGGGTTTGTTAATTAACAAGGTAGCTAGAGGGGAATCCTTTCAAAATATATACATATATCAAATCCCTGTTACATAGACTTAAAATTTCTTACAACTTTATTTGTCAATTATACTTTGGTAAAGCTGGAAAAAAAAGTATTTCATCCTTTTTTCTGTTCAGATATATTTTAAAAGTGACAGTATGCCCAGCAGTGGACTCCCATTGCTGTAGTTTAGAACTTCATTAATTTGTTAGCGTCTGATCCATGTCAACCTCTTGCCTGATAAAAATGGAACTGCCATGTGTATGCTGTTGGGCAAAATGCCATTTATTATTAACAATACTAGTTATGGTTTGTTGATCACCGAGTGCTGCTCTAAACACTTCACATGCTTATTTTAATCCTCCTAACAGCTCCGCAAAGTTGATGTTATGACTTGATTTTGTACATCAGAAAAGGAAGTCAGGGGTTGACTATATTGTTCAGTGTCATCTGGTTGGTAAAAGACAAAACTGTGATTTGAACCCTGAGTTTGAGGAGCTGATGCTCTTTCCACATTTCTCTGCAGACTGTCTTAAGTGATTTCTGGAAGCTTACATGCAGTCCTAATGCTTGTATCAAAAATACACAGTAGATTTTATTTCTTTTTTAATTTTTTTTAAAGATTTTTTAAATTTTTATTTATTTGACAGAGATCACAAGTAGGCAGAGAGGCAGGCAGAGAGAGAGGGGGAAGCAGGCTCCCTGCTGTGCAGAGAGCCCGAAGCAGGACTCAATCCCAGGACCCTGAGACCATGACCTGAGCCAAAGGCAGAGGCTTAACCCACTGAGCCACTCAGGCGCCCCTACATGGTAGATTTTAATTAAAATTAGTCAACCTGATGTACAAGTCTCACTACACAGTTGGAAGCTATTCAGCCATTCCATAATATTTAGTGAGCATCTACTATGAATCAGACAATGTGCTGATTACTAAAAAAAATTAGCATGGGGAGAACAAAAAGCATGTTTCTAGCCTCATGGGAATAAATGATTGGTGTATAAGTAGTATCATTATTCCTACAGTTTCTTTTTTTTAAGATGTTATTTATTAATTTGAGAGAGAGAGAGAGAGAGAACGAGCACAAGCAGGGGGATGGGCAGTGAGAGGGAGAAGCAGGCTCCCCACTGAGCAGGGAGCACAATGCGGGGCTTGATCCCAGGACCCTGGGATCATGACCTGAGCTGAAGGCAGATATTTAACTGACTGAGCCACCCAGGGGCAGTCCTTCAGAGTTTCTATGATCTGAGATTTTATAATCTAAGATTGCATTAATAAAGGGAATGTACTTTCCAGAAACTGCTCTCCCTTCTCTGTTTGCCATAGTCTCAGCTTCAACCTCATGCTCCCACTGACCTTCTATCCTAGTGGTTCTTATTCCCAGATAAAAATGAAAACTAATCAGGAATATTCTTTAAATAGTCCCCCTCCCCCCTTCCGTATCTCACCTAGGTTGTGACTTAGTTTTTCTGGGGTGAGATCCAGACTTCTACAAGGAAATAGTTTTCAGGTGCAACAGAGGTTAAGGAGTCTCTTTGAATGTCCTTAGCAGACAACTAGGTCATTTAGGGTTTTCCATCATAAATCTGTAAAAGTTCTGTGGCTGCAGAAGCGGTCTGGTTCAGGGTCAAAGCTCTGTCTGCTGCAATGGCCCATCTCCATTGTCCAGATAGGCTGGTTGGTGAGTTGGTTATCTTCCCTACCTTGTTGGGCCATTGATGACTCTTCTGACTTTTCTTCGTGGATTCCAGCTCTGAGCTAGCCTTTCTGACTTGATGTTTTCTAATTCTCTTAAGATTCTGTCTTTGTTAAGTGACCATGACACTGACTTTGAGTGTTGGCCTGTGGTCCTTATCTGGGCTGCCCAGAGGCTCTGTTCCTTCCATCTTCTTCATTGCTACTCCCCGTGTCAGACCTCAGCAGAGGTCTGACCTCTGGTCCTGTATCCGGTGAGGAGCCAGGTCAATGAGGAAAGGATTGGAGACTCACACACATGATCAGCTCACCACCTTCTATCCCTTCCAAACTGTCACAAAGACAAAAGGGTCGCCAGCTTGTCTATCCATAGCCTTGGTCTGAATTTCTCTTCTCAACCGCCTTTCCTTTTAAAACCAAGACTTGTTATTTACTTCAATTCAATTACTTGTATATCAAGGTGTTCTTTTGGTGAAATTTTAGAGTGAGGACAGAGCAGGGACTGTGGAACACCATGCATTTGGTTTAGGACCTGCAATCACAAGAAAGTCTTCCTCTTGAAGGCTTGGGCTGCTCTGGTTCCCGCTGCCGTTTGTCAGCTCTAGCCTTCTCTCAGTGTCTCACAGTCGGACACTAATTCTAAAATTCAAGGTTTTAGAGACGGAGCTGTACGTGATATGGAGAGGAACTTACTCTTGAGTGGGGGGGGGGTAATGTTTTTTCATTGTTTGATAAAGGAAAGGAAATAAGGAAAGAAAACAAAGATAAAAAGAGATTGGTAACAGGACACCTGGCTGGCTGGCGCAGTCTGTGGACTGTGTGACTCTCAATCAAGCCCCATGCTGGGTGTAGAGATTACTTAAAAAAAAAAAAAAAAAAAAGAAAATTAATTAATTGAAGAAGAAAGGGTTTAGTGACAATGGGGGACAATTAAAGAGGCAACATGGTAAAGTGTAGAGAAGAGTTTGCAGTCTGACAGACTTGGCCTTGAATCTGGTTCTGCCACATCCTAGCTTTTTGATGTTATGTATAAAAGGGGTTAGGAAGGTTTTATATGCTCATTTTATGAAACCAATTTGACTCTGTTGAGCTAATAAAATGGCTTACATGTGGTAGCAAAGCTCTTGGCTTATAGTAAATGTATTAGGCTCTTATGATGCAAGGAACCTATGGCACAATGAGGTTCATTTCAGTTGATAGATTGGGTGCAAAGGTTGACCTTATAGGAATGTAAGACTCTTATGAATTCATAATGCCCTGTGATCTCTAGGTGTCACATTTCATATCACGGGAAAGTCATTAAAAGGTATCAAAATTCATAGTAAATAAATACTTTGGCAAAAATTAAAGGTATTACTACAATTCTGCTATTGAAATAATTGGACCTGAGTCACTAATATACCATTAGTTATATTTCCTTAATGACGAGCAAGCATCAGAGAAAAGAAATCATTAAAAAGTAAGAAAATCTGATGTACAAATTATTTCTAGAGTGAATGAAACTGTTACAAAAAACCAAATTTATCAGCTCTTGTGATGTTTCAAATATATTTTATCAGTTTCACGTCTGAATTTTTAAGCTTTTGTTGTTGACGTTGTTTGGTTTTTGTTTCAAAAATCATTTTTAGGCCAATACAGTCGTCCAAGGCCAAGTTTAGGTGTTTTGAATGCCTCATGAGGAATATGAATCAGTCAGTTGCTGGGTCTAGAAGAACTCGGAGTACTGATCAGGGCACAACAAATCTGGCTGTCTTCTCTCCCTCCCTGCCAAGGTGCTCTGTGCCTGATTCTAGGACTCCACATTTGCAGTGAACAGGCTACTCTGCCTCTACGTTCATGTCTTATCATGTTAAATAACTCTTTGGTTCTCCATCTCTTAAGTAGAAACTTCCTGCAATACGGAATCTGATTCATTCCACTGGTCCAAAATGGAACATTGTGGTAAACTGAGTTCTGTCAACCCCTGCTCAGGCTGCTGGTCATCTCCATGGTTGGCTGCCTTCTGGGCATTTGCACACTTCAAGGGCAAAGGTGTCTCATGAGAAAAAGCAAAGAGAATTAAGTGTAAGGAAACCGTTGACAAAAATCTGTGGCAATGACACAAAATTGTGTAGTGGGCAGAAAGTGGCAGATGAATGATGCTATGGTCACACAAGATAATGCATTCAGGTGAAAGAGATAAAAACTATAATTTTAGCATGATGAGTTCTCCCATAAAGCTGTCACTTCTGCCATATAAATTTGTAGTTTCAATATTCAAGGGGTTAATTGTACCAAGCTATTGTCACCACTTAAGCAAAGGATGTGGGAATTATTGCAGACTCCTTCCTAAAGATCTTAACCCAACATGACATTGGTAAGACAACCAAGCAGATAGTAAAGAATGTAAGAAAAAGTTTGTCGAGCTACTTAGTATTACATACACATATCAAACAGTGATGGCTGTAGAAGATTTAGGTTACCTTCTAGAAAAATACCTAAGAGGTCTGATAAGAGTTTTAAAAAGAATAATTCCCCTGGTGAAGTAGAAATTAATAAATCAGAGTCCCAGTCTTCGAGGAAATTGCTATTTAGTGAGCAGACAAAAAGTTTGGACAATTAAATTACTGTAAATTATCATATGAAATATATCAGAGGCATAAAAGATTGCTACGATAGCACGCAGGGTAGAGTAATTAATTTTGTCCTGGGAACGCTGGAGAAGATAACCAGAAGAATGAACATTTGAGTTGAAAATCAAAAGAATGATTTGGACTATTCTGGGTGCAAATGTGTTAAATCTTCCAGGTACAAAGAATATTATCTGCAAGGATGTGGTGTCATTAAAAATCTTGGCAGGTTTACCCAATGGTGAATTGATTATTATCTGTCCATGGGATTCAGGAACGGGGAATAATAATTCCCAAATGGAGCCAAGATTGAGAAGGTAAAGTGAATCATTCCCAAGATGCTAGGTGATGCTCTAGTAACCATAGCCCCACATCTCAGTAACTTAGAACAGCAAGGACTCACTGCCTACTCCTACTGTGCGGTGATTATGGTCAGCTCAGCTCTCTGCCTCTCATCTTCCTCCTTCAAGGGCCGTGGCTAACGGGCCTTCCACCATCTGAATGCTGCCAGACCTATGATATCGACACAAGGCATGTGGTGAATCGCACTGGTTATTTAAGGACACTCGCTCAAAGTGAAACACCTTTTACTTTTACCTTTCATTAGCCCAAGCAAGCACATGGGTCCAGATAACTTCAAAGGAGCAGGAAAGTGCATCTCTTCTGTGTGCCCAAAGGAAAACTGAAAATATTGGTGGGGTCAGAACTACTAACCACCACATAAACTTTGCTGAAGATACTGGCCTAATCTTCTAGGTAACCAGGGGGTCTGTGCACAGGAGGAATGACACAGTTGCATTTCTTACACAAGGAACCACTGGCCAGAAGAAGAGAGATGAACTCAAACTCAGCTTTCATCAAAATCTCCTGGAGGACTTGTTCAAAATGCAGACTGCTGATTTCCACACCTGGAGTTTCTTCAGGTCTGGGATGGAATGGGTCCTGGGACTTTTTTTGTTTTTTTGTTTTTTTTGTTTTTTTTTAATTTCTAACAAATGTGATAGTGATACCTCTCATCTTGGAACCAAATTTTGAGACTCATTGAGAAGGTGGAGTTATTGCAACAGTCTGATGGGAAGATGAATGGTTGGACTAAAGCAGGTGACTGAGTGACAACAGAAGCAATGACAGACTCAAGAAACATTTTGAGGTTGAATTGAATTCAAGGTTTTATGACAGTGGATGTTGGGAGTGAAAGTGAGAGAAGGTTTAAAATGATGACAACATACCTACTTTGGACAGATAATTTAACCAAGATGGAGACTATACAGGATGGGGTCAAGCATGAATGAATGAAGAATGGAAAACAAAAGAAAGAGTCCAATGTATGACATTTTAGCTTTAAAGTGCCTGAAAGTACCCAGAGTCGATATGTGCAATTGGCCACTGAAATGAAGCTCTGGATCTTGGGAGGGAGCTAATACCTGAAGTTAGTGATCGAGAATCATCACGGGATAACTGATGTAAAGCCACTGGATAAAATGTAAAGCCACTGGATACAATACAGAAAGAGTATTTTGTATGAGAATGTCAAAGAACCCAGAACAGAATTGCGAAGTGCCTTAATAATTACATAAATAAAAATATTTTGAGAAGCCAGAATAAGACAATAAAAATGAATAATCCGAGGGGAGAAGAATGAGCAGAGGGCTAAGTGCTGGGAGATAAGAAAGGGGACAGATTGAAAGATCAGAGTAATCAGTGATGTCAGGTAATTTAGAGAGATCAGACATGACAAGGACGTAGGAGAACACTACAAGAATTAAGTGTTCTTTATTACTTTGTTCAGCCAGGCCCTAACCCAACCCTTGGGTTCATTGTCAACACAGGTCTTTGGTCCTCATCCTTGAATTGGTCATGAAGACCTTTGCAGCCACCAGGTTTATCTGTTTCAAGCTGAGGTCGCTGATGAGGAATTAGATCTTTAGGAATCACAGACACCAGAAGAAGGTTATCCTATTGGCGATGGGACTGATGGTGAAAGTGGGATGATTCTAGCCTTAACAACACCTTAAAGACTGCTAGAAGCTGGCATGTAGAGCATGCCGCCCCTGGGACCTGCAGTTATGTGTGTGCCGGTGATGCCACTGGGTAGGCCATCCCTTGCTCAGGATTCTGACAAGCTTCCCAATCACCTTGTGAGATGATTCCTATATTTCTATTTCTTGTTTCAGGTCCCATTCGAATCCTAAACTCTAAATTGAGTCTGAATTTTCATCTTTCTTGACTCAGACCTCTATATCTACGTGAGTCTGCATACCCCCATAGATAGATCTCTATTGGGTCAACCAGCTGGCCTGACCCATTCACATGGCTCTTGGATTCAGACTTACAGGATTGCCTGGGTCAAGCCAGGTCACCTGCAAACCACATTCATCCTTCCTACACCTCTCTGGCATCTTTCCCCAGATGATCCAGTCTAAGCCTAACCCCTGCCTCTTTATTCTGACCAGATTCTGCCCATTGTCCTGCTTAGGCAGCTCAGGATACCAAGTATGGATACGACAGCTGTGTCATATGGTTTCACCAATGAGAAAAGCCAAAATAGACCTAAGCAGTGTAGCTAAGTTTCAATGATCATGAACAAGAGAAGTTGTGTCTTTTCTGCTCTGTTTTTTTTTTTTTTAAAGCACCAATGTAGGACACTCCTTTTTAATCTTCATTTTATTTGAAAGATTAAAAAAATTCTCTTTTGTATCCTTATCAAAATATTACAGTTTAAATTATATCTGTGTGGGTTTTTTTTTTTTTGGTTTAAAAAAAACAGAAATGATAAGTGAAAAGATATAGACTATTGTGAAACTATTGTAGTCATGCATCATTTTCAATAAAAATGACACAAATGTAAGAGAAACAGCTTTTCAAATAGTTACTGATTACAAAAGAGCAAAGAAAAGGCATATGATATTAGCTTCAAGATTCTTGGTCTAAATATCTTAGACACCCTCAGTTGTCTGTATCTTTATTTTCTCATATCCACAGTGGAGGGAATCTTGACTATGATTATTTCCTACTTCTTCTTCAGCCATGTTTTAATTTACAAATGTTCCATAACTATTCTATGAAAGAGTGTGTGAAAATAAATGCTGAATTCTTTCTCTATTTTATCTTTGTATCTGATATTAGAGCCTGAATGTGAGCAACACCTGCTCCATAAATAAGTCACTGACTCATCTGAACAAAAAAAGTTCAGCAAAATAGTTGACTGCTTTATGATACAGATGGCATCTGTCATTTAAATAACGTAAGTTATGTTATTTAAATGGAATAGCAAAAATATCTGACAAATCTTTTTGAGACAAATACAGCAAAGAAATCTGGAATAACATCTAAGATATCAGAAGTCATTATTAGACCTTCAAGATTTTCTTTTATTTAAGGGTAAACTATTGGGTCTGTAGTTCTCTCCCGCTCGTGAATTCCATCTGTTTGTAAGTGTCATTGCTGGAATATGTAAGGAAACTCTTTTGATTAACACTAAAAAGGTCTAATGTTTGAGACCTTGAATGCAAAACTTCTGATAAAAATAAACTTCAAGGTCTCAGAATACTCTTATCAGATCAACTGTATGGTCCCAGAGTAGGTTGCTTAAATCTTCTTAGCTAAGCTTGAGAGTGCAAAGCTTAATACCCACAGGCTTGCAATCTTTTTGAATGTGATTATAATTCAGCACCAGCTTTGCATCCTGGATAAAGGTTCCCCTTGAACACAAAGTATGTTACATGCTTGTGTGCTAGTGATCAAAATACTCAGAGGATTATGGCACTTGCTGTTCTTAAACCTCCAAAATGGTGTTAAAATGCTACATCCAATCAGCTAAGCTGTAAATTAAATTTTTGTAGATTGAAGGCATAATTTTATTTCATATGCCAGAAACTCCTTTCAACCCTAGCATTTCTGTTAACACGTTGCATCAAGCATCATAACTCGAGAGGTTTAATGAAAGTTTAAAAACAATCTGTTGCAGATTTTGTGCCTAATTTATTTTTAATTGCAAATTGTACAACACATTATTGCCTGTGAAAATAGAAATTTAATTTCCTTCTTGTTTTTTCTTTCTTTTTAAAAAATTTTTCTTTTTTATAACTCTATTGCAACCTCAGATAGGAAACAGGGTTTATCGTGCTGTTTTCTGGATTTTCTTTATTCTTAGGTTCTTGATAGGCAGTCTTTAGAAAATAGAGCTCACACTGCTTAGCATGATCCTTCAAACACACTTTCATGCTTAGAGAACATGCTATTTAGAATTTGTGTAAGAAGTTTGCATTTGCACGATTACTGAAAGTGCACAGAATGCATTGTGGTTACAACTTTGTTTCGTGTGAAAATCCCTCCCCCTAAATCTGTGGCTAACAGTGTTTATAGTCACGTTTAGAGTTATTTTAGATCATGAGGCTTTACTGGGATAGAGTAAAAGCACACACAACAGAACTTTAATTACAAGAATAGCTGGGGAGTTTGTAAAAATTAGATCTTCTGTCTCATATTGTCATAGTAGCAGAAAAAACTTTCTTAGCATGAGGTTGCTTTTTCATGTGACATTTATTTATTTATTTATTTATTTATTATTGGTCTTTTCTGGGATGCAGTGAATGAAAAATCAACAAGAGCCTTCACTGCGGTCTTTTCTTTTTTGGTAACTTTTGTCACACTCTGCTGCATCTGGTAGTTTGACGTTGGATGGGAATCTGAAATGAAGCTTAATATGAGTGCTATCAAGTGATTCTCGGAAAATGTCAAAATACAAGAGAAGGAACCAAAGGTCTTCCGGGCTGGATTTGCATTCCCTGCTGAAATCTTTGGCACTTTATATCAGAAAGGGAGCAGTATGATTTATTTGAAATTCCTTCCTTTTCTCTTCCTCTCCTGTCCTTAGAGAGTGGCCATCAGCTTGCCTCCCGCAGCCCTTTCTCTTTGCTGGGCATTGTGTCAGCCAAGTGAGCTGCCTTCACAGCCAGTGACAAGAGAAGGGTTGCGTCTTGCTGGAGAGGAGTGTGAAGGGATGTTGTGACTAGGACTCCGTCAGTTCTGGTTGCCTCCACAAAGCCCAGTTTCCAGGGTTGGCTAGATCGATGTGATATCTTGTTTCAGGTTTGCTGTTCTGAGCAGGGACATTAGACAACATCACAGTCTCTACAAGGAACACTTGTTGTGAGTGAGTGCCTTGACCTCTTATAAGACATTAGAGTTCAAGTTCATGTAGGACCTGGGGCTGGGATGGGGGGAGATGGACTTAAGCTGTAATATTTAAGCACTTGAACTGCATTACAGCGAAAACTTAACTAAAAAGGAGGCAGGCAAGGGGTCAGGGCAATATTTTATAAAAACCATTTAAGTACAAAATATACCAAGCCTTTTAAACTGGAGAGACTTGATCGTTTTAAAATAGTGTACTCACATAGAAAACAACGGATTTGTTTCAAAGTTATCGTATATAGTTGTTTTCCCGAGGCATTTGTATGTTTCCATTTAAAATTTTTAGAAAATGTAAGCCTCTTCTATTTTGACTTTTCTCCCATCCAGTACCATTCATGCTTAAAGGGAAATACATATTGTTTAAATTTTTATTTCTTCAAGTATTTGCCCGTTTCCAGCTCTGCCACATTGCTTCTGATCATAACAAAGCATTAATGCAAGTTATGCTTAACGAAATGAATAAATATGGAAATTTGAAATAAATAAATGGCATCCCTATGTTATATAAGAAAAAAAAAAACTGATGATGTATTTTTTGTAGCAGAAGTAGAGGTAGAGGCAAAAGAGATTTGATGAAAGTAGAGACTTCCTAGAAACCTGATTAAAGAACGGGACAGGCATCCCGTTTTGAGAAAGTTTTTATGGATGTGGTTAGCCAAATCAACGGGGAGTGTGCGAGTAGATAGAATCAGCTCCACAAGGTGCTTGAAACATGAGGGTACACAGGTCCGACTGAGAGAACCAGTACGTACTCAGACAGAAACCATCGTGGCCGAAACCACTCACTGTTAATAAGGTAGGCACTTGTACCTGTTGTTGTAATCTCCTGCCTGAGAGTGAAGGACACATTTCCCGAAGGAATGTATCTCCCCCATTTTCTCCTTCCACGGCTGTGTGGGTAAAGCCAGTAACGAGCACAGATCCTTTGGAGAGAAGTTTTGAAGGCAGAGAAGGGTGAAGGTGGCTGGACTTTTCATCCAACTCACTCTTTCTAGCTAGATTTATGTTCTCTAGTTCTCCATTATGTGCTCATGAAAGGGATGTGTGTCTCTTTTCTCTATGCACATGCTTAAGTCCAGTTGTGACTGCAGGGGCACACGCCTGTATACACGCACATGCAGGCAAACACACACACACACACACACACACACACACGCCACTGGCTCTCGCTGGCTGAAGATTCCACAACAGAATCTATAAGCTTTGAAGTTTTGGCGATCTGCTGAAGAGGAAGAAATCCTCATTTTAACTGTATTTCTTCAAAATGTGATACATCCTTACTCAGGTGAGAAGATGGGCATAAATGCACCTATCCTTGGCTTTGCGGCTTTATAAATTTAACTCCTTCCTGAAAGTCTGCCACTAAGTTAAAAAATAACAATAAAATAAATAAGAATTTTCTTCAATTTGCATGAGTCAGTTTATAACATATTTCATCCCAGCCCAAAGTTGTTTACACT
Organism: Mustela erminea; assembly: GCF_009829155.1. Lineage (NCBI taxonomy): Eukaryota > Metazoa > Chordata > Mammalia > Carnivora > Mustelidae > Mustela > Mustela erminea. The sequence goes on along the minus strand of NC_045634.1, from coordinate 28,251,331 downwards.
TAATATGCACATATATATACACATAAATATATATCAGTTGAAAATTAAAATGAGATTTTCAAGTAAAATTTTTGAACATAAATATAATTTGTATTTAAAAAGTAAAAAAAAAAAAAGGACTATTGTTTTATTTCCTTTACTATTTTTTTTTAACTATTTTAGAGCTCATGGATTTCTTGTATCCAGACTGAACTTAACAGGTAAAGTTATAGCCACAATGTGATTAGTTGAGTTTTGATATAATAGTGAGATTTAAACCAAATGATTTTCATTTTAACAATTTTTTATTTAAGGGTTCTGTGCTTCTATATCAAGTGTATTATGAATATTCAATTCTAACTTGTATCATAACACACACACGCACATACACACACACACACACGAAATAAAGTTATAGTCTAAAGAAACACCATGAAGAAAAAATAAAGGCAAAATATGAGAGTCCTTTGAAATACTTGAGAATAGCATATGTATGTCACACTGAAGAGTTTTTAAATGTTACTCTTCTCATCTGTCTTACTAAAATGACCTAGGCAAAGCAAAACATTTTGGCATCATTCAGACATGGTGCATGATTCAGATGTATTCTTTGACTAGCAAATGTTGTGCTGAGCAAATTGGTGACTGTATCTTTGTCTGAAACTCTAATGTCAAAATATCCCTTCTTATGGTGCATTTGTTTGGTGTGAGTTTTGATGTTGGTTCTGGTTGAAAAATAGTCATATAAAAACAAACAAAAAAAAGGAGTAACTCAAAAAGTGGGATAACTTTTCAAAGACCACTGGGGGGGGGTGGTTATTAACAGCATTATTTAACATAAGGCTTCTACCCCTCATACAGTCTAATATGTCTCCTGACACAGCCTTTGAAGGAATGAGAGATTTCCAGGTTCCTGTGCCACAACTGGAAGCTTCTGCCATGGAACATTAGGTCTAGAAGATACCTTGGAGACAGCTAGACTAAAATCCTAATTTTATAGATGAGGAAACTGATGCTTACAGAAATTAAATGACTTGGCCAAGGTTATAAACCCAAATGGGACAGAGCTAAATCTCCTTGACTTCTAGTCCTCTGGTATTCCCATTTTCTCTCCTGCTCTAACTGAATTGACTCTTAGAAATGATGGTGACACAATTTTCTGGGATCAAAGAGGTGGGAACTATCTGACCCAGTAATTCAAGTTAAAGTACCATTGGGCTTGGGTTTGGGTTAGGAGGAGATGGACTCGAATTAAAAATCCTTGAAGGCACAGTGTTTTTTGAGTTCTCAAACAGTATTGCAGCTAAAATATTAGTAGTCAGAAAGTCGAAAAAAAGATGATTTGAAAAAGCCATTAAATAAACAATTACAACAAGCTTTCCCACTGAGCAACAAATCAAATTGGCTTGTTGTGAAAAATGGAGTAACTCTAAGCATATGTCCTATCTACCGTTGAGGTTTGACTCAAGGGTAATCACTCAGCTGTGATCTGTTCTACATCCTGCAAAATAATTAGAAATGCGCACAGGAGTTAGATGATGAGGGTGAAAATAAGATTTAAGTAGCAATGCTAGATATGAGGACAGAGCTTAGACTGGAGGTCCAAATTGGGCAGCTTACTGTGTTCCCCTCCTCCCCATCTAGACTTTTAGAGCCATGGCTGACAATAGTTGCAGTTATAGTGTTTACCATTGGGCAGATAGGACAGTGTGAGGCCTGTTCACAGCACTGGATAGTCCCGCCCTGGTCAGTAAGACTAGAATTTGCAGCATGCAGAGTCCAAAAGAACACATGAGGCTGGTCTAGCTATGTGCCTCATAGAAGAGTTAGAGAAAAGATAAAATTCCACCCAAATATTAGCAAGAGGCTGCTTGTCCTTTTTAAGAACTAAGACCAGAGGCACCTGGGTGGTGCAGCTGGCTAAGCCTTCAATTTTTTATTTTGGCTGAAGTCCTGACCTCAGATCGTGAGATCGAACCCCGCATTGGGCTCTGCACTCAGCGTGGAGTCTGCTTGAGATTTTCTCACTCTTTCTGCCATCTGCCCCTTCTGCTCAGATTCTCTTTCCTAAATCAATCAATCAATCAATCAGTCAATCAAATCTTGGGGGGTGGGGAGAAGAACTGAAGCCAGAAATAAGAAAGAGTAGAAAATATTCTGTATGTTTCTTACTCTCCTGGATTACAAGCTGGTTTTGAGCAGGGAACATTGATCAATGCAGCACATAGCCATTGAATATCGGGACACAGGTCCAGTGCTCCACCTGGCACTGGGTATGTAGAGGTGAACAATTCAGATATAGTCTGTGATCTCCTGGGATATAGACTTTTATGGCCATACACACACACACACACACATGCACGCACACATGCACACATATAATTCATAGTTCATTTCACTGTGTTATTATAGTTATGCTACCTAACATATCATCACTCACTCATTGAATAACATTTATTATTTGCCCATCAATATGCTTTCTTCTGTGATGCATCTAAACTTCATATTTTTTTTTTCTCAAAATTGACTTCCCACAAAATCGCAGGATAGGAGAGACAGGAAGAAATGAAATGAAATCCATGAATAAAAAGAATTTGTATTAATACTTTTTTTTTTTTTTTTAAGAGAGGGAGACAGGGATTGGGGTGGGGGTAGAGAAAGAATCCTAAGCAGGTCCCATGTCCAGGCCCAGCATGGAACCCAACTTGGAGCTCAGTCTTATGACACTGAGATCATGACTTGAGCCGAAATCAAGAATTGGATGCTTCACCAACTGAACCACACAGGCACCCTTCTTTTATACTTTCCAATTAATAATCTGTCATTTATAAATATATTCATGTACACAGACTAAACCAACAAGGAAGGAACATCAGGTTTCCTGGATCCAGCTAATTGACTTTAAGTTGTACCAACCTGTAGATGGTTTCTCTTGTTCTGACTCATCAACATTTTGATAATTTGCTATTCATGTAAGATTTTAAAATTTACATTTATCATTGTGACATCCTACTGGTCGCGTACTAAGTAAAAAGTATCCTACAGATTTCACAAGAGTTTTACTTCGATATAGATGATTAAAATAGCAGTTTTAAACACTAGTTCATACAGAGGTGCTGTGCAAAGAGATGTCCAAAGAGATGGTTAGGGACTTTACTACCTACCAGTTACAACCTTGGGCAAGGCATTTTAGACACTCTGAGCTTCGGGGGATATAGAATAACAGTGAGTTCAAATGGTGGCCTTCAAAGTAACTCATCTAAGTAGGAATGACCCAGGAGTGAATAGGTGTTTCTAAAACTAAAAGTACATATCCACAGTTTCTTGAGAGATATGGTTTCTAGGTGAATTCATAAAGGTACAAACCAGAAAAACCTCCTTTAATTTCCAGACCTTACTCAAATTGTGGGTATTTGTATTAAGTTGGTCTTTTGAGCATGGATTAAAAAAGTATGTGCTGTGAATGAGTCAAAGAAAATAGAGGCTCCTAGGTGGCTCAGTGGGTTAAGCCATTGCCTTCAGCTCAGGTCATGATCCCAGGGTCCTGGGATCAAGCCCCACATTGGGCTTTCTGCTCAGCAGGGAGCCTGCTTTCCTTCCTCTCTCTGCCTGCCTCTCTGCCTACTTGTGATCTCTGTCTGTCAAATAAATAAATAAAATCTTAAAAAGAAAAAAAAAAAACATGGTTCTTTCTGTTAACAAAATGAAAGCCTATGTAGAGACACAAGACACCAGCTTATGCATGAGATAGCAAATAGCACAGGGCCATATGTAAGTACTGAACAGGTATCCGCTAAACTTGAGTTAGAAAGGAGAAGAGGATGGTCTTGATAAGACCAGCTAGAGGTCCATCAGGCCTTCTAACCCTGGTCCTAGCCCTTTCTACAAGCCATTCACTAAACTCTAAGGATTCCAATTTTGCCTTCTATACAATGTGGTTAAGTACTCTATACCATAGGGAAGGCATGAGAATTCAGATAAGAAAGAGTTGATTTTCTTAGGTAGTGGCAAATGGTGACATTGGTTGTTGTCTACAAGAAGAAAGCTACCCTGGTGTCCTTTTAAAATCATGGACTCTCTGGGGTGCCTGGGTGGCTCAGTGGGTTAGAGCCTCTGCCTTCGGCTCGGGTCATGATCCCGGTGTCCTGGGATCGAGCCCTGCAATGGGCTCTCTGCTCAGCGGGGAGCCTGCTTCCTCCTCCCTCTCTCTCTGCCTACTTGTGATCTCTGTCTGTCAGATAAATAAAATCTTTAAAAATAAATAAATAAATAAATAAATAAATAAATAAAATCATGAACTCTATTTGTTTATCCTTAACTTGGCCCCACACAGAAACAAACCAAATAATGACCATAAGTTGTTCCTTTCCCTTTTCTATTTTTAAGCTAGTGAAGTGTAGGTCATGGCTTTGATCTGCCATATTTATTTACTATGTCACTTCTGCAGCTTTTAGAGTGACAGAAATCCAGCCCCCTGTCACGAGCTGGCTATGTTAAATCTGTCCCAAACATTGGCAACGCTGGGATAGATGAACATAACCAACAAACACTCCATACATTGTCATGCAAGGCCAATTTAGAGCGTCGCAAATTAGCGGTACGTCAAGAGAGACCAGTGTGGCAAAAGTTGGATGTGCGAAACGTCGCGTGAGTCTCCTCTGTCATGTGACGCTGTTTTCTGAGTGTCTCCTAAGATTTAAGGCGGCTTTGCCTGGGTTTTGCATCTGCGGTGATCGTTTAACTGTGTAAACTGGCCGAGACCCGTGCTGTGGACATTACGTTTTTGCATAGTATTTGTTCTGGAATATAGATTAGCAATGAGTGTTACAAATAGGCCTTATCAGAAGGGAACCACAGAGACTTTTTACTAAATCAAAGATACATTTCTTCACAAAAGATAGACTTACATTCCGTAGTTAATGATTTGTCCCAAGATCTGATCAGTAGCCTTCCAACATACAGATGATTTTAAATGAGAGCCGTTGAAAAACACATCTCCATGCCTAAATAATACGTCCATTATGATGAAATCTTTACATGTGTTCTGTACGGCGTATTATCTAAAAATATTAGGGGGGAAATGAGTAACTTTAAAATAAATGAAACTTCAATATTCAATTTGCTCTATATTTTCAAGCAGAATTAGTTTTGAGAATTAGTATTTTAGTTCATTTATTATTGGAAAAGACCTTACTAGCTTATTCAAGCAAGAAAATTACCCCAAAAGCTTGCAAGATTTATAATGCTTAGGGAAAAAAAAAAAAAAGGCAATTCAAAACCTAATGAGACATTTTAGGGCTCATTTACATCTCTAACCTGACCCATTTTCTGCAAAACGTTTTTGTTGGTAATTTACATACTAAAAGCTAGTTATTTATCCATCCCTAACCAAAAAGTTGATGAGATTACTAATACCATAGTGAAGTTAACATTACCCTAAAAGCTAAATATGGCCATTTCTAGAAGGTAGACTATGGAGTCATTTATTTAGCTGTAATCTCCTTTACATGCTGGCGATGCATCCAAATTCTGAAAGGGTGACGTGAAAGCTCAGATATCTGTTTGCCACACTCATTTTATTGGCAAGAATTGTTCCAGGATTGCACACTTTGGAAATGAAGCACATTAGGGAGCTCTGTGTATAGACACCCATGTATCTACCCGGGAAAATAATGCACCAAAATGCATTCTCTGAAACAATGATAAACATGGATATCCATGAAATTATTTAGTTTATAAATATATGTAGGTTCTTATAAGTTTTATTACAAATATGTTTATATTTTATCAACATATATTTATTTTTCTATTTCATATATTTATATTTGTGTTTATTGATATTGTATGTTATGTATTTTATTATTTCGTATGTAATGTTATGTGGTATATATAATACTACCATCTGTTAATAATTTTTACCTTAATAACTTACTCTAAAAGACTAGTGAGTTTATGGTAACTTGGCTAATGTTCATACTATAAGCATCTATGAAATATCCACTGTTGAGAGATGTCTAATTTATGTGGACATCATTTGGGTCCAGGTAAAGAGTTACACTGCAACTCCTTCAAGACTATCCTGAGGTATAGCCTGCCTTCCTCCTAGACTGAACACCTCTCTAAGTGGCATACCCTAAATTCTACCCAAACCCAGAAATTGACAAGTGCTTAGTACATCTGTGCTGTTCCTTTTCCAAGGAATTCCTCACCAGCACGTGTCAGGCGTCCTTTTACAAGTTCCTGTCCTTGGGAGCAATGTTCAGCCTGTTTAGTTTGTTCAGTATCTCCAGCAAACCCTCCGGCCTAGATTAGCCCAGCGTTTCATGATGATGAAACGGGCCTGTCTCGTACAAGGAAGGACCCAAACTCTACGCTTCTAGTAGCCTTAGAAAGCCTAGAGCCATCTGAGACTTCTGCAGGTCCATATCCTCCTTGGACAAATGTGACTCTTTCCTGTTTTATTTCTCTTGGCTTGATGACTTTCAGATTTGTTTTCGGAAACTCTGTGTGCTGTTGTATGTTTAGAAGAAGATGTACACAATCCACGATAAGCAGAGAAAACAAACTTCTGTAAATGTAATTACGAGACACTCATCTGTGAGGTACCTTGCTGTTCACCAAACCCTATTATCTTATGACATTTTGAAAATCCCGTTTCTGTTTCCTATCTGGAGGCTGTCAAGTGCTGTGGGCACTGCAACCACCGCCTTCATAGCTTGTACCACCATCACAGTCATGACTAGCGCTAAAGCTGGCTCGGGAGAGAAACCACGTGAAGGGTTTGATTCCTCAGCTGTTGGGAGTTTGAACATGTGGGGCTGGTGGCCCCGTTGTCTGCGCACCAGTCCTTCAAAGGGCGAGCTGCAGTACACCGTTCAGATTTCTACTTAGCTACCTGGGATATCTTAGGATAATGTCTCTAGTGCTATAAGCAATTGCTAATATTCAATGAATATTTTTTGGTGAAAAGTTTTTACTTTGTGTAGATTTCCCCACTACATGCCGGTGGATGAGATACCCCAGTTTCTTATTACATGTTAACACCATAGGCCACAGCAGAGCATTTTGAGGGGTGAAGGGCAGAGAGAGGCTTAGATTTTGAGGTGGGAGGAGCAGGGATTCTTAGGTTTGATCTTTGAAGATAATAGCATTTAAATACTATGGTTCTTATGCCCTCATTTCAAAGATACTTTGTGAGAATCTTAAAATTTTTTGGTACTTTTTAAATTTTTTTATTAACATAAAATATATTATATGCCCCAGGGGTACAGGTCTGTGAATCATCCGTCTTACACATATCACAGCACTCAACATAGCACATACCCTCTCCAGTGTCCATAATCCAGCCATGTCCATAATCCAGCCATGTCCATAATCCAGCCACCCTATCCTTCCCCCCCACCCAGCAACCCTCACTTTGTTTTTTGAGATTAAGAGTCTCTTGTGGTCGGTCTCCCTCCCCAGCCCCATCTTGTTTCATTGTTTTCCCTTGCTGCCCTCCACAATTCCCTGCCCTGCGTCTCAAATTCCTCATATCAGAGAGATCATATGATAATTGTCTTTCTCTGATTGACTTATTTTGCTTAGCATAATACCTTCTAGTTCCATCCACATTGTTGCAAATGGCAAGATTTCTTTTCTTTTTCTTTTCTTTTTTTTTTTTTTTTTTGATGGCTGGATAGTATTCCATTGTATATATACAACACATCTTCATTATCCATACATCTGTTGATGGACGCCTAGGTTCTTTCCATAGTTTGGCTATTATGAATATTGCTGCTATAAACATTCAGGGAGATGTGCCCTGTCGGATCACTATATTTGTGTCTTTAGGATAAATACCCAGTAGTGCGTTTGCTGGGTCGTAGGGTAGCTCTATTTTCAATTTTTTTGAGGAAACTCCATACTGTTTTACAGAGTGGCTGTACAAGCTTGCATTCCCACCAAGAGTGTAGGAGGGTTCCCCTTCCTCTGCATCCCTGCCAACACCTACGGTTTCCTGATTTGTTAATTTTACCCACTCTGACTGGTGTGAGGTGGTATCTCACTGTGGTTTTGATTTGTATTTCCCTGATGCCGAGTGATGTTGAGCAATTTTTCATGTGTCTGTTGGCCATTTGGATGTCTTCTTTGCCAAAATGTGTGTTGATGTTTTCTGCCCATTTCTTGATTGGATTATTTGTACTTTGGGTGTTCAGTTTGATAAGTTCTTTATAGATTTTGGATACTAGCCATTTATTTGATATGTCGTTTGCAAATATCTTCTCCCATTCTGTCCGTTGTCTTTAGGTTTTGACTGTTTCTTTTTCAGTGCAAATTTTTTATCTTGATGAATTCCCAATAGTTCATTTTTGCCCTTGCTTCCTTTGCCTTTGGTGAAGTTCCTAGGAAGAATTTGCTGCGGCTGAGGTTGAAGAGGTTGCTGCCTATATTTTCTTCAAGGATTTTGATGGATTCCTAACTCACATCAGGGTCTTTCATCTGTTTTGAGTCTGTTTTTGTGTGTGGTGTAAGGAAATGGTGTAGTTTCATTCTTCTGCATGTGGCTGTCTAATTTTCACAACACCATTTGTTGAAAAGACTGTCTGTCTTCCATTGGAAATTCTTCCCTGCTTTGTTGGAGATTAGTTGACCATAGAGTTGAGGGTCCCTTTCTGGGCTCTCTTTGTAATAGAGCTTGAAGTTTGGAATTCTGATGCTGCCAACTTTGGTTTCCTTTCCAACATTCCTCTGGCTCTTCAGGGTCTTTTCTGGTTCCATATAAATTTTAGAATGATTTGGTCCATTTCTTTGAAAGAAATTGATGGAATTTTGATAGGGATTGCATGAAATGTGTAGATTGCTTTAGGTAGCATAGACATTTTCACAATGGTTGTTCATCCAATCCATGAACATGGATCATTTTTCCATTTCTTTGTGTCTTCCTCAGTTTCTTTCATGAGTACTTTACTATAGTTTTCTGAGTACAGATTATTTGCTTCTTTGTTTAGATTTATTCCTTGGTGTCTTACAGTTTCGGTGCAGTTGTTATTGGAATTGACTCCTTAATTAATTTCTCTTTCTTTTGTCTTTTTGGTGTATAGAAATGCAACTGATTTCTGTGTATTGATTTTATATTCTGACACTTTACTGAATTCCTCTATGAGATCTTGCAGTTCTGGAGTGGAGTCTTTTATGTTTTTCACAGAAATTATCATATTACCTGCAAAGAGTGAGAGGTTGACTTCTTCTTTGCCATATCAGTAGTGGCTCTTGTTTTTTGTTTGTTCGTTTGTTTGTTTTTTGAGATGAGTTTTCCACCTTGTCATTTTATCCAGACAAGAACAGATGAATGAGACAACAAAATACTAAAAGGGTAGCAATGACCCCAGAAAAAATATACACTAAACAAATCAGCAGAGACCTGAACCTGGGGGAGAAGAAAGGAGGGAAAAAACAATCTATATATATCTAAATCTATCTATATCTATGTCTATATCTCTCTATATAGGTAGATATAGAGAGATATAGACATAGATATCAATATCTGTAGATATAGATATCGATATGATCTATATAGAGAGATATAGACATACATATAGATAGATTTAGATATATATATTAGATTGGTGACTACAACAGAGCCACACATTTGATTTTGGGTGTATTTTGGTCTGTTAGTAGAAATTGCATCCCAAATTTTTAAAGAAAGAAAAACTTATATATACAAAAATAAGGGTAAACACGATGAAAGGATAGAATATGACTGTAAAAATGAAAATTTTAAAAGATTATAAGAGGAATTGATAAGAAGTTAATTGGGAAAAAAAAAAAAAAGGAATGAATGTGATCAGACTGGAGACTAGAACAAAGCCATGCACTAGATTTAGGGTATGTTTTGATCTGTTAGAAGAAACTGTGTCCCAAAATTTTAAAGAAAGAAAAACCTGTATGTTTTCAAAAAATAAGGTTAAATACAATGAAGGGATAGAATTATGACTATAACAATGAAAATTTTAAGAGATTAAGAGATTTTTTTTAAAGTATTGATAAGAAAATAGTTTAAAAAGATTAAAGGAGGAAAGAGGAAATTTTTAAAAATAGAATAAGAAAAAAATTTAAAAATTTAATTTGAAAGACTAAATAATCATGGGGAAAAAATCATGAATTCCATATGCTATATTCCCATATATCAGGTTTTGCAGCTCGCATTGATTGGTAAACTTGGTCTTGACTGGATGTTCTTGCTGATCTTCTGCAAGAGGAGCCTGTTGCCCCAATTCTCAAATGTCTTTGCCCGAGGCAGAATTTTACCACCCTTGCCAGAGGCCGGGCTAATTAATCTGCTTGGGTTCGCTCTCGGGAGCTTTTGTTCCCCGAAAGCGTAGAGCTTTGGAGGATGGGAATGCAGATGGCAGCCGTCCAGTCTCCGGCTGGAGGAGCCGAGAGCTTGGGGCGCAGTCCTCCGTGTGCCCTTGGAGAAAAGCTGTCTGTCCCTCCCCTCTCTGTGGTCTCTGGCCGCGCTGGTGCTCACCGGCCCGTGATCAAGGATTTCTGTCTCTGGCGCATAGTTGCCCCATTTGGAGTCTCCAAACCCAGCAGATTCCTGCAGCGCACTCCTGTGCCACTCCTCCCAGGGAGGAAGCTGAGTCTCCCTGGATCTGCCACTTGTGGGGTCCCTGCTCGAAGAACAGTGGTCTGACTGTGTCTCAGATCACAGTTTAAGGTAACCCTGAGCTGCAAGCTTACTCCTCGGCTGCATCTCTGCAGCCGACTTCCCCGCCCTGATACCTGGGAGCTCTGCTGCACTCAGACACCCCGGTCTTTCTGTGACCCTGCGGGACCTGAGACCACACTGTCCCCATGAGGGCTCCACTCCTGCTTACAGTCTGGAGTGATGTCCCTCCATGGAAACAACTTCTAAAAGTTCGGATTTGGGGCTCTGCTGCTTCCCAGGAGCCGGCCCCTCCCCCGTGGTCTGTCTTCTCCCGTATCTCCTCGGATTCACTTCTCCGCAGATCCTACCTTCCAGACAAGGGTCACTGTTCTGTTCCTAGAACTGCTGCTGCTCTTCCCCTCGATCTCCTGTTCATGGCCACCATCCCTACACACCCCTTCTATCCTGGACACTACCCACTCCTGAGTAAGCTGAGTATAGGAACACAGTAAAGAAGATGTGTTTTCTTTTCTTTTCTTTTCTTTTCTTTTCTTTTTAAGATTTTATTTATTTATTTGATAGACGGATCACAAGTAAGCAGAGAAGCAGGTGGGGGTGGGGAGGAGCAGTCTCCTCGCCAAGCAGAAAGCCTGATGCGGGGCTCGATCTGGGACCCTGGGATCATGACCTGAACTGAAGGCAGAGGCTTTAACCTACTGAGGCACCCAGGCACCCCAGAAGATGTGTTTTCTGAGGGGAGGCCAACTCCCAAGAGAAAGAGATGAGAGTCGTCCTTGTTAAGATGATCCAAATGTTTTCTCAGCTCAGTGATCAGGAAGTCATTTCACCTTCCCTAGGGCAGATGTTGCCTGGACTGCTATACCAGTGGAGTGCCCATAAAATGGAAGGAAATCCTAGGAATGGCAAAGGAGTTATACCTAGCAGTGGTGTTATCTCCTTCTTCCTTGTAGAAGTAACAATCTATCATTTTACAAAGGAAAATTTTTCCATAAAGTTGAATTTATTTCCACAGCTATCAGCATCCTTAATGTGTGCTATAATATGTGAACAGACTATAAATACCCAATACATGGTCACATCAGACTTAACTACTCCAACTTGAATATCCCAAGAAAATTAAATCCATTGGCTAGAACATCGGGACCAGAACCTTGTTGAGCCTGCTACCTCCATACCCTTTTGGGGTTTTGTATATCTTAAGCCAACATTGTTATACCTTCAAATGCATGACTGTATCAGTTGTGTCCATTTATTTCTCTTTTCCAGGAAAAAAAGAAACCAACAACAACCTTTAAAACTCGTGGAATTTAAATACCGAAACCTAAGAATTACTAATACAAATTGATTTTGTGTATATAGATTATTCACGTGCAGTCAGAGTGACTTTTTGGTCTCTGTCTAAGGAATGCCCTTTTCTTTGCAGGCCAAGAGCAGTTTCCTGAGAAGTGTCACTTCCTGAGAAGGCTGAGTGGCCGCCATTCTCCACGTAGGCAGAGCCGGGAGGCCCGGGCCCTGACTTTGCAGCAGTCTGCCCATCTGACGGTCAGGAACAGCTTCCTGGTGGGACTACAGACAATGGTGAGTGCCCGTGTGAGGCCAGGGGCTTTGATAGCCCTGTCTCCTGGAGAAACTTGTTTTCTGATTTTCCAGTCAGTCCTGTCATTCTCTGAGACGTAACTTCTAAAGAACTGCCAACCATCTACCTTTTCTCTTTACACTTTTTTTTTTGCACCCTGCCTATAGCCAGTGTACTTCTGTAAATAAATGACATCTTGTGTTTTCTTTGTGCATAAGCATGCAATGCCACACATGCCAACCCAGAAGCAGAAAGAAAGACATTGGGCTATTTTGTAGGTCTTTAATCCCAACATCGCATTTCTTTCAACATCAGTTACAAATAAGCTATTATCAAGTGTCCAGCTGCCAGGAGCCTTTGAAATCCAGTAATTATTTATGAGAATTTTATAGAGAAGAGGTAGAAAACATAAAATGGCTTTGGTTCATAAAACAGGAAAGATAAATGTTGCCAGGAAAAAAAAAATCTATAATAAGTGTGTAGTGAACTATGTGAATAAGAATCTGTTGTACGCTAGTGAGATCGTTAAATGGAAATCAAGGATATTTGCTGTGTTAATGAGCAAACCCTGTGTATCTATATAAAGCGAGTTTATTTCATAAGATATATCTATATATCTATATCTATCTATCTATCTATCTATCTATCTATATATATATAAATCTAATGCTTGGTGTTAGGAGACTGTTGGGCCTGCTGATGAGTATATTATAAAGCAAAACTTTTATAAAGCTGCATTTTTTTGTTTTCCTTTTTTGGGTGTTGTTAAGATTGAAGATTTTGATTGGGGATTTCCAAGTTTTTTTCTAAACAGAATTATAATTTCATTGTCTGCTTTTCAAACAAGAATTTTACAAAGCAGAAAAGCATAGAAATTTATTCCTTGCTTTTCCATATGTCATCTAAGCACTCCACTATTTTATGGTCTCTGACTCTATCCAGAGAGAACTGATACTGGCATATAATGCAGGCAAAGATTGAGAGCAGGAATTCTATAGAACGTCTAAATGTCACAGGTGTTGTTGGAATGCAAATGCACTTTTCTATACATTTTCTAGGTATTATATATAGCTAGAGTTCTGTACCATATTTTTACACTTTTCTTTCTGACTTTGTCACCTATTACCTTTTCCCAAGTTACTTGCAACTAAAAATATGCTCATGAAATTAAGAGCATGGATGCTTTGGCAAATAAAGATGGTGCAAGTTTTCTGCTATCATTAAGATATAGGCTATATATCATTTTCTGATATTGCTGGTGGGTTGAACTGAACTAATTACATGCTGTGAGAAATCTTCCTGACATGGGACTCCTGTCTGTCAACATGGGATAGATTTTACTTTGGAGATAAGTAATTTGGGTAATCTAATTATTTGAAGAAGGAAGGGTGAAATGAGTGATACAATTAAAGGAAAATTATATTTCAATAACAGTAGAATTAAAAGTTAGAAAACACATGTAATTAATGAAGGGGTTCATTTTGTTTGGTATGTTAACCATAAAGTCAAGGTCTTGATATTCTTTCATTGACAGAACTCATCCATGAGTTTTGCAGAACTTGAAATTAAGAAACAGTTTCCTTTCAGAGCAAAGTGAGATGGTACATTTTTCGTTGAAGACATTATATTAAAATGGATGAAAAAACCTGTTACTTATGTCATTCTGTCATATTCTTAAGTCACATTGTTCATTGAGCTACTAATTAATATGTAGGAAAAGTATTTAATTGATATCCTCATTTACTTACAGATATTACTTTAATGGGTTAAAAAAAAAAGTATATGGCATTTAACACAGGAATTCTTTAAGCCCTTGCAAGTTGTGAATAGCCTGTATTCTGTCTGATGATATTACCATAGCATCATTTATAATCAAATGTACATTTTTATAAGTACTGTAAGTTATAAATATGAGGGGTTCTATTCCTTATGATAGCATTTTTGGAGTTAGTTACCTGAATAATATTCACTGCAAACACTTTCAGAGTAATTTTGCAAAAATAAAACAAATCTTGAAGGGCTACAACTGCTTGCTTACTAGAGACAGAACTATTTGAAGGAGAAAAAAAGCATCTGCCCCTTTTCCCCCTAATGATATTATTGTCTTCTGTATCATGGGAATTTGCTGTGGGAAAAAGAGAGGTGTGTTGTAATTCAGAATTGCTTTGCTTATCTGGGAGTTTGAGCCTCCCATTCAGAATGTGACCTGATGGGGCGCCTGGGAGGCTCAGTGGGTTAAGCCGCTGCCTTCGGCTCAGGTCATGATCTGAGCGTCCTGGGTTCGAGCCCTACATCAGGCTCTCTGCTCAGTGGGGACCCTGCTTCCTCCTCTCTCTCTGCCTGCCTTTCTGCCTGCTTGTGATCTCTCTCTGTCAAATAAATAAATAAAATCTTAAAAAAAAAAAAAAAAAAAGAATGTGACCTGACTTGTTCAGATGGCAACAGTTTCTCATAGTCTCCTGTTATCACTTACATTTCTGTTTGTGTTTTGACGACATCCTTGAGTGGAAAGCATAGAAAAGACCGAAGTTCATCTCTTGAATCTTCATTTGTAAGTCTGGATGCATTATTCTAGAACTAATGATTCCATGATATGTGGCATCACTAAGGAGAATGAAAACCTCACCTTGGCTTTGCCCCTGCAATAATTTTCAATTATAGGCTATAATTAACCTGAATAATGACAACAAAAGAAACGCTTAAGAAAAGTAATTTTAGCCGAAAAGAAGTTTAATGTAAGCAACATTCTTCCAGTTAACAAATATTTATGGGCCAGGAACTTTGTTACAAGGTGCTGGGGATCATGAAACTCACACCTACGCTGTGCTATCATTACAAGTTTTTCTGAGCGATATACAGAATAAAGCACAAAATCGTATCTCGGTTTACATGGAACAGGCAGAGCTGCCATTGTCATAGAAGGGAAGGGGGTTGCACTGGGGATTTGCTATTAGAATTGACCTGAGGCCTAAGGTAGTAATGTAAGGAGGAGCAATGTAGGTAGCAGAAAGAACAGGTCCAAGAGTCCTGAGATAGGGCACTGCCTGGCACCCATGTTGAACTGGAATGGAGCACAGAAAGCAGAGAGGACAGTAGAGATCATACTGCCACAATGAGTGAAGGACCTTATAGACACTATTTAAGAAATTCGCCTTTATTCTAAGGCCCATGAGAAACCACTGGGGAACCTTAGGCAGGAAAGTGATAAGGTTAGATATCTATTAAAAGTTATCACTCTGGGGTGCCTGGGTGACTTAGTTTTTAAGCATCTGCCTTAGCTCAGGTCATGATCCCAGGGTCTTGGGATTGAGTTCCATATCAGGCTCCCTGCTCAGTGGGGAACCTGCTTCCTCCCCGCCGCCCCACCACTTCTCCTGCTTGTATGCTCTCTCTTTCTATCTCTGTCATATAAATAAATAAATATTTTTAAAAACCATCACTCTGGGGGTGCCTGGGTAGCTCAGGTAGTTAAGCATCTGACTCCTGATTTCAGCTCAGGTCATGACCTCAGGGTCATGAGACTGAACCCACATTGGCCTCTGCACTGGACATGGAGCCTGACCAAGATTCTCTCTCTCCCTCTCCCTTTGCCCCTGCCCTGCCCACTCACTCTCTCATTGTCTCCCTCTCACTCTCCCTAAAAAAAAAAAGTAAAATCATCACTCTGATTTATGTGTAGAAAGAACAGATGTAGAAAGAAGTTATGGGGAAACCAATTTGGCAGATTTTACACTAGTTTAGGAAGGAAAAAGTGTGAAGGTATAAGGGTCTGGTAAAAGATGGAGACAAGCACATGGATTTCACAGCTGGTTAGAGAAGAGAGTGCACTGAATGAGTTAGAGATGAGAACAGAAGAGCCAAAATGATAGTCTTTTTAATTTTTGTTATGTTTGGCTTGAAGTGGCTACAAAATATATAAAATGGATAGAATATCTGTGGTTCTGGAACCCAGAAATCTGGACAAAAATTGAAATTGGAGTGATTGGCTTTTACATGGCCACAAATGATAGAGATCATGATAGAGAATGAGATTGTTTGTTAAAGAGATCATTGGAAGTAAAAAAGAAAGTCCTGAACAGAAAGAACCTGAAGTTCTCTGAACTTTAGTGGTTGGGTAGAGAAGGACAATTGAGAAAGGAGACTGAGAAGAAACAGAGAAGTAAGGAACACATTGAAAATGAGATCATTTTTAGGAACCAACAGAAGAAGACAGTGTTTTAAGAAAGTGCTAAAAGTTCAGTAAGATGAGAATTATGAAGTATCTCCTTGTACTAAACAAGAGTATCGCAAGTTGCCTTAGCAACAAAGCATTGATAGAGCAGTGACCCAAAAATCACATTGTCATAGGAATGATAGAGGAAGAAATAAGAGCAACAAATGCAGAATATTCTTTTTGAATTTGGCTATGAGATTGAGAACATAAATAGGAATGCATAAGGGGAAAGATGTGAAATGAACAGGGGAGTTGGGTTTTTTTTTTTTTTTTAATGGTAACATGAAATTCTGGAGAAAATTGGCAGAAATGGGGTACAGCAATCCAGTATAGATGATGGTTTTTTAAAAGGAAAGGAGTATCTTTCACCTTATATCACAAGAAGGAGAGGAAAGGATCGATGCTAATGCTTAAAGATTTTATTGGCTTGATGATGGGAAATTAAAGTATTTGCTGTGAGAAGGATGATCGTATTAAAAATAATGGGCAACAATATAATCATGGGGTAGAGGGAAGTAAGGAGGGTTTGATATAGTCATTATTTTGAATGGTGAAGAATAGCAACTAGAGAAATGCATTGGAAGTACTCAGTATTGCTGAGACTGTGAGGTTATTGACTATGACTCTTCAGAGGACTACATGATTTTCTCTAGACCTCCAGCAGGAAATCTCATGGTGGTATTAATCCAGGATGGAATTTTCCAAGTAGTGTAGAAAGAATAAAAAGAGCATGAGACTGCAAGATGGTGGTAAGAGAATAATTAATTTGCCACCGATACCAAGCAGGATGGGAAATGAAACAAAGACCAGAAAACCAGGTGTAATGATACTGATAGAGTCACATAAAAGACTGAGTGAGATAACTGAGCCAGTAGTAAGAAAGAAGTCTGTGGTGAGACAGAAGGGTATTTGAGTTAACATTTCAAAATAGGATTTTAGGTATAGGTATCCCATTTTGTGACACTGAGAGTGAGTGGTTGAGGTGGAAAGGATTAAAAGCTCATTGAAAATGTGAATATCAAGAGCCTGAGAGGCCAGGACGTACCATCTAGTAATGAAGGGGATTGGGATGTGGAGAGCCTGATCCCAAATTTAAATTAATGAAGAACCTTGTCTAGAAGGTTAGCTATTGAGAGCAGAGAGAAGAGATTAAGAGGGGCATGACTAGGTAAGTGTAGACTCCAAGAGTAGTTTTTGCTCAAGACAATGAAGGGACACGATGCCCTGTAAATGCTGTGGAGAAAAAAGCAGAATACTCATCTTTCAAATATAGTACCATCTTATCTTTATTCCACATGTAACTGTCTGTGTTATGTGGTTTGAGAGGACGCAGCACTCTTCAGTCCAAACACCTACGCCATTAGGCCTGTAGTGATGCCTCCAAATTTTATGAGAGTTAGGTCCTTTCCCAACTCCCCTTGGCCAAGACAGGAATGTTCCAAGTCTTAGAAGAATTGCACAAGAGATTCTTCTGGCACAGTGATCAGAGGATCCTGGGTTTGAAATGAGGCTCTGCCATTTTGCTACTTTCTAGCTGGTGATCATAGGTAGACTAATTAATACCTCCATAGTACAAATTCCTCATGTGTGAAATGGAAATAAAAATAATAAGTGCCAAGATGCCTGGGTCGTGGAGTTAGCTGAGCAACCGACTCAGTTTTGGCTTAGGTTGTGATCTCAGGGTTGTGGGATTGGACCCCACATTGGGCTCCATGCTTAGTGCAGAGTCTGCTTGCAAATATCTCTCTCTCTCTCTCTGCCCATCACATTGTGATCTCTCTCTCTCTCTCTCTCTGAAATGAACAAATAAAGCTTTAAAGTAAAAATTGGAAATGTGATACTGTGAAGATTGATGGAAGCAATGTATATGAAACCAGCCAATATTACTTGTCACATACAGACTATTTAATAAGTAGATACTAATGGCATTGCTATTATTATCATTAATCTGTCATGCATCCCATTTACTAATATTTTAGCTTTAATAATTTAAAAAGGATTCTTGGACTAAAATGTGCTCTCTCCTGCCTCCATGACATTACTTATTTTAATTACTCCCAAAGGCTCCCCTTACTCTACATCTGACTAGCACATTCAGCTTGAACTGGTGCAAGCCCCAAATTTCTATTTCTTCCCCCCAAAATGTATTCTGTCATCAAACTCTATATAGTGAACAGCTAATCTCATGTAGTAAATCCTCTGTCCCCGGCATCTGAAACCAAAATTGGATCAAAGTAGGTGCTGAACAGTGTTTTAATCTAAAATGGTACCAAAGGGTTACTAAAGGATTACTAAAAGATGGGTTATTTGTTTTTCTTCTAGAAGTAGTACCAGGTATAGAAAGCAGGTGCAAGAGGGAAGCAGCCGGTTAATCTAAACTAAGCAAGGAAAGTGAGGATTCTTTTCTTCATCCATTTTAAGCACTATTTTCTGGTACAGCTGACCAGGAGAATAGGAAATTATGAGTTATCATAATCAGTCTTAGAAATGATGAACATTCTACCATTCCCCCATCATGCCCACTTAGCAAGGGTCTTCATGTGGCAGTATTTCAAATATGATAGAGAGATGTTTGAGTAACAGTCTTTAAAGGTTTATAAAAGATTAATGCGATAAAACATATCTAAAAGACCTAGTATTTCGAGGTGTAATAATTGAGTTTTGGTTTAAATGAATCACTTTTTAAGACATCATGCCCAACAGGAAAGCAATCATATGAGCAAAACTTCCACTTCCAAAAAATTATTATTAATTAAATAATACCCATTGCTTACATATCCATGCTATTGGTGCTAATCTGATGGAACAAAGCATCAACTGTAAAGAGGTATAACTGGCTTAGTCTTTCAGCATATATTCATTGCAATTTTTAAAAAAGTTAATGGAAAAAAATGCTTACAAGCCTGAAAGTAGTGGGTTCAACTTAATTTTTCATATTAGTGACAAGTTGCCCTAACAAGAGAATCAAGTGGAAGAGATTACAGAACAGGAATTCCTTGCAATGGAAATCAGATACAACATGAGTAATTAAACTACTGTTCCTATATTATGATGACGAAGAGAGAGGCAGCTGGCATTCACTGAGCACTTCTCTGCTGAAAAATCTTTTGAACCCTAGTTATGGCATATCTCATTTAATCGTCATTCACTAACTGTTGTCCCCATTTCCATATTTGGAACAAATGATATTAAAAAAGATTGACTTAATAGAAAGCACAGCTATTAAGTGACAGAGCTAGAGTCTGAATCCTGTCAGATGCCAAAGCTAGTATTCTGATCACTGATGTATGAACCCTCAATTTATCCCTGGATTGTCTAGAGAGCCTTGGACCATTAACCTATTCATTACAAGTTCTTAACCAATTTGTTCTGATCTTGACATAACACAGATAAGGCAGTTAATACTTTAAAACCAAGGAATGAACAAATGATTTATGGAGTCTTAGAAAATGCAGCAGAACTGCTAGAACAAATTTTGTCAAAATTTGTCATTTTCTTTCAAAAATTTTTAGGCGGACAAAGCAGGAGTCACAATTCTAAGCTAATATAACCAAGCTCCTGTCATAGTAAACTTACAAGCGAGATGCTGAAAGGGGAGCTAGGTGATAGAGCAGATAGGTCATACCTGGGCTGAGAGTTTGTATTATCCAATGATTATATTGACAAATGAAGGTTATTGGTCTGGTTATGGAAATTATAGATCAAAAGTGGGGGGTTAAATGTGTAAAACATTATTCAAATTTTTCTGTTTAAAATATTTTATTTTTTACAGGTTTTATTTATTTATTTGAGAGAGAGATTGAAGAGAGAGAGAGCATAAGCAGGTAGAGGAGCAGAGGGAGAGGGAAAAGCAGACTCCCCGCTGAGCAGGGAGCCTGATGTGGGGCTTGATCCCAGGACCCTGAGACCATGACCTGAGCCAAAGGCAGGTGCTTAACTGACTGAGCCACCTAGGTTCCCCTGTTTAAAATATTTTAGAAAATATTTTGAAAGAATAATGTATTTGGGATTTTTAAGTTTATAAAATAGATTCAAAGATTTTAATTGCAAGACTACGTTTTCTGAACGATTGAGAAATTTGACTCAGAACTATCCACAGACTGGTGCATACATTTTGAAAAGAAGGAATATGAGCTTTCCACAGTTCATCTCTTGCACTGGGGTAATTTATTTGTGATTTGAACATTTAGTAGACAAATGATTTCCCCAATAATAGATAACATTAGAATGGGGATATTCTTCCTCTACAGAAAGCCTTTAAAAGTATTTGAGTTCCTCGTGAACTTAATTGGTGATCAAACAAAACACAAGAAAAAAATGGATTGAATCTAATAGGGAGAGTTTATTCAAAGTTTGCATGTTATAATAGAAGAAGACTGGAAAAGAGTGATCATGGCATTTCAAAATGATTTCTATTCATTTTTAATTTCTTGATATTGAATAGCATATAGAAAAGTAAATGTCAGTAGTCTCTATAGGAGCTTAAACTTGGTGAAGTAATAATCCTATTGGTAAGCAGCTTATTATGAACGATACAAGTCCAAAGAAGGCAGAGCAAACAGAGACATCAATATGTTTTCCTCAAGTCTGGAATTATTATTTATTTTAGAAGTCTGAGTCAATTTCATTATTCTGTCTCCTTCTTGGTAGTCAATTTATTGTTTAGGGCTCTCTCGATTAAACCCTGTCACTTCAGGGGAAGTTCAAGAGAATAGTGCATTATTGATATTACAGAAACAGTTGTTACTGATCAATACAGTTTGAACCACATACGGGTATATCTTTAAGGACATAATTCATCAAAAACAGGCTTACTGGGGCTCTTCATGCTATTTTCATTGATTTTCCCTTTGTAGGAAGACATGGTAGATACTCTATATGTGACATAAGAGTTACATTCCAAATGAAGTCAGTTGCTCAAAAATGTTCAGTTAGAAAGAAAAAAAATCAAGTGCAAGGATTTTAAAGGAGAAATAAAATTGAGTTTAACTTACTATTCTCACATTTTAATATCCTGTGCCGAAAATGTAATTGAATGGCTTATATATTTTTTAAAAGATTACACATAAGGAATACCAAATTCAACGTGTGAATACCATTCTTGACTTACTGTGTGAAATAGACGTAGAAAATTACTTTTATTTAGTTTTCTTATTGCCACTGCATAGCTTTCTTTTAAATTTAAAATTAAGTATAAGCATACATTGCTTTATGCTATGTGTGTTCTACATATTTGTCTGTTAGGACAAAGTTTGAAGGAACAATTGGAATTCACATTGTAAAGTGTCCTAAATGAACCTCCATGTACAGCAAATAATTGATTTATTAAGAGAATAATAACCTTCTAATCTTGCAAATCTGCATTCTCATACGTAATGTGAGCTTAAAATCAAGATGTCATATTCATTTCAGTATCCACAGAGAATCTGTAATGAGGGCTAAAGGGAAAGGGGCATATCTTAAACTGTTTTAAGAGATAGAAAAATACTGCTCAGCAGTAGTAGTGGAAAAGAACTGATCTATAAGTGAGGTTTATCCCCCCCCTTTTTTTTTAAATATTTTTTTTAAGATTTTATTCATTCACTTGACAGAGAGAGATCACAAGTAGACGGAGAGACAGGCAGAGAGAGAGGGAAGCAGGCTCCCCACTGAGCAGAGAGCCCGATGCGGGACTCAATCCCAGGACCCTGAGATCATGACCCAAGCCAAAGGCAGCGGCTTAACCCACTGAGCCACCCAAGTGCCCCGGTTTATTCCCTTTTTAAAAAATGATTTTGTGGGCGTCTCTGCCTGCCTCTCTGCCTACTTGTGATCTCTGTCTGTCAAATAAATAAATAAAATCTTTAACAACAAAAAAGTGATTTTGTTTGTTTTCTGAAATCCAGATAGTTTAGTCCACATTTTGCATTTTAACCCCGATATCTGTCCAAATAGTCCATTATTCTGATTTTTTCATTCAAGGTGTAATCCACCATCCTTGTAAAACTACTTGAGTGAAATGTCCTCCAGGATTGTCATAAAGAAATCCTATTTGTGAAGAAACTGGAGATGTATACAAGCTACATGGGGCAACTGACTCAAATAGCTGATGAATGTCCAAACTGCCTCTGTAGGTTTTCTCTCTTCTGGTGCAGCCTTCATTTAAGGCTTTACTGATCATCTGATCTGCCCACTCATTCCTCCCAACGCCACTTCAGGCCTCTCTTCCTGATGCATTGCTCTTGTGTATTATTTTCCATAAAATTTTCTCCTCGTCATGTGTATTAGTAACTCATTACTTTTTATTACTGAACAGTATTTCATTGAATGGATGTGATTGATTTATTTATCCATTCACCAATGGAGGGACATTTAAGTTGTTATTTGTTTTTTGGTTAGTTTGAACAAAGATACTCCTACTCTTTGAGAACAGGTGTTTTATGGACATACATTTATTTTGTTATTTCCCTTCGGTAACTATCTTGAAAGTGCAGTTTCTATGTGAAATATATATTTACTTTTAAGATATTGATAAATGGTTTTCCAGAGTGCTCATAGCATATTGCATTTGCATGATCAATATATGAGACTTTGATTTGTACCATATTTCCATCAAAATTTGGTCTTTCAGTCCTTTTAATTTAGGTCACTATGGGGGCTTTATAGTGGTATCTTGTTGAGGTTTTAATTTGCATATCTCTATTGGCTAGTGGCATTGATATTCGTATGTGCTTATTGGTTGTTGGGACATCTTTTTTTTTTTTTTTTAAGGATTTATTTATTTATTTGCAAGGGAAAGAGGGAGAGAAAGAATAGGGGAGAAGCCATGGAAGAGGGAGGGAGAGACTTAAGCAGACTCTGCTGAGCGCAGAACCTGATATGGGGCTTAGTCTCAGGACCCTGAGATCATGATCTGCGTAGAAACCAAGAGTCCAACATCTAAACGCCTGTGTCACCCAGGTGCTCCTGGGACATCTTCTTTTATAAAATAACTATCTGTTCAAATATTTGTCTATCCAAAAATATAGATATTTATCTTATTGAGAACTTTGTGTGGTCCACATAAATCTTTTATCAGATATACGTTCTGCAAATATTTTTTTTTCCCCAGTGCCTGGCTTGCCTTTTCATTTTCTTAATAGTGTCTTTGAAGAGCACATGTTTTTAATTTTAAGTAGAGTTTATCAGGTTTTTTTTTTGTTGTTTTTTTTTTTGTTTTTTGTTTTTATGATTTGGGCTTTCAGTATCCTATTTAGGAAATTTTTGTTAAATCTAAAGTTAAAAGCACTTTTACCTATATTTTCTTTGGAAGCTATGTAATTTTGGTTTTTATATTCAGATTTCTGATTTATTTCTGTTTTTACATATGGACGTCCAATTGTTCCTGTATCATATGTTCAAAAGTCATCTTTTCCTCACTGAATTACCTGATACTGTGCTAAAATCCAATTGCCTATATAAGAATGGGTCTATTTATAGACTATTCTGTTCTATCAAACTTCATACTTATCTTTATACGAATAGCACATAGTGTCTTAATTACTTTAGGAAGTCTTGGGAATCATGTAATACAAATCCTCCAGTTTTGTTTTCCTTTTTGAAAATTATTGGGGCACCTGGATGGTTCAGTGGGTTAGAGCCTCTGCCTTCGGCTCAGGTCATGATCCCAGGTCTTGGGATCGAGCCCTGCATTGGGCTCTCTGCTCAGCGGGGAGCCTGCATCATCCTCTCCCTCTGCCTGCCTCTCTGCCTACTTGTGATCTCTGCCTGTCAAATCAATAAATAAAATCTTTAAAAAAAAAAAAGAAAAGAAAATTATTTAGCTACTGTACTTCCCTTACATTGCCATATATACATTACAGCCTTTTAAACTCAAAAACCCATTTGAATTTTGATTCGAACTACACTGAAAATATAAGTCAATCTTAGGAGAATTGAGCCCTTAGCAAGATTGAGTCTCTTCTCCTTATATATTTGGTTCTTATATTTGCATTATTTTGTTGTTTTCAATATAAAGATCTTAAACATATTTCTTATTTGTCCCCGCATATTTTATGATAGTGATACTATTTTAAGTGACATTTATTGTTACTTGTACCCACAAATGCAATCGATACTTGTATAGTAATACTGTATTCTATGACATTGCGAAACTCATTTATTAGCTTTAAGAATAATTTTGTGTATTCCATAGTACAATTGAATAATCCTTTCATCTGTAAATAAAAGCAGTTTTATTTATTGCTTCCAATTTCTGATCTCCAGTACAAATCTGAAATGAGACGGAGAAGGTAGACAACAATGCCTTGTTACTGATTTTAGCAATAAAGCATTCAGGCTTCTACCAGTAATATGATTTATCTGCAGGTTTGTCATAAACAACATATATCTGGGTGTTGCTTTTTTAAGTTGTCTAGTAGTCTCTAGCTTTTAACTGGAGTCTACTTTTATTTATTTATTTACGGTTTAGGAAATAGACATTTATATTGATGTCACTGTTGAAATGATTTGGCAAAAAAATTCCCAATTTGCTTTATTTTTCCTTCTGACCAAACATTGTTTTCATCTTTTTCCCTGCCTTAATTTAGATTAAAGGAGTATTTTTAGTATTCCATTCTATCTCTACTGTAGGCTTATTAGCTACCTATAGTTCTTTGTTTCTTTGTATTTTAAGTGGTTGCTTCAGGGCTTACAATATACACCTTAAAGTATCACAGACAACTTTTCAACAGCATTCTACCCTGTGAGAAACTTAGAACATTCTACCTTCAATTCCTCTCTCATTATTGTATGTAATAATGTATTGTATGTAATATTGTGATCATACTTTTCACTTTTATGTGTTATAAACTCCACAATACACTACTATAGTGTTTTATTTTAAAGGGTTAACTATCTTCTAGAGAGCTTAAACTAAAGAAAAATGTTAAACATGCTAAAATATGCTAAATACTAAATATCCTAAAATTGCTAAATAATGCTAAATATGCTGAATAAAATGCAAAATAAAAAAAATTCTACTTACCCAAATATCACTTTCATAGTTCTTTTTCTGAACAACCAAATTTATCTTTAACCATTTGCCTTTTGTTTGATAAGCATCCTTTACTATAGTTTGCAGTGCACAACTGTTGATGATGAATTCTCGCCGATTTTGTTTGTCTGACAAAAGGTTTTATTTTATCAGTGTTTAAAAAATATTCTCATTAAATATAGAACTCTGTGTTGATTTTTTTCTTCTAATTTAGTAACGTTGCTTCTCTTTTGACTATCATTACATTTCTATTACGCTAATTACTATGACATTTATATGACATTTACACATTTATAATTCCATTCTTCCTCTCTACCTGATGTATCATTTTTCCTCTGTCTACTTTGAAGCTTTTTTCTTTTTTCTTTTTCTTTATCATTTGTTATGAACATTTTGGTGTGATCTTATTTGCATTATTCTGTTTGATATTAATTGACCTTTGGTTTGGGGGATTATGACTTTCTTCAAATTTGGAAAAATATTAGCCATAGTTTCTTCAGCTTTTTTGTGTATCCAGCTCCTCCTTTTCCAGAACTCTCTTACACTTACGTAAAATAGTTAAATCTTTTTCCTCTGGTTACTGGTGCTCTGTTGATTTTTTTCCCCTTTCCGTCTTTTTTTCTTACTTTATTTTGGGTTATTTCTATTGCTATGTTTTTAGGGTCAGTCATCTTTTTCTATAAAAGTGTATTATTTTTCTATTAAACTTATCCTGTTTAACTTTTCACTTCCGATATTTTCTCTTTAGAAGTTCCATTTCAATTTCTTTTTCATGATTTTCATATTTGTCCTCATTTTATTTGTGTTTTTCTCAACATTCTTTAATTTATGGAGCATTTTTATAGTGGCTGCTTTAATACTCATTCCTGCTTATCCCATCTTGTCTCACCTGAATTTGTTCATTCAATTACTGGACTTCTCTCCTAGTTATGATTTCATGTGTGTATATATATATACATTTGTATATGTATATACATACACATATGTATGTATGTGTGTGTATGTATATCTACATGTACACACATAGATATAGTTATGACTCATATGACTCATAATTTTGGATTGGAGGATAGACATTATTACATTTTTTTAAATATGGATCTTGTTTTATTCCTTTCCAGTGAAACTGTTGGATCTTGTTCGAATATGCAGTTTAAGTTCTATGACTTATTTTGAACCCTTCTAATTTGAGAAGTCTAAAAAATTGTCCATGTATTATGATGACTTTCCATTCCAGTTGGTGGTGCCGTAATCTCTTTAACCTGAGTAATGTCTGGGAATTGCCAGTGGTGGTACTGCTTTTTTCCAGTAGTTCTTCCTCCAGCTGTGGGAGGTTTTTTTCTTATACAGACAGATTAAATATTCCAGGGAGTGGGACCAATCTACAGATCTCCAGAGTCCTCTCCAGCTCTCTGCCCTGTGTGTTTGTGTTATAGCTGCCTTGTTCTCTCTAAACTCATGTACTCCCCTCCTCAGTGAGTAGGCTGGGCTCTTTTTGGATTCCTCCTTCTGTGCTGTGGTTTGGAAACTGCTTCCGGGCAACAAATTGGGACAAGCTTGTGACTCGCTTCATTATTTGTCTCAGTGATCAGAATCCTATGCTTCCCATTATGCAGTGTCTGAACACTATTATTTCAACTATTGTGTCTGGTGTTATCATTAAGACAGGATGCTGTATCTGGTTCATGTTACTCAAATATTCTCAGAAGCAGAGTGTTTTCCTTTCTTTTTTTTTTTTTTTTCTTTTTTCTCCTCCCCCGCCCCCCTTTTTTTCCACCTTATTATTATTATTTTTTTTTCCTTTTTTTGAGACATACTTCATGTGCCATTCTTACCGGGAAACTACCACTGGCATTTTTCGACCTGAGTCAAGTTTCTACAGAGCATATCCATTCACAGTGATTCCCATTAATTATGATATGTATTTTACCTTGCATACTGAGTGTTGGCTTCCTTTTCTGCCTCAAAAAATGGTCACTTTTGAGTATAGGGATTGAGTCTTAGTCATTTCCATCCCTTCAGTCAAATGCCTCACCTGTATTGGATTAAATCAAATATACTTACTACTCCATAACAAACAGCTTGAATTATTCTGTCTTGTTTACATATTATATACATATCTCAATGTGGTTTTCGAGACTATCCATAATATGGACTAATCCACTGCCATCATCTGACCTTTCTCTACAAGAGCCTCATGGCTTAGCAATGCTGAAGGACCCAACATTTATTTATGACCCCAGCCTATTCCTTATGCTATTTCTTTTGAGTAGAATCTCCTCTTCCACCAACCCTATCTATAAAAACCCTGTCCTTCCTTTAACATACACATCAAATTCTACATCTTACTTGATGCTTTTTCTGGTTAACCACCATTTTTAATTCAGACTTTGTCATTTTGTCATGTTTCCTATTTTGTCTTCCCTGTTCAGTTCCATTCTATCCATTCTTATCTATTCCATAGTATTCTATGTGTTTCCTATTTAAGATTATTTCATATTTAATAACATTATTCTATGTCTGCATTAATCTTACATACAACCCAACCTAATTTTCCTATTCTCATCCAACTAGATTTCTTTTCTTTTTAGAAGTAATTAATTTTGGGGCACCTGGGTGGCTCAGTGGATTAAAGCCTCTGCCTTCGGCTTGGGTCATGATCCCAGGGTCCTGGGATTGAGCCCCATGTCAGGCTCTCTGCTCAGCGGGGAGCCTGCTTCCCTTCCTCTCTCTGTCTGCCTCTCTGTCTACTTGTGATCTCTGTCTGTCAAATAAATACATAAATAAAAATCTTTAAAAATAAAGTAATTAATTTCTTTTCTTATAGCACTGTACTAGAAATAGTTGGCATTCAAAAATTATTTGTTTAATCCAAAATGGAAATAATGAAATATTTTAGTTGTTGTAATGGTCAGTCGCGAATATTTTAACCTAACAGCTTTATCAGGTACAATTTGTGTATAAAACTCATGCTTCTAAAGTGTACAGTTCAGTGCTTCTTAGTATGTTCATATTGCTGTGTAACTATCACCTCTCTAATCTAAAAACATTTTTAACAGTCCATCCCCCTCCAAAAAACCCTCATACTTATTAGCAGTCACTCTTTAACTTTCCTCTCCCTAGTGCCTAGGGGACTTTCTTTCTTTCTTTCTTTTTTAATTTAATTTATTTTTTTTCAGTGTTCCAAGATTCATTGTTTATGCACCACACCCAGTGCTCCATGCAGTCCGTGCCCTCCTTAATACCCACCACCAGGCTCACCCAACCCCCCCCGCCCAGAACCCTCAATTTGTTTCTCAGAGTCCACAGTCTCTCATGCTTCATCTCCCTCTCTAAACTACCCAAATTCACTTTTCCATTCCTTCTCCTAATGTCCTCCATGTTTTTCCTTTTGTTCCACAAGTAAGTGAAACCATATGATAATTGAATTTCTCTGCTTGACTTATTTCACTCAGCATAATCTCCTCCAGTCCTGTCCATGTTGATACAAAAGTTGGGTATTCATCCTTTCTGATGGCTGCATAATACTCCTTTGTATATATGGACCATATCTTCTTCATCCATTTGTCTGTTGAAGAGTATCTCTGCTCTTTTCACAGTTTGGCTATTGTGGCCATCGCTGCTATGAACATCGGGATGCATATGGCCCTTCTTTACACTACACCTGTATCTTTGGGGGAAGTACCCAATAGTGCAATTGCAGGGTCAAATTGTAGCTCTATTTTTAATTTTTTGAGGAATCGCCACACTGTTTTCCAAAGTGGCTGCACCAACTTGCATTCCCACCAGCAGTGTAAGAGGGTTCCTAGAGGACTTTCTGTCTGCTTTCTTGGTCTACTTTCTGACTCTGTATTTGCCTATTTTGTACAGTTCATATAAAGGGAATCATAGAACATGTGGTATTCTGCGACTGGTTTCTTTCACTTTGGATCATGTTTTCAAGGTTTGTCCATGTCGTAGCACATATTTGTTCTTAATTCGTTTTTGTGACTGAATAATATTTCATTGTACGATTATATCCTGGTTTGTTTATTCATTCATAAAGTGATGAACATTTGGATTACTTAAACATTTTGGCTGCTGTGAACATTGTGTAGAAGTTTTTTGTATGAATATGTTTTCATTTAGGCACATGCTTAAAAGTAGACGGTTGGATCATGTGGCAACTCATTGTTTAACATTTTAAAAACTATCAGTTTTTTAAAAGTAGTTGTTTAATTTTACCATCCACCAGTGTTGTACAAGCATTCCAGTATCTTCACATTTTCACCAACACTTGTTATCATGTACCTTTTTTATTGTAGCAAATTCTAGTGGCTTTGAAATGGTATCTAATTGTTGGTTTGATTTACATTTCTCTTATGCATACTTAAATTGAGTACTTTCTCACATGTTTATTGACCAGCTACATATCTCCTTTTGAGAAAAATCTATTCATATTCTTTACCTAATTTTTAATTTATTTTTTTGTCTCTTTGTTATTGATTTGTAAGAGTTGTTATATATGCTGGATAAAATTCCCTTATCAGATTTATGATTTGCAAGATTTTCTATCATTCTTTGGGTTGTCTTTTCACTTTCTTGAAGCTTTTCTTTGAAGTAGAAATATTTTTAAGTTCTAAAAATTCTAATTATTCTGTCACTTGGATTTTTGGTGTCATAGCTAAGAAACCACTATCTGTCCCCAGCAAATTTTCTCCTATGTTTTCTTCTAAAAATTTTAGTTTTGACCCTTACATTTGTGACTTTGATTAATTTTGAGGTAATTTTTGTATATGGGTTTGAATAAGGGTTTTTAATTGAATAAGGGTTTAACTTTGTTCTTTAAAGATAGGTTTGTTAAAGGAAATGCAAAAGTTTGCACCCATCTTTTTTTTTAATTATTATTCTGTTATCACATCCTTTAATAAGATCACCATATATATATCTTGAGAGAAAAAGAAAACTGAACAAAAACTTGTTGAACTCACATATTTATGACAGCTTCTGCATTTTTTAAAATTAGATATATTAGACTACATTTCTCGGAGTGATCAACTATGTGTTTTGTTGTCTACAATTGCTTAAAAGCAGAGTACTTCTTAAAAAATAAATTTTTATCAATTTTCCTTTAACTCCATTCCTTTAAAAATGCGTCATCCCAAAATGATAGTTGGATGAAGCCAAACCCCTCAAATTAATAATGTTAGTATTACACACACATATAGAAATATGCTATGTTTCTTTTCTAGCAAAATTCCAGACTCTATGAAAATTATGCTTGAAAAAATAAGATGTTACAGGCATGTATTTTAAAAGGTCAACAGGGCTGACATACCATGGCCTCAGAATAGTTCTGCTCTTCTCTCCACCAGGTCTGTGAAGCATTTTCAGGGAGCTCCCGAGATAAAAGTTCAGGGAAGCACATGACAATATGTGCACATCACATTACAGAGTGAAGGACTGGGCCACAGGAGAGGGCGCAAGCCCCTTCTGAAATGCCTTATTTTGAATCCCCTCAGTTGACACCATACTTCACCTTCAGACAGTGAATCAGATATAGCCTCCTGCCACGGCTTATTCCAAGCAATCACACTCTTGGCATCTGTGTCACCCTGTGGGAGGATCACGCGCATGCGGAAGAAGGCTCAGTCTCATGGAATTTAAGGGTGGCGTTGCTATAAGGAAACCACATGCCACCATGTGATGGCTTCATGCTGTGTGCGCCGCCTACACTTTTCAGGAACTGTGTGTGTGTGTGCAATTTATTCTTTGAGAATCCATTATTATAACACAAGAAAGGTAGAAGGAAGAACACATCACAGTCAAATTTTAATAACTATTTAGACTATTTAAAATCACTCAGCTTGTTCTATATTAGAAAAACAAGCCCTCTACAATTAGGTAGTTTATACATTTTATCTGGCTTTCTGATTTTATACTTGAAACATAACATGTTATTATACATTTTAATATTATTGTTTAGAAAAACAGTTTTTCAAAATGTGAAATATTTCCCCCAAACATTTATAGATTTAAGCTAAATATTCCTTTCAAATTTCTGCTTTTTTTTCTTCCAAAAATGTTGAATATGTTAGCACCATACTATTTTATTATTTTATCCAGTCCTTTTTTTTTTTTCTTTAAGATTTATTTATTTATTTGACAGACAGAGATCACAAGTAAGCGAAGAGGCAGGCAGAGAGAGAGGAGGAAGCAGGCTCCCCGCTGAGCAGAGAGCCTGATGCAGGGCTCAATCCCAGGACCCTGGGATCATGTGGGGAGCCAAAGGCAAAGCTTTGCTTAACCCACTGAGCCACCCAGGTGCCCCTTATCTAGTCCTTTTAAGAAATATCCCTGATTCACTCAGTAGTTCTTCCTTGCTATTTCTCTCAAAATTTGTCACTGGCACTCTTTTTAGGGGAAAAAAATAGATTTCTTTTTATTTTAATTAGCTTTTGAAAACTTCCTAATTTTTCTCCAATCTATTTTATATATAAATTCTGATCTTATTCTGTTCTCTGCAACAACTGGAAATTGAGTAATATTTTTACTAATATACATTTACGTTATCATCTTAATGAAGGTATTAGATTTCTTAGACCATAAAAGCAGTATGATATATACCTAATTATTACACTGATCATCTCCTTTCCATGGATTACAAAAAAATAAATAAAAGAGTTTGAAAAATAAACTAGGTGAAAAAAAACCCTCCAAATTGCAAAGTTCATGTAAAAAAAGTAAGTAAGTGTGGATGAGTGAGGGATAAAGGAAATGAGCATAAAATACACAAGAAGATTGTAAATTCAAGATCTGAAACAGAGGGAACAGGATAGAATAGCAAGAAATAAAAGAAGTTGAAGACATGGGGCATTGATTAAAAAAAATGTAAATGTTTGTGACACCAGTGATTTTTGCAGAGTTAAAGAAAGAAAATTAGTTATCTCTTTTAGATCTATATGACATTGACATTTATTTTCAGTACTTTTGTCACATTGAAGGAATGGGACTGATCCTACACTACGTATTTTAAAGATTTTCCAGGATAAATAATTTAGAACTTACAGCCAGCGACATTATTTGGCTCTATTTCAAGTTCTATCATCAAACTTCTTCAACCGAATATAATGTGAAATTTAAAACACACACACACCAAGGCAAAGTATTTCCTTCGTTAGACCACTGGTTTTCCTTCCATCCCTTATTTCTCATTTCCATCTTACCTCTATTTATCCCAAATACGCTTAAATTTTCAGCATTTTCTTTTACATAGTAAAGGACAAACATTGAGTGGTTTCTATTTCTGTGTGCAGCATCCCCAGATGGGAATTCCAGTCAACTTCAGCCACAACTGATCATGCATGTCTGGCCACCATCGGTATAGTACTCTATTAAACCCTTTCATCTTCGCTTTCCTTCCTTCCTTTTGCAACCACATTTGTGTAGTATAACACGTTAGTGCTGGAGCTGTTCTCCAGCTAGTATGCCTAGGATCTAGAGCAGAAAAATGAAATCTCAGATCTGTTTCTCACTCTCTGTTGCTGCCAGCTCCTTGATGTGGATGCCTATCTTTTATCATTCCAACCTAAATTTCAACTTTTTATAAGTGTTTGAGTTTTGCCGGCATTTTGCCTTTGCACTCACTGATTTAACATGCTTTTCACATGATATCCTCAGCTTTCCTTACAAATACAGCTTTTGGAAATGTCACTACATTTTACTAACTTCTTTTGATTCCAATGGACCCATTTGCCTCCTCTATGTAAATTTTGCCTTTTGCTTCCTTTTGGTATGTCAGTTTGTAAATCTAAGATGTCAAGTTGGATGTCAGAATTTTTTTCAGTACAAAAATGAATTAATCGCCATCTTTCTTCGATTGATAAAAATGATCTACTGATGTCAGATCTAAAGATCTAACATAAAGTGTTAAAAAGTTACTTTTTTTATCAAGTGGCTCTTAAGTGTCATGCAGAAATTTGTGATTGGTTTGCTCTAGGTGTATCATGAATTTTGATTTGGGGAGTACAATGTCATGCTTCTTGACACAGTGGTGTAATATAATCTTGCTTATATTCGAATTGAAATATACTACATTACACCCTCATAATCAGATTTACTCAATTCTTTGTATTTTCCTCCTTTTCATCTATAATATAATTTGTGAATACTTTGACTTTTAAAAATTATTATGGCTATTAGGAAACAATGGTCTAATTTTGGACCAAATATCTTATAGTGTTATATGTAAAGAAATGTAGCTGCTTTTCAGTCACTCAACTGTGAAGGTGTTTCTTCATTCATATTTTGTCTTGTTATTAGAATTTGGGTCTAGACATAGTTTCCAATAGCATTAAACTTAAGCAAGTAATAAGCCATGGTTCGTGGCCAGAATAGTAACTGACAGAAAAATTGTTAGTAATTTCTAAATGTCTATAATCTTGCACAAATGTTACTAAATTCCAATTCCAGAAAACTGTTGTGAATAGTTAAGTGAAAAACTAATTTCTTGGTGCTTTTTCTGTTACTTTAAAATAATAATTTATATATTTTCCTTTAATTGTATTCTCATCCAAAAATGAACAAGTTCATAAAATTAGACTTTATTCAATTGTTATGCTTGGGATTTGCTCTCTTTATACTTATCCTCTCTTAAAACAGTACTTAATTATAACCCCAGAGTCATTTTATGCACATATACACTTCAAGAAAACAGCAGAACCTCCGTGATGTCTTATTATTAAGTTCAATTATTATGCACAGCATGCTGTATTACTCTGATAGATCTGATTCATCTCAGAACATAGCACATGGGGTAATGAAATGTTTTCCTTCCCAACATGTTACTATGTCTTCTTCCTGCCAATTCATAGTGCAAGATGTACTAATTGAGAAAAAATGAAAGGTAACTTCCACAATGAGAGAACAGAAAAATTATTTCAAACGAATTATTTACCAATGTATTAAATAAATTATTTTAATATCAAGCCAGGAATCTTCAACCATATAATAAACTATCTTGGAAGGGAGAAAATATTTTAAAATATGCTTGGTTATTTTCAGTTTGCTGGTTCTTTATAGAGAATTAATTTTGAAAGCTCTTTAAAAATTTTTTTCAGGGTGCCTGGGTGGCTCAGTGGGTTAAGCCGCTGCCTTCGGCTCAGGTCATGATCTCAGGGTCTGGGGATCGAGTCCCACATCGGCTCTCTGCTCAGCAGGGAGCCTGCTTCCTCCTCTCTCTCTCTGCCTGCCTCTCTGCCTACTTGTGATCTCTCTCTGTCAAGTAAATAAATAAAATCTTTAAAAAAAAAATTTTTTTTTCAGCCTTTATACACACACACACACACACACACACACACACACATATACACCTATATATATATATATATATAGGAAGTATTTATTTCATATCACATAATATCTGATGGTATCCATTTGTACTATTTTTTCTGTCACTATTTAAAGAAAGCTGGGGTGTTGAAATAGACCTTCAAAGGTTGCTCTGTGAGTCAATGACAAACTTCCAAAACTATGGATTCCCTAAATCATTTCACTCCTAAAGGTCTAAACACACACAATCCCATGGTGATGGGAGCCTCCTGAAGTATTTCTTCCTCTAGATTTCCATTCAACATTAGATACCAAGTATTTTCTCCATCCAAGAATTTGGATTTAAACCTCTTTAGCCTTGTTCTCTTTAGAAATATCTCAAAATGAATCAGCCTATAGAAATAGGATTTGTGCAAAGTATTTGCTGTTACCACTTTTTGTTCATCTTTAAATGTTTATAATGATTGGCTTAGAAAGCCATATTCCAGCATCAGCATGTAAATAAAATATGCTTATCAAGTGGCAAAGCTGTAGGCCATAAGGTGAAAAATTCTATCAAATACCAGTAATTTGGGGGCACCTGGATGGCTCAGTCAGTTAAGCGTCTGCCTTTGGCTCAGGTTGGGATCCTGGAGTCCCAGGATCAAGGCCCACTTTGGTCTCCATGCCAAGTAGGGAGGCTGCTTCCCCCTCTGCCCCTCACCCTGCTCATGTTCACTCTCTCTCAAATAAATAAAATCTGTAAAACAACAACAACAACAAAACCCCAAATGCTAATAATTTTACCTCTGGAATATGAAATAACTAATTTATTTTCCCCAATTATTAACATGTATTTTCCCTTTTTTTCATTTATTGCATAATTTGTTTAGTTTTCTTATTTTTGTTTAAAATGGACATAATTTTAGAAAGATCCAATTAGCACTGCCTACTGAGCACTAAAGCATTATGTGCTGATTTTTCAGCATGTCCACTCATTGACTGGCATGAATAATTGCCTTCCTAGCTTCTGTGTTGTTAATTTTAAGAGAAACTTAAGCAACACATTTTTTAATATTAATAAAAATATTATCTAAAAAGAAAAACAAAACTGGAATCTATGTTTACCAACTATAACTGAAGTACAAAAGTTTAGATAATATAGAACACCAGAGGAGATAAGTGGATAATTCATGACCTGAGCCGAAGGCAGTCGTCCAACCAACTGAGCCACCCAGGCGCCCCCTGATAAGTGGATAATTCAATTCAAATCTTAAATCCTACATCCACTTTGTTAGAAATTATCACATTTCTGGATTATTTTATTATTAATTATTAACAACATTATTATATTATTTTTTAAGATAAAGCATTATTTCTCAGCCATCTATATGGAGATTTAGGAACTGTAATCACTCACTCTCCTTTGGCTCTAGAATATGCAGTTGTCGGGGCTGCTGTGTTGGGTATTTCAATACAGCTCTGGTGAAATGAAGACAAAGAAAGAAAGAAAGAAACAAACAAACAAAAACCACCAAAAAAACAACAAACCAACAAAACTGTGGATTTGGTTTGTAAAAACCTGGGTTCAAGCCTTAGATGCTAGTGTTGTTTAAGTCCTTAATCTCACGCAGCTTCAAATGTATATAGGGGTGGTGCCCTCTAAGCCTAAAATGATTCTGGATTTTTGAGGCTGTTGGCTACCTGCCCAGGCATCTGTCCAAAAATTTGATATGCATCAGGGTTGGCTTATTTTTCCTTTGTCATTGATTTATAAGAGGAAGTGAGAGGTTGTTGGACACGTGCTTGAGGAAGATGGTGGTCGAGATGAGGTGAGAACGAAAGACACGTAATGGGTTAGTCGTATTCCGGTGGCAGGAGAACCAGCCCTTTGGACAGGAAACTCAGGTAACTGGAGGAGCCGGGAGTCTGGGGGAAAAACACAACATGCTTGGGAAGAGGATCTACTCTTTTGTTCAACCCAGGACATAAAGTCAGTTGGACAGTGTAAAGTTCAGGCAAGGGGGAGCCCCAAAGGGACCCCTGACTCAGAACCTATTTCCAGGCCCCTTCTTGGAGGAGGGGGCCAGAACAGATGCCAGTGAGGGGACAGTTCCTGAGCCCAGGTGAGATGACCTTTGGAGGCTGGGGGAAAAGCCAGGGAATCTTCTGGACATGGATATGGGACATGAATGTAAGTTCTTATTCTTGCGAGTTATTTGGGGTAGAGGGGTTATTTTTGTTTCCTTATGTTTTGGAAGCAGTGAAGCATCATAGCGAAAAGCGTGGGCCCTCAATCCTGCCCACCTGGCTCAAATCTGGGCTCTTCTAGTTACTAAGTATATACATCCTGGGAAGTTACCCATGCTCTATGCTCCTGTGTAATCGTACTGACTTCCACAGACTTGCTATGAGAATTAGATGAGCTAATACAGTTTAGAACCGTGCCTCCACAAATGCTGGTCATAAGAGTAGAGATAGTTTTGAATTTGGCTGATCTAGATATGATTTTGCTTACTCCTCCTTGTAATAGACATGCTTATCTCAGCGGCAAAATATAACAGGCCTGTGTCAAGAATTCAATAATAGGCATAAACAATATTTTAATGAAATACTTTTAAAAGCCAAAATTAATGCAAAAAATCAATAATGGACAAAATGTTAAAATTTCAGAAGGCGACAGAATATTAAAATTGAAGGAAAGGATCCGTTGGCTTGTTTATGTAGATGCCCATCACAGCTACAGATCAGACTGGGATAATCGTATAGCAAAGCCATCATTCTTGAATAATGTTGGACCATAGTGGCTAAGAATCACTAAGAAGAAAAGGAAGTCATGCCTATCGGTCACTCATTTTCAACTTATCTCTCTTGCCATTTAGCCATTTAACCCAACTATAGTTATAGAATTATGTGTATGCGTACCCACATGCGCGTGCACACACATGCGCACACACACACACATTTATATCACTAGAATATTGTGATAGGTTCACATTTCTTTTTAAAATTCAGTTTTAAAATACAGTTCAATTTCTGAAATACAGTGGGTTACATACTGTGATAAGTTCAATTTTTAAAACAATTTTGCCAGTTAATCCTGATGCACCATGAAAGGCCAGAAAGTAATTCTAAGAAACCCACCAAATCGTTTTAATCACCCATCCAGCGAATATATATTGAGTGGTTACTCCAGGCTGGATTCTGAATATGATAATGCAAGTTTTGATCTTTCGGTCCAGTGATTTTTAACTTGCTTCCTTATGTGCAAACCCAACAGGCAAAACAGTTGCTCTGTTTGAACTGGACACAGGGTACCCATTGCCTCTTCCCATGATTACATAGCCCCCCACCCAGAGCCTCTGCCTTTGAAGAGACTCTTGACTCCAAGGGTTTGAAAACAGTTTTAAACACAAGGTTGTGGGGGCGCCTGGGTGGCTCAGTGGGTTAAGCCTCCGCCTTTGGCTCAGGTCATGATCTCAGGGTCCTGGGATCGAGCCCCACATGGGGCTCTCTGCTCAACGGGGAGCCTGATTCTCCCTCTCCCTGACTCTGCCTGCCTCTTGGTCTACTTGTGATCTTTCTTTCTGTGTCAAATAAATAAATAAATAAATAAAAATTTAAAGAAAACAAACAAAGAAAACCACAGGGTTGTGCAATAAATATTTTAAAATGAGTAACAATGCAGTCCTCAAAAGACAGGGAACATATCCAGTCACCTCAGAAATATTTTGTCAGGGAGTGTAGTGATCATTATAAAAATATACTTTGTGGGGCGCCTGGGTGGCTCAGTGGGTTAAAGCCTCTGCCTTCGGCTCAGGTCATGATCCCGGGGTCCTGGGATCGAGCCCCGCATCGGGCTTTCTGCTCGATGGAGAGCCTGCTTCCTCCCTCTCTCTCCCTGCCTCTCTGCCTACTTGTGATCTCTCTCTGTCAAATAAATAAATAAAATCTTAAAATGTATGTGTGTGTGTGTGTATATATATATATACACACACACAGACTTTGTGTTGCAAAGGCTAATCTATACTCTGGGGATTTCCCACCTAATGAGGCCCCTGCTCCTATCTGACTATCTGAGTCACTTCTCTTACCCATGGATTGCAGCTTCTAGCCCCCCCCACCCGCCCCCTCCCCTCCTTTGGCAGAGTATTTGGGCATTTTGTTTGGTGTCTTTCTTTGGGCCCGTGTAGACTGTCAGGTTCTCACATAACAAAGTCATGCAAATGAATTCTCTGTCTCTGCATTTATTAGCTGGTGCTCTTCCCCGTGAAAACACTGTGAAGAAAGGAACAGAGTTCTGGGGGTTTTATTGAGCAATTGCTGTTAATTGACCGAAAGCGTGAAAATCAAGAATTCCTAAATCTGTCCCGTTGCTCTCTGGAGACAGTGGAGATGTCTCTAGAATATTTTTTGCCTCTGTGGCATATTTGAGATGTGAAACACATTAACAATGAGAAGGGTTTCAGGTCAGAATCACTCTGCATCCGAGATGCCATTATCTGCTGATTTAGCGGGGCTGAAAACTGCTGAAAAATAATCCTTTTTTGTGCCCTTGTCAGTGGCTTCAGCCTAGAGTAACAGAAAATCAGCTCTACCTGAGTCAGATAATCATTACAAAATGAGTTTTGTTCTTGACTCAATGGAAGTAATTGGGGGAAAATATTTGATAGGCAAGATGGAGATTATCTTCAGTGAAAGCCTTATAGTACAGATAAAAGTACTAAGTGCCGCCAATAATTGAGCCAGCGCTGGCCTAGGCAAATTACCCTTCAAACTGAATGTAGGTGATCACTTAAAATGTTCTTTCTGCTCCCCAAAGCTTGACATTCTCCTTTCCATGGACTCGGGCAAGGGGCATTTGGTTTCGCCGTGGCAGCCAAGGTCTCTGCTTGCAGCCTGCGAGAGAGCTGATTACCCCGCGGGGGGTGCAGTTCCAGCGGGGAAAGTCAGGATGGTGCTGACTGTTCCCTGGGGAGGGACATCCTGTAAAAACACCAAGGTTGAGAACTGTCATATTCACAGCAGTAGGTGCATTTTCCTCAGAAATTAATGGAGCAAGCTGGGCAAAAATGTTTTTAAGCTACATCTTCCCTAGAGTAAGATGCAAATTCAAAGCTCTTTTGAAGCCCAGGAATGAAAGTTAAAGA
The DNA here is from genome assembly GCF_009829155.1 of Mustela erminea. Classification (NCBI taxonomy): domain Eukaryota; kingdom Metazoa; phylum Chordata; class Mammalia; order Carnivora; family Mustelidae; genus Mustela; species Mustela erminea. The sequence continues at coordinate 28,211,455 of NC_045634.1, read as the reverse complement.
TAAGACTTTTTAGTTTTTTGACATTGATAATACAGGCAACCCTAGCACAACGAATATGAAATTGAAATGCTTTAGATGAGTGGGGCAGATGTGATTCAGGCTGGCTCGCGTGCAGCCACAACTCAAGCCTCAGCCTATTTGCCTACGCCACGTTGAATACACAATTATTGGGGGATTTACTGTACACTTCGCCTTCTGGTGAGCTGCAGACAGGCAATTCGATCAGATCATGACTGGTATATTTTTAGGGTGTAATAAATACCTGCATTGAGTGCCTTTACTCCCGAAAGTTAGCATCTAGAAAAGAAGTGGTAGCAGCCTTTGGACATTCTCTTTTCAGTGTTCTGCAGGGGGAGGTGGAAACAGCATCACTTTTCACTGCCCAACATGCGATAATCTTAAATTATACATCCCATTCCAGAGAGAGGAGAGAGAATCAGGTGCGAAACTTAAAAGAATGTGCAGCTCATTTTGAAGAACTATTTGTTACACTTTTTAAAAGAATGTGCCCATAATTGTTTCTAATGAGTTTGTGATGGTCCAGGTAAAGGTTTCTGAGGTTCCAAAATGACCTCTTCAATTCATGTAGTTAAATAGAGGAAAAGCCTAATACAGAAGCCTCATCCACCTTGCAGCTTTATGCATAAGGATGGTTCTCTGATTGGAACCTGGGCAGTCATTTCCAAAGAGCAGTACAGTAACCCTAACAACTCGTACGTGGACAGCACCTTCTGGAAACACATCAGGTACACCTGCATCATCACCTTGATCTGAAAAGTCCCAGAGTCGCTTGTGTTTTTTTTTGGTTTTTTTTTTTTTTTATTTTGCCTCATTTTACCAACCAGGAAATTGTGGCTTGCTGAGGTTAGGTAATTTGCCCAAAAGAAAGCAGGAAAATCTAACCAGTTTGTTATTTTTTTCGTATGTTTATTCATTCACTCATTCACTCGTTGAGTCCATCCATCCATCCATCTAGTCACTAACACGATGAATATTTTTCAAGATCCTGTTACATAAATGTCAGTTACATTTTTCCTCCCACCACTGTCTAGTTTTCTGGCCCTCAGCAAATCCCCCAATTCTTCTGTGATCTAGTTACCTAGAGAAGAACTTCAGAGGAGAAAATGCCCCGAAAATTGGAGGCTTGAATAAGTGATCTGTTAAGGTGCCTTCTAAGCTGTTTTAATATTTCCTTTTTTATCTATCGACTTACTAATATTTGCACCTATAAGATCTGTTTCTTACTTTTGTTTATTTTGTACTTGAAAGTACAAGAAATATTCAGAATACATTAGGCCACTACTTTTGGTATATTTTTTCTGATAAAATACTTGGATCACACACACACACACACATACACACACACACACACACACACACACACACACACGATAACTACCAAAGTGATCTTTCCCATTACCATATAGTCAAGGTCACGCAAAATACGACCTGGCTATTGTTCTCAGGTAGAGCCTTTGTTTCAAAGAGAATTGTCTTATATACATAAAATAATTTTATCAGAACCTGAAATTCTCAGTCACCAAGTTGCTGCCAGCAACCACAAAATATTCGGGATCCAACTAATTGGAAAGCACTGGAGCATGAGCATCTGGGTATGATTCATTGTCTCTGATGATGTTTCCAATTACTCATATGTATTTATACATTCTGAATCATGTGAGTACTTAACGAGGAGAAAAACAGGAACACGTAGTTTGGGTTTTGTATGTTTCAGTGTGGGTTAAGAGATGTTTAAAATGGTCTAACCAATCCTCTGCCCTTTGCAGAAAGACAGGGTAGCCTATTTAAATCATTAATGATGGAATAAGATTTGCAGCTTGGTTTTGTACATGAGAAACGAACTAGATTATATTAAAAGTTGTCTCCAAACATTCCATAAAAATTATAATCATATCAATTAAATGCTAGTGGCAAATATTTCAATTATCCTTAATGGGACAGATCTTATAAATGAGCATATTGGGAGACTACGGGTATTTTATGTGAAGCCATTCTCTTCAAAAAGCAACAATTATAGTTTTACTCATGAAAATCAGCCCATAAAATATAAATGCGCTACAAGCTTGGAGTTTATTTTAATGTAACATTATCATACGGTATTGTAATAACCTTACTATTTCCCTCTGAAAAGGCTATAAAAACAAACATTTAAACCCATACATTAGAATGGTCTTTTATTAAAATCTCATCTCTAAGTGGACTCAGAATTTCTTTTATACTTTTACTGCCTCTCCTTGCTGCCTGATGGATCAGCAACCTGATTAAGTATCCTTTGTCAGGACACGCTGCACTGGCCAACAGCAAAGATCACAATAGAAATCCTGAACTTCCTTTCTGTCCACTCACTTCTGCAAGCTTCAGGTTAGAATGGTTTTTTGTTTTTGTTTTTGTTTTTTGTGCTTTTTTTTTTTTTTTTTTTAAATCATTGCTTTGAAAAATACACTGGGCACTTCCAATCCATCATTCTCATTGAAGACGCAGAAGTGTATTAATTCTCCGAGTAAAAGAGCATTCCTTCTCTTCGACGTACTTTCTTTAAATATATCAAGAGATCTAAATTTAGATATCCGAAGCTCCCACTAGATGACACGTTATTAAAACATCTGCCTTTCCATAAGCCATTCTGTTCCTTGCCTTTCCACATGTCCATTTCTACTTCACCAGACAAAATTGCCCAATCTAAATTTCAGCTCAAGTGTTTGATGGTTTTCACGCTGAGCTCAAACTGTTAATGCTTCCCTGAGAGAATAGAATTGAAACGGGATTTAATCTAAAATAACAAAGTAGAATAAAGGTTTTACATATAAATAAGTAATGCCCGGCACATTCTTACGCGAGTGTTTCTTTTCTGGATTTGGAGTGGGGTAGGGTGGGTGACGTGACAAATTGCAGAGATTCAGGAATTGATCCTATTGCAAAGAACACTCAGAATAAATAATACTCTGTGTTGACTGCCGTCCAATTAATGCACTTCGTGGAAGCCAGATTTAAAATTATTTTTAAAAGCTATTCCTAATATTAACTTGCAATTTCATATGGTTCTTTTAAACAGCAGCATTTGCAAATATCGTGCTACGTAACCATTGTGAACATCTTGGAAAATGCTAATTGGTGGATAATACTTTCCGTGGTAGACAGGTCACAAAAGGCTCAGACTCAGGATCGCATTCCCTTGTAGAACCCACGCTTCCATTGACTATGCATCACAAAGCAAATAACAAATTACCTATACATAGCATGGCTGCCAAAACCAGAAGCAGGAGTTTGGAGAGAAACCCTGTGGTCTTTGCCAGAAGGAATTTAAAAATCTGTCTTTTAATAAAGTGATTATAGCACTAGAGCTGTCTGTCTGTCCAGACTTCCTGTCTTCCTTTCTCTTAAAAAAAAAAAAAAGGCCCTCTCTTTCATTCTCACAAGTGTGATCTCTCTCAGTTAAAAACAGGGAGAAATTGTAGCATGGTATGGAAATATTAAGTAGGAGTTATTTTAACATAAAATCACAATTTGTTCTACTTTGGTGATACTGAAAAGATAAATCTCTTTTGACCTCTTTTCTGTGTGTGTGTATATATATATATTTTCTTCTTTTATGAACAGACAAAAATTTTATATTTTAGGATGTTAAGTTCAGTTCCTCCAGCTACAGTGTGAGAATAATAATAAACCGCTTTAACCCACCTCACAGGATAGGTTTGAGGCTAAAAGGGAGATAGAAGATTTTGAAAGTGCTGTGTAAAATTTTAAACTCTGTGCAGTAGTACATTTTCAGCTCTTACTTCCCAATCATATTAACCAGTGATATATACATAAGTTTCATTAATACCATTATGTGATCGGATGAATAAAATTAAGTTACAGATAATCCCAATATTCTTAAAGGACCTGCTGGGAGTCTAACCACAGTTATGCTACACAGAAACCTAGATTAACTAACTCCTTAGCTGAGATGTTAAGAAAACTACTACATTTATTTAAAATGTTTGCTTTTTCCTTTTCTTCTCTGCCGTCCATACTAAATAAAGACTTCTGTATGCTTCATTCAGATTAACACCTGAAAATAGTTGCTCAGTCAGAAGACCACAAAAAGTGTGAGATTGGGAGCCTAAAGCTTGTGTTTATGTGTCAGTTTGTCATTATTAGGAAAATATGTGTTTAACAAGATTAAAAGTAAGATTAAAGTCAACCATTAAATGAGGAGACAGGGGGCACCTGGGTGGCTCAGTGGGCTAAAGCCTCTGCCTTCAGCTCAGGTCATGATCCCAGGGTCCTGGGATTGAGCCCCGCATCAGGCTCTCTGCTCAGCAAGGAGCCTGCTTCTTCCTCTCTCTCTGCCTGCCTCTCTGCCTGCTTGTGATCTCTGTCAAATAAATAAATAAAATCTTAAAAAAAAAATGAGATAGGTTCATCTTCTTTTTATTATTTTTAAAAATTTTTTATAAACATATTATGTATTTTTATCACCAGGGGTACAGGTCTATGAATCGCCAGGTTTACACACTTCACAGCACTCACCAGGTTCATCTTTTATTGACATTTTTATTGACACAGTGTTTGATGTTAACCAAACATAAAATCCAGTGTTAATTTAAGCATACTGGATATTTTCATCTAGGGCATATCATTAATACATTGTATTTATGAATTAATTAAGACATTGTATTTGTGAATTAATTGGTGATAGCCTTCTGGAATAGATATCCACTATCCATATACTGGTTGTATTATTGAGATGGGAGATGTTTTCATTTCTTTTCTGCCAAAATTAATATACCTGGACGAAGACAGAGAAACCCCTAAACTTTCTAGTGTAAGTTTCAAAAATCAAATGAAAGTTGTCTATTTATATGGTATGGTTCATGGATGTTGGCTGCATTATCCTGAGGATAAAAGGTTAGGGGAAATCACTGCGACTCAAAGCTGAAAGTGATTCTTCAGAGTTGGAGATTTCTCTTCCTTTTTTTTCCTTTTTTTTTTTTTTTCCAGTTGGAGATTTTTCCTATCACAGTAGTATCACTATTAGTTCATATCATAATAATATCATTTTTCCTATTTAATAGTTGTTTGTCATGAAACCACTAGAATAAAACTCGCTTTTAAAATTCTCCAGGAGAAGTCAAAATTCAGTGGTTAAAAGAAAGCAAACCTAATTTAGGATGCTGCTTTAAGAATTTTGTATTTAAGATTTTTATGAGAAAAGATAACAACCTAAAAGCAATCTGATTTGGGGGGCTCCTGGGTGGCTCAGTGGGTTAAGTGTCTGCCTTCCCCTCAGGTCATGATCCTAGAGTCCTGGAATCAACCCCCACCCCACCAGTTTATCTGTTTTCCTGCCCCTGCTCAGCAGGAAGTCTGCTTCTCCCTTTCCCTCTCCCTCTGCACCCCCCCCCCCCACTCACGGGCTCGCTTGAGCTTTCTCTCTCTCTCAAATAAATAAACTCCTTAAAAAAATAAAAACAACCTATGATTTTCATTTCCTGGGCTTTAAAAAAATGAAACTTCATTGTTTCTATAATAATTGTCAGAAGTAATACAATCTACCTGTAATATATTTGCACACTACTGAATTTACCAAATACAAAGTAAAACTTCCCACCATTCCCATCTCCTTTCCTTAACCTATAAAAAGTTGAGTGCTCAGTCTTTCAGGCTCTTTTCTTCCTGGAAGCATGTAGCTTAAGGTGACTCTACATTTAGACAAGACACCTTTTTAAAGATTCCATCCTTTCCATTTGTACGTCTGTACCACTGGAGGGTAGTTAAGTTGTTTATAGGTCTTCCCTTCTACATGTTTGAGTAAATGCATTCTATATGTTGAGGGAGGGACTATATAGGTGTAACCTTTTGCTATAGCCCACTCAACTTCAACAATCCTACAAAATATTTATTATTAACTCAATTTCCATGGCTGAGAGTAAGGCACAGAGAGGTTAACTTGAATAAAGAAGCTGCATCACCCGAAAGTTCTGGTTCTCCAATCCATGCTATTAATGAAGGCTGTCTTCTACCACTCTCCCAGAATCCCCGCTATGAGGTGTTGGCTTCATTTCTTCTCTCTAAGCCTCAGTTTCCCTGTGTACAAAAGAAGAGACAAGTGTTCTATGAGACATGGGAAGGGCTCAATAAATATTAGGTACCATTATTCTTATAATGAATTTGATATTTATGTTGATACATTCTTACTGAAATATCCAGAAAATGGATCCCTAGATGCAGTGTGGCTAAGTCACATTGTTTCAAATTCAGATTTTTATTAGGTTGTTAGCAATTAGCATCAGAAAGGCATCTAGCCCTGTCTGATGCAGAAGAACATCAAAGCAATGAGGACATTTTTACTAATAATTATTCTTTCAGATAGCAAAGTTGACTGCCTTCCCATGAGAGGGAAAAGTTGTGGGGGGTAGGGAAATGCCTTCTACAATGCAAGTGAGTTTCCCCTATTAAACATGGAGGCTGAGAATCATTTTACAAATGAATCTTTCCTACTACCACTTGATTCCCTAACAGAAATTCCACTTTTGTTCCCTTCCATATTCTGTGATTGTTTAGCTGCTCATGCAAGCACAGTGGTTGGCATGTCCATTCTGTTCATCCTCCTCATGGAAACCATGCGGGAAAGGAGTCCTGATGGTTGGAAGTTCCAAATGGGCGGGTATAGACCGTAGATTTGCTGTGGAGACGTGTGTGATTGTTTCAGACTGTGAATTTCTAAACGTAAGTCGTTGGTCTGTTTTCTCTTTTACATGCATTCACTGAAGATGAAGCATCAAACGGATGCTTTGTTGATGATGGCGGAAAATTCTTCTCTCCTTTCACCCTCCAAAAAAGGCTCTCTTACTAGCATGAAAGATATTCTCGCCTTTGCCTTTTGTTACTTTTTGTTACTTTAGCTTTCACCAAGTAGTTTCTAGAAGATCTATGGGATGTTTTGTGTCTCTGTATTTTACCAGCCTTTTCTTTTATATGTCTGTACAATTTACCATTCTTTAATTATATCCCCATCCATTGACTAAAATCTCAAAGAAGCAGACATAAATAAAAATGGAAGAAAGGCACAGGCCATTCACAGGCAATAGTTCTTCCTGGCATATGATGTTCAAATGCCCAGAGTAAGATATGAACGACCCACCTTTTGTACCACAAAACGGTGGGTATTCCGGATGCTAAAAATAATTGTCACTATTTTTTGTGTATATAATTGACCTTTGCAGGCGAGAGCAAAGATATTTTGCAAAAAGATAGAAATACAACTGCCAGCCCCTAAGTCTGAGTTTCTTCTTCAACTCAGTTTAAAGGGAATTTTTGACTCTCCTGGAAGGACTTAATATCAGGTGGCAGGTTGACACTGGTCAGATATTTCTTCGATAGTTTCTGAGGCAATTGCCCATAATCTGTATCTTTCTTGCCACTTAATAATGCTTTTCAGAAAGGTATTTTTAATTACTATTTTCAGCCTGAGCCTGCTGTGAGACTTCTCTATGGCGGGAGGTACAATTTTGCTGGTTGTTGTCACGAATAGAATCTTCACACTGTGAGGCTCGTTGAGTGAGCCTCATCAGAAAGGAAGGCAGAGACCATCAGAAAAATTCTGTAGATGAAATCCTTCGCTTTAATGAGTAGAACTTTCCAACTAAAATATAAAATAAAATAAAATATATATTTTATATACATATAAAATATATATTTTACATAAAATAAAATATATTTTTTATATATTTAAATATATTAAATATTTTATATATATTTAAATATATTAAATATATTATATATATAATATATGTATATTTTTAAGACTGATTTGAAGTTTAATCGTGAGCTAATTGCTTTTCTTGTTATAGATATTATTTCCTTAAATTTTCTTACGTATGTTTTATTCCATTTGTGATTTGGGGATTTTACATTTAATTTGGCTTCTCTTGTGCCCAAGTCAAAATACCAGAGTCCAGGGACACCTGGGTGGCTCAGTTGGTTAAACGGCTGCCTTCAGCTCAGGTCATGATCCTGGCGTCCTGGGATCCAGTCCCACATGGGCTCCTTGCTCAGCGGGGAGCCTGCTTCTCCCTCTGCCTCTGCCTGCCACTCTGTCTGCCTGTTCTCACTCTGACAAATAAATAAAATCTTAAAAAAAAAAAATAGGAGAGTCCGTAAAGAAAGGAGATGAAAGTGGGATCAACACAAGTCTCAGCTGTGTTATTCATCATATTATAAAAATCCTTCAAACCTCTCTTTCAAAATAGGATGCAAGTTCTCTATCAGCAAGCCTTCCCCCTCCAACCAGTCATCAGTCCTGAGTTCTTTTCTGGGTACTCAGAGAGTATCTTGATCCCTTGATTTTTTTTTTAGCTTATTTCCTGTGCAGAGAATACGTATTTAAAGCAAAGTGAAAGGTTCAGAAACTTTCAAGTGTTTTCAATTATTTATATAATTTTTCAATTAGAAGTACGTTTTTAGTTTCTTTCTCTCTCTCTCTCTCTCTTTTTTTAACTTTAAAGGATCTGCCTTGTGCTTAGAACACGGCTTGTTTTGTATTTCCCAGCTCTCGCGCGTGTGTGCTGGCATGTATTTTATTCCAGCTAGTTATAACCTGATAACCTGATTTCATACTGTGCTTTAACACAACAATACAGTCATCAAACTAAAGCAACACAGTAAGCGGTCACATTAACCATCATTGTGCTTGATCACTCGGGAGAGATTAAATTTATTCATTTTTACTATAGATAATCAAATATTAAAACACGTTAAGGTAAAGAGCGGTAGAACTATTGAGCTGTGACGCGCTCATTGCCAAAACAATGTCCTATATGTGATGTGTGACGCTCTTGGCAAGATGTTTGGAGGAAATTTCATCAGGTCTTTCTGCTTCTCATTTGCATTTGGTTTATCTAAAGTGAAATCCATTCAATTTTATTGAACTGTAATTCTAGTAATTTACAATATTTACATGCTGCGGTTAGATTGAAATCAGTCCTTAATTCAAATTCAATCTAAATTTACTGCATAGTAATTAGGGCTTTGTAACTGACACTGGGGGCCTATTGATTTAATGAAAAACTTAACCTTACAGTAAGTGTTTAATTAGTTGCTGCAGTAGATTCTGTTCTGTCCTAAATTGTGGACTTTAGAGAATCAGGTACTAATTTAAATTACACAACTATATAAAGATCAGAACTAATTTTTTTTTTTTTTTTACATGTAGCCTAACAGATGAATTAATTTCTTCCTCTGAAAAGGATGGTGGAAAGAGGCGGTAATAAAAGTAATTTCCTACCCTGCCTAATTTTATGTAAGGCCGGGCTAGCTATCCTGGAAATGATTACCTAGCTCTGTTAAATATTGATATAAAGAGTTATGAAAATTAAAAGTCAATGAGATTTCTTACAGGATTATTTTGTAAATGGAAAACTGAAACAATATACATATCTATTTAGAGAAGAAAGACTCTTAGTAGAGAAAGAAAAATAAAAAGATTACCCAAAATAAAACCAAAGGTGTTTTTCTTCAGATAATGTTAATCGGCAGCCCCAAGTGTCATTTTTAGCAATCACATTAATTTTCTAGATGAGAATTTAAAACATTTAAATCGACCATAGTGATTTTTAAATGGTAGTCACTGATGTACTCTGTTTAAATAAACCTAAATCAAAACAAACTATTTTAATTGCAGGCAATTTTTTTTCCTAAATTAAGAACTACTGTGCTGAAATGAGGAAACTTTGAAACTGAATTTTAACTTGTCTATAACCTGTCAGATCTATAACTCATTTCTCTTAGTATATATTTGTGTTCTCGAAGCTAGAAATAGTAATGTTTCTATATAAAACTAAGAGATTAATGCCAAAGGAAAGAAGATTCCTGCTGGCACATTATTCATTACTTGTCTAATTTATATTAGATGTACTAAAGTACAGTGAGAGACTTTTTTTTTAAAAAAAACCAGTATCTCTTTGACTTTCCATTTCTTGTGAAAAACAGAATTATTTGGTGGTGAAGTAGCAAAATATATATATTTTAAAATGAAGACTTTAAGTTCTTTAATATATATTTTCAAATAGTCAAATAGCTATTTAAAAGCATTCTAAGTAGACAACATGGGTAACACCACTAAAATATGAATTTGAAATTGATTACTAATGATAAAGTTAATTCATTACTGCTACATTGATGCCTAATATCATAGTGAGTGAATCAAGCATTTCAACACTGATCAATACTGAATTAGTTCTAAAACATGTGAGCTCTAACTGCAAGGTAGGTAATATGAAATAAAATCTAGCTTATGCCTCCGAATGATTGGAACACCTATTTCAAATGAGCCAATTCCTACTAAAATTAAAAATGTTTAATTCAAAGATACCTCATTTTAAACACTCCCCTTTTAACATAAAGCTTTGAGTGAAGGATTTCATTATAAAATGTAAAACTCCTGATATAAATAGAGAAATTAGAATGGTACTCAGAAACTTGGGGGGAAAAAAAAACAACAACCTGTCACATGTGCTTAACTTTGCCTCAGACTTCATTTTGTGAAAACGCTTTGCAAACACATCTTTCTTTTCTTGACAATCCACCAGATTCAGACCTCATTCCCCCAACACACCTCAGCATGGAGGCAATACATACCAGGTACAGAAGGTTGAGAACTACGCACTCTCCTCCTTTGAGTGCTCGTGCTGATGAATGGCTCACACAGAAGCCATATTGCCCATCGCTCAGAGTGGCCTTCGGCGCCAACACAGCTGAAATCTGGAGGCTTGCCGCATTCACATTGTCAGCTTAAATACCCAGTAAGGACTCAAACTGGGAATAAGACAAAGTACCATTGCATGTTGATCCACTTCACTGGCCCCACCAATTAGCTGTGAAGAATATGGCTCATTTAGAAGTGTATATGATAATACTGGAGCATAACTGAAAATTAGGTATATAAAAAAGGAGGTCATTAGCTTGCACTTGTCTTATCTTCAGCTAAATGAATCGCAGATAAAATCAAATAGGGGAAGTTAAGTCTTCTTAAGCTTTTGAGCCCTTTCTCCTGTACTTACATTAGATGGATCTCTATAAAGAAAGTTTATAACATTGCTATTTACAACACCACAGTTAATGTTGTGTTACAGTTTTCATTACCAACCTCTATTTCCAGAGGTGCATAGCTTTAACATAAAAATTTGTTCTCGGTGAAAAAGAAAACCAGTGTGGTAGATTACATCTGGAGAATAAACCAACCAACAGTATCTATGGAATTTTCTAAGTATTAGAATTCCAAGCTAATGCACAGTTACATCGGCACCTGGTATGGGTTAATGAATTCTTAAAAATTAAAAGGATAACCTTCTAATAGAAAATAAAATGCAATTTATCTGAAATATATACCATTGAGTATTTTTGTTTGAGAGGAAAAAATTGGGAAATGTGACTCATTATTGGTAGGTTTTTAGCTAAATAAAGAAAATAATGAAGTTTGCAATTATTTAAAATCATAATTATGACTCACCTGCAGTTTTATGTGTTATGCACTTACTGTAGAAACATTATGAGGACTATAAATGTGTATCAAGCATTGTCTTTATTCTAAAAAAAAATGTATTGTCAATTAGAAAATGTAAAACATTTTCAACCAGAAGCTGGACGGGGTCATAGCAGACTTGTGATGCAATTCCAATAGACACACGTGGTTGGTTGGGTTGACAGATTAGTGGTGGATGTTTTTTGTTTGTTTGACTATTTATTTTTCAATTCCTAACACTGGCACTGTTTTGAGCTAGCCTGGCAACCATAGCCTGAAACACCTCTCTATATCTGACCGCCCCCCCAAATCTAGTATCCCTCCGGTGGAGGCACAGAGTCCAGAAGATCAAATCTTTGAACTTCTGTCTAATACAGTTAGTGCCCATTGTGTCTGGACACCTGCATGTCTGTCCCTGAAGGAGGCTAAAAGAAACGAAATATGGTATCCAGTCTTTGATAAAGACCTCTCTGATGACAGGATTTGCTTCCCAGGGACAACATGGCTACGAAAAGACACCCCACTCTGGTAGTGTGGCTATTCGAGCTCTAGAGGTAAATGATGGTTCTTGAAAGTCGTGAGAATGTCAGGCTCCAGTCAGACACATAATTGAATTGCCTCTTGGGCTGAGCTACTTGAAGATGATCAGAGACTGTCTCAGGTAGAGCATCTGAAGGGAAGGCTGTGACACAAGCCTGGGCTTTGCGATCAGGCAGTCAGTGGGATTTGGGGCTTTGCCACTGAGCCTCTGCTTGACTTCTCAGAGCTCTGTGCCTTCTAAATGGGAAACATGATATTCACCTTGTATAGTAATAGTGAGGACTGAATGAGATTTCATATGCATACCCTATACTGAGTAATCTATGGACAGAAATGATGGTGATTATTATTATACTCACCATCAGTACAACTGGTGAGTGTCTGGCAACAGACCTTTATGTTTCCCTTAGGTTGACTCGAAGCTTCCTTATCTCTGACCTCCATGAATTCTCATCTGGGTGTGACTTTTAAGGTTACTAAGCAGCAAAGTCAAGTACAAGCCACAGGATGAATATCACCTCTTTCTCTCTAAGGGTTTCATTTTTTTTTAATTCGGTAAGCCGCAGTATTAGAAATTTGATTTTGAATTGGAAAAAGAATGTAGGAAATGTTTATCAATTTTACCATGCTTTAGACAGATATCCAAAAATTTTTTAAGTTGTGTTGACATTTTGCCACCTAAGTGACTACTTTAAAATAACAGCCGTCTTTGGCCATCTTGACGATATTGTCAGTTAAACTGGATTTGATACAAATTGGATACAAATTTACCAATAAGTTAGCCAAATGGCTTGACCATTGTCTTATTTACTCGTATGATATATCTATATCTATCTGTATAATATCTATATAATATCTATTTGTGGTATATCTGTATCATATCTCTATAGTTACAATCTATATGATTGTTGTAACATATATATCACAACAATCATACACACACACATACATACACACACACAAATGTAAGCACAATACATTTAGTGTTCTTATTTCTCAGGCTGAACACACACAGGAGATAGTATCTGAGTCACCAAATCACACTGAATGGTAAATGTGTCATAAGAAAACATTTGCCAAATCCCCCCAAGGTAATGGCATTTGCCTCCTCAGAAACCTGGCTGAACTTGCTCTCCAGCATTCTGTATGAGGCAAAGATCCCCTAGCAGCACCACTTTCTTTCCGTAGCTACTTTCATGGAGATCAAGGTCCTCAAAGCCTTGCAGTAATATCCTGTGAAGAATGCTGCCAGACCCAGTGGCAAGTGACCAGAGGGGACTCTCCTGCAAATTGTCTAGATGCTGAGAAACCCGTTCATTCATCTGCAGGCATTGCACGGCAGTTCTGAAAATGCCCCATGTTCCTTCCCAAGGCAGCCTCTGGCCTGAAAACCTCTCTTCTGCTTCATGAACAATATTGAGTTTTAGGACTTTACTGTCTCTAGAAGAATCACAATCGTGCCAGTTCTGGTTCCCTCTTTAGACAGACCTCTCCTTGGCAGTGGCTATCAGAAAGCTCAAGAATCAGCTACCGAAGCAATTCTAAAAATACAGAAGCCAGGATGCACTTTTAAAGTACCATTGTAAGTGTGCCTCTGTGATGTATGATGTGTGTGTGTGTGTGTGTGTGTGTGTGCGTGTGTAAGATAGTAAAATTCAGATCAGGCTGTGACTAAACCATTTAAATCATCATCATGTGGGTTCTTTACCTTCAGTAATTTATTTTCATTTATAGTCCTAATTTAGGAATTTTAACATTTGATCTGGGCAGTATTTAAATCATCTGGAAGGCTCCCTGTTTATTTTACTAAGCTATATAAATATCTAACTGTGCAGTTAGAACAATATAGTAGGAAACACAATCTAATAATATATATGAGTATGTGTGTGTCTATAATTAAAAATTCCAGTTGCAGAAAGCTAAAATATATTAAGATTCTCCAAATAGCTAATTTTACCTCTTTTTGTCAATCCTGATTTTAAGCATAACTGGAAAGAAAAATTCATAGAAAATTTGATTTCCAGCTATTCATAGCATTTAGTCATTATTGTCTGTTTGTAAATTATCCATCAGGACATGTTTCTGGTTCAGTAATGATATTGAAACATTTTCAAATCAGTTGATCTGAGAATAGGATCAATAAAATTCTTTATCTTAACATAGCTGTTTATATTGTACTCCGCTTGCATAGAGCTAAGATTATATTTTGTATTTGGATAACCTATTTTTTGTTTGCATTTTGATGAGGGAATATTTTTCATGTCTACCTGGGGATGACTCAGTATCACCAGATGGTCTTTTACCATCCACAGGTTCCACTTTGCCTGTTTTGCAAGTTTGTGACAGCCCACAGGGACATGCTGAGGCATCCGTCCAGTCAATAATGTATCTGGGACAACTTTAATACTGCAAACATCTTTATGAGTTTAAACAGCATCCGTTTGTCCTATTCCAATAAAATCGGTTGCTACGATAAAGCATGGTATTCCATCCAGAAAGAATGCATTGTGCTAATTGCCCTGATCTGGGCAAGAGGATGGAATTAATTATCATCATTTTTACAGAGTTTTCAACTAAGACTAAAGAAACTCTTGTTTTATGTTGATTCTCAGCACAAGTACAGAAAATCATTTCAGTAAGATTAACCCGCATATTGGTAAAAATTATAATAGCAATGATTGTTATCCATAATAACTTCTGTCATTATTAGCAGTCCTGTTATTTTTAAAAATTAAAATCTATAATGTGATGTGTGCTGCATAGAACTTTTACCCTTTGATGAGTCTCTAGAGTCTTGTGCTATGGAGCAAATAATTTTCCATCTGTCTTTGGATTTTTCAAGTATCATGCTCTCTGATGACTTGAAATTTTCTGGGTTTTTCTTCTCCAATCTTCCAAAAAATGGAATTTTACAGTTTACATAGAAAACAAACACACCACTTAACATATTTTGAAAGTAAGATTATTTTTATTATCTTACAAATTAATTTTTGTTCTGTTTGTAAATTTGTTCTTTAAAATGCCTTCTGAGACGTTATGCTTTAGGAATATCACTTATGATCTTTTTGAAAAAAATTTGGTTTTTGAATTTTATGGTAAATCTGACACTTATTCACTTCATGAAGAAGGAATGAAAGGTAAATACCCTGCTGAACACAATCAGTCATATTAAAACCCAAATTTAAATTTTGCTTGGTTATTGATTTTAGGCTTCTTCTTTATAAAATAGAAAGAAAAGTTGAATTCACAATGAAAAAATGAAGACATTATTGATGCTCACATTATAAAGTATCAAAGTATAAATGTAAGCATAATATAAAGTGAGTATATGTTGATCATTCAAAATAAAATGGGATTTTATTTTATATATATTTTCTCATATATATTTTGTCATATCCTCTGTCTGCTTTTCTTACCTCAAATCTCAGGGAATGAAAAAAACCCTAAAAATAGATAATGAGAGGTAGGTTATTTCTGACATTCCTGGAAAAATATATATATTTATTTCTATATATTTAAATATAGATTGATATATATTAATATATAAATATATTGATATATATTAATATAGTATTATATATTAATATTAATATATATTTAATGCTTTGGCAAAATAAGAAACAGGTAGTATTTCCCATTATGTGAGATATGTATTTTAGGAATTCTTTAATAAGTAGATACAGAGATAGTCCTGCCAATTAATCACTTTTGAAGGATGTTGAATAGTGCTAAGTAATGATTCTCTTGAAAACTCATTGTTGAAAGTTCGCACAGATGAGTGCTATTAAAGTATATTATTCTAGATGTGATTTCGCTTTAAGCCAGAAAAGTGGACATTAATTTGTAGTTTTCTACATTGGTAATTTATCTACTTATGTAAGTCAATTCATTTACTATATTCTGACAGTTTGGTCTTAATGGAGCAAAAGCGAATACCACTTCCTTAACATATTTTATGAATTTTTTAAAAATTGAAAATCATATGATAATGTTCTTTTTAGTATTTCTTCTACTGAATGGCGTTTGGGGAGCAAAAGTATATGAGTGGATAAAACTAAGTAATAGCCTTTCTCTATTGTGAGACTGGAGAATCTTTATTGTCATTGTACTAGCCCCCCGTTACTATCACACAATTGCAGTGTGACCTTATGGTGTTCAGACAATTATCAATGACATTCTTTTACTGTTGAAGTCTGACCTCTAGGTATATGTGTGTAGCTGCATATGAGAAGGTCTGTCCCACCCAAAAAAGGTTTATCCTTTTTCAATTCTTGAAAAAAGCCTCCTTAATTTGAGGATTTTCAAAGAGGGGATAAAATTAAGCTTGTACATATCTTCGAGAAAAAGCTAAATACTGCCTCTCTTTTTCCCAAAATACCACATATTTTAGCAAGTCCCAAAAGAACAGTTTGTAGAAATTCAGTTTATCCCTTTTTAACTAACAGAGTCACTGTGAGAAAGAAAAGAAATAATAAAAACATATTGACAGTATAAAAACATAAGCAAAACATAGTTATTAATTTAATGATGAAGATTTTATAAGATGGAAGTGAAATGAGAAAGAATCTGGTCCTGGCAAGTTGTTTGTTTGTTTGTTTGTTTGTTTTCTATTAGCATAAAATGTTTTGATAGAAATATTATGATAGAAATTATTATTTTTATAGTGAATATTTTCAGTGAGACAGTTGGGCATGGATTCTGTCTTTGTATTACTGATTTTCTATTCTAGCTAGATTATATTGTAAAATAGAACACCAGACAAATTCTGCTGTGATTATAGGCACAGAGCTTAATCTGTCTGGGTCCGCTGCTCACATCTGTAATATGAAAGGGCTAGGTTAAATAATCTTTAGTTTTCTTGAAACTATGTATTTTAATGTATAGCTCTTTAATATATTTTCTCTAGTCAGTTATGGAGATAAACTCTTCTTAACTCAAGGTGGGGTACGGGGAGAGATCAAATATATTTAATGCAGTAACCAAAAAGAAATGGGCTATAGACACCCATTTGACTACTTCCAAGTTCTTCCCAGCAAAAGTCAAGTAGAAGTCAAAGTAAGTAAGCATTTGGTGCTTAGTGAGAAAATGCCCAAACTCAGAACAATGGAAGTGATTCATAATGAAGAATAAACACTAGGGAGATTCTGATCTAAATGTGTAAAAATTATTCTACCTAAATCAGAACTCACACTTCAACACATGCTAGATGAGTTCTACAAATCTAAGCATGCCAGAAGATTAAGGTAGTGGGAAGAAGATGGTATTACCGGTGTCTTGGCCTATGGACCTCTGGAGCCTCTGAAGAGTGGTTTAAAATTATACAGATAAGTTATATTCTGTATATTTTGATCTATTCCACCCCTAAAACTTTGATATGCCAATGCTCCAAAATTTGTATATCTGTTCCAGATATTTCTGTAGATCTCAGTATCTCTAACAGACAAATAAAAACATTGGTGACAATGATATTAAATACTTTCATAGGACTTCTAATGTGTTACAAATTACTCAAGGTGCCTCACATATGCCAATCAATTTAATCCTCATGGCAACCCTGTGAGGTGGATACTATTATTTTTCCCATTTAATAAATGAAGAGACTGAGACCCAGAGCAAGTAAGTCACTTGCCCCAGGTTACACAGGTCAGAGGAATCAAGATTTGAACCCAACTTTGAACCAGACTCTTTGATACTTATGGTTGTGCTATATTTTCTCTCGGCTATTCGTACATCACTTAATTGCCATAAACACCAACTAAGAGTTTGACACTAAAAATCGGAACCTATAAAAGTCTGTTTCTCCATTTCTTATTGTCCTGGCAATCACGTTCTGTTCAGTGGTCTTGCACGTAAACATAACTTATGTTTTCCTTATCCTCACATCTCATCAGACAGTGAGGCATGTCCCTCGGAAATAAATTCCTTTATCTGTCTCCTCCTCTTTTTTATTGCTTCTTCATTAAAAGCTTTGTGATTTCTCTCCTGAACTAGTAAAAGTTGTCTAATTTATCACCAGATACTCCCACTCAATTCCTCCCAATCTACTTTCCATACACATGCTTAGGGTCGACTTTATAAAAAACACATATACTCAGGTCATTTCCCCAATGAAACTTCTTCAGTGATTCACCTTCATCTTCAAGATAGTATGGACAGGGGCGCCTGGGTGGCTCAGTGGGTTAAAACCTCTGCCTTCGGCTCAGGTCATGATCTCAGGGTCCTAGGATCGAGCCCCACATTGGGCTCTCTGCTCCTCGGGGAGCCTGCTTCCCCCTCTCTCTCACTCTCTGCCTGCCTCTCTGCCTACTTGTGATTTCTGTCAAATAAATAAATAAAATCTTTAAAAAAAAAAAAAAAGATAGTATGGACAATGCATTAGAAGCTCCTGCTTGTCATTCCGAGGACCATTTTTCCGAATTACCCCCTAATCCCCATCTCTTTCTTCTTCCTCAACCGCACACAGCCTCTCTTTCTAACCAGTCATCTTTTATTTTGTTCTTGGTCACTTAACTCAAATGCCATCTCTCTTCATCCATTTAAAATGACTTATTGAGAGTGTGTTACGTTTCAGAAACTTAGCTACATATTAAGAATCCAGGGATACTCAACATGGAGATATGTCTTCTTTCCCTGAGTTTATGCTTTAGTTAACGATAAAGATGAACAAGTATTTAGAGTAAGTGCTCCAAGGTAGAAGAACCATGTTCTTTAAGCATGAATTTAGGAGGAGAAAATAAAGGCCTCCTGAAGTAAAGAATAATAGAATTGAGTCACAGAGTTGAGAATCTAACCTTTTGGCGTCAAAGACAATGTCTACAATGTTCTGGAGGCCTTTGGTGTCTCAGAGAAAAGATGAGTGCAAAAGTGAAAACTGTCTACGAGAAGTTTCCTTGCACAGAAGTCCCCTCTTCTGTGCTCTGGTGGGATCCCTTGTTTCCCTCCATCCCGACAAAGTATCACTACCCGGACTAAATGCTTATCAACCCACTAAACGTAAAGCCCTCTAGGACAGGTCCTTTACAAACATTCAGTATGCATTGCAGAGATACACAGATTGATTTTTAAAGATATTGGGATCTCAGCATTGTTGTATGAAAATCACCACATAACCATACCATACAAGAAAAATGACCATGAGAGAGAGGCAGGGTGGTCGAGAGAATGTTTCATTTACCATAAATATCTATCACACAAGGAACAGGGAACCAACAACAAGCTAGAAAATTTATAGAGGGCACGGATTGCATGGAGCACGGGGTGTGGTGCAAAAATAAAGAATACTGTTATGCTGGAAATAAAAAAAAAAAAAAGAAAAGAAAATGTGTAGCAATATACCAGCTACCCTGGAAGGACAGACGGGTGGGAAAAGACAAAGAAATGCATGAAAGACAAAGAAATGCTCATCCAGTTTACTCCAGGGGCTTACTGTTCATTTTTGGAGACACAATATCCCCCAAATAAATCCAGGGTGGCTATCAGCGAAATATCAGCAAGCTGCCAGAGCAAATGACCAGAAAATGACAAACCGTGGGTGTGAAGTCCCAGTCATTAATGAGCAGGCACTGAATATATTTTGTGATCACTTAGAGCTGTCACAAAAATGAACACCGAGCCTCAGAGAAATCTGAGCGGGCTCAAGGTAAAAAATAATCAGTAGAAGCCCCGAAACTTGGGGAGCAGAAAAAAAAAGACTGGCGTTGGCAAACATGGTGTCTGTTGATTTGGTAGGTAGAATTACCTCCTCGACTCTGTGATATACGAGCGCTATTCAGTATTCACCCTTTCCTTCCGTGTTGACTGCATTTGTCTCCTCGTAATTAAAATCCCTCACTCTCCATTCACACATTACTTTATCCTGAACATTTTGTTCTCCACACGTGTATCTGTCTAAGTGTGCTTCTTTAAAGATCAGTTACCCAGAGGCCACACGTCGTTAAGGATTTAATAAAATAGATATTTTACGATAAAACGATTTCACTCCTCTTTATTTAGACTCTTTCTTGCCATAAAAATAAAATACCAGTCTGTAACTTTTCAGTGTATGATTTTAAAGGTTCCTTTTAAACAAATCCTAGTTTATCCGAATTCAAGACATTCGTTAGCGCCGATTTACAGTGGAGTGTGTTTGAAAGGGGATGTTATATGCACCTGCCAAATGAATTCATTAAGGCCAGTGTGATTACAGTGAATGCTGCATGAATTAATAATAATGGGACCTCTAAGTGTTACTATTACTTTCACAGTGTGTTACTGTTCTTGGACTTATGAGCCCTGAGGATAAATGACACATATTACCCTCATATGTTAATTGCTTCTGGATAATCAAAGGTTGTCCTAGCAATCTTGTGGGTAGTAAAATTCCTAGCCCCCTATATATGGAGAAATTACTATTATTTACAAGTTTCACTGAAGAGTGATTCAGTATTTTAGATTCCAATTATAAGTGGCATTCATGTGAGGTCTCCCACACATTCACTGAAATGGTACAGCCTTTAGACATATGTTTTCCATGGCCAGTATTTACAGTGACGAACTTAAATTGCTGAGGCCTTTTTCTGAGAGTTTGTATTTTCATTTGCTTGACAATAAACATCTTATTAGAGATATACATATGTACCTTTATGCTCATTTAATCTGAATTTTAATAGACGTGTTCATACAGGGGCTTACACATGGACAAACACACTCACTGTGGCTCAGTTCCTTGATTGTGGAATAATTTTATCTTTGACAGGATCTCCCTCATCAGCAAAATTATAATCATATACTTTTTAAAAACGAGCTTTGAAACATACAGCCATATAGAAGGTGTGCAACACCCCTCTTCCCTTCCATTCCTAACCCAGCTTTTCTTTCTTTCTTTCTTTCTTTTTTTTTAATTCTAGTGACAATTGTTTGAAATTGCAGGTGGTTAAGCTTTGGGATGGATGAAGAAGTAAGGGTTGAAATGAAAGAAAACTCATTTATTGGAGCTACACTGAGGAATAGTGGATTTAATCCATAGATAAAGTTATCATAAGGTCCAGACTTTCAAAAATGGACAAAGAGAAAAATAAGGAAGGATCTATGAGAAAAAAAAAATAGGAAACTAGAATATCCTTATTCTTTTGTCTTGAAACATCAGGACCTAATGTCTTTTATAATTCTATAAATAGAAGACTTACTTACTTTTATAGTTCAATAAATAGAAGACTAATTTAAATGACTGAACATAGTAAATCTGCAGGCTCCTTCCCCACTCCTTTCTTTTTGCTCATTACTCTTCCATATTTCTCATTACTAACTAAGAATAAGGACAGTAAATATTACCTCTATTTCAGTGGTAGGTAGTCTTCTAAGAGAAACTGGATGATCTGGAAAACCATCGCTTATAATATTTTTTCTTTTTCTAATAGAAACATTCTGATTTTCAAACAAACAGTCACTTTACAAGCATCCTTGTGCAATGCAACAATTAAGAAATGGATACTCTTCTACCTGTTCAAAATTTCAGTCACTGCCTTAAGTGTCATTATTAGTATGCATCTCAAGTTTGTAGGTGATAGGAAGCTGTGACAAATAATTTTAATGATGGCAGCATCTAGATTCAAAAAGATCTGCATCAGTTTGAACAATAGGTATATACTTTAATAACAATAGATTCTGTCCTAAACTTATATTCATCCCACTCAAAAAATATTTAAACAAATCTCAGGAAAGAGTCAATGAAGCTTGGCAGAAATATTCATGAAAATTAATTTTAGTTGATGATAAATTCAGTTGATGATAAATTTAGTTGATGATAAATAAATTCAGCTGATAAATTTAGTTGATGATAAATGGTCAACTGTATGGTAAGACTAAAAATATTAATACTTTTGGACCATATTAATAGAAGTATGGTAACAAAATTAAGGAGCTGATAATCCCTCTTATACCCTAGTTTGGCAGGTCAAATATGAAGGGCTATACTCGGTTCTGAACATCCTATATCTGGAAGGCATTGCCATACTTGCTCCTTCCAGACAAGAGGTGGAAATGCTTAAGAGGGTTATGAAAGATGCCATGGGAGAAGTTGCTCTAGAAAACTGAGATGATAAAATTCAGTGAGAGAATTACAATGATCATCAAATACTTAAAGACCAAACATATGAAAGGGGAAAATTTTTAGTTTACAGGGCTCCAAAGATTAGAACCTCACCTAATAGGATACAGATACAGATTTTTGGCTCACTGTAAGAAAAAAAAAACTATTAGAACTGAAAGTAGAGTTGCCTGTAATGTGAATAGATGCATTCATTACCTGTAACAGTCAAGTCCATGTTTAAATACCCCTGGGCAGGGAATCATAGAACATTACGTAGTGGAGTAAGGCATTACCTAGAATGGACAAGGTAGTGACTTTAATTTTTAATTTTTTTATTTTTTACTGTGACCGAGAGTAAGAAAGACATTTTACATTATGAGTACTTACACATATAAGTACATATAACTTAAAATGTTTACAAAAATACTGTCCTTATTACACAGAATTCATTCATATATTCTCTGTAGTCTTGTTGGGTGAGTTTTAATTTTTTTTAAGATTTTATTTATTCATTTGACAGAGAGAGATCACAAGTAGGCAGAGAGGCAGGCCGAGAGAGAGGGAAAGCAAGCTGAATTTTAATTTTTTAGTACCATTAAATTTTGTTAGATTGATTTCACATCCCAATAATGGATCATGTTCCCAGACTTGAAAAACACTGAACTAGATGACCACTCCCAACTCCAAGAGTCTGTTGTTCTGGTAGATACTATGGAGAGGGCTAAGCATCTGGATGCCCCCTATGTTAACTGACAGTTATAAGCAAGTAGATATCATTACTATGAGTTTTCTGGATCTTTAGTCGTGATTTGTTTCAATTTAAATTCGGAAATGTAATCATGAGTAGAATACTTGGACCACTTTGTTACTCATGCACAGCCTACTTTGATTTCATGATCATGCCAGCAATAAGTCTACCACCTAAAGGAACAGGATACAACAAAGTTCTTACCTATTTCTTGGTAATTTCACAGAATTCTATCTAGAATTCTTTCTATCCATCTATCTAGCTAGCTATTCTATCACTAACAAAGCAAGTGGGGTACAGTGAGACGGCATGGCTGGTGACAGTGAAGGGTGCAGGTGAATGATGATTAGGGACAGTAAACAACTTGTATCTAGAATGAAGGATGACAGATTGGAGTGTAAGAGTTGAAAATCTACCTGTGACTTAGCCTGGCTACCAGCAAGTGTCTATGAGTATTGGATTCAATGACAACAATCCCACAAGGAGACTCTCAATGAGGAGGAGGCTTGCTGAAGCAAAGGGAGTTGTCCAAAGCCATGTAGTCAAAACTTGGTTTAATTGCTCTAGCATTAAGAAGATTATAAAAAAAAGAGTAGAGGCTTGGATGCGTCCGTTATGGGCTTCAAGCCTCCGCCCCCAGCCCCACCCTTGGGATATAGAATAAGTAACTTTTCAGGTAGGAGATTTTTCCAGAGAGGGGGGAAAAGAACTAGAGAGGTGTTGCAGACTAGAAAGTTGGAGTCATCATAGTACTTAAGTACATCTTTCCAAGCACTTTCTATATTTGGTATTCAGGATTTTGAATGATATTTCTTTAAAGAGATCATTTTCAACTGAAACATTTGAAGAAACAAAATCCATACCTTATAGGGAAAAAAAATACGCAGGTTCCCAGATGCAGATAACTCTTAAAACATACTCCCTCCCAAGTCACTGTGTAGCCATGGTTGAAGAGACTGCAAATCTGGACAGGTTGGTCTCTGTGTATAATCAATCAGATGTTCATACACTCGAGATGTTTATACCCTATAAATTTCAGTTGCTTCCATTCTGTAAATCAAATGTTTATTATATATTACTGAGAAACAGGTAGAGAGGAAACATAAAACAGTCATCTCTGCTTTACTTAGGATAATCAAATTTGTGCTCACAGATACCATATTCAGGTATTTATAAACTTTGTCCCTATATGTATTTATTTTTACTTATAACAGTAGACAGCTACTCTGCTCAGAAATGCATTTTTTATTCTTTCAGGATACATGAGAACTGAATTGCTCTGGGTACCTTCCAGAGACTGCTGGTTTGTTCTATTAAGCTCATGCAACCCTGGCAGGGCCTGACCTTTTTTAGTCACTGGTAGATAGATTAATTCTCAAAGACAAACCTACACGTGCGGGGCTGGCCTGACAGTTCGGACACGGGGAATCCCTGCCCCACCTTTCAGTACCCCCTTATCTCTTGCTGGCACTTTTCACCTGGGGGCTTCACAGCTAATGACCTGTCCAGCTGCCCACACCTGGCTCCTGGCCTACCTCATAGAGTCACCAGCTGCCCTCTCTGGGCCAAAGAAAGAAAAGAAATTACTATAGCAGAGAATGACTTAGGGACTTGGCTGCAAGTGGTGACTTAAAGATTTGGCACCATGTTTGGCCCTTGCTGGTGGTGGCAGGTGCTAAGAGAAGGCAGCTGTTTTCAGACCACCCTCAGGGATGACTCTGGGGCCCAGAGGCAGTGAAGAAATGGGAGATGTCCCAACACCGTGAAAGTAGATTTTCTTGCTCAGGCTCCAAGCCCGAAAACTTTCTCTTGGTGACAGGATAAGAATGAATTATTCCATCTAGGCATGGGACCGCTCATAATCATAAGCATCTCAGATATTTCCCTCAATATCTGTGAGTTCACAGGGAAAACAGCAACTTAACTCATTGATCAGAAAAGCCAGTCAACTCGATGTGAAAATGAATTGAGCCTGTGATCATGAGCTCAATTATTGCAAGTTGTTGCTAGGAGGTCTGAGGACATGGGCGCCCGCAGCTTCAGCTACGGGGCAAGCTGGACATGAGGAAGAAGAGAAAAAAAGCAAGATGAGCAGCAGTTAGGTCCATCTGCAGGCTAAGCCAGTGCCTGATAACTTCAGCAGCTAGAGTAACAGGCCTATTCCTGGTCAGTCCTACAACCCTACTGGAATCCAAGAAGATGAGGGCATATTGGCCAGGATCTTGGGGCATCCTTGATTCTTAGGGGGTGACAGCATTCATATTCCAGGGGGACTCAGTCAGTCTGATGCAAAACCTTATTGGTAGGTGAAGCACAAGAGGTTTTTAGGGAATGAAGCTCTTCTGTATGACACAAGGATGGTGGGTGCATAGTGGACGTTTGTCAACAGCCATTGGATGCATGACACCAAGAATGAGACTGTAACTCCAGTTGATAATAATGTGTTGATTTCGGTTCATGAAGTCTAACAGATGTACCGCACTGGGGCAGGATGTTGATGAGGGTAAGGCTGTATGGAAGGGCTGTTGGGGAAACCTTCCCTACTTTCTACTCAGGCCAGCTGTGGATCTAAAACTGGTCCAGGGTTACCTGGGTGGCCCAGTCAGTTAAGCTTCCAGCTGTTGATTGTGGCTCGTCATGATCTCAGGCTCGTGGGATCGAGCCCCACAATGGACTCTGTGCTCAGCGGGGCACCTCTTTGAGATTCTCCCTCTCCCCATTCTCTCTCCAAAATAGATAAATCTTTAGAAAATTGATCTAAAATATAAAGTATAATATTATAAATAATTATTGTTATTTATAATTATAAAAGGTAAATGCCATACGATTTAACTCATATGTAGAATTTAAGAAACCAAGCAAACCAACAAAGTATAAAGAGAGACAAAAAACAGACTCTTAAGTATTGAGAACAAACTGTTGGTTACCAGAGGGGAGGTGGGGGGGGTGTGATGGGGGAAATTACATGAAGGGGATTA
Organism: Mustela erminea; assembly: GCF_009829155.1. Taxonomy (NCBI): domain Eukaryota; kingdom Metazoa; phylum Chordata; class Mammalia; order Carnivora; family Mustelidae; genus Mustela; species Mustela erminea. The sequence goes on along the minus strand of NC_045634.1, from coordinate 28,185,599 downwards.
AGACTATACTGTGATGAGCACTGAGTAATGTATCCAATAGTGGAACTATGTTGTACCCCTGGAACTAATATAACACTGTATGTTAACTGCCCTGGTTTGGTTTCTTTTCCTTTGGCTTTACTTAGTACAGAAAGTACTTACCTTTTGGGGGGCATAGACCAGGGGTTGGGGGCCCTGGCTGGTCTGGACTGCTCATAGGCTGAGACCACTTATAGCTTCCCTTTCTGATCTTCAGCTTCTTTGAAATGTGAAGGCCCCTTGGAAACTCTAATCCAAAGATGAATTAAACAGTATCATACATATACTAAGACGTATTTTATAGATCATGAACATTTTTCTGCTTTTCCCTATTTTGATGTGTAGGATTACAAAAGCAAATGCATGAAGTTGCCCTTAGAAAGAGTGATCTGCCAAGAACGAGATATCATCTCTAACTAAAGGGGATCGCCCATAAGGCAAATCATTAGGGCTTTTTTTCCTTCTTTCAGGAAACTGTACCGACCCAAAGAGAGAGCGGAATTCCCTGTAGCCCAACATGGGGGAGAGCATCTGATGTGGGGGCTCCCCTCTTATTTTCTGGTTCACCCGGAAATCTTTCTCCCCTCAAACGCAGCAACACCCCCTCCACCTCCCCAAATGCTCTGTCTATACCAGTAGGAACGGTAGGGAACTCCCTACCAAGAGTTCTCCACTGAGATTTTAGCCCTGAAATCTTTTCTGAGGGCAGCTGCTGCGTTTCCTCTGCCATGTCTTGCTCAGAAGGAGGCAGTCAGACTCCTGAGAAACCAACCCTTCCTGGGCTGGTAATGTCCCTTCCTGGGCTGGAGATGTCCTCAAGCAGTGGAGGGGACACCGTTTAGACCCTATTCTTGTCTAAGTTCCAACAGCATTTCCACTTTTCCTGCTGTTTAATCCAAGCTTTTAGTGACAAAGCAGGCTTCCGCAGAGCACTGGGCCTTCATCTCGCTGTAGGTTACCTGGTAACCTGAGCCACACGGGAGCAGGCATCGGAAGTGTTCACCGGGCATTTTCATGGTCTGCCCTCGAGGTCCTCACTGTCAAGTGCAAGGGAACCAGGATAGCCATTCCATTGACCTGGAAGCACCCAACTCAGATTATCCACAACTGGCCCCCCTTTTGCTCCGGATTGCAGAATGCAGGCCCCTCCCCTCTGTGCCTTCCCCTCTTCCCCCCACTCGCAACATGCACACTTAAGCCATACTTACTTGTCAGCCTTCCCTCCCCTGTTCTGCATTTCTTCCTTTCCTTATCTTACTCTTTCCTTATCTTCCTTTTTCTTACCTTACTCTTCCAAACTAACTCCCTGGGACAGGCTCCTTCTGAAAGAGTAAGAGACTAATGCAGAAGAAAAAGGGACACTCTGCTGGTTTGAATCACTTCTCTAAGAAAAGAAGGAAAGGGAAGCCCTGCCCCTCACCCCCTCTCAACTTTCTCCTTCCTGCTCCTCTACTTCCCCCATGTCCTCACCATCATTCTGCTGCTACATGACCTCCCCTTCTCAAGACCCAGAATTCAGGATAATTCTGGTAGCAGCACAGTTAGGTGCAATCCCATGGACTCAATGCACCTTGGGGCTACAGCCTAAGAACTGAGCCAGTTTTATAAGGTGGTGACATGAGAAATACCCTTCAAGTCGCAGAGGACCCAGTCTAAAGCTGGGAACAGCTTATAGTGCTATGTGTATCTTGAATTTCTTTTTATTGAAGTATAGTTGGCATATATTACTATTAATTTCGGGTGTACAACATCGTGATTCAACAATGCGATGTTATGCTCGCCGCGATCAGTGTAGTTACCATCTGTCGCCATACGATGTTGTTACAATGTTGAGTTTATTCCCCATATAAGGATTGCTTTTCATCCCTGTAACTTATTTTGTAACTGGAAGTTTGTACCTCTTAATTCCCTTCTCCTGATTTGCCTGTCCTCCAGTGCCTTCCCCTCTGGCAAATATCAGTTTGTTCTCTGTATTTAAAATTCTGTTTCTGTTTTTTGGTTTCCTTGTGTTTGGGGGGTTTGTTTGTTTAGATTCTGCAGATGAGTGAAATTGTATGGTGTTTGTCTTTCTTTGACTTATTTCACTTAGCATAGTACCCTCTAGGTCCATCCACATTAACACAAAAGACAAAAATCTCACTTTTTGTGGCTGAGTAATGTTCCATCGTGTACACACACACACACACACACACACATCATATTTTCTTTATCCATTCATCTATTACTAGACACACGGGTTGCTTTCATTACTTGCCTATTGCAAATAATGCTGCAATAAACATAGAGGTGTGTGTATTTTTTCAAATTAGTGTTTTTGCACAAAGATTCCTTCTTGTCTACGTCCTCACCACCATTTATCATTTCTTGTTTTTTTGTTTGTTTGTTTTTGTTTTGTTTTGTTGATACTAGCCATTCTGACAACTGTAAGGTGTTACCACACTGTGGTTTGGTTTGCCTTTCCCTGATAATGAGTGACATTGAGCATCTTTATACATCTCTGTTTGCCATCTGTATGTCTTCTTTGGAAAAATGTCTATTTAGGTTCTCTGCCTGTTTCAATTATTTTATTTTATTTTATTTTATTTTATTTTATTTTATTTTGGCATTGAGTTGTTCAAGTTTGCTTTCATATATTCTGGATATGAACTCCTTATTAGATGTATCATTTGGAAATTTTGTCTCCTATTCATTAGGTTGTCTTTTTGTTTCGTCGATGCTTTTCTTTGCTGTGCTAAAGCTTCCGCTTTCAGTGTAATGCCAATAGATTATTATTGCTTTTGTATCCCTTGCCTGAGCAGACGTCTAGAAAAATGTTATTAAGTTTGGTGTCCAAGACATTATAATGTACCTATGTTTTCCTTAAACAGTTTTATGGTTTTAGGTGTCAAATTTAGATGTTAATCCATTTTGACTTTTTTTTCTTTGTATATGGTACAAAAAAAGTGATCCAGTTTCATTCTTTTGCACACAGCTTTCCAAGTTTCCTAGCACCATTTATTGAACAGACTGCCTTTTTGCATTATATACCATTGACTCCTTTGTCATTGATGACTTAATCTTAGAAGTGTGGGTTTATTTCTGGGTTGTTTATCCCCTTATAGTTTTGTATTATGTTACAAAATCTGGGATTGTGAAACCTCCAGTTTTGTTCCTCTTTCACAAGATTGCTTTGGCTCTTTGGAATCTTCTGTAGTTCCATACAAATATTAGGATTATTTGTTCTAGTTCTGTGAAAAATAATATTGGTATTTTGGTAGATAATCTTTGAATCCTAGGTTGCTTTAGTAGTATGGACATTTTAACAATAGTAATTCTTCTAATCCATGAGTATGGAATGTCTTTCCACTTGTCATCTTCAATTTCTTTCTTCAGTGTTTAATAGTTTTCAGAGTACAGATCTTTTCCCTCCTTTGTTAAGTTTATCCCTAGGTATTGTATTCGTTTTGGTACAATTGTAAATGAGATTGATTTCTTAATTTCTCTTTCTGTTACTTTGTTATTAGAGTATGGGAATGCAACAAATTTCTGTATGCTAATTTTGTATCCTATAACTCTACTGAATTAATTTATCAGTACTGGTTATTTTTTGGTGGAGTCCATAGGGTTTTCTATTATACCATAGCTTCTGCAGAGTGACTTTTTTACTTCTTCCTTTTTGTTATTTTTCTTGTCTGATTGCTATGGTTAGGCCTTCCTATACTATGTTGAATAAAGTGTCAAGGGAAGACATTCTTCCCCTGTTTCTGATTTCAGAGGAAGAACTCTCAGCATTTCATCATTGAATCATTGAATATGATTTTAGCTGTGGGTTTGTCATCTATGGTCTTTATTATGTTCAGGTATGTTTCCTCTAAAACCACTTTGTTGAGAATTTTTATGAGTAGCTGTTACATTTTGCCTTTTTTTTTTTTTTTTGGTCTATTGGCGTGATTATATGGCTGTTATCCTTTATTTTGTTAATGTGATATGTTATGTGACTGATTTAGAGATGTTGAACCATCCTTGCGTCCCTGGAATAAATCCCACTTGATCCTGGTGAATGACCCTTTTAATGTACTATTGAATCGGTTTGCTAATATTTTCTTGAGGGTTTTTCATTTTTATTCACCAGGGATATTGGCCTGTAGTTTACTTTTTTATACTTTCTTTGTTTGGTTTTGTTATCAGAGTAATGTTGACCACATAGAAATCAGAAGCTTTCTGCCCTCTTACGTTGTTTGGAATAGTTTGAGGAGAATAAATATTAAATCTTTCTTCTATGTTTAGTGGAATTTACCTGTGAATTTACCACCTGGTCCCAGACTTTGGCTTGTTGGGAGTCTTTTGATTAGTGATCCAATTTTGTTACTAGTTAACAGTCTCTTCAGATTTTCTATTTTGTCCTGATTCAGTTTTAAAGGACTATATTTTTCTAGGAATTTATCCATTTCTTCTAGGATGTCCAATTTTTTGACATACAATTTTTTCATTGTAGTCTCTTATAATCCTTTGTATTCCTGTGGTGTTTGTTGTTGCTTCTCTTTCATTTCTGTTTTAATTGAGTGCTCCCTCTTTTTTCCTTGATGAGTTTGACTAAAGGCAAATCATTTTTGTTTACCTCTTCAGAGAATCAGCTCTTGGATTTGCTAACCTTTTCTTTTCTTGTCTTGTCTCTTCTTTCCTTTTCCCTCCCTCCCTTCCTTCCTTCCTCCTCTACTTCATTTATTTCCCCTCTGATCTTTATTTTTCCTTCCCTCTATTAATTTGGGGTTTTGTTTTCTTTTCTTTTTTAGTTCCTTTACGTGAAAGGTTAAAGTTTTTATTTGAAATTTCTTTGTCACTTGAGTTAGGCCTGTATTGCTACAAATTTCTTAGAACTGCCTTTGTTGTATCACAACGATTTGGGGCCATTGTGTTTTCATTTTCATTTGCCTCCATGTATTTTTTTTTTTTAATTTCCCTCTTGATTTTGCTGTTGGCTTGCGCAGTCAGAGGAATATATGACTCTTGACCTCAGGATTGAGTTCGAGGCCCTTGTTGGATGTGGAGATTACTAAAAATTGAACAAACTTTAAAAAAAGATGCTTGATAGAATTTCAGTCTTCTTCAATTTATTGGGACTTGTTTTATGGCTTAACATGTGACCTGTACTCGAAAATGTTCCATGTTCATTTGAAAAGAATGTGTATTCCTTCTGCTATTCTGGATGGAATGTTTTACATATGTGATTCTAGTCTAATATATCATTCATAATACTGTTTACTTACTGATTTTCTGCCTGGATGATTTGTCCATTCTGTAAGTGGGGTGCTACAGTCCCCTACTATTATTGTATTGCGTCAATTTTTCCCTTGTTAATATTTGTTTTATATAATTAGGTGTTCCTATGTTGTTTGTGTAGGTGTTTACAGTTGTTATAATCTCTCGTTGGGTTGTTCCCTTTATTATTAGGTAATGCCCTTCTGCCTTTCTTGGGACAGTCCTTGTATTTAAAGTCTATTTTGTCAGATACAAGTCTTGTCACACTGGCTTTTTTTTTTTTGGCTTCCCTTTGCATAGAATATCTTTTTCCATCCCTTCTTTTTCAGTCTTTATGTTTCTTTAGGTTTGGCAGGGGTATCTTATAGGAAGCATATAGATGGGTCTTGTTTGTTATTGTTGTTCTTTTATCCATTTATTTGCCTTATGTCTTTTGATTAGAGTTTGTTTGTTTATTTGTTCATTTTTCCATAGAGAGAGGAAGGCTGGTGGGGCGTGGAGAAAATCTTAAGCAGGCTCCATGCCCAGCACAGAGCCTGACACGGAGCTCAATCTCACAACCCTGAGTTCATGGCCTGAGCTGAAATCAAGAGTCGTATGCTTAATGAACTGAACCACCCAGGCATTCCTTGATTAGTGCATTTAGACCATTTACATTTAAAGTGATTATTGATAGGTATGCACTTATTACTATTTTGTTAATTTTCTTTTTTTTTTTTTAAGATTTTTATTTATTTATTTGACAGACAGATCACAAGTACGCAGAGAGGTAGACAGAGAGAGAGAGGAGGAAGTAGGCTCCCCACTGAGCAGAGGGCCTGATGTGGGGCTCGATCCCAGGACCCTGGGATCATGACCTGAGCTGAAGGCAGAGGCTTTAACCCACTGAGTCTCCCAGGTGCCCCTCTTTTTTTTTTTTTTTTTTTTTTTCCTTTGGTCGTTTTTGTAGTTCTCTGTTCCTTTTTCCTTTGCCCCTTCACCGTGATTGTTGACACAGAAATGCTTGTGTTCCTTTCTCTTTATTTTTTGTGCACTTTTTATAGGTTTGGGTTCATACATAACATCTTAAATATGTAGGAATCTAAGTTAACTTGATGGTCACTTGGATTTCAGCACATTCTAAAAGAACCTTATTTTTAATCCCACTTTTCTTGTTTTACAGGTATGTTGCCTTATTTATGTCCTTTTATTTTGTGAGTTCCCTTAATTAATTTCTTAGGTATAATTGATTTTACTACTTTTGTCTTTTAACCTTCATTCCAGCTTTATAATGATTGCTCTACTATCTTTATTGTATGTTTGTTTTACTTGTAAAATTCTTTCTTTTCATAATTTTCTTACCTCTGGTTAGGGCCTTTTCCACTTAAAAGAAGTCTTTTTAACATTACTTTTAAGGCTGGTTTAGTCATGATGAACTTTAACTTTTGTTTGTCTGGGAAAATTTTTAATCCCTCCTTAAATTCTGAATAACTTTGCCAGGTAGAGTATTCTTTCTTGTAGTTTGTTGTTGTTGTTGTTTCATTTTTTGTTTGTTTTCTTTTTCTTTCAACACTTTGAATATATTTTGCTACTTTCTTCAGTCTGCAAAGTTTCTGCTGGAAAATCAGCTGGTATCCTTATGAAGTTTCTCTTGTATCTAACTAGTTGCTTCTCTCTTGCTGCTTTTAAGATCCTTTTTATCTTTAATTTCTGACATTTTCTCCTTGCATTCATCTTGTTTGGGGCTGTCTATGCTTCCTGTTTCCTTTCCTGGCTTAGGGAAGTTTTCAGCTATTATTTCTTTAAATAAATTTTTGGCTGCTTTCTCCTCTCATTTTGCACTTCTATAATGTGACTGTTGGTAACCTTGATGTTGTTCTAGAGGTTCCGTAAACTATCCTCATTTTTTTAAATTATTTTTTTTTCAGTCAGCTTGTGTGATTTCCGTTTCCCTGTTTTCTACATTGCTGATCCATTTTTAAGTATCCTCTAATCTGCTATTGATTCCCTCTAGTGTATTTTTCATTTCAGTTATTTCATACTTTGACTGTGATTGGTTCTTTTTCATATTTTCTATCTCTTTGTTGAAGTTCTTACTGAATACCTCCAGTCTTCTCTCCAGTCTGATGAGCATCTTGATGACCATTAATTTAAGCTTTTTGTCAAGGAGATTATTTTATTCCATTTCATTTAGCCCTTTTTCTGAGTTGTTGCTTTTTTTTTTTTTTCCGCTTGTTCTTTCATTTGGACCATATTTGTCTGTCTCCTCATTTTGTGTGACTTTCTGTGTTTGTTTCTATTACTTAGGCACATCAGCTACTTTTTATAAACTTGAAAGAATGGCCTTGTGCACAGATGTCCCCTGTGTAGATGGTGTGTGCCTGACACCTTTGGCTGGCTGAGTGGAGCTGTAGTGAACTTGGCTGCGGGGTCCCAAGGTACTTTGTGTTGGGGACACCCTAGAGGGATGGCTGGGGCCAATGCAGGAGCTGGGCATGGGAAGTCTTGGGGTGTTTTGTGCATGGCAGGACTTCTGGAGCCAAAGCAGGCACTGGCCAGGAGGTCTGTCGATGCTCTTCACATGGGAGGGCTGCGGCAGGATGGCTGGAGCTGAAGTGAATATGGGTTAGGTAGTCCCCAGGGTATTAGAATAAGGGGAGCCTCACTAAGTTGTCTAGAGATGAAGACCATATAAGCCTGCCGTGCTCTTGGCTGTTTTGTAATGGGTTAAATCCAGTGGGTGCCACATGGGGGCTGCCTTAATGGGAAAGCTGGTGAGGTGTGAGCGGGGGAGCTGCCTTCGGGGCATGTCTGGAGGTGGTGTAGGCTAAATCCCAAAGCTCACTGAACCAGCAAGTCAGCTGGGACACCCAGACTGCTCCTGTCTGAGCTATCAAGATGGAGGGAGAGTATAGACAGTGTCACATACCAGCCCCTTGGCCCTCAGCTCTGTGGCTCCCTCCCCATTTGATAGACCCTCACCAGCTGGCTCCTTTAAATTCCAGTTGGTCTTTTAATCTACGGTTTTTGTTTCTGTTTTTACCGTGGCTTGTGGCCCAGGGCAGATGAATCTGTTCCCAACATCCCTTAGTACTATTCTGACCTGCTGCAATTTGCAGCCTTGGGGTGGAGGTTCCCCGTGTGACATTGTCTCTGTCTCTCCTACTGTTCTCCATGAGGTCTTTCCACCTTTGCTCTTCCGCAGCTGTATAGTGAGTTCTCAGCTCTTCAGGAGAAACTGCTCTCTATGTAGGTAAAGACTCAATGTGTCCACAGAGGTGCTGAGTTCAGGATCTACCCATGTCATCATCTTGGACCCTCCTCTAATGCTGTGTGTATTTTGAACTGCTGTCTCCTGTAGTTAAGAAGTCAAGGTAATTCCCCAAGTATACTAAAGTATTGGACAGTTGTATATTTTGCTACATCATATTAATCTCTAATAACATCATAAATTTGTTTACTTAGCCTTGCCAGCCCGAGTGATGACACGCAATTGATCTTTGTCTGACAGAGCCTGAAACACTGGCTCAAGACAGCACACGGATGCAACTGCGGAAAAAGCATTTGGGGTTAAACATGCCAGGTGTGGGCCAGGCAGATGGCATAGCAGCGGTGCCTTGTGTTGTCATGCACATAATCTGATTTTCTGAAATGACCTCGAGACACCAATTTGCTCTGCTCGATATCAGGTGTGCTGTGAGGAGCCCAGTCTCTGGGGAAGGCTCGCACCACTTTTCAGCACTTCTCATCTGTGGGCTAATGGACAGCACTCTCATTGGAAATGGCACTGTTTGCTCTTCGAACAGGAAAAAATTGTTAAAATGCTGGTAGCTTTAGCAGGCAGCAGGTGTGGCAGTAGATCCTGAATAGATAATTGAAAAGATTTTTTTTTTTTTTAGTTGCAACTTTGGCACCCTGCAGTAAATAAACAATAATACCATTAGGAGTTCCTACAATGCATAAGGATTTAGTTTAATTTTTGTTTGAACAATTATCGATATCCTCCCCCTTTCTTTTCTTTTACTTTTCTTTTCTTTCCTTTTCTTTTTCCTTTTCTCTCTTTCCCTCTCTCTTTCCCTCTTTCTTTCTTTCCTCTCTCTTCTTTTCTTCCATCTTGTTTTCTAAAAGTTGTTTGCTCTTTTTCCATATTAATCCTTTAAAAAATTAAATTGTGCGGTGATATACCACAGCATTATTTTCTGTTCAGTGAATGATAGTAATAATAATGACTTTTGTCTTTATTTCTGGTGAACTTCCTGTGAATTTTAATAGGACAGGTTGTATGAGAAAGATTTCTACTTTTCTTTTACTTCAGAAAACTGAGGGAACCAGATGCTAGAGCTGTCTAAATTTAATGACCCAAAGACAAAGGATTTTGCAAAGTTCCAGAAATTCACTTAGGAAACCCAGAACAACTTTTCCAATTTGTCTTAAGTACATTTCTATATTTTGCTTTAAAAATCCGATATCATGAAACTTTTAGCCAAAACTATACTTCTGCATCCTAAACCTAGTAGATAGAAAACCTCATTTCCTTCTCTGGATTTATGAGATACTAAAAGCACATTATTTTATTGGTTGTCAAACATTTAATAGTTCAAACAATTACTTTCGGTGCTGGGAATTACTGATATGTTGGTAAAGATTTTAAGTATTTAACAACTTGGCTTGCTAATATGAAAATGAGACTTTATTATTAGTGGAAATTTTCCTTAATCCTAGATCTTAAAGTATAGGATTTTAAACATAAATATATAAATAAGGACGGACTCAATAGTTTTAAATTATTGGCTCTGACAATAGAGGACAGTAGTTCCCCTGAGATCCCTAGACAACCCATATACTTTAGAGATCTCTGGGTGTAGAATATTGTTTTGATTTATCATAAAATCATCCTAATTTCCTAGAAAAAAAAATCTACTTTAAATATTTGACATTTTTTACTTGATGATGTGCGTGGGGAAGCACTGGTTTGCCCACAAGTGGGATATGATGTTCATTTCTATCTCTTAATTTCTCTGTCTTAATTGGGAAATTGACACCTTGGAATATATTCAAAGGAAAAGACTGGGGTCATGAAAAAGCTGGGAAAAATTATTATCTGAAGAATGCCTGAAGGGCATAGGTATTTAGCACGAAGTCAAGGGCTGGGGGCAATGCATATAGGCTTTCAGGGATTAAAGGACAAGCCATGAGGAAAAGACGTTAATCTTAGACTGGCCCTGAAAGACAAACTTATCCTAAAGATTAGAATCAAGAGAGAGAGACAGTCTTTAATTCAGTAAAATAATGAAGTTACTGATTCTTAGGACTACCACAAGTAGTGTGTGCTCTAACATTAAGTAGTCTCGTTCACTGTTACTGAATTCCCTAATTCGCGACTGGAACCATTGCTGGAGGGAGTGGGAACCTGGGACCAGATCACCTTGAATTCCCTTTTCCAAGTCTGGATTCTGTTCTTCTAGGTGAATCTGTGCACAGCTTTTATCTTTGCATACACTTGTGTTTCAATACCCACTCCCGATACTGTGGCTCCTGGTCCAGGCTTACACTCTTCTAGTAGACACTGCTCTCGACTCCTCTGTCCCCAGAGTTGATTCCACGGGCTGATTCATCTCCATCCCATGGAATTATTTATTTCCCCATGCTTCAAGTCCGGGGGTGGGAGTGGAGAAAAGCTAAAGTCAACGCTTCTCGAAAAGTGTTCGGGATGAGAATGTTCCTTTTGAAAAACTGAGACGGTCTTAAGGAGTAGACAAGTTGCACGTGTGTTGTCTAAAATTACATCACACCAGCCAATGGCACACTATTAAATGCATCTAAATTCCCTGCCTTCTTTTTCAGAATCTGTTTACAAAATGATTCCTAAACACAGATGGAGCCTTTTCTGCCTGCACATATTAATTTGTATTTTTATTTAGGCACTTCTGATCTTTGTGACGTTTGGTCCTTTAGCCTGGCACCGAGTCATTTTTTATGCATGTCCTGTGGAAAGGTGGCCGTTGCCCTGCAGTCAGCCTCGCAAATCCCTGACACACATGCATGCATTTTTTATTGTTCTCACATGTTGCTTAACAGCCTGCGTGATTACCGCTTTATAGCACGGCAGATGGGGTTCTTGCATAGCGGTGAAACAGATGAGATGCTCAAATCGATTGTTTTATCAACAATCAGTTGCAGATAAAAATCATTTTAATGAGAGAAATTAATGGTGTTTGCAAACATGATGTTAATTAAAGAACATTGCTTAGGCGGGTGTTTTGTTTTGTTTTTTTTTTTCTGCCTCTGTTTTTTTTTTTTTTTCCTACGCACAATTTTTTGTTACCCATGACATCTTTCATTATTGACTCATGCCCCAAAGAAAAGGCGATTAAAATCTGCTTTTGTTTGATGTAGCTTTTATTGAAGAAAGAAATAGATCTTTCTGAAGCTTCCTGGTGAGATGAAAGTCTAATTATCTCCACAAATGAAAGGAAAAGCTTTAATTAGGCCTGTGCTGAATCCGCGCACTGTGAATTTGTGCATTGTGATGGATGGAGCCCGCATCTCCTCCGTGGCTGCCGCTGATATAATGAAGGAAGAGGAGAGGTAGCCCGCTCCCAGGATTCAGCTGGCAGAGCGGGTCGGAGGCACACCTGGGTTGTGAGCCAGTGCCCAGAGCAGCTGCCACAGGCCATGTTTCAGTGCAGGGCACTGGGCTGTTTTAAGGTCTCCCTCTGAGCTTTGATCTCTTTTCAGACAGCAGGGGTCCTAACAAATCAAGCTTTTCATGTTTCACTCAGTTTCGCTCTCTTTTGCTTCGCCATTCACTCTGGAACTCCAAAGAGGATGGAGAGAATATTGTCTTTTTCTGAAGCAATTAATGATCAGCAGCTGACATGATTGAAGTGGGTCTTATGCCTTACAAGCAGGATTTTAAGGTGGACTGTAGGGAGGAGGCCGGGGAAAGGAATGAATTATTTATGTAACTTTGTCGTCGTTTACTTTGCCGGGTGTGAATTTCGCTCCCCGGTTGGGTCTAAGGCTGAAAACGTCGCTACGCTTCGGGAAGGGCGCTGAAATGTCCACTTGCGTATGGTTGGGGGGGTGGGGAGACATTGTGCGATTGTGCGTTCTTTTAAACTGCTGGTCGTCCCACGGGGTCATTAGCTAAAAATCCCCAGGACGGTCAGATCCCTTCTGTTGTCCCACTTTTGCCCGGGTGAATGCGGTTTCGTCTGTTTTCATGTTGTCCCTCCCGTTGATGCCCGGAAGGTCAAACCCCTACTTGTTCTCTTGTTGCTTGCTCTTAATTTATTCTTTTCAGGGAATCCAAAAGCACTTCTGACATCAAGTGATGATTAGGATTATTTCAAATGTTGTTGTTTTTTTTTTTTTTCCTGGCCACAATTCACAAAGAAGTTAGGATGGAAGAACTTCTAACAAAATTGAGCAGCATGTATGTGGAATTTGACTTCCCCTTACTGCCCGCCCTTCTTGGGTTAGGAATTCCTATTTTGAAAGAATGATGAATATGTTTCCAAGGTTAAAAAAAAAAATTAAGCTGTCAACCCTAAATCACAGGAAAAAGGAAATTATGCGTAGAACATGGTGCTTCCAAAAACTCTACATGGGAGGGTGAACTGATAGGTAACTTTGGTGATCTAAAGAAAAAAATAACTATATTAGGCAGTCCTTTTTCTATTTTATAGAGGTCAAAATTGGGCAATAAAGTTGTTCAGTGAATGGTATATGGTTGAATTGCCAAGGTGGGGTCTGGCTTGTTCTGTGGGATGGAACATTTGAAAGGCGTGCTTTCTTGAGCCGAGTTTGTCCCTTTCCTAAGATTATGAAGTTTAGTCTCTGTGGCCACAGTGTAATTTTTCTTAAACACTTTTGGTAATTGTTAGATCTCTTTGTAACGGTTTGTACCACGCCCCCCACTTCCTCCTTGGTCCCTGTTTTCCTTCTTTAGAGAAAGCTTGATAGCCCCTGTGTTTTGTCTTAGGGTATGATCGCGGCTGTTTATAGATGTCATCCACAACACTGACCTTCTCGCAGGTGGCTGGTACCCAGCAGGAGGGCCTTATTAAGGTCACAATAAGGAATCAGAGGGCTGGAAACAAAACTTGACAGCTGCCTTGCTCTCATTCCTTACTGAAATGATGTCAGTTATGGTCAAAACAGCACAGAGGGAGGAAGGAATTTACAGAGGTGCTAAGGGTGACAGATGATGTGAATTAGGGAAGAGGAGATGAAATCCAACAGTTCAGTCCACAGCCACAAGAGTGCCCAGACTGTCCTCCTGAAATCAGATGCATAGGGAAGGGTGGGAACCTTCGTAACTCTGTAATTTATTTCAGTGGAAGAGCGCATCAGAGTTAGATAGTAAAATACAGCTAAAACTGAGAGAACAGATGCAAGCAAACCCCCTAATTAAATGCTCACTTTCCTCCTTTCAAGCTTTATCTGCGTCAACATTCAATTTCAGTCTTTGGAGCTCAGCACATCTCCTCCATATGTGAGTTCAGTACTGATATAAATGTCTTCCGTGGGAGTGTGTACAGTCCTTATTACGGGAAGTGGAAACAGTGACACGGTGGCCTCAAGGAACAACAAAGACTCTCCAAAGTTAGACCATGTTTATTGGTAGTTAACTTTCACAGCAGAAATTATTTTAAGTTGAGTACCCTCCCCCCCCGCCCCCTGTTTAAAATCAGTGGGATCTTTAAGGTCCTTTAAAGCGAAAGCCATGACATTGATCCTTGAAAAAGGAGGAAGAATAATCCGAGTACAAAAAGGGTGGGGAGAGAAGTAAGCCTTTTGGAGATTTCCCTACTTTCTCCAGAGCTAGCTATAACTTTTTGCTTGGTTCAGCTCTAATTCTCCAGAGGGGTAAAAGTGTCTTGTAATAACAGCCCCAAAATAAATACTTCTTGGGGCACCTGGGTGGCTCTGTTGATTGAGCATCTGCCCTCAGCTTGGGTCACGATGCCGGGGTCCCTGGGATCGAGCCCCTTGTTGGGCTCCTTGCTCAGCAGGGAGCCTGCTTCTCCCTCTCCCACTCCCCCTGCTTGTATTCCCTCTCTCGTGATCTATCTGTCAAATAGATCTTTTTTAAAAAAGTAAATAAATACTTCTTATGAAACAAATAAAACCTATTAAAGTTAGGTAAATGATCACTTAGTAAACAAGGTATGAGTTGACTACACATTGAGTATTCAAATAAGCATTCAATAAATTAATAATCACATTGGGAAAAGGCAAGTAAATAAGTAAGTAAATAAATGTGTATGTAAACGGTTCCAGAATTTAAACATATCTGAGTAAAATACCCAAAGGAAAGTTCATATAATACTCTGGAAGTGAGGAGACAGAATTTCTGTGTTTAGAGAGGTCGTGACAGGGGCAGCTGGGTGACTCAGTTAAGCATCCAACTCTTGATCTCAGCTCAGGTCTTAAACAAAAATTAAATAAATGAAGACTTTGTTATGAGCCCTCCCCCACCAAAAAAAAAAAAAAGTGTGATTCACTGGAGGATGAAGGCTAGAGGAGGGGAGAGCGTTTGTCCTGGCTTCCACTTGGTGAGCACTTTCTGCCCGGTCCTGGCTTCCACTTGGTGAGCACTTTCTGCCCGGTCCATGCTCCGTCCCAGGGCTTGGCTGTGTTCCAGAGCCCTCGGGGTCTCTAGCTCTCTGGGTCCCACCTGGCAAGTTCTCTGTGCCTTTATTTTCTTACCTAGGAAAGGGGATTCCAAAATGCCTGGCATCTATGGTGGCTGCTGTGAGGTTTACGCATCGTAACCACTATTTCCATGTAAGTTTCTGTATGATATTCATCAGAATAGTTGTTGCTCTTGTGACTTACGTTGAGTCTGTGAGGTCATCCTCCCCACCCTGTGAAGACTGTTCCCTAAACAGAGGTGCTGCTTTCTCTTTGATTCTGGAATGAGAAGGAACCAGTACAAGTACAAGTATAAGACATCTGCAGAAGGACCAGCCTGGGGACTGTTGCAGGAAAGGGGTGCCAGGGGACTCCAAAGCCAAGGAAGGTCAAACATGCCAGGGGTGGTCCCCAGTAGCAGGAGATCGCCAGCACTGGAAGAGGAATTCGGAAGGAAAGATAGAGACAGCACTGGCCTGAACACCAGCTGCTGCCCGGCTGTATGCTAAGTACTGATCCATGTGTCTCCAAGAGTATGCTTTGGGGTACCAAGTATCACACCTGGTCCAGAACCCTTCAGTGAACTCTCTACCATCGTTGGGGTGGAGTTCAAAGTGTTCAGCACAGCTCTGCATTGTCCTCCCTGAAATCTTGTCTCCCGCTTCCCCACTATTGTTTTTTTAAGATTTTAATCTTTAAAATTTATTTTAAAGATATTTTAAAGATTTTATTTATTTGACAGACAGAGATCACAAGTAGGCAGAGGGGCAGGCAGAGAGAGAGGGAGAAGCAGGCTCCCCGCCGAGCAGAGAGCCCGACGTAGGGCTCGATCCCAGGACCCTGAGATCAAGACCTGAGCTGAAGGCAGCGGCTTAACCCACTGAGCCACCCGGTCACCCCTTCCCCACCATTTTTTATGGCTCACTGCTTGCCCTCAGGAGGCCGGTGTCCCAGCCACCCAGCCTCTACTTTAGACATGGCTTGTCCTTCAGGGTTTCCTCCTCCAGGCTGCCAGCCTTCCCCATAATATCTCTGCCATGACCTTATTCTGTATCACTGTCTTCTGTTTGCCTAATGCCTCTCTTCGAGAAGACGTGTTCCCTAAAGCCCTAGGACTGTATCATTTTCCTCTACATTCCCCAGTCATAGTACAATAGCTTGCAGGTGACAGAAAGAAAAACATAAGCCTTTGTTTCCTTAATAAAATAGCACACAGAAGTGAAGAAAGTTATGGAATTGGTAGATTTTTCTATCACAGAAAGTGTGTGTATACGAATTGTTCTAATTCAGACCTTCCTGCTGTCTGTTGGTTGAGTGTGGTTTCCTCCCTTACATTTTAAATATGAAGGTTCATTTCTTTATAGGAAAAGCTCAGTGCTTATAAACATCTAAATTTGACTTCTTGGCTAACCCATTTATCACCCAGGCTCCCGGACTTCCACCTACATTCAAAATCAGGACATATTTCTGCTGCGATGTCTACGAACCAGATTGTCTATTGCACTTAAAAGTGTTTTTATAGGAAACAACCAAACATAAATAATAAATAGAGAAGTACATTTTACTCTTCCATCACGGTATTAATTTGCCCTCCAGTTCCTATGTAATGCACAAGGTGCACAAGTCTAGACTCATTTAGATTAGAAATAGCAGAGAATGTGGATCAGACACATATTTATCATCTTGATTTATTAAGGAGCAGCTGTAGAATGATACTAATTAAGTGTCTGTGCTTTCTTTTTGAGACTATAATTGTTTTTGGAACAAGCAGAAATATAAGGAAACAAATAGATAGGGTTATTTGAATACATTAAGGCTCTGTTGTAAAGATGAGGTTCCCTTACATTTTCCTGAAACTTACATAGTTAAGAAGGATATTCCCATGGTTCCATAAAATGTTACATAGGGTAGGCACTCTGCTCAAACATTTTTGTGGCATTATTGATACCATTTGTACCATTTTGAATCATTAGATCTTGAGTGTCTTCAACCTGCTAAGCTCTGGGCTTGGTTTGCTGAGCTCCTATTGCCATAATTAGTTTTAATCAAAGTGGTTTAAATATTACATGCAGGGGGAAGGTACACGTACCGTATGCTTGGAAAATATTGTTGTTCTTCAGACTTTCTGTAGAAATTATATATTCTGCCTTTATAGCTAGAAGCAGAGCAATAATAACTTCTTTTTTTGTTTGTTTGTTTGTTTGTTTTCTTAAGAGTAAGCAGATGCCCTCAGATGTTATGGTCAGTTTCTCGATTAAGACTACCTAGAAAACTCAGCTAAAAGTAAATGTATTTCTTTGCATTAGTTATGCAATAACATACCCATAAAGCGAGAGAAGTCATTCTAGTAAGTTAATAGTAGGTAAGTCTTATGTAAGAGGGGAAGAATAGGAGAGTTTTTCATTGAAAACTTCTGGCCTAATAAAGAAATAAAACAAATAACCCCAAATCCCTGCTTCCACATGACCTGCAAAATGATTTCTTTAAAAAAGTTTAAATAAAAAGAAAATTTCACATAACTATAAAATATATAAGCTTTAGTATATATTCCCTGCATCTTATCCTCTTGTTTGCTTGCTTGTTCCTATAATTGTTCCTAATTAAAGGTCACGCTGTTTAAACATATCATGAGTAAAAGAACCCACAAACTAGCCACAAAAGGCAGGCCAGCTCTTAGTAAGTGGACTGTCCAGACCACAGCTTTAGATAAGTTTTCTTCTTTCATTCCCCCCTCTTTCCTCATAGAGAATATTGCAAAGCTGACTTTTAAAAAAGTTTATTGGAAAATAATTTTCAGCATCAACTGAGAGATTTATATAAATATTTAAAAACAAATGGAATAAAGAAAGTACACCAGCAGTAATCCTGCCAACCTACAGCAAATAATATGTTCTTCAGCTGCAAAATGAACAAAGAAATCACAATTTGGGAAAACAGTAAACACTATTATTACTTTAGAAACTTGACCCAGATCAGGTTCCTGAAAATGAGGATTTGACTCTCATTTTCAACTTAGACCTTTCCTGTATGTTCGGTGAGGGTATAGGATTTGTAATTCCATTTTTGAAGTGGTAGTAGCAGTGATTTTATTTTTTTAATTTTAAGCTTTGGTTCACTAACTTATTCTGTGCCTCCCTTATTAGCATCATCTTAAAATTTCCAGGTTTAGAGGAAAGGTTATCATGTATTCAGACATTTGACTTCTCTCTTCAGCTCAGGCTAATCTGTACTTTTGCTATAAATTTTCCTATAGAAAAAAACATGAAATAAAATTAGTAGCAAATGGTTATATTTTTTCCCCTGGTGGGGGGAGGTAAGACAAATGTTCTATCTACAGAATAGTTTTACATTAGATTATTTGGCTTTGCTGAGATTTGTGAAAAGACAATGTTTTTGAAGTTGTATAAAGTGTAACACTTCTAGACCCGTCAAGGACCTTGTTCAGTCAGGATGAGAGGTGTGTTGGGGATGAGCTGGAGGCTTCTGGCCACATCTGTCCTCTCTGGGTTGTTAGCTATGGCTGCCCGTGGTGGGGAGGGAATCCTCAGTTGTGTCACTACCTGTAGCAAAATCCAGGAAAGCCAAAAAAACCAACCAAACAAAAATCTTTCTAGAAAGGCAAACCCTGTACTTCACAATATTGATTGAAGGTAATGTATACTTAGTATTCTGACATTTACTAGTGCAAGCCTGGGGTCTGGAAGACGCTAGAGAAAGATGAGAAACGAATGTTGAATGGACATTCTAGGCAACTCACTGGACATTTCCTATACATGATGGGACTGCTTTGGAAAGATCTGTCTTGGTTATTCCCATTTTACAGGCGAGATAACTGAGGCCAAGAGAAGTGAAGTGAATCCCCCCATGGACACACACCAGAGTTAATAAGTGGCCAAGGCAGGGATGACATCTAAGCCAGCTCTCCCTTAAAACCAACACGTGGTTTTAAGCATGGCACTTTTATATGCATAACCGCATACAAACATCTTTATATAATATTCTCTGGGGCTCAGATGTAAAGCTCCAGTTCTCTTTTACTAAAGCGTGTGCGAATTTTTAGCTGAAAATGAATAGGGACTTGCCTCTCTTCTCTCCTGGCCTGCACTTTTCTAACTCCATAGGTCCCATTCTGCTGTATTTTTTTTTTTTTTTTCTTTTTGCTCTAGTCACTCCAACTGGGTTGGGCTGGGCTGGAACTGTTCTTCTTGTGTGAGAGTTTCTAGCACTGACTGCACACCATTGTCCTTACTTGCTCAGTGCCCACCCTTGAAGTGGAAAATTTCTATCAAGTGTATTTCTAGGGCTCTTCTCCACTATGCTTTGCAAAGGTCTATCTGTAACAACCCAAGAATGGTCTCTGTAGACGCTGTCTCTTTCCCAGCGCATTGCTGTCTCTGTGTTTGCTGTCTCTGTGTTATGCCCCATTATCAGTGAAGGCCCTCCAGAAATAGTGAAAAGGGGCTTTTTTGCAGGCACGATGCAATTGTGATTAGAGTTGAAAACAGATATTGCCAATCCACTCTTTAAAGTATGAAAGGCATGAGACTTCTCCTATGAGACGATGAAATAGCCCTTGCAGTAACTCAGTGTTTGTGCACATCTCTGATTCCCTCTTCCGCTTTGTTTGCAGCCATATGATAAGAAATTGTCCTAAATCTCGTAAAGGATGTACCGTGATTCAGGGAACAGTTTCAGAGTTCCTTTTTCCTGTTCTTTCTCTGCACCACTGGAGCCTCCCATTCTCCACAAGCAAGGCTGATCATGAGCTGGCGGGCTTAAAAAGACAAATTCTGAAAACTGGTCAATGCTACAGTCTCCTGGAGAACATTAATCAGGTCCCAGGGCAAAGACAGAGCAGGTTGGACCCCAGGCAGCCTGAACTTTGGGGTTTCTCCTTTTAGCCTGCAGAAAACCTAGTTACTCCTGGATCCTAAGGAGATAACCAACCCTCCTTAGATTGAATAGACCATCCCCCTGCCTGTCTCTGAGTGTGTCCAGGATTTCCAGGTGTCTTCACACTCCTGAAGCTCTCTTAAGAGCTTCTGTTTGGAGATTCCATGTCTGGGTAGGACAAGGGTGAAGGATGAGGCACTCATCCCAGGCACAGAACTTAAGGGGCACCCACAAAAGTCAATAATCAGAATAAATGGTATCTGAAGGCGATAGTTTCAAAAATCAAAATTTGTACAATAACCCGTGGTAAGCAAAGTTTCGAGATTTTAAATTAACCCAGACTCAACATTCCTAATCATTTCTTCGTTTTTCCCAAGGCCCTAATAGAGTGGTAGCCTCATGTTGTTCCACAGCAATGCAGAACTGGAATTTCATCTCATGGGGAACAAGGGTATAGACTGAACAGCCACACGCTTGGTCACGAACCCCTAAGTAAGAGTACGGATATGTGCAGGCCTCTTACTGTGCTCCATCTTATATGTGTTTCATCTGACACATTGAAGTAGGTTGTTCTGTGTTCTCTATTTTATATATAAGGAAACTAAGGGTTGGACCCACCAAATAAGGGGCAGAAGGATTCAAATGCCTGCGGCCTGATCCCCAAGGTCCTCCACTCAAGCCCTAGTCGCTTGTGCACCAACTTGCCATTCATTCGTGTCAGCCACCTAAAAATCCCGGGTGTGTCCTCTGCTTTGCACACTGTAATATAACAGCCGGCGAGCGGCAGTTATATTATTAACAAATAGAACTGGATGGAAACTAGGAAGTTGGAGAGAACTAAAAATGATCTTAGAGCCCATAAGAGAGAGAGGAAGACAAACTTGATCTTGAACCAGATAATCACACCCTTTCAACTCATGACAAGTCATTTATTTATTTATTTATTTATTTATTTAAATTTTTGAGGGATTCAAATTATTTTGCTCAGTTTTCAGCCTCTGGAATCACGTACAAAGTGTCTACATATTTCTAAAATCATGTGTCTTTTCTAAATAAGCTATCAGGAAAGGAGACGCCCCCCCAGGGTATGTCGAATAGGTACCCGTACGTTGGTCTAGAAGGCGGGGGCACACAGGGATTGTGTTAAGCATGAAAACAGCATAGAAATTCATGTCAGCCCCTCACAGCAAGTCTATGCCCCTGCAAAATGCTTTTGTTACCCATTATTACAGAAATGCTACAGAACTCAGGTTCCCCCCCCCAAAAAAAGCTTTCTTTACACCCACACGTCTATTGTAGGGTTTACTCCCCTAGCACATTCCAGTTGCCTGACAATTGGTTTGTTCATTTATTTTCTAATAACCAGAGTGCTTTTTCCACTTCACAACTATTTCATAATAGTGCTGATGTCTAAACCGTAGGGAAAAACCTGAATGGCTTGCCTACGCTATCCTGCGTACTAAATTTTCTACCACACGGGACTTTCCAAGTGATAATGGAATAATTTTCTACTTTTATCAAACGTGTTTTTGCATTTTGATTTTCCTTTTCAGTTAGAACAATATTTCAGTGTGGATTTCAGACTTTACCTAAGGAGCAAGCATTGGCTATTTTGCCATTTTTAATTAAGTTCTTTCCAGCATGCTCAGGTGTAGTCATTCAAAGCTCTCCATCACACCCAAGCACATCAGGAGGAGGGTTTAACATGTGTTGAGTAGTAATCTGGCTGTATTTGTGTTCATCTGTTCATCAAGTTAAAAAAAAAACAGTCAATTTAAGGCAACATGGGAGTGGCAATCCTTGTCTTTAAGGCAACTGTTGTATAATTGACCTCCTTTAGCATTTAATTTCTCAAGCCTCTAGGAAGCTTAATTTTGAACATCAAAGAGGTACCTGTGGAAGAAACTGTTCCAGACTGGTGAGTAAACAAATTAGAGTTAATAGGGTCATTAGCTTTTGTGGTAAAAATTTAGACTGGGTCTTCCTCACTAACGGATGCGTAAACTGTCAGCATGTGGGTTTTTTTTTTTTTTAAGCCTTTTAAAATATAATCAGATCTGGACTTTGACAAAATGTTATAGATTCTTTGCTTCATGCATTTTCCTGGTTTAAATTGGGCTTCGTATTTGTAACGTTGAAGTGTTTACGAAAATTCCTTCCTAGCCCCGTGTAATCCGTGCTGATAAATGTATTCCTGCGTGTCCATGAATTAGAGAGCTCGGCGTTTCCAGCTGCACAGCAAGAGTCAGACTCCACCATCCAGGGTGCCGGCTATGTAACAAAATGCCCGGCTCCTAATTGCCCACAGCACAATATCAACAGTGATCTGTTTAAACACAGTGAGTAATTCATGAAGATACAATGTGGGGGGGGGGCAGAATTAATAAAACAGTTTGTTTTGCATTAAACCTCAAGACTGGTGAAGGAAAGAAAAAAAATAGATGTGTTTAACATAGAGGAAAAGCAAATATTTGCTAGCTTTGACAGAGGAGACTTACAGCAGCTATTTAGACGGGAAATCTGCAGCTGGGCAGGCACATCCAGTGGTAAACCACCTCCTTACTGTGAAAACTTATTGTACCAGCAGGATACGGGAAGAGAGAACAACAATGAAAGTGAAAGCTAAAAGTCAGAGAAAAATAGAGTAAGGAAGAGATCATGGGGCGCTCTATGTTTTAAAATGTGTGTTTGGGAGCGACATAATATAACTTAATTATGAATGAAGATTTTTTTTTTCAATGCATATTTACTCTTTCCCTTCTGAAGACATAACTCATCAAAGCATTGTTGTAGCTTTTCTGATAACTGGTACAAGTCACTTTTACAGTAAAATCGGTCTTCTTAATTCCCTTTGGTTCATCTTCTGTTATCTCCATCAAAGGAAAAATTGTTTTATTTCCCATTACTGCTCGCATCAAAACAAAACACATATATAAAGATAAGAATAAAAGTGCCATAATTAATATTCCGAGTTTTTAGAGGGACACGATTGTGTTGGGTTTTATGCAGCACTCAGAGATAATGAGGGTGGGTTTTAATAATTCCGTGCTAATGGGTGTTTATGTTAACATCAGTTTTATTCAGCATCAGTTGGTTTTGTAGTTACGGAATGAAGAGAGTTCATTACTTTTAAAGTCATAGAGAGTTGCCCTGTTTTGAATTGTTGTTCCCATATGGAGAAGGAGTGTTAGCCAATGAATTTCCAAGACTGGTACCTGTAGACCATAAAAGTCTAGCGCAGTAGAGGCTGGTGAGCCGACCTGAGTAAGAGAGTGTCTGCATGAACTCACTCAGCACATGGAAACTTTAGAATTGTCCAGTCAGAATTTCTGTCTTTGTTCCCAATATAGGTAGCAGTAAATACCCACCTGGAACTCAGGCCCGTGAGGCTCCCTAGTGACTGATGTTCATTCTAGGTCTGGGTTGGCAAATGAAGCATTAAGCATTTCTACAATATGGTGCTAAAACCCCAAATCCTATACTCTTTTCAAGCTTTGCCATCCTTAGGGAGATAAACTCTGAGAAAAAATAAGGGCCTTAAATTTACCACTTGTAAACAGCCTTGTCATTTCATGTGGGACTGACACTGACCGTGCCGGCAACAGTCAGAACATGCTGATGTGCTTTCTTTACTGGATTTATAGCCCGAGGTTTGGAATATTTCTACCCACACAACCCTGCTGTCACTCCTTCACCTTTGCACCTGTCACAGGGTACCCGGATGTATGAGTGTGCGCATAGAAGGAGATATGCTAGAGAGACTGTTCTGTTATAGGATTCAACAAATACCTGTGCATCCACACCCAGCAAAACAAAAACCATCTTTTCTGTAAGAAAAAAAAAAAAAAGACAAAAACAAAAAAAGGAATTCCTTAAGTGGCTGTGTCCAAAAACACCTCAAAGACTATCAGGAAATAAAAGAATGAGAGAGATTTAAAAAAAAAAAAATTAATCCCGAGAGAGAAAGGAAAGGACTTCTTTCTTTTAAACAGATGGAGCTTTCTCTTTCAATATCCAACTAATGAAAATTATTTAATGGATAATGTTTGCGGTTCCAAATGCTGGTGGAGACGTCCGTCAGTCCATGTTGAACACTCAACAATTTCACGACCCCCGAAGTTTCAAGCATCTGTGTCTTTTACCTAAATTAATCATGGGGCACAAATTAAAAGTAAATCATCAATCATCATTAATTATCTGTTCAACGGACGTCTGTACTTTCTTACACTTTAATCTTCATTAACATGTAGGAAAGAGAAAGCCCCGGAGGGCAGGCCACATGTCTTTGTGTGTGGCGTGTGTGTCTCTCCAGAACACTTGACCCCGCAGAAAAATTGCTCTCCTCACCCTGGGAGCCCCATACCGCCAGGGCTTTTCCTCTGAAGGCTTCCCGCTAAATCCAAAGGCTCACTCTGAGCTGCCATGGGTCAGAGCCAGGATGCAGGTCTCGCTGAGGTCGTGCTGTTCCATCCCTGGAGCACCTTCTCCAGCACTTGAACGTGCCCTGCAAGGCTGGCCGCTCCTCCTGGAGGAGCCCGACGGCTTCTTCCTTCCACCTGCCTTTCCCTTCCTCTGTGAGGAGCTGCTCTCTGCAAGCAGCAAAAACAACTCTTAAAGAATTCCATTCACTTCTTTCGGTTCGCGTTCAATAGACACGGGAGTGCCGTCTGGTGTGCAGAAATGGCTCACAGTTTGGTTCCTCAAAATAGTTTACTTGTAAAGGGAGAGGGAAAATGCAAAGCGGTTTTGATGAGGCAGGTAATGAAGTCCTGGTTTGCTTTGTGTTCTTTCCTCCCCCGAAGGATCTAGATGTTCTTGGCATGGGCCATTATAACTCAATGACAAAAGATGGGATTGTCTACCACAACATCCGTCAACACGGGAACCACTTTGTCTTCCATTAGCCCCGCTGCTGAGCTAGTCTCTCACTGTAAATTAGAAGCCGCCCTCTCAACAGTCCACTGTGTCCTCTGCAGGCCCCCTCCCTTATGCCATGTCAGTCATTACCAAGCAAGTATGAAATGGCCCATTCGACCCTACATCTGCCCAAGCAACCCAAGGAGCTCACGTGGGAAGAATATATTCCTCGGGCTAGTGGCTCTTTCTAAGGGGAACATATCGTTACACTTAAAATATTGGTATTTTATAATTGACATGATTTCACATCAATGAGGGTGTTTCCCAAAAATCTGAGGAGTAGTATTTAGAGCTTGAAGAAATTTTGTGCTTATACACATAGCCCAAGAACGAGATTACTTTTATTATCTGTCCTCAACCTTTTAAAATGTTCTGACATGATTAGAGTAATCCTAGGAAAATGATTCAGTTGCACCCTGATTAGTGAAGCTAATCTCCCAGAAAGAGCCTCCAACCTTTTCTCTAAACATTTTTTTCTTTTAAAAATGGTAATTAGAAAAACTGTTGCAATGTATCTTTTCTTAGTGACAGAACCGTGAACTCAGTAAGTCTTGTTGCAGTGAACTCATATCTGAAAAACAGCCAATGGTGATAATCAGATAAATTCAGTGTGTGTTCCTCTGTGGGTGTGTAGAGGTCTCAAATCGCAATGCAGGGGTGGTTTCCTGAGCTGTTTTCCAGGGGTAAGCGAAGTAGGGAGAGAGTAAAAAGACCGAGGATAGGAACCCATCTCTGATTTGGTTGTAAATGCTGTCTTGTTGACAAATCAGTCCGTCTGCGCCCTCAGAAAACGCGATTGTGCATTCTCTGTGCCTCTTCCTTCAGTTAGTTCTAGAACTTGGTTTACCCGTTCCCAAATGCCTTTGGCCTGCCACGTCTATGGCAAATTGGTAAACTAGCATGGAAACATATTTCCTTAAAGCAAGCTCTAACTGTGAGGAGAGTAAGATATTCTTCTCCCAAGGATCGGATGCCTTCACAGAGGTCCCCTATGCACCACAAAGTAGTTTTTACCTTCAAAAGTACCAGCGTCCTTTGGTGTAGTGAGAGCAAAGCTACACAGGATCACGTCCTACAGGATTCAAACAGTAGCATCCAAGAGCTCAATCATCTCCGAAGAGCTTTCATTTGACAAAGAGGGAAAAGGAAACAGGTCTTTGTTGGTTTCTCTTTTTTTTAAGAAACAAAAGGCCATTCAATTCTCTTTTCCTTTTCCTCTTCGTATTACACTCCCTGAATTCGACATGGTTTGCTGCTGCTGCAGAAGACAAAGGTGGCCAGCTCCTTTGTTATCTGCAAAACTCTCACCTTCTTAAAATCATGCAAAATTGTCTTTAGAAAGATCCACCTGTGAAAATGTGGGTGAACAGTACTTACGGTCATTTCCATGGTCTTGTTGGTTTTAGGAGCATGGAATTTTTTTTTTTTCCACTTCTGCTTTATATGAGTCCAGATGGGATGGTGACTCATAGGTTTATCGCAGGACAAGTAGAAATCACGTCATATAAATTAGTGGCTCCTTTCCCTACTGGATTTGTGAGGACAGAGTTCCATTCCAGGAAAACCTCTTTCGCAGACATGGATGCAGTTAGAATTAAGAGGCAAAGTTGACAAAGGAGCAAAACTAAACTCAATATTCTTTCCTCCTTTTGGGGATGAGGTACCCGTAGTATATGACCTGATTTAACTATGAGTAAAAAGGCTATTTGATTAATCAGTTCCTAGCAGGTTTTATGCATTAAATTTACTTTTACAAAATCCAAAAGTTATTCTTATCCATACCTCTCAGTTTGACTGATTAATTATCTATGGTTCCCCAGCACATACCATGATCACAGTAATGTTCTTTGGAGATATAATCATCAAAGAGCATCCCTTGGTTAGTGTGGTACATGAGAAGGGCATAAATAATGAAACAGAACAGGGGCCATTAATTCGTTCTGTTTTGTTTTCAGTGCTTGGAGGTCGGTTTACTAGGTAGGGGGTATTGAGTAGATGGGAAGTAGGTGTGGGAGCTGGCGAATAGGGTTTGTATATCAGAATTTTGCACTCTGCCTCTCAGCCAGTCCTTCTCTTTGGGCCATGAGCCCTGGAGCTTTGGCAAGCCTTGAGGGCTTAGAAGTTCTTAGTTTGGCTTACCAAGCTTTGGGTACTCCTGAGGCACGGAATTCTCATTTGGGGCTAAATATATGCTTATTCAACATTAGATGATTAGAAGAAAGTGCTTGGCTATGATTTACATGGTTTACATTTTAACCCATTGTGTAATGAAGATTTTAAGCGGGTTTTTTTTTTTTTTTAAATTTAAAAAGTTGGCATGCTATTGCTAATTAAGGATAAGAACAGAGGGGGAAAGCAAAGCTTTTAAAACCTGTGTGCCCTTTCTTTTGATGGGTTTGAAGTGCTGTTTGCTGAGTTCACTTGGTGCCTCTACTGTGCATCCTTCTTCCCAAATACTCCTGTTGTATAACATTGACGTCAGTAAATTCTGACAGTTTCATTCTTTGTAATATCCCTTTTCCTATTTACATCTTTTCCCTGTGTTTTTTTTTTTTTTCCAGGACATGAATGATTCCCCTGTATAGGTATTTTAGAACAACATGATGGTTGACCAGTTTATTGAATACTGATCTTTTCTCAAATGCAGTAGTCAAGGGCTGTGGCCTGGCAGGTGTTTTTACCGTCTACTAATGGGAGCAGCTGGGTTAGTGCCCTCAGGCAGAACTGAACCATGCACAGGGCCACTCCTCACATCTCCCTGTGGGTAATTAAGTGGTGTAGTGCTTCAGCCTGCTAAGGAAACGTCAGCCTTAGTCCTGCGTTAATTTTTTTTTTTTTTTTTTTTCCTGGTGGAAAAGAGCATGGCACAATAAATCTTAACCAAATAATGAAAGTACAGGACATTTGGGAGAGGCATATTTTCTAAGATCTCTGCATTTAGCTTTCTAAACCCAAACATTCAATTGTAGCATTACTCTAACAAGCCCAGTGAACAAAGTTCAGAGAATGGAATGCTACATTGTTATTTTCCTTTGGCATAATCTTGAATTTAAGTGGTTGGTCCGTTTCCCTGGTTGAAGGAAACCATTCTTTCCACCTTCTGGGGATTAAAAAAAGAAAAAAAAAAAAAAAAACCACAACTATGAAATCTAATCATGTTTGCTTTGTAATTTGAAAATAATTGCAAAGCAAGTAAGGGTGAGGGAACAAACCAGTTTAAAGAAATTGGTGAGTTGGTCATAAGGACCCCACGGAGTCCAAAATGTTAGATCTACCAGATCTGACCCCATCAAATTCGTATTTGACAGGTAAAGCAGAATGTTAGTTTTTGTTTTTTAGTTTTTGTTTGTTGTTGTTTTCAGGTATAAATTCCAATTCAGTGGACTTACTTAATTTGTAGCTGAAACCAATTGGAGGTTTTAAAATGTGATCCCAAAGTAAAGCTCCGCTGACGAATGGGGAATGGGAACAGGTTTTGTCGGGTTGCCAGTTATTATAGGGCTTTTCTTGTCTATTCCTCTGGAGTACCCCAGGAGTAAAGGTACCCCTTGTTCTTTTGCACTTTGGGCAACAAGTACTTCTTAACAGTGATCTGAGATTTTGGTGGTGATGCCGCTGGTGGTGGTCGTGGTGTCTACCGTTGGTGGTTGGGACTTGATTAACTAAAAGATTGGTTGAGAGAAACTGAGCAAGTATTGTGGAGAGAGCAGTTTATAGGGTAACTATAGTTCATTCTCCCCTGTGTTCTTTGGAGACCCTCTTTCATACTTTCTCTCCTGTGCGTCTGTCTCTGCTTCTCTCTGTATCTCTGTCTTTCAGGCTCAGACCTGATTTGCCTATCTGCCTCTCTTTTTCAGTGGTAGTAAGAACATACTTGTGTAATGATAATCCGGTGCCGAAATAAGCACTAAAATTAAATCCGTGGTCAATTGCTGCCTCCTTCGTAATCTGAAGACCTTCTGATGCTTCATAATCTGAAGACCTTCTGATGCTCCTTGGTCAGGAGGCTTAGCTCAGGATTCCCAAGTTCACCCTTGCTGCAACTCTTTCCTCTGACCTGTTTGCCCAGAGAGCTCAGCTGGTGGGGCCACAGTTGCTGGGGGTTCCAGTCTACAAGATGTGTCCCTATTTCCATGAAGGTCTGTTTCATTTGGGAAAAGTGAAATGTGATTTTCCAAGTGAAAAATTCTAGAAGCGCCTGACCAAACTTTTTCTAATGGCTTTGTATAAGTGGATTTGCTGTTAAGTGTTTTGTTTTATCTATCTGCAGACGAAATGGGTTAAAAAGCTGATATAGTCTGTAGCAGGGCTTTTTTTTTATTATAAAAATATAACATTGAACATTTGCAAAACAGCCGTATAGATAGAAATACATGTGTCTTCAGAAGAAAATAATAATAAAAATATTTTTAATTCTCCCACCAAGAAAATTGCATTATACGTTGGGGTACACTTGCTTGCACTCTTTTTTTTTTAATGTAATATATATATCTATACT
Source organism: Mustela erminea (assembly GCF_009829155.1). Lineage (NCBI taxonomy): Eukaryota > Metazoa > Chordata > Mammalia > Carnivora > Mustelidae > Mustela > Mustela erminea. The sequence goes on along the minus strand of NC_045634.1, from coordinate 28,156,414 downwards.
AAACATTTTAGTCTATAAAGCTATTTGTAGATTATCTTCCTTTTCATTTAGCCTTAGATCATAAATACTTCTACACAAAAGTAAACTAATGGCTGAATGATATTGCATTGTGTGACTATACCACAATGTGCTGAGAATTTATTTTTAGACAAAGAGGGCTAAAATGACAAAACTTGTACATAAAGTTTCATATATATATATATATGAAAAACTATATTTTTCCTTCCTAATCCTAAAAAAATAGGATTCTTGTCTTTACTAAAAATATATATCATAAGTTCTACCTTAAGAGCTAGAAAAGCTAACTTCCAGCATGGTGCTTGACTTGAGATAAATTTTAAAAAATTTAGTAATAAGATCTATGAACTTCTCATATAAATGTGCCTCACAAAATATAGAAAACTCTAAATTACTGCCTTTCTTATTATGTAACAGCACTAATAATTGTTGATACACTGAATTCCTACTAGCATCAGACACTGTTTGAAGTGTTTTATGTGTGTTAAATCATTTAATCCTCATAACAGTCCTGTGAGGTAGAATGACTTATTCACCCCATTTTACAGATAAGGAAAGTGAAGGTCAGGCAGGTGAAGTAGCCCCCCCAGAGATACCCAACAATGCGGGGAGGGACGGTATTCACTCCCAAGTCTAGCACAGGGCACCTGCACCCTTCACCTGCACACAACGCTGCCCCCTAGTGTGAGTGTGGGTACACACTGCGAGTGTCCATGTGCCCAGGGGCTGCTCATTCAGAAATGACCTTGAAAGGTCTATTTTATAATACAGCAAAGAGCTTATGACCAAACACACACACACACATACACACACACACACACACGTGCGCATATATGTATAACTACATATGTGTGTATATTTGACATAAATGCATGTATGTTTGACTATATAAGTAATATAAAAGAAATATTTATAGATACACCTATGCATGTATATATATAAATAATATATATACATATATATGTGTATGTATATATATAAAACATTTACCATGTTTAAAGAGTTTTTCTTACGTTTTCCTGTCAATGAGGAAGACACAGCAGAGATTACTGAACCCATTTTGCAGAGGAGAACACAGGCTTGGAGAGGTGAAAGTAGCTTACTGCACACCCTGCTGGGAGGAGAGGCAGAGCGGGGATTCAAACCGGGTAACTGGGTCCTCCGCCTGTCAGTCTATCTCTCCTTCTCCCCACTTTACACCAGCAGCGCGTCTCCCCAAGCGTCCGAAGACGTGAGCAGAAACCAATGGAAAATAAGGGCCAGGACGAGAGATCTGCCGTTATATAGTCTAGAAAATTCTAGAAGACAGCAGGGAAAGGAGGAGCAGCTCTCTGAAGATGAGAGTGTCATGTTAACAGAGAACGGAGAAGGGAAACCGACTCATCTTTTGCTTCCATTCTCGGCAGTAAGGTGGATTAACTCCAAACAGAAAACTGAGGGAAGATAGAGTGAGTGATGTAAATACTAAACGTATAAATCCTTCCGGGAAACAAGAGAGCCTACAACTGACAGCCTCAGATAAATACAATCACATTTGGTTGTGGTGTGTGGGGGGGTGGGATCATTGTTATTAATCTCAGGATAATATAAATAATTTCTAATGGCACCTGTCAGATAACCGGGCGCTGCTCTACTGGGTCCCCTGGAAATGAAAACGGTGCTCACTGACCAGATGACAGAGGCCACAGCCATCGCATTTTCACTGAGTTGCTCACCAGCCTGTTCAGCATCCCTTGTGGTCAGGGACAAACATTTGCGAGGCAGGCACTTGGGCCAGAGTTCAGTTGGCGCAGTGCTGTGTACATAGTAGGTGCTTGAAAAATATTTGCTAAACTAAGTAGAATTGGAGCCAGGTAGAATTGGAACTCTTTCCTGAGGTAGTTCATGCACAGAAATCCCCTTTCTCTAAAATACCGCCTTCCTACAGGGCCTTAAAAAAAGACCAAAGTCACTCAAAATTTGTCCTGAGACAAAGAAAACGAATAATCTTTACAAAAAGACACATACAAAACCATTTGGACAGCACAGAGACTTGCTCTTCTCTTATACTCTGATCTTGGGAAGATAGGATAATAACTGTGTACAACCCCATTTTAATTTATGCTCCAAATGAAAAAGTACTTTTTTTAAAAAAAGTAGCATTTTAAGTGTCAGAGAAAAGGCATATTAAACTATTATTTCTTTCTCGGTGATCATGAAAACATGTATTCTGAAATCAAGACAGCTAGATGCTTAGAAGCCCTACATATAGGGTAATAAATAAGATGAATGAATAATTGAAATTTTGCATTATGTGGCACCAATAGATTAATTTTTACATGGGAACTTATTTCCAGTAATGATCTTAGGAAGTGATCTCTCATTAGTAGCTGTCAGAGAATGGAGGAGGTGGCCAGCCTTTACTACATAAAATGAAGCAACGGAGCTGAATTCACACAGATTTCTCTCAGAAGAATATTTTATGGGTAACTCATACCCACTCTAACAAGCCAAGCTGATCCTGAGGTACATCTTGCTGACAGAACATAAAAAGCCTTTCTATTTTTTTTTCTTTTTCTTTTTTTTTTTCATTGCTACCAAGCATAGAATTGGTGAATTCAAGCAACTGTTAATGAGTTTTAAGGGGACACTGAAGGCCTAACATGGAAAATAATGCATCTTCGTTTCCAAATTCTGTAAGAATTCAGTCCTCAACACAGACATAACTATAAAAATGAAGCGGATCTTTAATGGATGTTGATTCAACAACAAAGATACTGCCCGTTCAGACGTCAGATTCTTTAGAGGAGTAGATTTGTTGTGTGTGTACACACATGAGCGTGTGTGTGTGTGTGTGTGTGTGTGTGTGTGTGTGATGTATTCCTAAAAATGGGCACTGGTCTAAGAAGTTATAATTCCCCATAAGACCTCCAAATGCCATTCCCGTTCGTGTTTTGCGAACGAGAAGTGATTCTGTATTCTCTCCCGGTCCCTCCTCCCTCTCCGCACCCTTCTCCCCTCCCCCTTTCATCTCCTTCTTTCTCTTCCTTCCCTCCCCCCCTCCTGCCCTCTTTTCTTCCCTCTCTCCTTTTATGTCATCCTTAATTGTTCGGGTCGTACTCTGGTAGCGTTCTGACTCTGATACCATGACTTTCGGAGTGTATCCTGCCTTTGTATCCATGATGAGTGACTATTAGCATCAATTTTGGTTACATTCAAAAGAGCCATCAATTTCTCCTTCAATTACATGTTTCGATGTCATGTGGTTATTTTCTGCCTCGTGGATTAGATAGTAATCAGAACCAAAGTGACTTTAAGTTGAACTGACCCACAGAATAAAAGTGACCTGAATTATAGAGAAAAGAAGTGGGAAAATAAATATTTACACTGATGGTCTGAGAAGAGACAGAAGAGGTAGGTGCAGGAAAGGCTTTCGGAGACGAAAGTGCCAGAGGAAAGCTCTGTCTTCCTCAATTCTTGTCTTAGCCTTGGCACGAAGACAACCATCTACCTGGCAAGTATCAAGAGACTTATGCATACATGTCCAAGTCTATTTTCGCTGGTTTTTTGGCCCCATGCTCTTTCTATCATGGGCTCTACCTCTTTCAGAAGGGAGTACATTAAAGGCCCCATGACATTATGTTTTAAATCACAAGTTTACACACAGGTTGTGAACTGTAGCAAATTATTTGAGCACCCACCAGTTCCAGATACTGTTGAAAGCTCTGGGAATACAGCAAACAAGACAGCTGGGATTCTTACTTTATGGGGCTTTCAGTATAATGGGGGAGAAAGACATTAAACAAATAATTGCAAATGTTAAGTGCTGTGGAGGAGAAGCCCAGGCTGTGATGGAAATGGAACATGGAGGACACTTCCAGGTGTGTGGGAATCAATGTATTTGGGGGGGCAGTTGGTGTACAGAAAGCTTCCCAGAGGTGCTGTCTCTGTGGCAGAAACTTGGGGGAAGCAGAGTTGTTAGTACTGTGCCATTGGTGTTCAGTTCTGAACTCCAGAACATGCCATTCACTTAGACCTTGAAAGAAGGATAGGGACCACCCCTGTGGTTGTACCTGGCCCGCTTTGCATGATCGTTCCCTTGTGTCTCTCAGAGTTAGCTAGCTGCCGAACAGAATCAGATGGGGAGGTGTTGATGGGAAAGAAAAATATTATAGAAAGAGGAGTATTATATCTTTGACGTAAAAGAAAAATGTGCCCTAGAAATAGACAATGGCTGGAAAAGAAAACAAGGACCCAGTGGCTAAAAGGTGCACCCAATGCTGTGGCTTTATCATTTTGTACTAAAGAACTAGAAAGCCATTGGTATGAAGTGCATTGAAAATGTTACTCAGAATTAAATTCTAAATTAAATTGCGGGAGGGCAAAATGGGATGTGGAGACTAGGGTTTAGACTTTTCTAGCAGTTACGGTGAGAGCAGACTGTGGCCAGGATTATGACCATGGAAAATTGCAGCCATATTTGGAAGTAGAATGTACTGTACGTGGGTGTGGGAGGTAAGAAATAGGAATGTCAAGGTTGACATTGAGATTCCTGGCTTGTACCATATCCTGAAATAAGGTGTAATGGGGGTCCATTTTTGAGATGTTGAGTTTTAGGTGTTGATGGGACAAATAGATGGAAATATTGAAAAGGAAACAATGGCTAGTTCTGGAGGGAAGAAGAGAGATCTTGGTTAGAGATATAAATTTTGGAATAAAATACCATATTTGAGTACATTAAGATCAAGACTTTCTGAGTATACCTCTTTTAACAAAAGTAAGGGGATTAGAAACCAGTACTATTAAAATACTTAAGAGCTTCATGAAGCCCGCATCAGAGAGGAAATTCTATATTGTAGTAATTTTTTTTTAAACAAGAATGATTATGAATGACTATATAGTTTTCTTTTTTTTTTTTATTTTTTTTCTATGTAGTTTTCCATGTGCTACATTTTTTAAACCTGTCCCTTATGTTATAATTTATTCAATTTATAGCCTACAACATGTTTTCACCCTTTCGTTTTGTATATAAATGTCTGCTTCTTTGATGGTTTCCTTACAATTGTTTTTAGGGATGATAACCATTTGTTAAAGACTTTAATGTATTTCCAGAATTCTCTGCATAACCACTTTACTAATTGAAATTACTAATACCATTATATGAGCATGTGAGGCAAAGACTTTTTAGCCCAGGGTTCTAGTGGAGAGGATTTGTGACCAAGGATTTTACTAGAGGTGATCTCTCCTCTTAAAGTTCCTTTGTTCCTGGAGAACTCCATTAACAGGGTAGAACCCTGAGGGGAAGGATCAGGTATATGCGGCTCACACAGACAATTCCTGTGGGTCTTCCTCCCGCCCAGTATCCTTCCTTTCTTCTCCAACTATCCCCAAATACTAGGCACAAGAGAGTCTTCAACTACTGCCAAACCTACAGTGTATTTCTGAAATACTGTTTGAACAACCTGTTTGCAGTTTACCCCTCTGCCTTTATGAATTTCCTAGGCATAGATAGACATTTGCTCGGACCCATTCTTTCTCGTTTTTTACATCTGTTCCAAACTCTTCCTTTTGGGTCTACTGGCACAACCTCTCGTCCTGGGTTTGCCATTATCCCTGACAACTTTAGCCACTGTTGTTATCACGGATAGGGATAAGAACCTGAACATAACCCCAAGCCCTGGGACACAGGGAAGCCAGCTGGATCACAGATGGTCTAGTGAATGCTCCAAAATGATTCTGAGATTCACACCAAGACTTAGAGTGGAGAATCAACTAGTTAACTTTAATTTAGAAACAAGGTTGTATACCTGTAACAGAAGTGTGAAAATAATTGCATTCAGGATGTTTGTAGTTACAGTTACTGGAAATTGGTATAAATCTTTTTTTTTTTTTAACACATAATGTATTATTTGCTTCAGGGCTACAGGTCTGTGAGTCATCAATCTTACACAATTCACAGCACTCACCATAGCTCATACCCTCCCTAGTGTCCATCACCCAGGCACCCTTCAGTGGGAAATTGGTATCAATGTTAAACCAGAGGACTTGAACTCCTTACTGGAAGGGGCCAAATGTATTTTGTTCCTTTGGTGGACATATGATCTTTGTAGCAGGTGGTGACTTCCCCTACAGTCATTTTTCTCCCTGTGATGCCTCTCCTTTCCTGTCTTGGTACCCTTATCTTGGTTGTTTCTGAAACAAGCCCCTTGGCTTGAGCAATGTCTACTCTATTGTTTGAGTTTAACTGTCAATTTCTCGGGAGAGTTTTCTAAAATGCCCAAAGTGGGAAGGATTTTTTGAGGTATACCCCCCAGAACCCCTGAGTTACTTCATCACACTTGCCACAGAGATTAATTTAGACCAGAAACTGTGTGCAAATACTCACTCCCCAGAACACACATAAGCATGTGTGCGTGCACGCGCACACACACACACACACACACTCTTAAACTTTTACTGTTTTCCCATCTTGCTCAGTTGAATCTGCCCTCTAGTCTGTGAAGGATATCCTAGGCAGTCCCATAATTTCTCGGACATTTTAGATACTAAAACTCAGACCAGTCCTTGAAACTTCCAATCCTGGATCTTACTGAAAACTTCCCTCCCTCTCTCCCCTGGGCTCCAGCTGTCTGCTGAAAATGAGGGCCTTCTCTTTGTAGCAGCTACGGCTTGTCCACTGTCCTAGCTGGTGATTTCTGCCTCTCTGACTTACCCTACCCAGCTGCCCATGTCTTTTGATGACCTTACTTCAAGTGTCAACTCTTTCATGGGATATATTTTTGGAAGTTGTGTCTGGGGACAGCCTCCTGTAGTTGCTACTGTAGTTGGAGAGGATACGCCATCTCTCGTGCACTCCTCTCTCAGCTTAGCTGTCAGTCAGTAGTCAATGGTGTTTCATCGACAGACTCTTGCTTCTGAGGCTTCCTGTGTACCAGAAGACCTTCTCAGGAACTGCTGGTGGTGGTGTTCGATATCAACTGAGGTTTGCCATGTCCATGTTAGGGACTTATATCGTCATGATGCACCACGACATACTAGCCATGCAGCTTGCTCCTTCCCACTGCCCCTCCAATGAGCTTGTCATTGACTTGGCAATGTCTTGTCAATTGCCCGTTCAATGATCATGTCATTGTCTTGATCTTTGTCTTGCACAAAGGCTGGTCAACATCATGACCAAGCTGTTATCGCTCTCCTAGACTCTTGCAATTACCTCCAACTGGCACCCTTAGCCCTGCAGTCTATCTTTACCAAATAAGCAATGTGATACTGTGTTAATGGAAGATAGATCACCCTAGTACTCAAAATCCTTAAATGAGTGTTTTCCGTCTCATTCCAAGTAGAAGACATACTTTTTACAGAGCTTACAGGGCCAAGTGATTCAGCCTCACCAATTCAACTGGAGCTGAATCTGCTCCCACTTGGCTCTAGCCACATTGGCTTTCTCGTTGCTCCTCAAACCCACTGAGCCAGTCCTGCCTCAGGACCCATGCACTTTGTTTCCCCATCTTTCCGGATGTTCTCCTACTACCTTCTTGGCTCAACCCCACTTCCTTAGACTCTGCTCAAACATCTCCTTATCCTAAGTACCCTCCAACAACCCACATTAAATGTCAATCCTCTGAGCCTCTCAAGTCCTTTATTTTTCTTTGTAACAGTTATCACCACTTGACATATTATGTGTTTATTTCCCATCTTTATGACCCACGTCCACAACAATGCATAAACATATAAGAAAGTTAGCTTCATACGTGAGGTCAGAGACTTTGCTTTATTCCTGTTGGTATTCTCAGTGCTTAGAAAAATCTCTAGCAAGTACATGGTAGGTATTTAATATTTAGTTTGAATGAATGAATAAATAAGTCCAGTAATTAATAATTAGTAAATCTGTTCCCTAAGTAGATATTTGAAACAGAAAATGGAATGCCTGCCTCCCCTTTCTGCACAAGTCACACTAATATACATCTGGCTTGAGAGAGAAGGACAGCTTGCCCTCTTCCACTGGGGAGCACGGCATTCCCCACAGGCCAAGGATCCCCAACCACCTTCTTGTCTGCCCAGTTCTCTCCTTACATAGAGGGGGATGAGTCAGTAAAACAGGTTTGGCAGCCTCTTATTAAATCCTGGGGGAGGGAGAAGTCTGACTCTAATTGTTGGCTCGTCCTGGAGCTACTTTTTAAATTAAGGATATTTGTCCCTGTAATTCTCAACTTTGGATATTTAGCTATATTTCCAGAATAAAAAAGAAAAAAAAAATCCAACTCAACATCTTATCACAGATTTATAACTAGTTGCAGTATGTCCCCTTGTATAGCCTGTGAATTAAAACACCGTCGCTGACTTGCTTGTGCTGTATCCCCCTCCACACTTGTTTGCACTCGAGGTTTCCCGCGTGCCCAGCAGGGGTCCTAGTATGTATCGGGTGCTCCATGAATACAGTCTTCTGAGCCTCCCTACTTCACATCAGTGATCTTTCAACTTCTGCCAAGTAGATGCTCCATCTTTGGCTTTGTTTGTTTTGTTTCCATGAAAGTCACCGCTGCCTTCTGGATGGCCTCTGCACTTCTTATGCCTGCATGAGGGGTAAGTGGGTTGCTTAGCCACTGTGAAGGTCGGAAATGATGTATCTATCTTGAGTGAGCTTCTCCCTCCCTCCTCATCTTAAGGGACAAATTCTGCCACAGCGCTCTGGGATGACATTACTGCAGTGCCTCCAAGAGAAGAGCTTTCTAGAATTTCATCATGATTGATTTACATTTTCAAAAAATATAGACAGGAGAGTCGGAGATATTGTCACATCAAATAAAAAAAGGCACTCCATCCTATGGCACCATCTACTGCCATTTGAGTGATAGGCAGTTCTGATAAGAAACTGTTAAATTAGAAATAAATCTTCATCTTTCCATTTGAGGAAGTGGTCAATTTCTTTATCTCTGCCATGTCATTAGTTCTTTAGGCACTGGGGCCACTGAATAATTTGATTCGTCTGGGACACTCCATGGCATTAGTAGTTAATACATCTTTGAAATAGCTTTCATATTCTGTACTACTGGTAGGTTCTAGTCACAGAATTATTCAATAAAGGATATCTTTACCGAGTAGGCACATGAATTTTTTCTCCCCAGTGGATTAAAAAAAGGCAGTGTTTCATGAAAGTACTGAATTAATTTGTGATAAGAAATATGGAACGAGGAAATAGGAAGGGACCCGGTGAACTCTACTCTGTGTTACAGATTGCCTTATAAAACCTTAATCAGACCTTCATCAACTTACTAACTCCAGATAGGTCAACGGGAAGTAAAACTTCCCTTTAACAAGCAAAGAGAATTGTTTTAAAGGTAATCAGACTTTGTATGTATAATCAGACTTTATATGTGTATATTTGTCTTTCTGAAGTGGGTTTGAAGTCCTTTATAAACCCCACTGTTCTCTAAGAGAGGCAGAGAAAGATGGGCATTTCCCAAAATATAAAGGCACAGCCAGGTTGGGCTTTGGTTAAGAAAGGAAGTCTACAGCAGGGTTAGGAAATGCTTTCAAGTTTCCTGACTCCTGGTTCAACAGTCAAGTCAGGTTCCCTGGGAATTTGACCAAGTGTTTTTCGAGAAGAACTTCTACATGAGACATTCTGCCACTACATATGCATTATAATTTACACATGTAAAATAAGCTAGAAGAGAAGAAATTGGCAGAACATTCAGATGCTTGTAAAAATGTGAACAAGTCTGTAAATTTCACTAATTGAGGTCCATTAAAGGAAAGGCCAGTCTGAATTCATAAGACTAAATTCTGAAATCTTATAAGTAAATTGGGTTAAAACTTCAAAGTATACCAAGAGAAAAGAAGGAGCTGAATGAGTCCCTAAGCGTAGTTTATATTCTAAGCACTATATTAGCATCTTTGTCTATGAGATTTAGTAACATGTAACCTCCATGTGATGTAAGTGCTATCATTGTCATTTTTCAGTTTAGGAAACAAAGGATAGAGAAGCTAAGTGAGTCCCTTAAGCTCACACAACTACTAAGAGGTGGTGGCTAAGAAAATTTGTCTTCTGCTGCCCCATACTACAGCTTTCCTATTTCTGATAACACAAACATTGAGGTTAATCAGTGCAGCAAAGACAAAACCCAATCCTTGTCTACATCAATTTACCCACACTAGCACATTTACAATTAGATTTTTATACATAAATGCTTAGTGTAAAACTACTTGGAATATTGCTTATGTTAGGAACTGGAAATATATTCTTTGTATATTAAGGGGCTAGAGGCAAGGGAGATTCTGGGATTGATATACCTGGTGAATTTTTTGTTTTAATCCATTCTGTGTTGTAATTAGAAGAATCAAGATTGCAGGGCATGATATTTTCACTTTTATACTTGCTGGCTCTTCTAAGAAATGGGCAAAGACAGAAAAGGAAAAGAGCCCTGATATCATGAAACCTGATATTTGAACTGTTAAAACTGTTCTTTAACTCTGTGTCTACCATGTTTGTTTTCATACTGGATCAATTGGTCTATTCATTTAACAAGGCTGGTGCCTGGCTGAGAGCACGCCTGAGGTGTATAAGCTCAAATCCTTCATTCCTCCATCCAGTCCATTATGTCCTTAATGAGACGCCCATCTAATCAGTGCACTGGCAAGCATTTGAATGAATACAAAGATGAATGAGACAAATATTAGAGTTCACTGTATAAGGAATGGGATGACGGCCGAGCAGGCAGTGGCTCATAGAGTGAAAGGCAATCACGATGTAGTGTGAAGGACTCTTCAGGATGAATCTGGAGCATCTGATGGTTCCAGAAAGTAAAGAGATACTAACAACAAAGCAAAAGTCTATCACGAGGCTATATGAAGGCCTTTAGGCGCCAACTAAAAGTGGTCAAAGCTGGAATAATTTGAGCAACAAAATAAAGCAATACAGCAAAGTAATATTGGATAATACCCCGAAGTATAAATAAGTACATACCCATGAGTCATAGGGCTATTGGTAAATGACCAGATAGATAGACTCATTGGTAGATAGATAGATAGAGATAAATCTCCTCTGAAGAAATTTATAAGTACTCTAAGCAGTTACTCCCCTTTTAAGGAAGTAAAACACAATGTCCCACCCTCCAAGTGTGGGCTGCACAGAGACATTTTCAAAAGAAAAAGAACGACTCTGCAATAGGCAACATTAACAAGCCTATGTTAAGCCAGGCAGTCAAAGTTAACATCAATAGTGAGAAGTCATGGTAGCATGTACCCTTGCTAGGATATGAGGAGAATGGCACTTCACCTCTGTGGTCTTCTTTCCAAAGTACATTACCTCAGTCTCCTGATGCGAAAAACAACAGACAAATCCCAGCTGAGGGAGATTCTGCAAAATACCTGACTACTATCCTTAAAATTGTCATAGTCATCAAAAATAACAAAATTCTGAGAAACTGTAACAGCGAAGAGAAGCCTAAGGAGACATGATGGCTACATGTAATATGGTGTCCCAGATAGGATCCTGGAACAGGAAAAGGACATAAGGGAAAACTGAGGAAATCTAAAAAAAAAAAAAAAAAAAAGTCTGGCCTGAAGTTATAGGAAGGCATCATTATTGACTCCTTATAATGTGGGATACTTGATATGGGGTATAGAGGAACTCCCTGTAGTATTTTAACAATAATTCTGTAATTCTGAAACTGTTCTAAAAACATGTTTATTTTAAAGTTTGTGTTTGATAATGCTTAAGAGAAGAATTCATTTAAAATATATGAATTCAAAGTTCAACATCTAGAGCCATCGGACAGCTACTCTTGCTTAAAATTCACTGGTCAAAGACAAAATAGAATTAGAAACCTGCTCTTGAGTTTATGTTCACTGCTGATTGATGGGGTTCACGCTGAGTCATTCAGCTGTGCTTTGGTGTATGATTTGGTAATCAGAACCCCACTATTAAGAAAGATTAATAGTAATAATCAGCCTCATTGTGTCCCTTTGCTACAGCATATGCGAGAAGGAACAAAGTGTCAGATGGCAAGGATGAACCTCCAACCGCTGGTCTGTTTCTCTTGTTCTTTTAGCTACTCTCTTTCCAGAAACCTTAACCTCTGGGTTGATAACTAATGGGATGTATATCAGAACATAGTTACTATATATTCAGAACACAAGCTTTTTCCACCATGCAACATAGTTGCTTGAAGGATTACTTTGGCAAGAGATTATTTTACCATAAGAAATAATTTTAGGACTCTAGCTCTAGGAGAAAAGTCTAGATCCCCTAATTACTTTCTGTTTGCTGCAGTTTCAGAATAGCTATTTGTCTGGGTTTATAAATTACATGTTTGATACTTAATATTCAAAGATCAGTCCTCATAGAAAAACGCCACCTGTCAGTCATTTGTTGAGTATCAACTACATGGCAGACATTCCTATAGCTGCTGAACAAAGGAGACTTATAAGCCCCTCCCTTAAATTTTGGTGTGGAAAGACAATAATAATGTAAAGCAATAAGACGTTTTGTATTATTATGGATACTTTGAAGGAAATAAAATGGAAAGTAACTTTGAGTAAAGGCCTCAAGAATGGCAAGTAGGCATCCAGACAAGGAACTGGATGAAGAATATTCCAGAGGAAAAACCCAAGGGTGCCTGGGTGGCTCAGTCAGGTAAGCATCTGCCTTCAGCTCAGGTCTTGATCCTGGGGTCCTGGGATCAAGCCCCTTGTCAGGCTCTCTGCTTGGTGGGGGGCCTTCCTCTGGCTCTCTCTGTTACTCTTTTTCTCTCTTATGAATAAAAAATAAAATCTTTTTTAAAAAAATGCAAAAACCAGAAAATGGGGACTCACTTGGTATGGAGAGCTGAGATTCAGGGAGATAATTCTGGTCAGCTTGCAAAGGTAGCATCTAAATCCAAATAGAAGGTCCCTTGGGCCACGGTAGACCACTTGGGTTTTACCCTAGGAACTGTCTGAAGCCAGTGGAGGATTTGAGCAGTAGACCTGATTTATAATTGTGAAGGAATGCTGTCAATTCTGTGAAGAAGAGGTCGTAAGGGAAGACAGGACAACATTAAGAAGCTATTGACTTTGCTCTGGAAAGAAACAGCAGAGAGTTAGATTAGGAAAGTGCAAGTGGGATGGAGAGAAGGGATATATTTAGAATTTACAGGATTGCAGACAGATTAGGTGTGGTAAATGATGAAATAAAGAATAACTCCTAGGTTTTAATTTTACCTGGAAAAATTTAATTAACTGGCTTTGCCTAGATTTGGATGACTGAACCCAGTAATAGCAGAAGAACTGATTCATTGAAGAGCACGTCCAAGTTCTCCAGCCTTTGATCTCCTACTAAAAGTATCTTCTCTTTTCATAGCAAATTTCAAATATCTCTGCATGTTAGGGTAAGGTGAAACCATCTGGGTATTATGTTGTGAAATGCCTTTCATCGTTGAAGAACATCAGGGGGGCCACCATCGCCTACCTCCAGCTACCCATCAAACTGGATCGCCCATAGACTCTGTGTACTGTCTCCCTCCTGGCCAGCTCTCAACTGCACTCAAATTCATTTGAGGGATTGTGAGTGCAAGCTTCAGAAGACTACCTACTACCAGATTTGGACAAGGCAACTGCAAGATTTGATATATCTGGAGAGTTAGAATACCCAATATTTTTCCTAGATTTGATCACATAAAATAATATGCCCCATTCTCTCTCTTTGTTTCTGTCTCTTTCTCTTCATGTTTTTCCAGAAATTTCTTCATTAGTTTCCACTCAAAGTCTAGTCCTCATTTAGCTTGGGATTTGGGCATTTAGCTTGAGATTGGGAGTGCAGAGTTTTGGGGATAAGTCTGGGGCTCCCAGAGAATGGCAGCCCTCATTGTGCACCTCTTCTCTAAGAGGTAGGAGGGGCCAAAACAGAGGAGAAGAAGGACAGGAAGAAAGGGAAGAGCAAAAAGGCTTTAAGATGTGGATTTAGGCATTGTCTCAGCAGCTTTTCATTCAAGGTACTACCAGAAAATTTGATTTCTCAGCCCAAAGCTCTTTCTGACTTAATGTCTGAAGGATTTCTTCCTGCACGATGACCAGCTCTCTCAGTTTGCTTTGGACTGTGCTTTTCTGATTCCATCAGTGTTCATCCACAGCCTTTGTCCAACGACGCCCTGCTTCCAGCCACCTGCTGTAGCTCAGGCTTGATTTGGACTTGCCTACTGCCAGATCTTACCCATTCAACATGTGGGTGAGAATCGGTTCTAAAACAGGAGTTGGCACCCCAATTTTCCCAGTCTGACTCCCAGAGAAACAGAAGATTTTCATAAGCTAGTCTTTAGTGTCTTTTTATTTTTATTGTACTGGCAAAGTACAAGTGATCATGCCCACCATTGTTTGATGGCTACAAATATATATGTTCTTTCTTAACCAAAGTATATCAATAAAAATGTACACAACAGGATATAAAGAAATATATTCTGAATATATTAAAATACTTACTATAATTATACATTCTGCTTAAATAATAAAAAAAAAATGTGATCTTCCTGAAGTTCCTGTTTTAGGGTGCCATGAAGGCTATGCAGTCAACTGAATATTTAAACATTCTTTCAAAGTGTGGCAAGAACAGAAATGAGGAAAGGCAATAGTCAATGAAGTGACTTAATTTTTTTTTAAATAGATCAAGCAAATTAGTTCATTATTGCCTTTGGTTCTAATCCTGATACACTGGGTACCAAACTGGTATCAAAATCGGCTAATAGCCAAGCATGGTGAACCATTTCTTCACCTCATACCAAGATAAAAAAGAGACATCTATTCTATAACAATAAATTTGTAACTATAAATAGCCACTTCCCAGGAGCCTTTCATATATTTTTTCTTCTAAAAATAAACAAATTTCTGATTCATAGCTGATTAGTTAAGTTAAAATGAAAGTCTGGCTTTTACTTAATATTTTAAAATATGGCCTTTTGCATTAATATACTTCAAAAGGATTTTTTTCCTTTAGGATTAGAAAAAAATCTAATATTATATGTAACTACATCTCAATTACCCACATTTGGAAAACTCACACTGACAATTCTTCATACAAATGTTTAATCCCAGTCTAGCTTACCTCTGCCACCCACTTCTGGGTTGCACCCTACTGCTGTCATTTGGCACGTGCTCAAGGAATGCAAACATATTTTAATATTAGTTCTCGCAAAGCATTAGCAGGGAAGTGAACCTCCCAGGGAAAATTCACATAGTGTATTTGAAAGTCAAATATGAAATGGTTTTGGATTATCAGTACCACCCTGGGTTTCCATTCGGACGTACAATTGAGACTCGCCTGTAGTACTGTGTTCGTAAGCTATGGACCGCACGTGGTTCATGGGAAAAAAAAGAAAAAAAAAAGATTTCTGAAATACAGATTAAAATAAGGAAGCCAGAAAGTGTGGTAGAAACAGTGGATCTTCATAAAGAGGGAGCTGGAGCTGACAAATGTTTTTACTTTTTCTTTTGCATGAGAAAATGAAGTTTTAAATGATATGCAGCTAGAAGCAGATGAAATTATAGCTCTCAGACACTTTATAATTCTGAAACAGATATGTGATTGATTGCAAGGTGGCATCGCTCCTGGCAGTTTTTGTCGGCACATTCTGATGATACAGTTTCTTAGGTGAACTTCAAGTGCATCGGTGACACACGCTACGCTTCAGACACGTTGAATGATTTTGAAGCTAATAATTTATGAGAGCTTTTGGGCCAAGTTATTAGATTCGAGTCAGGAGAGATTTATTTTGTTTAATCCTAGATTTCTTGCTGTGTATTCTGTTGATCTCATCTTATTTTGCTGGTAAACAAATCTGTAAAACTTTAATGTAGATGTAGCCTCTCTCTCACAAAGCATCATCCCCCTAAGGAATTTCCCCATTTGGAACACTTCCGCAAGTCAGTGGCTTGGGAGCTGCTGTGTTTCTTGAAAAGCAGGATGGATAGAACGAGACATCTTAAGTTGGGATTCCATCAAGGGGAAACTGATAGGGAAAAGGAAATTATTTGTCCTTCATTAGGAAATGAAAGGACTATCTACCACGGAATTGATCATATCCCTGGTATTTCTATTTGAAGTTGAGGTTAATAGTAGATTTTTAGAAAATGAAAGTAGATTTTAGAAAATAGTAGTTTTTTAAAAAAGGTTCTTATGAACCTTTTGGGGACTGTAAATGCCAAATCAAGAGGAAATGCTAAAGTGTTATGAGACAAGGTCTCAAGCCCTTTTCTTAGAAAGAGTTCTTTGGGCCGTGTGTTCTTTTTCAGAATCTGCTGAAAATTCCGTATGTCAAATTTCATTTAAATTAAGGAAAATTTAAATTATTTTTACATTGCAGCTGGCTTGAAAAGAATTCCAGGGTCTATAAATCTATTTTATGAAAAATTTAAAAATCATAATTCTGCTATATTTTTATTGTAGTGTGTGGAAGAAAGAAGTGTAAGTATGTGTTGCTGTGTTATTTTTCATGTATCTTTCGGCATTGTTTTGTCTAAAAAGACCCATGGAGAAGCAGCTTCATTCTTCAGAAAAAGTGCGTGTATGCACAATGCATAAATATGGTGATGGGACACTCCTCTTCACCTGGTCCTCAGAGTACACAAAGGAAGTCTTCGCACATGGCCTGTTATTGCCATGGTTTGCCTATCTGACATTTTCTCTCCAGTGACCACTGCAGTGTTCCTACGTTCTTACGCACTGAGCGCTGGTCTTCTCTCGGACCGTGACGGCGCGTGTGAACGGCCCCATGAGGATTCTTACTCCATTGGCCCTTACCGAATGCTCACATCTTCTTTTCAGAAAACTACTGCTGCTGCCTTTTCTTTCTTTGTGCCCTCGGGTCCGTCCAAATGTACTAAACTGTCTACGAAATGTATGCACAGTAGAGTTGCATAGCCGTCGTGAAAAACTAGCCTCTGTGTGGTTCATTTACCATCAAAGACACTGAGGACTTGAAGGTTATTTTCATACAGAGCTATTCCAGTGAAACGATACCGCAGACATATTTAGATTATTGTAGACAGAGGTTAGATTCTACATTCTTGCTTTTTTCCCCAAGTATCTTCAACCTGCCTTTTCGCAGGTTTTATTTGGGGGTGGGGTTGGGGCCGGGATGGGGAAGAGTTAGGCTGTTCTTATCATTTCTCATTGCGTTTTTCCTGAACATTTTTTGTGGCAGCAATATTCTTTGAGACATTCAGACTTAAAATTGTAATCATCTGTCTGTCTTCCCTCCTCTTTGCCATCCTTACTGATGCACCAAATGTTGTCAATTCTTTCCTCAAAAGCCTGTTTTGAATCCTTGTTTTCTTTTTATCATCAATAGACTGTCTTGGTTCAAGACATTCAACCTGATGTGGGAGATTTCCATCCTTTATTTTGGTAGATTGCAATAACAAGTGTATTTTCAGTCACGTGTTTCTCCTTTTTGAATCTTACGCATACTAAGGAGAAGGGATGCGTTTGTGTGTTTTGCTCTGTTTCACAGACAGCAGCATTGAGAGAGGAAGAGCAGAGTCACTAAGGGCAAAAACGATCTGGAACGTAATTCTGACCTTAGGTTTCTCATCCGTATACTTTAGCTCAAACTACCAACTTGAGTAACCGAGTTGTACCTATCCGTAAAGATGTTGATGAGTTGTTTGAAACAGTCCTTTGATTTGTTGTGATCTTGAAATAACATCATATTTAAATTAAACCCTAATAAAGGGCCGGATGCATAGAAATTGCTTAATAAATGATAATCTTACCACTTGAAAAATTCTTTTGTAGGGATATGTCCTGATGTCAACCCTCTCAAATTACAAATGTATTTATATTGTATACGTATATATAATATATATTTATATAAAATTTTAAAATACCTTTATCTACGTACATATCAGACATATAAGTATCATTGCGCTCTTGTCTCCAAATTATCTCAGAAAAATTCTTTTCCTATGGGTTCCTCTTACCATATGTAAGAAAAGATAAATAGGATTCATATAGTAGTACTGTTTTGAAGCACCTGTCCTCAGAAAAAGGCATAATTTCTCAACAGGAGTCTGTAAATACCTGAGCCATGACCCCTATAGATTTCAAAAGAGGCATTCATTTATATGAGTAAGAAGTAGACCTAACAACCAATGAGAAATGGTTTTAAGGTGAAAAGCAGATGGAGACATAATAATTTGTTCATCAGAACTGAGGAAATGAGAGAAAAAAAGCTTTGGAAAGGGGGACATCCTGAGAGAGCAAGCCAGTTAAAACCACACAATTCTACGAATGCCTAGCGATCTGAAGCACCAGGTTTTGTAGTTGGAAAATCTACACAAAAATCAGTTAGACCCTTCTCCGCCACGCCCCTCTGCATTCTCCACAGCTGAACACTTATCGTAGGTCCCTGCATTAGACAGAGAATGTGGACTAGAGTCTCTCTAAGCAGGAGATACCGTGCATAGGAGAAAGCAGGATTGGGCTCTTGGACTGAAAACTGGGGAAGAGCCTTGCGTTCAAGGCTGCTCTGAATGGTGAACATGCATCTCTCTCCCTGCGCTGGGCCCCAGCTGTCTTCCAACTCTGAAACAATGCACTGTGCGAGCCTTGTCTAGGAATGAACAGGCTCACATATCTGTAGGAATCCTCCAACTGAAATCATCTCTGTGACCCATCAGTCTACGCAGAACCACCCATCACTAAGCCCTGGCCATGTGCACAGAGAGTTTAATCCCTCTTTTTTTTTTTTTTTCCCCTAAGATTATTTATTTATTTGTTTTTTGCTAGGGAGAGAGAGAGAGAAAGAGAGAGCATGGCGGGGGGAGGGGGCAGCAGAGGGAGAAACAGACTGCCTGCTGAGCTAGGAGCCTGAGGTGGAACTGGATCCCAGGACCCTGGGATCATGACTGTGCTGAAGGCAGACTCTTAAGGAGGGAGCCACCCAGGGGCCCCAATCCCTATTTTTTATAGCAACTTACTCTTAAATGTAAATAAACAAAGATACCAAAGCATTTTAAGAAAGCCTCTTAATGTGAAAGGCAGAATATAATCCTGACACAAACTAAAACCAGAGAAAAGAAAAAGTACAGGAAGCAGAATACTTCATCATATGATAATATTTTCAGGAACAGAAAAGATAATATTTTACAGAGAGAGAAAGAAATGACTCTTATAAAAAAAATCACAACTTTTAGATGGACGGGTGTATTTGGAAGATGGAGTTGAAGAAATCTCAGAGAGAGAGAGGAGGAAGGAAGGAAGGAAGAGAAGTAGAATAATCTGTGTTATTTGGAGGAGACGAAATGTCAAACTAAATAAAATTCCAAAATGATGAAAAGAGAAGAAAGAAGGGAAACTTTTAAAAAAATGATTTAAAAAAAAAAATGAAAAAAAACATGCAGGAATTGAAGGATACCCCCATGAAGTAAAACTGTTTTTGAATTTCTCTATGCCACAAGTAAAGAAAATATCCTAAAAGGTTCTAGGGGGTAAAGACCATTAATATGAAAGACAGTGAAACATCAGATATTTCCACCTGATACGCTGGACACTAAGAAAGTGGGGGGATTTTTTTTTTTTAAACTTCTAATTCAATGTCAATTTTAAATGTTTATTTTTATTTTATGAAGGAAGTGCATAGTTTAGAAGCAATTGATGGTAGGTCTCAAAAAGTAACTTCCTATAGACCTTTCTTGGAAAGCTTTTTGAGGCTCTGAATTACCCAAACAAGAGACTAAACCAACAGAGAAGGATGAATAGACGGTCAGCCTCAAGACAAAAGAGTGATTCCAGAGTATGAGGAAAGAGGAATGAATACAAGATGACTACTAGAAAGTTCAGCATTTACAAGTAAAAATTTAAATTGGAGATGGAAATGAGAGTAGACATGATTTTTGCATCAGTAAAAATATGATGAACATTTCATAAACAAGGCTCCATACTAAAACATGCGTTCGAAAACAAGCTGTGCTTCAGGAAATGTGTAATACTGAGTGTAAAGAAAGGTATAAGCAGGTGAATGGTAATATTCTTTCCTGGAACCGGAGCCTGAAGGAGCATGGGTCTCCGTGGCAGCCCCAGAAGGAATCCAAGGAGAGTGGGCATCTATGCGGTGGCCCGACGGTTATAGAAGAATGTTCACACAGGCGCCTGGGTGGCTCCGTTGGTTGAGCAACTGCCTTCGGCTCAGCTCATGATCCCAGACTCCCAGGATCGAGTCCCACATCGGACTCCTAGCTTCTTGGGGAGTCTGCTTCTCCCTCACATAAATAAAAATCTTAAAAAAAAAAAGAAGACTGTTCACAAAGTTCCATTCTTCCCACAGTGACACTGAAAATCCTGGAACTTCAGCCTAAATCTTCTTCCATCCTCCCCTGTCCAAGTCCCTTACCCCACACCCCTCCGCCCCGCCCAGGGAGGCTCCTCTACCAAAGGTCCCTGAAGAGAACTGGTACCTGAGATGAATCATGTGAATGACAGGAAGACAGGAGACAAAGACTCTCTGGACCTATTGCCAGAGGGGACCCGAACCCTCTTAATTCTCCAACGTAAAGATAGGACTATATAAGGGGGTAGTTTTTATTCATTAATATTTTAATAGTTTGGCTTGCTTGCACCTTACTTCTAGAAACAAGACAGCACTGGGAAGCTAGGCAGGATGAATCAGAAGTTACCCCCCCTCTCTCTACACATGTTTATGATTCTTGGAATCGTCACCATGTGCCAGGTTCTGGGCTGAGCCCTTCAAGGCACGTGGATATGGATATGTTTGTTTTTGTGCTTGTATGTATTTTTTTTTTCTAAATATGGACCATATGGTATAGTCATCTTTTCAAATTATTCCTGATGCTGGGTGGCCAGATTCAGAAATGCAGTGGTGTAATTTTGGGCAAAATATTCTTGTCCTGGTTTTCTCAGTCTATGAAGTAAGGAAGCTGGACCAGATGCGCTATAAATAGCTCCCCAGCACTGACTTTCTCTGATCCTGGGACACCTAATACCCAAATGTGGTTTTTAGAAATCACACGCTTTTTTTTTCTTTTAACAACTTAAAGATATAATGCGTATAATGTGTCTCGTCAGCATTTCCCATGGTGACAAGAGTGCTTGGGGTTCATTTTGCACCTCTGGTTTTCCAATAAAGTGTTAGGTAGCACTTTCAATTGACTAAGAAATGTGGTAACCTAAACAAAAGAGTTACAGGGTACAGGAGACAGTGTGGTTTAACTGAAGACACAAAGTGTCTTATAAAGTCCATAGAAGGGCCGCAGTAATGTTTATAAAAAATAGACTCCTCCCCCCATAACATGGGATTTGGATAATAAGAATACTAATTTTCTGAATTGAATTTAAATAATTTTCTTTTGAGGCATCTAAATTCTAGTTCCTAAAAGTCTCTTGATTAGATCATAGCAAATGACTCGTACCATTTATGTGAAGCAAAATGATAATAATGAGTCTCAACTAAAGATGGCATTCAATTGGAACCCAACTTCTGACACTTCTGGGTTCGGTTCCCCTCCAAGGGAATTGTGGAAAAGCCTCTCCCCAAAGAACTAAGTGAGAAAGTGCTCTACAACTGTATTTTTGTTATTGAATGCTATACATGATGATGGCGAATTATTGACTGTGTCTCAAATTTATTGCTAATGTCCAGTACATCCTCA
Organism: Mustela erminea; assembly: GCF_009829155.1. Lineage (NCBI taxonomy): Eukaryota > Metazoa > Chordata > Mammalia > Carnivora > Mustelidae > Mustela > Mustela erminea. The sequence goes on along the minus strand of NC_045634.1, from coordinate 28,134,781 downwards.
CTCTGATATGCTGATACATACTGGATACAAAGAGGGTAGAGAACCCAAAAACGTGAATGTGAAAAATATACCTTAATACCACCAAAGGGCTGCCGAAGGAGGAAGAGAATGGATTTTTAAGAACAGCTTAGTCTATGCCTGAGCCTTTTGTATGTTACCAGATACAGTCCTGAGCATTTCCCTAAGCGGGTCCTCAGTACTGCCCCAGTGTCATAGACTAACGCCTGGAATCCAGGAGAGACTAATGGTCTCCGTCTCATGGGAAGGTAGGACAAGCAGTGTTAGGATTTGCATTCAGATCAGGCTCTCTACAACCTCATATCCCTGTGGTTCTCAAACCGTGTCCTTACTCCTGTGGGTGTGTGGGCTCACCCTTGACCTTTCCAATGACTGGTACTATTAAGAATCCTGGCATTCCACGGTAATACCAAGAGTCAGTCTCTCTGTAGGTCAAACAGATCTCCTTGACTTGACAAGATCACTGGACACGAATGAAGAATTTTCCTTTTTTTTTCCTGGGAAGCCCATTATGGTGGCATATTTCTATTGCCTCTTGACAGTCCCAGAAACAAATTCTTAACAGTAGGTATTGAGTTTCTTCAACTCAATTATCACCGGACCAAGTAGGACTGTATTTTGTCTCCACTCTGTCTTGAAAACCTAACACAAACTCCCTGGGTGGTGAAGATGCATCCTTAGAATGAGCATTTGTTTTCAGAGCTAAAATTCATAAAGGTCTTCCTGGAAATGAACGTTACATGGTTTTCCGGGGGCGCACACTCAGAAGCCGAAAGGTCTATGTGGCACGTTCATGTGATAATGTGAACGTGGGCTGGTACTTAGGCCTTCCTGGAAACGTGTTTTGATCCTTTTTGATCACACTAATAATACACTATGAGGTGTTGCTCTGTGGGATGTAGTTAAAGCTTATTTGAGCTTCGGCGACCACTGGCACTTTCCTGGGGGGAAATATCAGAACATTTTTATTTTTATCTCAATCACTGCAGAAAACTTCATGGAGAATAGTCTCTGTCAGTGATATAGGGCAATTGCTGTCACAAATCGTATTTGAAAAGAGACGGTCTAAATAGCCAATACACTGTGCTGGGAAGGGGTGAATAAAGAGAGTCAGTGGTAAATGTCTAACCTGCCCTTGATCCGGGGCTTCCGGGGGGGCCGGGAATTGTTACTGTTTTGTTGTTGCTGTTTTTCGAATGAGGTTGTTAATGTATGATTTTGTCCACCGTCTTCCCAGCAAATGTTATTCTAAAAAACTAGTAGTTTCCCCCCCCCCCCAAATATTTAAGATACTTTCCCTGATTCTTGGCTCAGATGGTTAGGTCATAAATTATTTGTATGTGGGTGTGTGTGAGAGAGAGAGAGAAACGATGTCCTTGAATGTGAAGAACTTTAATACACACCTTAAAGTATAAAAACAGTAATTTTATTCATTTTGTCAAAGAGTGGGGTAATAAAATATATATTCTAGAAAACATGGGAGAAAATACAGTTTTCCTAAACTTATTTAAGAAAGACGTTAGTCATACTAGGTCTTTCAAAGAGTCAAATTGGTAGAGTTGTTCTTTGACAGAAAACTACACTGAATTTCCCCCAGTTGAGAATGGCATGATTAAGTCTACTGAAGAGAACAGATTAAAATTACGGCACACCATCTTGTAAGCATTTCCTGTGTCATGATTGCTAGCAGTATCTTTCCAATATCTCTTTCTTTATTGTTTGAAAGCAGGGGCGCGCTGGAAAGCTGATTTACTCATGCATGCAAAGGCTCTAATCCCCGATTCAGAGCCATCCTGAGTTCCTCCCGTCAGAGCTTCCTCAAACCACTCACTAAAGTCCTGTCAGAGCCCTTAATGATTTTCTATAAACCAAAAGCTACTATGAGTTATTATTTTGAGAATGTGCCATATCGCAGGCTGTAGCTTTAGCTGTGTTATGTTTTCTGAATTCTTAGTCACCGGGGGAAAAACGGACTTTATGATTGCTTTCTTCTCAATGGTTAAGAAGAGAAAGATTTACTGTTGAAGAGATTGAGGGAGAAAAATCGTGGGAGCAGGAGAGAAAAGGACCGCAAAATCCCTTCCTTAGAGCAAACTGCAAAGGTACTGAAGTATTTCATTTTCAAATTTGGGTTTCCCCAAACTGGTTTGTTTACAACCAATTTGCTGGTTCGTTGGATTTTGGAATTTTGGGAGCTCCACCTGTACAGTGCCCACAGGTGCACCAGCAATCCCCCCCACCCCCCCACCCCCCATCTGTCTGGTCCTCCAGGTTGAGAGGCTGCGGGGCGTGGGTGGCAGGCTCCCTCACGTCCCTTCTCTTCCTCTGACAAGCAGAAAGATCTCCATGCGATCGTATTTGACTTGTTACTGAAATTTACTTGATTTCACGCTTGAAGCTTTGGGTTTGTTGTGTTCCCTCCCACAAGACACAGTTTTGTTTGTTTGTTTGTTCTTAAATGGGTGGTCTTGGGACAACACCCTGGTCTCTGTATCCTAGATCCTAACTAAAGATCTAGAGACCTTTAGAATATGTTTAAGTTCTTCATTCTGGAAAGTCTGGTTGCTATTTTGGTCATTCTCTCTCCCCCTCTTTATATGTGTCTATATACTGAGATCTACGTCTCGGCAGAATACTAGATACGGTTCTTGTCTCCATGAAGTTTAAAATTTAGTGAGGCCCCTGATATGAGGAAGTGGAGATGCAACATGGGAGGTTAGGGGGTAGGAGAAGAATAAATGAAACAAGATGGGATTGGGAAGGAGACAAACCATAAGTGACTCTTAATTTCACAAAACAAAGTGAAGGTTGCTGGGGGGAGGGGGGTTGGGAGAAGGGGGTGGGGTTATGGACATTGGGGAGGGCATGTGCTTTGGTGAGTGCTGTGAAGTGTGTAAACCTGGTGATTCACAGACCTGTACCCCTGGGGATAAAAATACATTATATATTTATAAAAAATAAAAATTTAAAAAAAATTTTAGTGACGCATGTTGTCAAGGAATTAGAGAAAGAAGAGCTGAACGAAATGAGAAGAATTCATAACCCAGCTGGCTGGCCTGAAGTTCATGGCCTTTCCCTTACATGTGGTCCGGCGTCACACTGCATCCCCACCAATCAGTGATGGCGACTGATCCATTCTCTCCTCTCTCCCTGCCTCCCCCTTCTCTCCCTTAGCTAATGACCTTGCTTTCCGGCTTCACCTTTTGTCTCTCATGCTGCTCCAACTAGGTAGAAACTTGAAACAGTCTAGTGAGTGTTTGGGAGGGGAGGAGGAGGAGGTGACTGCTACGGCAGGTGCAAAAACAGGCAGAAGCCAGCCCACAGGAGAAGGTTTAAATTGGTTTTAATTATTACAGTAGAGTGAAGTCTTAATCACCCTGGGATCTTATTGTCGCAGTGTCACCCAGACAGCCATGGGTACCTGTCTGATATGTCAGTCATGTCGGGGGAAAGAGAAAGTGGACAGAATAAGCTTCATAGGGTGGAAGAGGGAACGTGCTTCCTACTCGTAACTTAGTTGAGCTTCTTCTATGCATGGGTTATGTTGCCATGAACAATTGCCTGTATAATTGATGAACTTTTAGAATACAAGTGAGGTCCAGAGCCAACCACCAAGAAAGAATTCTTGAGTCATCTTTGGTGCAGAAAGGTGATTTTATTGAAGCACCAGGGCAGGACCCCTGGGCTGAAAGAGCTGCACTGAGGTCCTGAGGAGTGGTCTATTGTCTACCTAGAAGTTGGGAGGGGGAGGTAAGGAAAAGGTTTCAAAAGAACTTTCATATACTAACGGGGACCTACTAGATCCCAGAGGCCTTGCCATGTCAAGTTCAGGTTGTTTTTCCCCCCCTCTAGCTAGGCATTAATATTAAGATAGCTGGGAGATTTGGGAAGAATTTCACACATGACCCACCCTGGAGTGGGGGTGGGGAGGTTGCGTGGTGTCAACTTCTGCTTTGTCCTCAGCGTGCCTTCTCTCCCTCATCATGATGATACTTTGATGAGGAGGAGAATAATCATATGCTGTCGTTATTTATAATGAGAGAACAAGTTGAGAAGATCCAAGGAAGATCTAAGGTTCATCTCCGAACCCAAGAAATGTCCTGCCTGGAATTTTATAAGAATAATACTTTGTGCATGATATATAATGTGGCATATATGTAATGTATAATATACAATATATAATGATGCATAATATAATGCAATATTACATACATATATAATATGACTATCAATTCAAACCAGACATTCTGCCCAGGTCCAATGCCTACTTTCATTTCTCTCATTGAATACATTAAATCCCCTATTAAACTAACCTTCCAGATTGTCCTTTTTTTTTTTTTTAATTTATTTATTTGACAGACAGAGATCACAAGTAGGCAGAGAGGCAGGCAGAGAGAGAAGGAGGGGAAGCAGGCTCCCTGCTGAGCAGAGAGCCCGATAGGGGGCTTGATCCCAGGACCCTGCGATCATGACCTGAGCTGAAGGCAGAGGCTTTAACCCACTGAGCCACCTGGGTGGCCCCGGATTGTTCTTGAAAAACAGTGTGTCAGTGAGAGGAAAAAGCTTGAGGCATAATAATGAACCTCAGACTTTTAGAGTGGAAGATGTTTTTATTGAAGTTAACAACCTGTTGAAGAGTTACTTTGAAGTATTCTCCTGTATGGAACGAAGTTATGTTAAAAAAAAAAAAAGAAGAAGAAGAAGAAGAAGACCTGCACTTCTAATATCTAATCTACCTCTCAGGGCTTTATGCCTTTGTATTTCTATCTGTTATAAAATCTGTTATTTTGAATCAGTATTGTGTTTGTTGTTTACCTTAGCCAGATTAAATGTCGTCACTTAAAATTGCTACGACAGACTTCAGTAGTATTTTTATCACTCTCCACGGTAGAAGATCTTTTAAAGTATGAGCCTCTTGTAGTGTGTTAGCTTTTATTAGCCGTAACAGCTCTAAGCACTAACACTTCATGAGTAATTCCTATGTGGCAGGCAGACCAAGTACTTTAAATGCACTGCCACCTTTAATTCTCATAACCATGGAGGCAGGTACGGTTATTTTCCTCACTTTATAGTTGAGAAAATTATGATTTGTAGAAGTTTAGAAACTGGTCCAAGGTCACATAGCTATTTACTCCTTGAGCTGGGATACTAATTGAGTTCTCTTTCGTTCTAGAATATATTATCTTACCCGCTACAAATTAGTTGCTTCTCATTCTAAGTGGGCAGAAAAGTACCCTTCTTAAGATTCTGCTTCAGCTGTCATAATTCCTATGGTTGATTTATTTAAGGTATAATCAATACACAGACATTTGAAGTCAAATTTGAATAACTCAATAAGAAACCACATTTAATTAATAAAACAAAGAGAAGTATCCAGTGTAAGCAATTTAGTTTATTTACAGTTTTGTATAGAAAGTGACCCCTAGTTTTAAACTGGGCTTTTTCTTACGTATAATCAGATTAATCTGTCTTTGTAACAAACATCCCTAACATCTCAACTGGTTAAACATAGCAAAGACTAGTTCAAGTTCTGGTTAAAGGCCGCTGCAAATTTAATCCAAGCAAATTTTCTGTTCTATGGATTTGTGCCCCTCCCATCTCCTAAGGAATAGGGGCACAAATCCATAGAACAGGATACAGGAAGTGTCCCCTGTATCCTGTGCATTTGGTCAGACATTGGGTGAAAAGAAAGAATGGGGAAGACCAAGCTGGAGAGAGCAGGAATTGGCGTACGTAACTTCTGCCTGTACTACTGACCAAAATCAGTTACAGTACACCTGCCTGGAAGGGAGAAAGGGTGATGGGGCTTGGCGGTGAGTCTGGAAGCAAGCTTGTGAATACTGGTGAATAAGTAGCCAGTGTCTGCCATGCCTTTACCGACTTTAATGTACACTGACTGACAGATTCAGAAAGTGAGCAGGTCAAAACACATCCTCAGATTTTCATGTTTACTAGTACCTGACAGGTGATTGGTCCTTAACATGTTTTCTCTCAGTTATAAGTCTGTAGACATTGTAAGGTGCGTTGCCAGGAGCTGGGCTGATAATAACCAAAGAATATTTAGATTTAAATATACATTTAAATATAGAATTATTTTGTATTTTTTCCTTAAAATTACAGAACTTTCCGTGTTATTTATCCCTACATATATCTTCAGTACCAGTCAGAGTTTTGTTTTTGTTCTTGTCATAGTTCTTGTGAGAGCCTGATATATGGAAGTTCAATTACGTACCTGATGGCTTACTAATTGGGTGTTCAGTGGCACAAATTTGTGATTTTACATATATACGTGTGTGTGTGTGTGTGTATGATCTTAAAATATGTATATATTTTAAGATTTTTTAAATTTATTTGAGAGAGATACAAATAGTGCCAGAGACAGCAGGAGAGAGCACAGGTGGGAAAGAGAGGAAGAAGCAGGCTCCCACTGAGCAGGGAGCCTGACCTGAGCTGAAGGCAGCCACCTAACCTACTAAGCCACTCCAGCAACCCTCACATTTGTGATTTTTTTTTCCAAATTGAATAATATTTAGTATATCAATTTTACAGCATAACTTTATGAAGATTTGACAGTAATTAATCAATTTTAATTAACATTAACATACATAAACATGCGCTATCTTAACAGTGAGTTAAGAAACCAGATGTTAAGAACAAAGCTTTTTTCTATTGTTTTAAGACTTAGATTAGTTTTTATTGTATACTGCAGATATTTTTCTGTCACCACTGATTTTTAATATGCATCCATAAAAGACGTTACTCATCATACAAAGGTAGCTGTGTGAATACGTCTAACCACTTTCTTTATTTCTCTCACCCTCCCTCAATATCTTTACTTTATTCTCATGGATTATTTATTTTGCAGTGTTGATGCATTTTTGATAAAATTAATCTGTTATTCTTTTCTCAATGGGTCATTACCATGAGACTTCGTAGCGTTTTTCATTTGCTCTTCTTTGAAATTTTGCATTGTCTTCATTTATTAAGTTGAGACTTTATAACTTGCAACATCTCAAGTGCATAGTATACCACATTTAGTATAATGAGAAGATGTAACCTTTTTTACCTTATGAAAGTTCTCCAAAACTCTATGATTTCAAATAATATTACCTCTTTCCTCTACAGCCTCAATGTAAAAAATTCTCATTACTAATGATGTCATAGATATATCTTTGAAATTTGACTCCTTTGTTAAAAATCCTACATGCTAGCCTCTTTTTTGCATTAACTCTCTTAAAGGAAGTTTAAAATATATGTGGCCAAAAGAATAATATTGGAGAAAGTACCGTCATGTCCTGCACAGAAACTAATGGGCACAGGAGATCATTTGCTTAATGGAATAAATAAGAATGAGGAAGTGTTACTCTGTGTGTACTTAATTGTCTCTAATGTCTGTTCAAGTAACAAAGCCAAGGGGCCACAATGTCAGTGTTTAGAAGATGGTAGATTGACCTTTGATTTGTCACAAAAGGCCAGTTTCTTCTTTATAGGCTGTAATATATATGCCATCAGGTTGAAATTAATAGATCTCTTTTTAGCTTTTACATATCAAACTATGCTATATATAAATGGCATACTGAAAATATATAGAATTTTTTGAGTAAGCTAAAATGTTTGAAGGTGCTCCGTAGAAACTGAATGTTATGGGGGGAAAGCTTCCAGCCCTCTAAGTATTTAAATTAAAATCAAAATTTGGAAACTATACTTAAAACAAAGATTTTCACAGGCTTTGCCGAAGTGAAGACATTGTAAGCAAGTGGGGAATTTTGAGTGTATCGAAGTTTAAGTGCTGGTTTGTTTATTCCTCCAGTGATACTAGAGTTACCGCTGTTCTTCACATGACAGGCTGTGAATTTGCTCTGTTTAATGGTTTCCAAAGCAGTTGGAAGATGTGACCCTTCAGAGACTTTGAAGGGATTTGATTTTTGATGCCTAAGTACTGCTGAAAAAAGTTCAGGTATTGAGAGAGTGTATAAGAAAATCTATAGGGGGGATCAATTTCATAAGTACTTTGTAAAAGCATCAGACAAGAGTCTCACTTGACACAGAATATAGAAGTTCTGTGCCAAAAATTTGTCAACACGCTTGATCTTGGAGACAAAAATATAGATTTGAATTTACAGAGTATGATGTCCTGTCAAAATGCTGATCACTCCACAACTGAGTTCAACAATAAATTCCGAGAGGCTTGTGTAACCCATCACTGATAGGATTCCTAAACATGAATAAACAGTTTGTCCACAGCTCTGCTAAGATGTGAATTTGGATCAACACATGGGTAATAAATTAGTATATGAACTATTCCATACAGGGTTATAAATTATTAGCCAAGCACTTATGAATACTCTCTTTCATAAACCATTCTATAATCCAAGCAGACAGTTCTCTGTCAGTCTAAATGGATACATTTAGGGTATAATAAGTATGGCCGGGGGGACCCCTCTAGATCAGTAATGGTGGCAGCAATGCCTCTGTTGTGAGGATGCAACATTTATCAATAACCAGTGGTCTGCAAAGAACATGGAAACACCTGGAAATTTTCCAAATGCATAGGAGAGCAGATCTATACAGACAGTTACAATGTGGTGTGGATCAGGCAAAAGACATTTGGGTTAATCGAATTTTATGGTTAATAGATACCTTGCATGCATGGGTAATTTTCAAGGAATCAAAGTACACTGAATCCAATTTATGCAAAAAACATTCTAACTATTGCTTAATCGTTGATCATTTCAAAAGCATTTTTGGGAACTTACAAAGACTTGGGGATATAACTAGGAATCTCAATGGTTATTTTACTATAAATATTATGAGGAGCTGATTACTGGAGCTTTCTGTTAGATGTCACACTGGACCATGAAACCCTTGTTTACCTTCAGCCATTGATATTTCAGAAGGTGAAAGTGAAGGCTTTCCTAAGGATTTGATTAATTTTTCAAATTAAAGAAATAATAACAATTCCATTGAGTATAGATGGGCAAAGTTCTTCCTAAAGGGCAGTTGTAATTTTTCACAAATGATAAAGAAAGAAGATAATTTCCTCTGGCTTTTGCTGGTAATATACTAAATATGCGATAACTTAATCCCAAGACAAGGAAAAAATGTTATTTTCTTAAATAGTCAAATAAAGAAAGTGATAGGGATATAGGGACCCAAAATGACAAATTGATCCAATGGGTCTTCTGACTTATTTCAAACCATGGCTTGTGTTTTTCTATGAGATTTTACACAGGTACCAGCAGAGTAGTGATTAAGAGTGTTTCTAGAGTTGGAAAACCTAGGTTCAAGTCCCAATTCTACCAATTATTTATTTTTTTTTGTAACTCTGGGCAATATAATTAAAGCTCTTCCAGTCTCTGCTTCTTCAAAAAGTTGTAGTAACAACTTTTATTTTTGTGACAATGAAATGAGTTAGTACCACATACAACAGTGCCTAAGATATACTATCATTCAATATATATGTATAATATTCAATATATATTATATATATAATAACATCAATAAATGTTATTATTACTGTATTTATGGTTATCATGGTTCTGATTCATCAATGGCAACCCATGCCCATGCTATTTTCTTTCATGGCTCTGTGCCTTTCCTCTTTCCCTCTCCACCGCAGTGAGCTCATTCTCAATAGTCTACCAGCCAACCTGCTGTTTCACCTCAAGATGCGGCTCTGTCAAGTCTTGGTTGAGCTGTTTCTAAGTCTACCCAGTGTTATTTCCTGTCTCCTTGGTGTCTGCACCCTGCCTCATCTAATTCTCTATGGCTTTAAAAGCAACTTTGCATTTGAAATATGTCTTCACATCTTTCCCACTGGCCAGTGAGCTTCTGGTAGGCAACGATCCTGGTGTCACAGAGAGGAGGCATTTAATATCCAAATGCTTCTGAAGGAAGGAATGGACAAGTGGTATGCTCTCTAATTTCATTAGCTTCAAGATTTTGAATCTTACGGCATGAGATTCACATATACAGTTTGTAAATGTTGCGGCCCTCATTTTTAAGGATGACAATGACATCTTTTTTTTTTTTTTTTTTTGTAATGGGTACTGGATTGTCATTTGCTTTTTAAAATTGATTTTTAAAGTTATATTGCATTTAGGGGAAATTTAAACACTAAGGATATGGAGTGACAGTAGATGCCTCATCCTCTATGTGCTAGCCTCCTATCTCCCTTTCCGGAGATATACTTGCCAAGTTCAAGCACCTGTGTATGGCTGTGTGTCTCTCACACATACCATTTTTATATAAATATATTCTGTTTTACCATTTTTTGGTGTCTAATAGAAGTAGATTGGAATTTTTCTATATCGACAACATAATAGATTTGTCTAGATGGTTTACAGCTGTATAATACTCAATAGAATTCATTCCATAGAGTGAAGGTTCTCTGATTTAGGAGCCCCGGGGGAAGGCAGTGCCTTTTCTAGTCTGGCTGCTCTGCTTGCGGGCATCCATGTAGGTATTAGTTCTTTTTCTACTCAGGGTACCAGGCACAGGAAAGCAAGCACCTCCGTCCCCCACCCCCCGCCCACCTACTCAGTGTCTTAGTAGGAACAGTAATTAGTGGGGGGAGGAAGGCTTTGACTCCCTATAAATTAATAATTTTTATTCCTCAATAATAAAAAAAATCAAATAAATTTTTATGCAATTTGTAAATGTATAGTTCATAGAAAGTTTAGCCCCGTGTGTGAAGCAAAAACTTTCTTGAGCATTAAACTTGAAATCAGGGCGGCTGTGGCATTCTGTTGGGTGAGCACATAGATGTTTCTTTTCTGATTATGAAATTGGAACATATGAGAAAGCAAAAGCAAAAAATAGTTAATACGGTCTAAGCAGGGTAACTGTTTAACCTTTCACAATTGTTGTACATCATTATTTCATAAGTTGGTGCTTCACTTAGTAAAATATCCTAAACACTCTCAACAACATTCTGTTGTCTTAGCAACATGAATTTTATACTCTGGAAGTGTGCTGTGATTCACTTACACATTTTACAAATAACCAACTTAAAAACCTACCATTGTACTTTTTATTTCCAATTCTTTGGCTGTCATTAATGATACTGATATGAGTACGTATCTTTTATTACTCTCAGATAAATACTTTAATATTATACTCTAAGAGTAGAATTTCTGGTTTAAAGAATACAAACAACACTGTAAAACTTTTTTCTTTTTTTTTTTTAAGATTTTATTTATTCATTTGACAGACAGAGATGACAAGTAGGCAGAGAGGCAGGCGGGGGGGGGGGTGGGCAGGCTCCCTGCTGAGCAGAGAGCCCGATGTGGGGGCTCCATCCCAGGACCCAGGGATCATGACCTGAGCTGAAGGCAGAGGCTTTAACCCACTGAGCCACCCAGGCACACCTGTAAAACTTTTTCATAGGTAATGTCAAATAGCCATCTAGGGAGAGGGTAACAATAGAGTCTTCCACTCAGTGCCACTGTTGAAGAAGATGCTCATTCCCCTCTGCTAACTGTGGATATCTTGTTGTTTTTTTTTTTTTTTTTTTCAGTTCACCTACTTGAAATGTGGTTCTAAATTTTGTGATGTATATCACTTTCATAATTTTGTTGCCATGTGGCATGTATGTGGTTTTTTTTGTTGTAGAAGAAGAATACTTTGTATTGTATAGACACTAACATTTAGCTATCAAACATTGAAAATATTTCCCCTGTTTTATGCAACTTAGTTTCTTTGTTTTGATATGCACAATATTGAAAATTGTAGAGAAATCTGTATAGTATGTGTTTTTTTCTTTGTTTTTATGTTTAAAAAGACTTCCCATTCATAGATTTTTAGCTTTAATGTATATATCATTCAGATAAATAACTTTTAACTTCTTTTAATTTCATTTTACACATTTATCTTTTTTTAACCCAAGGGAATGGAATGCACTGGTATAACAATGAACATCCAAATGCAAGAGATCACATATTCCTCACATAATACTCTAGATGTAGACTGATAGTCTAAAACAGGGAAGCAATTCGGCATGTGCAGACTTCCAGGGACCTAGTATTTTCCATCATGTTGCTAGTCCATTTCAATTTCATTCATTCATTCATTCATTCATTCATTCATTCATTCATCTATATATTTATTTATTCTGTTGTTTTTAGTAGTATTTTTTTTATTATTATTATTATTATTATTATTATTATTATTATTATTTGCCCTTACTGACGGAATCAAACGGTCTTACCAGTAAAATAGCTACTTTCCAAATTGTTGGAAAGAGAAAGAAAAACAAGAGGACGAGTACCTTCAATTAAAACAGACACGGGCACGCGCACGTGCACAGCACCGGGAAGTTGCACATCAGACTGTCGCTCCTGTTACTTGAGCTGGGACTTATTTCCAGGACCACAGCTCCCTGCAATGGATCCTGGATATATTAGTTTGCTAGAGCAGCTACCAGAACCAAGTACTGCAAACCAGGTGGCTTAAACAGCAGAAATTTATTGTCTCACAGGATTGGAGACAAGAAGTCTGAGATCCCGGCGTTAGCAGGGTTGCTTGCTTCGGACAGTTGTGAGGAAGACTGTGCTCCAAGGCTGTCCTCTAGCCCCCCGCGGCGCTGGCAGTCCTTTGCATTCTTTGACTTTAGAAGCATCAACCTGACCTCTGCTTTCTCTTTACAAGTGTTCTTCCTGGGTACATCTCTCTGGACCCCCATTTTTTTTCTTCCTATAAGGGCACCAGACATATTGGAATAAGGTCCACCCCTTATCTGATTTTCTCTGGAGTTAACTATTTCCAAATATGGTCATGTCTGAAGTCCTGGGGTTAGGACTTCAGTATATGAATTTGAGGGGTTCACAATTCAACCTTTAACCTTGAAAATCCAGTCTTTCCCTTGGTGAAGGGGAAGGTTAGGGGACTATAGAGCTGTAAGCTAATCGTCCCTGGAACCACATCATTTTTGTCCATTGTAACTTTACAATATAGAAACACTGTTTTAGATGGTTCAGAATAGACTGAATCTTTCATTGTGATATTAATAAGACACACATTCAGGGTTTGCAAAACTCACAATTAATTTACAAAGTAGACACTATTTTTTTCTATTTAAAGGATGAGGAGAGTGAGTTACATACAAGTTGAGTGACTTCCCTGAAGTCAGGGAGTTATTAAACAAGTAGCGGAGCATGGATTGAAATTCAGTGGCATGTGATTTCAGGACCTAAGCTGTATCTCATGTGTAGTGGACTCAAATATAAAATGAGAGCAATGATATGTATTTAAAGGTTTTCATTAAGCAATGTGTATATAAATTACCACCCAGTATTTTGCATGGATAAGAACCTCAAAAAAAAAAAAAAATCATTCTTCTTCACTCTGTCCTTCTTAGTGGTCAGATCAATTCTCTGGTACCAAAGCATAGAATGTTAATGAAAGAGTTCATAGGTAAACCCAGTCAATCACTATTTCTGACCTCCCATAATTTGCAAAATATTTTTGTATCCTTAATGAAGGCATCGATTTACATAAGCCAGAGTCTCCTGCTGTGGGAGTCACCAGCATTAGGCAGGTTCACCTTTAAAGTATTAATGAATCTCCACTTTTTCCTCTTTAATATCTTTGTGGCTTTTTGATCAAACTGTTCTCTCAGTGGAGGAACTACCAGTAGAATTCATCAATATATGTCTTGTCCAGGGCTCTATCCTTTCATCCAAGGACCGCCAAATCTTCGGATATGACCATGACTGTATATGTTATAGTAATATCTCAGCTTATTATTTGTGCAGATGTCATTTTATAACAGGAGAATTAGCAGCCTGTTTATACTATTCATACTATAGTACTCCTTCTAAAGAGGGATTTTTGTTATTAGTCAAATGATTCTCTAACTGGCGTCCTGTTCTTTCTCCCTATAACTGCCATGTGATCATCACTGGAGGGCAATCTGGAGATAGGAGACAACTAGGAGGTGCACTCTGTCCCCTTTAGTCTGGGTCACTGTGCATAATAATTTCAATATATTATTATTGAGCAAAGTTCCATGGGCATATTAATAAACTCAGGCATTATAAAGAGAAGCATGTTTAGAGAATAAATTTTGCTGAATGGTTACCATATATCAGGTATTATACTAAGCCATAGAGATACACTGACCAGCATGAGAATGTTGGACAACAAAAAGCAGACTGTGTAGTGTGAGAAACAGGTGCATATGGTGATAGGCATAATAGGATCAATATAACGATAGGAGGATACAGAGGATATTATAAGAACATGGAGAATGGCCCATAACACAGTCATAGTGTAGAGAGTTATTTGAGTGACCTCCTACAGGAAGAAATGACTGAACTAAATCTTAAAGCATATGCTTCCTATGTATACATATTATACAACATTTTATTTTAAATATTATCATTTTTATATTATATATTTAATATCATCATAGCTCATAGTCTACTTGTAGAGTATCGGGGACAATTTCATACTAAAAGATTAAACTGAGAAGTAGATTTCAGCTAGTTTGTTTCCTTAGACACAAAAGTCCATCATTTTAACTTATACTGGAAAAGGGAACACTTTACATTTTTTAGGAAAGATAATTACTGAAACCATTAAAAACTGCCAAGACAGCCAAATAAGACATCCCTGTCCAACCCCCGCTTCAGCAGTAACAACCACATGGTCTTCATCCCTGGACAGAAGTTCAAGTATACTGCTTGAGAAAAGAAAAAATGTTACCTTGGATGCCCGAACCGTTGGACTTTACCACATCATTCCTCTCCCACATCAGCATAACTCAGTGCTAAGAGGGCCCTTTTTGACCCATGATTTCTCCTGCAGGGGAAAGTAAGAGCTCGTGAACAAGTGCCCAGCTTCCCCAGCCAGGGGGACACAGCCAAAGAGGCCCATTTCTCTCTTGCCCATCTTGAGTACTGAGTCATGGACTGCATGACTCAGGGGACGGACCGTCGGGAGGGGAGGGAAGAGGCTGGGAGAGGTGCAGTTAAGGCTGTGACTATATCAGAGAGGTGTGGATCCGACTGGCTTTGTCAGGGACTTCGTGGGGAATCCACCGTGAGTCACTGGGACACCTCGCCGATGGGCCCGCCACCTGGCCCATTGGCTCCCCCATGAGAGTGAGCACAAGGTGGTCCTTTCACAATATACAAGGCATCAAATCATAAAATGATACAACTTAAACTTGCTCAATTTTATATGTCAATTGTATCTCAGTCAGGCTGGGAAACAGTGTTCAGAAAGTTCAAAAATTCTGTGGTGACATGTAGCACACAGTAGGAGACCACAAAATGCTGGTTGAATCAGTTACTTGAAAATGAGACAAAAATTTATCATAAGCACACTGTATTAAATTGAAGAGACAGAGATGGAAGTTATATGCTATGACTCTCGGGTATAGAGTGGCCAAACTCTTCTGTTGAACACTAGTTCTCTCAGAGGTGTTTATTGATGTTTGGTAAAAAAAAAAAAAAAAAAAATTTTATATATATATATATATTAGATATAGGTATTTATATCTATATATATAGATGCATAGTACTGAGATGATGTGGAGAAGATTCATTGAAATAAAAGTGGAAATGCTTTCTTTTTGCAAGATTTTTTTAAGAACTTTAATATTTTGTAGTATTTCCTGGAATTAATAATCAAAGAAATCGCTGCTTTCTCTGGAACATCTGTGAGTATGCCACAGAACTCATGTTTCACAAAACACTCTTCCGGAAATACTAACATGATGAATGCAAGAAAAATTTGGGGAAAGTAAAGTCCAGAAGTGCCAATGGCCCCCAACTCTTCTGGACACACATTTGAAAAAAATGTATACTCTATTTTTTTTTTTTTTTAACTAAATTGAATCTCTGACCTAGACTTCTATTCCATTCCAGGAGATATTTATTTAGTCAAGTCCAGGTAGACCAGGTAGACTCAACTTCGGGATATAAGGCCATTGGTTTGAGGTTTTCCTCTTCCCCACACTTCCTAGGGTGGCATCAAGGTGCCAGTGAGCTTACGGGGGATCATCGCATTGGGCCTGACATCTGGTCCTCGTCTGGTAACTGTCTGCACAGAAGCCAGCTGCGGTTTACATAGTTCCAGCTGGTTCTCCGTTGTTGCTGTTCATCTCTGAAGTGTCTGTCTTTACATCTGGCTTCCCAACCACATGTTTATATCACACCCACTACAAATTGCCTTCTTGACTGAAAGCCCCCTTTCATGCTAGCCAGCTCTCTCTGGACCTTTCTAAAATCGTAGAAAAGTGAGAAGGCTGCACCATACCATTCTGCATCCTTGGGAAATTTGAAGAGTCCACGTCTGGCCTAAAATTGCTCCCATATTAACTAAAACAAGGAACCACCTGTGGAGCTGCTGTCTCCCAGGGCTCCAAAGTAGGAAGTCTCCAGTCCCAGCATGCACGAATTTACCTGGAGATAAGCCATTCTACCCTCTCAAAGGAAGCCTGGTGTTGGGAGTGGGGATGTGTAGGGTTATTGTGGATTAGCCCACTTCAGAACCCAAACTCTACCTCGCCATCAGTTTTCAGCTGAAATATTGTCAGACCGTATGGGCAGGGTAGAGTGTATCTAATAGGGCATCTTTATGCCATCACCTTTAAAAATGAGTGGTAAAAATCTGCAAGCTTTGTGCCCTCTGTGCATTATAAAGATTTAATGTATAGTTTATAAAACAACTTCTCAAAAAATACGTTGGCATTTGTTCTGTTAGATGACTCTTACAAATGTGGCAACTAGATCTTGACTTAGATACTTTTAGCAAAAAGGAGGAGCCTAATTAACACCAATATAAATTATTCAGTCACCACATTAGGGAGACACTATCGAATGGATAACCTTGTAAATAAGCAGTGTAAGTTTTCCCTAAACACTGAACATTTTTTAAAAAAATATGATCTTAAGGCAGAACAAACAGCAAGGCAGTGAGGCATCGTATATTTCTCAAACTACACATCTTTAGTTAGGATTGAGAATAAAGCAGGAACATCACAGTACGTGTATCTTCATGACCTAGTTGATAGTAACCCATCCAACAAAAGGACACTAATAAGTGTTGGGTGTCTGTGATGTATCAGGCATTTCCACAAGGAATAGTGAATTTAAATAGGCTCTATTATTATTTTTTTTATGCATGAGGAGAAGGGGAATAAGAGAGATGAAATAACTCGTCCAGGGTTACAAAACTGTAAGCTTTCATGATGGAGTTTATGTCTTCATCTGTTGAAAAGCTCATGGAACCTTCCTGATGTTGTTAGAGATGTGTGTTGTCCAAGAGAGGAAAAGCAGGATGGATATATCACATTGGAAACTAGGAATTTCTTTGGGTTTGTTAAAATTGGAGTCAAGGTATTATCACACATGCATAGTCTTGTTCATCCCTTTTCACAATTGATCGGTTTCAAAGCATATGTTTGACCCAGATAAAGGACTAAGGGCGGTTGGGATGCCTACGAGTGCTTTTCCTTTTCTCATCTCAGGCTCTGAGCATCTTGTCATCCCTGGGCCAGTGTGGTCTACTCCTCCCCACCCAGCTCCTCAGGGAATTCTGGCACCTCGGGTCTTTTTCTCCCCTCTGGAACTATCTTTTTCTGATCTACTTCTTAGACAGTAGAGCCCTCACAGAAAACCTACTACTTTATTCAATTCTTTGGAGTAGCTGGCTTAATGAGGTGCCCCTCATTGGAAAATGGACCCTGGTTCTCTGCTCCTTTCCGAGTTACCACAGATCTTACTATTCCCAAGAGCAGACTTTGTCCCCTGTTTTGAAGACAGCAGCATATCCTTGTCATGGTAAGGCATCTGTAGAATTGTAGTCCTTTGGAGAATAGGGGAATATGAGGTCAGCTCCCCAAGGGCAGGGATTTTTGTTTCTTCTGTCCCTTGATGTGTTGTAAGAGCCTAGAACAGTGCCTGACATATACTTGGCACTTAAAAACATCCACTTTTCGAATGCATAGTAAGAAAACGGAGAAAGTAATAAAAGTGAGTTTTCCTGCTATCTGACTCTTTCTCATTTTCCTATCTGAGTTTCCAAGGTAGGAACATGGTATGGCTTTAGATCACCAAGTCCTTGGTTAAGCCTCTTGTTGAATTGAAGGGCACTATTTGGTCATGGTGAATCTGGGAATTAAAACCTGACTCATTATTTGTTTTCTAAGTTCTAGTGCAGCTATGCTGCAACTTACTGACATTTTTTCCTATGTTTCAGTGTGTACATTTTTATTTTTGTGGGCGGATGGGTTGGGAAGTCAGGATGTAGTCTCTGTGATAATAAGATTCAGCCTGCTCTCTAACTTATGTACCGGGCTAGGGTTGGTTAGTCTTTTCTCATTGGATTTCAATACTGCCTGCTAGAATTTACTGGCGTTCTCACTGATGAATACATAACCTGTTAAATATCTAAAAGGGGTACTAAACCTATAAAAATTTTATATACCCTGAAGAGTAGGCCTTTTGACATTTTCTATTGTTTGGACTTCAGCCAGCCTGTGAAATTACTTCCGGTCTCAGGATAGTTTTTCCATCCTGCCACTAGATGTCAGGAACAATAAGAGTCTGCTTGTATCTACATTATCAGAAAAGAACCATATTCCAGAACTATGTATGCTCTTCGCTCTTTCTCAGAATTGATTTTCATTTGTTCAATAAATACTTACTGAGCACCTACTACGTGTCAGTTTTAAGCATTCAGGATACGTCAGGAAGCAAAACAGACTGTAGCCGACCTAAATGAGAGAAATATGATAGAGCAAGGTGGTGCATACAGGTAAGAAGGGGTTGAAACACAGAAAGGGGGTGAGAAATAATCAGAAAGAAGCTTCCAGTAGGCAGTGTTCGGTAAAGCAGAGAAGGGGAGCCAGGTCCCTACTGTGACTGTCAAAAGCGTTAGTGTTAGCTGGGGTCCTCCCTGAAGCAGACTTCCAAGCAGAATGAGGTCTGCAAGAGATTAACTTGGGGAAACACCCATAAAAGAAAAAGTTGACCAAAAGCCAAAGAAGGTGTGGTAAGCCTTTAGCCTGCAATGATTTTCTATCCCTGGGAAGTCGAGGAAAAGGCAGGAGCACTGGGGAAGGAGCGCCTTACTTTGTAGTGCATCTCTGATGGCCAGATCGAGGGGCCATCCAGCCTAAGATGTTCAACTTAGAGCCGAAGTTGCTCTGTGGAGGAGTCTTGTGTCTCTTAAGAATCCCCTGCGTTGGTAACAGTGTGGTGTGGGCTGAGGGCATCCCCAGGATTTCTGTGATCTCGCAGAAAGGATATAGTGCATAGAGAGGGACAGTAGTTGGTGCTGGTCAATTATGTTTGCCACAGCAGGGTACCCAAGTGATGCATTTTCACTGTGGCCTCAGAACCCAAGAAAACTAAATATTGGAATGCAGAACAGGAGAGACTAGAGAGAAACTGTATGTGTTCTGAGTCAATGGACAGCATATAGTACGCATTCATTAAATGCTGCTGAATTTTTTAAATTATTTCCTATTTTAGAATTTATTTGTTATTTATCCTTGGAGAGTAGAATTATATTCTTTTTTTTTAAAGATTTTATTTATTTATTTGACAGACAGAGATCACAAGCAGGCAGAGAGGCAGGCAGAGAGAGAGAGGAGAAAGCAGGCTCCCTGATGAGCAGAGAGCCTGATGCGGGGCTTGATCCCAGAACCCTGAGATCATGACCTGAGCCGAAGGCAGAGGCTTTAACCACTGAGCCACCCAGGTGCCCCAGAATTATATATTCTTAAGTAGCAATCATAATATTAAAATGAGGGACTCCTGGGTGGCTTAGTCAGTTAAAGTGGCTGCCTTCACCTCAGTCATGATCCCAGGGTCTTGGGATCAAGTCCCACATCAGGCTCTCTGCTCAGGGTGGGAGTCTGTTTCTCCCTCTCACTCTCTCTCTGTGCTCTCCCCACCAACTCTGTTTTTTTTTTTTTTCTCTATCTCTCAAATAAATAAATAAAATCTTTTAAAAAATTAAAATAATAAAATGAAACAAAGCAATTCTTCCTTCTAATATCAGTCTCTATTTTATTGGACATAAATTACAAAGTCTTTTGTTCTGTCCTTTATATCATATGAAACCTTAACTAGATTTTTGACCTCATAGACATGCCAATAATTCCAGTTTCTCCTTGTACATATTATTGTTACCTTCCTTTTTCTTTCATAGAAAAAAGGGAGAAAATGAGAATATTTGACCACCAAGATATGAGTCTTTATAGTACTTTTTGGCTCCAATAAGAAGCAGGCACCTTTATGATTGTAGCAGACTTTATCTTATCATATTTCATCCTTAGAGGTGCTATAAGAATTTGTACACCATAGATAAACCATCATTCTGATAAACTCTGAAATATAAACTAGTTTACAAGCATTTTTCTACTGAGAAACTTCAGTCAGTTTTAAAGATTTGGCTTAGCAGTTCCCAAAGTTTGAATGCTTGAGTAAAAATTTCCTGAAAATGGAAGTACTGAACAAATGGGCTGAGAGTCTCTTGAGAAGTAAGCTGTCGAAATTTTTAATACTTCCTACAGTAGCTCAAGGAGAAAACCCCAACAGGATATGAAGTTTGTTTTTTTAATGTATTGCTATCTTTTTCTGTTCCTTAGGGGAAAAAATAGTAAAAATAAGAAGGTATACAATATATGACAAACCAAAGATTATGAAACAAGAGTATGCCTATATTCAGTTAAGAAAAAGAAAAATAGTGTAAAAGTGTGACTGCCTTCCTACTCTGTTAGAAGCAATATATTCCTTAAATACTTTTGTGTTAAAGAAATAGGAATCTGCATGTTAATTTATACAGCCAGATGACTAATCATTACCATTTCTAGTGGAAAAATAATTATGTGCTGATAATATGAAACTGTCAATCCTTGCTAATAAGATATGAATTGGTGGAAACATGAAATATAGAAAATTATTGCTTAAGGAATTGGACCAGGGCAAATTCAAGGCAAATTAAGTGCCACCTGGCAGATTTCACTTCTTTTCTCTTTTTTCTCTCCCCCCTACTTCATCTTAAGGCATAAAAGATTTACTGCCAAAATTTGAACCTAGCCAATGTTAAAAAATAATTCGCGGTAGGCACTTATTGACTGTTTAAAAATATTTTGTTCCATTAAAGTAGTCAGGCATTAAAATTATACCCTTATTTATCCCCTCTTCTTGTCAATTAAGACCCCTCCCTGGAACAAGTAGATTATTCAGAATGAGCCCATCTCGAATATCTCAAATTATAAACTGGTAGAATTCAGAGAAATAGGCCTTCAGAAGCAGAAAAAAGAAAACACCTACAAGATATCATATGGGTATAGTTTGCACACTAAGAAACTTGGAGACGTATTCACAAATCCTACAGAAATTGAGGACTCAGAAAAGAAGCCATTAATAAAATTGAAATTCCCCAAAGATTTAATATTGTGAAATACACAGTGAGGGATTCTACAGCTGTCTCTGATACCTGCTTTTATGCTTCTGTTCAGCTGAGGGAAAACTTCCAGAGTTGCCATCCAATCACTTTTCCTGGGGTCTTGGCAATCAAGGGAACGAACCCTCTTCACCTCCATGGAAATACCCTCTCATTTATTTGGATATGGTGATGGATTCAGAAGTAAATGAGTTCAGTGAAGGTCATAGTCGACAAGCTCCACCTGAAAAGATGAGAGGAGAATGAACTATTAGACCACCACAGAAATCAAATTAATTGCTTCCCTTTATTGAAGTGAGAATTATTTTATTTTTAAATATAGCATCATTATATGGGAGTCATAGGGACTTAGCATTGGAGAAGAAGGATTTAAGGATCACTTAAGTCAAGACCTTCATTTTACAAAAATGAAAATGAACTAGAGAAAGTAACCTGCTAGACTAGATGTCTAGTTGCAACAGAATAGAGAGATTAGATAAGTAACTATGGAGGAGCCAATATATCTATCATTAAAGTTTCCAGAAGATTCTACATCCAGCTTTGTTTTTCAATCATTTGGAATAATATTATTACTTCGGAATTTAATGGACTTTTAAAAATATTTTTTATTATAGAAGTAATGCATGCAAATAGGTTTTTTTAAAATGCTAACTACGCAAGGATATATGACATGTAAAATAAAATTCCTGACCCCCTCTAACTCCCCAATCCCCTAATTTCATTTTCCACAGACCACTAAGAATATAAATTTCTAGTTACTTCTGTGGTTATTATTATAATATTTTACCATGTATTTATTTTTCTTAATTTATGAAATTTAGAAAGACTCTTATTAGTCTCCAATAAAAAAATTTCAAGAATTCACTTTAACAATTCTACTTTCTGATTTATTCATTATATATTTATTTATATTTACATTATTATTTATTGCTTTATGTTCTATCTGTTGTTTGACCTGAAATAGGACAAGCAGCATTTACAATTCTGTGATCATGTCAGTTTGAGGGGGAGGGTTCTAAAACTACATAGAATAGTTCAACTCATAAGATGTGAAGTGTAGTCCTGTCTTTCCAGTGATACCAATTAAAAAAGAAGTCACCATGTATCTCAGTATACTGTATCTGCTCTTGCTTTCTTTCTAGCTCCTTCTGAGTCAGTCTCTGTTGCTTCTTACAAACCACATTGCCTCCTTTCTTGAAATGACGTATGTTTTGTTTTGTTTTTTTAATGGGTGAATTTGAAAAGTAATTTTTTTTTTCATGTAGGATGAGTGGTGAGCAAACTTTCTGAACAAACTTTACTCCTTTTGAATTTGATAATGGAGCTACCCATAAAATTTTGAGATCAAATCCTTTATTCTTCAGATATGGAAACTACGACTGTGATGGCTTCACACTGCTGTTCCCTTGTCAGCAGTCGCCTGCGAGACTTTGGCTCTATTGAAATACTTGGAAGGGACATTTCTGCAAGTCTTTCTCTCCATTTTCTTTATCAATATTATATCTATTCTCCCCTTTCAGAATTCCAGTGGGATAAATGGTGGGCTTGTTAAAACTTGCCCCCACCTGCCTTTCATCCCTTGTCTGATGCTGTACGGAGGATAGATAGGTACCTCAGCTTGGTCTTCAAGATCACCAACAAAGTTTAACTGTTGTCTTCTATTATACGCCCCGTCCATTTGGTGAGAGAGAGGGTGTGTGACCACATTGTTAACATCCAGAGCTCTTTCTTTCTACTCTGACCAGACCATTTTTATAGCAATTTGATCTACTTTTATGTATTTTTAATGAATATACTTTCTTCTCGGATCTGTTTAAGAATTCTAACTTAAAAAAAAGAATTATCTTCAGTTCCGAGAAATATCTCTGTTTTTCTCTAACAGAAGTTTTTCTCTTTATTTATCCTCCATCCTTTCAGTTTTTCTCAAGAGTCTGACTCTCCTTCGTTGCTCTTGCATGGTTATTGATGGGCCAATATGCTTGAGTTTTCCGGAGTCTCAAGGTCTGTTTTCTCCACAAGCCTTCTTGGACACAGGAAGCCGGGACAGAGTTCTAGTTCAGTGGATGGGTCAGTGGCGTGAACCAGCAGGCTTCCATGTTGGGAAGATGGACAGGAAACAAGCAGGAGGGCCAGGGACCCTGTCAGTAGCTAAAATAAGGATAGAGTTCTTAGGTCTATATGACTTTGGGCGACATGCCTTTCGTTTTCTCTCTTCTTCCCTCTCTGCTCAGTGGAAATCTAGCTCTATCTTGGGAAGTCAGCATGGCTTCTCACTCAGGTCCCACACCCTCTGATTCGGCTCCTTTGCTAAGCAGTTCACCCACCTCCTGAGAGACGCGCCCTCGGGCTCCACTGACAGCAGAAACAGCAGCTTTCCAGCCCAGACCTGAGCGTGAGAGAGAAACAGGAGTGGCAAGGGCCTCGCTCCTCTGACCCGAGTCCATGCTGTTCCAGGTGGTCTCTGTCTGCTTTCTCATCGGTCTTTTCAGTCAGCCATGGAGAGACACTTGTCCCACAGGGGAGAAGGGCATGGTCCCCCCGGGGCCAGCCTGCCAATACGCAGACTGGACTCTGCCACTTACCGAGGATGTGACCTTCACAAGGGACTCATTTCTGTGAGCTTCAGACTTTACATCTGTGAAGCAAATACCACAGCATCTATGTCAAAGGACGGCAGCCATTTGTACGTTACTTAGTAACAGGTGCTGAGTTTGCTAGAGCTGCCGTAACAAAGCACCACAGACTGGCCGCCTTCAACGATGCAATCTTACTGTCTTACAGTTCTGGAGAGTAGATGTCTAAGAGCAAGTGTTGCCTTTTTTCGAGACCTCTCCCCTTGGCTTGTCAAATGGCGGCCTTCTTGCTGTGTCCTCACTTGGTTGTGCCTGTGTCCAAGGATCAGGGTCCCAATCTCTTCCTTTTACAAGGAAACCAGTCATGTTGGATGAGGACACACCCGTATGACTTCATTTGACCTCAGTTACCTTTTTTAAGACCCTGTCCCCCAAATACAGTCACATTCTGAGGTACTGGGTGTTCGGGCTTCCACATGGGGGTATGAGGAGAAAGCAGGATATAGTTTGGTCCGCAACGCCTGTAGCCTCTGCACACGATAAGCTCTGCAGAAGTGTGCGATATGATTATTAATAGAAAGAAGCAGGTTCTCCTTTCTTTGTGTATACCCTGATGATCTGATTTCTCCGTTCCTGATGCTTGGCTGTCAGGCAGTGAGCATCAGTACTGAGGAGCTGAATGTGCACACCATGACGCACATGGGAGAGGATTCTCCACCTGGAAAAGGGGTTCCCTTATGGGGAGCTTTCTCTGTGCCCCCCCACAGCTGTTTCCCAAATACTCCCACCAGCTTCTAAAACTAGATAATAGTGTTTTTATTTATTTATTTATTTATTTATTTATTTATTTATTTGAGCAGAAGGGAGAGGGAGAAGCAGTCTCCCTGAAGAGCAGGGTCTTAACATGGGGCTCGATCCCAGGACCCTAGGATCATGACCTAAGCCGAAGGCAGATGCTGAACCCACTGAGCCACCCAGGCGCCCCTAGCTAATAGTCTTTGTGGAGGTAAGTAGACAGGCAGGCAGTTGGAAAGGTTGAATGTATCCCTTTTTAACTTCTGGAGAAACTCTGATAGTTTTTCAGTGAATTCTTATTATTATACCAAATTGGTCACTTGGAATTTTGAAATGTAAATGATCTCTAATCTCTGCAGTAACTTTCAACTCAGCATCTTTTTACAGAAACACACAGATGGCCAGAATAAGAGTAGACTTCAGATTTAAGAAATGTTTGAAGCTGAGGGGAATTCCTAAACCAAAATTCCCAAGTAGCTTTTTGCTCCGGGTCACCACTGTGAGGAAGAACCCAGGTCTGTCAGGAGTGGGAGGGAGTTTTCTTGTTTCCGTTTCCATCTTGGGTTATACTCAGGGTACTCACAAGGGTCCCCATGACCGGGCCCTCTGCCGCAGGAAGAAGCAAATATCAGGAAAGCTGCACCATGGGTTCGTCAGGAGAAACACCCAGAAGCTTAGAAAGCATGTGTGGTGGAGGCCTGTTCTTGTGAAGGCTCACAGCTCAACCCACACTTCCCCCCTTCACCAGCCCCAGCCTTCTCACTGGAGGCCAAATAGGTCTTCTCCACACGCTCCTTGAGAGAGAGTCACTGTGTTAAGTCTTAGTCTTTCACAGAGAGATCTTTAGTAATATGTAATGTTTTCAAAATAAAATAATGCCTATAAACAGCTCCGTGGGTAGATGGGGGCTCCCCAGTACCTGCTGGTGGTTAGGAGTATCAGAATGTTTTCTCTAGGGGAAAGGAGGAGGAAACATGGGAACGCAAGCCCCCGGAAGGAGAGAATATGAGGGTTATGTGGGGGAGGGGGAAGCTTTACTTTCATCATTTGCCCATGCAGTCATGCATGGATTATATAAAATATATATAAATATATATATATTTATATTTATTTATTAAATATATTATTATATTATAATATATTATTATATATTTATTAAATATATTATTAAATATATATATTTATATATATATTTTTATATATTTATATATATATATTATTTTATATATGGAATATAAAATAAATCAAGCTCAGAATTCACCCGGTAAGAAATGACCCCAACTTGATACTTTCTCTTAATAACCTCTAGATTCTTGTCTGAATCTAAGGGTCCCCTGTAGTCTCAGAATTTCTCCCAGTCAAGGAATGAGGAGCCTTGACCATGTCATCTATTAGAGAACAAAAGATGGGCATAAGGTTCAGTTTTGTGCGACGGGGAGAACCACCCAAGTGGCCAAGTTCCCTTGTGTTTATTCTGTTTTCCTCAAAAAACCCAGAGCATGCAGACGTCTACCACCCTTCCTGCCACGCTCCCCAGCTCCAGGAAGACAGGAGAAATAGTACACGGAGCAGAGAAGGGAAAGTGTAGCTCCAGAAAAATAGTTAGAGGAATGAGGAGCCACCAGCAAGAAAGCTACCGCGGGTTCTAGACATCCCGATTTCACCATTGCCTTGTTTCGGCAGTCTTTTGTAAGAAACAAAACAGACCTCCACAATTTTCCCTATCTCAAATGCTCAAAACACCACTGCCTTTATTAAAAATATAAGGAAGCATGCCATTGGCTTCTTAGTAAGGTCTGTGGAGAAACACTCTACCTCTTTGGATTATTGGGAACTTCTTCGTGTCCCTACCTCCTAAGTGACGCCGTGCCTTAAATTTCCTTTCGTCAAGCAATTAATTCTCAACAAGCCCAGGCTCATGGTGCAAGCCCATATGTTTGCTTTTGAAATAAAGTTGTTAATGGCTAAATGTATTCATTGTTCCCGGTTTCACAAGCTCATGATGGCAGGCACCATAATGTTTTCCAAGTACCGGTGACTGTTTTTCTTTGCACGGGGCACTGGCCTGTCTCTCACATTCACAGCTGCGGTACATGATTTGCATTTAGAAAAAGAAAAGGGAGAAGGAAAGGGGGAAAAAAAAGCATTTGTGATTGCTGTGTGAACAAGAGTGAGCTCAGAGTCTCCCACTCTGTCTCTGGAATGAGAATGATGCTTGATTGATATCAGTGCACTTGACTGAGGTGAGCTGGCATCCATGCAGGTGCAGGAGAGCTGGATTAATCAAGACAAAGTTTCTGGGACTTTACACTACAGAAAGAATCACTATGTTCTGGGGAGAGAAACAAAATGCTTTTGCTCTCAGTGGTGAGAAGGATCTGAAAGGAGCAGCCCAGGGGCATTGCACCTGCTGCTTAAGGACGTCCCCGAACCGGTGGCCAACGTCCTCACAATCGGCGAAGGGAGACTGACAGCTTTTCTGGGGCCGTCCTTGGTCTTAAAGTCGGAAAGATTTTGTTGATTTGGCTTTAAAGGGTGTTTTATAACCTCAGCGTTAACCATTCATTCTAAATATGCTTATTTCTTAAGTGATATAGACTACATTATTAGATATGCAGTGTTAACTATACAAACATATATAGACCTATACTACACACACACATACACACACACATACACGTACGCACATACGCACACACACACACTCTTACATATAGGCTTGGATGGGTATTCAAGAAATCATGAGCAGCAGGACCAGGGAAAAGATGAAGGTTTTAATTTTGTTTTTGTTTTTGTTTTTGTTTTATACCCTTCTGTACTGTTTAAATGTTTAACTGTTCTGTATTGTTTAAATATTATTTTTGTAATAAAAGGTGAATGGTAACAGCCATGATATTCCCTATCTAATATCTATATATTCTAAAATGATGCATATAGGGACACCTGTGTGGCTCAGTTGGTTAAGCCACTGTCTTTGGCTCAGGTCATGATCCCAGGGTCCTGGGATCAAGTCCCGTATCGGACTCCTTGCTCAGCAGGGAGTCTGCTTCTCTCTGCCTCTGTCTGCCACTCTGCCTGCTTGTGTGTGTGCGCGCTCTCTCTCTCTGACAAATAAATCAATAAATAAAATCTTTAAAAAAATAAAATAAAAATAAAGTATTGCACATTACATATGTGTGTGTGTGTGTGTGTGTGTGTGTGTGTGTATAAAATGATACACATGATAAAGTTGTATTTTATCAGAATATTCTAGTCAGGATTCTACCAAACTACTATGAAGCACATGCCTTGTGTGTGCAGAGCAGAACATTGGCTATTTGCTTTTGAACATCATCTCTGCTAGGCAGGGAAGGATAGACAGGGTGACTACACTTTTCAGTATACACCCTTGTTCCAATGCTTTCGTGTGCAGAAGTCTCTTGATCTTAGGGTTGCCTGAGTGGCTCAGGCAGTTGAGTGTTAGCCTCTTGGTTTTGGCTCAGGTCATGATCTCAAGGTCGTGGGATCGAGCCCCATGTCAGACTCTGCACTGGGCGCAGAGTCTGCTTCAGAATCTCTTCCCCTCCTTTTGTATCTCAAATAAACAAATAAAATCTTATTTTATTAATAAGATAATAAACAAATTAATTGATTAAAAATTTTCAAGAGTGTCCTGATCTGGACAATGGACTTTGTGAGCCCTGTCATTAGGGGCAGTCATGTAGGCTGCTTCTTGTGCCTTTCATCTAGCCTTGAAACTCATACTTCTGGTTGAAAAAAAATGAGTCACTGTCATAGCTGCTTTATAGGCATCATTTAATTTCCTCACAAATAGATTTTTGAGGTCGATGAAATTATTTAATGATGAAAAAATAGTTGAGAACATGCCCCTGATTTTGTTTTAAACATTATCCTGTTGATTTTCTTACCCGCCAATTTCACAAACTCAGTCACGTCCTGTCATTGACTGTGTCTGGCCTTTCAAAACATTCAGATATACACAAACTCCTAATGTCTGTGTAATCCGTCTCATTTACCCTTAGTGTCTTCAAATAAAATCCTACTACAACTCATAGATTTAATGCAGATGTCAGAAATAGACTTTGTCTTTGTTTTCAACTCAAAATCCATTCTCGTTGGGAAGCCTCCTTGGCCCCTTAGCCTGGATCCCATTCACTTCTTGCACATTCTCAATGCCCCTTTCAAGCCATTACCAGTTTATAAAGATTTATCTGATGAAGGTGTTTCCCAAATATGCCAAGTTCCTTGCAGGTAGGCAGCACTTTGTTTTGGTCTTTCAATTATTTCTCCACCAAGCATATTGCGTTAGTAGTGCTGTCACATTAATATACACTCAGGAAGTATTTGTTGGGAGGCACCTGGGTGGCTCAGTTCATTAAGCTTCTGACTTTTGGTTTTGGCTCAGGTCATGATCTCGGGGGTCCTAGGATTGAGCCCCCCACATCGGGCTCCACGCTCAGCAGAGAGTCTGCTGGAGATCCTCTCTCTCGTTGTCTTTTTCTACTTGTCCCCCTGCTCATACTCTCTCTCCCTAAAATAAATAAATCAATACTTTTTAAAATAATAACTATCTGTTGGATGACTCATTGGCAAGGTCCCTCTAGAACAGCCAGAAGAGGGGCTCTAGCATCTCCTGTATATTTTGAAAAATCCTGCAGAAACAAGGGAGGGAGCCTCTTTTCCTTCAAGGAGCCAAACCCTGTACTCCCAGAGCCAGAATACCTCTGGCTTTTGGAAGAGGGTATAAATTCTGCTTCAGAGGAACTGCAGGTTTCCCTCCTGAGAAAGGCTTCATTCTCTCACTTCGCTTTAGCCTAGCAACCTTGCTGTGGAGCTGGACCCCCACTGAGGTCCTTCCTCATTTCTAAGTCCCATTACCAATGCTTAGGCTTCATGGCAATGATTTTGTCATATCATAATTATTTTAATAGTTTGACCACTGTGTGGTTTAGGAATGGCAACCTGGAAACACACACACACACTCAAGGCTCCTTTGGGAGAGCAGTTATTCGCATTGAATATGGGGTAGGGGTGGGCATGTTGGAGAGCCATCATGAAGTCGTGAAATGCCTCCCACCTGCAAATAGCCCTTTTTAATGTCCATAGTGGTAGGAATGTAAGTGGTATTGCTCTTATTCTCACTCTATAGCTGTATAAGTCATCTCACATTGAAATAAAGGGAATGACACAAATTAAATACCCCCAGTGGCTAGAATTTCCCTCTCCTTTGAAATAGCCAACTACCTAAGCAAACGTTTTAAATTAATGCAGAAAAATCCAACATTTCTATTTCAGTCAGTCCTGACCCTAAATGAGGGAAGTCTAGAGGAGTGTTGCCTCAGGCCCAAAATCCCATCCAAACTTTTCTTCCTTTAATGGTTTTAGACTTATAGTTTTAAAAATAGGATGCTTTCCAACGCGTACAGTTTTTAAACTTAACAAATTTAAATTTTTAAGATTATAATTGCACCTCACTTTTTTATTGTGCATGTAACAGTATGCATAAACATAGGTGCCTAATGACAATTTTCCTTTCAATTAGATGGTTTTACAGTTAGTGACAGGAAACAAGAGCACATAGCATAGGTTGCTTTTGGCATTGTTATGTGATTGACTAATCCATAAGGCTGCTTTAGATCTAAGGAGTCAGGACTCTCATATAGTTCAGTTAAGAGAGTGATATAAAACACATATATGCAATAGCTAAAAATCACTCCTCCTTTCCATCATCCAATTATTTACTCAGACAAGCATCTCCATTATATATGATTTGGTCATTTCCTACCTTCGCAGCTCTTCCTTGTGGGTAGGAAGAGGGCTGACCTTGGTAACTGGGCATGTATATTTCAATTAAAAAATATATTTATATATATTGTTGGGGCGCCTGGGTGGCTCAGTGGGTTAAGCCGCTGCCTTCGGCTCAGGTCATGATCTCAGGGTCCTGGGATTGAGCCCCGCATCGGGCTCTCTGCTCAGCAGGGAGCCTGCTTCCCTCTCTCTCTCTTTGCCTGCCTCTCTGCCTACTTGTGATCTCTCTGTCAAGTAAATAAATAAAATCTTTAAAATTAAAAAAAAAACATAAAATAAAAAAATATAAAAAATAAAAAATAAATAAAAAATATATATATATATAATATTGCTTTAGAAGACACAGAGGACCTTGTACTTGATTCACAGATGGACCAAATTTAAAAAAAAATAATAAAATTCTTATTACATACAGTTTTCAACTCATGGAGATGACATTAAGTAGGCAGAGAACACAAATGTAGCCTCTGAATTTAATTCTAGTTGCATTATCTCTTGTTCTTATTTGTATGTCACAGCCTGAAGCTTTGACATTATTTCTGTATCCATCTATGTGGCAAAGTGTTTGGGGGAAAGGAATCACAAAGGCCCGTAAGAAAACTCGTATTCCACAACTGAGACTTGTAGGTTAATTTAATGCAGGGAGAAAACTATTTTAAATGTGATGATACACTGAAAAAAATGAGATGATTTAGCATCGTATTTTCCTTCCAGCAAGGCAAAAGGGCACTTGGTCCTGCGTTTTCATTTCTTTTCTTTTTTAAATTATTATTTAAACAGGACAAAAATAATGTAGTGCAGAACACATGCCATTAACTCCAGAAAACTAGCAAATGAGCCCATTTCAGTCAAATGCCTAGGATTCTTTTAATGAAGTATTTATTGTTAGTGGGCCAGTGCTATCCGGCCTCTGCAAAGGGACCCATTAGGCATCTCTGTTTTACTTCTTTTGAGATTCTGTTGCTTCTGTTCATTTTTTTTTTCCCCTATTAGTGTATATAAGAGAGAACCTGGCTTAGATTCATGTGTGTGTTTCTATTTTTTGTCCAGTTTTACCACTGAATTGGCAGTTGCCCAGAGAGGTTAAGTAACTAGTCGCAGTCATCTCAGGAATTGGGCTGGGCAAGAATTAGAATGGAGGAAAGTGTTGGCTCCCAGATTTTTCCTCATCATGAGAATTCAGGGCTCGGGTGAAGAACGTATCAAAAGTAACTGAAAAGTAACCATGTCTTTGCTTTGAACTATGTGGGGTGGAGGGAAGCGCTACACTTGAACCCACTCGCCGGGGCCAGAATTTCCAGCCGATATATGATCCCTGAAGATGGATTTTTGGATTTTTAAAAGATTTCCCTAGTTGGCAGATGCCTGTGGTGAGTGTCCGTTTCACCCACAGCCGAAGACCACAAATCAGAGAACGTCCTTTAGCATTTAAAGGGATGCATTCAGAGACTTGAGGGAATCCCCAGCTCTCTTCCAATTATGACTGTGACAACATCGTCACCTGTAAAAGAGAAATACTAGTATCTACTTCACGTAACAATCGTGAGGGCCAGATGCGACAATGCATCAGAGGTCGGCAAGAGAACCACAGTAAGGCCTAAGCTCTGGGCAATTCGTGAGTGTAAGTCCAGGAAGTCGTGGCCGCTCTGGAACTGCCTCTACTCCAACCCAAGGTCAGATCCTGGAGTTCCTTTAAAAAAGAAGCAAAATCAAACTAACAAAAATTACTTATTTTTCCTTAAAAGAAACTCCTTAAGCATTTTCATAAAGTCTGCTACACCAAGCCGTAGTTCCTCAATAACACAGGAACGAATTCAACCCTACCGCACTTTGCTGTATTCTCCTGATCTGCATTTACTAAGTGGAAACCGCCTTCCCCTGCCCTCTCCCACTGTATGTCTTCTTCTTTTCTGTTCAGCCTCCATCCTGCCCATCGAACAAACCACACCTTTTGACTTAAAAATAGATTTCTAGGCCAACATGATTAGCATCAGATTCTATTTTTCTCGTGTGTCTTTCTTAACTTCTGTGCCCTCTCCTTACCCCTATAGCTGAGGGCAGAAATGATAAACCAGAACAGATCCTTGCCAACTTAACAAGTTTAACCACCATTGACTGAGCTCTGGGCGTGGTGTTGGTGCCAGACACATCTCGCTCTTGACCCACCGCTCCGTTCGCCTGACCTAAGCGCCCTCCGACATAGGCTCTGTACATAGCCACTCCTAAACTGGAAGGAGACCCACTCTCTCCTCAATTTCTCCAAAAAGCCCAGGAAATGTAGCCTCAATGTGTTACTGCTTATTCCTAATAAATGAGCACAGCTAACACTGTGCAAACATTGCACCGGGCATTTAAGCCTCACAGCCATATGTGAAATCACTGCTATCCTCATTGTACTGATGAGGAAACTGAGGTAGGGAAGTTGAGTGGCATTCCCAAATCCAACCACCAGTAAGTGACAGAACAAGGCATCACACTCAGTCATTCTGGCCCTGGGACCCCCTCCGTTAACCAGAAGCTATACATGGGGCCCCCTTCCGTACTGACATGAATGCTGAGAACTTCTTAAATTCTTGTACCTAGCTTTGTTCCCACCTTGTTTCAGTATCATCAGTGACTTCCACGTAGCATCTCCTCTCAGGGTAGAGAGACCCTAATTAGTATTCTTAACACACCTACCTTTGCCTTTGCTTCATCGCGAGTGTTTGAACCCTGGCGTCCTGGGGACAGTTGGAAGGGACCACTCTGGGGGCCACTGCAGTGATTTCGAATGGTGGGATGAAGCAGCCTCCCCAGGCAGTGATGGGAGGGAAGAGTCAAGCAAGTTCATTGCCAGGGGAGGGAAGGTGCGCTGCAGGGGGGCACTAGTGATGGTCTGACTGGGTGATAAGAAAGCAGGGGGGCATTGAGGCGATATATACTTTCTAGATCAGACAAGCCCAGTTGCCCTGAGGCCACTCATTTGCAGCCAGCAGGAGTGAGGGAGCTGCCTTTGGTCATCATCGGAGAGAACGCACTGCTGTGTACTCTGAACTCAGCACTCTGGAAAGGCAATCCCTCTGCTCACATCAAATACATTTCAAGCTCACATACCCTAGGCAGGGATACTCCTTAAGCTGTATCTCCTAACATTTAATCATCTCTAAATCCTTTTGAAAGGGTTTTCTGACACCTAAAAGAAATTTAGGAATAAAAACTTATGCTTAATCATGACTCCTCAGGAGACGTCCCTGGCTGGAGGTACATGACTATGAATTGTGAGAGATAACATGGGACTTTTTCCTTGTTGTCTTTGTTACCCCAAGTCCTAAGTTGAGGAACGGCTGGCTATGGAAAGGGCGAGCAGTCAGCTGGGATCTGTAGCCCTGTCTGGTTAGGAATGAAATGAAATACGTAACCACAGCTACGACCGATTGAGAAAGTCCATGGGATAATTGATAGACGGATTTCACAGTTTGCTGCATTTTCTGTTGTAAATAGAAAAGGGAAGGAGAAGAGTAAATTTGGAAGAAAAAGTAGAACCTACAAGTACCAAATCAAGGAAACTGCATTTTTAAGAAGTGAAATCAGTCTACTTTGATTAGCTTAATTTCCAAATGTCTGTAGGATGTTCTGCAGACAATATCCTGTGGAAAGTAAGAATTATAGACTTATAAGGAGGGTAAGAGGTCAGGGATGGAGATGTCAGCCCCAGACAGAGCATAATTGAACCATGTGTCTCGTTGAAAAATTGTTTAGGTCTCTAGATCTAGCAGCTGTGAGACTTAAAATTATCCTCCTTATTCTACTCAGTGTATTTCATTATTTAGACATCATATATTAGACATAAGGAAGAACGTCTTGAGTGTAAGAGTGATTAAACACTGAAACAGACTACCAAAGGAGCTTGTGAAATTATCGACTCTAGAACATTTTAAAAATAGAGGCAGCCATCTGTCTTCAGTGATTTGGGTGGTAATCTATCTTGGAAAAGGAGACTGGACAAAATAAACTTGATAGGAGAATATTAAGTAAATACTTTTCTGGACTTCTTTTTTTAATTTGATGGCCTTCTATCTACATGGGTTTTATTATTTTTTTTTAATTGTGAATTGTTCAGACTCATAACTCTATCATTTTTGACAGTGTTGGGTTTTGAGCTACTCTAGGACTTGTCCAAATGAAACTCATTCTATCTATGTTTTGTTTGGGATCTTATTGTCTCATGTCCGAATTTTTCTTAGAGAACATTGCATGCTATGCACAGTGCACAGACTTTCTGGAAATGAGCAGGTTTGTGAAACAATTGTAATACTCAAAGTATGGTAAAATAAGTGCCTGGATTTGGGAGACAAAACTGAAAACACAAACGAAGCAATGGACAAAGTGTTATGATTAAAAAGGAGGTACTTAATCAAATATAATTTTAGCCTTGAAGTAGAAAGGGAAGAAACCATCTTGATTCGCATCCCCAAATCTTTTTAGCCAACCCTCTTTTCCTCCAGGGCTCTAGACCAAGAAACCATGTACATAAAAAGAAAAGTGCCAGATGAAAAGGAATAGAAATACCAATTCATGAATAACACTTCAAGGGCCTGATTACCCCCAAAAGAGAGCTCCATGGAAAAAGCATCAGTGAAAAATAGAGCTTCAGCCAAAGTCCCAGCTCCCCAGAACCTACAGTTTCTCAGCCTTCTAGCTGGAGAGAACAAACTGGGATTTACCTGTCTGATGTACCTCCCAGTTACAGAGTCCTTCTGGAACTGGAAATACATTGCAAATCTGTGCTGGGGGAGAGGGACAGGCCCTCCCCGCCTTGGGGAACTTCTCTGAGGGGAGCAAGAAAGGACAAGTAGGTTACACTGCATGTGGGCACTGTCCTTCAACACACAGTTCCCTTTCCCACTCCAAATGTGAGCCCCGACCTGTCTTGGTCTCTGACCAACCAGATTAAAAACAGTTTCTCCTCCTTTGGGAAGAAGAGAGGGATTCCGCTTTCAATAGATGAGAGCATGAAGGTCTAGAGCGGGGACTCTTAAGCGGAGAATCCAAGCGAGAATTTCACATATAGAACTGGATTTTCAGGAAAACATTTCCACTTATTTCTTTCTGATACTTTGAAGATTTGTTGCATTTGGGGAAACCACAAAAGAACACCAGCTGTAAAAATTGATCTTGTTCAGTTTTGCTCTTAAGAAATTATTTTACTCCAGACAAGTATGAGGATGCACATGGGATCGCCGTGCTGTGCTGTCTAAAATATTTTGATAGAAATAAATCCATTGTTGTTGACATTTCTCTTTAGTTTACGTCCAGTCTGCATTATCCAGGGCAATTGCAAGGAAAAATAAATACAGCGAATCTTATGCATCTTTAGTTAATCTGCATTGACGAACCCGTTGGAATAGCAATGCTTCCATGTAGCTTATCTAAAAATGTTCTTGCTAATCAACACATAAAACCAAAAACAAAACTATAGTGATCCCACTATACATGTAGTATAGTATCTAAAATCAAAAAGACTCACCATACCAAGCATCAGCAAGAATGTAGAATAACAGGACCTCTCGTACATGGCTGATGAAAATTTAAAATGGTTTACGAACTTTGGGTACAGTTGGCAGTTAAATGAAAACTTCAGAAACACACCTGTGCTATGACCTAGTCATTCTACTAGGAATTTACCCTGGAAGAATGGAAGCAGGTGTTCATATAAAGACGTACACAGCAAAGTTCATGGCAGTTCTGTTAGGGATAGCTAGAAATAACTCAAGTGCCCATCAGTAAATACAGATTCCTACTCAGCAATAGAAAGAAATCACTTACTGATACATACAATACAGGTGAGTCTCAAATGTATGTCAATTATAACTCAACGAAGTTGTTTACACACACAGCTAACAAAGGCCAAGACCCTTATATCTGTCCCTCCGTCGGTCCTCAGATAAAATAGCCATGGGGCTTCCTTCCTTCCTTCCTACCTTCCTTCCGACAAGTTTTTAAAGAGACTAAAAAAATTTAATTCGTCTGATTTCAAAGGCCTACTCTTGAAATCCTGTACAAGGTTGCATTCCAGAGGACAAATCTTGAAGCAGAACAACAGGCAGAAGTTCTGTTTGTTTTTAGAGAGAAAGAAGCCCTTCTCAGAACAGTCTGACAGGAAGGAGTTTGTTCCTGACTTGGGTATTTGGCTGATATTTTCAGCTATAAGAATGAAGTGAAACTTTTGCTTCAAGTCTCCAAAGTTACTATTTTGGATACTGCTGAAAATCTACCGTCTTTTGTCCCAGCTGCCTCTCTGGAAGGAGAGATTGGAAGTGGAGAAAAATGTAAACTTTTCAGTGTGGAGGAAGCATTTCTGGAGGCTGGTGTAAAAAGTAACCTCGCCTTTCAATTTCTCAGCAGGCAGAAATCTGCAGAACTTTTCTGAAGGTTACTTCTGCTCAGAAGGCTTTAAATTGAAACGCAGAAGTGTAATCCTTTTGCCGTGAACACAGATGGTCTCAGTGATTCAGCCCTGACCACAAGGTCTTCTTTGACTTGGACACAAAGGAAATGATAGGCTAGGGATCTCGTGGTCCTTGACAACCCACTCCTCCTAGGACAAAGGAAGCCACGGGAGTTTGGATTCTATTTGCTATGGCATTCCTTTGTGAGTACCAATTGTCTTCACTTTTTCTGTCAAAGCCAAAATCCTCCATCCGTTGGCTTTCAAAGATTATTTACACATCCCCAGTTATGCCACAATCATTTCTTATACAGAACCAAACAATGAGCCTCTCTATTCAAAGTCGTTTGGGGCAGAATTGAAGCGTGTTTTGTTTTAGTTGCACAGTTTGGAGCCATTTCCATTTTACGATTAGTAAGTGATCATTATGAAAATCAAGAGAGAACGTGACCTGATGCCTCAGAGGGTTTCATCATCTAGCTATGTAGTGGAGACGAGCATGGCGTGGAAGGAAATGAACTTTGAAAATACTTGCACGTGTGTTTATGTGTATTTTTTTAGAGGTCTATAGGCTTCATCAGCTTTTCAAAGAGACACTCAACCCAAAATAGTTTAAGAATCATTGGTCTAAAAGCAACATTGCTTTGTTAGGAAAAACTGATGAGTACAGTTGTACAAAAGTTGTACTGGAAGTGATGACCAGATTCTAGAAGGGAAACAATGCAATATGCATCCTTGGATTAAAACAATAATAATAATAATAATAAACATTACATTTAAAATAACATAATATTTGATATATTCTAAGATATATGGAAAACCAGATAAAAAGGAACTCTCTCACTATTGCGTATTTTAATGTATTATTTTGACTTACATTGATGGGAAGGGGACCATAAACTTTTTGTTTTTTACCCAGTTTCACCAGTAGGCTATCAAGA
Organism: Mustela erminea; assembly: GCF_009829155.1. Taxonomy (NCBI): domain Eukaryota; kingdom Metazoa; phylum Chordata; class Mammalia; order Carnivora; family Mustelidae; genus Mustela; species Mustela erminea. Next base: position 28,096,793 of record NC_045634.1, on the reverse strand, counting down.
GATCATGGGAATATGGGGAAAGTGATTGGCACTGGGGATAAAGATCTGGCAGGATATATTGATGTGATAATGGAAGCCATGGAAAATATTAAGAGTAAATGATCATTTCTTTCCAGTGTCCTTACTGGTATTGGTTTAAATCCTTAAATTCTGAATTAGAGTTCAGTGTGACAGAGCTACCTTCTATTAATCTCAACACAAGGTCATTAAAATAAATAGAAGGGTTATGGACAACCCTGCAGGAAATTTTTATTTTTAGGCAATCAAATTGATAGTGGCTGCCTTGATGCCTCCATTTCTCAGTGAATACAGAAGTGATAATCAACCTTTATAGTAGCTGCTTCCAGGTGTAAGAAGTAGCCCTTTGATTAATTCACTCTAGACTGAGAAACCAGGGAAAAATTTGAAAATGGGAAAAACTTATTCTTTTTACAAACTGTGAATAAGCATGATGAATGAAATAAAGAATGAATTATCTACATGACCCAATAATTTAACTTTTTCATCGTCACCCAGCTGAAATTTTCTAATTAGTCTTTATTTTTTTTTCTAAAAAATAAAATCCACAATGTGTGTTTAAGAATGAAAGCTGACACGTTTTAAGTTATGTTTGAATTGTTGAAAAAATGGACTGATCTCCTCATGTCAGCGGTCACTTCTTGCATTTCCTGTTGTCTAACTTCTCCTCAGGATTAGCCCTCCCTTTTACTTCTTGAAATGTTTCCATAGGTGTTCCTCTGGTGTCCCATGCAAACACCCTCTTACTTTTCTTTCTGCCTCTCTGGTCATTCCTTCCCGTAGCCCTTTTCTGGGTCATTTCTGTCTTCAAGATCTCTTGGTTGGGTGGAGAGAGCCCTGACCTCCCCCCATTTGGTCATTTTCCCTTCATCATCTCCTTCTCAGATAAGCAGCCGTGTCCAGTCCATGACCTGAGATGCCACCGATATGTTGATTCCCAGGTCTAGTTCTTAGTGCTCATCTAACTCTTCAACTAGACTCACATGTGTAACTACCCCATAGATATCTCCATTTGCTTAACCATTAAACATCTAAACCCTAACAGGACTGAACAGAATTAATGCTCCCATCCCCCACCAAACTTACAAAATACACTTTTTCCAAAGTTTTCCCCATCACGGAGCCTGTTACTTAGGCCATACGTGTGCCATACCAAACTTGATTCCTTTTTCTTTTATCTTCCCATTTAGCAGAGACTGCCATTTCTCTGTGTTCAAAATATATATACTGCATCTCCTCTTGAGGTCCGAGTCACCATAATCTCATGTCTGAACGACTGAAATGTCTGTTTTCTCTGCCCATTTACAGGTTCACTCCATATACCTCTTTAGTCTCTATGACTAGAGTTTAATCTAACACCTCACCATTGTCTAAGCTTTGTTCTTCAGAGGGTGCTGTGAGGACCAGCAACATAGGTTTCACCCAGAAGCTTCTTAGAAATGCAGGATTTCAGGCATAATGAACCAAATATTGTTTTCACAAGATTCCTCCAAGACATATGATATGGAAAGCAGTAGTTCAAAAGGCCCTATAAGATACAGACCCGGACTTCCTTTCCAAACTTCTGTCTTCTACCCTTTCTTCTTGTCCCACTATCCCCAGCCGCAATGACATTCCACCTTTCAGTCTAAGAGAACAGGAGTATTCTGTCTTGAAGAATTTGTCTTTTCTCATCTTCTAGTTAGAACTCTGGGCTCCCAAATCTTTACATGACTGAATCCACCTGTCACTCAGACCTCAGTTCAGATAACCTTGCTCAGAAAGGCGTTCTTGGCCACGTCCGCCAACGCTCCCATCACATCACTTGATCGCACTGCCTGTGTTTTCCTGCCCTTACAAAATACTTGAACGTTTCTCACCTATTTGTTTGCTTTCATGGCTCTCACTATCACTAGACTATAAACACATTTAAAAAAATAAAAAATATTTACTTATTTATTTATTTGAGAGAGAGAGACAAAGAGAACGCATGAGTGGGGGTGGGCTGTAGAGAGAGAGAAGCAGGCTCTCCACAGAACAGGAAGCCCAACACGGGGCTTGATCCCAGGACCCCAGAATGACACTTAACTGACTAAGCCACCCAGGTGCTCCAAGAACGACAAATTCTTTTTTTTTTTTTTTTTTTAAGATTTTATTTATTTGTCAGAGAGAGCGAGCAAAGGCAGACAGAGTGGCAGGCAGAGGCAGAGGGAGAAGCAGGCTCCCCGCTGAACAAGCAGCCCGATGCGGGGCTCGATCCCAGGACACTGGGATCATGTCTTGAGCCGAAGGCAGCTGCTTAACCCACGGAGCCACCCAGGCGTCCCAAGAATGACAGATTCTTAAACAAACAATTCATTTCTTTAAGAAAAATAAAAAAGATTTAATCTTACTATTTAGTGATAGAAATCACTTAACTGTAAATTCAATTTATTCTTGTAAAGTTTTTCCTAAACTCTCTTTGCAACAGGGCATAAGCATGATGCTAGATTTAATCTTAAGAATGCCTGACAACTCCGGGCTTCTACCTTTGGGAATAGAAGAAGACATCAGAACTCCTTCTCGTATTACATTCCTCTTTATCTATTATCTGCTAACATATCTATATATTATCTTTTCTTAAATGTCTGCCTGTTGAGGAAAGATGTTGCTTTTTCCTTTTTTTTTTTTTAAGTATTAGCATATCTCGGGCTATATTTTAAGCCTATTTAAATATTCCTTAACAGTTGTTGATAAAATATTTTAGTTTGTCACATATTGCCTAATTGATATACCACTGAGTCTCCCTGGAGAAAGAGCATTGTAAAATAGCTTTCCATTGGTTCCCTCAATAAATCAGTGTTCCTGTTGTGCTGGGAAGAGCTCAAGCTGTAGTTTTGATTAACATAGAGACATCCACAACGTTTCTCAGTTTTGAATATTTCCATTAATCAATGATTCAGCTCCAGAGTTGCCGTAGGAGGTTACAGGAAAATCCTTTTGCTTTCTCAAAATGCCAGACAGTGGGCTGTTTTGGAAGGTCATATTTTTGCCAGGCTGCTTCTAAAATTTGTCACCTTAAGAATGATATTGATAAACTCCAGTGATACATCAGGGGTGACACTGATATCTTTCTATCGGTTGTTCCCCAATGAAGGACTCTTCTCTGGAACCTTCCGGCAAACATATGACATAGTGGGTGCACCAAAATGTTTTGCTAAAGTACTCCCATAGAGTTTTCTTCTATCATTAAATAGAGGAAATGCTAACATTCTTCCTCTTTCAAGATTGCTTTTTTAGGAGCATTTTTTAAAAGGGGATAAATTTTTTATCATTTTATAGGACACAATGGAAAGATAGGGTGACGAAAGTGAACATATAAATTTTAGGCAGAAGATTTCAGATACCAAGTTACATTTATTCTATCATCAAAAGGCCAATATTTAACATATCTTGCTTTTATTAGTAAAGAAGCATAAAGAAGAACAACTAAGAGGCCATCAAAATAGAAGAGATTATATCTTGCAGTCACACAGCCTTGAAATTCTGACCAGAATGAAAATATGAGTATAAAGAGAGTAATCATTTGCTTATTAATTCAAGGAACAATTTGCCATTTTCCTAGTATTATGAAAGTAAGAGATTACAGGACTCTGTTTTTAACCATGTGGGTTTTTCAAAGGTATATAGAGTAATCTCATTATACCTGTGGTGCAAATTCAGATGACAAAACATTTTTCTGTCTTCTTTTGCATGCACTGCCCTTAAAAACAAAAACAGACACATATTAACCAGTGATTCAGGTAGTGATTTCACTACCTGAAATCTTTGATTCATCTCTATTCTCTCAGTGACCATGGTTGAAAGGAACAAGGTAAAAGGTTATGTTTACATAACCTTTTATGTTTGTAGGGGCAAAATAGCTAATTATCCAAATCCTAACAAGCACATAGGAGAACTATTTCTACCAAGTTAAGAGAGAATGAAGGCATCACATGGAGCAGAGATGCCGTGGTCAAAGGCCTCATTACCTCAAGGCCCCCCGGTTGAAGGAGTATACTCCATTCCCTTCATTGTGAGTGAACGCCAGAGATACCACACGACAGAGAAGGTTCTAGTGGTTCACACTATAGCTGTAAGTGCCACATTCAAATGTGGGGCAAAAGTGACAGCAGGGCACTGTAAGCTCGGTGGTTAAGGGTGGCAAATAGAGGAACTTGGTCCAAAACCACAACAAAGCCCATGACGCAGTCCTTCTTGGTCACAGGCATGTTGTGAAGGGACCATGTGGAACGAGGGCCCAGCTTGTCACTAGGAACATAATTTGCGCACATCCTCCTGCCATTGAAATGGTCCTGTGTCCTACGCTACTAGGTTTGTATACATAACCAAGAATGCTGGTTGCTTGATGCATAATTTGTCCAGGATTCATTGTGTAACTAATACAGCTCTTTCACCTTTTTTTTCATTTCTTTTTCTTTCTTTCTTTCTTTTTTTTTTTTTTTTTTTTTTTTAAACACCTCACCTCAGTGTTCATTCCATTTTGGCAAGACTCTTAGTAAGTTGTGGCAAGAAAAACCTACATAAAACCTTCTCCTCCTCCTTCTTCTCTCTCTCTCTCTTTTTCTGTCAAAAATGTGCTTTTTAATCCCCATCATCTATTTCCCCCATCCCCCGCTCAAATCCCCTCTGGTAACCATCAGTTTGTTCTCTCTAGCTAAGAGTTAGTTTCTAAAACAAGACCATCTTCACGAGTGAAGAATTTGAATTATTGGACCATATGTACATAAAATGAGGCAGTATTTTATTATACTTTCCTAGCATTTATCTACCTACAAATTTGTTATTTATTACTTGATTTACTAATTGATTGCAAAAATATGTTAACTCTCATGAACACACCTCACAATTCCCTACCTAGACCATTCAAAGTAACTTGTATCTACCCAGGAATTCCTTCCCCAAGTTAAACCCTCTGCCCTCCAAACTAGAGGAACCCCTCTCGTGGATCTTATATCATCTTCCTCTTTCCTCTACTCCAGAAAAGTATGTGTTAAAAAATCATACATCTTTAGTTTTGGTTGTTTTATAATATATTGTAGCGTTCTGCTGAATGTAATCTCCCACAAATTTTTCATTAATGATTTTATTGCTAAGATGAATTCAAGCAGCTCCTTTTTGCTATGATGCAATCATTTTGACTGTTGTATAATACTTTAGTAGGTGAATATATGCTCCACAAATTCACCCATTCTTCTGCTATGGGCCACTAGGTTTCAAAATTTTTGCTGTTGCACATAATGCTGTAATGAACATTCTTATTTACCAGGTCTGCTTCTAAAATGTGAGGCCTCTGGAGTAACAATACAAATGGAATGCTATAAACTCATCTGTCCCCCAAGCTTGACTCATGTCCCCATCCGAGGACCCACAACCTGTTCCTCAGAAATGGATCCCTAATCCAGAGGTCAAAGGAAGTGTTCTGTCCCCTAATTCACCAAGCCTTTGTAACCTGAGGGGGCAGACTACTCAGAAGTTATATCTGGGCCAGCAGGCCTGGGAGGTGACAAGACCAACCTGAGCCCAAGTTGGAACGAATGCAGCTTCCCTGGCAGCAAAGGCAAGAAGACCTTCCTCCAGCTCCTGTGTTCTCTGGCTTGAGATTTCCAGATAGTTCTAATCATATCCCAAAACTCTACCATCCTAAGCAGAAGGGAGGTGGTATTTAGTTATCTGGGGAACCTGATTGGCAGACCCAGGTGCTGGGGGTCTGGGGAGATTGCCATTCTTTATCTAATATTCCAGGGCTGTGGATGTGAGCCTCCCACTGCCACCACATCCACACACCCACACTCTCCCTCTAACATGCATCCTTGACTAGGGTAAGAACCCCTGGTAGGGTGAGGAATGCCGATGGGCATGGTGGGTCTCTCGCCTCTAATTCCCATCAGGTCAACTGTCAAATTTTCAAGAAATTTTCTTATGTTACTCAAAAGAGAAAGCAACACAGAACAAAACAAAATAAACAACAACAACAACAACAAAACAAAGAACACACACACACACACACACACACAAACACACACACAGCTTGTGTTTCCATATTTGTGATTTGTAGGATCCTCTAAAGGTTGGAGCCCAGGCAGAGGTCCCTCTTGCCTTGGTCTAAGAATAAGACTTCTGGTGTATATGTGTAATAATTTCTCTTCGGCATGACACCTACATCAACTTCCTAGGGTTGCTGTAACAAATTATCAGAAACTGGATGACTCAAAACAATATGAATAGAAATTCATTCTCTCACAGCTCTGGAGGCCAGATGTCTGAAACCTACAAGCTAGAAGGGCCTTACTCCTTCTGGAGGCTCTCGGGGGAATTCCCTCTCATACCCTTTCTTCTAGGTTCTGTTGGTTCTAGCAATCTTTGGTGTGCTCATCTACTTGGGCTGTCACAACAAAAACGGCAGACCTAACAACCTGGTGGCCTAAACAAAAGAAATTTATTTTCTCATCGTCCTGGAGGCTGGGGTTCCAAGAACTGATGCCTGGCAGGATTGGGTTCTTCTGAGGTTTCTCCTTGACTTAGATGTTGGTCTTCTTGCTGTTTCTCCATTAGTCTATAGTTTCATACATGAAGGCCCTTGGTTTCCTTTTTTATGCCCTAACCTCTTCTTCTCCTATGGGCACAATTCAGATTGGATTAGAACCCATCTTAAAGGTTTCAATTTAACTTAATTACCTCTTTAATGGCACTATCTCCAAATACATTCACATTCTGAGGTGCTCGGTGTTGAGACTAACAAATACTGATTTTGAAGGAACACAATTCAGTCTGTAATACTTGGCTTGTAGAACTGTCTTTCCAGTGTCTGCCTTGGCTCATATCACCTTCTTCCCCATGTGACTTTTCTTCTAAGGACATTTGTCCTTGGGTTTAAGGCCCACCCAAATCTAAGATGATCTCATCTCAAGGGTCTTAGCTTAATTACATCTATAAAAGATTCTTTTTCCAAATAAGGCCACATTACTCAGGTTCCTGGTAGACAGACATACCTTTCCCGAGCCACAATTCAATCTGCCATAATACCCTTTATATAAAGTGATAAACAACTAAAACAGTATTTTTTTTAAGATTTTATTTATTTATTTGACAGACAGAGATCACAAGTAGGCAGAGAGGCAGGCAGAGAGAGAGGAGGAAGCAGGCTCCCTGCTGAGCAGAGAGCCCAATGTGGGGCTGGATCCCAGGACCCTGGAATCATGACCTGAGCTGAAGGCAGAGGCTTTAACCCACTGAACCACCCAGGCGCCCCTAAACAGTATTTTTTAAATGAATTGCTAAGTAAAAAGATAAATACTCAACTTTACAAGATAAAATGTTTTCCAAAGTAAATGTACCAATTTATATTCCCACAGCAATGTAAGATTCTGTAGCTCCACATTCTATCACTTGCTAAGAAGTGTTCCTTATTGAGTACTTTTGCTAATCAAATGGAGGTAAATGGCATTTTATTGTTGTGTCGATTTGCATTTTCCTGGTTCCTGCTGAGGTGATTGCTTTTGAAGAGATTTTTATTTTCATTGTTGTTAGTATTAGGTATTGCAGATCATCCTTTGCACAAGACTTTTGCCAAGATTTTTTTGAGTCATTAGTGACAAGTTTTATATTAAGTCTAACCTTGAAATGAAAAATTCTACACCATCAGCAATTGGAATATCCTTAATATGTCCAAAACCATTTTATGAGATGCTAGGCAAGTCATCCACTCTGAAGAACTATTCCTCTCAAAGTTTAAAAAAGGAACAAAAGAGAGAGAGACAGAGAGAGAGATTGAGAACCAGGTGGAGGGAAGAGGTAGCAGAATTGTAGTTGCTGTCCCTTGCATGGTGCTTCTACAGTCAGGGCTGCGTTTTTTGAAGACCACATTTCAACCTCTCTGGTCAACTTCTGACACATAGATTCCACCGTAAGAGCTTGCTATCAGCCCTGAAGAAAAACTCATGAGACCACATGTCATTGTTACATTCTAGCCCCAGAGTGCATACGCTTTTGATCACCAAGAGCATCTTCTGCATACTAAAGTTAGAAATTTAAAAAAAGAAGAAGAAGGAGAAGGAGAAGAAGAAGAATCGCGAGTGCACAATGGGTCCAATCAGCGGTGGCTCATTCATCATGAAGCCTTCAACTCTGTTGCCTAAAGGAGGATCAGAAACTGCAAATATGAGCAGTGCCACCTGCTGAAATGGCTATTTCCTGCTCCTTTCCAAACGTTTATTAGGGATATAACCAGGCTATCGGGATGACTCAACATGAAACTCCTAGGAAATGAAGAGGCTCTTAATGACAAAATGCCATGGTTGTTGAAATTAGAGCAATATTCATTTACTGACTCTATACGGAGCAGTAAAACTTTCTGATTTTCAGTTGAGACAATCAGCTGATCTTGCATCTATCATGATAGGATCATTGAGAGCAGAAAACTCCAAATAAAGATCCTAATACATCAATAATGGTAATGTTGGAGGGTCTACGGAAGTGATGGATATGCAAGAGAATTGTAAACCTTAAAAGGTAATTTAAATATTGAATATTTTATTTCTAGCCATTTCCGTTAGGACTGGTATGTGGGCACCAGAGAAATCTACACTCACATAGGCAGACAAAAGGCAACAATGCCACCACCACGTTCCAGTCTCTCATAATCCTGAGCAATGGTTAGGTTCAAGAAGGAAAGCAAATACAGCTTCAGTGGGCGTGGAAAATTAGTCTCTAAATGCTTCCTCTAAAGTTTCAGTAAAAATGGTATGAAATATCATAGAAACAATGAAATATTAAAGAGCTTTCCATCCAGCTAGCACCTACTGCGTGCAAGGAACTGTAGAAGCTGCTTTGATAAGTATAAAGGAACACAAAGATATAATGCCTGCCTTCAAAAATCCTAAAACCCATTGGAAATAAAATCATAGAGAAAATATGCTTTCAGTACTAGCTTCAGAAGAGAATCTGCCATCGCTAATAAATTGCATGAAAGAAGGCTAGAAATAAAGATGATTTCAACTTGCCTAAAGAAATTGCTATTGTGGTTCGTGCTTTGAGTTGCCTGCTCCTATTAGGGTTGTAGTAAAAGGGTAGTCCTCATTGAAAGATGGGAAGGTCTGTGTAGATATTTGAAATATATTTTTTTAAGATATATTTATTGATTTATTGATTTGAGAAAGAGAGAGAGACAGTAGGGGGAGAAGGAGAGGAAGAGAGAGAATCCCAAGCAGACTCCCCACTGAGTACAGAGGCTGACGCGGGGCTCGATCTATCTCAGGACTCGGAGATCATAACCTGAGTAGAAATCAAGGATTGGACACTTAACTGACTAAGCTATCCAGGCACCCTTTGAATGATCTCTAATGGAGTACAGTGATTTCTCAAGTAGTGAACAAGCCTTCAAAAAGCGGAGTGTGAGGGGAATGGGCTGCCTGGGTGGCTCAGTCGGTTAAGTGTCTGCCTTTTGCTTAAGTCTCAGGGTCCTGGGTTTGAGTCCCCCATCAGACTTCCTGCTCAGTGGAGAGTCTGCTTCTCCCTCTACTTTTCTTCCTGCTTATGCTCTCTGTCTCTGTCAAATAAATATATAAAATCTTTTAAAAAGGGAGGGGGAGACAGTTCATCAGAAATTTCACTGTATATACAGATAAATATTTAGGAAGCATTATGCTGCCTTACAAAATATAAAAGTTATCTCCTTATCAGTCCTCAGGAGGGCACCTGAGTAATCCTTACCACCTCCCTTCAGATAGCTTCCCTCCGTGTTCCCCACTTGGGAGTTCCTTTAGGCCCCTAGAGACCACATACAGTGGCACATCCGAAGAGTGGCCTCACTCCTGGAAGTCCAGGCCATGTGTCAGCAACCTGACCTGTGCCACTGCCTTCTCTGCTGTCCATCCTTCACACTAAACATGAAATGGAAAGACAGAGGACCTTGTATCCCTACCCTGGCGCTGGCCAATGTTGTTGAAAGGAAGTTTTTCCCTAAGAATTTTTTTAATCAATGTCTTGTAGTGTATGGCATATTATGATTTTATAATAGGATTTTACATTCCGTAATATTGTAATGTAATGTTACATATATATGTATGTATACATATATATATTTGCAAATGAAAAGGTAAGAATGATATATACATAACATTTCATCATCCTGCTGAGGAGTTCTAGTCCCATGACCTAGGAGGTAACAAAGAATCAGCCTGTGGCTTCTGGATGAAAACTTCCTGGGTCAAATTTCAGCTCTCTGTGACCTTAGAAACTTACTTTACATCTGTGCACCTCAGTACTTCATCTGTAAAATGGACCAATATGACCACCTCATATTTTTACTGTGGAAGATGATTTAATACATGTTATTGCACAAGGTAATAGGGTTTTTTTTATTATGTTCAGTTAGCCAACATATATATAGTATGTCTTTAGTTTTTTGAATCATAGTCATGATTCGTTAGTTGCTATAATACTCAGTGCTCACTACAACACAAAATGGTTTTTTAAAGCTTTTATTTATTTATTTATTTATTTGAGAGAGGGAGAGAGAGAGAGAGAGCAAGGGGAGGCACAGAAGAAGAGGGGGAGAGAATCTCAAACAAATTCTTTGCTGAGCCTGGAGCCTGACGTGGGGCTCGACCCCACAACTCTGAGATCATGACTGAGCCAAAATCAAGAGTTGGTCCCTTAACTGACAGAGCCACCCAGGCACCCCTGTATAAAGTATTAAATGATGACCTATTATTACCATGGTGTAATAGGGCCATTCAATCTTAGATTCACCATTTGACTTGGGATCACTTGAGATTAAAAATACAGGACTAGGGTACAATATTACATGAACCTACAAGATTATATGATTAGCAAAAAAATACACAAATGAATAAATAAGAAAACAAGTAAACCAGGATAGGATAATTATAGGAAATCAACTCAAGTTCTTAAGCATTAGAAAGAATATAAAGCAAGAGTACTAGCGAGTACTAGAATAGAATCAAACTCATCCTAGAAATGGTATTTTTGGAACATTATTATAATCTAATAAGTGGTAGCCTAATTGTCCAAAAACAAGTTAACAGTTAAAATCTTTTGATAGTATTGGGCCTATGGGATTCAAGCATAAGTTGAATTTTTGACTCAGTGTTTCCTCAGGGCAATTTCTCACTCGAAGAATGTAGAATTCATTTTCAGATTGTGTTTAATTTGGACAGTCCACATTATCTTTTTCATCAAATGACTTGAGGGGTACCGCTCAGCATCCCATTCACCCTTATTTCTTCCTTCCCCAGTCCTTCATCTTGGTAAATGCTGTGACCACCCACCCAGACGTGGCAACCAAAAAATCTTGATTTCAAGTCCTCTTGATTCTCTCTCCAATTAAATTCCACCCCACCTCCCGCCATTGTCGCATCCCAGTGCACCATAGCCTTCTAGCTGGGTTTCCTGACAGAATGCTATGTTGCCGATCTCATCTCCCTCATACTAATGGAGCAGTCAAAGTTGCTTAATACTTTCTCATTTCTTGTGAAATGATCCCCAAACTCCCTACCATGTCTCTGCCCCTTGAGCCACTCCAACCAACCCAACCCGTAACTCTTCAGCCACACTTCTTCTGTTCTTTCAGTTTGTCAGTCTCTTCCTGCCCCAGGACTGTTGTACATGCTCTTCCTGCTGTCAGGAATGTTTTGGTTTTGGTTTTTGGTTTGTTTTTTTTTTTTGGTTTATTTGTTTGTTTTTGTTTTTTAATCTACTCAGTACAACCTGGAGGTCTCTTATACACTGTGGGCATGTCTACGTGTGTGTATATGTAATCACTGATGACTATTGTGATCTAAATGGACACGGAGAGAATAGTATCAGTTTGGTGACAGTCTGGTTCTGAGCATGCATGGATCCAGGGCCTAACAGGAGGTCTCCAGAAGCTGGTCTCTCATCTCTTCTCCTTCTGTTGTCCTCTCTGGAGCCAATAGTCACAGACAGGCCTTTGCATAGTAAGATCGTTTTCAGTCTGAAGCATCTTCTTTGCATCTCCTATCATCATCCTCGCTAGTCTTTCAAGGAAAAGGCCAGAGGGACCTCTAATGAGTTCTGATGGGCTGAACAGTTTTAATCTATTACTGTGGCTTATGAGTTGGGACACTCCAGAGGACCAGACCAGCGCCATTTCTGGGAGCCAGTGGTAGAACGAACCCTACCTATAGCTCTTGGCTGAGCAGAATAGAAGGATTGCTGTGAGCAAAAGCAAAGGTGGTTGCTAGTCAGCCAAAGGCAAGAGTCAAATGAAATATATCTGCCCAGGCACACACAACCAAGTGAGCTAAGATGTTCTTATCTTTCCCTTATGCTTTGTCCTAATGGAAAGGACCCAGTCTCCACACAAGTAGGAAGAATCACAGATTGATTTTTTTGCATTTGTCCTACCTGCTTTGGGGCCATTTTCCATGTTTTATATCAAGAGGATCCCTGCTTGTAGACCGCCAGCCATCCTACGTCTAGAATATCAGTGTTGCCCAACAGAACTTTCATCAGTGATAGGGATGTTCCGTGTCTGTGCTGTCTGGTGAGGTAGTCACTAGCCACATGTGACTGTCGAGCATTTAAAATGTGACTAATATGATTGAGGAGATGAGTTTCTAAAACTGCATTTAGTTTTAATTAATGCGTACTGTGGCCGGTCACTGTTGCGCTGGGCTAGTAGAGCCCTATATCTTTCCCGTCGGCTGTCCTCGCATCAGAACTTCTCAAGGTAATGACCAAACTCATCTGCCAAATCAATTCTTTATAATGAGTGAAAAATGACTTAATTTATTAATACTTTTAAATTAATTGCTTATATTCTATCAGGAATTTTCAAAGCCTTAAAGGGAAAGAGTGACAAACGGTGGCATTTGGAACATGTTTCTTTGATGTGAGAATCTACTTGGTTCCTCTCAAATAATATCAGATGTTTTTGCTGCCTAAAAATTATACTCCCAAATTAATGACTGGGCTAGTGCAAATGGGCGTGTAGGTGTAAACACATCTGATAATTTGTCACTGCCCTTGACCGGCAAGTTCTTTAGGTGTTATTAACTCTTATTTCTTCAAACTTTTGCCTTTATAGCCTGGATTTCTGAGGGGGGAAGGAGAGAGCATGCAAGCTGGAGAATCTCTTTAGAGGAATTTGCAAAGTACCTTTTAAGAGATGAATGGGCACAACATTAAAGTAAATATGCATAATTTGAAAATAATTTGGGGAATTTGCATTGTTTTGACAAATTGAAATCTGCCCCTCTCCCTCAGGTTCCAGGGAGACCAGATGGTAGTATAGCGTATTGGAGGGGGTCCAGAATTGCTTTTGTGTTAATTGATATAGTGTGCTAAGAAAGGTCTCTGGGGAAAAGTATCCCCAGGTAGTTGATTGCTTTGGAATTCCAGCAGAGATGAACTGTGTCAGATGAGAAGGGGAACATAAGTTATCGAGGACTAATGCCTCAGATTGGACCCGCTAATTTTATCACTGGGAATTCAGGACAATGTTTCAAAAAAATATCAAAAAGATCTTTCTAGACAGGAATAGGAATTGGTAAAGAACTGAAGTAAATTAGCAGCATGCAGGCCCAGTTTGACTTCCCTTTGGTGTGCGGAAGATCCTTTAATGTTAGCAAGTGTGTATATAGCTCTGACAAGGGGTTCAAGGGCTTCGTTTTCTAATTTTAAAGTGCTGACCCTAATCAGCTGAGCGAGGAGAGGTAGTGCACAGAGATGGAGCCTGACACTGTAAAGGCTCTTCGTAGCGCCTCGGAAGGCACTTGCTAGTTAATTGGAACATTCCCACCTGCTAAATAGCAGTTGTTTAAAATGACATCTTGAGAAAGAGATCAACCATTTTGGGGGTTTCCAAAGAAGAGGAAAATTCCTGCGCTGCTCAGGCAACTCTGCAATTTCACCTCATGGGAAGTTGGGGTTTTGTTTCCGTCTTAGGGGAGGGAATGCTCCTTCTTCAGCCCGCTTTTTTGCAAACCTTAGCAAAAAAAAGGAGGAGGGCAGGGAACAGGGTGGGGCTGGCGGTTGGGGGGCCGGAGGGCCAGGAATGTGGTGTGAATGAAGTCCTCCTGCCCAAGAGGGAGGGGGAAGAGGGGACCTTGTTTATGAGCTCTCATTTCTTCTCAGTTGACACTTTTGATGGTTTTCCGCCTATCAGTTTATTTTCTCTCTACTCCTTTTTCCATAAGGTTGGATGGAAATGCTTATAGCTGAAAAGAAAATAAGACACTTTTTTTTTTTTTTCCTAATAGTCAATGAAGAGGGCTTATTTTTTCCCCCTTTTTTTTTTTCTGCACATCACTTCACGAGCTGTTTAACGCGATTGCCTAATACACTGCCTAGGATATATTGCAGTTTTTTTGCATTTCTCCTCTAGCCCTTTTAAAAGAACAGTCGTCTGACCTTTTTTTCTAGGAGGTTAATAAAGAATGCACAGCCTCATAAGGCTGATTCAATTTCCTTTATGTGAACATGCTGCATAAGTGTCCATAATGGTGTTTGCCTGGTTCGCGGTCCTCGGTCTCGCAGTGACCAGCCTTTCATACGAATGACCACATATGTTGTGCATTTGGCCACATAAGGTGAGAAAAAGCAAAATAGATTTTCCTGAGCATTCAATCAAATTTCCACACAATGGACTCTCTGATGCGGACTTGAAATGTATCTGGTCATATATTATTTAACCGTATTGTATGTCATGTTTTGAAATTTTCTACCACGTATTGCATTTTAATAAACGCACGAGTAGATGCAATATTTGAGCTATCTCCAAAATTCAACACTTTCAACAGATTCTTGTGACTTCAAAGAATTTAATATTAGTATCATAAAAGGTCTTTTGAAGAATAATACTGGAACATAAGAAAAATGACTGCCTGAGTGTGCCCTATCATTTTGAAAGTGTTTTATTGCTTTAATTTCCTGTCTTAGTAAAGTAACAAGCGGCATAATAGAAGATATATGGTTACAGAGTTTGCAATTTATTAGAAGGCTTGAGCTAGTTGAAGACTTTATGTGATGCGAAAAAGAAAACCTCTATTTTGCTGAAAAATGGAGACGCACCGCAACCTCAATGTTGCGGCAGCTTTAAATGGAGTCCTATCTTTGACTGATAAGTTATCTCTCCACGCCCTGTATGTTTGCATGAAATAAATCCGTGGGCACCAGCTTTGTTCTGCACCGGCTGTGTGTCATTAGGTTCCTAGAAACCTAATGTCATTTCATTGGCGAGGCGTGTGTAAGAGGACTGTTGCTGTTTGGGTTCTACAGCACAGAGGTGCTATTAAAGCAGAAATGACCCATAACATACATTTTCATTCATTTATTACATTTTTTGCATGCGTGACTGAATTTTAATCCTGGGCTTTGTCAACCTAGTACAGTTATATTAAGCTTTTTAACCTAGTTTCACGTCCCTCGCTTGGCTGTGTTTTACACAGCAGCATGAAGAGGAAGCATTTATCCCGCAGAAGAACAGAGAGACCATTCCGTCCTGCTTCTGGAATTGTCCGAAGGAGGGATGTGATGCTATCACGATCCTGTAAAAATACGTTGTAAAATTGTCTCATAAATAACTACAGGGATGGGAGAGCAGGAGGCGAGCAGATTTCGTTGTGTTTCGTCGTTGTTTGGGGTTTTTTTTGGGGGGGGGTGGTTAATACCCTATAAGGATTCGGGTGTATGGACGTCGGGCAGCACCCCTGAAGTTTCCCTGGAATGGAAGCAACATGTTCAACAGGGCAAAGCAGGAAATGCAAGAATCAGAAGGACCCCTCAGTCCTGTCAATGTCCCCCACCATCAGATCACAAAACATCTGTTCCCAAAAAAGATTGTTTGGTTTTTCTGCACCACAAACGGGACTTGGGATCCTGTGGACAGCTGGTTTGAAAGGACCCAAAGGCCAACTAATCTCAAGTTTTGGTCAATGACCAGTATCTTAAATGTGTAGGTCTCGTGAATCAGGGAGTGGCGTTACTGACCTTGTCCTTACTTTGGACACATCCTACCCATTGCACTTTGCCATGTCAATAAGCTAAAATCTCTGGCCCTCAGCATCCTCACGTGAAGCACTTTTGTGACATTTCGGCTCGTCCACCGATGCCAACCTCACCCATGTTTAGGCAGCCGAGGTAGACTACCTCCAGGCTGGAAGAAGATACAAGGGCAGGACATTTCTGGTTTCCTCGGTGATCTGTGCTCATCTTGGAAAGAATGATTTCCAAACTTTATTGCTAACTGAAGCACAAAAGATTTCCTTTGGGCTTGCCACAGACAATCCTCAGGCACATTAGACGAGTCAACTAGAGTTAGTTCAAAGTGAATTACTTCATTTTAATCATGGTGACTTTATCAGCTCAGTCAATATGTTGTAATGGCACATGGTCAGCTCTTAATTTCACCCCCATCTCTCTCTCTCATTCTCTCTCTCTCTCTCTCTCTTTTTTTTTTTTTTTTCCCTCTCTCTTTAAATGATACTCAGGTCACTTATTTTCAGGCATATTTTTGAGTCTGCTCAAGATTTACAGGTGGAACACTCCGGAACGACTCATCTTGTTTTACAACATTTGAAGTTTTGTTTGCTAACTCTTTTTCCTCTTCATCCTTGGCTAAAATCTGTTGAGGATTTTTTTTTTTTTTTTAACAACCAAATGAGTCCTTAGTAAGAGGCATTGCCAATTATAGAGTTATAATGAGTGCAAACCTTAAAATGCAAATAAATAAAACGTTGCACCAAGGATTACTAGTGACTAAATATTTACTTCATCCTCATTCATTGACAAATAGGAAGCTGGGGTACTCAGTGAGGAGGCACATATGCATATAATCATCATTTAACCGAATACAGGAGAAATTTGATCCTTTGAAATTCTGTAAAATTTCTATAAATTCACTGTAAAAGCTATAAAATCATTCTGGAAGCCTCTAACTGGGGTGCTCCGTTTAGCCATCAGGCACCCTATGGAATGCATCTTTTTTTTTTTTCTTTTCTTACTCAGTTATTTTCTCACTTACTTATTCTTGTCATGAAGGTTAATGATACGCGTGGCTCTGTTACCTGAGGGGGACGGTAGGGGAGAGATTCTTTTCCTGACACTTCTCAGAGACTGGGCATTGTTTTTCTGTTCCTTCTGTACAGAGAACTCATTAGTCCCCAAAACCTCCAGCCTCTCCAGCACCAGCGGGGCTCTGTGCCATGGTTTCATTCATGATTTCTGAGTGTGAGGACCCCCTCACCCAACACACGAAAGCACTATAATTACTTTCATTTCTTGGTTAGCATAGGTCATGGAACTAGTGTTAATAATAATCTTTCCCTCTGGACTTCTCTGTATTTATATATCTCTGATGCAATAACCATGGGGACGATAGAGGTGTATTTTATCTTCATTTCCGTCCTCTTGGTATTGTTTTAGCCCAGGGGGGAAATCAAATGAGGTACAGAACATGGTAAACTCACACAACTCTGAGGTCATTAACACCTAATTAGAAACAGCTTAGAGATCGAAATGATTCTTTGGTTAAGATGTGAGGGAGAAAAAGAGAGATCAGAAGGCGGTTAACTTCTTCACTGCCAGTGTGGTCTTCATCACCGGTGGCCATGTTGTGCCTCATCGTGTTCTTTCAGACTTTAAGAGGGAGTATTTGTGTGTGTGTTTTCTTTTTTCTCTTTCCATTTGCTGGAAGAAGCCTTCTGTTAAAATGCTGAATAGTGAGAAGACTTTGCCCAAAGGCCCAGCATCCTCATTGATTTTTCCTTAACTGAAAGTCCTCGTGCCCCTTCAGTGTAGGCCTAGATAACCTAAAGATGGGGAGTTTGTTTGTTTGTTCGTTTGTTTTAATATTGTGTGACAAGAGTCTTATTACTTGGCGAATAAAAAAGACTCTCATTTTAGGGAAGTTAAATGACATTTTGTCAAGATCAAGTAAATATTTATTTCTAAAAATATTACAGCGATGTATTTTTATTACATTTCAGATAAATTTTAAGTTTAGCTACAGAGCGACTTTTTAAAAAAGTTTATCACATCTTACTTTTTATAAAGGTACAGTCATTCTAATTTCTGTCATGCTATTTGGTAGGTTAAAAACCAGTAAAGGAACCCATGTATTCTTGTGTGCTGGTCTTTGTTTTCTAGAAAGGATAAGTGTTGAAAAGAGAGAAATGAAACGTGGAAAACGCTCCTGCCTTTAGCATAGGTAGTAAGCCAAGAAGAGAACTTTCTGTCTCCTTGTTCCCAGATCTACAGCTCAGGGCTTTTAAGTATTCATGGCACGAGCCCTACCAAAGGATTCCTTCACCTCAGGACCTGAAGCCACACTGGCAAGGGTGAGTTGGTCCAGGAGAGGTCCAGGAACAACTGGCTGGGGAGAGTGTGTGTGTGTGGGGGGGGCAGTAGTCAGGGAAGCCCAGCTGCTCTGTCCTCCTGTCACCTCGCAAGCCCCCTGCTAATGACTTTCCCCATCATGGGCACTCTTTTAGTCTTGGGAGTTTTTTGCTGCTTTACTTGAATGGGATTATCTGTGGAGAGAACATGGCTAATTGTTTGTTCGCTGTACAAAGCAGGCAAAGATCCCCAAACTGGAGTAAGTCATCCTTGTTGATAAATTGGCTCCCGACTCACCCTATTCTGTCTGCAGGAACTCATAAGGCCGCGGTCTGTCACAGGTGGAGGTTCCTTAGATAAGGAGCCATCTGTACTCAGAGGAAGTAGATGTCAAAACCTAAGCCAGTGACTGCAAGCTAAATTTTCATTTTGGATGTCCTGGGAACAGGTCCCCAGCTTTCTAAATCTAAAGGCAGTACAGCATCAGGGTGAAGGTCTAGGTACTCGCCTTAGACTATTGGCTGCAAGTCCAGCGGTGACTTCTTGTAATGCCTCTCCATTTCCTCACTTCTGAAATAGGAATAATGATAATAATATGTCCTTCCCAGGTTTGATGTGGGGGATAAATGATATAAGGAACTCAGAACTGTGGTGGCTTATTAATATACGCCATTTGGGGTGCCTGGGTGGCTCAGTCAGTTAAGTGTCTGCCTTCATCTGCTTTGACCCCAGGGTCCTGGGATGGAGCCCTGCATTGGGCTCCCCACTCAGTGGGGAGCCTTCTTCTCCCTCTCCCTCTGTTGTTCTCCCTGCTTGTGCTCTCTCACTATCTCTCTGTCAAATAATAAATAAAATCTTTAAAAAAAAATGTACGCCAACTATTCTCAAACTATGGTGGAGGAGGGGGTTTCTCGGGGTGGGTCCTTGAGATCCAATCCAATCAAAACTATTTTCATGATAATGCTGAGATGTTGTTTGACTTTTCTCTCAGGAGTGGGCTCAGAGTGTACAGAAGCTATGTGATCTATGATGTCACAAGAGGTCAAATGTAGGAGCCGGTTGGAGAATCCAGCCACCTTCTGTGGCAAAAGACAGTAGAAATCTGCCAAACCATAGAGTGTATTTGTAGTTTGAAAAATAGGGTTATTTTTCTTTAAAATCTGTTATTTTTGTAAATAGATAAGGAGTCTATTGTTATTTTAATTATATTCATAAATATATGTTAAATTTCTCATCTTAAATGTCTTTTTTTCTTTTTTTAAAATTTTTTTAAAATATTCATTTATTGGACAGAGAGGGAGAGAAATCACAAGTAGGCAGAGAGGCAGGCAGATGGGGAGGGGGGAAGCAGGCTCCCTGCTGAGCAGAGCACCCGATGTAGGACTCGAACCCAGGACCCTGGGATCATGACCTGAGCCGAAGGCAGAGGCGTAACCCACTGAGCCATCCAGGCGCCCTATAATCTTAAATTTCTAAGATGATAAATATTGATAGATAAAACCCACATTTAAAAAAAAAATACTTTTGGAGTCTGTAAGGATTCATTTCTTTGTTTTTTTGTTTTGTTTTGTTTTTTAAATATAAAGGAGTCCTGATACCAAAGTATGTGGGAACCACTGATAAGAGATGCTATTTTTGTCAGCTTTTCCCATCCTTATTATTTTGGGTTTTACCCTGTGAACTTGCTAGGACTTAGTGGAGTCCTAGCTTAACAGCTTTCCCTTAAGAGGATCTGATACTTTTGGAGTGAAATTTTTTTTTCTTTTTTTTTTTTTTAAATTGCCACACACAACCACTTAAATTTATTTAGAATGCTGATTTCTGGGCTCCACCTCCAGAAATTCTGGTTCCCAAGCGTGGGTGAGACCCCAGAATCTGGATGCTGGATGTCTACCCTCTAAGTAATTCTGAAATGTTACCACATTTTTAAGGGCAATACTTCCCAAGGAACTCCTTTTTCCTTCCCTCAGATTTAACACAGTGTCTGTGTTCAGCTTTTCCCTTCACAGTATGGGCTTATGACCTTTTGTCAGTGAAGGTCACTTGGACCTTTGGTCTTCTCGGGGAAAGATGCAATCATTAGGAGCAATAGGTGTCTCACAGACTTCTCTGAGTGGTTTGTAATTCTGAGGATTGAAGAATAAAACGTATATACCAGTTTTCTGGGCCTCTGCGTAGCTCAGCAGTAACTAACCTTAGGGCCATAAGTAGCTCCTCCAATTCTGACTTTCTGAGGACTCATTAAGCAGAGGATTCCAGATTCCGGAGGGGAAGGAGAAGCTTTGGGGAAGGGTGGGCGGTGGACAAAGGGCAAGGAAAGGGCAGGCATGGACTCACAAGCTGGCGGAAGGAGTCCACCATACAGTTGGCCTGAGGTGCTCCCCGTCAGACTTTGGTTTATATTCCGGAGAAGGCATGGGGTAGGAAACACACAATCCAAAGCTTGCTGCTGGATTTTAGGGGCCCCAGGCCTGTCACCGTCGACGGCTTGTGGAGATGTATCCTGATGTCCCCTAGATCTCTGGTCTGTGATCCGAGAGGTTCATCTGTAATGCTGATGTTTTCGAGACTTAACCCGAACGGGGATGTGAGTGTCTATGACTTCAGAATTGTTCCCCAGTCTCATTTTCTAAATAGCAGCTCTCTACTGTACTCCGAGTTGTGACTGGTTATGAAGGATTCGCAAGAGAAAGATACATTAACCCCAGATGAAACTTACAAAAAGAATCCTGACCACAACTCAATATCGTTCAAAAGAAAAATGTCATGAAGCCGACAATCACTTAATGAATACCCCAACCCCCTCTCCAGCCTCCATGCGCTACCCCCTACCTTCACTCGCTAAAATTTTCTCCGCATCAATCCTTCAGTTATAACCATGTGCCCTTGGATGTATTACCATTTTTATTAAGTATTTTCATGATTCCATTTAGAAGGCAAATGAATTATTTCAGAGGAAAGCAAAACAGAATGGGTACATCAAACGTCCAATATAAGTAACTCCCAGCAGCTCAAAATACATTCTAAGGGCTTTATAGACCAGCCATGCTCCCACTAAGGCTTAGAGAGAATTTTTCTCCTCGTTTAAAATATACTATTAATTCTACAAGGTCAGAGACCACCTCATGAACAAAATATGTTAGTTGATTGTGTTCACAGTGATTGTGGCAATGAAAAAGACCTAAGAATGTGAAACCTTTGAAAGATCTGCCTGAAGGGAAGATATTTCACCATCTACGAGGTACTAATACTTATTTTCAGAAAGTCATTTTATTACTCACATAAAGAAGGAAGTTTACTGTGAGAAAATTGAGGTAGGAAATTTTTAAGTAGTTTTCTAGTAACCAATGTAAGTTAACTAAGAGTACCATTTCCTGTGTTAGTTTTATGGTTATTAGAGTAGGTCTTCTTGATTTTGGCTAAGAGAGAGGAGGACTTGTTTTTTTTTTGTTCGTTTGTTTGGTTGGTTTTTTTAACTCTTTTTTTTGGCAATTAAAGGTAAATAATAACATGAATAAGTATCCATAGTGACAATTATTTTCCAGCTTTGTTTGGGAATTTAGGTAATTTCTACTATGAGGTGAATTGTTATTAAAATGAATATATATACAAGCTTAAGGGTGAATCAGTAGATTTCATTTGTTGATGTGTCTCAAACCTGAGAAGGTGGTGGAACCTCTGTTTCTTAAAATAGGGACATGTCTTTAGTGTCTTCCATATTTCCGTCATCTTGCTACCCACGTGCCCAGGACCACATACATATATGTGAAACAGTGCAAAATAATCCATAGGCAGATGATGGTCAGTCCAGTGGAATTAGATTTAGAGAAATTCATCAACAAATATGTATTTGGTCAGGGGGCACCTGGGTGGCATAGTCGGCTAAGCATCTGACTCTTGGTTTCAGCTCAGGTCCTGATCTCAGGTTCATGAAATCAAGCCCTCAATCAGCCCTTTGTGCTCAGCTCAAAGTCTGCTTGAAACACTCTCTCTCCCTCTGCCTCTCCCCTCAGCTCTCTTTCTCTTTCTTAAATAAATAAATATCTTTTTTTAAAAAAGATTTTATTTATTTATTTGACAGAGATCACAAGTAGGCAGAGAGACAGGCAGAGAGAGAGGAGGAAGCAGTCTCCCTGCGGAGCAGAGAGCCCGATTGTGGGGCTCGATCCCAGGACCCTGGGATCATGACCTGAGCTGAAGGCAGAGGCTTTAACCCACTGAGCCCCCCAGATGCCCATAAATAAAAATATCTTTAAACAAATTTGTATTTGGTACTCTTCTAGGAATGGGTATTCTGTAGGGAACAAAATAAGTGGTAGACAAAAACAAATACAATTTTTAAAAGCTCATTTCAATTGTAGTAGATGACGTACTAGGGGGTGACTGGAAGCCAGGGAATTTTCTAGATTAACTCTGAAGAGGTAACACTTCCTAGAGACTGGACCTGGAGAATGAGTCGGAAGGTAATTTCCTGTGGTGAGAACAGGAAACACAACGGTCCAACGTGGGTCAGAACTATAGCTGAAGGGCAGACAGCGGGAGGGGAGTCAGATTCAAGACGCAAACTTGGTTCGCCATAATTGTGAGCTGGTGATTTCCTCTCTTTACAATAGAAAGCCTTTGGAAGAAAGCTGGAAGTGACATGATGGTCAGTGAGCTAGGGAACAATGATTAAAAACAGGAAACACCTAATGACAGTTGTACTAATTATCCTGAAAAAGAATCTCCTCTTCTCCCCTGCAGCTTTTTTGTGGGCCTGTAGAACCATCATGAGTAAGTGACATACTCTACAAACCTCCACCGGTTGCGCCATTGAAAAGAATTCCTAAAAAAACATATACATCGACAAATGAGAGCTCATTTGGCGGGGCTGGGGAAATAAGGATTCTGTGGTTCTGCATCTAGTGGCAGCAGCCACCAGGCGAAGGGCAGCGTTTACGAGTGCAGGCTAATTGAACCTGAAGTCCTACAGCAGGGTTTCCAGCTTCCCTACACAATCAGCGGTGTCATCTTTGAAAACCAAGCACAACATAAAGCTTGCAGTCACTGGCTTAGGTTTTGACATCTACTTCCTGTGAGTGTAGAGGAGCCTGCACCTGTGACAGACCAAGACCCTTATGAGTTCCCGCGGGCAGAATAGGGTGAGTCGGGAGCCAATTTATCAACATGGATGACTTACTCTGATTCGGGGCCGATCATGGATCTTGGCTGCCTTGTACAGTGAACGAGCAATTAGCCATGTCCCCTTAGCAGACCATCCCATTCAGGTGCAGCAACACAAACCTTCCAAGATCGAAAGAGTTCCACAGAGCTGGGACTCACCAGCAGATATAACCACTCTGTTGCCCAGTTGCCTCTGGGAAGGGGTTGCAGGGTGTTGGCCTATCAGCGGCCCAACAGAGGATGACTTAATCCTCTGGCAGTGTCGGTTTTAACTTCCTACAAGTTGCTGATGTCTGCAGCTGCTGTGTTGCGGTGGGAGTCTATCTTGGACCAAAGATTCTGGAGGCAATGGTAGTTTTGAAATGCCTAAGGCTTCTAAGTCAATTTGGAAAATTCAGGGGATTTGAATTGAATAAAGTTCTATAGATAGAACTCATTCCACAAATATTTTCATTGCAAATGGAAGGCTTAAAAATCATTTCAGCTGGGGTTTTCTTGCCTGGAACATGTAACGAGTTATTCATTGGTCTGAGGAGGGTTCATGGAGGATGTTTACATGAGGGATCTCTGCAATAAGAAACTGGTTGGGAGTTTTTGGGTGAAGTGGGTTCCCACTTCCGTGTCTTGCTTCTGGAAGATAGGGGAGAAGAACAAGAGGATTGCCATTGATGGAAATCAACTCATCACAGAGTCAGAGCAGAGAATTCAAGGCAAGACAAACAACTACTCTTTGTGATGGATGTTTGCTCACCAGCTCCCTCCTTTTCTGCACACTGCTTGGCGCCCCGGAAGGCTGACCTTTATGGATTCCATCAGTGGGCTCCCTTGATCTCTGGCTTCCAGTTGCATTTAGCCAATGGGAAACCAGCAGGAGATCACAAGGTTGGCATCGTTTTTTCCCCTGGCCCCTCCCAAATGGGCTCTGGTGTAGCACCCTCTGTCTGCTAAGGCCACAGCTACTTCTATACTTGTAACTACTTTTTCCTGATGCTGCTAAGGACCCCTCAATTTTTTAGGCTTATGATGTGTTTCCCTTAACCCTGCTCATGTCTTGAGAAATAGTCCTTTTCAAATTCTTCAGTTACCCTGCATAATTCATTTTCATTTCCTATACATAGAGTAGCTAAACAATCTATGGCCAATATTTACAAAGGAATGATTTTAAACAAGTCAATGTGCAGGTAAACCTCAAATTACACCCCAAAGACAACTGTCAGAATCCTTTGGAGAGTGAGAGGACTTCCAGACCAGGTCATGTCCATCTTGGCTGTTGCTGGCTCTAAGAGAAGTCATGTTACTCAGACCCAGTCATTGTCAACAGCCACATCCATTGTGTGTTGGTCAGGAAATATAGCTTTAGGCATATGACATCCTAACCTGATAGTTTTTTTTTAAACCTATGTCAGTATTTCACTCTTTTTTGGTACCTTTTAGGAACCTGATTGGCAATTTTGATTTGATATATAGCATATCATAATTTTTATCATTTAAAATAGATAGAAATAGGCTCTTAAAGTTTCCATGCAGAAAATCTGTTTTCCAGGAATAGATTCCTGACATGAGGCAGGGAATACATCCTGAAGAAAAAAAGAAACATTTTGTAGCAATGAAACACCTAAGACTCATTTCATCATTAAAATAATGATGAAATAAAATAAAATAATAATAAAATAAATTTCATCATTAAAATGTGAGTGATGATAACAACTCATAAAATTATGAGAATTAAAAACAAGCAGTGTATGCCAGAGACACATGTAACACACATTAAATATTAGTTGTCATTTATCCTAATTGATTATTTTCCTGATTCCTCAAATGGAATTTCTTTTATTACCATTTATGGGAAAACAAAGTGCTTGAGGATGACTTAGTAACTTGTGGATGGATGTTGTACCTGTAGAATAAATAGAATTGAACTGTCCTCTTGATTTCTGCAGTTAGTTAACTCGTTTGACATAGGCGAAACTTAAATCATTTTAACCAGCTTTTTTTTTTTAATGTGTGTGCAATTAAAGAGATGGAAGGAATAGGAGAGAAGGCAAATCAAAAACGGACCCAGTTTATAATAGTCAAAGAGGTCAACTTGCTAATATAACTAAGATACTATGGTTGAACTTTAATGTGGATGAAATTAGTAACAAAAGACCCAAATGTCTTTGCATGCAGTGAACTCTTCCATAATCAGAAACCACTGTTTCAAGTAAATTCGCACCTTTCAAAATGCTTATAAAATGAATGGGCAACGTTTCCTTTTAGGCTTTACCATACCATTTAGGGAGAAGGCTAAGGTCAAGGTCAAGGAACATATTTAATACCTTCGCCATAAGTACATCTTTATTTGTTTTCAGTTTTGAGACAGAGAAGAACAATTTGACAAGTTAACACATATCTCCTCCTATATTTTAATGCTACAACACAGAGAACAATAACATATCAATTAACTTTAATTGCCCTCCGGCTTGCTTCCTCAGATACCTGCCATCGTGAGCAGTGTGCTTTTATGAATAGCCTCCTGGCAGTGAAAATCTCTCAAGGTCTATAACTTGTTCTACAATGTCTGTCCAGGGTCTCACAAAAAAAATCATTTAATATATTCTGTATGTTGTCTCATTTCTCCAATATTCTCAAAAGTCAGAATCTTACCATTTATAACTGGATATTAAAGATAGACTCACAGAGTCAAGAATGGAAGAGGTCCAGCAACAGTAAAATGAACTCGCCTTGCCCATGCAAGGAACGGTGTGTTCCAATGACTCTTGAGTCTGTGCTTATCCAAAGCAGTCCAAGGTAAGAGGTTCTGTTGTAGGCAGCTGGAAGGCAGGCCTGGAAACCAAGTGAGTTCTTCTTCTGTTCTTGCATTTCAGACGCAATAACCCCCACGTTGATTCATCTAGCATTGTAGACACACAGTTACAGTAAAATGTGAACAATCAGTTAAATGTAAATACAGTAAAATGTGAAAAAATATCACATGCTGGGAATTACGTCCCCTCTAAGGTGAACTTTGATCAGTGTTAGACGTGGAATCAATTCTCCTCCATTCCTGCCTCTGATGGGCTTTTCCAAGATGGTGATTTTTTTTTTTTTTTTCCATATTCATCTGTCTGGAGCTGTCCTGTCGGGTCAACCAGTTGTCTAGAGGCGAGCTGTAAAGCTGCGGTCAGCGTGGCGTTGGCACCCAGTGTGTGCACACCCCCCTACTTCCTATCTCATTCCCTGTTCCCTCACTCCGGCTGCTCTGGGGTTGCACTTGCCAAGGAAAACACAAGCAGTCAGTCGGTCTATAAAATAGCAGGTGTCAACATGTGTTCCTGGAATCCTTCTTCTCACAAAACTTACTACAGATAACATGACCTTCATATGATACGGGAAGAGATGTTTTCTTTAAATACAGAATGAGCTCTGAGGTAAAGGAGATATCAATTGTGTTTTCCTTTGATGTCCAATGTCCCACCTCCCCATTCTTTGGTCCTTTCCCGTTTTTGTTGAGTCCCTGGCGTTTAGACACCTTGCGACTTCATTCTGCCTCTGACTCTCCCAGAGTTCATTAATTAAATTAATTAATTAATAAACCATTAATTAAGGTGTAAGTTAGTACACCTAAATAATGCACATCATTTCATGCACTTTAGTAATTCAATGAGTTACCCCTTTTAGTAGCATTACATTTCTTAAGAAGAACTAATAGAAAGGACAAGATTAACACCAACAGTAAAATTTCAGGCACTGTGGTAAATGAATCATTGGGGTTATATGTCTGGATGAAAAGGAAAAAAAAAAAACTTTGATGCAACATAAATAATACCAGGTTGATGAAAAAAATTCAGGTTCTGGAACCCACCAGACCTGGGTTTGAATATTAGCTCTGCTCTTTACCGGCTGTGTGACATTAGACAAATCACTTAACCTCTCTGTGTTTCATCTATAAGATGATGAAAATAATACCTGCCTCATAGGTTCATGATGTAATTAAGTAAGTCATAGCATATAAAGTCCTTGCAGCCTAAAGACTATGTTTATATCCTGGGAAGATCCCACAGGCAAGGGGAGGAACAGATTGATTTCCAGAGCAATGTGCTTTCCTAATAGAAGAAGGTACAGAAGCTAAAGGAACCAGCAAGAGGGTTAGGTTAACCGTTGTCTGTGTGAAAATCGAGTATTTATTTTGCTTCCTATTTAACAAAACTATTCACAAATGATTCCTGTTCTGTTATCAATTTCTAAAATAGACAGTGGTTCACAGGGACAATCAGGGTAATGACTCCTGAAGCGCAGCCTCTTTATTAAGATACCTGATGTGAAAATCATTCTTAACCATCTGCAGAATCATAGTTTAAAATCACCAGCTCTCCTGTTTAGGAGCCACTGCTGAAATTATTCAGCGAGATGGGCTTTCTTATGCTTTGTAAACAGTTATTTGTTATATTCCTTGGAGGTTAAATATAAAGTTACCAGCAAGGAGATTTCATGTACAAGCAGTAATTTTGATGACTCCGGGATCTAGAGATCTTCATTTAGATGTTAAGCAATTTTATATTTGAGATACAAAGTTTGCTTAAATGTGAAATATGAGGCAGAGGAAAATGTCTACAGTCTTAATGTTTTGCCCAATATTTTACAGAACAAAGGGATAGAATATCTGAAATTCAGTGTTGTTCTTTTATTCTTTTCAACAAAAGCATTACTTTGGGTCTCTTTTGGGAATAATGTTCAAAGAGGAATAAATTTGTCTCTTAAATATTCTCAGCGATTTGGCGAGGGTTGGGGGGGTCGGCAGTACGAGAGTGCTTTTGGTTAAGTAAAACCTACCACTTGAGCCTCTCTATCTGGGAAGATAAGTCATCACTCTCCAGCTCTCCAGCTGCGTGATCATCTCAGATGAGCTGGGGACTCTGCGGCTTGCCCTCACTCCAGGAGACAGGCTGAGGGAAGAACCACCATCTAGAGCATGGCCATCGTAGTATAAAAAGAGAGAAGGGTGAGACATGTCTGGTGATTCCCTGGCTCTTAGGTCTTCCCCTTGAGTTTCAGTGGCCCAAATAAATCCCATGGCCCACCTCACTTTGAAGAAGTAGGGTAGGGATATTAAATCATGTCCTAGAAGAGAAGACAGGGAAAACTGGAAAAAGTAGGGAATGTCCTCATGAATGCAGTGATAACTGCTTTCTTCTCTTTTATGCCTCGTGCTGGGTTTATGAGCTCACTTTCGCTGATTGGGGCAAAGACGCGTAACCCATCCAGGATCTTCTCTGTGATAGAAGTGAAGGACACCATGTAAAATGATAACACAGGGAACCTGGGTGGCTCAGTCGGTTGAGTGTCTGTCTTCAGCTCTGGTCATGGTCCTGGGATCGAGCCCCGCATCAGGCTCCCTGCTGAGCAGGGAGTCTCCTTCTCCCTCTCCCTCTGTGTTGTTTCTCTCCCTCTCAAATAAATAAACAAATCTAAATAATAATAATAATAATAATAAAAAGAGATTCCATGAAATTAAGGGGGGAATATCCCATTCAAGGTTCAAAGGTCTTGGTAGTGTCAGATGACATTCACATGTACCTTTCTGTATACTTTTCCCCCCAGGCATCTTCTGCTGCCTAATATACTACCCAAAACCATGGTAATTAAAACCAATACCAGTGATTTGTTTATAATTCTGCACTTTGAATTGGGCTTGGGTCGAAGATGGCCTCACTCGTTTTTCTGACCAATGGTCTTAGGTGATGGCTGAGTCTCTTTCTCTAGGAACTTTTCTTCCTCAAGAAATCTAGCACAGTCGTGCTAGACTGTAATCTGAGGGTAAGAGGAGGGGGAGAGGGAAAGCTGGAAGCCTTCTTGAGGAGAAGCTAGGAAGTCCTACAACATCACCTTGCCTGCATTCTGTTCACCGGACCACACTGAGGGGAGCAGAGAGACTCTTGATAGAAGGGGTGGGGGAGGGCAGAATCGCATGGTAAAGGAGCGTGACCCAGGGGCGGGAGAGTAGTTGTGTCCTTCTTTATGAACTGTGTCGCCACAGCTCTGGGATGAGGGATGACCAGGAGCGTTACGGACTGCCCGGAGAATAGGCACAGAGCCTGGAAAAGATTCTGCCATTTTCCAGAGATTTCTTGGTGGGTTTGTTTCTGTTACAAATGAACTAGAGTCTGGAAAATAAGTGAAAGATGTGGTTTCCCTTTGTAGGAAGTGAGGAGCTTTTCACTTGACTGTTTTTCTGTGTCCTGCCAGTCAGTGCGCTGCTGCTAACGGCAACTCCATCCACCGTCTAGGGTATCGGAAGAGTCATCTGCCCTTGGCCATTTCTCATTCTAGTTTGCTCTTGTAATGCTATCGCATTTTTTTTTTTTTTATGGCAAAAAACACTCTAAAATTTTGTAGAAGTAGAGGGTGAACAAAATTCTCTCCACTAATTCAGTGGTCAATGTCACCTCATTCAGAGATTATTCCTGTGGACATTTCTAAATTCTACATGTATAAACTTTATAACAGTTTTTGGGAGTCTGCCATCTAATCTCTGTGATCAGGTAGGAGTTGGAGAGAAAACAATTTCTAAAATAATCAGGTCATAATAAAATCATAGAGTTTTATAGAATAAGAGAAATCTCTCACTGTTACACAACTCACTTGCACACTGTGAGGCCTGGCTACGTTCTACATCATAAATATAGACTGTTGTATTCTACACTACTGCTGGAAGCTTCCAAATGGTCTTTGAACATATTAAGTAAAATATTTTTCAATATTCCGATTTGGCTGTACAGAAATATGCAAAAATGGAATAAGCTCTCTATTTCAACAAAAAGTCAGAATCTGTCTTAAAGTTGCAGTGAGTAACATGAGTTTTAACTGCTCTTCTCCATGGGATTGAGGATTTTGCCCCAGGATAAATCATGCGCAATCCCTACTTTAACTGATGTTTATCGAGGAGAGTATAAGGTCTTGGGTTGCCTCATTTGCGGGCTTGACCTCCCAGATTCCCTGACTGGGAAGGTAAGTCAGGTCCCCTCCATTTAAAAGGGATCAATTTGGGCATGGTGCAATGGCGGGCACTCTTTGGGGAGAGAAATCCTTAAACCAAAGCAAACAACCTCAGTAAAATAAGTCTTTTGTAATCTTCCTACAACTCACTAGAATAAGTGTCATTTTTATATTGTTCTCTTTCTCTAATTTAAAAGTTAACTAAAATGATCAATAACAGCCTTCGGTAAAGTTCTCTCTATCCCCCCAAAAAATGCCCTCGGATTCCTGTCTGAAATGCCTCGATCCTTCACAAACTAGACAGTTTCCTTTTCCCAGGGTGGGGAGGACCTCCAAGTCAGTGCATACCACTCGCAGTGCACTGTTGTGACTCTTGTGTGGTTGCTGAAGTCAAGGAGAGGACAGTCATCCCTCTAGGAATTTGCCTCAGCAACGGACGCAACAGCTCACGCAAATGTTGTTGATTCAATGGTCAGTATTATGCCCCAATAATGGGTTGAACGTTGAACGTTCGGGGCCGCATCTCTTACAAGAGAGGGCGACCCTTCTCTGTGTCACAGTCTAGCTTTTAAGGGCAAAGGCCATGCGGTCGGGCCTGGCCACGCACAGGTGACCAATGAGATCGTAACACACACAGGAAACTCCACAGTTTCCTGTGACCAATTGAGTTACAATTGAGTAAATTGAGTTACAATTTACCCTAGTAGACATTTGAACCAGCCTATTACGCCTTGAATAGGATTGGCGCCGAAAAAGGGTTCCCAAAGGGTTGGGGCCCCTACTCCTTGGTAGCTACGGAGACAGTATGCAACTGTCTCTACTGATCAGATGTCTGATCAGTACTACTGATCTGATGTCTCTACCTGGCCTGACCCACCCTCGCGTCTGGGCTTTGTCACCTGAGGCTGGTTTCCGGGACTTGTTTTTAAGTGAATCCCCTGGGGGAAGGGAAGCAGGGACAGTTTAACTTTAATGAAAACCTCTTGCTAAATAGGTCCTTACAGTCAGTATTTAAAAATCCAAGGGCAAGTCATCTGAGGATGGCCGCAGGATAAGCTGAATGAGCCTAAACCCCAGACAACAGTTAGGACATTATCATAGTCCAGAGCTAACCCAAAATACACATCCGATTTGGTCCAGGTCCTGAGGTTGTAACTGTTTGGAGGTATTTGGGGGAAAGGAGATTCTACAGACTCAGAACCAGTGTCTGAACACCAATTCCATGGACTGGCTGGGACTGGAGGGGATTGTGCTGAGCGAGAGCCATCAAGCAGAGAGAGTCAGTTACCGTATCGTTTCACTCATATGTGAACATGAGGAGCAGCACGGAGGATATTAGAAGAAGGAAGGGAAAAATGTAAGGGGGAACTCAGAGCCGGAGATGAGCCATGAGAGACTGGGGACTCAGGGAAGCAAACTGAGGGTTTCAGAGGGGAGGGGTTGGGGGATGGGTGAGCCCGGTTGTGGGTATTAAGGAGGGCACGGACGGCATGGAGCACTGGTGTTATACACAAGCATTGAATCTTCGAACACGACATCAAACACTACTGATGTACGGTACGGTGACTTACATAACATAATAAAAAATAAATAAATAAAGGCACTACTGATACTTCCGTTTTCTTAAGAGATTCCAAAGATGCCCTAGAGTGGACTTGGAAATTTATACCAGGGGTGCCAAACACATGGAACATAAACTTGTTTCAGTAACTTTTGTTTCCACCTACAACCAGGCTCAGCCAGCCATGCAGGTGACAACTTTGGGACACTAACGTGATTCAGTTGTCCCTTTATGCAAGGTGCTAGTTTATATTTAAGGTCATGCAGACATTTTATCCAGGGAAAGTGAGGAATAGCTTCTTTTTTTTTTTTTTTTTACTTTATTCCCCATTTCTGGTTTGATTTTCAGCCCTTTCTTCTTTAATTCAGCCGTCCCGATAGCCTCACTCTAACGTGCTGACGGTAGGTAGCGTTTGGCAGTGATCACATTCAGTGAACAGATACTCTACCTTGTCACAATTTAGAATGCCTGATGTTCGGAGCCGCTATAAACCTTATTTACATATTTGCCTTTGCCAACTATAAATTTCCCTTTTATCGTTTTTGGCCTTATGGGGTTGTAAACATTTGCCATTTGCTCTTTGAAAGTTCACCCTGGATTAGAACTATCGAAGTAACAAATGTATCCTTGTTTCTTCAATCCTTTGAAGAAAAAAATTCAGTCTCCTCCAAAGCATCCATTTTCAACGTCTATGTCTGATATATATTTTTTTAATCCAGTTTTTTTTTTTTTGCAAAAGTCTTTATTTCCTTTATAGCCATTTATAATTGAGGGGAAAGGTGTGAAATACTTTTTTTCACACAGCCTACCTTGCAAATGCAAACCATATGTTATCTGTTTTCCTATGTATTTTGTATTGCTAGTACCATATGCCTCAGATGATTGATCTTACCGTTGTGAGGAAGCTAAAGATACATATATTTTAAGTCTCTCTTGTAGGAAATAAGATGTTCCTCTATTGCTCTTTCAGATTAATGTGCTAAAAGCTTCTGCTCATGCCTAATGGATGAACCATAATTTACATCAAAGTTTCAATCACTTTAAATTAATATAGCCATTTTCTTAATGAATCTTGTTACTAGAATCTCTGGTCTTCACAAAACAATCCAGTCATGGCTGTTTACCATTTTTTTGTATAGCATAGAATCTGGTATCCAGAGTATTTTCCATTGTAGTTTTTAAAATTAATTAATAAATGGCCTGTGCTATTTGAAAATACATGTCTTTTATGCACTTTTGTAAAAAATATATTCTATTATTCATCACTGTTTTCATCTTCTATTGGATTTCATAAGACGGAAAGGAAAAAAATATGTATGTATTCTACTAAGAGATATAAACATTGTAAGATTCATCTCTGAAAATAAGGTTCTTGGGTTTTATTTTATTTTTTTTTCTTGCGTTTTCTTTTTTCCTTTTTGTTTTTGAGGGTTTTTTGTTTGTTTGTTTTTTGTTTTTTGCTTTTTTTCTTGTTGGAGCCCATAAGAAGTTCAAGAATAAGTCACAATAATTCTGATGGGATTTAGCAGTCAGATTTTTTCTCTGCATGAACAGAAAGGTTGTATATGGGCATAGCAAAAGAGAAAGCTGAAAAATTAATCTCTGTGACTTAGTTTTTTATTGAAATTGTTACGTAAGTGATATTGCACCTTAATACTAACTAGTTCAGCTAACTGTGGGTATCAGTATCTGGTATGTGTCCATAGTGAAGATAAACACTGAATTACTAATGTTATCTAACTGCAGGGTGGAAAAACTAACCAGGTTTCATGGGAGACATTAGGACTCAATCTACATCAAATGATCAAGCTGAATGTAAGAGGCTATCCCCATACATGTTGAGATTAAGGTGGAAAACGTGATTCAGGGCTATTCAGCAAAGTTGGCCTTCGGTGTCCAAGGGTCTTGTCTAAATCAGATGGGTGGGCTCCCATAGCTGAGCCTCACTGTACTGACTCCCCACCACGCCCATTAGGGGGATGCCTTCTATGCATGGAGGTTTCCAAACTGGGTTCAGAGAGTCCAGGGGCTACCCCTTGGGAAGACTCTGGGGGCTACAAATTGGAGTGGGTAGGAACAGACCAGACTAAGGCCTAAGACTTCTTCTTTTCAGCTGAAACAGTTCTTCTCCTTTTACTTATTTTCCATATTCGTCTTCTTTGTGGGACTTTCTCTGAAGAAAGGACTCATGAGAGTTAAGAAAACTATTGTAAAGTACTGTAATAACATAGTAGCTGGGTGAAGTCAATGTTCTCAGAGTAAAATTGTAAGAGAAGAGTCACAGTCAGAAAGAACAGACTGGGCCATTCTTGTAGGAATTGGGATCAAATCCTATTATATGCTTTCTCTCTCTTGATAACAGGGAGACACATATATGCAGTATACACACACATATGTACACACATTTATATACATGGATTAATAGGTATATGTATGTGTGATTATAGATTCTATGTGCATATATGTACATATGTGAGTATGCACATATATTGTATCAGGAGTATGCACACATACACATTCATACGTGTGTGTGTGTGTGTGTGTGTGTGTGTGTGTGTGTGTATAGGGCAAGAGAAAGAGAAACCTGGCAACACTTATTGTTAAATATCCATTATATTCCAGGAATATTGCTAAACACTGGACCCTCATAAAAGAACCAGAAAGACAAGAAATATCCCTACCCTCACAGGAAGACAAGCAAGTAAACAATAAACAAACGAATGAGCCAACGATAGATTCTGAGTGGTAGTGTAAATGAACAGAGGGCTGTGTAGAGGACCGCACAGACAGAGGGACTGGTTAGGTACTGGAAGGTATAAAGGAGCACGGCCACTGGAAGAACCAGGGAAAGGGGCCAATCGGAAAGCCATTGGTTCCATTCTTATCCTCTGTGGCCCCGGGTGACAAAAGCAGGCTGAGTGAGGTGACGTCTGCCCTAGCGGTGTTAGGGCCATATTTTGGTGTAGTCCATACTGTTTGAACTCATCTAACTAGATCTAACTAATAGAGACAGAGAAGTCTTTAAACAGCTGAGAAAAAAAAAATGTGGAATTAAGACTTGGCTGGAAGAGTGCCTGGAGAGACACAAATCTTGACATTTCCTGATCTTCTTAGCATTTTTCAGTCAAAGTCAGTTGTTCAGATTTCCGTCTAAGAACTAATCTTAGAGATCGGATAAGCAGGTGGGAGTCACGGACTAAATGTCCCCACATTCGGGGCAGGTGTAATGTGATGAACTAGCCAGAGCATAGAGCAGAGTAGCTGCAGAGGCCACATCCATTCTGAGTGTGCAGTGGGTCCTTATCGCATGGAGAGTGCAGGTGCACTGTTGCTGGAGGCTGGGATTGGCAAGGAGCTGGAATCCAAGCGTTCCTGTGGAAGTCCCACCTTTTTTAATGTTGCCAGCTAATGAAATGATTAACACTGAGAAATGTCTTCAGGTTACGGAACTCAAGTTCACACCAATTTGTTCGACAAATTAGTTGCAGGACCCCCTTTCTTATTTTCCAACAAGTAGGAAAAGTACAAAGAAATTGAGGAGCTTCCTTGGGTTCAGACTTCCAGAGAAAGGCAGAATTAAGTCTAGATCTTCTCTGAGCTCATCTGGGGCTTGTTTCCCACTTCTTTCCACCATTCGTGGCGGGTAAGTCTCTAATGCATGATCAGGGAATAAAGTATCTAATCCTCAGTTCAGTAACCATCTCTGACTTTCCAAAAGAGAAAAACAGCAAAACACTGCAACCCAGCTGAGCTCCATGAACAGCAAGACACACAGGGGAAAAAAAAAAAAAAAAAAGTGAAAGAGGGATTTATAGGACTCAGTATCTCACCAGATCATGCGAGGACTGGAGGGAACCAGAATAGTTTTGAGCTTGTTTGTTTTAACTTCAGGGTGGAAAATTTCCCACATCTATTGAAGCAGAGAGAATTGCATGATGAACCTGCATGTGGACAACCAAACTGTAATCATCAGTGATTTACCAATGTTGTTCTTATTCCTTTTCTTACTTCCCGAAGAATTTTACTTATACTTACTGGTGCTGCGGTTTTAAACTTGGTGAGCCCAGTTTCAGAAAAAGGGCAGCCAGAGAGAGATACATTTTTGTGTGTGACAGTGAGTAACAGAGGGTAGGGGAAACACTGAGGGGGGAAAATACCATGACATTTATTTGGGAACGTGAGTTTGACATAGGAGATGTCTGGATTGGAGCAGAGTAGAGAATTCAGAAGTGACGATCAAATTTGGGGGTCCCTTCCATAGAGACGATATTCGAAGCTGTGGATATGAGTCAAATGACCAGAATAAAATGTACAGAGGGTTGAGGAGAAAAGAGCAGAGCAGAGGGCAGAGGAAGGGAGGAGAGAGAGAGTGAACAGGGGAGGAGGAGGAGGAAGAAGAGGAAGAGAACCCAAGGGCAGTCAAGCGAGGTTGGCAGCTGGTGAGGTGTGAACATTTCTGACACAACAAGAAGAGAATCCCACCGGCTTCTATCATGTTACCCGCCACCTGTCTGCACCTGTGCCAGACCTTCCTGTCTCAGGAGGAGAACTGTGGGAATTCCATAGCAAAGCCACCCCCACCACCCCCGCTCAGGATCCCGCCCCTCCCACTGCTGCCTTCAGGACAGTGGACAGTTCCCCATCAGCTTTTCCTCCTCTCCCGTGTCATGCATGAATTTGCCTCTTCTTTATCTTACCATTAGGTCATCGACAGGCTGCTATTTCTTCCACCAGCTACCTCCCCTCCTGTCCCCTTTTTCTGAAAGCAAAACTCTTTTGAAAGAGTTGCCAATATTTGCTTTTTCAAATTCTCCACCGATTCCCTGCTGAACTCACTAAAATCAAGATTTTCCCTCCATCATTCTCGTCCCTAATGTTTTTGTCAGACATGAAAGACCTAAATCCAGTTTTTGATTTTCAGTCCTCAGTCCTTACTTGACCTACCAGCATTATTGGAAACATTGATCATTCCCTTCTTCTAAAAATGCTTCCTTCACTTGGCTTTTTCTGGTTAGTTTCTTTTGCTTGCTTCAGCTGTGGCTGGCTTGGTATGAGGGTGTGCACCGCAAGCAGTCATTTTTGGTAGTGAAGGTAGAAGTAAGGTGGGAGCCAGCCTAAGGGATGGGTTTATACACGTTGATTTTATCCTATTCCCTTTGTCTAGTAATTGACTTTTATTTTTATGGAACTTCTTAAAAATCTAGGACATATATATCATTGTAGTTAGGCTGATTTTTGGTAAGAGAATCTACTCATGCCACACAGCCTAGTACAGTGCCTGTCGTGAGAGACCTACACTAGGTAGTGGTTGTGTAAATTATGAAATCCTGGATAAAGGGGCACCAGGTAGGTTTCCTTCAACATAAACACCAGACTTCCCTCCTTCTTTTGTAATTATAGACTAATAAGGCCATTAATGTTTGGAAGCTGCAGTTATATAGAATATGTAATATCTCTCAGTGTTTTGAGATCACCAAATATTTATTTTAGAACCATAGAAATCATTAATGCCATTGTTTCCATATTCTTGCTGTCACCATTATGACATATTCCATTTGTAGGACAAATCTAAAACAGAAGCTGATATTCTGAAATTCAGAGATCATTTGTGTGTCTGCATCTTTTTGCTGTTTTAGAACCTTAAAAAGTTTAGCATGGGACTAGAGCTATTTGCTTTGTTTTGCTATTATACTCCATGTCCCTTTTGGTAAAAATGCAGACTTCCCTGGAAAACATAATAAGTCAACTTTAATTATTTTATTTTAAGACAGTATAGTTTCTAATGTTGCTTCACTGAAAGTCGCCATGTATAAAAAAATGAAAAGATTTATGTGCCAGAGTGCCCCGAAATCACCAGAGACACACCTGCAGAGTTTGATCTCATACACAAGAGGAGAGCAATTAGCCCCCAAACTGACACATCCATGTATTAATGACTGACATTCTGTAGTAGCCCAAAGGTTATATTGAAAGATACTGTTCATGCATGAAACTGCAGAACTTAATCACACTGTACTAATGGAGTCAGATATGATCTAACTGGCCACATCATTAAATGAAGGAGTGGCTTCAGATTTATTTTGTTTTATACTTATCCACCTGTTTGAAAATACTTCAAGTATATTTGTATTATCACTTAGATTTGTACTGAGGCAGTAGGAACCCCTTTCGGACACCTTACTTAGACATTGGGAGCAATAAGTGAAGGACAATGATGTACTGAAAAACAAGATAGTGCCAACAATAGGGTAACAAAGCATAGTAATCCAAATGAAACGGTACACGTCATCAGGGCATATGGCACTTAGAGGTATTTTATTGATTCATTTAGAATTTCCTTTATGGGGAAATTAGGCTCATTGAATCCTACTTAGGCAAATGGTCAGTCGGATGGTGACCATCCAAATACAGCATCAGAGCATTATGTCCTTACCATTCCACAACGGTGTTTTGTTAGGAATAATCCTCCCATGCTCTGGGTGCTACCCTTTCCTTGGCCACTGTGACGCCAACCACTCCTGATTTTGTATGTGCCTCTTCGTCATTGAGAGCCACCATGACAGACACAATTTCTGCCAATGGAGCTGAAGGCTGCAGAGCCATTGAGTTTGCCATCACGGGTTGCATGGGTATAGTATCATGCGTGGTTTGCCATGCAATGTCTCTTTGCCATTTACTTTATGTTGCAGTGGATACATTTTTTTATTTTGAGGCCCCTGCACCAACAGCACCCACATCACCTGGGAACTTACTAGAAATGCAGATTCTCAGTCCCCGCTCCAGAAGTGCTGAGACTGAAAATTGAGATGAAACCCAGCAATCTGTGTATTGACAAGCTTTCCAGGTGGTTCGGGTACATAAAGGATGATGAAGCATTCTGGGGCTAGAATTAGTTAGAAGGTACAAGAGTAAAAAGTGCTGAAAGCAAGCCAGGGAGAAATGGAATTGGGGGAAAGGACTCCAGACCAGAGCTGTGGCTTTTAATGGAGGATTGCCAAGCGATGGCCTGGCAGAGAGGAAGCCAGGTCTCCTTCTTGTCCTGTTCTCCAGTCACCCGCAGGGACCCCTCATTGGCCAAACCCAATAAGAAATAAGGAGCCTAGGTAAGTCAGGGGTACAGATCAGAGTGGAAAATGATCTCAAGGGGCAAGCAGCAAGTGGTAATGCTGGGCCTACTGAAAAGAACGACCAAATTTTCGATGGGGTGTTAAAATGGAAGTTATCTGTTCTTTGAGGCAGCTTCAGGGAAGTAGCAGAGAAAAATATGAGGAAAAGGTGAGCAAGCAAATAAGCAGAAGCCTGTGGAAAACACCATAGCAATCACCAGAGCCTAGGAGGAATGACGGTCAGTTCTGTGAGTCAAATTTGGGAAAGCTATGGTGAGAGGCACCTCAAGAATTCCATAGAAGCTATGATACGAAGCCCTTGTACAGTGCCGACTTATTTTCCTTTGCAAGGGTGGATTGTTTCAGAAAAAAAAAAAAAAAGACTAAGGTGACAATAATACACAGGTGACTTGTTATTACTAAGAGATTCTTTGTTTTATCAAAATATTGAAACAGGGCTTTCTTTACCCGATGTTTCTTGAAGTACTGTAAAATACTCTCTTTTTTCATACTGGTATTGTTAACTGCAAAAAAAATAAAAAAGGTTTACACATGCAAAGAGTATTATATTTTTTGAATTTGTGGGCGCAAAGATAGGATGGTTGGAAAATTCTGAATATATAGAAGTGAAGTAATTCTTTAAAATAGCTCTATTCTTTAGCATAGTTTTTGGTGATGATGATGACAACTAGTGAGATCCCTCTGTCACCAATAGCATTCTTCTCTTGAAATGCTCCCATCTTAAGAGATTCGTGTACATTTTCTTTATTTCTTCTGTCTTCTCTTTCATTGATCCTTGGTCTGTCTTTGGCCCTCATAACTTCAATAAAACTGCTCTCAAGAAAGCTCCATAAACTTCCCGTTGCCAGATCTAATGGACACTTCCTGGCATTATCTTTTTTAACATTTTATTGCCATATATTTGACAGCGTTAGTTGCTTGCTTTTTCTAGAAGCACACTCTTCCCTGGGCTACTTAGACACTGCCTCCTCCAGTTCTTGTCTTCATTTCTTCTTCTTTTCTGGCTCCTCCTTCCGGCTTCCTCCATAGTCTCAAAGCTTTGTCTGAAAACCCATTAAAAAAAAAAATTTGGTCTCATTTCACAATCTCTGCCTACATAATCTCACCCATGCCCATGGCTTCAATTAGTATCTAAGTATTAAATGTTCTCCAGTTCCTATCTCTACTCAGTGCCCTTTGGAACAAGACTTCGGTGCCACCAGCATATAAAGAGATGGTAGTAAAAGTACCCAGGAAGGACCCTGTAAAGAAGGAGTCAGAAAGTTAGAAGAACCCCAAATGGCCATGTCAAATAGAATGTAAAAGAAGTGGTCAACAGTATCAAGAAACTGTGAAAAGCATTCATTAAAGGTCATTTTGGAAAGATGCAGTAGTTGGTGGGGACAGCAGTCAGCCATCAAAGGTGAATTAAGTTCAG
Source organism: Mustela erminea (assembly GCF_009829155.1). NCBI lineage: Eukaryota > Metazoa > Chordata > Mammalia > Carnivora > Mustelidae > Mustela > Mustela erminea. Next base: position 28,056,193 of record NC_045634.1, on the reverse strand, counting down.
GTAACAAGGGAATGTGGGCTACTTTTTCAAGGATCTGGTCTGTAATGGGGAGCAAAAGGTGTAGCAAGATGTGGAGAGTGACACAGGGTCAAAGGATTATATTTTAATTACAGGTGAGACTTAACCATATCTATTAATTATACGGGGTTGAACTAATTAATAAGAAATTATGGAAAATAAGAAGTAGAGAGCAATCATCAAGCAAGCTATGTGTCAGGTCCAGCAGGGAGAAAGAAGTTTCCATCAAAAGTTCAAGTTCACTTTCCACAGACCACACGCTTATCATAATAGCAAACATAATTGGCATTCCCCTGTGTTAGTCTATCATATTTTGTTTGGTTGGGTTATCTGTTATTGGGCATTGGATTGTTTTTAATTAGTCATTATGGTCATCATCATCCTTATCTCTACTAACATCTACTGACTGCTTACTGAATGCCAGGCACCAAACTAACACGATGTGTGCAATTATCTCTAATTTTCTCAATAAACATACACTGTAGATGCTTTTATTCTTATCCTACTTTAATAAAAGAGAAAAAATTGGAGCTTAAGAGAGGTTAGAAAATTCTCCCAAATTTATTCAGCTAGTAAATGGAGGAGCAAGGATCAGAATTCAGTGACTTTTGACCCCTGAACCTAAGCTCTTAGCCACAATGATAAACCACCTCAAATTTTTGCTATGATGAATAATGGTGCTTTGAGTATCTTTGTGAAAAGTCCTTTTGAGATGAGGCACTTAGAAAATTGTGAACCCTGGGCTGCCTTGATTTCCTTTTTTACATCTCTCTTCTCAGTTACAACTTAAGATCAATTCAGGATACCTCAGCTCCCCAAGAAGAGCCAAGGTAAGGCCACATCCCAAGTTCCCTGCAAGACTAGGCTTGATGGAGCCTTCTCACTTTGCATTGTTTCACAAGTTATCCAGTGTATAAGGGTTGTTCTTCATGGGATTCAGGAGAGCATCCAGTGATGTGGCAGAAAGACCCGTTGGCTGTGGTAGTTGATGGGACTGAGTAGAAACTCTTGATCGGTCCAAGGACCAGGCCCATCAAAACAGAGTAGAGCTGCACAGAGCTGTAGACCAGACTGGAGCCAGAGTCAAGGTTAAATCACTAAAATATTATTAGGATAATTAAGTCATTTAACTTAAGAGCATCTTGTAAGAGAGTGTATATGGGAAAAAAAGGCTTCCTTCCACGAGTTTACAGTTTTATAAGTGAATTGCAGAGATGTCCAGGGTGGGTAAGGCATTCTGGGTAGAGATTCACATCAGGGAGAAAAAAAAATAGAGGTCAGAATTCAACAAATGATTTTATCAGTCCATCAGTCCATCACCCCCATAAAAATGCTAAGCAACTCACCTATACTTATTTGCGAAATAGAGGCCATGATTATTTCTGATTATGGATACAATGAATATCTTCAAAACATACCAGGTCATAAGGAAGGGAGAAGGACACAGAAGGAAACTGAGGTTGTCCCACAGATCAGGGTAATGGGAAATATCAGGGGCCCCACACTGCCTGGTCTCCAGATAGAAGTGCATTAAAAATAGTAGAGTCTCTTATCTTGCCAAAAAAAAAAATAAGTAATTACAAGGGCACTTCAAATCTCATTTGAGTCTCGTGAAGATAAAAGGTAATGAAATTCCTAGCTCACACTCGAGCCACCTCTTCTGTCTTTCTCTGAGTGCCTCACTCACCCCCGACACGGTGCCACCAGATTTAAGGAAGCAAGCTATCTAGTGGCTTCTCTGTCTACTCTCCCTCAGATATTCAATGAGTAGTAGATCTAGTCTTTTTAATTCTTTCCTTTTCTTTTCCTTTCTCTCTCCCTGCTTCCCTTCTTCCTTACTCCTTTCTTCCTTCTTTCTTCTCCTTAACTTCTTACCCTGATTCTCACCCACAAAGGTGAGTTCGGGACTGGACTCCACAAGAAAGTCTCCTTGCAGTCCACTCTGTCCATATCTACTCTCTGGTTTTGTATGCCGTGCAGTATGGCTAAAAGGAAAACAATGTTTGCCTGGAGGCTCACTCAGAAGATCCCTCCAGCGGACAAGTCAAGGTCCCCCCTTGTGGAAAGTTTGGGAGAGGAAAAAATTGGGGAGGAATCAGAAGTTTAATGGATGTTGTCCTAGATAGTATACATTATGGGAAAACAAACAAACAAAGAGACATTCAAATAGTTAATGTTCCAGACACCTCCCCAGGCTGGGACAATTTTGTAGAATGAACTGTTTTCCTAGAAGTGCTTAATAATGTAAAGATTAAAAAGGGTCTGCTCAGCATTGAAGATTCTTAGATGATCAGATTTTTCTAGGGTGAAAAATATTTCTTAAATCAAGAACTCCAGCAGGAAAAGATCTCTAGAAGATTTTGGAAACCCTGTTCCCACAGTCATGATCTTAGGCGTCATTCTTTTTTTTTTTTTTTTTTTTTTTAAAGATTTTATTTGTTTATTTGACAGACACAGATCACAAGTAGGCAGAGAGGCAGGCAGAGAGAGAGAAGGGGAAGCAGGCTTGCTGGTGAGCAGGGAGCCTGATGTGGGGCTCAATCCCAGGACCCTGAGATCATGACCTGAGCCGAAGGGAGAAGTTTTAACCCACTGAGCCACCCAGGCACCCCTTAGGCGTGATTCTTCTACCTGGAGCCTGCCCTTCGTCATGGACAGCTCCTGGCACGATCCCCAGGATTTTGGGAGCGTGGCCGCTGCGAAGAGCCCGTGGGCAGGTTGCCTGTGGGCTCAGAGAGCGGAAACTGGACAGGGGCTCCACCAAGTCTCCACTACCCACCGTCTCAGACATCTGGATGGGGAACATTCGGTCCTGGGTCACCCCACCCTTTTAATGGGACAATACTCCAATGTCTCGTTTATTCTTAAAATTAGTGCCAAGCTTGGGTTACCCTTTGCTATTGTTGAAGGTGAAATGCTTAACATTGAAGAGGTGAGGGGTGATGGACGAGCTCAAAAACATTACCTTGTAATAAATCATCAGCTGGGTGGAACTGGCCCAAGCAACACGAAGGAGCTATGGAACGGAGTGACTGTGCTACTCAGGAAAATGTGCCATTTATCATGGAAAACAGCCACTGAACTGGAAGACTGGAAGGCTGCCAAGGTGATACCCATCTTTTTAATAGGACTAAAGGTGATCCCAGAAATTATACATCTGTGGGCTGCATATTGACGCGGAGAAAAATGTCTTTACAATTAAAATGATCTCCCATATAGCCTTGCACATAGTTTATAAAAATCACTTGGGCTACAAAATTGTCATTAGGTCTAGAGAACGTGCCTTTGCGCCACCCACATTATCTCTCCCGGAATCACCTCCCATGCACACAGCCAGGAGAGGCCCAGGGCCCCACAGGTGTACACAACCTCCGGGCACATACATTTGTGAATTAAATAGGCCAATACTTGCTACGCTCTGGGCACAGGGTAGTGTGGTCTGGCATCGAGATGGCGTGTAAAGACGTTTGGTGTTGCTGGTGTGTTGTTATCGGTCGTATACACAAACGTTAGAAGGCACATGCGTAATTGTGCTGATGTGCCCATCCGTGCTGCCCATTTTTTTTTCCTTCTCATTTGTGCCATTATTAGCATTTTCTTCTCCCTCCGCCTAAGCTGTACTGTCCCTCTTCCCGTCTTATTTATTTTATAACTGCAGGTTTATACCTCTTAATCACCTTTACCTATTTTGCTCTTCCCCCCACTGCCCCCCCCGCTCTGGCAACTATCAGTTTGTTCTCTGCAGTTAGGAGTCTGTTTCTGTTTGTTCTTTTGTTCATTTTGGTTTTGTTTTGTTTTAGATTCCACGTATAGGCGAATTCATATCCTGTTTGTCTTTCTCTGTCTGACTCATTCCATCTGGGCCCCGCCCTTCCTCCATGTTGTTGCAATTGGTAAACTCTCATTCCTTTTTTCCGGCTGAGGAGTATTCCGTTGCATACATAAATCACATCTTCTTTGTCCATTCATCTATGGAACGGACACTTGGGTTGCTTCTATACCTTGGGTATTGTAAATGATGTTGCAGTAAACATATGGGTCCATATATATTGTTTTGAATTGGTGTTTCCATTTTCTTTGGGTAAATCCCTAGTAGTGGAATTGCTGGATGCTATAGTCATTCTATTTTTAATTTTTGGAGGAACTGCCATCCTGTTTTCTAGAGTGGCTTCATCAGCTGGCATTGCCACCAACGGTGCATGAGGATTCCCTTTTCTCCCCATCTTTACCAATACTTATTACTTCTGGTCTCTTTTATTCTAACCATTGTGTGTGGTACAGATGATCTCCCATTCTGCTTTTGATTTGTATTTCCCTAATGATGAGTGATATTGAGCATCTTCCCATGTGTCTGTTGGCTGTCTGTATGTCTTTTTTGGAAAAATGTCTGTTCAGGTCTCCTGCCCACTTTTAAAATCAGATTTTTTTTTTCTTTTTTTGACATTGAATTGTGTAAGTTTTTTAATACATATTTTGGGTATTAACCCCTTATGGGATATATGATTTGCAAATATTTTCTCCCATTCAGTAGGTTGCCTTTTTGTTTTATTGATGGTCTCCTTTGCTGTGCAAAAGCTTTTTTATCTTGGTGTAGCCCCAATAGTTTGTTTTCGTTTTTGTTTCCCTTGCCTGAGGAGACATATCCATAAATACACTACTAAGGCCGATGTCCAAGAGATTATTGTCTGTTTTCTTTTAGGAGTTTTATTGTTTCAGGTCTCACATTTAGGTCTTGAATCCATTTTGAGTTTAGCACTTCCGTCTTTCATCCTGCATGGAGGATAAGGACATTTTATCTTAAGGATGAAATACAGCAGTATTTAGGCCTGGTATTATAGTAATCTAGAGACAACCGCTGCCTCACAGGGGTGACGATCTGAAGAAGCAAAAGTGAAATGGAAGGAAAACCTTTGAACTGTATTATATGAAAAAAAAGAGGAATGGAAGCCATCAAAATGATCTCCAGAACGATGAAGCAAGAAACGTTCGTTTGTAACCCACTGTCATTAATTTTACTCAAGCCGGAATCTAAGTAGGGGAGCAACTTCATAAGTGTTGACCTTCAACTGTTGTCCCGTTAATTCTCCTAAAGATCCTGGAAGGAAGAGGATCATCTCTATTTTAAAGATGGTGGACTTGAGGTGTCCAAGTGGCTAGCCCAAGGTCACACTAGGGCTAACACGAGGGAGCAACTTCGTAAGTGTTGACCTTCAACCGTTGTCCCATTAATTCCCCTAAAGATCCTGGAAGGAAGAGCATCATCTCTATTTTAAAGATGGTGGACTTGAGGTGTCCAAGTGGCTAGCCCAAGGTCACACTAGGGCTAACATTAGGGCTTACACTAATAGCAGTAGCTGGAAAGTGTACCTTGACAGGCTCATGCCTTTTGTACCACATCGAACTGCACACTCTAAGTACCCGATGAGCATAGTGGCAGTTTCTCCAACACTTTACAAAGTTTCTGAGAGCTATGGCAGCAGTGAAGAACTCCCTGCATATAATTTATTTAAACACTGGAAAGTCTCATGATACATTCTCTCAGTAGAACTTGTCAACGAAGCTGAGTCACAGAAGGTAATCAAAAAGTCTGTTGTGGATTAAATGGACAGGGGGAAAAAACTCATTATTTTTCAATGACAAGTATTCATCAAGGAAGGATCAAGAGGGAAGTGGCCCGAGAATGTAGATTAAGCATAGTGTATATACACCACCTATATTGATGACTCAGGAGACAAGGGGAATAATAAGTATCAATATTTGCTGATGATACATTTTTGGGGTAAGTTAGGAAAAGGAAATATGCTGAAAGTCTCCAGCAAACATGAAATGCCAACCCAAAACCAAGGAACAGCTTGACAGGTAAATTAAATTTTATAGAGACAAGTGCCAAGCGGTATATACGTTGAATATAGGCATGTGCGCATATACATTTATTTCATTTGATGAAACATTTAACAGGTCTTTATCCAAGCTGTATATGCCTCTCAGGACAAACACAGAAGATTCACTTTTAAGAACTGAGTAAAATTAGCTACTTCATATGAGGCAACTGTAGAAAAAAAAAATGGGTCTAGACAACACTTACACTAATAGTAGACCATACAAATTAAGAAGCACACCCAAATGTTGCACTCTGCCTAATAGCGTCACGTACAGTTTTCTAAATCTGTTGTGTGCTCACATTTTGCTTACATGTTTCCTTTTGTCACTCATCTCACAACCGAAACAGCAGCAAGACAAAACAACAACGAAACAGTCCAGGAATGTGTCAGGAAATCTGCAGGCACAGAGAGGCAGGGGAGTAACTCCTCCAAGAAGAAAGATAAGAGCCATGAATGTAGCAATGGGGGCAAGCAAAAGGACACGCCGGGAAATATGCTGTGGGAAAGAAAGGCTGGTGTTAAGAAAACGAGTTGGATACCCTTATTTTCTTTCCTCAGTTGCGAAGAAACAAGGAAGGAGCTCGGGGAAACCAAATGGCAGCAAATCTAAAGGGAGAGAGGGCACCAGATTCTCCACGTAGCGTGTAATTCCACCGAGAGGCTCGTTTGGTTTCAGCTGGATGCCGACATTTGGGGGAAGCTTGAGGAAAGGATTTTCTGAGTTATTATAGTCCTGGCATCTTATTGCCAAGGACAAAATTGCAAGGACACTCAACTCCACTGCTTCAGGACACACACTGCTGATCACCAGCTGGGGACTGGGAGAAATGGCCCCCTGTAGTCCCGTGTCGCACAATTAGGTGGATTACAGGGGGTTTTCCATCTTCAGAACTGTGCAGCATCGGAGAGAGGGCACCAGACTTCCTGCTTCATTGGGCCGTTCCGGTTTGGTAATTATGATGTCCCCACGCCCATCTTTTAGGTTTTACAAGTTTCGAATTCACAAGAGTGCTGCTGAACACGACCACGAAGGAGCTACGCCTCTCAACCTGTTCCTGCTACGAAGTTCGCATAAACCATTTAGAGAAGTCTGGCTTCCATCAAAGGGTTTCCCTGCCCTGGGGTACGGTTGCCTGCTTCATTCACTGCGTCCTCCTCTGAGCCACTAAACTGATTCTTGTCCAACCCGCCAGCTCTCCTGCACTGCCCCTTTCCTTAGCCAAGTCCTTTGACTGACCCGACAGCAAGTGTTGGTAGAAAGAAAATAAACAACAACAACAGCAACAAAAAACATCTTGGCTTTTGTGCAATTGAAAGTTGCTACAAAAAGTCTCATGTCAGTTTCCTTGAATGCGCTCCTAGCTTTCCTTTGGTTCTTCTTTACAAAAGGATTCTGATTTACCACGTGCTGAGGTAGGAAAGTGGATCCTCTCAGTTCCCTTTCTCTCTGATTGGCCGCACTGGACTCGTCAGGTGAATTCTGCACTGCCCACCTGTCACCCCAAACCACACCTGCCTGGTGGTGGGTGTCCAGCCAAAAGCCACCACCGAGCCAGAGAATAGGAAAAGGAAGGGTTTTTAGTGGCAACAAGTTAAGCACACCCTGGATATTTCCCAAAGCAGTGTCTCCCCTCGGGGGTTAGTGCCGGAAGCTTTTCTTCAGTGTGCCAAGGGGGCGGGAGCAGGAGGCTTGCATATGCATTAGGGAAGTCACCCACATCGTATTTCTTAGGCGTCTAGTGTAAGTGTGCTGTGCGTGTGCTCGGCATGTTAACATGCTAGTACATATGTCGTATGATTATAAACAACTGGGAAACTGTACTCACATTCCTTAAAACACTTCGTCATTTGTTAACCTCTCTTCTATATCCTGTGCACGTCAACTTTTTTTTTCTTTCTTTCTTTCTCTTTTCTCTTTTTATCGGGGAGGGGGGTGGGATTCTGATGGTTACTGTGGGCAATTTCAGGCCGTTGCATCTAAGTATCATTTTTATCCCTCTCCCCCTCCATTTCTAGCAGAGAAGGAATTTTTCAATCTTTGAAAACGCATCAGGCTGAGTATTTGAATAAATGGTTAACTGCTGCGTGAAAACAGTTTTCATTGGCTCCCTATTGCCAGAGCGGAGCCTCTTTCCTGTCAATTATTGAGGCTGGTGATTACAGTGACTAATGGGAAGCCTACAGCCATTCTCCCCCACGCGTCCATCAATACCGGCATAAGGGCATATAAATGGGATCAGGTGGGAAAAGGCAATAAGTCATATTTGATAGAAGCTTCTTTTTTTTCTTTTTCTTCTTCTTTTTTTTTTTTTTCTCTGAGTTATCTTATAAAAGGCTATTTCTGTGTTGGTCCAGCCTGGCAGTATTACACAGGATAAGGCCTTGTGGATTGACAAATCTGTATCGGTATTCATACTTCTTGGACCCTTGGCTGAAAGAAACCAGATAAATCTCAAGAGAATTGCTGAACAAAAGTAAAGAGCAGTTGGGTGCCGTTCTGGGGGAGCCAATTCGGAAGGACAGATACGTTTTTCCTTGCAAAACGTGGAGAAAAAAGATCTAAGTGTAATGATTTGTTTGTTTGTTTTATATGAGCCCAAGTTGAGTTGAACATGAAAAATGTATTTCAGTACCACTTGGTAAATTTCATTCATTTCCGGTTACCTGGGGATAAATAACGTTTGACAGGGCAGGAACCGGGTGATGTTTTAAAATAATATCATTGTCTACAGTCCCTGTTCAGTAGAGCTGTTGTGGGGCAGAGATAATGTGTCATCTCAATCAGCAGGGATGTGGAGTGGGTTTTTGGTCCTTAAAAAGTTGTACCTGGGAGGAAATAATAGTTGGAATTGATGGCGTTCTGGTAGCAGTGATTATCTTTGGGTGAGGGATTTTGACAGCAGAGACAAACTTTGTTTTGGGGAAGTCACTCATCAGACAAGTCAGGTAAGACTTTCTCAGAGCATGTGGGCTTCTGATTATAAAAATCTGAGCAGGTTTGATAACAGGAAAGGAATACCTGTCACTCCAAGATGACGTACGATAGCCTCGCACTGGCATATCACTTGGGCTGTTTTTAAATTCCCGGGATACTGAATTTCCTGAAACAGATTTACTGAAAGTTAAATCGGAAACCTACACGAGTCAACAGTGTCTCCTTTGTAACCCCACCCATTAGAACCTCATACAGTTCTGCTTCAGAACTCAAATTAAAGAAGAAAATGTGAGGAAGGCAGTGGGAAAGCAGTGCACATACTCTTATGGTATTTGTGGTCATTTATTGTGTTCCTCTGTTACAGTGTAGCAATGCGGGTCTTGTTAAGCCTTTTCCACTTGCTGAGAAACTTCTCCTTTGGAACGCTCCTTGCCCCCAACCTTATCATTTGAAAACTGGATGTTCATTATCCATTTTCGCGCTGACTGTCCCAGTTGTCATGGCTACCGCCACTTTGTTTCCTTATCACCTGTAATCCTACAGCTCCCCATTACTAGCAGTTGTAATAGATTGTTCTGGCTTAACATGCAAAAGAAAATATATGGTGACCGAGTAAAGTGTACAGACCCTGGATGTCATTTAATACTATTAAGGGAGCAACAGAAATCTAGAACTTTCCTTAAGAATTAACATCAATAGAATGAGGGGTAAGACAGTGTTGGAGAGAAGGATAGCACATTTAATGGAGCTCATGGGGCAAATGTCAAATTCCTATTTTTAAATCAAAATGTTATATAGTGTTTGGAAAGATAACCAACAGCGGTACTCTTATATTTACTCTGATTCATATTTGAATTATAACATCCATTTGCCAGTGTACAAAAGGGCAATTTATTATTTCATAAACAGCCATGTTAAGAGCCACTGTTCAGTTCTTTGTTCCCACTTGCAATTCCTTAGCATACAGGGGATTTCTCCTGTCTTCTAATGAGGATGTTGTGTGTCTCCCCATCCAGAACCCTGAAGATGACAGTTTAGGAATAAAAAGGATCAAAGTGAAAGAAAATACTAATCTACGGTTAATGAGTACAGAATAAAATTTGAAACTTCTATTGATGGTATTAATTTAAAGATTACAATTAAAGATGGTATTAATTTAAAGATTACAACGGAACATGGATATCAGAATTTAGATGAAATCAATGGGACCTGTTTTCCAAAACTAACAGAAGTAAGTACATCATTTTAAATAAAAATCCAATGTAATAAAAAGCAGCAGTGTATGATTTCAACCTGGTGTCAACATCTCTGTGACTCACCCTAAATAGGGAGGACTCTATTAGTCCTGCGAGTAGATACAAAAAACACACCGGCATCACAGGAACTCTGAACTTCTAGAATTTTCAGAACTAATATGATTAAGATAGTGTTGTGTCTCATGTGTTATCTGGACTTGTTCTGCAGTAGCATATCATAGAATAGTCCTAATATCTATTCCAAATAGAACTTCTATCAGAATCAGACTGATCTTCCTATTTTTGTACTTTAACTGACAAAAAACAAAACCAAACCAAAACCACAAGACAAAACACACACACACAAAAACCTTACACAAATGAGCCCGGGTCCTTTTTTTTTTTTTTTTCTTCTTTTAAGATTTTATTTATTTATTTATTTGACAAAGAGAGAGAGACCGTAAGAGAGGGAACGCAAGCAGGGGTAGTGGGAGAGGGAGAAGCAGGCTTCCCGCTGAGCAAAACGCCTGACACAGGGCTCGATCCCAGGACCCTGGGATTCATGCCCTGAGCCCAAGCCAGATGCTTAACAACTGAACCACCCAGGCCGCCCAGCCTGGGTCATTTTAATTAGGGTTTTCACTTCAAATATTTTTTCTAACATTTATGTAGAGATTAGCTTTCTATTTTCCTTTTTACATCTGGATAAAATACTTGTTTGCTATAATAGTTGATATTGTATTACACAAAATCATTATTTAGCATGCACTTGGTGGTCTTGTGCATAGAATCAAATTGTTGCTCGTCTTTTAATCCCATTTTTCCCCCTTTTGGCAAACTATCAGCACTTTGAGGGAAAACAAAAACATGAACCTCAGGATGTTGTGGTCTTCTACAGGACATGGTTGAAGGAAGCCCATAATTCATTCTGACATTTCTTCAAAGGGGAAGGTTTCCAAAGTCATCATTATTGGACCAATAACAATGTTGCACTTCTGCAGAAGTCAGTGCGGCCACCCTAAGATATACAGGCTGTTCTAAACGCTTTGACCCTTTTCATCCACACATTTTCCTCTTCTTCCCCTGCACTCTCTCCACAAAGGAGCACAATCTCCTGCTTTATTAAGACAAAAGCCAAATGATGTGACCAATGTCATCATTCTTCATTTTTGCCCCCAAATGTCTCTACATCATATTTATACTTTCATTTCCATTATCTAGCACGATGCTTGGACTTACAGAAGCTACTCCTTATTAACTGAATGTGTGGACTCCTGCCGTTCCAGCATCGTTTTATGAATCACCTTTTCTTCCCCATGAATCTTCAGTATGTCCAGTGATTTCTGTGTCTTTGTTCAAGCCCCTTGGCCTGGAAACATACCCTAAACTTCCCAATCTTTAAAACATAAACACAAAAACAAAACAAAACAAAAACCCTTACTTTATACTCTGCTAAAATGGGGGGGAAAAAATAAGGATTTCCAAAAACAAACTTATTCCCTTCTATCCTAAACAACATTTTGGAATGAATAGTTCCCCAGTTTCTCAAGTGTGAAGACTTGCGTTCTACCTCCGTTTTCACTACTCTACTAACAAGGGGTCTTCACCAAGATTTTCAACCTCTCTAAAAGTGTTCTCTTTTGTGAAAATAAAAAGAAAGAGCTTCCTTCATTAGATTCTTGTGAGGATGAGTTTTTCATGGACCTACAATAATGTAGCACACAGCCTAACACATGGTAAGAACTTGGAAATTGGTAGCTCGTATTATGAGTTCACTCTGTAGTTATTTATGAGGTGCTACTCTAAGGCAGGCACTGTACCAGACCGTGGGGGTGCCTCGAGGGAGGGCATTGGCTGGGGGCCTGCTTGCATGGAGCATTTCGTCCTGGCCAGCATTTTCCAGATGTCAGCATGTTTCAGTATCACCTGGAGCACGTGTGAGAACGCAGATTGTTGGCCCCGCCCCCAGAGTTTCTAATTCAGTAGATCTGGGATAGGACCCAAGAATTTGCATTTGCTTTTCTTCCTTCCTGCCTGCCTGCCTTTCTTCCCTCTATTCCTCCCTCTCTCCTTCTCCCTTTCTTTCCCTCTCTCTTTCTTTCCCTATCTATCTTTCTTTCTTTCTTTCTTTCTTTCTTTCTTTCTTTCTTTCTTTCTTCAGAGAAAGGGACATTCCTAGGGTTCAGTTGGTTAAAGGAGGTCTCTTGAAAAAGAAGCTACCAGAAATGAGCTCTGAACAATAATATCTCCTCATAGTTTTCTTGCAAATACTAAGGGAACTAATGAATTTGAAGGTTTAACACAGTGTCTTAACCATGGAAAACAACAGACAAATTTCTGCTCCCCCTGCTTGTATGCTCTCTCTCTCTCTCTCTGTCTCTTTCTCGCTCTCTCTCTCTCTGTCAAATAAATAAAATCTTTAAAAAAGGCAACCACCAACATATGGTATCTATGAAGACGATGCTGGTGGAAGAAAGCTGAGAGGGAGTGGGTAGATAGAGTGGCTGGTGATTGTCAGAGAGCAGAAGGCATCTAAGCAGACAGTAGATTTTAGGATAAGCAGCGCATGATGGAAGAAAGTTAAAAGAGAGGACTCATTCTGAGGGATCAGAAAAGCAGAGAGGTCCATCCAGTGGAGACTGAGGACCTTGAGTGTCAGCCTGCTGCTCTGAGATGACTTTTCAAAAGGCTGTGCGGAGCCATGACACTCGATGGGCTCTCCTTGCAGACTAAGGGGGCTTTAATCTTCTCTCCAAGACAGGCACAACGTGTACCTGCATTTCCCCAACACAACATGGTGCAAAGAAAGATTCAGACAAATAATAATTTGTATCTAAAGTTGTCTATTAAATGGACTGACAGTTTGCCTTTCTAGCAGTTACTTTTTCTCACTTGTTATAATTTGCATTTCTAACAAGCGAAGATGAGCCTCTATGATACTCCTCCAGGAATCACTCTTTGAGAATCATGGGTCTAGGCTATTATTTTCATTGTTGTTGCTGCGGTCTTTATGCCTGCCTCTCTTTTGTTGGCACCACCATTTCTCCAAAAATTCAGACAGAAAAACGAAGAGGTATCCCTTAGCCTTACTTTCTTACTTCCCCCTCTTTTTTCTTTCTTTCTTTCCTTCCTTCCTTTTTTTTTTTTTTTTGTCTTTTTAAAATCTCTTTCTAGGAATGATATGAACTCTTTATAGCTAGTCTTTTAATTTTGCCCTTTTCCCTACATACTGCTTCCAAATTAATATTCTTTTTTTAAAAAAAGATTTTATTTATTTATTTGAGAGAGAATGAGTGAGAGAGAGCATGAGAGAGGAGAAGGTCAGAGGGAGAAGCAGACTTCCCAAGGAGCTGGGAGCCCGGTGCGGGACTCGATCCTGGAAGTCCCGGCTCATGACCTGAGCCGAAGGCAGTCGCTCAACCAACTGAACCACCCAGGTGCCCTCCAGATTAATATTCTTAACACAGGTTCGAAATATCTCAGTTCTATGCCCCAAAACCTTTTCTGATTCTATCTTGCCTTTAAAAAAAAAAAAAAAAGACCATCTGAATTCATGACCTGAGACATTTCAGACTTCAGTGATCTGGCCTCCGTAATTACTCTGCTAGAGTAAGTAAAACTCCACTGAGTTTTGAGACATTTGAGCTTGATTGGAGGAAAAGAATAGTTCCAGGAAGTGAAAGGCTGTGTGCTCATTGGTGTGAAATGGCCTCATGGATTCATCTGGGTTGCCTCCAGAAGTTTACTTTGGCCAAACCACCATTTCTCAGGGATCCTCAGATCATTCACTCACGTTCCTTACAAATGCAGATTCCTTGGCTGACACCAATTCCAACCTCCCCTCCCCCAATCTCCGTCCTCAGAATTTAACAGTTCTCATTTTTAACAAGCTCCTTCAGCTTAGAATGAGACAACCACTGCCCTAGATCAAGGTCAGGAAGGAGATAAATGAAGAAATATCAAGTGAGACCAGGTTTAAAGAGAAATAGATCATTAGCCATTTTCAAGTGTTTGCACTAGAAAGTAGCTAGAGATATGTAACGCTGTGAGTGTAATCAGCTGTGATCATTAGGGAGGAAGGGCTGGACCCAGGAAGAGCAGCCTTGGGGACCGTCAAAGGGAAACAGGTGCTGGAGTAGTTCAGGTAAAGGAGAAATGTGACACTAGGGATCAAAAGCCAAGATTACTTAGGAAGCATTTCAGAGATGTCTTTAAAATAACTTGGTGGGACGCCTGGGTTAAAGCCTCTGCCTTTGGCTCAGGTCATGATCTCAGGACCCTGGGATCGAGCCCCACATCAGGCTCTCTGCTCAGCAGGAAGCCTGCTTCCTCCATTCTCTCTCTCTGCCTGTATCTCTGCCTATTTGTGATCTCTGTCAAATAAATAAATAAAATCTTAAAAAATAATAATAAAATAAAATAACTTGCTGTCCAATTAGAGGGAGGAGCGAGGAAAAGGATGGCATCGAAGTGAGTCACTACATCTCTATTTGTGTATATCTAGAGAGTTGGAATTACCATTACCTAAAACAGAAATCACAAGGGAGAAAACAGTATGAGGCTAAGGAGAGAAGATAACGAACTTGGTTTCATTCAAGTTGAGTCTGAATTGAGTTTGATACCACAAAGACGTGTGGAGGATCTGTGATGGGACAGATATTATGTGAAGCAAAAGGGAGAAAACAGAGAGATAATGGACCCCTGTGTTGACAAGACCTACCCCCAACACTGGAGATAGTTGAACAAATGATTGAAAAAAATGGCGGGTCAGTGCTATGGCTGGTGAAGCACCAGGGGTCTTGGGAGTGCATGGCAGGTGTCCTTGTCACAGTTTGGGAAGGGACAGTCCTTGAGGACTTCCTAGAAGTGGTGTCATCTACAAAGATCTGAAGGATATACTGAAAGGGAAAGGGAGAAAAGAGGAAATATTAGCCAAAAAGAAAGAACAATATATGCCAAATCCAGAAGTGATCAAGTGTGTGGCACTTTTGAGGAATTGAAAGTTTATTGGAGCTGAAGTGAAGGAGTAACAAGACTTAGGGGACAGATTAATCATGGTAGTGTCTACGCTTCAATAATGAAAAGGTTACAAGACAAAGTGTGTAAATCTGCTGGGAGCTTCTTTCTCCCTTGTGTCATGGTCCAGAGATGAGCAAATCAGGGGTGATAATGTACATGAGGGGCCTCTGATCTCCTTGACATGAGAGTTTCCATCTCTGGGTCCAAGGCTGATGGTCCAGTTCTTATCATTTTCTTCCATGAAACATTCCAGAAGGGGACCTGTGGGCTCATAGCCAGTCGTTTTAGGGACAAGCCTTAGCAGCAGAACACATCACTTCCATCATCCCATCAACCAGAACCTAGACATACGCCACAACTAGATGCAAAAAATGTGAGCAGATAGACTCCTGCCTAGTAAATACCCCACAGTGTGGGAGAGGCAGAATCAGTTGTGTGGTCCAGCAGCCTGCAGCAGAAGCCCGCCAACAAGGGGACTTAGAAGCAACAGCAAGACATTCAAACCACATCCTCTGGGAGATGGAATGGAGAGATTGGCAGGTAGCACCATAAATAAAGGATTTAACCAAGAGTCAGGGAGACTGATTAGAAAGAAGGAAGAGCAGAACATATGGAGATATGGAGAAAAGTGGGTCTGTTGAATGACCTGGCTGGCCATTGCTCAGGGACAGCCGGAGAACAGAAGGAGTCAGGGATTGATCCCACATTTCTGGATGGAAATGGAATGGATAGCGATGCCATGACTGACCTCAAGAACACAGAAGGAGATGCAGAGGTAGATGGCTCCGTGAAAGACTGGGAAGGATCTGAGTTCAGTTTTGAAAACATTTACCCACATAGTTTTAAATATAAACTGAGAGGCAAGGGTAAATATTTAGGAAACAGGGAGGAGCTGATCATTGATTTCTTTTCTGGGTTGTTCATCCTGGGAAAATGTAAAAAGGAAAGAGTAGAAAACTCTGAATGGAATACAAGGGTGAGCAAGGAGATCATGGAAGACTGACAAGAATGTGATGCCTGGAGAGAGATCTCAAGGAAGACAAGGGAAGAAGGAAGGGCAGGAAAATAACTAAGTATTTAGATCTTAGCACAGACAGGTTTTGTTTTGTTTTGTTTTGTATTGTTTTTTCTAAGCTCCTCACTAGTTTTGCCTTCTAACAATGCCGTGAGGTCACGTTTATCATGACTTCTGCATTATAGTTGAGGAACCCGAAACACGAAGATACTAACAGGGCATCCAGCTCCATAGCCTGTGCTCTTAGTAACCAGAACAAAAAGGGAGAAGAAATGAAGAAATTGTTGGACTTAAATGCAGCCGCAACTGGGATGAGAATGGTTTAGAGGACCAACGTAGCCTTGGTTGTCTCCTCAGAGTATTAGGCAGGTGACGTATATCAGGAAGAAAATCATTCTATAGTCCAGTGGATTTGGAACACACCGCAGACCCCTTCCCTTCCTGGCAACGTATTACCCGCGCTAGTTTAAGAAATACACAAGAAATTGCATAGGGAACAATGAATCTCATACAGCCCAGTGTTTTCCTAACTTATCTGGTCGTGCAGCTCCTTTCTTACTACGTGTTAGAATAAGACATCACGTGTCGACAAGTATTTGGGAAGATTGGTGGAGTCAGTGAGTAAGTGGTACAGAAGTGAAAAATTGAGACTGAAATAAACCTTAATACAGGTGAGCGTTGGCTGAAGCAGAGAGGGCGAGCAGTAGCTGCAGCGTGGGGGACGACCTTGACCGGGAGGGAAAGCTCTGTTGGACTCCTCTGGGACTTCTTTCCTTCCCACCCCACCCCCATCACTAATGACCTCATCCCATACAGCCTGCCATGACTGGTCGCATCCAATGCCTGTCTGAAGCTTTCCAAAGACAGAGTTTTGTCGTATTGACTCTAGCTTCCATAGCACCGTTGACAAGAGAGCATTTATGAAACATTTCCCGGGAGTTGGACACTCTACCTGACGCCATGCTCATGACGTCATTGTGTCTGCAGAGCACGCCCACTGCACCACCGCCCACCTTGTGGAGGAGAACACAGAGATTTAGGTGAAAGAAGTTGTCTAAAGCCACAGCTGCTGAGGGATGGAACCATGAGACTCCATCCCAAATTTGGGTGACTCCCCATCGATCCTCAGAGCCATCTTCTCGACAGAGTAGGATCACAGAATCACCCGAGTGAGTGAGTGAGGAGTGAGTGAACGTCAATTGTTTCGGTGACCCGTGGTCACTTTCCTGAGTGCCTGTGCATTAAAATCACAATCTGACCATGTCCCTTGGAGGTAAACATCAGCGAGTGACAGTGTTAAGGTAGAGTGACATCGACCTGTTCCCGGAATGCAGGAAGGCTCTCTGGGAAGAGTGCTGAGATGTTTAGCTAGCCTGAGTTACTAGCCATGATGTTACCTCTGAGCAAGAAGCGTTTTCCACCTGCTGTTGACTACCGGTTGGAAGGTTTCCCCTTAGTCCCAGATATTAAGGGAGTTGCAACCCAACAACGATATGTTGCCTGGGTAAACATATTTCCTTTTTATCACCTTTTTCCCCCAAGTAGCACTGTATTGAGTTACAGCCTTATTCACTGCCTTTTCTCCAGAAAGACACTTTGAAAAATTGGGCCTTTGTAGTAATATTGACAACAAAAGCAGGTGTTGTCACCTCCCATTAGCATTAATTTAATCAGCGATTCACTAAAATAGACAACTAATACCGCCCTGCGGTGGGCCTTCTTGGGAGAGAAGAGGAATAATAGAAATAAACACCATTGCAGAAGAGGTAGCGAGACAACCTTTTTGGGAATATTAAATGTAAGCCATGTAAATATTTGTTTTCCTTTTATCAGTAATGAAAAGTTCCTAATTCATTCTGTACAGGGAACACCATCCGGGGGGTATGGCTAATCGGTCTTGAAAGCAGTATCTGTCAGGAGCACATACAACACACACAGGGTTTGCAAACAGTCAGTCCCTTTGCCCCCTTTTTCTCTGTTGTTCTGTTTATTGTGCCCAGTTAATGTGCTCTTTTGCCATAATAATCTCCAGCTAAATGGTAATTGCTCTATTGACGGCATTACTGTACATTTTTGACAGATCATTATTCATACTTAACCACTTGACCTGGAATAAATGTTAAAGCAATTACCACGGAGAGCTTTTCTATGAGAAAATTGAGGCAAAGTTTAGAGATAATCAAAATGCAAAGCTGATCATGATAGCAATTGGAAAAATGGCAAATCCTATTAAACAGATTTTTATTAGCCAAGTTGATGCCAGTAGATATTATCTGGTAATTTAGTCTTATTAAAAAGAAAATAAAGCAGCTAATTGTTTACTATTCTGGAACTTATTCCAGCTTGCAATTTGCAACTGAAATTAGGCTTTATGTGGCTCATCTATTTTGTCACATTGAAATATGAAATCGTTTGGTACAAAGCACATCTGCTCGGTGCCTCTTACATTACTGGAAAAATCCCTCATTCAATATGTTTTGTACCTGTTGAGGCATTATGGATGGATTAATTTATAGCAACTAATATAAAAAGCTCATATTCAGTATATTTTTTATTATGTCAAATGTTTTAAAGGTCTGTATTTCTAAAGATTAAATTTTATCCCTGCTCTATCTTACTTTATACTCGAACATTGGCACAAATGATTCTATTTTCATCTGCTGGGAAGGCAAGGAGCTTCTGAAAGCACCACGCATGTGTGTTCTAGTCAGTAGAAACGAGAAGTTAAGCACGGACCCCATATTTAAGTCTATCAATGAAAGGAACATGGTAATTTTTAAACTTTACAAGCAAAATGCTCTATTAATTATGCGGTGATGAAAATTTTCAGTGACCCGAAATTGATTTTACTATCCAGGGTGACGGTGTTTTTTTTCTTGATCTTATTCCAGCACATTCTTGTGAGCTGGCTCTTTAGGAAAAATAAAAATAATATCCACACCTTCTTATACCATGATCCAAATGGCTTCTGGAAAGAGCAAACTTGGAAAATGGCGATATTCGGAAAGTTGTCTTCTCATGTAATCTTTCCATACTAAGTTGAGAAATGGTGTAGACAAAGCTTGACTCCCCTTTTAATTTCTGCACAGAGCTCCTTTCCTTCCTACTTCTTAAAAGCTGCAGAGCTAAAAGTTTGGTGTGATTCAGTCTTTGCACTAATATCTGGAGCAAAGCTCTAATGAGAGACGTGTACCAAAAGAGAGAGAAATCCTTAGCGTGGAGAATGTAACATTTTACGGGCCCCTACTGAATCATGAGCCCTGTTTGAAAACTATCATTAAAATTCAGAAAACCGATTACTGAGAATCCTGATATGCTGATATTGTTACCTTGGGAGATAACAGTTACCAGGGTCTCCTCCCGTGGGTTGCTCTAAGTTTTTGTATTTAATGAAGGGTTTTTGTTGTTGTTGATGTTGTTGTTGTCCTTGTTTGGGGATTTTTGTTTGTTTGTTTTTGTTTTTCCCAAAGGTTAATAAAAGGAGAGACTTTCTTTTAACAAGTCCGTAAAACATTGACTGGATTTTTCCCTCTGTCTTCTGTCAGTTTCTTCTCCCTAAAGAGCCCTTTAGAAAGTCCGAGGACACATTTCACAGTCAGATAAGGAGTGGACATTTGTAAAGACACTCATTCTGCCTGAGCTTGGCTTTATCAAACTGATAGTGTTTGAGATAATGGACTCCAATAGTTTCAAAGTCTTTCCTATAGTAACATCACTTCTTTTTGGAGAGACGTTCCAGGGAGTTTTCTGGATGATCTGAAAGTCTAGTGGCCAGAAGGGCAAAGAATGTGACCTGACTGCAATTCTCCTAATGCTATGATTTGTTACCTTAAGTTGATTCATGATAAGGTATGTTTATTTCAAAATTCAAATGGACTGTTTATCCACTCTGGCTTATATAGGCTGAATTATTTTATTTTCGATATCGACACAAAGCTAAATAAAGTGGAGATTTTTTGTCCCCCAACATTTTTATTTAATGCTGAGTTTGCGTGATAAATTGTGTAAGGGGGCTAAAATGACTGAGTTATTTTCACTCGATTTTGAAAACCTAAAAAAAATCCATGGGCCCTCCTCCTTGAATGTATGTAGACCATGAACTGTGTTTACCACCATGATTAATGCCATGTGTGTTCCGCAATCATTGTATTACCTCATCACTTCTTTGTGCAGCTTTTGAACTAACATCCTTGTCCCCTTTCTCTGGGATATTGACATCCCAGGAATCTGAGCGTGGGACTTTCTTTCTGACCTTGGCCTGGGCATAGACCCAGGACTCTATTCTCCCATTAGGGCATCGTGTCATGAATTTAATGTATGCTTCCTACTGAATAATTTTAGTCTTGTGAAGACTCAAAACAGTTGAACCATATGTGTCTCATGTCAGCCACATAATGAAAGGGCTAAGTCGCCGAACAATAAACAACTAAGTGCTTTATATTCTTCTCCTTGAAGGGTTTTACACATTGATTCTGCCCAATTTATTCTAAGAGGCCTTTCTGCCCCCTTAGAATTACTCTTTTACCCTCTCATATTTTCTATTAACACAGGGTAGAAAAAGGAGAGATGCTCAACTGCTGAGAAATAGTACTGGTTATAAATAGTCAGAGACCAATTAAAGATAAAAGATGAAGATGGAAAACTCTCATAGTCTTAGAAAGCAACTGTATCCTAAGCCTAGAACCCACCCAGTACTGATAACTTGGCCCACAAAGCTTTGTTTTCGTCTTCCTTTTTCTGTTATCCTGGACCAATTTCTTATTAGTATAAGTATTTAAAACTTTGTTTTCAACAAGATCCGAAAAAATTATTACTAGCTATTGGTGACCTCTCAAACAAATGTTCTACTTCATGGACCTTTTCCAGGGGGTTGGATGATGTTCCTTGTAGAAAGCTTCATCTCTCAATCCCTGAAGTGCCTTCAAGTCAACCAGTATTATTCCTAGTTTGACTGTCTCCACAGGCCATTGGCTGGTAGAAATGAGGGTTGGCTTTCTCCTGGGCTCTGCATATTCCCTTCCCTAACACAGCAGCAACTGCTTGAATTTCTCCAAATGCACATGGGTTTGGGGCAATCATGCATTCTAACATAATGGTGTTAAAAATTCATCAAAATTATAGCATAAGTAATTGAAGACTCTCCAATATTTTCCTCAGATTTTTTCTCCCCTTCTCTCCACTCCTTCATCCTTGATCTCTCCTGGCCACCTCATGTCCCCTGTGTCCATTCTCATCAATGAACTTACAGTTTTGGGTGGGGGGGAAGTAGTATAAAATAGAGTTTGGGAAACTCAGAGTTGGGAAAGTTAATTCTAAATAGGGGTACTGGGAAAAGTTTTGCGGACCATAAATTTATCTTAGCCTCGAAGTGCCGTGTGATTTGCGCAAGCAAAGATGGGCAGAATGTCCTTCAAAATTAAGCGACAACATTTGTAGAGTGAAGTTTGACTCCAACATTCCCTCTGAGGGCAGGGGATGCAGGCTGGGAAGAAATGTGCAAGAGAGGGAGTGTCAGATCTTCCTTGATCCCCGTGACTCACAACTGCCACAGTCTTTGACAGACTGGCCTGCCCCAGTTTCCAGGATTTGATTTCCTTTCAATTTCATGGAAAATTGAAAATTCAGCTTTCAGTGCCATCTTCTGCCTCCCCTAGCAATTCTTATCTTTCCTGATAATTTCAGTGTCTCATTCTTTCCCTCTACCATTCTCCTTAATGACTTCCATTTTCAGGGAGATGGCATTTTTCACTCTTTGAATAATATCATAATCCCTTGATATATTTTAGCTAATTTAGGGTGCCAGTTAAGAGAATGATATCTGATGAGTTGAACCACTGGGACAAGTTTCTTGCTATTTCTATACCCTGGTTTCTTCATCTTAACAGGGATAATAATGGTGCCTACTCTAGAAGACTACTGGGGTGAAGTTTCCATGAACTAAACATGAAAAGTACCTAGAGTGATAACCTGTACTAGGTATCACCATTACCATCATAGATGTCTCTACAGAGGCTCAAGTTTACCCCTCAGCTTCTATGCTTGGCCACACCATGCTACTACAGGGCTTCAACAGCTCCAGGGCTGAAACTGAGTGTATAACCAGTTTTCAGCCTCCCTACAAGACCCCGTTGCCGGTCACGTCAGTGGTGCCCTCTGGAACTTCTCTTTCCACATGCCGCCTACACAGTTACCACCTGCCATTCCCTCTTTTGCTCTCAACCTCCTACTTCTGCTAGAGAAACAGGAAGGACCCCGGTGTGATGTAAGTTGCTTACCCTCTAAGCTGTTGGTCTACTTGTAATTCTTATGGTGTCCCAAGACCTTCATTATATATTTTTTTAATTTATTTATTTTTTTAATAAAATATAATGTATTTTTATCCCCAAGGGACCTTCATTATTATTATTTTTCTTTTTTTTAAAGTGAGTTAATTCTACTAGTAGGTAACATTGAGAGTGCCAGGACCGTTCCAGGTATCAGACAGAGGTTAACTCATTTCATATTCAGGTCCTCTCTGTAGGTAGGTACTTCTCTTACTCATATTTCCCTGAAGCCCACAGTGCAGCTCAGGTGAGGCAGCATCCAGCACGTCCTAACAGCTGGCCAGGTCAAGTTCCAGACTCTCCTGGAGGGATCCCACAACCTATATTTATAGGCAGTACAACGTGGTCTCCTTTGTAAACTTCAAAAAACAAATGCCTGGGACATTATAGCCCTTAAATGTTAGTTCATTTTCTCTCAAAAATTAAACTAGTCTTGGAAATGTTACCAAAATAATAAATAAATATTGTTTAACATTAAAATAGAAGAGTTGAAAAGCTAGTCTGTCCCTGGGGCTCCTAGGTGTTTCAGTTGGTTAAACGTCTGCCTTCCACTCAGGTCGTGATCTCAGGGTCCTGGGATGGAGCCCGTAGGCTCCCCACTCAGCAGGAAGTCTGCTTCTCCCTCTACCTGCCACTCCCCCTGCTTGTGCACTCCCTCTTTCTCTGTTAAATAAATAAATCAAATCTTTAAAAAATGCAAATAGAACAGAAGATATAAAGTGAAAATTGAAAGTTTGTCTTTTTCTCCTAATTCCATTCCCCAAGAAAAACATATTCTGACGCAGTCATCCAAAATGTTTGATGTATATTTGAGCATCAATACAAATTCTGTGTGTGCATTTATACATACAATGCAAATGTATATATTGCATGCATGTATATTTGTTGATGGATGAAGTCCTTATATATATATGCACTTCTCTGCAGAGAGACATGGAAACCTAGCACGTTGGACACCTGAGGATAATTTTTAAACATCCTCTTTAAGGGACGCCTGGGTGGCTCAGTTGGTTAAGCAGCTGCCTTCAGCTCAGGTCATGATCCCGGCGTCCTGGGATCGAGTCCCACATCGGGCTCCCTGCTCAGCGGGGAGCCTGCCTCTCCCTCTGCCTCTGCCTGCCATTCTGTCTGCCTGTGCTCACTCTCTCTCCCTCTCTCTCTCTCTGATAAATAAATAAAATCTTTAAAAAAAAATCCTCCTTAATTATTCATAATAAGCATAAAATTAAAAATAATAGTAATGTCCAAGAAAGAAATACAAGAGGTGAAAATGTATGTTAAACTTTGCATATTAAACTTCATATATATATGTCTGTGTACATATATTAACTATGGCAGTAAAAGTCTAAAAATAAGTATGATAAATACTATGGTACATAAGAGGAAAGTAGTCAATTAATATTTTAACCCCAGATATGTTCTTTAAGAAAAAAAAAAAGCTTATACCTATGTATTGATCTGTCACAGTAGCAAACAGTTCTATTTCCAGCATTAACTTCTGTGAACTTACCTGCCTTGCCAGGTTTCATCAAAAGCATACTCAAACTTATCAAACTATCGTCACTTCCTGTTGCCTGAGGTATACTTCTTATTACTTTTAATCTTGAAAACGCTCCTTCACATAAGACAATTGATACACAAATTAACGAAAATCTTAAATAGAGGGGGTCCAGCAGAGATCCAAAAATTCCATTTCACAAAAATTCCAGAATTTGCGATCTTTTCCATGTCTACTATTTTTCTTTTGGGATAGATTTTAGCATCTTTCTACTACATAGGTAGTCAAAAATTTGCCACTAAAATATCCTCACCAGAAAATACATTGTAAATTTTTACTCTATTTCGTAAGAACTTTCAAAATCCGTAGTGGTTCTGAATTGTTCAAGCTTTCCCTGAAAGCCGTTTGTGCCCCCACTTCCTACACTTAAGCAGTAGATGCAAAATAAACTATGATTGCACAGTGATTGAAAAGATTAAAAAACAAAATTGAAATCCTTACTCTCACCCTGAACCTGCGACGGTGATCCAGGGTCAGCTCCATCATTGGAAGTTCTCTGAGTTAATTTCTAAAGAGAACACAAGATTTATTAAGGAGTATGAAATAAAAATGTACTCTTTTGAAGTTTGCATATAGATTATTAAAACTCAACTGTAACTACAGCCATTATTTCAATCTTAGACCAACACAATTTTTTTTTTTTTTTCAGGGAGAAATGTTGTTTTATCACTGTTGTTTAAGAAGTGCCTTGGGCGCCTGGGTGGCTCAGTGGGTTAAGACACTGCCTTCGGCTCAGGTCATGATCCCAGGGTCCTGGGATCGAGTCCCACATCAGGCTCTCTGCTCCTCTCTTTCTCTGTCTGCCTCTCTGCCTCCTTGTTATCTCTCTCTCTGTCAAATAAATAAATAAATTCTTTAAAAAAAAAAATGCCGGTGCATAGTGGTAATAAAATGCACACTGGATAGAGTCTCCTTTGTGACTGTTTTTGAACAAGTGCAGAGAATGCACTTCCTCAGTGCCTGCCCTAGCATGGACCTGCTCCCACTCCCTGCCCTGGCCACATCCACTACTTCCACACTAGTTCCTTCATGGAGCTATAGAGAGAACTTTCCAGATCAGTATGTAAAGGTCTACCTCATTCCTTCTCATGACCACACAATATCCTCCTGAACAGATACAGCCATAATGGCATATTCTGATAGAGGCTGAAATATTTACTGGTACAAAAGAATCATATAATGTACATTTGCACCCACGCATCTTTACACACTTCTGTAGAACAAATTCTGGGAAGTCTGTTTCTTCCTAAATCCTACATTCTTCTCTGTAAGTTTTACTTCCCAAAATGTCCCATCAAGAAATCACTATGGCTGTGGCCATCCATTATTATTATTATTATTATTATTATTATTATTATTATTATTATTTACTTACTTTCAGCCTCTTATTTTGTCTTTTTCTTTATTTCATTTCATCCTGTTCCATCCTGCATGTCATTATCAGATGGGTCTCCTAAACTAGTCTTTTCATGAGGTCCCTCCTCTGTTTAAGGATCTGCCACCTCTGCTCTTGGTTTATGACAATGGTTCACAGTCAGTCTTCTTCAGAGAGAGTTCTACAAATCTGGAAAGAGTCTGAGAACTTGTCACTGGGGTGCTGAGATGAGAGATATGCAGGCTAAATAGTAACCAACCATCCCCTCTCCACACTCACCACTCACCTCTTCTACAGACCAATTTTACTTTTGTCAGTCTTATATTTCCTATATATTTTAATATATTCTACTTAATATTTCATCTGAAGAAATATTTTTACTCTATATGTATGTGTGCATACAAACCAGAACATAGGCACCACAAAGACAATTTTTATATATATAATAATTTTGTTTTGGTCCTGATGCATCTCAAGTGTCTATAGTCATGCCCGGCATATAGGTAGTGGATGTTCAAATAGTTGTTGAATATACATGTGCGCGCACACACACACACACACACACACACACACGAAGTCCACAGTTCTGTCTCTTTATTCCCCCCTCCTCTCTCTGTAGTTGTTCCTAGGCTTACAAGGCTTACTTTTTCCCTAATTCCATTAATCTGAAATTAGATCAATCTTCTGCATGCTCGATCTTTTTTCCTGTATTAGTTTGCTGGGGCTGCATAGCTACGGATCACACACTGAGTGGGTTAAACAACAGAACTGTGTCGTTTCACAGTCCTGGAAGTCAGAGGTTCAGGATCAAGGTATCAGCGGAGGAAAGCTCCCTCTGAAGCTTAAGAAGGCTCTACTCCAGGCTCCTGCTAGTAGTTCCTTGGACTGTGGAGGCAGAATTCCAGTCTTCCCATGCCAGTGTCTCTGTGTCCAAAAGTCTCCATTTTTTTAAGGACACCAGTTACATTGGATAAGGGGCCCACCTATATCAGTATAAGTTCATCCTAATTCATTGTATCTCAGCAACTTGATGTGCACGTAAGCTCACATTCTGACATATTAGGGATAATAACTTTGATAGATGGATTTTGGGGAACACTTACCAACCCATAGCACTTCTGACTCCCTGCCACTTCTCTTTCTGTCCCTTCTCCCTCGAATGCCCTGTCTTTCCCCCTACCTATCTATCAGCCAAAGACTTCAACTCTCATACTATCAGAAAATTAAACTCGACTTACACTTTAATAGTTCGATATATTTTTTCTTTTGTCTCTTCTCCGTGATAGGAAGGTCTTTAAGAACATAATGGTAGATAGACAGATAGATGATAAGATAGATAATAGATGGGGGAAGGATATGGAAGAGAGGAAGGAAGAGAAAGGAAGAAATCAAGGAAGCAAGGAAGGAAAGAAGGAAGGAACCCATTGCCTAAGGAAGTGTTCTGCTCAAAATGCCACCAACAATAGCTAAATGACGAGTAATCGGACCTCCTCACGATTTACAGCACATCAACAACAAAGAAGATACCTGGGGAAGATCCTGCCAGTGAAAATCTAGCCCTGTTCAGGCAGCAAAGGCTTAAATCCCTCATATTGCCAAGGATATTTTATAATAATAATAGCTTAGATTTATTGAAGACCCATCAAATGCTGGACACTGCTCTAAACTCTTCACCTACTAATGAATCTAATCATCACCGTAACCCTGAGAGATAATATAATTATCATCCCCCTTTATTTGATGAAGGGATTCTCAGAGAGGTTAAGTAACTTGTTCAAGGTCCTGTGCTACTTCATGATTTCTTGGGAGTTGTCCCAAGGCTGTTTGGCGCCAGAGACCGTCCATTCCAAATCAGTAGTCTAAATTCCCTACTTCTTAAGGAGATCAAAAACGTATCTCTAATCCACACACCCTTTGAGGGGTAATAACTTGGAGAGAATCCTCTCAGGAATCATGGGGAGGTGAAATAAATCTTTTTCATTTATTTTATTTATTTATTCATTCACTTTTGCCAGTTCCCTCCCATCGTCTCCTCCCCTGTTCCATGTTTCCCCACGTCCCTCCGCTCAGATTTGAGAATCACTCAAGCTGGGTCAGGTACCCCTCACCTGCTAATGAGGAACCTCTCTAAGAGCTTGGGCTTCTATTCTGACGTGCAAACCCGGAAAAACGTCTGTGCTGTGCTTGCCATGGCTGGATGGCTGTTCAGCGGACTCATCTCGCCTTCACTTTGGAGACCACAGACAAAGCCCACTCCGTCTGAGAATGTTATACTGTGTTGACATTCTTATTTGATACAAACTCTAGAGAGAACTCGAGTCTGCATCTATCTGCCGAAGTCTTTCGACAGAGCCTCATTAAGTTGGAAGCCTGCATTAAAGGGAGTGTTAAGGATGGCTTTATTAGAAAGCTATTAATAAGAATCATTTTATGAGTATTCTGTGAAGAAGCAGCTTAAAATTTCTGATTTTAGATATGAAGTTTGCTTTTCATAGCTTACCCAAAAGTATCTCCTAGCCAAGAAAAATGTAGACGATAAACAGCTTGTAATACGACTTCTAGAAATTGACCTCCACGCTCAAGGTAAATGGATCGCAAATATTGATTAATACTTTGGAATGAATGCCCATTTCATAATTTTAATTAACCACAAGGTAATATTTAATGGAAACTGCATAATGTAATATATATGAATTTGAAAAATGGGAAGGTAAAAGTGTCCTGTCCCTAAGTCCCATCGTGGTAGAGAGCAATCGCCAGGAGTGACCAGTTTGTTATCAAGTTTTCTTTGGTAATTCTAGCTTATTAATGTCCCAAAGCACAAAGCGATGTTGTTCTATTAATTTTCTCTTGGCCTTGATACAATCTATCACATAATTTAAAACCCATGCATTTTGTCGCCACTTAAAATGGACTGTTTTTCACCCCATGAAAGGAAAAAGAAAAAAAAAAGACAAGGAAGATTATGGAACTAGAGGAGAAATTCACCTGTATGTGTTTTCTTTTGGAAACACAAGCAAAACTAAATATGATTAGTTTTGCCATAGATACCTGGCACCGAAGTAGGAGGCAAAAGATTTATGCTTTAGGTGGCCCATCAGCGTGCAGCCCGTGGGAGTGGGAACAATAAAGGTACAGTCTTCACATAGAGAACGATTAGAAGTACTGTGTGTGTTGCAGGAAGAGCCCAGAATTTAAATGAACCATTTATGCCTCTGCTGCCCTAGGGCAAGTACAAGGTACATTAATAATGCAGTGTTTATTTGAAATATTTTATTATAACCCACATTTATTACTAAAAAATCTAAACAGAAGGGGAAAAAAAGCCAGCATTGCACAGGGTTCAGCATTCTGGACAAGTTATTTTCAAAATAGGATTCTTGGCAAATTATATCATTTCTTTCAATACCTCACCTGTGACACTATAAATAATACATATTTATTTAAGTAGTGGTATTATACACTGCTACTTGTGTTGTACATAATTTATAGAAAATGATCTTCCAACACGGGTGGGTAAGGTTCTCCGTGAATGTAGGGGGTTGGAACTAAGGTTGGTTCTAAGGTTGCCTAATATTAGCTAGAGTAAATTAGACTCCTTAACATGTTACTTCATATTTTCCAAAAATTGTAATCACTTTGCCTTTGGTGATAGCCATGAGGACAGCTATTACTGGAGTGTGTCGTGAGTGAGTTGATGCACTTACTAAGTACAGAGAAAGTAACGTGAGAACGATGTTCCACGTCCTCCTGCTGAGGTGGCCGTGGCCGAGCTGTATTTCCCAGCACCGAGGGGTGGAGAACCTACGACCTGGTGGGAGGTCACGCAGGTCTCTTCGCTGCACATGGAGGCGTGTAATCTTGGGACTGAGCAGCCCTCCATAACTGCCGATGTGAACGCCCTCCACCTGCATGATTTGGGGCAAGTTTTTTCACCTTTCTGCCTTTCCATTACCTGCCGGAACAATAATCCCCGCCTCACAGAGTCAGCAGAGGAATGCAATAAGGGAAACCATGCAAAACCTACTGCCTGGTGCTCAGCAAACCTGATTTTGTTTCTCGCAATGGCCCTTTGCACGGAGGCAGAGAGTACTTACCGCATGGTAGCTTAGTCCCTGGCTGTCTGTCTGTCTTTCTCAGCCAGCCGGTTATTCTTAGGAAGGAAACTTTACCTCTTTCATCTTTGCATCCCCCGCAATGAGAAAAGGGACCTCACACCTGGTAGTTCTGGTTCACACATTGATGCGATTCTCTCTGATGTCCTCTCGTCCGCTGGTGTCTTGGACAGTCTTTCTTTGGTCTGGCCCAGGGAGGCAGTTCAGATTTGTCTCTGGCACATGTGAAAGATTGTGCCCTAAGATGGAATACGTTTTTGGATTTGGGGTTGTTCTTCTTCATAAAAAGATATCCCTTGAAACTTCTTAGGCTTTACTTAAGTTGCAGAATTCCAAAATATATTTATTTTAAATAATACCTTGGTTTTTTTTTTTTTTAGATTTTATTTATTTATTTCACAGACAGAGATCACAAGTAGGCAGAGAGGCAGGCAGAGAGAGAGAGGAGGAAGCAGACTCCCTGCTGAGCAGAGAGCCAGATGTGGGGCTCGATCCCAGGACCCTGGGATCATGACCGGAGCTGAAGGCAGAGGCTTTAATCCACTGAGCCACCCAGGCATCCCAATACCTTGGAATATTTGCCCTCTCTGCAGAGTCAGTCACCATGTTCATATATGCATGATATCCAGCAAATGTTCTATGCACTTCTCCCATAATAATAATGCTGTGTGAATCTGTCCAGAGGATGCTGTAATATGATAAAACTGTCACACAGATTCCAGGCTCCCTTTCTTTCTTTCTTTCTTTCTTTCTTTCTTTCTTTCTTTCTTTTTTTTTTTTTTAAAGATTATTTCTTTATTTATTTGACAGGCAGAGAGGCAGGCAGAGAGAGAGAGGGAAGCAGGCTCCCTGCTGAGCAGAGAGCCCAATGCGGGGCTCGATCCCAGGACCACAGGATCATGACCTGAGCTGAAGGCAGAGGCTTTAACCCACTGAGCCACCCAGGCACCACTAGGCTCCCTTTCTTGATCATGTCTTTAAACTTAGCTCTGAGCTTTGCTTCCACCCCCTCCCCTGTGAAGTGGAGAAAATAGAAAATCCGCTCGGATGTTTAAGTGAGATTGAGTACGTGGTAGATGCTCTAAAATGGAAGATTGGCTTTGTTATCTCTATGGATGGTACTAATACTAGCTTCCAAGACAAAAAAAAAGGAAGTTAACACTTATTAGGCCCCTTCTGCCAGCCTAGCACGGTGCCAAGGATTTTTCAAATATTATCTCATTTAAACCCGCAAGGACTCCTGCAAATGAAGTGATACTAACTCCCTTTATTATCCAAGGAAGCTGCTGGGTGAGATTAACCAAGATCCCATGATGACTAAGCAACCAGGCAGGATTCAAATGCAACTTTCTTCCCCCTGTCAAAGTGCATAAAAGGCTACTCAGATAAAGGGGAGACTGTTCTAACATCAGGGTGTGTTATCATAATGATTGTTGCTGATTTTATTTTATTTCTAGCTCAGTAAACAAAAGTGCTTTCCCATGTATTATGGGTCTTAGCAATAATTTTCCCTTTTATGTGGCAGGAAATGTGTTAGTTCTTTGCATATAATGTAATCTCTCTTCAAAATAAATTACATGGTAAGTACGATCCTCGTTTTATAGAAGTAGAAACTGATGCCGAAATCACTAAGTACTTTGTCCTTGCCACCGGTTCATAAGTGATGGGTTCTCACTCCAACTCGGGTCTGACGCCCATTCTTTCTGAAGCTGCTTCTGACATCTGTGTTAGCTGTGTTGGCTTATTTTGAGCAACACATAAACAAAGGGGTAGATGATAAAGTCTCCATACCACAGAAAAGAATATCATAGCTCAAGGAAATATTCTAAAAGTAAGGGGCGGGGAGCTAGAACTAGAAGCCAGGGCACAGTCTTAGATGACACAGAGTGAGCATTAATACATTCTTAGTAGAAATCTGGCATATATGACAAGCTCATGAAATCCCCTTCCTTAAGCTATATACCCCTACTCTCTCAGTGTAAAAGACTGCATCTGTTTTCCACCATGCCATATCCATGTTTCCATTGAGATATGGGTCTTTCCATATACTATGATCGTTTCTCAGTCCAGTGACCCAAATCACTACCTCAATATATATTATAATATTATAAGAGGACTGTCATTGATTTACAGATCTATATATCTATTCCACATCATAAGACTGCAGGGACATACAATTAAAACAATAATGATAGACCACTGCGTACCTCTTAAAATGGTCAAAGTTTTGAACACTGATAACATCAAATGCTCATAACTAGTAGGGAGCAACAGGAATTCTCAGTCATTACGGATAGAGAGGTAAAATTACAGCAACTTGGGAGGGCAGTCTGGCCATTGCTTATAAAACTAAACATACTCTCACAATACATGCAGCAATTACTCTCCTTAGTACTGATCCAAAGGGGCTGAAAACTTATGTCTACACAAAACCTTGTGCACAGATACTTACAGAAGCTTTATTCATTTTTACCAACACCTGGAAGCAATGAAGATGTTCTTCTGTAGGTGAATGGATAAGTCAATCGTGGTACGTCCAGACAAGGGATATTTCAGTGCTAAAAATAAATGGGCCATCAAACCATGAAAAGAGATGGCGGAACCTTGAATACCCATTACTAAGGTTCCAACCTATGACATTCCGGAGAAGACAAAACTACAGTAAGAAGGTCGGTGGTTACCAGAGGGCAGTGGAGAAGAAAGGGAGAGTGCTGAGGATTTTTAGGACAGTGAAACTACCCTGTATGATGCTAACATGTGGACAGATGGCATTATACATTTGTCCAAACCCATAGAATGCACGATGCAAAGAGTAAAACCTAATGTCGGGGATGGAATTTGGGTGATAACAATGTGTCAGTGGAGATTTAACGATGGTCACAGATGTACCACTTTGGTGGGGCATCTTGGTAATGGAGAAGCTGTGCATGTGTAAGGCAGGGAGAATGTGGGAATTCTCTGCACTTTCTGCTCAGCTTTGCTGGGAACTTCTCTAGAAAAGAGTCTATTTTATTTTATTTTTTTTAAACCTATATATCTAAGAGTAGAGTAAAATGTCACATAAAAGCAGGCAGTTCAATAAGTATGAATTGTTGTTGACAAGAATTATGGAAATTTCATACAGTTTCATCAATGTAGTAATAATGTATTGAGCATCTGCATTGTACCTAACACAGTATTTAGAGGTGGGAAAAGAAAGTGGTTGCAAAGAAATCAGTGCCTGCAAAGAACTAGCAATGATCTCATTTTACAATAAAGACTTCCAGAACATACTATTTCAAGGAAGCAGTTTGCTACTCACAATTCCTTTGAAATGGAAGAAATCAGAAGAAGAGTAAAATGAATCTATCGTTGCTTTCTATTATGATTTCTTAACATGTATAGCCCTTGTTAATCAAGTTCAATCTGGATTCAAAGTCTCCTAGATTACAGGAATTTCTGTAGGGAAATTTTGACCAAAGAGGTGTTAGCCACTTTGGAAAAGACACATGGTATGTGTGTGTGTGTGTGTTAGAATTATAGCAAAGAGATCACACATTACCTATGATTATGCTTACAGCCTTGTAAATCAAAACCTGCACCTGGGGTACCACAGTGTTTACCCAGCACAAAATAGATATTTCACAATAGTAATCATCTTAGCAATGTATCTAGCCGCGCTTTTAAAACTGGAGTTCATCCGGATGTTAGTAAATGGCCAATGCAAAAAAACAAAAACAAAAACAAAAACTCTTCAGTGTTTAATTAAGTTTGGGAAATGCTGAGTTAGACACAATCAGTTGGGTTCCTTTTGTGCAGGACTTCTCAGAAACCTTATTAAGTCACATTGTGAAATTCCAAGAAGATAGTTCAGCAGGCAACATTTCATAAAATTACATGAACATGTAATTTTTTGTTCCTCAAGCCTTCTGTTTAGTGTTCCCCAGAACATAATCTTAGAAATGCTGATTTGGAAAAATGGGCAGTTGAGGCCACTGATGATTTTCTTGGACCAGATTTATTCTGAGTAAACATTATGATATTCAGCATGTCAATATGCATGCTCTATTAGTGCTTTTGGACCATGTTTAGAAGAGCACTCTGTTTCCAAAATTTCATGCTTTTGCTAAAATCTGATTACCAGAAATCATATCAAAATATACAAAAGGGACCCTTTATATGTATTTTGTATAGTCATCACATTTTCCCAAATTTTTATCACATATATATATTTTTTCACTCCAAAATTGAATTAAGAACAGATTTGGTATATTTCACACTGCTCCATAAATCACCTCCAGCACCTGGTTCAGTGTTTTAGACACAAAAGGTGCTCAAATCAAAGCTATTTGATGATAATGACTTAGGGTCCTTAAAGACCTCTCATGTGAATTACCCACCGAAAAGCATGCCTGGGCCTGTTTGGCTACATTGGCCTGAATCTAGGTTTGTTTGAAAAGGACTTATTTTCCAGAAATATTATCAAATCAACGAGCAGATAGAATGCCCTTTTGGATACATAAGATATAAGACTTATACTTCATATGGAAGACAGAGCTTTTTTTAAAGTCATCATTCATATTTTATAATGTGAACCATTTCCTCGCAGTTTGGAAAATGAGTTATATTGGAAGAATTGTAGCTTCCAGGTGGTAATAAATATGAATGTTTTATACGGCCCCTTCTATTGTTTCAGAACTTAGCAATGTACTTAAATTTTTTCCCCGCTAATATGATTTACAAACTTTTCTTATGATTAGCCCTATCTGTCACAATTTGGAAAATACATGTTCATTAGATAGAAGGCAAGACTGAATTAAAGGGAGTGTAGGATTTTAAGGGTGACGATCTATTTTATTATCTTTTTCACAGACTGTGAATTAAGTGTTCACGATGCCAGGCACTTTGATGGGCATTGCAAAAAGACACATGGCTCATGCATGTTACACGTCTTGCAAAGGCCATGAGGATAATATTTCTCATATGTGTGGCCGTGGACTAGCAAGTCTGATTTTCCTGTGCCCCATGAAAATTGTTATCATCATTTTACAGTTGTAGCAGAGCGGGTAAACATTTTTCTCTGAAAATAATTTTTTTTTTTTTTTGCATGCACAATGAAGATAGAGTTGGTGAAGAAATACGGTTGACTTCTCCCGCTCAGTGATTTCAGATTCCACATTAACTGCTTCAGCTTGAGTTGGGTTAAATTGGCAGGTTTGATAATAAAAGTCCCTGTGGGAAATAGGGAAATGTCTTATGCAGAAAAATATCTTAGATGTGAGGACATAAGCAACAGCAGTGTTACATCATAAATCAAGTTTCTTCCTCATCCATTGACCCATTTTCAACATGTTTTCCAATAAACCCATCACTAATGAACTCTCCTAAAGTGTTCTGTGAGGCTTGGAGCGGGGAGGGAGGGCATTTTCTTTTTCTACAGTTTAAGTGCTAGGCACTATCTTTTCAAGGTAGTTTTGAGCTTCAAGGTGTGTGTTAAATTGGACTTGCAATTCTGAAGGAATGCGTATTGCAATGAAATGCATGCTGGCCTGCATCGCGATGGGCATTGGATCTCTATAAAGACAAATTCACAAACAATATATAACATGAGAGATGAACAGTAGAGAAGGGAAAAATAACTAATGGTTGCAAAACTGGCCTCTATTTTAGACGCTGTGGATGACCGTAACCTTGGAAGTGTGCCTGGTTCTTTCTTCATCTTGTTTTTTTCACCTTTAAAATAGGGCTTGGATTAGAACAGATCATCTCTTCCCTTACAAAAATCTGAGAGGCATGTTTTAATATTCATTGCATGTGACCGGTCTTATTGACCCTTCCTTTCTTCCTGAAATGCTTTTTTTTTTTTTTTTTTTTTTGCCTTGGATCCAGTAACACAAGCCACTCTCCTGGTTGTCTTCCATTCATAGGTGGTATTAGCATTCTTCCCCTACCCGATCGTCCCTTTGTAAGTGAACCAATCTATGTCCATTGTTTTCCTTACCACCTAACATCCGTGATTCACAGACTTCGTCTCCAGTTCTGACTTCTTACTCTCTGATTTGTCTATGCAGCTAACCCCTCTCCATCTCTATGGGGGTATCTCCTATATGTACCTAAAACATAGCTTGTCTCAAACAAACTCTTAGAGTTGGCTTTCTTCCACTCTAATTCTCTTCCACTAGTCTGCTTATCTTCAATGCATCTCCTATCACCATGTCCAGTGCTTCTGTTAGCTAAATGACAAGCCAGCCTTCTAACTGTTCCAGTTTCTTCTATTCATATTCTCTCCAAACTATCAATTTCCATGCTGCACTTGGAGTGCTTCTATAAAAGTTCGAATGGGGTTGTGTTTCTCCCTGTTTAAAACCATTGTCACTTTTCTTTGAGTAGTGGAGACACTTAAATGATCAATGAGACCTTTTGTGATCTGGCCCCTGCCTAGTCCTGGGGCCCCACTGCACACTCCTATCTTCCTTCTTCTGAGATGCAGACTCATTAGTCTTTTTTTAGCACCTTAACAGACTGTACTTTTTCCCATATAGGAATTTGCACATATGATCTCTTCTGCACTTTTCCCTTCTCCCACTCATTTACTCTGCAGAACAGTCTCGGATTCTCTCAGTCAATTTCCCTTCCATATGGCTCCCTGGCACCAGATTTCCCTGGGAGAATTTATCTCAATCTTAGAGTCATGTTATTTTCAGCATTATTGTATGCCTACATCAACACATTTATTGAGCACCTACTATGTGCTAGGTACACTGTAAGATGATAGTAAACCCTGGTGAACAAAACAGACACATTCTAGGCCCTTATGATTTCTACCCTTATAATCTAACGGGGAAGACAGAAAATAGACAAATATACCAAAAAAATAGAAATCTTGAATTATAATAACTTTTAAAGTGAGAGTTCAGTGAGAGAGAAAAAGGGATTTGTGGGGAGGCCTGCTTTAAGGAATCAGGAAGGACCTTTCTGAGAAAATAGCATTGACGCTGAGAATATATATATATATATATATGGGACTAGGATGAGGGGGTATGTGTTAAAGGGAAAACACATTTATAGCAGAGGTAACAGTATTGAAAAAGTCTCAAGGCGGGGAAGAATTTGGCATACATAAAGACTGTAAAGGAGGCCTTTTTATGCCTGTCTCTCCCTCTAGTCTGTGAGTTCCAAGGAAGGAGCATGACTGTTTTGCTCTTACTGCAATTCCAGTACCAAATTCATTGATGGGCATATAGTTACTAAAAGAAAATAGATTCCCAGATATAACTCATTTTACAAAATGACTTGGCCCTGAAACAAAATGCATAGTTCAGGTTTCAAATAAAAGTACCATTTAATAATTACTTAATAATTTATTAAGAAAGACGTTACTTACTAAAATACTTTTTAAAATTGTTTTACATATGCTTGTACTAGAGACTATATCTGCTTAATTGTCTTGATGATACCTATGTCTGTTTTTATCCAAATCACAT
This sequence comes from Mustela erminea, assembly GCF_009829155.1. Lineage (NCBI taxonomy): Eukaryota > Metazoa > Chordata > Mammalia > Carnivora > Mustelidae > Mustela > Mustela erminea. Next base: position 28,019,255 of record NC_045634.1, on the reverse strand, counting down.
CTCTTATGCCATTTGGATGACAAACTTCCAAGGAAGGTTTTAAATATAACAAAAAAGAGAAAACACAATTTGGGTTAGCACTGCCTACCAATAAGAGCTGTAAATCATGGTAATACAATGATAATACAATAATGTCTTTGGTATCACAATACTTCTCAGTAGTAAATTATAAACCTTCCTTCTAATACAATCAGTTTAAAATAAATTTATGTTTACTCTTACATAGAGATCCTTAAAACAGGCAAATTTCTAAAATCAAATGAGTACAAATGAGTAACACATATGTTTGATAGCCTCTCAAATATTTATATGGTTTGATTTACTGTTCTAGATGGAAATTCAATTAAGATGATAGTTTTTCAAGCTATTTTTATCTAGGCTAAATCATTCTGAAAACAACTTATCTTCCTCCTCTATAAATATATATAAGTATGTAAGATACTGATTTAATTCACTTTAAAACTGGTATAACTTCTTAAAGTATCACAAATTAAAACATTTGATCAAGTATATTATTGGGACTGAATCATACTAAACTGCATATATGTTATAGTAATATAAATAATACATAAGTCCAAGTCTCTATGTTGAAAATAAAGTGGGAATTTGTCTAGATAATTTAAACATTCACTTCTGCATTATTTATGTAGTTAGTTCAAAGTAGGGTTCAGGCAGGATAAGACTTGATACACAAATCATTGTCTGAATCTCCCAGCTGGTTTGACTTGGAAGACAGAGTTCTACCTGGCAAATCACTCAGGTGTATTATGATCATGTCTAATCAATTTCCTTTCCAAAATTGTATCTCATTGTTCTAAATACCTATGTCTATAAAAAGTGCCAGGTGTAGCTCTCAGCTACACCCACCTACGGCTTACTGCCACGCTATATCATAGACTTAGACATTCTATTTATACCTGTGAAATTAAACCTGTTTCCTCCTAAAATCTTATTTCTAGGCTAATACACTCCAGAAATATATCTCAACTGTATGATCTGTAAATTAACTGCTTTACTATACACACACACGCGCGCACACATACACACACTTTCTCTTTTTTTCTCTTTCTAAAGAATACAAACTATAAATAATAAATAATTCTAATATAATAATCCCTATGGTACTTTCTCCTGTTCTTATAAAATTTGTTCCAAAGAATATCCAATATTTATCCCTTCTTTCTAAAACAATGTGATACTGTTAATCACTTTTAATTGGTCAAAAACATTTTTTTAACTGTAATTTAACTGGTTCTGTAACTATGCTAAAACAAACCAATCAAACTACAGGTCAGGAGAGGAAAAACTTCACTAGGGATGCCCTTGCCAAAGCAACATGATAGACCTATGTTGGTCATAGCCCTTAACTACCAGAAGTCAGTGACATTTGTTGGCTTCCTCGTGACACTTTTTTCCTAAAATAAAATATCTTATTGGCCCCAAGTATCCAAAGGCGAGTAGTGACTTTTTTTTTTTTGAAAGAGTATTAAAGGTAATTCAGATGCCACATAAGCTGTTAATAGCTACAATTCATGCTGATGAATTTGACCAGAAGTCATTGATTGACAATTCATCAGGATGTTTTGATGAGAGTATTTTCTTATAGAGAGCAATTACAAAACTTTAAAAATGACAATAATAAAAAATGTAGAGAAAATATTTCTGCCCAAACAACCCTGTACAATCGATGTCTATCATTTGTGTGTTTGTAATCTGTCAAGTTGTTTCTCTGTCTTGCCTCTATCTTTGCAATCTTTACTATGATGTGTTCTACTTTGTAGTTCAAATAACCAGCCAGGGACTCATAAAAATAGAATAACTCTAGACTGTAAAGATAATGTAAGTTATCTTAGTGTTTTTTATTTTTTTTTTCTCACTACAAAGTATTGTCATGAAGAACCAGGGTGCTCTGTAAACTGTAAAGTGCTAGATGGATAGGAGATAGTACCATTACTCAGGTCAGTCTAAATTGTTCAGTTGTATGGAAGCATCCTTAATCCCAACATTCTGAAATTTTCATTGACTTTGTTTTCTGAAAAGGAGGCTTCACCTTGATTATTCAGATGATTATGTCAATTGTCCACAAAGAGAAATGCTACATCTTGTGCATCGTGGATATTGGGACATCCTAAAAGCTAAACTTTTTGAGCTGGAAGACATTTTGGATATATCTTTCAATCCCTTTTATTTATTTTTCATGGCAAATGATATATGTGTGTAAGTATACATTCCTTCAGGTTATGGGAGAAGGAACGTAGACTGTGTCCAAGATAAGCACGTTCTGGTTAAATGCAAAAAGTTCGTGTGTAAAATTTCCTACCCAGATGGAAGAGAGAAAAGAGATGATGAATTTGAAAAATATTTTGCAAGTCAAATCCCATCGTTGGCCGGGACTGAGAAGTGGTCTAATTGAAGAGGAGTGAAGAGAGTATTACATTTTGGCTTTCAGAAAATAATAGAAATAGCACGACTATTTCGAACATTTAACTGGACCTTGATATTTCCTTCTCTCTGAAAGAAACCACGTGAGTGGTCCTATGCAGGTGTAAAGAACACCAGAGACTTTTTCACCCTTGTCCGAAAGGCATTTATCAATAAAATTGCTCAATTCCAGAAAGCCTTAGGGTTCCAGTCGACCATTACTGTATGAGTACTGTTTTTACTATCCACAACTAGATGGTATTTTTTCCTTTATTGCCCAGATGCAATATCCTCCCTTTATAAGTACCTTTACAATACAGTCAGCCAATGCTTCCTCTGCCCGGAATTTTCCTTCACACTACCTAGAATATTACTCCCACTTTACGATGATAATGATTAAAGGAATTACTAACTCATGCCTATATCAAACAAATATTTTCCACTTCTGTGAGAAAGAAATGAATGTGCAAAAGTTGGTTTTAGGCAGACATACTTACCCACACCTCCCATTACAGATAAAATACAACATAAAGCAGTTTATTTTTCTAAACATTTTAAAATATTTTAAACAGCTTATTTAAAATACGACCGAAGGCTGCATTTTTATTAATCAGCATTTCCAAAATTATTTGCACATGTGAGGTGTGGCTTGAAGGAATACTCCAATGTGTTGTGTTCTAACTCAGTTAATCTCATTCCAAGTGAAAGTTCGATGACATCTGTGCAACATGTCATTCATAAAGGATCAATCATCCATTTTAACTGAATTTAAGGAAAATACATTGTAACAATATTGCCCCAGTCTTGAAACCTTCTAGACGTGGATTATCAGAGACTTACGTATGACTGGGGTGGAAGGCCCTAACATGGAGCACGATATAATTCAAATCCACCACAACAATGAACAGAAGGAGAATTCAGTAAGTCATCCAACAAGAAGTCCTTGTGAGTGTCCTGTCATAGCCACAGAAGCTGTTTATATGACTGAACCAGCAACCTCATTAAACCAGCTAGAGGCTTTACTTTCAATTTCCCTTTTTGTGGAGGTCTTCTGTTCAGTGACAGCCGGTTTTATTCCAAGACATTTTCCCTTTGTTTTCCCCTTCAAGTTCACATCTGTAGGCCGCTTACCAGTCAGTTCTGTGAAAAATATGAAAAAGCAGTTGTTTCATCAAATTGACTGGTTGATTGTTAAAACAGTTGATCCCATGACCTCTCTCCATGTAGACACTGGCATTTTGTGTGAACCTTGGACATGACCTCTGTTATTTAAAATAAAAGCAACTGCACTTGCTTTTGGGTCAGATTCAAAATAACATTGCCAAGATGGCGAGGGAAAAAATATATTTACAGATATGTATGCACTCATACGTAAAGATCAACTCGTACCCCATCTAATATGACCAGGGTTTTTAAATGACCTTGCTGGACTGGAAGAGTAGTGAGAACTAAATAGTATGAAATTAAATAAGGAAAAAAAAAATGTCTATATAGGGCAATTCACTTGGAGTGTATGGCAGAGGAAGAATGAGCACAAATTCCAACTGAACATGATTAAATGTTGGAGCTAAGGGGGATAAAGAACAAGACTCCCTGAACTTCACCTTGGGGTAGCGTGTATCCAGCGGCATGCCCCTCCTGAGGACTCCCAGCTGCGAGGGTGGTGGAGAATCCCGACCTCTCAGTGGTGACGTACAGAGATTCTTAAAATAGAATGTGTATGGAAGGTTAGATAATCAACGTTGCTTATTAGAGAAGAGAAGAGGTCTCTGAAATTTTCAAGGCTTTCTATTTTATCATGTCTTCACCATCATTATTTTACTGGAACCTCATGCCTACTCTTTAGGTAAATAAGACAGCTGTGATCATTTATTCCCTTTTTTATAAATGGATCAAGTGTAGTTTGAGAGGTGATTTTCTCAAGGACCCATGGGGGTGCGGTGGGGCACAGAGATGAGATGAGATCCTGACCTTCTTTTATTGTCCAGGCTTGAACTCTATCATGTGTGTGGTGCATAACACTCACCCTGAGCTTCAGCTTCTCAGCTCAAGTTTTTAAAAACGTATCAAGCAAGTATCTACTTGGTAATGTTAGATAGGACAGACACAGTGGAAAAGATACACAACCCAGGGAAAGAAAGCTCAAGGTCTAGAGTAGATGTAGACATGAAACAAAGTATAATATGGCATCAGGAATGTAAAAATAAAAATAAAAGGGTTGGAAATAGCAAAAAAAAGAAAAGAAAGAAAAAAGAAAAAGAAAGGAAGTGATTGATTAGATCTCTTGAGAGAAGAAAGTTCTGGAAGTTTTCCTAGAAGGGGTGATTTCTCTGCTTCAGTTTGGAAAGACAAAGAGAAATATTTCTGGTGCAGAGACAAGGCTGGTAAAAGAAGGATAAACATTCGAGATAAAGAAACAGCAGCACGGAGACAGGAGCTGCACCGTGTGGCATGTTTGGAGCAATTCAGGGAATTGGACAATGCTGATATTTAAAGAGGGGTGTAGGGAGTGACAAGAAATGAGGTTATAGGAGTGATAATCACAATAATCACAATAACCCCTGATATGTATTGAGCACCTGTTATATACCATGTATAGCACTGTGATTAATGAATCTTCACATAAAATCTATGAAATAACTCATTCCCATTTTACAGATGAGAAAAGTGAACATCAGTTGTGACTCAGCCACAGTCTCAGTCATTGGCAGAGCAAAGATACCAATCGGGCATTCTGACTCCAAAAGTTAGACTTCCATCCACTGTCCTCTGCACAGTGCTAGCTTGTAATAGTCTGCAAATCTCTTGCCCAACTAAAGGCTTCTTGGACTTCAGTGTGCATCAGAATTGCCTGGAAGACTTATGAAAACTCAGATTGCTGTTTTATTCCTTAGTATGTTGGGGGTTGGGGCCAAGAACTTGAGTTTCTCCAAGTTCCCAGGTGAGGCTGATGCTGCTTAATGGTCAGACCACCCTTGGAGACCCTCCACTTAGAAACCAGGGAGCAGGTAGAGAGATTGAATCAAAATGTCGGCTGTGGTCAGATGGTATATCCCATTAGGCATCCAAGCCAGTGGTCTGGCAGAGCTGAAGCAAGTATGATCCCAAGCTATGGTAGTGGGCGTCGGAGGAGAGTCTCTGTGATGCCAGACCCCACTCGGGCTGTGATACACGATATAATATGGGGCTTAAGTGCCTGCCTTATGAGTAAGGGAGGGGGTCCACCAGCGTAGTAGTCCCTGAGCACACAACTTGACCGAGACTTCCCTTCTGTAAATTGAATTTAAGATCAATGCCTTCTTCATTAGTTTTGTGTGTGTGTCTGTGTGTGTGTAAAATCAAATAGGTTAAATCTATAAAGAAATTAGCATCATGCCTAGCATGATTTGCATTTAGCAAATATTATTATAGGAGGGAAAAGGTGTCTGGGATAAGTCTAGACAGTTTCCGGCTTAAAAAATCCAAATAGTTGCTCAGAGATCCTGGTATACCCCCTGCAGGTTTATACTTCTGGGTCTTTGTTTATGCCACTCCCACCTTCCACGCCTCCCAGCTCACCTCCTCTGCCCCTGACCCTTCTTTTCAGAATTCAAGGGTGCTGCAGCCGAGAAGGGGGGATGACAGAATTGAAATCAGATTAGGAGCCAGAGTTTGGTCCTCTTACCAAACATTGTGCAGATAGAGAGGTGGGTTTCAAAGTCCATTACTTTTAGAGAAATACAGAAGCCTCTTCCTTCTCGATGTCTTCCTCCTCTCCCGTCCCTTAGCCCCTTCTCAATAGATAAAGAAAATAAATCCTGTGGCTTTTAATCTAATGTTTTCACATTTTACTCATTCGCATGGTCTCTCGAGAATCTGTGTGAAAATGTAAGGGATGTGTTTTTAAAGAAAATGAAGGTGACGATGTCAGTGACATCTTAGGCAATCCCTAAATGTGTTAAAATACCCACTATGTGTCCAGTGCTGTGCGCCAAGGGTAATCCGACTCTGCTGCGGGGAGTCAGTGTTCTGTAGGAACGGAGAGGTTTCCGGGATGTTTGAAGGTGAAGAAAAAGGAAAAGTGGTGTATGTAATACTCATTCCCCTTTGGCAAATTAAGGACATAAACTAATGCTTACTTTTAAAAAAATAGTCATCTAAAAAAGATGCCAGGAGACAGTTAAATGTATGAAATGGGACCCAAATCATTTTGAGTTTTCACCATTTGGTTGAATTCATTATTTGTCTTCTGGTGAAGATTTTATGTGTTGAAATAGAATTGTTTTGGTCATCTAGGTCTAACGTTATGTAATTTTATCCCATTAACAGTATATTTCTGGAGGCAAAAGTTTAAGTGAAACTTCAGATTGGAGATACTCACTTCTAAAAATCATGTCCACAAGAGCACAAGACATTATCTCAATGTATCCAATGAGATACCTTTGCGTGTTAATTGGCGCTGTTGTAAAGTACAAAATGTTGATATTATTTCATTAACCTCATTGCATTTCTAATATTTGATTAAAGCCACATCCAATTACTCTAGGCAAGTAAATGAGTTTTTAAAAATTTTCTCAGACATACTTAGAAGTGTTACCTCAACAAGGCAGTTACACGTTTTCACATTCACTCCCAGAACACCATGTGAGAAGATCTCCAAAAGTACAAGACTGATCCAAACTGAGTGATAACGTAAAAAGCAAACCAGAATAACGTCAAAGGATGAATGCCCACCCCGCCTCCCCACCCCCACCCCACAATGAAGTTTCTGACTTTGCAGATGTGTTGCTGGGAAGGCAGCAGGTAATTAGTGATAAGTCGAATTGTATCATAGAGAGGTTTTTCAGAGATGGACGATGTCAGAATCACCCTGTGAAATCCCTGCACCTGTTCTCATTCACTAGTGGGTGTTACTAGGAAGCAGGTTTACTTGTAACTTTTTAAAATATTGCCCTCAGGCTATCTGTATTATTTGTCCGTATCCTTCTGACATTTGAGCAGTAGAAGGTGTTTTTGTATGGGAAACAAAATGCGGGCTGACAAATGAAAATCAACCACGTTGAATCAGTCCGCATATGTTTCTGAGTCACCATGCTCTTTGCGGAGCTCCGGCAAACTAGTTTTACTCATCTTTGTAGGCGAAGCACAATAAACAATGACTCTAACACCCATGGCTTGGAAGTCAGCAGCTGCACGTTGTAGAATGATTCAAATAGCAGCGCCCAGTACCCACCACCCTGACAGCATAAATAACAGGGAACGAAATTTTCCCGTTAAATGTTTCAGGCTCGTTCTCAAGTTCTCAGTAGGACATTTTCCTTGAGATCATTCCTGGCTGCAGAAGGATACTATGCGCATCGGGTTTAGTTTGTTTTTGAAGCAGTGCCCCTTACCTTTTGTGCTCAGAAATATTGTTCTTCTTTTCCCTCAGTGAGAAAAACTAAAATTGCTTTTCCTAGGATAGAACTTAAGATTTCAGGCAGTCTGGTTTTAACGTAATTTAGAGGACAAAAGTTCCCCATAGCCTTCTTTACTTGTTCAATAAACATTTACTGAGCATGGTTATGTGGAAAGCTCTCTACTAGATGTTATGGAAATTCACAGATAAGTAAGACATGGCTCCTGGTCTTCAAAGATTTGCAACTTGGAAGGGATGCAATGTCTTAGGGACATGTAGAGAAAGAAAGACATGATTTCATAAAATCAGTGCATCTACATTTTTTGAAGTAATTGTGTTCATTTAGTTCATTTGGTATCTTTTAGGGAAACCATTTAGTAAGCCCCTTTTTAAAATAACCACTGTAACTTTTTTAAATTAAAATGTAGATGCTTGTTTCTATATTCTGATCGAGTATAGCCCAGAAGATACTGTTCTGAAAATGTTCCCCCATGTAGAACAAACTATATTTCTTTATTCTTCCTCTTTTGAATGTCATTTTTTTTCTTTTTACATTGTTCCATTCACTAAATGAATAATTGTTTTCTATAAAAAAGTGATCTCTGCTTCACTAAATGCTTATAAGCTGCTACGCTGGGTCTTCTTATTAATAAATGAAACAGGATGGGATCGGGAAGGAGACAAACCATAAGTGACTCTTAATCTCACAAAACAAACTGAGGGTTGCTGGGGGGAGGGGGGCTGGGAGAAGGGGGGTGGGGTTATGGACACTGGGGAGGGTATGTGCTAGGGTGAGTGCTGTGAAGTGTGTAAACCTGGCGATTCACAGACCTGTACTCCTGGGGATAAAAATACATTATATGTTTATAAAAAAATAAAAAATAAATAAAAATAAATAAATTAAAAATTTAAAAAAGAAGAAAAAAATTTAAAAAATAAATAAAAAGAGAGAGAGAAAGAGAGAAGCATAGCATTTACATATAGAATGAATTTTAGAAATATGCCCTCTATTGCCAAATTAGTGGTTTTACAGACTTTCAAAATAAAATTTTATTAAACCATTTAATAGCCATATAATGGAAGAATACCAATTTAAATAAGGCTGACCATTACATGTGTTAGTAGAAAGACATTAGGCTAGCTGTTACTGAAAATGACTATTATTTAGTGGTTATTTTGTTCCTTTTTTGCATTGTAATGAAACTGTTTAATCCCACACTCTAATGACTAATCTGTGGGGTATATAGTGATTTCCATTTCATCGAAATTAGCTTCGCCATGAAGATCACACAAACTTTTTTAGACCCTTAAAGTAGTTGTTCTCTTTTGTTTTTCCCGTCACAGCTGCACATTCTTACGAAAAGCTGACTCTTCAGTTGTTTTCCAAAATATATTCAACAGAAAATTGCAGAGTTCTCCTGAAGGCTTGTTTTTTTAGGTATCTGTCCATGCTGCAAGAAAGTCCCCCATTTCCAGACATTGGTCATGAGTTGGGTGGCTTGTTTATGGGAGCTGTTGTAGACTCTGCCATTCTAGGTGAAAGTCGGGGTGCCCATCTTGCTCAGGGCAGTGTTCATATACCCAACCCTGAATTATTTAATGTCAGAAAGTCCCATGAAGCCATCACCTCCATGGGATGGAGTTGGGACCTTCTGCTACTCTAATTCCTGAGTTAGTGCTAATGTCTGATCGGAGAAGGCTGTTCAGGCTATCCTCTAACATTCTGCTGCTCTGAGACCCACCAAGGCAGGTCCCCTGTCTTTCATTTATGTTAGCACTTCGTAGTATTTTGAATAATAAAGTCTTTCAATCGGTGACAGAAACATGGAATGTCTTCTTAAAGAATCAATCATACTTACAAATATATACTGAATGTTTATTCTGTACCGTTGTGCATCAGCTGCCGTGAGCGACTAGCATAGACTAACTCAGACGCGGAAAATCCAGCAATATCATTGTCTATTTTCTTCACTAGCTGAGAACGAACTCCACAGAAATGTCTGACGTATCAGTTTGCTAGGATATGGGCGCGTTGCACTCATCAGCGTAATCACCTTCATACAATAGTTGCAAAATTGTCGTAGTTGTACAACCAGAGTTAAAGGTACTCATTAACCCACTGTGGAACATGATTGTAAATTTCTTCACTGCGGAAGTTTCTTCACCTGAGTCTAATCCTTCCTTAAAATTTCCATCTCATTCTCCTTATTTCACAAAAGAAATATGATTTTTTTTTAACATAGATAATAGCTAGGGGAAAAATGAAAAATCAGTACTTCGGGTGCAAGTCACGTCTTCGCGCTCAACAAAGTTAAGTTTTTCTCTGGATAGAAACCAATTCATGTGTCTGTTGTTAAAAAATTGTTTTTGATCTTGTTCAGAGTCGGGCCCTCAGGGTTTTGCAAGTAGGTGTCATTGTGTCTCACATCCCCTACTGTGAAAATCAACTTGCATTTGAATGTGCAGCTTGACCCATAAATGTCACTGTGGTCCACTGAGCATCTGACTTCAACATTTCCTGTTGCAAAATGGACAATGGGAAACATTTTTTTTTCCTTAAAAAAAAGAGTGCTGTGACAGAGTATGTGTCTATGTCCGTAAGTGTAGCACAGATGGAAAAAGCTACAACACTCGGGGTTTAAGTGCCTATCTTCAACCATCGAGCAAGATGATATAAGACAACAAAGTTTCTGAAAAATACCAGATTATCGTTTCTGTTTCCAATTCACTTCTCCCTTTCACAGGATTGCATTCACCCTGGTTACCCTTAGTCTCCAGCTTAACACTTGGCCTCGAAGTGAGGATATATCAAATTCGTTCTTTCCGATTCACTTCGCCGCCTTCTCTTTCTTCTCCTTGGCACACACAAGCTTTATTTATCTTTGAATCTGCATGTATAGCCCGATGCAGGGACCGGAAGGCTGTGTTGAGGAGCGAAGGAATGAATGAGTGTGCACTCGAACAATGCAGGACATACATTATTCTGTGTATGCGTGGCTAGCACCTAGTTTTACAATTCCACTTCCCAGTATTTTTTTTAGTAGAGTTTCAGGATTATATGCCACTACTTTATTTTTTTTTAAGATTTTATTTATTTTATTTGACAGAGATCACAAGTAGGCAGAGAGAGAGAGAGAGAGAGAAAGAGAGAGAGAAGCAGGCTCCCTGCTGAGCAGAGACACCCCCCCCCCCAATGCGGGGCTCGATCCCAGGACTCTGGGATCATGACCCGAGCCAAAGGCAGAGGCTTTAACCCACTGAGCCACCCAGGCGCCCCTATATGCCACTACTTTAGATAGAGCAAAAGTCATCTGAATATTTGAGCACATAGCTGTTTTTTTTTTTTTAAATCTGTTTGCTGTAAGTGCTTGCTTTTATCTAACTAAATTTGATATTTGATTGATTGATTGATTGATTGATTGAAATCTGGCAAACTTATGTGACCCAACTAGAATTTTTATTCTACTTTGAGAAGCCATATATGGAAAGATGATTTCCCTTTTTGGTCTTCAGATCTAAAGATACAAGAAAGGAAAGAGAATTAGCATTTATTGAGCCTAGATTCCATACCTAGGTGCTTTTCCTATGTCCGGGATTCTCTTGACAGTATTTATGATTCTAGGAAATTAAGGTGAGGGGAAGCAGGAGGAGTACTGATCAAAGTCTGATTATTCAGTGGTGGATAATCTAGCTCTTGGTAGAACTGAAGCATGGTCATCCTCTACTATATCTAAAAATGGACTGCTTGAGGGCGTTCCTCCTTCACCTTTTACTGGAGAAAGGGCAAAGTCAGAGTAGGTACATAAAAGTCATGCAATAATCCGTAAGCAGCTTTCACGGTTGAAGGTTTGTTGGACTAAAAGAAAAAGGAAAAAAGAAGAACCTGTCTAAAATGGGTTTTTCTTGGTGGTATACATTCCATGACAACACTAAGGTAAGTTGACTGCTTGCATTAGGAACATCCATGTGAAAAGTCGAGGTAAAATTTTTAGTAAAAGAAGGGAGAACAAATATATGTGGAAAGTGGGTGGTAGGGAGGCAGTGTTAATTGCCTTCGGAAAGATCGCCATGTACATATTGGACATGTCAGTCTAAAATAAAATGTGATTCCCAAGCATCCAATATGGCAACCAAGTCTAGTTGATGGAGCTCATTAAGGCAGTTTAAAACATCTGCTTCCCTGTTTAAAAAACTAAAATTCAGAGACTTTAGTGTTACTCACTGACAGAGAGGGCAGGCCTGTTAGCATTTAAGAACCAGCAGGAAAGCACATACACGTGAGTGCACACACACACACACACACACACACACTATTTAACACCCTCTCACACAAGGAAAACAGACATCAAGATGTTCTGTGGTCTTAAATCACTCAAACTGGGGCCATCAACTTTGTGAAAAAGCTCTGTGATTGTGTGGTATCACTGCCAATAACCATTGTCACCATGTCTTGTCAAAGCAAAGCCCATTTATTTCTGGAAGAAAAGCCTGGAATACATAACTGAGGTAGACAAGGATTTTTTTTTTAATGGAAATATAAGCCTTTAAATAAATAATTGTCTTTTCTGAGCACATTAAAAAAAACATATGTATAAAAAATCATACTGAAAAAATTTATACTCCACGAAATTGTGACACTCACTCATCTAAAAAGCTTTGCTCATTCAAATCAGAGAGATTAATCACAGAAAGGAGATAAAAAATTCCCTGAAAGAGAAGGGAAATAATTTAGCAGTAAATCATAGAGCAGGGCTAACATGAATCACAGAAAAAGGTACCAGCTCTTATGATTTAGGTGACATATAAAAAATAGCCCTTCGTGGATTGACAGTTATCGGTATAAATGATAAAATTATTCAGCAGTGGTATGTTCTCTTCTTGCCATTTGTCATTTGCATCTGATTACTCCTAAGAATTTAATTAAAGGGGCAAGAGGACCATATAGACCTTTTGTGACTCTAACAATCAGATACCGCTTTAAGCCTTTTTAAAGAAAAATGTATGACTACCCTGTCCTTTTGCTTTGTCTTTACTAAATGCTCCGTGAATCTTCATGTGCATTAGTTTTTTTTCCTTTTGTATATCATTTCAGGCTGGCAAGAAAAAATTTATTAGGGAAACACTGAAAATGAGCGGCAAAATCATCCACTGTTGTTAGCGGAGAAATTATTTTAATTTAAATATATACTGAGACAATGAAAAAGAATAGCTGCTTATCTGATGGCTCCAGATTTTATTTTTGAACTAAAAATCAAACAATTATACGTTTCCTTTCTGTCTTCTCAACTCGGGGTAATGAATATGAGCTCTGTATGTGTGTGTGTGTACCTGTCCATATGCACGGATGTATACACACGCCACACACACACACACACACACACACACACTCTCATAAGACCATGCATTTCACAACAACATTATACACACTTTTCTCCAACAGAACCATAAATCAAAAGCTAGCGTTTCCTATAGAAGGTGAATGACATCTTTTAAAGGGGGTGTGTCAAAATGCACTTTTCGCCAAGTAGGTTTCTTTCCGGGCGTGGGTGTTTTCTCTTCTCCTATTGTAATGGTGCATCAAGTGGGTTTATGCAAATAAATCCTGCAATAAAATATTCACTGGCAAAATTCTTAGAAAGAAAATAAGTTTCCAGAGCCATCGTGACATTATACAATGTTACCAACCAATGCATCCATAAGCACACACCTGTGTGTTCCTTGTATTTGCCGTTAAGGACTGTGGATACCACAAACCCAATTCAGTCATTTCAGAGTTTTGCTTCAAACAACTCCAGTGTCTTAACCGACTAAATTAAGGCTTTTTGTGTTTCCCCCATCTCCCAGAGCAGAAATTAAATCAGTTTTAATTTATTTTATTTGCTAACACTGTGGATATAATTATTGCTGTTGAGTCTTTTTAATTGTTTTCAACTAGGTGCTTGTCTTTAAGTTGCAATAGACTCCTAATTCCGCATTGTTGGTATTCCCTTGTTAATTCTGACAAAGCGTCATAAATCCAGGTATTTAGGTTTATTGAATTTTGAAATGAGGTGATTAGTTGGTGCACGGATGAATGAATTGATGCAAAGCAAAATGAATTTTATGATTTACTGTGGTTTACAAGTTCCCTTGGAACCATTATGTGCAAATGGCAAAATGTATTAAGAGGTGAGATATCACATTTATAATCAACTTGGCAAATTTTTGCTCAAGTAAAGATATTCAGGCATTCTGCAGAAGAGTCACTGTTGAGTAAGTGTTTGGCATACACAATTAATTTCTGCTGTGTTGTCTTACACTCTGTCATTTCAAAGTCTGTAAGATGTCAGAGGCTTTGCGGTCATTGTGGAACACCACACTGTGTCTTGTTTTAAGGTAGTCTAATGTTCAAGGTGATTTACCAGATCAAAATTCTGCTAAGGTGCATGTAAATGGACATTTCACCTAAAAACAAAAGGTTCATCACAGACCCCATTCACCGAAGAAGACCATCATATATGGATTTTGCTCCGATGGCGTAATCCATGCGTTAATTTCGTATTATAACCATTACGAAAACGGGTGTCCTTGTGTACATTACCACAGTTAATTGACATGGAAGATATTAACAACAAACTGTTACAGTAATACCAAAGGTATTAGGCAGGTTAGGATCCACAGCTGGAGTGAGTTGGTAAGCATACACTGCCGGATATGAGGGGCATGAAGGGGTCTTTGCTGCCGCTGAAATGCTACTATCAGTAACTTACCTCTTTTTTTTTTTCTTTTCACTTACTAATATTATTAAGTCCCCTGGGTAAGATTTAGTCTCCTGTCAGCTGGCTGAGATCAGTGTCCCAAGAGAGCTGCTTTTGCACTAGAAGCTGGGGAGAGGTGGAGGTGGCAGCTACTCCAGGAATTCAGTGCTCGAAGAGACACTGTGAAGCAGAGCTCTGGGTAATTAGGGAATCCTTCTCAGGGCCAGGCCAGACGTTAGCAGAGAGAGTAGTGGAAGGGTGTGCATATCCAGGTCCCCACCCCAGACCTGCTGCGCTGCTAGAAGGTCAGAAGCACCAGACCCTTCCAATCAAAAAAAAAAACAAAAAACAAAAAACAAAAAACAAAAAAACAAAAAAACGTTGTTACGTTTGGTGTCATGTAGCATCCTACCTTTATAACTATGTCAACTGAATGTGATGTGTCAAGGACAAGGCAGTTAAGAACGAACAAGCCGTTTGAAATAGCCGTTGGCAAATGTATACGATTGTGTCTGTTGGATTAAAAACAAAAATATTCGTTTTTCTGTGACTTATCTTAGAGACTTCATAAGCCTTCAGAGGTGACCTGTCAGGTTTCTGTTTTTCTAATCAGAGCCATCGTCCGTAATTTTTATTTCTTTTGTGTGTTAATTAACACTGACAGTTCATTCCTTAGACACCCAGCGGAGATGGCCCAGAGCGCCCGATATGGTCCCGTCATACAGGACTGAAACGTGTAGCCAACTAAGAAGAGTACAGTTAAGTGGTTTCCTGACTTTGACTTTGGGAAAAAAAAAAAGCAGAGAGCTGAATTACTTTTGTTCTCAGGGAAAGAAAAGGAATCTTCAGGAGTCCTCATTTTTTTAGCTCCAGGAGCTGAGAGTTTGGGAGCTAGAGTATAGCTCCATAGTGGGAGTCTGGGCAGAATTACTCCGCACTCCCTCTGAGAGCTCGCTGTGGTGCCTAGTTCAGCATCAGCGGGGCTCCCCTGGAAATCCTATCTTTAGGCAGACGGACTTAAATTTGCTTCCCCTCGCATGGAATAAAATGAGAATTTTTCACACGTAACAGGCACCAGTGGAAATCCTATTGGCTGATGAGGTCTTCTTAAGCAAACCTATACTGGACAGTGTTGTTTTATTCATTTTTATCCTATTTTTGGAATGTGATGACATTCTAGATTAATTCAAGTATCGTAATTAAGAGCACAGTGTCTATGGTCAGAATGCCTAGGCATCTTGCATCAATTACTTAATCCTTCTAAGCTTTCATGTCTTTATCTAAAAAGGAGATAATAATATACCTATCTGAAAAGATTATTTAGAGTATTACATGTGATTATGCTATTGTGCCAAACCCCTAGAACAGCACCTAAAATGTGGGAAGATCTCAGTAGAGATCAGCTGCTGTTATTAGGGGGAAGAGAAAGAAAAAATAAGTTGCTGGTCTATGCGCACAAGCACGTGCGCTCTCTCTCTTTCTCTCTCTCTCTCTCATGCCCACATGCGCGCGTAGCCTGGATCAGAATAAACAGAGATTTTGTTTCAAGTAGGCTACCGACTGAAGCTGTCCCTATAAAATAGTGAATACATTTATCAATTAAAGTTTTAAAAACTTTATTCAAGTTTAGTGCATAACTATAGCAACGCATTCATTTACTGGGTACCCACTCGTGTGCCAGATCTAAGCAGACAGAGGTGAGATAAGATGCAATCCTTACTTTCAAGGAGCTCACAGACTCGTTGGAGACATCCACAGGCAAATCAATCATCAAGATGCAGTGTCGAAGTAAAGGTACATTTAGGGTGTAGTAGAGACGCTTATGGAACCCAGCCAAAGGGGGAAGAGGACCTTGGCAATGGAATAGACCCGGCTTTGCTTTGCCGACAACCAATTTGTCCAACCCAGCCTACTCTCTTACTCAGTTCTTGTATCTATTTAGAGAAAACAAAATGTTTGTCACTGGCTGTTTTTGTGATTTGAGAGTTTGCCGTTCTAGAAGAAAGAAGCTTACGCTCACCTTTAGTGTTATTCCAAGTGCCCGTCACCTTGAATTCAGAACCAAACTGCTGCAAAGTCAGTATTATGCTCTCTACATTCTTGAACCCAGCCCATCATTAAGATGTTGGTGCATTGGGTGCCTGGGTGGCTCAGTGGGTTAAGCCGCTGCCTTCGGCTCAGGTCATGATCTCAGGTTCCTGGGATCGAGCCCTGCATCGGGCTCTCTGCTCAGCGGGGAGCCTGCTTCCCTCTCTCTCTCTCTCTCTCTCTCTCTGCCTACTTGTGATCTCTCTCTCTCTCTGTGTCAGATAAATAAATAAAATCTTAAAAAAAAACAAAAGATGTTGGTGCATTAACCTGATGTTGATTCTATTGTAAGCACTTTGCTCACTTCATAAAACATGGAAAATATAAAATATGATAAAGTGATCATTTCTTATTATTCTATTCATTGTAATTAACTAGTTATTTTCAACATCCCAAGACATGACATTTCCCAGGTAAGCAATTTTTCTAATAAATTATTTTTTTAGTTGATAGTGTAATAATTGAATCATCTGATTTCCAAAAATGTCAAGGAAAAATATATAGCTAAAGGAGGGCTCTCGGCTCCTCAGACTCTAACATCGTCTTATAACCCAGAAGTTATCTGAAGATGATTTAGCAATTAGATTCAACTCTTGGGCAACAGACCCAAGGGAGGGGAGCAGTGATGTGAACAATTCAAAACCCAAGTAATCCCCAAATCAATTAAATGTAGCATTCAAATGTGGTTTTATTAGTTACTGTATATTTAAACAAAGTATTTGTAATATTTTGGGATTTCACAGAAGAGCAAGCAAAATAATGAAATCCTGAGATTTTAGTTGATTACTCAACTTTGCTTTCTTTCCTCCCACTGACATAGCCCCTCCCACTCCCTACTTTATGTTCAGAGTGGATGGTTCCGTTCCTGCGCTGATGCTGAAGGTGAAGCTTCCTTATGCATTTGCTCTTTCCTATCAGGACAGGTGGATAATTGTTTTCATTTGAAAGAGTTCTAGCTTCTGAGGCAGAATAGGCAAAAATCCTTTTATGTTAAGAAAGCACTTCAGTAAGCAGAGTAGGTAATTTTGTAGATTAAAAAAAAAATTTTTTTTTTTTTTTGAGAACTACTTATCTACCCTGTAATGGAGACTTGGCCACAGTCAGTTGCCAGCTTGATCAAGAGAGTGGACAATTTGTGCCAGCGAGAAGTCAGTGATACCAATTGTATTCTTTTTACAAGCTAAGCACTTTCTAGAAGGAAGGTTTTTGTTTGTTTTTTGTTTTGTTTTGTTTTGTTGTTTTAGTGTAGAGGGTTAAAACAGCACTTAGGAGCAAGTCTGGATATATCTTTACTCTATCGGACATTTTATTTGGAATAATAATTGACTGGAAAGCCATGGGTAAATGAACTCCCTAAAGCTAGACATGTGTCTACATATTCTAGGACTACTATTCTGGCATTTCACGACAATGCCACGTGGCTAACTACGACCGGTGGAATTACCTTACAGGTATCCATGTACATGAAGGACTAACAGAATGAGACATTTTAGCTGACAACGTCCTGGTTTTTTAGCACGTACAATAGCAACGTGGACTGGTAGAGCAGGTCCCTAGTAGAGTCGGAGCACACAGCAGAAGGCCACGCTGCTTTCCACTGCTTCCTCGCCTACCCCTCCCTTTCTTCCTCATCAATACTTCTCTTACTACCTGACATATATTCCCCAAGGTACTGAACAAAAAAAAGTTGTCTCCCAAAGGCCATCGTAATAAACCACACCCATGAAGAATATATCCCGAATGCCCTCTAATCTCGTCAATAACCAGATTAACCTGAAACGCTGGCTCCTGATAACCCCATGGATTTATGTGCCTGTTGTTGTATACCACAGCAGCTCAGACGGAGCCCTTCCGTTTGTCTCTTTCCATGTGTTCCTAAGGAAAATTTGGCAAGGTGGATGCTTCAAGTTAAAGGCCAAGGTTGACACGTTTTTACAGCTTTAACGCCTAGTACAGAGCCTGGTTCCTAATGCCGGACCACACTCAAATGGGAAACCAACCTGAGTTATTATGACTTTCATTGTATGGCGGAAGGGACTGAGGCTCAAGAACTTGGATCCCCCCAGGGTGACAGGTAACAAGATGCAGGGACAGAGGCTAAACTCGGAACG
The DNA here is from genome assembly GCF_009829155.1 of Mustela erminea. Lineage (NCBI taxonomy): Eukaryota > Metazoa > Chordata > Mammalia > Carnivora > Mustelidae > Mustela > Mustela erminea. The sequence goes on along the minus strand of NC_045634.1, from coordinate 28,000,521 downwards.
TTGTCTCCGGCACTCAGGGCTCTTTGACCGTCCACACTCTGGCTCTGCCAAGGCTCGGGGAAGGGGGTGAGTGAACACGCCATCCTCAGGGTGCCAGGGTACGAGGGGACAGTGCCTGTTTCAGAAGCTAGACTTCATCTTTTTTTCTTTCTCTTACAAATTTTTGGGTGTCAACCAACTTGTCTCTTCTTGGATCACATTCCTGGCTCTCCTCTCTCAGTAATTAGGATCCCTCGATCACTAATAATTATCCGTCACCTGCTAAACTGAACTTTTTCGAAGTCAGAATCATGACTTCAAGCATCTTCAAACAGAATGAGATGTGGACCCTGGGTAGGCCTGGTCCTTCACTCTGGCCTAGACTGACCATTACATGGGAAGTCTGTGGGTGAGGACATAGCCGACTGACCGAAGCCAGGTTTGGGACCTTTTCCTTCACAGCTATGAGATGCATGAAGTCTATCACTATACTGTCGTCTTGTCCTTGTCCTATAATGTTATACCAGAGGGCAAATCTTACTGCATTTATATTATTGAACATACTTAATGATATGCATAGAATAATCAAATTTCCCAGCAGATTATGTTCCCTTTAGTGTTGATTTCTAAGAGTAAAGAGGAGCGAAGTAACAACTACTGAACGCTTACTATGCAAGACATTCTGTGTCCAAATCTTAAAAAAAAAAAAAAAGACAATAAAGGCCTTAAGATAGAACTTAATACATCTTCCTTTATGAATAAGGACATTGGGGTCAAGGATGTAAATAAGGTGCCCAAGGCCAAAAAAAATAGCAAAAGTCTGTTGAAATCTGATTCTAGAAATAGTTGATGCTCTCTATGGTCTAGTCCAGGGCTTAAAGATATTTCTAGTTACATATTTTGTTGCCGAGGAAGTTACCCATACATAAATTTCCCGTAAGTCTTGTACTGAGAGGCTGTATTTTAGAAAAACCTATTCTGGCATGCTCTGGATATGGAACTGTACCCCAAAATTGTAGCCATCTTATTCAGCAACCCCATGGCCTCCATAGAATGATATTTTTTGTTTCAAGATTCTGTACTGAAAAGCAGTGTGGAATAAAGAGAAAATATGACCCAGTAATAAAAACTAGCAGATCAAGATTCTGATCTCAAATATGCCAAAAACTGGCACTAAGATCTTGGCAAATCACCCAACTTCTTTGGACCTCAGTTTCCATTCCAATATAATCAAGATGATATTGAAGGTGCTTTCCAGTCCTAGAAGTTATCTATACATTTTAATGATCTCATAAAAGAAAAGCAATTTCCAATTCTTTATGCAATACACGATTAATTGTACCTTCCTTTAAAAAAGCCCTCAGGGTCATAAATCTTTTGGTTTAAGCTCCCTCGAATATAATTTACTGATACTAACATAGTTAAAGAATTTAAATGAAAATTACTTTTATTTAACTCATTTTGTTTGAGATGCAGGGCTTGGGCAAAACTCTTTTGCTGCAGATTAAGTGATGGAAAAATAAATTTGCCTTTGGTTAGGAGAACAAAGTGAACACTGTTGAGGCAGAGCTTCCAAGTATCAGTTTGTGCCTACAGGAGGGACTGAGTGAGTTAGTGAGTCCGTCCCAGTATCCATCAAGATTCAGACTTGTGGGCAAGTATGATAAGAAAATACCGAAGTCGAATTATTAACACATCATTTTACAACATATGGAAAATAATTAGCTGATTATTTTCATGATACATGAAATACATAAATAAAGATGCAAAATAAGATTTCTTTTAAATTGAGAAAGGAATTTAGACCAAGCTCTGTAAGTATATTTACTTATGCAGTTTCTTTTTTAAGAGTGAATGAGAGCTACGCCCACCACGTCTCACATAGACAAACTTTTGTTTCCCTTTTATAATAAAGGAACTCTTCATAGAAACTATTTGAAGTCGAGTCATTGCAGAAAGAAAATTGGATATGCCCTATGAGACAATTAGCACCTAGTAGTTTAACCTCCACAATTAATGAATGGCTGCTTAACTAATATGTACTTAAATTCAGGGGAGGATTAACAATCAAGTCTTCTGAAGAGGATTTTTTTTTCTTTGAACAAAAATGATCATTGACAATGAGTGTAGTATCTTAATGAGGTATGCTTATTTTGTTTTGTTTTAATCTTTCTATGGACTTCAACACACACACACACACACACACACATACACACACGCACACTCCTGGAAAATTTAGAAGTGACCCTCCAGGGGGACTGTTGAGTCATTCACATTCAGAATCAGTGAGGATTTCCAATAAAGTAGGCATTGGCTGCATAGAACAGTGTAGAACAATGTTGCTACATTGTGGGGATTGCATGTGGGAAAATAAAATGCTCATGAAAATAGCCTCCTTGAAGTGAATGTCAGCATTTCTAGGTTTGATTTTTATTTTTTATCAGAATCATTTTTTTTTCTGCAAGAAAGCATTCCTAGTAGAAGTTAGTGACAAAAAGATGTATAATTTTTTGCTTCTCAGAAATACATTTATTTCTCAATTTTAATCAAGTTAAAAAGAATCAATTGCTTCAAAATGAAGCTGTAAATATTATTGATGCAAAGAAAGAATCACTGTTAAAACTGGTGGGATATGAGGGGAGAAGACAAAATATATTTTGTATGTGATCTCATTATGCTTTGACTTTGGCATTGTTTCTTAGTTAATACAGTACTATCAGTTTGTGTCTCATTTCATTGCTACTTGCTTGCTTTTGTGTGTTTGCCAACTGAAACTGAGTCCTTGGGAGAAGCCTAGAAATCTTGATGAAGTTTTTAATCTCATCCAGTGTTATCACCTCCCACAGCTCCATTTTCTGTGACCTATTTATACAACCGTGCTATGAAAAAGATGAACCATTTTGGTCACAGGAAATATATTTTTGCAAGGAAATTTCACTTGCTGGTGGGAGTCACTATCGTTTTGTCAGTTTGTCGGTCTGCAGAGCCACACAAGAGTGAAAAAGGATGATATCGGTGCTTCCCATTTGTGGCATGGAATGGGGTAGCATTTTTTATCTGAATTAGGAGAACATGGAGTGGATCACCCGAGCACTGTGGACAAACTTTAATTTTGCACATGTTCTTCCTTTATTTTGTCGAACAGGGAATAATGGCTTGTCAAATTTCCAAGTTTTATACTTTACACATTTCAACAGAAAACATATCATCTTTTGTTTTTAATCCCACCTTTGGTGCTGAGGTGAAGGCAGTGTCATTCTATTTAATTGGCTACCTGCAGTTCATTAAGGGAGGCAGCATATTGTAGGAGCTAATCTGCCAGGCGCTTAGCATTCCCCTTGACCTTGTTAAAGGTAAAGGGGGCCAGACTTGGGTTCAGCAGAGGCACTCTCTCGCCAAGGAGACTGGCATGACAAAGTAATCGGTGTGTGTCACTTTTCATTAATCACACCACTTTCCTTTTCATGAACTACCAGCAGATAATTGTTACTAAATGCGATTTGCAACACTCCATGCAGTGGTTGAAGAACCAGAAATAGGCAAACAGATAAAAACATTGTTTAGCTTGCAGGCAGCAAGTGTTTGCTATGCAGAGGTACATCATGCATAAACATTGATTTAGCCATGAGCTGACACTTATAAAGCTTTTGCTGTTTCCAGAAAGCCCTGTGGTCAGGCTAAGTAATAGCCAAGGGCAAGCGCTTTTACCTGGATGGCAAGGTTACAATGTATTTAAATGGCCTGATCTGAAATAAATCAGTTTCCCTAATGTTAGACCTGCTGCAAGAACGCCATAGGTGAGAATCAAGTGCACTAAATAAAATGTTTGCCTTTAGAGTGAAAGACTCCTGGAGGGCAGTTTGTTGATTTTGAATAAATATTTCATTAAGTCCGAGCCGCTGCACATAATTTGGAACCTAAGGATTTATTTAAATCAATGCAGATTTCTAGCTCTCTTTCATAATGGTTTACACTTAAACACAATGGAACAAACTTTTCTTATCAGGGCTTCCGGATTTTTAACTCCTCCAAAGTGACTGAAAGTACTATCAGTCCCTTGTAAATGTGCCGGTGGGTTTGGCACTGGACAGCTTCAGGCTCTCCAGCCACTCAGCCCCTTCCGGGAAGTAGCGTAGTCCTCTGCTGTCAGCGAGGTCGGTGGTCCTCAGTACAGAACATACGTGGGCATCATACCCTGAATTTATGCCGTAAATGTTGCCAGACACATGATGAAGCAAGTAAATAGTACAGCACGTCTCTCCCCACTGTCTGGTGTTACCCTCAATCAAGCCCTTGATTGAAGCTATGCGGGCAAGTAGAAGAGAGAGGCGTGGTAGGAGCGAGGCACCTCTACTCTGGCCAAAGTTTTCACAGGCTCCTCCTCCCTGTCATTTGTCTTTGGTTTTCCTCGCCTTTAGCCATTGAGATTCCACATCAGGTCTAACAGGCATGACCGACTGCCTTCTCTGATGTTAAATACATAAATAAAGTTGAAGCACTCAATCCTAACCCTGGCGCTCACTACAAAGAGGATTCCTAAGAGAAGGTGAATTAACATCGGATTGTGTTGTTGCTGTTAGAAGGAAAAGTAAAGGGAGAGCTGTTATCGAGCCCAACTTCCCAACATTTTCTCAGTGGATAATAGGCTTGTCAAATAAAACTGTGATACTCAGTGGAAAGGGGTAAAAAATCATATTTTGGTAGAATAAAAAAAGTGATTTGATCAGATATGTACAGATTATCTTTAAAAAGTTATTTTCTTATATAAAACCTATTTTCCAAATAATTTGATTCTGAGGAAGTGTTTTCACAAAGCCTATTCAAAAAAGCCAACCAATAATGCAGAGCAAAACTCATAAAAACACGTTATACTCACTGCTAAAATGAATTAGAGTCCCCATTGCCTAAGCAGGTGTAGTATTCTATTTTTATGAATCTCAGTTTCATCGTGGGCTCACATTTTTTCTTACAATAACTTCTAATATCATTCATCTTTATCTTGGTTTTTAGCCATTGCTTACTTTGGAGCATTTAGCATCTGATGAAACTAACACTCTCTATAAGTGTGAACTCTTCCTAGCCAATATGAAAAAAAAAAAAAAAAAGAGCTGGCCCTTATTAAAAGCTAAGTATAGTCCAATTATTCTCCCCATAGTAAGTTCAGCCTTGCAACACTACCTGAGGTAGGCGGTATTATTATCACAAGGACAGGAAAGTGCAGAGGGCTCTGGTATCTTGACTAGGTTCCCGGGGTGAGCACCAGAGCTGCATTCAAACCAGAGTCTGCGCACTTAGTCACTGAAAGCCGCCGTCCCCAAGCACTTTCACTTTCACACATTCGAAGTTGACACACCGGATACCAGCCAGGTCTCCCTTGATTTGAGATGTGGGAGTCAGTGCATATCATAGCCTCTGCATGTCTACTCTTAGAGAGCCTTCTGTTCTCGGCTAAGTGCTCAGGGATTTGAATAATTTACCCTCAGGCTTGCTTTTGTACAGGATAAAACTTTATTTCTAATATCCATGAAGTCAGGTTTCTTAATTTTAACATAAACGGATGCATGCCGATAGGAGAGGGGAAATAGTAAAAGACCTAGGGACGGGATGATAGATTTTGTCCTTAACGAGGTGTGATGTTGATGCATGAGAACATTTTTTCCCCTCTCCCCACTGTGACCTCCCTACTGCCGCCACCCCCCCCCACCCGCCACCGCCCCCGGCCCCAGCCTGGTCTCAGAAACCCTATTCAGGAACACCCTGTTTCCTGCTCTCTGCAGCAGAGCGAAAGTGCACAGGCTCTCGTGGGGTTGTTTCATCCTTCTAACAGCTGAGTTGGCGAACTGCACGTTTCCTGTGCAGAGCAGGTGGGAGCAATGTCTGTCTGCCGAGCTAAGCTAATTTTCCTTTTCCTCGCGGCATCCAGGACTTCTCTTCCTTCCTCTTTAATGGATAGACGTTCTTTGGGGAGTTTTTGTTTTGTTTTGTTTTCCCCTCCCCCTTCCTTGCATAAGTATAAAGAAAAACAGTATAATGTTTTCTTCAACTTTATTAAATTGCATTTCACCGTTGAAAAATGACCCAGCGGTCCAGTGATTGCTTGGGTGTGAAACATGACAGCGTACCCACATGTGTAGGAAGCCTGGTCTCAGGCGTACTTGTCCGGAGCTGAAATCATATGGAAAGATGGAAAGACAGTGCTCTCCTTGGTCTGGCCATATACCAGCGTCTGCAAGAAAGTAAATGATTGTGGTCATGCAGCACTATAGAGAACTTAATGCAACTATGAAAAGAACATCAAAATAATTCAGATCCTTGCCTTTTATTGCTTGAGGCTACAAAGTTGTCACATCACCCCCCCCCCCCTTAGCAACTCCTTTTATGTTCTCACCATTCACTGCTGCGTTTATTACCCTCCCCCTCACTCTCCTTAGTCACCTCTGGTCCAAGAGGCAAGCCTTCCTTAGCCGCAGGCTCCGGTCTGCCTTTCCTCGTCCTCCCCATCCTGCCTTGCACAGCCCAAGAATTACATCTGGCCTTGGAGAGTCCGTTAAGCCTCTGCCTTCAGCTCAGGTCATGATCCCCGGGTCCTAGGGTCCTGGGATCAAGTCCCACATCGGGGGTCCCTACTTGGCAGGGGGTCTGTTTCTCCCTCTCCTCTTCCTCTTCTCCCCTGCTCACACTTTCACTCTCTCGCTCGCTCTCCTTGTCAAATAAATAAATAAAAATCTTAAAAAAAAAAAAAGTCAGTGGCAGAGATGAGCAGATTAAGAGAGAAAAAAAAAAGAAATTCTCTGTAGCAGTGTGGCAAAAGGGAAAAGTGGTCATTCCCATGGGAATCCATTTTCTTTCTCACAAGTAGGTCATTCCTATGGGAATCCATTTTCTTTCTCACAAGTAGGTCATTCCTATGGGAATCCATTTTCTTTCTCACAAGTAGGTCATTCCTATGGGAATCCATTTTCTTTCTCACAAGTAGGTCATTCCTATGGGAATCCATTTTCTTTCTCACAAGTAGGTCATTCCTATGGGAATCCATTTTCTTTCTCACAAGTAGGTCATTCCCATGGGAATCCATTTTCTTTCTCACAAGTAGGTCATTCCCATGGGAATCCATTTTCTTTCTCACAAGTAGGTCATTCCCATGGGAATCCATTTTCTTTCTCACAAGTAGGTCATTCCTATGGGAATCCATTTTCTTTCTCACAAGTAGGTCATTCCCATGGGAATCCATTTTCTTTCTCACAAGTAGGTGCTCTCTCTTCTTTCCTTCCCTCCTCCCTGCAGCCCTCAGCCAATCTCGTTGAGATCAAATGTCATTGAGATAAAAATCTTTTTTTCCCCCCTTCTGGTAGACATGTAAACGTACAAGCTGAAAAAGAAATAATAATTTATAATCATAGAAGAATTCCCCCACTTTGGAAGTTATTTATTAAAGCTTTCCCTCCCTATAATATGTACATAGAAACTGATCTAATTTTTTTCTATGTGTTTCTGCAATGTGCCACACTAGGTGATGGGATTTTAATGATAAAAGAGCGACCCCATCTCTGTCCCAACTGCATGTGAGGTGGATGGGTGGAGGACGAGTTGTCATCCCATAAATTAACATCGCCATAAGAATTTTATTCAGGTTTTTATAAGAGCTGTATGAAAAAGTGCAGTCTGCAATGAAAGCTATAAGGGAGAAGTTTCACATAAAACTAGGGAGCGGTGGGGCGCCTGGGTGGCTCGGTGGGTTAAGCCTCTGCCTTCGCCTGGGGTCGTGGTCTCAGGGTCCTGGGACCGAGCCCCACAATGGGCTCTCTGCTCGGCGGGGAGCCTGCTTCCCTCTCTCTCTCTGCCTGCCTCTCTGCCTACTGGTGATCTCTCTCTCTCTGTGTCAAATAAATAAATAAAATCTTCAAAGAGAAAAAAAAAAAACTAGGGAGGGGGTCAGCATGTTCTAAAAGTTTACTGAACAAGTGAACCAACACAAGCAAATAATATATACATTATACAAATAGACACAAATATACATTTGGAGAATTCCCATTTATTGGAAAATCTGATTTATCTTTTCGGTGTTCTCTTTTTGATTCATTGCTTACAGTATAGAACACGCCAAAGATATATCTTGAAAGCCGATAACAGGACAAATCTTGTTTAAATTTCAGCTCTCTGCTATTTGAACCATCATCTTCATTGACAAGAAATGGCTGATTGTCTTTTCATTCCTGTCTTTCACTTTGGTTGATAAGGAAAAACAGTGCCATTAAACATTAAGGTCTTCGAGACTTGGTTCTCTCTGTTTTTTCAAGCTTGTTTATGCATGCCTACCAACAGTCATATTAAACTGCCTCCCCCATGAGAGAACAAGTTGGAAATACTGAATAGAATGGCCTTGTTTGTAGAGGAGAGTCACCGCCGTCTCCCAACCTCAGGCTATACTTTATGAGTCTCGTTGAATATAAATTTAAGTCATGTTGTTAGTTTCTTAGGGCTGCGCTAATAAACCATCACAGACCGAGTGGATAAAGCAACAGAAATTTATTTTCTCACAATCCCAGAAGCTGGAATTTGAAGATCAAGTTCTTGGGAGGATAGGTTCCTTCTGAGGCTCTGAGGGAACGGGCTGTCCCAGGACTTTCCCCTTGGCTCCCAGACGGCCATCTTCTCTTTGTAACTTCACATGCCTTCTCTCTGTCCCTGTCTGTGTCCGAATTTCCTCTTATTATAATGATTATATATATAATATACATTTATATATATAATATATATAATTTCCTCTTATTATAATTATAATTATAACTGCTATTGGTGTGGTACGCTCATCCTCATGGGCTCATTTTAACTTACTTACCTCTCTAATGCGCCTGTCTCCAAGTAGGGTCTTGTTCTGAATACTGGATGTTGGGATTTCAGTTATGAATGGAAAGGGGCCCAATTCAGCCATAGCAGCTTTCTTCCTAGAGGGCCGCACAGTCTCACTGGAACTAACATGGCATAGCATAGTTCCTCTTTGCAGGAAATTAAAGTCCGCCGTGGCAATGTTACCGAAATAAATACATGACATCTGCAACTGTGAGATTTGACTTCTGTCCCATTAATGGGTGGTGTTCCTCAGATAAATATTCTTCTGTATCGGAAAGGATGATTATTAAAGTGTTTTTAAGAATATCATCCATAGTAAATGTGACGAACTAGAAATGATTCTGTGTTCATTAACCTCACTGCACTCTGAGAAAAAGGTAAGGATCTATTTTTGAGTTTCTAAGGTCTGGCGACATCATTAGTAGGACCTGCATTATAGGAAGTGATAGAGGGAGAAATGGATAAGCCTGGGTTTCGGACTTGATTTTCCCCATCTTGAGAGCGTCGTAGGTGTTCTAATACTTACGATGCTATTCTTCCTCTTATGGTCATTTCATCTGGCTGCTGATCTCTAGAGTGCAAATACGAGCAGACTCCCCTATCAGTGAGGGTGCCAGCTGCCTTGTCCTGGGAGTTTCCAGATAAGGATGTTCAATGGCTTTTCCCTCTTCATCTCCCACAAGTGAGAATCTGATTGAAGTGGTAGATTGCAGACCATATCAATATATTCTCCAAGAGATAGATCAGAAAGTGCTTCGCAACCGAATGGGTCGTTGCATGGAGTGCCGGGAGAGGGGGACCTGCCTGTTTCTACCTTTCTGGCTGTCAGCTTTGTCTGGCCCCAGATGGAATCCCTTGGAGAAGTAACAACATGTGGGGAAATTTAAAAACAAAACAAAATAGATGTGCTGTAATAAATCTGAATGCAGAGGGCCGGTCTCTCACTTCTGTTTTACGGTGTTCAAATAATTATTCTCTGCCCGACCCATCTTTTCATTTTAAATTGAAAAGAATCTGGCATTTCAGGGGCAAACAGGAGCTCAACATGTGGATAAAGAAGAAAAGCATGATATTCGTGCAATATTCATGAGAAACTCCTATGTAGCCATAATAATAAGTGGACCGCTGGAATAATGATTCTTGAGTTCTTGGTAAAGTTACTGTCCCTTCGTGGATTTTAGTTTTTTTATCTATAAGATGGGCTTTGGAGAAGTCCATGGCTAAACCTGCAAGAGTAGTATGAAAATGTGTCTGTGGTCCTCCCTGCATTATTAATTTTCCTATAGACAGAGTCCATAAATGCCCCATGATGATCAAAGGTGTCAGTAATCGGAGAAGTCTGACAAATATCTGGACTAGTTGCCTTTCAACTAACCTTCAATGATTATAGTTTCTATATAAATCACCTGCTTTAAATCCTTCTCTTAGCCGTTGTTGCTAAGAATGCATCAGTCTAAATATTGTTAAGTACAAATTCAACGTTGGTGTGCATAATTAGCATCTCATGGACTTTAATGGATCTAATAATCTGGTTATAAAAAGATAATGAAAAGATAAATTATAAAAAAAAATGGGATACAGAAGTGGGCAAATACATCAGAACTATGTGTCTGTTTTGTCTGGGACAAATGTTTCATTAGCAGGACATGGGCTCATTGGTGTCTTCAGAGCTATTTAAAATTCCCAACATGTTAGCTGTGATTTTACTTTTCTTTTCATTCTTAAGGTATATTATAGTGAGTGAAAAACAGTGACATTAGGGTATTTAGACTGTCAAACTATTTCTAAGACATTAGGTTAAGAATCTAATAAGGCCTTATATACCATGTAGTAATCCTCATGTATATTTTGCCTAAATAACCTTGTCTAATTATAGCATATACTATTTGTTCTTAAGCCCTAAATGGAATGGTAAAATTGTGGCTCTATTTTCAATATGCCCAGATAAGATACAATTGTGTTTAAGAAAATGGAAGGCTTTCGATATTTTAAATAATATTGTAACGTACAGACATAATTTGGTCTGACAATATATAGCACAGTATCACATATGTCAGATAAGAAAAGCTGGGACTTTTGGAAGTGCCCATAAATTTTAAGTTTTCTATCACAACAAGATAAGAAAGAACTTAGTTGAATAAGTTATATTAAAAACATGAACATGAGTTCAACTTGCAGTTTTTTAAACAAAAAAAGTTGGTTGGTTGGTTGGCTGGTTTCTTGTTCTCTTATGTAACAGAAGGAGCTCCTTGCATCATCTATTTTTAATTAATACTCATACGAAAAGCTATTTGGTTTCCTGATTTGTTTTCAATTTTGGTTACCCCTCCAATAAAAGTAATGATACCTGGATCCTAACACCAAGATTCTAATTTGATAGGTCTGGGTGCAGCCTGAGCACTGGGAGTTTTAAAAGCTCCTCACCTGATTTTAATACACAGACATGTTTAAGAACCACTCTCTGAAAGAAATTAGCATTCTTGAAGAATAGTGGATTCTAGGTTTGTAGCTAGCAACATCAGGATAGATCTAGAACATCTTGTGTGGTTAAAAAAGCAAGAACAGTTTCAAAACTATCTGGGATCGGGCTAAAAGAATGTAGGAAGAATTAAACTTACAGGAATTTCCAAAACTTATGCAATCTGTATATCAAATGGAAAACAAATAGTCAATTGAAATAAATGGAATCTGTGAAAAGTACAAAGGCCATAATAATACAAATGTATGTATAGGAGGGTCATAAATACAAAGCCACTGAAAGAAATATCTCTTAAAATAATTTTTATAGAAAGTACTCCATATTCATTAACTCAAATTATTTATTCAAAATTTCCTGGTTTCTTGATTCCTCAAGAATTTGAATATCCGGGTGCCTGGGTGGCTCAGTGGGTTAAGCCGCTGCCTTCGGCTCAGGTCATGATCTCAGGGTCCTGGGATCGAGTCCCGCGTCGGGCTCCCTGCTCGGCAGAGAGCCTGCTTCCCTCTCTCTCTGCCTGCCTCTCTGCCTACTTGTGATCTCTCTCTGTCAAATAAATAAATAAAATCTTTAAAAAAAAAAAAAAAAAGAATTTGAATATCCATTATGTATGAGATACCATTCTAGGTACTAGAGATATGTTGTTAATGTCAGTAAAGTCCTTGACTTCAAGGAGTATATATTCTAGTTGGAAAAAATTGGGGCAACACATAATAACACATCAGTAAATGCTATGAAGAAAAGTCATTCAGGGTAAGAGGGTGGAGCGGTAGGACAGAATGAAACCACTGTAGAGATCACTACTGAGAAAGTTTCTAAAATATTCAAGTTTGAATAGAGATCTGAATAGAATGAGGGAATGAGATTAAAACTCTCTAGGGGTAGAGGAACACCAAACACAAAGGCCCTGAGGTATGAATGGTCACCAGGAATGCCAGCAAGACTGAAATAAGAAATTGAGGTCAAAGAGGCAGCCAGGGCTCTGGCTCGCACATGAGCGGGAGATGGTCTGCTCCTACGTGCATGTGGATTAAAGCAGGAAGCCCTTGAAATGGGATATCAGTTGAGAGTCTAAGAGGGTTTGCAGTGAATAGGTGGAAAGTCATTAGATTTAAGGTTCATATTAAGTGTGAAATGCATATTAAACATCCCAGTTTAAGGGCGCCAGTGAAATGCTTGATTATCTAGCTCAGGGAACACATTGATGCTGGTAACAGAAATTAGGGAACCATCAGTACATAGAGGGTATTTGATGCTGTGGTGCCCAAGAAGCAGCTAGTGAGAAATCAGAGAAGTGGTTTGGGGATGAAGTCCTGGGGTCCTAATACTTAGAGGCCAAGAGGAGTCAGAGAAAGCAAAACAAAACAAAACAAAAGAACATGAATTGAAGAGCCAGTAATGCACAAAGAAAACCAGAAATGTGCTTTCTAGAAGTCAAATCACAATTCTAAGTAGAGTAGTAAACTTCATAAATGCAGCTGAGGGTCTAGTAAGATGTGGACTGAGAATTGAACACTGGATTGGGTCACATAAAAGTTTTCTTCTAAAGACGATCAAAGAAAGGGGGCCATAGCTAAAGGGCAATATGAGATGTCCAGGGAGGGCCCTGGACAAAGTCTAAGTTGGCAGTCAGACAAGGGTGCTTGTAAATGAAATATATGTTGTCTGCTAAATTTAAGTAAATACTCACTGTTCTCAGCAGTTACACTTTGTATAGTTGCTACAAAGACTGAATTAATGACTACTGAAACATTGCCCCTGGGGGAAACAGGGTTAGAGTTTCGGGAACCTCTGACCACATTTCTTAAAGATAAATCTTAGGAAGTAGGTGAACTCATAAATATGAAATCCACAAATAAGGATCTTTTTGCATATATCCAAATAAATAACAATGTCAGGATGGAGATGCCTCAACACCAACCAAAGAGAAATAGACAATCAAGTTTATCAAAGGTTGAAGAACAATGGGGGCCGTGCTTACACTTGTTAAAGTCATTGACACAAATAATGTTTTTTTATCTTATAAATTGTTGAAGTTTACACATCGGAATGGCTCCAAAGTTAATCATTGTCTGAAGACTCCAAACATTTGAAAATATGTAGAACTGGGGTAGAATCGAACAGTACAGACTACATTATCCATATGAGAAAAAGTCTCTACTAACTACCAACTCACATGCTATGGCTCTTAAATTCTGTCTGACTAAAGTGGAGGCTACCGTGGGCTAGTCTGTCCAACAAGTTACATATTCACAAGAACTAATATAAATGTTACTGAGAGTATTACAAACAATTAGAATCTCTCAGAAAAGGGGGAAATACTAAACTACCATCATTAGGTCAATAAATCATATATTAGTTTAAATGCACTAAATGCCTCCATGAGAACAACACTGTAGAAGGACATAGAAAGACTGTCTCTAAAATTAGAGTGTTTTAGTCAGAACTCCCATGAACCAAGAATATTACGCCTAGACTTAACCATTTGAGAGGGAATAAGATCTGCCTCAGTTCTTAGATCCTCTGAATCTGAATTCAATAGAAGTACCATCCTATTTGAATTTTTTCTAAAAATTAATATAAAATGAGAGGTTGCTCCTAAAATATTCAACAGTATTACCCGTAAAGGAAATGAATTAATTTTAGTCCTTTACCTCGTGATGGACAAACTGTCAAAGTTAAAGGAAACCTAACTTGGCAAACACCCTCTGTGCATTCTTATTCTCATTAAATTCAGTATTTCATTAGAAGCCATGTGCATTGTTGCACGTACAACTACGGCCATTTGCCCAAGTTCGAATCTGACCTTGGCTACATACTGGCTGGGTGACCTCAGGTAATCTTTCCCCTCTGCCTTTGTTCATCAGCTGTAGTTATAGGGGGTGGGTGGAAGGGGTACCTGTCTCACAGGATTATATGAGGATTCAATGAATGAATAACATGCAGTGTGTAATTAGAACAGAGTCTTGCACATGGGAAGCCCTATACATAGGTGTTTGTAGAAATCACCATTATTTTTGTTTTGGTGCAGTGATTATGGCACAATTGCTAAACCAGTGATCACCAGCTAAATCATCCATCTTTATTTTGTATTAGCAAGTCAAAGGAGAAAATATTTCATTGCTACCACTCACCCCCAGACTTCCCAACAACTCAGAATTAGAAGAATATCAACGGGAGAAGCATTGTCCGAGGCCCTTACATCTCATTTCTTTTAGGAATCTTAAGGCGCCTGTTATTATCTAAGCCCATATTTAATTGTCTCTCTTCTTGGAAAACAATTAAGTATAGTAGGACTGTAGTTATATGAAAGTATATTATCCAAAGATCTTAGTTTATCTTTTTTATAATTATAGCTTTCTAATGCAAAAAGAGAAAAAAAAAGACAATAATTAGAAATTACAAAAATCTGGGGCACCTGGGTGGCTCAGTGGGTTAAAGCCTCTGCCTTCGGCTCAGGTCATTGACCAGGGTCCTGGGATCGAGCCCTGCATCGGGCTCTCTGCTCAGCGAGAAGCCTGTTTCCTCCTCTCTCTCTCTGCCTGCCTCTCTGCCTATTTGTGATCTCTATCTGTCAAATAAATAAATAAAATATCTTAAAAAAAAAGAAATTACAAAAATCTCTCTTCAAGCATTATGACATTGTCAGTAAGAATGATTTTGGCAAGCAACAGAGGCCTCAAGTAAAAGTACCATAAAAATAAAAAAGAGAGGATTTATTTTTCTCATAAGAAGGCTGAATATAGGTGAACTTCGGAGATGATTAATTTACTTACAGCATCATACAGGAAACAAGTTCTTTCCATCTGGGACCCTGTATAATAATTATGAACATTGAGAGGTAGAAAAATGAATTATTATTATTTTGTAGGGTATATTCCTATTTTTAACTTTTTTGAGGAACCTCCGTACTATTTTTTTTTTACTTTTTAATGCAGTTGTAAATGGAATTTTTTTGTTTTGTTTTGCTTTTCAGATAGTTTGTCATTAGTGTATAGCAATGCAACTGATTTTGGTATGTCAAGTTTGTATTCTGTAATTTTACTGAATTTATTAAATAGTTTTAATAGTTTGTGTGTATGCAATTTTTAGGATTTTCTATATATAAGATCATGTCAACCACAAACGGTAATTTTCTTTCTTTTTTTAAGGTTTGGATGTTTTTGTTTTGCTTTGTTTTGTTGTTTTTTATCCAGTTGGTCTGGCTAGGACTTGTAGCAATATGTTGAATAAAAGAGGTGAGAATGATCATACTGTTTTTTCCTTTGTTTATTTGTTTGTTTGTTTTATCTTAGGGGAAAAGCTTTCACCTTTCACCATTCTGTATGCTATCTCTGGGCTTCTTATATATGGCCTACATTATGTTTAGGAACATTTTTCTATACTCAACTTCTTTAGAGTTTTTTTTATCATGAATGGATTTTTGAACTTTATCTAATGCTTTTTCTGCATCTATTGAGATGATTATATGATTTATAGATTTCATTCTGTTAGGGTGGTATATCACACTTGTTGATTTACATATGTTCCTAGGGATAGGACCAGGGATAAATGGGATAAATCTCACTTGATCATGTCTGGTCTTTTCATGTGCTATTGAACTCAGCTTGCTAGCATTTTATTAAGAACATTTGCATCTTGGGGTGCCTGGGTGGCTCAGTGGGTTAAAGCCTCTGCCTTCGGCTAGGGTTGTGATCCCAGGGTCCTGGGATCGAGCCCCGCATCGGGCTCTCTGCTCAGCGGGGAGCCTGCTGCTTCCCTTCCTCTCTCTGCCTGCCTCTCTGCCTACTTGTGATCTCTGTCTGTCAAATAAATAAATAAAATCTTTAAAAAAAAAAAAAAAAGAACGTTTGCATCTATATCCACGAAGGTTATTGGCTGGTAATTTTCTTGTAATGTCTTTTTGGATTTAATATCAGTTTAATGTTAATCTCATGAGTTTGGGAGTGTTCCTTTCTCTTCAGTTTTTTGAAAGGGTTTGAGAAGAATTAGCATTGATTCTTGTTTAAATGTTTGGTAGAATTCACCAGTAAAGCCATCTAGTTCTGGACTTTTCTTTGTTGGTAGGTTTTTGATTCAGTCTCCTTACTTGTTACTGGTTTCTTCAGATTTTCTATTTCTTCAGGTTTCAGTCTCAGGAGGTTGTATGTTTCTAACAATGTATTCATTTTTTAAAATTATATATATATATATATTAGTTTGTTTTGTTTTGTTTGAGAGGGAGAGGCGGGGGGGTGGGGAGGAGGATCAAAGGGGAAAGAGGAGAGAGAGAATCTAAGGCAGACTCCACACTCAGCACACAGCACAGTTCAGGGCTTGATCGCATGACCCTGAGATCATGACCAGAACTGAATCAAAAGTCAGGCACTTAACCAACTAAGGCTCCCAGGTGCTACAATTAGGTTGTCCAATTTCTTAATGTGTAACGTTTCATGTTAGTTTTTTATGATTTAATATCTTCTATAGCCCTAGTTTTATTCTTTCCTCTTCTATTTATAATTTTATTTCTTTGAATTTTCTCTTTGGTTTTTCTTTGTTAGTCTAAATGTTGGCCAATTTTTTTCTTTTAAAAGAAACAATTCTGAGGGAGGAGCTAAGATGGCAGAAGAGTAGAGAAACCCTAAGTTTATGTCATACCTTGAATACGGCTAGATAGTTATCAAATCATTGTGATCACCCAAGAGATCAATCAGAATCCTGAGAGAAAAAATACTTCAAGTCTACAAGTGGGAAAATGACCACTTTTTGGAAGTCCTTCCTACCTTGGGAAGGTAGGAAGTATGGAGATGTGAATCTGGTGAGATCTAGCTGTGGATACTATGAAGTATTATAAGTGATAGAGCTCAAAATCAAAACCGTTAGAGGTCTGCTGCAGGGGGGCATGTGCCTGGCTTAAAGGTGCTCAGGTGGCAGAGCAGGGCAGAATCCCAGGTATGACATAGTGGACTCAGGATCCCCGTGGTCACAAGTACGACCTAAGTGCTGCACTGTTCCCAGGCATACGAGCATGGAAGCCGGCTGAGAACAATGAGTCAAGGTGCCAGCTTTCTGCTCTGTATTGACATAAACAGTGAACCACTGGGTCAGCAAAAGGCAGAAGCAAGGTGAGACCCTCCCAGGGAAGAAAAGAGTGGTCTGCACCGTGGGAGTCTCTAAAAGTTGGGCATTTTGAAACTCTATTATATGCCTTAGATAGAGGGACTTGGACACAGGCAAGGTGAACACAGGGTTCTGATGGAAACTGGGGAGACAAGAGTGATTCATTGCTCTTCTATAAGGGCTCATTGAAGAATGAGGGGCGTGGGTTTTCAGCTCTGGGGCTAGAGAGCAGGGTGCTGCCATCTTCATCTGGCCCACTAGTGCTGAAAACCTTCAGGGAGCAAGGCAGCGCCACATAGTGGAGCCTGGAACTGATAACACCAAGCCTGGCCTCCGTGCACACTAGAGGACCTTTGCCCACTAGGGCAAGTCCCCCTGAGAGGGCGATAGGCTCCTCCCCCAGAAGACCAGCACATACCACAGGCTAGCACCAAGCTTAGCTGCAAAGTTTCAGCTCTGAGGGGAAGTAGTATTCAGGCTCCTTTGTACTTTTATTCTTTGTTATTATTTTTTAAGTTTACTTTCTTATTTTTTCCATTATTTTCTTATTCTTTTTTTAAATTTTTATTTTTATATATATGTTGCATGTATATATGTATGCATATATATAGTTTCCTTTCATTTTATTATATATCTATATCTTTATCTCTAAATGTATTTGTTTGTTTGTTTGTTTCTTCCTTATTTTAGGATCTAGTTTCTTTTAATAAGCCGACCAAAGCACACCCAGGATCTAGTTTGTTGTTGTTGTTGTTGTTTTTCTTTTCTTGTTGTTGCTGTTGTTTTTCTTTTTTTGTTGTATTTTTTTTTCCTTTCTTTTTTTTTCTTTTCTGGACTAAATAACAAAACAGAGAAATTCACCCCAAAAGAAAGAACAGGAGATAATAGTCACAGCCAGGAATTGAATCAATACAAATGTAAATAAGATGTCTGAACTACGATTTAAAATAACAATTATAAGGATGCTAGTTGGACTTGAAAAAAGCATAGAAAATCCCATAATGTAGAGATAAAAGAACTAAAATCTTGCCAGACTGGAAATTAAAAATGCTGTAACTGAGATGTAATCCCAAGTGGAGGCCAGAAAAGCTAGGATGGACAAAGCAGAAGAGTAAATCAGTGATATAGAAGATTGAAATTGTGGAAAATAATCAATCTTGAAAAGAAGAAAGGAAAAAAACAACTATCAAATCATGAAAGTAGACTTAGGGAACTCAACAATTCCATAATGTGAGATAATATCTATATCACAGGGGTCCCAGAAGAAATAGAACAGAAAAAGGGAGGAGAAGGTTTCTTTGAATGAATTGTAGCTGAAAAATTTCCTCATCTGGGGAAGGAAAAAGGCATTCATGTCCAACAGGCACAGAATTCCCCTCAAAATCAACAAAAATAGGTCAACATCATGACATATCATAGTGAAACCTGCAAAAAACAAAGATAAAGAGAGAATTCTAAAGGCATCTTGGGAGATGCCATTAACCTTACAAGGGTAGGAACATAAGGCTCCAGCAGATCTGTCCACAGAGACCTGGCATGCCAGAAAGGACTGGCATGATATACTCAGTGTGCTGAATGGGATTCATCCTAAAGCAGCAGTATGCACATTCTTTTCAAGTGCACATGGAACATTATTCAGAATAGATCACATAGTGGGTCACAAATCAGGACTCAACCAGTACAAAAAAGAATGAGATCATACCATGCATATTTTCAGACCACAATGCAATAAAACTTATGGAAGTCAATGACAGGAAAAAATTTGAAAGGACCACAAATACATAGAGGTTAAAGAACATTGTACTAAAAAAATGAATGGGTCAACCAGGAAATGAAAGAAGTATTTAAAAAATACATGGAAGCAAATAAAAATGAAAACACAACAGTCCAAAATCTTTAGGGTGCAGCCCAGGCAATCCTAAGAGGGAAGTATATAGCAATGCAAGCCTTCCTCAACAAGCAAGAAAAATCTCAAATACACAACCTAACCTTACACTTAAAGAAGCTGGAAAAAGAACAGCAAACTAAGCCTAAATCAATTAGGAAAATGGAAATAATAAAGATTAGAGCAGAAATAAATAATAAAGAATTTTTTTTTAAAAGATTTTATTTATTTATTTGACAGAGAGAGATCACAGGTAGGCAGAGAAGCAGGCAGAGAGAGAGAGAGAGGAGGAAGCAGGCTCCCCGCTGAGCAGAGAGCCCGATGCGGGACTCGATCCCAGGACCCTGAGATCATGACCTGAGCCGAAGGCAGCGGCTTAACCCACTGAGCCACCCAGGCGCCCAATAAAGAAATTTTTAAAAAGCAAAACAGTAGTAGAGAACAATGAAAGTAGAAACTGGAGATTTTTTGTGTTTTTGTTGTTGTTGTTGTTTGTTTTTTAGCCAGTTTTTTTTTGGCTACTTTTTTTTTTATTATTGTGTTCAATTAGCTAGCATATAGTACATCATTAGTTTTTGATGTAGTGTTCAACAATTCATTAGTTGCATGTAACACCTCGTGCTTGTCACCACACATGCCTTTCTTAATACCCATCATCCCATTACCTCATCCCCCCACCCTCTCCCCTCTGAAACCCTCAGTTTGGTTCCTGGAGTCCAGAGTCTTTCATGGTTTGTGTCCCTTTCTGATTTCTCCCTGTTGGGTTTTCCCTCTCTTCCTCTGGGGTCCTCTGCACTATTCCCTATGATCCACATAGGAATGAAACCATACGATAATTGTCTTTCTCTGCTTGACTTATTTCACTCAGCATAACCCCCTCCAGGTCCATCCATGGCGGTGTAAGCAGTAGGTATTCATCTTTTCTGAAGGCTGAGTAATAGTCCATTGTGCTTCTGAACCACATCTTCTTTAACCATTCATCTATTGAAGGGCACCTCAGCTCCTTCCAGAATTTAGCTATTGTGGACATTGATGTTATGAACATTGGGGTGCACCTCCGTACTGTTTTCCAGAGTAGTTGCACCAACTTGCATTCCCATCAACAGTGTAAGAGGGTTCACCTTTCTCCACATCCTCGCCAACACTTGTGGTTTCCTGTCTTGTTAATTTTGGCCATTCTAACTGGTGGAAGGTTGTATCTTATTTTAAAGGAGCTCATTCTTTGAAAGAATTAACAGGATTGATATACCCCTCGACAGACTTATAAAGAAAAGAGAAAGGACCCAAATAAATAAAGTCGTGAATGAAAGAGGAGAGATCACAACCCACATCACAGAAATACAAACAACTGTAAAAGAATATTATGACCAATTATATATGTTTACATATATTGTGTTTTCATTTTTACTGATTGAAGATTTTTAAAAAATTTCTCTTTTGGGGGCACCTGGGTGCTTCAGTGGGTTAAAGCCTCTGCCTTCAGCTTGGGTCATGATCCTGGGGTCCTGGGATAGAGCCCGGCATCGGGCTCTCTGCTCAGCAGGGAGCCTGCTTCCTCCTCTCTCTCTCTCTTTCTCTGCCTGCCTCTGCCTATTTGTGATCTCTATCTGTCAAATAAATAAATAAAATCTTTTAAAAATTTTCTCTTTTGATTTCTTCTTTAATCCATTTGTTTTTCAGGGATGTGGTGTTTTGTTTTCATGTATTTGTGAATTTCCAAGCTTTCTTTTTGCTCTTGATTTCTAGATTTAAACTATTGTGGTCAGGAAAGATACATGATATCATTTCTTTCTTCTTGAATTTGTAGCCTAACATATAATCTATCCTAGAAAATGTTCTGTGTATGTTTGAAAAGAATATTTTCTCCTATTGATGGATAGAATGTTCTGCATATGTCTCTTAGAGCCTTTTGGTGTGTAGTATTGTTCAAATCTGCTATTGCTTTATGTAATTATATGCCAACAAATTAGGCAATCTGGAAGAAATCAATAAACTCCTAGAACTGTATAAACTACCAAAACTGAAACAAGAAGAAATAGAAAATCTGAATAGGCCCATAACCAGCAGAGATATTAAATCAGTAATCAAAAATCTCCCAACAAATAAGAGTCCAGGGCTTCCCAGGGGAATTTTACCAAACATTTAAAGAATTAATACCTATTATTCTGAAACTATTCCAAACAATAGAAATGAAAGGAAAACATTCAACTCATTCTCTGAGGTCAGCATTACCTTGACCCCAAAACCAGACAAAGACTCCACTAAAAAGGACAATTACAGACCAATAACCCTGATGCATATGTAAATGTATAAGAGGTAGCAAAAGTAGTTCTAAGAGAAAAGTTTACAGTGATAAACGCATACATCAAGAAAAAAAGAAACACCTCAAATAAATAAGCTAGCTTTTCACCTCAAGGGACTCAAAGAACAAACTAAACCTGAAAGTAGCAGGAGGGAAATAATAAACATTAATGCAAGCAAATGAAATAGAAAATGGGGGGGGGGAATAGAAAAAATAACAAAACTCAGAACTTCTTTTCATTTTTCCTTATTTTAAAATTTAAGTTCAAGTAAGTTAGCATATAGTGTATTATTAAGTTCAGGGTAGAATGCAGTGATTCATCAGTTGCATGTAACACCCAGTGCTCATGCCATTAAGTGCCTTCCTTGATGCCCATCACCCAAATACCCCATCCCCACCCCAGCAACCCTCAGTTTGTTCCTTAGAGTTTAGAGTCTCTTACAGTTTGCCTCTTTATCTGTTTTTAATCTTAGCTTATTTTTCCTTTCCTTCTGCTATGTTAATTTGTTTTGTACCTTAAATTCCTTTCTCTAACCTATTTTGCTGAGCATAATATATTTTAGTTCCATCCATGTTGTTGCAAATGGCAAGATTTCATTTTGATGGCTGAGTAATATTACATTATATACATATACATATTACATATATATCTCTCATCTTTATTCATTCATATACCTCTATCCGATCCCCACTGGTTAAGTCCCTCAGGTCCTTCCAGTGTTTTCCATGAGGGAAAGTCCCCAAAGTGGACTTTCCAGGAAACATCCAGCAATATTGGGGAAGCTGGGTTCTGATTGTGGGTTCTCTTTTGCCCTGGAGAAACAATAAGACCAGGGCTCCCTCATGGTGCAGAAATGTGCTGACCTAGGAAATAGGCACAACAGTCAAAATGTGACTGGTTCTCTTATCTTTCTAATGCGGCCCCTATCTGCTTCTGCAGTCCAAGCAAGTGCTTCAGCCTCAGTTCCAGGTTCTGGGATTTTTTTGCAATACCGTCTTGTCTGTGCATACTTGCTAGTTGGTCTGAACTGAAGGTGGGGAGGGGAGCTTGAAGATGGCAGGGGGCGCTGAAGGTGGGAACAACCTATGTCACCCTCTTGGTGATTTACCTCCTGTCCATTATGGTGTCCTTATTTAGCTTTCATGTTTAATGAATATATATTGAGAACTATCTGGGTTTTAAAAATGTAAAACAAAGACAATAAAACATACTTACCACCTATAAAATTTCTAGTCTGAGTAACTTCATAAAGTGTTAAGAAATTCCATGAAAATATGAATGTTTATTTCTATTGCAGTCTTTAGAGGTGATAAACTCAATAGAAACCAAAAATTCTACAACATTAAAAAAAAATACATTCATGAATAATTTTTTCTTCTTTTTTTAGGTAGCATATAATGCATTATTTGTTTCAGGGGTTCAGGTCTGTGAATCATCAGTCTTACACAATGCACAGCACTCACCATAGCATATAACCTCCCCAGTGTCCATCACCCAGACACCCCATCCCTCCTACCCCCTTCTCCTCCAGCAGCCCTTAGTTTTTTTCATGAGATTCAAAGTCTCTTATGGTTTGTCTCCCACTCTGGTTTCATCTTCATTTTTCCCTTCCTTTCCCTATGATCCTCTGTCTTTTTTCTCAAATTCCTCATATCAGTGAGATCATATGATAATTGTCTTTCTCTAAATGACTTATTTCACATAGCATAATACCCTCTAGTTCTATTCCATGTCATTGCAAATGGCAAGATTTCATTTTTTGATGGCTGCATAATATTCCATTGTATACATATACCACATCTTCTTTATCCATTCATCTGTGAACATCTAGATTCTTTCCATAGTTTGGCTATTATGGACATTGCTGCCATAAACATTGGTGGGCACATGCCCCTTCAGATCACTACATTTGTATCTTTAGGGTAAATATCCAATAGTGCAATTGCTGGGTCATAGGGTAACTCTATTTTCAACTTTTTGAGGAATCTCCATACTGTTTTCCAGAGTGGCTGCACCAACTTGCATTCCCACCAATGGTGTAGGAGGGTTCCCCTTTCCCTGCATCCTCACTTAACACCTTTCATTTCCTGACTAGTTAATTTTACCTGATTTGAGGTGGTATCTCACTGTGGTTTTGATTTGGATTTCCCTAATGACAAGTGATGTTGAGCACTTTTTCGTGTGTCTGTTGGGCCATTTGGATGTCTTCTGTTTATGTCTTCTGCCCATTTCTTGATTAGATTATTTGTTCTTTGGGTGTTGAGTTTGATAAATTCTTTATAAACTTTGGATAATAGTTCTTTATCTGATATGTCATTTACAAATATCTTCTCCCATGCTGTCTGTTGTCTTTTGGTTTTGTTGAGTGTTTCCTTTCCTGTACAAAAGCTTTTTATCTTGCTGAAGTCCCAATAGTTCATTTTTGCCCTTGCTTCCCTTGCCTTTGGTGATGTTTCTAGGAAGAAGTTGCTGTGGCTGAGGTCAAAGAGGTTGCTGCCTGTGTTCTCCTCAAGGATTTTGATGGATTACTGTCTCATGTTGAAGTCTTTCGTCCATCTTGAGTCAATTTTTGTGTGTGGTGTAAGAAAGTGGTCCAGTTTCATTTTTCTGCATGTGGCTACTCAATTTTCTCAACACCATTTGTTAAAGAGACTGTCTTTTTTTTCTATTGGACATTCTTTCCTGCATTGTTGAAGATTAGTTGACCATAGAGTTGAGGGTCCATTTCTGGGCTCTCTGTTCTGGTCCATTGATCTATGTGTCTGTTTTTGTACCAGTACCATACTGTCTTGATGATGACAGCTTTGAAATAGAGCTTGAAGTCTGGAATTCTGATACTGCCAGTTTTGTTCTTCTTTTTCAACATTCCTCTAGCTTTTCTGGATCTTTTCTGGTTGTGTATAAATTTTTAGACCATTTGTTCCATTTCTTTGAAAAAAGTTGATGGTATTTTGATAGGTATTGCATTAAATATGTATATTGCTCTAGGTAGCATAGACATTTCCATAGTATTTTTCTTTCAACACATAAACATGGAAAGTATTTTTTTTTCCATTTCTTTGTGTTCCTCAGTTTCTTTCATGAGAATTCTATAGTTTTCTGAGTACTGACCACTTGCCTCTTTGGTTAGATTTATTCCTAGGTATCTTATGGTTTTCTGTGCATTTGTAAATTGGATTGACTCCTTAATTTCTCCTTCTTCTGTCTTGTTGGTATATAGAAATGCAACTGATTTCTGTGTATTGATTTTATATCCTGACACTTTACTGAATTCCTATATGAGTTCTAGTGGTTTTGGGGTGGAGTCCTTTGGGTTTCCACATAAAGTGTCATATCATCTGCAAAGAATGAGAGTTTGACTTTTTCTTTGCTGATTTGGATGCTTCTTATTTCTTGTCTGGTTGGTGAGGCTAGGACTTCTAGTACTATGTTGAATAGAAGTGGAGATAGTGGACATCCCTTCCATGTTGACCTTAGGAGAAAAGCTCTCAGTTCTTCCCCATTGAGAATGATATTCGCTGTGGGTTTTTCATAAATGACTTTTACGATATTGAGGTATGTACCCTCTATCCCTATGCTATGAAGAGTTTTGATCAAGAAAGGATGCTGTACTTTATCAAATGCTTTTTTTTTTGCACCTTTGAAGAGTATCATATGGTTCTTGTTCTTTCTTTTATTAATGTATTGTATCACATTTATTGATTTGCAGATGTTGAACCAATCTTGAAGCCCAGGAATAAATCCCACTTGCTTGTGGTGAATAATCCTTTTAATGTACTGTTGGATCCTATTGGCTAGTATTTTGGTGAGAATTTGTTCATCAGGGATATTGGTCTGTAATTCTCCTTTTTGATGGGGTCTTTGTTTGATTTTGGGATCAAGGTAATGCTGTCCTCATAAAACACGTTTGGAAGTTTTCCTTCCATTTCTATTTTTTTTAATAGTTTCAGGAGAATACGTATTAATTCTTCTTTAAACATTTGGTAGAATTCCCCTGGTAAACCGACTGGCCCTGGGCTCTTGTTTGTTGGGAGATTTTTTTTTTTAATTTATTTTTTTTAAAGATTTAACTTATTTATTTGATAGAGAGATCACAACTAGGCAGAGAGGCAGGCAGAGAGAGAGGGGAAAGCAGGCTCCCTGCCAAGCAGAGAGCCCAATGTGTGGCTCGATCCCAGGACCCTGAGATCATGACTTGGGCCAAAGACAGAAGCTTAACCCACTGAGCCACCCAGGCAACCCTGTTGGGAGATTTTTGATGACTGCTTCAATTCCCTACTCTGGTTATGGGTCTGTTCAGGTTTTTTATTTTTTCCTGGTTCAGTTTTGGTAGTTATACATCTCTAAGAATGCATCCATTTCTTCCAGACTGTCAAATTTGCTGGCATATAGTTGCTTATAATATGTTCTTATAATTGTTTGCATTTCCTTGGTATTTGTTTTGATTCTCCCTTTCATTCATGATTTCATTAATTTGGGTCCTTTCTCTTTTCTTTTTGGTAAGTCTGGCCAGGGGTTTATCAATCTTATTAATTCTTTCAAAGAACTAGCTCCTAGTTCTGCTAATCTGTTCTACTGTTGTTTTGGTTTCTTTTTCATTAATTTCTGCTCTGATGCTTATTATTTATCTTCTCTTGAGTGTTTAGGCTTTCTTTGCTGTTCTTTCTCCAGCTCCATTAGGTATAGGATTAGGTTGTGTATTTTAATCTTTCTTGTTTCTTGAGAAAGGTTTGTATTGCTGTACACTTCCCTCTCAGGACCATCTTAGCTGTGTCCCAAAGATTTTGAACAGTGTTTTCATTTTCATCTGTTTCCATGAATTCGTTTAATCTTTCTTTAATTTCCTGGTTGACTTGTTCATTCTTTAGTGGGATGCTCTTTAGTCTCCATGTATTTAAGTTCTTTCCAAGTTTCCTCTTTTGATTGAGTTCTAGTTTCATAGCATCATGGTCTGAAAACATGCAGGGAATGATCTCAATCTTTTGCTATGGTCAAGACCTGATTTGTGACCCAGGATGTGATCTCTTCTGGAGAATGTTCCATGTGCACTAGAGAAGAATGTGTATTCTGTTGCTGAGGGATGGAATGTTGTGACTGTATCTGTGATGCCCATCTGGTCCAGTATGTCATTTAAAGCCTTTATTTCTGTGGGGTTTTTTGTTTGTTTGTTTGTTTTTGTTTCTGTTTTGTTTAGATGATCTGTCCATTTCTGTGAAGGGGGTGTTAAAATCCCCTACTATTATTGTATTACTGTAGATATGCTCCTTTGATTTTGTTATTAATTTGTTTATATAATTGGCTGCCACCCTGTTAGGGGTATAGATATTTAAAATTGTTAGATTTTCTTGTTAGGAAGACCCATTAAGTATGATATAGTGTCCTTTCTGGTCTCTTATATTCTTTGGCTTGAAATCTAATTTATCATATATAAGGATTGCCACTTCAGCTTATTTTTGACGTCCATTAGCATGGTAAATTGTTTTCCACCTCCTTACTTTAAATTGGGAGGTGTCTTTGGGTCTAAAATGAGTCTCCTGAAGACAGCACATCAATGGGTCTTGTTTTTTAATCCATTCTGAGACCGTATGTCTTTTGGCTGGGGCATTTAACCCATTTACAATTCAGGGTAACTATTGAAAGCTATGAATTTAGTGACATTGTATTTCCTGTAAGGTAACACTTACTGTATGTTGTCTCTGTTCCTTTCTGGTCTACTACTTCTAGGCTCTCTCTTTGCTTAGAAGACTCCTTTCAATATTTCCTGTAGGGCTGGTTTGGTGTTTGCAAATTCTTTTAGTTTTTGTTTGTCCAGGAAGCTTTTTATTTCTCCTTCTATTTTCAATGACAGCCTGGCTAGATATAGTATTCTTAGCTGCATATTTTTCTTGTTTAATACTCTGAATATATCATGCCAGTCCTTTCTGGCCTGCCGGGTCTCTGTGGATAGGTCTCTGCCACTATAATATTTCTACCATTGTATGTTACAGAACTCTTGTCCTGAGCTGCTTTCAGGATTTTCTCTTTGTCTCTGAGACTTCTAAGTTTTACTATTAGATGACAGGGTGTTGACCTATTTTTACTGATTTTGAGAAGGATTCTCTGTGTCTCCTGGATTTTAATGCCTGTTTCCCTCCCCAAATTAGGGAAATTCTCTGCTATAATTTGGTCCAATATACCCTTTGCCCCTCTCTCCCTTTCTTCTTCTGGGAGCCCAATTATTCTAATATTGTTTTGTCTTATGGTATCACTTATCTCTCAAATTCTCCCCTCGTGGTCCAGTAGTTGCTTAGCTCTCTTTTCCCCAGCTTCTTTATTCTCTGTCATTTACTAATTCTCTCTTCTGGCTCATTTATCCTGGCAGTTAGAGCCTCCATTTTTTATTGCACCTCATGAATAACTTTTTTTAAATTTCACCTTGGTTAAATTTTAGTTCTTTTATTTCTCTAAAACGGGATTCTCTAGTATCATCTATGCTTTTTTCAAGTCCAGCTAATACCTTTATAATCATCATTCTGAACTCTAGTTCCAATATCTTACTAATTCCCATATCGATTATGTCTCCAGCATTCAGTACTACCTTTTCCTTTTTTTGAGGTGAGTTTTTCTGCCTTGCCATTTTGTCCAGAGAAGAATAGATGAATGAGAGAACAGAGTGGTAAAAGGGTAAGAATGACCCTAGAAAAATATACACCTGAGAAATCAGTATAATGGATTTACAAATCTGAAACAGAGGCAGAGAAAAGAAAGGATATATGTATGGATATATATATATATATATATATATATATATATATATATGTATGTGTGTATATATATACACACACATACACAACCATATACACACACACACACACACACACACACACACACACATATATATATGAGGCTGGTGAATAGAATAGAGCCATACAGTTGATTTTGGGTGTATTTTGGTCTGTTAGAAGAAAGTGACTTCCAAAATTTTAAAGAAAGAAGCACTTACATATATATACACAAAAAGAAGGGTAAATACAATGAAAGGATAGACTATAACTGTAAAGATGAAAATTGCAACAGATTTTTTAAAAAGAATTGATAAGAAGTTGGTTGAAAAAATTGAAAAAAAAAAAAAAAAAAGGAGAGAGTGTGATCAGGCAGGAGACTGGAACAAGACCATGCACTAGATTTAGGGTATATTTTGGTCTGTTAGAAGAAACTGTACTCCAAAATTTTAAAGAAAAAACTTAAATGTATACAAAAAATAAGGTTAAATACAATGAAGTGATAGATTATGACCATAAGAAGGAGAATTTTAAAATTTTCTAAAAAAAGTTTTTTATAAGATATTGGTTAAATTAGGGAAGAGGAAAAATTTTAAAAAATAGAAAAAGAAAAAATAAAATTTTAAAAATTTAAGTTTGAATGACTGAAGAATCATGGGGGAAAACCCATGAATTCTTTGTGCTATGTTTTCCTAGCACTAGGGTTTTGCAGTTCTCACTGACCCTGAACTTGGTCTTGGATGGATGGTCTAGCTAATCTTGGGGAAGGACCTGTTGCCCTGATTCTCAAATGTCTTTGCCTGGTGTGGAATTGCATCGCCCTTGCCAGGGGCCAGGCTAAGTAATCTGCTCAGGTTTGCTCTCAGAGTTTTTGTCCCTGAACTCTTTCCATAGAGCTGTAGAGCACTGGAGGAGGAGAATGAAAATAGGGGTCTCCCAATCTCTGCCCAGAGGAGCCGAGAGATTGGGACTCCACTCCTCAGTGCACACTCAGAGAAAATCAGTCAATCCCTCCCATTTCCCTGGTCTCAGGCCACGCTCCAAGCTCACCCAGCCTGTAAGGGAGCATTTCTCTCTGGCACACGGCCCCATTTGGACGCTGCAAACCCAGCAGATTCCTGCCACACTGCTCCTCCCAAAGGAGGGAGCTGAGTCTCCCCAGATCTGCCACTTCTGAGATCCCTGCCCAAATAGCCGTGGCCCTTCTGTGCCAGGGATCACGGTTTAAGGTAACCCCGAGCTGAGAGCCACTCCTAGGTTCCGTCTCTGCAGCCGGCTTCCCCGCTCCAATAACTGGGAGTTCTGCTACACTCAGACACCGCTGGTCTTTTTGTGACCCCGTGTGTCCTGAGATCACTGTGTTCCATGGATCTGTCTTGCTTGCCATTTGTTTCTAGGTCTTTTTGTGGGCAGGACTAAGTAAGCTTTTTTTACTAGGGGACTTAGATCACAGTTCATAGCAATATTGCAAGTTTAAATTTAGAATTACTCGGTTTTAACCTGAGTTGCTTGGTTTTATCTTTGTATTTCTTTTCTCTTTTAATGAAACTCTAGATTCCTAATGACATGAGCATAGTTCCTTATTTCCTTGATCCTGTAGTAATATCACTATTCTATAGTTTGAGAATACTAACATCAGTATTACTGGTGGCAAAATTATTACTGCAAAGAATGTAAGATATCCTTGTAGTTCTTCTTCTTCCGATTATTTATACCCTAATAGCAATTTATAGACCCTCATGTGCTTTAAATGACTAGGAGCACTCTATTTTATTAAGCCACCAACTAAACATGGGGTTATTTATTTTACGTTGTATTAAAAAATTATATGTATGTAATATGATACCAAATTCATATCTATAAATAAAAATATAATCAGAAAGGTCTACCTTCTGTGCATCTCTTGCCCCTTGATTCTTCCACAGTAAACCATTTACTGACTTATTTAGTTAATGGCTTAACCTTCTATCTTAAAAAAACATGTAAGCAAATACATATTTAGAGTATAATTATATATGTGTGTGTATATATATATATATTTGTACTATATTCTCTACCCTTCCATGAAAAACAGTAGGATAATGGATAATAAATCTTTCAGACTCACGTGCAAATGAATCACTGGTGGGAGGGAGCTTGTTAAAACACAGAATTCTGAATCCTGCCCCAGAGTTTCTATTTCAGTAGGTTGAGGATTGCCCCCAATTATTTGCATTTTTAATAAGCTCCCAGGTGATGGTGATGCTAGTGTGGTCTGGAAGCTACACTCTGAGAAGCAGTGCTCTAGGTAGTTACTTTGTACTTCATTTTCCCACGGCAGATTATATTCTGGAGATCACTCCAGCAACAGAAAAAAAGTTTTACTTATTTTTGGTAGCTGCATAGTACTCTGCTGCGAGGAGTTAGCATACTTTCTTCTACTTGTTCCCCAGTGTGCACGTTTGAGTTGGTCCTAATATATGGTACTAAAAATAGTGCTCTAATGAAGAGGCTTAGGTATACTTCTTTAAATAAGTTTCCTATTTTTCCCAGTCTGTCATTACGGTAAATTTGTAGAAGTGGGAATTCTGGGACATAGGGTAAATGTATATGTAAATGTTTTAATTTCCCATTAGCTGGGGATTTAAAATATTCCATCTGTTGTACATTTTTTGAAAAAAAAATCCATTATTCCTCAATTTATTTTCCCTTAGGGATGAACATTCAAAATTTTAAGGTAATGAGATCCTACTGCAAATGACAAAGTAAATGCTTTCCTATGCTTTAAGTGGAGAATACTGAAATCATTTGGAATAGAAGTCCTTTAAAAAGAACAACAAATTTATCAATAGGTAGCATTAAAAAATATTTAAATTGGATATATTAAAAGACATTTATATAAATTATAATATGTAATGTATATTATAAAACAAGTTCTATGTAATTTATAAGAAAAATAAGACAATATACTTGTTAGAACATAGATTATAAGATTTTTAAATTTTTGAATCTCAGATATTGACCTCAAATGATTAAAATACTTGTTATTTAAGCCTCAGTCTCTTTATCTATGAAATAGTTTTTAAAAAAAGATACCTACTTCCTAAAGCTTACCATTTTTAAAGATAAAACTAGTTAATGCATATAAAGAATTTAGCTTAACAGTTCTTTCTTACCAGAACAATATGCCCTATCTTACACTAATATTTTATAATGCCCCATTTGCTCTCTGAAAAATAATTTATGCACAATATAACCTAAAACATAGATAATTTTATAAATGAAGTAATTCCCTCACTCTAATTTAAAAGAGAAAATAAAAGGAGAGTAATTTATAATAAAGGAACATATATTCAACACTTTAATGATTATGCATGACAAATCTAAATGACACAGGAAATAATCAGATGTTTGCAGTTTACCATCTTTCATATGGCAGATCAGGTAGTATAAATATAGGTGTGCTGAATGTGTCACTCTAATTCCAAGAGCAGTATTGACACCAGGGATGTCATTTCCTAAAATCACAAATTAATTTTCTGAAGTGGTAATCAAAGTAGTCTTTCCTTCGTTTTCATGGCAGCTGAATTCCAGGAAAACTTTTTGCATATTCAAATTGTGCAACAAACATTTTGTGTTTTTACGTAAGACTTTAGGTTGAGCCAATTAATCTGAGACAATTATGAAATGATGCATCTCTGAGAATATCCAGTGACATTCTTCATTGGGGAGGATTAACCCAAGAGTTCTTATACCACCTGTGTCCTCTGGGACAACTGAAAATGGGCCAACATTTCCAAAATGTACCAACTGTCTGCATGACACTGGCTTTGCCCAAGGCCTGACATATAGTAAGTTCTTAAGAGATATTAGCCATATTATGATTTTTTATTAATGGCCCTGCAGATGATAATTAGATCATATTTATTCCTTGTGCTGATGGCCTTGTTCAACTTCACTATTGATCAGTCATAGGTTTTTCGACAACCTATGAAAATAACTCATGTTCCTGTATTTGGTTCATTGGGTGGTTTTATATGGATATATAGGCTCAATTAATGTTTTTAAGCTCGAAGAGATTATAGTACAATACACATGTAGTAAATTAATAAAATACAAACTAAAATGAAGTCAGTTTCCATGTTTGGGCTAATATTCACTCTGATTTTAAAACCAATATTGCAGGGGCACCTGGGTGGCTCAGTTGGTTAAGCTTAAAAATAAAACCAATATTGCAGAGTAGTTAAGAGTGTAGACTAGAGAGGCACATGGGTGGCTGAGTCAGTTAAGCATCCGACTCTTGAATTCAGCTCCATTCATGATCTCAGGGTCCAAGAGATCAAGCCCTGAGTTGGGCTCCTTGGTAGAGCCTCCTTAAGATTCTCTCTCCCTCTCCCTCTGTCCTCACTCACTCTTTCTCAAAATAAATAAATAGAGTCCAGACTAGAGCCAACATAAGAAATACAATGTTAGTCCTATATGTAATTTTAAATATTCTGGCGTCCACATTAAAAAAGTAAAATGAAACATGTGAAATTAATTTTTTTAAAAGATTGTATTTATTTATTTGACAGAGAGATCACAAGCAGACAGAGAGACAGGCAGAGAGATCCAGGAAGCAGGCTCACTGCTGAGCAGAGATCCCGATGTGGGGCTCTATCCCAGGACCCTGAGATCGTGACCTGAGCCGAAGGCAGAGGCTTAACCCATTGAGCCACCCAGGCACCCTGAAACTTGTGAAATTAATTTTAAGAGTATGTTTTATTTAACCCAATATATCCCAAATATCATTTCAGCCTATAATCAGTACAAAAGTTTCTGATATGATGTTAAATAGGCAAGATAAGATATTACTATATTCCTTTCTTTACTCCGTGAAGGCCTATGTATATTTCAGCATCTCAGGGCAAATCAGCTGTACTGTAATTCCTCAGTAGCCCTCTGTGGCTGTGCCTATGGTATTGGCCAGTACAACTCTAGTCATACCTAAGCCAGTCTTCTGGGCTTTGATCCCAGATCTACCGCTTACTAGCTCCGTGATCTTGGGCTGCTTACCTAACCCCTGGGTGCTCCAGTTTCATCACCTGTAATATCCAGGTCATAAAAATAAAGTCTATTTCAAAAGGCTTTCCAGGAATAAGATGAGTTTATGGGTATAAAGGACTTAGAACAGACGCAAAGTAAGTTCTCAGTAAAGGTTAATAATAGTCTATGGGTTTAAGTTTTTTTTTAATACAATAGAAAACTGTCAAAAGCTGGGATAGAAACAAACAAAAAAACGTCATCAGCCTGGTGATGGGTATTAAGGAAGACACGGATTGCATGGAGCCTGGGTGTTATACACAAACAGTGAATCATGGAACACGACATCAGAAACTAACAACATACTGTACGGTGACTAACATAACAGAATTAAAAAAAAAAACTTCATCAATAAATATTATGACATATATGGAATCTTTCTCCTCCTCACCAATTCCCCCACCCCCGCCCAGCACGCGCACACACACACACACACACACACACACACACCCCTCACAAACAGAAACTGTTTCTGATACCATTTCTTTCCGTCTGGGATTATGAGCACATATTCTTGCCAAATTTGGTGGATAAACAGGAGCACAGGATATACTAGTCTTTTAGCCACTCCTGATACGGAGTCTTAGAGCTTTGATTTGATTTTGATCCTCACCATGTATCATGTGTTAAGGGATGTGTAGATTTGAATCTGGAGGTTGCCTGCTGACTTCTAAGTAAACAGGAATTTATGCAGCCAAGAGAACTCACATAATTATTTCATTGTTGGGCCCCTTGCTGAATCATACATTGGAAGCATGGGAATGACCTCGTATTTGAATGTGGTTGCACAATTATTGACAGGTCACAATGCAATAGGAGTTCTGTTCTTATTTTTTTGGCCACAACGAACTTTTTCATGTCAAAGTGACAATTGCAGGAGGTGGCCATGGGGTGTAAAACGTTCCAGCAGAGATTTTTAAAATTTTCCTTTTATTCTCTACACAACAGACATTCTTCTGTTTTCAACCTGATGGTGCCATTTTCTCTCTCTCATTCTCTCTCTCTCTCCTCTTTTTTTTTTTTTTTTTTGCAATGGTGATAGACACTGTAAGTAAACCAGATAATAGACTCTTAAAGTTTCTGTGTGCAAATTGAAAGAGCACATGAGAGGGCTGGCCTGTACTGAGGGCTTGCAGCCCAAGCAATATGGTATATAAATACAACACCAGCAGAAGTTATAACAATAGTTTCTGTCAGCCTGTCTGAGATGGTTAGAGCATAGCAGTGGGGAATAGCACAGTAACCCAGAAATGTCCAGATTCTTCTGGCCCCTTTTATTGTGATAAATCTCTTGTAAACTTTACAGAGAGGTATTGTTTGGATCTGGTATATCTCTGTCTCGAACGTGGCTGTGTGCATCTATTCCTTCCTGTGGAGCTATGTAGCACAAAAGCCAGTTCGATTGCATGCAAAAATAATAACAAAATACTGTGCGGGAAGGGAGTGGAGATAACATATTTGAATAGGATGAATTAACTACTTGTTCTACCTACATCATATGTAATGTAAATAGTGAGAGATTGGATGTTTAAAAATTTAAGTAAGGTTCTCTTGTTAGACCAGAAGAATAACTGTTTTTTTTTAATTTTTTTAAAAGATTTTATTTATTTATTGGAGAAAGAGAGAGAGAATGAGAGAGAGAGAGAGCATGAGAAGAGGGAGGGTCAGAGAGAGAAGCAGACTTCCTACTGAGCAGGGAGCCCAATGCGGGACTTGATCCTGGGACTCCAGGATCATGACCTGAGCCGAAAGCAGTCGCTTAACCAACTGAGCCACCCAGGCGCCCCCAAAAGAGTAACTCTTATGGATACTGGTTTATTGCAAGATACATCAGATAACTTACGACAGACTGAGAATACGGGGGCCGTGCATCCTACGTAAAATTGTACTGTGTCTTAATAAAAGAACTAGCAGGAAGTAATTATCATAAATACTGGCCAAATATTACATTCAAGTAAGTATTTCTAAATGTGTATTTGAAAGAAATTAGGGAGAGTGTAAGAGCATGGATGAGAAGAAGCTTGGAAAGACACTGTCTCGATCTTTTGTGAAATAACATTCAAAGATTTTCTGTGATCTTGGAATTTGATATATTTGCGTTGCTGGCAGGCAACCTCTATGCCCGTCAGCCTTTAGATCACATGCTGTGTATCCTCTCTTCTCTGAGACTCCCTTCATTCCTCAGAGCCAAAACGGCCTCATTCCGACCAAATATCATCTACATATTCCTACAGGGCACCCCAGCTTCTATTTGAGCTGCCTCACCCACCAAGTCTTTTCCAAACTCCCATAGCTCTCAATTATGCCTCCTTTTACTTCTGACAGTGTTTGGCAGACTAATTTGATGAACACCTACTGTATACCTGTGTCACACAGCTAGTAAGAGATAAAGCCAGGATTTGAATTGAGAATGAATCCAGAGCTTATCTAGGGTTCATCCTCCATGGGAACTGCCACAAATGTGTGATGGCCATTGCTTATTTCAGAATTTCCAGGCTTCATTGACCCAGCTACCCATATGATCCCACATTGTTCAGACTTGAGTTTGTTTGTTTATTTTTTTTATTTTTATTTTTTTAAGATTGTATTTATTTCTCAGAAAGAGAAAGGGAGCACAAGCAGAGAGTGAAGTAGACTTACCACCTAAGGAGCCTAATGTGGGTCTCTATCCCAGGACCTTGGGATCATGAGCCAAAGGTAGACGCTCAACCAACTGAGCCACACAGGTGTCCCTGTTTAGCCTTGTCTTGCTGCATTACTTTATAATAGAAGGTTCCTTGCTACCCCACTGGACATGTCTGAAGGCAAGGATTGGGTCTTGCTTTTCATCTTTGTACACTCAACAGTAAGAGGTTGTAAGTGTTCAAAAAAGGTTTGATGAAATATATACTGACCATAGTTCCTCCTATATTTCTATAGTAGATATGTATCTGTATATCTGAGGTATCAAAGTTCTCCTTGGAAAAAGAACACACATATACCAAAAACAAATAAAAAGCCCAAAGTCACACTGAAAAGACTTGTATAATGAGTATTTCCAAGTGTTAAAAAATAACTCACTATATTAAGCAATAGTCTATGTAATAAATTCAACTTAGAAGTACAATGATTTCTTAATGCTCATTAAAATGAAGCCAGAAATTGTGACCGTAAGTGACTTTGGGTCACTTTACTGATTCACTGCTACCTCCCTTTTCATAATTGGTGTTTCATATTTGGTGTTCAGTTTCGCAAATACTCCTGAGAGCCGACTGCATGCAGCGTGTCATTTGCCTTAGATTCATGCAACACTTTCACTGTGTGACATTCTCAAAAGGCCTTGATGCTTTAATGTGCTGTATGAATACTTCCTAAGGACAACTCTTCATCAGGCTAGGTAGTATATCTCTTTTAATTTATGCCTCATAGTTCCATTTTAAAATATTCAAGTATGGGGCGCCTGGTGGCTCAGATGGTCAAGCGTCCCTCTGGCTCAGGTAATGATCCTAAGGTCCTGGGATTGAGCCCCGCATACGGCTCCCTGCTCAGTGGGGATTCTGCTTCCCCTCTCTCTCCCTCTGCCTGCTGTTCTCCTTGCTTGTGCTCTCACTTTCTCTCTATCAAATAAATAAATAAAATCTTAAAAAAATATTCAAGTACTGAGCAACAATACCTCTAAATCAATATTTCTAAATTATTTCTTTTTCCCTCTTTTCAAGCATACTATTATTCATTGAGAGAAAATACTAATGACAAATAATAGTTCTGTGGGAAGATATTTCTGATATTAATATAACAATCAACATGTAAAACATGAATTAGACTTCCACATTAGTATTTCTGTGTCTTTTCCGCTAATAATCTACTCTTTTATTATAATGTTCTCCCAAGATATTCCTATTTGATATCTTTTTTATTCTTTGCATTTCCTAATGTGTTTATTTTGATGTTATAGTACTGTATTGTGTGTGTGACTTTGCATGCTACATTTCTAATCATTTTTCTTATCCTCTGATTTGCAGCATTTATATATGATATCACTGTCTAAAATTAAGAATTTGCTTAATTTTTCCCATTTAAAAGGTATATTTTATTCACTTGGTGATTTTTAATTGAAACATGTATTGGAAAGCATGTGTACACTTAAAACTATAGTTCTACAGTAATTTGACTATTTTTTAGCAAACATTCAAGAATTCTTACATCTGATAACAGTCTTTTGAATATTCTCAGTGGGAAGAAGTATTTGTTCTTTGAAAGCATATTTGAATTTTTTGAAATAGCCAAAAGTTATTCAATGTCAAACCTGTTCAATAATTTTGGTGATCATACTGGGCAATACTACTTCTGAGCAAAAACAAAATTGAACCATAAAGAAAAGTTTTCTTTTGTGACTTATAAACTCATTCTGAAAGAAATCTCTCCAGAGGAGTTCCAATGAGGGAGACGTCATTGAAACAGAGTGGGATTTCCGGTGGGATTAACTTGCAGTGAGTTTGGAAAGCTCTGAAGAGAGGGATATTAAAACCAAGCTTGATGCAAGCACATAGGGATGGCACCTAATCTAGCCTTGGATGAAGGGGAGTCAGGAAGGACTTCTCTAATGATTCATGAAGATGAATAGCAGATACATAGAGAAGAGTGAGAGGAAAAAGATTATTCTAGAAGAATGGAACATTATCTACAAGGGCAGAAAGGCAAAATAATATGTAAAATCTAGCTCTTTAAGGCTGGAGTATAAAGTTAGTAGGAGATGATATTGAAGAAAGAAGGAGAGTCAAGTTGGAAAAGAATTGTAAATGCCATGGTGGAAAGTTTAGACCTCATTCTCAAGGTAAGAAATGCCACAATTTATCTAAGCAGGCAGCTGACCTAGGTAGGGATAGAGAAAAAGAAGCAATTGCAAAGGTATCAAGAAGGCAAAATCAATAGACCTGGTCACTAAGTGTGAGTGATAAGGAAAAATAAAAGTAAAAAGTACAAGGTAGCTTTTAACCTCTTAGTTTGGAATCCAGATTAGATGGTATGTCTGTCTCTTAGTTAGAAAGTAGAAGGTAGGTAAAACTAAGATTTGTTTTGGTTTAATAATGAGCTAAGTTTGGGATATGTTGCATCAGTGTTACCTCAGGACTATACATGTGGAATTGTCACTAGGGCTGATAAGTATTTGGTCTGGGGACTTGGGAGCAATCTGACAGGTTATTTAAATTTGGAGTCAGCAATGGACAGTGAGTGAAGCTGTGTGGTGAATGCATTCCATGACCTCAAGAATTTGTAAAATGAGTTGGAGAAAGACGATGAAAATCTTCTGGGGAGCCACAGATTTTGAGTCTGTTGTGGAGAAATTCAGAGTTTATACAGAAAGAATGAAAGGGAGGAAAAAGGTTGGGGGAATAGTGAAAGGAGAACTGGAGACCAAGGTGTCATGGAATCCAAAAGATATGGGTGTTTACAAAGGAGGAAGTAGTCAATGGTATAAAAGCTGCATAGTAAGCACTCAGTACATATTGGCTGGATGAAACTCCTAGATGAAAGAAGAAGACTGAAGAATATCTACTAGTGGTATTTCCAGAGTATATTCTGTACAATATATGGGCAAAATCTATTGTTCTATGACATTTAAGAGTGATGGGAGGGTTGGAATTGGAGATGCTGATCGTAGACCACTCCTTCGATATATATAATAATAAAAAGAAAGAAAAGGAAGGCTGTCACTAGAAGTATCATGAGGCTCACAAGCCCTAATGTTTCTTGTTTTTTGAGTAGATGTGTTAAATATAATTTGCTGATTTTAAAATTAATACTTGTTGATAGTAGTATATATAGGAAAATACAGAAAGATACAATGAATAAAATTAAAGTTATTCATAATAGACTAATATATATCCTTGCATAAATAGTTCCTTGACTACATATTATACAGTGATCTTGGGCACGTTGGTGAAGTCAGCCCTCAACATCTTTTAAATCACTGCAATCCAGACCGATTGTCTACTTTGTCTAGCTTGGAGCTGTTTTCCTAGAAGCTCCATTTGTTATCCTTCTTTGAACTCTTTTTTTTTTTTTTTTAAGATTTTATTTATTTATTTGACATACAGAGATCACAAGTAGGCAGAGAGGCAGAGAGAGAATGGAGGAAGCAGGCTTCCTGCAGAGCAGAGAGCCTGATGCAGGGTTCGATCCCAGGACCCTGGGATCATGACCCGAGCCTAAGGCAGAGGCTTTAACCCACTGAGCCACCCAGGTGCCCCCTTCTTTGAACTCTTGCTCTTGATGTGTTTTTTCTGTGTTGGATTTTCTGTGTCTTGGAACCATTTCTTCATTTTCTAGATTTTTCTCTCTTATTTCGGTAGAATACAGTCTCTAGTAGCTAAAGCAGAAAGGAACATGAGAGGTAAAATTCTTATTGCTTTAGATATTTTAAAATATCTTGATTATATTCTCACTTGATTGTTTACTTAGCTGGGGACAGAAATCTAACTTGAAAATAGTTTTCTTTTAGAATTTTAAAGACAATGTTCCATCGTCTTTGAGTTTCCAATGTTACAGTTAAGAAGTCAAAAGTCATTATGACTTTGTATATGACATGTTTTTAGCTCTCTGAAAACTTTTTAAAAATTTTTGGCATATCCACAAGTTCTGAAGTTTCACAATGATGTGTTCTGGTGAGGGTCCATTTTCATCAAGTGGACTGAAGAGTAAGTGGGCTCTGGAAATGGCTCTGGAAATCATCATTGATGATTGTTGAAAGATAATTCTCCGTGATTTTGCAAACTTTGTACCTGTACAGTCTGTGAATCCCTAGCAAAGGACATTTTTTAACTAATAAGCAGTCTTAGAAACTAGAGATAATGTATCTCCCTAGAAAGATTTAAAAGCATGCTTCCCCAGAAATGTTTTAGAGTATAGAAGATTAAAGCTTTCTGTTTCTTTCTGGAAGTATTGCTTAAATTCCAGGATAATGTATAACCTCTTTCATTCTGGGGAGAAAATAACAAGATATGTCAGCAGCCTATAAAAGCTTCATTTTCTAAAATTTAGGATGTCTCTGCAGTGGTGCACCACATGGTACACAGAAGTAAATCCTCATTGTGTCACACTGTGGGGATTGGGGCATAGGGAACCAACACAAAATGCTATTCCTGCTGCTGTTTTTGCTTTGAGTAATAAATGAGTTGCATCTATGAAGCAGGCTATTGTGTCTTCTGTCAGCATATGTTTATAAATCTGTGGCAGACTAATGTGAACTTTCAAGGGGAGTAAAATCTTTAACCCATTCACTGTTTTTGACTTAATAACAGTTATTTTTTGTCTATTTTCTTAATTGTTTCTGTCTAGGGATTATACCTCCTGGACTGGTTCTCTAATATTTTATTGCCTATTTTCCATCTGAGATCATCTCAACTTCATTTTCCAATGTTCTGTCAAATTCTTCATTTCTGCTTTCATGTTTTTAATTTCTAAAAGCTTATTGTTTTCTAAAGGTAGTTTATTTTTAATAACATTCTATTTTGTTTTGTGAATGCAGTAACTTTTCTTCTTTCTCTGAGAAAATTGGTGAAATATAAAGCTTCCTTCTGCATAGC
The DNA here is from genome assembly GCF_009829155.1 of Mustela erminea. Taxonomy (NCBI): domain Eukaryota; kingdom Metazoa; phylum Chordata; class Mammalia; order Carnivora; family Mustelidae; genus Mustela; species Mustela erminea. Next base: position 27,959,542 of record NC_045634.1, on the reverse strand, counting down.
AACTGTTTGATTTTTTAAAAAATTTATTTGTTTTGATCTACATCTTTTATACTAAAAACATCTTAGATTTCTAGTCACCTTTGGTTGATTTTTCAGATTTAAAAGTTGGGGACTAAATATTAAATAAAGATTCTACTCAGTTAAGTAGCATATGTTGACCTTAAACTTGACTTTAGGGAAATGTTGCCTGTCTTTTATTGTTACATGGTGTCAGGTGTTTTTGTTGTCCCTTATTGGTTCAGTCAGAATCCCCAGAAAATATTCTATTATTGTTCTGTCTTGAGGGTAAAGTCCAGATTGCCAGTTTTCAGGGAATAGAGAAAGGGATGGGGAGGGAAGATGGAGTCTCAGCATTCAGTAAATCCATATATTTTTTAAAATTCTCATTTGGTGAATAGTAACTCTGCCAACTGTGTCACTGTCCCCCAGTATAGAAATCCTGTGTTTTGCTCTCAAGAGAGTAAATCCCCAGACTCACCCTAATGCAAAGTGTTGGACAAAATAAGACTACTTTCCAGTTTTCTTAACTGTCAGCTTAGGTTTTAGCATCTAGAATCCACTAAATTCATTACCACTCACCCCTTGCTTTTCAGCCTCTAAAATTTTGTTGCTGCTCTTTTATCTCCTATTCTTCCTGTTCTTGTAGGTGTACGCATATATATATATATATATATATATATATATATATATATATTTTACAGATGTTGTATGGGGTCTCAGGAAGGAAAAGCATTACATGAATACATGCAAATTGCTATCTTTCCTTGAAAGCAGGTTTATGTCTTTATTTGGATTTTTTTGCATTTACCTTTTTAACACATTTGAAATTACAAAATGAAGATCCAGCATTAATTTGTGGGGTTTTTCCTCAAATATAGCCATATTTTCAAAACCATTTTAAGTGATTCTTTGTCCTTCGGCAGGTGATGGCTTGTGATTATTAAAAGCTAAGATCTAGAGCACTTGAGTGGCTCAGTTGGTTAAGCGACTGCCTTCAGCTGAGGTCATGATCTCAGGGTCCTGGGATCAAGTGCAACATGGGGTTCCCTGCTAGGCTGAGAGCCAGTTTCTCCCTCTTCCTCTCTCCCTGCTTAGGCTCTCTCTCTCTGTCAAATAAATAAATAAATTTTTTAAAAGAAAAAAAAAAGCTAAGATCTAGTTCAGGACTATCTATTGTATTTCATTCATCAATTAATTCCATTCTGGTACCAGTACCACAGGATTTTAATGATGATACTTGAGCAGAAAGCTTAATACCTTGAATGCCAGGTCTCAAAGGAAGGGTTGCTGTTGTTTTTATTTGCCTTTCAAAAAAAACATGAATACTTAACAGTGCCTTAACACTAACAGGAAAGACCAAGAAAGAAAGAAATGATAATGATAAGAGAAAATGAGAGTATAAAAATTTTAAAATATATTTATTCATTCACATATAAAGTTATTTATCCAAATTGTATAGTGTAGAAATATATTTTCTAAAATTACCAAATTTTATAAAAAATTAAAGAATATATTTATTCACTGAAAAATAAAAAATAGTCATCTTTTTAATCACCCAGTATTTGGTAAATAAGGTTTCTGGGAAGGTGAAGTGAATGAAATAATGCCAACTTTCTTTCCCACTGTGTGGAAGTATCAGAAGGCTTTATATTTAATGAATATCCTATAGGTTCTATAATCAGTATTTTCATACAATTTTACAATCCACTTTTTATATTAATACTGTATGTCAGTATTATCATCCCAGTCTTTAAATATATAGAAACTGTGGCTCAGAGAAGTTAAGTAACTTGCAGAAATTTACTACTGAATGTCAAATTCATGTTCTTCTAGTCTCCCAAGTATAGGAAAAAAATTTTAGGAAAAGAATTTTATGATTTTCTAATGCAATACTATCTAATTCACATAATCTATTTAAAAATATGGTTTTCTTTAACCTCAGTGTAAAGTAGCATTTAGAATATTAGAAAGAGAAAATATTTGCCATATTTTATTAAGTCATATTTAATAGATTATGTTAAAATAAGAGCATTTGAGAATTGAATACATAAAATCTATAAGTGTGTTACTAAGCCTATTTGAGACTTTTCTTTCTGGTTCACAGACTTTTAAGTATTAAGAACAAGTCAAAAATGTTTTTCATATTTCCATGTTCTAATTAGACTGTGAGTCAAGAACTAACTGAAAACCCACAGTTTTGATGGCTAGCCCTAATGTTAACTTCAGAATCAATCAAGAATCTTCTGTAGCTTAATTTGATAGGTGATACCTGATTTGATCTTATAAAGCCTAGTAAATAAGATAGCCAGTGAGTAAATATCAGACATGATTTTTAAAATGGCATATAGATTTTCCCACCAAAATCAGATCAGTCTGATCTTTATGTGATTAACTATATAGTGTAGCAAGAGTTTGTAGTAGAGTCATGTTCCTGCCTTTGAAAATTTTATCTAGGTATCATTGAAAAGAAATGATGTTGTTCAGTTTAAAAGAAAATCACAATTCCCATCTGATATTTAAGTCATTTGGTTGTGTCTAAATTGAATGGCAAGAAAGAAGATATTACCATTATTAATTATTATTATTATTGTCAGTTTGTATGTCTTCTGGGTTAGAGTAGAATTTTTTTTTACATCCAAGATACATTATATTATTTTTTAAGCATAATAAAGGTTGTTTTATAATTTAATAAATGAGAATTTACTTACTGTTATCATCAACATATATTTATGTTGTTTTATATACATGCAAAATACTGAGCATTCTCTAGTGATTTATACCACTAGAGAATATAAGGATATAAGTTCTTCATTGAGGACACTTGCCTTTTCATAGAGGCCAAAGTTTATATGTAATTACAGTCAGTGCTGGAAAGTCCCCAAGTACAGATAACAATTGTGTGAGCATACATAAAAAATGATTAAAACTAGTTGGAAAAGTAAAAATATTATCTCTGAAGAGGTGGCATTTGATCATGCCTCAAAAGGTAGTTGGGAGCCGTGGACGTTATCTGAACACTCAAAGGAGAGTGACTAGAACTTCTGTGCTTCTCTCTTTCTTCCTGTGAAGAACAAATAAAAGAATGGTGTGGAAAGGAAGCTTCTATTAACATGAAGTCACCGTAAAAAAATGAAAGTTTATAAGGTACTCTTCAGAGGATTGGGAAAATGCCATCAGGTTGTTTTCATTTGCTTTATATTGTAAAAGAAACTTTTCTGACCATATCATTCACAGATAGAGCAGGGTGAAGATCCAGTTAAATTATGAAGGAATGTCCAAGACACCGTATCTTAAACAATACAGAATGCAACCTCTTTGACATGGCAGTCAGCTGGTCTAGGCTGCCAGGGTGCCTCTTCTCCACTGGGTCATTCCGGGAAGCAAGTGCCTCCATTTTGTTGTTCTGCAAGCCCACAAGGGTGTTGTTTTCATCCTTGTAGTGAGAGCAGGGTCACTGTTAGCTCTATCCTCCTGTGACAGTTATGTTACTGTCCAGCCAATGACAAAAGTGGGAAAGCCAATATCCTGGGAAAGATAACAGCTCGCATTCCATTAGCCTGAATTTAAATACATGGCCACACTACCTCCGAGAGAAGCAGGAACATTATATTTTGGGTAGACAGTTGTGTCCCCAGGAAGAAGGGCAGAAATGGATTTGGAGGAAGGGGGAAAATGAGCTGCCCGTTACAGATTTTTGTTGCTTCATTTTGTTTTTTTTGTTTTTTTTTTTAATTTTTTATTTTTTATAAACATATGTTTTTATCCCCAGGGGTACAGGTCTGTGAATCACCAGGTTTACACACTTCACAGCACTCACCAAAGCACATACCCTCCCCAATGTCCATAATCCCACCCCCTTCTCCCAAACCCCCTCCCCCCAGCAACCCTCAGTTTGTTTTGTGAGATTAAGAGTCACTTATGGTTTGTCTCCCTCCCAATCCCATCTTGTTTCATTGATTCTTCTCCTACCCACTTAAGCCCCCATGTTGCATCACCACTTCCTCATATCAGGGAGATCATATGATAGTTGTCTTTCTCTGCTTGACTTATTTCGCTAAGCATGATACGCTCTAGTTCCATCCATGTTGTCGCAAATGGCAAGATTTCATTTCTTTTGATGGCTGCATAGTATTCCATTGTGTATATATACCACATCTTCTTGATCCATTCATCTGTTGATGGACATCTAGGTTCTTTCCATAGTTTGGCTATTGTGGACATTGCTGCTATAAACATTCGGGTGCACGTGCCCCTTTGGATCACTACGTTTGTATCCTTAGGGTAAATACCCAATAGTGCAATTGCTGGGTCATAGGGCAGTTCTATTTTCAACATTTTGAGGAACCTCCACGCTGTTGTCCAGAGTGGCTGCACCAGCTTGCATTCCCACCAACAGTGTAGGAGAGTTCCCCTTTCTCCGCATCCTCGCCAGCATCTGTCATTTCCTGACTTGTTTATTTTAGCCATTCAGGATTCATAGAAAATTTACAATTTAGATAGTTTTGATACCTTGATAGTGTAATCTAAATCTTATGAACAATATGGAAGGCCACATTCTATAATTACATGGTTAATTTTTAAGAGACTTCTAGAATAACTTATACGTGTGGCTAAGGCAATTCCCCAAATTAAAGTGTGAGATTGAAGCTATTCAGACAGCAAAGTAAAAATGTGACTTATCCTCTGTTTATGTGTTTAACAAGATCAGATCTGTGATTCTCATATTTATTTGACTGTTCCTTAACAACAGTGTTCACTGTGTTAAGTACGCATTTCCGAAGACAGTCAAAAGCCAGTTCTAGATTATGAGTTGCAGACTACCCAGATAAAAGTATGAATTTGAGATATGTTAGGATTATTTAAATCACTTTTGTACAAATGTTCAATGACAGAATCACAACTTAGAGTCTTTTCAAGTCTTCAACTCCGATTGTATCCATTTTGTGATAGGGACCAAAAAAACCATATGAGATGTGTTTGAAAAATCAGGCCTGATTAATACTTTTAAAGTACTATATTATTTTATGAAATAGAGAAATAGGCTGTTTATGGGAATCTCTGCTAAGTTTTAAAATTAATGAAGATTCCCTTTAATATGTGAGTAAATGTTTTTGTAAGTGAATATTTAAAATACTATTGAAATGTTATTTAATAAGTGTATATTTTACCAAGTTCAGTTCAGTCTAACACGTATTTATTGAATGCCTATCCTGTGCAAGATAATGTGTGGTTCCCACTTAACATGCTGAATTAGGATGACTTTTGTCATGTGGGCTTCATTTTTTCTGAGAGTGGCTGATTAAGAGGAAGTGAATGCTCAGTTCTCTTTACCGGGAAGACATATATACAATAAAGTAAAATGATTGCCGTCTCCTGTACTATATATCAACAAAGTAGTTAAGAGATGAATGAGCCTTATTATAAATAAACTTTACACTGAAAATGATTGTTCTAGTGGTCTGACCTCCCTGGGCACCAGAGTCAGTTCTATAACTTAAGGGAGTATATAAGATGAATGGGATATGGCCAGACTGTATTTTATTTATATATCAATCTCTAACTTACATAAAAACCTCAAAGGCAGAAGGAATCTAAAATTAAATGGGAAAGGAAATAGAATATGAGGCCAAGAAAAAAAAAAATCTCTGCATATATTTTACTTATCAGACACAAAATTAGTTGTCAGATTTCCCCACTTCCTCTTCCAATTTGCTTTAATTATAGCCTGAGGCAGGAAACCCAACAGCAATAGCAATGGGGCTGAGAACTGATTGGATGGGTGGGCGGTGGGAGAAGGGGTTGGGAGAATAGATGAGATATGTGGTGGGAAAGAAGTATACCAGGTGACCTTGGCAAGAAATGACCTTGAACTTAGAAATTACCCCCGGAGGAAGAACACACCAAAATAGGATTCTGAAGCTTGTAGTAGAAGGACAGTCTCACTCACTCCAGTGTATCTAAAGACATTCTCCTCTTCACTTAATTCAGGTTATTTTGGTTTTATGGTTTTATTTCCTATGACAGTTTCTTAAGTGCAAGAGTGCGTGATGTCTTCATTTTTTTCCAGGTTTCCAACCAAAAAAAAAAAAAAAAAAAAAAAAAAAAAAAAAAACCATAAAATAAAAGCATAAGGATTCCTAAGGGTCTAAACAGCCATTGTTTTGAAAATCTACTTACCCACGTACCCTTTTTATAAATCAGGTAAACTCTTAAGTAGTACAGTTATTATATTTACACAGTTACCAGTTGTGTTTCTGTGGGGAAAAAAAAAAAAAGCTTTCCATTTAATATGTGTACCACATTTGCATATGCACTGTTGATGTGTCAGTACTAGTTAATAGAAAACTGAATGGCAAACCAAGAAGAGGGGCAGAAAATAACAGAACGGGTCTTTGCGTCAGTGCGACAGGAGCTTGGATTTTGAGGTGGGAGTCGGACGGGGAGGGCATGCAGATGAAGGGAAGAGATCCGTGTCGTGATAAATGGACTCAAAAGTAAAACGGAACACATGGGGCATCTTAAGAACCACCAACTTACTTTCAAACCATTTGCAGACTATTGTATAGACGTTAATTTATTTCCAGGAGATAATTTTTGTATATTAGAATTAAAAAGTCAGCCAAGACCCGTTGTTGCTTTATCCATTATTTATGGAGACGGAAATGAAGGAGAGGAATTGACATAAATTAGAATCGCCTGTTCTGAGAGTACCCTAAAGTGTTGTGATTTTACATGGTCTGAAAATGCAGAGGATGATTGCGAGTCCCATTTTGGTCCTCAGACCTCTGGAATTAAAATCGTTATGCAAGCAATTTCTTCCCATTACAGTTATTACCATGGAGAGAAGGTAGAACTTTATTTTTCCTTGACTTCTGAAGATAGATAAATAGATAAATATTGGTAGATGTAAATCAATATAAATGTATAATTAACTCCAATCTTCTGAAACCCATTTGTGTTAAAGTATGACCTTATGATGGGGTTATTCGTGGAATCTTCTCTCTAGGGAATTTAAGTGTATCTTTGAAACCTTTGGGAAGTTTACGTATCTTTATAACCCCAGCTGTTGCTTATCTCTGCAGACTAGTGTCATTTTTCTGTGATCATTTTCTCAGGAAAAGGTGACTGAATTCACTGAGTCTTAAGAGAAGTTAATTCATGCATCCTCTTATGGTTTCATTTTTAGCTTTTCATAAAACTTAAGCGCTTCGAGGTCTATGGGTCAACATCAGTGCTGTCCCTAGATGGTCATTTCCTTTTGTGGGTATCACGTGTAGTGGTTGGGATGTTGTAACCAGATCGGAACTAGTTTGTAAAAGGCAGAAAAAGACTGAATCTCTTGAGTATCTTATGGGGCAGAGGGGTAAGGAAAGAAGAAATTCCAAAATTGAGATCAAAGCAATCATATCTTACTGTTTCAGGCACTTAGAGTTTCTGAAATAGTTATGTTCTTGAGTATTTTCCTCCCACTCTTTGTGTTTTTCAGAATCTTTTGGATTGTACTTGAATAATAATTCAAGACTCCTTACCATGAAATTCTGGCATTATGCATTTAAAAAAATGTAAAATCTATTAAACCCTAATATGCTGTGACTCAAATCTTTGAAAGAAAAAGTTCTTTGTTTGCAGCTTGGAACCTGCCATTCTATTTTATTATTGCAGAAGTTCCCAGCAGGCATATTCACCCAGATTTAATTATTAAGCCATAAACGTATCTTTGAAAATTTCCTTTTATACAGAATGCCTAGAAGTAATTTAGAATTGCTTTTTCAATCATCCCAGGTGGCAAATCAGACTTCAACACCAAGTATGTTTTCAAATGTGTTTGGAAAGTGAAAATCACCAAATCGATATTGGCATCAGGATGCCATGATAAAAGAGGAGATGGGATCAATGTATTGAGGTCTTAGGGAACGATTCCATCTATACATCTACGGGAAGAGAAGCTCAGGGAGGGCAGGGTCTTGATCTAGTTTGCTCACTACTTTGTTCTCAGAACGCAGAAGAGTCCTGGGCACTTAGAAGGGGTTAAATACAAATTCATTGTCTAAATACCTGTGTGAATGAACAGTTAAGTATTCTTTATGTCCCCTACCTCATCACCACTCACACACATTTCCTAGACAAAGGAAGATGTTAAAGGTTTCTCCTTGACATTAAACATACATATGCAAGTTTACATTAAACATACATGTGCAAATATCTATCCCCAGTTACACACTTGTTGTTTGGGTGGTGTTGACTGTAGGAGACCAATTTTCAAAGTGATTCATATTTTATACAAAACTATAACTGGTTAAATAGGGCACTACTATCTCAAGATGTTCTAGATCACTGAAAAAAAAAGTCTCTATTTTTTTTCCTTTGATTTGTGTTTTTGAGAATATGAAAACAGGAGAAATAAGTCTTTACTGTTGATAGTGGCAATGGGGCATATAATAGCTCATAGCTCTTTTAAAAAATACCCTGCATCTAGTTTCTATAGGATTTTAAGGAAATGGCCCACTAAAAGTGAAGCTTTCTGTATACAAAGGGTCATTATGTTCTACACCTGATTCTAATATAATGTTATATGTCAATTATACCACAATGAAAGAGTGAAGCTTTTCAAATATCATGACATTCACAAGCTTATTTGGAAATAGTGCATATTTGTTGAATATTAAAGAGTTCTCCACCCTCAACCTTCTTTAAAATAAAATAAAATCATTTACGTTAATAAAAATGCAATTAACAGGTATGGGTAGTGTGTGCTTATATGCCCATATATAAAATCTACATGAACGCAGAAAGAGGAGAATATATGAAAAAATACACTGTTAAAGAATATAAATGAATGTGGACTTCCCTTACTGTATTTCACCACTGGGATTTCACCTGTAAAGTGTTTGAATAGTTTCACTAACTGCCAAACTTTTCATTATGAGGGACTAATCTTTAATTCCAAGATCACATTTGAGTATGTTCTTAGTAGAGAAAATTAGCTTCTACCCACCTCTATCACTAAACTTGTAGAACAGTTACAGGAACACAATTTGGTACGTGAAATAGTCAATACAAGTACGTATTAGTTGGTGTCACTTACATAACCAAATGCCCATGAAACTGTTGGACGGGGCTCTTCTCCCCCTAATAATTTAGATGTCAAGAAAGTAACTAGAAACTAATTCTCCTAAGTCAGAGTTGGAAAGGCTTAAAAAATATGAAGCTTACTACAATCCTGATATCAATACTGGACTAAATCATCATTTATTTATTATTCTGTCTTATAAACATATCAAAGCAGAAAACCTCTAGGCTCTTGTACAATAAAATATTTTAGCATTAAAACTAAATAATAAAATGTCAAAGATAAAAGAATGATAACCCACTCAGCCATCTCTCCTCTATGGCTTAGGGAAAATATTTATCTAAACAAGTAGATTTTGCAGAACACTTGCCCAGTTTCATTCTCCAAACCCACACATTTTAAGACACTAAGACTTGCTTTGGCTTTCCTAGGTTGAATTCGTATCTGCAAGGTTTTTTATATGGAATATCATTAATGGAAATAGGAACATCTCTGATAATGCACTTCATAATTGCAGATGTGAATTGTAAAATAAACTCAGAGTTGGTGTTTTTGTCCTTTATAGGCTGCTGGAAGTCCCAGCTTATATTTTAATGATATACGTGTTTTTGAATCTAATATTCAATGTCCATATTTTTTCTCACAATACATTACAAAAATGAATTTCTATTCCTTCTAATATAATTTCTCAGAAAAAGTAGAGGAGGTCAGACAATAAGCCTGTTCTTTCACACTTAATCACCAGTGATAAGACAACATAGAACTGGGTCATTTTATCGACAGTTTCATTACAGTTTGCCTTTGGATACAAGTCCCCTGAGTATAGAAAATGTAGCAAATTAATATATATTAGTTTGACTGATTTCACTGAATGAATTAGCTAAATGTTCAAAAGAATTTACTGGCCCACCTGGTAAAAACTATTCAGTGAGTAAAATGTGCTCTAAGTCTTTGTTTTCTGGACCATGTAGCTTTCTGTGACTATAGTCACTCAAATATACTGAACAAAACAACAAATCCAGCTATGCTATTCTGACATAGCAAATGATTTAAAATTTAAGTTGAAACAGATGGAGACTTCATGATGTTACTACCAGGGATCACTTTTTTTTTTTTTTAATTAACCCCCAGTTCATCAGATTACACTTTTCAGTGACCCCTGCGAGAAATAGGGGAGGCTCTTCAAAACCTTTAGAGAAGAAACAAAGCCATGTATTTTCTTGCCCTGCTGCTGTCATGGCGGCCGCTAAAGGAAAAAGATTAGACGTGTATGGTTGGTAACACAGAATCATTCTCTGAGGATAGGAGAGTCTCGGGAAATGACGTGGTGGAGTGACAAAGTGAGAATCTGTGAAAATGATGTAATGTCTTACAATAGAGTAGGGCGGAAGATGAACCTGGGTCTTCCATTTCAGCCACCATTCTCCAAATGCAGACCAGGGCTTCTTCCTTGGAATGTCATCACACCAAGGCCAGCCATTTCAGAGCAAAGCACAAAGGCTAGTATGGATTCATTGTTCCAGTAACAATGGGAGATGGTTTTCTAATTAAGCTGATTCAACAGGTGCCATTACATGGAGAAAATGGCTTATAGAAAAACAAGGAAATTTCATTTAGGAAAAGTCTTCCTTCTACCTCCAGCAACATAAAGTTGGGTTCTTTCAAAGCTGCAAATTAAGTAGTAGGAAAATTCAAATCTTTGGCTAAAAGCACAAAAATTTACTACCTTCTCTGAAGCCTGTTTCTTCCTCCAGGCTCTTAAGAAACAAAACACCACCCACTGAAACTCACAGGGAAGGTACAACAAAGTTACCATGGTCAGTGTAGTTAAAGGTGCTTTCAGATCACAAAACTATTTGTAACTAATTTGGGGGGGGTGCCAAAAAAAAGCTGACAGCTCATGGAAAAAATACATCATGATGTATTTCTTCTTTGAAAACAATTGTACTAAATATTCATTAACTTTAACATGATCTGTCCTCAGTCTGTCATAAAACGAATTTAAACATTGTTTGGAAAACAGAGTCCTGAGGTACACAAATTGTATAGTCGTAAAACACAAAAAATATGTATATGAATATTACCATTTAGACATCGTTAGTATACTAAAGAAGAAATTTTACTTTGTAATATAAGCTGGCTTAAATGCAAATAAAAAGATGCATTGAAGGACACAAAAACTGTACTCAAATTCAAGATGTTGTATTACATAAATTTTTCAGACACACAAGATTGGTGTAACCAGCAAAACGGCCAACTTGTATCTGGGGAGTACTGCTCTATGTATTATGCGATAAACATTACACAGCACAATAAATGAGGCAAAATAGCTAGGAAAATATGTGAGGGGTAAGAGTAGAGAGAGGAGTATAAAATAGCTTTACGAACATTAACATAAATGATGAGTTACAATTTTCCAGCTTTATTCTTTCGACACATTGTCTATACAGTCATGGTTTCCTCATATACTATCATTTGCAAACACACCGCATAAACCATCTACCTATAAAATCTATAGTTTCTTTTGTCAGGTATGTTGCTGTTACTCAGTCCGTGTCAAGTACGCTAGTTAAGGGGTAAATTTATAGCATATATGCTAACTGGATTCTCTAAACACCCTCCCTTAGAAAAACGACATGAAATACAAGAGTGATGGGAAAACACTGAGCACAGTTTCTGTTACGTTGAGCTGGGGAGCAGAGCTTCCCTTGTGTTTGGAGGCATTGGCCCCTCGGGCCAGTCATCCCTGTTAGAAGCTGCCTTATAATTATCGCATCATTTACTTTGTGCTCCTTGTGCTTGGGCTAAATTTCCCCCATTGTCTGTAACCTTCCTGAAAGCATGGAATTTGCATCCCTACTTTTTCTGGGGCTGACGTTTGGAATATTTCAGTTTGGATAGTGTATTCATTACATCTGTGACTTATGATGGTGTTTCTATTGTTCTGCTGTTGTTGTTTTCCTTTTGTTCTCGCTATTTGATTTTTTTCTTGACATTGGCAAACTCCATTGGTTTTGGTCTCCCAGCACGCATCCTGACCTCCCCATCTTAATTATGATGAGGGAGGGGTTAATAGCTATTAGTAGATATATTTCCCTTCTCGATTCCGAACTAGCTTTTAAAATTTGTTTCCCTCCCTTAATTTATAAATATTTTAATCAATAATGTATCTATTATTTCCCAAGTGAGCCCTAAGAAGTATGTTTGATGGCCTCACACAAGCCATTCCAAAGAGAACAGCCTCTCTCAAGCAGCTGACACCAGTGAGCCCCGCTAGTTTTTACCTCTCTCGAGTCCCTGTATTTTTAGGTCCGTGAACAACGGCACACTTACTCCATCACTGAACCAATGAAATTGATGTGTTGTGCAAGTTCCCTTACTCGGTTTTGCTGAACTTGCATTGTATTGCCCACTGCATATTCAGTCCAAAGCCAGCCTGGAACAAAAAGCCAGCCATCAGAGAGAAACACTGTCTGTCCTCAACGTTGTTAATTCCACTCGATCAGCATCAGCTCTGCATCAATAATTAGACAGGGGTCCAATAATTATGTTGGCAATGAAACAACACAGTCAAAATTTAGTTCTTTCCGTGAGGTGATTTCTGAGGGCCAAGACCAAGGTTTGAGATGGATGCTTCCCCTCCCCCCTTTACTCATAACATCACAGATGATTGAAAACGTGTGCCCTTTGGATTGTTTGGAATACCCCCTTCCAGTTGTTGCTTCACATACCAGCTAAAGAACTACACTTGCTTTCATATATGACATACTTGCTTTTAAAAATCTAATTAAAACTTTCTTTTTGGTCCTTAGGTAGAAAGATGGCTCTGTTGAGATGAGCTCTTAATTAATGCACTGAGAGCTTACGAGTCCCACCTCTCAACAGGAATGATTGACGTCCAAGGATACATAAATTACACTAATTGAGCTCTGCCTCCATACAGGCTTTCCACAGCCAACTCATCAGAGAAGCTAGGTGAGTAGACCAGCATAAAAAGTTATTTCAATATGTTCTATGCTTTCCCAAAGGGTGGAAGAGAAACTTTCCAGACTGTTGCACATTTATTATCACAGAAGGCAGTTCTTTTCTTCAGTTTTAAGATGTAGGTTTTGTGTTGTAGTTTTTTTTTTTTTAATTATAAAAATTAGCATTTTTAACATAGCCATTTAAATTTAAATCACCGCGTTCTCTTTGCAATTTTCAAGCAGCAAAACTCACAAGCCAATTACAGTATGCAAAAATCACTTGGCATCATTTGTTGATATTAAATTGTGTTGCATAGCAACCAATGCATATGCTATGGAGGGATTGTTTGAAATCAAACCCAATCTTAGTCCTTGAGTTTGGTTTTCAGAAATGTACCTAATTGTAAGCACACCTAATCCCTTGCCTTACAAAAGACCATACTGAAATGTTTCTTTTATGTTTATTTCATTCTGAGGTTTTCAGTTCATCTATTTCTTTTATGCTATTATAGGTATTCTGAGGCTCTGACTTTCGTAAAATCTAATAAACCACCTGGTATAACCTAGATGGCTTTTTAGTTCAAAATAAAATTAAGAGACAGGGCTATTTGATAGAAATGAAGACAATGATACCATATTAAATGTCTCTACTTACATCTTAAATTTTTATGCACAAATTTGTTAAACTGTCTCAACAATTATGAAAAACTCACCATCTTAATTACTTCTGAGGACTATATGAATAATATAGAAAATTTAGGATATTGAATTATTTACTCGAAAGCTGTCACTGAAAATATATGTGTCATTCAGACAAAATATAAATAGGGCCTGTGTAAAATTTTAAATGGCAAGGTAAAAGGATGAAGACCAGAAGAAGCCTAGATTGAGAAATTATTAAGCATAAAATGGATACACCAGAATGAGTAGAAGTGGAAAAGCAAACAGTGAGAACAGAAGGGATAAAAAATCCAAACGACAGAAATGCTGAAGTAGATTTTAGAAATAAATCAATAAAGTGTCAAACCTAAACATAGCCCCCAAATCGGTACTGGCAAAAGTAGAAAAAATAAGTGATAAAAGGAAACAGGACTCGATTCAGAAAATATTTAGGGGGTCCATCGTGTTCTAGTACCAAAAATCAAAAAGAATTCTTCTAAGACCTTGTGTTCCTAAAACATTCAGGAGAACATGTTGGCTCCACACTTTCTCTCTTTCCACTCCAGTGCACTTTGCTGTGCCTACTGTTTGAAATGGTGAAAAATGTGGAGCCCCACTTAAAAAGAAAGTCCTAAGATGGCTACATTTCTATCAAATAGCTATACTATTACCTTGGAGAAAACCTGAAGTGGAGAAAAATTAAGAGAGATCAAAAAATCCTGAGCTTATAATCTCGTAAAAAAAAAAAAATACAAAATGCTCTTAACATCAAGACTATCTTGCTAAGACTGAAATTGAATAAAAATGGAACAGCTTCTTGACTGTAAGATCCTTTTATTATTTGGTGGCTAAAAGGACCAAAATATCAAGCATCAAGACCATTGAAGTAGAAGTTATATAACGTTTTCTGATTAAAAAATTATTTTGGCATAATGAGTATGAAGCATGTACTTCAAAAAAATTGAAGTGTTTATTTTGATTTTTCTGTAATTATTTGTTTATGTCCCATTCTTCCATCACTAGATATGTGCTAAGCAAGGTCAGGTACTTAAGGTAGTTTTCTATGTAGTTGTGCTTGAAATAACCTTAATCTATTCCTCTCTCTTGAGAATCTGTGTCTTTAATAATCATGAAAAGGCAGTATCTCTGTGTGCTTCATTAGTCTTCTATCTGTAGAAATATTTATTAGTAGAAAAAGTAACCATATGTTCCTCAGTTGGCAGATAGTCCTACTTGAATTCCCATATTTTTAATGCAGTTCACAAAAAACTCAACATACTTTAATCCTAACATTAACAATACCTTTGGATTGAAACGAGTAAAATGTGCCAGAATTAGTATCAACGTTTTTCTTCATATATGTTGGGTCATCAAAGTGCTGATGATGCCTGACAGAAAACCGTAAGTCATTACGAAATGGAGCACAGTCAGCACGATGGTAAGCCAGGGCCACCCTGCCTTGAATGGAACCATTAATATAATAGCCTATCACTCAAGCTAATAAAATCAGCTCTTACTCTGTTCTGTTTCCGAACACGGACTGTGAGATCCAAGTTTGCAGTTGCTATATTGCTTCCCAGTCATACTCTTATTATTTGATACGTGAACGGACGTACCAAGAGACATGTTGTTTACTCTCTACTACTGTACTATGTACAGTAAAATAAAACCTCGGGAAACTCTTCTCTTGTCTTCAAAACAGAGCACTTACCATATACTTATTGCATCAGTAGGTGGATAAACTTCTTAGACTTCTTCCCTCATTTGGAATTCATGTCATTCTTTAGATGTGGGATTATTCATTTAGCTGGACAACTCATTTTTCTACCACTGTTCCGTCTCTGGGTGAATCACTTGTTTGTAACTGCAATGTTTTTAAAGGTTTTGTGGATTTATGTAAAATAAGATTTGTTAGATTTTTTTTGAAAAGACAGAGTATAAAGAAAAAAACCAACAAATATGCTATAATACCCTGTAATGACAATGCCAACATAGTTTTGTGTTATAATTTTAGGTAGCGAAAACTAACAGTAGAAAAAAAAGAGACATTTAGGGACGTCTGGGTGGCTCAGTTGGTTAAGCAGCTGCCTTTGGCTCAGGTCATGATCCCGGCGTCCTGGGATCGAGTCCCACATCGGGCTCCTTGCCCTCCGCAGGGAGCCTGCTTCTTCCTCTGACTCTGCCTTCCACTCTGTCTGCCTATGCTCGCTCTCGCTCACTCTCTCTCTGACAAATAAATAAATAAAATCTTTAAAAAAAAAAAAAAGAAAGAGACATTTATAAAAGTCTCTCCCCTCTAATTGCTAGTTATAATGTCTTAATATTTCTTCCACAGAAATGCATATCCCTTTAATTATCTGCATATCATTTATGCATCCACTCTACAAGCTTTTACTCATGGATTTTTAGGTACCAAGCACTATTTTTAGTGCTGATGTTGTAAACACAAGCAAAACAGATTAGAAAATAAATAAATAAATAAAAAATCCTGGCCCTCATAGGTCATGCATTCTTGTGTGGACAAATAGACTGTAAACAGAATAAATGTGTGTGTGTATGGGTGTGTGTGTGAGACAGACAGAGAAATAGTGATAAGCGCTCTGAAGAAAAATAAATCAGGAAGGATGCTTGGACACTTCCTGTGTGTCACTTGGACACTTTTGGAAATAAGAAGGGTTTTATTGGAAAGTGATACTTGAGCAAAGAGTGGAAAGAGGTGAGGGAAAGGCCTCTGCAGGCAGCTGGGGAGAGTTCGGGGCAGAGAAGAATTTGAGCAAAGCTTTGAGAAAGGACACTCCTGGTGGAGGCAAGTGGTATGAAGGGTCACAGAGACAGAGGCTAGAGGTTACTAATCGACTTTAACTTTTAATCTATGTAAGATGCAAAGCTTTTCAAGTATTATTTTTTGTTCTGTGTGTGTATGTGTGCGCGCGCGCGCACACGTATTGTGTGTTTGGGCTCTGGATGTGGAATAATATTGGAAGATTTTGAGGAGGAAGATGGCATGAGCAGATGTATGTTTTGCAAGGACAGTCCTGGATCCTGTGCTGAGAATAGACAGAAGAGGACAAAGGGTGGCAGCAGGTGCACTCGTTAGGAGCTGTTAGAATCATCCAGGCAAAGATGATAGTGGGTCGGACCAGGATGGAAAAGGAGGCAGTGATGATGTGTAGTTTCACATTCCAAATATATTCTGGAGGTAACACAAAACTTTCTGGTGGGTTTCCTATGAAATGAGAGATTTAGAAGAGTCAGAGATGACTACAGTGTTTTTGGTCTGAGCAAGTAGGAGGATGGGGTTGTAGTGTATTAAGGTGGGGAAGATAAGCAGGAAAAAGTTGGTAGGGTTCTGTTTGGGACCCACTTACTTTGGACCCACTTACTTTGAAGTGTCCAGTTGGAGATGCTAGGAGAACAGCATTAATGCAAGAATCTGTTCTTTAGGTCTTGGTTAGAATAGGACTTTAGAAATTTCCAGCATAAAGAAGTTATTTAACTCACCAAACTGGAGGAAGTCACTGAGGGAGCCATTGTGGGTAGAAGCGGAAAGGAGCGTCAAAGTCTTAGACACGGACACCCCAATGTTTAGAAGTCAAGATTCTGAAGTACAGTCAGTGAAGGGGGAGGGAAGCGGAAAAGGATGGTTTCCGGGAAGCCCAGGGGAAGCCATTTGTAAAATGTCATCCTCACATCAAGGAACATGAAGATTAGATGAGATTAGCAATGTTGGGCATTGGTGGCATGGTGGGACAGAAAATGTAACTGAAGTTGGCTTAAGAGAATGAGAGGAGACAAATTGAAAATAATCTCTATAGACTATGCTGAAGTAATTTTGCTATAAATAGGACCCCAAAAAAAAAATCGATGGTAGCTATAGGCAGAAGATTTTTAACCCCAAAACTTTAGTATCACTTTGCTATATTAAAAACATTGATGATTTTTAAATTTTTATTGAATTTTTGTTAAATTCATAGGGACATTTGAGAAAAATCAATACTTTTGTGCTATGCACTTTTCTTACTCATGTGCCTGTTAGGTTTTATCATTTGCTTATTCTGAGTTCTTCAGAAGAGTTTTAAGGTTTTCTTATATAAAGCCTACACATTTATTTATTTAAACTTGTTTTACAAGTAAGGGCACATAAGCAGCATTCTTAATGTTGACCAGATCAAAAATAGAATAGAGACAAGAAACTATTATACTCAGAGGCCCTCAAATTCATGCATTAGTTTGCTTTATAGCTATCAGACTGTTATTTCAACACCTAAATTACTAATTTCTAACATATAATATTTTGCCCATGTTTTTGCAAGTGGTAATTTGTACGGTAGCCAGAAAGTTAGGAAAGAAACAGATTTTTTCATATTTTCAGAAGTAAGTGTACCTGAAATGAGCATCATGTGTACATAAAAAGAGTAAGTTGTAAAAATAAAATATGCTGGGTTGGATAATCATCTATAACGTTAACAGTCCAATCGCTTGTCATGTAGAGGAAGGTTGTGCTTTAATTAAGCAATAAGACATGACAGGGTGTGAATTATGAAGTAGTAATTCTTGTCTAGTGCATTGTTAGACAAGAGGCCAAGGGCCAGGTGTCACTGCGTAGACCAGGCATAAATTATTACACTGTAGTTCAAAATCTAGAACTTTGTGGAAGAATTCTAAATTATTTTCCAAATAATTTTGGAAAATAAAATATATATTGAGTATATTAAATTCTATGTTAGAGACTATCTGTTGCAGTGTGGTTAAATTAAGAAGCTAAAAAAAGCATTCATTTCAGGGAGGGATGGAATATAGCAAGACAAGACAGTAAAATTAGCTTT
Source organism: Mustela erminea (assembly GCF_009829155.1). Lineage (NCBI taxonomy): Eukaryota > Metazoa > Chordata > Mammalia > Carnivora > Mustelidae > Mustela > Mustela erminea. Next base: position 27,941,021 of record NC_045634.1, on the reverse strand, counting down.
GTCATTTGTGACTCTCCACATAATATTTTTACAGACATGATTCCTAGGAAGATGGTACATTAATCTGATGTTTCCCCTATGATTAGAAAACACATGGTGGGAGCTAAGTGTTGAGAAATTTTGAGAAGGGCCTTTTTGTTTTTGTTTTTGTTCTTTTTTTTTTTTTTTTTCCTTTACAAAGCAGTGTTAACTAACAAATAAGTCTAACATAAATCTTCCATGAAAGAAAAAATGCATTTCTCTGAAAGAACTTGACAAGGGGTGGAGCAATTTTATAGAATTTTGGGTCCTTTTAAAGTCAGTGTGATTTGTAATCCTAAGGCTTTCCCCTTAACATACCATTTTGAAGGTCCTCTTTTGTAAAGACATTAAAACAGATCTCTTATCACCAGAAAACACATTGTTTGAAACACTGCTTTTTTTAAAAAAGAAAATTCATTTCTACCCATTCAAAAGAAAAAATGTTTGAGGGTCAGTATGTAACTGTAATAAAGAGAAAGTCTACTTGCTTTTCATCTGTAGAGCAGTGTTTCAAAAGACTACTTCCTTTTAAAGTTATTATATTTTGTGCTCCTATTGCTAATATTGTATACTTTTATAATAGTTGAGGGGTTAACAAGTTCGACTTCTTTTGTGAGTATCGCAAGATGGATGTTATATTTTACAGCCTGAGACCGTTAATTTTGTCTCAGGTTTTCCTTTAATTTAGCACATTTTATCATGACATTCGATCTCTTTCTGTAAGTGCAATAACCTTAGATACCTTAATATACAGATCAAATGTAAAGTATTTTTGAAGGGTTCTGGAAACACCTACCTGCCCAAAATATATCCCTTAATATCTTATCACAGGACCATTAATATTTACTCCTCTGGATTCGTGTTTGTGTCTCGGTCTTTTATTAAAATAACATCTCTTCCAAAGCAATGATGGAGAGTCCAGTCATCAGTTATTAATCCCTTAATATATCCATTTTATAAATTAGTAGATTGTTTATCTATATTTGCTTTAGTCCATGACAAAAAGCAGAAAGGGAAATGAGATGCAAGAAAGGAATGTTGTAATAGATATGCGACAAGAAAATGTCCAGCATGAAATGTGGGCAAGATACCTACTGGTCGACAGACAGGCCCTTAGGTAACGGAAAGTGGCTGGAGAGCACACTTTTGACATGCTGGGGTAGAAGAACCCTACGAAAAGGAATAGAATTATGAGTTCTTCAGGCGAGGATGGACCTTGTCTTATTAGGTACCTAGTATATATCTTAAATGATGAAAGAGGTGGGAAAAGCCAGAAAAAGTTTTATATTCAGCGCTGAAGTAGTAGTAGTACTAGTACTGAAGTAGTAGTGGTACTAGTACTACACTAGTAGGTCCATAGGTCTATCACAACGGTTAAATAAAACTTATTCTTTATATGTTCATTTGTTTTTGTTTTAACGGAATTAGGCAAGATTGACTTTTCTACTCAATGACTTCAACTGATCCTTTTCTGGAGATTCATCTCAAAAGGATTTTACTTTATAATCTTGAAATGGGAGACCACCGCTTCCTTTTAGCCCTTCTCCAAGGTTACTTGGGTCAGTTCTGGGCAAACCATATAATGGGTGGCTTTTAAAAAGCGTAACAGCCATCCTGAGAGTTACTTTTAGGTGATGATACTGGAAAATTATGCCATTAACTTGCAACAAAAGTAAATAAAGAATACCTATGTATTTTTAAGAAAAAGGTATTCAATTACTGTGTTTTAATTTTTATACTGTCATGTCCTTGACGTAGGCTGTATCTATTTCTACATAGACGTAATTATTTTAAGATATTTTAGGATGTAATAATTTATGAATATAATAATCTCACTAGTTGGTTGTCATTTAGGCCTTCAAGCTTATTCAAACAGGTCTTCTGCTGGCCATACCACTTAGTAGGATGATCACAATTGTTTCCTATAGCTTTATGTTTATTAGGATAAATTCTTAGTACTTATTTTGTAAGAGGCTCAACGTTAAGGACTCTGCATCATTGTCTCATTAATGTTTACAATAACATTGCAGCATTAGCATTTACTTAGAGACCGAGACACAAGTTCATAGGGTTCCTCATTAAGTAAGCAATGGATCCAGTCTTTTAAGCCAAGACTATGATTTGAAAACCAGAATTATTTCTAGTGAACCATATTGTCTCCTGCTGAAGTTAGACTGTTGGGCTTGTTTTTTGTTTGTTTGTTTTTAAATTAAATTTAGCCATTACTAAGGTCTTCTAAAGAAAACAAAATCAAAAACAAAAAACCAAACTCATTTGCCCAGTCAGCTCAGCAATCCAAGACTAGACAGCAATCCAAGACATTCCTTCCAGTGACCATTCTAGGAACCTTTCTCCTCACATGTTGCTTCATACCCTGTTTCTGCTCCAGAACCTTTACACATTTTCAGAAGTGCAACAGCAGAAGTGGAAAATTAGCAGGCATGGGCACCAGCTTCATTGCGTGAAGAACCAATAGTCAGTTCAACGAAAAGACCCCATGATTCTAGCCACAGAGCAAGAGAATTCCTTACTCTCACCCACATTTACTTGTGGTCCATTTCGATGAACTGGCATCACCCCTTGTTTGTGCATTGGAGTAGGGGTGGGGGTTTTGATTATTTGGGGCTAAAACCAATACTACCCTCTGCATTAAGTGCAGATAAAAAAGAAGACACAGAGGCAGGATCAAAGGGTTTTTGCCTGTGTCTGAGCCCACCCCTGCCCACCAGGTATAGTTCCATGTTTTTTGTACTTCATCTCCTTGACCCCTATCGTATTTCCTAACACAACTTCCCTGCTTTTTGTTTCAATTTTCTTCCCTGAGTTGCTGTTTCTAAGGTCTTTGACTAAAAAGCAGCTACTGGGATTCCCATTCCTAATCGTTCTCCTGTATAGGCAGTTACTTCTGATATCGACGACCTCAGACTGTACCCACCTTTGATTCCTTCCACCATAGTAGCTCAGCAGAAAAGGACGTGAGTCCTCATTTCTGACAAGGTCACTCATTGCGTGAGTTGCCGAGGTTCCTTGTCACTGCATTTGGATTGAAAGTGCGATGTATGTACCAATCAAGACCAAACTAAGAAAAGGAATCCATACTATCTCGCATTATAATGGTATCGTTTTAGATTTTGCTATGAGAGTTATGACAACATACTCCAACTCTTTTCTCAAACCCCTGCTGCATAGCCAGCATGGAACAGAAAGCAAAATTATGAAAAACTAAGGTCAACCATTGCTAGAAATTTCTATCCTTGCTTCTAAGACAGAAAAAAGAAATCCTATCTTTCAAATCATGGCATACAATATAACCAAGAAAAAAAAAGTACTAAAAAAAAATAAGACCCTAAAAATAGCTCAGTGGCAGTTTAATAACTGACAAGACTTATTCCATCAGCTGGAAAGAGTTTAAAACCTTTACCTGCTGCCACTCACATGAGAGAGATTTAGAGTTCATGGCTGAAAGCTAACATCTGATGTGGAAGCATGGGATCACGATTCATCTTGCAGAGGCATTTCTCTGCTTAATACGTGGGATACTGTTTGTCTAAAGGAAACAAAAATCCCCAGGTTTTCAAGTGTAAAAAATAAATAAATAAATAAATAAATAAGACACAAAAGACAGGAGGGAACGAAAATATTTGTGTACAAAAATAGCATTAGGACCCGTGAAGGTAATCGGATTTGTCCCGATGTTCAGGGAACTCTGGGTCAGGTGTTCTTCACGCAGGACCACATGGAAAGAGAAGAGGCTGGTTGGAATCCTCTATTGTCAGCCACGGTCAAAGCATAAAAGAGAAAAATATCTCCCCCATGAAAGCGAGCGCAGAGACAACCTATGCCACCGACACCGTATCTCTTGGATTTCCCTCCCAGCTCTCCGTAATTCAAAACAGGCAGGCAGCCGGTGCTACAGATGGAGACGCAACAGCCCGAGTCCGCGTGGGGCATTATAGATCTGGCTAGTTGTCTAGTTAACAGTCAGCTATTTTTGGATAATACCCAGAGTTGTTTTACAAAAATGAAAAAAAAAAAAAAAAGATGGATTTATCCTGTGTTCAGGATATAAAAACATTTGTTTAAGTGGGTGCTTGGGCATGCAACGTTGTTCTCATATTAAGACTCCTGGTGAATCACTCACACCGACGTCCATGACCATCGGCAGCAAAGAGGCTCTGCGGAAATGACGCTGTGGACCGTGTTAGTGGCGTATGACAAAACTTTAGGTCCCAAAAGAAATGTTGGAGGAGCTGATTTTTTATTTGCCTGTAGTTTTGTTTGTTTTTGACTTTGCACAAGCAGATGGTAGAGGGGCTTTGAGACTTCTTGGGAAATCATCCCAACACACAGTACTAGGTACAGAAGAGACCCTCTGTTAAGTATGTGCTCATCAAAATGATGCCGGGGATTCCTCAGTCAGGGGATGATGTGGGGGAAGGTTCTTCAGTTAATGGGATGTGGGGGTTTAATGAGGCTTGATTTGTTCATGTAGCGAAACAATGTGGGGAGGGAAGTGACCACATAAAACTGACCAAGTCTGTTCCTTGTGAAACACTCTACAGATGTAGTTACATTGGCAGATATTAAGCTACTTTTCAAGGTATAAATCAGTTTATTAATCACAAATCTTCAGTCTAGTAACAAGACCAACAATCCCAACAGCATATTTGACAAAAGCAACATTTAAGTTATCTGTGCTAGTTTTAACCAAAAGGAAGAGATGATAATAATTGATCATTTATTGAATGATCTATTTACTCACCGGATTGTGTTGTATATTTCTCGTGATTTGCATATGTGTATGTGTGCATATATAATTATCATATATATTATATATTACATATATATTATTACACACACATATAAAATCACACAATCTTTCTCAAGTTGCTTATAATACAATAGATAAAGATTGATGCAAAGGGAACTGTTTTTGTTGAAGTGCTGATAACATGCTCTAAAAGATCAGTAGGGAGAAAAATATTTGGGTGGAGAAATGAGAAAAATTTTTGTGGATTTAAAAGATTGTGAAATCTGCCTTCAGGAGATGGATACCGTTTCAAAGGGTGAAGAGAGAAGGACATTCCAAGAGAAAACAGCATTAACAAAAGAGTAACCACGTGAATTCACCAAGCTTCATTAATACATAAGGACTAAGCCAGTCTGGTGAAACATGAGGATTGTGGCTGGGAGGTGGTCAGAGCAAAGCTGGGAAGGTAGGCAACATCAATGGATGGCCAGCAAGCAGGACCAGAGTCATGATTTATAGTTAAGAACTAGACAATTTTAAGGAGTTGTGTTCTGTTATTTTTCTGTTTTTTTTTTTTAATTTTATTTATTTATTTGTCAGAGAGTGAGCGAGCACAGGTAGGCAGAGCGGCAGGCAGAGGGAGAAGCAGACCCCCTGCTGAGCAAGGAGCCTGATGTGAGACTCCCCAGGACCCTGGGATCATGACCTGAGCCGAAAGTGGACGATTAACCGACTGAACCACCCAGGCGTCCCTGGTTTTTGTTGTTGTTTGTTTGTTTGTTGGGTTGGTTAGTTGGTTGGTTGGTTGGTTTGACTAGGCTCCACACTGGGCTTAAATTCACACCCAACTGCCTGGAGCCACCCAGGTGTCCCAAGGGGTTTCTGCTGGTCCCATAGCGATTCATGCCTGACATATGTATTCCATTATTAGTCAAGATCCTTAATTAATCTAGCCTGCAGCCCCCAGAAAACTAAAATACTAATTATATGGGCCAACAGGCTAGTCTCTAATGTTGATTGTTGTTGCCTTTCCAAAGACATTATCAAGGTCATGGACTTTGTTAGATTTAGACAGTCAGCTCTCCAATGCAAGCCAAGGTATCTCTTGGTTGCCAGTGAGCACTTCCCAGTTCCTCCTGCTTCACTTTTCAAGTGCAGCTCAGGGACAGTTGCTTGGACAATTCTCTCACTAAGACGCCAGTGAAGTAGAGCAATGATGCCCTTGGTCGTCCACACATCTCAGACACCAGTTGTTTTTTTAATGCTTTTTATGCTGATACTAATTAAAAGGGGGAAAATTGCCTCCTAATCTTATACCTAGTTTTCACAGTTCAGTTATTTGCAGAGTATTCAGTTCATTTTTTTTTAATTGTGTTCATTTTAAACGTGGGAAGGTATTCATTTCATGAAAACGGTTTCCCTTTTTATAGTCTTACTCTTTTTTTACTCAAAAAAATATAAATGAAAAAATATTTTCCAATATAGCACGATTATAGGGAAAGAACTCAGATTATTCTAGTCATAAATCCATTATACCCTTGAATGCTAAGAAGCCTGAGTCAGCCCATTAAAAAAAAATCGAGTATACCCTGTGTTAGCTGGTTTAAATCTGAACTTAAGAAGTTGAAGTGGCCATTCAGAAATCAGACCAGTTAGTTGTAGTTATTATCTTAAATCAGCTTATTGGCCAAATTGAGCAAAACTGAACCCAAACAGGTGGTCCAAAAGAGATCCATGAACACATGGCCAAGTGACATCATCGGGTGAATTCTGTCACTTGACCCCATAGTGCCCTCCTCATTTTTGTGGATCCTGGTAAGGGTAAATAGCAAGCAAGGTTTTTTGGGTCTTGATGAGTTCAGTACTAGTCCAGTAGTAAAGGCAAGGCTGCTTGGATTCCTCTTCCTGTGCAGGGAGTATACTGCCCCTGATCTCAGTCTCTCAATGAGCAAAAAACAGAGCAGTTGTAATCTCCGGTATCTGTCACCTCATCCGCGACAGTGGAGAGACCTTTCCTGGGAAATAGGTGATGACATGCCCAATACCTGACTGTTCCTCCGTGAGCGCCTCTGTGCCCGAGGAGTCGGTCCCTGACCAGAGCGTGGGCCTCTCCTGATCTCACGGATCAGAAAAGCAAATGCTCGGAGGCGAGGCTAGCCCAGACAAAGGGTGAGTCGGGGCAAAACTGCTAATGTCTTTTCCCAAACGCTCTCTGTAATCAAGAAGTCACCGCTTTTCTTCTGAGGCCTGGTCCTCATGGAATAGAGGTGTCCCTGCTCTCCTTCTCCACAGCACAAGGAAGGGGACAAGCAGCCACAGCTGGAAGAGGCAGGACAAAGCAGCCTCCGTTTTCTGTCTTGGCTTGGTTCCTCATGGACCCATCTCAGCCTATTGCTTTAGCAAGAAAAAAATAATAATAATAATAATTTCTCTGATTTTTATTTTATCAAAATAACATAGTTTGCCACTCTGGTGCTAAAAACCCAGTGGACACCTGTGAAGCCAGTGCCTGCGGAGGGGTAGGATTGCACGCTGTGTGCGTCAAGGTGGCCCGTGCCGGCAACAGGGTAATAGGAATGATGAAACCCTGTCGGACGGGGTTAGGTTGAAAGCTTTCTTGCCTCATGACAGCCTGTGACAGTCGAGTGGCACTGGAGCAGAACGAACCACAGTGGCAGTTTGCTGTGAGCAAGGCAACTGTCAAAACTTCTGTCCAAAAGCAAATGTTGGGGCTAACCAGCAGCAAAGTTTGCAACCTGACGATTCCAATGCTGATGGCCAAGATGTCTTCCCAGTGAACTCACGTTCTTGTCCCTGTCAAGGGCCTCCCGCAGTTATCATCCCCACTGCCCTCTCTCTCTCAATCCCTCTCTCTGCTCTGGGTATATCGTCCACTTGCTCTGTTAAAGAAAGCCTACCTTCTTTTAGAAAAGCGCGAACTGACCATCACACCGCCCACGTGGACGTGCTCACTAGTCCTCTCCTGATATGTAATTCACATGTACTTTATCACGTTCTGTGTTCGGAGCCCCGGCCCGCGAGCCACAAAGAGAAAGCCTGTCCATGTGTGAAGTCTAGTTCCAATTATGTTGTTGTAAGCACAGGTCGCAGCCCAGATGTAAACCTGCCATCACAAATAGGGTGAAATACTTCACACCCAAAGCTAAAACAGTGAACTTAGCGTTGCCACCGGGTTCTTGAAAAGTTGGGAAAAAAAATTGCTTTACACCCGTGTGGTTTCACAGGTTTTTATTAGAAGCCACAATAGACACTTTTCACCAGCAATAAATGAGAAACCTTTCAACATTGTAATAACGTGGGGAGAGTTTCTCAGCCTCAATCATCCTACGGGAATTCGCCCATGGAGTTCCCATAGGTTGAAGGGAAGGAGAAGATTACCCGACGGTCTCTCTGTCAGACACAGGCTCGATTTTAGCCTTGCACTCTGTCATATTTTTCATGTTTAGGGGAGTCCAATAGAGAAGGTGTGATTCAAGGCTGCAGTCTTCAGGGTGCTAGGTGTCTTACCTCGGATGAGGTCGGTTCGGCCAGGTGTCACATCAGCTAGGATTTCTCAGATCCGAAGATCCGGCTTTCTCTCTGAGAAGTATGATCTGAGAGACCCCGTGAGTGCCTCGCTCTAGGCTTTCACAAGCCGGTATGTTCAGCACAGGAACTTTCAGAGTAAGCAAAAAGGTTACCACTTACAGCTCGTTAGTAAAAGTAATGACTGTGAATTTATCACCCCTCGAATGAAAAATCATCTCCACGCACTTACGTACCTAAAATAATTCACACGACCTAGGGTTTGGAAGTTTCATCTTCCTCACCTGCAGCTGCAGAGGCAAACAGAATCACTCCACTTCTACGGGTGGAAAGGAGAACATATTTTTTTTTAAAGGGTAGTAAATTAGCTTGGGCTGGAATATCTGTTTTCCTGCCTTCGTCCCTGCCAACTCCCTCTGTTTCCTTTGATCTATGATTTGCAAGCTACCATGATTATTTATGTGTTCTACAATTACGACCAGTGACACCGCCCCTTCTCCTGCCCTCAGCCGCAAATATGAAAGGAATAAATGCTGTTTATTGTGACAGTCTGCCTTTTGTCTGTGGAACAATGACAAACTGCCCCGCTGACAGCTTGCTACTGTTTTTACTACCGCTCCCCAGCTTACTTCTCGAGTGTTCTCCAGAATGTGGAGAGATGGACTTGAATAAAAATGCCTAGTGAGAATCTTTTGCATTCATTTACCTCCCAATGAGCTCCTGTGGGGACACAGAGTGGAGAAAGAACAGAAGGCCCACCAGTATGAGGACATTTTAAAGATTTTGTACATCTTTTGAGGGAGGTCGGAAGAGACTCCCTAGCTTAACAAGGATCTCTAACCACTAATGGACTTAACTTTTTAAATGTTTTTAATTTGAAAATCACACAGTCTACAGATAACGTGAAGAGGGAATACGGATCAGAGTTGTTTATGAATTTCTGGAACGGTTTCCATTTCCTCAGCCTGGGAACTTTGAGCAGAGCAGACACAGAATGATTGGAAGAACCAAAATGGGTGAGGTTTTCCAAAGGGCCTGTACTAATTAGCTTTTGAAGCTGTGCTGAAATGTTATGTTTACTGGATAATTGCGCTCTGTAAAACAGTATCGATTAGTAAGTAAAAGAGCCACAGCAATTTTTGTAGGCCCAACGTTGAGCTAAGTGCAGCCTTGTAAATATTCCACAGCGAGCCTTCTGTCCTCGGATGTCATTGGTCTGAGAAGGTGAGTAGAAGCCAGCACCTAGCTGGGTTTCAGAGAGAGTGCATTTACGGACACGTGGTTCTGTTTCCTCTTGATTTTAGTGGTTTTAAAAAAATATTCACCACTCCCGGAAACTCCACTTCTAAAGAAGCCTTCCCCCGCCCACCAAATCAACTGTGTTTTCAACCAAATTTCTATTTTTAGGAAAAAACATTAAAAAAAAAAGAATAACAATGTTTTCCATTGTTAAAAATGACACTCCTAACGTGCAAAAATTTTTTAAATGTTTCTTTTCGTTTTCATTCTCTGATGTAAAAATCGTCAACCAGCAGCTCTTAAATATCTGACATACAGTTTAACCACTTAAAGTCCACCGCCTCGAGAGTCGCCTGGTAGAATTCTCATTTCTTGGGGGAGGTGAATGAAGATACGAAATGACTTAGAAGAAAGTGGATTAAGCCGGCAGATGTAAGAATGAGGAAAATGAGGAAAGAAAAAGAAAACTAAGCCATGTATAATATCAGTTAATAGTTCGTTCAAGGAAGGAATGGAATTAAGTCACTCCTGTAACAGTAACTGGGAGTGTCAACGTTCCAGTCGAGGAGAGCCAAAGACTTTCAGACTGGGATGAAAGTCAAAATCCAACTGCTTATAAAGAAGACATCTAAAATATATTTTTTTAAATATTTGGGAATATAATCATAAATAAGATGTGCCTCATAAACGTAGACTAAAAACAAAAGTTGGGGTTGCCTTACTGATACATCTAAAGTGGGATTTCAGGCTCTCCTTAAACAGAACAAAAGTATTGTAGAAGGAAATAGGAAACTTGGTGTTCATAGGCAAATGAAGAATTATAAACTTTTTTGTACCCTGAAAGGTAGCTGTGACTACATAATACAAAAACTCCTAGAAATACATTTGAGTAAAACCAAATGATAATGGAGAATTGATCTGCAAAATTCTGAAAGCATTATAATTAGAGTGAAAACAAACAAACAAACAGGGATCTGAATAATACAATCAGCAGATACTTACGTGTATATGCATGTGAATAGATAGCAGAAGGCTAAACTGCTAGGTATTTAATAAACCATGACTTAAGCTTCTATGTGCCCGGTACTGTTCCAGAGTTGGACGTATTAATTCATGTACTTCTCATAACAACCTTTTACAGATAAGGAAACTGAGGCACCCTGGCAGAGAGGAGTTTCGTTTATTGTTTATTTTTATTTTCTTAAAAGATTTTATTTATTTATTTATTTGACAGAGACACAGCAAGAGAGGGAACACAAGCAGGGGGAGTGGGAGAGGGAGAAGCAGGGGGAATGGGAGAGGGAGAAGCAGGCTTCCCACTGATCGAGGAGCCCTGGTATCATGATCTGAGCCATAGGCTGATCCTTAGGGACTGAGCCACCCAGGCACCCCCCGGAGAAGATTTTAAAGCAGGATTTAGCCCAGCTGGTCTGGCTCTAGAGTCTGTATGGTCTTAAAGACTCTTAAAACACATCTTGCTGACTACAGAGAATCTATAGGTTGTTTTGTTTTTTTGTTTTCTTAGTCCATAAAAACAATGTGAAAACTACTCACGAATTGATCCAAACAAACTTACAAATTTCAAAACGTAGAGATTTACAGAGAATATTTTCTGACCATAACCCAGTAAAACCAAAAGTCACCAACAGATCTCTCCTTCCTCTAACAACAATAAAATCTCCATCTATAGATTTTTTAAAAACCTATTGTAATTAATTCCAGGATCAAAAAAGTATCCCAAAACTAAGACTAAAGGTAATTTAGCAATTAAATATGCCACACTTGTTCCTCTTAACACATGACACTTTTCACTCACCATTCTATTGTTTTTAAATTGCTAATAAAATTTCTAAATATTGTCCCTAATTCCCTTTATTTGTACTAATCTAGTCACTTAGGTATATCTATGTTGAATTTAATAGACCACAATTGGATAATTTCCTACTGTTAACACAGAATTAATTTTATACCTTTTAAGTATATATTATTTGTAATTTAATTTCTCCTAAGTTGGATCCATTAAGGTTATGACAGTGCGACGTGTGACCTAAAAATTTTAATCAGTCCAATTCCAGAAGTCATTTTATACCTTCAAGGAAGGAAGTGGGACTTTCTAGTCACTACCAAGAAGTTCAATGATAAGTAGGAGATGGCAAATTTAACCAATTAGCATTTATTTCTTATGATTTACCAGCCCACGATTGTCCATTGTTTGGTTGAAGATGACCTCTTCTCGCATTTTCCTACCTTCTTGACCCAAGATTTTGACCCATGTGAGTCATTATACTTCCTTTCATTTTTTTCCCTTCCATTAAGTTTTATTCTGCTTCTATATATAGCTAGAGAAATCCATAAATATAAAATCCATAAACATAAGAAAATCCATAAATATAAGAAATCCACACCCACACGTGTGGGTGCATGTGTGTATATGTACACACAATGAATAACTTTTTTGGTAAGTCTGGTCTATGAAGAATCATTCGTAATTAGTTTAGCTGTCTATATTTTAACCAAATTACTCTAAACATCTCTATGTCATCAATTGCTTAGTCAAGGCAAGAGTTCACAGTTTTATTGATTTATTTTTTTTTTTTTAATTTTTACTATCAATTACACCAAGCTGGTTGGGGAAAAAAAAGCAACAACAACTTCATCATTATCAGTCTTACAGTGTATTATTATTGTCATGGTTATTGATGGCTAAAATAAAAAATGTGTTCATACAAGGGAGATGAATCATCTCTCATAACTGCCATGTAAAGTAAATAGCAGGTTGGAGTAGTGACATTCAGGAGTGAGGTCCAGCATAGACAAATGTGCAGAATCGCCTCCGTTTTAAGGTCATTTCACTCGTGCACAGTGAGATAAATTTGTGGATAAATTTGCTGGTAATTTGTGCGCACAGTCTACTATTGAAACGAAATGGAGGAATTCTGTATTTTCTAAGTCTTTATCACTAATAATAGAGAAAGAGGAAAGAGAAAAAAATGATTCTATTGAAACTTGATTTTAAAGTCTTCTTTTTTCCATAACCATATTCAATTAAATGTATATATCTAAAAAGGTATATGGAATTCTAAGATCACATCTAAAAACTGTTTTTTAACACCAAATGCATATTATAACGATTTTATTATACCCCTCACTCACAATTACACTTGAAAAAATCCTCACAGTCTAAGTATGATGTACTAAAATGTTTTCAATCACATGCTGCTTCCTGTCAAGTATTCTTAAGCATTGAGTATATATGTTATATTTCTATATTTGGGGAAGATTAGAGATAATCTATTTCAAAATGCCTAGTAGATTCTCTGGCACATAGGGTTTAAATTGAAAGCATGAATGCAGTTGTCCAATACTTCTGACATTTGGAATATGTCACTCATCATCTTAAATATCAATTCAAGAGAATATTTCTAGGATATTGTAATTCTTCACTACAGTATCTTCCCTTTCGTTGGTAACAGACAAGTTTTAGTGGCCACTTTGTGAGTCTACCTGGGATCACTGGATGATAAGCTCTTACAAGAAATTCTTGTTTACCAGCACACCTGAGGAATGCAGGAACCTCCAGTTAGCATCAGAGCTCACTATGCATTTTATCTTACGATGCTATGAGAGCACAGTTTGAAAATGCCTCCCAGCTCATCCTGTAGTGAAGTGAAAAGTGAAAATCTTCTGGTCTAATGGGTGGAGTTTTCTACAGATGGAGCTGAGATTGTTAGTGGTCAAAGTAGACTTCTTGGTCCTAGACCATCTGTTCCTCACTGCCCAGCAGGTAATAGCACAGGACAAATAACACGAATAAGTACTTGGATGAGACGAAGGGTCTTGAGGGCACATATATTCTTCTATATCATCTGGGCTTCCTCCCATTTCTCCCCTCCACACCCCAAACCATTTTTTTAGGGGCGTTGGTGTTTAATGCATGTCCATTAATGCTTTCCTCTGTTAGAAAGGGCCAGCGTGAAGCCGAATGGGATAGTTCGAGACTCTGACATCGGAGCAGTTGGTTTGGGAGGACTATTTTGCCTTAGGCAGCCAGATCAGCTCCATTTTATGCCAGCTACAGACATTGCTTCGAGTTTCACGTGAGCTGAAGTCCAGCTTCCCCAGTCCCTGGGTGGGGAATAGGGAGGGACAGAAAATTCTGTATCTTTCTTCATAGTCTCAAAACTGGTGTGGTGATAGTGCAAAATGACCTAAATATTCATCCCATGATCAAGACCACTCCCTTACCAGTGACTTTTGCAGCTCGAATCAGCTACCAATAGAATACAGCAGCTGAAGAATGGCATAGCTAAACAAGCAACGCCAAACTCTCACTTAGTTTTTAGTTCAGTTGCTTTTGAATTAAGGTGGGGAAGGTTGTTATTACTTGGGAGAATTTCAGGTACGAGCACAGGTAGATACCAACAGTTTTGCCTTACAGTATGCATGTTCGAGACAATGGTAGCCTAGAAAATTAAATTAATTATGTTCACTAGCAAACTGTATTCAACTTTCAGTGGAAAAGAATTCATCAAATGGAAACAATATAACTGAAAACCTGTGGAACAAATATGATAAATGTAGAATACTTACTGTTGCAAAATCTTGACCAGTTGATGATGATGATTATGAATGATGACATCCATTTATATTTGATATGAAAATAGGAGTGTAGACCACTGTGGAGAATTAAAATGCCATAATAAAAAAATAAGAAATTTCTATCAAAGGGATCATAGTGTGACCTCGGGAAGTTTGACCTTTGTGTTATAAATGGTGAATACATTGGATCTGTCCTAGTGTTCATACCAATCGCTTTCTTAGTTGTCACCATCAGTTTACCATTTTCTTTCTCGTCATAATCATCCACATAATATTTATCATATGCTCGTAAGATAACGCAACTTCCTAGATAAGGGTCAACAAACTCCAGTCCTTGGGCCAAATCTGGCCCACTGCCTCTTTTTTCGTTGTTGTTGCTGATGATTTAAGAATTGTTTTTACATTTTTATATGATTGAAAAAAATTAAAGGAAGAATAATATTTTGTGACTTGTGAAAATTATGTGAAATTCAAGTGTCATTGTCCCCACTATCACTTAGATTACCGACGGCTGCTCCGTTTGCTACATCTTCCGACAGACACAGTGTGTACCCTGTGAAGCCTAAAATATTTACCGTCTGGCCACTTACAGAAAAAGACTGACAACCTCTATCTTAGATGATTCATATCCCTTTTAGCGTTAACTCAAGTTAATTCAAAACCAGAGTCCAAATTATTTGGCAAAACCAAGTTACTGTTTATTCTGGGAATGTTTTATTTGGGAACTTTAATTTGGGTTCTTATTAAATTGTGGAAGCTTTCATGAACACAGAAAGTATGTTGACGTGCACACTGGCAGAACTGTTATAGATCATTTCGATTATGACTTTCTATAGAGCCAACATTTATTTGTTGCCTAGAGCTGATTTGTCCAACTGAAAAATATAAATGAATAATTGTTATTATTCTTTTTCCTTGCTTATAGAACAGTGTACATGTAGTGGAACAATTTTAATTTAACTCAGGGCTATATTATAACATTCTGCTCCTCTAAAAGAAAGATTTTTCAAGTGGAAAATTCAAATTAAGGTTTCATTTATCATAGCTTTTTTTTTTACAAAAGAAAAAAATTCATATTATATTAACAAATTAAAAATGTTTTAATAATTATAAAACATAGAATAAGAAAGAGAAACATGAGAAGAGAGAACTCTGTCCCTTAATGGATGGCAAAAATGGTAAAATGAGTAACCTCTGAAGTCTTTTTCATTCATTCCCTTGATTTACCTGCTTATACTTAATTGTATGTTACTGCCCCTTTTAAAAACATGACTTAGGGACACAGAATATCCTCTCATGGAACTGTAAGCAATAGCAGTTCTCAGTGGTTTCATTGAACAACAACCAAAGAAGACCATTAATTTCTGAATGTCTAAGCTTTGAGTAGTTGCTTTATTTATTTATTTTTTAAAAGGTAGATGTATTTATTTATTTATTTATTTATTTGACAGCGATCACAAGGAGGCAGAGAGGCAGGCAGCGAGAAAGAGGGAAGCAGGCTCCCTGCTGAGCAGAGAACCCGATGAGGGGCTCAATCCCAGGACCCTGGGATCATGACCAGAGCCAAAGGCAGAGGCTTTAACCCACTGAGCCATCCAGGTGCCCCTGAGTAGTTGTTTTAGAGTTGATACTTTATCTGGTTATTCCATGGATACATGGCTGCTAAATCTCAGTGTAATTTATTTATATTCTCTACTTAATTTTAAGAATTATCTTATAGCAACTAAACTATGGGCAGATGGTTATTTCATATTTATTTACAATTCTTATTAATTATTAGAGAATGAGTATAAATATGTGACTTTTGGACATGACCCAGAATCATCACGCTTCTTAAGAATGATTTGCCAAGTTAAATTTGCTTAGGTCTTTCTTTTTGAGGAAAAACAGAATGAGCAATTTTTAAATTTATCCTGTCCCATCTGATTCAAAAAGATTGTCTGAGCTTTATGCCCACCTTGTTCCACAACCTTTTATTTTGTCGTGTTATACTGTCCTTCATTTTCTCTTGACTTTTGCTTTGTTATTTAGTTGTGAGGATTGATCCCTTGGGAAGTGGTTAGTATTTATTTATGTGTAGAGTTGACATGTATAAACATAAAAAGCAGCATCTATGATGTAAAGTGCTTCAAGTAGGATCATGAAAAATATGGAATTATTTCTTACTTTATAAAACCATTTCTTTATTTCTCATTCAAAAGAAAATAAGCATTCAAAAATTACTCCATTCATGTTAATGATTACAAGAACAATCTTACATGGATCCCTGACTCCTTGAATGACAGAAAAAGAAGGATTCAATAGGTTGCCGTGCATAAAATAACATTATTTAAGACGACTTCCCAAACGTTGATTCAAGAAGAAGCAAACTGTTTTCAATGACTTTGGGGAAAAAAAATAGCTATCTCTTCTCTAGTCAAGTCATCATAATATATTGTGAAGCATTTTTCCCCCATCAGTAAGAACTGAGAAGCCCATAAATAACGAGACACAATAGATACACACTTATCCTCACTGCGGAGGATGTGAAATTATGTTCCGATTAAACCCCTAAACATCACTGCCAAAATGATATACAGCTGTAGTCTTAGAAGGAAAGGATTTAGAAAGGAAAATACATGCTGTTGTTTCTGTTACTATTTGCTATAACATAAAGATGTTGAAGACAGACTAATGTAGTTTCGTGTATATAGATGTAGATTTGGGATATATGAAACGTTAAATTAAGTGGACAACTGGATGCAGATCTGCAGAAAGAAGAAGGGGACAGGAAGACTTTGTTAAAAGGGTCGTTTTCTTTCTGAAATAAGACTGGCCCACCTAGTTGATATCAGAAAGAAGTGTGGGAAATAGAATCCTGGTGGAAAGGGCCAACATGCATGAATAAATTGGTGCTTTTAAGTTTCTTCCCATGTCAGGGACCCCTCATTTTTACCACCAGATGTGCCACCATGCCTGGACTTAGGGAATTATCCTAATTCCTCATGAAACACTGCTCCCCAGGAGGGTAGGAGCAGCTGCCTGGCTCTCCGTAAGTCCTCTTTTAAAACAGAGGGAGACAGAGTGAAAGAAGAAAACAAAACAAAGAGAAGAAAAGGGAAGAAAGGAGAAGAAAAAGAAAAAGAAGAAAAAGAATTAAAAAAGAAGGGAAAAAGAAAAGAAGGGAAAAGAAATTAGGGGGACCTAGACAGAAGTAAGTACCAAATTCCAACAGAGTTTCTGCCATTGTGACAAGCTGGTGGATATGGAGAACAGGGGAGCGCTTAAGTAACTCAACCGGAAACAGAAGCAGGACAGACAAGATCACTCTCCAGAAAGTCCAATACTGGCTGCCAAAATAGTAAACACAGGTCTGGAACGGGGTAGATCACAGCAACAGTAGTTATAAGGAAGATGCTTAAGAGTCAGCAGAGCAGCACTACCAACCTTGAAAATGTATTTCTTCTAACACAACAGGAGATGAATAGGGAAAGGAGTAGAGCCCCTCAGAAGAATGGGAATGACGGAATTCAGAGGGGAACAAACAATTCCTCAGAAACATAAGTGAAAAGAAAAAAAGAAACAAACACTAAACTGTTAGAAGAGGGTGCCCTTGAACTAGGAGCCCTGCCATGAGATACACAGGTATTCAAAGAAAAAAAAAAGTAGAACACCACACAAGAATTTGGAGATACTTTCAAAAGTGGAATCAGAAATTCAGAAATTAAAACTAGAAATGGGAAAGAAATGCAGGGAAGGTTGATTAAATTCAGGAAATATATTTAAAATATCTTAAAAATAAGGGAGGATATATCCAAATGAAAATCTATGAAGGACATCAAAGGTAGTCAGGAAAATAACCAATAAAATAAAGTTGAAATAAAGAAAAGAAGAGAAAGGGAGAGAAAGTAACTGAAGTAGAAGGTAAGAAAAGAAGTCCAATATATATAACTGAAGGAGATGAATAAGAAAAATATAATAGTGGAACATATATTTATAACTACAATCTGAGAAAACATCCCTGGGAATTAAAGAAACCTGAACCCTACTAGACTGAAAGACCTCACTGTATATTCCTGGGAAAATTGCAATGAATCGATCAACTCCAAAACATATTCAAGCATTCTAGACTTTGAAAATTTAAAAAAAAAAAAAAAAAAAAAAAAAAAGGAAGAAAGAAAGAAAAGAAAAGTCTTCAGGTCATCCAGGAAAAAGAAAATCAAATTTATATGGATACAAATATTCAGATAGTGCCTTCATTCTCAAGAGAAGCATTTTCAAGTAATTCAAAGAAAAGTATGAAAAAGGATTTTTATATCAAGGCAAACTTCCAAGAATATTAATTTCTATATGTTTTCTAGACTATAGAAAAGCAGTCTTAAATTATAAGAACTTAGAGAATACTATACTCATTAACCTTTCCTTACAAACTACTTGAAGATAGGTTTAATACAACCAAGAAGTAACTGGGTAAACATGAACAAAAAATTGATGATGGACTTTTTTTTAAATTTTTGTTAACATTTTTTTAGTATGTTCAGATAATACATTTAATTGTAGAACAAAGGCTAAAATAAGTATGGTGACGCTGGTGGGAAATAGTATTGAAACACTATATACTCTGACATATTATTTAGTCTGTCCATATTATTGACTTCAGTTTTGCGCCTGCCCTTACTGGATTAAAATTATTCTCTTCCTTTTATTATTTTCACCAGTCTTAGCAAAAAGACTATGTAAGCTATCTGGGTTTTTACAAATTATTATAGTACACGAAGGTAGATTTTTCTAGGCTTGGATTAAAGAGGAAAAAGTGGAAAAGCACATTCTCTTCCTCTTCCTCAGAGCCACCTAGAAGTTGTTGGGTTTGGGTGTGAGACAGTAATTCTCGTCTTGCTCTTTTACTTAAGAGAGATAAATGGAATCAACCCCGCATTAAAATATGTCTTTTAAAATTTTTACATAAACATTAAAATTATAGTTAGCAAAATAGAGTTTGGTGCATGATTATCTGAAATAACTTAAAATTGGAAAGAGAAACTACAGATACTGGGACTTGGCATTCTTGGTTTCTTTGAATTTTCAAATGAGTATTTTTAAATAAAAGGTAATTACTGGTTTAATGTAAGTCAGTTGCATAAATTTTCATAGACAAGCAATTACACTATTGTCCATTGGGGAGCTTAAGTAGATCAGTAGACTTTTAGTTCAAATGTTACCTGACAAGAGTAGCCTTATGTAAGTGAACCAAATGAAGAGTTCATCTACCCTGTGCCCAACAACTCAATAAAAGCTGATGCTGAGCTTTTGCAGTGAACAAAGATAGGCTATATACTGGTGTGGTGCCAGAAAGCAGAGAGCTAATGCTGAAAATCCTATAATCCCTGATGGTGAGGGGTTTTAGATAAATTCAAATTAAGGTTTCATTTGTCATAGCTTTTTTTTTTTTTTTTACAAAAGAAAAAAATTCATATTATATGAACAAATTAACATATATAAATATATATGTAAACAAAATAACAAATTAACAAACATATATAAACAAATTAACAAATTAAGCACAAACTTGGGGGTAGGGTCTTCTGCGAAGATATACAGCATTGATTAGAGGCCCATGACGTCACAGTAGTGGGTGTTCTAGTACAACCTTGTCTGGTCCCTTGGAGGTCTTTTCCATCTTAAGAGACTTGGAATCTGAAAAATATTTTTATTCCTTATATTGGAATATATTTTTCTTAAGGGGCTTGAACTCACAACCCCGAGATTGAGACCTGAGCTGAGGCCAAGAGTCAGACACTTTACTGACTGAGCCACCCAGGCATACCTATGTTGGAGATTTTATTAGGAACATTTGATGATTCTAGGGTAGTGCTGATTAGCTACTTGTTCTGCAGGGTCCTTTGAATGATAATCAAACATCCCTTGAGCCTGGGCCTCTATGTTCCTTAGCTGGTCAAACTATGCCTGGGGTTGATGTGACCTCTAGTGTTTATTCTTCTGTCTGAGCCAGCAAGGTGGACACAGGCTTCACTTTCTCAAGGACACCTACCTTAAAATTTGGCAAATTCTGATGAAACATCTCAAATGCTTATTATTAATTAGCATAAAGTAGCTAAAATATGTTAGAATCAGATTGAGTCCAAAAAAGTAGATGCAGTACAATTTTCATTGAATGAATAATTTCAGAAATACATTGCTTGGGTGCCTGGGTGGCTCGGTTGGTTGGGTGTCTGCCTTCAGCTTAGGTAGTGATCCTGGGGTCTTGGGATCAAGTCCTGAATCAAGCTCCTTGGGATCAAGTCCTGAATCAAGTTGGGGAGCCTGCTTCTCCCCCTGCCTCTTTCTCTCTCTCTTTCTCTCTCTGTCCTTCATGAATAAATAATTTTTTTTTTTTTTAAATAAAAAGGTGTCTGCCTTCAGCTTAGGTAGTGATCCTGGGGTCTTGGGATCAAGTCCTGTATCAGGCTCCTTGTCAGTCACTTGGGGAGCCTGCTTCTCCCCCTGCCTCTCTCTCTCTCTCTGTCTTTCATAAATAAATAAATATTTTTTTAAAAAAGTAAATAAAAATAAATACATTGCTTTTCTTGTGTCTATGGCCTATGTCCATAGACACATTTCTTGTGTCTATGGCCTATGTCTTACTAAGACCTGTATGGGTCTTAGTAAGCCAAGTTTCAAGAATGTCCCTCAGTAGATCTGAGGAAAGGACCAATAATCCATAATATTAACAGGCATCTCAGGAAATCCTGAGATAGGTGGTCCATAGATGCTACTTTTGAGAAACACCAAAATAGGTGTTTGTTTTTCAGAGAAATTGTAATTTTTTTTTTTTTTTTTGCTAATTCAAATCTGCTTATTTTTAAGGCATATTTTATATAGCCTATCAATTTAGATGAGAAAGGGAAGGTCATATTGACGTAATTAAAAAGATTAAGAGAAATAAGTACATGTGAAGGTATTTATGATTTAAGAAAAATCTGTGTGTGTAGTGGATTATAAATTTAAATTAATGCATATTGACAAATAACAGTCTTTCTAAACGTAGACAACAAATGCTCATTCAGTGGGAAACTCTGGAGAAGCTCATTTAATCTTGGGTCCCTTGACCTGCAGACTTGAATATCAAAAACTAGTCACTTTGAAGATTATTTAACAGAGTTTTGGACAGAGAACATAAAGTACAATTATTTGATCTTGTAGACTATCACTTTAAAGCACACCTCAACCAGGGGGAATTGTGTACCCCAGGAAATGTTCCCAATGTCTGGAGACATTTTTGATTGTCACAACTGAAATAGGTGTTTTCTGTGTGCTACTGAATCTAGCAAGTAGAGACCAGAAATGATGCTAAATACCCTGTAATTCACAAACAGCTCCTCACATTAAATTATCCATCCAAAACATCAATAGTAAGTTGTGAAACTCTGTTTTACAGTTTTAATTATTATGTGTTTAAATGGCCCTTTTTAAAATATTCAGATTCTTTACTCATTAGTTTTTGTAGAAAAATATTTCTGATTCTTTGAAGGTAAAAATGAAATACTTTAGCATTAAGAAGTATGTACCAAGCACTTGGTAAATTAAATGTGGTACTTACTATAGAATTTCTTATGGTTTTTTTTTTTTTTCTACCTCACTTGCATTGTATTATGTTGCAGTATCACTAGCAATTTCTAGTAAAAAATACTGTGTCTTTTTTCCATCAAACCAAAAGTTATTCATAAGTGTGCTTTTATTACATTGGTAACACTCCTATCAAAGACACAAATATCAAGTGATTTATTATGATGTGATAGCAGGAGACATAAAATATTTATGGGCATAGATGTTTTCACAATCTTATGGGCAATTAAAACATGAGAACAACATGAAAACATAAAATGTCTAGAGAAGACAAGACCCATCTTGCCATGCCTCTCATTTACTTTATCTCCATGTCTTTCCTTTTTTTGAATCATGACTTAGAAATTTTGTTTTGTTGTGCGTGTTTGAAAGCTTTCAAGGAAATGACCTTCATTATAACTTAGTTCATGTTTTCAAGTGCTTTCTCCTCTTTTAGCAAGGGGTGCTTATCTAAGCTTTTTGATATGGGAATTTCATTATGAAATTGATAATAGTTTGATTGTATTTTATAGAGTAGCCACCATTTTAAGGAGCTCATTTAAGTCAGCTTTACTCATTATCTTTAAAAGATATTAATGCAAACAGTCTAGCTCAACCCTTGTGAAGAATCTCCTGGAGAAAGCATCGGGCTTACAGTTTTGTAACATAAATTAAGCCTTAGCCCATCACTCACAACATATAACCTTAGATATTAAGCCCTCTGGTTTCAGTTTCTACATACAATGAAGAGATTTTGCTGTTTAAAATTTAGACATGAGAATCACACAAGTCTAGGTTTTATCTTGACTAAACCACTTGCTTTCATGTGTGACCCTGGGCACCTCACCTCTCTAAACCTTCACGCTATGGTCCGCACAATGAAAATAATAATAGTTTCTCCCTTGTGCAGTTAAATCATGAAGCTTGTTAAGCATTTAGGTTATAGTTAACATTTAATAAAAATTGCTTGTAATTATTATTAAAACATTTTGAGTCTAAAATCTGGTAATTCACCAATGGATTAAAATGTTAGATCCTACATAAACCTACTAGGTATATTCATATCCAGATATAAATAGTTGAATTTGTTCAGATCATTCCTGTATAGCCTCTAATATCTAACTCATTGGATTCCCCCCCACCCCCGTCATCAGTCAATTGTTTTGGCAGTGAGATATAATCAAACAGCGCTATTATTCACCGACATAATTACGGGAGGAGTTGGATGTTACTATTCCTTGTCTAATCATCTACTCTACCTACTGTTCTGGAAGAGAATAATCATAATTATTGAGTTAATAAACATCGATTAAATTTACAGAGCATAAACTAAGGGAAAACATGACATCTGTGTTTAATATTTAAGAATCTGTGCCTGGAGCATCAGAGCTCTTAAAATTTGCAAATGTAAAGAACGACGTGTTATGGGAATGCCTGGTGAGATGCCACTGATTCTGCTTAGGGAAGGTTTTATGGTGGCAATATACTTTAATGTCTGGCTTTTAAAGTTGTGGAGGATTTCCAGAGATAGAGAAGGAGAAAGGAACCCCAAAATGGGAAGACAAGGACAAGGCACATAGATGAGAAATACAGAGTATTTTGAGTGGTCTTTGGAGAACAGAGGGTGATGGAGAGTGGGCAGATCTGCACATTAGCCAAAGGGTAGTATGTGATGCAACTGGAAATAGTATGTAACTATTACATACTACATGTTGTGATATACACCATACATAGTTTGGGCACTGATTCCTAAGGGATGAACACTAGCAGCCTTGGTTAAAGTTCATGAGAATCTCCCAAGTGAGATTCGGGGTCACTGGTTGCCAGCATCAATGACAGGAAAACTATGGATCCCTCCCTCCCATAGAAAAATACAGACCTTCCTTCTCAGAGATGCTCTGAGACTCATTCTGCCACACAGCCCTTCTTGGACTGAAAACCAACCCTCCCCTACTCCCAAGAGTTCCTTATCATGATGTTCCTGAAACTTAAATGTGCATCCCAAGCAACTGGGTGTCATTTTTAAATGCAGATTCCTTTCAGAAGGTCTGAGATTCTGCATTTCTAACAAGCTCTCCATGACACTCATGATGCCATTCTTGAGGAACCCACTTGCAAAGCCAGACTTGCAGGTACAGCAGGAAGGACCACATATGAACAGTTCTCTCAAATTGTAAAGATGTTTCCATCATTTTGGTCAGAACCTGTTCCTCCCCAAAACATCTAGACTCCGGTTCTAAAATAATTTCTCTGTGTTCTTTAAGGCAGAAGAGCATAGCCAAGTGTTCAGTTGTAATGGACATTTTTACACAGGCACTGAGATTTCCTTTTAAGATCACATTAATTAAGTAAATGGCAGAGCATGTACTGTGTAACAGGTATTATGCTAAGAAAGTAATTTACCTTATAACTGGACCAAATAATAATTGTGAAAATAGAAAACATTTCAAACTGTGTGGTCTTATAGGAAAAAAATTCAGTGATGTCACTCTAGCTTCTTCTCAAATATGTGAAGAGGGTGGCTGATATAATACTTTGATCTTTAAAAATGTCTTAATGTGTTATATGAATTAAAATGCAGAAGCAACTCCTTGTACTGTTCACTGAGACATATTTTATCATTATAATCCCTGCTTTTTCAAGTTATGTAAAAATATACTCCATTTTGACCTTTAGGGGAGCAAACCATTTCTCAGATACTAGAATTAGACAATCAGTGTCCTGAAAAATGTTGAGAAACCAAATGAGATCACACCACCATCAGCTAGTCTACCACAAATCTCGGCCATTTTTCAAGATGGCCCTACTTTGGATTCCATATGTTATCTGAATTTTCACATTATTCTATGCTAATAGAGTAGGAAATATCAGCAGGTCATCTAGAATGGCACTTATATCTGGCAGAGAACGCCCCACAGTTTTTCTTAAAACTTTCAGATAAGTAGATTGGTCAACATTCCCTGGTAACATATTTCATGATCTCAAAGACACTTAGGGATATAGGGCAGCCCCAAAACAAAACAAAACACCACCACCAACAAAAAAAAATTGCTCCCACATTACTCTAAATCCTTTTCTACTGCTTGTTCTCATCGAACACAAAAAGCATCTGCTCACCAGCACCCGCATGATTTCCTGTGAGTACCTGATTATCGTTGTGAAGTGGGATCCACACTCTGCTTCTTCAGGTTAAACCTCAGCTCCTTAGCCTTCCCTCAAAAACTCCTTAGCCCAAGGAGTATTTCCTTTAATGCTTCAACATCAGATAGACTCAAAATTATCTGTTTCACTTTACTTAGTGGAGTCATGGAACTCTCAAGGATATAGTCAATACCAGTATAGTGAAAGCTGTTGCTTTATAAAATAGGCTCCTATTTCTACATGCCAGAATCCTATTAGTATTTGCTACAGTTGATACCAAGGGCTTCAGTGACCATTTAGGACAGACCTATTTATAAATTTATAGAACTGAGACTTTAGATATACCTTAAAGGCCATCTGGTCCAAGTTTCTCACATATGCGTGCCATACAAGAGGCTTCAAACTTAAGTTGTCTTCTGTTCTAGATAACAAGGTTTGAGGATATTATGACTAGAACTCTTAACTTTGAATTTTTCTCCACCAAAACTCTATTAAGATCATTTTTAGGAACAATTTATTCTACCATACTCTCTATAGTTGCTTCTGTGGTTATTTTTTGCTGCTTTATTGATGATGGGTGTGATTTTTGTGTTGGAGTGGGTGTGTTATCTTCAAGCAGAGGATTTTATATAGATGTATCTCAATTAGATTTTATAATATTGGTTACAGCCCCCAAATCCCAAGTGCTTAATATATTTTTCTATAATCTGTGAATTGGCCATGTATTAATTTGATTTAACAATATGGGGAAATTGAATAAGCATACCAACTATGTTTCCTACCAAGTTATTGACAAACCATCAGAGAAGGAGGCCCAAAGGCAAAGGCCATGAACCTGCTGTGAATTCCTCTTTATAAGGGATACAGAACCATCATTCAGTCCTATTTGGGAATTTGGTCATTGTTCACCAGCACCCTTTTGTTACCGAGCCTACCTTTCCTCCGTGTTGTCACCAAGACTGCTTTGCAAGGCTTCCTCAGATGTCTTGATTTTTAACAATTTAATTAATAATTAATTAACTAGTTTGGGGGCACTTGAGTGACTTAGTTGGTTAAGCACCTGACTCAATTTTGGCTCAGTTCTTGATCTCAGGGTCCTGGGATGGAGCCCCATGTCAGGTTCCACAGGGAATCTGCTTGAGATTCTCTTTCTCTCTCTCTTGCTCTGCCCCAGCCCTTGTTTATGTACTCACTCCCTCTCTCTCTTCCCCGTATCTCTCTAAAATAAAATAAATAAATCTTTAAAAATTGACTAGTGTCTACACCTAGTAACTCCATACTTATTTTGGATAAACATGTGCTGATTCCTATTACTAATTGCTTTGATTTCTTAGAAATCACTGAATGTTAAATGACCATATAGAAATTGTTGGATGATTTATGTCAAACTGATATCTATAATTTGAGAAATCCTTCTTCTTCTCACTTTGGAAATCATGACAGGGGTTCCATTCTATACTTCCCCTTGGTCCCTAAAAGACTACCAGTAGCTCATGCATAATCTCCCCAGCAAATTATTCCATACGCTAAAACACAATTCATTTGGGATGGGAGAATTGGCTTAAAAAATCATACAGTTAAACTTCCTTTTACTGTCTCTTCACTTATGCTGAAACTAAGCTCTGTCTAAAGCAGTTCTTCTCTACATAGGAGCCAAACCGAAAGAGAGAAAGAAGGCAGGGAGAGAGGAAGGGGGAAAAAAAGCATTTCCCCAACAACATACACTATATTTTATTATTTTATTTCAGGTACTATTTTGAGAAGTACATTTCATTGTTTTTCATTGAAACAGATAATAAACCCATGAAGAAAAATCTATCTTCTTACAACTTGCATGCCCTATTTAGCATAATGTTTTCCTTAATAGTGCTTATTTATAAAGCTTATCATACGATTTTAAAGTATTTTCACATAAACTACCTAACTCAATGCTGACGAAATTTCTACTACATAGACATTACCCTCTTTACTTACAGATGCAGAATGTGAGTCTCCAAGAAATTTAGTGAATTGCTAAGAACCACAGTGCCTCAATGCAGGAAAAGGATAGTGTCCAATCTAACACATCCTTATTTCTTATTCTTAGTTTAAATCAACCTTTACTAATGTACTGGCACTTAACGTTACTATTAGTGATTTTGCTGTAAGAAATGTACAGTGGGTCATTCTAGTATAACAATTCTATTCTTGAAAGGTTTCCTTCCTTTGGTCTGTTGATCTTTTCAGGGACTCAGAATAGAAAAGCTTGTCAACCTTTCTATCGAAGCAATAAAAATAAAAAGTTCCCCTGCCATTTCTGCCATGTATCTGATCCTGCCCCGTTTCCTTGACTTGACACGGTGTTTTCATCATGGGATAGCCACTTTCTGCTGGAGTCACCATTGCTTCCAACTCCACTAGGCAGTTTTGACTTGGAAGTCACCATCTGATCCAGAAATAAGTCTTTTCTTCCTCTGCTCAAGCATCCTTCACCGAGCAAGAAAAACATTGTCAGAATCTTCTCTTTGAGCCAGATCGTAAAGTTTAGCTCACTATTCTTGCTGTAAAAAGAAATCCAGTGCATGTAAGCAACATCCATTCTCTGAATAAAATTACCTCTGTTCCTTAACCTTTTCTTTTCTATCCAAGAACTTCTCCCAGAAAGTCTGCCCTTAAAATGTCTTTCCTGAAGGTCTGAGTCCAGGATTCAATCAGGGAAGCAGAACTACCAAGTATTACAGAATAAGGGGTTTTTCTAGGAATGAGGCAGGGGCCGTTGAAGGACCAGCCTGCCCCCAAGCAGGCATATCCACTTGCTGGAGTAGGTCTACTCTACAGGGGAAGAATAGATCTGAGTGGCTTTGGATAAAATAAGGGCAAGCTGGAACCCACCAGCACACTCGCATCTTTTCTCACCGGGATGCGCTTTAGAGAGGAAAATCTGCCTTCTCACTTTCACCTTCCAGCTTTTCCCATTTCGCCAATGGTCACTTTTCCCTTTTAGCCAATTCGAATAGTTTTCAGGTTTGTTTGTTTGTTTGTTTTTTCCTCTGTTGTGTTTTTCTTTTGTAGTTATTCTAGACTCATCAAATGAATTGGAAAGCTGTCCAATTATTTCTGTTTTCTTTTTTTTTTTTTTTCCTCTTTCCATGATTTCCTGCTGTGGATTCCTTGGCATCAAATTCATTGTTCTTCAAATTTTCAATCTCTCAAAAAAAAAAAATTTCTTTTTCCTCCTCCTCCTCCTCCTCCTTCTACTTCTTCTTCTTCTTCTTCTGTTTTCTTTATTGGGGAGGATTTTTCCCTGTCCTTATTTTAGATAATCATTTCTTGTTAGTTTCTCATGAAGGCTTTATTATTTGGCCAAGATCATAATCACCCTATTGTGATAATCCATGATTAGAAAGTACATATACTCTATTCTGTTGCCCCATAGCCATTTCTAAGTTTATTCAACTAACACTTACTGCTGAGTGTGTAAGGAGTGTCATAATGGGATTTAAGGTGTGAGAGATAAGTTGTTTTATGATAGAGTTGAAAGACATCATCTGGCCTTTAGAAACTTAAAATGTGTTTGGAAAAATGACATGCACTCCTGAAATAATTTAATGAAAGTACAAATAAATGTATTCATAATATTTCATGATAAAGCATAAAATGAGTATGGAAATGCAGAGAGGATGTGCCCAAGTGGTGAGTGACAAAAGTTAAGAGGAATTAGTCAGAAAACACTTAAGAGGAGAGGTGAGATCTGAGCTGAATACTGAATTAGGCGATACACATGAAGTGGGAGCTCAGAGAATATTCTGAATAGTAAGCGAAAAGGCAGGAAAACAATAATAAGAAAATCAGTGGGCAGATGATAGTATATATTAGTTTATCTGAAGCTAAGGAAGCATTTTAGAAAGCTTAATAAGTGAACCCAGAAAGTGTGTTATGGCAATCCTTTGGTAGGGCCAATGGTCAAGGTCAGACCCTGCCTGCACCAGAAGGTGACTGATACTTTCAAACCGTCTCCTAATGTTCCACTGGGCTTTGGTCAGGTCCAGCAAGAGGTAAGCCGACTGCGGCATACATATAAAACTTGGTTTATTTATTTTTAAATTTTTAAAAAGATTTTATTTACTCATTTCAGACAGAGGAGAGAGAGTGAGAGAGAGAGAGGGCAGGAGTGGGGGGAGGTCGAGGGGCAGAGGGAGAATCAGACCCCCCCCCACTGAGCTGGGAGCCAGACGTGGGGCTCAATCCCAGGACCCTGAGATCATTACCTGAGCTGAAGGCAGACACTTAATAGTCTGGATCACCCAGGTACCCCAAAACTTGGTTTAAATGTGATCTTGAATGACACATACTATCATAATGAATATGTAGAAATATATGCACAGATCACACACATGTCCTATTTCGGAGTCAATTGGAATAGACTTCCCATGTCTTATTGTAGGAGTCGGGGAACAACTGACCTTAACAAGTATGGCTTAACTGTTATCACAAATAAATGAAGCCATGTCTTATTATGAGCTAATACCATAGAGGGTGTGAAGCTCTCATTAGTATAAGGGAAAAAAAAAACCTATATCTGATACCATTACACCAATCTGTGACCCCATACTTAGGTCAAACCATAAGGAATGGTAATAAGAAAGGAAAGAAAAAAAGAAAAACTCAGATATTCCCATGTCATTTTTGTGATTCCATACTTAGGACAATGATATACCAGTTGAAATTTCAGAGAAATCCTCTGTCTCAAAGAGAAAAAAATCTGATAATAACTGTTTATTTTGGTCCTTCAAAACCTTTACAGACTCACCAGCACCCATGGGGCCTGCCTTGCAAAGTCACGTGGTACCAGTAGCCCACGTGCTTTCTGACAACCATCAGTTATCACAAAACTACACACGGATGAGTCCGCTTTCAGCTTTCCATTGACCAAAAAAGGGCTTTCTGCCTATTGGGGAATGTTCTCAAAAATGAGCTAGCTACGTTTGCCACACAGGAAGTTCTCATGTCCCCTTTCAATGAAAGAAAGACCCGATGAGGGCATGATGTAGATGCGAATCGGAAGGCCGCTTGTCCGCGTATCCTCTTCTGATCTTGGGTGATTATTATAAATAATGTATGTGAAGTACTTAGCACTGGGTAGAGCGTGAGAGCTTCATGAATGGTAAATCTTTTCTTTTCTTCCTCATTATGAAGGGAACCACTTGAAAAGCATTCGCCAAGCACTGATCCAAGCACTTCATACGCGTCTCCTTATGTAACCGTCACAGCAACCTGATGAGATCAGTGACTATTAATGCTCCAACTGGGTGGATGGAAAATTTGCATAAGGAAACCCAGTTAATAAGGGGAGGAGCTGGGATCAAAACTGAAGCCATCTGGCTCTATCACCACCACTGCCTCGCTGAGCTTTCTCGGGATCACGCAGAAACCGCCTCTGATCTTTTAGTTTTGATCAGATCACATCTGCTTAGCATGAGTGGAGTGAAGGTACCAGCTCCACACCTGGCAGAGTCCAGTGGTCCTTAATTCTGGTGTTTAGGTGTCCAGGCAAGGTCCGCACCCGGTTAGAATGCCGGCCATCTGGTATATGAAGTAGCTCACGTTATTCCACGTACGGAGAACAATTTGATTTGCTGAGCATTAAAGGGAAAGTTGCTAAAATTTAGAATATTTTCCTGTAGCGTCTACAGTGTGGTGCTTTACAGACATAAACTCTATATGTAATGCATGCATTGTACATACTGTCAGTTAGCACTGCTTGTCACATGTCCCCCATGGCTAAAGCCCAGACGACTGAAGTTTACAAAGTATAGCTCCTGCCTTGATGGATAGGAGAGGAAGCAGAAATAGAAAATTGACTGCCGATGTATAGAAAGAAGCAAGAAATTTCTTAATGGAGAAGTGAATCTATTGGATGGAAGCTCCTCCATTCCCATCACAGACATTTCAATCCAGACTCCGGGGAATGAGGCTTTCTGAGTTCATTCTCAACATTTTTTTAGGCAAGGACAGTAAAACAGTCAGAGGCTTCCAAGAGATCAAGAAGCGGTCCCAGGCTGGACTGTACTTTTCTTACTCTGTGCTCAGGGAGTGAGGCGACGGAAGCCGCCTTCAGTGGTCATGGAGGCGCTTCCTCAGTAAGCATTTCTACTCATTCTTACAGGCAACTGATGCTCTCTTCCTTACTCTGTGTCAGATCCTTTACTCGTATCTGGGGCTCAAATATGAGTAAGACCTGGCTGTTGGCCTCTAGCAACTATGAGTCTCGTGAACACAACAATTAAGAGACGAGTGTGTGGCCACATGATAAATGGGTTCGTAGAAGCGTGTCCAGAATACACTGAAAAGCCTAAAAAGGCAGGAAACCAGTTTCCTTGGGCAGTTATTAAAGCTTAGGAGCTCAATAAGCGAGATAAGCTGCAGAGTGGGCAAATCACCTTGAATCAAAGAGTGTTTGGGGCACCTGGATGGCTCAGTTGGTTAAGTGTCTGCTGTTGGCTCAGTTTATGATCTCGGGGTCCTGGGATGGAGTCTCACATGGGGCTCTCTGCTCAGTGGGGAGCCTGTTTCTCCCTCTGCCCCTCCCCCCACTCATGCCCACATTCCCTCTCTGTCTGTCTCTCTCAAATAAATAAAATCTTAAAAAATTTAAAAAAAAATAAACAAAAGAATGATGTCCCCAGCATAGTTTCTTGTAAGAAACATGGGCCTCTCTCAGCCCCTCAAGCTTCTGCTCTCTTTATATCTGGGTCTTTCTTCTTTGTATTGCCACATTTATAAGATACCTTTTACAAATACTTTTTAAAATGTGTCAGAATTTTCCCACTCCATGAAATAATGAAAATTTAAAATAATTTTTTTTCAGTCTTTACCCTCCTTTGATTTGTTCGTAATAGCAGAAATGGAATTACGAACCACAAATGATATAAATCATGATTTTTAAAAGTGAAATGTGGCGATCTAGTCGGGCATCCAGGCAGGTGTCTGTAGACACCACGTGAACTATTTTATTTTACATGAATTCCAGCCATTTTGATGCTTACACATAAATCTCAGAAGGGGACAATAAAAACAAGAGCAGTTAGTAGTCGTGGCCCACCTTTTACCTCTTCCCCTCTTTGCCTGCCTCATATGCCGTAGGAAAGGGGAGTTGAAACGGCATTGAACACGAAGGACTTGGTTATCATTGGGAGCTATGTTGAGTGTGAACGCAATTTTACTCAATTAAGCCTTAAACAACTGATGTCGGCAAATGTGGTCCATGCACTAGAGACCCTTATTATATCTAATATAAAATAGTTAATTGCTTCCAAATGAAGCTCAAATCAGACAGAGAAATGTCTAGTCTGACTAATACTAAAATAAAAGTAGACAATGGGCACTGTTGTGTTTTTGCTTGACTCTGTGGATTCTCAAGAATATTCATTTACTTAATAGGCAAAATTAAGGCCCGGGTCCTCCAGGGATGGCCACTCTTGGGACATGTGGACAGAAATGCAATTTTCTCTGTAATTTCTTTGATGGATTCAGTAAAGATCTCTATTAGTCTGTATGATAACAGTGTTTCTGGGCACTGTTGCCTATCGAATTTTGGCTTATATATATTAAACACATTCAGATATGTAACTTTACTTATCAAAGTAATCTGAAAATATTTCTCTTTATTATATTAAGTGATGTTATCCTTTGAGTTATTGATACATTCTCATGTAATTTTTCTCTTAACATTGTTACAATCAAGGGAATACTCTAAAGATCAACTTTATTAGAAGAAAACCATTTCAATTGCTTATAAATAGGGAAACAAAAAATCCTGGTGTATTTGGGAGCTTTAATTTTGACCAGAAAAAGAAAAAAGGAATTTAAATTGCCATAAAAGTCACAGAATGCCAAAAGGAAATCCTCCCAGCAGATTCACAATTTACTGGTAATCTCTTCATTGTGAGTTATGTTTACCAACTCTCAAGAGCATTCCAGTGGAAAAGAAGATACAGTCGTAAATAAGTCTAGATTGTGGTGTTAAACTAGATCCTGTCAACACAAATTGAGAGATGAAAGAAATAATATTTTTTAGCATACAATTATGTTTGAAAATTTAATTGCTAATGGATTTCTGTATTCCTATCAAGGTCAGATGGGCAATTGTTTATGAGAAATCTGAAATCCCTCACGGCCTCTTCCAACAAGTTTTATAGCATCTATTCATGTAGGACATTTTGCCATTTCAAATGTTTCTCCCTTCTGTTTTTTTTTTTTTTTTTTTTTACCCTTTTCCATAAGAGCAACGCGGTACATTTTGTCAATTTTGCACTTGTTTTCAAAACCCTCCTTTATTTTACTGGAGAGCATGCAATTAACCCACTTCTCCCTATTGAGAAGCATCTTTATAATAACAGCTTTCCTGGCAGAGCTTTTGTGAGGCAGATTTTAAAATCAAGAGCCCATAAAGGTTGGAAAAAATCCAGTCATATTAAAGTTCAGCAAATCTCTTTCAAGGTCATATCTCTTAAAGTTATAGAGGTTTTGTTCCTGTAAAAAGATTGCCAAGTCATTTTCCACATAAAACACACACACACACACACACACACACAGAAAAAGAAGACCAACGGTGTTACCTGTTTTTACCAAATGTTGAGAGAAAAGCTGAGGTTTTACTTCTGTCAATGAGTTGACAAGGAAGAGATTTTCTGCTCCCTTTACCACTTTGAAGCTTGGTTGTAGGAAGGGCCGAGACTCTGTAAACTGCCCTTCAGACTCATTCATGCAGCCGGGCCAGCCAGCGATCCTGCTGCATGAAAGAGCTTAATAGTCAAAGGGCATGGTAATTCCCTCCATCTGCCTTTTCTTTCTTCTAAGGCAAAATCTTCACCTGGTGTTTTTGATTCATGTGTCCTAATTATGATGGCTGCCATCAGCAGCCCTGTGGGGGACACCACAGACTCGCTGAGCCCACAGAGCATACTGAAGCTTGTTAAGAGACCATGTCAGCCTGATTTTAGGGCCCATTTTGCAGCTCTCCACAGGCCTATCTAAAAGCATCAGGAGCCTCAGTCTTGCAGGACAAGTGTATTGTCTTTTTAAATGTCTCTTCCTGATAAGCAAATCCAAATATGGTTCATTCACTGTAGCTTTGAAGGCACAGTGGGGAACTTGGCTTGCATGGTGGATACAACAAAATGCTTAATATTATCACTTGGTATAGAGCTAAAGAACTCAATTTCCAATTCCAAGA
The DNA here is from genome assembly GCF_009829155.1 of Mustela erminea. NCBI lineage: Eukaryota > Metazoa > Chordata > Mammalia > Carnivora > Mustelidae > Mustela > Mustela erminea. Next base: position 27,906,930 of record NC_045634.1, on the reverse strand, counting down.
TAAAAACCTTTGCTCCCCAGCTATGATCAAGAGTTTGAAATTTAAATCAGGAGTCTTGAAAGCTATTCTAACTCTCAAAAGGGCTGGCTTTCCCATACATACAAAGAAGAAAATGCTGTGCTTGCATTAGTATCTGAATCAGGAGAACGCTCACATCATTTTAGAAAATGTAATACTTGCCTCTTTCAATTGAAATGCTGTTGAGTATTTTCAGTGTTTTCAGTTCATTTGTTTTATTGTATTTCCCATTATTTAGATTATGATTAAGGCTGGTCCCATAGTCCTTTTTTATTACTTTATATGCCTCCTATTGTTTTAGTATTTTCCCACTCATGATAACCTGGCCACATCCAAAACCATTTTGATTTATTTCAATATTAGTACACAAGCAGCCTCAAAAAATAAACTTAGCGAAATCCTCAGCACCACAACAGACCCCTTGCCCACGTATACTACACATCTTGCGTCAATACTTTTAGTTACTCTCAAAATAAATGCCAAAATGACAGTTTCTTTATGCATGTGGTACTTTGACGAATGCTCTAGTTCTGTTTAGGTCGGGTGGGATAAAGGAAATTTCATTCATTTTAGAAAATCACATGGAGAAAATGAAGCCTAAAATCATCCTCAGTGATTTGTTAAATGGTGGTTCAAGGTACCTCAGGAGCTTCTCCTAGGCTGTCATTCTCATCCCCACCCAACTCCCAACTTCATTAGTCCGAGGATTCCAAGGAGAGACTCACCTGCTTGCAAAATAATTTGGGTTGGCAACCCATCCTGTAGTTAACATCTAAATTAACAATAGCGACGATGACTTGTAATTCCTTACATTGTTGGTTATTCTGGAGTTTGGGTTAAGAGTTACTACTACCCTTGCATGCTCGCTATTGGTTCTTTGTGTCTGTTTTGTTTGTTTGTTTGTTTAAGATGTATTTACTTATTTTAGAGAGAGAAAGAGAGAGCACATGAACGTGGCTGCCTGCGTGGGAGCAAAGGCAGAGGAACAGAATCCCAAGCAGATTCCGCACCGCCCCCCCCCCCCACCGCTCTCCCAAGCATGAAGCCTACACAGGGCTCCAGCCCATAACTCATGAGATCATGACCTGAACCAAAATCACTAGTCGGACCCTTAACCGACTGAGCCACCCTGGGGGCTTCTATTTCTTTGTCTTTGAATGCTCACTTTGACCTAAATGAACAGTTCGGGATGTGTTGCATCCAACCAGCTCTCGGTGGGGGATGGCTAATGCCATTTGCCACGCTCCTGAACTGTCACCAGGTGCTTGAGGCAATGGGGTCCTATCCAAAGTGTCCTCAACCAATAGATAACTCAAAAGAAAAATAATACATAAATACACATGTACACGCACACTTCACTTCCCAAATCAATAATTCCCATCAATTTTACCCCTAAATATTACTCAAAACCACTCCCTTTCTCTTCTCCATCATCACTACTGTCATACAGATATTCCTCGTTTCTGACTGCAAAGCCAGTGGCCCGGTGGATCTGTCTGTTTTTAGTTTTCCCCTTTAGATTCATCTTTCAAACAGATACCAGATCAATGAGAGTAGAATGCAAATGTACATGTTCCTTCCTGTTTGGAATCCTTTGGTGACCCCTACCTGACCCCGGTCTAACTTTCCAGTCTGAGCTCGCCCTGTCCACCTGCCACCACCACAAATACCTTCAACTCCAGGAACCCCAGTGGGGCTGGTTTGAGCCGTATGAATCTGCTTGCTAATTATTTTACGTTAGTTTTATCAGTTTTTGCTTGTTCCCAAAAATAAAAGTTATGTTTGGTTGCCACTGTTTAGATAGCTTATATTCATACTATACCATATTAGCATTCATTCATTCATGGAAACCTCACTGAGCACCTGTTAGGTAAGGTATCGTGTATACAGACACTGCACTGAGCCTTAGGTATTCAAAGACATAAGCATATCATCAAAGAGCCCAGCGAAAGATTTCTAGGCAGGTAATTATAACAAACAGGGATAATTATAACAAACAGTGATGGATTTGTGGACAGGGAAGTCGTTAAGAGAGGACCCCTTGGGAGTCTAAAATCTTGAGGAATGAAGGAGAGAAGGTATGTAAGAATAGCTTTGTAAAAGCTAAGATTGTTTATAGAAGTTAGCCATATGTAGACCCTTTGTAGTCAGGCACTCAGAACAGGGGAAGGTGTGAGAAGATTGTCAAGACACAGGGCACCTGGGTGGCTGGCTCAGTCGGTTAAGCATCTACCTTCGGCTGAGGTCATGATCCCAAGGTCCTGGGATTGAGCCCTGCATCTGGCTCCCTGCTTGGGAAGGGGGGGCAGCCTGCTTCTCCCTCTGCCTGTGCTGTCTCTCTCTCTCTCTCTCTGTCAAATAAAATCTTTAAAAAAATAAGTAAGCAGCATAGTGCATGGGTAAAGAATAGAATTTGGAAATGAATTTGGAGAGGTAGACAAGGTGTCTGTCAAAGAGGATACTACAAGCCATGGAAAAATAACTTAAGATGGTCAGAAGCTATGGGGAAAAAATACCTTCACTATGACATGGGTGAGTTTGTGTTTTCAGTAGGTCAGTTTGGTGCCTCTGCAGAGAATGAATTCAATGAGCAAAGCACCGAAGGAGGGGGACCCAGGAGGAGGTCCTTGTATAAGCATGCAAGAGATGATAGAAGCCTGAATATGAGAAGAAAAGGGGGTGGGGGATAATTGGAAGTATTTGAGAATTGACTGGATTTGGGCAGTGAGAGGCGTGGAGGAGTCAGAAATGGTTCCGTGTCCTAATGGATGGTAGAGAGATGCAAAGGCTGCTATAGAGAGAATCAAGATTTAGGACTATGTTAATATTAAAATACGATGAGTTCCGATTTCTAATTGTCACATACGCTCCTTAGGTCAGTAATTTCTCTGATGTGGGCTTTATAGAAATGCATACGGTTAAGGGGGCTGCTGGGTGGCTCAGTCGGTTAAGCATCTGCTTTGGGCTCACGTCATGAATCTGGAGTCCCGGGATCGAGCTCTGCATCAGGCTGCCTGTGCGGTGGGAGTCTGCTTCTCTCTCCCTCTGCCCCTCCCCTCTGCTTGGTCACTTTCTCCCTCTCTTTCTCAAATAAATAAAATCTTTAAAAAATAGAGAAATGCATATATTTCTAATGTATCAGAAATAAATATTAGTCCCTATATCCAGAACCTAAGCAAAGAAGATCCAATAAATGAATCAAACAAGTTCTTAAATACCGCCGTGCAAAGGAGAAAAGGATAAATGGGGCGCTTGGATGGCTCAGTCGGTTAAGCGGCTGCCTTCGGCTCAGGCTGTGATCTCAAGGTCCTGGGATCGAGTCCCAAGTTGGGCTCCCTGCCCAAAGGAGAGTCTGCTTCTCCCCCTCCTCTCTCTCTGTGATCTCTTTCCCTTTCTCTCAAATAAACAAATAAAATCTTAAAAAAAAAAAAAAAAGGATAAATACTTCAGGAAAGACACAGATGAAAATTGGCGGTGTTCAGTGGAAGAATGGTTACTTTCATCTGGGGGTTCAGCAGGAATAATGGATGAGATAGTATTAAGCAGACCCTTGAAGCTTACATAGGACTTAGATTGTAGACATTGCCCTGAAGGGCTTCTGAGCAGTGGGCACCGCACTGATGGCTGTTGTAATAGGTTAGAACAAAGGCCATGAACTCCTGCACTAGAAAAGTGGGATGACATGAGTACATCAACAGGATTACTAACTACCTGAGCGTGAGGAAGAGGGGAGGGGTTCAAATATGATGCCACCTAGACTCATGGTAGGAGCGAGTCCATAAGTCCAGGACGCGACCAGTTTGGAAGCCACCTGGACCAATGACCCGGGGTGGAAACTGACAGCTACAACTGTGATATTTAGCCTTTTTCGTTCTAAAAGGCCACTATTCCACAACCACTCCAGCTAGTCTTACTCAAAGATATTATGCCACTTTAAAATCATTTTTTTAAAGATTTTATTTATTTATTCATTTGACAGAGAGAGATCACAAGTAGGCAGAGAGGCAGGCAGAGAGAGAGGAGGAAGCAGGCTCTCCGACGGAGCAGAGAGCCCGATGCAGGGCTCAATTCCAGGACCCTGGGATCATGATTGGAGCCAAAGGCAGAGGCTTTAACCCACTGAGCCACCCAAGAGCCCCTGAAATCTCTTACTTTTAATGTGAGTGTAGCAGACACATGGTGTTCATTAGCTTCGGGTACCACATAGTGATTTGAGAAGTTTGTACATGACGCTACATTCACAAGCGTAGCTACTATCTGTCACCATGCAACACTGTCACTATCCCCTTGACTGTGTCCCCTCTGCTCTGCCTTCTACTCTGCAACTTACTCATTCGCCGGAACCTGTACCTCCCACTCCCCTTCACCGCGTTTGCCTGTCCCTCTCCCCACCCCCCTCTGACTCCTGCATCTTAAGGAACTTGGCCATCCCGTAAAGGCAAGTCTGGAGACGGCCTTTTGTGATTCTGTAAAATGATTTTCAGAAGTTACACTGCTTTCATTCGGGGGTTTCCTGTATTTGAGATGATGGTGCCCGGGGGCGTTCCACAGCCAGTTCTCCATCCTGGGCCCAGTTGGAGGCCCTGCCCCGCCTGCTGCGTCTTGCTGTGCGAGCCAGAGTGTGGGCCCTCCCCCTCCGGGCCCCATAGTGCCCAGCCCCGCAGGCTTTTACTGTCTCCAAATATGTTCCCGCCCCTTTTCTTTGTAACTCTGTTTTTATCTTTTTTTCCCTTTTTCCTGCTCCCTTCCTCCCAATCCTAAAAGAATTCTATGAAGCGTACCTTGCTACTGATGATGTGACCCCATTGCTCACCATGGTCAACATCCCTTTCAAAGTGTTGAACTGCGGGAAAGAAAAGAGTACCTAGCACATAATGGCAAAAGGGGCACCCCAGGAGGACAGAGAAGGGGTCTTGGACTCCTTGCCCTTTGATCCAAACTGACCCACCTTCTACTTCTCCTTTTCCCTCTGGTTGCTTTTGATTTCTGATTTAGTACATTAGACTCTATCGGCCTGCCTAATTCAGTCCTTTGGCATAACATATACATATATGTATATGTGTGTATGGATATAAAGAGATGTATTTAGCTCTGACGCCCTCTGCCTGTGTTCCCCCATCACAGGTGTATCCAACAAACTGTAACCTTGTATTTAGTTCGTGGGCACGCACAAGTAACATTTGCAGAGGTAACTGGGAACAAGAAAGAAGACACACAGTATCTGAAATGTCTGAATATGTGTTTTCAACTCATCGCCATAGGCTTTTCAGTGATCATTTATTTTTAATGAAGTAGCACTAGGAAGAGCTAGAATGCCAGTGAACACTCTGTCACCGCCGTACATCATACTGTAACGTGGGGGCTTCTCTCTGGCACAATCATAGGGTCACCTTGATGCTGTTTTGAGAACAGGCAGGACTACGAGGCATCAGCCCCTTCCTGTGTTCTGTGACTTTGGAGGTAAATTGGGAGCCAGCTTTCTCTATGTATGTTCTCTGGGAGACTTTTACAGTTCACCTGTGAGATAGGAGAAGTATGAGAAAACCTGCATTTTTCGATTCTTTCTTTCCCAGTCTCTTTCCTCTCTGGAAAGGAATATGTTCACGTGTATATTAAAATAGGAGTGTGTAGGGGCACCTGAGTGGCTCAGTGGGTTAAAGCCTCTGACTTCGGCTCGGGTCATGATCCCAGGGTCCTGGGATCGAGCCCCACATCGGGCTCTCTGCTCAGCAGGGAGTCTGCTTCCTCCTTTCACTCTCTGCCTGCCTCTCTGCCTACTTGTGATCTCTGTCTGTCAAATAAATAAATAAAATCTTTAAAAAAAAATAGGAGTGTGTATACAGTTTTTTTTTTCCCCCCTTCGTTTGTTTTGACTCTTAGGTATCAGAATTCTAGAACTTAGGAGCTGATCGTAGAAGAGCTAATTCTTTAACCAAGCTTCCCTTCCATCAGTGAGGGGACTCAGGCAGAGCCAAGCGATGCGTCTTGAGTCATAACCACAGGCGAGACCGTTCTGGAATCCAACTCTTCCTGACTTCATATGGGCTTCTCCCAGCACAGCTGGGGTAGTGTCACAGTGTTTGGGAAAAGACCCTTATAGGTTCGCAGGAAAAAAACACTAAATAAATGTTTACCCTCTCTTCTGAATTCTGAAGGTTTGGAGGTGTGTTCTTTTTCACAAGTAGAAATCAATTCACGCTGATGTAACTGTGTTGTTTCAGGTTGCTACACGTTCCGGCTCCCAAGTAATTGTTTTTATTACTATTATTTTGACTTTCATTTCCCTTCTTTATAGATTTGGGTTAGTGTATATTATGTTGCCTTGTTGGGCTGTTATTATACATCAAGACTGGCACGAATCCAGACGCAACAAATTAGAAATATTGACTTTTCTGCTGGGCTAATAAAAACAATGGTGTGTGAGTGAACAAATGTAGTTTTAATTTTATAAGAAATGTAACAGTGCCTGCCAGGGAGATCCCTGGAAATACAAAGGAAAGAAAATCTTTCTAAATAGTAAGAACTGGAGGAAGAAGCTGTGATGTTTAAAGGTCAGCCTGAGCCTTTTCACGGGGGTAACCCGCTAAAACAAAATTTAGAAAGCCACTTATGCACTGTTTGCAATGGAATCCCTATGTTATATAGAGGAGAACAGACTAGAATATATAGAAAAACTGGAAACCTCTCTTCTCCCAGTAGCAAATCCAGCATCCTTAGGAATAATAATTCCTCAAGAGAGATAGTGTAAGTGCATTCCTGATTTCTCAGCTTTTGAGCAGCAGCAATTAGATAATCTTGAAACCGGTGGCTATAATCCTCAAGGTTGGATCTGATTAATAAAGCCAGTGATAGCCTGCTGATTCTAAAATAAAAAGCTAAATAAATACATGTTGCCATTTTCAGCAATAAAGTAATAAGCAGTTTGCAGTAAATGTGATTGGCATAAAACAATGTAGAAAATAATGTCAAATACATTCAGGAAACAGCTATTGCTGTCAAATTCGCAAAATAGGATTCTGCTTCCACAAATGTATCCACAATTTAAAGCTATTGAAATAGGTTGACAGATATGCTAACAAATTATTCATGCCATATTTAAATTGTGTACCTAAGTCCTCAATAGCATATTTATTTAATCAAAGCATGATCATTTCTGACAATTACTTTTATAAACTTTCATAAAATATACCAGAAAATATCCACAGACATGTATTACCTAAGTCATGTAAGCAGTAAGAAAGCTGACACAGCTCTTCAAGACAGCACAGGAATGGGAAGGGTCTGGTGGTACATTAAGACACTACCAAATGCTTCCTTAGCTGGCAAATGCCTAGGATAGTAATAGATGAAGACCAAGGAAAGCTTGGGGAGGTTATTAAATTATACTACTAGGAAGTAAGTCCTCAACATGGCGTGCTTTGGCTGTGTCTATAGATTTTCCAAAAGACTCACAACACAGTGTGCTCTGTTTGGGTGAACCAAGTCGACAGCAGTATGTCTATTAGGAGTTGCAAATTCAAAAGGCTCGGAGTGAGGTAGGTATTGCCAATGAGTAGTGCGGTCTGGGGAGACAGGCAAACTGGAAAGCACTTGCCCAGGAATAGAGGCAGCTGAAGTTTGAGCCAATTATCATTCTGCTAGAACGTAAGTCCAGCAGGATCTTCTGATACTTCAAGAAGAGCCAAGAATTAAGATTTTTTTCCTGTGAAAATATATGTAGTTATTCAAAACAACAGCAATAACAGGAGTGTGGGCTAGATTCAGAAGGGAGCCACCTGTTTGTAAACTCAGGGCCCTATAACGATATAACGAGAATATCTTTATAGTCTATGTAGATGGTACCATGATCATTAGTTGAACAACTTATGGCCAAAACCACTTTGGAAACAAGCATACTAACACCACCAGCCCAGCCAGAGTAGGCATTGAGCTTTGAGGAAATAGAAATTTCTTTGAATGAGAATAACTTAGCTATAGTATGGTGTCAAAGGAAAAATTCAAGTCATCATCACCAATCTTTGCTCCTCGCTTCCCTTAATAGTACCTATGTCTTACGGTTGCTGTGAAGACTATATGAGTTATTTATACAAAGCACTTAGAACACTACCTAGCATATAGTAGGTGCTCAGTAAGTGTCACCTTTTGTTGCTTTTATCACTGTGACTAAAATGTGAGCGTGCTCTTTGAATGTTAAAGACAAGATGGCATAACCAGAATGCGACAACTCAGTATAGCAACACTTAAAAAAAAAAAAAATGCCTCTTAAATGTAACCCTGCCAAGAAGAAAATAACAGCAAGATATCTGAGTAATTGTGTTATGGTGAGTTGGGAAGCAGCTGAGAGTGGAGAAGAAATAGTTGAAGGTTACAGTGAAACGCAGCTTCCCATAGGGCTCTTTTGGACAAGGAGGTAATTATGGTAGACGGGCTGGCTTGGCGTGCCGTCATTAGCCGTCATCAAGTAATGTGTATGTCTGGAAGGGAGTGTTCTCAACTTTTTTGGTGGGCTTCTGGGAAGAAATCTTTTCTTAAGATTTTTGTTTGTTTTGTTTTCTCGAAGACCCGTTTCAAGGCTGAGAAAGATAAACAGTGACAGGTTTTGCAAAGCCAAGAAATTCTGCAGATATGCACAATAAGAAAAGCACTGTGGTCTTCATTTGTTTCCCAGCCTTGTTTCATGGAGATGGCCCTGGGTGCTGTTTTCAAGCATCGGTGTAAAACTAGAGATAGCCCTCCAGATCATTGCTCCAGGTGGATGGGACGGGTGATGTATAGGAGATCAAAAGAGACTTTTATTAAAATTCACCACTGTAAGCATTCATATAAATTAGGGGTCTGCTGATGGCACACAGCCAAGTGGCTGGCCCATGGCCTGTTTTTGAATGCCTGGTTTTTACATTTTTTAAAGGATTGTGGGTTAAAAAAAAAAAAAAAAGAAAAAAAAATATGGCAATGACTATCTATGACCCAGAGAGCCTAAAATATTTACTATCTGTTCCTTTGTCATTTTCATTTACTATTAAAAGGGAAGAGTAGCATTGGTTTTCTCTATAACATGATAAAATAGAAACAAGTCACCATTCATATTTGGACTTTTTCCTTGTTCATCTGTTCTTTCTTTCTAACCAGGAGACAGAAAAATGCCCGGATTTTTTTTTTTTTTTTTAAATATAATGTCTATTGTACCCTGTTGTCTTAAAGAAAATTTAGTTTAGTTACCAAGTGACTTTAGTTTTGATGGTATATACATGCTGACTTACCCCCAGGATGGCCTGTTCTTGCGTGGTTGCAAAATTATGGCACAAATACTTTTCATTGATCGCAATTTAATAGCCAATCAAGGCACAGCTTCGTCCCCACGATTTCACTGTGCCCTTACAATTGAGAAGAATAGCGGCTATAATGGGCACTATTATGGCCATTGTGTTCCTTTCAGATGAACTCTGAGACAGTGTTGAAGCTGGACAAGTTATATAAATGTCTGCAGCCAGGACGTTACGGAAAGAATTATGTAACCTCACAGGATATAAAGATTTTGCCATAACTTTCCACTTGCCGGAATCTCCTCTAGCCTATAAAATCTGTTGTGTCCATGGAGCATGTGTTGTAACACAATACTTCTTATCGTGTTCACAGTCTTTGGAGCAAGTAATAGTCTGAGAGGAGAAAAAAAAAAAAAAAGAACAGACCTTCAGAATAGAAGTTGGAAAGTCTTATTTTGAATAACTAGGTTTGAGTTCGCAAGTAAACCTCAAATGTTCCATGGTCAAACACTCAAAAACATTTTACCTTTTGATATTGTTTTTGAGTCTCTGTCTTGATGCATTTTTCCCCCTGGTCTTCGCATTGTCAGTGAGGTACTCAAACTTTGTTGATTTTTTTTTTTTTTTAAATCTTACACATTTAATTATCTGTTTATATGTCTGTGAGAAGTCAGATGCTGTAGCTACCTATTTTTATCATTTGAACTCTTAATAGTTCTATTTTTAGAAAACACCAAGTTTCCCAAAGATTCAAAAACACGATTTATAAGCTTTAAATTCCATTTTATGCATGAAGGTGTCAAATTAATTAAAGAAGGCGGCCATTAGACTGAGGTGGTTTTAATCTCTCCACCACCCCTACTGGCGAACCAAAACTGAACTGCAAAACTTCAAGGTTAAGAAATAAAAACGTAAAGTCAATTAATCACAAGCAGACAACTAGGTTTTTCCAAAGAAGGCAAACACTTAAGCTACAGCCAATTAAATAATTTCCTTGCTTTGCTTCCATATCTTCCCTGTGATGAAAGTCTTTCCCCCGGGTCCTATCTGTGGAACACTAACCACTCATGGTTTGCTGCTGCTCAAATTCTTAGAAACTAAGCATTTAATATGCCTCAGTTTATCTTTTTAACAGAAAAGGATGCTTCATACACAGGAATGTCAAAGAATTTTTTTTTTAATTCCTCTGTAATTACTCCATTTTAGGGGGTTTTATTTTTACTTTCCTCATCCATCAATGGATGGTGTTAAATCTGAGTCATTTGGATGAGCATATCATTAGAAGGGAGGTTCTTTTTATAACATTGGAACACAAGGAATTAAGAATGATACATCCTTGTTTCATCGTTACAGATATGTGTTAGGAAGAATTCCAAACTGTCAAGTCTCCATCACTAAAACCAGTGATTACACACACTTGTAAGATATTCCAACTCTCAAACAAACACCAGGTATGTAAGCCATGCTAACTCTACTGTAGCGAGTTTTCTACAACATAGTCCCCATCAGGTGGAATCCAGCCCCCTACCTCATGTTTACCACATGTACCCAAAAAGTTGCAAAGGAAGCAAGTGCTATGCTAATTCAATCAAGAGTTTAACTGGCCTTCTGTTCCTTCCTCACATATATTTATATGCCTTTACACTGGAAATTGAGGTTTAGACTAAGGACACGAAGGTTCTATCAGGTTTTGCCTGCATGCCCCCCTTCCTCTAGTTAAAGGCACCACCATTAAACGAAGATAATAACCCTGAAGTGATATTTGACAGGTTTTCCCTCAGATGACCTAAACAGTCAGTCCTGGATTAAGTAACTCAACACACAATTGTTGGTTAAATCCAGTAGGAATTTTAGAGCCAGGATCCCAAATTCAAACACTTGCATCCCAGGCTATTAATGTAAATTAATAGACAATAAGGTATAGTGAGGTAGGAGATCACAAGGCACAAGGGTACTCTAGCTGATTGGTTGAGCCTTTGCTTCTCCAGAGAAGATGAAAACCTGAGTTCTTAGGTGGAACTAATTGGGAAATAATACAAAAATTTCAGCAGCGTCAAAATCAACTACTGGGTGGGGCTTGGGGGGGCGGTTGCCTGGGTGGCTCAGTTGATTAATCATCTGCCTTTAGCTTGGGTCATAATCCTAGGGTCCTGGGATCTAGCCCCCCATTGGGCTTCCTGTTTAGGGGGGAATCTGCTTTTCTCTCCTTCTGCCTTTCCCCTTGCTTGTGCTATCTGTCCCTCTCTCTCTTTCAAATAAGTTAAAAAAAAAAAAATCAAATACTACTACAGTCCATCTGCAACTGGTTGCAAGCTTTGGCATAGATAACTAAAACATAAGATCTCCTCCATCAGCACTGCAGAGGAGGGAGACAGACACACAGATGATAATACGGGGGGAAATGTGAGGAATATGCAAACAGGGGTATGTGGAACATTCAAGCTGACGTAGACATGATGAGCAAATGAAGGGAGGCATGACGTCAAATTCAGTCAGATTTCACGGAGAAGTGACAGTGGATCTGGGACTTGGAGAATGGACATCCTGTAGGGACATCCTGTAGGGACATCCTGTAGGGACATCCTGTAGGGATGCAGATACAGAGAAAAGCAGTTCCAGGGAGGTCGAAACAAATATTGGAAAGGCAGATCCATGGAGAGTGGTTCAACGAATTAAGACCATTTGAACTGAACTTTGGGGTGAGAGAAGGATTCGTGCTCCTCCCTTATGGTCCCATAGGCCACCATCCAGCCTCCTAGGCACCCTCAAAAATATATGTTTCTCTCTAATGGTGCCGCCATCATGTAGCCTAAATCTGGACCTAGAGTGGTCCTCCCTAAAAGACTCCCCTTATATTTATACTTTCTTCGCAGTTATTTCTAAATAAAGATCTGATCATATCAGCCCCACCCTCCATTAAAACCTTCACTGACTCAATGGCTTTCCATGGCTATTAAGGTAAAGCCCCAAATCCCTTCATCCTTCACAACATCCCCTGCTCCCCACCAACCCCCTCTACTCTCCTTTCAAGAGTATACAGACCTCACTGGCCATTTTTAATACCCCGCCCCTGCCATGGAAGCCTCTTGCCACAGACTTTTGCTCTACTCATAGTCCCCTAGCACGGAAGGCTCCTCTGTGCCCTCCCCCTCCCCCATCACCTTCCTTCCTCTACCTCATCCAAATGCCAGCTGAAAGGTTATCTCTTCAGGGAAGAGAGTCCTGGTCCCCAGAGCAGCTTGAGTTCTGAGCTTCTATTCAGAGATTCTATGTTTTAATGTTCAGCTGTTCCTTACAGACAAACACTTTATCCACCAAGTTCTCTTCACTCTGAGAGCTGAGACCATAAATATCTCATTGGGCACTTATAATCCACTGGAAGGAGACGCTTGGGGGAGCTCTGCTGTGGAGTGTGGTGGAGTGGGGGCTGTATTCCGACGCAATATGGAGTCAGAAGTTTGCGTGTTTGCGAATTTTGCATTTCGCGCCCTCTCGTGGCTGGTTTCCTTTCTCCAAATTGCATTGATATGTTGATGTTGATGTAAAATTATCTGAATAATTTCTAACCAACCCTGACCCTATGCTTATCTAGATCTTCATCTTTTGAAGCATGGCCTAATATCTTTATAATCTTTAAGAGTAAAGTTAAGAGTGATTGCCCTAGATTATAAACCAGCCTAAATATCAGATACCGTCTCGTTTTCGCAATGCAACTGTTATATACCTGTAGTAGTATTTTAGGGAACTCATTTAGCTTTTGAAATCTTACTTCTCTAATCTATAGAATAAGAACCTTATGTGTTAAATGAGATAACCCATGTTCAAAACCTGATGTAATGCTAGACCTATCATTGGGGACCAATAATGAGGCGTTCACTTTCCCCCTTTGCAGTCCTGCTTTCCAGAACCATAAATTCTCAGGCTGAGTCATGAATGCATGGTTCACCGAAGCTCTGGAGAGCCATGTTTATGGTGATCGCGGCAACCACCTTGTACATGTGTTCTGGGACAAAGTGGATCTTAAATCTACCCATCCTTCCTTCCACTTTGCTATCAATCTCTTCTACTTCCGGCTATCCGCACCCAAACTCACCACCACGTAACCAGAGAATCCTTAAATTAGGTCCTCTGGTTCTACATGCTCATCAAACCCTGTTAGTCCTCATAGACTTATTTGTAATTCATCAGTTTTTATGCTGAGTCTTATCTAAGGTCTTTCTCTCCTGCCCGACTCCCCTCTTGTCCAGCACTGCCAGACACACAGTGCAGGTGCCAACCAGTGACTGCAGTATTCAGTTATGTCATCACCAGTGCCCCTCCTCTTTGAAGCCTTCTGTGATTCCCATTCTTTTTCTGAAGATACTCTATCCCAGAAAACTGGTAGTTCTTTATTTACAACTCTACTAAGCTATTTGCTATTTTCTGCCCTGCAATACAGTTATTTGTAAGCACATCTCTTTCCTCTTACTAGATAAATTGTAAAGTCCTGGGTAAGAGAAGATATAAATCCATCACCCTCCCCTCACTGTTACTCCGTTTCTACAGGAGCATAGCCTTAATAATAAGTGTGGATGAATGAGTAAACAAAAATTAAAAACAAACAATTCCTTAAATGTGACAGTTACTTAAACCTGAGACACGTTGCCAATCCTGGGAACACCTTTATTGTATTTTTCGGCATCGTATTGTTTTCCTCTCATAATCAGCAAAATACCATTAGTGAGAATATTGCTTGATGTCAAATTAGTATATCCCCACCGGAACGGGAGGTAAGGCTACAGATGTAAAATTGTATGCTGAATTAAAATAATAATCAAGGGTGAAATAGTAAGTCCCTCTGGTTTCAGTCATGCAGTAAAAGGGTGTTCAGTAACCAGAGGAGAACCATACCCCAGAACCCCCTGGGGAAAGTGACTCTATGAGACAAGAATGTGTCTGTGGCTTACAGAACACAAAGAGCAGATTTTTCACTTCCTAATGTAAACAGGTTCAATCTAGGTATAGTATTTCCCATGGGGGCTCCCTAAATATTTTAACAAGAGGACGAGAGCATTGAGGACAGAAAAATCCACCACTGAATGCCACTGCCTAACCACAGATAAAAAATTGATTACATTTCTGTTGATTTGAGAGGTTTCCAGATAACGATTTTTTATTTCTAAACTGCAGCAGACCATTGAAATTGTGAGCTGATGTAATGCCACCTACATTGCAGTGAAGGACCCTCGCAAAATCAATATTCTCTATCTCTTCATTCACAGTTGTTCATGGATTTGAGCATATAGATAATGAAGTTTATTTATTCAAGTATACACTGCTGTCACTCAATAATGGGTCTCAAATAGGTTTGTGCTGCCAAATAGTTTGATGACATATGGCATTTTAGATAGGTCATTATATTCCTGATTATGGAGCAGAGCAATATTTAAATAGTAAAGGAAAATACCTAATAGAAGCATTTAGGTTGGAAGGCATGGAGAAGAATATTCCTTTCTATAATCAACCTTGGAAAATAAAGCCTTGCTGGTGGTCTGAGAGGTCTAGCTATTTATTTTGTCCTGCATGCACAGCAAAGCACATGCTCAAAATATATAAATTTATTTTCCTAAACAGCTAGATGTCTGCCCACATATTCCCTTCAATTCATAAAGAAATTGCATGTGAAAATGGGATACACGCCAGCAGGCAAGTGAACAGCTCAGAAGCTGAATGTATATTGGTATGAAATTTGAAAACACACGTATATTGGCTCTAAAACACTTCTTTTTCCACGAGCTGCAGAATGGAATTCTATTACAATCACATAATGGATGCACGCAAGGGGGTATATCTGCTTCTCAAGGCTGATGGGTGTTCATCAGCAGTGGGATAATATGTCCCATCATCCTTTTTCACTAACAGGGGAGAGGTGTTCTAGATGAGATGGGTGAGGAATTGGACAAGGTAGTTTATATTATTAGCATCCAAGCAATTTCTATTTTAGAAAGGGAAAAAAAAAAATCCATACTGAAGATGTGATATAAACCAGAGAACTATTCAATCTGAAAGTTACTGTTGATGTGACTGATAAAAACATCTTGACATTTGAGTCTTTTAGCTGCCATTCTATCCCAGGAGTGGCTCTGATGATTAGCTCACTTGAAGAAGCTAACAAAGAACTTCAAGAGAGCCTTTTACCATTCAGATGAGTAGGTGACAAAGTTAGAAACACAATACATGTACTTAGAGGAAAAGTGAGCATTCTTGTGCAGAATTTTGACCATAGGGCCTATATTTAAATTAAAAAACAAAACAAAACAAAACACAAAAACCCACCATGACACAGCGGAATGAATTCGATAACATAAATTTATTTTCTAAAACGTGATGGCTATGGAGGTTTTTGACCACTTGTATGCCACTACACAAGTAGCATCAAGTTGATTTTGAGTTTTGTGGAGTCAGCAGTTCTTGGGTATATATTTCACGATTATCCAGAGTTTAGGTGTCTGTTTAAAGAAGTGTCTCCGTTTGTGGCCACTCGCTTGACCATGCTACTTACAGAGTTGGAAATTCCTGGTTCAACCCCTTTATTGACCAATTAGCTTCCTGCACTACTACACGGAGGAAAGGTCTTATTTTACTAATACACATTTCAATTATAAGGTGGTAGGTTGAATAACCCCCAAAGCTGCCCATATGCTAATCTCAGGAATTTGCACATGCTACCTTACATGGATGGCAAAAGGGACTTTGCAGGTGTGATTAAATTAAGAATCTTAAAATGGGGAGATTATCCCAGATTATGCAGGTGGCCCAGTGTAATCAGAAGGATTCTTATTAAGAGGGAGGCAGGAAGGTCAAAGGCAGCAGAAGGCCCTGTGTTGGCAAAGCAGTGACTAGAGTGATATGGCCATTATCCTGCGGAAGCCGGAAGAGCCGAAGAGCAGAGTGTCCCTTGGAGCTCCCTGAAGGCATCAGCCTTCCCCACACTTTGATTTTAGCTCCTTAAAATTTGTTGTGGATTTTGAACCTCCAGAAATATAAAGATAATAAATTTGCATTGTTTTAGCTATTAAGTTGGTGGTAATTTGTTACAGCAGCAAACAGTATCAGTTTCAGAGGAAACTGATACAAAGAAGGAAGAAGAAGAAATAAATGACAGGGACTCCATCACCATGCTCAGGGGAAGAAGAGGGTTCGGGAAAGAATGGTTCACGGGAAAAGAAACAAGCACAGGATCCATGGTTGTAGAGTATGGTAGAGAAGCAGTGTCCTTTAAAGCCAAACAGAGGCAAGTTCAAAATCTCTTGGTGTATTTACTGGTGTATCACACTTTGGCATGTGACTTAAACTGTGACCCCCAGTACCTACAAGACGAACTGGGACTAACAATGACTAAGCAAGATTGTTGCCAGATAAACATGAAGAGCTGGCACTTAGTGAGTAGGGGACAAATCTAAGTCTCCTTCTCCCTCTGTCTTAAAAATCCAAAATTATGAGGCGCCTGGGTGGCTCAGTAAAGTCTCTGCCTTCTGCTTAGGTCATGATCCCAGGGTCCTGGGATTGAGCCCCACATCGGGCTCTCTACTCAGCGGGGAGCCTGCTTCCCCATCTCTCTCTCTGCCTGCCTTTCTGCTTACTTGTGATCTCTTTCTGTCAAATAAATAGATAGAATCTTTAAAAAAAAATAAAAAATTATTAGACATCTCACAAATTCTGGATTTCAGGGGGTATGTTTGTATGTTTGCAAAAGGTATGTTTGCATCATAATAGCTTTAGAATCAACATATCTTTTGTTGATTGATATGTTACTTATATAAGGCCCTGTACTTAGACTTTGAGAATCAAAAGCTCATTGAGAACCTACCATTAAACACCGCAGCTTATGATGTCATAAGAGATAGAGGCATACATGTAAAGTGAGTAAGATGTAGACAAAAAGAGTTATGATACATTAACAAGGGCCCATGAAAGTATGGGGCAGAATTGTGGAATTTTGATTAGGAAACTCAAAGACACCAGTGCAGGGTCAGTGGCACTGGAAGTAAGTTTTGAAGAGGGAGCAGTATGTGCTCAAGTGAAATGTTTTTAGAAAAGTCTCGGTTAAAGAAGAGTGAGTATACACAAAGCCAGGAACTTAGGATGTTCAGGGACAGGCAAGTGGTCCCATGGGACTGGAATTACAGAATGGAGGAAGATGAGGTAGGTGTCCTGCTTTTCCGGTTTGGGTGACTAGATGGGTTTTCAATACATGGAGAGACTGTGAGAGGAAGGGTGAGTTAGGAGGAAAGAGAGGAAGAAAATGTATCCAAATCTGGATGACTTGATTTTGGAAGACTGGCAGAAGCACCATATGGAGATATGCAGCAAGCAGTTAGGAATTTGGAGTAGATTGGATTATTTTGACTCAAGTAATTTGTCTGCCAAACCAAATGTCCTTCCTATAACTATATGAATATGCACCACGGAATATTTTAGATCAGCCTTCAAAAGTGAAAGAATCACTTGACAGGCTATTTTTCTACCCCGAGAGTTGAATACCCTTTTTTCTAATTATTCTTATTTATGTATCTTGTGACTATTTCACATACATTCACTGTTACATTTTTTGTGTATACCTGTTTTAGATAGAATGGGAAAAATGTATCATATAGTTCTTCTCAATTATGCCCCACAGAAGTGATAATTAAGGCTGTATCTTTCTAGATGCACTAGTTCCAACATTTTGGCCAAAAAGTTCTTTGGGAATAAATTTATGCAAAAGTTCTGAAAGTACTTTCAAAGTCAAGAAAATGAGTTATGAGTTAAGTTGGCTTGAAGAATGTTGAGGATTTCATTGTCATAAGTATGTGGACTTGGAATTTCTCATAGAAAACTAGGTAGAGGGTGGTTAAGCATGAATGTTTAATGCTCAAGACAAATATTGTTTGTTGATGATGGTTGACTTCCCTTCCCTTAAAAATAATGTGTCTCACTGGAGTAAACCTCGTTTTTGTTTGTTTCTCTCTTTCTGTTCATTTTAGCCGCTAGGAACTAAGAGGTCTGGGTCAAAATGACATAACTCAGACCAACCACTTTGGCTAAGCTAAAGTGTCCTGAAAATTTCTGTATAGAGCTGGTGACATTTATTAAGCTTTGAAATATGATGAAAACTATAGAAATACTGACTCCTTTTTCAATATCCTAGAGAATAAATAGGGAATTTCAAGCTACTGTTCTAAGGATGAAAAAACTAACATGAGTAAAATATTATTTTATTAGTTTTTTCTACTGCTGCTTTTAACTCTAGGAAAACTTCAACTCATTATTTATATCTACCTGATGCTATGCCAAAGCTTCTATGGTCAAAATTAGTTGTGCTGGTAATTTATACTTGCATGGAGATCAATACAAACAATAAGTCATTTTGAAAGATCAACCCAAACAAAGTCTTTTTGAAAGAACACATTTGTATATGTCTTCAAAAACATCATGTAGAGAAGATTCTGGGAGATAGTGTCCTGGCCTTAATAGGCCACTCTCTCTTTACTCTGAAGGCCAATTTCTCTGCCTTTCCCATATCCAGCAGATGCTGGGCTTGTGGATACATGGGTATCATAATATTAGCAATTAAGAATCAAGCACAGTAACAAACACAACAATACAAACTGACAGCAAAACAAAACATTAAAACACATATGAAGGCTATAACTTAAAAAATCCAGTAGGTTGGTTGAAGAGGAGAAACATAGGGGGTCCTGGGGGGCTCAGTCAGTTAAGTATCTGATTCGTTGTTTCAGCTCAGGTCATGTTCTTAGGGCCATGATTTCAGGGTCCTAAGATCCAGCCTCCAGTCATGCTCCCTGTCGAGCCCCTCGAAGGGCTCCGTGCTCCCTGAGGAGTCTACTTCTCTCCCTCTCTTTCTCCCTCTGCCCCTTCCCCTGTCTTCCTGCTCTATTGCTCTAAAACAAATAAGTCTTTGAAGAAGAGAAAGATAATGTTGACACCCAAATTTGTGCACTTAAGGAAAGGTATTTCTTTTCTTTCTTCACTCTCTCTTTTTTTTTTTTAATTTTTTATTTTTTATAAACATATATTTTTATCCCCAGGGGTACAGGTCTGTGAATCGCCAGGTTTACACACTTCACCTCTCTCTCTTTTTTTTTAATCTTAAACCCAGATCCACTGTACAGGAATGAAAATAGGAAGGAAAAGATAAGAGAACAGGAAATAAGATCCAGCAAGATCAAAATGTCCACAAGTGGTATTCCAGAAAAGGAAAAAGGAATCAATGTAGGAAAGAAGTATGAAAAAAAAAATCCAACAAAACCTACAATTTGGGGGTGTCTCTGGGGGGAGAGGACGTTAAGGGTGGGAAGAAGGGAGAGGAGATTCTACAAACTTTATCTCACAGAGGTGGTGGGGGGAGAGGGGAGTTGTTATTGTCTCGTTTTCAAAGAACAGTAGATAAATATGGGTCTGCATAAGTGTTAGGGAAGGGAAAGCAACTTTAAGGGAACAGAGAATGAGAACTTCCCATTAATAAGGGAAAAACTGGAGAAAAAATTAGTAACTTGATGAAACCTGAAAAGCTGAGAAAGAAGAAACACAAAGTGAATATTGAGAATAAATTTATGCAAAAGTTGTTATGTGTATTTGTATATTTATGCTAGTATATTATGCAATATACTCGCATCTAGAGAAATGGAAAGAACAAAATCGAGTGTCTCAGTTACTGTACCAGACGTGCATAAAGGAACACGTCCCATTAAAGTCCAGAGGCTTTAGAGAATGTTAAGAAAGACAATTCCACTTTATGCTGCTTGTAGGAAACACATTTAGGGGCCCCGGGGTGGCTCAGTCACTTAAGCGTCTGACTCTTGGTTCAGCTCAGGTCTTGATCTCAGGGTCCTGAGATTGAGCCCTGCCTCTGGCTACACGCTCACTAGGTGTGGAGACTTTGTAAGATTCTCTCTCACCTTCACCCTTTTCCCCTCCCCACCTTAAAGAAAAAGGAAAGATTTAAAACAGTGATAAAACAATCTGGACTTAAAGAAAAGGCAATGCACACTAGATATTAAAAAAAAAGCAAGAGTGGCATTATTAATGATACATGGGGAGCAGGGAGCTCCAAGACAGAGAGTGTCATGAAAAGATACAATGTAATATGTAATTTATAAAGACAAAACATAAAGTACTGGCCATAAACCAGTATAGACCCAAATCCGTAAGCAGACAGAAAAATACTTTAGAAATGCAAGCATAACTTGATAAAAACATAAGCTTTGTGAACATTTTAAAATATATATCTTCTGTACTGAAAGATCAAGTAAACAAAAACTGAGCAAAGACACAAGAGTTGAGTAATACTACCAATAAGCTTTATTTAAGAGATACATTCCGAACTCCTCAAATAAAAAGGTATGTTTTTAAATATATATGTTCTCATATGTATGTGTGTATATGTTTATATGAAACAATTCTAAAAATTCTTTTTTTATTTGGACAAAGCAAACCAAAAAAAAAGCCTTAACACATTTTTCAAACTAGAGATTAAATGGGTAACTTTTTCTGCTCATAATCAGATAAAATTATAAAACAGTTTACAAAAAGATGACCTCCCCAAAAATATCCCCCCCCAAAAAAAATATCTTGGCCTTCATCATATAAAACATTTGGGACCTAGCGACATTTGTAATCAGAGGATAAGCAGAAGAGAAAAGAAAAGGGAAGAAAATAAGGAAAGATAGAAGGAGGGAGGAGGAATTTTAAAAACAGGCAAACTGCAAAAATTTAGGAAAGATGAAGAGAAATGTGATGGTGATTAAAAACTGGTGCTAATGAAATTTACCAAAAGACTAGAAAGTATAATTAAATCTTGAAAGACCTTGACAAGATGAGAGATATCTGATTAGGAAACTTAAGAAAAGAGAAAGAAGAAAACATGTCTAATGATGGTTAGGAATTAGAGGCATAGCCAGAGATGCAGAAGGGATGAGGTAAAATGGTAATGGAGGACAGCCTTCAACATTGGCCAAAACCTGAAAACATAGCAGACATACATGATAACAGCAACAAAATAGAAATTACCTACTTTACCCCTCAAATGCAGTGAACCAGAATAGTAGAGATGTTAGAAGAATCTGGAAGAGAATTAGAAACACAGTCTGTCTCTCCTCGGAGTTGGGTCTTAGAGTCTTGAAGCTATGGTCCTCCTCGCCAGGAGCAAGAGGTCCTCGGACCACACCCCTGCCCGGGGGACTGAAGTTTGTCATTCTCCCAGGAACTAGACAGAGTGAGGGGTGGGGTGTGGGGAGGGGGGGGTGCTCGAATGAAAATTTCAGAAATTCAGATCCAGAAATTCTGAATTGAAAAATCAAACTTGTCTCTTTAGTGCACTTTTGAATATGTGTCTCACGTCCAAAAATAAGTCTTCAGAAACATTTCAACTGTGAAAAACAAACCTGTGAACACCCAGGCTTTTCAGAGCTCTTCCTCAGAACGGCATGCCTTACATTGCTATTGGAATGAGATAACATCAATGTTCTGAGATGAAAATGTGTCTCAGTAAATCCGTTCCTAAAAAGTTACGAGTAAATCAAAATTTGTTCATTCATATCTTTCCCTTGATTTGCATTATCATTTCGCAGATGACTTATCTTCATTGCAAATTTTTTTTGAATTGGCAATGCGGGCTAATATTTTTTATTCAAGTTGCTCTCATCCTCTTTGTTCATGTAGTTAACGATCTGTAAAGCATTTCCACTCACAGTGTCCTCACCAATCCATGATGACCTCTCCGGGCAGCTTGGCTACATTCATCCCCAGAGCCTTCCTGAATGTTCCACTCTTCCCAAACCTCCACAACCTCTGAGGAGCAGGTGCAACCCCTCACAGACAGAAACCACTAAAATAAATGCGTATCCCTACTTGTTTGCCAATCTCACAGCCAGCATTTTCCTTTTTAACATCTATTATTGAGAGTTGAAATCAAGAAGAATGGCTACACCCTCTATGGTCGTCATGGCCTTGAATAATTCACTTAGCCTCTCTGGGCCTCAAATTTTTCATCGGAGGAATATAGGTAATAAAGCCAGTTTGTTTCATCAGATTGTGGTGAGGATCAGAGTGTCAGTGGAATAATAAACATGGAACATTGATATCCCACTGTCTCCATTCATCTGTCCTGAAGGCAGATGAATGGAGACAGGTGAAGGCACCCAAGACACTCTTATGTCTGAAACTCATTTCATCATCTTCCCCCACAAACTGGGTCCTCTTGGTGGATTTCGTGGCTCAGTTCGTGGTGATGCCACCCATCCTTGATCAGCCATAGTCCTCCTTGGCTCCCCTACCACTCCTTCCCACCCACCTCTTCCTTCAATGAGTCTTGTAGAGTCCAAGAAAGATTTCTAAAACCAACTCCCTTCTGCACAGTAATAGCATCATTACTTCATATATGGTCTTATCCTCTCTTGACTGTGTTATTTCCAAATGTTTTCTTGGGGTAAGAGTAATCTTTATCTGGTCATCTCACAAAGTCTTTCAATAACAGGCTGAGAAAGGGTATTTTCCTCATTTTGTAGATAAGTTTACTGAGGCTCCAAAAGGTGAAGCGCCTCGCCTGAGGTTCACAGGGGAGGTAGATGACAGAGTTGGCTTTGCATTTAGGACTTTCTCACTCTGAATTCACGCTTCCTCCACTCTCTGCCACATTGCCTCCAGAGAAAACAGAGGGCTGAGGCTGCTTCTTTCCTCCTCATCCTCTTTCTTCTGCATAATCTCCGTCGATAGTCCATAGTCATATAAAAGCTGGGAATTCATTTAGACTGAAAATCAAGCACATCCTGCTTGTATTCATTCTGTTCTGGGGTTTGCAACCTGAGCTTATTGAGGCTGAATGATTCTTTATTGTGGGGTCTAATACGGTGCATTATAGGAATTTTCATCAGCATCCTTGGTCTCTAATTACTACCTGCTTCAGTAGCAAACATCTCCCTCGATCTGTTTGACCAAAAATGTCTCCGATACTGCCAAATGTTCCCTGTGGAGAGGTGGTGACATAAAATTGCCCCTGGTCCAGGTCTGCTGCCCCACTCCTAAAGATCTCCTTGCCCCCCTGGATTGTACTTTTTAAGCCACACCTCCAGAGGAAGACTCAGGGACCAAACATTCCCATAGGCTGGAGTTTTATGATGTTTCATGATTTGTAGTGGTTTGTTGCTGGTCTCTTTGGTCTTGATAACAGGTTTTTGACCCTCTGTCTTCATTTTCTAGTTCCAATAACTTTATCCTTAACTCAACAGACTTAGTAAAAGTCACACATTGTTTTAGCCTAGTTGTACTGTTTCTCCAGGAATAGGGTGTCCCACCTTATCTTTCTCAGTTCTGCAGACGTGAATTGCGACTATCATTTTGGGGTGGATTATACTCCTCAGTTATTCATTCATACACTATTCTGGGCATCACTTTGAAGATACTTTGTAGATGTGATTAAAGTCTATAATCATCTAGTTTAAAAAGTATGGGAGATTATCCAAGATAATCCGAGGGGTACTTATTTGATCAGATGAAAGATTTAAAAATAGAATTGCGACCCTCCAGAACTTTTGCTGATGGACTGGAGTGTCAGTTTTTGTCTGGCTGTTCCCTTGCTGTGACAGGACTACAGAATTTCGACTTACTTAGCCAACTCTCACAATCACATAAGACTGTTCCTGGAGAGAAATCTCTTGATTTATGTCTCCTGCTGGTTCTTTTTCTCTGGCTGAACCCTCACTGATAGGTGACTCTTCTCCCTAAACTTCTATGTCCATGCTTAGGTCTTCCCTACCTGTTACTAGAATTTACCTTTAATGACAGTCATCGACTTCCACTTGCCCATGGCAGTAGCCACTGAAGGACTCACCTGCCTACCTGGCTGTACCTGTTGTCACCTTCTGTGAGATGCCTTTTGATGTTAGTTGCACACCTAGTGGTATTGCATTCTGGAACTACCTTCCAGATCGATCCAAACCACCTCCTCTAAGTGGTGGGTCTGGCCATCCTCAAGTTATTTACATTCCAAATCTGTTCCCATCCAAAGTGACATTCAACTACTGGCTTCACGTGGGTCAATTAAACAAGCTGATAAGAAGTTCGCAGAAAAATGGAAGTCCTGTTACTTAGGCAATATATTTCAGGCCTCAAAAAGGAGAAAGAACATGGGCAAAGAGGAGGCAGTTTTTTGCAATTGTACTTCTCTAGCCACTGAGAAAAGATATGGTATAATTCCATTGACACTCTATTGAGAACATTGGTAACTTTCCCTGGAGAATCACTTTTGCCATCTAGAAATAACTATGGTTCCTGGAACTTCTATCAACAAAAACAGAATTTGGATTAATATTGTATATTAAAAACAAAAAATTCCCAGCCTCTACAAATGGCAACACTGAAAAATATTCATTGATGAATGCAATTCTTGAGTAAGTTAATTTTTATATGAAGCATATTTATGAAAATAGGTTTTACCTATGTTTGTGCCCAGTAGATGTGTGGCTCTCTAGGTGTGTAAAGCTTGCAAGTTGTCCAGCAGGAGTGTGGGGCATCTAGAGAAGAAGGCTAAAGTAGCTTATAACTCATAACTCTGAGATCACTACCATTGGCTGTGCTTTCGATACAGAATGGGTTTGGGAAGAGTACCTACCATGGGTCAAGTGATTTATTTCCCAGAACAATTTGATTTAGTTTTTGACTAATGGGGTAAATAAATGTTAATCTTATTAAATTAAGAAGTAAAAAAAAAAAACCACCATTAATTTGGGCTATTTTTATTTCAGCAGACACTTTCACAATAGATTAAGTATAAAAACATTTCATATTTCCTTGCTTGCAATGATTAGTGGTAATCAGCACAATTAATGACAAGTGTTCTAAAAACAGTCATTTGGGACAAAATACATTTACTCTTCAACATCAGCCTTGATTATACCATTTCCTTTACACCATGTATCTTTGCTCACAAAAGCATAATAACTTAAATATTTGCAAGGAAACTTATCAATCTGTGGCAAAAAACACCACTGCTGTGAATATTTTCATGTCCTAATGGGAACCTTGGGCTGTTGTTCTGTGAAACAATATCCCTTTCTTATGTGCCAGAGCTGGAGAACAGAACAGGGTGTTTTGTGTCTTTTTTTATTTTTATTTTTATCGGTTTAGTATTTTCTTGAATGCCCATGTCAGCATATGTTGTTTAGTGGATCACGTTTTTCCTTTCTGTATTTTTTGATTCCTCCCTCCTATAGGATTTTATACCCTATTCAACACAACCCAGATTCCAAAAATAGAAGTGCATATTTTAAAACGTTAAAAGAAAAAAAAGTGCAATATAAATAGCCATAGAACGTCATCTTTGTTTGAAGTTTCCAGGTTGGGGAGTCCTATCAGTCATATAGAATGTTCCCCGAAGAAACTCAAATTGGTCCACACCAGCCACAGATAGATGGCGATGTTTAGAGTGCTGTGTGTGGTCTCGCCTCCCGTAACTTCCCTTCTCTCCTCTCATGTTTGCCAACCTGAATACCCTTTTGTTCTTCAAAAATTTCGGTGCTTTCTTCCTTCAGTGGCTTTCCATCTAAACCAGGTAGTATCTAGGAATTCCCTTACCCTTACCATCCCTCCCAGCCTGGCTGAAATGCCACCAGCGCCTTAAAGTCCTCCAAGAATCTGCTAAAAGGAAACCGTCTCTTCTTCCTTGGATTCCCTTTAGCATCTTGTCACCGTTCTCATCTTATATCCCACATTATAATCGTTTGTCTATAATTAGATTCCTTGAAGACACAAGTCTGTCTTAATTATTCTTTAAAATGCCACAGCACCTAGCAGAGTGCTTAGTACTACTGAACACTGAGTAAATATTTATAAATTGGGTGAATAAATGAATTTGTGGCACAATTTACCTGTTCGTAGCAGCCTTGTTCTATTTGCCTAGAAGTGGTTTCTTTGTGAGATATTTAGACAGCTGTTTTACAAAGAGCTTACATGGAGTAGCATATGTGTGAGTTGAAACAAAAATAACTTACAGAGACTACAGTGATAAACCTCTCTAATGAAATTCATCTCTTGAAGGCCTACTATGTCTAAATGACTTAGAAGATTTGGCCGAACACCAATGAATAATGACAGTATCTCACACGGGTATGGTATCACAGAGTTTCCACTAAGCGCCTATGACATATAAGCCTTTGTTGGTTGAATTCATGCTCAGTTACACAGTAGTATCATCAGGAGAATGTTTGAAAGCACAGGATAAGAATAGAAAATGTTTCTACCTTTTCATTGAATTCTCTGCTCAGAATTATTCTTATACATCTCATACAGAAAGTTATTTTTGGTTGGAATTATTCTACGTATCCCATTATATAATGAGAGCTGAAAACCAAGAGAGATTGTCTTTGGTAAAAAAAAAAAAAAGGACACTTACAGAAGGTGTACTATTTTGAAATCATAAACGTTACTCTGTCAGATTTTTGTGTTGTTGGTTTTTTTGTTTGTTTGTCTGTTTCTTCAGATCTTTGATATCCTAGAAAATCTATCACCCTCCACTTCCGGCTGTTTGCCAAAAATTGTCAGTGGAAATTTGCTCACATGGTGAAATAAAAGCCCTAAGCAGATAAAGGAAAAGAGATAAATCGCTTGCCAAGCTAAATGCCTTCATAATGAGTTTATTACCTCTTGTTTATTTTTGATACTTTAAACTCCTCAAACTTTGCAATAGAGACTGCGTAACTGATCGGGGTATTTCTGATTAAGTATTGGAAGTTAGAGTCACAAAAATGGGGGATTTTACAGTCTATTATAAGCTTTGAGAGGAAGGGGTTTATTTAAAGGAAGACACTATGTGTCATTAAGATTTGTAATCCCTACATTTTTGTAATTTCAAAACTTAGTGTATTGGTTGACTTGAACCCTTACAAAAACTAAGATATAAATAAAGCTTTTATCAAACTAGTCTATTCATTCTCCAGGTTGTTCAGAATGACGGTCTAACATAGGTTTTCACTTTTCCCCTGATGCACCTGAGTTAGAAGACGCAGTTTCCTATCCTGATTATACTGCCTAACGTATGAGAACTAGGTATGACACTCACAGGATGTCCTTTGAGGAGAAGGTAATGATTTCCTTTAATGTGCTTTTACATGGAAGACATGTACTGCTGTGGCAATTTTGGAAGACAACTTGAGGTCTTGGGGATTTCCAGGTTTTCTGTGCTTAAATTTGGGAAATAAAAGAGGGAGTGCTAGCTCTCCTCTGTGATTCAAGAAAATATATTTCCCCTAATTCTATATAAAATGAATTATTCTATCATTATCCCCTTGAGTTAGAGTTGACATGTAATGGCTTATAAATATTGAAGCAAAAGATATACCATCTAAGAAAAGGTTAAAAAAAAAAACCAAAAAACAAAACAAAACAAAACAAAAAAAAACAACCAAAAAGAAAAGTCTCAAGAGACAGTAGAGGAATTGAATTGAGGTAGGCAAGAAGAAAGCAAGGAGCATTTTGCCTCTTAGAGGTGATATTCGAATGATGAAGTCAAGCAAGATGGCGACTTTGTGCTAAATATTTGGAAGTCATGAACGAAATCTGGCTCTGGAATGAGAGTGTTAGGGAAACAGGTTAGTCAACAGTGATCACTTTCTTTAGCCAGAGCTGGAATAAGTGAAGACACATCAAATGCTTGAGTCTTCTTTTTTCCGGGATGGACCTTAACTAACGTCTTCCCTTCCATCTGTGTCTCCCTACCCGTCCCCTACTCCCCTGCTTGGTGTTATTTTGGTGTCTTTTTCTCTCTCTCTCCTCTGTAAAGTTGTCATGAAAGAGTTATTGTTGAAGGATGTGAACCATTCATATCGAGACCCTCCTCCCATCCAAAAGAATGGCCTTTTTGAAGTAACTTCAAAACTATTCTATCAATCAGGAATTTGCTTTTTGAGTAGGAGTCACAAAGGCATCAAGAGGAAAATAGCCGCTTAGATCTCTGTTTTGATTGGCTGGACCCCTTTAAATAATTTATATACGACTTGTAATCACAATATTTCTTGCCTGATGAGCTTCTATACTTGAATCAATGATGGGGAAAAAAACCAATACACTATACTAAGTTGTTGATAGTAACTCCTGGGGAAAATATTTCTCTACGAAAACATTCTTACTAAAACTATTGGAAATCTGGAAATGTAACAAAAAAATTGAAATTATGAAACCACTGAAGGAAACTATTGCTTGTAATCGTCCTCTTTCTCACAGCTTGACTCGATGACAGCTTGATGGGTTTATTGCAGTTGGCATTGGATTGCTTTGGCTCACTAAATGGCAGCTATCTCCTATGCCCTTGATTGTGCTCAAATTAATCAAAGGCTTTTGAAGCGATGGCTTTTGTGTATAGGGTGAAACAGCATCATTTTAAAGATTGTTGCATTTTGAAAAGATACAGATATAGGAAGACATTTAAAGACAGAGTTTCTGCTGAGCTTCCTGCTTCGCTTTACAAAGGGCTTCTGTCTGTGGTTTTTTCCTATTTTTCTAATAACATAATCCATTAATAGTGCCGAGAGTATATTAGCCCTATATACACATTGCTAAGAGCAGTCCCTCAGCAAACATTTTTTGAATACGATATAACACGACGTGAAACCATAATCCCAACTCTCTTGATTCTACAACCAGAAAACTATATGCACTCAAATGCCATTTCTTTCCATTTTTATATGTCAGGAGGGGGAGAAGTGAAAAATGGCTAAGTCGGAACAGCATGAGCTGCTGATCAGGCCAAGACTTAATATTCAAAGCACCTGTAACAATGGGGAAAATCAAAATTAATGGAAAACAATCCCCTATTTCACGGGACTCCATTGTTAGTGACCTACCCAGGTTCTGACAGGAAGTAGATTGCGTAGGGACGGATGTTAATAATTTCAGGCCAGTAGTTACAATGCATTAAGACCACTGGGCACTCACTGACATTTGCGAATAGCCTTAGTCACCAGGCATATAGAGTCCATTTAATTGATGGTTATATGAAGCTATGGGCTACCTGTCACACCTTTTAATTTAATTCTCAGAAATGACTTCAGTGGTCTTAATAGTTCACTTTCCTATGTGTAATTAACCTAAGAATCTGTAGTATCTGACTAGAACTATGAAACTCTTATTTTAAAAAATTCAGGGGTACCTGGCTAGCTAAGTCAGTAGAGCGTGCAACTCTTGATCTTGGGGTTGTGAGTTCGAGCTCCACTTTGGGTGTATAGATGTTATTTTTAAGTTATTTTTGAATTTAAAACATTAAATAAAATAAAAAATTCAGATAAGTTGTATTAATATCATTTTCTCCAAAAATATGAGAAAATGAAATCAGGTATTTATCCACCATTATATTGGTATCTAAATTGACATACAAAGGTTTGGAAAGGGGTTCCAGGTTGTAGCATCAAGTGAAGCAGATTGGAAAAGGTATTATCAACTTGGTGTTTAGACATTCGGTAAGCTTCTGAAAGGAAATCTAGTTCAGCAAATGTAATACCATATTTTATTGACAGTACTACCTCCAACTACAAAACACAGAGTTAACTTAGTAAGTGTTTTCAAAAAGAACAAAAGGATTCATAAACTTCCTTTTTTAGCACAAAGTATGGAAAACATACATCTTACACCTCAAAGAATGTCTTGATTTGGAGTTTTAAGACCCAAAGTAGGCTCTTAATTAAGAGGGCTTGTACAGACTCAATGAAAAATCAAGTCCTCCTTAATGTCTTTGTCTTCTACACTCCTATTTATTTACTTATTTATTTAAGTGATGGGGTCTGGGGGAGAGAAGTGTTGGGGGGGTCAGAAGGAGAGAGAGAATCTCAAGCAGACTCCATGCTGAGTTCAAGGCTCCATTCAAGGCTCTGTCTCGGGACCCTAAGATCATGACCTGAGCTGAAATCAAGAGGGAGAGGTTTAACCAGCTCGGCCACCCGGGCGCCCCTTCTTCATGCCTCTTTCTGATATCTGCATCATAGCATTTCCCTCTCATAAGGAGACATCCCTAGCATAAGCCTACGTGTTATCCCAGAACCTAGGACAGAGATTGACACTGTAAGGTTGCCAATTAATGAGTATTTTAAAGAATTCCATAATAAGAGATACAATTAAAGTAACAGAAGGGGAATTTTTCACGTAAATACCCAACCCTAATTTGGTGGTAATAGAGTAATTATAAAAAAATAAAATAAAAGCATTCCAGTTATATATGCATATTCTTATGAAGCTTTAACTTACAAAGAATGGGATGTGAGCAAAAGCTAATTGCTAAGTTAACCTTGAAATGAATAAAGGTATCTATTATTATTTGGAAAAAAAAATAAGCAGGGGAAAACCAACCACTACTTATTTAATAAAGAGAAACAATGGTTACGTGTTGAGAGCATTATCAATGATACATGTTAATTTTCCAGTCATCAGTAGTAAAACTATTAAGGTAAGGTAATTAAAAGGTGTGAAGGGATCAGGGATGTAATTTATTTAGTCCACAAAGTTTCTGGATTGACAGCTCTCCTGTTACAGATCCAGGCTATAAAAGTATTTCCTTACCATCTCATCTGTCAGTCCACCTTTGGATAAATTTGTATCCTTACTAAGAACCAAGGCCAGGGCCTATCTTCTGAGGCTTCTAGTAAAGTTGCTATTAAGATTTTTTATTACTATACTCCCAGAGTGGTTTGAAATTAGAAAAATGCAATCAGTGTTTTGTGGACTGTGACTCCAAAGCAGTGAATGTCATCCTAGCTGCACATGAGAGGCACCTGGGAGCTTTTGAAAAATACAGATGTCTAGGCCCACCCCAGAGATTTGGACTTAATTGGCTTGGGGTGGAGTCCCAGCGAAGGTATTAGAAGCTCCCAGATGATTTTATGTGCAAGCAAAGTTGAGAACCACTGCTCTACAGGAAGGTCAAATTCCCAAATTCCATTGCTCATCTTCACTGAAAATGGAAAAATTGAGCTGCTCTTAGACCATCCTCTCTTCCCAGGATAGCATGATGTTGTAGAAATGGGACAAAATTTGGAGTCTGGAGGCCTGGCTCTGATCCCAGCCCTGTCATTTCCCAGCTGGGTAACACTGGACGAGCAGCTCCTATAAAACAGGAATCACAGAAATGCCTCTCTCCCTTACTTTCCAAGATTTGGGGTAGAATGAAGACAAACAAGGTCATAGATAGGAAGGCCTTGTGGAAATGGCAAAGCTGTGATTAGTCTTCCAGGCTGACTCTGCCTAATCAGCCACTAGCAAGTCCCTATCTGCAAACAGAACATCACCTCAATCATCCCAGCACTAATTGACAGGTGTAATAAGACCCTGGGAGACCACGATAACTTCTTAAAATCAACACTGGTGAGTCTTCAAATACAGGATCTTGTCAGACCTTTTTGCCCTCTCCCTGTTAATTCAGGACACACGTATTTGCAAAGGAGAAATACACTGTCTAGGGTTCAAGTTTGGCTGCATTCTTCTCACAAGCAGCTGGGAGCCTTCTGCAGAGCTGGAAGCGAGCACTTCCCTCTCGACTGCCAGAGGGGTCTCCAAGGAGCTCACACAGAAGCTTTCCTTGCACTGGGACACGTTTGCCCCATACAATGCTCACTTAGCACCACCAGTCCTTTGTTGAGGTGTCCTTCCTCCTCTAGGAAGTCTCGTCCAGTTAGAGCAAAGATCTCCGCAGCCCCTGCCTCTACAACAGTGACTGTCTGGAAACAACATCAGCTCTTCCGTGAGGACCCGTGGAAGGACCCACGCCTCCCCTGACATTGCGGCTGATGGAGAAAGCCCAGTGGCAGAGTGTCTCGCCCCAGGGATGAGAAAAATCTTAATCAGGGGATGAAACAACCCAAATGAAATAACTAGAGAATGGGACAAGGCCAAACCAAGCATTGAAGTCTTTCGTGGAGAGAGCAAATGTGAGAGCTGTCGCCAAGCAGACCAGCTCTTTGCACGTTGACTGTTATCAAGCCTGAAAACAAGACAGGAAGACAGGAGAGTTTGCTTTTGGAACAGCAATAATAAGCGATTAGTTAAAAGAACAAAGAGATCCCTTTTTCTACTTTTCTGTAAAGAATATCAACCGTGGTATTGATACCCCGACTGAGGCTTCCAGAAGGAAAGAGAATGCTGCTTGCTTGGAAATCAGTTTTCTGGAAGCTTAAATCTGGGCCTTGAACCTTTTTGTGTGTGAGGGGGGTAGGGCAGAGCCATTATCTCTGACTAAACCAAATTTATTTGCAGTCTCCTGGTTAATGGTTTGGTTTCAAGAGAACAATCTAGGGTAAAACTGCTCCTGCCATGATATGGTCATTGATAATTTTCCATAACTGCCAAGGATGCGGTCCTGTCCACTCTTTCTGATGAATGGACCCTCTGCATGGTGCAGGCAAAGGCTCCTATACCAGGAAATCTCTTTTGGTTTTCTCTGGTATTCAGAAGATACTGAATGGCATTTCTTCTCATACTAATGATAGTCGTATTGTGTTCCAGGGTTTACAAAGCCCATTATTTGCATGAGTCCTTGACATATCCCAATGAAGTAGCTATTATTAGCCTATTCGAGTGTTGCAGAAATTAAATCTCCAAGAGTTCAAGTGTCTTGCCCAGGTTTATACACTTAATACCTGACAAAACAAAGTTTGAACTTGGGACTTTTAATTTCAAATCCCTTGGTCCTCCTGTAATTCCACCCTGTCCCTGAAGGGGCTCCGTGGTGGTGATACTCTCTGGTCTCTGCACACCCAGAGAGGTGCAGTATCCCTCCTCAGTTCTTCCTTATTCACCTCAGACATTGTTAGGTGAAATAACAGCTTAAATAACACACACACGCACACGCACATGCATGCACACATATATGCACATAGGTGCATGTACACGCATTCAAACACAAAACAATCACCTTATCTTAAATCAGGTTTTTGAATTCGTATCGTAAATTCTTGATTCCCCTTGGATTGTTCTCTATAATCAGATCATTCAGGGTAAATTATTTCTGTGTTTGCTTCTGAAAGTCACGCTGTCCCGACAGCCACTCCAGATCCCTCCCAGCTCATAGAGGTCCCGACATGAACCTGTTTCTGGAGTAAGTCAGGACAAGAAGCCATATGTTTCTATCTAAAATTTTGTGTGTGATGGGTACTGATACATGTGCAGCAACACAAGAGATACAATTGATGAGGCTGAATACCCAGTAAAGGGGAATTTCAACCATTGGTTTCAGACAGTTTGTAGGTCAAAATCATAATTGTTTAGGGTTGCATCCTACATTTTAAATATCTAGAAACTCTATTTTGTCAGTTGGCCTAAAGTTGGTTAGGCCACTTGAGCCACATGCCAAATATCAACAGATCAATCAGAATGACAGTCTCACTCAACAAAGGTTCATTGCATACCTACCGCACAACTGGCCCCACGCTAAGTGTGGAGGATTTTGTAGCCACCCACCCTACCCCTTCACTCTTACCACTAGGGACACTAGTCTTACTGTCCTCCCACTTCCAAATGCCAGCAGCTGTGATCCTTCTCACACAAGAACAACCCCCCAACAATTCCCAGTGGAAAGTGGGGGTAGGGTGAAGAGGGGTGGGTTGGGTAATGGACTTGTGTGTTGGGCATTGGCTCCCAGAGGTCCCCAAGCATGAGTAAGCTCCAGTCACCCACAGTGACAGCTAGTTAGCTAATGCAGCTGTTACTGGTTACAATGCCTTCCTTACTTTCCAGTGGCCGACTCACCTTAAAGGAAAGGATTTACATGGAATTATTGTCTTGGGGTGTGTTTCTAGGGCCCATGGGGACCAAGACTCAACCCTTTCCTTCCATGTCTAATGGAAGAGAGAATATTATGCTGGTAATTCCGACCCTGAGGGAACCTTCTCACACAAGTGTGAGCAGAGTGTGCCATGGGAAAATGTAGATGAGCATCCTGGTCCTCCAAGAAGGCTGTCTGTACAAACCGCCCAAGAGTTCTGTGCTGGAGTGGTGGGTTTTTATCCGGCGAGAACCACGGCATCTAGCATACGTCGCATTCTTTCACCCTCCCTAATCTCAGTTTTCTCATCTATAAATTAGGAAAAATAATATTGCCTCAGAGTAAAAAGATAAGTGTAGAATGAGATCACATTATTATATAAATTGCCTTGTATGGTGCCTGCCACGTAGGAAACATGGAACAAATGTTTAATGACTTTGCCTTTCCCAAATGGACTAAAATACCTCAATTCATTTTGTTTTTTGTAGCTTCTTTTTTTTTTTTAATTTAAATTTATTTTTTCAGGGTTCCAAAATTAAAATACCTAAATTCTTAATAGTCCTGGAAAGACTCCTTGGGTGATCTCATCATCCAGGTTTTCCCAGGGAAGGCCATTCCTGCAGATTTTAAGCTTATCCACACTGATTAGATTTTTTACTTATTTTTATTTATTATTATTATTTTTTTTTTAGTATTTTCCTGAATTTCATGCCTAAATTCTGGGGGATTTTTTTTTCCCTATAAATTCTCATTCACTTACAATCCCAATTAGACGTTAGTCATTAGACTAAGAATAAAAATTATTTTTTTTTAAAAAGATTTTTATTTATCTATTTAAGAGAGAGACAGTGAGAGAGAACATGAGCGAGGAGAAGGTCAGAGGGAGAAGCAGACTCCCCACGGAGCTGGGAGCCTGTTGCGGGACTCGATCCTGGGACTCTGGGATCATGACCTGAGCCGAAGGCAGTTGTCCAACCAACTGAGCCACCCAGGCATCCAGTAAAAATTATTTTTAAAAATCTTTCCCGTCTTTCACCCCAAAAATGCTTTTTCACAATCTATAAAAATGTTTTTCTGATTCAATATAAATGATACAAGTTAAGCAGGAAACAACCTCTTTAAAAAAACTCTTGCATATTATTTAAAAATAGATTTATTTGGGGGCACCTGGGTGGCTTAGTGGGTTAAAGCCTCCGCCTTCAGCTCAGGTTGTGATCCCAGGGTCCTGGGATTGAGCCCCACATCAAGCTCTCTGCTCGGCGGGGAGCCTGCTTCCTCCTCTCTCTCTGCCTGCCTCTCCCCCTACTTGTGATTTCTGTCTGTCAAATAAATAAAATCTTTAAAAAAATAGATTTATTATGACTTAGAGACATTATTCTCATTCTTATCCCTTGCCCACCACACAGTTTAAGCATCTATGATTATATTCTCTACTTTTTCCCAACTTAAGTTTAAAGATTGCAAATTTACAAGGTGATTTTAATCATGTACAGGTCTCTGGTGGGTCCATCTTTGATTGTCACAGGATTTTTATTTCTCCAGTTTGGTTTTCTCTTATAGAAGTTAGAAAATCCAAATAGTTTATCATTGAATATTGTTGCCATCCGTTCTTTGACCCTTAAAGTATAAACCCACCTTTTTAATTAACATGTGCCTAATGTGCCAGTAAAGCTTATTTTTGAGAGTTGTAAAAGGCTAGACAGAAAGGCACATTATCTCTAGTGTCAAAAAATTAAAATAAGATATCCCAGTCTTCTTCAAAGATCACTGGTCTTAATTTCCATGTTTTGAAAAATATGGGAAAATATCATAAAAATCTGTTTTCAAGCACATCAGTCACAGGGCATTGGGTAAGGAAGAACAAAGCTCTGTAGAGAACAGATTCATCCGGCCTGATTGAACTTATCAAGTGGTATTGCTGGTCCGGAAACCAGCCAATATTTAATCAGTTACACAAAGGATAAAACAGAGACTACCAAGATGATTTTATAGAGAGAGACAAGTTATTTACCAGGATGATAAACCAAGAGTCTAAAACAATCCTAGCGTTAACCCAGCATACTCTATGCTGAGGACACATGGAGCATGGGCAACGTATACAAATGTATACATATATGTACACAAAGGTCCATATTAAGACCATAAGACCACATATATATACACAAAGACCATTATTTAAGACCATATATATACACAAAGACCATATATATACACAAAGATGATGAGGACCTGTCTCCTGCTCTCAGGCCATTCATGATATAGAGGAATTTGAGGAAACTATAGGAAACTATTGACAATATGTGGGAGGGAGACTTGGTGTACTGTTTTATACTCTCTGATCATATGATGGCTTAACTTCCCTGCCTAGTTTTCAAGACCTTCATCCAACCTTGTCTCTCTGCCCCCCTCCAGGGGACAGACAAGTCCACCTCCTCCAACTTCCTCAAAAATATAACCTGCTTTTGTTTCCTTTTTCTCCCTTCACTGAAATACCATCCAGTATCCTACCTGACCAAAATCTACCCAGCATCCCAGGGCCAGTCCTTCCACACGGATCCCATCCGTCTCTGAGCAGCCATGACTTGACTCATGCCATCTGCAGAGTGTACAGTGCTCAAGACGTGTAGCTCTTGTCTTCCAAATGACATTATGAACTCAGACTAGAAACCATGGCTTTCAACTTCGTTTGTGTTCTCCACAGTGGGTCCCAGAGTGCTGAGTACATGGTGGATTAAAATAAAGCTGTAAACATTCAGAAGCAATGAAATAGGAGGCTGATAATGGGGTCTTTGTTAAGAAAAAAATTAAGAAAAGGAAGTCTGACATCATCATACATCCATGAGAATACAGGACGTAGTAGTATGCTTTCTTCCAGCTGCCGGCTAGAGAACCTAACTGTAACTGGCTTAAGACCCAAGAAAACCAATTGGTTCCCCAAGTAGCAGCACGGAAGTAAGGGTTGAGTTCCAGTGTTCCATTAGCCTAGTAGCTCTGGGTGCATCTGTCCACCATCTCCTTAGCTCTCTCTGCATCCATAAACCAGCTTCTTTCTCAGGACAAGAGCGAACTGGCTATTTCTAGGCTTTGTATCTATGACTTACCTACCTCCATGCCTATGAAGTATCATCCATAAGAACACTAAGAGACTTGTGATTTCTCTCAGAGAAGCCAAGAACTTTCCCAGCTGCCCCTAGAAAACCTCATCTGTGCTCTTGGACCCTGACCAACCACTGGCCATTGGAATGGGATTACTCTTAGACTAATGGGACAGCCCATCCCACCCACCTAGGACAGGCTGAGGGCTGGAAGAATCAGGTGGCATTGCCTGAGGCACATGGGTTGCATTGAGGGTTGTCAGTGCCTGAAGAGAGGCAGAGCTGTCCAGTGGGCAATGAATATTGGTCCAACATCAGAGTTTTCCCAGTCACAATGATGCAAAAAGGAAAGAAGGTCTTCAAATGAGCTTAAGAGACAATCATTCCAAATTTGACCGGGATATTTGAAAAACCGTTGTGGATATGCAGCATGCATTGAGACAAAGAACTAAATGAATTCAGTACACTACCCTAGCTTCAAAGGCATTGAGATCGCATTATCTAGACAAGAGAAAGTCCAAAACAGATACAGTAAATGTCTTCGATTATTCAGCCAGTCCTGCTGAGCATGCTGAGTGACTGTTTTCTGTTTCTCCAAGGAATTCACCCAAGTCTTAAATGAGATCAAAAGAGGGTAAAGTGTAGGTGTAGGGATGAACTTTCCAGCCGTAGAGGTGACAGATAGTCTGTTCTAGCTAACATATCCATTTCCTCTACCTTGCCTAGTTCTCTTCATCCCGAAGCTCACTGGTTTAACCCAAGCTTCTACTTATTATTGTTCACCTGGGCTTCTGTAGTGACTTCCTCATTGGACTTTGCCTCTATTCTGTTCACATTAGCCGAAAAAATGCAGAGTTACATCATTAAAAGAGAAAAAAAAAAAG
This sequence comes from Mustela erminea, assembly GCF_009829155.1. Classification (NCBI taxonomy): domain Eukaryota; kingdom Metazoa; phylum Chordata; class Mammalia; order Carnivora; family Mustelidae; genus Mustela; species Mustela erminea. The sequence continues at coordinate 27,868,895 of NC_045634.1, read as the reverse complement.
CTGACCTTGTCACTCCGGTGCTCCAAACCTCTGATCAGTTCCTATCTAGCTGGAAGATAAAAATCAAACTCATTTACAAGTTTTCCAGGCCCTCCCTGCGTGACTCCAGGTCTCCGAAGTCTCCGTCCTTTTTTACATTCAAGCATGACACATTCACACTCCTCTAACAGGAGGGAAAATTCTCTGTTTTTGCACCTCCATGCCTTTCATTTCGCTCTCCCCGCTGATCTTTTGCGCAGATCCACTCCTTTTGGAACTTTTTCTTGCTCTCTCTGACACAATTAGTGATGTTCTTAACAACTTGCACTGACCCGTGCATTTAATTAGATCGGAATGACTTGGTTATCTGTCTCTTTCTTCCGTAGGCTCTTTACTTCTCAAGGGTTGGGGGGGGGGGCTCCTCTCTTTATCTCCCTGACCCCTAACACAGCACCAGGCACCTGCTGGAGAACTTGTTAAACCTTGGTTTAAAAAGTCTGTCTAACTCACGAAGGCAACTCCAACTTGGACAGTGTTAAAATATGGGATTTTTTTTTTTAAGTCTGCTTTAGATGTTTTAAGTAAAAGGCCGACTGTATTACCCCCAACGTGTGTTTTAGATTCACACATGCGGCAGGAGGAAGACCAAACTTACAAGTAAATGTGCCGGAACAAGTGAGGGCTGGAGGGAAGAGGGTTTGGATTTACCCATTTTGTTCAGCCCTCCCGCCTCACTCCCCGTGTTTCCTCTACAACTTCTTACTGAATCAAACTTTTTAGTCTCCAGCTCAGACATATGGCATTTTCAATAACATATTCCCATGTCGTGTTTGTTTGTTTTAGACTAAAGAGAGATGCCCAACTCTTCGATGAAATCTGTACAGAAGAGTTGTGCTGTGATTTTAAATGCATTGTTTTCCTGTCCTGTCAGTCACAGACCATTTTAAATATGGCCCTAATCACCAGTCGTCTAGGGGGCTCGCCACGGAAGGGATGTGGGAGGCGGGAAGGCTCAGAATCACAGCAAGTGTGTAGCTGGACTCCTAGGCGCCAACTGGCGTGCAAGAAGCGTCCAGCTGGCGTGCACCTGCGCCGGGGATCCCGCCTCCCCAGGACAAACTCAAGTTCCTGCCCTCAGCCTTGGCATGGGGGTGGGGGCGGGAGTTGGCCTCTAAGCCAACCTGTAAGTGATCCTGTCAGGTACTCATGCATAGGCTGCTTTTTATGAAGTGGGTTTAAAACTCAGGCAGGTGATTATCCTTATAGCAGAGAACAAGGACTGTGTACCATCTCTCAGCTAGCCTGATGGGGACAGATTTGACGGGTTGGCCCAGAAATAGATTTTTTTTTTTTTTAAAGAAAAACTCTAAAGAAAATGATTTCTTGTTCCCATTATTCATTTCCAAGCGTCATGTTTCAATTCAGATAAACCAGAATTTTGATGTTTACCTAAACAGAAATCACCATAGAAATCAACACAGAAAGTTCTATAATTTTTTTTTAAAGTAATTAAAGTGTTTTGACCAAGTGTTCTGTTTCAGAAGGACAAACCTTAAACTTTGGAGGAGAAAGGGGACACCCAGCAAGCCAGTAGGATCAGTTGAAAAAACACTGGTGATCAGTGGGGTGGCTTGTCAGCACCAGGTCACCCTCAAATTTTAAAATGTGTCAGCACATTAGGTCACCTTTGTGAATTAATTTATTTTGGATCCAAGAAACTGAGCTAGATTTTCCAATTTGATCCGTTTGAGAAGAGTTAGACGTACTATGAGTATTTGCACCATATGGATTAATTGTATAACTGAATTTAACCAGGGTCACACTGTGGTTAGCCTCACTGGTCATGCACATACCCTCCTGATATTGTCATCTTGGTCCTAATTTCTCATTTTTAACAGAATACCAAAGTTTCATTTCCATGGACACATATTTATGCTTGTTAGTGGATTAATTTCACACATTTAGACTTCAACAGTCATTAGTGTCATAATGATTACAGTAATTATATGAATAATGAGGCTCAAGTGATCAAAGAAAGATGACTTCCTCTAGGTGATGAGCAAAGTCAACCACTGTTGGTGACCAGTGTAATGAGTTTCAGTTTGCTTAGTATGCGTTTCAAGATGTTTTTCTGTGATGCAGGAAAGAATACTGTATATTCAGCTAAAATCTGGCAGGTCTGATGATCCAATACTATACTGGTTTGATGGAGAGCTGGGTGAGACCTGCGTGTTTACCAAACCTTGTTGCTTTCTAGTTATCAGTACTAAGACCATTAAGGTGCATAATTAAAAGGATTAGAAGGATGGGCTTGTAATTGTTATAAATACTACAAGTTATCTTATTCAGTAGCCAGTAATTACACTCAGTTAATTGTCTGATTAAGAATTCAAAACAATGGATTCATTTTTTTTCCCCTCAAAAAGGATTCTGGATGAGGTTATATTTTCAAGGATTGATTCTAGGTGATTCCAAAACCTTGGACTTTTTGACTTTCGTAACTACGTTGGACTAACTCCCCTTCCATGGAGGACGGTGGTGATAAAAGTAGCCAATTAAGCTTCATGGGTAGTATCTGAGGGACTGTGAACCACTTGAGGACAAAATGGATTCTCGTATGTCTTCTTCTACCGTGGTAATCACTTTTGTTACAGTCTGTTTTCATACACATATACCCCATCTTCCCTTTCCCGAATGCCCTAAGTAATACTAATTCTAGTTGCAATACTCTTATTCTTAGTGGATGAGTTGACATACTTCCCTGTATTTAAGATAAAATAATAGTCATTTATAATTTCACACCTATATATCACTCCCAACTCCTATCTTCACGTCAAGGCCAGGTATAACGCACCACCACCATTTTAAATTTTTATAATAATATATGGCATAAATACGTTTAGATCTCTCACCAGTCTGGAATTGGATTATGTGTGCTATATATGAGGGGTGGGTCCAATTTCTTTTTCATGTGAATAAGTTATCATAATACCATGTATTGAAAGGCCGTCCTTCCCTCATTGATTTCCAATACCACCTTGTCATTTGTCAGTTGCTCATCTATATATGCCTCTGTTCTTGGATATTTGGTGCCAGTATTACAATACCTTAATATTCTAGCTTCATGATCTGCTCCAGCCCTGATCTCTTGCAAGTTTTTTGTTTGTTTCTTTGTTTGTTTATTTTAGCTATGGTTGGAACTTTTCACTTCCATATACATTTTAGAATTGGTTTGTCAAGCTATAAAATAAACGTTCTTCTTTGGGAGAGGGGAATTCAAGCTAAATCCATAATTTTTTTTTAATTTTATTTATTTGACAGAGAGATCACAAGTAGTCAGAGAGGCAGGCAGAGAGAGAGAGAGGAAGCAGGCTCCCTGCTGAGCAGAGAGCCCGATGCGGGGCTCGATCCCAGGACCCTGGGATCATGACCTGAGCCGAAGGCAGAGGCTTTAACCCACTGAGCCACCCAGGCGCCCCCTAAATCCATAATTTATTCTGAAGAAAAACTGACATCTTTAAGACATCTTTAAGACACTGATTTTTACTGATCTATAAATGTAGTCTATCTCTATATTCATTTAGGACATTTTCATAAATTTCGATAACATTTTGTATTTTTTCTGTAAGTTTTACATGTATTTTATTATTTTTTCTTAAGAATTGTAAGTTTTTGATGCTGTTGTGAAAGGTGTATTTTAAATTTAGTTTCTATTTGCCATTATATAAAAAATGCACATAATTTTATATAATAGCTCACCTTCTGGAGACCTGACTAAAACCTCCTGTTTATTCTGATAGTTGACATTAGAAGAAATACGGACAATCATATAATTCGTTAATAGGAACAGTTTTGTTTGTTTGTTTTTACAACTTTTAAACTAGTTTTTCTTTCTTGTCTTACTGGACCATCTACAGCTTCCAATATAATGTTGAATGAAAGTGGTTTTGGCAGCCACCCTTAAAGAGTGGGCTTAAAAAGAATATTTTCCATGTTTCATTATTTTGTATAGTACTGTTTTTTTCTTAAAGGTTCTTCTCCAAGTTTTTAGGAATTGTTTGTTTGTTTTGTTTGTTTGTTTGTTTTATCATGAATGGTTATTCAGTTTTATCACAGGCACTTGTTTTTTTTGCATCTGTTAAGTTTATTATTTTTCTCCTTAATCTGAGAATGTGATCAACTACATTAGTAGATCTTCTAATGTTTAATCAGCCATATTGTACCAGTCATTACAGATTAGACTATGCTGCATTAATAAGCATCTCTAAAATCTCAATTAAAACAATGACTGTTACATGTCCAATTAGGTTTTAACAAGGGACCTGTGTTGATTTTGGTCTTATTCTAAGCCCTGAGCTGGTGGACAAACCCTCTTGACTCATGCTTCCATTATCATCATCGAACAAGAACAGAGCATCACAAGATCTTTCTTTGGCAATTCTGTGCTCTAGCCAAGAAGCAGTTCAAGTCACTTCTTCCCACAGCATTTTGCCTAAACTACTTATGTGAGCGTAGGGAAATGAAATTTCTGCTGTGTGCCCAAAAAGAAGTGGGGAACCTGGTAAGAGTGAATATTAGAAGCCTCTGCTACATTTGTGTTTCATTTGCATTTCATTTGCATTTCTAAATGCATTTGCATTTCTAAAAACAACTCCACTTTGTCACAAGAGGTACATTTGTCTACATTGCTCGATGCCTTTTGCATCTATATTGGTGAGTGGAACTGACCTGATATTATACTTTTGGGGGCAGGTTTTGGAATCAAGGACCTGTGAGCTTCATAAAATGGATTTCATAATTTCCCCTATGTTCTGGAGTAAATTGTACAGAATAGGTGTTGTCTGTTATTTGAATGTGTGGTAGAACAAATATAAAAGAGTCGACCTAGGCCTATCACTTTTATTAGTGAGAAGATATTTAAGTGCATTTCTTACAAGACAATGTTACTAAGATTTTCTTTTCTTTTCTTTCCTAGCTTAGTATAATAAGTTATACTAATTAGGCATTTTTTAATTTCATGAATTGTCACAGTCATTGGCATAATTTATTCAGGTGCATTGAATATTTGTATCTTTCTTATTTTTTAATTTTGTTATTTATTTTCTCTTTAATTTTTTTTTTAAGATTTTATTTATTTATTTGACAGAGAGCGATCACAAGTAGGCAGAGAGGCAGGCAGAGAGAGAGGAGGAAGCAGGCTCCCTGCTGAGCAGAGAGCGCGATGCGGGGCTCGATCCCAGGACCCTGAGATCATGATCTGAGCCGAAGGCAGTGGCTTAACCCACTGAGCCACCCAGGCGCCCCCTCTTTAATTTTTTATGCTGAAAAAGACCCTCTGAAGTTTAACAATTTTATTAGTTTTTTAAAGAAAATAATGGGGTCCTTCTCTTTGATTTTTCTCAATTTTATTATTTCTGCTCTTATCTTTATTGAGTTCTTTATGTTTTTCTTGTTTCATTGTTCTTTCTATATCTTCTTAAAAATGCATGTTTGATTCTTTAGTTCTTAGTCTGTCTTCTTTTCTAATATAAACATTGAGGACTACAAAGATCTCTCATGCATCTTTCCCAGATTTACTAGCTGTAGCATTTCTCTTTCTCTGTGTGTATGTATGTATATGTGTGTGCAGATACATATGTGAGTGTATATACACACATACATGTGTATTTATGAATATACAGCTGTGCATATACATGCATACACACATATACATATATAATTATATATGCTATATAAATAATTCACACACCTGTAGAATTATTTTTGTTGAGGTGTGCAGATGGTAAACTCATTTTTTGTTTGGAAATCTTTATTTCATCTCAGTTTTTTTAAAAAACTGGAATTTTATTTTAAAAGAGAGAGAGAGAAAGAAGGGGCAGAGGGATATGATGGGAGAGAACCTCCAGCAGACTCCTTGCTGAGCCCAGAGCCCAACATGGGTCTCAATCTGACAACCCTGAGATCATGATCTGAGCCAATAACAAGAATTCAATGCTTAAGTGACTGAGCCACCGAGATGCCCCTAAAAACCTAGAATTTTAGATTGAGAAGCTTTTGTTTTGTTTTGTTTTCCTCTACTGACGGTAAAGACATTATATCACTGTCTAGTGTATTGTTTCTGATGAAAATTCACAGGTTATTCTAACTCTGGTTTCTATGGAGTTTGTCTTTTCTCTCTGGCTACATTTAAGATCTTCTTTTTGTCTTTGGTATCTTATAATTTCACATTGGCATGTCTAGATACAGATTTCTTCTTATTAACACTACCGGTTATTCACTGGAATTCTGTAATCAACAGATTGATAGCTTCCTAATAGGTTTGAAAAATTCTCAGCCTTGATTTCTTCAGATCCTGCATTAGCCACCTTCTTTCTTTTCCTCTTCTTCTGAAACATCAAGATGTTAGACCTGCTAACTCTATTCTCAATATCTCTAAACTTCTCTTTCATATTTTCACTGTCTTGTGTCTTAAAGAAGAATCCTATCTAAAGGACAATTATATATACATATAATAATATATATAATAATTATATATATAATATTATATTATTTAGTTCTATTTCCAAGTCACCTATTCTCTCTTTGGTTGTATCTAGACTATTGTTAATCAACTAAATTTTTTTTTTTTTAATTTCAGTTATTGCACTCAGTGTTAAGAGTACTTTCTTCACTAGTTTTCTTTTTGATTTCTTGAGACATTTTAAGCATATGTATTTGGTATTCTGAGGCTAATAATTCTGATATCTGAACATCTTATGGTCTGAATCTTCTGTCTATTACCTTTACTGGCTCTTGCTTGTGGTGTCTTATTTTTCTTTCTTTTCTTTTTTTTTTTTTTTTAAATTTTTCTTTCTTATGTGTTTCATGCTTTATCCATTTGTTGTTTTTACTTTTTGGATTGTGAATTTTTTTTAAATTTGTAGTTATATTTTGAGCATTAAAATAGATTTCTTAAAAAAAAATGTTCGGGGGCCTCGGTGGCTCACTTGTTACGTGTCTGACTTCGGCTCAGGTCATGAGCCCAGGGTCCTGGAATTGAGCCCTGTATTGGGTTCTCTGCTCAGTGGGAAGCCTGCTTCTCCCTCTCCCACTCCCCCTCCTTGTGTTCCCCCTCTCACTGTATCTCTCTCTCTCTCTCTGTTTGTGTCAAATAAATGAATAAAATATATATCTTTTAAAAAAGCACTAGATTTCTCCAAAATGATTGTAATTGCTATTGGAATACTCTAAGTCTGAATCTATTCTATACTAAATGCTCATTTTGAAGCTTTTGAGTAAGACTCAAAATTATGAATTATGGATTTTCAGGCTGCAAACATGGGTGAGGTCTGTCTTCTGATTATGAACTACCAGGATAGGTTTCCCATCTTACTCCTACTTAATACCTAGTTCTCATATACACAGTTTTGCTTGCAGTCTCCTAGGCTGGGGTTATTATTTTTTTTTCTTGATTCTTAAATGAACCCACAGGATCATTTCCCTTTCTGCTGAAGATGTCCAGGTTCATGAATAGAGGAAGATTTCCTATTAGAATCTACAGTGTAGGTGAGCCTTAGTCTTAGAACTCCTCTGCTTCTGGAAATTAGATCACAAATCTTAAGGTCACATTTTGACATAAACTCCCTGAGGCAAGAGCATGCTTTAATGCTTTGCTTACTTTTCTGACTCTCACCTTCACTCAGTCCCTAGCTTGGACACTTTCTGGAATGACTATAATTGAGAAGAAGATTTATTTCCTTGTTTGCTATTATTGTTATTTTAATTTTCTTTTCTGAGAATCCATGTTGTCTTAGATAATGCCCATGATTTATAGTTTAATGGGCACTTTAGTTCAATCAGTTTTTATAGTAAATTTAGAGAGGCTCTAAACAAGAGTAGAATTAGAATAGATTTTTCTTATGGTATGTAGATATACTTATCTAAGGGCTGAAGTCTATTTTCACTTGAGAATTTTTGTCTCTGTAATTATCTCCTACTACTTGACACTGCAGGTCTTAAAATGTACAGACTTTTCTTTTTCTTACTAATGACCAAAAACATTGTATATCTTAAAGACGAGTTAAAATTCAGGGGGGAGTAATTTGTAATACTTCTTCTGTGATTGTATAACTATTCACATTTTAAAAATTGCATTTCTCAAAGTGTATCCAGAAGTCAGCTGCATCTGAGAATCTTGAAGAGGTCACTTAAAGATGCACAGTTCTAAGACCCTCCTCAAATTTGCTGAATCAGAATCCCTTTAGGGATACCTATATTCTCTATTTCTTTTAAAGATTTATTTATTTATTTTGAGAGAGAGAGAGAGAGAGAGAAAGTTGGGGGAAGGGCTGAAGGAGAGAGAGGTATCTTCTAGCAAACTCCCTACTGAGCTATGGAGCCTGATGCAGCTGGATTCTAGGACCCTGAGAGCATGACCTGAGCCAAAAGCAAGAGTCAGCCCCTTAACCAACTGAGCCACCTAGGTGCCCCTATAATCTACATTTTTAAAATAATAGTATACTTTGTTTCTATATGTCATAAAGTTTGAGGATTTCTTGCCAACATTTGTTTTAGAAATACAGATTTGGTTTTATAATGTACTTTGCTAGAACATACATGCTTTCCATTCCTTATAGTTTTTTTTAGTGCTTTAGTTCTTTTATATTTTTGGCATCTTTAAATACCCTTTAATACTACTTCATTTGAGATAGAGCATTTAAGTGCCATTTAAAGCAGTAATAATATGCTCCAGATATTTTCTTTGTCCATTTATTTTGAAAATACAAAAAAATGAAACATAGAGCTTCATAGATTGGTGGACTTCTTGAAACAGTCAAAAAAATTCTGTCAATGTATCAGTTAGTTCATGTGCTATTCAACATGAAAAGAAACCAAAAATTGACATTTGTAAAATGTTAACATCAGACTGAGTTTAACTGTTGAAACCTAAGGATCCAAATCAACCGACAGAGCATTGTTATAGATAAAGTAACCCTCAGTTTCAATGTATTAGGGACATATTTAGTGACATATGTGATTTTTTCTTCATCTTTCATATCTACACATATGTTTACTAATTTCTTTTTATGAAGGTGTTTTTCTGACTTGGAGACTGTTGATGACATGCAACATTATAAGAATGTCTTTTGCTGATAATATTTTTAATTTATTACTACATAAATAAATAATTTAGTTAAATGTAATTATTTTTAAACTACAAAAATAATCAAATAATAGCTAAGAAGCATTATAAGATCATCCATGATTTTTCAGAATAGAAAGACTGAAAATTTGAAATATTATTTTTCTTTTGTTATTTGTGAAAATCAAGGGGGAAAGAAGGTACTTTTACCCTTTTCGAGTGGCCATATTAAAGTTTCACTTTACTAATAACTATTTTACTCTAAGCTTCTATTCCATCTTAAGCATTTATTTCTAAATCAGGCTGCTTAATTTATTTTCTTGTTTTTTTCTTATAACAGCTTTTTAATTAGCATGACTTAAGTGCATGACTAACCAATTCCCCATATATGAGTTTTATAAAAATCTTTTCAAACTTAATATTTGCACCCCATAATAAATATTTACCTGCAACTCCCTTTTGGCTAATCCATTTACTATTTAATACTCGGGAGTAGCAAATCGTGCATGAAGCAGGTGTTCTCTGACTGAGCATTCCATAGCTGGGTCAATTAGCTTAAGATGTGAAGAGGTCACCAGAGCGTAATCACAGTTGTTTTATGATAGACCAAATCCAGGTATCTCTAAGGTGAGTTGCCCCGCAGGTATGAAGTACACTTCAAATTCTCCTTTTCAAGGAAATGTTAACATTGAAATTGTTTGTGTTGATATTATTGATCACTAATGTGTCGTAGACAGTACGACATGAGGAATGCTACTTGCATCTTTTCCTGATTCTTAAATGAGCCCACAGGATCATAATTCAGAAGGAAGCTCATAAGTGAACCACTGAGGATAGAAAGGAGTGAAGGACAAAACTCTATTTTTACTTATTCTACATCCCCCGAGTGTTCTGTTACAAACAGATTCCATCTTCTCTAAGTTCCTTTGACTAAAATCTTCTCCTCACTTTTAGGGACTATATTCGGTGAACTCGTTATTATATTCCCTGTTGTATTAGCTAAGCTTTTCCTTCAGTAACGCAATTTATTTTTATCTTGAAATTAGTAGCAGCTTTATGACTTTTGACAACTTCATATCACCTTCAAACTCTCATCCTTACACTCACCTTTAGATACAAAATGTTCCAATTCAAACTATATTCTCTTTTGAAATACCAATTAAATTTAGAGGTGATATTAAGGTAAAAAATGAAAGTAGAAAACACTAGAGCTTTACTTAATAATGTTATCATCAATCTCCATGTCTAGGGACCAACTTATGGTTAAAACATAGTCCTAACAAGTTCCTTCTGATTTGTTCAATAACTCACTTCCCTTGGATGGGGTCCAAGGTAGCCCTTGTCATATACCAACTTCCATATGACATTGACTTTTGTCAGGATGAGGATCCGGTATACTAAGAATGTTGAGTCTTTCAGGTGTGTGGTTAGCTTTCATCACATTAGGCGCTGTCTGCAGGGTGAAGGAGACTTTTTTTTTTTTAATTTAATTAAAATGCATAACACTTGAATACCAAAAAGAAATGTGCTATGGAAGAAAACCCCAGATCAAAGGACCATTATTACCAGTGATTTTATATAACTGCTTCAAATTAGTTCTACCTTTTTGACTCCTAAAACTTGTTATAAAGAGTAAAAGTTATCTAACCAGTGTGAGTTTCAGACACAGATGGAAAATCACGACAATCTCCCAAGATGCTCTTCGGGGTAAGTGGAATCTCCTCGGGAACCACTTCCCAGATCAATCTAGCCTATCCATAAAAACACGTTTAAATTGCCCTCCCTGAGCCTGCTGCTAACAGTTGTACTCTTACATTATGTATGAGTCTCTGCTTGTTGCATGAACAAACTGCACAATGTTCCATTAGTGATTTTCAATTTCATGCTAAGCTTTGCAATTTATTAGTGTTATTTAGGCTAATGTACTATTATTTTGCATATTTTATATCATTTGTTATTCATGCAATGTGATATTTAAGTATTGGGGATCAATATGTCTTCTACATTGTTTATAAATTTGTACACTTAAAGAGTAAATCAATCAAATATACTACTGCATTGAATTTGTTTAGGGAGTTGTTTTCTAGACATAAACGCTGTCCTTTTCTTTTCAGAACTTGGGACTATTTTTTAGTAAACAGCATTTTAAAATATTTTAACATGAGTATTTAATGGCTGTATTGAAGATATATGGTTGTATTTTGCATCTGAGTTATGAAATGCTAGTGATGAGTGAGATACTTTGGTCCAATTTTGCTATTAGCAGTAAATGCATAGAATACTTACACTTTTTTTTTTAGTACTTACCTACTATTATAGTGCTTGTTAAATGTTGGAACATGGAATCTGCTAGATATATCTTTGTATTTTTAGACTAAAATGTTAGCAGAAGGGGAAGGAAATATATCTCATATCTGTTATACGTACATGTACATTTATACAGATACAAAAATACAGATAATGTTGTCAAATTAAGAATTTGAGAACCCCCCCCGCCACCTATCACACTTATCTTGCAATTTTTCTCTATCAAGTGCATGGGTGGGTACATAGGTCCAGGTACAGAATTTGCACTGGCTTTGATCTTAGGACCTCGTGGTTGGTAAGACCTGCCTGGGTTCATGTGTTTATTAACACTCCAGTACTAAAAACAGGACTTGTGACAGCAAGAAATTCAGTTAGTCCCACCGTGAAGATAAACCATTCCGAGTTGACTGCAAAGCACTGCTCATTCCATCCTGTGTTCCTGGTCCCTAGTCAAGCAGGAAGAGGCCACAAGTGCTTGACTTAGGGAAGGATAATTCAGTGGCTCAAGTTTCTTGCTCTATCCTGCTGGCACTTCCTTCAGTTCCTTGCTTCCCAACTTTCTGAGTCTCGTCTTTCCTCTTTATGCTAAGGTTTTCATCATTTCTGAACAATTCTTACATGCATCCTCTCTTTCATCCACTGTATTGTGCAGTTTCTACATTTAAGGGCATTTTCTTACTTTTTATTTTATTTTACTATATTCCAATCTGTTTCTCCTACTATTCTTACTGCTTTCCTGACTATAGGATTTTCTGTGAATAATTTTAAAATGTTAGAACTGTTTGTTGCCTAAAACTCCCGAGTCACCTGAAACTTGCCTATATGTAATTTTTGAACACATATATACAAGTATTATGAAATTTTTAAATGCTATATTACATTTTTAAACTCTGGCTTTGGAAAAGTACAGAATATTGCTGAGGATTTAAACTTCTCCACAGGGATGCTACCAAGAGAATGTCTAGAAAGAATTAGATTGTTTAAAAGAATACTTTATGTCTTTGTAAGGTTTTCTCTGGGGTGGATTATTATAAAATAAGTCTAATTTTCCCATTGACTCAACTTAAAGATTTAGTAAGAATTTCCTTTGAATTATTTGGTCTCAATAATCTTGCAGATTATTAAGAGTAAGATGACAATTTTACTTGGGGTTTGCATTTTTGCTCCCTTGGGTTTTTCTCTTTACTAGAGAATAATGTTTCTTCTTCTTTAGTGTTCATTAATTAATTCTCTGAACATGTATTTATATGAGCCTGTTTGTTAGGCTCAGGGCTGGATGCTGCGTACCTACGAGCAGAAATTCCACACCTAATCTCTGCTGTGGTCCTGGGCTTGTAATACAGGAATCTGTATTACAACCACCTCCACCTCCACCGTGTCTCTGATGCTTCTGGAACATGGGCCACACTTGAACCAACTACATTCTAGTGCACCAATGCACTGAAATACAGAACTGGTAAATCGCAAGCTATGTAATCATTATTATGATTTTTCAAAGAACAGTCACATTGTTTCTACCAAAATGAAAGCTGAAACCAAAAAATAAGTTTTGTTCACAGCAGCAGAAATAGGAACTGCCCTTTCCTCTTGAGGTCCTACAACCTATGGTACAGCAACACTGGGGTTTGCAGTGTCCTTGCTCTCCTGTGGTGAGACAATGCTGCTTTCAGAACACCAGCAGCTGGAAGCTTCGTGCTACATCAGGAGGAAATTCATGGCTCCAGTATTTCCATATGGATATATTTTAGATATGAAAATCCTATCCATATGGAATGCATTATAACAGGGAATACAGCGAATTAGTAATTTCACAGCTTTACATACCTAAACCTTTAGCATTAAGGTAATTTTAACTGGTTAAATTAAAAAAAAAAAAAAAAAGGAAACCTGTCTTGCTACTGAGATACAGTAACTTTTAAGCAAAAATAGATATTGTGCCATAATCAAATGAAAGCTTAAGGGATAAATTTAATTTGACTAGGTATCATTTGCACTGATTTCTCTTCAGTCTGTCCCCAAAACTACCCTACTCATGGGCTTTATATGACCCATATTTTTTCAGAAAAAGCTAAATCTACTTAGTAACCAAAATCTTGCATTTACTTGTTCTTTTCCCCCACTTTATTGGGTGAAGTAATTGTATTGCTTATGACACATATATGAACACACTGTATATTAGACAGAAAATGTGTTTATAAATAGGATATAGGTATACTGGGACACCTGAGTGGCTCTGTTGGTTAAGCGTCTGCCTTCGGCTCATGTCATGATCCTGGGGTTCAGGGATCGAGTCCCACATCGGGCTCCTTGCTCAGCGGGGAATCTGTGTCTCCCTCTGCCTGCCACTCCTCCTTCTTGTGCTCTCTCTGTCTGTCTGACAAATAAGTAAAATCTTAAAAAAAAAAAAAAAAAGACGTTTGTATATTTATAGATATACAGAATACATAATATATGAACAACATTGGCATTTTTGATAGATATACTAATATATGTATGTATGCATGTGCATGTATACACACACATACATGATATTAACAAGGACTATTAACTTTCTAAGCCTAAAAATCAGGGCCCCAAAATTCTGCACTGTGTGACCACATGGACGAACCTTGAGGAATTATGAAAAGTAGTGCTAGTTAAGTCAGCCATGGAAAGACAAATACTACATGATTCTACCTATAGAGGGTATTTTGCATAGTCAGAATGGTGGAATATCTGAGGCAAGGGGAGGGGAGAAAGGAGAACTTTTTTTTTTTTAAGATTTATTTATTTATTTGAGATAAAGAGAGAGAGAGAGCGCGCAAGCAGGAGGGTCAGAGGAAGAGGAAGACAATCTCAAGCTGACTCTGCGTCCAGCACAGAGCCCAACTAGGGACTTGATCTCACAACCCTCAGATGGCAGTTGGAGCCAAAACCAAGAATGGGATGCCAACAAGATTTGATTAGAAGGAGAGCTTTCTAATCAAAGGGCATGTTATAGTTAGGCAAGATGAATAAGTTCCAGAGATCTGCTATACAGCGTTGTGCCTGTAATTTAGACTACTGTGTTGCACACATAGAACTTTGTCAAGAGGGTAGATCTTCTGTTATGTGTTCTTTCCATAATAAAATAAAATTTAAAAATAAAATTATAAGTGAAGAATAAAAAAATAAATGAGAGCCCAAAATAAGATTTCCTTCAAAAATTATCATAATTGCTTCCTTCAAAAATTATAAATAAACTTGAAAGAAATCCTATATTAGACTATAATGGTTAAGCCAGAAAGTTCTATTCCAGTGTATGTGTGGTTAGAGAACTTTTCTTTCCAAGACTAAAAAAAAAAAAACTTCGCAGTTTCAGTCCTTACTTAAAAGTAAATATTGTTTGAACCTAGACTTAGTTGTTTTAGTTTTTTCCAGGCATTGCTAGTCAGATGCACAAAACTATATGGAATATATGAGTGCATTAAAAATTACAGTTATTCCTTGGATTGCCAGGGGAAAAATCAATGTATTCCTAATTTTAGAAATTATGCGATTTAGAATCTTTCCTTACAATTGAAGTGAACTAAGAAAGACCACTAAGAAACTGAACTAAGAAAGTGAACTAAGAAAGACCACGATCTGCCGATGTCTGTAATGTCCTCCCGGGAAGCCCTAACACTACACTCCAGCATTCGGGGCCCATTTGGGCTCAACAGTTAAGCTGGAAGATTCATGGGCCATCTAGTGACTCTCCCTTCACAAATGAAGAAATGGAGACATGGAAAAACTTGCTGTGAGATGGTTGGGTAGTGAAGCCAGAAGCAGAATCAGTCTTTAGATCCTATCAATGAGGCACAGCATAAATGTGATTTCATAGAAAAGTTAACATGCTAATAGTTTTATGAATAACCTCATTGCAGTACAATATGGAGCACAAGCGGGTACTCGATTTATAACTCAGGTATTATTAATCCCAAAATAGTGTTCTACCTGGCTAGGCTAATACTGGGCATCAATGGAAAGCTGAGTGCTCTACCATGCCATATGTCAATCATCAAACCAACCCAACAATCCTAGCAAATGGTATTTATTACCAGGATTCTTGGTGGTGATAAGAATAATAATGTAACAAATATTGGAAATACCCAAATCCAAAAGGATAAATCTGTTTAAGGAGAGAAAAAATAGAGGGACTTAAGAATGAGGTTTGCGATGGAAAACAGGGACCTGATGAATGAGTGTCAGCGCTGCATCTCCAAAATTGATTTTCAAATGCAAAACATAGTTTCAGGGACCTAGGATAACATGGGAGCCCTGAGCCACCTGGATACAGGAATGTTGGTGGAGGGTACAGTCTGCTGTGAGGGGCTGTATGAGCGGATGACACAAGGCGAGTGGAAGGCCACAGATTCCTTTATGAGTCAGCTGATTTACCCATCTAGAACAACCCACACATCCATTTGTTTTGTGAGCTCCAGATGGATAAGCAGAAAATAACCATGTGGTACTAAAATTTACAGTTCACTCATAAACAGTATGAACAAACATTCATATGTCAGCCACGGTAAGGGAGGGGGTCTTCCAGATAATTAAATCAGCACTGAAACTGTTATGAGAAAGAGGCTCAATATTCAAGTCTATAACTAATGGGGGGGACATCATTCCCCTAATTCAAGAATGGGAAAGAAACCAATATAGTTGAAATAGCTGATAAAACAAATTTTTGTTTTAAAAGATAGAGAAATAAAGCCTGAGAAAGAGCTAAGAGTCCCAGGCCTCTCAATTGGATGGTTACTTTCTTATGTAAATGGTGTAAACATAAATAATAAAAATGTGTACAAGCTTTCACAAAATTACGTTGTTGCCTCCACTGAAACATTTTCAGTGGTGACGAGCAAAGTCATTTTTCTATTGTTGTCACAATAGTTGTCTTTAAAAAAAAATCTCCAGAGAAAATGATTAATTAGATTTCAATTATGCTGCAGGGGAAAAAAAAATGTACTTTACATACGCATACACTAAAAAGCATTATAGTGTTTCTTTAATGTGTTTAAAAATTCAAAAATGTTTTTAAAAGGCACTTAAAAAGTCAAAGCAAAAGCAAGCTAATGGAATATGGTGTCATGATTCAAGTTGATGTATGCTGAGTTTTCCCAGGTCCTTTTGTATGACATTACACAGACATTGTTGGAATTCTTCTGAATTATCTTTGAACATTCTGAAATACCCATTATGATCTGTTGATAGACACAAAGGTAATCTCTCTAGTTTCACCATGACTTGCAGGAAATACTAAAAGAAATGTTGCTCCTTCTTAAGAGAAGGGGTAGTTGTCAAGGCAAAGTTGCTATTTTGGGCTTGTCTGCGTACTGGGATTAGAAGTATTCCCCCCCATCTCTCTGATCATTTCATGAATGAAGGGTGTCTTCTCAAATTTCATTCCCCTTTCTCCCTTCCTTGCTTTTTCCTTCTCTCCCTCTCCCTTCTCTTCCCTTATTTTCCCATTTTGAAAACTTCTTTTTCCCTTCATGCTCTCTTTTCATCTATATTTTTATTTAATTTTAAGTTTTGACCAAGGTATAATTGATGTACATGATCCTATTAATTTTATGTGTGTTTCCTAGTTGTTCCCTATTTCGATACACTACGAAATGACCGCCACGTAAGTGTAGTTTCCATCTGTGACCGTACAAAGTTCCTACAGTGCCGTTGACTACTTCCCCTGTGCTGTGCATTACTGTGACTCTTCAGTTTTATAACCAGAGGTTGCGACACTCTTTCTTCCCTTCACCTGTTGGGCCTGTCTCCCCACCCACCTCCCCCCGGCAACCACCAGTTTGTTCTCCCTACGTACAAGTCCGTCTCTGTTCGCTTTGTTTCTTTTTCTGTGTTTTAGATTCTATAGGTAAGTGAAATCATTCAGTGTCTTTCTCTGATTGATGTCACGTAGCCTGATGCCTTTCAGGTCCATCCGTGATGTTAGAAACGGCAAGATTTCTTTTTTATTATTTTTAATTCTTTCCACTTCCCTCTTAGCCCTAATTCTCATTTCTTCTTGCTTCTCAGTGTAACCCCTTCCTTGTTTAAGTAAGGATTACAAATATATTTCTAACAGCTTCAACTGTACTTTGTTAGTCAATATGGCTTGATGAACAAGATAAAATTTTAATAGCACAGAATAAATCATCTTATATGCTTTTAATAGAAACGCGTTACATTTTTGTATGAAGTGTGTCTAGAAATAAATTTTGGTATTTACTTTTTTCAGATGACATTTAAAGTATTTTTAAGTGGCATTTGTTTGAAAAAGCTATACAGGAAGCTTTATTTCTCAAAACTTGTTTTCAAAGTTTAACAAAAATCCGTATTTCTACAGTGTAGTAATACTTGTTATATTGTGAGTTTTAACATTTTCAGCTATTATGCTTACAAATCTGCAAACCATGTCATTATAATAAAAACCAGGGTTTGCATGAATCCAGTTATTCTCCTTAAGTGTTTTTGGTTTTGTTTTTGTTTTTTAAGGTGAGTTGTTGCTTTCAGGGTTTGTTCTGTATGTTCTATGTCTTAAGTTTTCATGTCAAAATATTCAAAATATAATTGGCAACATATTTTTCTTAACATTTCCCTATTACCCTAATAGGGCATCCTTGATTTTTTTTTTTAAGGTTTTTTTAAGCCACAGCTCAAATTAACTTTCTTTGGAAATAGCTCTTAAGTATACCACCTTATTTTCAGTTTCCTCTTTCATTCTGTTCCACACATCCAAAATTATATAGTTTCCAAATTATATTGCTCCTGGAAGTGAAGCAGTTTCATCTCTTATGGCCTGGGTGCTGTTAGAGGAACATGTGAAGCCAAGAAGCCAAACCAAGCAGTACCCAGAAGTATCAAGAGCTGAGCTCATAGAACCAGAGTGATTATTTTAGACGAGTGAAGATAGAACACCTCAAAAACAAATGGAAGTTTGTAGATAGCAGTTGTGTCTACTTACCTTTTTAGCTTTTAGAAAAACTGAAATGTGTGTATTTGATGTCAAGTAACTTTATTGTTTATCCGATCTTTAAATACCGACCTCCTGCCCATGTGTTTGTTATATACCCGATCTCCTCTGAGGAACAGGAACATATATCTCCATGAACTGAGTAGAGTTTTTCAAACAAATATCTAAAATACTCTATTTTCTGATTCCCACCAAAGAACTGTTTTACGCTAACTTACGCTTTGAAGATGTCAATCGAGAACTATTCATAAAATTCTTGAGGCTATGTTGGCTGATGGGTATTTAAACCATGGCCTACAAAATAAATAAATAAATAAACGTTCCCATAACATTTGCAATCTAATCATAATTCACTTTATAACGGCAATCTGAAAACACGTTTGTTAATTTTGTTAATTACATCCTTGTCGTTGACTTTCTCAGCTCAGTCTCACTTTTGGTGAAGAGATACTGATGACATTTAGTGGTTTAATGTCATTAGCTGTTGTGGTGGTGGTTGGTGTTTTTTTTTTTTTTCCCCCTGAGGATGGCAATATTGCTCATTAATTTTGTCTCTCGCCAGAGTAAATGCAGGATATGAACATACATGTTGATCATGCTAAAAATCATACTTGGGAAGATTGAACTGCAGTCTGGGAGTAAACGGAAGTCTACTGGGGGAAAGTGGTCCAGGAGGGTTAAGAGAGGGTTCTCTGGCAGATTGATCTGCCCAGCATGCTGTCATATCTCTTTCCAAGGCATATTGGCAAACGACACTGAACAACCTTGATAAAGGAGATTTAATTAAAACGCTGTAAGCATAAGATCTCTGTCTCCTTACTATAGAAGGTCTTGTCAAAAGAATTTTATTCCAAACCTAGCAGGGTTTTTTAAATGTTTTACTCATGTTTAACCATCCCACTGATTACAGTTGGAAGGATAACACGACCAGTCCGCTCTTAATAAGGGCTTTTAAAAATCACAGCATGTTCTTCAGTCCCTCAGTGCAGGATGAATGTGGCATCAGGGACACAAATATCATTACCTTGATAAATTACTGACGGCATAATGATTATGGAAATCGTCATCGACTGATCATCAGTCACAATTTATTTCAAATCAATGTCTACAATTTGTAGCCTGGATGGAAGTTTTATCAAAACCCCCTCTGGTAGAGAACAGCTCTTCTAGCTAACTTCCTCCTAAGAGCATTACGGCTTTGTCATGCATCATCTGCTGTTCATGAATGGAACCACTCAATGATTCCATGGCCTCCAGCAATCCAAATTAGTCAGGAGAACATTGGGCTACCACACACTTGTACACAAACTCGTTCAGAAAAGCAGTTTAATTTAAGAACCAGCAAATGTGCCAAACTATAGAATCCCTCCCTAGACACTGAGTTTCCCATTTTTTCCCCTTTCCAATTGGCAATAAATGGTAATGTTGGACTTTACTCTGCTGTTAAATTGCAAATAAATTGTTGCAGAATCATGACATAATAGGCATTTACATCTTTAAAACCATCTCTGTAACAGGAAGCATAATTTGCATGTCTTTGTCTGAGAAGTAGTGTTTCATTACTCTTTTTCCAACACACTCAACACTTCAAGGAATTTTAGGCCTTGAGAAGGGCCTAGTGACTCAATCCCTGTGGTGCTTTTCTGTATCTATCTAATTTTTAAGTTAGTCATCATTTATTAAGTATCACAAGATGGTCATTATCAATGATAGCTACTGACGAACTGGTAGTAGGACACTCTGTCCCCAGGAGGCCACCTTCTCAGAATAACGTTGAAGGTGGTAGGTTGTACTTTAGCTAGGATGGAGATTTGGTGTGAATATAAACAAGACTGTTTTTTGTTTGGTTTTCTTTGGTTTTGTTTTGTTTTTAAGTGCTGCCTTTTCTACCTTTGCATCTTTACCAAACAAATGAAATAATTTACGGAGTACATACGCTTTGGATAGACAGGCTGGTGTGGAGAAATACAATAGAAAATAAACATGGAAGCAATGAGTTCACTTGTGTTCTGTGAGGTAAAACTGATAACAATGTTTTTTGGAGAGAAAAAAATAGTAATATCTGTATAAATTGGCCAGTGCAAGTAAGGTTGAGGTAAAATGTTGTGTTCAAATTGACACGTCACTCTACACTGCATGCTTTCTTTGTCTTCCAGAAAATGTTTCATAGTAGTAATATTACTCCTTAACTTTATAGTTTTACTTTCAAAATATGATGTGCAGGGCACCTGGGTGGCTCAGTGGGTTAAAGCCTCTGCCTTTGGCTCAGGTCATGATCCGAGGGTCCTGGGATCTAACCCCACATCCAGCTCTCTGCTCAGCAGGGAGCCTGCTTCCTCCTATTTCTCTCTCTCTGCCTGCCTCTCTGCCTACTTGTGATCTGTCAAATAAATAAATAAAACCTTTAAAAAAAAAAAAAACAAAATATGATGTGCAATTAGACACGTAAGAGATGGTTTCTCATAAAGATAAGATTACTAGTTCAAGTTTAAGAGTGATACATACTTCTCTAAATGGGTAAAGCCAAAACAGGTAGAATCACAAATGAATGCTATTAAAGATTTATCACTTATTAAGCATTAGTTATGATTCAAACATCCCACTAAATGTCCCAAGTATGTTATTTTTCTGTAACTCTCACAAGATCCCTGCAGACATTGGGTTAGCCTCATTTTTCAAATGAGGAAAGTGAATCGCAAATGCCTGAGGTTACAGAAGAGTAAGAGGCAGGACGGTTTGACTTCAAGGTCATTGTTCTTCAGCTTTGCAGATCTCCTTGGAGTAGGGGTTGCTGTGAAGGTCCAGAGTCTGGTTAAATTTTGGTTTTGGAATCTTCAGGCGTCTGGCATTTGTGAATAGTTTCTCATATAAATAGTCACATGTGAATTGCTATGGAGAAAGAGAAAGGGAGGAAAATGGAAGGAAGGAAGGAAGGAAGGAAGGGGAGGAGGAAGAGGGAAGAAGGGGAGGAAGAAGGAGCAAAGAAAGACATTGGGAGATGGAGAGGAGAAGGGAGTTGGGGGAAATCGGAGGGGGAGACAAACCATGAGAGACTGTGGACTCTGAGAAACAAACTGAGGGTTTTGGAGGGGAGGGGTGTGGGGGGATGAGCCTGGTGGTGGGTATTGTGGAGGGCATATACTGCATGGAGCACTGCGTGTGGTGCATAAACAATAAATTTTGGAACACTGAAAAAAAATTAAAAAAAAAAAAAGAAACAAAGAACAAATAGTATTTGCAGACATGGCCTCAGACCTTAAGGAATTAACAGTTATCCCTACTTCCGCTTTCTCCTTCCTCCTAAAGAACATGCATTTCCCAAAGGGAAATGAGAACATTGGACAAATCTTTTATGAGCACCAAGAACATGCCAAAACCTGTAAGTCTACATCAAGGCTGAGGACATTCCCTGGCTTCCTCAGCTACACCCCCTCTCTTCTCTCAGTGTCCTAGCTCTGTCAACAACGCCGTCATCTTCATCAACCCGTTTTGTGATTTTGTCGCTGTCTGGCTATTCTGTCCAATAGCGAATGAACGAATGCACAGTGTTGACTTCACTTCTGTAGCGTGTTTCACATGTTTCTACTTTTACCCATTCTCTCCATTCTCCATGCCTTACACATCGGGGATAAACACTAACTTTTTTCTTTTTTTAACAAATTTGTAAGTAAGTGCCCCCTTAATAGCATACGATAGCCCCTCCAGCTGGCACTGACGACTTCCTAGAGTGTGACGAAGTCTGGGTCACAGTTCTGTCAGAATGTCTGGGCCAGGCTGATCTTCCTGGACAGACAGGCATACTGACTTTCTCTGGTATCTTCAGCCTAAATCTAAGGCCTCTGTGTACAGCAGAGCAAGTTAGCACTCAGCAGTAAGGATGGCGAAGCAGATATTTGTGGCAGAGTCAGCGCTAGACAGAGCGTGGGGAGTGCCATCTTGGTCAGAGAGATACAGAGACTTGGGTCTCAGCTAGTACCATCACTTAACGAGCCGTATTCCTTCAAGGAAGTTTATTCACTTGACAAACAATAATTCACCATATACTCTGTACCAAGTCATTTTCTGGGGGACACAATGGTGACCAGACATGGCCCCCGACTCAGGGGTATTTGCTTCCAGTGGAAGGCAAAAGATAACAGGCAAGTAAAGAACCAAATAAAATTATTTCAGATACTAGTAGGGGCTATCAAGAGAGAGAGAGAGAGAGAGAGAGAGAGGGAGGGAGAGTGGATGAGATACAGAATGTGGTAAGGAAATGAGAAACACTGAATTTAGTTTGGTGGTAAGAGAGGCCCTATAGAGGTGGAATGTTTGAACGTGGCCACAGGGATCTGCCAGGAAAAGATCGAGGAGCACAGTGTGTAGGTCAGAGCAGCTATAAATGCAAAGATGGGGGAACAGAAAGAAGACCAGAGTGGCTGGAGGGTGGTTGATGAGGGGAGGGATAGTGGGTGAGATCTCATCTTGTAAGTCATGGAAAAGGATTGGATTCGAACTCAGGCGTGATGGGGAAGCCATTGGCAGGGTTGAAGGAGAGGCATGACATGATGTGATTTTCACTAGAGCAGTAAGGCTCTGTGTGCTGTAAGAAGGATGGATGGAAACAATGGGCCCAATTAGGCCATTGTAACAAGACCTCTCCTCCAGCCCGGCTATAGTATCAAGAGCTGAAACAAGCCAATAATTCTGATTGCATGGTGTACTCAGCTACTTTGGAATATCTAAAGTATTTATTATTATTTATATAATAACTCATTAGAAGTGTTTAATTGGGGCATATATTTTAATATGCAAGAATTTCTACTTAGATTTTTCACGAAGTCAGCCCAAATACTTGGAAAGATTTATGTGCTATATTTTCTGCCTTACTCTTACTTCGGAGAAGTTGGAGGAAAACTTGAGAGGGTGGGGATCCTATATTTTGGTCATGAAACTGGCTACTTCTGAAAGATGCTGGTGAGACCAATCAGATGCCGTGAAACACCGTGTGTGTCAGTAGCTACTTATCAGGGGCCCCCATACTTAGCCAGATACTGTGCTGAGAATGGGGGAGCATGCAGGCTCTACAGAGAAGTACACCATCGATGCCTGCTCGCAAGGAGCCTTCAGTCTCCCACAGATGCTGTCTGCAGGTTGATCAGGTACCCTGAGCTGACCATGCCCGATGTGATCCAAGGCCGTGCTAGAGGACGCAACCCAGTCAAGCTGAGAAATGGGCACGGGGAGCACCTTAGCCAGTGAACAGCTGAGAAAATAACAGGAGAAAAAGGAAGCATAGTGTCTTTTCAAAGGCAATTGAGTCGTCTGGAGCAGAGAATTCACATGGCCCACCACGTTATCAGGGGCGTGGTGGGGAGGCCATTGGCAGGGAAGAGTGGGAAGGCAAGAATGGGAAATGAGGCCAGAAAAGAAAATTGGAAGCAGATTGTAGAGGGGCCTTCATGCCTAGCCAAGGAATGTGGACTTTGTACTGTTGGTATTGAACAGCTATTGAAGGATTTTGAGCCAAGGAGGGACATGCCGAAAAGGTATTTGGGAAGATTAGTGTGACAGTCATCTGCAGGTAGACAGGACCGGAGCCGATCAGGAGGCCACTGCTGTAGGTGATCTGGTGAGGAGCGGTGTTTTGCTTTTGCTGGTTCTAGGTTTTCGAAGTAGACTAATTTTATGAGTGTGTCAAAAAGCCTCCTGATTTGTGCTTAGACTGTGTGAATTCTCTGATGATGTGCTGGTTTTTATCAAAAAAGTGTTCTTTCTATATAATTAAAATGAATATCCCCCTTCTAGAAAAATTATTCACCCTTTTCTCCATTCTTTTCTTGATTAATAGTGACAAGCTAACTAAGAACTGACAAGGAAATAGTAAAAGAGTAGGAAATTATGAAACAAGTGAATGTTTTGCTAAGGAAATGTTTATTACTGCGGTTCTCATCATTACGAGTTAATTACAGGCTCTCAACAAATATCCCATTGTGAACTCAGAGGTGCAATATGTTTTATTTGAAAAAGTGAAATAGCGATTTCCTTTCCAGTGTTTGGCTGTGTTTCCTGCTATTTTAAGACTAGTCAGTGGTACCAATATACTTTGACAACCAATTATCCCAGCATGTCTTTGCCGGGTATCTTAACTACAATGCTTTTTAAATTCTTAAATTGCAAAAACAGAATTCTGTCTTAATTCATCAGATGTGCAACTAGAGTTGCCTGAAACACTATTTGTGTAATATCTGAATAACTAAACTGGCTTCCAGAAGCAGAAAAAAACAAACAAGCAAAACAAAACAAAACAAAACAAAAACACCTGTTAGAATAGAACATACTTCCTTTCAGACTATTAATTACATATCTTGTCCCCCCACCCCCTGCCCCCACCAGACTTTCTTTTCCCTAGTATCTTGACTCTTGGGGAAAGATGTCACTTTGTCCTTGAGTTCTGGCCATACTGAGAATATAATGAACCATACTCCATCTCTGGGAGTTCATACTCTGATTTTCTGAGGCCAGTAGCCTTCTGACTCTTTGAGTTACAAGCTTTCCAAGTCTTAGACTTTGCCCATATCAACTTATTCTAACAAACTTGGTTCGAAGAATAGCGTGGTACACATTCTACAAGCAAAAGGTGACTTTACCGAGTAAGAATTTTCCATGTGAATGTTGCACCCGCTCCTGTTAACTACAATTCATTGTTTAAAAGCTGATGTCTGTGATTGATTTAGGCATGGGGCCATTGCTTAATTTACTTTGGTTTGATTTTTTTTTTTTTCTTCACCTCCCAACTGGCTTCTCCAGGGGAGGAAAGTCAGACAGTAGTTACTGCATTGGAAAGAAAAGATAAGCTGAACACTTTGGAATGCATTTTTCTAACACTCCGTCGCCAAGTGTTACATGACTGTATCAAATTTCTTTAGACTTTGATAATGAGAAACAGACAATTCCATGGAAAATACAACCAAGAGATTTGCAGTAATAGAGGATTTCAGAAATACACATGGTTCTAAATGGCACTAAGATTATGTGCTTTAGAGTTCTGAATCTTTTATTTTTTCCATGTTTGAGTAGGCACTATGGTTGATTATCAGGTTGAAGAAGGGCAGAGGGCCTGCCTGCTGATTTTAAATGTGCATGTGTGTAAAATTTTCACACATAATATAATATTTCAAAGTTATTTTTATGGAGGCTCAGGGGTCCCAGAACTTAAACAAAACTGCTGATCATTGGCTCCAAGAAATACTTAGAAGGAATCATAGCATTTTTTTTTTTTTTTTAAACATCACATAGAGTCATTTGCAGACTTTTGGGCTACAGATCACATAATGTTTATTTATTCAGCTGGCTTTGGAGATTTGAGCAATATTTGGAGACACACGAGTCTTTGCCTTGCTTAATAAAAAGGATACTCGAAGGTATAGCTCCAGTATTTTTATATATAAAAGGTTCTCACAAACAGAGGTTGATATTGACAAAAATGTAATTTTAAAATTAAAAAGAAACTAAACAGTCCCAGAAAAAGAATGTGTCCTGTATTGTCTTTCTTTAGCAATCTTTGGCAGACCTTATATCCGGAGATCTTATTCTAACGCTTGAAAATACAGGCATTCTGCTCTCTCACAAGAACACTGTAAACAATACTTACATTATTCTACTATGATCATCTCCAACAAACACGACCTGGTTCACCTTCTAAAAATAATCATTTAACAGAAGATGTGTAATTTTGTTGGTATTAGTAGAGATTTATGTCACAGAGTCAACTCATTCTTTTCTATGAAAGAAAGGGGAATAAATATTTCATAGCTATGGCTTTTGAGGAACATTCCGCCTTTCAATCTTGAGGCAGACTTTCAACATATATGCCAATCAGAAGTCTTTAACAAATGTGAAATGCATCCTGTCTACTTGTCTTTGAAAAATACAAGCATCTCAAGATGCACCTGAAATATTCATTATGTGGACACTATTCCTAGCAGAGCTGGAACTTGCTGAGTGTTTCAGTCACTACTTACTTATTCAGGTTTTCCTTTCTTTTTTTTTTTTTTTCTTCCATGCTTCTAGTAATTCCTTAATCTATGACTTGTCCAAAAGTCTTTATAATATAGCTAGATAACTAACATTATTTTTTTAAGATGTTATTTATTTGACAGACAAAGATCATAAGTAGGCAGAGAGGCAGGCAGAGAGAGAGGGGGAAGCAGGATTCCTGCTGAGCAGAGAGCCTGATACGGGGCTCGATCCCAGGACCCTGAGATCGTGACCTGAGCCGAAGGCAGAGGCTTAACCCACTGAGCCACCCAGGCACCCCATAACTAACATTATTGACAACACTTCACATCACAGTTTTATTTGGTTAGCTTGACGACAGTTTGTTTAATGGAAGGATATATTTTGTACCATGAGTCATATATATCTGTTTCTTTGCTTCTGTTTCTCTTCTTTTTCTTTTAACTACCTGTCCCTATCAGTTAAAGAAAGCAGTGAAATTATCCCTTCTATGAGTTCCTCTGTTAACATCTGATTAATATAGAGGAATTTCATGGACGGAAAGAAGTCTAATTTGCACAGTTTGCCAGTGCGATATTTATACTTTGCTTTGAGCCTCTGTGAAAAACGTGCCCAGAAATTGAATCCATGACCCAGTCTTCTGATGCCAGCTCACCTCTTCAATATTGATTTACCTTTGTTTTGGGTGAAAACTATTACATTGTGTGCTAATGTGTAAGAATTTTTCCTAGAAAGTGATGTTATTTGATAAGGTGTTTAAAAGCAAAGTCCTTTAAAAGGATTCCTTAGAGAGAAAGTCGATACATAATTCAGTATTAAAAGGATCAGGGCACTGTCCTTTAATTACACAAATTCCTTACACACACAAACACGCATGCACACGCACACACATACTCACACTCCTCTGTAAATAGTAGAAGAACTGCATGTAAAAGTGCTTAGGATCATAGAAGACCACAAGCTAATGTTAGTTTGCAATATACTACTATATTTCTTGTGAAGTGCAGTAAAACATTTAAATTTCTAGTGAATCATTTCATTTTTTCTGATAAGGCACTAAAGATATTTTTCAATTTCCCTTTTCCATCCTTTTTTTTTTTTTTTTTTGCCAATACCCATCTTTTCTTTTTGTCACCCCAATCTGAGCCTCTTTCAGACTTCATAAACAGAAATGCCTCCTTGCAGAAAATATCTTGTGTACATACTTATGTGAATGCGAAGCTTTGTCATAAACCAAACTGCTCTGAGAAGCAAGTCACAAAGGGGGAAAAATGAAACATTTAGGGGGACCTTATGATATACCAGGCATTATAGTTGATAACCTCTTACACATTTTCTCAAATAAAATGGAATAAAATTGATTTTTAAAAAATTGTTGCTTCTTTATATTAGATACCAACTGCATTGTTTTTCTTTTATTATTGTTACCTGATTATTTTGATTACGGAATTACCTTTTCCGGTTTGGAACAATAGACCTCTGTTTTCAGAGAAATAAAACACAAGAAACATGAAAAGGAACTTAAATAAATTACATTTGTTTGTAGAGAAGTACGTCTCATAAGAAGAATATCTCAGTTCCCAATCAAGTTATTGTAGAGATAAGTACAGGTACAAACAAAAGAAATTTAGCTGAGACATCAGGTAGAATGCTCATGTGAATAAGGTAGTTCGGAAATATGTCATGAAAAATGTTGATAAGTTTTTGATATTTTTATGGAAAACTACATAACTATTTATGGGCTGATTTAGATACATTGTTGCCTAGATGACATTTTCTAGATACTACTTTGACCCTGGTTTCACACTTTTAGAAGCTGAAAAGAATGGAGGTCAGGAAAAAATTAATCGTTCAGCTAAAAATATTAATTTCACCAATGCAAAGATGAATTAAATTCCTTCTATGACAGTGTTTGTTCTTTTGTTTGATTGTTTGTCTTTTCAGCTGCACATTCATACTTCTTCAAAGAACTGTACGCAATGCATTTTTAACACAATCACAATGACTCTGTTACTTTCATGAAGATTTATTAATACTGACTACAAAATAAAAATGTCAAAGACACAGTAAATATCATGCATAAAAACCATGAAGAAATGCTACATTGGTTTGAGGACAAATAGGAAACATAATTTACATTCTGAGTAGAAAACGAATTTCTAGTAATGTTAGGCAAAAACAAATTACGGGCAAAATGCTAATGGTCCTCATGATACCTAGATAAGAAGGCAAAATTGAAACAAATTTTGGTTCTCTGTGATGTACAAACAAGGCTGACCCTGGGCAAGACATCAAGTGATCGCCTGCCCTTGACTTCATTCCTCGGGTACCTAGGCCCCCTGAGGGTCTCTCCTGGATCCAGGCATCTACAAGTACCGGGTCATGAACAAAAATTGTTATTTTAAGTCCCTGCTCATAAAACATTTTCCACCCTCACTTCCATCCTTTTATGGCACTGGTGCAAAGCTTTTGACTGTGTTTTATTTAAGGATTTATATATCTCAATCTATTTCTACTCTTCAGAGGAAAAAGACCTAATAATAATAATAATAGTAGTAATAACAGTAATAATAATAATAAATAGTGGAGAAGGGCAAAATAACAGTTAACATATTACCAACATAACAATTATACAACAAAGCAAATGATGAACAAATATCAAGTCAGTAATGTTACAAATACATTAACTCATATATATTTGTGCGTAATCAAGACCAATTCAAAACAGTGGTATTAACGGTAGTAGTAACCACATGTCCCTTTCCAGATTTCAGGAATTCTAACAATTTTCATGTGAAAATGAATAGCAGGAGCATTGCAAGGCAGTGGGTTGCAGTCCAGTGGTTTTGTGGAATACTAATTTAGAGTTCTCCAGTAATTCTGGTAACATGCTCATCTTAGTTTATGAGTAGTACCTTCTAGCAACTCAGCAAATACTAGTGGGTATCTGTTAATCTCTATGATATTGAATGTTATTTAACTCTAGAAGTTAAAGATGAGTTTTCTATCCATCAGGCTGAACTTTGAAGTTCCACAGAAGCTCTTAGGGTGTGCTTTAAGCTTTAGGGTCCCCAAATCAACTCACTGGTAGTGAGCTGATAGAATTTGAGGTTTTCCCTGATAGAGATTACATTTTCATCCTTGTTCTCTTGGGGGCTAATAACTATAAAGTTGAAAGCCCCAGGCTACCAAAAAGAAAAAAAAAAAAAAAGTTGGGGTGGGGGGGGCAGTGAGAAAGAAAGAAAAGAAAAAGAATGAGAAAAAAGAGAAAGAGAGAAAGTTGTATCTTAGTAAGCCACAAAGATATGTCAGACCTTGAAAAAAAAATCTTATAATTGGACCCTTATTAGGCCACAAACTGGGGAACCAGTGCAGGGAACGATTAAAGTTAACAGCCGTATTGTCACTGTCAAATCAGCCAAGATATTGATCAGGAGCATATAAAATTGAGGAAGGTCTGATACGAGGAAGATGTATCAAGACGATTCAAGATGGTGGGTAAACTGCCTTGATAGGTCTGAAGTGTGAGATCCTAGATTCCTGTATTCCAGATGGGGAATCTCAGTATGCAGATTGCGTAAATGCGGCAGTGTGCTCTAATTTATTTAAGTCTGTGTTTTTCAGAAGGCATCATCCTTTTCACAAGACTTTGAATTATCAATGCCAAACTATTGGGCTACTTCTTTCATGGATTGTTCTTCCTTTACTCTACAGTGAGTTGATCCTATGACTCAGTTAGGGCTCCGACAACATCTGTTTGTCTGAACATGTCAAACCATCTGTACAAAGTGATTTAAGGTGTGTTCTAATGTGAAATTACTCTTTTTTTTTTTTGTCCTGTTATAATTTCCAATTACATTTACTCAAGTATTACCAGTTTCCATTTACACACATCTTTCCTCCTTATGTGGAGCTTACGGTTGGGAATATGACTTCATAGATCTCACCCGAGCTGTATAGAGTAGGCTGTGTTGGTCGTTGATGAGCAATGTGTTGTTTGGATATCAGCTTGGAGCTTGGGATTTCGATCTTACTTACTGTTGTCAGTAGTTGTTGTTATTCTATTGATAAATGTTTAAGGGAAAGATTTGTCTTGAACTTTATAGATTTTATTTCCAGGGAAGCCAAGGACAAATGTTAATATGGTTATTAGTTCTTTTTTCCATTTTTCTTTCCACCCCTCCTTTCTTTTTTCCTTCCTTCCTTCCTTCTTCTTCTTCTCTGATGGCTTTGAAGGAGACAAGGGGTCAGGAAGACACAAAATGCATTATTTGGAGTAGGTTTTAGACAGTCTAGATGTTCTGATAAAAATTCTAGTTTAGTTGACCCTGAATGCTGTTTGTGTTTGATCTTGGACACCCTGACAGAAACATCATCCACATGCTTACACAGAAGACGGTAAAAATAAGGGGTTGAAGCCTTGCTAAAGCACTTTCCTCATTGATAAAATTGGCAGTGACCTTAATCAGTGACTCTCTAAGCTTTTTAGCACTGACAGAAATAACCATTTCTTTCCACTCTGTCTATTTTCATCATAGACACTTTTTTTCCTGTGATCTTCAGATATGATACATGTCCCTAGGTTTGTAGAGCTTTAGAAATCTGCTTACTTCATTCTTCTTGTTTGTATTATGATTCTTATCAGAATCTTCCCAAATATATATTTAAGGAGACTTGATTGGAAAAAACCTCAACATGTAGAAAAATTACATCGTTAACATAGAAATTTATAAATTTGAGTCCATTTAAAATAATCAGTTGGTTTCCACTGTTTATAAATCTGCACAGCATATGTATTGCTCTAAGTTATATGCGCTATATCCACTTTTTAAAATCCCTAGATCTTGGTGATCTTCTAAATATTTGTGAGGCATTTAAAATTACTGAAAGCCAAAAATAGTTTTTTCAAGAGTAAAGTTAATAGTAAATGATTATTTTAATTCACTTGATATTTGGAAACCATAATCTTGATTACATGGCTAACATCACTAGCACCCATCAGTAATTACTCCCCATAAATTAACATGCTATTTCTATCTTCTGTAATTTTCAAGAAATCGAGGCTGTTAACTATAAACTCTGGATAAGTCGCCCACGTCGCAGTCAATCTAGAAGTTCCTAACACCCTCATGATTAACTCTATGGTGATCAGTTGTATGTCCATCTAATTCATAATTTGTATGATGGAACAATCACACCAACTGTCCCACTCTTGAGTTATTTATTTTATAGATGCTTCCTTGGGTTGTCTTTTGGCCTATCATTACCCTTAACAAAAATCCTATAATTTTAAGACAATGTGAACTCACTGAAGCTACATATTTACAATTGATAACTTTAGGAATGATTACTTTTAAATGAATTATGCTGACCTGTGAACCCAGGAAGATTAAATCCTGAATCATTGCATAATGTTCAAGATCAGCCATCTGTTCAAGATCAGATGGAGAGGCTGCTTTTTAGGAGAGAGAACTACGGTTCAGCAGTGATATTAAGTGCTGGGACTGTATATATTCTCTAGAATTATATAATTATAAGCAATGAAGGATTGATATTATTATAGCAATGAAGTATATCAAAGTTAAACAACTACAACCAAAAGCCATCATGTTTACCTTGATATTGATAGGCATCTTAACTGATAATGCTTAGTGTGATGTTTGAATAAATGAAAATAAAACATTGAAAAATTCAGTGGTAACCATCATCAATATTAAAATATATATATTTGCATTTTCCAGAAGTTGTAGCAACCACAAATAGTAAAATCTCCTTCAAACATAGTTGGCCAATATCTCTGACTGTCTGTCTCTACGGGCCACCAAGTGTAAAGAGCCCGTGATACCCTTTGGGCATAATAAAGGAATCTCAACAAACGAGGAAAGTGACAGAGGTTACAGACAGTGTGACTGACTCAGGGACACAGCAAGATAGGTACAGTGTGACAAATAAGAGCCATTGTGGTCTTAGGCAGAAAGCCTGTTCCTCAGACTCAACCAAGTTAGGCTTCCAAACAGGGAAAGCAGCAGCAGCTTCACAGAACTATTGTGAGGATGAAGTACATGCCCATGTACGCCACATCTACCCATGCCTGACACAAAACATGTGCCGTGTTCTCATGAAACTTCTCTGTTTCTGAACATGAAACTCCATGTTCCTTCTGTTGTCTGTGTGATTGTTCTCCAGTAACAGAAGGTCGGGTGTGGAGAAAAATAGTCAGTGGTCGGCTAGAAGACTCATGGGATTGGAAAGTGTCTTTGCAGCTGGAGCATTTAGAATTTTGGTTAGGCCAGTCACCATACTTGTTTTTGCTCAGCATCGTATAAACAGTATTTGTCTGATACGGTGCCAGGGACATAGCTGATGTGCAAGAAGTATTTCTTCAATGAACAAATAAATAAGAACCATGGAATTTTCTTGGAGAAATAATCTTAGATGATATGACTGGGTTCTTGTGCCAGATGATAAAATGTACAGAGCCAATAAGATAACTAGAAAAGAGTATTTAATCAGCATGGCTTTAGCACAAGACCCACACATTTTCATATGAAAACACATTAAGTTTCTTCGGTTAGAAATCCAAACTGAGGAGCCCACAGCTTCTCCAAAATGCAGTGGAACCAACAGCTTCCTCTGCCGGCCATTTCCGGTAGTCACGTAGGAAGCAGACAGAGATCCTCCAGTGCCAAGCTACTTGTATGGATTTGTAAAACCCAAAGGTTTGACCACAGAAAGCAAACAGCAGTTTGTGTAATCACAGTTCTCCTATAATTGCAGTCTTTAGAGTCACAAATGACCAATGAATCCCTAGATATAATTTGGGAATTGGCTGGTCCCCACCCCCACCTTCTGCCGTGGCACTAGGTACCACCTACTCCACCATCCCAGGCTCTTAGTGGGACATCTGATAACCAGGAACTGAAGAAACAGAGCATCGGCTACTTAAACTGTAAAGCATAAGCCATGGGCCTGAGTGTTCCACAGCATAAAAAACCAATTTTTCATCAAGGTAGAGACTATAAGGAAATGTAACAGGGATCTGCCTCTTATGTGTTCCAGCTCAGAGTGTGCCAACGTGCCCCAGCATGGCACCCTAGTATGGGACTTGGGGCTCAATTGGAGAATTATGTAGAAATCAAGAGAATTAGTGAACAGTAGTTCCAACTCTGACCAGGAGAAAAAGCACTGATCAGCGTTGGCTTTGGGAAGAGTGACCTTTGGCAAATTACCTAAGTCTTATGTTCAGTTACCTCTTCTGGAATCTTTGGATAAAAAATAGTTCTTGCTTTATAAGATTGTTATGGAGATTAAATGAACTAATCAGTGGGGTGCTTGGGTGGTTCAGTGGGTTAAGCTTCTGCCTCCTGCTCAGGTCATGATCTCAGGGTCCAAGGATTGAGCCCCGCATTGAGCTCCCTGCTCAGTGGGGAAGCTGCTTCTCCCTCCTTCTCTGCCTGCTGCTCCCCCTGCTTGTACTCTCTCTGTCAAATGAATAAATAAAATCTTAATTAATTAATTAATGCACATAAAACACTTAGTACTAATATGCTCAATAAACATGAACTCATCGCTTTGAGGTTGTCTCTGGGGTTCCATGTCCACACATGTCCAAGTTGTGGGGAAGAGTCACCGTGCTGGGGGAGGAAAAAATACCTCAATCACCTTCAGGGACCAATATCTACTGAATATAATCATTTGCAGAGATCTTTGATGTGCTAAGAAAATGTCAGAGTGCCATTTCATAGAAATAACTACCTACCGGAGCAGATCATATCCTCGTGTAAGGTGATTTGCAGATTTTTAACAACTGGTATGGCTCAGGCACAAATCAAGATATTCGCTATAAAAATTGGTGCTGATGTTTGTGCACAACGGCCAAATAGAAGGTCAGCTTCCATCACCCCCCAATTTTTGTCATCAACCATAAATACCTTGCACCTTACCAAGTCAACAAACAAAGAAAATAAAACACTTTTAGCATTAGTCCTGATTGAATTTCAAAGCACTCTGTTCTTGAGCAGAGTGTCCTCCATTACATTTTTCTCCCTCGTCTTTCTTGATGCCAGACTCCTGTGAGCCTCGTGCTTCCTCTCTGATTGCTTCCTCACTTACCTTTTCCTTTCTGGTAAATGGAACCGAGTCTGTCCCTAGCCCTCCCTCTTCAGACTCTAACTCTCCGGAGTGACCCCATCTATCACCATTGCTTTCGTGATCACTTCTCTGAGATTCGTAACTGCTTAGCCCTGTCTGTTGGACCTCATTGGTTCCTCTGCTACAAACTCCCACTACAGCTACACTACACACTGCAATAATCTTTTGTATTGGCTTGTCCTGAATCCCTGAACCTAGCTAGTGCCTCGGTCACTGCAAGTGACAACTTCTAGACCCAGGACTTCACTGATTCCAAATCCTCTGAAAATGTTTCCCAGTGAAACTGAAAGCATTCACCTCCCCACCCCCTTTTCCATTATGTTCAAACTCCCCACTTGGTCATTTTGTCTCATTTACCTGGATTGCCCCCCCCAACCTTTCTTCCCTGTTCCAGTTCCTGCCCACCTTCTTTAAGAAATCAGATTTTTTCTTGAGGATCAGCTGAAGCCCCACCCCCTCCCGAAATCTTTACCCATCCTCCTTCTTGGAAGTAACCTCCTGATTCCCATAACATTTGATCTATTCCTCTTTAATGGTATTCACAAATTTGGCACAATTTTTGTACTTCTTTATTTGCCTAATTTCTCCTGTACCTCCTGGTACATACAAAGATACTTAGCAATTGCTTGTTACATGAAGGGTTACGTGAATGAGTTATCATTTTATAGTTATGGAGATATATACATTATAGTATGATGTATACAGTGATAGTAAAATAAATATAGTATAGCAATTTTTCTATTTGTACTGGTTCTCCAGGTTTGTAAGACAACCAGCGTCTTTGCGTGGCAACGCCAATGAGTGATCTGATACAAAATTGGAGGAGAATACACCTTTTTGGTAAGTAGCCTTTAAATTTTAAATCTGTTATCAAAAGCTAATGTGCCTCTATTTTGCTTAAAGCCTTGTTTTATAAATTTTTAAAAATATTCTGCTGTATTTTCTTGGAGATTAGAATTGATGAGGAAAGTTTTCAACAAAATTATTATCTTTTATAGACACTAGCATACAGCCTTTCATTTCTGACACCATGCTGAAGTGATTCCACATAGTTTGGGGAAGAATTGATGTTTTTGTGTAAATTCTATTGGAGTATAACATTCAGAAAAATGTACAGGTTGTTAAGTCCATAGCTCAATGAATTTTCACAATGTGAACACATCCGTAAAACAAGACACAGCTGAGAAACAGTGTTACATGCAACCCAGTAGATCCCTACAATCGCATGCCCTTTTTTTAAGATTTCCTGTCTCCCCACCTTCCCCAATCCCCACCCAGCACAGTTAATTACCCTCATGACTTCCAACACTGCGAATTAGTTTCCCCTGTTTTTAAATGTTATGTGAATAAAGGGACTATCTTTTTAAATGGCTTAAAAATAAAGAAAAAATTGAAGAAGTGAGCAGGAAGGCTGAGTGATTTTTCTATTTATGCAACAGCTGTGTTTCCAGATGATTTGACAGCTAATTGGAGTCATATTGCTTTTATTCTTAAACCTAGCAAATATCACCTGTTTTAATTGTGGGTCACTGCTGATTAAGCACTCCACTCGGGTTTTTCCTTGTATGTGCGCTTAATAAATTATAGCCTGCCCAAGATCAGGAAAGGTATTCATCACGTCAAATGTTTACAGCAACTGTCGCTTATAATTAGAGCAAAAGATTTTCTTTTAGCATTGACTGATTTAAATTGATAATTAATGTATGATGAAGATCTTTCAGTTTCTCAAAGGAACCAAGAAAATAGGTAGAGGTACACTTAGATCAGCTAAAGGCTTAATGTCACATTTGTTAAAGGCCTTATTGTATTTAGCATAATAAATGAGAAATGGAATCACATTATTTCAAGAGAGGTAACTGCCTTTCCGGTTATCTATTCAAGGGAAGTCCTTGCTAAGAGCCTCCTCATCTCTGTTAATTGTGAGGCTTCTTCCTAAGAAATAGTAATTAAACCTTAACACTCCAAATGTTTCACTTAATGGCTTAGATTGTAATTTATTGGTCAAGATCCTGGAGACAAAAATATTAGAGTTTCTACCTAGCCTACTTTTCCCAAAAAACTCTCACTGCTCGATTTCTTGTATACTGAAATATATAATAATTTATTAATTATTAATATACGAATGAAAATTAATTATTAATATAATATATTAAATGTGACTTGCCCTACTTAATTTTCATTTTAGGGCAACTGGTGCTGTTTTTAAAAAATGACTTCTATAATTCAAATCATCTTTGTTTTTTACCTTTAGTGTCATTAATTATCTGCCTATTTTACCAAATTTTGTCCATTATATGTTATTTATCTTTTATCCAGAGAAACTTCTTGATCTGCTCCTAAATTTTAAAGACACTCTCCAGTTTAGAGAGCTCTGTAGTCTCCTTTATACCTCTATCACCTCAACCTGTTCTTGAACATGTACTTAATTGTCTTTAATTATGTGCATTTTGCATATAAGAGACACATTTAAAGTAATATTTCCTAACTATGTTATTTAAAACTCTTCAGTGGTTCTTCTATTTATTTTAAAGAATATGTATGTTATAAAGTATTTATAGAGTTGCAAGATTAAAATCGACATCAAAAAATGCAACACAGTAATATCTCAACTTTTTAAAATGTTGGGAATTACAAAAATAGCTACTTGGCATATATTCCATTCAGCTATTAATATGCATTAAGTGTGAAAAACAAGGAGTTCTTTCTGTCATCAAGACAGGGTCAATCCCTAACCACTCTCCCTCACCAGTAACTTTCTATCTGGAGATGAGTTTTTGCCTACCCTTGAACTTCATTTGAATGTGGTCGTGCAATGTGTGCTTTTCTGCTTCTAGCTTCTTTTATTCAATGTGGTATTTTTGAGTCTCGTGGCTGTTGCTTAGTTTAAAAGTAGTTTTAAGTTCAGCCTTTTTTCTTTTACTCTTCAGTAGTATTTCATTAAATTAATATACTGCCCTATCTATTTTTATTATTTTCTCATGGGGCATTCGGGTTGTTTCCAGGTTTTACATATTATAAATAAAGCTGTTACAGACATTTCTGTAAAAGTCTTTGGTGGCCATGTGTATTCATTTCTCTTGGAATAATATCAAAGAGTGGATTTCTGGGTCATGGAGCAGGTGTATGTTTAACCGTAAAACAGACTGCTCAACAGTGCTTTAAAGTCTTTGACCCATTTTTCACTCCCACCAGAGATGCATGAGAGCTCCATTTCTCCCAAATCTTTACCAACATTTGATGTTATTAGTCTTCTGGGTTTTAGCTTTTTTTGTGCGCTCACTGTGGCTTTACTCTGTATTACCTTTGTGATTAGTGGTGTACGGATATTTTTGTGTTTGTTAGACATCTATATATCTCGTTTTCCTTTGAAGGGTCTATTTGAATTGTTTGCCCATTTGCTGTGTTTGCTTGATTTGTGAGAGTTTTTAAAATATAATTTGGAGATAAGACTTTCGTTAGATTTTATATACAGTGAATCTTGTCATTAGTCTGTGGCTTGTCTATCTCCTTAACTATCTCTTTTGATAAATAACTGTTTTTATTTTGATGAATTAGTCATTTTTTTTTTCTTGTATGGTTCGTGCTTTCTGTGTTCTCTCTAAGAAATATTTGCCAACATCAAGTTTGAAATCATTAAAGCTTTGGTCTTACATTTGGATTTATGATGATATTGAATTAATTTTTGTGCATGGTTTGAGGTAGGGGTTGAGATGCATTCTTTACACATTTTTATTGCACTTATTCCGGCATAATTTATTGAAAAAATAATTCCTTCCCAATTGAATCTGTTTGGCACTTAGTGAAAACGAATAGATCATATCTGTTTCTGAACTGCTTATTTTATTTTATTGATCTGTTTCATTATCTCTATACCACTACCGGACTATCTTGAACAACATAGTCTTGAAATCAGGTAATGTAAGTCCTCCAACTTACATTACATCCTTTTCAAGATTGTGTTATCCTTTTCAAGATTGTTTTAGCTTTAGATCCTTTATATTTCCATTTATATTTTAGAATGAACTAGAAAATTTGTATTTAAAAAAAGGGAAAACAGAAAGAAAGAAAGAAAGAAAGAAAGAAAGAAAGAAAGAAAGAAAGAAAGAAAGGAAGGAAGGGAGGGAAGGAAGAAGGCAGGGAGGAAAGAAGGAAAGAAAGAAGGAGAGAAGGAAGAAAGGAAGGAAGGAAGGAAAAAGTGAAGAGAAAATCAAAAAGTCCTGTTGAGCTTTTGATTAGATTGCAACCAGTCTATAGTTCAATTTGAAGAGAAATAACTATTTTAAAATGTTGAGTTCTCCAATACATGAACATGGTAACTCTCTACTTAGATCTTTTTTTTTTAAAACATGTTATGCTTTTCACTGTAGAATTTTCACATATTTGTAAAGCTTATTCTTAAATATTTTGCTTTTTGTGCTATTATAAGCCACATTTAAATTTTCACATTTAACATTTCATCACTTGCTGCCATTATGCAGAAATACCACTGATTTTTTTTACTTTATATCCTGCAATCATTCAAATTGCCTTACTACTCCTAGTAATTTTTCTGCAAGCTCCTCTGGATTTTTATGTAAATTGTCACTTTGTCAATGAATAAAGAATTTTACTTCACCTTTCCCAATCTTTATGCCTTTTATGTCTTTCTCTTTGCTATCATATTAGTTTGGGCTACCTGAGCCATATGACATAGAAGGTGAGAACAGACTTCTTTGCCTGTTCCTGGCCTCAAAAGGAAAGTTTTCAATCTTTTATCAATAAGTGTGATGTTAACTTTAGGCTTTTTGTAGGTGCTTTTTCAGACTAAAGAAGTTTTGTCTGATCCAAGTTTAAGTGTTCTTTATAATGAATAGGTGTTGAATTTTGTCAAATGAATTTCTTCTTGCACATATTGAAATGACTATGTGACATTTCTTCCTTTACTGATGATTTGGTGGATTGAACTGATCTTGTAATTCCTAAACCCTTTTTGCATCCCCAGTATAAATCGTTACTTTGTTGTAACGTATGACCATTTTATATAATCTTGGATTTGACTTGACATTTTATTCATAGAAGTTAGCTAGCTTTATATTCTGGAGGACATTGGTCTCTTCTTTTCTTCAAGAATTTTTGTCAGGTTTTATTATTACGGTACTGCTAACCTCATTAAATGAACTAGAAGGTATCTAAGTATTCCCTCCTCTTGTCTTTTCTTATAACTTTTCTAGATTCATTATCCATAAAACTTGATAGAATTCACCAGACAATCCATCTCAGCTTGAAGTTTTCTTACTGGGGAAATTTGTAATTACAAATTTAATTCTTTAAAAGATACAGAGCTTTTACATTTTTTAATTTTTATGTTAATTTTGGTAAATTGAATTTTTCAAAATATTTATTTCATATAAGCTATCAGTTTCCCACAAATGCTCATAATATTCCTTTATTATCCTTTAAATTTCTATATCATTTATAGTCATATTTCTTCTGTCATTCCTGACATTGCTAATTTGTGTTTTTTTTCTTTTAATATTTTTTCTTTATCAGCTCTGCTGAGTTCCATTAAATTTATTAGTCTTTTCAAAGTACCAACTTTTGGATTGTAAATTTTCTGTCTTTTTAAAATGTAATTAATTTTTATTTTTACTGTTTTTTCTTTTCATTTTAACTTGATCTTCTTTTTCCAAATACTTAAGACAGTAACTTGGATTATATCTTTAAATCATTCTTCTTTTCCTATATCAATATTATAAAGCTACAAATTTCCCTTGGATCTTTACTTTCACTACATCCCAATTCTTATTCATGATATTTTCATTGTCATTTAGTTACAAATATCCTCTGGTTCCCTTTATGATTTACTGCAGATTATTTAGAAGGGTGTTGTTTTAATTCTAAATACTTAGAGATTTTTTTAGATCTCTTATTCTAATTTAATCTCCTTCTCTTTAGAGTTGCATTTTGTGAGATTTCCATCTTTTGAAATTGTTGAGACATTTTATTTTGTAGCTGATTACATCATAATGGCTATCTTGGTGAATGTCCTAAGTGCGTTTGAAAGAAATGCATACTATGAAATTGTTGGGTGTTGTGTTATATAAATAAAACTTCTTCAATTTGTTTGGTCATGTGGTTGAAATCCTCTTTATCCTAACATTTTTTTTTTAATCTATGCGTTCTATAAAATACTGAGAGAAAGGTCCTAACAGTCTCTAACTATGAATATAGATTTACCAGTATTTCTGTTGTTCTGTCAACATTTTGATTTCATGCATTATTGAAGCTTTGTTGTTACCTGCATACACATATGTTGTTAAGGTTATTGTAAGTTCCTAAAGAATCAAGGCTTCTATTTATGAAATATTCTTTCATTTGCAACATTCTCTATCTTTGTGTCTGCTTTGTCTGATGCAGACAGAGCTCTATCACCTACTTTTGCCTATTGTTTACGTGGTGTATCTTTTCCTAGTCTTTTACTTTCAATCTATTGGTGTCTTGTGACCAAGGTGAATTTCTTGAGATAATATATACTTCTTTCTTGTATTTTTCTGGTATGCCTTATAATTGGAGGGTTCAGCTCATTGCATATAATAAATTGTTGCAATTTAAATCTACAATTTTGCTATTTATTGCATTTCATTTTGACTCTTCAGTTCCTCATTTCTTTTTAGAGGGATTAATCCAAAAATTTTTTTGATGATTTATTTATTTATTTGAGAGAGAGAGAGTCTGAGGGAGAAGGAGAGAGACTCTCAAGCATGCTCTGCACTGAGTGTGGAGCTCGAGATGGGCTCAGTCTCACAGCCATGAGATCATGATACGAGCTGAAACCAGAAGTCTTCCATTCACCAAGTGTGCCACTCATGGGCCCCTAATCAAAAAAAAATTTTTTTTCAATAGCCACTTTAATTCCTTCATTCAGGCTCTTTAGTTGTACCTAAGATAACTTTTTACGTGTTTATAACATGCAGTCTTATGACAATCTACTTAGTATGCTTTGAAAAACATTTTAAAACACTAGAAAAACAAAATTTCATTTGAACCTTCATTTTTGTACTGTTTTTTTGTCATATATTTTAGTTTGACACACATGAACACACGGCAATTTCATATTATTATTTTTGCCATAAAGGGTCTGTTGTTTAGAGAAACTAAGTGTATTAGTTTGGTAGTAGGGTTGCGTAACAAGCTGCAGGCTGTGTGGCTTAAACAAAATCAATGTATTGTCTCCCAGCTCCACTGGCCAACGAATCCCAGCTCAAGGTGAGAGTAGGGCTGTGCTCCCTGTAGGTGCTGGGGAAGCTCTGTCGCAGGTCTCTCCCCAAGCTTCTGCTAATTCCTGGGCTTGTGGCAACAGAATTCCAGTCTTCACAGGGTATTCTCCTTGTGCCCAGACACATGTCTCTGCATCCTGGTTTCCCCTTTTTGGATGGGCATCAGTCGTACTGGAATCAGGTCCTGCCTATTGATCTCATCTAAATGTGATGACAAAACTGCAAAGAGCCAATTTCCAAATAAGGTCAAATTCACAGATGCTGGGGTTTAGGACCTCAGCATATGAATTTGGGGAGCTTTAGTTCAACCCATAATACTAAGAGAAGGAAAAAAGAGTGTGTGTTTGTGTGTATATGTGTATACATACATATGTACACATATGCATATATAATTATATGCAATAATATATAATCATTAAAATTATAACATATAATATGTCAATATATGTATGAAATATAACATATATATCTCCCCATATATTTATCATTTTACATATTCTTCATTCCTGTCCATAGATCAACTTTCCATCTGGTATCATTTCCCTTTAGCCTGAAGATATTTCTGTAGCATTTCTGGCAAGACAGGTTTGCTAGTGACAAATTTTCTCAGCTTTCAGTTATCTGAAAATCTTTACTCTATTTTAAAAGATTTTTTTTCTTTTCTATTCTTTTTTTTTCTTTCTTTTTTTTTTTTTTTAACTGGACATAGAATTCTGGGTTGAGAGACTTTTTTTTTTTTTCCCTGTCATTAGAGGTGTCATTTAATCATCTTTTGGCTTCCATTGCTTCTGATCTGAAGGTGGCCATCATTCCTATTATTATTTCCTTATAATAAGATTTCTCAGGTTAGCTCTTTACATATGGTAAGCCACACAATTCTTTGTTGTGGGTGGCTTCCCTAAGTGTTGTACAATGGTTGACAGCATCTCTGGCCTTACAGAGTTGCCATTAGCACCTACAACCACTCCGAGTTATGAAAATCAAATATGTCTCCAGAAATGACCAGATTTTCCAGGGGACAAAACTGTCCCCAGTTAAGAACCATTGCTTTATATATAATGAGTCTTTTACTCTTTGTACTAATTCAGGATTTTCTCTTTATCCTTGGTTTTCAGCCCTGATGTGACTAGGTACCTCTTTGCTTATTTCTGTTGTTGTTTTTCTTTTTGTCTGTATTTCCTGCATGGTTTTTGCTGAACTTTTGGATCTAAAAAATTAGAATGCTAGTTTATTAGTGTGTTAAGTATTTTTTCCTTGTTTTCAAATATTTTCTCCTTTCTCCTCTGAACGTCAATGAAATGTATGTTGGATTACTTGATATTTTCCTCTGGGTTACTAAGGGTGTGTTCATTTATTTTATATTTTTGACTTTTTTTATTTTGAAATATTATAGATTCACAGAAGGTTTCAAAGAAATGTACATGGAGGTCTGTGAACCCTTAATCCAACCTTGCCTGTG
The DNA here is from genome assembly GCF_009829155.1 of Mustela erminea. Taxonomy (NCBI): domain Eukaryota; kingdom Metazoa; phylum Chordata; class Mammalia; order Carnivora; family Mustelidae; genus Mustela; species Mustela erminea. Next base: position 27,825,657 of record NC_045634.1, on the reverse strand, counting down.
TTTGCAGCTTGCATAACTATATTGCAGTATCAAAGCTAGAAAATTGATATCGTTATAATCCACAGAACTTATTCACTAGTTAGGTATGCACTCATTTGTATGTATGTGTGTGTCAGTAGTTCTGTGCAATTTCATCACTTGTATAACTTTGTGTACCTACCACTACAACCAATATACAGAACTGTACTAGCAATTAAAATTACAAGTTCTTAAAAATACAAGGATCCTTCATTTCACCTGTTGACACCTACACCCATCCTTCCCCATTCCTAACCCCTGGCAGTGACTAATCTGTACTTGGTGTCCATAATTTTGTTATTTAAAGAATTTCATATAAATGGAATCATATAGTATGTGAACTTTGACTTTTTTTCCTACTATAACTCCTTTGAGGTTCATCCAAGTTATCGTATGTATCAAGAATCCTTTCCTTGTATTGCTGAGTGGCATTCCACATCATGAATGTACCACAATTTGTTTAACCACGTATCCTTTGAAGGACAGTTTCCAGTTTGGAGACTACTAAAGCTTCTATGAACACTTATGTACAAATGTCTCATAAAAATATACTTCTCTGTGATAAAAGAGAAGTTGGTTGTCTGGTATATGCATGTTTAATGTTAAAAGAAAATGTCAAACATAGCTGCTCTGGAAGAGTATGGAGTTTCCTCAAAAAGTTAAAAATAGGACCTACAACTCAGCAATTGCACTACTGGATGTTTACCCCAAAGATACAGAAGTACTGAAAAGAAGGGACACCCGCACCCCAATGTTCATAGCCCCAATGCCCACAATAGCCAAACTGTGGAAGGAGATTAGATGTCTTTCAACAGAGGAGTGGATAAAGAAGATGTGGTCCGTATATACAGTGGAATATTGCTCAGCCATCAGAAAGGATGAATACCTACCACTTACATCGACATAGTTGGAAGTGGAGGGTATCATGCTAAGTGAAATAAGTCAATCAGAGAAAGACAATTATCATAGGGTTTCACTCATGTGTGGAATATAAGAAATAGTGCAGAGGATCATGGGGGAAGGGAGGAAAAACTGAATGGGAAGAAGTCAGAGAGGGAGACAAACCATGAGAGACCCTCGACTCTGGGAAACAAATAAAGGACTGTGGAAGGGGAAGGGGAGGGTGGCAAGTGGGGCTTGGGCGTTAGGAGAGCACATGATGTGATGAGCACTGGGTGCTATACGCAACTCATGAATTACTGTACACTATATCTGAAATTCATGATGTACTATATGTTGGCTCATTGAATTTAAATTAAAAAAAGAGAACATGTCAAGCTATTTTCCAAATTGGTTATAGTATTTTACATTCCCACTAGCAGTTTATGAATGGTACTTTTTTTTTACATCCTTCTCAGCATTTGGCATTATCAGTATTTTATTTTAGCCATTCTGATAAGTCTGTAGTGATACTTCATTATGATAGTAATTTGTATTTTCAAAATAGCTAATGATATTAAAGATCCATTCATGTGGTTATATTCCAGGCATATTCATCTTTGGCGAAATTTTTTTTTCCTGTCTTTTGCCTATTTACTTATTGGGTTGGTTTGTTTTTTAATGCTGAATTCTGAGAGTAATCAATATATTCTAGACACAAGTCCTTTGTTGATATGTGATTTGCAAATATTTTCTGTAACTCTCCTAAAAGAGTTTTTTATGAGCAAAAGTTTCTCATTTTCATGAGGGCAAAGTTAGCAACTTTTTCTTTTATGGGTAATGCTTTGGGGGTCAAGTGTAAGAATTCTTCACCTAGTTTTAGGTCTCAGACTTTTTTCTATGTTGTTCTTTTTCTTTTTTTCTAAAAATGTTATGCTTTTATATTTTACATTTAAATCTCTGATCCATTTTGAGTTATTTTTTGTACAAAGTGTGAGCTTTAGGTTAAGACTGATTTTTAAAAATTGCCCATGGATACCTATTCATTTATTTTTAATCTTTTTTTTTTCCTCTGTGTTCTTGAGATTGGGTAATATTCTTTGATCTCTTTTCAAGTTTACCAACCCTTTATTCTTCAGTCTCCAGTATTCTGCTAAGGTTATCCAGTGGATTTTCACTTTAGTTATTTTACTTTTCTACTTACAAAAGTACTTAGATATTCTGTTCTCTACTGATAGTCCTCCATGTGTTTAATCATTGTGTACCTATTTTCATTTAAGTCCTTGAGCATATTTATAATAACTGTTTCAGGTCATTGTCTGCTCACTTTGGTATCTAAGTTTAGATATTTTAATATCTAAGGATATTAGATACTAATATTAGATTAGATATTTATGGGGTATATTTTGATTGCTTGCTTTTCCTCTTGCTCATGAGTCACATTCTTCTGCTTTTCCACATTTACAGTAATTTTTAGTTATACTCTGAACACTACTGATATTTGTCATAAAGAATTCCAGGAGAATCTGGTTTATGTTATCTTCCTTTAAAGGTGTTGAGTTTTGTTCTGGTAGACCACTAAATCAAGATTATTTTTATTTATTTAATTATTTTTTTAAAAGATTTTATTTATTTATTTATTTATTTGACAGAGAGATCACAAGTAAGCAGAGAAGCAGGCAGAGAGAAGGGGGGAAGCAGTCTCCCCACTGAGCAGAGAGCCCAAAGCGGGGCTCCATCCCAGGACCCTGGGATCATGACCTGAGCCAAAGGCAGAGGCTTTAACCCACTGAGCCACCCAGGCACCCCTAACTCAAGATTATTTTTAAACCATTAGGATGATTTTACTTTTTGTTAAGGTGGCTGTATCTCCCTTTCATCCTAGGCCTTAGGGCATATCCTTTACTCTAAGTCTTTATCTTTACTCTCAGTTTGTAGCCTGTCTATAATTTCAATTCAGTGCTTTCAAATACTCAGTGTATTCTTACCACTCAGACTCAGTTGGCTTTAACAACTCTCAATCCTGCATGACCCCAGACAAAAGAGATCAACAGAAATATCAGCTCTCAGCCTCACAGTAAAGAGCCAATTCTGTTCCATCACCTGGAATGTCACCTCCTGTATGTGCAACCCAATCCTTAGCCAAAGACCTCCGAGAATCTCTACGCCGTCTTTCACTCTTTACTTCTCTTAATCCTACCTGGGAGCGTACTCCTTTCTTGTACCCTACAATGCAAGTTTCTAGATGCTTCTGTTGTCCTGAACTCTGACCTCTGCCTACTCTGACTAATGATAACACAGTGCTCTACTTTGGCTCTACTTCCTTATATGCATTCTGGACACTGCCATAGGGCAGATAGCCACAACAAACACTGTTTCCTTTATGGACTTCCTGTCTCTCGAAGATCACAGTCCTCTGCTGCCTGTTACCCATTGCCTGAAAACAGTTGTTTTATATATTCTGTTCGGTTTCTTTGTTGTTTAGGGTGAAAGAGGATGCCCAGTTCCCATTACTTGGTCATGGCCATGTGTGGAAGTTTTAATAATTCATTATAATTTTCCACAATAGACAAAATAATTGCGATGAATCTGTTTTCATTTGGTAGAGTTTAAGGATATCTCATGGTCTTTAACTCCAGCCAAATGAGGTACCCTCCCATCTTTTATAAATAGAGTGAACACATCTCCTGGTTTTCTTCACATTTTCTCAGGTAATGCCTATTACTAATAGTTCCCCATTTGACTCCCCAAAATATTCTAGTTTGAATAATAAATTGGCTACTTTATTTATAAATATTAATAATAATAATGTTTAGAGTGAGAATCCTATATAAGCTAACTTTCTTTATTATATAACCATTTTTATCATGTAGTTTACATTCCCTGAATTTAATGTTGTTATTTCTTTTAGGATTTTTTTTTTTTTTTACTAATATGTAAGTTTACATGCAACCTTCCTCTTTCTATTAACTAGTGCTTTGTGATTCATATTTCAAATGTGGTCAAAATGTGTTTTAAGAAGAAAGCTTCATAACACAAACCATACTTTTATTAGAATATTTCTTACATAAGCAAAATGTATCCTATTTACTCACAATTTTTTTTTTTCTTTTTAGAGGCTTTTTTATTATTGAAAGATAGAAGGTTGCTCTTACTCATGTGGTTGGTTAGGTGAACTCCATGGACCCAGTGTCTAGAGCCCTGGCTTGGTACCAGAATGATAATAGACAGGGACATTGAAGTGCTTGAGGGAGGAGGAGTTAAGACTCTTTCTTCTCAAATCTCTCTTCTCAGTTCCTCTAACAGTCGTTTACATTTTAGCTGTTGTGACCTGGCCTTCTGAAAAACACATAGGAATGGTGCCCAATCACCATACAGAAAAGAAAGAGAAACAAATTATGCAGAGAAAAATGTCCTATATTTACCTTATATTTGGAAAAGAATGAAGTACTTGAGTCAGGCAATATTTGAGAGTAAATGTGATATCTTTCTGGCCATAAATATGATTCCTCTTACTTAAGAGGATTGTGTTCTCTGGACTGCATTTCTGGACATGTAGCCAATGCCTTTATAGCTTAGTAAACATGATGTAAGGCAGGTACTTTTGTTCATTATTTATTTTCTTTGAATACACACCTAGTTAATGCAGACTGACAACCTGTATAGTCACCTAGTTATTTTTCAGTTGCCAAGTAATATATCATATTAAAGATGGTAATAAATGCTGAACTTTCAAATCTTATGCAAATGTGTTGTATTTCCTCTATCTCCTGTTCAGCAATTTATTATTTTTATGTTTTTATATTGAAAACTCTTCATAACCGATTTAATGTCAGGCCGGTACCTGCAATGATATATGGAAAATGCCTTTCATTAACTGGAAGGTTTTCTTTTACGATAGTCCTTTCAGAAGATTCAAACTGTTAGTCAGAGGCACTTATTTTGAGAGAGTAGCAGCTTGGGTGCTGTAATACGTTCCCTCTGTTTTAAAACATCCCAAAGAATGCTGTCAGCTCCAAGTTTCTATACCTAGTATCTACTAAATCAGATCAGACCATTTTTATATAACGGTTGCAAATGTGTTTTTTTGAATGTTAAATCTGTTTCTATTTTTCAATCAATTTAAAATGTGTAGAAAAAGTGTTCTGATTGTATATTATCCAATTTTCATCAGCTGCCGGAAGGAAATGCTGTGAAAATCTGTGATTTAAAACTCTTAAAACTTCTGCTTGAAATGCATGTTTTGTTAAGAACATTAGAGATGCAAAGTATGTTAAACAGAATTTTGATGTCTTTATTAATAGCATTTAAAAGTTTTAGATTTCAGATAGTCATAGATTTTATTCTCCTTGATTTTACAAGGTCATGTATTTTAGACCTTTGTTTTTCATCCTTTGGAGACAGCTGGAATTGTGAAGGAAACTGGTGAAATAAATAGTTCCATTATTAAAAATAAGGCTGGCCTTCCTAAGATTTAATGGAAATGATATTTTACATAAGACAGATAAACAACATATATACCAGTAACATTTAAAACCCACGGTGTATAAATCACTTCCCTATGAGTCATGTAAAATACTAAGATCTTGTCTTCCTTGAGTTTATAATCTAGTTAATGTTGATGTGTCAAAAGAATGATATGTACACCTAAGTGCTGTTTGGGTTTGGAGGAGGAAAAAAGCAATTGTCTTCTAAAACGTCAACATTGAACACCTGGGTGGCTCAGTCGGTTAAGCATCTGCCTTCAACTTGGATCATGATCCCAGAGTCCTGGGATGGAGTCCCTCATTGGCATAGCTGCTCACTCAGCTTCTCCCTCCAACCCTCCCCCTTGCTCGTGCCTTCTCTTTCTCACAGTGCTCTCTCTCTCAAATAAATACATAAAATCTTAAAAAAGATTTAAAAAGTATAACATCAACATAAAATGGGATTTGAGTCAAGGCATGAAACTCATGCATCATAGTAATTCACGATGAAAATACTATTGAATAGTAACAAATTTAAAGGGAATATAATTTTTATTAAAGCCAAGCAACCTACATGGATATGAAAAAAAAAAGGTGAAAAAAAAAAACTTATTAGAACAGATGCTTTTCTCTTTTAGAGTTATATTTGGTTTCATACTAACAGAAAAAAAAAGAAGAAGCACTGAAATTCTGTTAATTAGTACTTTATTTAGTTTTTCATGTTGACTTTTACCTACTTTATCAGTATTTTGTGCATGCTCAGGTAAGAGATTGCCAAAAAATTGTGACTTACCTCTCCAGGGATGGACTTTTGTACTTACTGTAAGTTCCAGGCAATGGCAGCTTCATGGTGCCATTTGGGTGTTTCATAAGCCTTCACCCTTCTGCCGATGCGGTATTGGATCAGGTCCAAAATGGCAATGGGGGCTCCAGTCCTCACATCTCTCCTCCTGGCCTACAGTAAGTGGAGGGACAAAGAAAGTTGGCAGTGCTTCCTTTAAGACGGCTTCAAGGAGGCGAGCCTGGGTGGCTCAGTGGGTTAAGCCTCTGCCTTCGGCTCAGGTCATGGTCTCAGGGTCCTGGGATCAAGCCCCGCAACGGGCTCTCTGCTCAGCGGGGAGCCTGCTTCCTCCGCTCTCTCTGCCTGCCTCTCTGCCTACTTGTGATCTCTGTCTGTCAAATAAATAAAATCTTAAAAAAAAAAAAAGAGGCTTCAAGGAAGTAAAACACTTTACTTATGTGGTACATGAGCAACCCAACACTAGTCACATCAACACATCTGCTGCAAACGCATCTTTTAGGTGCGAGCGGGATTGCCTAGCCTTAAGTGAGCGCTGGGTTTTGTTAAGGAGAGGAAGGAGATCACTGATGCCTAAGCATATCACGGTTTTTGTCATTCCTGCTAAATATTTTTAATGTCCATGGTGCAAATTGTGGCACCTGCCAGTCGAAATGAGTCTGGGCTGACTTAGGGTCCTGAAGGGAAGGATATCTCTTGTGAGGTTGATCAGTTCCTGGTACCCAAATTGCTTTTGGCACCACCCATGTTAGTTCTTCGATTTTATGCAGATCATGAAAAAAGTCCTTGAAAATGGTGAAGGAAAAGGTAGATGTCTAGAACGCATAGTTAACTTGTGCAAAGGAGCGTCGGTGTATTTGAGTGGATGGATAGATAGGTATATAGGTAGGAGATTGTGTAGTTAGGTTAATAAAAAGAAAGAGAAAAGGAGATGATGGGGCAAAGGGGGAAGAGGAAGAAAACTAAGGAATTGGAGGGAATGTTTAAGGATAGTCTAGTCTAATCAAAATGTCGATCTCTGTGTTGACCTACTCTGCCGATCATTTATTTTCCCAATGCGACACGTCATTCTGCTCCGGCATGATTTTCTGTTTGTGATCCTTATTATTATTTGTAGATGATGCTGTTTTTCCACATTTATAGATGCTGTGCATGTACCTCAAACATAGCCCCAAGGAAGCTTTTTTCCCCTAATATTTTATCATACGTTCCATTTCTTATTTACTTCTTAACAAGGGATGAATTTCTCTTCTGAGTGCTTTTCTGTGAATCTGCTTCTGTGTCACCTTCCGTGTTGCTTCACGCTGGTGGAAGGGTGGTGCTAGAGACTCATCCCTTTAAAAAAAAAAAAAAAAAGATTTATATATATATATATAGAGAGAGAGAGAGAAAGAGAATCTAGAAGACTCCCCTCTGAGCCCAGTGTGGGGCTTGATCTCACAACCCTGAGATCATGACCTGAGCCGAAATCAAGAGTCAGTCCCTTAACCCACGGAGCCACCCAGTTGCTCTTCTCTTTCCTTTCCACAAGAAGAATCAGCTCTCCTCACTCAGTCTGGGATGAAAATGGGTCCCCTGTGTTGGGCAGTTCCATGAGAGTCTGTGGTTATCCCATTAAAGATCTCTCTGCCATGGGAAAGCGGGACTGCTCCCGTGTAACTATTACATATACAGAAATATAAGGGCCAGGCTGCAGAAATCAACACTGTCTGCTGACCTACATTCAAAAAGAATAATGTTCTGTGCAATTTGCACAATGAACTACTGTCTTTGTACATCAGAGGGGAAAAAAGGGAAAAAAAAAAAGTTCTCTGCAGAATGTTCAGTGAAAGAGATTACCTCCAACCATATTAAAATGTTTTCAGTGACCCTCTTAACTGGTTTGGCGGAATGTCAATTCCCCATTTCTCTCAGCAATATGGACAGTCCAGTGGAAATGAGGGAGAACTGAGAGAATGTTGAGCGGCTGCTGAGTTAGAAAACAAAGTGCCAAGTGAAGACACCGTTCGTAATCTATTCCCATGGGAATGCATTTAATATCTGCGGTACCGTTCAAATTTCTGAAGGCATTATTTTTAAGTTATCATGGATGACAATAACAATAGGTAAGGAGAGAAGTTTTGCTTTTTCTTTAAAACATCTTATACTCGTCGGATTCGTTTGTGTTAGAGATCACTACGCAGAAACCCCAGATGTGATTCTTTGATGCTTAGCAGATGCCCCTTAGTCTTAGTCCCTCTTACAAAATTAGTAGACACTCTCATGGCACATAGTTGAGTGCACATTCCAGAGTGATCTGTCAAATATCGGCTCCTGCGAGCATGCCTTCTTGCACATACTGAAGAAAAAATAAGTTTATTTTTTAACATGTTTGGTTTGGATTTTAAAAATAAAATAAGTGAATTTTTTAGTGTGTCTAAGTAAATTTTTCAAAATTCAACTCTTACAGAGTCAATGGGGATGGGATAAATATTATGGGATTTTCATTTGCATTGCCCTTCCTGTTCTCTGAAATAATTTATTATAATTTTCATGAGACTTCATAATATTATTCATTCACTTCATAATTGAAACGTTGTTAAACGCTGCCTCATGTTGATTCCTGACCTATACCAGCCAAAGGCACCTTCCTCCACTCCTTCTCTCCTTTCCAACTAAAGAAGTTAGCAAATTTGATAGCCAGGGATAAACTACAAGGATGATTCTGGTCTTATTTCTTTACAGAATGGACTTAAAATTCTGGGCTTCTTAGAAAGATATGGGAGGTTAACTGATTGAAAATGATTTCAAATGTTAGGCAAATATTAATCATTGTTACTAGAAAAAAATGTTTAAAGAGAAGAAAAGATATTGGGGAATTCAAATGTGATTGTAAATTCATCAATAACAATTAGTTTATCGTTCTGACTGGCATAAAAGAGGATGTAGAATAATCAGTGGCAGTATATTGTATTCGTGTTTATTATCCACCTTTTAGCAAGAGAGCAGAAGGAAAAGTAATTTTTTTTAAGGTCATAGAATGTCAGACAAATTGTCCACAACTGTAAGAGTGCCTGGTATGGAGTAGGCACTGGAAGAAAAATTATTTAGTGAGATCTATCTCCTAGACTTGGAAAGTACCCTTGATTCAGCACAATGCTTATATAAACTCACAAAAGAGTTCCGGTTAGCATGGCAAGCCCTTCCTCTCTTGACCAAGTCAGTAAAATCGACAAAGCATTGAACACATCTCTTTCTCTGGCCAACTTCCAGCGCCAACCTAAAGGGGTCTAATAAAGACTAGCGTCAGATCAAGTCTTCTATCTCTGATACATAAGTCATGTTTTGTTTACTTAATTTTGTCATTTTGTTATATTTTACTCAAACTAATTTGGGTATGTGATGAGATTAACTCATTGAACTAGTTAGTATATGATACAACAGCCTTGAACTAGAAGCTCTAATTCTAGGAGAAATCCCGGATGTGAACACCCTCCCTACTCTGCCCATTTTAGGATAAGGATGACCCATTTAATGGCTTTACTTTGGCTCCACATTCCCAGGAGGAGTTATGCCTTGACCACATGTTTAGAAAGGTAGCACAGTCTGGGGTACTGCTGGGGGACATGAAGTTTTTAACATCGGTGATGTTACTTCTTACTAGTTTTCTGAACCCGACCCCAATAAGGGGAAGAAAACTCAGTAGAAGTCGTTAACAGAAAGAAGTTAAAGAAAACAGGAATGTAAAAAGAGTAAGTTTAAACACATTAGTCCAGGGGCACCTGGGTGGCTCAGTGAGTTAGGGCCTCTGCCTTCAGCTCAGGTCATGATCCCAGGGTCCTGGGATCGAACCCTGCATTGGCCTCTCTGCTCAGCAGGGAGTCTGCTTCCCTCTCTCTCTCTGCCTGACTCTCTGCCTACTTGTGACCTCTGTCTGTGAAATAAATAAATTAAATATTTTAGTAAATAAATAAGTAAATACATTAGTCCAGGGGCACCTAGGTGGATTAGTCAGTTAAGGGTCCCACTCTTGATTTCAGCTCAGTCTTGATCTCAGGGTCATGACTTCAAGCCCCAGAGCATGTAGCCCACTTAATAATCATAATAATAATTTATATATTAGTCCAGAAGACACAAAAGGGTTATGAATAAATATACCAGGGAAAAGTGATATCTGAAGTCAGAAAGAGGGGGTAGTATTTATTGACCACATATTATTTATGAAACATTATTCTAGATCCTGACATGTATTCACCTGGTCTTAATTTCTGACCCCCTTAGTTTATTTTGCTTTTCTTTTATTAGCATTAGTAGCACATATTAAATGTGGAACAAGTCAATGAAATATAACTAGATCTAGGTGTGTTTCCTGTGCCTTGTAGAACTGTGCCCCAGACAATACAGGAAAAACTTCCTAATAGATATTAACCCTTGAGCGGCCTGTGTTTTTTGACTCCAGCAGCCAAATGAAGGGATTGTAGGAATTCTAACATATAACCGAAATGATTCCTATATTCCTCTCCTTGCCAGGCCTCTAGACCATGAAATTCGCCTAAATTTTTGGTTTCAGGCTTTGATGACATTCTTCCCAATTAAAATTATCTTCTAAATTATTCCACATTCGTGTAACTTCTATGGTTTTGTGTACTGTTGATGGACGGGAAATATGCATCCAGGTCAGAAAGTCAAAAATTGCAGGGTGAAAAGACTCTCGTGTAATTTTGAGTTAATTCTTGAAGTTCAAGGTTTTACTTGAAAGAGCATATGTTTTCAAGGACTTCCGCGGCCCCCCTGTTTGCCTGCACAGAGTTAGGCAGCAGTACCCTGACTCTCCAGGCTCTGACTTCATTATGAGGAAAACCCTTTGTAGAGGGCATCTGCTCAATTCTAATAATAAATTTTAAGGGAGGTACAGAATCAAAATGAGAAGCAAATGGATTAATTATCCCTCTACATGGGGCCTGGGAATTCATTCATTACCTTTGTCCCTCATCACTTTGTGTACTCTTGGGTTTCTGCAGAAAAGAAATATGAAATGAGAAATGAAAGGGGTGAGTCTTTACTTCTCGGTGTTGGAATTTCAATGTAAGCATTCTAGAATAGAGAAATATCCCTAACACGGGGACCTGTGTATAGTCGGGCACTTAGGTCCTCCCGTCAGGACTGGGGTTTGAAGATGCGTAAATGCTGGTGCCCATTCTCAGGTACATCGTAGCGCAGCTGGGATGACAGAGGTGAGCAGGAAAAGACCCGGACTGCGATCCTGACCTTGACCCTAGTGACAGTGATAGCACCTTGGACACTTAATATCAAAGACCTCACTGGTAAGACGAGAGGAATAGAACCAATTATTTCTGTTCTCTAATTCAAAAATTTTGTATTCCTGTATCATTACAGACTTCTGTTTTAGAAAGGACTTTAGTCATAATTTAACAGTTTGGTCACCCAGTCCAGTGCTTTCTTCCAAAGTGGTCCAGTAGGTTAGTAAAAGTTGAAAATGGGACTTGTAGCTTAAAGTCATGAACATTAAGGTAATTACTTAAAATACTAGATTGAATCAGCCCTCAAAATGTATGATTAAGAGAAGCAGGGTGTGGAAGGATTTCAAAACAAGAACCAAAGTGAAAATGAACAGTGATCCCCTCCACACATTGTTAATCAACAATTTTGAAACTTGTAGTCTTTTTAAAAAGTTATGCACATCCCTGGAGATTCTGCCCCTATTCAAAGTTATAGCTTGTTTTTTGTTTGTTTGTTTGTTTCATTTGTATGCATAAGCATTTGTGCTTTCCAGTTATTTTTGTTTAACAGCGGCCTTAGTTCCTCCAGCATTTCAAATAATGAGTAAGAAGGCTGTTTTTCTAACCAGATCATGAGTTCTCTGAGGGTAGCGCTGAGGAAATGGACACAGAAGGTTGGACCAAATGCCTGTGTTTGTGTGTGCGTGTGCACCTCTGTGTGTGTGTTCCATTGACTTGAAGACAGGTTCACCAACTCATCCAAATCATCCATTCAGGCGTGCTCGGCAAATGTAAGGTACATGCTTGTAATATTAGATTCCATGCCACGGATCAAACTGCATTGTTATTTTTTACAACCTGCCTCATTTCACGAAGAATTTGAGACAATATCCAATTTTTGAAAACCGGCAGTGAAATAAGCTATAAATAGGGATAGAAGATTAGTACCAGGGACAAGGAGAATAGAAATATGCCAGTCATAAGATGAGTCTGGCATACTTCGTGTGAGCTTTCTGGTAGCCAGAAGAAAGAAATGGAGGCACGTTCAGTGGTAAGTTCTCATTAATGGATGGGAGGAAGCACGCCGGCCCCTCAGGGGAAATAACACATGTTGATAAACACAGTAAATAGTTGTGTTCTGCAGACAAAATACTGTGGAACTACCTCATTATTTACATTTAATTGTAGATGAATTGATTATTTCTTTATGGCATACTGATCATTTTATTTACCAATTGGGCTTCCTGCAGAAAACCTTGCTTCCCAGGTAACCAAGTAGTTATTTGGCTAACCCAATTAGTTCCAAGTTGCTTGTCTTGAAAATAGGAATAATAAGATTAACTGACTGTAATTTATAAGAATTCCTCTTTCTTTTAAAAAATTAACTTTTTATTGTGGTAAAATATGTACAGTATCAAACTTACCACTTTAAATATTTTTAATATATATATTTTGTGTGTTCTCTTAGTCACTATAAACCATTTTAACCATTTTTTTTAAAGATTTTATTTATTTATTTGACAGAGAGAGAAATCACAAGTAGGCGGAGAGTCAGGCAGAGAGAGAGAGAGAAGCAGGCTCCCGCTGAGCAAAGAGCCCGATGCGGGGCTCGATCCCAGGACACTGAGATCATGACCTGAGCCGAAGGCAGCGGCTTAATCCACCGAGCCACCCAGGCGCCCCATTTTAACCATTTTAAGTGTACAATACATTGGCCTCAAGTACATTGACAATGTTGTATCACCATCACCACTATTTCCAGAAAAAAAAAAATTTATTTTTACCATCCCAAACAGAAACTCCATACCCATTAAACAGTAACTTTCCATTCCCCCTCTTTCCAACCAGTAGTAACTGATACTCAGCTTCCCGTCTCGATAAATTTCCGTCTTCCATATACCTCATATAAGTGGAATCATGCAATATTCTGCTTTTGCGACTGGCTTATTACACTTAGCATAATTTTGTCAAGGGTCTTTCATATTGCAGTACATACCAGAGTTTTGTTTCTTTTTATGGCTGAGTAATACTCCATTGTATCCTTCCTTTTGAAAAATATAAGTTCACCTTTTCAGTCTTAAGGTTTTTCCCTGTTTTTTCCTTGAGTTGTCAAAATACCAGGAAAAATTGCCAATCTCTTAAGTACCCTTACATTACAAATCATTGTTTCAATTATTTTCTCTTACCCCGAGATTTTACTTTGGTATTATTTCCTTATCTAGTATAATTTGACTTTAAAAGAAAGCACGTTTCTCTACTCACAACGCTTCTCACACTAAATGTGTGGGTTTTGCACACCAAACAATTCTCCAATTCTCTGTGGACAGCCACTGCGTACCTTACAATGTAATTCATTTCTGACACCATCTACCCAGAGTAGGTGCAGATCCCTCTCTGGTTAAGCATTCGGTCCCATAAGACTCTCCCCTGCTTGACACGCCAATCACAATTAGTGGGTCCCCAGGTTATCCACGCTTTGTCCAACTTGCTATGAGGCAGGGTTTCTCATGACCCTATCCTCAGATTTGACAATTTGCTATAACACTTTATTACTTGATTGGCTTATTATAAAGGATATTATAAAGGATATAGATGAACAGCTAGCTGAAGAGGTATATGAGGTGAGATCCAGAAGGGTCCCTAGGGCAGGAATGTCTGTACTTGTGGAGTGTGGGGTGTATGACCCTCCCGGTACGTAAATGCAGGCACCGACCCGGAACCTGTCTGAACCCCACTGTTTAGGGTTTTTATCGAGGTTTCATTATGCAGGCATGGTTGATTACATCATTGGCAGTTGGTGATTAACTCAATTCACAGTCCTTCCCCTCTCCCCAGAGGTGAGGGTTTACAGCAGAGTGTGTGCCAGTCCCCTAATCAAACAGTCTGTTCCAACCAGCCTCCATCCTGAAGCTACCTAGAGGCTTTCAGCAACCAGTTATCTCATTAACATCAACTGAGATATGCTTGAAATGGGCTAATTATAAATCACACAAGATGTTCCTCACTCCTATTGCTCAAGAAATTACAAGTGTTTTAGGAGCTCTGTACCAGGAAGCAGGGACATAAATCAAAGATATATTTCTTATATCACAATGTCACAGACTTAGAACTTGCATTGTAAGCCAGTCTTCCTCTGGCTTCTGTGAACAAAAGTTAAAATTCTATTTTTGTTTGTTTGTTTATTTTTTAAAAATCCCAAACTTTCTAGTTTCATGTGACATCCTCCTGAGAACTCCTAATTGATCAATACAATTATCAAATATTTTCATGTTGCTCGTTGTGTAATTTGTAAGCATTGCGAGTTTGTATTTTGTTTCCCCTTGATCTGAATAGCTACTTCCTTCCTGGGAATGTCCATGAGCTCTGGATACTGAAATCTTCTGTTAATTCCTACAGTCTCAGAAAAAACTCTACAAAGTATTAAGAGTACAGAGGTTCAAGATTTTAAAACCATGATTAGAATTTAAGCAACATTACCACTTCTTGGGCATGAAAAGAAATCAGTCCTGAATGTCCATTCTACTTGATTCAAGTAAAAACAATGTATAGAAACCAAGGCATGTATCAAATAGCAATGTCTTAAATCAAGTTGAAACTGTGAAATATACATTGAATGCTAATTCAAAAATTCAACATGGGCGCCTGGGTGGCTCAGTGGGTTAAGCCGCTGCCTTCGGCTCAGGTCATGATCTCAGGGTCCTGGGATCGAGTCCCGCATCAGGTTCTCTGCTCCGCGGGGAGCCTGCTTCCTCCTCTCTCTCTCTCTCTGCCTGCCTCTCTGCCTACTTGTGATCTCTCTGTGTCAAATGAATAAATAAAATCTTTAAAAAAAAAACAAAAAAACCCCCCAAAAAACCAAAAATTCAACATTTCAGAAATTACTGTTTATAAAACATTTATATTAGTTATACTCACTTTATAATCTGCTAACATAATAATAGGACATATCTTTTCACTGAGCCCTTCTTAGAGATAAAATATTTGAAGAACTTAATGAAATTAAGTTTTCTATACTTCTAAATATGGATTTGAAACAATAATCATTTATATCTATTTTTTTTATTTAAAGATTTTTATTTATTTATTTATTTGACAGAGAGAGATCAGAAGGAGGCAGAGAGGCAGGCAGAGAGAGAGGAGGAAGCAAGCTCCCTGCTGAGCAGAGAGCCCGATGTGGGACTCGATCCCAGGACCCTGAGATCATGACCTGAGCTGAAGGCAGCGGCTTAAACCACTGAGCCACCCAGGCGCCCCATTTATATCTATTTTTGAATCACGTCTTCTTTTCTATGAATACTTCAATAGCTAGAACAACCTGCAAAGAAATTTCTTCAAACATTTGCTCATACAACTTTTGCTTCATTATGTTTCATTAATAATTTTGGAAGTAGCTAGATATTAAATTAAATACAAATGTATCCTAGTTTTGAAGCAAACCTTTGAAAGAAACGTTAGTCTAGTACATGTAAATGCATTAACTAAATGCATTTCAATCATTTAAATTCTTAGAGTTTTTTATCTTAATTCTTGGGTTTTTGGATTTTGGAGAGCATTCTTTAATTCATGGCATTAATAACATATATAATCTGTACATCTAATATATATGATACAAATCAAGCACCTTATGGACATGTACTTAATATGAATAGTGAGCTCTCCATTACCATTGTTAAGGAGAATATCTTAGATAAGTTTTCCTAAATTTTTTTTCTAATTTTCTATTTTTTTTCTAATTTCACATGCCTTCATTTCATATTCAGATCAAAACTTCAAAGTAAGAAAAAATGGTTTAAAAATCTCACATTGTTACCAGTTTGTTTGCTATTACACCTTACTAATAAACTTTCGGTTAATGATCAGTTGTAATTCAGTTTAATTCCATTTTAATTCAGTGATATTTCTAAATTGGGTAATTAATATCTGACATTATTCTTAGTGCCTGACACCTGCTTGAATGTCCTTTACCATGAGGAAAGTTTTCCATTGAGCCAATGTAAATAAAATCTGGAAAGTAGAGAAAATAGCTACCTTGAAGAAATTTGGCACTTAAGAACCCAGAAAATACTTTAAATACTTTCCTGATTTATTTCATGAGTTCTAACCCACTACACTTGAAAAGTTTTTCTTCCTGCTTGCCTTATTTACCCTAAGTGCCAGTCTGATAGACTCAGTTATGGTGGACACTATGAAAATAGAGTGTCTATTCTGGACGCCAGACTTAAAACTTCAGTTCTGTTTAGATCTACCCAATTTAAATAGGTATTGTTCCAAGTATTTAACTGGCTTTTTCTTTTTTAAAGGACATTTTTCAGCTAGAAAAAGAAGTTAACATACGCAGGATGGGCTAATAGCTAATTGTGGTTTCGTGGGTTGTTAACATAAGCATAATGGTATACTCGACAGGATACATTGTTTCTAGTGAATATTTCTATTTCTCTTCATTAGGAAATTTGTGATCCTCTTTAACCTAGATGGCTACAGGTATATCCTAGTTCTGTACAGGTTCTCATTTTTCATTTTATTTGTCTTCATTGTCCTTCCTGTGCAATGCCTTTCTATCCAATCTGCACTGGAATGGATGCTTCCTTGAGTCACCCCTTAAATTATGCCTGCTACCCCTTCAAGAATGTCTGAGGACATTTGCTTTCCTTCAGTATAATTCGCTAAAAAATTCCAGGTCTGCTGGGCACACTCTCTGATCAGCTTCTCATATTCCACAATGCCCTTGATGGTTTATATCCTGGGCTTTTTGAAGATAAGATGCAGCTTTGAAATTGGGAACAACCTAGAATAGGCTACTATATGGTACAAAAATCTTGAATTCAGATCACTCTCTTTTCAACTATCAAGCATCCTCCATTGATGAGAGGACTTTAGATATTTGACATTAAGCTAGATCATGCCTGGGACATATACATGATATAAAGGCAGATGTGCAAAAAAAAAAAAAAAAAAAAAAAAAAAAAAAGCAAGCTATCGAAGTCACACAACAATCCTAAACAGTTTCCCAGATCAGGCTCAGCTGTGGCTTGTCGTTTCCCAGCCCTGCTGTCTGAGAGCCCAGTTTAAAAGGACAAATTCAAATCAAATCAAATTCACTGTCTTTACATGATATGCATTTGGGATGTTTGTTGGCACACAGTCAATGCTACTTAATCATGGTAGTAATGATGGTAAAGAAGAGATGTGAACAATTAATTGAATAGGCAATACTCAGAAATTTATCCTGAAATTAATGATGTTCCTCTTGACCGTGTTTTAAACAACAAAGATATGTAAGGCTATAATTTTTGGAACTATGCTTCTCGTTGCAGTATTTTCTGGTTACATTTTGGAAGAGGACTGAGTTCCTTAACTTCCTTCATTGCTAGTGGAATCTATGTACATAAATGTTAAAATTATACTCCAACATAAAGGTAATTTGCTTTCAGTTTTCTTCCTCATTATTTTAATTAATTGGGATTTTCCATATGAACCAAAAATCTGAACTCCACTAGCTCTTAACGAATGATACAGGAAAATATAATTTCTCTGTGAATGTTAGGTTGATTGGAAAATGTCATTCTCTGACCTACTCAGCCTTGCTAATCAAGGGAAGTCTTCGGAAAAACTCACAGTTAGATTAAACAGGCTACCATCCATCCGCTACCCCCTTTATTTGTTTAAATTACAGTTTTTTTGTCAGATATCAGGTTTAGTGTATCTGAGGAAAGCCACGCCAACATGGTTGAGAGCGTATATGCCATGTCTCGGGTAATTGGATAGTGTGCTGAGTTTCACCTTAAGCTGTTTTGAATTAATGCAAGACAGCCGCTGGCTTTAGGTGGTTTAATTATCAAGAATTGTCACATTTTAGTTATCAGCCCAAAGGGTGCATGCTGGGGTTGATTGTGAACATGTGGTCCTACCTGATACAGGTTACCTGATGGCCAGATATGGGTCACTTCGGGAACAGACTTAATTTAAAAGAGCACTCTCCTGATTTCGAAATATTTATGGATAGGAATCAGATTTTTCAAAGAAAAGAAAGACTACTTAAATACAAGCTGTTCCGTGGGAAGAAGGAAAAGACAGTCATAATCTCAGTGTCATACTTACAAGATTTATGTTGAAAATAAGAGGTACTTAAATATCAAAATTCATTGTGAGTTTTTTTTTTTAATTTTTGCATTTAAGATGATTCAAATCAAGCCATCTATCCTAATGTGTTAGACTAACCCATGGCCCACTCTATTATTACAAAAAATCAATTCTTATCAGAAGTCTCTGTTATAAACCAGGTAGAATATAGTCCTGCCTTTATTCTTAGTCAGGGGAACCTGGGCCATTTATCCAAGAAATCTTCAGTGCCTGAAGAGTTGGTACAGTTTTCAGTGCTACGTGTTTAACTGCACTTTTGCTGAAATTCTGTAGTGGGAACGTTTCACTTAGAGCCTAGGATCCCAATGACCACCACGATGCTCTAAATTCTATTGTTTTCCTGGATGCTATCGCTTTCCTGAAGCATCAGTAAAAATAATGGAACTAATTCTTCTGAATCACTGCACTCTTATCCCAGTTCGGTTCTAATAGTATTGACTACAATCTAAGCATTTTTGCTTCACTCAACACAGCTCTTAAAGGGCTTTCCCTTTTGAAGGCATACTCTCTGTGGGTGGTCAATACCCTTATGAAATTGTCAGACTTGAAAGTAAGATGGATTGTTACTGGAACATTAAGTAGGACAGAGAGCAGATGAAATTTAAATACAAAGTTGCAGCTGTTCATAAGCTCCAAAACTTAAATTAGTTCAGCTAAACTGCTACATTCCAGTAAGAAACAGAAATGAGTTGGTTACTCATGCCCTAAGAGGAGGAAAATGCATCTAAAGTATAAATTGAAACCTTGCCATTTTAAGAAACTAACATTTGTGCTAAGTGATCCCTCCTGAATCAGCCCCTTTAATCTAATTTTTTACAACCCCTGTAGAATAAAGACGCTTAAATCCAGATGGCCTCTCCTTCTAGTCTCCTCCCTCTACCTCTGCAGCTTTGCACAGGTCGACCCTCTCCTTCTTAGCAATCTCCTCCTTCCCTTCCTTTAGATCTTCCAATAGCTTTCTTATTTTCTCTTTATTTCCCTCTCTGCTTCTCCTTCTGCTAGACGTCTTTTATAAAATTCCTGGAGTTTCCATTTCTGCTTCCTACTTTTTTTTTTTTTTTTGGTCCTAATCCATTTTCTTAGATTGCTAATCCACTCTTAACCCATCTCAATGGCAGGCAACCTAGGTGCCTATTATTAAATTGCAGTTCTTGTTCAAGCCTTTATTCTTAATTTATTTCCCGTTGTTCACAGATCATGACCGACCAGGTGGTTGTGTTTGTGAAGTCGGACTGCAGGGTATGCCATCATCAAGAAAGCAGCCCTAATCTATCTTGCTGTTCCTATCCATAGCTCCCACGTTACCTGCTTGCCTGAGCTGCATGATTTCAAGTTCTCTGGATTGTATCTCCCTCACCCCACACCTGGTGAGCCACTAAGTCTTAAAGTGTGACCTCCATAAAGTTCTAAGTTTGTTTCTTCCTCCCTTTTGAACCATTATCACCTCGTTTCTCCTTCGCACTAGCTGATGACCTCGTTTCTGGGGGTTACCACTTTACTTCTTGCTGCCTAACCAGGTTAGCCTAGAGTTCATTTGCATATAGAGCAAATGTAAAATCCACAATCCAGCATTGGGGTCTGTCTGAACTGACCCCATTCTACCTTTTCGATCTTAACCGTGTTCAACCTGTAGCTTCGTGCTTTTGCGTGACACTCAGAGACCACTTTGTGCTATGGTGTGCTTACGTTGACCTTTGTTTCTGTTCTTCCCTCGACTCAAAACAATCCTGCACAATTTTTAACACTCACATCATTTGCCTTACCCACAAACATTGCCTAAACTAACACTAGTCCACGGTGATTTTTTTTCATCCTCTGAATTGTTTCAGAGTGACACACACGGGCTGAAATTCTCTATAAATTTTATATTTGCTTCCAAATTGTTTCCTAAGTCATCATGAATATATGAATTTCCTCTCAAACAAGATTTAGCTTTCCTAAAGAGGAGAAACTGTGAATTGTACCATTTTAAAAGTGTGAATTCTACCATTGAATTTAAAAATAACTATTCCTAGTTTCTGGGATGTTTCCCCAATTCAGTTATTTCTAATCCCTGTGTGAGTATCAGAGGAACTAGGTCTTAATGGCATAATCAGATCCCATGTCAAATAAATGACATTAAGAGTGTTATTAATATAATTCCGTATTCCCAGAGATGTTCTGGAAGGTTTATATGTACCCTCATTTATTATAAATACATTGAAGCATGCTTAAATTAAAAAGACTGAATAAAAATGAATTTCACATGACAAAAAAAAAGATGTTCTGTAAATGGAAGAATTAATGTCTACATTCTCATGTAACTCTAGCAAATATAAAGAACTGTGGTCTTGCTCATTAAACTACACTCTGAACTCATTTCATGTTTTTTTACCCATAAAAATTGCATGTTTTTTTGCCCGTATAAATTGCACACCTGTAGAGCAGACTTGACCATTATCCCACTGTAATATAGCTAATGAATTATAGACACCTAGGATGTATTTGAGAAAATGTGAGGGCAGAACTTAATTTACTTCTCCATTCTTCTCCATACCTGTTGGGTATTTTGTGGGCTCCCAATAGTGGGTCAATGAATACAAAGATCTTTGCCTCCTCAGTTTTGTTTATATAAAATTCATTGAAATTTATATCTGTGATTTTATGAAACTACCAATCTCAGGTGAAGTGTTCTTGAGAACACAAAAGGAAAATGCTTTTGCTAATATTTGGGCCCATTTCTACATTTGATTTGCATTAGGCTTGATAAAGCTTTAATCAGAATAAGAAAACACAATTGTAGGTTCAAATGTTTCAACAACACAAGATGGTCTAACCCTCCTGATGTGTCACTAAAACTTTTGAAATAATATTTTTTCCACACATTTCTAAAATATGTATTGTAGAGTACTACACATGAAGCAAAGCATTTTTATTGCTCATAGAAACACCAATAAACAAGCATCAGACATAACATGTTACGTTTTTTATGTAGGAGGAAAAAAAAGCAGGCTCATTAATCCTGTATATATCTTACAGAAGTTAAAAAAAAATGTGTTTTAACGGATCAGAAAGATAGTTTTTAAATTGGAAAACCTGCAAAGAATATGCCACTGACTATAATTTCTAATGTTTTTGGCTAATGAGCTGATCTTAATTAGTTAATTGGATATGACACAATGGTGTTATTACCAAAGTTTCTAATGATGTAGTAACATCACCTTTTAAGCCCATATGTGGACTGGTCATCTTATTGAGAAGTATTCTTTTACTTTTTTTAAAAAGATTTTATCTATCAAAGAGAGAGAGGGAGAGAGAGAGACCACAAGCAGAGGGAGTGGCAGAGGGAGAAGCAGTCTCCCTGCTGAGCAAGGACCCCCATGGGGGACTGGATCCCAGGATCCTGGGATCATGACCTGAGCTGAAGGCAGACACTTAACCGACTGAGCCACCTAGGTATCCAAAGATGTATTACTTTATACGCTAAACATAGGAGGGCTAAGGAGACAGACACAAGCATTAGGATAGTTCTAATTCTGTCAGATGTCCATGCCTTGGAGATTCACCTGTCATACTCAGACTCCACACAGGGATGGTCTCATTTATAGGTCTGGCATGACTGGCTTCCCCGAAAAGTTATCCATTATTTGCTGGCAGCCGATAAGCCCATCAAGAGGTAACCAATAAGCAAGAACTTATTTGAAGGGTGACATTATCTTACTACTGCCAGGGAACATGAGCAAAATAGCCATCCGTCTATCATATTTACAAAGAGAAGGGGTGTTTGGAAGTAGAAGTTATTTTTTAAGGTTAGAATCCTTAATCCAGAGCTGCAGAAGAAGATTTGATATTTTGTAAATAGTTGCTTTTATCAGAGATCTGGTTAGGGGTTTTGCCAAGTAAACTGTCACCAAGACAGTGACAGTAAAACACACACACACACACAGGAAATTAGAACTTTTCTGAGCTTAAGATGCAATGATATGTCAGAAAACACATGTCACAGAGTAGGTATCGAAACATCATTTGCGTCCAATTACTGGCGTCTCTTGTTCCGTATGCATATTTAAGCACACGGTGTACAAACGGTCTAATGTTCATAAACATGAACATTAATTAGGGCCCTTTGTATAATTCCACTGTCAACTTGAATCATTTGTTTCCACTGATATCTCCTTTAGAAAGCCCGTCTGCAAATACTCCTGTATTTCTTCTGCCTGATCTAAAATGTGATTTTTTCAAATGTGATTTCTAATAATGCGTTCATTTCATTCTAATAAGCAGGAGGTGAGATTTAACACATTAACATAAACCATTAAATGAATAAATACTTATTAACTGTGTTAGATTTCATTTCCTGTCAGTAGAAATAACATGGTTGCCTTTTACAACCATGTGACAATTGGCTGCTTTGTGTCTTTTAGCGAGAACCTACCCAAAATTAGCATTTTTATAAATTTAAACATTGCAAAAATGCTTAGGTCACTCTATAATAAATTTCCTTCTGAATCCCTATTAATTTGCTATTATTATTAATTTACTATTTATTAGCTATTCCATTTACAAATATTGACTCACCAGACACCAGCACGGAACAAAGCCTAAACACATTGATTTACTACACACTCCCCTCTGCAGGCATGCAATATTTTGTTTCTATGTATGCGATATTCTTCAACTGTATTCTTTGTGTATGTCTTCTCTTTCTCTCTCTCTTACTGTACCCACCTCGAACTTTTTTAAAGTTAGCGAAAGCCTGTAACATAGCCTTGCTTTCGTCGGCTTGTTTAAAGGTAGCTGTACTTCATAAGCTTACATTGGACTTCCCCTGCCCCACCAATCATTTTACTGCTATTATTTGTGTTGTGTTTAAAATGCAGGCACTACTTTTAGTCTCTACTCTTCAATAGGCTTCCCTCCCTTTCCACTTACAGTCCAGTTCTGGGACACAGGAACATTGGGCATCAGGAGAGAGCACACCTTGAACTCTGGGAGATGGAGTGAATGATTTGTTAGGAAGTGAATACAGAAACGGTCTTTTCGCGCTCTTGCTCTCTCTCTTCCTTTTTTTTTTTTTTTTTTTTTTTTTTTTTGCACTCAATCTAAAATTTAGAGAATTAGTTCAAGACTTTTTTTTTCCCCATTTTTATGAAAATGACCTAAGGCAAGTCACTTAATCCCTCTAGACTTCCATTTCATTGCCTATAAAATGAAAGAGTTGAATAAGCTCATCATGATCCCTTTTAAAATTAAAATTCGTGTTTCTGAGACATCATGCAAAGAAGTTTTAAAAGAACTGGAAAGTTTTGCTGAAGGAGAGAACAATGTTCTCAAAAACACCCTGATATTTCTAACAATTAAAATTCAGCTTCTGCTTTTCATATTGGAAAACGGCAGCTCCAACATTTTCCCAGATGTATCTCGAAGCCAGATGGCAACATTGAAGTGCGAACATTCTGGAGCCATTGAACATGCTACACACACACACACACACACACACACACACACACACACACACAGCGTGAAGATTCTTTCTGAGGGGCAAAGAGGCTGGGGCTGTTTCTTGAAAAGTGGACAAGTTTGTTGGATGGCGGGATGTATTTCATGAACCTGGAGGACTGGGGTTTATGGTTTCCAGCTCCTTTTTCTTTGTCGTCACAGCGGCGGGTTCAGGTTTTCTGAAGGAGTGTTACCTGTAAATAGACACCAGCTCTCCAGGCCCTTTGCTGGGCTTCGCCTGGTTGTTACACCCATTCCCTTTCATGCAGTAGGGTGTTGATTCATCGCAAAGGCCCTGCCTGGTGGTAACAATTTGTGGAGTCACAAGCAGGATGAGTTCCAACTGGTAAACACCAATACAAGAAAACCCAAGGTCCATCTCCACACAGAGAAACACTCTTTTTGGAATTCACCCTTCAGAAATGCAAACTTCCTGTTCCCTGCCTTAGGCAGCTTTATGATTCCTCACAGGCTAAGAAAGATCTCTCCTTTTCACCCTGATAGCCCCTTTCCAAAAAACCCCAATTCCAACATCAGGTTTCACGTGGGCTCCTAGTTCCTTCTCTCTTTCAGCCTCCAATTTCAAAGCTGGCTGACTCGATGTTTACAAGTTCTGTCCCCAGATCTATACCCCCAAATTTTCATGTGTGAACTCCACACTGCAGACTAATTATTTTGCCACAAATGTCATGTTTAAGTGGAATGGTTCTTCCTGACATATTCCAATGTTCACCCCCTCCTTTATTGATCTCTCTTTTACTTCAGCTTTGACACAGATGTAAAGACATACTGAAGAGCGCGAAACATATTTTTGGTCGAAGGAAGAGTGTCTCCATCATTCTTCCTGGCTGTGTATCCAGGAACACATTTGTAAGTCAGTACATCCAAGCAGGCTCTTCTGAACCAGTTTCGTAGTAACCAAAGGTGGTAGCTTCCACCTTTGAACTAGACATTCCTAGGATACTGACTCTCAATTAAAATTTAGAAGCACCGTGGTTTTCCCACTGGTCCGCTTCTGCTTCCAGAACAAAATTCATAACTTTGATCAAGGACTTTGATTCAAAAAGCTTATTATCTACATCTGGAAATATTGGCGGTCACTGGAAACACTGAGCTTTCTCTTCTTTCAACTTCAAGTGTTTGCAGAATCACTCTTGGGCGAAGAAAACCTCTGTGCTGTCAAAGCTACTGATAGATTTGTTAGAGAACATATTTAATAACTGTATTTAATAACTATATGGATGGCATCTTCGAATGCTTTCGGCATTATACTGATCATGAAATATACTGTCTTTGCCTGCCTTTTCAGTCTTCTTTTCCTCACCTTATTCAATACATTTATAGTTACGCTTCCAACAAAAATGGGCTTTAAAGACTTGCTTTACCCTCATGGACTCTTCTACCTTCAAAATATTCACCAGCACTGTCATCGTATTTGAGCAACTGAGTACTCCTATGACTCATCAACAAATCCATCTCTAACAACTGCAGTCAGCGACACAGGTGCCATTAGAAAATTCTTGCTTCATCTGCCATAGCCTGATAAGATCAAGTGAAACAGCCCTATTGAGTTCCCGCAATCCGACTTCATTGAGAAGAGAAAATGGAAAAGGAACAGTGTATACTAAAAATAGCGTAGTGTTACTTCATCACTTGTTTTTAAATATAATCTTTGGAAAAGTGGAAGTGGATAAGCCAATATGTCTGTGGTTAAACACACGAGCGCACGTGCATACACACACACACACAGACACACACCATTTGTGAAAGTTTTAGCAACAGATAATATAACAGTTACCCATTTCTGTGTTTTATTTTAGGGTTTTCACTGTTTTGTTCCACATTTTTGCTCATCACTGCAAATGTCTGTCGATGGTTTATTTGTCCATTGCTTGAATTTCCTCTAATTATTAACATGAAGGGTGAAGGTTTTAAGACCTATCATCTTTGCTTATGCAAGTTTTCATAACCCCTACAATATTTTCTAGTCTCACTGAAATCCACTTTGCTGTGTGATTCTACTCAACAAACTCAATATCTTCCCCCTCACTAAGCTTCCTGGCATTCTTCTTTCTTAATTAAGTCACCTAAGGTTTCAATATAACCCAAACGATGTCGGGCCAGATCTCTTCCTAAATATTTGCCGAGGAAATAGCCCTCCCTTCATATTTTTCATCCATCAGGTGTATCCCTTTCCAAGTGCCTGAACTTTCAGCTTCAATAATATTGCAAAATAGTCATCCCTAAATATGTTTTATTTACATTTTTTTCCAATAGAAATAACATTCTGAAGATATTGTCACTCGATAACTTTGTTGTCTACTGGTTCAAAGAAAGAACACTCAGCTGAAAAGATGAAGCAGTCACTAAATTAGGGGGTGATATTTACTGGATCATTTAACTTTTATATTATTTTTTAATCCAAAAACATTTATACCTTACTATATTGATACATTTTAACAGAGATTTTTGTGTTTTACATATTTAAGTATTCATGTTGACTATTTCCAAAGGTTTGATATTAAAATAACACAAATCATTTGGCTATTTTTTTTGTTAGAGAAAATGTTAAGTTTCCGTAAGTTATTTTTTATAGATCCCTCCTTAGCTCACAAAAACTACTGTATTTTTTTCACTAAAATTACTAGATTTAATAAAAGACAAGTCCTAGGTCCACATGTTATCTGAGAAGTAAAAAAATCAAATATTGAGAAATATATTATCTTTGTGTCCTTGAGACTTAGGTAAAGCAACTCTGTTGTGTGTGTTCTGGTTTTTTTGTTTGTTTTTTGTAGTTATTTGCTTACAGGTGAAAAATAAAGGAGTAGTTAAGAATTGCAGGAATTAGAGAAACACAGAAAGAAAAGTACTTGGTATCATGTATACAAAACTAAAATAAAACCAACAAAACTGGTTTAAACAAATTTTTCCAATTCTTTTTTTTTTAAATAGGATTCTAAAAGTATCTCATCAACTGCCCTGTATATTTTATTGTTGAAAAAGACCTCATTTTTTAAATTTTAGAACAAATTTTCCAACACTTCATTTTATATTGGTTGTAATATTTATTTCTCTAATTGATTTAGCACACAAATGTGTTCTCAGACACTCATAAGTTCATCAAAACAACCACTTTCATGCTGAATTTTTTGACACTTTATCATAACCCCAATATGAGTTTATCTTCAAAATTTGAGGAAGATCTTAATTCTTAATGGATTCATGAGAACATCTTAAAGAAGATTCTATTGCCAATGCCAAAAATATTTTGGCTGTTTAGATTAATCTAAATTTAAATATTGCTTAACTTAAACTTCAGTGATAGTAGATAAACTTTTTTTCAGTAACTAATTGAAAAATATGCCACTTTCTATCACTTTACCTGGTTTCCACCTTTCAAAAATTCATGAAAATCTAAAGGAAAATAAATAGCAGCTCAAGGTGTATTACAATAGTGTAGACGATTCTTTCACATGACATGAATAAATGGCCCACGCTATCTCACGGATGATACCAGATGTCAGCAGTTCCAATATGTAGATTTGTTATTTGTTTCCATTCAAGATACATATTTCCAATTCACGACAGACAAATCCGGAGAAGGAAAATTTCAGTCTCTACCTGAAACTGACCCTCTTGCAGTATACCCTTAGAGCCCCCAAATCCCTTGAGTCCTTTCTTCCCTCCAGTGCAAGTCAATACATTCAATTCCACAAGCATTAATTGGGCTTCTGCTGTGTGTAAAGCACTCGGTGTGAAGTGCAACAGAGAATAAGCTTTGGTCCTTCTCCGTCATTTCAGCACAGGAAAGGTGTGCTCCCCGGCTTTCCCCTGGAGAATGAAAGCTTCCAGTAGTATTACTGGGAGCAGAAGTAAATATCGGAATATTGCCGGTATCTTTATTCTCAAGTGGCAAATCACCTCACTAAGTGTGCGTCTATTTCTGCCTGAGCTTTTGTGCACCTGCCCGTGTATGCAAACGTCCTCGTCTCCATCAGATTCCCCATGGCAAGCAAGCTTTCCTGTTTTTGAATTTCTTTCAAATAATTCCCCTCTTATAGGCCACCAGTTATTTCACATTTCTGTGGTTGTAGAGATTCATTCAAAACACTCTTAACATGTCAGAGATCACAGTAAAAATTATTTTCATTAATTTGGAAAAATAACTAAGCAAACCCTCTCTATAGGATGGCAAGTTGGAAGAAAGTAGAAAGAAGAGTACAAATTAAAGGCATCAGACCCCCTCAAAGCAACGTTAGGGTTGCTATTTTGAGCCTGATCATTAGCCATTTTCTATCTATCATTATTACTCAGGAGAGTGGTAGAAAACCAATCGGAAGAAAATTTACAATGACAATATCGTATTTGCCCATATTTTTCTTTAGCATACATAAATGCACAGTGCCATCAGAATAGTTTCTATTCCGGGTAGTAGAGTGCAACTCTGTGGATATCCATGCAAAGTATAAATAGGGTTGGATGTTAATAACATTTCAAAATGGCAGAGAGGTAGTGTGTGATGAGGGCCTTGCCTGGTATGCACTGACACTGGTTCAGAGAGCCAGATGCTGCCAGGAGAACTGGGTAATAAGTCTTGTGGGAGTGCACAATTAAGACTGGGACTCAATTTTGAAGTACGAAGAGGAGACCAGGGATGTTGACTTGCAACATCCCTTCTTAATCAGGACAAGAGACAGGAAGCATTTGACACTAAGCTTCCCCCTGCCAAATTGCAACCCTTTTATAACAAAACATAACAAAACAAACAAACAAATAAAAACCCAACTTGTACTGTTGTGAGGAGTCACATCTATATTCTACATCTGTGCCAAAGTATATGCATCTGTGTGTAATGATGAATCAAAATTATGAGATGGGATAGGACACCATGGCTGAAGCGGTCTGGTGAGTTTATTCATTGAGTGACCACGTGTACTGTCCGTGCCACCCTAGTAAGAATCTGGGAACAGATGTTTAAATTCCTTTGCTGCCAAAAAGACAACAACTAAAACAAAAATAAAAATAACCCCCCCCTCAAAACAAAACAAAACAAAAAACAAAAAACAAAACTGACCTCTTCAGTTGTTCCCTCGGGGCCCCTGAGAATATGATCTTTTTTTTGGAGGCTAAAGTCAATCCCTGAACTGCCAAGTGAAAGGAAGAGGAATCTGGGTTAGCTGGAAATTTTTTTTTTTTTTTTAGATTTTATTTACTTATATGACAGAGGGAGAGATCACAAGTAGGCAGAGAGACAGGCAGAGAGAGAGAGGAGGAAGCAGGCTCCCCGCTGAGCAGAGAGCCCGATGTGGGGCTCGATCCCAGGACCCTGAGATCATGACCTGAGCCAAAGGCAGCGGCTTAACCCACTGAGCCACCCCGGTGCCCTGGCCAGAAATTCTTTAGGTGAGTCTCCCATCTTGTCTGTAAGAATTACTCGCGAGATATCCCATGGAATCTGCCTATTTGGCGTGAGACTCTCTACGCTTTGTGATCTTTCTCCTAGTGTACATCTTCTCGATGACTTGCAAATATTTACCAGAAATACTCACAGCTGAAAGCTCCTTACACACCCCTCACAGCATCACACACATTTACACCCTTTCCAGCTGCCCGCTATATTTAAAATCACAGAATTTTACCACGATGTTTTCCCACTTTTGCATCTTATTTTGTGAAAAGTCATGAATTAAAGTATAAAATCCCACCAAAACTACTGGTTATGTAAGAATCATCCAATTATTATTATAAAGTGAAATTTTTATGTTTCCATCAAGTTTTCTCATCTTTCACTTCCCTAAAACAAACTGGAAAAGGATCATTATAGCAGTTCTTTTTTTCCTCCTGCTCTAATGGGAATTCTCATTCACGTGACTCAGATAATACATAACAAAGAAGCATGTCACAGGCCTGGATGGTTTGAATCATATTTGAGCCATATGATGCCAGACAGAAACGTTTGGCTTGGCATAAAAATCTGTAAGTCCATATGTTCTAGATAAAGAGGTAACTGTGTGTGTATGAGAGGGAGTATGTATGTACACACACTCACACACACACACACACACACACACAAAATTTGGATATGCTGTCATTTTTCAAAGTCTCAGATGTTTCATTTCTTCTTTTTTGACAATTTAGATCTGTTTGATGTTCAGGGACTAACGTAGATTTTTATAGCCACATTTTTAAAGTCATTCTCCAATGTGAGAAAGAAAGATTGCCTTTGTGTCAGAATTAAAAATTTAAGAGACTTTAGTGTAAAGAGCAACTGTGGTCGAAGAAAACAAAACAAGTAAATGAAAACAAACAACAATGAAACAAGCCAAATTAATAAATAAATAAATAAAAGAGAAAAGGGAAAAAGATACTCTAAAATACTACAAATGATCCCCAAATATACTGTTTCTGTGAGTGTCATTGGGTTTCAAGCCCAACATCCCTGCTCTATGAGGTGGCCACACGCATATTTAGATTTTCAAAGTATGTGCTCCAGAAGAACAGAGGGATTTTTATGGGATACGGTGTGATAGATTGAAAATAAGCAGAAAGAAGTTATTTGTCATGGAATATTTGAGAAAATTCTGTTTTACAATAGCAATTATTCTCGGCATCACCCACATGCATATAACTTCTTAATTTGAAATTCTTGGAAAAATCCTTATGTTCTGTCACAGTTTGGTTGTTTTATCCCATTAGTGGTCTCTTACCGAGAAGCAGCAGAAGGCACTAATCTACTCAGTAAATATTAATTGAATGCCGAATTCTGTGCTAGTGAACCTATTCACTGTACTTCCTTATGGAAGCAACCACGTTGCTTGCTTTAGGGTCTGCTTTATTTCTGATTTTTTAAAAGCCTAACTTCTGAATTATTTTTT
Source organism: Mustela erminea (assembly GCF_009829155.1). Classification (NCBI taxonomy): domain Eukaryota; kingdom Metazoa; phylum Chordata; class Mammalia; order Carnivora; family Mustelidae; genus Mustela; species Mustela erminea. Next base: position 27,794,783 of record NC_045634.1, on the reverse strand, counting down.
ATGTGAAAAGTTATAGTTGCTTTAGATCGTTCACCTCTTCTACCGATTAGAAGAGTAAAAATCTTGGAGGAAAGCACATTTATCTTCCTCCTTGGCAGCTGACCCCTGTCTGAATTGTATCACGCTACGGAAATAGCTTCATACAAGGTTGCTGTGGCTGATCGTTGGGAAGGAGTGTTTCTGAGAAAAAGGATCTACATCAGATGCCGGTGACTGTTCCTGGTCCCTCCCTTTCCTGCCCAGAGATGGGAGCGACTGTTAACAATTCCAACTTCACTGTGGGGTTCTTCCCTCTGGCCGGGTATTTTATTCCTCCAATTGAAAGCATGATCCCTAATCGACTGAAACCAATTACTCATGACTTTGGGTGATTAACCTTCCCACATCCCAGTCCCAACTTCTATAAAGTACAGGGTCTGCAAAATATTACTGCTAGGGTCCTTTCATATCGAAAATGCTGTTGGTCTAAAATTACATGACCAAGGAGGACAAGCTAGCCTTCCTCCCGTCTGAGGATATGAACACAATCTGTGGTCCAGCTGATGGCCAAAAACCGGGGTTCCCTCCGGCTACGCTGGCCAGTCCTTCTCATGTCGTTTCATGGCTCTTCATTTTAAGCCTGACCACAAATAGCTCAAGTAGCTCAGGGCTCAAGGCTCATGCCTCTTCTTTTTCGTTTTATAGGATTTCAACCAATTCCATGACTTTAAATGCCATCTCTATAAGGTAATGACTTCCAGATTTATAACCATCTCTAGCCCCGCAGACTTCTGGATAGCTGCCTGTCCAGCATGTCCTCTCAGGTGTTCTTTGGGCATCGAAAACCTAATGTGTCTAAAATGAACTCTTGATATCCGCCCCACCCTCACTTAGAACACTCCGTGCACTTCCAGTGTTCTAGATCTCAATAAGTTCTAGATCTCAATAAATCATACCACCATCCAGCAAGTTTCTTGAGTCAAAAACCCAAGGGGCACCATTTGCTCTTTTCTTCTGCATATAACCCATATTTCCCAGCAAAGGGGCTGCCTTAATAACCCAACCCATCTCACACCCTCCACTGTCATTGTCTCCAGCTCAAGCCACCAGCAACCCTCACACGGTCTATGACAACACACTCCTGATGGATCTCACGTTTCCCCACCACCTGTGATCCACACAGCAGACTTTTAAGATAAAACAGATCTTGTAAATTATGCAGTTGAAATACTCCAGGGTCTTCTGATCATAGTTAGTACCTAAGTGTTCACCTGAGGCCTACAACACAGTATGGCTCCTAGAAAATTCTCCAGCTGTGCTTCACTTACTGGTCTCCTTATAATTGATCATAGGGCCCAGCACACTTCACTTCGGGGACTCTGCCCCTGTTGCCAGCAAAGCTCTCCCCTCAAGGGCCTCTGTGACTCACATCTCCTCTGATTCATCTCCCTGCTTGAAACCACCACTGTAGTCCACTCTATGAAAGAGTACTCACCTCCATTTTTTCTCTACTCCTTTGCCTTGCCTTGCTTTCTACAACATATATTGTTCTTGGCATAATATCACATAGTTATTTATTTTTTTCTTTTAGCATTTATTGTCTCCGCTTCCAGTATGTAAGCTCCATTAGAACGCGGGATAGGTCTGCTTTGTTTACAGTATAAATACCACATGTCTAGAATAATACCAGGTACACAATCATTGTCTATTAAATATGTATTAAATGAGTGACTCACAGTATTAATTCATGAGTTCCAGCCAGCTGGGCAAATCTCACCTATGCTGCTGGTTAAGATCACTTGTGTGCGAGATCAGTTCAAAAGAATTTCTCAACTTTAAACGTGGTCAGGGGAGTCACAATATCTACTATTTACTATGTGCTCGCTCTGCTGCAGATAATGGGCTAAGTATTTATTATTTACTTGCCTTACTTAATCCTCAAAGGAAACTACCTGGGATTACTTCCATTTCTGAGATAAGGGACAAGAAGTATGGACTTCACAGTTAATAAGTGATAAAACAGGTATAAAATCCAAAGGCTACCCAGGGCGACACCGACTGTGTACTTCAGTTTTCTACTTTAACACAAAGTCCAGACTCAAATGCCTGCAAAGGCCAATCCATGTTGGAAACCACCGAGTGGCCTTCTTGCTTTCCTTTGTCAGCTCACTTTTGATAGAGATCTGGGCACAGATAAATATTCCTCTGCCATGGGGGCAAAAAAAGAAACAGTCATGAATTCACGATGATGCTTCAAAGTAGGTTTCAACAGCGAGCAGGGAAGATAGCACACAGATGCGTCCTAAAGAAGGAAGTGGCTTGGCGCTAGCCAATTGTAGGGTGAATGAATCTGCATCCAGAGGTGCCCGATTTCCCACTTTCTCAAAAGAAAGGAGAAATCTCTATTTTTAAATGAAATTTCGCAAAGTGGTATATGGTCATTGAACATTCTCAAGCCCTTGAGACTGCACAAAGCCTTTCTGTAGGTCATGTCCGGCCCCCAGCCCCCCTAGATGGACATCCTGCCCAAAGTTCTGTATTAGAGCTGAGGGGTGAGAGGTGGGGATAGAACTGGGGAAGAGAGGGTACACAGGACGCCATCACAGACACGTGATAAGGAGGGAGAAGCTGACACAGGGGAACGCCATTGCCATATGAGACCATCAAGTCTCGAAGCTTTACGAAGGGGCATTACTACCATCTGGGGAAGGTCAGAGAATCACAGAACAGGTACTATCTGAACAGACCCTGCTCTGTATGGAAAGATGCTTACATCAGTGTTGCAATCTTCAGATCACATCATCAGTTACATGTAAAGCTCCAAAACACAGGAGGCATATACACATTTCAAGAATCTTAATTACTAACTAGAACTGGCATCACAGATAATATTTGAAACCTACAGAAAATCAAATGCCTGCATAGAATGATTCTGTCACCATCTTTTGAAGATAAAGTGTATTTTTTTAGGTTCTTGATTGCAACTACGTTCTAGGACTAGGACATTAAGCTCTGCAAGTTCCACTTAAAATCTTTGTGTGTTTCTGTTTCATACCCCGCGGGGTCGGCGGGGGGAGGGGGGTGCATTTGTTTCCTGCCTTCCTCTTTGCACTTATTTACAAGTTTTATGTTAAAAAATTAAGTTGATTCTCATTTTTTGGTGAAGTGGAGACCGTAACCTTCCTCTCTTCAGCCCAGTAGCTGAATGCTTCTGGCATGTGGCTTTCAGAGTGATGCTGGGGTACATATTTCTGCACATGAACAGATCTGTCCACCCACACAGCCTAACGACGCTGTGCTCTTGCAATTATAAATTAAATAATAATTTAATTTTAAAATATTTAAATTTAATATTTACATTCCATATTGGACAATATATTTTGAAGACAGCCATTTTCTGATGAATGTTTTTAATTTTAAGGACTCTAATATAAGGAATAATAAAAGTGACATTTTAGACTCTTCTGAATTTAGGAGCATAAATAGGAAATTTCAGGGCCTAGTTTTCAAGAACAGACGCTAACAGGATCAACCAAATTAAACCTGTCACTATGCAAAAAAATGCTTTTCCTTCCAGCACGGATTCCAAGATGCATTTTTGAGCTTTGCAGAGAGCTTCATTTTCTGTTTAGAGTAAAAGGTAGTGTTACCCAGTGTAGGTGATAGATTAGGTCATCACAGTTATTTGCATGACCCTTAATAGGCGAGGAAACCAATACACCTCAAAAGCAGAGCTATTAACCTTAAAGTGGGTTACAGACTCGATCTGTGGGGAAAGGCATGCAAGCAGATGTAAAGGATTTTGTTAACACTCCCACTATTTGGTTACCGGTATTGCAGTATTTGGACATAACGTCTGTGAGCCAGCTCAATAGTGTGTACAGGGAATTTTTATCTGTTTGGTTTTCTGACTTGACTTCTGCGTTTCCTTTCTGGCTTCATTTCTCAGTACCTGACTACTCGTACCTAGAGGAGCTTTTTCTACCACTTTAACAGGACTTCAATTGGCTGTGTCCTCTGTACACTTTTGTACATATCCTTGGTCATATTATTGAGGCCATCGGCAATGAGCGGAGTCAGACTTGGGTTTAAATTTAGTGCTGCTATGTACAAACTGTGTCCCTGTGTAAAGTATTTAATGTCAGAGTTTCCTTATTCACGAAATAAATACCATATACAATTATCGTAGGGACTAGATCAGGCAGGTAGCTGATCACAGTGCCGGATGTGTAGTTCATGCTCATGAAGGAAGACAGTCACTTTCTTTAATGATGCAACTCAAAATTTAATTTCCCCCAAACCTGCTAGTGACTCAACTTGAGTGCAGAACTTAATTCACTTAGACAAAGTATTATACTGACGTGGGGTAGTCAGAGACATAGACCACATTCAGCCCATCTCATTCACCTTGACAAATCATCACAATTCCTTGGGTCCAACTATCCTATCAAAAAACTCAAGGCGTAGATGCTGAGGCCTCTTTTGGCTTCCAGAACCCTATGACTGGGCTTTATTATTCCAGCTCTGTATATACTTTTTACCTGGGGAGAATGCTCCCCTATTCTGCCCTATTAATTCATGTATTATCTGGTAACCATTTTTTTTTTCAGATTTTAAAAACCAGTATAATTCAATGAACAAGGTTGTGCCTTCTGTGCCTAAAATGTAGGTTTTGAAGGCAAAGGGGGAAAAAATAGGTGCTCAAAAGAAAAAAAAATTAATTACATGAAAACCCTCCCCATGACCCAATCCCAAATAACATTAACCTGTTTGATGCCACGTTTTTATAAGCAACACATCCTCTAGACTTAATTTTTAGAGTCTGATGCTAAATTTTGATATTACTTGTGTGGTAAAACAATCTTTTATGTCACTATAGCCATTGAAATTTTATAAAATTTCTTCCACCTATCCTTAGGTAATAAGTATTAGTTTTTAGATAAGAGGTATTTTGTTTCTTAAACATATACAAAGGATAAGGAAAAAGTCCCATTTCATATCATTCACACAACATTCGCTATTTTATAAAGAAAATAAAACACAAGTGGGTAAAAAGGTGCAACGTGTAGCGGTGACACTTTCCTCGCCTCAGTTATTCAACCCCAGATTGGCCATTTTATCAGTTTTCTGTTTTAGTCCAAAATGTCTATGCAAACCCAGCATATGTGCACAGATTTTTTTTTTTTTACAGTGTATAATGTCTACATAAGGTATAGGTCTACATAAGGTCTCTTTCCCTCTGCCTTTCCTTTTTTTACTCTTAGTTCCACTTCTTGGACATATTTCCTGGAAAGCTGTGCAAAACCACACAACTTTTTTTTTAAGATTTTATTTATTTTATTTATTTGACAGACAGAGATCACAAGTAGGCAGAGAGGTAGACAGAGAAAGAGAAGGAAGCAGGTTCCCCGCTGAGCAGAGAGCCCGAAACGGGGCTCGATCCCAGGACCCTGAGATCATGACCTGAGCCAAAGGCAGAGGCTTTAACCCACTGAGCCACCCAGGTGCCCCAACCACACAACTTTTAAAAAGCGGCTCCCTAGTGTTCTCATCATATGGCTATTCCACAGCTTCCATCCAAAACCTTTCTAATAAGCCCGGTAGTTCTTTCCAGTTGTTTGTTACTATGAACAATACTGTGGTGAACGCGTTTCACTTGTATCTTGGCAAACTTGGGTAAGTATATCCCAGCTCTGTGACTGGGAACAAAGGATATGCAAATGCATGTCCAATTTATTTTATTTGAAGAGAGGCCTTATAATCATTTTAAATCTCTGATTCTCTCAGAATCAATGTCCATTTTACGGATGAGAAAAAATGGGGAATTCAGTAAAGACACTTGATTAGTGAGCGTGGAAACAAAATGAGAACACATCCCTCGCTAGGTTCTTCATCTCTTTCTGTCACCTCAAACTGAATTTTCAATGAATTCCAAAGAAAAGGTCATTTGAAAAATTGGGCATCTTCCACAGATGGATTAAGGTGGTGGCTGGTAAGGCCTTTGAAGAAATGCATAGAAAGAGACGCAGAGAAAGACACACTGTGCTTTTTCTCTCCCACACGGACATCTTTGGAGTTACAATAAAGGCAAGCTTTTCTCTTTCCTTGTTTACCAGGTTCTATGAAAGAGAATAGAGGGAAAGATATTCCTGTTGATGAAAATGATGACAGATAAAATGTGTTTGAAGGCTATAAAAGCCTCTTACATCTGGAGCAGCTGGCAGCCCGGGATTGGACTCTAAGGGGAGCTCATAGATATCTAATTTGAGCAATGGTTAAAAGTAAACTTGGGAACAGCTGATTCAGGGCAGTTATCTCTGGCTCTGGGAAGTTTTTGTGATGTTCCAAGACTGGCACATAAAAATCCACATGACACATACTTGCTGAGTCTAATATCCTTATGAAAATGAACGGGGATGATTTACAGGAATATATTAGACACAGCTGTTCTTATATAAACCAGGATATAACATGCTATAGCAGGTAATGAGCCATTAAAACGGGCAGAAAAGACTTGCTAACATTCCAATAATTATGTATATTAAAATATACAAATAACACATACAAATACCAGTCGCACCGAAATCAGATTAGATAAATTGCTAGTCATTCAGCAGATAGTTATGGCCTACCACGAATAAAGCACTTTGCTGAGACCCAAAAAGGACACAGAGTCTTTGTACCTCAACTATATTTCAGAATCACACACCAGAGATGCTGTCTACAAAGCGAAGCAACTTAGTGCTATAATGAGAACAGAGATGGAGGTGGGCCAAGGCCAAGCACCAAGGTCATTTAGTCACAAAAGCGGTCTTTTGGAAAGCTATGACATAAATTTCGAGCCCCAGAGATATCCGCTCGAGTCCCACAACAGAGCTTTCAGGGATGCACAAAAAGAGGAGAAGTCAAGAGAAAGAGAACACTTGGTTGGAGAAATTTACATGGCAGGATTCTAGCATGATGGACCTCCAAACCTCGTTAGGCCATCTGGATCCTCGGGTTGATAACTGCTTTCCTCATGATGCTTCAAATCTAGATATGGATATGATGTACATGCACTAATTTCCCTAACTGGAAGCAAAATGCAACAAAAGTGATATAGGGCAGTGGACTCAACATTGACCTGCAGATAAAGATGAGAGCAATAGTCTTTGCGTGGAAATGGTCAGAGACAGTATCATTGAGAAGTGTACTCCACTGAGCCCTGAAGTATGTTAAGATTTTCAACAGATATTAATGATGTTGGGAAGGAAGGATAAAGAAAACATAAGCAAAGTCATAGAAATAAAATATTACAAAACACATTTGGGAGACAGGAAATAGTCCAAAATGGCTAACGTGTAAGAAATATATTTAGAAATCAGACTCTTAAGGGTTTGAGATTGTCGGGCTAAGGAATTTATATTTTAATTAAACAGACAGTGAGAGTCATTCAATATTTTGATCAGGGACCAATGTAATTATAATGGGCACTTTTGGAAGATTACTCTTGTGATGATTACAAAGTGGTTTGGAAAGAGGGCGTTCTGGAAGAAATCTATTAAAATAATCCAGGAAACAAAGTTTGGACCTAGAACAGAAGCAGTGGGGATGGGACAGAATGGAGTGATTAAAGGACTGTTGCTCAGGCAAAGACGACATGAGACTTTAAGGTTAGTGAGAAAGAGATTAAGAAGAAAAATAAGAGGCATAGCTCAAAATATGGTTTTGAACCTCAACTTGATAAATGAGGTGTTAGAGAAGACACAAGGAAATGTGAGTCTGAAGTACATGTAGATGTTGAATTTGTAACGTTGGGGCTTCTATGCAGAAATATCCAGCAGACCTATAGAAATATATCAATGGAGCTCAAAATCAGTAACACAGCTGGGATTGTATGTTTGGAATTGATTTTTCTCTGCTTAGAAATGATACTTGAACACATGGATGAGGATAGGAGAATATGCAGGTGAACACAAAAAGGCTAAGAAAACAGACCATCTCATTGGGTCAAGAGTAAGAAGCAGCAGCCAAGGAGTCAAGGAATCATAGGAATGAAGGGACAATGAGCCCTGGTAATAACACAGTCACCAGGACAGAAAGGAAAGGTGAGAACAACTAGATCACTCAAGGTTTAAAATAATCATACACCCGGGAGAGATCGAAATCTAAGGAAAGACCATTAAATTCTCTCTCTGGGGTGTGATTGGTTTCAGAAAATGGTGGCAGCAAGAGCAAAGAGCGTCTCAACCATGTCTATTGAAATAACCTTTCAACAAGGCTTCTATTCCAACCTTTCCCTTATCAACTATCCTTTCTATCCAAAGTTATTTTTCTAATATCCAAATTTAGTGATGTCATTACTTGGGTGAATATTTTTCAATGGCTTCCATGGCCTACAGACTTTGAGGCTCTTCCAACTGGGGCCTCACTAAAAATCAGCTGCATGTTGTTTTCCCTTCTTAAACAGGTGTCAACTTTTGTTGTTTGTTTGTTTGTTTAATAGAATACCTTCCAATGTGCCTTCGGTCTACCTCGGTCATCTCCTTGCTGAAGCCCTCCAGGCAGAACAGATTCCTCACTTCAGTGCTTCCATAGGCCTTTTCAGGGGTCCCACCTATGCTGTTAGATCACATTTACTGAACAATGATTTGATCACACACCTTGTCTCCTCTACTGTGGTACAGTTAAAAACAGTGTCATACTCTTTCTTTGAGTCTAGAACCTAGCATTGTTAGTTTTCTTTGCTTTTGAATGAAGGAAAGAAGGAAGATGTAAGTAGCTACTAGAATCCAGTAGGTTTGGGGATACGAAGAGCTGAACATGTTTGCGAGTAAAGCAGAAGGAGGAGTAGGTAAAGGGAAAGAGAGTGCTGAAGCTAAGAGAGAAAGGAGGAGGTAACTAATGGAGCTGTGTCCTAAAGAAATCAGGATGTGTCACATAAATAATTTAGATATCCAAGTAACTCTTGGAGAGAGGGAAAGACACCTTTTCACCCGAAGGAGGGGACCATGGGCAGGGGCTCATCAGTGAAATGATGTATCAAGGACTGTGATAGGTACTTTAGTTACCTGTGGTCATCATTTATCATTATAAACCATGTAACCTCTCTATTTACAGATGATAGGACCAACCCAAAGGATTTTAGAACCTGGTCATAATCACAGAGCTAAAATTTGAACCCATGGCTCTTTCCTCCAAGGCTCATGCTCTTTCTATAGACATGCAGAAAAATTGGCCCTGGTTGGGACATCAAAAGCTATCAGGAGAACAAGACTTCTTAGATTATTAGAAGGCAGACTTAAAATAACCTACAGTGAGTCCACACTGGGTTTGTTTGAAGGCAAATGAAACCAGAATGCTGCTTGTATGAATATAATCTTTTCTTTTACTACATTCACCATTTGAACTAAGAGAAAAAAGGTACCTATTATGTTTCGAGGTGTATAGTCATTTTCTGAGTATTTTCAGCACTTCTCCTTAGATTCAGGAAGAAAGCATTGGTTAATTTATTTTATAAATATTCATGGAGCATGTGCTACTAGTGTTCAGTATTGTTTATTTCCGATGAAATACCAAAACAGAATTAGGTATAGTCCTTAGGGAAAAGATGTTTTAATGGAGCTTAGGTATTAAAAAAAAAAAATCACTATGCCATGCAGTAAAATATGCATGCTATGGAGTGATTCAAACATAATTGAAGTAATGCAATAATTGATTTGAGCTTAAAAGTTTAGGTGGGACATATGCTATTGAGAAGCATGTGTGTGGAAAAAGTATTCCATAAGAAAGAAGGGAAGAGAAGGAAATGGGGTAGAGAAGAGAGATGAAGAAAGAAAATATGGGACAAAGACTGAGGGGCAGGCAGGTGGTCCTGGGAGCCAGAGCTAGTCCAGCACATAGAAACAGGAAAAGGCCCACATTAATGACAAGGTCCAAGGTGTAAGATTTTTCATTATAGCTAAGGTGTTACTAAGATCTATACTCAGTGGGCAATAGGGAGTCGTTGAGGCTTGAAGAAAAGTCCAGAATCACTGTGATTTTACAGATTGGATTAAGTTTCTTCACCCAATAAAACCGTATGGCAGTTTCTCCTTGGTATTAGAATCATGGTTAAAATCTGCATCTGGACCCTCAATCTCATATCATCTAGTTTCCACCCAACACTATCAGAACGCTCTACCACTTCCATTTCTCAGAGTTTCAGCATATGTTCCCTCTCTCTCTCTCTCTCTCTTTCTCAAATTTCATCTTATCCCTCACGTTCTCGGGAAAAGATTCTTCTCTGAAATTCTAGGCTAGATTAGTTCTTTATTTATACTAATTTCCAACACCAAATTACAATTGTAATTCTATAGATACGTGGGTCATTACTTGTTTAACACCTGTATCCAAAATTAAATTATAAATTCAAACAAAAGCAGGGACTGTGTAAAACCCCAGATCTAACACAGGAGAGAAATACATAAATTGGATCAATTAGATCATTGGAGATGATTTATTTGACGTAAGGACTAGAGGGGAAAAAAAAAAAAAAAACAGGACATTTTTGAAATGTCCAGAAGAAGGGTTATTAGAGATGTGATACACATAGAACAAGAGACGTATGTTTACAAGGTATTTTAGGATTAGAAGCAATAGAAGTTGGAGATTAATAAAATGGATTATGTCTAAATAATTTCAGGGACCCTATAGATATATTTAATAATAAATATTTAATATTTTTATAAGGATTTTATTTATTTGTCAGAGTGAAAGAGAACAAGAATGGGGAGGCACAGAGAGAAAAGAAGCAGCAGACTCCCCACTAAGCAGAGAGCCAGACACGGGGCTCAATGCTGGGATCCTGAGAGATCATGACCTGAGCCAAAGGCAGAGGCTTAGCCAAGTGAGCCACCTAGGCTTCCTTAAATATTTCATATTTAATATAATATTAACATTTTATGCTCAATATAATACTTAAGTTCCATTATTTTCCCAACTTGCCTGATTTTGAAGGAATCCTTTCTCAGCTCCACAAAATCTCTGAATAGGCCAATTCTTTTTTTCCTACATATCTTTTCTAGAACTTTATATAAATATTTATTGAGAATCTATGCCAGGCAGTCTTCTGGGTACTTGAATGTCAGTGACAAAGCAAAGATCTCTACGTTCATGGAGTTTGCCTCATTGTGCAGAAAATAAAGAGTAAACAGTATATATGAGTGTATTATATTATCTCTTTGAAGGCTGTATGTGTGGAACAAGAGAAAGTAGAGTGAGGTAAGGCAGAATCCATACAGGTAAACCAGGGACACGACACCCATTATCTATAGCACATAAGATATATTAATTTTAGCCTTTCTGTTTTATCGTTTTGCTTCTAAATGAAACCCAGAAAGTTTCCAATTGTAGGTATTTGATGAAATATAATTGCTCTTTTTCTCATCTATGTCCTGGAGATAATATCTTCAAGAGCAGGAAAGCAGCAGTAGGTAGAACGTCTCCTTCCTGGGCAGCTGGCTAGGGTGGGGGAGAGGAGGGGGTGCCCCACACCAGCAACACCACCTGCCCTTCCCCTGCCCTTTGGTAAAGACACTGCTCTCAGCACCTCCCCTTACGTAGCATCTCAGGCTCTAACACTTTTGGATGATTCCTTTATTTTGCTCTCCTGAAAATAATAAATATTTTCCTTAGGCTACTTTCCTACTTGTCACTTTCATCAGTTCCTTGTCCCTAAAATCTTCCATGGCCTTATTTACTCACATGAAAGCACCAGACAATGTATTTCACATGTAGGTTAATTTTTTTCCAACAAGCTTGTTACATTTAATTTTTCATTCATGAATTATAATTTTTTCATGGCTTTCTGAATAGCATTAATAAAATTTGCATATTCATCATAACAGTAAATAACACAATATAAGATGATAAATATTTAATAGTTTTTTCTCAACTTTTAGAGAACAGTTGGAACAATTCAAACTGTTGAGACACTGTTTACTCAGAAACTGACTTTCTTGAAACAGAAGGTAAACATATTTTTTAAATTTGTTCATAGTTTAAACAGTCGGAAAAGAATAAATTAATCCTTTTTCATTCATCCTCTTTCATGAAAATTTTGTCGTCCTCTGCAAGATGCACTCATTGTCCACAAGAAGATTATCTTTTCAGCTGAAAAAAATTTGTTAAGTACATCCCATTATTTAGATTAATTGAAGTTTAACCACCACAAGTTTAGAAGTGGAACATTTCATTATTATTTTCCTTATCCCCAATAGTGGAGTGATTTTTTTCATAATAAATTAAAAGTACTGATTATTCTTGACTTTTTGCAGACCTGACTTTAAGGTGCCTATATGTTTTCAATTAATGAATCAATCAGTTCCATAAAATTCTAGATTCCTGGCTTTTCTAAAAATAAAAAGTAACCTCAATATCTCTCATTCCCTCATTTCTGGTTGCCTCATTTATTCATATATCTTATCACTCCTCTCTCTCTCTCTCTGAAGGCATATAAATTGACAGATTGAATCCACTGATCCAGAAAATAAAGTAAAAGAAGTGTCCCCTCACTTTCTCAAAAAGCTTGCAATATAATAAGAAATAAATAATAATCTATAAAAAATTAAAGACCAAAAAAGAAAAGCTTTAACGAGTTAATAAACATATTTGCTCTGCTTGTACTGATTAGACATCCCTCCCCCGAAAAAACCCTGAAATCAATGCTGTACACATGCCGCCCCCTTAAGTGTGTAAGAGAGAAGTTGAAGATTGGCCAGATTAGAGAGGGTAAGAGTTCCTTTGTGGAATGGTAAGCTGTGGTACCATGATACTCTGGAGGGGAGTGTTTTTCATAAACCGAATCTGCTTGAGTGGAACTTAAAGATAGTCGCCCAAAAAGTTGAGGTTCTGTCTTCTGGTGTTCAGGGTACCCAGGGACTGAAGTCTGACTTTTTCTAGGAATGGTCTAAAGATTGAGAGGTTTGGGAATAACCAACCAGACAGCCAACCCAGACAGAAAGTGCTTGAGTGGAAAAGTGAACTATATACCCTTCAGCAGGGGCCCTTCCAGCAGCAGAGGGCTGGAAGGAGATAAGGTGAGGAAGAGGGAGGGAGACTTCTAGACCCCCTACTCCAACTTTAGACCTTCCAATAGTCCCCAAGGGTATGCGTGTGTGTGCGCGCGCGCACGTGTGCATGTTGGTGTAGTGAAGAATAAGTTAAATAGATTTGAGGTTTTGATTTTACACCAAATGCAACTTTTTAAAACCTTGCATAAGGCTTATTTGTTATTTTTTAATTATTTATTTATTATCTGGGAGTAATCATAAATGTAAAAAATTATTTGAAATTTCAGCCCAAGCCCTAGAAATATGACCTTGCTGAGAGTAGGTTGAAAGGTGACCAGAGAGAGAAATTGTTAACGTTTTCTTTCAGTGCCCTTCCTAGTCCCACTCATCTAGTAAAGTTCTACAACGTGAGATGTAGCCAAGGCCGTTCATCATGGAGTATAGAAAACTATTTCAAAGCAAAGAAATGAGTGTGTATTGCAAAGGGTGACAACATTTTTGTGCAAAAGGATAAAGAGTTAGAAGAGTGCTGGACACTGATTACAGATGACTGTAGCCTTTGACATAGAATTCTGTGGGTACACCACGGTGTGGCCCATTGCCCAAATATTTCAGTAGGTCTCTCTGCATAACTAATTAAAAGCTGGAGATTGTCTTTGGATATGAGAATAAAAATGCATTATGGCTTCATGTATTTTGCTTTTTCTTTAAGAAATATGGATACAATGGTCTATAAGCTCCCTTATCAGCTGCCACAATTAAATATACCGAGTAAGTCAACATGGGAAGAAGCATATCAAACTACTGTTTCAGTAAGAGTAGGATTCTAAATTTAAATGGTTAAGAGAAGTGAACTGAAACCAGGAGATGAAATGATGTGAGTAGACAGTTTCAGAGTAATAACAGGCTAGAAGCCAATCACTTGAACAGTAATACAGAGAAGAGGTAGATCAAACGATAGTTCTCCAGGAGTTTCTTGTGTTATTTTGAATGCTAGTAAATGCATAGAGGTAACCATTGTCCTGGGAACAAAATACTGAACTTGAAACCAATGGATGAAGGCTGTCTTTCTACCTAGTTGCCTATCAAGTTCTTGCTTATATCTATACTGACTGTTGATAAAAGGAGTCTTCCAAAGGTCTCTGGGCTCCTACATATCTTACTGACATTGTCAATTAGGCAAAGCCCTGACTGCTCTCTGCCGGGGCCATTTCTCAAGGTCATGTTTACAGACAGCAGTCTTAAGAGATGATGTAATGTCTGCTTCTGAAACCAAGAGCAGGTTTGCTTACTGCTTGCTATAAAAATGATGCATTCCCCAAGCAGTGTTTTTCAGCTGTGGTGCAAACCCACTGTGTGTAGAGCATTGAGCTGGGCCCTTCCACAGCACCCCTAAGCAAGGATGAGGGAAACCAGCACAAACTTGATGATGTTCTTGCTTCTTTCTGTCCATCTAGTGAAAGAATCCCTGACATGGGTGTCTTGTGTCTTCTGCCAGCTTCCATGAAGTGTTAACAGCCAAACTTACTAGCTTGCAAGTAGGGTAAATCGTCACTGAGGTGTGGTCTCTACTGGCTTCCCCTGGCTGGGTGTATCATTCGAAGGTATTCAAAATATTATATTTGGAATGCTCTTATGTTGCTAATCTAAACTGTCCTTAATTTGGGGGACCCTGTAAGTGTTAATGCCTCAAACAAATTCATAACATGTATACCTGGGTAAGTCAAAGCCCTCTTTTTACTTGTTTGTTTCCGTAGTACTCATCCTTTAAATATTCATCTTTAAAGTAAGCCTCAAGATATTCTAAATTCAGATCAGCATGAACTTATCATCTGGACTTTGCAGCTGCTCCCCCTTCTACCAACTTCTGTTACTTCTTTCTCCTCCAGAAACCTGTTCAGGCACACCCACACAAATACACGTGACTTGAGTTAAGGACAGAAAGATGATCTGTTGGTCTGTATTCATCCTGTGACATTGATTGCAACTTGTACATGTCAAGGAGTTACTTCAACATGAACACAATCTAGAACATAATAAACAGATGTGGCGATACACAACTATTCCTGCAGTCTTATAAGCGGCAGGCTGCTGTAGGGTAATTATGAGGATGAATGGCCTTATTAACGTCAGACACGATAGTATTCTCAATAAACTTACAACAAAGCATCTCCTATTCCTTTGCAACCAATATTGGAGACTTGTGGAAATATGAACTTTCTGTCAGATTCATGAGGGCCTAAGAAGAGATAGTGACATAATTATAATTATATTAAGAAACACGGTTGATTGGTTGTCAGCATACTTTACATTTAACAATCCTGGGTGTTTTTACGTGATAATGGCATAATGACAGTAATGAACTTAGAAGTTATTCTTAGCAGAAGATCACAGCAGAGTGCAATCGATTTCTGCATAAGCTGTAACTGCAATCCCCAATCTTATAGGTTATTGTAAATGCAAAGCACAAATTCTCATTCATAACTACTTAATTAAAGAACATTATTGGTTTACCTGTAATTGCTTTAATTTATCACAGTGTTACAATTTATAAGTAATGTGTGTTATTCCTCAGTAGTTTTATTGTAATTACACATAATTTACAATTCACATTACTGGATTTCTAATTAGCCTCTAAATATTCTTGGTTATAAAAATGAAAATACTATTTTAAGGAGAATAGGATAATTAACAATGTATTAAATCTATTGGCTATCAAGCATTTACCAAACAATAAAGTCAACTAATTTAGACTATTTAGTTGGTGAGTTGTAAAATTTTATAAAATTATGGAGTAGAGCCTAGTTCCTCCTTGAGTTACTAACATTGATAAGTCTCTGTTTCAATTTAATCTTGGCATTCCGATCTGCATTTTATTTAGTAATCTCTTTTTGTGTAGGGGTGGACGGTGCCAGAGAGGGGGGCCAGGATTCATGCTTATCATGCTATTCCAAAAGGAGCTTGTCTACTTTTACAGTTTTCAAGTTACTCTACTCTATAGGTTCAACAGTGAAAAACAGTGAAAAATTCAGTCAGTTGAATCTTCTTTGCTCCTGGAAATTGGGAAAGATTGTGTAGTTTTTGTTTAGTAAAATGACTATTTTGAATTTTTGTTTCAAGTTTCTTAAAAGCCTTGTTTTGGCATGAAATAACTATAAGCCAAAGTGACATGACTTGGCCACTGTACTTAAAGATGACTAATGAAAGATGCATGACTGGCACTCAATGTTCCATAGAGTACGCAGCCCACCTGTACGACGTGTTTTGAAAGGTCTTCAAGCTTCAACATCTCCTCTGGAGATGTTGGACCAACCTGCCATTTCTACTAATGGAAACCAGTGCTTTGGGTTAGGCATTCGCCCAGAAAGTTTCTGTAAATGCAAATATGCCATGTACCATGGTTGAAACATGAATCGATGGTCCTTATTCCTGAATTCAGGGGAATTCAATTTTTAGATGAGCTAGTATCAGGCAGAAAGAGTAAATAAGAGACAGAGAATGAACCCAGTCAGGAAACAAAGAGAAGGATGATAGCAGGGAGTTTTGGGCACAATAACAAAAGGGGCACGGATGCTGGAGGTCTCTAGGAGCCCAGAGGGCCCCACGAAGTCTCTGTGTACCGGGATGGAATAGAAAACCGTTGGGAAGGATGGAGATTGACACCAAAAACAGATGTCCCTTGCATGGTAGTTTAACCTAAGGCCAACTTCAAAACAACCCTGCTAAGATTTTTCTTTCCGTTCCAGCCCTTAAATCTGTAGCCCTTCCATATCTTTAGTGAAAATGGAACTTTCCGTAATTCAGAATAAAAATAACTGGCTGTAATTTTGTAAGTTGAATCGAATGATAAAATGCTGAAATCATAGGTGTCATTGACATCTCAAGCCATATCACCAAATCTGCCAATCATCCTCTGAATTCATCAGCATGAAATTCGGTTCTATACTCCAACTACACACACAGCCATCGGCAGGTACGAACCATTAGTAGGGCAAGTCTATTCTGGGGATTTTTGTCTGTTGATCTTGAAAATACCTACTTCCCCACCTAGCATCATTTTATAGTCAGAGACCTAGTCAATGATTCTAAGGACTGTGGTCATTCAAGCACCCAAGGGGTTCATAGGTCTGTCTAGGCTCTCCCATGAGCAGTGTCGCTGTGATGAAATCAACAAAGCACTATTCTGAGGATTCTGTGGACTGGCTTGGAAGCATTTGGTGATAATGTGCTCATTGTAACTGGATTTGACCCATGGTTAACTCATAGCAGCGACTAAAAATGCATGCATTTAACCACACTAAATAGAATTCTAGCCCAAACCAAGCTGTGTGTGTCAGCCTACTGATGTCACAAAATATACTGCGGAATTGATTAGCTAGCTGCATTCAATTGGACTCAATATATTTTTTGTGTATTTTTAGGCAAGAAATGTGCAATTAAGATTTGTGGGCTGTCGGCATTTCCTTCTCTTCCAGACTGTCTATATTCAATATGTTCAAGCGAGTTATTAGTTTAGATTATAAATGTGTCTCACTTGCTCCTTGAAACAGGTTGATTGAGTTGATTTTTCAACAGCAAAATCCCCCTTTCTTTCTGAGTCTGTGTATGTATGGTTTTAAATCATACTTAAACATATTTAGGAATATGAGGTTGGAAATCTGCACTAATCGAAGCAAAGAGTTTAATGGGCCTGATAAAGGGTAAGGACACGCCATACCTCAGTTGATTGCTTCTCAATTAGGACACAGAATGTACCCCATTCTTCCTTTTGGGTATGACTTGAGTCTGTACAGTGCAGTACATAAATGATTTTCCATGGCTTTTTAAAAGGCGGTGCATATTAATATTTTAAACTGAAGTAATTGCTTCTTGCTCAGCAATGGGTTTCATTTATGAGTGTTTATCCTCAGCAAATGGAAAGTATGGTTAATCTAAGTTAAAAATGAGTTCTTTAAATAGCTCTAATTACATTCTGTTTATATTTGTATGTATTAGACACTTAAGATTTAATCGGTAGCAGTTCTAACAAACCATAATGTTTATTAGCTGGTTTTAAATTATTGTTATGGATGGCAGTTGAATGAGAAAATAAATGATTTGTCTACTATAAAACACAGGAAATAAAAGATGGACCAAGGTTAAAAAAAATGATTTTCACCATCACTTCAAATCTTAAAATAATTTATCAGTAAGAGGTTATATGAGGTGGACTCTTCCTTTTTCTTTTTTTTTAATGCTGAAAGATACAGAAGTAAGGTGTCTTCTAATGGTATGAAGTTAGTGGGAGTGTTGTTTTCAAAAATCATTAGGATCTGGGGTGTTCAAATGCCAGAAGAGAAGGGACTAAATTTTACATTTTAATTTATATTTATTTTACTTTGAAGTAGTATAAGCATCAAAAATAATGGGTTGACTTTAAAAATATTAAAAACCCATTTGTTTTAGGTTGATGTGATATTAAATGAAATCAATTTAACTTGCTTAAATTCTATATTTTGGTGAAACAGAAAAGGTTTTCTTGGGTTCTGCTTCCTTTCTAAGAAATCTATGAAAGGACTTCCCTTATCTTTGGGGAAAACTTCTTAATTGCATATAAGTATTACTCAGTGAATTAGGAGACTCCACGTCACTTTCTTGACATTTCATTTCCCCTTTGTTTTTTTTTGTTTTTTTTTTTTAAGTTTTTTTTTTAATTTATTTATTGACAGAGAGAAATCACAAGTAGATGGAGAGGCAGGCAGAGAGAGAGAGAGAGGGGGAAGCAGGCTCCCTGCTGAGCAGAGAGCCCGATGCGGGACTCGATCCCAGGACCCCGAGATCATGACCTGAGCCGAAGGCAGCGGCTTAACCCACTGAGCCACCCAGGCGCCCCATTTCCCATTTGTTTTATTGGGATTTTCAAGATGCAAAATGAAGTAGAAATCAAAAGACAACTCATTAATAACAACACTGTGAATCTGTGGAATTATAAGGATTTATCATTGTTTTTTTTAAATGTGATAGTATTCCCAGAAAAGAAATCTGTGGAATTATTAGTGTCATTTTATAAATAAGAAGGAAGTAACAGAAATATTATTACTTCTCTACATGGTAGACAAGTTTAAAACAAAACATAACAAAACAAAAACCAAGATAATTTACCATACTTTCTCACTGACAAATGTTTAATTAGAAAGCTGTATGACCTTGAGCAAGTCACTAAACCTTTATGTGTTTCGATTTCCCTAACAGTAGGGAAGTAATGTCGGCAAGCACACAGTACAATGCTTTCGTATAAACATTAGGTATTAAGATTGCATTCATTTTATCTCTCCCTCTTGCTCTGAGCGCTGTCCCAAGAGCTAGGAGCTACCATAGTCTGCCTTGGAGAATCTCTCTCATTCTTCCTTCCTTTCCCATTCCAGTTGCTTCTTTCTGGAGAGCACCCTTGATGCCTCATGCCTCCAATGTAAGCCTCTCAAATGCAATGTCGTGTCTCCCTCTCCAGCTCCACTATTGTATTTGTCTCCCAAAGCACCTCCCATCAGGCCCCCCTCAACCTCAAACCTGCTAGAAGGTTCCTTTCTCTGCCGAGTACAATCGCACAGGCTCATCTCAGCATGCAGGGCGCTCCAACATCTGGTGCTCTCGTCTTCCCTTCCAGACTTACAGCCCATGGTCTGCAAAACCCCCACGTCCCAGCCAGCCCTCACTGCCCTGCTCTGGTGTTCCCTCCTCCACGCTGGTACCTTTACATTTCCTTGGATTACACTCTACCTGCATCTGACCTTATAGAAATGTTCCCATCCTTTAAGACTGCAACACATGCCATTTCCATGACCATCCCTTTCCGTATCTGCTCTGGGTTCTAAATACATTTGTTTTATGACAGTCATATGCCAGGGACCCTTTTGCCTTTTAGCATAAATGTTCATACACACGTCTCTTCTCCCTACTATATCTCATTCCTGTTCATATCCTCAGCAGGTATCTTGGGCCTGGCCCCTATCGCTAATCAGTATGTAGGTATCAGTGGGTGTTTGTTGCATGACTAAATGTTGGTCGGTGCGAAGTGCTATATCTTGCATGACTAGGAATCAGGGTGAGAAAGTGGCCATCAATAGTTCACATCTGAATTAACTAGTGGATTAGGAAGTTAGTCAATTACTTTAAAAACATTGTGAAACCCTTTTTTCTCTTCCAACTTCCACACTCTCTCTCATGGACCCTTTCTTTCTAATATTCATTTCCTGATTTCTCACTATGTGTAAGTATGACATTGGTACCCGTGATCTGGGGCTGAACACGTAGCACAACCGATAATAATCTTGCAGGAGATCAAGGAGGACAAGCACAGCAATCCTGACTGTGAAATGTGGTGAACAATATGGCAGCGACTGTTCAGAGGATTATGGAAGCAAAGAACAGGGATCTGACTTAGTCTGGGGTGAGGGAAGTGCTCTCTGAAGTGACTTTTAAACCAAAACCCAAGGAAAGCACAGGGTGAGCCCAGCAGAAGGGGAGGGAGGTGGGCCAACATAATTCTTGGGGCCCATACCAGGCTCCAGGCACAAAGGTGAAAAGAAGGAAAAAAAAAAAAAAAAAAGGTTTCTCCCCCCCCCCCGACAGAGGTCATAAATAATAAAACAATTTGCAATAAGTACAATGAAGAAAACAGGAAGCAAGCAGCTTGTCGTTATAAGAAGGTAGCATGTGGGGGAATGAAATCTCATTATATAGGGTGGCCTGAATGTCACTTTCAGAACAGGTGCGATTTAACCTGAGATCTGTAGGATAAGAAAGAGGCAGCCAGGGGGAAAAGCAGGCATGAGAGCCTTCTAAGCAGGGGGGCTAGCCTATGCAAAGCTTTGATGGTGGGGGGAAAACCTGGAGTATTCAAAGAACAGAAAGAAGGCCAATGTGGCTAGAGAGCAGAGCTGGCCCGGGGTGAGGTTAGGAAGGTAGACTTCACCACACCACCGAGGACCTCATAAGCCAAGAGAATAATTCATTTTGTCTCCCTAGCATCCTGGGAAACCATTCATGGTCTTTCTGCCTGAGTGGCATGACCGAGCTTCTATTTCAAAGAGTTCGCTTTCTGCCAGATGGGGCGGGAAGACTAGAAGCAGGACACCGGGGTGATGGTGACTTCGAAGAGGGTGGGAAGAGTAGAGATCGAGTGGGAGACTCCCACGCATGCTCGGGGAGAGCAGTGAGAGGGAGATGCGGGTCCGACCGGGGTTTGGCTGGAAGAACACTGAGGCGCTTAAGGGCGGCCGTTCTCAGCTCTGAAGGAAGGTCTTTCTGCTAACTCCTTCCTCTGGGCCTCTTTGGTTCTGGGGCTGTTTCTTTTCTCTCTTGGCCCTATGACAAGAGAAGAGAATTTTCTTGGAATTCTCCTGATCTATTTACCTCTTAAGACCTTAAAACCAGCACGGAAGAGAAGGATTTTGAATTCTGCTGTCAATGTCACCTTCAGTCTTAAACTTGGCTTCTCACTTGTCCTGGTCCCCTTTCTCCCAAAATGGAAGTTGTAAGGAGCCTCTTCAAACTGCCTCTGCTCCCCATGAGAAGACCCCGACCTCGTGTAAGATGTGGTTCTCACGTGAGCACGAAGGGATGCCTTGGAATGATCTCCTGCATATTCCATGCGGGACTCCCGCAGGCCCTTCATGTGTGGGAAAACCACCACGGGCAGCAGCTGGAGCACGTGCAAGAGGCTTGCCCCTTGTTAACTTCCAGCTCCTAGCGTGCTTTGACTCTGGTTGTATGAATAAGAAAACGCAAGTGAATCCTGACTTGGATCTAAGCTTGCTCCTGCACAAGGCACTGCTTGTGTGCTGGACTTGGTAACATCTTACAGGTAGAGGGAGCCTTAGATGCCATGTTACCTAACACCTTCCTTAAGTAGGTGGGAAAACTAAGATGCACAAAGTTAAGGTGATTTGGAGGACATCATTTCTTTTCCAGAATAACCTTTGGAACTGGAAATGTCTGGACGCTAACTCTAACCACATCTCCTATTAGCTGGGAAAATTAATCTCTCTACACTCCTTCAGTGTCCTCATTTTCAAACGGGGAAATAATCCCTCCTTCGCAGAATAGTTGACCGGGGCGCAGTTAGTACCAGTGGAATTATAAACACTCAGTAAATACCGACTGTTATTATATGTTCTTGTCCTTCTCAATTACTAAAGTGACCAGGCCACCTGGCCAATGCGAGCCTAGAACCCACATTTCACAAACTCCTCCAACTCTCTCTATGCAACCTACAACCAGATAGAAATTTTCATGGGTTCATGGATTCTTATCAGGTCTCTTAAGAATAACAAATAAACGTATTCCCCCTTTTGTGCACATTTCAAGCCCTTTGAGACTCCTCTGTGCCCTGGAGAATCGGGTACACAATTTGTAATTTTATTCAGCAGTGAAATGCCACTGTGGTAGCAAAGAGGCTAAAGCAATATTTCAACCTGAGAACTGGGTCTGGCACCCAGAATAAAAGACTCTTTTAATAGGAAGAATAATCTATCAATTTTGTGAAAGAGCTGTTGGAAAAGGCTTGAAGTCCTACTGCAATATAAAACATAAATGGTGCATTGTCCTAGTTTTTTTTTTTTTTCTTTTTTGCTGGAAATTGTATGTTAGCCCTAAAGAACAGATTTTTTTTTTCTTTTGCCTCAGCCTGCATTTTTAGAACATGCTACACAGACAACTCTATTTTCTAGGGGTTAATAAGTGACCTAAGAGAAAGGAATGGTACAGAGTAAATGAAGATAATCACAATCATTAGAAAAATAGTTGTGGGCATTTCCACACTTAAAGTGTAAAGGAAAAAAATCTACATTTCTGCACATAAAAGGAAAACCCTTCTTTCATTGCTGCTGTTTTGTGTACTTTATGGTGTTTTATTATACTAAGGTGTGGCTAGAACCCTCGTTCTGCAGAAGGGCCGTCCTGTGTCCCCGGATCGGGGTCCAGGAGGCTCATTTCTGGTATCAGCCACTGGAGTGTGCTCTAGAGTAGGCCTGTAGCTTGTGTGTTCACCAAAAAGCTGGAAGTAGTCCTAGGAAAAGCTCCTGGAGATTATGAAGTCGTATCTTCCATGAGGAATAGAGGATGGAAATAAGAACCCAGAAGAAAAAGCTGTGACCGTGTTCATCTTCCTGTATTTTCATTTTTTTTTAAGATTTTATTTATTTATTTGACAGACAGAGATCACAAGTAGGCAGAGAGGCAGGCAGAGAGAGAGGAAGGGAAGCAGGCCCCCTGCTGAGCAGAGAGCCCGATGTGGGACTCGATCCCAGGACCCTGAGATCATGACCTGAGCCGAAGGCAGCGGCTTAACCCACTGAGTCACCCAGGCGCCCATCTTCCTGTATTTTCTTATAACCAGGAGTGCCTCTAAGCCAAGGAGAGAGCAAAAATGCTAAGATGAGAAACTCATACTCTTAAAAGCAAAATTGCTTTATGCTTCTTATAGGGTATCTATGTATTTCTTCATTTTCCCCCTTGTTTTTAAGCTCCCCAACCTCAGTGGAGCTATGAGGGTAGAGATGTTGTCTATTCTCGGGTGACATATATAAGGGAAGAGAGAGGAAGTACAGAATGTGGCTGGATCCGGGTGACCGGACACTCAGCTTAATTAGGGAACCCAAGGCAGAGAGGTACCAGCAGAACCCTCCATGGTGACTCCTTTAGGGTCTTGGTATTGCTTTAGTAATTTACAAAATCTAATGTTCCTCACCAATCAGTATTTCATCTCAGTGCTTCCAGCTATAATCCAAATACTCCTTCCTTTTTCCTTGACCTCAATAACAAACACTTTCAAAATAAACGACAGGCAGTTGACTAAGGAAAGAAGAATTGAAAACGGCAGGAATCTGAGCAGAGCTGCCCATCTCATGTAGATGTTCTTTATGTCCTAGCTTAGATTTCTTGGGATTTTTGCTGCCCTGTTTTGAAACGAAGCCACCAATAAAAAATAATGTTAATAATAATTTTAAAATACACTCAGTTAAAATATAATGTCCCTGAATATGCACGTTGTTTGGTTTTCATAATGTGCAGTTGGTGTGTTCCTTGTAAGAATATAAAGTATTCAGTTCCCCCTTCCTCGTGATCTGAACATTAATATTTTTTAACTTATGAAATTTAAATGAGTTTTACTAGTGAAATACTTCAAACATATGGGAAAATACAGATGTCTTCTCAACAACTGGGCTGTGTGGCATGCATATATTTAGCTTCTCAGAACTATTGATTCAATCAATTGAGTGTTTACTATGTGTTGAGTACTGTTGTACTGAACAAAACAACTCCTGTCCAGTAGAATGCACATTCTGGTAAAAGAAGACAGATAATAAATAATGATCATGAATAAATAATGAATTATATAGTATACTGAAATAGGTAAGCCCTCTAAAAATAAAGCCAGGTGTAGGGTATTGGGAACACCGGGGCAGGACATGCGAGTAGGGCTATAATTTTTATATATGGTAGCCTCATTGAAAAAGTGACATTTGTGCAAAGTCTTAAAAAAGGTGAAGAAGTGAGCCATATAGATTTCAGAAGAACGAGTACAACGACCTGTTGGTAGCCAGCTTCCAAGGCCAGCCTGTAGGAAATGGATAGTGTGAAAGAAAGTAGACCAAAAAGGAGGTCAGAGAGATAACTGCCTTAAAGGTTATTGAGTGGTAACGTAATGACTTATAGGTCATTGTAGGGCTTTGCTTTTAGTCTGAGTGAAATGGGAAGCCACAAGGGAGGTTTAAGCCCAGGAATGACATGGTACAACTTTTATTTTTAAAGTCATTCGGGCTGCCTGTGTTAATAATAAGGCAGAATTAACGAAATCTATGTGGGGAGTATTACAGTAACCCACATAAGAGTTGATGAGGTCTCAAAACAGGGAGGGCAGTAGTGTGGGCGTTAGGAAGCAGTCAGACTCTGGATATGTGTTGAAGATGGACCCATCCAAACTTCCACATGGACTGGATATATATGGGGTGTGAGAAATAGAAAATCAGGTATGACTCCATGGCCATGGGCCTGAATAACCAGAGGGATGAAGTTCCCATTGCCCAAGAGTCGAAAGACAGTATGATAGGCAGTGAGCAGCAGAATCAGAAGGACAGACATTGCGAATAGCCTCTGTAGGGAGTTTGTAAAAACTTACATTCCCGGGGCGCCTGGGTGGCTCAGTGGGTTAAGCCGCTGCCTTCGGCTCAGGTCATGATCTCAGGATCCTGGGATCGAGTCCCGCATCAGGCTCTCTGCTCAGCAGGGAGCCTGCTTCCTCCTCTCTCTCTCTCTGCCTGCCTCTCTGCCTACTTGTGATCTCTCTCTGTCAAATAAATAAAATCTTTAAAAAAAAAAAAAAACCTTACATTCCCATTAGACACGGATGAGCATGCCTTATGTACATCCCTACATCAGTGGTAACTACTATAATCTGAGGACACCAATCTTTAAATTCTGGAATATCCATAACAAATATCACTCAGATATCACCTCTTCTCCATTCTCTACTCTCTTTCCAGAACTTGTATTACAAGTGTCTATATCTGTTATGCTTCTTTCCATATTTTATCACTTCTTGATTTCTCCCCACTGCATTCTGGATGATTTCCTTAAATATATCTCTTAAATTACAGTCCTCTCTACCTGTTGCCTCCTCTGCTATTAAGCTCACTTACTTTTAATCTCAATGACTATAATTTTGACTTATAAATATTGTATTTGATGTTTTAGATCTATCCGTTTGTTTTATAGATCGATGTGTTCTATTATTGGTTTTATTACTTTAGTTGTTCTAACCAAAATTATTTTCTGTTTTCTTAGCATTCCATGATCTGTTCCTTGAGATGCTCATTTTTCCTTTTCCTTACCTCTGACCACTCTGCCTCATTGTGAATGATTTCTTTGACAGTTTCTTTGTTGTCATTGTTCTGAGGTCATCAAGAGCATAGTTGTCCCTTGGACTTGGATGGTGGAAACTATTCTGTAGGTTTGGTTTGACCTTTGTATCACTGAAGGCTTCAGGGGCTTTACACATCTGAGATGAATCTTTTAGTTCCTATCTCATGTATTGGAATTGGAACTTCCAGACCCTGAGTAAATATTTTCAATCTGACCCCCATACCTGCACTTCGAGAAAGACTGGAGTTAAAATTTCTCACAGAAGATTTTTCCACCAGACCACCAGCAAGACAACAGATTGCCTTGCCCCTTATTGGAGAATGGGAAACATTTTTGTAGACTATTTCACAAAAGGGCAGTCTTCCCAGTGTCCTGCCTTAGGTAGTGATCTTGGTTTCCTTCCCTTTTCAGTGTGAGGACAGTGACCACGTAGAAATCGTGACCTTCTGTGGACAGTCCATCGCATTCTCTAAATGTCAATCTGCCAATGTCTGCTTGATACGCCCCAGAGGACTTTGGTGTCCAGTTAAGGTCCTTTTCTCCTTTTTTTTTTTTTTTTAATAACTTGGAAATTACTTATTCTTTCTTTTGATCTGTATATGGTTTATTTTTTAAAGTTCTGGTTAGCTTTTATCCAGAATTCCCACCCACTTGGAGTTAGAAGTCACTAAATATAATTCATATTTAAAAGTCTGTATGACACAAAATCTTTAGGCCTCTTGAGTCCGTAAAACATTAGTGCATCAAGCACTCCATAATTCTGAATTGTAGGGAAGTCTGGGATCCTGAAGGAAGGACCAGGGTGGTGGCTATATATCAACCAATACCCAAGACTTTCAATACTTTAACCACCAGTACAGTTCACATGTATGTGTATCAACCAAATATCAGACAGCATTAGTGAATTTTCTTATTGTTCTCTACTCATAACTCATATTGTCATTTATTACAATTAGATAAAGAGCTTAAAGGAAAAGCACTACCTCGAGGGGATAAAAGACTTGGAAAAATATTTGGGCATTAAATTATTCAAAACTACACAGAGCTTTCTTAACGTGTATTTAGACTGTTTTGTTCTTGAAAGAAGATTGAATTGGGAAAAAACTATTTTTAAGACTGAAAGTTAATTTCATGTACTCATTCCAATGCAAAATAAAACACACATTGTGAAGGTATTTAGGATTATAGTTGCCTCGTTTTAATTAGTTCCAGGCACTTCAAAATTTAATTACAATAAGAAAATCATTAAATACGTACCTTTGAAAATAGGTTAATAATGTTGATACTGGTGTTTATTTTCTAGAAATTAGGAAGACAGTTTTGGCATGTTCAAAGAATCACATAGATTTCAGCTGTAAGAATTGTGATTCCAATATTTTTGGATATTGGAATCCAAAGATGTCCAAAAGCATCTTTTGGATAAATTTTTGTTGGAAGTCAACAAATAAAATCTGTAGATTGAAGTAAGGTTTTTGGTATGCAGGAGATTTTACATCCTGAAAGTGGGTGAGTCCTGGATCTTGAGTAAATTGTAAAACCCTGTGTATTTAAGCTTAAAATATTTAAAGTTTAATGAGAAGGTTATCAATTATACCGAGAGCTGGGCGATACTGTGTTTGCCTTGTCTTGGAAATTATTTTAAAGGACCTTTCTGTATAAATTTTCAGTTATAAGTTTTGAGGCTCTAATGTATATAGGATGGTGATGATAGCTGATAATGTATTGTATACTTGAAATTTGCTGACAGTAGATCCTAAACCTAAAAAAATAACTAAGTGAGGTGGTGGATATGTTAATTAATTATGTGAACCATACACACACACACACACACACACACACACATATATAATCATCAGGTTGTACACTTTAAATATATAATGTTTTGTCAATTATACCTCAATAAAGTTGGGGAAAGAAAAAAATAGATCTATCCTGGATTGTCCCTACTTGTCAATTATTTCCAGCCCTTATCCAATCAGAATGCAAGCAAAGATTACAGCAAGAGATTGGGTTCATTTGGATAGTCCAAATGTTATCAAAAATTGCCTCTGGCTCCAAAGATTATTCTTCTAGCATTCGTTAGTTATGAAAAGCCTTAGGAAAAAAATTCACTCTGAATTCAGTAATTGTGGTAGTTAAATTTTCATTTCAATGTAAATTCAATATGTATTTGAAAAATAGCGGTGTGTATAAGCCATTATTAATCAAATCTATTTATTTATCTATTTCTTTGGTAGATAAACAGATTCTGGGGATTGCCTTCCCAGAATCTGGAGTTAAATACTGAAAAATACTGTTTTACACACTGTAGAAGCAAACGAACAAATGCGTAAAGGCTTTATAAGTGATAGTCAACCTTGGTTCAATTTTATTGTCACCTAATCAGCTGAAATTCTGTAAGAGCCACCACCCCAATTATTCAATTGTTTAATATAACAAGTTTCTCCAGGGCCCACAGTCTCTGGCTACGGAGGGGATACCAACAACCATTACCACTCAAACTCTCCCTTTCCTCAAGTCCATCACACAGAACCTTAGCCTCCAATAAAATATTCCTCAAATGAGAACGGAAGGTCCCAAGTTGTGTCTCTCTTATGCTCACTAAGAAACCAGATCCCACAAAACTTTGTCCAGTTCTGTCCACTGCACATGACTCACTTGTTTCAAGGCATTGGGGGATATAAAGTTACCCCTCAGTTCTGCCCTGTGGTGGCCCGGTGGATGGTTAATGGCATGCTAGAGCCTTCATGTTCCTCTCTGAGGAGGCAGCAGCCCCCTTCCCACTCACTCTGTGCTGCGCTGTTTTTGGTGTTCGTGTGTGACTCAGAGTGACCCTCACATTCATAGCCATTTGACTTTTTGCCAAAAGCCCACCCTTCTAAGCATTTGCAGGTAGAATCTGGGTCCCAGTACGAGACAGATACTGTGCTGTTGTTCCTGCCTCCCCTTTCTATCCCTTACATTCAAGTGTTGGCTTCTCTTTCTCTTCCATCCAAAACAAAATCCTTACTGAAAAATTCCTCATGGAACCGTCTATTTAAACAGCCCATTTATTTGTCAGGTGACTGAAACATGTTCGCATCTCAGGGAAAACACTGTCATTGATTTGACATAATATATTGTTGGTAAGAGAGTTTTTGCATTTATTCCCCTACTGATAACAACCTTAATGTGATTAAATCAGAGGGAGATTACCATTTATTTCACTTCCAGTTTTGGAAAGCAATAATTTTGAGAAAGGAAAATTAAATGGCTTGTTTAAATAGTGAAAGAGAAGCAACTTAGTGTTTTGGGAGGATGTATAAGGTACAGAAGGCAACTAAATTTAAAATTAAGAGTTAAGAATGGGTTGATGGAGCTCACCTCCGTAGGCAGTAAATATTCTTAGAAAAAAAAAAATGGACAAACTGCCTGAGACTCACCAGGAAGAGAGAACTAAAATAATTCAAAACAGCATGGAGAACAGTAAATGGAAGATTTCTGTTTTCATCTAAAAAACAAGATGGCTGCTTAGGGCATCTATGTTTGGAGACATAGGAATGGGATAATGGTTGCGAAGACTTTTCTTTCCTCATTCACACTGTGAGTTGACATGAGAGTATTTCAAGGATGAGGGCCTTAATTACAAATGTAACTGAATCATGTCTATAGTCTGGTCCTGCTGTCCCGAGTTTTAGCTCAGACTGCCTGACCGAGACTCCAGGAGACGTACAGCTTCTATAATCAGGTAACTTGGTCAAAACTGCTTACCTGAGGGGCAGGAGGCAGAGTGGAATCAAGCAGCTCTGTGAAGACGGTGAAGGTTCTATTCACGCATCGACAGAGCATTGACATTTTGGTTTTTATTTTTTTAATTATCTGCAAAATACATGCGTGATATCAGGGAAGAAAACTCCAACAGGTCAAACAGAAGCTCTCGACTTGTTCCCAAAGGAATGTAATCAGTTCGGTTAGTAAACAGCAAGCAATCTGTCCTACACCCATCTCTACATCCACGCATGCGTGTGCTTGTACACAGTCCAGACAGCATATGCATATTTTGTCATCGTCTTTTCGTAGGTGTGATATTTCTGTGTTTTATATATGAATAGGCTCCTTCTTCTATAGCTCAGACTTTCTCCTGTTTGTCTTAAAGATAATTCTATGTTGTATATATTCATTCTTTGTAATAATAGAATTCACTTAACAGTCATTTCTATAGGTGGTTTTTATATTAAAATATTTTTAAGTTTTTTAAATTTTTTAAAATTATTTATAATTTTACATTTAAAAATATTTTTTTTTTAGATTTTATTTATTTATTTGACAGACAGAGATCACAAGTAGGCAGAGAGTCATGCAGAGAAAGAGAGAGAGAGAGGAGGAAGCAGGCTTCCCGCTGAGGAGAGAGCCAGATGCGGGACTCGATCCCAGGACCCTGATATCATGACCTGAGCCAAAGGCAGAGACTTAACCCACTGAGCCACCCAGGTGCCCCCTAAAATACTTATATTTTAAATATTTATATTTATATGCTCTCACATACCCATTGGAGTATACTTCTAGAATACAATCCAAGGAATGAATTGCTAAGGCAATGTTGGTATGTATTTTAGGTTTTATCAGCGACTGCTAAATTTCTCTCCAAAAGACTCTATCAATTTACCATCACATCAACTGTGCCTAAAACTACCCATATAAAAGTACACCCTCATCAAAAATGGATCTTTTTAATCTTTTTATTTTTCACCTTCCTTTTTACCTTTTGGCAATGTGAGAGAGAAATTGTCACCACTTCTGTGTTTATCAGAAGTTACTTGTCTTTCACGGCCTGGCTTGAACGCCATCACGTTCGTCAACACCTTCCCTGGCCACCTGGGACATGGCTGGGTCACGGCAGTGATGTGTCCAGCCCTGCCTCATTACATGTCACATTCAGTTCTGTATTATAGTTACTATTAGTGTGTATTCTTAACTCTGCCTCTGGGTTGAAAGCAAGGCCCACTTCATCTTTACATCTCCCTTAGGCCCTTGTTTTCATGGCTTATACATAGCTGGGAGGTTAAAAAAAAAAAAAAAAAGTAAATAAATAAAAATAAAAAATTAAATGCACGAACAATAGAAGAAAAAAGGAAAGAGTGGACCTCTATTCTAAATGAACCATGTTTGGGGGCATCTGGCTAGCTCAGTCAGTAGAGCATTAGTTCAGCTCTTGACCCCGGGGTTGTGAGTTTGAGCCCCATGTTGGCTGTAGAGATTCCTTGAAAGTAAAATCTTAAAATTTTTAAAAAAATAAATGAAGAATGTTTGATAAGGAAATTTTGTTGCATACATTTTTTTAAGTTTTTTAATTATATTATGTTAGTCACCATATGGTACATCATTAGTTTTTTTAAATTTAATTTAATTTAATTTAATTTAATTTAATTTTTTTCAATGTTCCATAATTCATTGTTTATGCACCACACCCAGTGCTCCATGCAATATGTGCCCTCCATACAACATGTTAATTTGCATGGGATGAAATATCTAACTCATAATTCTTTTATTGTATATGAAGTACAGTGAACACCATGGTTGGCATCAGAAACAACGAGTTCAAATCCTATGTAAGTCACTTACCGTCTTGTGACTTCAGAAAATTCATTACTTGCAAGATGATTTTTGTTTTCACAAAAGGTGTTGACTAGGTGTCTATTGTGAGTCAGGCACAGAGGCAATAAATATGAATACATTGTGGGAATCACAAGACATGTACGTGAACACACTTTTAGAATAATTTATGTCTGTGCACAAGGAGGTATTATACAGTTGAGACAAGGTCTGCTCTTCCTTACAAAAAAATAATTGAATACATAGTCTTTTATTGAACATTTTCAATCCCATTATAAAAGACAAATGTTTATTGTTTAAATAGACAAGATTTTTGAACCATAAGCTAAATATTTTCCATGAATGTTTTTGGTTCGGAGACCTATGTGAGCACAGGTACTTCTACGATCTGTTTCCTTTATTTCCACTTACTTCTTTTTATTAACTCATTCATATTTTTAAAGATGGTATACTAAGACAAGGAAAATGCTGAATGGTTATCACCATTTTCTTCTTCTTCTTTTTTTTTTTTAAGATTTTATTTATTTATTTATTTGACAGAGATCACAAGTAGGCAGAGAGGCAGGCAGAGAGAGAGGAGGAAGCAGGATCCCCGATGAGCAGAGAGCCCGACACAGGGCTTGATCCCAGGACCTAAGCCGAAGGCAGAGGCTTTAACCCACTGAGCCACCCAGGCGCCCCACCTTTTCTTCTTTACATACTAAGCATCTCATTGTGTGTTTGGAAAACAGTATTTATAAAACTGCAGCAATGTGAGGTCAGTGAATGGGATAAAAAATAATGAGATTTTAGGGATCTTTGTACCTGTTTTGATGGGAATTCTTTGCTCCTAAAGCTCTCGAGAGGGGAAAAAAAAAAGGGAAAAAAATGCCCTTTTCGCTCTAACATATTGACCTTTGGGTCTGAATTAGTGCAGTATCAGTGGCAAAATCTGAACTGTAAAATGAATCTGTTAGGATTAAGGGTTTAGCTGTTGCATGGCTAAATGGGTCAAGCTCGCTTAACTGATGGATTTAACCGATGACACCCAAAAGACGAAAAGTTTGGATTCCCACAAACCTGCCAGCTTTCAACATTGCTAGTATATCACACTTTTTCCACGAGACTCACAGCCTCTCAAGTTTTAGGAAGGAAAAAAAAAAAAAACACTTCGCAATCCCAACTTCTTTTCTGAGCCAGCCTTATTAAAGGAAAGTGAGCACTCACCACTCATCCTACCTAACAGCTCAGGGAGGCACAGTTTTACTTGGTAACTGAAGTAACGCAACCAGCTCCACTAATCTGCCTTCAAGCCTACAATAATTTATTCCAGCTTCTGTGAATGTTCCAAAATATACTTCAGTGGTAAGAAGAATATGAACTTCTCCATTTGCCAAATTTGATGCACAAGGGGGGAAAATGTAGAATACAGTGCTTCCATTAATCGTATGCAGAACATTTGAATAGGATAAACGGGTATAAATTGAATTCGGTTTCTTATAGCCTTAAGAATAAAGAAATGCTTAGACCCATTGATCAGCAGATATAGGCAGCTGGTAAATAGTTACCTTAAAAAAAAAGCGAATCCTTGGGGGCGCCTGGATGGCTCAGTGGGTTAAGCCTCTGCCTTCGGCTCAGGTCATGATCTCAGGGTCCTGGGATTGAGTCCCGCATCGGGCTCTCTGCTCAGCAGGGAGCCTGCTTCCTCCTCTCTCTCTGCCTGCCTCTCTGCCTACTTGTGATCTCTGTCTGTCAAATAAATAAATAAAATCTTAAAAAAAAAAATCCTTTATTTCTAGAGCCCACACTAATGCCTGTATCATTCCCATAGTTATTTCATAGATTAGGAATACATCACACCGGTCTGTTAATTATAAGTGCCCAGACCTTACTGATACCCCCTCAATTCTCTATCAATTTGCTGAGAGTCGTGAAAATTAGAATCAGATGTAATGGTCACCATCAATTTTTCAAAACAACCGTAGGTAAGTGCGCAACTCCGAGTGGACTTGGGAAAATATAAAAGCTTCCTCTCGAGAGACCTTGACTCTCTGGTGGCTGTGCTGTGCCCCCCACTCTCCTCACCCTAATGCGAGTGAAAGTGTGGATGGATGCAGATTTTTTCCATTTAATTTCCACCAAGGGTGCGTTCTCCTGCATGGGTTTATATTGCTGCCTAATGAAATAATCAGCTAGTATGCAGAGGGGGAGTGGTAGCACAAGAGGGGAGGAACCATCCTAAAAGGTCTATTATCCTGTCAATATGTGCACAGAACTCTCATTAATGTTAATTAGATTTACCCGCCAGTACAAAGGGGAGGCTAGACCTTAAACAGCAAGTTTGAGAAATCCTATCTAGCAATGCAAAACATAGGGAAAAAAAAAAAATTAGAAATCCTTCCTGCCTCCAAGCAACCTTAACTCGTGTAAAAGACATTTATGTGGCCATTAACTCAAGCAGAAATTGAACTTGTCAGCATTACGTACAGGATGTATAGAAGGGTAACTGCTCATGAACAATTTCTCCAATGAATTAAATACAAACTGGATTTATTTCTAGTCCCTAGATGTACTCTGTCCATCATCTTCTTAATAGAACAACTGCAGGAGTTGGAGGCTGGATAGCGCTTTTATTCATGTTTGCCTTTAAGGTGGAAGACGAGGGATCAAAAGACAGAGCTGCTGTTGAAGATCCGGCTTATGAATAAAACCAAAAACCTGGGGTCATCCTCGGCGCCTCTCTTTGTCACGTGACCCATATCTAACCCATCAGCAAGGCCTGTTACTTTCCTTAGAAGAAATGGGAAACCAGACCCCTCCCCCACCCCGGTTCGAGTCAACGCCTGTCTCACCCCGGTTATTGTTAACAGCCATTACTGGGACTGCTCTCTACCACCACGCAAAGGCCACAATCTCCCTTTTAATATGAAAGTCAAAGTCTGTCGATCTCTTCTTACTGTCTTCACCGGCCGGCTAGCTCATTCAGGGCGAGCGCTGGCACGGTGGCCCTTCAGGTAGACCGCACCCCCACCCATAACCTGTGAACTCCTGCACTTCAAATCTCCTTCTCAGTCTACCTCTTTCTGCTACAGTGCCTCCGTGGGGTCCTGCGGGCATGCCAATCCTCTCTGGTCTCGAAGCCTTTCTTTCTTTCTTTTTTTAAGAATTTATTTATTTATTTAGCAGAGAAATCACAAGTAGGCAGAGAGGCAGGCAGAGAGAGAAAGAGAGAGAAGGAAGCTTAGACTCCCCGCCGAGCAGAGAGCCTGAAGCGGGACTTGATCCCTGGACCCTGAGATCATGACCTGAGCCTTCGGCAGAGGCTTAACCCACTGAGCCGCCCAGGTGTCGAAGCCTTTCCCTGCACGGTTCCCCTGACCTTCCTCCCTGTTCCCTTACTCTGCTCTTCTCTGTGTTATTTGGCTAAATGGTACATAACCTCATAACAAGTACACACTTAACCACTTGTTGGCAACCGTCTGCTCCCAGTAGCATGTATCCTGCATGAGGAGAGTACTCCGTCTGCGTTTCTGCTGTTGACCCAGAACCCTGGACCTGGTGCAAATCATAGTAGGCACTCAACAAAACTTTCTGGAAGGAATGAAGTTAAATACTGTAGCAGCTGAGAATACACTGTATTCATTCTCGGTTACTAACAGACACTAACAGTGCACCCATTTTCTTCAGCATCTGGAATTTTCTTCATACTACCTCAAGAGATTATGTAAGAAATATAGCCATAGGTCAGCTTTGGATCCCAGATTTCTTTATTGCTTCCCATGTTGGTTGCTTAAAAATATCCTTTGCACCCAGTACTCCTTATTGTTAAATATCTTTCTTACTTGAAGGTCAGGCATTTTTTTTTTTTTCCATTCCAGGTTCATTGAACAAAACCTTGCATAGACATGGTAACATCATTTTTTTTTTTTTGTTAACCCTGGACCTGTCTCAAAATCAGGGTTGCAAAGAGAAAAGACCTAATATCTTCTATAGCATAATCACAAGTGCTAGAAACAGGAGCTTCAGCATGAGTGTACAGACCTGAATTATGCAACCTACCAGTTTTTGTATGTGACATGTTGACAGAGGTTGACACTTCGTGGGTGAGTACCGTGTAGTTGTCAACTGGCATTAAGACTTGCAGTTCATTCTGCAGTCAAAATAAAGGAGGACTGACAAAGTCCATATTTGAAATTTATCCTCCAGCACTGTGGCAGCCTAAAGCATTTCTGATCGCTCTATAGAACCCAGTGTCCCTCTGCTTTGTTAAGCACAGAAATGAATGCATTTAAACTTAAACAAGGTGTCTGTTCACCATCCACATTTAAGTGCATTTTGCTCATTGTGATAATTAAAAGTACATTTTTTATACCCAAACTTTTATGTCCTTTTGTTAATTACAATAACCTGTATTAGAAAATAAGCAAAAAGAGAAAACCAGGGAGAGAATGTATCCACAAGAAGAGAGGATGCCTATTCTGATTTTAATAGTTCAGGAAAAAAGTATAATGGGAAACTGTAAAACTTTGGTGAAAGAATTCAAGGGGTGGGAAATGTTCTTTATATATTATAGGGCTTTTTAAAATGCTTGTTGCTGGTCTAGTAGGATTTAGTTTTTTATTCCAAGAAATATGTACTGGAAAGTCTACAGTATTACCGTATCGTATTGTATGGTGTTTTAGTACAGAATCAGACTTTATAAAGAACCGTGGTTTATTCTGTCCCTGTCATAACACCTATTCTGAGTAAAGCAAGCTTTTAAACTCATAAAAGTAATTAGGGATGTGATCTATGGAAATAGTTCTACATTATTATAAAGCTATTTGTATTGCCTTTCTTTTAGAACTAAATTACGATGTATTTCTAAATTGGGGTCTTTTTCTTCTTCTAAATCCTAGAGGTTGTGCTTCCTTTGTTTGTATAATGAATAAGAGCCTTATCTGGAAATTGTTGCAGAGCCATGCGCCATTTAAGGTAGACCTGAAAATTCAGTTTCTTCTTTCTCCTCCAAAGTGAACGAAGAGATGGAGGAAGGCTTCTACCTGCCTGACACTGGTAATTGAATTACCGCACAACACATTAAGCCAAGAAAATCCAGAGCAGCAGCAGCAGCAATTAAATTATGTTCTCATGTTCCTGAGAGTAGGGTCTCCACAGACGGAGAATGAGGAGACAAAACTGTATAAAATGATGGACACCGAGATCAGGAAGCCAAGAAAGAAGACATTAGGTCTTGAGCTGGGCCATCTTACAAAGGACTAAAAAGAAGGGACTCAGACTTAGTTGAAGTTGTTTCCACTTTGGTTTACTTTCAGTTCAGCCAAGATATAGTGCAAAGGACATCTGGGATCAAGATACAAATTTCTAGGTTTTTTTTCTAGAGAAAGACTTCTAGTTTGGGATTCAGTTGTGTTGGCACAGAGTGAACACTCAGCCAGCAGAGCCCTTACTGTCTTAACATGACAGCTGGGAAACAGACCTCGTGAGCGCTGTCAAGTCTTCCTACTACCTGAAAAGGCTCTTCTGCCCTGGGCCACGATGATATCCATCCCACATTCCCCCTCGCCATGGCCCCATGGGGGCTACTGATGCTCGCGATTTCACACAGATAACTTACTTGAATTCATTTGATGCATATAACAACCTTGAGAGGTACATTTCACTTTAATCTTTTTTTTTTTTAGATTTTACTTTTATCTTAACGTGACCTATAAAGATACAGAAGTATAATGAGTGACATCGAATTAATAAAGGTAGTCGCCATTTTGAATTTTGTATTTACTAATTGTTAGGTATTACCCTAAGTATGTTGCACCTACTATCAAATTTTATCCTCAGTATAACCCCATGAGGTGGAGGCTCTTAACAGTGTGTGGGGTTTTCTTCTTCTTCTTCTTCTTCATCATCATCATCTTTGCAAAGCCAGGGCACCGTAAATAAGCACCCCCAGGGGGATAGATGCAGCAAAATGGCAACAGAACAATACCTTTTCATATTAAACCCCACATGCCTAAGGTAGAAAATAAGGAATGTGAAGAAATTTTTAAACCACAAATGGCAAAACAAACTCAGGTCTGTATTGTCTAAAAATGTTTATTCAAATTCATTGAGGTATAATTTACATACAATAAAATTCACTCATTTAAGCGTATATTTCAGTGAATTTTGGCACATTTGTACACCATATAACCACTACCACAGTCAAAGTGTAGCACGTTTCATCCTCCCAAAATATGTTTTCATTTGATCCTCCCAGTGAATTCCAGCCTTCTGTCTGTGCAGACAGCCATTTATCTGCCTTCTATCACAATGGATGGTCCTTTTCTTAACTATTATGAAAATGGACTTATACTGTTTATATACTTCTGTGTCCATGGAGTTGTATGTCGGTATCTCATTCCTTTTTATTGCTGAGTATTATTCTACTGAATATATAATACAATTTGTTTATCCTTTTACTGGCTGATGGGTAGTTCGTTGTTTCTGGTTTAAACTATCGTGAATAGAGCTGCTACTATCCTTTGTGTAGAAGTCTTTGTAAGGACATACATTTTCACTTCTGTATGGTATACCTAGAGCTAGAGTTATTGTGTCATATAGTAAGTCTAAGTCAATGCTATAAGAAACTGGTGATTTGTTTTTCTGAAGTAGTTGTAACACCTTGCTTTCCCGCCTGCATTCGGTAAGACTTCCAGGTGTTTTACATCTTACCAACACTTGGTATGGTTAGTCTTTCTTTTTGTTAACTTTTTTTTTTTAGGTATAATACACCTACAATATTACATTAGTTTCAAGTATACAACATAATGATTCAAGTATTAGTTATGTATTCAAAATGGTTGCTACCATAAGTCTCGATGACATCCACCATCATACTTAGCCACAGAATATTTTTTTCTTGTGAAGACAACTTCTAAGATTTACTCTTTTAGCGACATTCAAACATGCAATACAATATTATTAACTATAGCTACCATGCTGTACATCACATCCCCCTGGCTTATTTATGTTACTACCAGAAGTTTGTACCTTTCAACTCCCTTGGTCCACCATTTCCCACCTGCACCTCTGGCAACCACAAATCTCTTCTGTATTCTTGAGCTTAATTTGTTTGTTTGTTTGTTTTAGATTCCATATATAAGTGAGATCCTATAGTATTTGTCTTCGGTATTTGGTTAATCTTTTTCATTTTAGCCATTCTAATAATTATCCAGCGGTATTTCATTGTGGCTTTAATTTGTTTCTCTCTGATGACTAATGATATTGAGGGTTTGGTTTTTTTTTTTTTTTCTTGTGTTCACTGGCTATTTGTATATTTGCAAGTGTCCATTCACATCTTTTGTTCCTTTTTTAAAAAATTCTTTGTCTCTTATTAGTAAGTTAAGAGCATTTGTGGGGCACCTGAGTGGCTCAGTTGTTAAGCGTTTGCCTTCAGCTCAGGCCATGATCCCAGGGTCCTGAGATTGAGCCCCGCATT
The DNA here is from genome assembly GCF_009829155.1 of Mustela erminea. NCBI lineage: Eukaryota > Metazoa > Chordata > Mammalia > Carnivora > Mustelidae > Mustela > Mustela erminea. The sequence goes on along the minus strand of NC_045634.1, from coordinate 27,755,825 downwards.
GGGCTCCCTGCTCAGCGGGAAGCCTGCTTCTCTCCCTCTCCCATTCCCCCTGCTTGTGTTCCCTCTCTCACTGTCTCTCTCTGTCAAATAAGTAAATGAAATATTAAAAAAAAAAAAAAAAGCATTTGTTATATAGTCTACCGAATACTAGTCCTTGGTTATGGGCTTAACTTTCAATTTTTTTTTTAAAAAGATTTTATTTATTTATTTGACAGACAGAGATCACAAGTAGGCAGAGAGGCAGGCAGAGAGAGAGGAAGGGAAGCAGGCTCCCCACGGAGCAGAGAGCCTGATGTGGGGCTCGATTCCAGGACCCTTGGATCATGACCTGAGCCGAAGTCAAAGGCTTTAACCCACTGAGCCACCCAAGTGTCCTTAACTTTCAATTTTCTTAATGATTAGTTTTGTTGAATGTTAACTTTGACAAAGTCTAATTTCTTTTCCTTTATGGTTTCTTCCTTTTGTGTCCTAAAAAATATTTACCTATCACACAGTTGTAAAGATTATCTATATTTCCTTCCAGAAGTTTTATAGTTTAAATTTTTATTTTTGTTTAATTTCTATACTCTACTTTGAGTTAATTTTTGCTTATCCATTATGGTTATATATATATATATATGCATTATATACATATATTATATATATGTGTGTGTATATATATATATTTTTTTTTCTCCAATAAGGGTATACAATTTTTCTAGAACCGTATTGAAAAAAGTATTTTTTCCCCATTGGATGACCTCCACACCTTTGCTGAAAATCAGTTGACCATGTGTGTATAGCTCTGTTTCTTATGTTGGTATTTTTAGTTTAAACATTACAGATAAATATTGGATGAGACTTTCTTAATCTTCTTAACTGTTAACTGAGAAATTTGTCTCACAGATTTTGAGTAGGCCAAACTCAAAAGCCACAGTTTTCTTATCCTAGGATATTAATAAATCCAAGATTTGAAGGAATTCTTATTACTCACATTTCCAGATAAGGAGTTTCTACTGATTATCCCATTGCGCAGAGAGGGAAGAATTTCATTTCTTTGCACACATTTCTAGTTTCTCTTCTCATCTCCTTCTGTGCCCTTCCCTATCACAGAGATGGTAGCTAATTAAATGGATGTGAGCCTGAGGCCCAAGGCTCTCTGAACAAGTGACATCTGGGCCACACTTGAAAAGAACGATCTTGGAGAATATCTGTCAGACCGTACCAAGCAGAAGGATAGCAAGTACAAAGAAGCAAAGTCCTCTGATCAGCCAGTGAGGGCTTCTGCGGTAGGATTCCTGGAGGTGGATCTAAGCATGGGGAAAGGAGCTAATGAAAGAAAGGATGGTCTTACTGTTATAGACAATATCATGTGGGAGGTGGAAGGGTTAGAGTTTGGAAAGACCACATGGGTGCAGTTATGAAGGGGCATGAATACTAAATTTAGCAGATTAGTTTGAATCCCGAGGCAGCGGGCAACCACTTACCTCATGGCTGCCATGATAGGAAGGATATTTTAAGAAGATTAATTCAGAGCCGTCTTGTGTATAGTCATCACTGAATAATTAACTCTTTAATTAAGTTAATTTTCTAAGTGAGTTTGAATCAAGAAAGGGTTAGGTGGTACCTGATCGGGAGGCTACTACAATGATGTAGACTGAAACCATTTCCGTGGAGACTAGAATGGAAGGAATCGAAGAAGGAGGAATGATATGTCAAGCCTCAGTATCTCTCAGTAACTAAAATATAAGAACAATATTTATGTTATTATCATATCCCATAAGTTTCTTCAGTTTCCCCTGGACACTCATCAATGACAAAAGTTGCATGCCCGTGTCTCATGGTCTCTCTGTACCTTTGTAATGTATTTTTCATGAAGGCAGATGGGTTTTTGTGTTGTTGCTGTTCTTTGGTTTCTGGTTTGGGTTTTTATTTATTTATTTTTTTTTTTACAATTTGATTCCCTACTATATTCTGAGTATCTGGAAGAGAACCCAGCACATAACAGGTATTCAGTAAATGTTAGATGAATGGCAAGTGTTCAAAAATTAGCACAGTCATCTTGAATCTGAAAAGGGTACTAAAAAACGTAGGATCATCATCACTGTGCCAGGGGCTTACAGGATGTTTCTTTGGTCAATCACACAAATGTAAAGAAATCTTCATGTGGCATTCTTCAGATTCCCAAAGCTAAAACTTATGTTCTTGGTCTTGGCCAAGAAAAAAAAATCGATGCTGTATAATAGATTTCAGATGCTACAGGCATTTGCTTGATGAATAACCCTGAACATGTATTATATTTACCTGGACTACATACATTTCAGAACAGCAGGCCACACGTATTTACGAATTCAAATCCTTCTCTTATTTAGAAAGTAGCCCAATCACTGAAAGAGGAGCTAATGCTCTAGGGTAACATCTAAAACAGCAGAAACAGCTCGTCGGTTTCTTTTCAATGTTAAGTGATAGCATAGCTTTGTAAGTCATTCTTACTGAACGAGTGATATTTGGAAAGCAACATTTTCCCCTTATTGACTTCACTTGGGATTGCTGGAATGACCTACCTCCCGTGTCATCTGACACGGCAGGACTGGATGCCAGCGCACACACTGCATTATGAATGTTTCAGACCGTTTGCTCTAGTGTAAATCCACGTAGACTGTGTAAAGATGCTGTTCTGCATAGTTTATTTTGTCTCTCGGCCATAGAGCACTAAGCCCAGGACATTACTGCGTACAATGGGTTTTGAATTCCTTGCCCATGGACCACAGCCAGCATTACACACAGAAGTTAATGACCGATTGTTATCTTAGCCCATAGCTTGCATTCCTTTTGATAAGACTATTTCAGCAAGGGGGTGGATCACAAAGTACAGGATTAATTAAGGTCAAATCCCAATGAAACGTGCAATCTATTTTCTCAAGGAAAGAACTTGGAAGAATCACAGGGTGAATTTTATATACCAAAACCCAATTTTTAAAATAATGTTTAATTAAACTTGAAGCTTAATTTCCTTCTTGTTTAAAGAGACAGAATAGGCATGCAACATAATTTAAATGTGCCCGTATATCAGCAGACGGGAGGCATTTATCATTGCTGTGAACTCTGTCATTTACAATGGTGATGAACCACCCTGAACATCCTAACAATCCAGGCACATCTAAATCATCTGACTATGCTGACACTAGTTTATTAACATCTGACAGTAAAAATTGGTCTCTGGGAAACCACTGAATTTGGGTCCAGCGGTATACTGTTATTTAAAAATGTGGGTTTTGATGGAGATTGATCAACGAAGTCAGCCTTGTGGCTTAATGCACTAATCATGGACGTTTTAATGCATTGCAAAAATGCCAATCCCAACTGGGATTCTAACTCCAGATTGTGCTGAATTTCTGGATCTCTTATAAGGTGTTTTTCTTCTGGGATTGCAATGCCATTTTCTCCTCATTATCTCTGATAATTTTTCCTATCATATTATGAAGTCCTTTAGAAGAAATTAACCCTCTTTGCTGAAACTCCGTAAGGAAGCACCACTGAGCGAAATTCCTTTGCAAATTTCAGCCTTTCTTTTATGCTATTAGAGAATGTAAGTTATACTTAAAGATTATACTTAAATAAGAATGTTTAAATGAAAGTTGTCTTCCTTTATTTCTGAATATGGTCACAAACTCCTTCCTGTCCTGATTCTATCTTCCCCAAAACGGGTGGCTTGCTGGGATCATTAAATCCTCTGGTGGAGAAAGTTGGTGTGTGAAAAAATTCAAAGCTAGATGTTAGGTTTACAGGTCTTTTTGTTTGCTTTTATTTTTGTTTTTAGGACTCTTGTCATCAAAAAGTGAGAATCTGCCTTTCCAGATGCCTTATAGTTTGTAAAACTACGAAAACTGGAATGTAACTATCATCCTAAATTAAGATTAGATTAACGATACCAATAAGACAGTCGTGATCTGAGTAAAGAATACTTGATTCCTTCTGTCTCAGATAAAAATGTTTAAATAATTTGAAACTGGGCAAGTCCTCCGTCATTCCTGGGCTCCAGTTTCTGCTCCTCTAGAATGAGTCTTCTGGTAACTGCCTCACAGGAGGTCTCTCCTGACCTCATGCGAAGAATGTGTGGGCCTCCCATGTGCTCCAAACCACCCTGAACTTATTCCCAAGAGGAAATTTGGCTAATGCACCCCCCTTCCACTTGCGTGTCTCCTAGATTGTATGTACCTTATTGAAGCCAGCAGCAGACTCCCCTTCGGGATCCTCTTTCCAGAATCCAGAAGAATACATGTTATGACACAGAATAGAAAATCAATATTGATTAGACAAACGACTACCCGTTACCTACTCAATGCACAGGTTTAATGTACAGTTAAGCAGAAGAATGAATATGAAAGTGTTTAGGAAGACTGCTTAGAGAAACAATGCACTAATTCATTATTAAGATTCTACTACCCACGTATAACCATAAAAATCCTTGAGGGTAAGAATCAGAGCTTTGCTTTTTTTGTTTTTTGTTTATTTGTTTGTTTGGGTCTGCTTTTTGGCCATTATCAATTTTAACATTAGAGCTCAACATAGAAACCTGCACATATTATATCCTCAAAACGATGTTATTGCTGTTTGGTAGCAAGGCACTGCACTCAGCCATCCTTCCTCAGAGAAGCCTTTCCTTGACTCTTGACCTAAACGGGTTGCCCTGGTCTACTCGCTCCTGGTCCCTGCGATTGTCACTCTGACTCTTAACCCCTCTTGTAATTGTAGGACTTTATGCATATCTGTTGACCGTTCATCTTTCTCACGGAATGACGAGATCCCCGAGGTGGGGGAAGTCTCTGTTTTGATAACCCTGTAGCTCCCATGTCTCACACAGTCCCAATTACAACAGGAACTGTTTAGGGTGCTTGAAGGAAGAAAGAAGGGGAGGACAGAATAAGGTAGGGAGCTGGGCGAGAGAGAGAGGAAGGAATAAAATGATGTGCTTAAATTTAAATTGTTAGTGAATTTGATAAATCCAGGCTTCCATTAAAGCCACAAAGGCCATCGACTTTGTTCGTACATTACCTGTAGACGAGCGTCTTATACCGCATCTGTACTCCTCCTTCTTTTCATGGAGGGGTGGGGAGGAGCTGTATTCCAACAGAAAGTTGAGCGGGAAAAAAAAATTAATTCAGACCACAAATTTTACATGGTGGAGGATATATTCTCAGGTAAAATAGTCCAAATAGAATTTTTTAAAAGTCTTCAGAAGTAGAGCTATATGGAGTTTGGAAACGTAATAGATGTGAGCCACATACAACTTAAATTAGTACTTAAATTGTCCATATCAAGAGGGCATTAAGAAAAATGAGTGCCTATACCCTAAAGATGCAAAAACAAACCCAAAACCTAACATTTACATCCTTTAAACTGGAATCTTGGACTTGATATTGCAAAAGCAAATGAGAAATGTCAAATAAAGTTCAAGGGCAAGTAATGCAAATGGAAAATTAATGGCTTTATTTTTCTCTGTGTTAGGCATCATTTCCTAAACATTTGAAGCAAAGTGTATATTTAAACCACATTTAGATTTATCTTTGACATCTTTTTTAAAGAAAAATAGGAATTATAAGGCACTTTGTGTATTTTCTTGCACTTCATACTCTTTCTGTCTATTATAGGATTAATGTAGGGAGAGTTATTCTTTTAGAAAACGTCAAAGAGAACAAAGTACTCAAAATGGTGTGGTTGATTCTAAGTAGGCTGTTTTGCCTTTACTAATAGAATGAATCCTTTCAATAATAGAATTTTTTTTCAATTTTTCAGGACCATTTTCATGACTCACAATCAGAAAACTGAAGGATAAGGAAAAAGTTATCTCAATGTAAAATATTTCAGTGCACTTATATACCAGCTAGCTATTTCTTGAGGGCAACTTTAAATCAAAGTCAAGTCACAAACGGATTGAGACTGGTGATCTTACTCCGTCCTTTGGAAAACTATGTATATCACAAAATCAGTATACATTTTGACATAGTCGGCAGCGTTTGCTTAAAATAGGCTCTGAATCAACTGAGCATGGAAACTCAATTTGCCTGGGGATATACTGGCCTTTAAATAATGCGGGTTGATACTCTCTGTGTAGAACAATGGAGACATGTCCCAATATCCATAATTTTGTGTATACTATAACTGTAACAGACGGTCTTGGTTTCAAGTCATCAGCTGCTCATAAAATGATTACAGATACTTTTTTGGAACAAAAGTATAATAAATGGGCTTTTAAGCTTACTTGAACACTTATTTTTTTAGAATACTGATTTCATTACAAATTTACTTTTATTTCTCCCGGAAGATTATTTTTGTATTGTCTCTCCAGCAACCTTGGTCATGCAGAATACCACCTGCTGATCCCAGAGCCCAGTGACAGCCATTGTACATTGCTAATGGTAACACTGCACTCGTGAATAGATGAGTTTGGATGTCTGATGTAGCCCAGGGGTGCAAAGGGCCTGCTCAGAGAGGGTATGATGAAGCTACTTAGGAACAGTGAGACCCAAATTAGGAATACGTAAATGCATAACCAATTATCCATGGGGCACATACCACCTTAAAATAATTGGAACCACTGCGCACATTGCTTAACGTTGCCTGACGCCGGCTCTCACCTTGGATCCTCACTTCTGTGCTAGCACTGAGCAAAATAAGACAAGAAAGGTAAACCATGTTTACAAGCCAGACTTCAGGGGGACTGTGGAACTATTTCCAATTGTTTTATAGGGTGCCTTTGATTATTCTATCACTTAAAATGACTGTGGATTATTGCACTCAGAAATCTGGGTGGTGAGAAAGAGCCTACTTTTCGGGTTACCAAATAAAATTTTAAAATAGATTTTTAGAAGTTTTTTTCAACAGAGTTGAACAGTAAAAGTATATTGTCTCTATAGGATTTCCGATAAAATCTGTTATTTGGGATATTTCAAAAGGTTGGTTCATACAACTTCTGGAAGATTGCTTTGAAAGAGGAAAAATCTTGCTCGCTCTAGGCTTGGCTACCCGCTGGTAAATTTCACTTTTTCTTATGTAATGGTGACCTGTTGACATTGCATTTGGAAAGATAAAATTTAAATTGTAAGCCAAAATCCTTATTAGGCGTAAGTGAAAATGTGAAACCAAAACGGGGACAGATCGGGGAGATTGGGAATGGGAGAAAGAGAGACACAAAAAGATTAAAGGAATAAAGGAGGAAAAACACTAGTTTGCTGCCATGGTTAGAGAAAGATTTTTACAGTAACTGTGTTACCACTTTGCAAAAGACCGTTTAGAGGCGGGTTCCACTCTGCGAGGTAGTACTCCAATCTCTGTACGCATATAACTGACTGACTAACCTAAACTAGGCATAGGCAAGGCACCTAAAATAAAATACTCCTACTGTATTTTAAGTTATTCTAATTGCCTCTTCCATCCTAATTTTAATGCATCCAAATCATTTTTATCATATAAATGAAGCTTGAAAATGTCAGCCAAAATCCAAATTCCAGAATTTTATTAACAGCAAATAGTTGAGTAAAGTGCTTGTGAGATGGGTAAGCAGATCTGGTCCCTCTACCTTTGATACTGTGACTTAGCATCTGTCCTACCTGTTTCCTGCAATCAAGGTGTCAGTCTGCTGGTGGTAGCAGTTTTTGTATTATTGTATCTGTTGCTTGAAGTAGAGATCATGCAGGAAAGTTTGCTTCCCAGCTGAATGGATTAAGGAAAGGAATTTGGCTTTGATTAAACAGGTTGTATCCACGCCAGACAATATCCAGCTGTACAGCTTAAGAGTCCATTATCTTACATGTGACCAAACCAGCCCAAATCATAGGGCAAGATGATCGCCTTTAAACATGCACGCACATGCACACACATGTGTACACACAGCACGCACACACAAATTACCCGCTTACTCTCAGCCTCCAAAGTAAAGCTTACAGTCACAGCTAATTGTACGTAAGACACTTGAGTGGTGCTTAAAATAAAAGATACTTTGTTCCTGCCAGGTTTTAGCATCTCAAAATTCAAATGCCAGCACTCAAATACCAATTTCCTTATCAACACATAGACTCAAGGAAATGAAATAAAACTAAATAAATGGTACGTGAAGATTTTTTAAGTGAACGTACATCTGTCTACTGAGTGATTAGTGATTTTCTTTGATATCGAATTGTTACGGCAACTCAAATGAGCCCGGTTCTACCCCTTTATCCTGGCCCTCGATTTTTAATGTCTCTCAAGACTTTTCCAGACAGCAAAGTTTATTTTATTGAATGCTTTGACGTGGATGGTGAGCTGGTTTCTTTGAATACATTTTAGAATCGATTTCTTCTGAAGATACAGCTTATTACCGCTGTAGCAAGAGAAATAATTAGATTTGGTCATACCACTTGTTCGAGAGCTGTCTCAAGCAGATGGGGAGCCCAATCCTTCAATAGCTATAAACAAATAAAATTCAAAACAATGCGATATTTCAGGAAGACAAGTAATATATTAAAATAAATCAATGGCTACTTGAATATAAAGAAGATTCTAAATGCAAATTCTTGTTTTCTAGACTCTACCCTCCCCCCGCCACCCCGATTCTTTCTCTCCCTTCTAGTCTGGGAGAGACTACACACAGCAATATTTCTTTATGTTAAATTTCAAAGCGCAATTTGCCCAGAACAAAGCAAGCTGCTTTTAAACTTTGATCTCCCCATAAGGTTTCCATTCTAGAAGGGATATAGATACTGCAGGCCAAATTTGTCCCCGATTCCCTAAGAAAATATAGTAGTTTCAGTTCAGAGAAAAGTGGAATTTGGGGGTTGTGTTGGCGGCATAGCTTCAATCAACAAGCTCTGAACTTGTATGGCCTAAAGTAAGTCCTTCAATGAACTGCACATATGAAATCCAAATTTCCATCTTCAAAGGCCTCTAGCAGTGGACGGAACACAAAGATGAAAGGCTCATGAGAAGAGATAATTAAAACTTAATGGATGCTTGTTGTATAAGCAGGTGCAAAGAAAAATGATCACTTTAGGTATTCACACAGAATTTATAAAGAGTCCTATGTGTTATGAGTAATTAATTTCGGATAGTTAACACTAGGAAGATGACCCTTCAAAGATGTGGGTCAAGGCTAAGTGCCCAACTCTCCCTTCTGTTATGTTTTATGGGGTGTTTTATACTCAATTTAAGAAAAAGACACTAAATCCAAGAAAGCCAGAGAAAAGCTGACCTCTTCTGAAATTTTCTATTGAATTGATTCAGATTAAAGCAATGACCTTTTGATTTTATGAGGTCTCTCCTAAAAAGCCTCCTAAGATTAAAGGGCAAGATACATACCTTGTTGGGGGCGGGGATAGACTGATTGGGGCCTCTGACCGGATGGTTTCAGAAAAATAGAAGTATCTCCTGCCCGAGGGGGCTGGCCACAGAGGCATTCGCTCTGACAGGCACCCAGCTATAGTCTCTCGGGAAATGGCCGGTCCACCAACAAAGTAAGATAGGGACGTGGGGTGTCAGATAGATGCAGGATAATTTTGCAAAGCTTTCAGAACTTCAATCTCCAGTAAGCAACTCTATCTGTCTGGTGGCAGCTACTTTTGTTTGCGTGTGTCAGATGGCTCCAGCTTGAATGAGCTTTTCATACACATTCCGTTTGAAGCCAAGTCGTGCTGTGTTTGCTTTTGTCATGTATGCATCTGTAGAGTGACATCGCCTCCTCCCAACCCAGCCATTCCTCCCCAACTCTGTTCCTCCTCTCCTGTCCCTCAGCTCTCTTTGACATTCCTTAATGTCCCCGGAAAACAATAGCCATTCTGATACCCAGTTGTGACCATGTTGATGGAGTTTACCCCCGCTGCCCCCGCCCCGCGCCCCCCCCCCCCCAGCCAACACACAGTTCTATGCTGTGATTTGTGCCCATGGCCTGAGTGTTGTCAACAAAGGACAAGCACCAGCAGGAACTCAGCTCTAAAACATGTATTTGCCACAGGTGGGAGAGTAAACATAGATACAGGGGCAGACACTGAGAAAAACAAACAGGAAAATTAAAACCGAAAGGGAAAGAGAATGGAGAATGAGATTTACATTGATTTGGGGATTTCAGGATTTTCCATCTGGAAAGCAAAACACCCCCTTCATGCAAAATGCTCAGTATGGTCTCTGTATCAGTGACCTTGATACATTCAGGTCCTAACGACCTGAAGTCTGTCTGCTGGTGAAACCTGTGAATAGTGAGCGGTTCTTCGGGGAGTGAGGGCCAGAACATAAAAGTTAAAAAATAAAATGCTCAAACTTAAAAGTCTTACCTTTTTTTTTTTTCTGTTAAATGTCTTAAATATTTCCTGATGCAAGTTTCCTCTTGAAAAATCTTAATTATAAAACTATGAAAATTGATCCATTTACATAGGTAAACAGGCCATAATCGGTGCCTGCCATTGGAGGAAAAAGTGATATGTTACTTCTTAGTTTCAAAAAAAAAGGCAACCATATAAGTCCCATTCTGAGGACTAGTGCCTTCATCTCCCTGCTTCTCTTTATGGATAAGAGGCCACCGGACTTCTTTTAGGAGTGAGTACTTTGAATAAGACAATGAAAGCCCAGAATGTTTTAGCTTTTATTATGGACATTCTCAAATATATACAACAGTAGAGAGTGTATTTTGCAAGTCTCATTTCATTGATTCCCTCCCCATTACTTATTTATTACGTTTTTATTGCCGAAGAACTTTAAAGCGGATCATTTCATTCCGAAATACTTTAACGTGTCCATAAAGACACTTAATTACTACGTTACTCCTTCGTTTTCTAGAATACCACCAGGCCGCTATCACAGCTTACACCAGATCGGTGCCTAGTACCAGTTAACCTTCTGGCCATGCGGTAATTTCTCTGACTGTCTCAAAAATGTCTCTTCTCAGTTTGTTTAAATCAGGATCAAAACAGTATATATTTTTTTTCATCCTGTATTTTGTTATTCTGTGATAATCTCCTTCCTTCTTAATGTCATTTATTTGCTGCTGAGATTCAAGATTTTGTTTGTTTGTTTGTTTGTTTTGAAAGGCAAGAGATTCCACACAGGTCACCTGCCCTGGCGGGATCAGCGGGTTCTGGTGCCTAATGCGTGATCCATTCGTTATCAATGCCCTTGTCTTTTTACCCAGAGTTCCTAGTATCCTTGGTTGATTATTGCCTAGACCCATCATTCCACTGGGTGTTACAAAATAGTGACTTTTAGAATCTGTCATTTTTTTATCAGTTCATTAATAAACCTGCATCTCAGTTTGACTCTAAACTACCAACCGTGTCCCTCTTTCCAAAGATAACAAAGACAGCAGGTAACTGTGCCACCAAAGGAAGTCACAGACCTGGTGAGGTATCATGGCGCCTCCGAAGGGTTGAGGGGAGTGGGTTAGTGAGGAGATTTCTCCAATGGATATCAAAACGATCTCTGTCTCATTCGATTTCAGATGGTGGGGATTAAAAAGAAAAAACGCGTGCTCCCGTCATGAGTCAGTCCTCTAGCTACGTGGTAAAGGGCCATATGGGGGAGAACTTCTCTTTACCTCCCTTTCTATTACGAAGTTCTTTTCGGGACTCTCCACAGATTTTCTCTATTAGGTTATCTCAGAAGACCACTGCTAATGCTGAGCCTATTTCTCTCTTTATATAAAAGTCCAGCAGGCAGAAGGCTGAGAAATCCACTCAAGATTTTACTTGGTGTTTTCTGTCTTCTCCAAATCAAGCCGATCCCAAAGAATAAAATGGAAGCCGGAATAAGCTGATCTCCCAGAAGGCCCAAGGGCAAATGTAAGGTTCTGGCAAAGAATTAGTAAAGGCTTAGAGAATGCAATAAATGCTTGTTTCAAATACAATTTACGGCATTGTGGACTAACACCAACCTAATCTCTGAGAGAATAAGAACAAGTCTATCTCTTAAATGGGTGAGGCCCTTTCCACAATAGCTAGCAAATTGACTCCCAGCCCTACGGTGCCACCAGACATAGAAGTAGCAAAACATTATCTTTACTTGACTGATGAAGACTCTTTTTTGACCCACCTGTGCCACATATTAGAGCTTTTAGGAATGCAATATTGTTTCTTTGGCCCCTGTGGAACTCCCTGTGAAGTCAGAATCATCTCTCCCTCTCTCTCTCTCTCTCTCGCTCTGTTGCCACACCAATCCATATATAGATATATGGATATAGATAGACTTTTTTTAAATGCAGCTATTTAAGTAGGAGGTACTATGCGTGAAAAGCTTTCTTCTACTCCTTGCTTATCCAGTATCTACAATTACAGAAATAATTTGTCTATTTGTGAATGCCATGCTTTTCCTGTTTTGCAGTTTCATTTGAGATACTAAAAGCCAAGTTACCGATAGACAGGCTCTGCGCACAGAGAGGATGAGGCTTTAATATTAGTCCAGCATGCCCCCAGACTGTCCCATGACCTTACCCGGTTCCCTCGCCTGTAAAATTGTGATCATAGTATTTACTTTTCAGTACCGTTGCAGAGTCTGTACGTTACAGGTGCAGCGTACCCAGAGCAGTGCCGAGAATGTGGAGGAGATTCAAGAAATGACCCAATAAATGCTATTTACTACTATTATGTTTAGAGAATATTCAACTTCTAAAAGCAATTTAAACTCTATTTTTTATTTAACCATAAAGCAAATCTGGTCTTGAAGCAAGACCTCCCTTTCCCATGCTCACTTTCTATGGGACAGAAAGCATTTCCTTCCTTGTCACCATGTTTCATTGTTGGCGTGGACCAACTGATGCTGATGCTGATTTGATGGTCTCTTCCTAGGAGGAATAAGAGACGTTAAAATCTCTAACATATTCACCTGTGGCATAGCACAAACTCGAATTTCAGAGATTTATAATTAGTAAATAAGGTGCTCAGTAAATAAAGTGAGGCCAGAGTCTTCCTACTCAGAGCCGCTGGCGAGGCTGGGGATACTCAGTTCAACCGGCCAGCTCAAACCTACAAGATTTAGCCACTTTGGGCTGCCAGTCTGCCCTGGTCCAAGCACTTCACTTGACACCATTGGACTTCTGCCTTGTTGTAAAGCCCAAACTCATCCTCTCTATAAGCAGGGATGTACCTTATCTTCCCCAGTTCCCTAATTCTAATCCATTGGTTTGAGCCTTGCTGCATGCTGACAGATTGCCTGCAGGTCCTGGTATTATCAGAGGATCATTTTGTTTCCTCTCTCCCCCAGTCTGTAAGGATGGATAGAGTATCAAACCCCTTCACTCACCTGAGAATCTGTTTGCCTGCCCTGAGATCTCTTGATGCCATACTTTCTGAAGACATCTCCTGGACTAAAGCCTTCTTCATCTCCTGCAGGGGAAAGTGGTTGCCCAGAACCTATAGAACCCTTCTTGGCTGGCAAGTTCCAGGCTTGGTTTTCCCCCAATAGATCCTGTCCAGCCATACCTGAGTGAGCCTAAAGGCAGAATATCTAAATGCAGAACTAATATTTGGGACTCATATGTCATTGGCTATTGCCGGGTGGGGGTACCTGCTTTTGAGATATAGTGGAGACCTCTGGGTTAGGAATCTCTTAAACCATGATGCCTCCTCTGCCAATGGCAAGAAAATATAGGATCTATTTCTTTCCTTTCTTGGTTTGCATCAAGCATTTTTGCTTGGCTCATTAAAAAAACAAACAAACAAAAAACTCATCGATGAAAAGCATCTAGAATGTTAATTTTGGAATTAACCAAAAAGAAAACCACAGAGAATACAGCTTGTTTTTTTAATGAAAGAAAGAATGGCAAATCATAATAAATGGCTAATACATCACCCACAGGTAATCGTAGTTATTAATTCAGAGTATTTTTTTTCAATTTAACAAGTACAAAACTTCAGATATGTAAGATTATAAGTTCCAGAGCTCTGCTGTACAACATTGTGTCTGTAGGTATCAATACTGTATTGTGCATTAAAATTTGGTTAAGGGAGTAGATCTCCTGTTAAGTGTTCTTACTACAATTAAAAAAAATTGGAATCATTACACACATACACACACACCACAAGCACAAATACACATTCATATATTTTTGCACATAAATCTTTTGAAAACTTGATATATACATTTTTTAACTTCAAAACAGGGAATGAAAAGTTACAGGATCCAGAAAATCCGACTAAGTGCATTGTTCTGCTGCTAAACGTGTTATAAACGTTTACTAAAGTTGGTGCCTATTGATAATCAATTGGAAACTTGATTACTAAAAATGATTAAAGGCATTCTTTTTTTTTTGAGCTTTATTTATTTGTTTTAGAGAGAGAGGGCGAAAGAGTGTGTGGAAGAGGGAAAAAGGGAGAGAATCTCAAGCAGACTCCCTGCTGTGCACAAAGCTAAAACTCAGGGCTTGATCTCATGACCTGAGATCATCATGACCTGAGCGGACATCAAGAGTCCATCACTCAACCAACTGAGGCCCACAGGTGTCTCAAGTCATTCATGTTTTATAGAGTTGGTGCAAATATTTTGACTTTTTCAAAGATTTTATGGTGAACTAATTGGAAAGTTCTACTTTAACCCCTTTTCCTATCTTGTGATATGCGTCAAATTATTTAGCATTTCTGAGTTTCTGGGCCTTCCCTTTAAAATTAGAATACCAATACATACTGACCGTAAAATATGATAGTATATGAGTCATCAACTTTTCTCAACTTTTTGCCACCATGACATGCATGACACGTGACGTATTTCTGTGTATCACATGCCCAGAGCGTTAACCTTATTACCTGTGCTATCTCCCACATGAGGGATGTTAAATGCAATGAAGATCAACGAGTTCAGGAAAACCTCAAATACAAAGTAAGAAGCAATTTTTTGGGAGGGCGCCTGGGTAGCTCAGTGGGTGAAGCCTCTGCCTTCGGCTCAGGTCCTGGGATCTCAGGGTCCTGGAATCGAGTCCCGCATCGGGCTCTCTGCTCAGCGGGAGCCTGCTTCCCCCTCCCCCTCTGCCTACTTGTGATCTCTCTCTCTCTCTCTCTCTCTGTCAAATAAATAAATAAGTAAAATATTTTTAAAAAAAACATTTTTTTCTAAATTAAATCTACCAGTGTTTCACAAGAAAGACACTAAAATCTATAGTGTTAAAATACATAATTAATTGGTCTGCACCAAACCAAGAATGGTGCTATTATTTCAGTAATTACATTAAAGTGGAAGGTCTTTTTCTCACTATGCAGAAATCTCACTCAGGTGGGTAAATATTTTGCGAGTTTGGATGCCACCTGACAAAAAACAATTAAGAAACTCACTGTTTAATTTGTTAATTTGTTGCCTGATTTAAATTAAAGATAAATTAAGCTGTGTTCTTTAGTTATTAGCGAGATTCAAGTAAACAAGGTTTAGAGAAATAAATAGTATTGAGTTTCTTTGTGCCTGATTTTAATAATGAAATCACTTTCAAAGACAACCCCTCATTTGTTCCACTTAGAATAATTCTGAAAACAAATCTCTGAGCCATAATTGATAGCTTTCAGATAACACCTTCATCCCAAATGTTTGCTTATTATAAAAGCTCAATAGTATTCTTCTAGGCATAAATTCTGATTTTATTGATTCATAAAATGAAATTACCAGTAGTCATTTAAATAAGAATGAGCATTAAAATATGTAAATAATGGCTATACATGAAATTTCTAATATATTTAAAACTGAATTATAATTAATGGGAATTCACTGTCAATTTCCATAGCATATTTACTAAAAGGCTACACAGCAGTATAATTGAGTTTTTAAAACTGCCCGAAATTATTTTTTATCCTTGCTGACTTTAGACTTTCTGGTAGAAACTTTATCCCAACCATCAAGATAAAAGAAAAAAAAAATACTCTTTTGTCTATCATCTTAAAACTTTCACTTCCTGTGGTTCAATCCAAAGGATAATGCATCTGCTTAACATCAAGCAGTTTTTAGAACTCTCCTTGAGAATTTTTCCACCATCAGTGATTCATAACCACCTCCTTTATGTGATCGTATGATATATCTTTTAAAGTCTACATTTTAAAGTTATTTCAGGGGCCCAGTTAATCAGAGTGACAGAGCCCCGGGGGCTTTCCTTCAACTCCTCGTCACATGCATTCTGTCTCGGCGTTCCTGGGACTTGTCTGCTTCTGGCTGCTCAAACCCGAGTTTGCCAGCACGCCTCTTCAGCCCAAAGAATAACTCTGGGTTTGATCTAGAGCGTGCATTTGAGGATTTTCAAATAAATAAAAATAAACACTATTTTCGGTAAGCTGCAAACGTATGTCCTATAGTAAATGCCAAAAATGATGTGTGTTGGAGGGGAGGGCGTAAAAGATTTGTTTATCCTACAGGTTCCTTATTGGCAATTTTTAAATGATATTCAGGAGATTAAAAAAAAAATAGGGAGAGAGAGCTTGTCAGAGAATGAGCATTTATTATCCAACACGGCAGGTAATATTTTCGGATAAGGAATGCGATTGGAAAGAAGAAATCAAGCCCCATGAGGACAGGGATTAGAACCGTTCTGTTTCCCACTTTATTCCTTGCACCTGGCGGGGTGCCTGACCAGTAGGAGGCACTCAAAAAATATTTGTTAAAGGAATAGACAAGCAAGGGTCAAGGAAGAGGAGAGAGTGAAAAATAACAACCACAAAATATCACCCTCTTCCAAAACCATGATGCAGACCATCTGGAAAAATTCATGACTATTTGCATGCAATTATGGTCATAAATATCTAACGGACTTAGCAAAGGTTAACATAAACAGCAGATAGAGTTGTTTTTAAAACAATTAATAATTGTATCATCCCCACGTCCATCGCTTGTGCTGTTGACTATTCCCAGCCAACCCTCTTTTTTTTCCTTCACTCTCTATGTATTCCCCAGGGCCAGACCCAATGCAGAACTCCTGAAACCAAGAAGGAAGAAGTGACTTACTCAGTGTAACCCAGTTAGGAAGTTCAACTGGGCAAGTCACAGGGGTTATCCCGGAGGTACAGACGAGGGAAAGGGAGGAAGCCACCCCCAGGGTCCTCCCCAGCAGCCGTCCCCCATTTTCAAAGGAGAGAGAAAATGTACTGAGAGGCTAAGCTCTCCCTTTGACTCCTCTACCAAAAATAAAAACAGTAACTAGTGGAGTGAGTGAGTCATCAGATATGAAAAGAAGATGGTTTGGGGAGTCTGGCTTAAGATATTTCGAGGCAGGACAGCCGGATGGCTCAGTCGGTTAAGCTGCTGCCTTCAGCTCAGATCATGATCCCAGGGTCCTGGCATTGAGTCCCACATGCGGCTCCTCGCTCAGTAGGGATCCTGCTTCTCCCTCTGCCTGCTGCTTCCCCTGCTTCTGCTCTCTCTCTTTCTCTGACAAATAAATAAAATATTTTTTAAAAAGAGAGAGAGAGAGAGAGACATTCTAAGGATACTGTCATGGAAAGCAGAAGGCATTTGCCATGGCTGTGACCAGGGCCAGCAAGGCAGGATGTTTGTCCTGTTGGAATCTGGTTGTCATAAGTACTTGGAATTGTGTGACATCTTCTGGCTGGGGTTCCATCAATGTAGTTCCTGAGGCGAGTGGTTTAATTGGGAAGTGACCCCAGGAAGCCCTCCAAGGGAGGTGGGAAAGTGAGACAAGGAAAGAGGGAAGACGGATTGAAGACAAGGGTAACTTGACTACCTTGCGTGCCCTGGACGCCGGGCACGGACCTCTACTGCGGACCTCTAGCTCCACGAGGCTGTGTGTGTCAGGAGCTGTCCCACATGAAGGGCGAGAAAGCTACAGGATTTATCCACCAGTTCCCATCTGTCATTAACTCCGTGGATTTGTGACCCAGCATGTTTCCCTGCCATACCCCTGCCTCCAGGCAGAGCCCTCGGGCTGACAGGTGTGAGCTCAGTAAGATAACCCAGTGCAGGAACTTTGGGCGCCCAAAGGCTGTGGGCAGGACAGGGGCACTGCCTCTTACTGGCAGCCATGAAACCTTTTCACCTTTTACAGATAGGCTGGGTTTCTCATCACCTTGACCTAAATCATGAAATCGACCAATAATAATCACAACAATAACAGCTGCAGCAGCGAATACACAGTCCGTATCTTCATGGAGTGAGTCTCCAAAAAAGCTGTCAATGCTTATTATCCCACTAGGGATAATTGGGGGGAGGGGGCTCTTTACCTGGCCTCCCAGGCCCTGCCCGCATTGCTACTCATGCAAATCCCCCTTCTTTCCCAGTTCATTCTGCTCCTGGCCCTTCATCATCTCCCAGATGCCCTTCATGGTCAGGGCTGCTTCCCTCCATCTGGTTGATCATTGTCGTCTGCGGGCTCCCCTTCCTGCTTACACCAACCTCTGCACAGCACAGCCCGCTCATGGCCGGGATTTACAGAGCTTTTGTTACTGCCTATGAATCAACCCAAACTTCTCTGACTGGCACGCGAGGTCTCTGGTGAGGCACCAGAGTCCCCTCTCTCGCCTGTTCTTCCGTTGCTCCAGCCACTCAGTCTTTTCGTCATTCCTCATTCAGAACCCTTTCTCTGTGTCTGCCTCCCCAACCTGTCCGCGATGCTTCCCCCAACTCTTTTCTTTGTACTAGCTGTAGCAAAACTATATCCGTTTTTAAACTGTTTGACTTTTTACATTCTATCAATATTCTTCTATCAAAAAAGGCCTTCTTTCTTCCTTTATCAAGAAGCCAGGGGCGCCTGGGTGGCTCAGTGGGTTAAAGCCTCTGCCTTTGGCTCAGGTCATGATCTCAGGGTCCTGGGATCGAGCCCCACATCAAGCTCTCTGCTCAGTGGGGAGCCTGCTTCCTCCTCTCTCTCTCTCTCTCTACCTCCCTCTCTGCCTACTTGTGATCTCTGCCTGTCAAATAAATAAATAAAATGCTAAAAAAATAAATAAATAAATACTAAAATAAATAAATAAATAAATAAAATACTGAAATAAAAAAGTAAAAAAATTTTTAAAAAAGAAGAAGAAGAAGAAGAAGCCAGATAAGCTCAAGGTTGGTAATGCCTGACCAGGTCAAGAGAGCTACTATGAACTAACTTAAGACCCGTGGAGAAGAGGACCCCATCCTCTTATCCCTTAATAATGCAGAATGTCCAGGGGTGGAGGAGATGACATAGCTCCTAAGAATCAAATACGTCTGATATAATTGAATTAATTTGATCATAGAAAAAAGCAGCCAGGTTCTGTGCCGCCATATTGGTAGGTGACTTCTGGTTCCATCTGGAAAGATTACTTAGCAAACTAGCATTTTTTTTTTCCTCTCTCTCTGTCTTCTTGCTATAGAGGAAGTGGAGATAATCACTCTCCAGAGGCTTAGTAGAGAAGGAAAACAGTATAATCTCTCTGTGATAAAGAGGCAATCCATTGTTAGAAGCAGAATAGTTTTTTGAAATGTTAGAAATCTTAGTTGGGGCTCCCCAGAAAGATCCTAGAGAGGGCAGCTGGATAACACTTTGAGTGAGGCTAAACCTTTAGCAATGAATTCCAGTCTCCTTAAAAATTCTCAAACTCTATATCCCATTGACCTGAGACCAAAGAAGACCAGGCAGCCCAGGGATTATCCAATACTAGAGCCCAGGCATTGCAGGGATCCACTCCAGCACCTTCCTGCATTATGAGACCCAAGTCCTTAACATGATCTTGACTTAGATCCAGTCTCTTGATCCCAGGAATACGGGTCTTAAGTTAGTTCAACACAGGAATAATGTGTTGAATTCAGAATTAAGTACATATAGAGAAAATAAGGAAATACAGGGGTCTGTGCTCAACTAAGTCTGTGGATTAAGAGTGTATCGAGTACACATTGTTATACACATTAATTGATTCACCTGCTATTTATAAGAAGAGAAATTAGTTTTGCCACAGAACCATCCCTGACTGGAGGGCAAGTATTAAACAGACCTTAAGATATGAATCAGCCCTTCCATAGTCCGGGTTGAGTAACATCTTTTGGGCAAAACTAGAATGAAGAGCTGTAAATAGATTATAAGAAAGGCAGTCAGCATTGTTACCTGTTACAATATCGACAGTAATGGTGCAACATCAAAATGCCAAGCCTGACATCACAGTTAGATGAGCAACTGGTTTTTAGCTTCTACCTTATACAGTAGAGTTCTAGACTTACTCACAAATAACCAGGAGATATTAGTTTTAATTTTTTTTTAATTTTATTTATTTATTTTAGAGAAAAAGAGTGAAAGGGGGGAGAAGAGGGGGAGGGAACAAGAATCTTCAGCAGAGTCCGCGCTGAGCACGGAGCCCAGTGCAGGGCTCGATCCCACCACCCTGAGATCATGACCTGAGCCGAAAATAAAGAGTTGGATGCTGGACCAACTGAGCCACTCAGGCACCCCAGTTTTAACCTATTGGTCTAGGTACTGGGCTACATTAGTGAACCAAAAATACTGGAGAGCAGAAAACAAACAATAAACATGATAAACAGGTAAATTATAACAATTAAAAAAGTGACAAGTGATAAAAAGTAGAAAGTAGGACCTGCGCACAAGGAGCCGAGCAGGGAAGATGGAGTCAGAGCAGTGTTTTAGGCAGAGGTCAGCGTAGGCGTCTCTAAGTGAGTGACGTTTCAGCAAAGGCATTACAGAGACGTGGGGTCAGCCCAGCAGGTAACTGGAGGGCAAGCCTTGTGGGGAGAGGAGACACAGGAACAGAGGGGGAAGCTCCTGTGAAGAGTAAAGGTGAGGCTAGGCAGGAGGAGGAAGGGAGAACCTTCCCGCCACAGTGCTGCCCTGAAGGAAGGAAGACGGGTTACCAAGAGTGTCAGAGGACACTACAGCTCTGAGGAGTTGTAGTGCCATTAGTGGGGAGCCCCCAAGCACACGCTACTCATGAAAAAGTCACACGTGCAGAAGAAATGTCTGGGTCCCAAACTCTGGGCTTGCTCAGTGTCTGGCTAAGTAGGAACACAGCCTTGACCTGAGCACCACGTGCTGGGAGCTGGGGGCCCAGGTCCTCTTCAAGACCTGGCATGTTCAAGTAACAAAACCAAGTCGATGAGGCTAAAGCAGAGCGAGCAAGAGAGCGAGCAGTGGTGAGGTCAGAGAAGTAAGGGGGTTGGGGTCAAATCAACCACGAGACCATGGGCTGTTTACTGAGTGGAATAACTTAATGCCAGTGACAACTTCTGGGCCATTTTGAGAAATGAGTGACATTACTTTACTTCCGTTTTAGGAATATAAATTCTGGGGGCACATGGTGGCTCAGTCATTAAGCATCTGCCTTTGGCTCAAGTCATGATCCCAGGGTCCTGAGATCAAGCCCCCCATCAGGCTCCCTGCTCAGCGGGAAGCCTGCTTCTCCCTCTCTCTCTCCCCCTGTTTGTGTTCCCTCTCTCGCTGTGTCTCTCTGTCACATAAATAAATAAATAAATAAAATCTTTTCTTAAGGAAAAAAAAAGGAATATAAATTCTGGCTACTCTAGACTGTGAGGGGACAGGGTAAAAGTGGGGAGACTAGTGGGGAGGCTGGAACATTGATCCAGTGGGATGGGGTTCAGGTAGCAAAGGAAGACATGAGAGGAATTCCAATTGTGGATATAAACGGAACGTAGAACCAAAGAGGTGAGCTGAAAGTTGTATGTGGAATGCAAGACAGAGAAAGAAATCGAGGCCCTATCAGTTTCCTAGGGCTGCCTTGACAGAGTGCTACAAGATGTGTGTCTCACAGTTCTGGAGGCTGGAAATCTGAGATTCAGGTGTCAGTAAGGTTGATGCCTTCGTAGGTCTCTGAGGGACCATCTGTTCTGAGCTTCTAGTAGCCTCAGGCTTTCTGCCTATGTTCCTGTGTCTTCACATTGTCTACAGTTAAGTACACGCCTCTCTGTGTCCAATTCCCCTTTTCATAAGGCTACCAGTCATATTAGAATAGGGCTCACTGCAATCTTATTTTAATGTCATCATCTGCAAAAACCCTACACTCAGGTAAGGTCCCGTCTGCAGATACTGGGGAGTAGGACTCCAGCACCTTTGGGGGCGGTGGGCACAGTTCTGCCGTAATAATGGATTCAAGAGCTTGGCACCAACCCACTGAAAGGATGGTGTTGACGTCAACTGACATGCGGAAGGCTTGGGTGGCACAGGTTTGCCTAGAGTCAGCCTGAGGTGTTACGAGAAATCAAGTGGTGATGGCAAGCAGACCGTGATGTCAACGTGGATAAAGGCTCAAGAGACAAATCTGGGCTGAAGATGAGAATTCGGGTATTGTTAGCGTAGAGATGGAGTAGACTTAAAGTCATGATCCTGGATGAGATAAAACCAAGCTAAGAACCGAGCCCTGGGACACGTCACAGTCAAAACAGGAGTGAAGAGAAGGACCCAGCAAAGGTGACTGAGGAAGAGTGAGCAGCAGCAGCAAAGGCAAGGAAGATATTATTTGGGAGCCCATGAAGGCGCAGGCCCGGGGCCACATGTTGTATACACAGCATCTCTAATTCCTCCAGCACGACCCGGAAATTGTCGTCCTCCTTTGCTCAGATGAGCCCGCGGGAGCTCTAAGGCAGAACGGTGAGATGCTTCAGAACATTCTCTGCGGGGTCTGCTTTCTCCTCCCTCATTAGCCCCGCCATCTGGTGCAGGATACCCACCTCTCTGTTCCTCAGTTTCCTCAACTGCTGCATGGCAACAATATCTACCTTATAGGATTGGCATAATGATTACTTATGTAGATAAATTAAGACTCTTAAGAAATGAATCATTTTTGGGTGCCTGGGTGGCTCAGTGGGTTAAGCCGCTGCCTTCGGCTCAGGTCATGATCTCAGGGTCCTGGGATCGAGTCCCACATCGGGCTCTCTGCTCGGCGGGGAGCCTGCTTCCTCCTCTCTCTCTCTCTCTCTCTCTCTCTCTGCCTGCCTCTCTGCCTGCTTGTGATCTCTCTCTGTCAAATAAATAAATAAAATCTTTAAAAAAAAAAAAGAAATGAATCATTTTTAACGTGCTTTGCACAGTCCTGGTATATGGCAAACCCTGTAGCATTGTCTGCTAATGAAGAAACCTTGCTAAAAGTCCCACTGCTCCTAAGAAGCAGGGAGAGGATTTGAACCTAAGATTTTCTATATGCAGAGCCCATCTCCCTTCTATCATCTCAAAGTGAATGTGACTCTTTCCTTAGCATTAGCATAGATTAATTAATCTAATTAGGGGAATTGATCATTTGGAAAAATGGAGAGACAGATTTGAAAGGCTGCATTAAAGGTGTTTTACTAAATAGGAAAGGAAGTTTTGAGAGGGTAAGTTGTCATGTAAATGTGAAAGCAGTAAAAGGCAGCCCTGGGAGAGCCCCAGGTACCGGGGGGGGGGGGGGGGGGGGGGGGGGGGGGCGTCAGGTGGAAAGATCAGGCTTAGGAGAGTCAGAAAAACAGAGCACGTGCTGCCGATGCTCCACAGGGACATAAAGGATTGTCTTCCTTCCTAACTCACCTAGAGTTGCCCCTTTGTCTTCCCCACCCCTCCGCCCTTATCATCAGAGGTGGGATCACCAGGAATATCTGTGTAAAGTTCATACTGAAAATGATCATCAGAGAATCAGGAACCGGTTGAAGAGGGTGGAGGTTTAGAACAATCAGCATCAAAGACAATAGCGAAATCCAGGAGAGCAGCTTGGGGAGTCACGTGATGGTGAAGAGGCCAAAGGTCGTCCAGGTAATGTCTCAGGAACGTGAAACGCATCCTGTCACTGTCACAAGATCTGGAAGCACGCGTGACAGTAGATGAAGGTTCAAAACCTTATCATGGAGAGCGGAAGTGGATGGAATGAGTCATTTTCAAGTAGCCAGAAGAGAACATTAAGTCAGCGCACATAGAATCCTAAAACAGTAGGGCTAGAAGGGGCCTGCGGCATCGTCTACTTGAACGTTTTGTACCTGAAGGGGAACTGAGCCTCCGTGAAACTGGCCACTTGCCCACCTTCTCACCAGTATTTCCAGCTAGAGCACCAGCTTGTGGAAAGGCTAGAGGACACGGAAGGATTCATTATGACCAGGAAAGGGACTTTCTGACTGAGGTTTCTCTTCAAATAACAAGAAAGACTCCAGAGCCTAGAAGGAAGGTACAGGTAGGAACTAAACAACAAAAGGATACTTCACTACCTGAAACGGTTAAAGTGTCAAATGAGGCACAAGAGGGCAGGAGGGAAGCAGGAATCGGGGCCCCTCTCTCAGTTTGAAAGGATTGAGGAAGACCTTGGAGAAGAGGCATGGTGAGTGTGAGGCTACACAATTGGGTATTTGGGACTGGGGAGACTTTGAAAACAGTAGATTAGTTTGTCAAGTAAGAAAATTTTCATACTTATATGTACAAGGAGAAATTGTACGTATATTTGTGAGGGTTTTTTTTAAGTATAAAACTCTTCCACATTTTTTGTTGAAAAAGCAAAATATACACTAAATTAAGCCTGATTTTATATATATATATAAAAATTCCTTGGATGACTACCATGGTACGGACTAGGGAATTCAGCTCAAAATTTATAGCGCTTATATAGAGTTTTTTTCCTTCATATTTCTTATGTTTGTATTGCAGTAATGAAGAAATATGGAAGCCGTCTGGTGGCCAAATAATATCTGTAAATTCCCATGGATAAAGCTTCCCCTTTATATTTCAAAGTTATTAGGTTCAAGTCCTCTTATGGTTCTACTTTTATTGGTTTTTTTCCCCATCAACACAATTACTGATTGATTAATTCTTATTGGCTTTCTAAAGTAGAAAAAAAATTATGGCTCAAGTAAAACACTTCCTAGAGTGGAAAAAGTAAAGTACATAGAAGGGGAAAGTCTGAGAGGGGTGGTAAAACCTTCATTCTAGCTGCTCTGGGGACGGATGGGGAACAGGGGGAACATTTGGCCCAGGCATAGGCTGGGAGGGACCAGGGTCGCCTGTTTGGGAATCAGTGTTGTTGTTTGTCAGGATTTTGGTGAAATCATGGTATTCAGCACTGGCACAGCCCTTGAGCAATGCACAGTGTACAAAGCACTCTTACGTGTCCTCACTCAGCCCAACGCTCTGTGAGACACGAGTGGCAAATTGTGCCTTCTAAGAAAAGGGAGGCTCAGAGAAGTCAAATGATTTGTTGACTATCACACAGCCAGACACCACAGACCCAGATTTAAAACTGAGATGGGTGTTCTCTCCTCCTCCCCTTGCAGTCCTTTTTCTTCTTTCTTGTTCTTTTCTTACTCCTGACCCATGCCAAAGGATGAGTTCCCTGACAGTTATGGCTGGGGTTCTATGGGGCTAGCAGGTCCACCAGTTACAACCAGGATCTGAAAAGGGCTTGGGAAACCAGGCAGATTGAACCCTTTTTGAAGAAAGTTGCCTTGGCCACAAACAGAAACTAGAAGGCCTCCTTCCCTTGTGTCCCAGATCTCTCTTACCAAAGCTTTACCTCAAAGGTGGCAACTTCTTTGGTTTAAAGGACTAAGTCTTTTTTTCTCCTTAAGGTTTTATTTATTTATTTGAGAGAGAGAGAAAAAGAGAGAGAGGGCATGAGCTGTGGTGGAGGGAAAGTTTTAGAGAGAGAGGGAGAAACAGACTCCCCACTGGGCAGGGAGCCTGACATGTGGCTTGATCCCAGGACCCCAAGAACATGACCTGAGCCAAAGGCAGAGGCTTAACCAACTGAGCTACCCAGCTGCTCCTACAGGACTAAATCTTGAGTTTAAAAATAGGGAAGGAGGGATATCCACTTCTCAATGTTAAATGCAAATTTTTTTTTTTTAATCCCTAGGATCATCTGGGGTCTATGTGTGTAGGCAGTTATCTCACAGATAAATGGAGTCTCCTCTGGGGGGTAACACACCTCCTTGCTTGAAAGGTTGTTTTCCACATAACTCGTCTTTCCCACACTGGAGACTTCTTCCTCCATGGTCCTATTTCCTCTGGGAAATTGGAATCTGGAAGGAGAGCCCAGACAAGGGTGGAACAAAACTACATCTATAAAATAAATTTCACATCCAAACATAATTATTTAAAGTGTTTAATTTGAACCTGTGAAATTGCTATTAGGAGATCAAAATGGTTGAACGGTGGCAATCTCATATGCTCAGTCTAATAGTTCCATGTCCCATAATCCCACTTGGAATGCTTACTAAATGGTAGAGTTGGGCCAAATCAACTTACTCATGTTAAGTCACAGAACCATAAAAATCACAACTCTTTATCCATATGTCTAATTTTAAACCTAAAATGCCCACTAACTATTGAACAATGACTAGAATAGAAATGAAAATACTTACCTTGAATTAGGTGCAATAATTCCTTTGCTGGAATATAAGACAACATTTGATTTTGGCTCTCATCTTTATAAAATCTTAAAACTCAGCCCTATTGTTTTCTTTCAAAATTGTTTTTACTCTAATGAATTAAATATGCTCCAAAGAAATCTACTGAACGATGTCTTAGATGGTATTTCAAGAAACATGGAGAAACAAGGTAAACACGGATGGGAATTGAATAAGTCCCATCATTGTCTAAGAGGAGGCCCATGGCCCCTATGGTATAATATGTGCCATACTCATTTCTACTATCATGCCTCTCCACCTTGCACTGTTCCTGTCACTGTCAGCACCAATTTTGCCCCTAGGCACACTATGCATTCTATTTTCTTGCATGTTCTAGGCACATTTTCGTTCTTCTGTTTGCTTTTGGGTCTGTCAAGTAGTGCTGGGCTCATCAACAGGGAGACTTGATGGCCTATGTAATGAATAACTATTATGAAGATGTAACAGGTGTGATTTCTGTGCTTTAAAAATCAACATAATTGAAGCCAGCAGGAATACCAAATATCCAAATGTCTTGATACCAACACATGAAGGTATCAAAGACAAAGATTATAGACAGATGACACAAACATTATGTAAGCTTTTCAATGTCTATCTCTGTGTAAAGAAACACATATTTCATCAAAATAGTTAGAAAAGAAGTATTAAGCCACTCCCCTTTAGTCAGGGAGTTGGAATATGGTTGGCTTTAGGAGAAATAATCACGCAAAATGAGAATTTGTCATCAGGCATGAAAAGGGGGTCAATAAAAAGAGTCGAAAGTGACACTGAATGAGAGAGGAATGGGGGACATTCACAAGAGATCATCATGAGGGTGGGCAAAGAAAACTATGTGAGAAAAAGTAGCAAGTCCTTGACCAGCTGGCTTTATGAGGCAAGGAAAGGTTTAGTTTTATTTTCAGTGTGGCAACTGCTCTAGGCTTCTGACAGGTACCCCGTGGCTGGAGACGATGAGACGTGATGAGTTGATCCATGAGAGAGGCTCCGTGTTTTCATTACGTGCTGAACTGGTGGTGAGACACCCAATTGAAGATAACCCGTAGACTTAAATTGAATTTGATATGGCATAAAGCGGGATGTGGATGGTTGCCTGGAGGAGCAGATCACACCCACATTAGACCCTGAACTTGGGAGAGATCAATAAAGCCCTATGGGTACAGATACCAGGAGGGAGCCAAGCTGGGGTCCATAATAAACATCAGTGGGGATAGAAGAGAAAACAATATGAAAGAAAGACGATAGCTATCAAAGAAGTAATAGGAAAAGCAGTAAGGGATGATTTCAGGGGAGGGAATTTCAGGGAAGCGATTAAGCAGAATGAAATCAACTGTGCCAAAATGACAAAAAGACCACACTGAACAAGAACTAATAGTTACTGTGATTTTTTTTTTTTTTTAAAACAGGGAAGGGGGTCAGTGAAAACCTTTCCAAAAATAAACCTTGTCTCCAATAGGGAAAAAGAACAACAAAAAAAATTCAAGTCCTTAGTATGTCTGCTTTGGGGAGGGAATGGATAACATTGAAAATGAAGGTAACTTTATTTTAAAGAATTGTAAAGAATACCTCCTTTTACAAAGAATGATTAGACGCGAGCTCCTTCCATTCAGTCAGATGCTCTCCCTGAGAGGAACTTGGGCACTTCTAGAGCTACATTAATCTTTTTCGGTCCCTGGAGCCCCATTACGTGCAGGCAGTGGTAATTTACTAAATTGCATACTCGAAGCCTGAAAGAGTTAATGCGGCTCCAAAAGTGCCTAACATTTACCCAGGGAGTAATTTACACACTGGAAGCATCTGGCTGAATATGGATTCAATTGTTTACTGTACTGTGGGTCTCACAGAAAGGAGGTCACATGCTTTCTCTTATTGAAAAGTTCTGGGGAACAATTTCTTTCATTTAAAAAATGTGCACCTACTGCCACATTTTCCTTCAGTAATCTGTTTCCGTAGGACTACACGAAAAGACGTTGCAAGAAATCGACTTAGATGCCTTGAGTTGCCAAAGCAAACTACTTTATTTTAATTTTACCTTCGCTCCCCAAAGGTTGGGGGTTTAGAGGGCTCAAGTGATACCGTGAAACCATTGGATTTGGGAGCAGTCTTTATTTCCACTCTGGAAGGGGTCATTCTGGAGATGTGTACAAATGTTTGTATTTTGCCTCTCAGCATACCAGAGCACTTTAACACAAGGCTGCTTGATGAAGAATAGGAGAATCGGAAGGCATTCGCACATGAATCAATGCCAAGTTATTCTCAGCCAGAGCGTATCAGTGTGCATGCTCAGGAATGCTCAGATGTCAACAGAAGCATCTCAGTAGATATTAATTTTTTTTAAAAAATCCCTTCTGCCTGTTCTCTGCCCAGTACCATGGACAGTGCATTATAGGAAGAGTGGGAACTCTCACATGGAAAGAGCTTGTGACCTAAGGAAAGGGATACACACAAACGAACCAGATTTGATGGGATACACTTTCCAGATAGCTTTTAACTGCCACGATAATCATATCCTTTCCCAGGATGAGTGAAATCCAAGACTTAGCATGTAATTGCTTGTACATCTCAAGTGGTTATATTCACAATCAACATCTTCCATCTCAGCAACAGAAACGTGTGATCATTTTTACTAATATTTTGTCCATTTCCTTAAAACATATATGGTTGCTAAGTCTTCGAATTTTGTTTTGTTTTGTTTTGTTTTCATTTTGGCTCCCTGTTGAGGTCAAAGTTTATTTTACCTTTTCAACAGACTTATTAAGGACAGTAGTTACAACTGTACACAGAGGTTGTAATTTAGGAGGGTTCAACTTTTTAAACCATTTCTTGTTATTTATCAAGGATATTTCCTTCATGATATTCTATTTTCATTGACAAGTCTATATCCACTTGGATTGATTTTTTTTCAGCTAAAATAATGTTTATTCTTTATATCTACTTGAAAAAAAAATGTTCTACAGGACACAGCTGAATTCAGTTTTAATCTAATAAACTCTCAATATCTCAAATCTTTGTGCTCTGTATCTGTGAAGTAAAAAAAAAAAAATTTAAAAACCCAATGAGATGTTTTTACAACATGTGATAAGATGCCCCCTTGTCTTCTACTTCTTGGAAAGAGAAATAATTTTTTTTCACTCTGATTATGCTGGTGTTTGCAAGTATGAATTCTTCAATATATTTTAAGTGTTATTCTGCCTTTTCGGTGATGGAATAATGCTTCCTGTTGCTGCACTTATTCTACCTACCCCTGCTTCTCTCTGTCTCTTTTTTCTGTGGGTCTCCTAAAGCTTCCTGGAGTTCCTTTAATCCTCTGCGGTTCTTTGCATTTTCCTCTGATCTCAGAACAGTTACACAGCATCACTTCGTTCCTGACAGCCCTTGGGCCACTGTTTTCTCCTTTGGATTCATTCTACTGCTCATACGTTGTATTTAATACAAATACAAATAAATAAATGTACGCACCAAATTTATCGGAGCATGTATATGCATGTTTCTTTAACCATGAAATCCAAGGCAATTAACAGGCAAAAACATATGCCTATAATAGTCCTATAAAATAAATGAAGGCAGAAATGGCATTATTTTCTGTTTTGTGGATTTTTAGACAGTTGCACAAAGAAAGAAAAATTAACTTTCTTTCTCCTCTCTGGAATTCTTGAGAGTTGTTTCAGCTTGCTTTGAATCATGCATTCTGTATCATTTGCTCAATTGATGTGTATATGTGTTTCATTTCATTGTGTACTTGAAAAAAAAAAAAAACCTTTTGCAAAGGATAATAAACCATATAGTTTTGCCCATTAACCTAAAACCAAAAGGAGCAGAGTAGCATGTTTTAAAACAAAGTAATCTCTTGTAAATTGTGGAGTAGCAATATTTGGGATTACTGTGACATTTATGCACCAGGGCACAAATTTTAAAAGGAATGCCAAAATCATATAGGAGTTCGTGATTTGCTTTCTGCCTGAAAAGGAGTCAAGGTGTGTGTCCCTTTAAAAGAAATAAATGATTTTGACTCTAAATGTGTATACTACTGTGTGAAAGTAAAAATAATTCACTAGAGAGATGATTAGGGAGAAACCTTATAAACAGGAGAACCGTGAAATAGAATTATGTGGGGGTAAAAAAATGACCACTTCACAATGGTCGCACTGACCAGCCATAAGTGCCATTAAGTCGGGGGGGGGGGGGGCGGGGGACGGCAACACATTGATAGAGACTTTAAGAAAAGAGAAAAGAGATGCTTATTCACTGGCTCTTTACCTGAACTACAGCTCATTTCTTTCAGAAGTGTAACACAATACGTAAAATGTGCACACTTTGCTGCTTTGAAAAATTTCATTAGAGAAGAAGAATTTTTTATAATCGCATCATTTTACACAGTAACATTCATGAAAGAAAAAAAAAATCAGACACATTTTAAAATCCCATGCCCCCCAGAACATCACAGGCCCCCTGAAAACATCCCAGGATTTTACTGGAGTAAATCGGCTAAGGTTCCCATGGAGGAAAAACAATGAACTAATACAGGAATCTTGGGACACCTACTTTTTTATCTGCAAGAAGCTGAGACTGCTGTACTGGTATCAGGTCATTAATCATCACTAGGTAAAATAATCCTCATCTCTGAAACAGGCAGAGATCATTCTCTTGGTTTTATGAATGAGGAATGGATCGGAGTTTAAACGGCTCGCTGCAAACCACATCCGCAGGCAGAGCCGGCAAAGAAACTGATGATCTAAGTCCTACATCTACACACTACCCATCTTTGCTTTCATTTCTGCATAAGCAGAACAATGGGAGGACACCTCACTTTGGATAATAGGCGTGTCTCAGAAAAAAAAAAAAAAAAAAGCTTGCCAATTGAATTTTTTTGCCAGGCAAATTGTATTTTAAATAAAAAATGGGCCAAGGGAGAGAAACAAGGGGTGGTTTTGTTTTGTTTTGTTTTCTGTAGCATAAAGAATTCTTTTATAATGTGAATAACACTCCATCGTGTATCTACCTTACAACTTTGTGTGTGATACAATGTTTCTCTGTGTGTGTTGAAAGCAATTGCAGCGTATTAGTTAATCCTTTCCTCCTGGCTTTTCCAGTTAAGGCCTCCTCTTCTCTTTCTCCTCTAATTACCTGCTTTAATCTTTCAGGCATTTTTCACATGCCTGACTCTAGGACTGACCCAGGAGTTCTGGCTCTACCCTAGACAGGACTCCCTAGTCAGAATCAAAGCGCACTGATTGGACAGGCTACAAACTGACGTCATCCTGTTAGGCCTCTGATTCGCCAAACGATTGTTGGTCTCGCTTTGTGGATTTCCAGCGCCTGTTTCACGCGGCTCTTCCGCTCCCCTGTCTGCCAGCCCGTAGTAGGTCCGCCCTCTATCGTACTGACAAGGTGAAGCCCCCAGATTGCCCTCATCTTCCCCTTCTGCATTCCAAATTCCATTATTCATTTCAGCTCACCCCCTCTCCTTCTTTTACCCTTGAGGAACAAAACGTCCCACTGCTTGCTGAACCCAACTTTTATTATGTATGTGCCTTTGACCCCACTCCATACTGCATTCCACATGATTTTGTTTCATCTTGACCCTATTTTTCCAACATGTTTAGTGTGCTCCGAGTGTCCTGGCTCTGTGGTGTTACAAACAACGTGTTCAGGAGCTCATTTGTTCCCAACCCCCAATGTGACTGTTTTCCAAAAACCAGTAGTAACATCCTCACCTCCAAACCTGGGAGTGGTTTTCCTCAGCATGGGTCTCCAAGAGCCCTCTAAGATTTCCTAAAGGTTGATCCCAACCTACAGCACTCTTCGGTGTTTGGTCTCCATCTTGCTCCAAGTGTGTCTTCTCTCTGCCTTCCTTCGACGCCCCTTTTCCTATCACCCATGTTCTCCCTCTGCCTGTTTTCTCCAGGATCATACCTAGAGCTTCAGGTCCTCCTTTGGTTTAATGGGGAATATGGGGAGTTATATGCAACCTTTAAATAATACTACAGATACTTATCTAGAGACACTGAAAGGTATTTCCTGCATAGTATTTAATGAGGAAAAAATTTATAAATTGTATAAAGACATTCATCAAACTATGAAGAGCAGCCACAATGCAACGGTGGAGAAATGAGTGGGTTTCGTTTTCATCCAAAGCTTTTCCAATGCCCATGACCCCTAAATCCATACCTTGGATTAAAATATCTCTTCCTGGATGTCCCAACAGAATATCAAAACCAACTTACGGTAAAACAAAATTCATCAAATTCTAACCAGAACCCTTCTCTAATGCTTCCTGTTTTGCTCTTGGCCTCAATCTCCCCTTCTGGCCATGTGGCCATCTATTCTCTTACCAAGGTCACGTATTCTCTTACCAAGGTCACGGAGTTAGTGGGTGGCAGAGATGGGATTTGAATCTAGGCTCTCCGACTCCAAACCTCCTGCTCTTTCCACCGTCCCAAGCACCTGGCAATCGGGAAATGCAAACAAAGCTTTGCTTGCAATTGTGTTAGGGCATCCAATAAGAATAAAAACCAACGGAGCCCCTGAGAGAGGGAGAAAAGACCATCCCCCCCTTTATCCCGCAGTACACCTGACTGTAAGGCTAAACAATCTTTTTCTCCGTTTGATACAAATTCAAAGGAATCGTGCTCCCCAGTTTCTCCAGTTGACAATCCTTTTACAGAGACTCAAGCGTTATTCACTTGATCCGGTTGGCCACAGGTCACAATTAAAACCTCAAGAACTGGAAACTCGATCTCTAGCCATGCATACAGCTCCGTCCTCCAGCTCCCACCGAAAATGCAGAACTCTGGCAGAATTACCTTTTGGTTTAGTTCTCTTTCGAAATTTCTGTCGGACAACAGCATGAGGAAAATGTCATAGCCAAGATACACGTTGCTAGTTCCCTTTGGCTTAACGGTGCTAAGAAAAAAAAAAAATCTTCTTTGTTTCTCTGGGTGAGTGACAGCGTTCGAGCAAACATAACGGGGGGGGGGGGGGGGGGGAGGAGGAGCGCCTGGGGTAAGGCACTGACCAGCACACGCAGGAGGAACAGAAAATGGAAAGAAGTGGAAGAGGCTGTTGACTTGGGCAAGCAGGAAATGGAAACTGGGGTAGGTCAGTAATTAAACGGGGGTAGGGGGTTAAACAAGGAAATCGATTTTTTTTTTTTCAAAAAAAAAAAAATGAGAGTCAAAAGAAATTAGAACTCCCAGCCCAATTTCCAAAAGCAATAGGATCTCTCCCTTGCTTCTTGTCCTCATGCCCCGGGTTCCGCCGCCCTCCTATCTCATTTCATCGGACTCCTTCCTTCGCTCTCCTGTCTTTTTACTTCTTGAACTTCCTCATGTTCTCTAATTCCGCGTGCTTTATTTTATGTTGCCTGTATCATGTTTCCTGCTGTGCCATTATTACCATAGCTTCGTTCTCTCCTCATAACAGAATAGAGCGGCTTAAATTCTTCCATTTCTAATCATCGTCCTCCGCTTGGCGACCCCTTAGCCATCAGTTTTTGCTAACCCTCCAGTAAGCTGCGGTCGCTCACTTCTCCAGGGCTTCCGCTCGGCAACAGCTCTTTCCACACCCGCTGCCTTTGCCTAACGCAAACCTGCAAAAACTCTGCACTCAAATCACAGTCTCCTTCTACAGTGGTATTGCAATTACTCCCAGTTTAGGAAGGCGGGAACTTAAATATAAGGATGTTAAGTGACTTGCTCACAGTCACACAACTCGGCTCGTAGTGCACAAGGTCTGATTATTTATTAGACACCCAAAAGGGAATCTGCTCCTATTTTTATAGTGTCCTCTCTTGGGGACATTGGGACAAGTTTATCGGTACTGAACTGACACACCAAAGATGCCTTTCCCTGCCAAAGACATACCAGTATCCTAAGACTACCCAACTCAACTTTCCTAATTTGAGGGTGCTTCCGAGGCAGTGGAACCCCCTTTACCGATTAGGACATCTCTCGCCTGTCCTCTCTTTTTTGGAATTCTACTCCTTTTGGACTTGGCCCTGATCTTGATGGCTTGAATAGCAATCCTGCCTAGGCACTCAGATTGGATAGGTGAATAGCACATCTCAGCCAACAGACTTACAGAAACCAGAGCTATGCTACTTTAAACCTAAAAATATTACCTTCCTTGCATCCGGGCACTTGATGCTACAGGAGTGATGTGGGATCATTCTAAAACCACAGGGAGAACTGTGTACAAAAATCCCACTGAACTTTCTGTTCCCCATTGGGTTAATGTTGTGTCGTCATACTGGGCATGAAAGAGGCTTTATCAGTAGATGGTGCTGCTCACAGCCCTCTACCCACAACCTACTCCCTGACGTTTACAACAGAAGGAACATGAAAATTGAAAACTAATAGTAATAAATAAATATCAGAACCGAGCTGTGGCGCTTCTTGCCTCCTACCCTGAGAGCGCCAAGTAGACCATTTAAATAAAAGAAAAAAAAAAAAGGACTAGAAGCAAAATACCTGTGTCGTCGGGTAGCATCATTGATAGGAAACAGGTGAACAAAATATTTACTGAGGGACACAAGCAGACAATAGAGCAGTAGAAAACAATTCCATGCGGTGAGAGCGTGTAGGAATAAAATAAATGAGAAGAATAGTCAGCAAATTGTTAACAATAATTTGTTATCTCTGCGCTGGGATTTAAGCGTTTGGGGGAGGCGTTTCTGTATTTTCTGAAACTGCAGCATTAAGCGTGAGTTGCTTCCCTAATTAGGAAATAATTTTAAGGCAAAAATACATACAAATTAAATGAACCATTCTGCCAAATATTTTCTCATATAAGAAGAAGATCACCTCTTAATTTCTTCCTAATGAAAAATTGAGAGGGGACTTTCTGTGCTCTCTTTCATAGTTGATTGACCCTTTTTCTCTTCCACAGGCAGACAGAAGCAAAAGCCAAAAAAAAAAAAAAAAAAAAAAAAGACAAAACAAAATGATGAAACCACTCTCAGCCTCAATATTGACTTGCGCTAGCTTGCCTTTTCCATTTCAGTGATCCTGGTGGGCAGAGCAGTGGAAATAAGTTATGTAAAAGGTTTCCGCCTAGTTGTTGTTTTAATTAATCTGGGTCCCCGAATGACACACAGGCTTAATCGGGTGGCATGGAACCTGTCGCCGTTAAGTAATTGGTTTGAACCCAAACGCAGGTTGTGATCAAACGTTGTCACCGTCCAATGGCTACTCATTGGCCCATGTGAAATGGGTTGGTGGTCTCAGTCTAATTCCTTATGGACTAGTGTCAGTCTCGTGAAAAGCATTACGTAAAGTAGCACTAATTGGTTGACATTCTCAGCATGAAAGAGAGAATAAAGAGATTGAAATCTAAAATAGCCGTCAGAGTTAGGTTGAGGGTAGAAATGGGCAACATCGCACTGAGGGGAGTGACTTCTGGTGCGGGCCATGATGCCAGACGGGAATGGCAGCGCCCATTTCTGGCGATTTTAGCCCAACCCCCCTTTTCATGGGCAGTGGAACCGAACGAACCCAAGGAATCTGAAACTCTTGCAGACTTCTAAAATCCTCTGCCTTACCCCATCACAGTCCTGTCTTTTACTTGGATGTCCCTGGGGAAGTCTGAACAAAGATATTCTACTAAGAGGCAACAGGCTGAAACAAACTTTGCTAAACCTTTAAAAAATTCTCAAAAGGAGACCTGGCTTCATTATGACCAAACAGTGTGTGTTCATCACTTTAATTATAGGAAAAATCGATAGGGCATAGAAAAGTACATGGCATATTTTACCTGACATTTGTGCTTTTCACTTTATTAAGCATGCCTCTCTGAGCAGAATTAACAGGCTAGAATTTACCAAAAGTCTCGGTTCTGAGGACAAAGATTTCTCTTGCATACCGTTCAGCCCAGGTAGGGTGTCTTTACCATTTCAAATAGCGTGTTTTGAATAAACGAACATGAAAACAGATTGAAAAGACAATAATGGATGCTTTCTCCCATTAGCGCAACCAGCCAGATTACTAATTCACAAATATTGAAACTAGTACTGATTGAGATGAATGCATTTTTCATAATTTAATAATGCAAATCCCACGAACAGCAGAGACCTCCAATAACTAGTGGCCTTGGAGGAATTACTACAAACGCCAACTGAGAGATACAACGCTTATAGGGTTACTTATCTTGTGGCTTTATTCAAAATCTTTTGCGCCTTTTTTGATAGTATATACTCTGCGTCACTTTACCTTTTCTGTGTCATAAACGACTCTTTCCTTCTGAAGATCAGATGCCTGGAATTACGGCAGCTAAATAATACTGTGAGTTCATAATCTCGGGGTTTTATCACGTATATTTCACCACATGACACATCGGAGAGCCAGCAGCTGCTTTAAATGTGTAGTAAACACCCCTAGAAGCATTTTTCAATAAGTATCTTACAAAAACAACAAGAACAACAAACTGGCAACATCACTTTATCAAAACAAAAAAAGTGGGGTAAATGCAAAACCTGGTTTTAAAGGGGAAAAAAAAATCCAACGAAATGCCTCTATTTCTAGAACTTCTTGACAGATAAAATGTACTATTTAAGACATAGTTTAAGTAGCTCTATAATTCCCAACTTCTACCATGAAGCTTCATTAAAGTATATAAATTAGTACTACTGTTCAGAGATAGCATTAAGTATTCAATAAGAGTAGACTTAATGCAATTAATAGCAATTAAAATTATACTTTTATGATGTCAGCCACCAGCATTGTAAAGACATAATTGCCTGTAAGGACTTTTGTACCATATTTATCCTCTAAAACTGTCCAATTTATATGAAAAATGCCAAAAACATATCCCATATGGGTACCATTATCTTCTCGGATTTTTAGAAGTAATCTGTCTTATCCAGCATGTGCACATTAGGCTAATTTGCTTTAATTAGTTTTTTTCTCATTTTGTTAATAGGCATGTTGATGTTAAGTTTTTATTTCGGAGGTACAGATGCTAACTTCACTCATTATGTTCCTATTAAGGGGTCAGTATACTTTGCGATAAGCTGGACTCACCAACTTAAATAGCATCTTTCTTCGAAATATTAGATGATGTAGCTTATCAAACATAAAAACTACATTGCTGTTGTAGTAATCGTGAGCAACTTGAATTCTTGCTAATTAATTAGTAGTTAAATATGAAAGAACAGCTTCGCTGTTTCTGCTGTAGCAAGGCATTTCTGTATGGACATAATAAATTAGATAAACTAATGAACTGGTTTCAGAAACACAGTCATTTGTGACTCCTCAAAGCAGTCATAAGAATTACCATGAACCGATGCCCATGTTTTGCATTTAAGCCAGGAGGCATAGAAAATAAGAAACTCTTTTTTTTTCCCCCACACCCATTCGTGTCTCATGCCTCAAAATTTAAAGATATTTATTTAAAACTGATCTATGAAAATAATTATATTAGTTCTTATCATTGGTTATCTTATCTGTAAAATGTTCTAACACTGAACTCTCATAAAGAAAAATAATTACATATATGCAAAGAGCAAAACATATAATTAAAAATTTTGCCAGTTGGCTCTCTGAGGACAGATTTTATATATATATATGTAATTTAGAAGGTTCAGCAAAGTCCCCTGATGAAACTCGGAGGAAGAAAGGGTAATATTAGGAGTGGTGTGCTTTTTTTCTCTATTTGATGGATGTGTTTAACTCCGAGTTTGTATATATGCCTTTACATCATGAAATATTGATTATATTCTTATAGTCATTTTCTGTTTTTAGGCTACTTTTCAGTTCTATAGTATATCAATTTCTGCTGTCACCATGAAGTAAACTGTATAAAACCACATCCTCTTACAATTGTAAGATGATAATAAAATCATAGAATTTATTTAAAATCAAAAGTGCATTGCTTCACAATAAGAACCAAAATAATTATCGTATTAGTTCAGGTGAGTTTGTTTCAGGAAATTCCCCTCGTAAAGAATGTAAGTTGGACAGTTAAACAGATAATCAAAGGAGTAAAAATTAAATTATTCAGATATACTTGACTAGGAAGGAAATACAGTAAGAATGTCGTTAAAATGCAGAATTATTTAAAATAAGTCACAAAGTATACATGCATTGTTTTATTCTCAACACAGAGAAACTTTTTATTTTGTCAATAAAAAGATAGTCTCAGAATAGTATTACAGAATCATCTAGGAGCTTCCTGAAAAAGCAACCTTTGTTGGTTGTTTGTTTTTGCCTTGTTTTTTTGTTTTGTTTTATTTTTGTTTTTGTTTTTTGGTGAACTCAATTTGTTCTCTATAAGCCTTGAATTATTTTCTTGAGGCAGCCGATAGGTGTACTGATAAAAATCTATAAATTAAACATTTTCGTGTAACTAAAAGAAAGAATTAAGAAATCACCGAAACTCCAAAGAAGCAAAAACTCATTTGCGTGCCTCATCCATCAACTGTTCGTCTCCAAGATTAAAGCAGCTTTCACAAGTTAAGAATGTTTAGCTAACGAAAAACAGAGTAAATAATAGAAAGTAGCATAAATTAGGATGTAATGCTTCTTCACAGCCCTATCACATAAGGCTTTCAGATACAATTTGAATGTAACAAGTTTTTTCTGTATTCCTTTTGTCTCAGTTGGATTATAAAGCATAGTGATGACTATTCATCGGAATTGAATTACTCTTGTTTATATTTAGTTTCTTGTTTCTAAGAAAAGTAGAACGAATTGCACATCTGCCTTTGTCCCATTGTACAGTGAGCATACACTCTGAGGCAATTGTTCGATAACAATGGATGAGTGCTACAGAAACAGCACGGTTAGGAGGTGAATTCATACAATCTGCTTAGAGACAAAATGTAGCACAGACATTTTTCATTACAAGTAGTTCTCCCATTGCAACCAGGTTGTATTCCAAAAGGCATTTATATGGAACCTGGTCCTTCAGGTGTATAATTCCCCGTAGAACCTATTTGAAATGGTGGGCTTAAGCTTAATTAACCCTGGGTATAATTGAATTCTTAAAAGCAATCATCTGTGTTTTTGTGTGTGGTGGGTGAGTGGGGTAGGAGAGAAGGTGGTTTTTTGGTTTTGTTTTGTGTTTTGGTTTTTGTTCTTTTTTTTTTTTTTTAATTGAGCACTTGCTATAGATTAGCCTCTGTGGTCAGTATTTTATTCCCATTTATAGTCCTATGAGATAGATCATATAGATCTGTCCACTTTATAGATGATAAAATAGTCACCTCTTTTAGGATTCAACAGCAGGGCTCCATCCTTAACTCAGGTGTGGCTCAAAATTAAAAATAAGTGGGATTTACAGGTCCCAAGTGTCTCTGTAGACTGAGACTGTGCTCGGTCCCCTCAGTGACACCTCTGGCTTTTCCTTTCCTCCCTGAAGGTTCCATACTCAACACTGGACTTCCTTCTTCCTCAGGCAAACTCAATTACCTAGAGTAGCCAATCGCAGCTGAGTATTAAGAGGAAAGCACCGTGATAGTGGACCACTGTTTGCAGAGCACTTAAAATACATCAGGCTCCATTGGAGAACCCAGGGACAGGGTGGTAAAAACACGAAATTGCTGTCATTACCTTCTTCTGTGGTCAGAGAAGTAAGCATAGAAACAAAGGAGCACACAGGGAGTGGTCAGAGCTATGCAGAAAATAAAAGGTAGGATGACTGATGGGGTAGGAGAGCAGAAGGAGAGGGAGGGAAGCCACTTTCCCTGGTAGAGTTTGAGCTGAGATTGAGTGAAAGAGGGCAACAGCCATCTGAAGGCTTGGGCAAGGGGCTTACCGGCAGAAAACACCGGTTTTCTGTGAAAGAGCCTATCGCTTTAAGAAACAAAGAGAAAGCCAGTGGAGCTGAAGCAGAGAGTGAAAGGGGGCAGGTGGAGGAAACTGAGTGGGGAGAGGAGTCTTGGTCGCCATGAGAGCGGTTTTAGGGAAGAGCTCCTGACCTGGTTTGATCTACTTTTGCCTCATTGTTCTGTCTGTTCAATGGAGAACGGACTATGAGAAAACAGTTCAGAGAAGGATGGAAAATTCAAGCTGAGACAACTGTGACTTAGATCAAGGTCATTCCAGCGACGCTCCGAAGTGGTCAGCTTTGGGTGTATTTTGAAGAACACACGGAAATTAATAGTACTTGATGATGTACTGGATAGGGGATCAAGAATGGCCACTTGGTTTGTGGAGTGGTCTGAAAAATAGTATATAATGGTGGTGTTGACAGAGAAGACACCTAAAGGTGTAGGTTTGGACTGGATTGTGCTGGGGTAACCCACGATGAAGGGATGACCCATGGTCCTGGAAGTCTTCTTTGTAACGGGTAAGTTCTGATGCAAAGACATCATTATTTGATGGAATTTTCACCAGTATGATAGTGAAATAAAACACTTTTTACATATAGATTTGGGGAAGAAGCTAGGGGTAATGATAGAGAGATGTTTCACCTACTATGCGCCTCATCTCTAATTGTTTTCACTCATTTCACCTCCAGCATCACAAATTGTCAAACATCTCCATTCGATTTCTAAATAATAGGCCTTTATTGGTGCCAGGTGGAGCAAAGCTGGCAGTGGCCATTCTTTCTTGATGGGTTATTTCGCAATTCAGTCCTTGGTGGCTAAGACTGCCTGTGTAAGAGTGATGCCTTTCAAGTAAAAAGAAAACCATGACCTAGCTAAATGGTGTAAGTGGACATGGGCATCTTTATATACGCTTAACATTCCTAAAGTGCTGTCCAAGGGAAGGTTTCTGTTTGATATCATGAGATTATTCTTGGCCTCATGGTCTCTAAGGGGGAATATGGATGCCTAGTTGTAGGGCTTTTTGTGGAAGACTGGTTCCTTTGCATGAAAGACCCTATCAAAATGCCAAGAGGAGAGAAAGAGGATAAGACCATGTTGGCCAAACGCATGGAAGTCAGGTCAGTGACAGAGTGTCTCCCTGAGGTAATCCACAGTCTGAAGGGTGTCTTGCTGGGAATTTTTGTATAAGCCGTGGTAGAGAGGTATTACATAACACAACAGAATTCATAAGCACTATGTTCCTCAGTTTGTTTATCTGTAAAATGGAGATAGTAACGTCTACTCCATAGGAACTTACTTTTATGACTAACTAATAAAAAGGAACTAACGAATTTCAGATGCACTCACACAGACAAAAATGAAAGTCAAAGCACTTTCATTGCTGCAGGAATAAGGCTTATGATCTCACTTAAACATTTAAATGAACTTGTTTGGGCATTCTGCTCTTCCATTGGAAAAGCTTTCTAAGATTTCATCAGGGCAAGAAGATCCTTACAGATGCTTCTAGTTAAAGGAATAGGTAGGCAAAATAATAATTGATTTCTACA
Source organism: Mustela erminea (assembly GCF_009829155.1). NCBI lineage: Eukaryota > Metazoa > Chordata > Mammalia > Carnivora > Mustelidae > Mustela > Mustela erminea. The sequence goes on along the minus strand of NC_045634.1, from coordinate 27,714,254 downwards.
ACAGTTCTTTGAGGAATATTGCTGTTTGCCACTAAAATTCTTTAAATCACTAAAGAGTTGTAGAACATAGAATCAGTTTTTTCTCACGAACATCTGATGAGAGTCATTATCATTTCCACGCTTACAACCCTTTTGAAAATCATGCACAGAATGCAAAAGTTTTTATTAGCTGATGATTGCCTATTGATCCGTGTGTTAACTGGGAGTGATTTGAGCCCTACGATAAAGATTTTGCCAACCTAGGAGGGATCACTCTTACAAGGAGCAGTTAGATGAACATCATCTACAGAGGCCAACATTGAAAAATGAAAGTATGAAGCTCCAAAAGTTGAGCAGTTAAACAATGTCCTCTCCTGTACCTAAATTCATCCCTGACCCCAGGATATCCAAGAGAGAGACATTATTTCCCTAGACCCCAGCTAAGCATCAACACCAAACAGTACCTAATTAGGCTAACTGGATAACCTTTCTCTTATTCATGATGTATAACTAACTGCCTGGTTCCCTATTCGCTAATTCCTAGACAGCCAAGGTTCTGGGAAACTACTTAAACCAGACCTGCCAACACAAACCCATCTTGGATGATGAGATCAGTTCCTCTATGTGATCTCCGTGAAATAGCTCAGAACTCACCAGGCCCTCAATCATCATTAGCCTACCCTTGTTAGGACCTCCACCATAGTCCAATAATGGTTTTCTTGCTTTATTTTTTTTTAATTGTCAAAAGCCTTGAGCCTTCTAGAGGTATCTTGAGGGAGCATACCATACCATTTAGAACATAAGCTTTCCATCAGACGGACCTGATTAGATTCCCAACTCCATCAATGACTAGTCTGTGAGCTTGGAAACAATATTTAACCTCTCTGAACTTCAGTTATTTCAAAGATAAGATGATTGTAATAGACCATTCTTCACCCACTTCTGAAAAATTAAAACTACTGTGTGGAAAGCATCTAGCAGAGCTCTTGACTCATGGTTAAATGCTAGTCGCTATTCTGATTCTTATACGAAGACTTCATTTTGATCTCCTGAGTCCTTCCCTTTAAGCTGAGGTTTTAAGCCCCTATAACAATTGCCAGATTTTTCTAGCACCAACAATCTTGTGTCTCATCCTAGTAGAGGATATGCTTGATTTCGTTTACCATTCTATATACCCTCCAACTAAAATCAGACTTTGTGAATGATGAGGTGAGCATGAAAAGAAAAAGTCAGAACTTAAAGGCTAGACAGTGTTCCAGGGCATGAGAACTTGGACAAGGATGTCCAATAAATACAGTTGACCCTTGAAAAATGTAAGGGTTAGGGGCATCAACCCCCACCCCCATCACCACCACGCAGTCAGAAACCCATGTATAACTTTTGGATCCCCAAACCATATAGATGATACAAAGGAACCAGGGCAGGTGAGCAAAATTCCGAGGTTGACCCAAGGTATTTCCTGTTCTGATTCATTTGTGCCATGCACTTTCTGGACATTGCCCCAGAGCCCGCCTTGTTGTTGACTCTTTTAAGTGACTTTGCAGAGATGAGAAAGAATGTTACACGTATACAAAACTTGTGAAGCAATGAGAATATAGTCCTTGCATGGAATAGAGTCAGCATCAGAGCGTTCCAGAAATAATATGAGTTTCTATTAGCATATGAAAATGACAATATGGCATGAGTTACTAAATGTCATACAAAACATCAGAAGTAGAATGAGGAAAAAAAACCCTCCAATATTCTTCAATATAAAAATAGCCTATATCCCTCCTCAAAACACAACTGATCCATATGTCTACATGACAACAAAGTCTAATAAAGATGTTTTGTGTTATGGAAACGCTAATAGGATAATGCTTTATCCACTATGGGAGTAATGAGGAATTCATTTTCAACCTAAACGTGAGTCCTCCAATTTTGATATAAATTCATTATGGAAAGGAGCAGAGGTTCATTAACTCCTAGAAACTTTATGCTTATTAAGTATTTAATGAGTTTAACCTTTATGTTAAATATAAAATACTAAGAAATCATTGCTTCCAAGCCTGCAAAACTCCTAATCCGTAATCCTTGTAATCCAGAAGATGGCCAGTATCGTCTCTAAAGTTCAGAGATTTTATTGTGGTGAAAACTTAGTCGGTCTTTGCTTTTGCTTGGTGTTGTCTATGTCACACCAACACATTGTGTTTTTCCTCTTTCACTGTGGTCAATTAGATGGGATTATTTCATTTCCAGAGACTGTTTTTACACAGGCTGTGGAGCTGTTCAGTGAAATATAATCCAACTCAACCCCTTCTGCATTCAATAAAATCGTCAGTCAGTGTTGGGGGAGCAATCATTGAAATGATGAAATAGCAGTAGTGCTGAAAATAAGCAATGGAAAATTCTGCAAAAGCTAAAATTATACCACCGGGACTTCCTTGATCACCACAGCCCTTCTCTGGCTGAAGATCAGTTCTCCCTAAGAACTGAGAACCTGTCCTTAGAAAGGAAAAGTGTTCTTGTGCGGTAGAATCACCTTCTAGGGGAGCGTTCTCCTTGATGTGCCTGTGTCAGATATTTATAAGGTGATCTCCACATTTTCAAGCATTTTCTCTTGCTTGGAGGTGCTACCGCTGTTCGAGGTATTTGGTTCGATGGATTATTTATTAGGAACCCTCGAGGTGTGGGCATTAGTGTGTGCTTTGTCGTAGGCAACTCTTGGACTGTTTAAACCAGTACAAATGTGACATTAGGGTAAATACATGAGAAACAGTATATTTTTAAAAGTCTAAAGAATTTCTTGCTCCCTCTCAGGAAACAAGAGTCTACAGCTGATCTGGTAAGGACAGAAAAGGTATCATTTCCTGGATTGGAGAAAAGTGTAAAGGAAAATCAGTGATAAGTTAGACTCTGTTAGAGCGATCTATCAAGTCCAAAAGGCCATTATCTTGCCTTGATTAGAGAGAAGACGTCGAAAAGGGGTGACTGATTGCATAATAAGGAAAACCTAAGTTAACAATTTTGAACACGAAAGTTGAAAACAAGAGCAGTGACAGGAATGCTTTGAAGAATTAATCAAAGTCATCTGAGGACTGGCCAAAGCAGAGAGAGTTCTTTTTTTTCTTTCTTTTAATTTTTTAAAAAATATTTCCAGCAAAAGAACAAACCAGAAAATCATATTTGTTCCAAAGCTTTAGAACTACCACCATTACCACAACCCACCACCGTATTTGTATTAAAACCCGTATCTAGAATGTCTCACTTTCATCCTGTTATATAACCTGTTTGTGGTCAACCAGTTCGGCATTAGGTAGTTTAAAGATAAAGTATTTCCCCTAGCTTAATGGACCTTGGTGTTTTTGAAAATAACTTTTTTAAAAAATTACACTGGCTGCATGTTGAGGAAACAAAATAACATAGTTAGCGAGTATGGGTGGTCCTTTGAAACTATCATTTGTCTTGGCCTCCAAAGAAGCCATCTCTGTTTCTTGTTCTCTGTTTATGCTGTGGATGCTGAACACCAGTGGACTCCGGGTGTCAGCGTCCCCGTCTGCCCCATGGACCTGCCTCAGCTTGAATGTGACGTGTCACACCAAGTTACTGGGCAAGAACTAACCAAACGAGACGGGAAATCAGCCCTTTCTCATGAGAAAACTGTTTCTTTTAAAAGCTGTAAATGACTTGCAGACCAATAGGGTAGAACAGTAAGTTCCAGGCCCATCAACTACTCCCTACTTTCCCCTTTTGAAAAAAATATAATCACCATGGCTACTATGTGCGGAGTAACTCATGTACTTTGAGAATGTAGAGGTATGTCTCTAAAGTGCATTGGGTTTCTTAAAAGAATGTTAGCATATACATATATACTCATTAAAAATTCTGGAAGTGGGGGGGGGCACCGGGGTGGCTCAGTGGGTTAAAGCCTCTGCCTTCGGCTCTGGTCATGATCCCAGGGTCCTGGGATCGAGCCCCGCATCGGGCTGTCTGCTCAGCAGGGAGCCTGCTTCCTCCTCTCTCTCTCTGCCTGCCTCTCAGCCTACTTGTGATATCTATCTGTCAAATAAATAAATAAAATCTTAAAAAAAAAAATTCTGGGAGGGTACCTGGGTGGCTCAGTGCGTTAAGCCTCTGCCTTTGGCTCAGGTCATGATCTCAGGGTCCTGGGATCGAGTCCTGCATCAGGCTCTCTGCTTGGCAGGGAGCCTGCTTCCTCATCTCTCTCTGCCTGCCTCTCTGACTACTTGTGATCTCTCTCTGTCAAATACATAAAAATTTTTTAAAAAATTTTTTAAAAATAAAAATTCAGGGAAATAAACAACATATAAAAGTTGGAAAACAGCCTCCCCAACACTACTTAGGTGGGTTTTATTCTATACGCAAGACATAGAGTATGTCTGAAGTGAATAAGAAAATGCTAGTTAGATTAGACAATTGGTTCAGCGTTTGCGACTTTATAAATTCTTAGATCATTCAGCATAGAACCCTGAATAAAGTTTATAATAGTATAAAATTCACATACCAATAAAGGGACTTTTTGCAAAGGCTTTAAATAGCACTAATGTTTTTCCAAATTCCAATCGAACTTGTTGTTTTGCCTCTCTGGGTTTGGGGCTTCTTGAGGAAAAAAGTTAATAACATTTCTTTTACATTAGGAAAACATATAAATGTCTCAAAAAGCAACCTCAACATCCTTCTGCTAGATCCCTGCCAAAAACAAACTCTTTTAAAATAGACCAAGTTTCCATAGAGAGAAAGCACATTGACTTCAACTCATTTTCTGATATTTCACTAACTCTGAAGTAGAGGAAGCTGTGCTTGATGGGTTCAAGCTGATGAAGGCTCGGATAATCACGGGAGGTGGAGAGAGAAAGGGCTTCTTCTGTTGAGTAAAACCTCATCACTGAAAGCAGTAATGGCCTTTGAATTGGGGCTTTTTGTTCTTCATACCTGTAGGTCACCAGGCATCTGTCGTTCCTGAGGACTTACCCTCACAACTCAACTCTTGCATGCTTTTCCTGAAAGCAACAATATTTGCTGGCTTTCCTATCGTCTCTTAACCCCCAGCCTTCTCACAGAAGCTCATTTTGGCCTTGACTCTTGACTTTGCCTTTCTTACGACATAGACCATGACATTGAGTCTGACACCAATGTCAACAGACTTTATTTTTTATATAAACTTTGTCACTGGATCAATTGACATACTTGTTCAAGTGGGATACATTGATTATTTCTTTATAATTGGATGGCCACTGGTGATTTGAATAATGGGTAATTTTGAAATACAAATAGCGGTTGCACAGCATGCTGGTAAGTTAAGTAACAAATCTACCTGGGAATCAGCAGGGATTCTTGATGACTAAGTACCCACATTCCCCTTCTGGTAGTTCAGCATCTCTCTAACTACAATTATATTTCATGTCCATCTTATCAGGGTTCTTGGGAAAGAATACTATGTATCAATTATCGTAAGCAGGTGGGCTACCAACATTTTCCTGTAGTTTAGAAGACTGTGATCTAAGCCCAAGACCAGTGCTTCCTTCCAAATCCCCTGAAATTAGATAACTCAGTATAGAGGTTTTGAAATAAAATTAGACCTAACATATCATACCCATGGGTCACCCTTTTAAAACTAACTAAACATGCTCACATATTAATTATTTTGACAAAATATCTCCTGGTTAATTATAAGAATATATTTTAAGTTAAGTAAAATGAAGATAAGATTGTAGACTTTTCCGTAATGATTTTCTTTTTTGGGTGCAGTAGACACATTACTGTTATGTGAACAATTGACATATTGACTTTGTTTTCTTGTTATTTAGTCATTGTGTACTTGAGGTTGACAAGGGCAATTATATCCCACTAATGTTTATCGGCCACTACATGTGCCAATTGCTCCAACTTTTTATAAAGCAATGATTAGATTTATAATCCTACTCTATTTTATTGCTATGTGCAATTCTCTTAAAAGTACTTTTAACTTTCTGGATCCTTGAGTTTAAAAAATATTTCCCAATACACATGTTTGCTGTTCCAATAAGCATTTTAAAGATAACATATGGTTTTATTTAGTTAATCCATTCATGAATACTGAAAAAAGAAGTCAGACCTTTTAAAACTTAGCTTGTTTTCTTATTCTCACTATTTTAACATCAATGGAAAAGAACATTCTTTTTTGTAAGTAAAGAGATATGAGGAATATTGGATCTATAACCATATTGTAGTTGGCTTATGTTAAAAATGTTCCAGTCTTGTTAAAATATAGCTCTTTGTAAAAGCATAATGAAGTATCACTTTGTTCTTCTCTTTAATTTTGAATCACTGAATTGGGATTTCATTCTGAAAAAGGCAATGGTCACATTATGCTTACTATTTTCTCTGCATGCATACAAAAATATATATATGTAAACATACACATATAGATATGCAAATATATTAAAAATTGACCAACTGGAAGTAGAAATGTGTTTTAGAATAATTGTCAGAATATGGTTGAAGAATAAATGTTGACATATGTTGCACCCATCATTACACATATTTCAACATATACAGGAATTTGTAGTTTAAAAATAAACATCTCTCAACTGATGTGTTATATAAAGTGTTGTAGGTTCAAATCAAGTAGTGAAAACCTAACTTTTAAAAGAAAAGATTAGTACTGGTATGGTTAAGTTCCCGAGGAAAGACCTGATACTCAACATTGAAACATTCTCTTACTTTCTGTTGTCTATAATGGAAGACCCTTCACATAGCATAGTATCATATGCTTTATGAAATCTGTACCTTTTATAGGAATTCCTCTTCTATTTTTAGTGTAAAATATTAAAAAAATTAAAAACAGCAATGAGGGGTGCCTGGGTGGCTCAGTAAGTTAAGCATCTGCCTTCAGCTCAGGTCATAATCCCAGGATCCTGGGATCAAGCCCCACGTCGGGCTCCCTGCTCAGTGGGGAGTCTGCTTCTCCCTCTCCCTCTGTTCTCTCTTTTGCACTCTCTCTCAAATAAATAAATAAAAATTATTTAAAAAAAATAAAAACAGCAAGTAAAACTCTAATTTATTAACCAAGTTTCTGTATCTCGTGCTGAGAAGTTGAACTTGCATCCCAGAGGTCATTAAGTGAGCATGCTTAGAGCGTGCATGATGTGAGCTCTTCCTGCATTATAGACCATCAGCGGTTACCTGCCTCCAGCACTCCCTTCTCTGGCTTCGATGACACTGCTCTGCTCAATTTCCCTCTAGTCTCTTTGCTGTGTGTTACAGCTGCTTCACAAAACTATCTTTCCAAATGTAGCTGACCTCCTATACAAAATGTTTATAGTCGCCCAAGAAGTCTTCTTCATGCCAGCAGCTACAATTACTATCTGTACCTTTATGTCTCAAATGCGTATCTCCAGCCCTGGCCTATTCTTGGTAGTCCAGCCCCAAGTATCCCACTGTGCACTCCCATGTGTCCGTTCCTCCCTCTCTGAGGCTCAAAACTGAATCCATGACCTCTCCCTTCAAGCTCGGTATGTTCCTTCTTCTTTCCCTTCCTCCAGGACCGACACCACCATCTTCAGAGTTGCCCACCCCAGATACTGGGAAGCATAGTTGATACAACCCTCTTACTCATGCATTTGCTTAATCCATTCACTGCTCCTTATATCTTGCCACAGCCCTGGCCCAAACACCCCTGTACCTTGCCTGGTTTGTCCCCAGAATTTCCTAACTGGGCTCCTTGCACCCTGTCCATTCTCTACGCTGTAACAGAACTTAGTTTGATATTCACGTGCTTTAACTTCCTGATGACTTTCCACGTGCTTTAGAAAAGAAGACAGACATTCTTAATGTCATGCACCGTATTCTGAACCATCTGACCCCTGCCTACCTTTGTAGTAGCTTCCTTTTGAGCTGCTTTCCCCGTGGCCCCCGCACTTCAATTTGGTGCTGCATTGTCTTCCAAAAGTAGCCGCTATCCTCTCTCTAGACCCAGGCTGTTCTAGAACCTTGCCCTTCTCTGCTCTTCTCCATCAAGACGTAGGGTCTCTTCACTTTTCTTGGCACTTGAGCAGGCTTGTGGCTATTGCAAATAATAGAAGAAGGCGGATGTGATGCTGTGGGACCTTCAAAGCTAGGTCATTTTAAAGAAATGCTGTCCCACCCAGCTCCCCACTGGGGGATGCAAACCCAGCCCCTCCAAAGAGACTTTGTGGACAGGCCTAGATGAAGAGGAACTGAGACATGAGGCCAACAGTCAGCTTTAACTCCCAAGTACATGAGTCACAGGCCCTCAGATTATTCTAGTTTCCTTCAAATCTACCAGCTAAAGCCCCAGAGATAATGGAGCAGAGACAAGCCATCTCTACTGTGTCCTGTCCAAATTTTTGACCCCCCCAAATTCATGAACATTAACACATGGTTATTTTATGCCATGAATTTATGGAGTGATTTGTTACACAACATGAGATAATCAGAATGATCATCTTGGCCTTTTTCAGTCCCCCATTCTTAAAATATCACTTTTTCTCTAGCACATTCCCTCTCCTGGACTCTTAGACAAATCCTCAGTAATCACTCAATAATTAATGTTTCCTTATGTTTCAGAAATCAGCTCCTGTTTCAGCAAAGGGCAATATAGTTACAGGGCATAGGAAGAACACATTTCCAGAAAACTATGCATCCTGTACCAAAGGGATAGACGTAAAGAATAATGGAATTATCTGGCATGCCATGGATATCAGACACAGGCCTCACGGCATCCTGGAAGCCAAAAATTTTACTAAAACCTAAGAAAAACAGCAGGCAATCAACTCAAATTTCCTGGGCCATGACCAGGAATATGTGAAGATAACATTTTGCAGGACATTTTTAAAATCTCAATAATTTCTTATCCCCTGCAAAACCCCCCTTTCTTCAGGTCAACGTTAGGATAACCCACTGTCAAACAGTGGCCACTGTGGCCCACTCCCTGTGGTCAAAGGATTATTCTTATAAGGATTGTGGCACGTAGAGGAAGGACCTTTGCTGTATTTAGAGACGATTGGGAATAACTGTAAGGAGATATAGGACGGCTTTAATAATTTTTATGACTGATCGAAAAATCTGTCTTGTTTTTTGTGTGTGCTTTCTTTTCATGAGTTTTCCCCTAGCACATACACACGGTTTCTTCTTACAGTATATCGTGAGAGCAGTTTCACCTTGTATCTTTAAGGTATTTTAGGCATTTTTTAGCCTATCAGATAACCCTCCCACCAATTTCCTGGTCCCTCATATCAAACTACTTCACTTTTCTTTCCTTATAAATGGTGGGTATGCAAAGAGACAAGGGGTTGGTTCGATTTGGAAACAGTATCCAAAGAATTGTATCTCAGTCTTGAGCCTAATACTTTGCCTTATCCCAGATTGCTACTTGTTACTCACATGAAGCTTTGGTTTGGTGTGGTTTGGTTTTTCAAATTCACATGTAACATTATATTGGTTTTAGGTATATGACACAAAGATTCAGTATTTGTATACACTGCAGAAAGATCACCAACCGTGAATCTAGTTAACATCCATCACCATAAACATTTTTTTTTCCTTGTGATGAGAACTTTTAAGATCTACTCGCTGAGCAACTTTCAAGAATGCACTACAGTATTATTAACTAGAGTCACAGTGCTGTACCTTGTATTTTAAAATTGAAAGTTTGTACTTTTTTACCTTTTTCATCCATCTCACTCCCCTCCAGCCCCAGGGTCTAGAAATCACCAATCTGCTCTCCCTATCTATGAGCTTGGTTTTCTGTTGCATTTTGTACTTTTTAGATTCCAAATATAAATGAGGCCTTAAAGTATTTGTCTGAATTATTTCACTTAGCATATACCCTCAAGGTCCATCCCTGTTGTCACAACTGGCAAGATTTCATTGTTTTTATGACTAAATCATAATCCATTATATAAATAAACCACATTTTCTTTATCCATCCATCCATTAATGGACACCATGTCTTGCCTTTTGTAAGTGATACCACAGTGAATATGGGGGGTGCAGATATGTTTTCATTTTCTTCAGATAAATACCCAGAAATGGACTTGCTAGATCATGTTCTATTTTGATGAACCTCCATAATGTTTTTCATAGTTGGCTACCCTAATTTATAGCCCCACCAACACCGTACAAGGGTTCCCTTTTCCCCATATTTTCATCAACACTGGTTATTTCCTTTTGGTAAAAGTCATTCTAACAGGTGGGAGGTGATATCTCATTGTGATTTAGGTTTGCATTTCCCTGATGATGAGTGATGTTGAGCACCTTTTCATATGTCTGGTGACCATCTGGATGTCTTTGAAAAATTTCCATTCGGATCTTCTGTCTTTTGTTTCAGAGAGAGAAAGAGAGCGTGTACATGAGCAGGGGGAGGAGGAGGGGGAAGGGAGAGAGAGAACTTTAAGCGGGCTCCATGTGCTCTCACTGGACTCCATGCCCAGTGCAGAGCTCAGTCCCACAACTCAGAGATCATGACCTGCGCCAACATCAAGAGTCAGATACCCAACTGATGGAGCCACTCAGCTTCGTAAAAATAAAGTACCAGTTTTACTACTTTGTGTTCATTGAACACTTGTCCTCGTTCTAGTAGATTTTTCTTCTTTTTTGACTCGCATCCCTTGTTCTTCTGGGCCACTTTCCTCCGGGCCTCCCTTTCCCCACCGAGGCTAACGTCAGCAGCTCAAGGACTTCCAGGGACCAGTCGAGAACCCAAAGCGACACCTCTGGGAAGAAAAGCGATGAGGTTCAAGGAGAATCTGTTGGATCATTGACTATGAATACCATAGATACAATTAACTGAGTATTCTGAATTTGACCAGTCGAAGTCAAATTTTGTCTAAAATTGCATTTTCATTTTAATGATAGACCTAATCTTTCTCTGTGAGTCAAGTATTCTATATATAATTTTGAGAACTCTGGTTACCCTAAAATTAGTAAAATTGGGAGCTAATACGCTAACACACTGCAGCTAGCTACCATTAACCTCCTGTTCGATCGGAGACACCCAGGGGAGCAAACCCAAGGTCTCCGTTCTCAACCTACTGGGACGCCAATAATCAATCAAAAAACCCTTTCCCAAAAAGCCCCAACTAGATGTCACCATTCTCTCATCACAGCATCCTAGCCAGGCACCTCCAGCCTGACCACCCCCCCCCCCCGCCAAAAAAAGAAAAAAAAATGAAATTTCTTTGCCATTTCAGAAATAAAGATAAGCCTATTTTCTCCAGAAACTTATTATGGAAATTGAGAGATTTTTATGAGGAAAAGAGGATGCTAGCAGGGAAAGAAAGGACCTAGAGGTGACGAGAGGGCTCCTCCTATGGTTCTCACAGCAGCACATTAGACTAAATTAGATTTATTAAATTAGCTAATTGTCATGTTGGAAGGCACAGGCAGGCTGATCCTGAGATGAGAAACAAAACAAATAGGTTGCAGCCGTGAGGATGAGGCACTGGGGAGGCGTTTAGCCTCGCTCGACTCCAGGCAGCCAGGCCTAATGAGGTGCACCAGGGGCTGCGGGCTCTCTAGAAGTCTCTGAGCTCCAGAGGACAGGCCCTGGGACCCAAGACCTATCTCAACGGGGTCAGCCTCTCCAACTGACATGTGGAGAGATTAACAAAATGTTTAATTAATGGTAAAGTTCATCAAGCCCAACAAGCCAGTCCTGGCTATACTTCTAAGAGTAGTCTGCCAGGAAGCATTTTTTTTTTTTTAAATAATCAAAATGAGACAGGATTTTAATTCAGGCATGCAAGACATACCCCTTTGTGAAAGGGAATTCAAGGGAATTAAATGCCGCTCTACTTTTTTCTTTCTTCTCTGTCACTATAACCCACGAGCTCTATAGGGTCAGCTGAGGTGTGAGTGGTCTCCAGGGGGGCCCCGTGTGGGAGCGCAGGTCTCCCCAGGGACCGCCCCCAATTGCCTCCACTCTCCTGCAAAGGCCATTTAGTTGTCAGTGATGACTGAGAACTCAACTCTACATAATGGCATCCAGGTGGTCTTACAGTCCTTAAACCCCCTTACCTCTTGTTAGAATGTTAATAGCAGTGGAAAAAAGAAAAGTCACACTTAAAATAGCACCCTGAACATCTTTGTTTTTCTCCATTTGGACTTCCTACTAGATTCATAAAATGGCAGCTATCACCAAACTTGCACAGGTGTTCCGAAACCCCCATCCTTTCTTTGCTGTGCTTTTTTCGTTCTGAGTCTCACATTTTAAGATGACTGTGTTAATCTTACATTGCCCCTGACATGTTAGAGCAAACTTGCATGGTCTTTAAAAACACCGAGTTTGTTCTGTAAAAATCTTGGATGTTCCTCAGCATGTGTCGGTAAAAATTTTCATAAATCAGTTAGTCTTTAATTGATGATGTTGGGAGCCTGATATTTTCAGCCACTCAAAATACCTGAGTGGTTAAGGATCCCTCCCTGATGATTCAGTTTCCTTCAGGGTATGTTTTTTCTTCCCCCCTGTTTTAGAGATATTTATACTTCCATGTGATATTACACAGATGACGAAGATAAGTAAGGAACTGTGTAGAAATGTGCTACATGAAACAAAATATTATTACATCCATTCCTCTGTTTTTCTTTCTCTGTAACAAATTTCTTGAATTTCTCATACTATAATCGAGACACTTGAGGTTTACTGACCCAGGGAAGCTTGACTGGCAATAAAACTCTTTGCCCTATTTATAAAAAATGTACTTAGTTCTAAATCCTCTCAGAGAAATACGGTATTTGCTCTTACTGCCTTGGTTAGCTTGGCATGTTTTTGTTTTTATATTTTTACTGAATACCATAGTTATAAAGACAGTTTTCACAACTGCTTTGTGTTCAGCCCCATTGATGTCCCACACAAAGCTCTTTGGGTCTGGTCTGTGTGGTCTCTGGGAAGACCCTTGACTTCAGGGAATGACTTGAGAGCAATTCCAGCATGGAGGTCTAACCAGGTTGTGTGGTAAGATCAACTTGCTTAGCTTAAGTCTCCAACATTCTCCACAGGCAACTTCTACTTGCCTAAAATAGCTTTAGGAATACATGATTGAGTCCCAAGTATGTCCATAATATCTTTAAATAATAATATCATCAAGCAAAAACTATTTTTTCTTCAAGGAACATAGGTCATTGTCATATAAAAAAGATGCTTTATTTCTTTTTAAAAACTTATCTTGAAATTTGTTTTTAATATGTATTTCAGATTGTTTTACAGCATACATTTATGTTAAACAAATAATTTGTAATGCCAGTGTATGACTTAACCTACAATTTAGAACAATTTAAATGTAAAATATAGCATTTATGATTTGGGCCATTGCGATCTTTTTCTGGATTTTCTCAGGAATTCATTTACCAAACATGATAAAATTCCTCCAAATATGTCCTCATTGTTTGCCCTGTAATTAATACATATCCCAAATATAGACAAGTTGAAATGCAAAATTAGGTGGTCTGGGGATTTTAGATCGATTTTAGAGAGTACGTTTTGGAATGGGCTGCCTTCAGCCAATCTCCCTCATGGACAGTCCTGCTTCCCCAGCTCCTCCCTCCCTGGCCAGCGCCCCCTGCTGCCGTCCTCATCCAGTCCCCCGGGGCGTCCCAGTATGGCAGGCACTAATGGATGAAGCCCTGTTCTAGCCAGTCCTGCCTCAATACCGTATTTACCATATTCTAGCACAGCAAGAAGATTGGTAGATTATGAACTTGGTTAGTAGAGAGCTTTGTCTGTCTTTAATCTTCTGTCACACTTGGTGAAAATTAGCTTGCTGGTGTATGTAAAGTAAAATGGACTTTTTCGGGGATCGCATTCTATATGGCAATGATGATGGGTGTTATAAAGATCAGTGTTGAAGGAGGCAGGGCTGTTTCTGCTGGGATGCAACATCCTGCCTGTTTTGAAAGGAGAATATCATTTCCGAGACTCATTTCTTCACTATAAACTCTTTATTAGGAAGTTTCGTTGTAGCAACATATAAAATCCAGATACACACACAACTTACTTAGCTAGGAGTTAAGAAATGCGGCTCCCACAGAATAAAATAATGACACAAGCTTGTTAAGGCCTTTTTCTTCTAGTCGTTGCATGCTTTGTATGAGGACCATATGAAGGGAGTGGTAGAAGCCCGTAAATTACCATTGTATGAATCTGCATAACAAAATGCCATGAGAGACCCAACTGGAACTTCTTAAGAGACCTGCAGCATTTTCCAAGAGAAGGGCTCAGACGATTTTCTCTTGCTCTTTTACGAACTAAAGACACACTTTATGATTTATTTGTGATGTCTTTAGAGGAAGAGAAAACAGAACGAAGGTCTTAAAGCTTCTGACTAAGGTAAGGAGCTTATGATGTTATATCAAACGATAATGCCAACCACATGAAATTTATGGTGACACAGGAAAATACATTGTTTACTTCCCAAGAGCTGGACATGGCGTTATGAACATCTGGGGTGAGAGAACATCTAATTCCGAATGAGTAGTTATTTGGTTTGTACACTCAGATAAAGGACCATTTAGTTCTGTTCTGGTAGGAGAGGATTCTTTTGGTTTTCAATACTAATTAATGTATGTGGTATGAGATCAACCTGTTAGCTTTCTCCTGGTTGCCTTGTGAATTTCTGCCCAGAATCCTGAGCCTTCCACCATCAGCGGCCGGCCACCCTGATGAGCCATGACCACCAACACACAGACTTGTACATGTTGTTGTTTTTGTTGTTGTTTTTTCCCTTAACTATTTGTTTAACAAGAAATGTGAAATGAATGGGAAAAAAATGTGGCTGAGTTGTAATCATTTGGAATGTTTGAAATGATTTGAATGGATGGGGATTTTTCGCCTCAGAGAGCCTTTATCTAGCAGTGTTCGTAGGAGCTAGGAAAGCCAGCATTCCAACCTCAAACTCAGACATTCCTTGACAAGTTGCTTGAGTCCCCAGCATCACTGTGACTTTTGTGTAATGAGGATAGTATTTATCTACTTGGATGAAATCTTCTGTTGCTTGGTTCATAATTCCCTTTCAGTTTCTACATGCTTTACAAAGAAGATTGACCAGTTTGGTGCTTCCTATCACATAGTTGTATAAACAGTAAATTATCAAACAGAGAAATCACATTTTATCGCAGATCTTGAGATCTAATGATAGCTAATATTTGCTGAGCAGTCATCTTATGCCAGATGGTATATATTATCCCTATAGCAATCCTGTGTGGATTTTTTTCCAATGTTTATCATAAAAGACCAAGAAAGTTCCCCCAGGATGGTCCAAGGAGTATGTGGCCATGTTCAGATCATGTTGTAAACATCTACAACCTCCCCAAATTGCCAAAAGCCAACAAGGTCAAAGGTGTCTCTCAGCAAGGACTGTAGGAAAGGAGCTCATGGAATTTGGATCCCATGGTCCTAATTTGGATCCCATGGTCCTAATTTGGATCCCGTGGTCCTATTTGGATCCCGTGGTCCCATTGCCCAAGGCAGCTGCCTCATTAATGATAACAGTGGTCTTCCTTTTGCACTTCTCAAACTCCTCTCATGCTGTAGTGTTTTGTGGATATTGGGTGTTTCTTGGTCTGCACAACACCCTATTGTCCTAGTGGTGGCCACCCCCGCCCCTGTGGTTTGGAGATCTGCCCCCCTCGTTCCAGATTCATATCCAACTGAACAAAGAAATAGCAGATCCCCTCTGAGTCATGTTAACCCTAGGCTGCCAGTGTCCCATGGGCTGTTTTGCCAGTTCCAGTGCCTGTGGCAAGAGCTGCTTCTCTGTGTTCTCATGTCCCACGCGGGGGAGTGAGATGAGGCAGGAAGACGAGCTATAGAGTTCACTGCATGTGTACTTCCTCCTCTGCTAAACACACAGAACCTTTGCTTCACTACACTTGATTGCCATTACCTCTAGTTCAACTAGGTAGACCAGGTGCTGCAATGTTTCTCACTGAAACGTCTTGTTTGCATGTACCGATTCTGTTGTGAAAGAGTACAACAAAAGCAAGACTGACAAACTAAATAAAGTAGGTGTTTATCTTCCAAACCAGAACTGACCTGTAGTCTTGACCTCATTTCTCTTGGAAATATTACAGTAGAAAAAAATACTTAGTTTTCTTGGGGTGGGGGGGTGGGGATTTTGTTTTGGTTTTGGTTTTGGTATTGGTTCGGTTTTGGTTTTTTTACTTTGTTGTTTAAGACCCAGAGGCCAGAAGGGAGCCAACAAATTGGGGTGTTTCTATCATTTCAGAGAACTAAGTCTCTGACCAGCTCCATTACAAAAGTATCCATAGCTTCTGCTCTGCCATGAAAGGTCTGGTGAAGTGGAGGGGACAGCTGTGGGGACAGCTCGAACGTATGTAACTGTTTTAGAAGTAACAGCTTACAGCGATCATTGGAATTGAATTGTGTTTTTTACCAGCTTCAAAATCCTCCAGTGGTTTTCGTCCCTCCCAGGATGACACACAAATATAATTTTCACAGTGGGTCTCGAGGCTCAATGGGGGTGGGCTCCTCCCCCGCGCTCCAGCCTCACCCGGGGCCATGTCCTCCTCCCCAGTCAGTCCTGCCCGTTCCTGACCCCACAGCAGCTTCTGCTCCGCGATCTTCACACAGGCCTGTCCTCTTCCACTTTACTGCCCTACTTCCCCACAGCTCTGCTTCAGCTTCCTCAGAAAAACTTGAAAATGCACCCAAGATTAGAAGAGACCCTCTCTTACACCCTCCCATAAAACGTCATTCTTTTCCTGGGGGGGAAAAAAAAACTTACCAAAATGTGTAATTATCATGTATTTATCTACTGGTTTCATGTTCTTCTAGACTCCTTGGCCTACGAGAGCCTTGTTCACCAGTATGTCGCTATCACCTCAAGCATCCTGGCAGACAATGGGTGAACAATGAGTATTTGGTGAATGAAAGAAACATAAGTGAGAAAATATCATACCCAAATGTTAAGCGTAGTCAGTCTTTTACTTCTCCCTTCAATGTTTACGTATTGAAAAGAAAGAACAGGCATCATCTTTCTAACAAGAAAAATTTTTAATTTCCAAAGGAAAAGAGAGAAAAGTACCACTTACTGGATTCCTAAACATTGGTCTCCACAGGTGAATACACACTCTAAAAATATGTTTAGACCAACAAATTCATATTTTAGTAAATATAAATAAGAACGTAATTCCTACCATGCTCTTCCCAATTCATTTTTTTTTTTTTTTCCTTTCTAAGTTTACCTTGTTCACAAAGCATTCCAGAGAAGGAAAACAATGAGACCATTTTTAAGCCATTTCTTAACTATCAAATGCAACCTGAGATGTCGAAATTTGGGCTCAGAGTGTGAATCAGAAAATAATTTTCAACATACTTTAAACATGTATAAACGGATAGTAATTCTTCACACAAATTAGTTCAGCAATGTTAACAGCATTTGTGGCACAGCGGATGCTAGCTGAGGCTTGGGGGGAGGGGGGTGGACCACCAGAAAACAAAAAACAAAACCCAAGAAAACCCTCTTTTAGCTTTTTTTTTTCCCCAAATATAAAAGCTTGCCCTGAGCAGAGACATTTTTCACAGTGCTGTCAGCAGCAGACCTAATTGCTTTTCATGTAAATTAAGAATATGTACCTTTGTTTAAACAGTAATCTAGGTCAAAATGAGGTGGTTTATTTGTTTTAGGCTATTTGGAGCTTTGAAATGGCACTGAAAGCATGCCATGAAAGTTCCTCCTGACTTGCATTTACTTAAGTAAGAAAATGTTTTTCTCTCTCTCTCTCTCTTTTTTTTAATATTTCTCTTTTTAACTTTTTTTTCCCCTCCACCAACCAATAACTGCGATGTGTTCTATACATCATTGAAAGATCCCCAACAGCTTTGTTATTTGAAAGACTCAGGGTTTGGAGTGGCTGCTATTTATTTTTTAATATTTTATCTGTGGAAGCTTGATGAATCCGAGAATGCCCACAGAGGGGAAATATTGACTTAAGACCATTTGCGTTTTGAGTTTGCCTCGGTAGAATTATGATAGGTTTTTCTTGCCATCCTGGATACAGACACATTTGGGTTTTCTTGTCCAAAGAGATATAGAGAACTACCCTGATTATCAGAAAAATTTTGAACATAGATTATATCACAGGGAGGAACTTCTGACTGACCCCTTCTGGTTTATGGCACCGATGAATTTAAGTGTGTGCGACCGATCGTTGGCCCCCTGCGTACAGAAAATTGTCTCTCAGCAGGTTTTTCTACCTGGAATCTGGCAAAAAGTCTTGTTCATTTGTTTGTGTTTGTTTTGAACATTTCATGACCTGGGAGTATTCTGTGGACAGGAGGCCACAAAGGGAGCTTATTTTTAAAGATCAAAGAAATGTTTTCTCACTTACATAATTTCCAGTAGCATAAATTAATATCTGTATCAAAAGTCATTGTCATTGCATCTCTTTGTTGTCATGCTCTTGTGAATATCATGCACTAATTAAAAAATACTTAGACGTGTCCCAGGTCCCGTGGAGGTCACAGAACTCTGAGTCTAAAATAGAGCCACTTCAGAGCACCTGGGTGGCTCAGTGGGTTAAAGCCTCTACCTTCGGCTCAGGTCATGATCTCAGGGTCCTGGGATCAAGCCCTGCAGCGGGTTCTTTGCTCAGCAGGGAGCCTGCTTCACACCACACACACACACACACACACACACACACACACACACACACGCCGTCTGCCTTTCTGCCTACTTGTGATCTCTCTGGTTCTTTGCTCAGCAGGGAGCCTGCTTCACACCACACACACACACACACACACACACACACACGCCGTCTGCCTTTCTGCCTGCTTGTGATCTCTCTGTCTGTCAAATAAATTTTTAAAAATCTAAAAATAAAATAAAATAGAGCCACTTCATATAGAGGGGACCAATTCTTTACTGCTATTGGACTGTTGCATCATTTCACCCACTGTAAGAGAGCATTACAATGGTGCTCTCCTATTACACATGTCATTCTTTGAATGTGTGTGGTTAATACTGAAGGATAAACAGGGAATGTAAACTATAGCTCTGGGGGAAAAAGCAGTCATTCTAAAGATTAACTACTGGTCAGAAAGAAAATGCAGAATCAGGATTCTAAGAGAAATGTTTTTTTAAGATGCTATTTTTTTTAACAAAAAAGAAATCAATAAATAAACCAGATGTTGTTGTATTTTGTATTCATTTTGCTTACCAGACAGTGAATATTTTTGATGTCTATCCTAAATACTTCCAAGCACCAGAGGTTTAATAGTGGGGGTAGAGAGAAGGAAGGAAAAGTTAAGACACTGTAACAATTCAAATACGAAAGAATAGAAATATTTTCTACCTGTTCTGGGAGTGGAGTGGAACTGGATAGTGTTGTTTGTGTTACATTTATGTATGTGGTCTTTATTTATACTCTGCCTTCAAATAAGTGATGTACGGTGTACTTATTTATACTCCGCTTTCTACCAAAAATGTTTAGGGTAGCTAAATCTTGCTGTCGCTAATTTATAAAACGAACTTTCGTTTTTATTCATAAAACTATGAGATGCACGTGGAACACTGCAAAAGTCTTCTTGTTATTCTTGTATTTGTATGAAAAACGAGAGTTGTGGGGATGAGAGTTGTGGGGCGCCTGGGTGGCTCAGTGGGTTAAAGCCTCTGCTTTCGGCTCGGGTCATGATCCCAGGGTCCTGGGATGGAGCCCCACATCTCTGCTCGGCGGGGAGCCTGGTTCCCCCTCTCTCTCTGCCTGCCTCTCTGCCTACTTGTGATCTCTGTCAAATAAATAAATAAAATCTTAAAAAAAAAAAAAAACGAGAGTTGTGAAAGGGAAATATAATGGAGTAGAATATGTTTAA